>NC_090025.1:34033044-36996794 GCF_037176765.1 Anolis sagrei
ATCCAGCAAACACTGGGAAAGAACTAGAAGGAAGTGAGCACCAGCTGGATCATGAATTCACGAATTTGACTGGTTTGGTCAGATCTGGTACCTCAAAGACCTTTTGTACAACAGCAGAGGAACTAGATGATGATGATGATGATGATGATGATGATGATGATGATGTGACTGGTTCTCGACTTTCCCTTAATGAAGGTGCTGCTAATTGGTCCGTTGACCCAGGTTTGATGGAACTGACCCCTCCACCTCCATCGAAAAGAAATCTGCTTCATACAAAGAAATTATAAACAGTCTGAAAGAGAGGATTGGCAGACTTGACTCAGCAGAACCGGAGAATGCTGGCCCTTCATTGCATGACCTCATGTGAGATCAATTCTTCCTAGTAGAGAAGACAGTAGAAAAGTTATTTCAAAGAATGGATATGCTGCAAAGGGAAGTTTCCAGTTTAAGAGCTACTATTGGAGTTTTGGTTGGTCTGGTAGAGCTTAATTCCACAGCACCTACAGGAAATTGCCCTAGCCAAGAACATGAGGGCAGTATTGGACCAACTGATTGCCAAACTGACTATGAACCAGAAGTAATGAAATGATCTACTAAATAGATTAGAGAGGCGGCTCTTTAACTATTTTCATGCTAACTTCATTGGGGATTTTAATATTGAATTTAGCAATCTAAAATATTTCTAGAAATGATAAAAATTAAACTTTTAAAGAAATACTGTTAATATATACATGGGAAAATATGTTTCAGATGATACTAAGGTTCTCTGTCAGCAAAGCTTTGACTGCTCAACTATCACACTTCTGGGTAATTTTCAGTGGCAGCTTTATATAGAATTGATTACATATGTTGATGAGTAATCATACTGAGGCTATTATTGCCTGAAAGAACCCATAGTAGTATTCTAATATAACATAAGCTTATATAATGAACAAAGTTATTCAGACTAGCAACACCTCCAATTTATTATCTTGATCATTGAGCAAAAGGATGAAACTTTAGAGCACATTTGTGCAAAGTTGATGGGTGTGACATCAGCAGTGAACAAAGATGAGCAGGCTACCCTGTGTAGATGGTTTACACAGGCTCATATCTAATAGCGGTTTTGCACAGGCAGGTAATATGCAAATGAAGGCATCCTTACTCCTCAATTTTTTCATCCTTGCTGCAGCTCCCTATTCTGGTTCCATCCTGTCCCAGAATGCCCACAACATTCAGAAGCAGCATTGCAATGATGTGTACAGAAAAGGCAATAAGAAGGAGGAAATTAGTGACAATTGGGGTTCTTGCTTACACAAAGATATGATTATTTGTTGGGATTCAAGTTTATATATACTTGTCTTCATTGCTGGGTATATTTTAGGGTAGCCTAAACAAACATATAATATTCAATAGCATAAAACAAATTAGAGACATTAGAATCAAATTGAGGCAGTTCACACAGTGTATTTGTGAACACTAAAGTACATGATGCAAAATATAAATGTTTTAAATTACTTCAAAATGCCTGTTGCAAATTAAGAAGCAAAGTTCTGATCTGGCATTGAAATGTCTAATTTGTCTTTTTGTCATTTCAGCCTCATATGAACATGATCCTAGCATCTGGTGCTTTCTGCAATATCTGCTTTTTTTAGTTCTCAGATTTGGCTGCTATCATAAGATTTCTTTATGTGTTCATTATCTTTTAAAAGTATTGTTAGCTTCTTGGAAGCTTTTTCTGAAAGGGAGGCTAGGAGCTTTTTAAGAAAGACACATATCTTCTTCCAGGACACTCATAATTTGAGAGGAATAAATCATAGCTCTGTAGAGCCATTCCTTAAGGAAAATGATGGTTATACAGTGTCTTTGCTTTGAGAGCCTCCCAGTGCTTATCTGCTACATCTCACACAATTTAACTGCTTTAAGCAGATTTTTCATTCCCCCTCATTATATATGCAAGCATATGACAAATCAATCACTTCAGCTTGCCAGGGAATAGAGATGTTTTCATGTAATGTTTGCATGGTTCATAAAATCGTTTGTGTCATTAAGGTGAACAAACAGGAACAGCAGGAACATTGGTAGCAACAAACAAAATGTCATTCTTGAAACATGGAAATGAGAAGATCTGCGTGCCTTGACAAAGAGTGACTTATGGCTCTTTTCGAATGCTGAAAACAAATGCTGACAATTGGCAATTGAATTTTGTCTAGAGCCAAACATAACAGAAACCCAAAAGAACTGGCACTAACTGGCACATAACAGAAACCCAAAAGAAGGTGTTATATCCTTTAGTAGACTATTTCTGTCCTGGATCATGACCCTTGGTCAGTTGCAGTGATTTTATTTCAATTCATTAATATGTGGGTTATCCTACCTTCCTGTTTACATCAAGCAGCAGAGGATCAATTTCAATCAGCAAACATTATAGCTTGATTGAAATCAATAATATTGGTGTTTTCAGCCTAGGTTGGGAAGCCTTTGGACAAGAGGCTCTTATTCAAATAGCCCTCTGTCTTGTCTATGTTTGCAAGGTGAAAATCATTAGTTGAACTTCTGCTGTATGTCTCAAGCTTCCACTGACTCATCCAATTGTGTATTAGGCAGCAAGTTTTTATTTCCACCCTCACAGAAATGTGTGAACATTTTGGGATTCTAATGCATGTATCTTCAATGAAGGCAAACAGAATAATATGCTTCCCTTAATAATATTGCAGACCATGGATTGCATACATTCATTTGGAAAATCTCTGTTAATATAAATTCTATAGCATTAGGTAGTTGATTGCTCTCTTCATCTGGGACCCAAAAGACATAAGTGAAGCTACCAAACTTTCTCTGTGTTTTTCTGTGAAAAATGTAACTAAATATAGCTAAGTAAATAGGCACAACAGCCATCTTTAATCTCTGTTTGGAGAAAAGATTGGGTTGTTGTTGTTATTGCTATATGTCTTAAGGTTGACTCTGACTTTTTCATTTTTATATCCAATGATATGAGTATTATAACACCAAACACAGTCATTCAGCTCTCTTCCCTGGACTGGGAAGTTGTAATTTGACCCACAGGAAATGCATGTATCTAACTCATGCAGACCTTGAAACTCTGCTTTCTTTTCACTTATCTGAGTTCTTTCAGAGTGAGATATTTGAGTGATATGGTACACAACTAAGGATTCCAGTGTCAGTATTTAGCCAAGGGTGTACAGGGCTCTATTTGAAAGATTAGGGTCCATGCCGTATACTACCTCAAAGGGGGATTTCCCTGTGGATGCGTGACAGGCCCCATTGTATGCAATTTCTGCAAACGGGAGTAGATCAGCCCAATCAGTTTGGCATTGGTTTGTGTATGTCTTTAGGAACAATCCCAAGGTCTGTTGTGTGCGCTCGACACCCCCCCCCCCATTGGTCATGGGATGGAACGCTGAACTCAAGGTCCTTTCCACCCCCATCAACTGCATGAATCTTTCCCAGAATCGGGCCGTGAATTGCACCCCTCGGTCACTAATCACCTGGTCCGGGCAACCGTGCAACGGGTAGATATGTTTGATAAACAACTCAGCCAATTTCTCTGCAGATGGCAATTTAGGCAGTGCTATGAAATGCGCTTGCTTTGAGAACAGATCCATCACCGTCCATATGTAACGTTGACCTCGGCTAATTGGGAGTTCGCCCACAAAGTCCATAGCAATCACCCTCCACGGCTTTGAGGGTTCTGCCACCTTTTGCAATAACCCCGTTGGCTTTTGTGTGGTTGCCTTATTTTGTGCACACGCATTACATCGGGATACATACATTTTGGTGTCACCCCTCATCCCGGACCACCAACACTGACGTGCCAACATTTTCAGGGTTTTCGTTACTCCCCAGTGTCCTGCTCCCTTGTTGCCATGGCATCTGACCATCATTTTTTCCCTCAGGTTGCCTGGGATGTATAACTTCTTGTGCACAAATCCCAATCCATCCTTCCATTCCACCTTTTCCTTATTTCTTTCTAGCCACTCATCCTCCCTGCATGCTTGCCTTATCTCCTCCTCCCATCCCCCGTCCTTGCTCTCAACCCCCACCAGTTTTTGACTGCGCTCCGTTTGTGCTCGGGTTTGCACTGCCATGCCCCACTGCCGTTCTGAGAATATGCTCCCCTTTGGGCCTCGCTCCCTCCCTCCATCTTCTGGCATTCTTGACAACGTGTCTGCGATTACATTTTGTTTTCCCTTTTGGAACCGCAGCTTAAAATCAAACCTGCTGAAATATTGCCCCCATCTTATTTGCTTTGCTGACAATTGCCTGGGTGAAGTGAGGTATTGTAAGTTTTTATGGTCGGTCCACACTTCAAAGGGGATGCCGCTTCCCTCTAATAGGTGCCTCCATGTTTCTAGAGCTCTCACTACTGACAGGGCCTCCTTCTCCCACACTGGCCAGTTCCGTTCAGTTTCGCTGAACTTTTTTGAGATGAACCCGCAGGGTTTCAACCTCCCTTCTGGGTCCCTTTGCATCAGGGCCGCCCCGTAAGCCCAATCTGATGCGTCACAATGGATTACGAACGGTTTGGTCAAATCGGGGTGGATTAAGACTGGTTCCTCAGTGAATCTGCGTTTCAGTTCTTCAAAAGCTCTTTGGCACTCTGTTGACCAATTTAGCTTTGCTCCCGGGGATCGTACCTTTACGGTTTCCCCCTTTCCCTTTGTTTTTAGCAGTTCAGTTAGGGGCAATGTTACCTGAGCAAAGTCCTCTATGAAACCCCGGTAGAAATTTGCAAATCCTAGGAATGATTGCAACTGTTTGCGCGTTTGGGGAGGGCTCCACCCCCTGACATCCTCCACCTTTGCCGGATCCATTGCTATCCCTCCCTTGGAGATTCGGTATCCCAGGAAATCTATCTGCTCCTTATTGAACTCACATTTTGGCAGCTTTGCAAACAATTTTGCCTCCCTCAATTTCTGGAGCACCTCTCTCACCAATTTGATATGAGATCGTCTATCCCGGGTAAACACAATTACATTGTCCACAAAGCAAAACACCCCGCGATACAATAATGGGTGTAACACCTCATTAATCATTTGCATAAATGCTGATCCAGAGCCTTTTAACCCAAAGGGACAGACGGAGAATTCAAAATGGCCGAGCGCGCAGGTGAACGCCGTTTTCCACCTGTCCTCGGGCCTTATGCGCAGCTTATGATAAGCCTCGATCAAGTCAATTTTCGTGAACACCCTTGCTTCTGATAGTCTCGATAGCAAGTCCTTGGTTAGTGGCATGGGGTAGTTGTTGGTGGTGCTCACTGCGTTCAGCCCCCTATAGTCCACGCACAGCCTCAACGAGCCGTCCTTTTTGTGCCTAAACAGCACTGGGGCCCCCAAGGGTGATTCGGATGGCCTTATAAACCCTCGGGCCAAGTTTTTATCAATATATTTCCTCAGTTCCTCCATCTCCTTGATCGACATGGGGTATAATCTACTCCTGGGCAACTTAGCATCCTCATTGAGTTCAATCTTTACTTCGACCCTCCTAGGAGGGGGAAGCTGATCTGCTTCCTTTTCGTCAAATACATCCTCGAAGTCTCTGTACTCAGGGGGAATTTCCTGCACTCCGCCTGCCGTGCCTTCTTCCCCCTTGCAACACCCCCCCCCCTTCTTCGCTCTGGAATGTTATGCTGCCTTCCCTCCAATTGATCTGTGGGTTGGCTTCCTTTAACCATGGCATCCCCAGTATTACATTGTAAGTAGCCATAGGGGATACTACAAATGTTATGCTGCCTTCCCAGCTCCCCACTTTACATCTCACTTCTCCCACTTCAAATCGCGCCGGGGCTCCAGCCGCCACTGATCCATCTAGCTGCGAGAATGCTATGGGGCTCTGCAAGGGGGTTTTCTCACATTTCAGTTCGTCCGCTAATTCTGGGGTCATAATGTTTCTTGAGCAGCCGCAATCCATGAGGGCTTTGCAGCTGGCCCACTTCCCCTCCCCTTCTAGCCTGATCGGGAACACCAGCATTCCTGGGCTGTGACTCACCAGATCTCCCACTGGGGCCCTAGAAGGGGGGCTCTCCTCCGCTCTCTTCCCTGCAGCCGGTTTGAACTTTGGGAAATGGGACTCTCCCCCTTTCCTTTGTCGACATTCAGCAGCCCGATGGCCAAGGCGACCGCATACAAAACAGCCGCCCCTCTGCTCCTTGGGCCCTCCGGTTGGGGCTTTCCCGACCGTGCCTCTCTCCGTCCTCCGACTCTCCTCCTTTGCTCTCGTCTGCTGCGGCACCACTCCTTGATGCCTCTTGACCTGTGCCAAGGTTGTCTCGATGCGGCCGGCCAGCTCAATCCATCCGCCTATCTCCTCCGGATCGTCACGATGAAGTGCCCAGGTCAAGATTTCTTTCCGCAGGCCCTCTTTGAATATCTGGACCTTGGTGGTATTGGACCACTCTGGCACCTTCTCCGCCCTCAACCGGAATTCCTCCACGTACTCGGATACGGAGCGATGTCCTTGGGTTATTGTCTGCAGCTTTTCCCTCGCCCGGACCCTCTCGAGCGGATCCCTGAAGCGTGCCTCCATCGCAGCCAGGAATCGCCTCGTAGATCCCAAACATGGGTCGTGCCTGGCGTGGAGCTGGACGTACCACTCCGCTGCTCCCCCTCTCAGTGCTGCGCCCACTGCTCGCACCCTGCTTGCCTCCGATCCGAAGGTAAGGGCATTATCTTCTAGATATCCCCTCACCATAGTCAGGAAGTACGCAAGGTTCCCGGCTTCTCCTCCGAACTCGATCCTCAGCTCCTCCCTTCTAGGTTGGTAGAGAAGGGGCTGCCTCTCCCGGTTCTCCGCTCGCGGTGGCCCTCCCTGGAGCCCTCGCTGCTCCGGGGGCAATTCCTGACGCCCTGTGCCGCGCCCGGCTCCGGCCAAGGGCACCAGGAACATCTGCTGGGACGCCAGTCCCCGGGGTCGTTCCTCCTCCTCATCGCTCTCCGCAGCGGCCCTCCAACTTGTCTGCGCTTTAGGACGTGCCCCGGGTCCCCGGTCACTCCTCTCCTCCGCGCTCCACATCGATTCCCCTCGGGGTGGTGGTTCCTCTAACAGGGGGGCCAGCCGCTCCATCACCTTTGACATCATCGCGAGGGTGGTCTCCATTGATGCCATCTTTTCCTCCAGGAAATCCAACCTCTGCGGGGAGGGAAAATCTAGCCCGCTGCTTTCTCTCGTTGCTGCCCCTGCCCCCTTCACTCACCTCTGTGTGACTTCGTTGGGCTGGGCGTACGCAGTCGATGAAGCCAAGGCATTCACTCTCTCCAGCTCCTCTTCCGCATTCTCAAAAGGGGAGGCTGGTTCTCCCCCCTCCGTTGGATCTTCCTCCTGTTGCATAGGGGTACCTCACCACGGCCGTGAGATGGCACCGATGAATCCTGGCTTAATGTAAGCTCACAGCAGCCGCTCCCAGAAAGGACACAGGACGCCAATCCGTAATCAATCAGGAAACTTTTACTACTGGATGCATATACACAATGAAAGCCAGGATTGGCACACAGACGCAAGTCAACCCTTATATACCCTCCCCCACATTCGAATCCCCTCTTCCCGCCGACCAAGAATCCCGCTCAATATTCCCCGCCAAACCACCAACTGCCCCTCCCAAGGCCACCAGCTGCAAATCCTTATCAGTCCTCCATGTCAGGAATCCGGTTTTTTGCGCCAACATCCAAGGCCAGGAAACCGAGTCCTGACAATTGTGTGTTTAATTCTAACAACAACAACAACAACAACAACAATGTACTACTACACTTGAGACTGCGAATACATATTTATCAGAAAGAGGAGCCATTGGGTTTTTTTCTTATTCTCTAACAGTAAGATATCTTTAACCAGTCCTGAACATTTAACAATCAATCAGTATAGAAAGAAAATGTTTGCTCATACAGAAAAAATTAAAAGTTAGAATACTTCAGAGGAAGGAAATGGCAAAATACCTCTAATTATACCTTGCTTAAGAAAAACCATGTGAAATTAATGGGATCACCATAAGTTGATAGATTAGTTAAAGGAGACACACACAGGACCAATTATGCAATGAATGATTTCTAAAACCTGAAATTTCTTCACTTCTCAAGAGGCAAGCACACATTTTCTCTGCCATAATGTTGACTGACCTCTCAGGAATCTCATTCAAACCAAGCAAGCCTTCAAATTTCATTTCCACTTGCCTCATTATTGTGCCTCAAGGTGATATAAATAACACATGGCTAATTTGTGAGTGTGGCATGTTCAAGCAAATGTATATTTTAGTCAGGCCACCTTCTGACATTTGGTAATTGGTTTACAGATTTGTTATATAATTTAATGATTATTAACTTTGCCAGTGGAAAAAGTGAACTAAATTAAACAGTGAGCTGCTTTGAAACTCTAACGGTATCAGCAGAATTCCAAAAGCACAACTCAATAAAGACAGTTGACTTATCATAGGGTACATATTTTCCATCACATTTTAATGTGGTTTAAGTAGTGAACAGCTTTCAATCTGATTTTGTTTAACTGGCTTCTTCTCCACATATCTCTGCCTGATTTGCTATTTTTACCATGGCAAAGGTCTACTCGTTAATATGTGTTGGGACCAAAACAGCTTGTTCAATTTTTCATCCTAGATATAAGTGTAGAAGAAGATATAAGTAGATATAAGGATAGAAGAAGAAGCAGCAGCAGCAGCAGCAGCAGAAGAAGAAGAAGAAGAAGAAGAAGAAGCAAAAGAAGAAGCAAAAGAAGAAGCAAAAGAAGAAGAAGAAGCAAAAGAAGAAGAAGAAGAAGAACTTTATTTTTCTACCCCCTCCTCCATCTCCTCGAAGGGACTCGGGCAGCTTGCATGGGGCCAAGCCCAGGCAGAATACAATTAAAAACAGAACAATAGCCATTTCAAATTAAAAATAGCATAAAACAACATAACAGTAGTAGGCAAGCATCAAGCAACAACAGACTAATTTTGGAGGGGGGAAGGAGGCCAGTATACAAAACTGGTTAAAGCGTAAGTGGTTCAATACAGTGCATGAAAAAGTATAATAGCATAGGAAATAGTATGAAACAGCAAATAAGCAGCATCAGGATTATTTTAGCTTAACTAACAAATATGAGTGGTAATGTAATATAGGAATTCAGATAAAATCATGATTAAGGTCACGATACAGGTTGTTGTCATAGGAGTCGTCAATCGAATGCATGTCGAAACATCCACTTTAGTGCCATGATAATTGAGATCTGATTTGCAAAGTTATTTGAGGAAAGAGTCCCATAATGTGTATGTGCGCCTGTGTGTGTCTTATCATTTTGCTCTCTGCTTACTTAGCAAAGTTCGTTATTGTGCCAGTAATGTTGCAGCAACTGAATTCTAGCATCTGCTAATGCTGCTACCATCTTTCATTCCAGTAACACTTTGGGAAGGAAAATGAAGACAACCTGAAACATTACACGGTATCACTGTTATATATACACATTTTAAAAATGAAATTAAAACACAACCTAACAAAAATGCGAGAAGCTTAATTTGCAGTTGAGCATGGAATCCACTTAAAGTTAAAGGACACTACACAGGCCACAAACCCTCAAAGTGGGTGAAAAGTTGCCAATGTGGGGCAAACCCAATTAATGCTGTTTTGCCATGTGTTAGGAAAGAGTGGAGAAAGGTCTGGAGTTTCCCTTGAAGCCCTTAAGCATCCCTGCACTTTGGGATGTGAATAGGAGCATCAGTTCTGATTTGGAACTGATCCCACTGTTCCAATGAGCCAGTGCCACCATCCCCCTTTCCCAATACCCCCTACCATAGAGAAAGTACAATGGCACTTGCTTTTGCTGTTTTTCTGTCATCATTAGGAAATGACTACAGTAGATTTCCAGGATCTGTTCATACTATACATTTATAGAGCTATTATTCTACTTCAGCTATGATGGCTCCATAGAGTTTGTGGCTCCATGGAATCTGGAGTTCTCTTGCTGAGAATTTCAAGTGTCTTTAGCCAAATAGAAACCCCAGGATGAAACCATATACTTAAGGCAGAATAAAAGTGCTATAATTCTGCAGTGTGAATGAGTCTCTGGTGATTATAGGAAGCTTAGTGGCATGATGCATTAAATGTCTGTAGCCATATTAATGTTGGTTTCTCTTCCTCCTCCTATACTCCCTTGACATTTCAATAGATCTAAAATAGAACAATGTCTAATATTGCCAACAATTTGTATGCAAAACTGATTTTCAGCTGGATTATTGCAAAGAATGGCATAGCCATACTTCTATACCATTTGATATGGGGAAATTCCAACAGGTACAACTAGCTGCACTGTAATGTGAAAAGCTGTACCTTGAAATATTTTATTTTTAGTGAAACTTTGAAATGTATTATAGGAGCTCTTGCTACATCTTTATGAGACAACTTTATGTTGCCCCACACAAGATTTACTACAGTTCAGTTTTTTTCGGTCTCAGTTTTTTTCACTACCTATTTTACCCAGGAGTTAATAAATGCAACTTCCTTTATATTATTCATAACACACCCTTGATGTCTGCAACTCCCAGGTACCAATATCTTCCTGAATGATAGATTCATGTTATGGAGGTCTGCACTTTTAAAATAAGGAATTCAATAGGATTACTCCTAGAACAAGACTTAACCCAATAAAATTCAGGGCTTAACATTAAACATATTTTCAGTTATGTTCTGTTTTAAATTAGTAGTCTATGGAGTTCATAATGCAAATTAGGAGAGCATTACTGAGTGAGGGCTAAAGACTTTTTATATATATTAGTTATTTATTTAATTAATTAATAAATATATAACTGTTCTAATAACAAATGCAATATTATCTCAGGAAAGCAAATCATTGCTTGTCTTGTATTAATATGCATGGGTATAAAACCACACTCTTTTCCCTTTTCCTGCAAAATAGAAAGATAATCTCTGTCCTTTCTAGTGTAGAGTTCTTGCATTTACAAAATAGATAGATAGATATTCTATAAGAGGGCAGTGCTTGCTGTCTTGTTGTGTGAACTTTTTTTTAGAAATTAGAATAATTAGATACTTGTCCTCTTTATCAATCAGACACAGGCTAAAATCCGAACAGTCATAACATGGCAGCTAGAATACTGTATCTGTAGGTGATGAAATGTTAAAAAGCTTTATCATCATGGGTACTTCTGTCAAAGGTATTCCTTAGGTGAAGACACAGCTCAATCAAATGCTTCCGCATTCAGATTTGCAGGTGGGCTTTAGAATAGAATAGAATAGAATAGAATAGAATAGAATAGAATAGAATAGAATCAAAGAGTTGGAAGAGACCTCATGGGCCATCCAGTCCAACCCCCTGCCAAGAAGCAGGAATATTGCATTCAAATCACCCCTGACAAATGGCCATCCAGCCTCTGTTTAAAAGCTTCCAAAGAAGGAGCCTCCACCACATTCCGGGGCAGAGAGTTCCACTGCTGAACGGCTCTCACAGTCAGGAAGTTCTTCCTCATGTTCAGATGGAATCTCCTCTCTTGTAGTTTGAAGCCATTGTTCCGCGTCCTAGTCTCCAAGGAAGCAGAAAACAAGCTTGCTCCCTCCTCCCTGTGGCTTCCTCTCACATATTTATACATGGCTATCATATCTCCTCTCAGGTTTGTCTGTTTAAAAAAAATCACAGTTCCACTTTTTCCAATCTACCTTGTTATTCTGTGCTCCTCAAGTTATTATTTCCACTCCAGAGCTGTCTTTGCTTTGTTTGACTATCCTGCAGACTGGAGTACACCCAAGATAATGTATCCTATCCATTTTGCAGTGAAAATTGCCTATTATCACTTCCTTTTGTGTGTTCCTAGTAATAAACTCATTCTCGGCATACTATGACCATGATAGTCAAGTCTTTCTGCCATAGCATGGCTAACGTCTATATCTGTTGTTGCTGATGCTGACACATTTTCTTATCAAAAGATGAAAAATGTTGTGCTCATTTGATCATTTCTGTTTTTACTCACTGAGGGGGGGTTCCTTACAGCACCAAATTGCACACTTTTGTCAAGGGCAAAAAAAACCCGGGACCTGAGAAAATGTCCAGATACAGACATGTTGGTCCCAGGATTTCTGCCTCAATCAACCACACTTGCTGCTTTATTGCAGGATTTTGCAGGTCCCAAGATGGCCGCCACAGAACTTCTGCCAGAAATTTCAGCGGTTTTTTAAAACAAACCTAAGATACAAAGATGTGAATAATTGTATAAGTTCTCTTCCTGGGTTATATAAGCTGCAGGGCCATCTGTGCAGACAGGGTGTTGTTCCTGGGTTATACATGTCTGCTCCTCTTATTGTGAAAATATGTAAAATCTTGACTAGGGGCCACAACTTTGTCCTGGCCAGAAAAAATGTGCCGTCCACGTGTTTCATAAAGTTTCTGGCACACAAACAAAAAAAAACATTTTACCTTCTTTTTAGGAGCTGACAAATCAGTAACAATAAATCTAAAGCCCGGGAACAAACCCAGATAAAAAATCTTGTTATTTCTGAGTGCAGGAACATACATTTGAAGATGCAGATTTTCTGCTCAGAACTGGAATATTCTCACACTTGAAAATCTCACATTTTTTGCAATTTGTAGAGATTGCTTCCATGTTTACATGGAATGGCATTCGATCACCCTCCTGTTTGCTGCGGGAGCTCTGGGATAAAGGTAACGTCTGGATGGGCCCTGAAGGGTTACATTAATACCAACAAGGCTTACTAAGAAATGTTACAGCTGGTACAACTGCATTAATATTTGAGTAGCAGCAGCTGAGATTCTTCATTCTATGATATGAGTATTGCATGCACATGTGGCATTATTCACAAAAACAAATTCAATTATTTATTTATTTATTTATTTATTGCACTTCTACCCCACCCTTCTCAACCCCCGAGGGGAAATCAGGGCTGCTTACAAAAGGCACAATTCGATGCCGGCACAACAATAAGGTAAAAATAAACTTATGTAAACAGTAATTAAAACAATTAAACAATCCATTATACATCATACATCAAAATCTATCAATCGTTGTAAAGTCCTGATATAATTCCAGAAGCAAGCAAAAACCCTGAAAAATACAGTAAAAATAAAAAGATAAACCCAATTTAATCTGAACTCCATCAGGCAAGGTTCAGCAATACCAATGACCAAGAGTACTAAAACCAAGACCAAGAGTATTTTACAAGGATTGCTACAATTATGTATGTTTGTGTTGTTATTAGAGGTAGTTATAAATCACCCATGACTAAATGGGCATCCTCCCCTTCGCTACATCCTTGTCTATGACTCTTCTCTGTCAACAAACAGATGTGAAATTCTTTATCAGTGTTCACCAGAGTAAAGGTGAACAGATAATAAAAGGCATTTCAAATTCACTTGTAATCATATGAAGGGGGTCATCTAACCAGGGCCCTTGTTTTGTTTAGATCATGAAAAATAACCCAGTCTTCTAATATGACTGATGGGAATATTCAGAGAAAAGCTAGCAGGGGATATACTATTTAAGAAAAACTTAAGCATGACTGTATCGCATTAAAGAAACGGTCCACTTTGTGTTCAAATGCTTCCCTTAACCACTGCATATAGGATGAGCATAGTGAAGGGAGGTAGCATTCTGTTGTGGACTTTTGGCATTTTGGGGTACAGGAAACATTTGAAAATTGGATGGCTATAGTTCTGCAACAGCTTTTGAATAAGCTACATTGGTATTCATCTACATCTACAGTATATGTTGGCCATCAATAAGATCTTTTGCAATAAAATACCTTATTTAGAGAAATGTCTGCCCTCTTTGATGATGGTGGGACAGGTAGCCAAACCAGTTCTCCAACTTTTACAGGCACTCCAGAATAATTGAAACATCTGACAGAAGAGAATACATGAGGGCTGCAATGATTGATCCATGTCTTTAAGAAAAAGATTGAATCCATATTTCCACCAGGGGGTTCAGACAGTGATATATTCATAACAAAAAATCCCCCACAGCTGCTAAGCTTTTGCTTGCTTCTGGAATTTACAGCTATCATGCAAGATTCATACCCTCTCTCTTCATTTATTGGAAACAAATCTTTCACAACTGAGTAAAAATATAAATGTACATTTAAATCTAGTTCCAAATGCTGCTGGCAAGAAGAGGCATATTTTTGTGTTCACTCCAAATATACACACACATGCTAACACCAAGGGAGGTGTCACTAGGACAGTGAATCTACACCTAGCTTTAGGCCAAACTTCGCCAAAACATTTAAAGCTCTCCAAAACATTTAAACAATGTGATAGAGTTCAGTCCCATGTACTGTAGAGTTTTTTAAAGTGTGAACTAAACTTCAGAGTTGATTCAGTAGCATCCTAACATTGGACTCAAATACTGACTAAAATGGAGCATTGGTGTTATATTGTATTTCTAACTGGTGTGTTACACATGTCACGAAGAGTCAGAGATGACTGAACGAATGAACAACAACAACACATGTAGTCTCTAAGGAAAGAATGGGGGTAATGTTCAGAGGAAAACAAGTATGGGGTGTAGCAATTCTTTTTCAAGAATCATTAAACTGCACTCCCATCAGACATAGAAAGCAAACAGTGAAAACAGATGATAAGGGATGATGGAGGTTATATTAGACAGTGCAATTATGTAGTTCTTGCAAATAAAAAGAACAAGTTAGTAGGAATGTATTAGGTCTGATGTCTACAGCTGTTTTGCATCATCAGTTATTTAATTCTTTGGTTTATATGCCACTTTCTCCCAGTGTGAGACCCAAGGCAGCTTCCAAAAACAGTAGATTAAAATACATTTACAATATAATTTTAAAACAATTGAAATCATTTTGTAAAACATGTGTATATACCATGTGGTCTCTTGGAGCATCTAAGGACTGCGAGTTTTATTTCACAAATGGAATGCACAGAAGACTATGATTCTCACAATCATGTTGGTTTCCAGCTGAGCTCCTTACATAGATCCAAATTAGATGCAAAGATTCAAACATGTGATGAGGAAGAGCCTTGAATAAGTGCTATTTATAAAAAAAAATATGATAGTGAGAAAATTAATAAACCTTCTTAGGTGGCTTTGACTCTTGGAAGAAGCTAAATAAGAGGCACAATTTTATCAAGAATTAACCAAGAAGATATGTCACCATAGAACACCTTCAAACCTGAAACCCTTCTTCATTTGTTTTCAGAAATAAGAAAAGAAAGGAGAGCCCTTGACAGTTGTGAGGTTACAGAATTGTGGAAAACCAGTACAGACAGTCCCCAAGTTATAAACATTCAACATACAAGGGACTCATAGTAACAAATGCGGGTGAGACAACAGTGAGAGAAACCTATCCCTCAGAAGGGAAATTCACTCCTAGAAGAGTTATGATGAGGAAAAGCTCTGTCACCAATCCTTGTTTACCCAACAAGCCAATTTTTTCAACTTCCAATTATCACAGGGACAAAAAAGAGGTGAAATCTTCTAAACAGAGGTACAGATAGCAAAACAAACACCACATTATAAAAAGATACCTGTTCTGACTTGTATTCAAATTCAGCTTAAAATCAAACCTGCAGAACCTATCTTGTTCTTAACTTGGGGACTGCCTGTATCTATTGTTTTCCTCACAAGTCTTATTCTCTTTTGTTTTTTTTTCTTTATATAGGGAATTGAAAACAAATTAAGCATTTGTTATCAACAGAATCTGAGAATGTAGGACATGATGGAACTCCTTGTATAGTTGCGCTCAAACTCCTCCCATCCTTCACAATTGCTTCGGCTGTTTGGTTATGCCTAATTAGATATGTAGATGACAAGGTTAATGGGACCAACAGTATTTTGACACATGATATAACACATTGCTTACCCACCTGTGCTGTAAAAGTTCAGTTTGGTACGAAATCCTATGTCTGTTTGTTCATCTCCAAAACGTTCTGAATTTCAAAAGGTCTTGCTCTAAGTGTAATTAAGATTGCAATCTTAATAAAAATGGAGTTTCAAAATACTTATTTGGAAGTTTAATCACTAAACACAGTGGAACTGACTTCTCAACAGAAATACCTGGAACTTTGCTGCTTCTTAAATCACTTAGCGTAGTGGAATTCAGATTCAGTCTTAGACACAAATATAGCAACGTCCTATTCAAAACAACATGACTTCTGCTAAGTAATCATCAGGTGTTTAAATCCCCCTCTTTAAAATATTTCTAAAAGTAACTTTGAGTATGTTTTTTTAGCCTATCTGTATTTATCACATTTTTGCCATCTGTATTAGAGACTATATTTTAAGATTCCACCCTGGGGGGACCACACATCTCAAAGGGTACAACAACAGTTCATTTCCCCCCACCATTGCCAATTTATCCTTATTTGGGGAACTTAATACCCACTCACAGTGCCAGTTCTACACATGTAGTCCCACTGCAATCAATTTAGAACTGGCAGCCTTAGCAAGTGCATGACCTTGGTGATGCTGAGAATCCATGCAGTCTGGGCAGATTGGGTGAGAAAACCAACCACAGTTCTCTTTAATAGGTTGAAAAGCACAACAATGGATCACTTCAGGCATTTGTATGCCCTTGCCTCCTTGTACACTAGAGGATACTCTGCATTGGCTGAAGGTTTTCAGATGCATTACCCTAGAAGCGAAAGTTTGGGTTTGCAATACGTGTGTGTGTGTGTGTGAAAAATGGTGTATTGTTCTGGTTTTTGACCTGGAAAGGAATAATGATTATTCATTTCATCCCTCTTTATGCCATAAATTACCTTGTCCATTTTTTTGCTTCTTTTTAGTTAACAAGAAAGACATCCAGCAGGACAAGATGGAGTATAAGAAGAAGGCTGAGGATCATTTCCACAGTAACAACACGAGGCAGATGTGGCAGGAGATTCAACAAATTACTAACTGTAAACCAAACAATGACATTCCTGCTGAGGGGGGTGTCTCATTGGCAGAAGAGTTGAATCACTTTTTTGTCTGCTTTGACGTAAGCCCACCAGAAGTAGCTGGAATTCTGCCACGGGGCAATTACAGCTCGAACCTCACCATGGAGGAACATGAGATAAAGTGTGTTTTGAGGGCTGCGAATCCTAGGAAGGCCACTGGACAAGATGGCATTTCTGGTTGGATGTTTAAAGACCGTGCCAACCAATTGGCCAGTGTTTTTACTGTGATCTTTAACAAGTCTTTATATCAGTCTATTGCTCCATCTTGTTTGAAGACCTCCATTATTGTTCCGTTGCCAAAGGAGTTCCCTACCAGGAATTTTCAGGACTACAGAACAGTGGCACTCACTTCCATCATCATAAAGTGCCTTGAAATACTGGTCTGCAGGCATATCATTTCTTGCCTTCCACATGTACTGGATAAATATCAGTTTGCATATAGAGCCAACAGATAGAGGATGCTATAGCTATCATGCTCCACACTGTTCTGACCTGCCTGGAATGACAGGTGTTTAAATTCATGGATTTAGGATTGTCATATTCAATCTGTTCCTGGATTGTGAACTTCTTGTCTGGATGTTTATCAGCTCTCACTCTTAACATTGGGATGCTACAGGGCTGTGTGTTTTTCATTTTGTACACAGATGACTGTACCCCCATCCACCATAGCAATATCATTACCAAATTTGCAGATGATACAACCATGGTGAGGCTTATCTCTGAAGAGGATGAGTCTACCTATCGGGATAAGGTGGATTGGCTGCTCTCATGGTGCAGGGACAATAATTTGGTTCTTAACATCAACAAGATCAAGGAGCTCATAGTGGATTATAGGAAGAAGAGACCAAAAATTCAGCCCTTGGTCATAAATGGAAATTAAGTGGAGCAGGTGGCCAGTTTTAAGTTCCTGGGTGTCACTGTGAAGGAGGATCTGACTTGGGGCACCCATATGGCAGTGTTGGTTAAGAGGGGTCATCAGAGACTGTACTATCTGAGACTCCTCATGAACCATCAACTGAATGAAAAACTGCTGGTGATTTTCTACCATTGTGCTATAAAGTGTCCTAGCTTACTGCATCTGTGCATAGTTTGGTAGTGGCACAGTGGTAGATAGGAATGCACTCCAAAGGTTAACAGTTCTGCACAGCAAATCATTGGCTAGTCTCTCCCCTTGGAAGAAATGTATCATTCCCGCTGTCTTAAGAAAGTTCAGAGCGTTCTTGGGAATCAATCTCACCCATCATATTCTTTTTTTGAATTCTTGTCACCTGGCAGATGGTACAGGGTGACAAAGACAAGGACAAACAGACTGAAGGATAGTTTTAACCTAGAGCTGTGGCTATTTTGAACTCTGTGGTTTTGCATTTATGTGGCATTGGGAGCTGTGGTGGTGGTGGTGATGGGGTGTGGAGGGATGGATGTGTTGTTTTGTTTTGTTGTGTGTGTGGGGAAGACATGTAATTTTGTTGTGCAATAGCACAATAATTAATAAAGCTATTCTATTTATGTTCTGTTTGTAACATGGGTCAATGTTGTGGATGACTGTATTTAAATAGAGATCAGATTCTCTACACAGCACTCTGGAGGCCAATGGCTGGATGATAAAGTATGAGATCTCAATGATACACTGCCACTCGATCCTAAGGAACTCAGAGTATGATGCTCTTGATAATTTGGCTTAACATTACCCACAGTGATCTTCAAGGTTAAGTGGTAACCTCTTTCTAGGTTTCTCAAATCTCCATGACCATCCATCCAAAATGGATAGTAAACTTAGCTCTAGCAGAGATGTCTGATATCCTGAAGTAGAAGACAACCATATGCATTTTATTTGGAAAGCCCTGGGTGACATGTGGATGCCCAGAACCACTTTTTGACTACTTCAGAGTTTCTGGCCTATATAGAAAGGCCCTAGGAAGTTTTTAGGAGCTGTGGTTCCAAACATTAACTATTCCAAGGTTTCTTTGTAATGCAGGTTGAACACTATGCATACACTATTGTGCAAATATAAGCAATACCTCATGTTTCATTTCTAAACATGCAGCTAGCTACATCCAATTTTATAGGTGGATGTTGATGCAGCATGATAATCTATGTGCAAGAGATAGCTCCAAACTACTATCTGATTCATTGAATCAGGGCAAGAGTAGTTATAGTGTTTTCTGCTGAGTGATTATAGATGAGTAAGAAACAATGAATTATATGAAAAACATCATGTTTTTCAGCATTAGATGTAAAGTGACAACACAGGTGGAAAAGCAATAGCAATATTAATCCATCATTCTAGGCTGACAATGAAAGTACAAAAACAATTGATTTTTATTAACATCTTTAGGATTGGTAATAAATCATACTCCAATAAAAAAAAATAAGTGATGTATATTTCCCCTATTAAGGTTCTGACATTTTATAATCAACTTATATGAAATATTCCATTTTCTTCAAGCCAGATTTTCCAGTTTGTGTGTGTTGTATTTTGTGGATTCATATGAAGAACAAAGCATTTTTCTCATCAGTATTATCGTATTCACTTTTGTTCAAGCAAACATCCCACTGAAATATTAAAAAACAGCCCAAATGAATGTTTTGTTTTAAAGAACCTATGCTCAATATTTGCACATTTATTTGTGGTTTCATAGACTAAAAGATTTTAAATAACTGCTATATAATAATAATAATAATAATAATAATAATAATAATAATAATAATTTTGACTCTTACTACTAATACTTCTTTTCCCTTATGATAATGTGTTTTATTTATTATCAGCGGTCCAGGCAGTGACTTCATCCTTGCAATTCCCATCTAATACTTGGACTGGAAATGTCCTCTGACACCATCTCTTCCTTCCTAAGTTACATGATTCCACCTTTTGCAAAACAGGTGGTGGTTGAATCATAGAATCATAGAGTTGGAAGAGACCTCATTGGCCATCCAGTCCAACCCCCTGCCAAGAAGCGGGAACATTGCATTCAAAGCACCCCTGCCAGATGGCCATCCAGCCTCTGTTTAAAAACCTCCAAAGAAGGAGCCTCCACCACACTTCGGGGCAGAGAGTTCCACTGCTGAACAGCTCTCACAGTCAGGAAGTTCTTCCTCATGTTCAGGTGGAATCTCCTTTCTTGCAGTTTGAAGCCATTGTTCCGCATCCTAGTCTCCAAGGAAGCAGAACACAAGCTTGCTCCCTCCTCCCTGTGATTACCTCTCACATATTTATACATGGCTATCATATCTCCTCTCAGCTTTCTCTTCTTCGGGCTAAACATGCCCAGCTCCTTAAGCCGCTCCTCATAGGGCGTGTTCTCCAGACCCTTGATCATTTTAGTCGCCTTCCTCTGGACACATTCCAGTTTGTCAACATCTCTCTTCAATTGTGGTGCCCGGAATTGGACACAATATTCCAGATGTGGTCTAACCAAGGTGGAATAGAGGGGTAGCACCTTTTGCAAAACATGTAGTGGTAGTCTAAGAAAAGTTGATTCCATCCCCACTGGTTTTTTTCTTCTCTTAGGTTTTGGCCTTCCTGTTTGGCTACTTGGGCAATCCACAAATACTATAAAAATTATACAAACACACATTCTAATTCAGTTCCAGAAAAGAAACAGATCAAAGCATTTACTGTATGTAAACTATACATTAATCACACAGGTCAGAGACCAAAACACATGACATGAGTTTAAAATTCATGCTTCCTACTGGCTGTGTAGGCCTGCCAGAAGAGATAGGTTTTAAGATGGTTTTTAAATTCTGTCAGCTCTTCTAAGTACTGGAGCTCTTTTGGCAGGTCATTCCACAGTCTTGGGGTGGATGATGCAAAGGTCCTCTGGCTGACAGTTGCCAGCTGAGTTCTGGTTGGTTGGAGCAGACAGCCCCCAGAAGTTATGGGAGAAGGCAATCCTTTAGGTATCTTGGACCCAAACCATGTTGAGCTTTAAAGGTCAAAACCAAAACCTTGTACTTTGCCCAGAAACGAATTGGTAGCCAGTGGAATGACTTTAGGATAGGTTTAGTATGCTCACACTCCTAGATGTTCCTGTAACTAAACCGGAGTTTCTAAACTTGGTACAAAGGTAGCCCAATGTAAAACACATTGCAGAAGATTAGCCTTGAGTTTACCAGTGTGCACACTACCATCTTCAGGTCCTTCAAATCTAGGAAAGGGCACACCTAGTGGATCAGCCAAAGCTGATACTAAGTGCTCCTGACTGCATCTACTTGGGCTGACATTTGGAGAGATGAATCCAGGAGCACTCCCAAGCTGTGAACACAGTCTTTCAGGGGGAGTATAACCCCCCCCCCCCAAAAAGACTGGAGGTATGTCAACCCAGAACTGGTTGACATATCTCCATCCCCAGATTAGGACTTGATGCCAAGCACCTCTGTTTTGTCTGGATTCAGTTTATTTATTTATTTATTTATTTATTTATTTATGGCATTTATATGCTGCCCTTCTCACCCCGAAGGGGACTCAGAGCGGCTTACAATATATATTTTCATACAATATATTATATTATTAGCATAGTACAATATCAGTATTATATATTACTATATTGCACTATACCATTATATTGCAATATTATTAGTAACATTACATGTAATGTAAATATATAATTATAATTATAATATTGTATTATTATTACTAGTATTATATTGTATTACATTATAATATTATAAATATTATATGTATATACAATATTATTAGTAAAGACAGAAGACAAGATGGAAATGTCTTCTGCTCCTCTCTGTCTTTGCTCTGGCCAGAGGAGCCATTGGTGTCAGAGGGGGGAGGAGCCTCCCAACTGATGAAATAGGCAGAAGACAAGATGGAAATGTCTTCTGCTCCCCTCTGCCTTTGCTCTGGCCAGAGCAGCCGTTGGTGCCAGAGGGGGAAGGAGCCTCCCAACTGATGATATAGGCAGAAGACAAGATGGAAATGTTTCAATTTGTTTTTCCTCATCCAGCTCATTACCTCCTCTAGGTATTCATTCAGGGGAGACACACAATCCTTAGCCGAAGCTGTTTTGGAAGGCATGGAGAATCAAATCAAATCATTTATTTCGGTCATTGACCAGCACAGGAAATAGAGTCACATACAAACTTTGTATGTTTGGTACATTAAAAATATATGGAGAGATATATTTGAGTGTTATCAGCATACTGATAACTTCCAACCCCATGCTTACAGATTATCTCTCCAAACTGCTTCATATAAATATTAAAGAGCACTGAGGATAGAATGGCACCTTGTGGGATTCTAACAGTTCCTTTTTTGAGGAGCAGCTAGCCTCAAGCACCACCATCCGGAACCTGCCTGAAAGGTTCAACCAGAACCACTGCAGCACAGTGCCTCCAATTCCTAGCCCCTAAAGGCGTTCCCGAAGAATACCATGGGCAATGGTATTGAAGGCAGCTGAGAGGCCTAGAAGCACCAACAGGGACACACTTCCCCTTCACTGTTGAGATAGAGACCATCCACTAAGGCAACCATAGCTGTCTCAAATCCATATCCTGCTCTGAATCTGGTTTGAAATATGTCAAGAAAGTTTGTGTCATCCAAGATCACCTGCAGTTGGGGGGCAACTGTTTTCTCAATCACCTTGTCCAAAAAAGGAAGTTTAGACACTAGTCTGCAATTATTAAAGTATAGGGGATTCAGGGAGGGCTTTTCCAGAAGCAGTTGTAATGACTGCTTCTTTTAAACAGGTTGGAAAGTTTCCCTCCCTGAGAGAGGCATTAATAATTTATTGTATTTGAGATCAAATTGCCATCTCCTCCCTGGACAACCAGCCAAGATGGACAGGGATCAAGAAGGCAGCTTGTCTTCCTTACTTGTCTCAGCAGCTTGTCCACATCAACAGTACTCACCAATTGAAATTGATCCAGTGTAATCCCACTTACAGAGTTGCTGGATACCTCATTGTTAGCCTCTGCTCCAATGACACAGCTACTGAAGGTTCTAACAATGGATTTGAAGCCGGGGGGGGGGGGGGCTTTTCACCACTTCGAACAACCCAGCTGGACAGGAATCCACAAATGCAATGCTTGCAGAGAGGAAAGCTTTTGTCACTGCAAGTATTGCCACCTTATAGTAGCAAAGGTACCCTTTATACCATGTCTTCTCTCATAAAAGTCTAGTTTTCCACCATCTGCACTCTAGTCATCATATTTCCTGTTTCATTTCTCTGAGGGTTTCTGGATAGCCTTCTGACTGCTACCCAGTCTTTTAGCTGGCTCTCTCACTCACATTGGTATAACAGTCTCAGAGTGACCAGTATTCACCCAGAAAGCTGATTTTCTACAAATACATGCAATGCATTAAAATTGAAGTCCACCCAGGCCTTATGGACTCAGCTTTTATAGCTGCACCCTCCTGAAGCTGCTTAGTCACTCTCAACTGGAAATGGCCTGGGGCTGCAGTCTTCCTTGTGTGTAGTGTCAAAGCCAGCAACAGAAAAGCTTGCTGGAGATGTTTCGGCCTTTTCTATAGCAGTCATAGCAGACTCACAATCTATTATTTCATGGTGCTACATTATGGAGGAGTTTTTTCCCCCCAATTATTTTCCCCCCTTACTCTGGACTCCCCTGGAACTCAATATGTTTTAAACTAATTTTGTAATATATAATGCCTTCTGTTCCCACTTAGATCTGTCAGTTTCAGCCTCAGCCCAAATGATGAAAAAAGGATATGAAAAGCTGTTTCACTGTCTGTGAATTGCTATAAATAGCAAAATGCTTACTTCAGAATAGATACTTATTAGCATGATGCCAAACACATTCTCAACATTATTGGCTACGTTTTATGTATTAACTTCTTTTCTCAATTTATTAATGATGATGGTCTGTTAGAAAAACATACTTTAATATTAAGAAGAACATTCTTAGCATAGGTTCTGCTCAGTACAGAAAATTGTATGTTAGTTTGTGCTCACCATACTACCAGTTCCCAGACTTCAAATATCTTATATCGACTTGTGGTCATAAAATAGTGGACAAAGGTCATAGATTACCATATTATCTTGTTGCACTTCCTTCCAAAAACAATTTCTCTATTGTCTATTCAGAACAGTAGCCTGCTATTCCACTGAAGCAGGACAAATTTAAATTTCAAGGTAAAGTATAAGGTTCAACCTCAGTGGAAAATCTGAGAGTTAATTAAAACAAAATCCCACCTGTTCTCAAGTTTCTTGACCTATTGTATTCTTTCTCCACATTGAAAAGTGTCTGGCTTAAAATACCTGACATGACTGCTGCATATTCCTTTAAAATAATCAGAATATTTCCAATTAATTCATACAATGTATTTCAAGAATGGTATTTCAGCAATGAATGCACTGTTTTTGCATTAAGGCAGATTAATTGAAGTGTACAGCCATGAAATATTCTAAATATAGACTGAGATCATATTCATAGCAACATAAATGTAGATCTGTCAGTGAAGCTAGCAGATGTAACTGGTCACAGAAGGCATTATAAATTGCAAAATTAGTCTGAAACATATAGGGTTCCAGGAGAACCCACAATATTGCTGCCAGATATGGTGATTTTTCCTTAGTGGTACTGCAATCCCAAGAATCTAGCAGAGTTGTGTGTATAAATTTAGTTAGGAATGACATAAAGGAGCAACTTTCCTCAGATGCTAAGGAAGCAATGAGTGATGGAGGTCTGTAGTGTGGGTCAGTCAAGTGCTTCAGGATGACATGGCTAGTCCCTTGGGCCTCAGTGCCATGAGTAGAAACTTCTGCTCACCATATTGCAGGTTGGGCTAGCTGTGGCATGAATCATCCTATTCAGCCAACACCACAAGGCTCAGTCACTCATACCAGTTCCTTTAAGTTTAAGGTGGGATCCAGGAAGTATTTGCAATTGTGGCAATAGTGTCGTGATCATGAATGCATAGCTGAATACAGATCTGTTATGAATCTATAAGTCTAGGTTACATATCCATCACTGCAAATGAAGGATTTGAACCATCCTGTTTGTCCCCCAACCACCGAAATGATCAGACCACACAGATTCAGTTGGGTTTAAATAAGGGCAACTTTATTAATGTTACCTGTTGATTTAACTGTTTAGTTAGATAACCAGAACTTGGTGGGGCAAAGTCAATCTAACACCTTTGCCCAGCCTAATTTTATCTAACTCGGGGCAAACTTCTGTATCCCATGTAAACTTAATATTGGTAACCTCTTAAAGTAATGTCTTAGCAACTTTATTAAGATAACCAATCCCAGGCTCTCTCCCACACCCACTTCCTAGGCCATTCTTTTCCCCTCACCTAACCACCAAGAACTTTAGGTGAGTGTATTCTTGAATGGCCTATCAACTCTGAGGGGGATGCCTAAGGACTATACTAACTATATTAACTTAGTTAACTCTTTTCCGCCACTGATTGGGGACACATGTCTATTTTGTCCCCATCACCCCACCAAGCCCATCAGTGCTCTTTCAATTCCAAACTTTAAATTGGCCAAAAAGATGTCGTTGCCCTCGTCCGAGAGATGGATACCATCTCCTCGGTATAACAACAGATTATCAAGTATAATACCACCCTGGTGTATGAACAATCCTCTCCGCCTGCTCAGCTCTATACGAATAGCCCGGTTAACCCGCTTTCTGGCTCTTTCCATTTGTCTAATATCACCTCCCCCGATCCATCTTAAACGTGGGATCATTGCGGACCATGTAATGAGTGTGCTGGGCCATGCCTTAGCAATTGCTTTGAAATCACTGCGGGCTTGCAAATATAGGGCCTTGCCTTGCAACAGGCCCAAATCATTACCCCCAAGGTGGATTACTAACACGTCTGGTGGGGGTCCCCCACCAGCCTGAAACAACAATGGGATCAAACTGTCCCATCTCAACCCTCTCTTGCCTCTCCATTCTATTGAGGCAGTTGAGGCCAATCCCAAATGCTGGCCATAGGTACTTCTGCGGGCATGACGCTCGGCCCAGTGGACGTAGCTATGCCCACAAATCAACACCCTCCTTCTACGGCCCAGCAACGGTCCATCTGGAACGATAAACATCATTAAAAAGAAACAGGGCGAACATAACCTTTGAAAGCCCCAGATTTCCACCTCCCCAGGGTCTTTATTTTTTCTTCCCCATAACCTAGTCCCGCGGCCGTAGATGCCGCGCCAATCCGAAATGAATGTGTTCCGAATTTGTGGTGTTGCATTCCCATTAATCTAAGGGCCTTGTTGGTAATAGTCCAAAATTGATATTTGGTAAGTGGGTCACCATTCTTGTGAGTGAAAAAATATCCAGCAGCGACCCCTCTAACTGCCATAAATTTGACCGCGGCTGTAACCGGGCAAATATCCGTATCACTGCAAGAGGCCAACGAAACCACTGTCCCCCTTGCCCACTGATCGGTTTTTGACGATCTGATGGAAATTTGCAAGCCTTGATCTAGTAACTCCACGTCAGAAAAAAGTAAGGCTTTGTGTGATACATCTCTTTTGCTGGCTGGCACTAACTCACTTATCCTTAAAGCCCCAAAGAACGCGAATAGGGCAGCAGTGTGAAAAAGCGACTGTTCGTAACTCGACGAACAGACCTGCGCCCAAGTTTTGCTAAGGCCCCTTAGTATGTCTGGTGTCAGGGGCTCTCTGTCGTCCAAGTGATGACCATGTTCCCGTGACCATCCCGCCAGGAGCTTGTGTAACCTAAAATCGTTTGTGTGGTCCGGGAACCCTTGGGCCTTAAGCCAAAAGGCTAAGGCCGCTAGCTTTGATCTAATTGTTTGAGGGGCTAACCCACGATGCCTGGAGTATACACAAAACTGAGCAATGTGTTCATATGGTGTCGGCACAACAGTGGGCAGGTTATAGTACTTTTTAAAGTCAACAAATTCTTGTACTGTATTAAGGTATGATTTTCTAGAGCTTGGTGCTAGGGCTATAGACATTCCCCTCTAAACCTCATCGCTCCAACCTGCCAAAGATGGTCTGGCATAGCCTCTGGTCGGACGTCTGCGTTGGGCGCCAACTGTCTGAAACGCTCCATCTGCATACGAGACAGAGCGTCAGCCAGCGGATTATGAATGCCCAACACATGAAAAGCTTTAAACAATATGTTGTGCTTTAAACAGTGAAGTGTGAATCGTCGAACCACTTCCATCACCCTAACCGATCTGGATGTGAGATTATTGATTACCTGTACCGTGGCCATGTTGTCGCACCAAAAGTGCACCGTGGAATTTTGAAAAAACTGTGTCCAAATTGTAACTGCCACCAGTATTGGAAAAAATTCAAGAAAAGTCAAATCCGTGGTGACACCCAAATTGTGCCAACTAACCGGCCACTGTTGGGCACACCAATGGCCGTTGAAGTAGACCCCAAAACCAATTGAACCCGATGCGTCGGACGCCACCTGTAGGGCATCCTTCAGCATCAGGTCCTGTCTCCAAAATGAAATACCGTTAAACTGGGACAGGAAGTTCAACCAGGTGGCTAAATCGGATTTGATTTGGCGGGTCAACCTAATATGATGGTGAGGTGCCCGGACTTTTGAAGTAGCATCGCATAGTCTGCGCAAGAAGGCCCTGCCGGGCGCTACAACTTTGCAAGCAAAGTTCAAATGTCCGATTAGCTCTTGGAATTTGCGTAGTGTGGCCTTTTTCTTTTGGATGAAGTCAGTCACTCGTTGCACCAAATTGTTTATTTTTTCTGGGGGCAACCTAGAGAATTGATTTACTGTGTCTAACTGAACGCCCAGAAAGGTTAGCGTGGTGCTGGGGCCCTCGGTCTTTTCACTGGCCAACGGAACACCTAGCTGTTCCGTGAGCTCAATAAAAGAGGACAACAATGTTGTACAGTCTCCACGCCCGGCTTTTCCTATAAACAAAAAATCATCGAGGTAATGTACAACGCCCTTTAAGCCGGATTTTAGTTTTAGTGCCCATTCCAAAAAGGTACTGAACTTTTCGAACATAGAACAAGAAACAGCGCATCCCATTGGGAGGGCCCTATCGAAGTAGAAGAGGCCCTCAAACTGGAATCCCAAGAGCTCAAAATCATTCGGGTGCACCGGCAGTAAGCGGAAGGCTGATTTTATGTCACATTTGGCTAGCTCAGCTGCATAGCCCCGACTTCTCACCATGCGCACTGCGGCATCAAAATGTACTGTGCAGAGGTCATCAGGTATCGCGTCATTCACCGATGTCCCCTTGGGGTATGACAAGTGGTGAATGAGACGATACTCACCCTGATTCTTTTTGGGCATGATCCCGAGCGGCGAGACCCGGAATCGCGGAGTCGGAGGGGAGGCGAATGGGCCCAATATCCTGCCCTCCTGAGCCTCTTTTTGAATTTTTTGTCGGACAATGTGTTCCATACCTATTATTGACTTTAGGTTGCGTGAATGAAATTGTACTCTAGGGCCCTGAGCTGGGATGCGAAAACCCTGACTAAAGCCATCTAACAAATAACCTGCAACAACCCTATCTGGGTAACTTTTTAACCAGTTTTCCAGTTGGGCCATCTTAATTGGACTGGGCCCCTTTTGGAAGAGGGGTAGGGACACCGTTTCGCTTGGGAAACTGACTGTCCTTGGGAAAAGGCCTGGCCGGCTTACCTCTGTTACAGTTTCTTGCAGAATGGGTTCCTGAACATATAGAACAGGCATGTTGAAATTTGCAGGCTCTACGTGTGCAGTTGCCCTGGGATGAATATTCCCAGCAGAGGGCCTTTTGACGTTGGGGCTGTTGTTGTTGTTGGGCGCCAACCTGTCGAAAGGACTGTCCGCCCTTAAAATTTTGGATAGTATGTCCGCTATCTGCTTTATCCCCAATGAATGGACGTGCCGGAGTTAATACGTCCATCCACAACTGGTTATCTATCAGATCCCAACGACTAGTGGGTGAACGGGCCGCATCGAAACGAAAACGCTTATCGTAAGATAACCATGCGTTGCCCGTGAAATTGACATACGCACAGTAAATGATGTTCTGGTATTGAAAAAGCGACTTTCCCCTATATGGATAAGCATCAACCAGGATGCCGGCATAAATCATATAGCATGCCAACCAGTTCTCCCATGTTTGATCAACTTTCCTCTTTTTTATTTTTTCCTTAAATTCTTCGTCTAGGTCATCCTTCTCTTTCTTTTCCAATTCTCTAAAATACAGTGAAAACATATCAATGTACTCATTCTTGAGAATTTTGTCTATAGTTTTTTGCGACAGGTGTGACCCCAGCGATATGGAGCTCATTTTAGGCTCAGCAGGCAGAGGCCATCTCGCTGTGCCCCAGAACTGGTTGGCATCCTCAGTTGTTGGTAACGGGGGAATAGGAGCAGCCTGCCTGGGCGACTGTGTCGCTGCCGCTAGTGAGTCAGCCACGCTTAGCGTTGTGATTTGTGTTTGCTTTGGAGCAGCGATCTCCTGCCTTTGTGTGTTATCCCAAGGCCAAAAACATGTAGTGTTGGTACCTGTTGATGTGGACGCCACCGTCAGCTGGGAAGGAGGTCGCACCGACGCGTCCACTGCGCTGGGACCTTGAAACCCTTGGCCTTGCGGTGTCAGTTCTGACGGCAAAGCCCGGAGTTCGGAAGGCTGGCTCGAAGCTGCACTGTATTCGCCCATTGCTGTTGATGAGGGGCCGGCGGTCTCCATTGGTCGAGAAGCCCGGCCCGATTCTAGGGTAAAACGCGAGAGAGAAGAGCCTTAAACATAGCTGCCTTACTTGCGTGCCGAGCTGGCCTAGGACCAGCTGGCGCTGCCACCCCTCTCTCTTTTTCAAGTTGGTTGACACGGATCAGAAGAGCATTAAGGTCTTCTGCTGAGATCCCCTCTTCCTCTGATGAAGAAACTGTCGTGGGCAAAGGGCCCTTCGTCGCTGTCTTGGCTGCGGGGCCCTTGCCCTTGGAACCTCCCAAGTTCTTCTTCGGCGCCATCCTGTGAAGAAATTGTAACCCTGACCGTTAATTAACTAGTAAAAGGGGGGTGGCAATGGGAACTTAGATGTAAATGATGTAATCAGGGTTGGAAGAGGCTTCCCAGGCCAGGAAGGGGCTCCACAGGCAAAGTCACCACTTTCGATCGGGAGCCAGAACCTTTTATTCAAAGCACCTGGGGCCAATGATCTAGAAATGATATTTATACACCCCCAAAGAAAAGGATCTATCGTGGGCCATGTATAAGATTGATCCACTAGTAAGCAGCCCACAACCAGGGCATTTCACTAGTTGATCCGTCTAATTCTCTTAACCTCTTTGTTTGAAAATGTAACAGGCCTCGACGTGATGTGTAGGAAACCAAACATAAATGTATGTAGATAGAAACACATGTATTAATTATTTATTATTATTATTATTATTATTATTATTATTATTATTATTATTATTATTAAATATATAGATATATATATACACACACCTATTAATATGAATATGGCTATATCTACACATGCATATATGCACAATAAAGTATCTCACTAGGCCAACACTGGGAGGGGGGGGGGTAGCATCTAATATGAACTCCAACATCATGGCTATTTGAAAGGTATATAAAATGGCTGCCAGCTGTGAGGCCAAGATGGCGGCCTCCCTGCTGCAGCAGGGGACCATGCGGCCAAAATGGCTACCAGCCACCCAGACGCCAGTTCCGGCGGGGCTGGGGAAGGGAACAATGCCCATTTCCCCCCCTCTCAGGAAGACACTCTCGGTCCGGCCTACACGCCGAGCCAGACCCAGGCCCAAGAGCCGCCATCGCTTCCATGAAGTGCCGGGCCCTGACGCTGCCTGCCCCCCGTGCCCGCACAGCCATGGCGTGCCCTCGGCCACCGCCCGATTAAACGCGGCAGTCGCGGCAATGGGCTCCTTCACCCAGGCACACCAGGCCTCCCGTGGTGGGGAAAGGGAGAGAAAAGGCAACAGGCCCACCCGCCGCGAGGAGGCCGCGCAGCCGCCCCCGCGCGCGCCGGAGAAGCCGGGCGAATCCGGGCGGCGACCCGCGGCCGGCCTCCACGCCAGGGGCCCGGCCGACAAACCTCTCCCCCGCTAGCCCACGGAAGGGAAGCGGGGCCTGCGGCAAAGGACGCCGCCCGCACGGCCCTGGAGGCCGCCTCCGACCGCGACAGAGCAGCGAGGGGGGGGACAGAGTTCCACTCCCCCCCCAGCCCCGACACCGACCTTGATGCTGCTCCGTCGAAGGTCTTCATCTGAATGGTTGTTTGGGGGCGGGCCGAGCCCTAAGGCTGGCTCCGCCCCCAGCCTGTAGTTCCGGCCGGAACTACTTTTCTTCGGCGGAGGGGGACAAACCTCTTCCCCCCGCCAGCTCGCCGACAGGGGAAAGACCCTTAAAGCAATTATGGGCAAACACAGACGTGGGGGGCAGATGTGGCCTCTTGGGCTCTTTTCTCAGGCCCCCATCTCTCTCACAGCATCTTATCCTTCCTTCTTCTCTCTTTCCTTCCTCTTTCCTTCCTTATCTCCCTCTTTTTCTGTCTCTCTTTCCTTCCCAATTTCCTTCCTCCTTCCTTCTCAATCTCCATCTTTCATTCCCTTTTATCTTTTTTCCCTCCCTCCATTTCCTTCCACGCTTTCTTCCTTCTATCCCTTCTTTCCTTCTTTCCTTCTTTTCTTCCTTCCTCCTTCCTTCCTTCCTTCCTTCCTTCCTTCTCTTTTTTCTTCCTCCTTTCCTCCTGGGAGATGTTTAACTAGGAGAAGAGAAGGTGAAGAGGGAACATGAGAACCATGTTAAGAGTGTGTCCCATTGAGGGGGAGGGGAAAAACTGATTTTCTGCTGCTCTAGAGACCAGGGCACAAGGGAGCCATGGTTTCAAATGGCAGGGAAAGAGATTAGACTGAAAATAACTTCCTGAGAGTAAGAGCTGTTCGAGAGTGTTGTAGGCTGCCTTGGAATGTGGTTGACTCTCCTTCTCTGTAGGTTTTTCCGCAGAGACTGCCAATTGGGAGTGCTTTGATTGTGCCTTGTTGCATGGCAGGGGGTAGGATTGGATGGCCCTTGGAGGTCCTGCTCTAGGATTTAAGGGTTATATATCAGAAGTAGGCAATACAATCACTACAGATGGAAAATATGAAGCCCTCTATTGCTGGCCTGCAATTCCAATGAACCCTAGATACAGTCTATGATAAGCAATATTGAAGTTGCACTAAAATAACATATGGAGAGATTATTTTTTTAACCCTGATTTGAAGTCTAAATTAAATTTGCTTGTCCTAGAGGAGGCTAACAAATCTGTGCAACTTACCATTAAATGTATTACCTATGCATTAAGTTACTATTCAGCAATAGATTTGCACATGGACTATATAGTTAGGAGTACTAATTGAATTTAGGCCTAGGATTTGCGGCCTAGGGAAGATTTTCTTCTGTGAAGGCTGAACCTTACTCAGATGTGTTGCAGCTCTATTTCTGATACTTGTCACTAAAGTTACCTTGCTTGTTCATTCACTGGTATTGAGCTATACCTTCATATTTACTAGTATATTGCATTCTACCTGCAATACTTATGACTCTATTTTTTTACGATTGCTACTATATCTTATTACTCTTTATTTTATAGAACAGTTGAAGCCAAAATAATAGTTTCATCTCTTTTATTTTCATTTTAACTTTATTCCCCTTCTTTGATCAGACAGAGTTCACATTAATCTCACAGAGAAAAATACATTGTGTTTTACGGATTTCCTTGCTGTGTTGCTTCTTGAATTAATCACTGTAGTCTTTCCTCATGAATCATCAGAAGTTGTCTAAATGGGTTATAGATCTTACTCCTTGGCAAACTAGTCTTTCAAAGGAAGAGTGAATCTTTGTTTTGATGCCTTATAATCACGTTTCTTAGATACACTCAGTATGCGTTTGTTTATTTTAAATATATCACTTCCCTTAAATTAAAACCTCTATTTATATTCAGCAGATGCTGCTGTATAGTCTAATTAAAATCTCTAAAGGACGGATGAATATGCAGAATACAATAATCCAAAGAGAAATGTGACTTTTAAAAGAAAATAATCTTAGCAATTATAAGTATGACACACATGCTCACTATGTATCATCTCCTAGTTATCCTTTAATGAGACAACAGTGATACTCTGTGAACCATAGGGACATAGATGTTTTGAAGGCCCATGATACAGCTCTCTATTCAAATAATCTAATATTCCTATCACAAAAAGGAACATTTACGGAATTAAATTTAATTTTACCCCTAAATTTGCCGTGGTACAAGTTCTCCTGGGAACCATCCTAGAGTACACATTACCATACCAAGTTAAAGATTTGATGAATCATCTTTTGAAATGTCTTTTGTCCAATGGCATCTGTTAAGATTGTGTTTGAACCTCTTGGATTACAGGTATGTCCTTCAGATATAGAAGCAATCTGGTATCCTGGTCATGTTGGCTGGGGAATTCTGGGATTTCTAATCCCGGAAAGTGACTTTTTTCAATCTTTTGATCTAGATGTGGTATATACTGACATTACAATTGATGTTTGATTTTCCTAACACATAAATTCAGAGCAAGGCTATATTGGTATTTGGGGAAAATGACATGCTTAATCAGTGTTCCATAACTTCCTCTTCTATTTCAGTTATTCAGTATACTGGTTTTGGTGCACGCTGCCTAATCTCAAATGGCCCAAAAACCTACAGGGTCTCTTTAGCCAATCAAACACTGGAAGCAAGGAGATCATTCTGCTAGGTGAACAGAGGAAAATACCACACAATGCTGAGTTGCAGCTTAGTTTTATGGCCAAAACCGTGAGCATGTGCAAAGGCTATTTTCTTCTATTTGTGCTTCATCTCTTATCGAGTCCTTTATTCCCTTCTAGCATTAGTTCTTATCCGTATTTCTGTACCTGCTTTTCTCAGCAGCCAATTCCTTTTCCTGCTTCTCCCCCCTCTTGCACCTGCTTGTTATTAGCTATTTCCCTTTCGAAGTTTCCCCTTTTCTAAAGTCTTTGCTTTGGTTGGTAATTTTCCATTATTATCTTAGCCCTAGTCCCTTCACTGGTCTTTCCCTTGTACAATACAATGCATATTATTCCATTATTTCCATCTGAAAATGCATGGATCCTTTTGAGTACAAGGGATTGCCATTACCTGTTGTGAGGAAGTGATGGAAAGTTTAATATGGAAAGAAGTCTTTGGGCAAGTGAGGATGGAGATAGAATTTCCTTTACATTTTTCAGTCCTAAACTACAGAAGATTTTAATGATATGTGTCAGAACTCTGAATTGTTGCTTGGAAACTGACATCAATTTAAGTACTGTGAGACACATTTCCACTTGAATTACACACTGCGTGTATCTCTCCTGTGTCAAACACTGGCAAACCTTATGTGCCCAGTATGATTTTTTTTCTTTTTTCCCCTTTTTTTCTTTTTTTAAAAAAATGCTGTTTATGAGAATGACTGATAAGTAAGTCTTTGGAAAAATATTTTCTAACTATGACTCTCCTACTCTTATTCAACAACAATCATCTTAGTGGTAGCATAGGATGTGTGTACGTCTGTGTGTGTTTATAGGCTGGACTCAGGTTGAAAATAAAAAAGGTCTTCTTGTGTCTGAAACCCCAACTAGAAGAATAATCCTCAAGCCTTGTCTCTATCTCATCCTTGTGATCAGGACTGAGGCAACATTAGGACAAGATGACTCAAAATTGTGTTGGCACAGAGTCTGCTAAGACTAATGAAGTTTACAATCTCAAGTCATTCCTGACATGAAAAAAAAAAACATGAACTCTTTCTTTCTGATGCATAAAGGTATTAATGACACTGACAGATACAACATTCTACATAATGTAAACAACTACAAGGATTTGGGGAGAAAAGCTAAAGTACCTTAAGATTCAGTATCCCCCCCCCCCCCCTCAATCTTCCTGGTCATGACTCAGAAAGACAGAGAAAAGGGAATACCAAAGATGCACTACAGAGTAGAGAAGGAAAGAATAGTCAAATATTTGTCAAAATCCATTTCTTGGATGTTAAGAAATCCTGAAGAGGAGAATTCCAGATTGTTGAAAATCTTCACAGTTTGTGACAGTTTGTGCAACATTCATAGGTGGGACTTTTCTGGACAGAAAACATCATTTTCTGCACACAAAAGAATGATGATGAAATTAATTACTATAAGAAACAATTGAAAAGGTTGTATATGTTAAGCCTGGATAAAAGAGTGGGTGATGTTATGATAGCTGTCTTTAATATTTGAAGGATTTTCATGCATGCATTATTGAATGAGCTTGTTTTCCACTGCTCCAGAAGGAAGGAGCTGGAGCAATGGATTCAAATTTCAGGTAAGGCAATTCTAATGCACATTAGAACTTCTTAATGATAAAAAATGTTCAACAATAGAACAGCCTGACTTTAAAGTAAATAAAGATTAGATAGCCACCAGTTATGAATGCTTTAGCAGTAGATTTCTCCATGGCGGAAATTTGTTGAGATGGTGTTTGCTGACCCTTCAACTCTATGTCCAATCCCATTGTCAAGGTTTTGTCCCCACAGTGTGCTTCACATATTCATGCTGACCTTCCTCCCAAATTCTTCTCACCCCCTTTCTTGATTCTTGGAAGTTGAGTTTACTTTCTCTAAGGTTCATTCCTACTCTTACATTGGTTCTTTGTAAAATGGTTCAGTGTTCAAATTTGTCTCATATCACATTTAATGCCATGTTCTGAAATCCTGTAGGTAAATCACCAAGCTAAAAATCCTAGGATTTGATAAAATGAAACTATCACTTAATATAATAATTGTACAGTGTGTGTGAGTGTGTGTCCTTACAGAAAAACATCATCTGGAATTAAAAGCATCAGCAAAAATTGAATACTCAGCTTTTTATGCATCTATAGGTCAGGGATGAAATAGGCCATTATTTTCCAATCACTCCTTCATTCCTTCCTTGGTACAAATATAGCTTGTTTGAATGGATTTGGAGTCAAATCTGAGACCACTCTTATTGAGCATCTATTTAACATCTTTGCACTTTTCTGGGGAACAGACATCCTAGGCCAGCATGCAACTATGGTGATTGTTTTCTTACTCTGATCTATTGTATTTTCTCGACTTTGACAAGATATTGGATCTTAGAAATACAACTTGTATTTCTTGTACAAATACCACTTTCCCACTTTTACAAAATTCATCCCTTAGCCCAAATGACTTTGTCACGTGTTAGCTAGGGCTATCGACAAGCTATATCTTTTCTCCTCTGGGAGGCAAAACACAAGAGTAATAAATCTCAGCCAACTACATATCCTTCAGGGATTTTGACTGGCCAGTCACCTTTTCTTTTGAAGAGGTCCTTACTGCCACTGAATCAAATCTGTAATTCCATCCTTCATTAAAATCTAACATAACATCTGAAGTTATATAAGCTAGCTATCATCACCAACGTACAAAACAAAAATGTTATATAATGCACATATATTCCTGACATTTTAGAAATATAATATTACAATAGTATAAAATCAAAGTTAAAGATTGTAAAAACAGTATAACTTAATATAACTTCAACACATTCAGTGTATTAAAAAGAAGAGATTTCAGTTTGCTTGTTTTTTTCTCTCCCAGCAAAAAGAAAATGCTAGCAACACTAATACTAAATAGTACAACAAATGGCTCTTGAAATTCATTCCTCTCAAAGTTGAGTTTATCTTTTACTCTTCTGCAAAATTCTGCAATGATGTAATCTGAAATGTTATCAGAACTTGTCAAAACTGAACAAGATACTATATTAAAGTTTCAGAAAGAAAAAAAATGATACAGTCGTTTCTATTGCCATCATTTACAGTTTATTTAGAATAACCATACCCAGAAGTCTTTTCACTACTGAAATAAAAATTCTAAAAATGATCTCTGAAGGCTTTTCAGCTGTGCATTGCTCACAATCAACTGTATTTAGCTTACAAGAGCTGCAGGGAAAATAAATAATCCAAAGTCACTGTCTGACTCCATGTTTTTAATGCAATTTTTTTCCACTGAAACTGATGTTAATTGCAAATGAAAGGCAAATTTAAATATATATTAATTAAAGTCCTGTGGAGTTTTGTTGACAGTCCCTGCTATATAAAATATTAAATTAATGGGGTTTTTTCTACTTTAATTTGACACTATGGAAATCCAATTACTTGGCCCACAAACAAATTCATGTATTTTTGTCTGACAGTTTAGTTTCACTGAAATCAGACACCCCCCCCCCCCCCCCCCCGCCAGTAGGAGGTTATGCATTTTGGTCAGTTTGAGCCTGCACTAATAGAACATCAGAAGAAGATCCAGAAAGGAATTGAAACATACAGGTGGCTTCCTGAAACAAAACCTACCCTATAGTACACTATGGGACATGGTGCCTATCACATCTCTCACTACCCTACATACCTTGTTCAATCAGTTGTTCATTTTCTCCTTTGATTTCTGCTTGTCCTTCTCTGGCGTATAAGTATCTGGAACAGGACCCTAATGATAGCAATCCATCTCAGGAATGTTCTCCAACCTTTCTCTTCTTGCAGGTATTAAATCCTTGATGTTTTTCAACTTATTAACTCATTTAATTGTATAACTTGTTATAAGTTGTAAGCTTTGAAAATTGTACAAAGGCTTTGCAAGTACAATTTGTCTCATGGGGCAAAACACACTGTCTCTGGCATCCTGTGTGATGTGTGTGCACCACAGTAGTTTGTGTGTGCATATGCATTTTTGGATGAAGCACAAAGACCCTTGCTCTTGTTTTCTGTCTCCAACCATCCCCCTGGCAGTTATCAATTGGAAGAGGGTTGCTTCCTACTGGTAAGAATGGGAAGGTGGTGGCAATTTAGTCAACAAAGAAGTTGCTGTCCAGGGCTCTTGAAAAACTGCCTGCCATAGATAAGCACATTCCAATTTCTCTCCTGCATCTGAGCTGAGTACAAATGTTTATGTTCTGTCTCTCTCCCTATTTGTGACCAATAGAAATAGCCACTCCAGGGCTTGACAGCTACCTGGGTAGAGAAAGGATATGAAACTGTGTCGTGAGAGCTGTGATCTGAAGTAGACTTTCGACCGATATTTATTTATGCCTATAGAATAATTGTCCCATAAAAGTCCAATTATTCACAATTAGAGTGAGTCCACTGAAGCAAGAGAAACTTGATAAGAACACTAATATCAGTTGCACAGATTCAATGAGACTGTTTTATTTGGGAATTAAATTGAATTTAGGCCAATGTTGATAGAAAAACAGTATGATGGGAAAAACAATAGGATAATATGTTCATGTATTTCCTTCTTTACCATTTCGCTTGCCATGACTTCATAATATGGAATCCCGGGATAGGTAGTTTATTGAAAAAATAGAATTCTTGCAGAGAGAGCTCTATTGGCTCACCAAGTTATAGATCTCAAGACTGTTTATAGTATGATACGTAAATGATATTAAATTGTTACAATAATGCAGTGACAAAGAGCTCCTGATTCAGTTTAAATGCAGATACAATTTAAAAGTTCATTTCAGAATGGTATCCCAGTTAAATACTAGAATTTTGGGAATGACCAAAGTGGATACTGTGCTAAAATTGCTGACAGATGAATAAAGTTTTAAAATGTACACTAATACATTTTTTTTAATTTTCAGGATCAGATGTTCTAGACCCTGTCTCTGTGTGATCAATCTGTAGATCATGTTGAAACGCAAATGGTAGAGGGTCTTACATAAATCAATAATGATTTTAATAAATGGGGGTTTCTTAATACTAAATCTGTCTGCATCTGATCTGAATTGCAATTACCTGTCAAAAATTCATCCATCATAGCTTAGTTCCAGACACACATTCTGGTAGCAGATGTTTTAGAAAAGCGATTTCATAAGGGAAATATATCTTCTAGGTTGTAGCATTTTCAAAGACAAAAGAGGAAAACAGCAAACCTTTGAACCCATAGCAACCACATCTGTTTAGTTTAAGTTCTAAATTTGTAAATGTGCCAAATATAAATCAATACACAACAAACAGCTCATGTCACTGATCCTTCAAATATGAATATTAATACTTCTGTGTTGGACACTTGTTCTTAATTGCCGTTCTGTCAACAACAACTTATGATAACTCTATGGATGAGAGACCTTCAAGTCAAGGTCCAGGTTACCTTAAGAATCACCTTCTCCTGTACAATCTGCCCCACACACTTTGGTCTTCTGGGGGATGCCTGCTCCAACCAGCCAGAACCCGACTGAGAACAACCACCTAGAGGACCTTTTCATCAGCCACCCCATAACTGTGGAACGACCTGCCAGAAAAACCTCTGACAGCTAAATGAGCTGTCAAAATATTAAAACCATGTTAAGACATATCTTTTCCAGCAAGCGTACCCAGGCAGTCTTTGAACAAGAATTTTAAATGTGTGCCCTTTGTTTAATCTCTATTTTGTATATTTTAATATGTGTTTTATAGAGATACGTTTTTGTGTGAAACTTTTGCAGAGGAACATTTTAATATGTGTATCTGTGGTGTTTTTGCTGTGCTTATGCGTTTCAATTGTTCTGTAACCAGCCTTGAGTCATGAGGAAAGGTGGGTAAGAAATAATAATAATAATAATAATAATAATAATAATAATAATAGATTTATTTGCACATTTGTACGACACAGCACACATGCATATTAGGTACAAGTGTCTGGGATTAGTCTCTGAATATTGGGCTCTTCCCAAGGGCCTAGGATATTAGAGGAATTTTCGCAGATGTGTGCAGTTCCAAGAAATGCTGCCTTCTGCAGCATGTGGATTGATGTTCTGTCCAAATTAAGGCTTTGCCAGTGCTTTTTGAGGTTTCTTGGAATGCCTCCAAGCACACCAACCATTATTGGTACCACTGTTGTTCTCTTTTACCATAGTAATCCAATTTCAATTTTTAAGTCCTTGGATTTTGTGATCTTTTCCAGCTCTTTATGCTCTACTCTACTGTATCCTGATACTGCAATGTTTATAATTAAAAGATATTTCTTATGTGAATTTAAAATCCCAGAGTATTTCCATGGTCTTTTCTGGCTTGTGCTCATACCAGGTTTTACTGCAAGTAGGCCATACTTCTTGAAAAGGTTCCAGTGTACCATTGCTGCTAGCCTGTTGTGATGTTCATTTTATTCAGTCTGGGTTGTTTTCTTGCAACCACAGATGAGGTGTTGCATTGTCTCATCAATCTCTTTGCATAAACGGCACTTTGGGTCATTGTAGGACTTTTCAATTCTTGTTTTTATTGCATTTGTTCATAAGAATTGTTTTTCTACAGTGAAGATCAGGCCTTCACCTTCCTTTTAAAGGGTTCCCCTTCTAAGCCACTCATGTTTTCTTGCTGTCAATCTTCAATGTTCTTAAAATATTGCCCATAGAGTGGCTTGCTTTTTCATGTTGCATACTGTTGGTCTCTGTACTCTTCTTTTGATTCTTTGACTTTCAGCATCTCAGTCTCATTGACTTCTTTTAATGCTGGCTCTTGGGTTTCTTGAATGCATTCTTTCATGCCCCCTTTTGTCTTCCTCTACTGATTGCTTGACTTGGAGCAGCCCTCTTCCTCCTTCAGACTTTTCTAGGTAGAGTCTTTCTTGGGTACAACGCTCAATTTATGGTAATATTTTTGGGGGGTTTTCTATCTGGGGTTTCCAATTTGGCTTGTGTACAGTTAATTATGCCTGTGGCCAGGCCCATAGCCAGGATTTCATTTCGGGGGGGGGGGGGCTGAATTTTTTTAGGGGTTTTTTTGGGGGGGCCTGAGTTTCGGGGGAGGGGGCTGAGTCTGAGTGAAAGAGGGTCTAGCCTAGCAAACCTTTTGTATCATTACCCCAATACCCCCATGCATATGGGATATATTGAGTATGGTGATCAGATCATGATATGAATAAACATAACAGTTTAAATAATGCACCAATAAGGCCTTTTCACGAACCACCATGAAAATTTCGGGGGGGGGGGGGCTGAAGCCCCCCTAGCCCCCCCCCCTCCCGGCTACATGCCTGCCTGTGGCATAGTGTATTATAGACACAGCCCACATATTGATTGCCTTTATTATATTTCCTCCATTGAGCATTGAGTTCAAGATTTTTCTGACCCTTCTAAGATATTCCTTCATAATTGCAGCTCTGCATGCTTGATGTTCTCTGCTTGCCATGTTCCCAAGTATTTGTAACCTTGTCATGTCCAAAATACATTGCAATGCCCATGCTGAAGATTCTTACTGTGTTCAGTAGTGATTCAATTTCTGCTTTTGATTTTTCCATAGGGTTTTAAGTCATCTATGTATAAAAGGTGATTTTTTTGCTCTTCGGTATCCTTGACCAGTTTTCTTCAGGATTACAGAGAGTGGAATCATTGCAATAATAAAGAGTAGTGGGAATAGGGAATCTCCTTGGAATGTTCCCCTTAGGATGTTGACTTCTCCTATTATTTTTCCATTGACTAGTAATTGTGTTTTCCAAATGTGCATTGTATTCTTGACCAATTTCTTGATGTTTTCACTAACTCTAATAATCTCCAGACAATGTAGTATCCAGCTGTGTGGCATGAGTCAAATGCTTTCTTGTAATCAATCCAAGCTACATGCAAGTTAATTTTCTTTCTTTTGAAATTCTCAAGGATCATTTTATCTATGAGCAGTTGGTTTTTCATTCCCCTGCTGTTTCATTTGTTTCCTTTTTGTTCAGGAAGCAGCAAGTTCTTCCCTTCCAGGTGGTCTTGTATTGCATCAGCTAATATGCCTGTAAGCAGATTGAAAGTTCTTGGTAGGAAAGTGATTGGCCTGTAATTGCTAGGAATAGCTCCCCTTTCTTGGTCTTTCTTTATCAGAAATGTTTTGCTTGTTGTCATCTATTCTTCAATTTGGCCTGTTTGCAGTATTTGATTCAACTGTTTGGCAGTTCTTCCATGCAGGTTGGTTAGTTTCTTGAGCCAAAATACATGCAGTTCATCACTGTCTAGGGCGGTCCAGTTCTTCACCCTTTCTGCTCATTTTGCAACTATTGTAGTTTTATTGCCACGTTGTTCATGCTGTCACTGGTTAGTTCAACCTCCACATCTTTGGCCAATCTGGCATTTTGGTTGTAGTTTTTTTGTGTTGACCCAGATGTGTCTCCAAAATTCAATCAATCATTCTCTGTTTGGCACTTCTGTGTTTCTTTTCACATCTCCACTTCCTCTCTGGTAGAATTGTTTCTGGTTGGAGTAGAAAAGTTGATTCTGCTTGAATTGAGCAGCCCTTGCTTCAAATCTTGCAATCTTCTTTGAAACTGCTACTACCACTGCTTAACTGTTTCCATTGCTTCATTGAGTTTCCTCTTGTACAGGTGGTATCTCTTAACTGGGCTAAGAATGCCTTGATTTTGTCATTTTTCAGCTTTTTCTCCTTCGTGCTTTTCAGTTTGCTTGCATCTGATCATAGTTTACTGATTTTTCTTTCCAGTCTGATTTTCCACTTTGGAGTACCCATTTTTGGGCTTCTTTCTGGATGATGAATCTTTACACCTAGCTCTTTGGTAATCACTAATGCGGCGCTGTACATAAGCTGGTTTGTTTCATGCAGTGTTATTGTCTGGATTCCAGCAATGGCCTTGTTCTCATCTCTCAATGGACTGAGCAGATCATTCCTTGGAGCACTCTTCAGTGTTTGCAATCATGTACATTCATTTGCATTGTTCAAGTGCTCCAGAATCTTTTTTTTTTTTTGTCAATTGGGAACTTTGGGTTGGCTCCATGGATTCTGCTGCTTCTTCTGTGATTATTGTTATTTCTTCATTCTTTTCATCCTCAGTCTCTAGTCCTTGCAATCCATGTATAGTCCTTGTATTAGCCTGACTAGTTGTTAGCAATTCTGTTGAATTTCTCTTAGTGTTGCCAGGTATAGCTTCAAGACCACTGGTTTGTGCTTTCTGTTGGATTTCTGCTAGCTCTAGTGTACTAAAAACTTTGTTTTGAGTAAAAGAATGTTTTTTGATCAGCAAGTCTTTGTTCAGCAATTTATGTGTTGGCATGCATTTCTTTCCAAATTTGGTACCTTCATTTGAGGTATCTTCTTTTTGATGGGTTTCATCTGTAGTAGCAAACCATAATTTCTCTATTCTGTGCACACATGTATTTCCAGTGTTTATTTGATGCTTCCAGTAGCCCTGCAGTCTCCTTCCCTGGTTGGTCACCTAGAAATCCTGAGCCCTGTAGCCCATTTTGTGCCAAGTCCCCAGATACTTCAGTCCTTGTTGACTCTGGTGATGCCCAATATGGTATACAGTTTCTTTTTATTGCCTTCACCATGATTTTGTGTTCTGGGCACATTTAGTCTGGCTCCTCATCAGAGGCCTCTCTGATTTGAGTGGCCTTCCAGCTCAGCCCTCTGACTCATTTGAGCACACAAGCACCCCCACCACATCAAGGTAGTGCCCTTTGGGGGAAATAATAATAATAATAATAATAATAATAATAATAATAATAATAGGTACAAGAACTTTCTCCAGGTGAAACTCTGTCAACCCTACAACTCAGAGAGCTTTTATATTCTCCATACAAGAAAGGAATAAATCCCGTGTCCCTAATGTTTATATAAGAGAGTGCACATGAGCTCCCTCTGTCAGCTCCAGATCCCCATGTGGGGACATGAGAAAAGTGTACCACAAGAATGGCAAAACATCAAAAGATCCAGGCATCCCTTGGGTAATGTCATTGCAGACAGCCAATTCTCTCACACCAGAAGCGACTTGCAGTTTCTCAAGTCAGTCCTGACACACACACACACACACACACACACACACACACACATATATATTAGGGCTGGGCGGTTTCGTTCGTTAATTTCGTAATTCGTTATTAATTCGTTATTTTTTTTTTGATAACGAAGCGATATTGAACCATTCAGGAGCAACTAAAAATCGAAACGAATTTTTCAATTCGTTTCATAATTGTTTCGTAATTGTTTCGTAATTGTTTCGTAATTGTTTCGTAATTGTTTCAAAATCGTTTCATTATTATTTCCGCATGTCTGGTGCAAGTTTTATAGTTGTTGTTTGTTTTATCAGTGAAAAAAATAATTATCACACCAACAGTCAACAACAGAGGGAGAGGGAAGCTTCAGAAGTTCCCCCTGTCCCATTTGGAGGTTTTTTTAGCGTATTGTGCGGTCACATCCGCCATTAACGAATCGATTCGTAATTGTTTCATAATTGTTTCGTAATTTCCGAAATTTCGTAAATTTTGAACTTTTTTAAAGAAAAATTTCGGAATTCTTTTAAAAATCGAAATGCAAAAACCCCCTAAAAACGAATCGAGTTTAGAAACAAATTTTTCCGTGGTTGCCCAGCCCTAATATATATATATATATATATATATATATATATATATATATATAATAGCACAGCTACACCTAACATGGCTATATTTTAAATCTTGTTTCCCTTGAAGTTGGCATTAGGGAACAGAAAGAGATAGATTACTTTTTTCTTATTTACTTAAAGCTTACAGTAACACTTAAAGCAACATATAGTTTCAACTATGTTTAATCTGAGCCGGGCTCTTCAAATCCTTTGCAACACTAGTCTCTCTTTTTTTTGCTATAAATCAACATTCAAATGGAAATTGAGGCTCCATCTATATTGATTGTTCAATGCAGTTTCAAACCAGTATTGAAGAAAGTGGTACTGTTGTGCAGATGATTGCACAGGAAATCCTTGAACCAGTTTGAGGTCCAGATGGTGATGGCACAAACCATATAGCACAGATGCACATGAAGGACTTTGTTTTATGCCCTTTTTAAAGAGTTTGTCTGGACACTACAATATGAAGCAATCTTCAGACTGCCTTAAATGGTCAGTGTAAATGGGGCTTACGTCAAACCATCTTCAACTTTGGGCAGCCTACAGATTACAATTAAGAAAGAGGGACATTCAATTTAGAGGACATCTATATAAAGCAGGCTTCAGGATAAATTCTCTTTTAAGAAATGCTATATTGATTTTAATCATAATTGTATTTGTGGAGGCCTCAAATTAGATCTATTAACTGGCCTTCATCGCCACTAGTATTTTTTCTATGGGTGGTATGGCCTGTTGGACATGAGTGCTTCCATAAAAATAAAATATGCTTTACCAGAGTATCAAACAAGCATAATCAAAATAATCATAAACCCACTGCTTTGTAATCAGATTTCTGTCTTTATTTTTTATTACATGCAATAGAATTTGTTTTCTCATTTTTGCATAGCCCCATTCAAATGAATTGCAGATGAGCTATCTTTGGAAGCTAACTCTTGATAACCTTATATATCTTGCAGGATGCAATTTAATTTTGTTCTCCATGACAGAAAAAAAAAACTAAAGCTTTAGGTTATGCTACGTTGGTACTCAGTTTGTTTAGAAGAATCAGCACTGTCTTTCTAAACTAAAGTCAAAAAAGTTAAGATTCAAATAAATTTAGGGACATTTGTATTTTTTTCTCTTAGATTTACAATGTGCAAGACTTCCAAATGACTTTTTTTATACTGGGGAAAGTTATTCATAGTTAACACTTTCAGAATAAAAACCAGAGAAAGCTCCTATGTACTGCACTGCAGTAATACAAATGCCTGAATAGAATCTAGGTGGAAAAACATTAGAAAGTTGGTTATCTGGATTGGATCATTATCCAGTGGGAATCTATGTTACATAAAATAGAATACTGAGTTGTGATTCCTGCATCACTTCTCCTTCTTTAATAGTATTTAAAAATTTCACCTGTTCATTAAACTCCTTGTCTGAATATACCAGTACAGATCAGAAAGGAAAATCCTGGAAAACTAAGCCTAGCCAAAAGTTGTTCAGGCAACCATTCCTGAGGTTGTGAATAGTGCACTAAGTCCTGAACTGCAAAGATTCTCACCATTTCAAGAGTCTTCTCATCAGTGGTTTTCAATACTCAAATTATTTTAACAATTTTTAATATTCTTTGCACCCCTGTAATTTTTTTGGTTACATAGAATGACAATTTTTGTAGTGATATCTGCTTGGGTGAGATTTTCCCTCTCTAGCATATCTGGTCCGACCACAGGCATGTTTGGGACATTTATTGAAAATATACCTTTTCATCTTGGTTTTTCTCTAGCCATGAACTGTTTAGAACTGATTTTGTTGAGTTTCAATTGTTTTAAAATATAAAACAACTTTCAAATTTTGTTTAAATGAGAAAAACTATAGACATAACCATAACAAATACATAATAATAACGCCCTAAAATTAAGAGCACATTCAGCACATTCTCAAGTGTGAATGGAATGGTAATTTCAAAGTATTTATAAGAGAGATCTTTCCTGAAAGAACCAAGGAACCAGTATGGGGACCAAAATTAATAGAACATAGTTAATTGTAGGAACAGGGCACTTAGCAGAACTTCAAAGTCTAGTATTTATTTATTATTGTAATTTACACGTCAATTTTCTACCAATGATATTCAAGACAACTTACAGTATAGTAAAATAATTATACGTAAAATAAAAGTGCAAGTAAAATAGTCAGAAAAGTTAAACCAAATATTTAGTATATCTTCTCAAAAGTTCTTCAATCAAAAAGGAAAATTCTATTAAAATGCTTGATCAGATATTATTCTCATGCATTTGGATAGGGGTGGCTCAACCCATTACGCAAAGTAAGCATTTGCAGTATAGTTGATTTTGCCCAGGGGTGCTCTTGAGGTGCTCTTGGGGAAAAATAGACCTTGACATATGCAAGTTGTAGTTATTGGGATGTATAGTTCACCTGCAATCAAAGAGCATTCTGAACTCCACCAATGATGGAATTGACCCAAATATGGCACACAGAACTCCCACGATGCACAGAAAATATATCATAGAATCATAGAATCATAGAATCAAAGAGTTGGAAGAGACCTCATGGGCCATCCAGTCCAACCCCATTCTGCCAAGAAGCAGGAATATTGCATTCAAATCACCCCTGACAAATGGCCATCCAGCCTCTGTTTAAAAGCTTCCAAAAAAGGAGCCTCCACCACATTACGGGGCAGAGAGTTCCACTGCTGAACGGCTCTCACAGTCAGGAAGTTCTTCCTCATGTTCAGATGGAATCTCCTCTCTTGTAGTTTGAAGCCATTGTTCCACGTCCTAGTCTCCAAGGAAGCAGAAAACAAGCTTGCTCCCTCCTCCCTGTGGCTTCCTCTCACATATTTATACATGGCTATCATATCTCCTCTCAGCCTTCTCTTCTTCAGGCTAAACATGCCCAGTTCCCTAAGCCGCTCCTCATAGGGCTTGTTCTCCAGACCCTTGATCATTTTAGTCGCCCTCCTCTGGACACATTCCAGCTTGTCAATATCTCTCTTGAATTGTGGCGCCCAGAATTGGACACAATATTCCAGGTGTAGTCTAACCAGAGCAGAATAGAGGGGTAGCATTACTTCCTTAGATCTAGACACTATGCTCCTCTTGATGCAGGCCAAAATCCCGTTGGCTTTTTTTGCCGCCACGTCACATTGTTGGCTCATGTTTAACTTGTTGTCCACGAGGACTCCAAGATCTTTTTCACACGTACTGCTCTCGAGCCAGGCGTCACCCATTCTGTATCTTTGCATTTCGTTTTTTCTGCCAAAGTGGAGTATCTTACATTTGTCACTGTTGAACTTCATTTTGTTAGTTTTGGCCCATCTCTCTAATCTGTCAAGATCGTTTTGAATTCTGCTCCTGTCCTCTGGACTATTGGCTATCCCTCCCAATTTGGTGTCGTCTGCAAACTTGATGATCATGCCTTCTAGCCCTTCATCTAAGTCATTAATAAAGATGTTGAACAGGACCGGGCCCAGGACGGAACCCTGCGGCACTCCACTTGTCACTTCTTTCCAAGATGAAGAGGAAGCATTAGTGAGCACTCTCTGTGTTCGTCCACTTAACCAATTCCAGATCCACCTCACCGTAGTTTTGCCTAGCCCACATTGGACTAGTTTCCTTGCCAGAAGGTCATGGGGGACCTTGTCGAAGGCCTTACTGAAATCCAGGTACGCTACATCCACGGCATTCCCTGCATCTACCCAGCTTGTAGCTCTATCGAAGAAAGAGATCAGATGAGTCTGACATGACTTGTTTTTGATAAATCCATGTTGACTATTAGCGATGACTGCATTTGTTTCTAAGTGTTTGCAGACCACTTCCTTAACAATCTTTTCCAGAATCTTGCCCGGTATCGACGTGAGGCTGACCGGACGGTAGTTGTTTGGGTCATCCTTTTTTCCCTTCTTGAAGATTGGGACCACATTGGCCCTCCTCCAATCTGCTGGAACTTCTCCCGTTCTCCAAGAACTCTCAAAGATGGTTGCCAATGGTTCCGAAATGACTTCCGCTAGTTCCTTCAATACTCTGGGGTGTAGTTGATCTGGCCCTGGGGACTTGAACTCATTAAGAGCGGCCAGGTATTCCTGAACGACTTCTTTCCCAATATGGGGTTGGATGTCCTCCAAACCCTCATCCACTCCATCTTGCTGAGGTTGAAGACTCTCTTTTTGTGAGAAGACCGAGGCAAAGAAGGCATTAAGTAGTTCTGCCTTTTCCCTATCCCCTGTCATCATTGCCCCATCTTCTCCTCGAAGAGGTCCTATCGCCTCCTTGTTTTTCCTTTTTCTACTGACATAAGAATAGAAGCCCTTTTTATTGTTTTTAATGTCCCTGGCAAGTCTGAGCTCGTTTTTTGCTTTAGCCTTGCGGACCTTTTCCCTACAGGTGTTGGCTATTTGTTTGAATTCTTCTTTGGTGATTTCTCCCTTTTTCCACTTCTTGTGCATGTCTCTTTTGTGTCTTAGCACAGTTAGAAGTTCTTTGGACATCCATTCTGGCTTCTTTGCACTTGTCCTATTTTTTCTCTTTGTTGGCACAGTTTGCAATTGCGCCTTGAGTATTTCACTCTTGAGAAATTCCCATCCATCCGTAACTCCCTTGTCTTTTAGTATCTGTGTCCACGGAATGCTGCTCAGCGTTTCCTTCATTTTTTGGAAATCAGCTCTCCTAAAGTCCAAAATGCGGGTTTGACTTGTCTTAGTTTCGGCCTTCCTTTATACCTCAAATTGCAGGAGCACATGGTCACTTGCCCCTAAGGATCCTACCACTTCGACTGCATCAATCAGGTCCTCCGCATTTGTTAAGATGAGATCAAGGGTAGTCAATCCCCTTGTTGCTTCTTCTACCTTCTGGACCATGAAATTGTCTGCAAGGCAAGCGAGAAATTTGTTGGACCTTGTACTCTTGGCTGAGTTTGTTTTCCAGCAAATATCGGGATAGTTGAAATCGCCCATGACTACTACATCTCTTCTCTGTGCCTGTTTGGTCAACTGTTGGCAGAAGACTTCATCAAGTTCTTCCTCCTGGCTTGGGGGTCTGTAGTAGACGCCTACAACGACATCTTTTTGAGTCCCAGTTCCCTTGATTCTTATCCAGATGATTTCAAGCTGGTTTCCCAGATTGCTGTCTTGAATTTCTTCTGCAGCATAAGAGTTTTTGACATATAAGGCTACTCCGCCTCCTCTCCCCTTTGTTCGGTTTCTGTGAAAGAGGTTATACCCCTCGATATCTACATTCCAGCGATAGGAGTCATCCCACCAGGTTTCAGTGATCCCTATGATATCATATTTGTGGTGTTGTGCTAAAAGTTGGAGTTCGTCTTGTTTATTTCCCATGCTCTGTGCATTAGTGTAAAGACACGTGAGCCCCTGAGATCTTCCCCTGAGCTGTTTAATTGGGATTATTGTCAGTGATTGGTTGGGGGAGGGGGGGCAAAATACTGTTTGCTTATGGTGAAAAATTACCTAGGACCGCCTTTACATTTGGGGGTATGTGGGGCAGAAAATAGAAAGAAAATTGGGAGAACACCAACTTACTAACCAACTGGGTTAAATATTCACTGTTCTGGCAATACTTAGCATGTTGATTCAATACCTCAGAAGGGGAGTATTCAGCAATTTACAGATGATGGCTAGGCCTCAGCTTAGCCTCAGCATTTCTGTCAATTTACCATCCAGGATAGCAGAGTATAAAACAAACCCTGATAGTTTAATGAGTAAAATAACATCCAAATGAAATTGCTCATAGGTGTATAGCTAAGAAGTTGTATCGGAATGGGAACATGAACTACATTGAAAAACAATCCCTACAGCCCTCAAGATGCATGGTGAACACCTATCTAACCAATGGATAACATGAGACAATTTGAGCCAACCCATCCTGCTTTAACATATGTGATTCCAGCTGTGTGTGGTAAGAAAAAGAGAAGGCAGCTGTTCTAATGAAGCCTCAAGGCTCCAGTTTGTTATGTTTCTTCCCAGTTCTAAAGCCTTTAAAGAGATATGCATTTGATTTACTGATGATAATCACATATAAAGTAGATTCATATTAATACTATCATTGTTATCTTTACTCACCAAAATGATTTTAATTCTCATAGCTATGTCCAATAGAATCTTGGGGTTTGTAGTTTGATGAGGTGGTAGAGTTCTTTGAGAATTCTACGTATTTTCCCTAAACACTAAACTTAGAATTCTGTAGGATGTTGCCATGGCATTTAATGTGGAATCAAAGTACTATAATTGTATAGTGCGAAAAGAGCACACTAACCTTGCTTCCTACATCAACATTTTTCTAACATAAAACTTAATACATTTGAGAAGAAGCTTCTGACTGCATGTATATTCTTGCTCATGTGAACACACTACACATATCTAGAAGCCTGACTTCTTTAGGCACACAGCTTCTATATATGAGGAAGGCAATGACAAATAGGAGAGTATTAGTTTCACCATGCAGTAAGCAAGTGGTGGCTGATACACTGGGGGAAAGTATAAAGGGGAAGCACCTCCCCTGGTTGGTGAGAGTGGGTTTGGTAGTTGGAGATTGGAACAGAGCTGTGAGTTGTTGTAAATATGCTGTATATATTGCAACTTAATATATAAAACTTTCCTGTGTTTGGAAAGAGGATCTGGAGTCTGATGTTCCTGCCAAAACTAGGAGTAGAGCTTGGACTCTTATCTGGCATCTGTAGGGGAAGCTTCCAGGACTCAGTTAAGGTAATAGAAATCATGGACAAAATCTTCAGCAGCTATCCTTGATTGGATCAGTTGAACTTCACTAGAAATACAAAGATTACACTGTCATTTGGGGATAACATGTGCCAAAGTTTAAAATATCTATGGGATGCAACTGAAATTAATCCTCCTGCTTTGAATGTACAATTGGTTAATATTTGTAATGAAACAAAGAGGCACCATACTGTAGCAGTTTGAGTGTTCGACACAGGCCCCTTCCACACAGCTGTAAAATCCACTCAAATAATCCACTTCAAAGCAGATATTGTGGATTATCTGCCATGTTAATCTAGGTTATAGGCCTGGGTGGTTTCATTTCGTTAATTCGTAATTCGTTAATAATTCGTTAATTTTTCCAATTACAAAACGATAACGAACCATTCTGGAGCAATCATTAAAAAAAACGAATTTTTAAACACGTTTTGTAAATGCTTCATATTTCGTTATTGTATTCGTTTCGTTATTGTTCTGAGGTCGTTTCGTTATTATTTCCGCATGTCTGGGCCAGTTTTATGGTTTAATTAGTGAAAAAAAATTATAATATCACACCAACAGTCAAGAACAGAGGGAGAGGGAAGCTTCAGAAGTTTTTGGAGGTTTTTTAGAGTATTTCGCGGTCGCGTCCGCCATTAACGAATCGATTCGTTATTGTTTCGGAAATCGAATCGTTAATTTTTTACCATTTACGAAATTTCGTAAATATCGAACTTTTTAAAAGGAAAATTTTGTAATTATTTTAAATATCGAAACAAAAAAAAACCCCAAATACAAATCGATTTTAGAAACAATTTTTTGCGTTGTTACCCAGGCCTACTAGGTTATATGACTGTGTGGAAGGGCTCCAAGACTCTGGGAAGCCAGAGTTCAAACCCTTTTTAGCCACTGAAGCCTTCTGGCCTTCAGTAAGTCCCACTTTCTCATCTTAAAAAGAAGGCAATGACAAACTTAATAAACATTCCGAAGCAAACCCTATAATAGGGGCCCCTTCCACACAGCTGTATAAAATTTACATTGAACTGGATTATATGGCAACGTGGACTCAGATAACCCACTTCAAAGCAGATATTGTGGAATATTTGCCTTGATATTCTAGCTTCTATGGCTGTATGGAATGGCCCAGGGTCACCATAAGTCAAAGTCAATTTGAAGGCACAGCAATGAAATAAAGCAAAGCATGGGCCTTTTTACACAGCCCTATATCCCAGAATATCAAGGCAGAAAATCCCACATTATCTGAGTGTGGACTCAGATAGCCCAGTCCAAAGCAGATATTGTGGGATTTTCTGCCTTGATATTCTGGGATATACAGCTGTGTGGGAGGGCCCTATGAATGATAAGAACAGAGCCACAAATGAAGTTACTTTTTTTAGGATACAACTCCCACAATGTCTAAACTTTTAAAAGTGATGAAAAAAGCTGAATGGCTTTTAGTAGATATTTTAGAAAAAAATATATGATGAGGCTCTGAGAGAGTCAGGATCTTTCCATACAGCCATATAACCCAGAATATCAAGGCAGATGATCCACAATATCGGCTTCAAACTGTATTATCTGAGTCTACACTGCCACATAATCCAATTAAATGTTGATTTTATATAGCTGTGTGGAAGGTGCCTCAGTCAACATGGAAAAGAGTCTGATGTAGGAAAAGCAAGAATATTATGAAACATTCAAAAATACATTAAAATTCTTATTTCTCAAGCATCAGAAAACATTGATGAGGAAGTTCTTTTTATTTGTTACATCGTGTTGTGTGCATTCAAGTCATTTGTCATTTATGGCAAAACCTACAATGGGGGTTTCTTCTTGGAAAGATTTGTTTCTCTCTTGCCTACATATAAGGTTGTGAAAGTGTGACTTTCAACCAGGACTAGGAAACTGGTATCCTAGGGCCCTCCCACACAGCCATATAACTTAGAATATCAAGGCAGAAAATCCCACAATATCTGCTTTGAACTGGGTTATCTGAGTCCAGACTACCAGGTAACCCAGTTCAAAGCAGAAAAAAGTGGGATTTTATTCAGCTGTGTGGAAGCGGTCCTAGTTTCCTAATCCAGCACTCAAACCACTATATCATGCTGGCTTTGTGACTTGTGACTTATTCTGTGTCAAATTCACACAAGCATTATAAATGCACAAAACCGCATTTCTGTGCTGAAAACATTTTGTACATAAAATCATATTTCATTATTTTTGTGCAGAAATAGTTTTCTGAACATAATCATAGAATCATAGGGTTGGAAGAAACCTCATGGGCCATCCAGTCCAATCCCCTGCTGAGAAGCAGGGATACTGCATTCAAAGCACCCCTGACAGATAGCCATCTAGCCTCTGTTTAAAAACCTCCAAAGAAGGAGCCTCCACCACACAAAATTAGTTTTGTGCATGGAAATGTTTTCTTTAGAAAAGATGTAAATTTTGCACATAGTAAGTGTCTAATCACAGCATTTTATGCACAAGAAGCAACATTTTATGTGAAAAAATAATATTTCTGTATAGAAAATGCTATTTCATGCACAAAAATGCCAATGAAAATTTTGTGCAGACTAAACGCTGAACCATACAGTTTTTGAAGACTTTCTTGAAAGAGGAAAAAAAAAATGCCGAAGTTATTCTTTCCTTCCTTCAAAAATGATGTTAGCAAATAAAGTACTATTAGTACTATTTCATTAATGTCGAAGCCATTTAATGTGGGAGTGAATCAGCTTCCTTCTGATCTCACCAAACATTAGTCCAGAAATGGTTCCATTATCAGGAAATGACATAGTATGAGGATTGAGAACTACATTACATGTCTGCCAGGATTGCATAGTCAAGAAAGACTAGAAAGTTTAAAGTCTGCCATGCAATGCAGAAGTAAAAATGTAAACATGGAAGTGGAGGTATGCAACACCACATGAAGGCAGATCCAAAAATAATAATATAGAGCTGGAATCTTTCTAAATCTGGAATCTTGGGGCACTTCCACACAGTTTAAATCTTTGTCTCCAGTTTTGTTCTTCACACCATCAGGCCTAAAACTTCAGTATTCATCTACAGATACCTAGATTACTGAACTCCACCTATTTCATTACTTAAAAAAAAGAATAAATTTAAATTGTATATTTATTACACTGTTCTTTTTGCTTTCTCTCTTTCCCTCCTCCTGCTTGTTCAATAAATTCAGGCTCCTTTTTCATTAAGTTGCCTCCCTGAGTCACCTTCAGGCTGATATGGGCGGGATACAAATGTTGTAAATAAATAAATAAATAAATAAATAAGTTGCCATTTACATCATCTCAGGAAACTTTGGAGATGTGACCAAGAAGAAAGGTACTTTTAGAGCCTAACGTAGTTCTTTTTTACCAATTTCCATCTTGAAATTTTTTTTACCAATTTCCAACAGTTCTCCCAACAACAAAGAATTGATAGCGAAGAAAGTGGATTGTTCAGATCAGTGAGACTCTACTTTACAATAACAATTATGAAAATAATAAAAAACCAATAAATTGCCTTGTTAAACTCAACAAAATTATATCTTTTATAGACATTTACAAACAAATTTAATGTTTGGAAACTTTTTCTTCAATTTCATTTTTACTTCTATCAGAAAGAAGGGTCTTATTAAGATTTTGGACACTTGCCTTTTGCTTAATAACTTAGTCGGGGAAGAAGGGAAGCTGGAATTTGTTGACTAAATATTAGCACCTGAGAATCAAACTGAGAATTATGAAACATGTCCCACTTGACTTGAAGCATTATTCAGGCTACTGGAATGTAGTATTACCTCAGCTGTTGTATTCAGGTACTGATAATTAAATATCAGATCAACAATTTCCAAATTAGCTGAGTTTTGATGCACTTAGGACAGTGGAGAGGTTTCTTGTCACTTTGAATAAATCTTCAGTTCAGCCTGTCAGTTTATTCATACATGCAATTACATAAATCAGCTATAAAAGCCTCCAGTTTTTCAATTTTTTTGTTAAAGAAAAGAGAGCGAGAGGGAAAAACTGATTTATAATTTTTTACAGCTTCCTTAGAGACAGAAGGCAGCAACTTATTTATTTTTATGGCAGATAAAGAAAGTGCAGTTGTAAGCCTTTTGAGTACACGTACCTTTTGATTTAAAATGGTAAGCTATGTTAGCCTGCCATAAAAGTCTGTTTACAATATATTACTGACAGTCCACATCAAGACTCAGAAGGTGATCTATTAACCTCATCAAGGTCAATCGAAAAACTTTAGTCATTTTATCCTTCTTTCGGGAGTTTGGTATAATTACTGGACCAACTGAATTAGATAATAACAGGATGAATGGAGCAGGAACACCTGCCCAACACATTTTACTCCCAAAGGCAAAGGACAAAATGCCTTTTCATTCTATTTTTAAAAAAGACAAATGGATCCATCACTGAATCTTGTTTCAGCACTGTTAATGGAACATAATTTCTTTCCAATTCAGGAAAGTCCCGTGGAATATGCAGCTTTTTTTCCAAAGAAGAGGACTGGCTGCTGGCATTGCTTCTACCATATCACCCAGAATAATGACTGTACAGTAGAGAAAGCATACACAGATAAAATACCTGTTTAGAAACTGTTCAACCTGCCAGAGACATATACTATCTTGATTGTCAAGAGTCAACACAGACTACTGACCACGCTGAACTTTGCAATTGGCCATAGCATCTAAGCCAGTGGTTCTCAACCTGGGGTCCCCAGATGTTTTTGGCCTTCAACTCCCAGAAATCCTAACAGCTGGTAAATTGGTTGGGATTTCTGGGAATTGTAGGCAGAACCACTGAGCTAGGATGGGCTTCCAGCTAGAAGTGTGCTGTGATCAGCTGAAAAAAAATAAACATTTGAGCTATGAGTAGAAAAAATACTAATCGATAGGAAAATCTACTTTATTTGGCCCAAGACAAGATTTCTTTCTCTCCCCCCCCCCTTAGTTGCCACTGCACCATCTTTCTCCAGATGATAGAGTACCAAATGATACATCCAAAAAGATAGGTGCTTATGAAGTCAGAGGACACATTTTCACAGACCACTTGACCTGGATTGGAAACATCTTGAAAACATAGTGTTCATGCATGGCATGAAGGTGTACAGGAATGCAGTTTAGAGGCCTTAAAATGGGATAAGCAAAATTGTGGGAATAGGCCACATAAAATAGGCCACACAATGCACATCAGCATGTGTACATGTAAGTCACATCACATGGCCAAACTGTTTAAGGGACAATAACATTGGGGTGAGAAAGTTGAAGAAAAAAACACAAATCTCCCACAGCCATCAAGCCGCAGATTCTGTGGATCCTGGAACTGGTTGAGATCTGGACTCTTTAGTGCAGTGGTTCTCAACTTGCAGGTTCCCAGATATTTTGACTTTCAACTCCCAGAAAACCTAATCGCTGGTAAACTGGCTGGGATTTCTGGGAGTTGTAGGCCAAAACACCTGGGGACCCACAGGATCAGAACCACTGCTCTAGCATGTATAAGCACTTCCCAGGCCTCAGCTCGGTTCCTGCACTTTATATGTAAGCAGCTGCATGTTTGCTTCACTTCTATTTGTGTAACTTCTGTCCTGAATTATTAGTTGAGTGTATATGTGCCCAGAACATTCAGAGATGGGAGCAGTGATTTTGAGCTTTCCATTGATTTTCATAGGAAGGTTACAGTTTTCTTTAGCTTGTTTATCAGTACAAAATTATGGTAATAGCATCATTATATATGGGATCAACATACTCAAGAGAACAGGGTTCAAAAACTCTCATTACTCTACCATCAAGCTTTGCACAAAATCTATTTTTAATTCTAGTCTTACACTGTTGTAACTGTAGTTTGTTTAAATATTTAAACTCTACATAATTACTAATTCAAGATCTAGACATTCTAGATGTTTGTGTTTTGTTTCCATATTGATTGAGCAGTCATGACTTAAAACATTCAGAAAAGAATTCCTTTGCTACATTATGCTCCAGTTCAGTTCAAACTGGGTAACAAGGTTCAATTCATTTTTGTCAAATATAACTGTATGATACTGAAATGATATTTTGTTAATTCACAGAAATGAAATAGGGAATCAACTACTTGATTTTTTAAAAAGGATGACCATGTTCTTTTTAAAAATCTGTTTAAGAAATTTTAACAGAACTGCAAACTTAAGCACCTAACACACTACTTAAGCTTATTGAGGCAAAATAATTGCTCTCCTTTTATGCATGATAGTCTTAAATAATAGGTAGTCATTTGCATAGAAGGCTGCATTATTTCAGACAACAGCTGCACAATATGATTTATGCAACAAAAAAATGTTTTCTCACCTGTTTTTGTGCCTCAATGTCCTCTCCTCATCTCTGAACTCCCGGTGGTGCAATGGGTTAAACCCTTGTGCCAACAGGACTGCTGACTGATAGGTCAGCAGTTTGAATCCTGGAAGAGCGGGTTGAGCTCCCTCTGTCAGCTCCAGCTCACCATGCAGGGACATGAGAGAAGCCTCCCACAAGGATGGTAAAATATCAAACATCCAGGCGTCCCCTGGGCAACGTCCTTGCAGACAGCCAATTCTCTCACACCAGAAGTGACTTGCAGTTTCTTAAGTCGCTCCAGACAGAGAAAAAAATCTTGGTAAAACAAAGTTTATAAAGAAGAATTATCAGCTCCCAAGAAGGTTAATTCTCTTTTCAAGTACGATGAGTAGACTGGTGTTAGTGGAAAAACAATTGTTTCTAAAAATGAACCTCTGGTTATTGTTTTTGTCCTTTCTTTTCCAAATACCATACTTAATGGAAAAGACACGGCTCTGCCTCATTGTCTGTTATCTGTTCTGATGTCTTCATTTTGTGGTTTTTAAACTTCCAAGTCTCATGGATAGAATTTCATAATATAATGGTTTGACTACTATAGAATCTCTGCATATTTATTGCAGAACAGAGTGGAGAGAACTATAGACTGCATACTCACTTCATAGGTTTCTTATATAATCTCAATGCCCAATATGTAAGTGCAATGTAGATGATCTTCTTTGGAAGATAGTTTAGTTGCGCTTTTTCAGGTTTTCTCATGGAAATACTTTTCTATGCTTTTGGAAATAAAGTTTCAAACCCACTTCCTTGGTGATTCACTGCACTCTGAAGATGATCATTGAAGATTATTTTGTGGAACGCTTTATGATGAATCTATTACATCTCCAAAACAAACATTCATATAACTAATGTTTCCACTAATGAAGTCAGAATGTTTTTCTATGGGCTTTAAAGAAGCTGGTGTCAGCCCTTTGTGAATTCTGTGCATTTATTTGAGTTTTGATGGATTGTTTTGCAGCAAGTAATTATTTTCTAATAAATACAAAGCTCCAGAGCCCTCAAGAATCTTTTTAGCTAAATGAATATGAAGCTACAAATAGGTTGATACAATTTCACAGTTCATTTTCAACTGATGGCATCCTGGGAAATATTAGGAGCTTTAAATAAAAGCTTTTGCATCATGCACAATTAATTTTAGAATGACTGAAAAAGAAAGAGAGAATGATCTGCTTGCTTTTGGCTTAAGGCCAGGATCTTGCATGTTGGTTGGTTCAAATGGGTAAGAGCAAATTCACAAAACTCTGAAATCCCAAAGAACAGCAGGAAACAAACATTTCTCTCTCTCTCTCTCTGCCAACTCATGACAACCCCATGAAATTAATTTTTCATAGACTCAGAACAGATAACAAGGGCCATACAGTCCATACAGAATCAAAGGACTCCTGACAGATGGTCATCCAATCTCTGCTTAAAAAATCCCCAAAAGTTGATCCCCTAATTAATGGATATAGGTTAATTGAATCTAGGAACTGGATTTATATCTAGTTGTGATTGTCATGACAAGAGGGTGGGTTTTATCTCCAGTGTGATGAGAGGGAGAGTAGCGAGACAGTTTGAAAGATTTCTTCGAAAATGAAATTTATTCCTTCATTATCCATGCATGGAGGAGACAATAGATGATGAAATAAATTGTATACAGGTGGCTCCTGAGTTACAAACATCTGACTTACAAATGACTCATAATTGAGATTGGGGATGAGACAACAGAAGGTGAGAGAAATCTACCCCTCCGAAGGGAAATACACTCCTCAGAGAGTTTTCATGAGGCAAAGGTGTCTCCTTTGAAGCTTTAGCACCACACTTTGTTTCCACAACAAGCCACATTTTTCAAAATCCAATTCTTGCAGGGACAGAAAGTGAGGTGAAATCTTCTGAACAGGGGCACAGACAGCAAAACAAACACCACAGGGGTGTAGTGTGAACCCTTCTATGCTATCCAAAGTGCGCGTGCACACACACACACACACACACATGTGGAGTTATAACCTGGTGGCACAATGGGATAAATCCATGTGCCGGCAGGACTGCTGACCAAAAGGATGGCAGTTTTAATGCAAGGAGTGGGGTGAGCTCCCATCTATCAGCTCCAGCTTCTCGTGTGGGGACATGAGAAAAGCCTCCCATAGGATGGTAAAACTTCCAGGTATCCCCTGGATAACATCCTTGTAGGTGGCCAATTTTCTCACACCAGAAGCGACTTGCAGTTTCTCTAGTCACTCCTGACATGAAAAAAAAAACTTTAAAAATGTACCTATTCTGACTTACATATAAATTCAACTTAAGAACAAACCTACAGAACCTATTTTCTTCATAATTTGGGGACTGCCTATATTAGAAAGCATGTAGTATATTGGACTGAATGCAAAAACAGTCCAATCCTATGGAGTGATTCATGAGCAAATGGATTCTATGGTTCTTACTTTCAGTTCTAGGTCAATGGGGTATAGCCCAGTGTGAGCACCTATTCATCTTACAGTTAAACAATGAAGAAAGTATATTTAATGACTATTTTTCATCTTCAAAAGTATGCCTGAGAAAAACATTAGAATCATTATGTGAAGCATAAGAAATTCTAACCTGTCAGCTACCCTTCCAAATTGAAAAATATTTAGGTCTACCTTTCTTTTAAAGGGCAACCTTAATTTCCACAAGAAAGTCTTAATATGGATTAGTTACATTGACATTTCTTCTTAAAAAGTAGGCACACAGAATCTTTCTCAAATCGATCATGCTACTCATTTTTATCTTAGCTCAAGATAGTACGCAACATTGTTATTGCATTATTATTTTTCATTTGTACCTTATTGATTTGTTGCCAGTAACTTACAGGTCAATTTACAGAGAGATAGAGGATGATTTATTCTTTTTCTAAAAGACTGTGCCAGGTTGGGAATACTTTTTTAAGACTGTCAAATCTTTGGGATATTTTTCTTCTCACACAAATTAATTATATTAATGGATCTGTGGCTCAGCCTCACAGAAATTTATATGCAGAATACCCTTGAGAATTTAAATGGATAAGTGCATATACATCTGAAGAAAAGGTGTCTCTTTCATACACAACCTATTAATTACTTCTGCTTGCATAATTTCTGGAATATTAGCACTGCTCTCAGCATTTGTGAGTGGATTTGGATGTTTGTAATGATTAGAACAGTTTGTTTTTCCTTTCACAGCATACTTGTCTACTAACTATGGACACCATTCACTCCATTAAAATAGAGCTGAATTCTTTCATTCTGCATAGAATATATAGTGTGCCCTCATGTGTAATGGTGCACTTGAACAAAAGTCAGCAGTCCAAAGAAGCATCTACACTGTAGAATTATTGCAATTCGGCACCACTTTAACTGTCATGGCTCAATGTCATGGGATCATGGAAGTTCTAGTTTTACAATATTTTAGCTTCATCTTTAAAATAGTTCTGGTGCCTCACCAAAGCATAACTCCTAGGATTCCATAGTATGGAGCCATGGCAGTTAAAGTGGTGTTAAACTGCATTCATTCTACAGTGTAGTTGCACCCTAAGAGCTGATAGTTCACATTCTCAATAATGCCTTTCTGCACACATGGTTTGGAAGCACTAAGAAATGTTTCCTTTCCTTAGTGTTATAAGTCAAGTATTTTCATTTTCCAACTCTACAGCTTGGAAATAAAACCCAGAGTATAACCTGGTTTAACCAAGAGAGCATACTATATATAGTATAAGATGTAAGGTAGAAGGCTAGATATATTAAGAAGTGTGAACCTCATGGTACCTTATGTCTCCGTAAAAAGGAAAGTGATAGGAATAGATAGAAACTTGAACATTTTGAAAGTGGTTGAAACAGTGGAATGACAGAGGATTAATTGGGATGCTCTCTGCTAAACTGAAATGATTGGAGGGGATGTGAAATAAACTTGGTGGCCACAAATAATACCAGTGTCTCACATTGCCCATCACTGATGTCCTACGGTATGCACAACTTAATGAGGTACACAGAAACTTGAGTTCTTGAGGATGTGACCCTATCTACTTTGCCATATAATGCAGTTTGAAGCTGCATTATGTGATCAGTGTAGACTCATATAATGCAGTTCAATGCAATCAAAATGCATTATATAAGTCTTCACTGACCATATATAATGCAAATGGGGCCAGTGTTTTGAGTGTCAACAGGTCTATACTGGACATCATCTGAAGCAGTGCTTCCATTGTTAGCAGTAACTATGAATTTCATCAGGTGGGTTTTCTCCTCTGTTTCTACACACTTCAAAGACTGACTCCCATGGAGCCCATCTATTGACACAGGACTAATTCTGGTGCTTGCTCGTAGGACTGGTCGCTGCTCTGGATTGACTCCACTCCTTTGTCTGCACTTAGAAATGCCTAAAACCTGGTATTTTTCCTTTGGATGGGAAGTGGTGGATTCCTCCATTTACACTTCACTTGATGAAGTAATACTCCAATATTTTTTCCATCCTTTACTAGCTTGAAGACAATGCGGGTCCCACTGAAAGAAATGTTTTGATAGTGTGTTGGTCTGTTTGAGAGAAGGGATTCAAAGCAAGGTAAGATCAATTGAAATGAGTGTTTAAAAGTGTGCTGGTCTACTTGACATGGGAGGAGAAATTGTCAGCCTGCATGGTGGGAAAATAAATGGATGGTTGAGGTAGAAACAGGAGGAAACAATCGTGTGTGATGGAGCCAGTAAATTGACAATCTTCTTCAAAAATGGAACACTACAAAACACTACCGATCACTATAGTTAGCAAGAACATATACACCCCCTGTACATTCTGCATTTTTAAATTACTGAATTACCTGTTTGTCACATGCAAAAACATATTCTAACAGACTTCATTTAATCAGTGTGTGTTATTAACAGCGTGTAAATAAATTGCAAAACAGTGTGATATCATACTACTGGAGGGTGCCTTGGGCTGTCTGTGCTAAGTCTTCGTGAGCCTCATTGGGTGGGATATGAACAGTTAATCTATTTCAGCCAGTGAAGACCTTGTTTTCCTTGGGATATAAATGTAACTGGTATATAAATAAAACTCAGCTCTACAGAAATAATTAGGGCCAGGATGCAGCTAAACATAAAAAAACCAAGATTATTGCAACAAGAATGATTGGCAACTGGGAAATAGAGGGAGAAAACATGGAGGCGGTGACAGACTTTGTATTTCTAGGTGCAAAGATTACTGCAGACGCAGACTGCAGCCAGGAAATCAGGTGATACTTACTTCTTGGGAGAAGAGTAATGTCCAATCTCGATAAAATAGTGAAGAGTAGAGACATCACACTGGCAATGAAGATCCACATAGTTAAAGCAATGGTATTACCCATAGTCACCTACAGATGTGAGATCTGAACCTTAGGGAAGGCTGAGCGAAGGAAGATAGATGCTTTTGAACTGTGGTGTTGGAGGAAAGTTCTGAGAGTGCCTTGGACTGCAAGAAGATCCAACCAGTCCATACTTCAGGAAATAAAGCCTGGCTACTCATTGGAGGGAAGGATAGTAGAGGCAAAGTTGAAGTATTTTGGCCACATCATAAGAAAGGAAAACTTAGAGAAGACAGTTATGCTGGGGGAAATGGAAGGAAAAAGGAAGAGGGGCCGACCAAGGGCAACATGGATGGATGGAATCCTTGAAGTGACTGGATTGATCTTGAAGGATCTGGGGGTGGTGACGGCCGATAGGGAGCTCTGGCATGGGCTGGTCCATGAGGTCACGAAGTGTCGGAAACGACTGAACGAATGAACAACCACAAAACAGCATGGAAGGTGGCATAATATCAATTTTGTTAACAGTGGCAACTCGTAGTTGCCAGTTTAATTGAGAATGGGTATATTCAGACCTTCAAGAAATCAAAGAAATACAGCACAGAAATATCAATACCCCTAAGCAGTTTTTGAGAAGTGTTGGAACCGCATCCCTATATGCAGTTCCACTGCCATTATCAAACCTAAAGCACAATAATAAGCAGCTGAATCTGGAAGAAATCTTCATTTCCAAATTTCATGCTATGCTTTTGTGTGCCTTCACTACTCTTGTTTCCTTCCTCGGCTTTGGGATATTCTGCAATATTCCAAATTGAAACTGCAGTCATACTGCTACAAAAGGGGGTTCACCTCATCAAAGTAATCTCAGATTCAAGGCCAGCTATGTTAATGGGGGAAAGCACTCTGCGCTGAGAGAGAGATAGATAGAGAGAGAGAGAGAGAGAGAGAGAGAGACCGAGACCGAGACCGAGACCCTGATTGTCCCATTTGAACATCTTTTCTTGCATCTATAAAGAATCTGGCATCCTCACCCAGCATGCTTTTAAAAGTTACTTTTTTAAACTGCAATTTCAAAATCACTTGGCCAGCATGGTTACTTGTGGTCCAAAACTGTATTTTTAATGCTCCAGGTATCTCTAATTGACATGCACATAGATGTTATGTATTTTTCACTTGTTTTGAAGCATGTGTTTTGAGATAAAATAAAATACAGGAGCTGATAACTAAAAAAACAAAAATAAATGTCATTAACATGATCTAGTTAGCAACAACTTGTACATTTCCAAAAGGAAAAAAAAAATAATGAACAGGTGCTGCTCAAATGTCATCCTGAACTAATTCCATGGAACATTAGCCAACTGTGTTTGCAGGTGTTTATGGACTTCTTTACTACCACCCCAGTGGGATGATATTCCCTTATCTGCAAGATCTTGCTCAGCTCACTGAAGCATAGAAAATAAGGAAATGCAATTGAAAGGTACTATGTAGCTAGCCAAAAAGATACGCATACTTGCATAAGTTGTACACACAGTTTCAGACTCTGAAAATGAAGGCAATGATGACAAATTGGAGTTACAGAGCAGCATACCAAAACTAGTTTATTTGTAGATATTGCAAGTATTCATAGAACTCATGGAAAAGGATCCAAGTATTTCACAAAGAATATATTTGTGACCACATCAACACTGGGATGTGTGGTCCTCCCTGGATACTGTGGAAAGGAAATAAACATTACCATATAGCTATTATGGTGCAATATAAATATTGCAAATGGTACATAAATTTGTAAATACTAAACAACCCCTAATTAATACGTACCTCAACAGAACATTAATTGTCATTGAATCACTGTGGGTTTACTTGTGACCATTAACTGATCTAACTGGGTCTCCGAGACTTGTAGTGTCAGGGATCTCTGGTAACAAAATCTATCTATCTAGATGATATTTTTTCTTAAAATAATCTATCCATACCACATAGCAGGGATGGGATGCATCAAAGTGTTGAGGTTCCCCTCCCGTACAAAATCAATTGACTGCACCTTGCAACATTACCATAATCTGGTAACAAAATCTATCTATCTAGATGATATTTTTTCTTAGAATAATCTATCCATACCACATAGCAGGGATGGGATGCATCAAAGTGTTGAGGTTCCCCTCCCATACAAAATCAATTGACTGCACCTTGCAACATTACCATAATCTCTAATCCACCAATTTAAACAATAAGATTATTTATTTTATTTTATTTATCATGTCAGGAGCAACCAGACAGTTGTATTACATTTTTAACAAAACAAACAAACAAACAAACAGACAAAACACAAAGTTTGCAAGCTTGGTAGTTGATTAAATTTCCTTTGACCAGTATCTGGCCACTTGGAGTGCCTCTGGTGTTACCACAAGGAGGTCCTTCATTGTGCATGTAGCAGGGCTCAGGTTGCATTGCAGCAGGTGGTCAGTGGTTTGCTCTTCTCCACACACGCATGTCATGGATTCCACTTTGTAGCCCCATTTCTTAAGGTTGGCTTTGCATCTCATGGTGCCAGAGCGCAGTCTGTTCAGTGCCTTCCAAGTTGCCCAGTCTTCTGTGTGCCCAGGAGGGAGTCTCTCATTTGGTATCAGCCATTGATTGAGGTTCTGGGATTGACCCCACCACTTTTTGACTCTCGCTTGCTGGGGTGTTCCAGCAAGTGTCTCTGTAGATCTCAGAAAACTATTTCTTGATTTAAGTCATTGACGTGCTGGCTGATATCCAAACAAGGGATGAGCTGGAGATGTCACTGTCTTGGACCTTTCACTATTGGCTGCTACTTCCCAGCGGATGTCAGGTGGTCCAATACCGTCAGGTGGTCCAATTTATCCAGTGGTGTAGGGCGCAGACACCCCGTGATAATGCGGCATGTCTTATTAAGAGCCATATCCACTGTTTTAGCATGGTGAGATGTGTTCCACACTGGGCATGCACACTCAGCAGCAGAGTAGCATAGTGCAAGGGCAGATGTCTTCACTGTGTCTGGTTGTGATCCCCAAGTTGTGCCAGTCAGATTTCATATGATATTGTTTCTAGCACCCAACTTTTGCTTGATATTCAGGCAGTGCTTCTTGTAGGTCAGAGCACGGTCCAGAGTGACTCCCAGGTATTTGGGTGCGCTGCAATGCTCCAGTGGGATTCCTTCCCAGGTAATCCTCAGAGCTCGGGATGTTTGCCTGTTCTTAAGGTGAAAAGCACATGTCTGTGTTTTAGATGGGTTAGGGATCAGCTGGTTTTCCCTGTAATAGGCGGTAAGGGCACCTAGAGCTTCGGAGAGCTTCTGTTCTACCATCTCAAAGCTCCTTGCTTGAGCAGTAATGGCACAATCATCAGCATACATGAAACTCTCTGTCCTTTCTGGCAGTGGCTGGTCATTTGTGTAAATGTTGAACATTGATGGAGCAAGCATGCTCCCCTGAGGCAGGCCATTCTTCTGTTTCCACCATCTGCTTCTCTGGCCTAGCAACACATTATTGTCAAATTGGTGCTCTATACCCCACTCCCAATTCTCATGAGAGGTAAGAGGGACTATTTCTAGGCTATTTCAAGGACATCCAGGTATTCCCAGGAAAAAAGAACCAGGAAGTGGCTGCACAAACATCTTTTTTTTTAAAGAACTTCCTGACTTTGAGAGCTGTTCAGCAGTGGAACTCTCTGCCCCGGAGAGGCTTCTCCTTTGGAAGCTTTTAAACAGAGGCTGGATGGACATCTGTCGAGGGTGCTTTGAATGCAATTTTCTTGCTTCTTGGCAGGGGGTTGGGCTGGATGGCCCATGAGGTTTCTTCCAACTCTATGATTCTATGAAAACATTTTTTTTAGGCCTGGAAATATGTGGCTATAGTATCTAAGCTTCTGAGGGTATTATCAACAATTTTCACATTGTTTTCACCTCTCAATTGTGCAAGGAGGTTGTTGAGGCCCGTGCTTCTGAACTGATGCCCCCTACTTCTGCAGTGCCTTAGGAAGAAAGTAGTTTTTCACTGCATGATGGGTTTACCTTACAGACAGCTCAGCTCTTAGAAAGAATGTTTCACATGAGACTCTGCCAGAGACTGAGAGGATTGTGAGGGAGATGGAAGATACTGGGTTGTTGCCTATAACTTAGCATCTTCAACTATGACAAGATAGTGGGATTACTTTTGTATCTTTTACCTTGGAATGCATTTTTGAAATAGTTTTTTTTTCTATAGAACACTCATTTCTTTAATATACTTTAAATCAGTGGATTGAATACCCTTTGGCTGAGCTATATTTGGGCTAATTAGCTCTTCATTTTGGGTAAAAGGTGTCACACAGGTAGCTGGAATGCAACAGTGAGAAGCAATGTGAGGTTACCTGCAGCCTGTGAGTTGTGCTTTGCACTCTTTCCCTCCCGTCTCTCTAGAAACCTCTTATAAAACACTAGCTATACCCTGGTAAGGTATGGTATTTTTTATTTTTTAAGAATTGTAAAGCTGTTTTCACGGGTTTTGGTTTTTTTTTAATTGTTGGTCATACCTTGCAGTTTGAGAAGTTTGGAGGCCAAATTTGATGTCAGTTGGCCCCACAGTTTGTTTGTTTTTAGGCTACTAACGACAACCATTAGCTTTTTATATATTAAAGATATAGTAATAGATACTTAAATTTGGGACAGAAAACCAGTTGATACAGTGCATATTTTAATATTTCAAAGCAGTTTCCATCCATATATATAGCAACACAGGGGGTGTCCCATGCTGCCCTGCTGGTGACATGCACCCACAGAGCTGACATGGTGTCATGTGATGGGAGCCAGTGTCTCTGTGGGTGACCTGGGCTAAAATCCTTTGTGATTAGGTGGTAAGATGATGCAGCTGCTAGACTTCATGATTCTGAGTTTGAATCTGAAAATCCAATGGTCAATCTAACTCTTAGGAAAGCATGCATTGCAGGAGAATCTCAAGGCTTCCAAATGTTGGTGCGTTTAATAAACCAATGGCTACATGTCTGGGAATTGCTGTCATTTTCTCTGCTCTCATTCTCTCTGTGGGTCATTGGTAATACCAGGATTAACTTAGCTACAACTAAGGACCTCATCACATGGAGGTTGATTATTCAGGGTACAGTGGAAGAAACCATGAGCTGAATTGACTTACCATTGTGGGTTCCCTTCCCACTATGTTTCCCCACCATTCCTGGCTTCTTCCTGCTTAACCCCCAGCTTCTTCTATGAGAAGTTGGGTGTATACCTGACTCCTCTGGGCTCCACTTCTCTGAACTGCCAGCATGCTGCCAGCACCGAGCTCGATGGAGACCTGCTGGAAGTAGCCCTGCACTATCTGATTGGCTTTCAAGGACTCCATTCCAGGAGCTTGCCAGGAGTGCCAAAAAGTGCAGAGAAACTTCTCAACCTCCATGTGATGAGGTTGCAGGTAAGACAGCAGATAAGAAAGTAAACTTATAGAAGTTTGATACTTGTTAAACTGTCATGGCTCAATCCTATGAAATACTCAGATTTGTAGTTTGGTGAGGTTATTAGAATTCTTTTCCAGGGTTCTTGTCAGGTCCCTGGAACTACAACAATAATTCTTCATAGCGGAGACTTTTAAGTACTTCACAAATCCCAGGATTCAATACAATGAGGCCATGGCAGGTAAAGTGGTATCAGAGTGCTATAATTGTGTGATAAAGATACGTTCCTATAGAGAAGGCACAGGTTATGGATACAGCAGTCAGAAAATGACCCAGCAATGACAGTCATTGAAAAGCCCGGAGGGAAAGTAGTATCACATTTAAATAAAATTCTTTTTTAACAACTCTTGTTGTGCAACTACTTACTGGTAGTTACCACCACTTGAAACAATGCCTATGTCCTTGTACTCACTTATTCATGCAGACCTATTTGATTGGGAACCATGACAAGCAATTTACAAAATAAATAAATTGGTTCATGTCCTTAATAGCTTCAACTTCTTTCGGGTTTTTAATGTGTCTGCTTTGAAACCCATTTCATATCATCTCCTTTGCAAAGCAAGATTGCAGTGCCCTTTGATATGTATAAATAAAAAAAGAAGTATAGACCCCACACTTTCTTAAAGATGCATCTTTGAAACTAATGGGAACTATATGAATAATGGCACAAACTGCATTGCTGTTAAATAATAAAGTAAAGCCTAACTGGTGAGGGCACAGCAATAATAGTTTTGTGCTAAACTATTTCCCTGTAAATTGTCTGTTAAATGCACTTTTTATTATTTTATATAGCTGCTCATCAGTGCAATGTCAAATGGGTCAGCTCCTGTCAAGGTACAGTGGATCCTTCTACACTCAGTAGGTCTCCGAAGTGTGGTGAATGGCTGTCTATTAAGACTTAACAGAATGACTGTGAATAATTCATGTCCAGATCCCAAAAGATGAATATGAGAGTTCAAATTTAAGGCAGGAAGAAACTTCTTTATTGAGACAGAACTTGGGGCTATTAGTTGATCGTAGATCAGCTCTCTGCAAAGATGTCCCCTGTAACCTCATTATGTGTTTGCAATAAATTAGAGGTAATGTGTTGCCATGTCTTAGCAAACTATTCCCCATTCCTCATACTATTAGGGCAGAACTGCCCAAGCAAGTCAGGATATCAGTCAACACATCAAAACCTTAATCAGCTGAGATGTGTTCTTGAATAGAGAAGCAAGGAGGGTAGCTATTTATTTAATAACAGGTTCCAGAATAAATAAAATGAATACTGCTGAAGCAGCAGGGGGGGAAATCTTTCTCCAGGGTAGAGATTAGAATAGGCATGATTGAATTTTAGGAGAACAGCAATTCAACCTTTATCAGTATGAAAACTTCACATATTATATTTCTTTTATTGTATCTATTTATATGTACACAAAGAAATAAATTAGAGTGTTGTTCTCATATCGGGTAATCTTGATTCATCTCATAAAGTAGATATATTTTCCAACAGCGCCCTAAATGCACAGAAGACATAGATTGCAAACCATAGCAAATCATTAACAACCGTATAGATTATTGCAACACGCTCTATGTGGGGTTGCCTTTGAAGACTGTTTGGAAACTTCAATTAGTCCAACAGGCAGAAGTTAGACTACTCACGGAAGCATCATACAGGGAGCGTACTACTCCTCTGCTATGTCAGCTCTATTGGCTGCTGATCCGTTCCGAGCACAATTCAAAGTTCTGGTCTTGACCTACAAAACCCTATACGGTTCTGGCCCAGCGTACCTGTCCGAACGTATCTCCTTCTACATCCCACCTAGGAATTCAAGATCTTCTGTAGAGCCCCTGCTCTTGGCCCCACCTCTGTCACAAACGTGGTCGGTGGAGACAAGGGACAGGGCCTTCTCGGTGGTGGTCCCCCACCTGTGGAATTCACTCCCCGGGGAACTTAGGTCATCTTCATCCTCTCCTCTTCTCCTCCAGAAGGAAATTAAAAATGTGGATGTGGGACCAGGCCTTTGGGTAATCTTGCAGACTTGACGAGGACAATGGAAACGGATTATGGACAAGCTGAATGGAGTCTCTAATTACAGAATTCGGCAAGACAATGGCCACCAGACTGGTTTTCTTTTCTAGTAGATTTTTTTGTATTTATTCAATGTTTTTAACTATTTATAATTACTGTTTTATTGTGTAATTTATTGTGTTTAATTGTAGGCATCGGATACGTGCCAGCTGGAAGCCACCCTGAGTCCCCCCCCCCCCCCCCCCGCCCAGGGGGTTGAGAAGGACGGGGTAAAAATATCCAAAATAAATAATAAAATACATAACCAACCATTGCCATAAAAATTCATTGGTCAGAATTCCATTTTTTTTACACATGGGTAAGTCCTCTATAGAATTGTTCAAAGTGTTCAGTCTAAGCTTCCACTACCATCACAGGGCCGTCTGGGGAGGACATGAAAATCTGCTCCATTGGCTGTTCCCAAGTTTTGGAATTCCATTCTACAGATAAATAGGTTATCCCTCTCTGTCTTGCTCTTCTTTTTTTCTGGCAAACAAATACCTTTTTATTCAAATTAGTTTTCAATTATTAATTGATAGTGTTGAGCCTTTTCTGAAGTATGCATGCTTTAAAAAAACTTTATTCTTACGTTTTAAATATTTTAAAAATACTTTAAAAGTTATTTTAGCGCAATGATTCTCAATTGTTAACTTTCCTAGTACTGAGTTTTTAGATAAGCTTGTTTTAGCCTTTGATTTGTGTCCCTACTAGGAGAAAGGAGGCATATTAAACAAACAAACAAAAAACACAAATAGAATGAACAAATAATTAAATTGCTGAAGTAGAGTCATACATATTATGCTACTGCACAGGGATGTGTATTTCACATTGGCTGCATTTTACATTTTGCACTTTGCAGTGTTGTACATGCACATTTGTTTTGTACATGCATATGTGATATCGTGGTTCAATTGTAAAGAGTTGCCACTTAACACAAGGGCTGTAGAGAACAATTAGTGCCAAATTCTGTTTCATCTTAAAATATATGCAGGGTTAGAACTGATTATTAACCAAAAGGGAGACTGCCAAGGAATTCTAGGTGTTGCAGATTATATTTCAGAATAAAGAAATGGAAGCATCCTCTGGAATCCTGGGACTTTAGAGTTCAGAGAAAGGTAAGATTCCCCAGCATCTCATCATTCTGCAAACCTCAGTGTAGATCAACAGAGTTAGCATCACAAACTATAGTGCTGCTCTCTTGGCCTGTTACATTTTGGGGCTTGAAAATGCCCTTGGCTGTTGTCTCATTGTCTTTCTAAATTTCTGCTTCATTCATTTTTAGCTTCTGTTCATTTTGTATGATATCTGTCCATCCATCTCTCTATTAGTCTCACAACTGAAGAGCAGAGAAATGTTGTAATATTCGCTTCAGATGGTTTGCAGTTATGGCACACCGGAGGATATATAACTTTCATAAGCCAGATCATTTTATAGGCAATGTTCTGGCTGTATCACAATGTGTAATATTCTTTCAAGCAAGGCAATGTATACTCTTGGACATCCTTCACTAAGTTCTGGTAGAAAGTTAAAAAAGACATCCTGTCCCTCACATACAGTATATCCTGATCCATTTCTGCAACTGCCAACTTGAGAGTATGAACAAGATCTTTCCAGAAAGTATGTTGAGTTATTACTTTATAGAAAGTTATGTTAAAAATACTTAAAGAAATTCCATTTCAGGTTCTTCAAGAAAGGGAAAGTGGAGTGCATTGACTATATTTAAGGTATGTAAAAATGTATAAATTCTTGCAGGCAAGAAGAATATAATCACAGCATTTTGTCTTTGCTGCAAGCAAATCATGAAAAATTACAGCTTTTGAGGACTATTCACAGTTTGGGAGTCATTCTACGTAAAAAAAAAAAACCCACATTTTTTTTCACATTGCAAACAGCATTTTGTTATCCACTAAAAGTCAAGGTCTTTCAGTCTCAACTGGTCTCCCCACCTGCAACTAACAAAAACACACAGCCTAACCAATCTATTTAATTTGTTTCTGCAATTGACTTATAGACTGTTTACTGAATGTTTAAAACAACTAGGAAACAACTAACAAACATGGGGATATTAATATAAATATTAACATTTAAAATAACATTAGACATTTTTAATTTAGCAGTCATTTTGGGAAAGATGTGGAGATGGAGATTCTTAACAGGTACATAAACCATAACACAACTGGTGCCTACTAAAGACTGGAGAAGTCTTCCAGAAGGCAACAGCCACCACAGAGAAGGCTTGTTTCAGATTTTTGACTGCAGTCTAAGGCTTGCAGGGAAATCAGCCAGATTTGAAAGGTTATTGTAAGTATGACTATATTATTTTAATTCTAAGAAGTATCTATCAATCATCTGTTCCTCCATCTTGATTTGTTTTAATTTGTTTCTTTAAATAATAATGATACATTTCTGGTGATGTTGCCTCTGCAAACAATTCTGAAGTTATTTTAAATATGTCACAGACTTTCACTTTATTCACATTCCCAAACTGACATCCATCAAAACCTTAGAAACGTGGGATTGCTAACACTTGTTGGAAACCCTGTTGAGATTTATTAACAGATGGCCACATGTTCTTTTTTGGCTTGCAGTGAGTGGAAGGTAATGAAAAGCTGTCAAATACTGGAAGAACAGAAGGTTTATTCTATTTTTCTTCTTCCCCTCCAGATTCATTGAAGGGCTTTCTGTAACATCCTAGACATGAAAGTAAAAGTGGGGAGGAAAGTTTAAAAAGGGAGGGGAGGAAGACAATATGGAATTCAACTCAAGAAAATCTTACAGCTGAAAAAAACCTCAAACTTTGGAAAGGTGGGGGGAAAATAGCTTTCTGTACTTCCTCTGTACTTTAAGCCACGTGGCATTGAAAGTTCAACAAATGCAATGTACTGATGGACAGGATTCATTTGTATTTATTTAATTATATAGGATTTTCAAAAGTGTTACTATGTATGTCTTGCCCTAACCAAAGGATCCCCTTTCCCCAAATAAGCTTTACGGTCTATAAAGAACTATGCAAAGAATTAGGTGGTGATTGTGATGACAACTGTGATGCTGATCACAACAGTCTTTTAAAAAACTATTTGTCAGAATATATAATTTTATTTCATTACTAAAAATAGTAAAATGCTGACCCCATGATGCTCTACTGGTGTCCCCAAAAGTCTCTGAGCAGACTGTACATGCTTAGCTTCTACAAGATGGCTGCTCCAGAGTGCCTGAGACCATCACTGATTATGGCAATATTTTCTGTCTCTACAATACAAATAGATCCATGATAAAGGAATCAGAGTGTCATCCAGAAGCAGCATCACTCATAAATTCATGTTTCTGTATGACAAATTCCTCTCCAAGCTTTCACTTTTAACTGAACACCCATTGGTTTATCATGTTCATGGTAGTTACTCATGGATGAAAATTATATGTCTATTAAATTCCGATATTAGTCTGTAATTATTTTAAAAATGCACACAATGATTGGCAATCAGATTTGCTCACTGTTTCTACCACTATATGCATTGGTGCACAATATTGAGTAATATATCAACATTGGCTTTCATTTTTCTAACAGATATACATACCTTTCCCTAATAAACAAAAACACCGTTTTGTGCATGTATGCTGCACTATAAAATTCAGAAAAAAATATGCAATTCAGAGATTATTATAGGTAACTAGAGTTAGGATAGGTTCTTATGTCATTTCTCTGTTCTATGCAATACTTATTTCTTCTCAAACTCTTAAAGTATTTAGATTATTCTAAAGGTCTGACATATATGTGCCCATATGCACAGGGAGGCCAAGAAAGTAGCTTGTACAGTCAATGACTTAATGACAATCATTGACAAGGTATTGCCTGAAGGGCATTTCCTGCTCTTTTACTTGCAATTCTGCATTTAGTCACATTTGCTTAGCAATCTAAATTGTGTTGCTAACTGCTGACAGCAGCAATTTCTAATATGTCTCTGGAATAAGAAATGATTACTTTATGATTTATAACTGACCAAGTGCTTATTTATAACAATGACTGGAACAAATGCAGTAGTTAAAGTAAATGAGAAATGCAGGAAGAAATGATGCCCAGCTATCTTTGTGACCTTTCAAAGTCTGTTGCCAACTAGTCTCCCCACCCCCACCCCAAGTACATTAAAGGAGGACAAGGTATGTGATCTTTATAGGTATGGCATCTGAGGGGCAGTTTTCTTGCAGTGTTATAAAGATACTTGGTTGTATATTCTTCAAAATTATAATTGATTGTTTCACTCACCTATTGACAAAGGATATTGAAGTGGTTACATCCTCTTCTCAGCTGGATGGATTCCCACATCTTCTCATAACTAACTATAGAATTCAGACTCTAAAGAAAGAATTCTACCAAGACTATATCTGCAAATATCCATGGTCTGATAACAGGTCTTCAGGACCAAGATGTAATCTTTCTACCAGGGTAAGGTAACTGAAGCATGGGTTCCTAACATTTTATAAGACACAGAGTCTTCCTTTCATCATTCCTGAACTAAACAGCATAGACAAAGGTCATCCTAAAAAACAGGGGGGGGGGGGACACAACAGTACAAGTATTGCTAGTAGGAATATTTACTTCTGATATCTTCACAGGCCATTGCATATCTTTGAGCTGCCAGGAAAAATAGTTAAAGGGGGCATTATTTTACAAAAAAAAAGGGTGGGGGGATCTATTCAGTGCAATAGGATAGTAGTCAATATTTGGCCATGAGTTTTATAAGGATCCTAGAGCCCATCTGCCTGATGACAGGAGACTATATCCACTACATAATCCTTCCAAGAACATCATCTAGGATACCTGATGACCATAACAAATAATATAGAGAAGAATGAGTAATATCATTGAATATTCAAAATTGCAGTGAATGGAAAGCTCTCATTTCAAAGTTAGCCCAAATTCTATCCAAGATATTAGGGCTGGGCGGTTTCGTTCGTTAGTTTCGTAATTTGTTAATAATTCGTATTTAAAGTGGCTTACGATCCGATATTGAACCATTCAGGACCAACTAAAAATCGAAACGAATTTTTAAAATTTATTTCGTAATTGTTTGGAAATTGTTTCGAAATTGTTTCGTTATTATTTCGTTATTATTTCCGTATGTCTGGTGCAAGTTTTATAGTTGTTGTTTGTTTTATCAGTGATAAAAAAAAATAAATTATCACACCAACAGTCAACAACAGAGGGAGAGGGAAGCTTCAGAAGTTCCCCCTGTCCCATTTGGAGGGTTTTTTTAGTATATTGCGCAATCGTGTCCGCCATTAATGAATCGATTCGTTATTTTTTTTGAAATTGTTTCGTAATTTCCGAAATTTCATAAATATCAAACATTTTTAAAGAAAAATTTCAGAATTCTTTTAAAAAACGAAACACAAAACCCCCCTAAAAACGAATCGAGTTTAGAAACAAATTTTTCCGTGGTTGCCCAGCCCTACAAGATATACCTAATGCAAAATGGATATTGAGGCCTATAAAGCTTCTGAGGATGAGGATTCTCTGCTTGAGCATAGTATTTCTGGGGGGGGGGGGGAACAAATGTGTTTTTTGAGAAGATGGGAATGTTTTCATTAGATCTGTTGTAGAGGAAACAGTCAGTGATTATCATGAGAATTGGCCAGGGGTTGATTCTGAAAGGAAAGTGGAGGAGGCAAGAGGGTTATAAATAAACCAGTGTTTACAGATCAGATAAAATAGTGTGAAACAGAGATAAATCTGGTATTCCCAGAGATTGAAAGATAAACAAAGGGAGCCCAGGTTCGAGAAAGAGTGAAGTCATGATCCAGAGGGAGTATTCTTAAGGAACTGAAGTCAACATTCAGTGGGGAGAACAACCCCAGATTTTCATGTGTCAAGTTGTCTGTTTTGGGAGTTCCGAGTTAGGAGTTCTATTTTTTGGGTCTGTATCTTGTTTTCCTGTTCCATGCCTCCTGTTTGGATTATAGGTCTTGTTTCAAGTTTCAAGCCTTTGGTTTTATAGTCAGATTCAAATATCAAATTCAAATATCAAGCCATTGGATTATGGTCATACTTTCAAGCTTTTGGATAATTCTAGTTTAAGTGCAACAACCCTTGGATTACAGTGTCTTGCTTTTGTTTTAAGTGTAATTTTGGAATTCCTATTCAGAGTTGGTCATTGCTTTTTGTTAAGCTTCTGGAAATCTAGCTCATGGATGTATTTTGAAACTGTTTGTTATATTAAATACTCTTTTCTTAATAAACTTACTATTCTTGTTCATCCATGTGGTGTTTGGGTGAAAAGGGGATCAAACAGGTGGCTTGGCTTCAATGATGGGCTATCACAAACTCTGTCAAATGTGTAGCCTGTTCTCCCTTTCTGAAGAGAGGAAAGACTCCTTAACATGAGGAATGGGATTTACTATATGATATAGAGAAGGTCAGCAGGACAAGTAAAATCATATAGGGTGTCCCCTTGGGTGCAAACAACATAAAACAGGACTTCCCAGTCTCTGCGAAGTGTAATTTTGGAATTCCTATTCAGAGTTGGTCATTGCTTTTTGTTAAGCTTCTGGAAATCTAGCTCATGGATGTATTTTGAAACTGTTTTTTATATTAAATACTCTTTTCTTAATAAACTTACTATTCTTGTTCATCCATGTGGTGTTTGGGTGAAAAGGGGATCAAACAGGTGGCTTGGCTTCAATGATGGGCTATCACAAACTCTGTCAAATGTGTAGCCTGTTCTCCCTTTCTGAAGAGAGGAAAGACTCCTTAACATGAGGAATGGGATTTACTATATGATATAGAGAAGGTCAGCAGGACAAGTAAAATCATATAGGGTGTCCCCTTGGGTGCAAACAACATAAAACAGGACTTCCCAGTCTCCGCGAAGTGGAGGCTGGGAAGGAAATTTGCCTCGCCCCAAGGAGAAGAGGCTGGAAAATAGATCCGGCCGGATCTATTTTCCAGAGGGGGAGGAGCTATATGGCAGCATCCGCCCCCTCTGGCCTCATTCCGAAAGAAGACTTCGACCCACCCTCCCGCCACTGACAGTATAACATCAGGTCGCCGAAAGGGGCCGGGTAGGAATCCCCCCCCCCCTAGTTGTAGGGTTTTTTTTCGCCTACCCTATACTGTAACCAGGCAGATTGGGAGGCATTGGGCGTATAAATAGGCCATGCGGAATTTGAGGACAATCACATCTGTTGGCGTACACCTAGTGCACCCTTGGATAGGTCAAAAGTGGAAACCCTCATCGGTGGGCTTGGGACACAGGTGAGGGTGTACACAAATGGCCTGAAACCGGAGACCCTGACCTAATTCCTTGGGCAGGGTAGTCCATTGTGTTTCTTTGCAAAGGTCATCCTGGTTACTTGACCCAGAGACCTGGTGTTTTCGCCCATTATCAGCCGAGGGGCAGGTCGGGCAGGAACGCTACCTCGGCTTTAGCCTCACCAAATTATTGTTTCAGGTTAGCTCAACAAAGGTTCATGTTGGTAAGTTTTTAAATAGGTAACATTAATAAAGTTGCCCTTAGTTTACTCCATACTTGTGTCTGTGTCTCTTCTTCCGGGGGTGGGAAGGCAACATTTCCTGTTGAATTATGAGAACAGTGTTCCAGTTGTACATTTGCTACTGTAAAGCAATTTAAAAGGGCTTTCTTTCTGACCTAGAAATGTAAAAAATCTTACTTCAATCTTGTTCTGGTAGATTTTTTTATGAATGGGAAGTATATTTAAATGTTTTTGCAAAATGGTCAAAAACACAGGTTGAGTGCTGAGAAACCATTATTACAAAAATCCTGACCACTGATGACAATCTTTGCAAGTTAAGGACATATTTTGCACAAAAATTGTACATAGTTGTTTTTAACATAATCTGTGGACATTTAGGTGTGATGCTTCCACATGTGTAAGACAGGATTGCAGTCACTGCATATTTTACAGTTTTTCTTTTTTGTTTGCATGTTGTGATGGGCATGGCTGAGAACAGCCCTAATTCAAAAGGCCTATCAGGAGACACCAAGCAAATGAAAAGTGACCACATAAAATGATATTTGTAAAGTTTCCATTGATCTTTGAATAATTAGATATGCCCTCAGTTTGAATATAAAGATTGTGCTAATAGGTTTGGGCATTTCAGATTAACCTCAGGATGCAAACTCCTTTTCCCCGCTAGGATGCTTAAAAGAAAAAGGGGGGAATGTCAAATGATATCAGTCAAAAGATAAGACTGTGGGAAAATCTAAATTATTTTGTATGATTTGTGATCATAATATATGCTCCCAGTTATAATTAGTTTGACATGGGTAGACATATTGCTCTTAAACATTGTTGTTCCTTCTCTTGTTAATTATTGCTTGAAGAGTTTCTGTTTGAATCTCAAAAGTTTGGTGGTCTAATCTAAGAAAAAATAAAATATTAGATACATTCATGCTTTATGAAAACAAATTACAACAAAGTAAAGTATTATCTTCATTAACCTTCTCCTTCTCTATCACTAGCTCCACCACCACTTTTTTTCATTGTTATGGGGGACTTGAGCATTTTGGCTACACTGGCAGAAATTGCTCAGACTATTCATGGCGAGTCTGCCAAATTAATATCTCATCCAATTCATTCAGCAAGACACATTTCAGGTCAGTATATTATAAAATATTAGTCTCCAGTACATCATTACATTGTCAAAAATCAGGGGGATTTTGGGAGCTATATTTATAAAACTCAGTTTTTGAAATTCAGGTCTGCCTACAAGAAGTTGATCCCGCCTGCCAAAAACAATCAGTTTACAGAAGCATGCTTCTGCGCATTTTATATATACTTTCAAATTAATAATGCAGGTCAAGGGATGATGTGGATGCACATTCAGATGTAAAGCATACAATGCAGTTATCATGGAACCTAGACAATATATGTGGGGTTGGGAATGTATTTTCCACTACACTTGTAATTCAGATACAAGCATGCCTTACCACTGACTGGAATAAACCAAAGGTTTACCTTTAAACTTTGTGGATGGTAAAAACAAGGAACAATTTCTTGGTGCTTTCCAAGGATATCATCATGAAAAATACACAGAAAACCTGTAGGAAAGAGAAAATGTAGTTGAGTATGCTGATTGCAGAAATATGCAACTGATTATCTCTGAAAAACTAATAATAAATGCAATAAAGATATTCATTTGTTATTTTGGTATGCAGGTTTTTGTTGCTTCTGAGAACTAATGTGTATTCTTGGAGGTAATTCCTCCTGAACCAGAAGCCATGTAGCAATGCAGTTTCCTCATCTTTTTCAATGTCATGTAGTGGGTTCCACTAGGTTTCAGCTACATATACACATTGCTTTCCTTCAGTAGAAAGTTGAACTTAAAACATTATAAATTCATAGTCAATCTTGAGGAAATAATACTTTGGTCATAAATTATTACAAAAAAAGGTAATATTCTAAAGGACAGATGGGAAGAAGGCTTTTTTTTTCTATGAAAATTGTTGTTATGTAAAAAAGTAGTAAACACCGACAAAATTATTGTGCCCAGCTTAATTTTAAAATTGCGTGTTTATAGTATGATGCGCAGTCTTGTTTTAAGAAATTGGCCTCTTCTGTCTTCCTTCTGTCATCACATTACAACACTAATCTTTGTAAAATGGCAAACTAGAGACTCTTCACACGGCCGTGCCATTCTGCTAGCAATCTCCAGCTAAAGGGAAGGAACATGCCCTCCCTTCTTCCCGCATCATATGGTGTGGTTGTGACAGTGTGTTTTGGTACTCTGTCCCCATCAGATGGGAGAAAGGGCAGCAATGAGTGGCAATGCGCATTGCCCCACTGCCCTTTCCCCCATCATAGGGAGAAAAGGGGAGGAAAGTACACTTTCCTTCCCATAGTGGTGAAGGAAGCGCCTTTCCTCCATCACTTTGGGTGGAATGTGGGCAGGGTCTGCTGTGCATCATGTGATAGTGCATGGCAGGCTCCATCTTTGCAGCACAACAAAGCAGAAAAACAGGGCAAAATGCCAAGTGTGAAGAGGTAGTTGGCCTCAATTTTATATCCACCTACCTTGGATTCAGCCCTGTAAAATTTGATGGTAACTATTTGAATACATTTGGTTAAATCATTAACATCCCACTTTTCACCAAAAAACAGCTTGCATGTTAGTAAAAACAAAACAATCTCTGCCGTCAGGTCAGAGTAACAGCCTCAAATAGAAAAACAAAAAAGAAAAAGAAAAAAAGACAACATATCAATAATTCATAATACAGAACAAATATGTATTGATATTTCAAATGTAACTTCTGTAGTTTGATGTATAAGTTGCATGTACAAGGAGGGGAGGGGAGGAAGGGGAAAAAACAATAAAACAACAATTTAAAAAATCTTAATACAGAACAAATCTACCTTCTGTTCCATCTATCAATGTCCCCTCCATCTGTCCCTTCTGTCTATTGCTTCATCTCTGGAATTCCTCTGCTTTCTGAGGGCCACAGCAACATGTTGCAGGGTACAGCTAGTCCATAATACAGAACAGACATTAGAATAGCAATATGATTTAGGCAATTGTTTCCAGTCTATATGATGTTGGAAGATGTTAAACGTATATAATTTATTACAGTAACTGTAATTTGACAACTCTGATCAGTTATTTTTATTTGGAAAAATACCCCAGTATCTTTGAGTGGGGATTCAACAACATAAACTGATTTAATGGGCAATCATACATAGAATTTTCACCATTGCTTCTGATGCTATCATGAAACTATGTACTGAGAAATCTTGTATGATTGGGGAATTCCATTACAGACGGATCCTCAATTTCAAATCCACCCTCCCCAGTACATCTGGATAATTATTATTAAGTAACACTCAGCTGCCACTTCATTAGAATATATCTCAACACATCTGGTTATTTCCACCAAGTTGTAAAATATAGTAATAGGGAAACATCCCATAACTGGTGGCATTTACTCTTCATTTGAGGACACCCCACAGGACTGCCCCCTTATGCTCATGTCTTCTGGTTCATGAATGTAATGAAAAGAATGTGGATGTTGATTCCATTGTGAGTAAGCAAAACAAAACCAATCTGCATTACTACTGAAAATGACTTACTCCTTGCCTGAGAGCCATAAGTCCCATGGGTACCATTTTGCATTGCCAATCTGTTTCTTAATGAGGCTTCTAACAGGCTAAGTGCCACAACAGCAGCATGGGGCACCTTTATCCCTTGTCTTTCCCTCTTGCCATTGCCATCAGATTTCTTTTCTTTCCTAGCCAGATAAAAAGTCTTTTCATGTCATTTGCTTCAAAAAAATCTGTCAACACCACACAAAATATGTCACTATGGTTGGTAACAGAGCAACTATGGAGAGTTGGCAAATCTTTATTTTGTCTTCCAAGCATTGTAGGGAGATTAGAAACAGAACTGGATCCATTCATAAAGAAAATCATCTATTAAAAAAGGGGGGATACCCAGCTGTGGGTTGTGGGGAAGTGTGTTGAGCACCGAGTTTAAATAATTGTTGAAAATTACTGCAAATGAGCGTTGATCACAGTCACAAAGCTGAGAATCCAGAGTGCCATATTTGCATTCTCATAAATGTACATTAATGTATTGTCTGTCGCAGTCTATATTTGTGTATTAACTTTATTGAATTTAAGTGTTTTCAATACCTCACTGAGCATGAAATGTAGTTACTTGGTTGCACCTGTTCATAATAATCTAATTCCATATTCATGGATCAAACAAAAATGTGTTGAGCAGCCATATGCATGAAGAGTAATCATTAAGACAATCTTTTCTTAGTCTCCCAAAGGATATTCTGTAAAAGATTCACAAACTCAGAGGTTTAAAATGCTTATTTTTTTTAAAGCAGACAATTTGTTTGTGTGTGTGTGTGTGTCTGTGTGCATGCCTTAGTGATTCTGAATTACTTAGTGGGTGAAATAAATTGCTGTCTCATTTGTAAATGGGATGCCATCTTGGTACAGCAATCAGAGATTATGCAAGGTGAAATGGAATAATACTTAGGGTGAAAAGTTCATCTCAAATAACAGGACAACTGTTAATTTTCAAGGAAGAACTGCCTGAGGGAATATGTGTGTTTCCATTACATTTTGCTTCACAATGGGTTTGCCTTTAAATGGGAATGCTTATGGAATTTGATCTTTAAGATCAAATCAATTCAATCTACACCCATTTGATGTAAATTTTAGATTATAAATACACTGCATCCTCTTGATTCACATTCCAATTCTCTTCCATTTTAAGTAGTCTAAATAAGTAATGCTTAAATATCCATAGTATACATATGTCTGCCATAAATGTAATGCTCTTCTTTGTTCTGAAATTATTGTCTGAAAAGCTACTGATATGCAATACTTTAATTATCTATGATTTTTGCAACATGACTGTAATTTGGACAAAAATAATTTACCTGTATAGCAGAAAAAATGTCAGCAACATTTCAGGAAATAAAAACATATCCAATTTCCCAGAAAAAACACTATTTTTTGATAAGTTTTTCCAACATAGCTATGATTTAGAATCAAGATACAGTATGTGATGTTTTGTTTGTTGAACTACTTTGAAGACTGCTGGAGATGGAAGTTATAAATAAAGCTACATTATTTTTACCAATATTCCCATGATTTTGAACAAATAATACCAATGGGAACCAAATCCTGATAGTGCAGCAGGATGGAGAGAAGTAAACATGATATGTTAGTATAAGAAACAAGATGCATCAGTATGAGATGAGAATCATGTAGTCCTCCTAATGCTGGACTATAAAGCATGTTGAACAATGTTGGCCATTGCAGCATAACATTATCTGGAAAGCTGTATGATTTGTACCCTTGAAATAAAAATTTGAAAAAGACAATAGTAAGAAAATCAGAAGTAGCATCATACTGTAATAATAATGTTTTCATACACAAACTTTCCAAAGCAATACAATTCTAACACATCAATACTGAATGTTATCAGTATACTGAAACAGCTGGAACAATATATGAAGACATGGCATATACTATCTCACTTCCCATACCTGTACTGTAGATAGATACAGCTTCTCTATACATGTTACCGTTCAGCAACCCACCCCCACCCCAACACACACATACAATGGAATTTGCTCCCCAGTGGAATTCCCTCCTTCCTTACTTTTAGGAAAAGCTAAAAAAGTGGTTTTGGAGCCAGACCTTTGGCTAGTGGGCACTGCAGCATTTTAGGCACTGAACTCAGACAATAGGATTGTTTGAAAATTGGAAATGGCTTTATGACCTGTGATTATGTGATTTGGTCTATGTGATTATGTAATTTTAATTAATGTTGTTGTTGTTCATTTGTTCAGTCGTCTCTGACTCTTCATGACTTCATGGACCAGCCCACGCCAGAGCTCCCTGTCGGCTGTCACCACCCCCAGCTCCTTCAAGGTCAGTCCAGTCACTTCAAGGATGCCATCCATCCATCTTGCCCTTGGTCAGCTCCTCTTCCTTTTACCTTCTACTTTCCCCAGCATAATTGTCTTCTCTAGACTTTGCTGTCTCCTCATGATGTGGCCAAAGTACTTCAACTTTGTCTCTAGTATCCTTCCCTCCAATGAGCAGTCGGGCTTTATTTCCTGGAGGATGGACTGGTTGGATCTTCTCGCAGTCCAAGGCACTCTCAGAACTTTCCTCCAACACCACAGCTCAAAAGCATCTATCTTTCTTCGCTCAGCCTTCCCTAAGGTCCAGCTCTCACATCCGTAGGTTACTACAGGGAATACCTTGGCTTTGACTATGCGGATCTTTGTTGCCAGTGTGATGTCTCTGCTCTTTACTATTTTATCGAGATTGGACATTGCTCTCCTCCCAAGAAGTAAGTGTCTTCTGATTTCCTGGCCACAGTCTGCATCTGCAGTAATCTTTGCACCTAGAAATACAAAGTCTGTCACGGCCTCCACATTTTCTCCCTCTATTTTCCAGTTGTCAATCATTCTTGTTGCCATAATCTTGGTTTTTTTATGTTTAGCTGCAACCCAGCTTTTGCGCTTTCTTCTTTCACCTTGATTAGAATTAATTAGAATTTTACTTGATTAAAATTTTAATTAATATCACTGTTTAATTTTTAAGTAATGGATTTTATATTGCTGTTTTATATTGTTGTTTTGATACTGTTGGCATTGAATTGTTGCCTGTGTTAGCCACCCTCAGTCCCCCCTCGGGTGTGAGAAGGGCGGGGTAGAAATGGTCTAAATAAATAAAATAAACAAATCATTTCTGTATTGACATTCTCTAATAAAACACAAAATATGGAGGTATTACCCCTGAGTAGAAACAAAATTCAGGATTGTACAATCCTAAATTTAAGGGATCACAAAAGTGTCACAAACAGGGTGAGCTTTCAAGATGTCCAGTGCTCTTTATCAGGCCACAAGGTATAAAGGTATATCAGGCCCACATGGGAGATTTTAGCGTGTTTTAAAAAATTTAAAAGATGTATTGTCGAAGGCTTTCATGGCCGGAATCACTGAGTTGTTGTAGGTTTTTTTGGGCTGTATGGCATGTTCTAGAAGCATTATCTCCTGACGTTTCACCTGCATCTGTGGCAAGCATCCTCAGAGGTTGTGAACCTCTGAGGATGCTTGCCACAGATGCAGGCAAAACATCAGGAGATAATGCTTCTAGAACATGCCATACAGCCCAAAAAAACCTACAAGAAACTGACTTCCACAATGGGACTGCAGATACAGATGTGTTAAAATATTTGTGTACAAAGTTAATAGAAACTCCTTTCTCTGAGGCCAGCTATAGCATTTAGTGTTCTGCCATTGACTTGATAGAGAAACTGGCTGGATGGGAAATTTTGGTGGTGTAAACACTAACTTTTATAAGTTTTGGGGTTTGTTTAAACTCTCACCAGATGGGGGTTTACATGGAAATGTAAAGAGACCTGGAAGAAGGAAACTCCTCAATAATGATTTAATGTGTGTATAGTGACATAGAGAAAATACTTATAGTCTATTGCTTGATCACCTGTTTCCTTCTAGCATATAATATACTTGATTGTCTGTAAATTAAACAAATTAAAACCTATATTGCCTTCCTTGATTTCATTGCTCATAAGATAGGTAAAAGTAAAAGTAAAGGTTTCCCCTTGATGTTAAGACTAGCCAAGTCCGATTCTAGGGGGTGGTGTTCTGACTTCATGGAGTGCTATTACCTTCACACTGAAGCGGTACCTATTGATCTACTCACATAGTACACAGCATTGCATGTATGCATTTATCCATCTATGTATGTGTAATAATGAAGAAAAGTCCTCTGCAAAGGAATCAGAAAATTGAAAGGGATGACTAACCTCCTCTCTTTTAGATGAGATGAATATTTTTCTTGTTTTGAAATCATCTCAGAGGATTTATTTGGAATGTTTTTGCTCTAACACATCTTACACCAAAGCATTGTGCTTTTCAGCTTATTAGAAGTAACATGTATCTAGTGAAAATCTGAGACACTCTGGTAGACTAATTATAACATGCCATTTCAAATCTCTGAAATTATAGTTTGTTTGATAGTGGATATTCACATGGGGGGACATTGCAACATAAACTTACCAATTAATCTATTTTACAGCACTTTTTAATAAAGTGTGATTAAAATAATGTAAAATGCAAATAAGTTTTAACAGAAAATGTTACTCAAATGTTTCCTAAACTAAGACTCATGGAACCAAACTGAAGTGAGGAAATCATTTGATTTTTAATGTTCAAATATTAGGAGGCTTGCCTTTTATATCCTATATTGTAACTGAAGCAAATTTAATTCATTTGGGAGGAATGTGGGTGAGGCCTGTTGTGCCTAATCTGTGAGCACTCTGCAGGTTCCACTCAAGCCACGAATAAAAGTGGCAAAATGGAGCTATTTTCCCCCATGTGAAAAGGTCCCAGGAATATTCAGTGGGTGTGGTGCTACTGTGGAAGATGATTCACACTTAGATCTATAGCTGCTTTTCCCCAGTTCCTCCAAATTGCATGTGGACCATTCTAGGGTGTCACATTGGCTATTTATAGCATTGTGATTCCACTTTAACAGCGCTGGTTCTGTCCTATGGAATCTTGGGATTTTCAGTTTAGAAAGGGGAATTTGGAATTTTCTTCTAGAAACCTCTAGTGCTTCACCAAATTACAAAATCCAGGAATCCATAGGATGGTGCCATGGCAGCGAGAGCACTATAAGTGTATAGTGTCAAAGGACCCCTGTCATCAAACATTTTTTTAAGAATAAAGTCCACAGTCTAGAAATCTTTATTTAAGCCAGATCAGCTGCGGGAAGAGTGGTCATGAAACCATGAGTACCATTGTACCAAATTTACCAGCTGCCTCTGGTAGAAACATCCGTATTTCAGAATAGATGCAACAATTTAAATTGGAAACTATTTTCTGTTCAGTAATAGAAAATACTAGAAAGTAATACTAGAAAGGATTACTAGAAAGTAATAGAAAATAATAGGAAGTAATAGAAAGTAATAGAAAGGGCTGGTCCATGAGGTCACGAAGAGTCGGAAACTACTGAACGAATGAACAACAAAAGAGAAAGTACAAGACAATAGTAATAGATAATGAATGAAGGCTGTATTGACAGAGGGAGAACTTGTACATTTACTAATTTCTAAGCAGTGCTGGATTTAGGACAAATGAGGCCTTGTGCTTGTTAAGTTATGAGGCCCCTTATATGGGTCCTGATCGAGGTGGGTCTGGTAGGCCTACACTGTCTGCTTTGTGGCATTAATGGACTCATTAAGTCTGGAATTGCTCTGAAACAGAATGCCTTCAAATTTAGAATTGCACTACATAAGCAAACTCCATCGTAAAAACAATGTTTTGACAGGAAGATAAGGCCCCCTAGCCAATGGGGCCCTGTGCTTAAGTACACCAAGCACAATGTTAAATCTGACACAGTTTCATGGAAACCAACTGGTGACGTTGGGCAAGTCACACTTTCTGAGCCTCAGAGCCTTTTGGCCAAATCTAGCCAAGAAAATTCTATGATTAGTTCACTTTAGGGCTGTCATAATTTGTAAGTAGTTTGAAGGCACACAATAAACTCAGTCTGTATTCTCCAAAACTCCACCACAACAATTTTAAACATTCCTGATTTTGGGATACCAGTGAAGACTGAGTTAGTCTTTTAACATATTACTTCATTGCCCTTCTTCTAAAGCAATGCAGTTGTGAATCCCTCATGAAACTATTCACTTATTAGAAGCTAAAACTGCCAGTTATAACAATGCACCCCCACTCTCCATTTCCCCCCAACCTGAGTTTTCCCTCATATTGAGCAATGGGTGATTTCTGGAAACGTGGTCAACAAATCCAATTTGCTAATGAATCCTCAGGTGTGTTCAGATTCTAAGTGCCTGCTTTGGAGATGTTCCACTTCAGTCTGACAATCTATCTGAAATGCCCAGATGTGCTGAAATACTCAAAAATTGGTTGCCTTGTTATTTAGCTTCTCAAATGCTAATTAAAGCTGAGTTTGACCACATAAGGAAGCCAGATCTCAGGTACCCGTTTTGTATTTGTTGGAGGGAAATATTTTTCCATTTATTTGAAATGCTTATTCACACAGCTGTTAATAAGTGTACAACACATTAGTGCATTGTAGCTACATTCCCAGTGTATTTATTTAGTCTGTTTAGATTTCTTTTACATTTATTTTTGATCCAGATGTATTATTTACATCATTTCTCACTACAACAAAATACAAGACCAAGAATATAATTGGGTTCCATATTAGCAATAACAACAAAGAATCATAAGAAATGTCAGTGTGTGTATTCTTCCTGGGAATGCAATTCTACCATAGTTTTACAACTACATGTGCTGCCAAATCATTTTAGACAATTTAGGATTTATGTAAAATGTTTATTGCTAACACTTGACAGGGCCTAAAGCTAGAGTGTAGGGACTATTTAACTCAAGTGGAATTTTCCCTAACAGCAAGGCATCTAATTCTTCATGGAGTGTCTGAAACATCTGCCTCAGTGCTTTTGTTTACATTCCTTGAAGACAGAAGCCCACAAGTGGCACGAGCTACTTCAAGATGGCAAGACGATCTGAGAATAGGAAAGAAAGAAGTTCTGGGTTAAATATTTAACATAGAAATTGCTGGATAAAAGAAGTAAGGCTTCCCTTATAATAGAACACATACATTGGCACCTAAGAACAAGGAGGGAACCACTGATAAAGCAAGATTAACTTTACAACAATTTTCAAGATTCTGTAATCTGTCACCATGGCCAAATAATTGTAAGATCCTGGTTTACATATCTGGACTATATGGTCATCCAAATGTTGTTAAACTAGAGTTCCCAGTTTGCCTTAATTGATAGAAGTTTCAATGAACAATCAGGAAGTACTATTTTGTCCACTTTAGATGTCTATGGCAGTCAAATACTTGAGAGTACTCATTTTTAAAAAATCTCCTTGCTGTAAAAGTCTGCCATCTACCTTTATCCACCAATATTTTTCAAATATTGCCCTGATTAATTTTATTGGCTCTTAAAGGGGGAGCTTGAGTCAGGCCTTCCAAAAATGTGTTAGTATTTCCAATTGATCTCTACAGTCTTTTTTAAAAAGAACATTCTATCAAGTTCAGCTGAAAAAAATTCGATTGACCTATTATTGGTGTCATTTCCTCCCCATACACCAATATTTTCATTTGTCAGTGAGAGGCAGCTTTGACCTTTACAAGCAAAATATATAAGATTTTGTCAGAATGGATCAGATGCTCAAATAAAAGATATAGCATCTATCACCGAGAAACAGCAAGGAGTGAAGTAGAAATCCAGTACCATGTGCTTAACTGTCATATCCTTTTCTCTCAAAATTCTAGTATACGCATAATTCTCTCTAGTGAAAAGAAATTCTTCTGTTTCCTTTTTAAATTCACATATGGGGAATGCATTTTTACCAACTGAATCAGCCATATGTTGCATTCCTGTATCCACTTACCTGACAACCACTCACCAAATTCAGTAAGACTTATGCATGAGTTTAAATGTACAGTAAGAATAGCCCATTGTGGGGAGCTTGGGGTCATATTTCCCACCAAGGGAACTTGGGGGACTATCCTTCCATTTGCTACTTTCATTTGCTCCCAAACATCTCTCGAGACCAGAGAGACATTTTGCCATGGATTTGCTTTTCTGGGCTACAAACGGCACTGAAGCACAAAAATATACCCTCAGAATCATAGAGTTGGAAGAGACTGCAAAGGTCGCCCAGTTCAAACTTCTGCCATGAAGCATTCAAACCCTTTTATGGTGTGGGAAGCAAGGTAGGGAATGGGGAGTTAGGGAATAGGGAATTGACTGGTAATGGCAGGAATCGGAACCTAAATTCTTTTATATGCCAGATACATTAACACCTTTCCTTCTTTGTTTGATTTTTTTCTTTCTCTTTGTTCTATGCCACTTCCCCCTTTCCACTTTAGTGTTTTTCTAAATAATTATCTTTGTAAGAGAGTCTGACCAAGGACAAGATGGATAGATGGCATCCTTGAAGTGACTGGATTTGACCTTGAAGGAGATGGGTTGGTGACAGCCGATAGGGAGCTCTGGTGTGGACTGGTCCATGAGGTCACGAAGAGTTGGAAATGACTGAACTAATGAACAATAATAACATAGCAATCATCTTTGCATGAGCTAAAGTAAACAATTTTATCTTTGAGTTGCCTTGGGGAGATAGGGAAGGCTACAAAATTATTATTATTATTATTATTAATTATTATTATTATTATTATATTCATATTATAGCCACTTGAATGTTTATTACTGTTAAATTGTTTAATCTGATTCTGTGTTAATTGTTTTTAAGTACCTTGTTGATGCCGCATTGAATTTTTGCCTTGATTGTTTGCCTTGTTTTTGCTTGATTGTTGTAAACCGCTATGAGTCGCCTTAGGGCTGAGAATAGCGGTATACAAATGAAGTAAATAAATAAATAAATAAATATCCACAAATAAATTATTACCTGTGAGGTATGCTCTGGAGAGTTTTTCGTGTAAGAGTGAAATACTTGAATACAATGCAACCATATAAAGAAGTAGAATCTGAAATTGTGTCTATGTTGGAGAATACCTAGATATTGTTATCAAAATTCAAAATTTTACATTCAACCTCTGGGCAGGGAGTTTTCTCTTTTGCTGTGACAGCAATTTCAGTATAATTACAAATGCATTTTCCCCAATATAACATTTGACATGCAATTTGAAGTTCCTTTACAAATGAAATCTAGGGCTACCAGTCAGGATACCTATGTGTCACCTCCAATTTCTGTAAAGGCAGGAAGATGGTGCAAAAATATCTTAAATAAATAAATATCAGTATGTTTCAAGAACATTTCTCCTGTTTTTGCTGGTTATTCCTCTCCCCCCTTCCCATATCATAAAGGAGGGTTGTTTCCACAACAAGGACATGGGTGGAGGAAATAACAGGAAAACAGAGGAAATGGTTTTACTCCTTCAACCCACCCTCCATCCCCATAAAATGGACTATCCTTCTCTCTCTAGCACCCCCTGGTAATGGAACAGTACTGAATTTACTTAGAAGGGTTAATAATTCATTGTGTTTTGAGGAACAGAATGAAGTGACTTGTATTCAGTTACAACTGATGAGTGGTAAGATTTATTTATCTCTTACCTTGATGAAAATACTATTGGAAACGGAAATACAGTGCTTTAGAAAGAGTGCTTTCTCTCTAGGCAGATATCACAAAGACAAACTGAGGCAAAATATGTCATTCCTCACAGCTACTATTGCAGTAAGGAAGGATCATAGCTAAGCAATAGTGCACATGCTTGGAATACATGCTGTTCCTTCTCTGGCATTTCCAGTTTACAAAGGATTAGTTAGCAGGTGGTGGAACAGACCTCTGAAATCCTCAAATGGACTGACTCCACAGAAGATGGCTTATAATGTTAAGATGTTTTCACAGTACAGCTCTCTCTTTCTCTCCTTTCAAATAGAATAATTGATTAAGGAGTTGTGAGGACAAAACATTCGCTTCATGAAAGAAATGTATTATATCAAGAAAATAATTGAAAAATGAATGTGACAACATCTTAAAACAAAAGTATAGAGGGAAGGAAAGAGATAGCTAAAATAATAAAGACAAGTTGCCCCCCCCCCCCCCCCGGTAAATAAACTATATCATTGTATGACATATCCCAGAAACATTGGCCAAAGTTGCTTGTCTCCTTTCATTTCTTCAGTTATTTCCCTCTGCTTTCCTATATCTAAGCCTCTCATCCACTTGTCTTTGCCCTGCTTGAATAATATTGTATGAATTTTGTATTCCTTAGGCACTCATCGCCATCAGATCCATAAAAGACTATAAAAGTACAGCACAGCTTGAAAGATATAGTTCCTATACATGTTCTCATGAAATCCCAGCATTGTGCAATAGCCATGGGAGCAGTTATAGCAATGAAAGCATTCAGCTTGTTCAAAGGCAGAAGCCTGCAGTATCTCTTGTCTTTAAATAATTCTGTGACACAGACCGTTAAGGGATGCAAGGGATCCAAAGCTTGATATAAATCTTAGACAATTTGTGTGGATTTTCATGATACCTTTCTATCATTGAAATAATCCCCAGGGACACAAATGTAATATACGCACAGGAAAATTAAGACATGCTTACAATTATTTTCATTTTCACAATGCCACCTTTCCCAAATGTTTACATGGACAAAATTGTTGTGGAATTAGCAGTAGCAAATCTGGATTTATAAAAGGCCTTTGCAGTTTCCCATCTGGTTGACAGTAAAGATAGCAGACATGAGAACAAAATATTACACTTACTTGATGATCTTTCCAGGATTAAGGACATAGGGTGCATCTGCATTTGCTCTTAAATCCAAGCAAGTCCAGAGGAGCAAGACTCTTGTCTGGCTCTGGCGGTAGCTACACTGCCCATTTCCATTCTGCAATGGTGGAAGGGTGGAATCCAGACCATCCAGAAGGACAAAAGCTGGCTCAGTCTTTCTGAATGGTCACCTTATCTTGGATGTTCCTGTCACTGCTGTTTTCCACCATGGATCTTCAGAAGAGGCCCTGGCCATTGCCCAGGCCTTTACTGACATCTGCAATTGCGACTATGTGAACAGGAAGAAAGAAGGGGCAATCACTTCTCCTTTGGGATTCTTTGTCTTTTTTCTTCATTACTTGACTGCTTTTGCTGATGTCAGCAAAGGTGTATGATGATGCCCAGGAAGTCCCTGGAGCTCTATTATTATTATTATTATTATTATTATTATTATTATTATTATTATTATCTTTATTTGTACCCCGCTAGCATCTCCCGAAGGACTCGATGCGGCTTACAAAGGCCAAGGCCTCAATAAAACAACAGCATAACAAATACATAACTTACAGCAAATCAAAATATTAAAGCAATAACAAAACAACAAGAAAAATTACACCATAACACAATAAAGCTAGGGCCGGGCCAAATGTGATGGGTACATATTAAAAAGTGCTGGGTGTGACAAGAGTATGTCGGATTTTAGGGTAAGTGCAGTGTGCAGGCAATCTTAAAACTCTGATAAAGTGCTTCTGGGACATATTGCTGGAGTTTTCCTATTCCGGAAAGGCACATCGAAACAGCCAGGTCTTCAAGCTCTTCCTAAAGACTGCCAACATAGCCATTTGCTGAAAGACAGGATGGTGACATGAACACAATCCATCCCCTTTTCCCTGAAATATGAGAAAAGGCAATGGTGGTGCAAGCTTATGTGGACAGCAGTCTGATTTGGATTAGAGTCAATCCACCACTCCACCCTAACCTCAAAACATGGGGGCTGCTCCAGAGTTCAACCAAAATTTCAGGAGATTTCTTGTTTACTTGTAATATGTTGGTAAACTGGATTAACAAGTTTTACTCTGCATTATGTGACACAAATCCCTGAACATAATCTAGATATCCAGGTTGAAACTGGTGATTTGGAGCCAGTGGAGACAAGCCCTTTGAGTCTAATCATTTCTAATTAGACTTTCTAATTTCTAATTATAGCTTGAACCTGTGGCTTTTTGCATACCCATGATGTGCTCTACCACTGAACTTTAGGTCTGTCTCATTTTTATTTCTCAGATCACAAACTATTAGAGAAAAATACAATGGAATTTTGTAACACCTTAAAGAGTAAATGGCAGATCAAAGTTGGTAACAGAAGCTTCATAGACTAAAGATACATGTACACTTTGCTGATACCTCGCCAAACTCCCAGGATTCTATAACATTGAACCAGGGGCATCAAAGTGTTATCAAATTGCATAAATTCTGCAGTGTAACTGTACTCTAAGTTTACTTCCTTAGAGAAGTAGAGAAGTATTTAATTTCAGGCTCTCCACAGACTACAGAAAACCTACAGAGCAAGAGGGAAGGCCCTGATGAGTCACATTATTTGTCCCTGGCTGACAGTGAAAGATGGAAACCATTTGAGGATAGTTTCCTCTTGAAATTAATAAAGGCTTTCTGCCTTGGCCAAAGGAAGAAGTAGCAATGGTGATTAACTGATTATAGCAGAGGAAAAGAATGGGGGGAGATAAAGGAAAGCTACTGCGAATGTAATTCCTTCTCAACTTTACTTCATGAAATAGAAGGATTCCCTGCTAAGCTTGTCCTGTATCTCTTGTCTTCCCGATGGGTGAAATAAATTAGAAGAACAAAGAGTAGAGCAGAGCTAATACCATCCTTTTTATAGGAGTGATATCCACAAACCTCCCAAATGCATATTCTCCACCATTCTTTTTTACTCACCCCCCTAATTCATTTAAATTTATTTATATGATCATAACAGGAAAGTATACACTCTAGTGTTCACGACATAATTAAAATAAAATGTTGACGATTGTAAACATGGCCTGACTGTGCCTGGAGCAAACTTTTGTTGAGAGGTAATTTGATGTCCCTGCCTGCTTCCTCTCTGTTGTTGTGCTGTTGCAATTTTAGAGTTTTTTAATACTGGTAGCCAGATTTTGTTCATTTTCATGGTTTCCTGCTTTCTGTTGAAATTGTCCACATGCTTGTGTATTTCAATGGCTTCTCTGTGTAGCCATTGTATGCTAATCAAGGTGGTCAGTTGAAACATTCACACCTAGCTCCAGCAGACAAGAGTCCTTTGCCTCACCCTGGTCATTCCACAGATATATCAACCCTTTTTCCTAGTTCCAACAGACCTCACTACCTCTGAGGATGCTTGCCATAGATGCAGCCGAAACATCAGGAGAGAATGCCTCTAGACCATGGCCATACAGCCCGAAAAAACCTACAACAACCCAGTGATTCCGGCCATGAAAGCCTTCGACAATACAATGACTGAAAATATTTGGAGAAAATCCTTAGAAAAAGTACTGGAAAAAAGACAGGAATTTACCACCACAGAAAGAATTGAATATCTGGTGGGATTTTAGAAAAAGAGATGGCTCTGGAGAGGGGGAGCACAGTGGTGAAAGAGAATAAAAGAGGGGGAAATGTACAGGATATGTTTATAACTGTAAATCCTTCAAAAAAAATTAAAGCGTTAAGATCGGCCCCTTCTTTAATGGTATTCTGGAAGGATGTGAAGATGTTCCTTTTCAAGAAATCGTTTAATTAAGCAAAGCAAGTGGGAATGGAAACTCTGGAGATTTATCTTGGTTTTAATGTTCACACGGTTTTAATTGTGTTTCAAATACTTATGTTTTAATGGGTTATTTTAACTTTTGTATTGTATGCTTTTATTCTGTTCTGACTGACTTGGGTCTCTGCTCAGAGAAAGACAGGATATACATTTCTTAAATAAATAAATGAATCTGAAGTTATGGGGATAGCAACCATTTAAATAAATACCAAGTCAGTAAGAAAACATGTGTGTCAATTGGGAAATACAAAATGTATCAACTTTACAAAGGTTTTTTTTTTTTTTTTGCATTAATGAGCACCCTGTCTCAGGTCTAGTCTTCTTCAGATAATGTTCTCCTTTGTGTGTATATGTTTAAATATCAAGAATTCCTTGTTAAAATGCTTCAGAGCTCAGAACAAATTTGAATGTACTGTGTTGAGACAATGTGAAATATATCAACCATAATGTTAAATGCTAAACCAAACATGTATTCTTTATATTGCAAGAAAAAAAACAACAACAAATAAACTCTACATCAACTTACTTTTCCCAACTTTTGACAATTATCTGTTTGACTTCCAGACTTCATGCAAGTGAGCTGTAGATTTTAAAAGCACTCCTGAGATTCATGCTGAGACAATATGCAAAAGAATATATAAATGGCTTGCTGATCTTATACCAAAAGGATAATGTATGCATGGTAACCTATTGCTGGAACTGTCAAGAAACTGTGATTTAATGAAAAATTCATGAAATTGACGGAGTAATTCCAAAAGAAACATGTTTCTGAAATGGCAGTCCCCCAGGTTTTTTTTTCATCTTTCAAATATTTTCTTGGGTGTAAGTTCCATTCCACATAATGAAAATCTGATTACATAGGTAAGATTTCACTAATAATGTTTGGCTGCTTCCTTTCTATTTGCCAAAAACACACTTTGCCAAAACATACAATCTGGGACATGTATTAAACTTTGGACTCTCATTTCATAGAAGTTTCTCTTTTTTTGTTCCTGCTACTGATGCAAAATATTTTTATTTTGCCATTTTACTAGAAAAAAAATCAATGAATCAAAGCAACAGTGTTGATGGAAGCCAAATTGCTTGAATACTAACATTCTCATTTCATACCAGATCTATGTAAAGTTATTGCTTCTGTTTTTTTTATCACAAATTGACAGTTCATCCAAACGGAAATAAAACATAAGGCTAATGGCAATTTGTGCTAACATAGCATTATTCACAGTGTTATTAAAATTTAAAATGTCTTGGACAAATTAGACTCATTAAGGCCAATAGAATTATGCTAAAGATTGGATTTCTGTCTATTTTATGTTTTTAAAGAAGGCAATTGAACAAGCTTATTTTGATTCCAGATTATATCTCCTTAGGTTTTCTCTTGTTTTTATTGTACTGTGCTGAATTGATTTCCATATTTCTGAGTTTTGATCCTTCTTTGTTGTTGTTGTTGTTGTTGTTGTTGTTGAGTCAGCAGCGACTTTAGAAACAGCAAGTCACTTCTGGTGTAAGAGAATTGGCCGTCTGCAAGGACGTTGCCCAGGGGATGCCCAGATGTTTTACCATCCTGTGAGAGGCTTATCTCATGGCCTTGTATAAGAAGCTGGAGCGGACAGACAGGAGCTCACCGCCAATTCAAACTGCCAACGTTTCGGTTAGCAGTCCTGCTGGCACAAGAGTTTAACCCATTGTACCACCAGGGCTCCATTATTACTAATATTATTTATATTAATGTTAAACGGCATTACAATACCATTACAATACCATTACAATATACAAATATACAAATATTAAAACAGTATTAAACATCATTAGCATTAAAAACAATTCCTTTAAAGCCATCAAAACCCCTATGTGGTGGACGAATAGCTATGAACATATTTTTCACATGAAACAGCTTTGAGAGAAACACCTAAGTAACTTTCCAACCTCATTTACATATTGAGACACAAAAAGAGGAGAACTAGGATTTCTGCAGTTTGTTATCCAACGAAACAACTTTCCAAAGCAATGAGTATATTCACAGGTCTTTTTTTGTACATTCTTCAATGCCAAATTCCTCAAAAATATACTAATGTAAACTGCTGAAGTAATTCTACTTCATTTCACAGTTCACATTGTCTACAGTGTCTTCAAAACTCTGCTCTATTAGACTATTTCAAAATATTTCCATTTCAGCAGTGTGTGTTTTTCATATAATTTTATTCTGCAACAACCTCCTTGATGCTATCTTTACAAGAATATGCTTTCAGCCCACTGGTTTCTAAACTTTTTTTCTTAGGGAATCCCTCATTGTCCAAGGATGATGGTCCTCCAAGATTGGTGTACTGGCGGTGGGTCTGTAGGTGAGTGTGGAGCCCTATTCTTGATCTGCATTCTTCTGCAGTGAGGACATCAATTTCCAGGTGGAAGGCAGTCCTGGTCAGGGTTGGCTTGACACGCCTTCCTCTTGGCACTTTTCCCTCTTTTGCCCTCCATTCATGCCTCTTCAAATTCTACAGCACAGCTGCTTACAACTGACCTCCAGCTAGAGTGCTCAAGGGCCAGGACTTCCCAGTTCTCAGTGTCTATACCAGAGTTTTTAAGGTTGGCTTTGAGCCCATCTTTAAATCTTTTTTTCCTGTCCTCCAACATTCCATTTTCCATTCTTGAGTTCGGAATAGAGCAACTGCTTTAGGAGGTGGTGGTCGGTCATCCAGACAACATGGCCAGTCCAGTGGAGTTGATGGCGGAGGACCATCACTTCAGTGCTTGTGGTCTTTGCTTCTTTCAGCATGCTGGCATTTGTCTGCTTGTCTTCCCAAGAGATTTGCAGGATTTTTTGGAGGCAGCGCTGATGGAACGGTTCCAGGAGTTGCATTTCTGTAGACAGTCCACGTCTCACAGGCGTATAGCAGGGTTTGGAGGACAATAGCTTTATAAACAAGCACCTTGGTATCCCTACAGATGTACCAGTCCTCAAACACTCTCTGCTTCATTTGGGAAAATGCTGCACTCACAGAGCTCAGGCACTGTTGAATTTCAGTGTCAATATTGACTTTTGTGGAGAGGTAGCTGCCAAGGTAGCGGAAATTGTCAACATTTTCTAATGTTACACCATTAAGCTGTATTTCTGGCATTGGAGAGGGAATTTCTGGTGACTGCTGGAAGAGCACTTTGGTTTTCTCAATGTTCAGTGATAGGCCGAGCTTCTTGTATGCTTCTGCGAAGGTGGGTTTCTAAACAAGTCTCTCTTTAAGTCATTGTGGCATTCCCCATATCAACTTCAGCTAAGATTAGGAAATGTGCTGCATATGAATCCACTCAGTTTGAAAAGGAATTGCAAAATGTCAATTTATTTAAGTGAATTGAATACAATCCTTCCTGCTTCACATTTATTACGGTTGAATCAGACATATTGTGCTGAAATCACATACAGTGTATTTATATTTTGCTTTATTTCCATCAGCTAGCAGGTCTAACAAATAGAGAACCTTAAGAAACTGGTGTCGGAATCTGAATAATGATTATTTTGGAGTGTTCATTCTAGTTAAGCCTTCACAATGCTGTGTCAATTCTACCTCACTTTGGATGTCTGCCTATTTTTGCATACTATATTTATTCCTTCATATTACCATCAGGATTTGAAATGCATTATGTTTATTTTGAGGTGTGACTTTTGAGGAATATTTATGTACACACGGATATCTGTGGGAGTCACCCTGAGCACACAGCATCTGCAAATGGATGATAAACAATATTCATACACACCAGGATTAGGACATACTTATTGCCTCTTTAGTCATTTAGTTCTCTACTTCATGAACAAAGGCGGGAATGCCTTCGGTTTCCTAGCATTTGTTTTCCTCTAAAATTATTTAGCAAGAAGAGAATGGGAAGAAAAATAATTAATACACTGGTGTATTGAGAGTGGAGTACCAATCCCAGGTAGGTTTCAGTGGCCTTAAGAAAGAAAACAGTTACTGAGTCAAACAGCTATCATATTGGCTTATGCCGCATCTACACTGCCATACAACACAATTTGAACTGCATTATATGGTCACAGCAGACTCATATAATGCAGACTGGACTGTAGACTCATATAATGCAGACTGGACTGCATTGAATTAGATTATGTGAGTCTACATTGTCATATAATTCAGTCCAATCTGGTTTATAATGACAGTGTACATGGGGCCTTAGATTTTTTTATGTCAGGAGTGACTTGAGAAACTCCAAATTGCTTTTGGCATGAGAGAACTGGCCACCTGCAATGATACTTTGATGTTTGACCATCCTTGTGGGAGGCTTCTCTCATGTCCCCTCTTGGGGAGCTAGAGCTGACAGAGGGAGCTGAATTGACAGAGGGGGGCTTAGATAAGATCAATGTAGAAAGCAAGAGGGAATCAGAGACCATCCTTTGGTAAGTCCATATTTAAACACATCCTACATAAATGGTTCCTGTTTCAACACTTCACCTATCTGGTCTTCCGAACAGATGCTTTGAAGCACTCAACTCAGTCCTTGCACACAGATGCATTAGCACAAGATGCATTGTGATCTACAAATATCACACATATATGGATGCAAATTCATGCTACTTATTCTTTTTAGAAGAATTGATATAAGGATGTGCCATAACTGAGCACATCCGTAACTTGTGATGCAAATGTCTGGGCAAACTTTTTTTCACAAAAAATCTAGAAATCATAGAATCAAAGAGTTGCAGGAGACCAAAAGGACCATGCAATCCAACCCCCTATCATGCAGAAACATATAATCTCAAAGCACTCCCTCCAATAGATTGTCATCTGTTCCAGCCTCTGTGACCAATTTTGCAATAATTCTTTACATTACATTAATTCTTCACATTACATCTAGCTCATCAGTACTCTGACAAGAGGCATTCATAAGCATCTATGCCAACATTATTTAGATAGCAGGCAAAAACCTTATTCCTTAAGGTAATGTTGGGTTATACATTTGAACAGCCTTGGATGTTTATTCTCCCTTCCCTTCCCCCTCTCTTTCTCTCTCTTACAAACATTATTGTTATGTTAATTTGTATTTTTGAACTGTTTTTTTTTAAAATTTGCTGATTTTGTCTGTCTCTTATCTCTATCCTGTGGATGGAGCCCCCAGTGATGCAATGAGTTAAACCCTTGTGCTGGCAGGACTGAAGACTGACAGGTCCTAGGTTCAAATCCACGGAGAGTGTGAATGAGCTCCGTCTGTCCCCATGTGGGGACATGAGAGAAGCCTTCCACAAGGATTGTAAAACATCAAAAATATGTGGGAGTGCCCTGGGCAACGTCCTTGCATATGCCTAATTCTCTCACACCAGAAACTATCAGTTTCTCAAGTCACCCCTAACACACACACACACACACACACACAAACCCATGGACACAAACCCATCATTTTATCATTCTTGAGAAAGAAGATATCAATGAATATATGTGTAGGAAAGGAAGGGAAAGGGGGAGAAATGTCACTCTATCTCCCATTGGTGCATTGCCCTTGAGGAAATCTGATAGGTAAGTAATGAAAAATAATAATGCACACATTAAAAAGAAAATGGCACTATTGTCATAACTGTAACTCCTCCCACCTATGTTATCCAGCATTAGCTGCATGGAGGGAAAAGAGGTTAATTCATCTGGTGACAAGTGAGTGACATTTCTGTCTGTTTGGGAAGGGAGTGGAGCTGGATGTTAACAACATTGAATTAAGTGTACTTAACTCAATAACTGACAGAAAATACTAGCTAGTATTCGGAACTTGCCCATAAATTACCTAGTAAATAGCACAGTCATATTTGTAATAAAAAAGAATAATGAAACTGTATTTAGAAAGCATTGTGTTGATTATACTAAAGCATGTATTTACAGGCTGCCTTTGAATGATGTTGGAAGTCCCACACAATGCATTAATGGAATCCAATGAGTGTTTGGATGTTGTTACCCATACATTATTTTTGATAGATTAAAAATACTAATGATCCAGCTCTATAAAATATTATGATGGCTATGAAACCATCTGATGTATGATCTTTCTGAAGAGACAGCACTGTTGATGAATTGCCATTTTAGAAGATTAGTAGATTATATGGGTCTGACTACCTTTCACGTTCATCCACAGTGAAGATAACATTCTAAGAAGCATTATCTTCTAGATGTATTAACAATAAAACTGATAAAAATAATTGGAAAACCTGACTGACTAAGAATTCAAGAAAGCCAGATTTCCAAAATGGAGGGGGAGGGGGTACTTGTACATCCTGTTGTTACACTTTTGCCCAGCCAGAATAGCCAATGAAAAGGGATTTTGAGCGTTGTATTTCAATAACAACTGAAAGATGCATGATTCATTCTTCTGTTCTACAAGGGCAGAATTTCACTAGTCAAGTAGTTGCGCAATAGTAGACCAAAACTAGCCTTATTCTGCAAATATCATGACTTAGAGCCAGGATCTGAGAACAATAACAATTTATAAGCTCTGGTGAATGAACAAATTAGTTTTATGTTTACAGATCAAAAAATATGAGCTGCATAATCAAGACAATTGTTGTATTGCAGAATAATATATTAAACGGGCAACCCAAATGAATTCTGGTTCAGTTATTCCAGCCAATAAAAGGACTACCAAGAAAACTTGGCCACCGTATTGAAAATAAATATTATTTGTCTTTGCATTATGGTCTGTAGTAGATTTGTCAGTTCCCAAACTGGTTTCAAACCTTGTTGTGTTCATAAGATGCAGTAAAAGAGCACCCAGTGTGAAATGGGGAATCCACATCACATATCCAGCTGAATGTCTGCTTCATCGGAAACCAGTGATGTCACAGAAGTATGGAACAATGCAATGGTATTACTATATTGAAGGCAGAATCCATCCTATCAACCAGAAAATTCAGTTCTATATTGGTAAACAGAACCAAAACTACAGAGGATAGTGAAGGTATTAAAACAGTCTTATGGTCTCAGGTAGACCAGTTTCTCCTTTTGGTCTGTTCCTGGGGTCCATCCATATCCTTAAAAAATCAAACTCCATTCCTTTCTGGGATGAGGCCCAATCTACACTAAGCTATGGCAGTTATTGTCCACAAGAGTGGTTCCAGTCTGCCCACAAATACTTTGGTAAAAACGGATCAATATGGTAGATATGATATCATCTTACAGCAGAAAACTAAAGTGGGGGTAGGGAGAAGTACTATTCACCAATGTTGTGCTTTCTATGAACTAGAGTCAACTTTTATTTGGATGCATACAATCAAACAGGATAAGTATTACAATGCTAAGCATGCCCTTTCAGAAGCTCTTCAAAATCTGTGGAGCCTGCTTCCAGATAACTATGTAACATAGGATTGTGGTGTTTGCAGTGCTGAATTCAAAATAATGGCATGGATCAGGCATGTCCAAAGTCCGGATGGGGGGCCAATTGTGACCCCTGTTCAGATTTCCACTGCCCCCTCCCTCCCCCCTCCCTCCCTCCCTTGCTTTTTTCCCCTTCCTCCCTTGACTTCTCCTCCGGTAGCTCCAGCCTCAGGCATGCCATCCCAGTGGTCCCTTGTCTCTCTTCTCCTGCAACTTTTTCTTTATTTCTTTGCTAAGGAGAGCTCTCCAAATGCCCTGCTTGCCCTAGGAATATGCTTGCTGCCCCACATTTTCCAAAAAAGACAGCCCTTCACTGTACTTCCTCTCTTGAGAAGAAAAGGGGAGAGCCAGGTATCAAATATAAGCTCCCCCTGCCACAATCAAAGCCCTCTTAACTGATGGCCATGCCACCTCTGCTGGACAACTTCTAGAGAAGGAAACTCCTCCAGATTCTGAGGCAGCATATACCACTGTCTGAAACAACTCAAAGGCACACAACAGCAATTCTAATTAACCCGACTCTCTCATCTACCAAAAGCAGATCAACACTTCCCATTGAAAAAGTGGTGTGTTTATGTTGGTTAAAATTATTCTTCATTTTATATATTGGATTGTTCTTTCAATTTTTTTCACTACAAATAATGCATATGCAGTCTGCCTAGCAATGTGTTCATGGTTTTTTTTAAAAAACTATAGTCTCCCCCCCCCCCCCAAAAAAAAAAAAAAGACATAGACCCTTGGCTTAAAAAGTTAGGACACCTCTGGAATAGATCATAAGGTATTCTTAAATTACCAGGATTGGCTAGGAATGAAGACTCCCATGGATGGAAGAGAGAAGACAAATTTCCCAAGTTCCTTGATGGGTCTTGAAAACCTGCTTGGAAAACATAGGGAATCCTTTGAGAGGAGAGGAAGGAGGAAGGTAACTCGGGAAGGAGAATCAGAAAAATGTGGTCCACCTTTCCATTTTTGAAAGTATCCAATGGACCACAAAGTGTCATTGAATTTAGCCCATTCTTAATTTTGCAATCATTCAACGTGGTAATACTAAGTTTACACAAAACATCAGATGTTGTAAAACAATACAAGCAATCAAAAAAACAAAACAAAAACAAAACACTATTCTGAACACAGCACTTTCTTCAAAGTTACATTTGACACTACTTTTTAACACTTTACATGACCTATAATTGAATGTCAAACATTACCAAACATCTATGGATTTCCTGACTTTTTTGTACAAGATCAGTTTTGATCTTGTAATATTAAACAGTGGTCCAAACACTGAAATCTGCCATAATTAGGGCTCAAACAAAAAACTCCAGAATAATATTGTGAAAACTTTTCAGATGTGAAGCCCCCTATATCTGAAGGCAAAAAAAAAAATGACATAAAGAAAGTTACAGATCCATATACAAGTTGAAATCCACTTAAAGTTATCACCATGCAAATGCAATTTATTAAGTTGTAAAAATACAATGGGAATGCTAATCCTTATACAGCAGCTTCTAGTATTCTAAAGCAGACCCAAGAAGTTGAAATTTGCAGTAAGATAATGACAGATAATTCAAGTGCTAATTGGGTTAAGTACAAATGAACATGTTCAGGCTGCTTACAACATGACACAGGGCAATTCTTAATAACAAGCTAATTTTCACTTAAATTGCTACTTTCCCAATCATATAAGCCTAGCACCAAAGTTTATTTGGATATACCAGTAGCATAATAAATTATGAAGAATCCTGAAGCCCATCATTTAATCCTGCAATCAAATTGGGAGTTACTCTAAACAGATGGCCGTAGATGCCATTTAAATGCAGAACACCAGCTCTTTAACAGAAGGAGCAGGGGAGTGGAGACAGGAACACAGATTTCCAGATGGGAAACCCATATGATTAATCCACAAGATGTCACTCTTTCTCCAGAGAAATAGTGTGGGTGGTAGCTCTTTTTGGGCTGTAAATTGAGTTGAGGAGTACTTGCCCAACATAACTACATAACAAATTCAGATTATTTTGTTCCTGATATTAATCATAGGCTGTATCCGTGATAAATTTATTCACATAAACCCAATATTACTGCTCAGATCTCAAGAAGCAAAGGAGAATAATTAAACAAAAATTAGGATTGGGGTCTCCTTGGTCTGATGTTCTAAAACAAGAATGGGGCTATGTTGGTACAGCACATCTTTTTCATGTTCAATCCCTAGCATCTCTAGTTGAAAGTGTTAGGTAACATTTGATAATTAAAACCCTTTGGAACTACTGTGAGTCAGATAGTAGGATAGTTAGACGAATAGTTCAATTTAGTATTAAATAAATATCTCATTGTTTTCTCTGTATATTTCATTGGTGTATATGTTAGTATCAATCACCTTTAGCAGCATCATGAAACTGGTATGTGAAACTGGATTCACACTTGTCTTGGTACAGCTATCTAAAGTGCCTGCTCATAACTGGTATATTTTCTTAGCATTTGCTATACTGGCTAGACAGATGGGAATGATAGTCCAACAGCATCTAGAGACCCATCACAACTTTTGAGTGGTGCACTTGTCTAGCTTTCAGTATTATTTATTTATTTATTTATTTACTTTATTTGTATACCGCTCTTCTCAGCCCTTAGGCGACTCAGAGCGGTTAACAACACAGTTTCAATATACATGGTACAAAATCATTGGACATTTAAAGCAATAGTAAACAATTAATTAAACAGCAAACATCAACATCAATATCAATATAACAAATCCATCACGTCTCATCGATAGAATCAGAATCCAGCCTCATTATCCTTATTCCGTGTTCCAATAATCGATTGCACTGCCTAGTCAAATGCCTCCGGAATACCAACAGGGAGGGGGCCGATCTGATCTCTGTAGGTAGGGTGTTCCACAGCTGAGGGGCCACCACTGAGAAGGCCCAGTCTCTCATCCCTGCCAGGAGCTCTTGTGAAGCCGGAGGGATCAAGCAAAGGGCCTCTCCAGACAATCTTAATGTCCTAACTGGTTCATAGGAGGAGATGCGTTCGGACAGGTAGGTCGGGCCAAAACCGTTTAGGGCTTTAAAGGCTAAAGCCAGCACTTTGAATTTATTTATTTATTTCACAGTTTTATATACCGAGCTTCTCAACCTCGTTGAGGGACTCAGCCCAGTTTACAGCCATAAAAACATATACATTCATTAAAATATCATATATCACAAATTACACATCAACTTTAAAATACACTAAATATAAAACTACAGTGGTCAGTCATCCTATTAAGATGGATCTATATCCACTTCCATCCAGAGTCCTATGGTGTTGTCTCATTCCTCGAAGGCCTGACTCCACAGAATTGTGCCCGGTAGCAAATTGGCAGCCAGTGGAGCTGGCGCAACAGAGAAGTTGTATACTCCCTCAGTGCCACTCCTGTTAGCATCCTGGCTGCTGATCGTTGGACCATTTGGAGCTTCCGAGCAGTCTTCAGAGGCAACCCCATGTAGAGAGCGTTGCAGTAGTTTATACGGGATGTGACTAGAGCGTGGACTACCGTGACCAAGTCAGACTTCTCAAGGTACAGGCACAGCTGGCGCACAAGTTCACAAGGGGTTCCAGGCTCAGCGACGAGTCCAGGATCACACCCAAGCTGTGAACCTGCGTCTTCATTCAGTATGCTTCATTCAAGCACGTATGTGTTGTCTCTTTAGAATAGAACTGTTAGAATGTTATAGGCTTTCAAAAGAATTTTTAAGTCGTTCTATAGAACAATGCTAGGTGAATAATCTCCTTCCCAGTCGAACACAGTGCAATCTTAAATCAAAATCCTTGTGCCACTCAGCCTGCTTGTGTTCCAGAAAACTTATGAGATGATATAGAAATAGACAGATGAGAGAGGCAGGGAAGAGGAAGACTGTAAATATAACATCAAGAAGACAAAGCAAATCTCTTTAACCTGGTGTTTCAGTATAACTTGCACTATCCATGTCTATTGGAATAAGAAGTGTAGTCAAAAGCATACGGAGAACAGAATTTTGAAGAAGGCATATTCAGTTTAAAATGTCTTGCCCAAATAGTATTTCTCTCTCAATTTTGAGAAATATATATTATTTTGTCCCCTGTCTGATTTTCAATGAAATCTATGAAATCAGAACACTGCCAGTATTTAATAGTAGATGTCTTGGATCCAAACAAACATGTATAGCACTATGATTACAGAATGGGGTTTATCAACTCCTGTCTACAGCTCCCTGAGTTGCCCCAAGCCACTTTTTGGGGAGACTGATGAGCATGAAGACTGAAGCTTGCTCTCCCATTTTTTCTTTGTATGGCTAGGCGTGATGGGTTGGGACCTATAGAAAGCTAAGCCATCTACTCCTTACAATCCATAGAATGATAAATATCTTCCTCTTCATGAATTAATAGGTTATTGGTTATCTTTGTTTTGGTCCAACTTCCACACAAATAAATGTATATTGAAATATGGTGTTCTGTTTTATTTGACTTGTCATGTCAAGGGATTCAGCCTGTCTTCTGGGATGGCCTTCCATCCCACATGGTTTCCCATCCTTTCTCCACTTCCTCTTTGTTTTCTTCAATGAGGAGTTACCATTTGGGCTCCATTTCTGCATGTTGCCAAAATGGAGCCCCATGGAGTCCTGTCAGAAGTTGCCATGTGGCTCTGTGGGATTCTGTTTCACTAACAAGCAGTAACAAAGAGAAAATACAGTCTTCTCTGCATCTGATGAGGTCATGTGTAAAAGTCAGTCTGAGAGAAGACAGATATCATTTGATCTGTGAGTCCATCTCTAGAACCTTGAGTCTTGCTTATAATTATTATTTCAAGGAACAGTATGGCCCCCATATCCAAGAAACCAGTATCTGCAGTGTCATTTATCTACAGCCAACAAAATACGTCTTCTCCAAGCATTTGCTAGGGTCTCCAGGATGACTCTATGGTATTCTTGGACCAGAGGTCCTTCATTTCAATTAGGTTCACTAAAATCCAGAGTTTTGCATGTTCACACAAACTCTAGTAATGAATTCCCTGTGGATATGGGAGACATACTGTATATCTTTGAGAGTTTTCTGGTCAGGATTAACAATATTTAGTTACAGAGAACATGTCACTGACATGTTAAACAAAAGGAATATGCAAAACACACCCAACAGATGGTCATTTTTGCCTTTGTTTAAAAACAGACTCCAGAAAATTCTGAGGCAGTGCAATCCACAGGTGATTGATTTCTGGAAACAATCATACCAGAAGTCCTGAAGGAACCTTGGCTCTCAGAGAGATGGCTAAGCATTTGCCTTCTCAATTCTTCTTCAGATTTAGCTCATTCTGTTGAACATGGCATCATACACATATTCAATAAACTGGTGACAGGTGTAGGGGGTGCCTTTGGTCTGATACGTAGGCCAAAATGCCTACTAGTCCTTTAAAGTAAATCTAATTTTCACTCTCAAAGAGAAAATATTCTCTAAATCAGTAGAGCTTACATAAGTGTTTAATTTCCATTTGTCTGCTAAGACAATTCAAGATGGAACTAACACATTTAGGGCCTAAATTCCGACTTTTTGGAAGGCATGACTATTGGACAAATAATACTGACTGGAACCACAAGTTTAACTAAAATTAGAAAGTTGAGTATGAGTTTTAAACTGCCCTTTCATTTTCAGGACTAAGGTTGTGCATGGATTCATTTTCAAAAACAGTCTTTGGCTGATTTGGCTTGTTTGGCTGGTTCGATGCCTGTAAAGGCATGGGCTCTGCCACCATTTCTTTCCAGTTGCAACAGAACAGTGGCTGCCAAAAATGGCTGCTTTCAGTTTCTTTTGGCTACATGTGGAGTGTGAGGAGGGAGACAGAAGCTAGAAGGGAAAGGATCCCGGAAAGGGTATTATCTTAAGTCCTTGCCTTAAAGAGGGAACGTCTTCACACTGACAATTGCTGGTGAAAGGGAAAGCACGCAGGGCAGCTCGTGATATCCTTCCTCCTCCCCTCATCACATGGAGAAAGACATCAGATGGTAGAAGGAACAGCAACATGAGGCAACACACGCCCCACAGTTTTTTCTGCCATCACATGGAAAATTCAGGGAAAAGTGTGGGTTGCTCATTTGAAACTTCCCAAACAACATTTTTCTCTCTGTTATGGAGGAGAAAGCACCCTATGGAGGAGAAAGCACCTCCTTCACTTTGGTAGGAGAGTGGATGGGGCGTGCTGTGCATCATGTGATTGCACATGGCAGACCCAGTCCTTGCTGTGATTAAAAGTAGCAAAACAGGGCAAAAATGCCCTATGTGAAGAGGTCCCTGGTCTCATTGACAGAAGGGAAGGGATCACTGAAAAGGTGTTATCTTAAGCCCTTGCCTTAAATCCAGGTCTCCTTGAAAGACAGAAGGGAAAGGATCCCAGAAAGGGTGTTATCTTAAGCCCTTGCCATAAATCCAGGTCTCCATGAAATATATAAGGGCAAATGATTCCAGAAAGAGTGGTATCATAACTCTGGTGCTTTTAATACAATTCTTCATGAACAATAAAAGGGCAAATAATGCCTAAAATGATGGGAAGGGGAGCCTGAGAAGCACCCTCCTTCCCTTGCTGCCAAGGGGCTGGATTGAAAACAAATCTTTCATCTCCCTGGATTGCAGGCCCGTAGCCAGGATTTTGATTCGGGGGGGGGGGGGGGGGGAGGCTGAGTCTGAGTGAAAGAGGATCTACCCTAGCAAACCTTTTGTATCGTTACCCCAATACCCCCATGCATATGAGATATATTGAGTATGGTGATCAGATCATGATATGAATAAACATAACAGTTTAAATAATGCACCAGTAAGGCCTTTTCACAAACCACCATGAGAATTTCGGGGGGGGGGGGGGCTGAAGCCCCTCAACCCCCCCCCCCCCCCCCCCCGGCTACATGCATGCTGGATTGAGAATGGATTTCCATCCTCCCATATTCAGGAAGTTCCCAAAAAATGGATCGGGGCCTCCACTGAAATCTGGGACACTGAAAAGGAATCAGGGTTTATCCAAATTGCACAGCCCTATTCAGTACCAAACCTGAGTTCATTTTCTCCTCCCCCACCTGCTGAGTTAACTAAGTGCAAATTATAAAACAGAGCAAAAATGCCCTGTGTGGGGAGGTTCCTGGTCGACTTGAAAGGCAGAAGGGAAAGGATCACAGAAAGGGTGTTATCTTAAGCCCTTGCCTTAATTTTGAACTCAAAATTTGAAGCAACTGAAATAAACTGAGAAGAAAGAGGGAAAACGAAACTCAGACGTTTTCAAAACAGCTGAAAAGTGGGATGATTGAGCTTTAATCAGAACTGTACCTGTCAAAATCAGGACAGTTGGAGGGAATGACCCTATATGTTTCCAAATTAACCTTTTTCTTCCTGAGAATATATTAAATTGATTGAAACCTGTCTGGGCTTTAAAATGTGTGTCCTGTCCTTTTCTGTGTCTCTCTAATATAAGAGGTTTATTTGGATGGACAGTGAGAAAGAACTTTCTTAACAGCTGCAACTAGACTTCAGAAATCAGATTCTCCCTCTTTCCAAACCCCTTTCCTACATTTAGGCAGTATTTGAATGCCAAATCCATCCATTTTAAGATGTACCCATAATTTTCTCATGGATGTGTCTGTTAAACAACCATAAGCAGATGGTGAGGAGGGTACTGCCTCATAGCTGGGTCAACTGGGATTATTGGGGTAACTGCAATATAAAATCCATTTTTCTCCCCAGACTCCTTGTTTTAAGTTCCTTGTTTAATGATCACAGACAGTATACATGAAAGAGAGTACACATTAAAGAGTTTAAGTATTCAGTACTTGGATTTATTGATCAATCAATTAATAGATAGCAAGAATGATGGATGAGATAGTGAGGAAGTGATGGTTCTAAATTCTACTGCTAGTCCTGACTATGGTAGAACCATTGAATCATTTAAACTGAATCATTAGAATTTAATTATTTTATTGATCCAAGATTCAAGATGTGTTGCATTGATTGGGTCAGAAAGCAAGCAGTCATGGAATATTTACAAACATTCTTATGGATGGATACTCATAAATGTCATCTGTGGTGTTCCAGTCAGAAATTTTAGTAGCACCATTTATTTCACTCTATATAGTGTAGATATTCAGAAACATCCCAGTTTCTTTAAGAACTGTGAAAAATAAATTTGCCTTGGTAAAATTTCAGCTGAGAAGCTGCCTGGAAATATGTTTGGTACTAATTATTCAAATGTCTACCAGTGCTGAGTAATCATTATATTTTTTTACAAATGAAATATATGATGAGAATCTGTGAAAAGGTTTAGAGCTGGATGGTAGGTAGTGTTCCTTCAGTTTTTGATATTAAAAATGTCCAGAGCTGGAAGCCAAATGAGCTTCCTCTTCCATACTCCAAATAGCTGAGCTTTTATGACCCACCTGAGCCTTCTATGAAATAAACTATGTTATTTCTTTTGGACTGAAGAGTCCCTAAAGCTTATCCATCCCATGCCAAGAAAACTGTGCTGTGTAGCCCAGGGAGCTATAGAGTCCAGATTAATACTGCCTCATTTACTTAGTATGGATGAGGTAATAAAATTGTCTCACTGATCACTGCCAAGCTTCCCAATCATGGATCACTCTGGTTTGAACAGCATGGCAATCCTGTTTTCCAGTAATGAGCTACAGCTGATGTCAATTGCTACCTACTGATAACTTTGACTGATACTTTACACTGCAGCATCAAGTCATAGAGCTGAATGGCATGGTTGCTGTCTGGGATGAGAAAGAGCTCACCCGCTGTGTGTCAATCAGGAGCAAATGAATGTTTGATGGGCCCCAATACTGAGAAGCTGTTGAAAGGTCATGATGTAGGAAGAACAATACAAATTAGGACAGATTGCAGCCAACATTGTCAATGTATATATTGCTAGACAGAATAGTGTTTGGTACTACTGCTGAATAGATTCCCTAGTTCCTACTGAGATTAAGAGTTCATCTACACTGTAGAATTAATGCAGTTTGATACTGTGTTAACTGTTATGGCTCAGTGCTAGGGAATAACAAGAGATGTAATTTGGTGAAGCACCAGAGAAGGCGAAATACCATGTGAAACTGCAACTCCCATGATTCCATGGCAAAGAAATGTCAAACTACATTCATTCTGTGGTGTAGATGCACCCTAAAAATTCAGACAGTGATAGCTGATGCCATATCAATGAGGCACTCTGGGGTTTAGATATCATCTCAGGTAGCTTCCAGATATGATTAAAACCCACACCAAAATGGGTTAAAGTAACCTGCCTCGGCAAGGGTTCTAGTTGCCACCCAATCCTGGACTTTCCTGGCCGGGGGGGGGGGGGGGGGCTACATGACATCTTGAGTCAAAATTGGGATGGTGTGAAGCCAACTCAAAGTTCCCCATTAACCCAAACTTGCCAGAGAGGCCTACTGGTAGTATATACCTCTCTCTACAGTCCTCCTGGCTCAAGAAAAGGATGCATCAGGAAGGGGGAAGTGCTGCAGTGTCTCAATCAAGAGGTAAAAGCTAATAATCATGATGATATATACTGAATTTTATAGAATAATAATAATAATAATTATTATTATTATTATTATTATTTATACCCCACCACCATCTCCCCAATGAGGACTCGGAGTAGCTTACATGGGGCCAAGCCTGAACAACATATTACAGCAAAATAAAACCATAACATAAACAACAAGCAACATCATCAAAATTACACAAGAAAAAAAACATGAATACAGTAACAAAATAATATGGTGCACCTATACGGAGTGTCATGAATAATATCTTGTTTAGCATCTTCCAGTAAGCACTTTTCCTTCCTTTGAGTCTAATTCAGTGTTATATACAATGTACAGATAGGATGATAACTTTAACTTCACTGACAATTTCAGATCAATCCACTAAGCCATTTTCTGAATATAAGCTGTACAAGATACAGTCCCCTCGACACACCCTTCATTCATCTGAACACACACAACTGTAGAAGTTGTACCTGTTCTTTCAGAATACAGCATCATAAATAGCATTTATTTCATTCTGTTTCTGTAAAAAAAAATTAAGAACAATAATTATAAATAGTGTTGAATAAATATTTGGAGGTATATATATGAACAGCTGCCAACCAAATTGTTATTTATTTTCTGTTAAAAGGCATTCATTCATCTGAGTTCCATTTATTGCAAAAGGATCTATTCCCCATTACATCTCACTGTTAAAGTATTTAAGTTGCATTCTATTTTAAAACTTGTCATAATCAGCCACAGATGGTTTTGCGTGAAGGCAGGTTGTATTTGTAGTGCATGGGAAGACCGTTTCCAGGTGTGGAACAGATAATAGGCTTTTAAAATGGCAATTTATGCTAAATGAAACACAGTGAACAAACAAAGGAGCACACTTAGATGTTCCTTATAGGGATAATTCAAAATAAAGTAGTGATTTGATTAAAAACTCTATTGGAACTCCCACTCTACTTTCCCTTCTTTGTGTTACAAGCACACCGTGAGCAAAAATACAGCTTATTTGAGGTTGAATACAATATTTTCTTAGTGAATAGAGACAATATGCTCCAGGCTAGCATCTCTCTTATATAATAAAATTCCATGTACTTGATGTTTGAAATAAAATTGATATGCTGTTTCACAGTATGGAGTTCATCTATTTAGAATTTGTTGTATAGTATGTATAAAATTGTTCAAGTGCTTTTGGCCCAAATCCCAATGCCAAAAAGAAGCAGAGTTCAAAATGGCACCCCAATGAACAATGAAAGTTGGACTTTTTGTTTGATTTGTTTTTTTGTACCATTTTATTTTTAAAGGAGAAAAACTGTAAATAAAAGGAAAAAAATCCTCCTACATAATCACTTTTCTTACAGTATTTATGATCTCTCCCTCATTCTTTCTCAAGATTTCCAAATAATTAAATCTGTGAATTTAAGAGATTGTGTTAGTAATCCTCTTAGCAATCTATGTTGCATCAAGTAGAGTTTTTTGAGATGTTGTGCAACAAGGTATCTGGCACCTCCATCCACAATATTTTCTCCAGCTACCATATAACACTGGGGTAAAGCTCCTTCCAGTCTGGATGGGGAAAATGTGCTGTGAAATATCTTTTGTGCTGATGAACTCCCAGGTCTCTGTCTAAGTATGTTAGTATGTTAGTGTTAGTGCATATTCATGCTCTGCCAGTAGAAAACTTTTGTCCAGGCCTGTCATCCTACAACATGTGTTGGCTGTGTGGCCAAATGGCAGACTTCCAGCTCTAAGCCAAATTCAAACATCGTTAAAAAGGTTAGAATGTTTTTTAACAATACAGATTCTGGAATATATGCAATGGCAATAAATTCATTATGCTAAATCAAAGAGTCAGAAAAATTGTTGCAAACTTTGAAAGTTTGCAACATGAGAGTCCTTATGCCATCTTTATAATATCCAGTCTGAAGATGACTTTAGGTGCTTGGTGAAGTAAATTAAATCAGTAGAAACCAAACTAGAGAACTTTACCTTTGCTGAAAAATTATTCTTCTCAGAGCAAAGTCTCATCTTAAAACTGAATAAAAGGATTTTATTCTATTTCCGTTCCCAAATGGCTGAATCTAGTATTCTTCAAGTCATACAAAATGCAAAAGTAGCTAGGTTGGCCTGAAGCAAAAATTCACAATCTGAACAATGTCAATAGCTTTATTGGCACAAAATTCTGCCATCAAATTGGCCTGTGAGATATACACTGAATGGAGACAGCTGTTAGTATTTTTTGGGGGGAAAACAAGCTTTTCATTTCCCCTTTCCCTTTCCATTTTTCCATCATTCAGGGTGAGGCCTAGTAACCATTTGGCTAATTTGGAAACGACAGTCTCTTCCCTTTATATTCCAATAAAATGTGCAGAGAACTTTATTTTTAGACTGAACTGTTCTTCCTTTCCCTTTTTTAAAAATCTTAATTTGTCCCAGAGTTCATTTAATTGACAATTAAAACATTCTTTAAAGTTAAATGGTTCTCCCAGTCTACTACTATGGAATGGAAGGACTGTATTGTACCCAGAATTGCTCATGACAGTTCAAATTTTCACATAGCATTTATGTATTGCTCATTGTGCCCCATCCAAAATTTTCCATTGATAGTTCAATTACCAGTTGAATAATGTCTTAAGCTTCCTTTGTGTGATGCAATTTCCAGTCCTAAACTGCAATTATGTCTTTGAAATACTCTTGTAACCCTCCTTTCAGCTATTATTATCAGTCCCTCGGACATGGCTCATTATCTCATTCCATCCTTAGAAAATGAAAGATCATCTTTATTAAGTGATATTTATGTTTAAGTGCTACTAATAGCAAAGACAAGAACATGGTTATGTATTGCTTGCTTTTATTAGTACTTAACCAGATTCAAAACAAGGGCTAATTGTGGTATTTTTGTTACTTTCTATATTCCTGGCTCTAACACACAGTTTGATTTTCTCTGACTATATTCATTTGATAATAAAAATGGTATCCAATATAAAGTAGTAGTAGTAGTAGTAGTAGTAATACTATTGTTTGTTCTGAGTCCAGCATGACAAAACATCAGGTAAACTAACTTAAAAATGTAAACCAAACAAATTTCTTCTCTTTCCAATTCATACTACCTATGTTTTGCAGGTATAATATTTATAAGATCCTATTGTATTTATTGTATTTATAAGATCCTATTGTATAAGGTCAAAGCTCAAGACAATAGAGATGACAGATTTCTCTTTGGGAAGAGTTCTTTGTCATTCAGAATGGTGCCTAAAAGGTAAACAAAGATTTCTACCATAAATAGAGCTTCTGCAACTTGCAGAAGCTGTCCCATTAACCCACCTTTCCACCTCAGGTTTCCTAGTTGAGAATATATGGGAAATTTGTGAAAAATGTGGATTGTTAAAGTCAGTTTCTGTCACCCCCATTGCAATCCCACGTCAAGGATTTAATATTGAATTAATGTGAGATATTAGCATTACTCCAGCTTTAAAAAAGAAGTTGAGACAACAAATGCTTTGATCACATTAAATGGGATGGAAATGGTCTCTGTGTAACTCAGTTGGATTTCAGCTTGAGCAGACTTACCTATCCAAACTTATCTCCCTCTATGATCCACCTCAGAGACTAAGATCATCAGGGGAGGACCTGCTCTTGGTCCCACCCCCATAACAAGCTCAACTGATGGGGACAAGACAGAGCCTTCTCAGTAATGCCCTTCAGCTGTGAAACTCCCTCTCCAGTGAAATTAGAGCGTTCCCCTCCCTCCTGATCTTCAGAAAAAAACTAATAACCTGGCTTTGGGACCAGGCTTTTGGTTAGTAAATTGGAGCAGTGCAATAAGAGATTACAAAATAACATAATGATGACTTGGATCAGCTCTGGAGTATAATTTGGATTGTGTGAATTTAACAGATGTTTTTAATGTTTGATGTTTTAATTGCTTTGGATTTTAATGCATTTGTTTATGTATATGTATATGTGGCATTGAATTGTTGTCTTTGTAAGGCCTCTCCGAGTCCCCTTTTTGGTGAGATACAAGTATGGTAAATAGATCATTTCAGCTTGAACAAAGACCTCCAATAGAATCTGATAAATGTCAATGGCTCTAATGTCAATGGAGCAGTAAAACTTAGTGCAAACCATAAATGATCTGTCCAAGCTGTTGAAACTATGATGGAGATGAGATACACTCTGGAAATTTCTTTTAAAATTCAGACTGAAACTCAGGATGGATTTACTTCTTCATTGACTTCAGAACTGCCATCCTTCTGTAGAAGAGGCTGTACTCTCCTGAACTTTTGCTTTTCTTGTGATCATAGCAGCCATGGAAATATGGAATCCGCAAACTCCTTTTCTCATCTCTTATTTTAACCCCTTTCTGCATAAGGGGCATAGTCTCTTCAGTGATCTAAGCAACATGGTGTTTGTCCCTGCCTCCATGGTTATTCTATGACCTGACAATGTTTAATAGGAATCTTGGTTTATCATCATCAGCCTGTGTCATCATCAAGATAAAATGTTTGAACAATGAAAAGAACAACCAATTAATTACAGATGTTCCCAATATCCTCAAGTTTTCAATTATAGATGGATATTAGAAATTTTAATGGTGCAGTCTAGCAGTCAGCTTATACAATATTTGATTAAAAATTCATCTGGTTTTAACTATCCAAAATCAGTGTAAAGATGCATTATGGTATATGTGTGCTCATTCCATTGTGCTCTCTTTTTTTCCATTGTCAAGAATAAGATACAAGATGGGGAGAATGTGGTGATGTCTTCTTTATCCTCAGGGTAGTTATCAAATGTGGTCTTGTTTGGTGAATGTAAAGAAACAATCTTTAGTTACATTTCCAAGGGATAATTTGAAAATTGCATGGGATGGTAATAAAGTTTTACATCAAGTGCATAATAAAAACAAATTCCTTGTTCTGGTCATGATATGACTACAGAATAATATATCAAGACTGCTGATTTCTCCCAAGGCACCACCTAACCTAACAAGTCTATTCACAAAACCTTGTTGTCGATATCAGGCCATCTTTTTCCTGGGCCAATTATGTTATTTTAAATACAAATCAATCTTTTCATCAAATCCTTTGATAATTTCAGCCAGCTAGGCAGACATTTATCATATACATGTAGTAGAGGCATATCATATCAGGTAGTAGAGAACAAGGGAAGCAGGCCGCTGCCTCCTTCCTGCTCCAATGGCTCCTTGGACAGGCAAGGAGGAAGGGAAAGAGCGCACTTGCCCATCAGAGGCCTGCTGTTGCTGCTTATGAGCTCTCTCTCTCCCCCCCCCCCCCACCTCCCAGTCTGCCTGTGCCACAAGGAGAACCAGCTGGTCCCCAAAGAGGTGAGCGGGCCCTCGCCCTCCCAATTCTGTGCCCTCTGCCTCCAGCAACTTTGGGCCACTAGTCTCACTAGTCTCAGTTCACTCACCTCTTTGGGGACCAGCTGGTTCTCTTTGTGGTACAGGCAGGCCAGGAGGCGCAAGGAGGGAGAGCTCATCAGCAGCAACTGCAAGCCTCTGCCGGGCACGCACACTCTTTCCCTTCCTCCCTGCCAGTTTAAGGAGCTACAGGCAGCATGCTTCCCTTGTCTCCCTTCCTCTCTGCCCGAGGTCCAAGCCTGGCCTTTCCTCAAAGCCTATAAACATCTATGGAGATTTAGGAAGGAGGAAGAGGAGAGGGAAGAAGAAGAGGAGGAGGAGGAGTGGAGGGGAAGCCAGGCAACCCTACATTGCAGATTTTCACTTTTTGTTGGTGTTCCTGGAACACCCATGATAAGTGAGGGAACACTGTATTGACATATTGGACCATTTATGCATGTGTGTCTGTTTAAAAATCCCTCTTATCAATGCTTAAAAAATATTTATTATTTATTTATTTAAGATATTTCTACTCTGCCTTTCTCAGCAGCAGACCCAAAGTGGTTTACCGTATATAAAACACACAATATCAACAATAAAACATAAAAAGCAAAAGTTAGAACATAATAAAAACACATATACGATAAAAACTAACTTCCACCTCCCCCATATCAGCCGCTCAATAAATAGTCATAAACCTTAAAACTCAACCCATTCTTATGGCACATGTCTTAGTTAAAGACCTTCTTGAAAAGGAAGGTCTTTAGCCCCTTCCTGAAGCTTAGGAGGGATGTGACTGATCTTAGTTCCTCCAGGAGGGATTTCCACAGTGCTGGAGTGGCCCCAGAGGAGTCTTCTATCATTTTGTGTAAATGCATTTTTGAATGGGACCAAATGGCAATCCGGGTCTCCTCGCTGGACCTCAACTCTTGACCAGGAATGTAAAAAGGGGACACAGTGTTCCAGGTAGGCTAGACCAAAGCCATATAGGGCTTTATAGGTGAGAATTAGCCCCTTGAATTGGGCCTGGAAATGGATAGGCAGCCAGTGGAGCTGTCTCAGGAGCAGTGTAGTGAGCTCCCTGATACCAGCTCCCATTACCAGCCTGGCTGCAGATCTTTGTACAAACTGTTGTTTCTGAATGCTTTTCAAGAGCAGACCTATGTAAAGCGTGTTACAATAGTCCAGTCTGGATGTAACCATTGTGTGTACTATTGTGGCCAGGTCTGATTTCTCCAGGACCAAGCTTTAATTGTGTGAAGGCCAATCTAGACACCTCTGCCACCAGGTTTTAAGGCAGAGTCCAGGAGGACCCACAAACTGCACACCTGAGCTTTCAGGGGGAGTGTAACCCCATTCAGCTCAGGTTGTAATCCAGTTCCTGGATCCATCTTCCTTCAGACCAGCAGTACCTCAGTTGTATCTGGATTGAGTTTCAGCTTGTTCACCCTTATCTAGTCCATCACTGCCCTCAGACAACAGTTCAGGGACAGGACTGCTTTCTTGGCATCAGGTGAAAAGGAGTAGTAGAGTTGGCATCATCTGCATACAGGTGAGACTAAACTCCAAAACTTTGGATGATCTCTCCCAGAGGCTTCAGGTAGATGTTAAATAACATCAGGGATAGCAATGAGCCCTGTGGGACCCCACAACCCAACAGCCATGAGGTCCAGCAGGACTCTCCCAATACCACCTTCTGGGAGTGGCCCATGAGAACAGATCAGAACCATTGTAACACAGTGCCTCCTAATTCCATCCCCTCGAGTCTCCTCAGAAGGATACCATGATCGATGGTATCAAAGGCTGCTGAGAGGTTCAGGAGGGTTAATAGATCACACTCCCCCTAACAAGCACTCCACGTAGGTCATCCACCAAAACGACCAAAGCTATATCTGTTCCATATACTGGTCTGAAGCCAGATTCAAATAGATCCAGATAACCAAACTCATCGAGAAATCCCTGGAGTTGTTTGGCTACCACCCACTTCAAGATTTTGCTAATAAAAAGTGATTTTGATGCCAGAAAAAATGCCTTGTCTCCTCCTCCTTCCCTCATAGGACTGTTTCACACAGCAATATAACCCAGAATATCAAGGCAGATAATCCACAATATCTGCTTTCAACTGAGTTAACTGAGTCCACAATGCCATATAATCCAGCTCAATTTGGATTTTATACAATGGTGTGGAAGAAGCCTTAGTGAAAGACATACAAAGAAATTGTATTCTTATTATACTGATAAAGCATGCATCTCCCAATTGTGTGACAAAACATTATAGTGTAGCTTCCAGTAAGCGGCCAGTTAATTTGGTTTCCCCCAGATATAGCTGAAATTTGAAAGGAAACACATAGTAGCTAGGTAAGACAGCAAAGTCATCATTGTCATCACCACTATCATCAATCTCTTAATAATTAGGGAACCATTTCTCAAGGCATTACAAATATCCTGTGGTTTTTGAATAGTGACTCTGTTTATTCCTTTCCTCTTTCCGGAATTGATTTTCTTATGATACAGTATGTATGCTAAGTAGCCAGGCCAAATTATTACAACCTTTCCTTAAGACTATAACAGTCTAATTGATTTTATTATTTTGAAGCAGGAAGAAATGTATCTTCCTGTTATATTAACTGGTTATATTTCCATAGGGAGGGAGGGGAGTGACATATCTGACATCTCAGAACTGATTAGAAGCTTTGTAATTGCTCTCATAAAAGTATATTATTTTCAAACCAAACATTCAGGGTTTAAAACTGGTATCTCCAGAAAGCAATGAGGACTTCTACTTCCAGAATCCACAGAGTTTTACTGCCAGACACTGTAGTCCAGTGGTTGACAACTAGTGGAGGCTAGGAGATATGTGATGGCCACAGCAACTGCTGGACCCCCATGACAATCCCAATAAAAACCTAAAGGCCCTGTATCCTGTCTGATCCTAGAGGTTAATCATGGTCAGACTTGGTTAGTACTTTGATAGAAGACAAGCAAAAAATATCAAGTGTGGTAGACTACATTTCAGCAGAAAAAACTGGCAAAACCAAAGAAAACACCAAAACCACAGAAACAATGTTTTCTGTATAGAACATTCTCAAATGAACATGTGCAATATTTGCACAGAAAAGGTTTTGAAAATATAAATAGCCTTCAAAAAATGTCTGACTTTCAAAAAATTCTCACAATATTATGGACTGGACTGGACTGGATCATGGGCCACCATAAATGGATGCTCTATAACATTAGAATCTTATTTTAAAAATCAGTAAAATGCTAAAATGACAAAAAAAATCCACACCAAGTCTATCTAGGAAAGAAACATAAACAGGATGGCTGTACCAAAATTGTGACATAAATTTGTGTTACTATTGTTTGGCTGTAAGTGATCAATAGATTATAATGTCAGAAAAAGGCTAGTTGCCCAAACTCTTTTTGTTTCTTTGCATACACAGCTCTTCTTTAAAGCATACAAAAATGATGCAAGATAATTATTTTCAAGGTTGCTGTGAATTTTCTGGGCATTATGGCCATGTTTCAAAATCATTCTCTCCTTAAATTTCACCCATATCTATGCTAGGCATCTTCAGAGGTTGTGAGGTCTGTTGGAAACTACCATATACCATGCAGCTGTGGACAAGTCTGCATAGGGACCACCAAATGCAGCACCCAAACACGAATCAAGGAACATGAAAGGTACTGCAGACTACTTCAACCAGAGAAGTCAGCCATAGCACCAGTATTAAAAAAAAAACCCTCTAACATCAGGACAGTAAATAAAGAGGAACATTCAAACAACAGGGGGATTCTTGACATGAAATAATCAGGGCTAGCTAACTTTTCCCAACAAAGGATTCCCCCAGGCAGGAATGAGCCAGTCTTTGAAGCTGCAAGGCAATTCAATGGTAATCAAAGTGGCCAATGGCAACATTCACAATTGCCTCAAGCAGATAAGAGTTCTTTCTCCCACCCGGGACATTCCACAGATATATAAACCTCACTTGCCTAGTTTCCAACAGAACTCACAAACTCTGAGAATGCATGCCGTAGATGTGGACAAAATATCAGGAAGGAGTACTTCTGGAACATGGCCATACAGCCTTGAAAACTAACAACAACCCAGTGATTCCAGCCATGAAAGCCTTTGACAACACAATTATTTTCTACTTTTAGAGGTTAATTATAAAATACTCTCCCAACTGCAGCATCAAGACTGCACTTGCACTCCAGTGGTCTGATTACCAATGAGTGTGCTAATACAATACTTGTGTCTTATTTATATTTAAACAATAGACTTTACCCATTAGGACCTATCATAAAATAATTAGCCTGCATATGAACCATGCCTTCAACAATTGTAAAATAATCTGGTGGAATCAATTAGTTTATCTATTAACCAAACTAAGAATGTTTTTCCCCCAAAGAAAAACAAGTTAAGATTGTATTGTTACTTTGTTTCTAAGGCCTGGTAAAAAGAGATCTCTTCAGATGTCATATCAAGGTGGAATAAACACATGTGTATGCAGAACAAGGGGAAATGAGTGTATGCTCATTAATTGTTTTATATAATTTTATGGCTATCAGGATTAAACCTGCTACATTTGTAAGACACATTTACTACTGTAGACCCCCCCCTCCCCGTCAAATTTCAGAATGTTTCACTCACTCACTGATATTTGGGAGAATTTAAAAGTTTTTACCAATTTTTTTAAAAAAATCTACAAGGGCTATTCCCTTGAATTTCTCTACAATGACACAACATGACCAGGGTATAATTCCTCTGAAGTTTCAGAATGATTCACACTTCCACTGATTTTGGGGGATTTTTTTAAAAACGTCAGCACCTTGACTGAGTCACTCTTTAGATCAGTGGTTCTCAACCTGTGGGTCCCCAGATGTTTTGCCTTTCAACTCCCAGAAATCCCAAAAGTTGGTAATCTGGCTGGGATTTCTGGGAGTTGTAGGCCAAAACACCTGGGGACCCACACTGCTCTAGATGAATCCTTAGTATATGAATCTTAGTAAATGGAAAGCCAACACACACAGAGAGAGAAAATTATCCTAAAGGGCTTCTAATCTGTGGCTGCAATGCCTGACCTTTTTCTGGCTGGCTGCTAGGCTAACAAAATGATCCTAAGCCGTGGCTAGCTGGCTGCTGCTGGCTAGCTGTGGCTGCTAGACTGCTAGGCTAAAACTGCCTGCAAAAGCATTGGAGAACAGACAAAAAAATGAGATCCTGATACCTCAATCAATCTTCCTCTCAGAATGAGAAGAGAGGAGGCAGTATGGCTGCTGCCTGGCTGCTGCTGTGATTTAGGAGAAACACCAGCAGCTGGGGCACTGACAGGCTGAGAAGAGCATATGACAGAGCAATTTTGGCTGCACCTCCCAGAAGAGTTTGTTTGCACTCAAAAACAAGCTTACTCAAATAGACATACAAAAACAAACAAACTTCTTCTGTATCGCACACCAATGTTCTTTAATAAACAAGCAGTTTATTGGTGATTAATGTAGCAAGTGCCAAAAAAAGTAAAAAGGAATCAAAAGAAGATAAGAGAAGGTTCAAAAACAATCCATAAGCACTGTAGATATAAAAGGCAAATTCCACATCATGAACACAGGGTAATTTCAAAGTCCAGTTAACCACATCCACAGGAAAATAATCCTTAAGTCCCAAAAGGTGGTACCGCAAAGTCCCTTGAAGTATCTGGAGCAAACTTGAGCAGGACCAAATGCTGCAGCGTGAAATCAGGATACAACACTGTAAGAATCTCAGCATGGACATTAATCTGGAGCAAGATATTACATGAGTCTCAGCATGATACAAAGACATGAAGCAGGCATGGAAGCTAAATGTTGGACTCACTGAAGGGCATCAAGACACTGGCCCTATATTTATTCAAAAAGCCAGGACAGAAGCATTCCAGTTCCCTTGGGAAAACTATTTCAAACTCTTTCTCTTAATCTTGCTGAATGCCTCCTCCCTAAAACCAGGTGGTGATCATGATAGATATGCACTTTGCGATCAAAGATTGTCTCCTCCGGGTTGCTCATTAGCACATTCCTTTCCGTATCGCTATCTAACCTTGACTCTTTGACCTCAGCCTGTTTCACATCAGACTGTCTCAAGACATCTTTACTTTGGGAACCATCAATCCCAGAACCTTCATTTCACTCTGGCTAACTGCATTTTCTCTCCAGCAAAGGATCACTGCCTTGTCGGGGCGCTGGAGCTTGAGCACCTCAATGATGTCATGAGCGAAACCGTGAAGGGCCACCCAAGATGGGACGGTCGTGGCAGAGAGGTCAGACCAAGCGTGATCCCTGGGGAAGGCAATGGCAAACCACTCCAGTATCCTTGCCAAGAAAACCAAATGGACCAGTACAACCAGAGATATGTCGGTATGCCATTGGAAGATGGGACCCCAGGTCGAAAGATGGCCAAAATGCTACTGGGGAGGAGCAGAGGATAAGTTCAACTAGCCCCAGATGTTATGACGCAGCTAGCTCAAAGCCAAAAGGAAGGCTAGCGGCCGACGGTACTGGAGGTGAACGACGAATCTGAAGCTCTAAAGATCAACACACCATAGGAACCTGGAATGTAAGATCTATGAGCCAGGGCAAATTGGATGTTGTTACTGGTGAGATGTCAAGACTAAAGATAGACATTCTGGGGGTCAGTGAACTGAAATGGACTAGAATGGGCCACTTCACATCAGATAACCACCAGATCTACTACTGCGGACAAGAGGAACATCGAAGAAATGGAGTAGCCTTCATAATTAATAAGAAATTAGCTAAAGCAGTGCTTGGATACAACCCAAAAAATGACAGAATGATCTCAATTCGAGTGCAAGGAAAGCCTTTCAACATTACAGTGATCCAAATATATGCCCCAACCACAGCTGCTGAAGAAGCAGAAGTAGATCAGTTCTATGAGGATCTGCAGGACCTACTGGATAATACACCAAAAAGAGACATTATTTTCATTACAGGAGACTGGAATGCCAAGGTGGGAAGTCAAATGACAACTGGGATCACAGGCAAGCATGGTCTGGGAGAACAAAACGAAGCAGGACGCAGGCTGATAGAATTTTGCCAGGAAAACTTGCTGTGTATAATGAATACTCAATTCCAACAACCTAAAAGACGGCTTTATACATGGACCTCACCAGATGGTCAACACTGAAATCAGATTGACTACATCCTTTGCAGCCAAAGGTGGCGGACATCCATCCAGTCGGTGAAAACAAGACCTGGGGCTGACTGTAGCTCATATCACGAACTTCTTATTGCACAATTTAGAATAAAACTAAAGAGATCAGGGAAAATACACAGACCAGTTAGATATGATCTCACTAACATTCCTAGCGAATATACAGTGGAAGTGAAGAAAAGATTTGAAGGACTAGATTTAGTAAACAGAGTCCCAGAAGAACTATGGACAGAAGTCCGCGACATTGTTCAGGAGGCGGCAACAAAGTACGTTCCCAAGAAAAAGAAAACCAAGAAGGCAAAATGGTTGTCTGCTGAGACACTGGAAGTAGCCCAAGAAAGGAGGAAAGCAAAAGGAAACAGTGATAAGGGGAGATATGCCCAGTTAAATGCGCAATTCCAGAGGTTAGCCAGAAGAGATAAGGAACTATTTTTAAATAAGCAATGCATGGAAGTGGAAGAAGACAACAGAATAGGAAGGACAAGAGACCTCTTCCAGAAAATTAGAAACATTGGAGGTAAATTTCAGGCAAAAATTGATATGATAAGAAATAAAGATGGCAGGGACCTAACAGAAGCTGAAGAGATCAAGAGACGGTGGCGAGACTACACAGAAGATCTGTATAGGACGGATAATAATATCAAGGATAGTTTTGACGGTGTGGTGAATGAATTAGAACCAGACATCCTGAGGAGTGAGGTTGAATGGGCCTTAAGAAGCATTGCTAACAACAAGGCAGCAGGAGACGACGGGATCCCAGCTGAACTGTTTAAAATCTTAAAAGATGATGCTGTCAAGGTGATGCATGCCATATGCCAGCAAATATGGAAAACACAAGAATGGCCATCAGATTGGAAAAAAACAACTTATATCCCCATACCAAAAAAGGGAAATGCGAAAGACTGCTCAAACCAGTAAGGTAATGCTCAAGATCCTGCAAGGAAGACTCCAGCAATACATGGAGCGAGAGTTGCCAGATGTTCAAGCTGGGTTTAGAAAAGGCAGAGGAACAAGAGACCAGATTGCCAATATCCGCTGGATAATGGAGAAAGGCAGGGAGTTTCAGAAAAACATCTACTTCTGCTTCATTGACTATTCTAAAGCCTTTGACTGTGTGGATCATAATAAATTGTGGCAAGTTCTTGGTAGGATGGGCATACCAAGCCACCTTGTCTCTCTCCTGAGGAATCTGTACAAGGACCAAGTAGCAACAGTCAGAACTGACCACAGAACAACAGACTGGTTCAAGATTGGGAAAGGTGTATGGCAAGGCTGCATACTCTCACCCAACCTTTTTAACGTGTATGCAGAACACATCATGCGATGTGCAGGGTTGGATGAATGCAAAGCTGGGGTGAAAATTTCTGGAAGAAACATTAACAACCTCAGATATGCAGATGACACCACTCTGATGGCCAAAAGTGAGGAGGAGCTGAGGAGCCTTCTAATCAAGGTAAAAGAAGAAAGTGCAAAAGCCGGGTTGCAGCTAAACATAAAAAAAAAAACCAAGATTATGGCAACAAGAATTATTGACAACTGGAAAATAGAGGGAGAAATCGTGGAGGCCGTGACGGACTTTGTATTTCTAGGTGCAAAGATTACTGCAGATGCAGACTGTGGCCAGGAAATCAGAAGACACTTACTCCTTGGGAGGAGAGCAATGTCCAATCTCGATAAAATAGTAAAGAGTAGAGACATCAGACTGGCAACAAAGATCCGCATAGTCAAAGCCATGGTATTCCCTATAGTAACCTACGGATGTGAGAGCTGGACCTTAGGGAAAGCTGAGCGAAGGAAGATCGATGCTTTTGAGCTGTGGTGTTGGAGGAAAGTTCTGAGAGTGCCTTGGACTGCGAGAAGATCCAACCAGTCCATCCTCCAGGAAATAAAGCCCAGCTGCTCACTGGAGGGAAGGATACTAGAGACAAAGTTGAAGTACTTTGGCCACATCATGAGGAGACAGGAAAGCCTAGAGAAGACTATTATGCTGGGGAAAGTGGAAGGCAAAAGGAAGAGGGGACGACCAAGGGCAAGATGGATGAATGGCATCCTTGAAGTGACTGGACTGACCTTGAAGGAGCTGGGGGTGGTGACAGCTGACAGGGAGCTCTGGCGTGGGCTGCTCCATGAGGTGAAGAAGAGTCGGAGACGACTGAACGAATGAACAACAACAACAAACTGCATTTTCTAGACCAGTGATAGGCAACCTTTTGAGCTTGGTGTGTCAAAATTCTTATAAGGAGTACTTCTCTGTATGAGGCTGCATGTGTCTGCGTGTCAGCAAAAGTAGCCATGCGTGTCAGTGCTGACACATGTGTCATAGGTTCATCATCATGGTTCTAGACCATCATCTGCATTCACAAACCCCTGAGAATAAACAGAAACCTGATAATTAAAATCAAACATGGGAACTTCTGAAGGGTCCTGATCATGATCATTATCTTGTGGCAAAGAAACAATCACAGGCTGGACTCTTACATTCTGAAATTTTTGGAGATGGGTGTTTTGATTTGTCTGTGTTTGGTTGTGGAGGGGAGTGTTTGAGTTCATAAGTCACACCATAAGTACAAATTTGCCAAAAATAGCTCTATTAGTAATGAGAGGGTGTTCTAGCAGCCGCTTACTCATAGAGAGCCACTACAGCAAAATCAGCAAAAAGATTAAACAAAAACCGTAATATTTGCGGAACTCTCAAATGTTACCCACTCATAGATTCAAACAGGCAACATTGTATAGTAGTTTGAGTGCTGCATGAGGCCTTTGAAAGACCAGGGTCTCAATCTCCACTTAGCCACAGAAACCCACTGAATAATCTGGTAATACACATTTTCTCAGGGCCCTTGTACACTGCCCGATATCCCCAAATGACGCCTCAGGTAAACCTGGATTAATCTGGAGAAATTTTCTATCAGAGAGTTCTCCTGATGCACAAAAAATGCACCAGAATGTGAGGGAACTCTCCTCCCCACCTCCCAATGCATCATTTTTGTGCATTAGGAGAACTCTCTCATGGAGTCTGCATGGCTGGCAGACCCCTCAGATAAGTTTGTGATGGAAAAATTGGGGCTTTACAGATGTAAACCCCCCATTACAGGGGCTTTACAGGTGTCTGGACCAACGGGACCAGCCAAAGACAGTTTTTGAAAACAAATCCATGCATAAGCCTAAAATATAGTCATTGGATCCTTCAGTGTAATTCATTTCACTGTGCTCACAATTATAAGAACTGGGCAAATATTAATATCTGAAATAAAATTATATTTGAAAGAGATTCCACATTAAAAACCATGAAAAAAAAAACAATTATGCAGCAATTACCTGGTTCATAGGTAGCAAATTTTAACCATTTGAAGCTTGAGTGAACGTTGCAAGGTACTCTGCTATATGATTTTCACTATGAATATAGTTCCCAAATTAATTGAAAGCCAATGGGCAATAGACATTGTAAAACGAATTTAATTTTAATAAGTCTCCAAGATAAATTAATAGAACAAAGGTGCAGCTCTATTGTAATGTTAACATGGTGCACTCACCTCATTCCTTCTTTTTATCTGCAACATCTGCTTTCTGTACTATTATAATTTTACAAGGTTACACTTCTGGTCTCAAAGAATTGTGACTTTTGGTGGGCTATTTCCTCTGTGTGATAAATTGCACACATGCAGTGCATGACCTTTTCACACCTACTCACTCTACCTTTACAAAGTTCAAGCACTTATGAATTTGACTCCTTTTAAAAAATATATTATGACTCTTCTGATTTCTTTTTTTACAAGGTGTACTTTTTTATCTATTTTGCTTAGGTTCTTTACTCCTGCGACATTCAATGTTTGCAACAACGGCTGTTCAAATTATTTCACAATACCTGCATTATGAGCCACATAAATAATCACTAATTATTATGCTCCTTGGGATTTTCTGGATATCTAGTAGAGGTGTGCAAATGAAGTGGAAGTATTCGTTACTTGGAAGTAAATCATTTGTTTTAAATTTATGGCACATATTCCAATGCACACACATGGTGTGTGCCAAACATTAAGAAATTGAACCTTTTCATTGCTTTGATTCTTAAGTTTTGATTCCATCGTAAATAGCTGTGACACAGTTAAAATTCTTACTTTTGGAATTATGCAAAGCAACACCTGTAGTGGATACCAATGTAGTGAAATATATGTGGCTCAAGTGATATAGCTGACAACACATTGTGAAGTCATGATGTGTAATGGCAAATGAAATCTGTAGAAACAATGCCTGTTGACATGGTACACTGTTCAGTTTAATGGATTACTTCATGTGCAATGGCAATGCATGTAAAACTGTACTTATGCCACCATCAGCTGGATATGGCATTTACACGTTGCCCTCCCACCCACTCAAAATGCCCCCAAGGGACAATGCTGGCATTATGTGAGTAAGCTGCTCTAAATCCAGAAGGGACCCCTGTAAAACTAGCAAATAAACTGGAAGTCAAATTCTAATAAGCATCCTATTATTATTATTTTTAAAGACCTACATGGGCTTCAAACTGCTAGGGCAGTGGGACAAGAGAGTATGGCAAAATGGTATCTCATACTTCCTAGGCATCATGAAGATTATTTCCTTCATTTTTTCCACAATTCTTTGAAAAATATTTTTTTCATCCTTGACTTAAGGACCAGTACATTTTTATTACAGTGCTTTTATTACCTCTAACAAATCCATTTGAAAGAACTGACAGCTGGACCTAAGGAGAGGTCTGTCAAAGGTGGTGCCCCTCCTTCCTGGTAGAATCCAGGAATGAGCTGGGAGAGAACACAGTTCTCGGTGGCAGTTGAGACACTTGTCTATTAAGAATAAGACAGCCTCAAACAGAAAAGGGGAAGCTAGGTGATTTGAATCAAACCTGTCTTAAGATACAGTTGTCAAAATGATCCTAGGCATAGAATACTACAAACTGAAATATTTCTCGGCTTTTTGTGTGTGATCTGATTGACAAGCTTTGTTTTCTACTATTCTTTTTGCTTATGGATAATAAAGATGTTTGGAGTTAGACTACCCATTCTCCCCAGACTCTTCTGGGTGTACCTGCCATGCCACAATTTGTTCGACTACCCTATAAAAACTGTAATCAGACCTTAACAGGATTTTCAAATTTGGGATGATAAATTATTGACCTGTATGACTGAATTTAAAAGTCTATGAAAGACAATAATATAGCCTGTTTATTGATCTCCCTAACATTTTTATTCATGTTTCAGTTGTCATAATGGGTAACTTCATAGATATGGGGATGTTGCTAACATTTACAGCAGGTGAGTATAAAAGGTAAGATGTGATTGGCTAATAAAAGTTTGGAGGGTGGCACAAAACACTTTCAATAAGAGAATGACAACCTTTCATATGCAGTTTAATTATTTTTCTTTGGGGCAATGAGCTATGAATATTTAATGGAAAGACTTGAGAGAATGCCTGGAGTTTTCTAATTCTTGACTGCAGAAAGACTTTTGTAACCATGGAACCCATATCTGCAGTTTCACTCAATGGGCAAAACGATTTTTCTAGGAATTTTCTAGGTCCTACAGGTGCTTCTATGACATGTTTCCCCTGGATATGGTTGCATTGGAGGACCTAGCAAAATTCTAGAGAGGATGCCTAAGAATCTCTAGATTCTCTAATACAACATTATGGTATGTCAGGACTTACAGTAATGTTATCCAATAGCTTATGGTTGTATCCATGGTTTCTGATAATCACAGTCCAGCTAAGAACCTATTCCCTGCAGACATGAGAATCTTAGCCATAATGCCATAATTTTTGCTACAACAAGGGCAGAGGGAGTCTAGCTACATCAGAGTATCATTAACTAAATTAGATCTAAATTAGCTTATTTATTTATTTATTTATTTATTTATTTATTTACAGTATTTGAATACTGCTTTTCTCACCCCAAAGGAGGACTCAAAGCGATTTACACATAAGTAATGGCAAAATTCAATGCCAGTACAAACAATTACAATTATACATTACAATTAAACATAGATCAAGTTAGAAACAGTGCATCCACAGGCAATAAAACAATCATTAAAACAATAAAACAGTCTCGTCCATTGAATCGCTATTCCAGTCATTATTTTTCCAAAATGCTGCATACATTTACTTCTACTGCCCGAAGACCTGGTCCCAAACCCATGATTTTAATTTTTACTAAAAGCCAGGAGGGAGGGAGCAGATCTTACCTCATTTGGGAGTGTGTTCCATAAGCGGGGAGCCACAGCTGAGAAGTCTGATACCAACGATGATGATTTACTAAAATATCAGCAGCATTCTGGATATCAAAGCCAATTTTGAAGTGCATGTCAAATTGGAAGCTGTTCAAATTTGGGTTAATTCTACCATCGCCCACTGTAGTAGATTATTTACAACTATGGACAACTCAAGATGGAAGAAAAGTTGTGAGGATTAGATTACATGGAATAAAAAGGAAAGGTGATGCTAGAAAACTGATCAGATAAATCCAGACAAGACAGAGGTACTCCTGGTCAGTCGCAAGGCCGAGCAGGGTATAGGGTTACAGCCTGTGCTGGACGGGGTCGCACTCCCCTTGAAGGCTCAGGTTCGCAGCTTGGGTGTGACCCTGGACTCGTCGCTGAGCCTGGATCCCCAGGTTTCAGCGGTGACCAGGGGAGCATTTGCACAGCTTAGGCTCGTGCGCCAGCTGCGCCCGTATCTTGGGAAGTCTGACTTGGCCACGGTGGTACACGCTTTGGTCACATCCCGCCTCGACTACTGCAACGCTCTCTACGTGGGGCTGCCCTTGAAGACGGCCCGGAAGCTCCAGCTAGTCCAGCGCGCGGCAGCCATGTTGTTAACAGGAGCAGGGCGTAGGGAGCATACAACGCCCCTGCTGTCCCAGCTCCACTGGCTGCCAATTTGCTACCGGGCCCAATTTAAGGTGCTGGTACTATCCTACAAAGCCCTAAACGGTTCCGGCCCAAAATACCTTGCAGACCGCATCTTGGCCTACGAGCCCACGAGGACCTTGAGATCATCCGGGGAGGCCCTTCTCTCGGTCCCGCCTGCCTCACAGGCACGTCTGGCGGGGACGAGGGAGCGGGCCTTCTCGGTGGTGGCCCCCCGGCTGTGGAACGCCCTCCCTGCTGAAGTTAGACAGGCGCCATCCCTTATGGCCTTTCGTAGGAGCCTGAAAACATGGCTTTTCGAGTTGGCCTTCAACTGAGTGCTAGATCTTTGGTAATGATGACCGGAATGGACCACGACTATGAGACTGACTATGACCCCATGATATGACGAAGCGGATTTTTAGTATAAGTATATGTTATGTAGTAGTAGAATGTTGTGTACTGTTCTGATTATTGTAAACTGTCTTTTCTATGTTGTTGTTCACCGCCACGAGTCGCCCTAGGGCTGAGAGTGGCGGTAAATAAGTGCAAGTAATAAATAAATAATAGAAGGAAGAGAAAAGTGAAGAAGTATTTTCCCAAAATTATTGGATTATTTTGAGCTATTTTATCTCAGGCACTGACATAACCTGCAGAACCAGATCATACTCCCTGTAACTCACCCCACTCCTAGTACTATATTAAATCTTTTCTAGTAGAGTGAAAGATGTTAGAGAGGTTTACTTCCATTCTGTACAATTGGTATCATTTTGCATGAATTCTTGGAAATTGAATGTTCCTTGAGATAAAGGCACTTCTGCTTCTCGTGGATTAAGATCCACAATACACATCTCAAACTTGTGTCTTTCTCTCCAGAAGTTCCTTTAAAAATGCTGGGGAATAGCAATGAAAGCATCCAAGGACACAGTAATTCAGCCAAGTGTGGGGAGAATGGTAAAGGAGATCAGACTTTATGAAGGTGAAGAAATAGAGGTGAGTACAACACTGCTAATTTCGACTCCTTTTTTTTTTAAAAAAAAAGTCATCCTTTGACAATATAAATGAAAATTTGGATCAACATGAAGCAAAGAAGAGATAGTGCAATGTCTGGAAAGAATTATTGGTTCATAGTGTTAATACCATATTGCATCTTTTTATTACATGGCAGTGAATTTCATAATGTATTTTATATTCAGAATGACATATGACAAATCACATTAATTTTCTGTTTCTCTAGGGATTTGCCTATGGCCTTGGCATTTGTGCCATGCATCACAAGGAAGAGGTTCTCTCAGTTCTTGATGAATACCAAAGTTACATTGATCATTTGTTATCTGAACACAATCTAATGGAGAATACAGAGGTAACATTCTTTTTTGTACCAGGTTGGATAATCAACTTTTAAATCAAATAAGTCTACAGAAAGTACATTCTGCTTAAGACCTGAGAGGGTTCTTAAACAGTGCAAAACATTCCAAACATCCATTACTGTTTCCTTTACAATCCTAGGTGCCATTTTTTCAGGAGCAGATGAGAAGCCTCCTGCTCCTTGGCTATTATTTTGTAGCTTTTCTTGCTCCGAAAGAGGTGATCCTACCCAGCATGCCCTCATATATCTTTCCAAATATATTGCAAAATTATCCTCATTGTTTAAAGGTAAGTGAAGACTTTAAGTTTAGCAAATATCAATTCATTGTTACTTTTAACAAAGTGATAAGTGGAACATGGGGATAATTGTTGGGTTTACCCAAACTGGTAAATATATCAAAAAGTTGAAGTCTCATGCCTTTAAACTGTAAGTTTTTATTTCCTGAGAATTACAGAGAATGTAAGGGACAAAAATATATCATTTCCAGGGTGATCTTGTTCCCCACGTTCCAAAAGAGTCTAAGAAGAATAGGAAGGGCTTGTTTTCATCACACCCAAACTCTTTCAAAATCTCTTTCAATACACTGCAAGAAAATACTCTTTGTGCTTTCTTCACTATATGGGAACCTACAATAGAGGAGAACATGGTGGAAAAAAAAATCACACATTGGTGTGCATTGTTGCTGATCTGTATCAGGGCTACACAGCCTTACCTCAGGGCACATATAGGCAATTTCCAAATGTCTGAGGATCACATATATTTTCTCTGAACCACAAAAGATCTGGACATGTTCCCCACACCTTTGGCCACTCCCTAATTGTTATTAATTCCTATTGAGATGAAAGAAATGTTCCCTCACATCCTCTATATACCAGGAAGGTTGAAAATCCTGTTTCTACCCCCATACAGAAATGGATTATTTTAGGTATTTTCCCATATTGAGTTCTCCCTGAGTAGAACTAAATCAGATCAAGGAGTAAAAACATAGCATGTAATTTCACCCTCACACATTATCTTCAGCTACCTCATAACTAAAGTAAGTTCAGGAACTCAGCAGGAGAATAACTCAGACTTTTTCTTCTCCTTTCATTGTTTCCCAAACGAATGAGAATAGTCAGTACTAAAAAGGTGGTATCACAGCATTGGAAGCTGATGGACTCTCCATTGTTTGAAATCAGAAGCTGAAGTTGAAGTTGAATTGACGATATTGGATTTTTGGATAGAATGTTTGATCCATTCTAGGACTGTGGCTGTATTTTTCTAGCCAGAGTAAATGAAAAGCATTCACGTAGTGCAGAAAACAGCATCAGGGAAGTACCAGAAGTCACCCTAAGAAGGACATAACTTTTCAATGGCCTTAGAATGTTTTATTTTTCTTCTTCCTCCCAAAGGATAATAACGTCCGATCCAGGGTAAAACTTATCAAGGGTTTGTTGATAAAAGATATTATATCACATTTGGCGATGTGCAATCAACAGGCTTAAAGTGATCAATGCACCTATGCATTTGATTGCAGTCTTTGACTTCATACCTTTAATAAGTATTTTGCATTAAACTAAAGTTAATATTTCTATTAGGCTCATGAAATCAAATTAGTTTCTGAAAGATTTACTTGATCTGATTTAATTTATGAAAGAAACAGTTGGTGCAGTAAAAAAATAAATATATGCAATGTGGCTTGCCATTTAACTACAATTTTGGAATCTGATATTCTAATAAATGAAATGCATTCAGCTGCAATTGACTACAATATCTGCAGAATGAACTGTGTGTAATGAAATTCATATTTATGAAGTTGGAACACTCACCAACTTTATATATTACATGGACATCAAATACATTTAATTCAATGGGAGTTACTTCGGCGTAGGTATATACAACATTTCACTGTCAGTACTTAAATGTAAATAGTGGATTAATGAATAAATATGATCACTAAATATAATTAGTAAGATGTGAAATTGCACATAATCTGTGGCATCTAAGAGATCAGTTGGAACATTGTACTTCACTGCAATTGATGAGATTAGTAAGGAAAGATAGTTAGACTAATGTGCTCAAGTATGATTAATAGGATTTACGTACACATACTATTAGTCAGTGTTTATTAGTTCTTTTGCTTTTGTTTATCTTTTCTGTATAAGTAGAAATCCTACACAAATAACATTATATGTATAATTCTTAAGCCTGTGTGATGCAAAAACACAAAGGCTCTGTATAGTTTGTGAGTAATTAATTATAGTCAATTAAATTTTCTTTTATGAATACTAGGGCTATTCAAAATGGGAGATTTGAATGAAAAAAATGAATATTAAAACTAGGATGATTATTTTCTTGTTATTCAATCTAATATGTCATATCTTTTTGAGTAAACTATACAATTCTTGAAACCAAAATAGCTAACAAAAATAGAAGATTTAATTAAAAAAGAGAAAGAAATAAACACTTTATGTAGTGTTAAGGAAGCCTGATTTATGTATGTAGTTTATCTCAAAATAATAGTGAACTTAAGTATAATGCTGTGCATGAGTAATTAATAAAGTGTGTATGTGTGGGAAGGAATGATTATAGAATTAGTTCTAGAATCTATATAAAAATTAATTAAAAAAGAGAAACACAGAATTAGTTCTAGAAGAAAGAATGTCCTACAAAACATTGACATTTCTTAATACTCGGTTTGGGCAAAGTTTACCAATCTGGGCAGAGAAAGGTAGTTTTGTATTTATATGTACCAATAAACATTAAAAAAAAAACCATACATAAAGGGCCCACAGGGTGTTTCACTAGTCCTACTTGCAGGAGAGTTAAGCAGAACTGATCTAGTAACCTTCGTCTGTTAATTTATTCACAAGGAGTCAGGAGACAGAAAGAAACGATACATTTTGACCACAAACTAATTGTTAGTCTCAACATACATAGATTCAATAAATGAATAGAATTTATTTAATTGTGACTTATCAATTTCTCCTTGATTCAATGAGTCAGTTTTCATTGAGACTAACAAGATCTGGGTCTTTTAAAAGTATATAATCTCTTATACTATTTTTTATGGAGAGCTTATTGTGAAATGCAAAAACAGCTAGTATGTGCTTTTTCTGCATGGCAGGAGGTTGGACTAGATTTCCCATGTGGTCACTTCCAAATCTATTATTATATGGGACCTTGTCCATTTGTTATAAATTGTTCTGCCCACTTTGGAATGTTTTGCAAAAATAGCAACAGTTTAAACAAAATCCTCCCCCTCCCCCCAATAATTATGTCCCACTTTCTAAGAAATGTTTCACTGGACCTACAACTTTCTTTTCAAATTAAAGGATGTATTGGTGAAATCAGCATTTATTGGCAGTGTGATGCTTATGTGCCAGGCCATCATAGAAATGGATGTATTACTCTCTCCGAAGAGCATACCACTAGTAATGTACTATCTCAAGGTACCTCCAAGAGAGCACATGAAATTATTCCCCCTCCCCCAGTGTTAATCTTTTTCTACTCATGCAAAGTTCATGATTCTTATTTTTGTCTCTGTGGTGCTCAGTCACTTTTTGCAACTTCCAGTAGTGAATATCTAACCACTACAAAGGGATCCCATTAATTTGCTTTCTTCACACAAAAGGATGTGGAGGCCTGTTAAAGGTTCTACTTCCAATGTCATGAGCCACCACCAGTCCCAATTCTGATAAAGTTCAAGAAAGCTGCAGGTACTGAGAAAAACCACAAACTTCCTGCTTTTCTCCTGAGAGGCTTGGAGTTTATCAACTAGTGACCTAGTAATTTAAGGCTTGTCTACACTGGTTGAAAAGTCTGAGATTGATGAGAAGTTGCTTCTGGGTGTCCAGATGATGTCCAGGAAACACTGGTGCACACTGCAGGGTAAAACTAGTTAACTTGGTTTTTAGAAGAAGCTGGGAAATATTCCAGAGTTTCAGAGAAACTCAATAGCAGCCTTGCACTTAGCATATACAGCTGGATTGGTTTTAATCTGAAGTGATCCACTATTCACACAGGGAAAAGGGGATGGACCATGGCTGTGCCATCCTTGTGACTGTGGCAGCCAATCAGAGAGTTCCTGCCATCACTGGGTACTTTGGCTGACATTTTCAAAGGCACTTATGCAACCAGAGAAGAAGAGAAGAACAATTTCTACTCCTCCTTTTTGGTCATGCAGCTGTTGTGGCTCAGCTGGAGCCTCAAGCAGAAGATGATGGGATTCAGATTCATGAAGATGTTCCTGTTGTTTTTGAAGAAGAATCTGAGGAGGTTCGGTTTCCCATGGCAAGGAATGTTTCAGATGATGTTTCTGATGTTAGTGAAACTAGCCAGGTGCAGTTTGAGGAAGATGGCTCCCAGCCTGATGATTCTCAGGCAGCTAATGAGCTATTTGACCTTGAGAGCTCTGAAGATCTAGATAGGGAGGATCGCTTATAATTCAAAGTTCGCCACAGTGCAAGACTTGCTAACAAGAGGGAGGTTAGGGTTCAATGGAATGTGTTCATGCTGGGAAAGTATATTAAACGAGGTGTTTGAAGGCAAATCTTTGTCAGTGCAACTTCTGCAAACAACCTGGTAACTCAGTTCTTGTGGGTTTTTTCGAGCTATATGGCCATGTTCTAGAAGCATTTTTCCTGACGTTTTGCCTGCATCTATGGCAAGCTTCCTCAGAGGTGAGGTCTGCTGGAGCTGGGAAAAAAGGGGGTTTATATATCTGTGGAATGACCAGGGTGAGACAAAAGGCTTTTGTAAGCTGGGCTGGGTGTGGATCTTTCAACTGACCACCTTGATCAAGGTGGTCAGTTGAAAGATCCACACCCAGCCCAGCTTACAAAAGCCTTTTGTCTCACCCTGGTCATTCCACAGATATATAAACCCCCTTTTTTCCCAGCTCCAGCAGACCTCACCTCTGAGGAAGCTTGCCATAGATGCAGGCGAAACGTCAGGAAAAATGCTTCTAGAACATGGCCATATAGCCCGAAAAAACCCACAAGAACTGAGTGATTCCAGCCATGAAAGCCTTTGACAATAACCTGGTAACTTCTTTGGATTGCCTTGGCTTTTGGGAAATGTAAAACTAATCCAGATCATTGTTCTATTTTATTTTTATTTCCCCAATTTTGTACTGCTTGATCTCCACAAAGATAACCATAGCTGCCCCCACTCCTTCCCACACACACCGGGTCTTTCATAATTAATTCATTAATGATATATTTGTTGGTAGGCACAAAACACTGCAAAATTAATCTTTTTATGTAGTTGTTATACACTAGTCTTATTCAAGATTCTCTTTTCTATTTCTGTATATATGTCTTTGTGTGTGTGCATGTGTGCTTATATACACGCTCCATAAAATCTGAGTTCAGTGTGGTGCACTGCTGCTTTTGACCAACTACAGATTTTGAAGAGCAGTTTATGTGCTTTGTCCCTGTACCACAGCAGTAGCAAGAGCAAAGTTGAGACTGTCCAACTGGGCTGAGCTCAGTTTGTGCCTATTGGATGGTTATCCTTATATGGGCTTTCTTCTGTCATTACAGCAGTTGACCATAGAGCTCCAAAGAACTCCTGATATCACAACACTCCTTTGCTAGCATCTCTTTTTTTCCTAACTTGCACAGGCTAATATCAGCAAAGGCACCCAGCTGGGAGTTCTCTGGAGCTCTGTGGCTGACTGTTGAAATGACAAAGAACTGCCTGTGTAAGTTTCAGCCCCTTTCCCCTGTGCTGAGAAGCACAAGGAAATGGGGATGGCAGCACTAGCCTATGAAGACTGTGGGCTGGTTCAAATTAAAATTGTTCCAGCTGTCCACAACAACCTTGAAGTATGGAGCTGCTCTGGAGTTTAGGAGAAACTACAGAGCATTGGCCTACGTCTGCCAATGCAGGGTAAAATTGGTTAACATTATAGGCTGCATGTCCCTGGATGTCATCTGAATGTCAAGGAGTGATTTCTGACCCAGTCTAAGGTTTCTGACCAGTTCAGAGAAGCCCAGAGAGAATGGTCTTTTATATCTACACTGGTAACTTTGAGCACTGAAGATATCTTGATGTTGTCACATGCACTCTCATTGGAATATATATCACTATTGACACATTCCTTATCTCTCTTTGCTTCAGAAACATTACCACTGCACCTTTGAAGCAGTTTTGAGATCATCCAAATCCTGATGAAGTGGCAGATGGATCCAGAAAACTTGCATTATATAATGAAGGTACAATTAGAAGCAGAACAGAAAACTAAGAGCTGCTGTCATTCTTAATGTCAGAAAGATTAGAAGGATTAGAATCATAGAATCAAAGAGTTGGAAGAGACCTCATGGGCCATCCAGTCCAACCCCCTGCCAAGAAGCAGGAATATTGCATTCAAATCACCCCTGACAGATGGCCATCCAGCCCCTGTTTAAAAGCTTCCAAAGAAGGAGCCTCCACCACACTCCGGGGCAGAGATTTCCACTGCTGAACGGCTCTCACAGTCAGGAAGTTCTTCCTCATGTTCAGATGAATCTCCTCTCTTGTAGTTTGAAGCCATTGTTCCGCGCCCTAGTCTCCAGGGAAGCAGAAAATAAGCTTGCTCCCTCCTCCCTGTGGTTTCCTCAATTAGAAAGTGGACTGGTCCCTCATTAAGCCAAACTCTTTCCCTCCTCCTTTTCACTTCTTTTAGAAACAAAACTAAAAAATATGCTGTTTCTGCAGAAAAACTATTTGCATTCCTCTGGCTTTGTCAGAGAATAATTTCACTAGAACAGTGACCTTATATATTAATGATTTGATTTCTTCTGTCTGTAATCTTAAAATACAATCAGACATCATACTTCTAATTGATTGACTGCTTTCTAAAGTCCTGGAGAACTGAATACATACTTCAGTAGCTTGTGAAATAAAAACAAAGAGAAATCTATGTAAAAATATTGTATTATGCAAAAACCAAGTTGATCATATGGGGGAAAGAAGTGAGGAAGTCTATCCCTCAAATAGATGACATATTGACTCTCAAGCTGATGCTAAAGTTGAGTGGGAACGATAATATCAAAGAAAGACCATCTTAACTAGAACAAGGCAATTTTAATGGAATCATCAGAGGAGCAAAACTCCTTTGGCTTATAATAACAAAATGGAAAGGAAAGTGTACATTTCTTGAACTTATTCAATGAATTTTCAGATCAGTATACTTAATTGCTCCATAAATGTTTAGTTTTCTTTCCTGTACTTTTAGACTGGTAGTTGTGATTCCTGTTGCAAAAACAGTAAAATGTTTCCATAGGTCTTGAAGAACTGGCTTGTATCTTCCTAACTATATGAACGTGAGAGGGCAACTCAAATGTTAGCCCAGCTGCTGAGGATTTACAAAAGTCAAGCCACTGCTGAGGATGTCTGAAAGTAAACACATGCTTACAGAGTTATATGGACATAGCTTTCAAAGGTCTGGGCTCTTTCTGTGTATCCTGGAACTGCTGTTATTTTTTCCCCTTCTCTTGTGTAACAGATGCAGGAGTCAGTTGCAAATGTGGGATACATGGTTGGACTGCTCCTTCCTAACTGTGTAAAGAAACAAGCAGCCCTTTGCTATTGGGGAAAGGTTGCAGTTGTCTGCCTGCTTAATGCAGATTTTCCAACTAAGATAGGTAAGTTGGCATGTGAACTTCAGACCTGACATTCTACACTGATTTAAGGCCTGATGGGAGGTAGGAAATGAAAAATCTGAAGTCTTGTCTAGATAGAGAAAACAAAGCCAGAAATCAAATGCAAAATGTTTCTGAGTCATCTGAAGAACTTTCATGTGATAAAAGAAAGGATCAAACAATCTGTAATCTGATCACAGGTGACATGAAACACTCCAAAATGACAGAGTGGGGTCACCCTTACTTTGACCATGATCCACCACTGATCATGATATTGGCCCCAACATGAACCCAGCACCATCAAATGCAGAGGGATGAAAAGTGTTCACCGAATGTGCTCTGCTTAAATATATCTTTTAGTTGGTCTCCCTTATTCTGAAGGGTGTTAATAGAAGATTAAAAGAGCAACATGTAAAATTCTCTTTTGAATATCCAGGCTGCCTCTGCGAATGTTTTGGGTGGCACTAGAACATCTTGTAAGGTTAAATGGCTGGAAGGCACTGTCCTGAAATGAATGAGGCAAAGAACATCTGAATACATTGAGAGGAACATTGAGATTTTATAAATTCTATGGTAAAAAGCACTTCACAACATTTCACTGTGAGTCCCCAAATTCCTCTGCTTTCCATAGAGATCATTCTTGTCTTGTTTCACCATCTCCCTGTGAATTCTTTTATGTCTGAAAATGACCCCATTTTTCATAACAGCAAACAGTTCACTTTTCATTGTATACCACTTTGGTTTCGTCTCTTCCTTTTACTCCCTTTTTTTCACGATTGCCTTCATTTATGATGGATACTAATGCTAATATGGAATTCAAAATGCATTTGGTTTAGAAACCACAAAGTGCAAAGAACTGTCACTCAAAATGAGTGAGGACATTTTTTTTGTTACACAGATGTCTCAAGCATAGCATTCAAAAAAATCCAGCATAAAGAAGAGCAGTGTCTTCCCAGCGTCAGAATATTTAAAACTGGCATGGTGAGGTAGAATTCTTTACTTTAAAATTAATTAGCTTAGTGGGATAAAGAGACTTTTATGGAATCATTTTCATGTCCTATTTTCTGTTGTCTTATATTATCTGCTAGGAAACAAACTCAGTGTTGACCAAATTGATTTTAGTGATTTTGCTTATACTTTGAATAATAATCATCATCATCATCACCATCATCATCATCTTTATTTATATCCCACCCCCTCTCCAAAGGTGGCAAAATGTATAGCCTTGGGGTTTATCAATGCAAGGCAGGTTATCTGTACAAGACAGCTTAGCCTGGTGTAAATCTGCCCTGGAACAGTCCTGGCTCCAGCACATTCATCCTGAATCCCAGGATGATTGTCCAGATGGCCCCAGGACAGGATCCACTTTACTGGAGTATTGCCTCCTCTGTGTCACCAGTGATCATTCACACCTGTTGAAGAGGGCTGTTTATAGTGATAACAACAACAACAACAACAGCAACAACAACAACATTGTTTTCATACCCCACCTCCATCTTCCTGGAGAGACTCAGGGAGGCTTACATGGGATCAAACCTGATCAACATAGTTTAAAATATAACACATTAAAAAGCATAACAACAGTATAAAACAAAATAAAACAATAACATTGCAACAATATATAAAAAGGTATCAAAACCAACAACCGATAACAATTCAATTTATCATCATGGGTGGGTGGATTGGTGCAACAGTCATTTAAAGGATAGGCTAGTGAGTCAAGTGCATAGGTCATATAGCAGCAGTAAGAATAGAGCAACAGTAAAGTGCAAGTCCAAGATTTTGGGTCCTAGCTGGGGCAAGCTATCTAGGGAAATTTCTACTCAAAAGCGCAATGGAACATCCATGTCTTTAACTATTTGCGAAAAGTGCACAGGGAGAGTGCTAACCTAATCTCTCTGGGGAGGGAGTTCCAAAGCTGGGGGGCCATGACCCTAATTTCTAGGGCTGGGCGGTTTTGTTTCGTTAATTCATAATTCGTTAATAATTCATTATTTTTTTAATTACAAAACGATAACGAACCATTCTGGAGCAATTTTTTAAAAAAACGAATTTTTAAACACGTTTTGTAAATGCTTCGTATTTCATTATTGTATTCGTCTCATTATTGTTCTGAGGTCGTTTCGTTATTATTTCTGCATGTCTGGGGCAAGTTTTTTTTTAATTAGTGAAAAAAAATTATAGTATCACACCAACAGTCAACAACAGAGGGAGAGGGAAGCTTCAGAAGTTTTTGGAAGTTTTTTAGCGTATTTCGCGGTTGCGTCCGCCATTAACGAATCGATTCGTTATTGTTTTGGAAATCGATTCGTTAATGTTTTGTAATTTTTTTCACATTTACGAAATTTCATAAATATCGAACTTTTTAAAAGGAAAATTTTGTAATTATTTTAAATAACAAAATGCAAAACCCCCCAAAAAACGAATCGATTTTAGAAACAAATTTTTCCGTTGTTACCCAGGCCTACTAATTTCCTGCATTAATTAGAAGAACAAAAACAATCCCATAATCATTTCTATTAAACTGAAAAGCTTAGAGGAGGACAACTGTCATAAAGAGAGACATATGCAATCACAATATAGTTGTTTCCTTCTTATAGAAATATTTTTTTTGTTTATTGGACTTTATGGCCACGTTCCAGTTGCATTCTTTCCTGACGTTTTGCCTGCATCTGCGGCAAGCAGGAAACATCAGAAAAGAATGCTACCAGAATATGGTCATACAGCCTGAAAAACTCACAGCAAACCCTTGATTTCGGCTATGAAAGCCTTCTACAACACAATTTTTGGTTATGTGCTAAAATGATAAAATTTGTTAAAATTAAGTGCAAAGTTTTAAAATTAATTTTCCTTTCTTTCTTTTTGCAATTAATTTCCCTTTCTCCCTATAGCTGATTATAAAACATTTGCCCCTTGAAGAACTGATGCCCTTCATCCACACCAGTATAGATGGAATGCTTCAAGATGAAAGTTGGTCTGAAGCTGTAGTGGATATATTGAAAATGGTGTTGCAATATAGAGCTTCTGAATTACAAGACTGGGCAATTTGGGTATATTTTGACTATTCATTCTTCTATACAAATGTCTGAAGATTTATTTTTAATTGTTAATGTGACCAGATTTGATGCCTGCATCCTTACCTACTATGCTTCTTGGAATTCAATGAAACCAAGATTAACTAAGGTCAGCTAGGCTAACACTATGTCAGCTGCATCTGCTGAATACAATCATTCCTAAGTGTGCTGGAAATTACTCATGGCTGTCCTTATACTGCCCTCATTTTATGTCAACATTGTTCTTGTGTTCTGAAAATATTTTATCTGGTATAATTCAGTTTTTTCTTCACTCTTTTCCCTTCTGATTCATGACAGTAACTCTTAGCCAGCAGAGCAGTTCTGCCAGAAGTTTTCTGTCAGCAGACATATAAGATCAATGTATTGTTGAAGGCTTTCATGGCCGGAATCACTGGGTTGCTGTAGGAGTTTTTTTTTTGGGGGGGGCTATATGGCCATGTTCTAGAGGTATTCTCTCTTGACGTTTCACCTGCATATATGGCAAGCATCCTCAGAGGTAGTGAGGTCTTTTGAAACTAGGAAAAAGGGTTTATATATCTGTGGAATGACCAGGGTGGGACAAAGAACTCTTGTCTGTTGGACCTAGGTGTGAATGTTTAAACTTACCACCTTGATTAGCATTTGATGGCCTGGTAGTGCCTGGGGCAATCTTTTGTTGAGAGATGATTAGATGTCCCTGATTGTTTTCCCTCTGTTGTTGTGCTGTTGTAATTTTAGAGTTTGTTAATACTGGTAGCCAGATTTTGTACATTTTAATGGTTTCCTCCTTTCTGTTGAAATTGTCCACATGCTTGTGGATTTCAGTGGCTTCTCTGTGTAGTCTGACATCGTGGTTGTTAGAGTGGTCCAGCATTTCTGTGTTCTCAGATAATATGCTGTGTCCAGGTTGGTTCATCAGGTGCTCTGCTATGGCTGATTTTTCTGGTTGAAGTAGTCTGCAGTGCCTTCCATGTTCCTTTATTCGTGTGTTGGGCACTGCGTTTGGTGGTCCCTATGTAGACTTGTCCACAGCTGCATGGTACATGGTAGACTCCTGCAGAAGTGAGAGTATCCCTCTTGTCCTTTGTTGAATGTCGCATTTGTTGGATTTTCTTGGTGGGTCTGTAGATAGTTTGTATGTTTTGTTTCCTCTTCAGCTTCCCTATGCGGTCAGTGGTTCCCTTGATGTATGGCAAGAACACTTTTCCTCTGGGTGGATCCTTGTCTTGATTCTTGTGGCTTGTTCTCAGTCTTGCCTCCCCGGGCCTTTGCAGGCACTTTACCTGCTCATCTTGTCAATTCCATCTGCCCTGAATGGTTTTTTATGTATTCAGTTATGGTTAATGTATGTTTGGTTATTCTTAGCTTGTCACAACTTCTGTTTGGCATGCGGCTCTGCAACTGGCTTCCCCGCCCCCTTAGTGGAAGGGGGGTGATGTCGGATCACTCTTGGGGTGCCAAGTATCATTAGTCTGGTATTGTGCTGGTGTATAGTGGTATTGGGCAGCAGCTGGCTGACTGATCGAGATCCAGAATCCATGCATGGCAGCCAACCCTTGTTACTGTAATCAGTAAACAAGTTGTGGCCATTTTCTTTCCAAGTCAGCATTTGCGTCATCTTTGTGCTTTGATGGGAGGGGTGTCACCCTTGCACACACAACTTTTCTCTATGCAGGTTGTGAACAGAGTGATGCTTCTACTTCTCATAATTTATTTATTGATTTATTTACAGTATTTATACATCACTTTTCCCATCTCTGGGGAGACTCAAAGCAGTTTAAGAACAAAGTATCATTTTCCTTTCTCTGTTATACCATTCTCAGTGCAGTGGTAGAATGCCATTGTACTGCTCTTCAGCAACCTAGTCCGTTTTAAACACATGAACGTAATACGTTACATTTCAATTGATCCTAGACAAGCAGGAAATGTCATACATAGATTATGAAAGAAAGCTGCTGGACATGTTTACAACAAAATGTAAGGTCCTCTATTCAAAGTGCCAATAAAGGTATGAGAACATTTTTAAAAAAGCATTCTTTATCAGAAGATTTAAAAATAAAGTATGCAATGTACAAAAGCTTTATTTTGTCTTAGCTTTGATGGTAATCACATCGTTTCACATTTTAATTGGCTCTTGTCATTCAAATGCTTTGAATTCTGCATTTTGATTGTTTTATTAAAAATGTACCTAAAACCAGCAAAAATAATTATACCACCACTCCTGTCCTAAAAACAGCCATTTCATGTTGAAAAGGAAGCAACGTTGGAAAGATCATCTTTTAAAAATATGTGAACACATTCCACCTGCTTGTCCTGCTGCTGACTGGTTTGGAAATGAAAGAAAGGAAACGACATTTGCTTGAATTGTTGACTCTGGCTCAAAGAAATTATCTGAGCTTTTACAATTTTAGGGGGTTGGAAGAAAAAAGAAGTATGTATTAATTATGAGTTAAAACTAGGAAAGCTTTTTAATTGCGTGTTTTGATTCTCATATTCGTTTTATATATTGCGTAATGTTGTTCTTTTTATCTTGTTATAGTGCTTTATTATTATGATTTTGTTGATATGCATTTTAATGTATTATGTTTTAACTGTACTGCTGGGCTTGGCCCCATGTAAGCTGCCCTGAATCTCTTTGAGGAGAAAAAAATGTTATTGTTATTGTTATTTCTTTAACTTTATTCATTTAAAATATATACTGTCTTTCTCCGAACAGGACCCAAGGAGCCCAGTCAGAAGAGGAATGATACTCATATATCTTTAGAAATAAAATACAGTTCCATCAAGAGGCATACCCAAAAACATACAATTGGATAGTTTCAAAATATTTTATTTATGCACATCGATTAAAATTCAGGATCATCTATATATATAAATTTCCTACTGGCGTCCAACGGGGAAGCAAAACTCTAAAACCCCTTCACAAAACTCTACCAAAATTGCCATGCCCCAAGGACAACCCACTAGGTACAAACTAATCCACTCAGAAATCAAAACCACACAACAACAACCACAAAAAACGGGAAAGCAACTGAGCATGCGCACTGGCGCAAACTCCCCGATGCGCGCGCACATATGGCCCCTCACCCTCCTCCCCGGCGGAGCACACACACACACCGCGCGCGCACGCGCGCACCCCCTCACTCCCTTGGCGCGGCACACACACACACACCCGCACGCGCGCGCCCCCTCACCACCCCCCCGGCGCGGCACACAAACACACACACGCACACGCGCACGCGCCCCCTTACCCCCCGGCACACACATGCATGCGCACGCCCCCTCACCCCCCCTGCGTGGCACACGTGCGCGCCCGCACCCCCCTCACCCCCCCGCGCGGCACACACACACACATGCACGCACGCGCCCCCCTCACCCCCCCCGCACGGCACATACACACACACACACGCGCCCCCTCACCCCCCCGGTGCGGCACACACACACACACGCGCGCGCGCGCGCCCCCTCACCGCCCGGCACACGCACGCACGCGCCCCCCCTCACACTCCCTGCATGGCACACGCGCACGCGCGCGCCCCCCTCACCCACCCCCGCACGGCACACACACACACACACACACACGCCCCCCTCACCCCCCCGGCATGGCACACACACACGCGTGCGCGCGCCCCCCTCACCCTCCCCGCATGACACATACACACACACGCGCCCCCCTCACCCCCCCGGCGCGGCACACACACACACGTGCGCGCGCCCCCACCCGCCCCGCGCGGCACCCCTTCTAAACCCATCCCCCCTCCCCGCCACCCTCTTACCCCTCAGTTACCTCCAAGCCCCACCCCCTTCTAAACCCATCCCCCCTCCCCTCCTCCTTCTTACTCCTCAGTTACCTCCAAGCCCCGCCCCCTTCTAAACCCATCCCCCTCCCCTCCTCCCTGTTACCCCTCACGTTACCTCCAAGCCACGCCCCCTTCTAATCTGTCAAGGAAGAAGGGAGAGAAAGAGGGAGGGAAAGAAAGAAGGAAGGAAGGAATGAGGTATGTAACTTCAATGTGTCACAATTTTAATTTTAGAAATAAAACAATCTGGATTTCCTATACAGGCAGCTCTATTACTCTGTCTTAATCACAATTTGAGAGATAAATAACATTCAGGATTGAATGATGTTTGGTAGATCTAATGTCAGATAGGGAACTGCCCCAGAGTTTGCTAAATTTGTTTTGGGGATAGAGTTCAGCACCTTGGAGAGTTCATTTAAAACCTACATTAAAATCTGGAATTGCACTAACACATAAGCGACCACCTGCCTTGTGGTAGGAATGAGTGACAATTGCAGTTATTTTTATTGGAATGTATCAGAATGTACTAATTTCTTCAAGAACTTGGCGGCGGGGGGGGGGGGGGGTGTTCAGGGCAGGTTAATGACTATGGCACTATGGTTTTCTAATCCTTGACTCTGAAAAAGAAAATTTCAGTTTTTATATTCAGTGATGTTTGTGCTCTATTAGGATTGTGCTATTCCATTAGGGCTGCCATCTTATTGTTCCTGAGAAGCTATTCATCTTATGGTGGGCAGATATAGATATTTTTCAACATTGTAATTCTTGAAATTACTTTAAATATAATTATTTAAGTTTGTTCTGAATCCTCTGAAATGGAATTCTGAAATGGAAGGGCAACTAGGTAGAGTTTCAGTTCAGTTCATTTTGATCTTAATCTATTGCAGGTCTCTTTTCATATTTAGTATGAAAAGAAGTTGAAGTGTAAACTATATGCAAAAGAAATTGAAAAATTTCTTCTTCACTAGTCATCACTTATCCTCCAAAACTGTGTGCCTTCCATTCATTCCTGAGAGGACAACCCTAAAGAAAATATATCCTGAAGTTCCTTGTCAATATTTGGTTGAGGTGGGGTAGACTGTTGCATTTGCCTTTCTTTGAGGCTGACAGACTGTGATGTGCCCACAGTCACCCATGGCTGAGCAACGCTTTGAATCCTGGTCTCCAAAGTCATCATCCAACATTCAAAAAACAATGCCATGCTGGTTCATTTTGTCTTAAATAGACATCACTAAGTTGTACATTGATTAGGACAGTTGTTTTCTTTTTTTGGGGGGGGGGGGGGGGGTTATAAGTTGCCTCTCATATTGAAAAGATATGACAGAAGTTGGACTCTTCATTTGCATCTAGGAACAGATATCCTAGAATGAACTCTCGAATTACAAATGATAAGCCATAATTAAGTATTATTCCCAATATGATGTATCATTATTAATACAGAATGATGTGAAAAGGGAATATTTTGGACTCTTGTGATGATATTTATTATGATTTAAATCTATTGATGATTAATATCATTCCTGACTATTATATAATTACTGCATAAGATGGCTGAATCTGAAATGTCCTCATAGAAATGTCAAACATATCAAACTCTAACTATTCCATGCAAAAAAAAATCAACATTTATTTAAAACTACTGAATGCACAAAGTTTTGCTGAGCTACATATTGTGAGTGTCAAAAATGCAACCAAGGCACAACTCCTACTGATGGCATGCACTTAATGGAATGGATGTTTTGACCTGAAATGTGACAACGTCTGTTGAAGAGAACAATGTGACATGCCGAAAGAGCCATTTAGTGTGTTGCTTTTAGAGACATGCTGACTTAATAAGGAGGTCTCAAAAGTGTTAAGCAGACTTTTCTAATCATCTTTGTCTGGTCTGGAGAAAAAGAACTCAAGGAAACCTTTGAGAAAAAAAAAGTAAAGGCTCTTCAAAATAAAGGGATTTTATTTGGTTTATAAAAGGAATTCTGATACATTGCTCCAGAGGGCAATTTTCTGGAAAGGCTGTAGATCACAAAGATCTGGGATATAGATTATTAGTTATGATAATAAGGGTGCTGCTCATAGCAATCTGTGTACAAAACTGAAAGGAACTAAAGAGATCCATTTTTTGTGGTCACCTGTGAAATTTGCACACATGGTATTTCCTGCTCCTGCACAGGCAACTTCAGAATCTTCTAGAAAGCTCTTTCAGTACAAAATGGTAGTAGCCCCGCCCTCCCTCACCATATAGCCAGTGGGAGGGGATACTCCCTCAGTTCCTTTGGTCTACTGCTTGTAGATCAGCTAAGGAATCTCGCTCTTGACTTGTCTTGTTAGTTTTGACTTGGACTGCTTTTTGGATTTCTAACTTCTCCAGCCTTGACCTGAACTATTTTTGACTATCTGATTTCTCCTGCCCTGACTTGGACTGATCTTCATTCTGTGACTCTCTGCTCTCTGACCCAGTCAGTTTAACATTTCTGTCAGGATGTCTGCCTGTTTTTAGAGGTGTACCTCATGTGGGGGGAAAACTGACTCAGATGGGCACACTATCTTTCTTCTCTGTTTGGAAGAGGACCATGCTGCACAATCCTGTAAGATTTGCCTCTTTTTTATTCCCCAAGCCCAGAAAAATTGAGAGGTCTACCCCAAGGCGCTTCTATACGAGCAGGCTCTCTTGCCCCTTTCAGGTCTAGAATACCAGGTCATCACCAGGTCACACACATGATGCTTACTGTTTGTGCACACTGACAGATTAATTGATTGGTAGGTTATGTTTTTGTATTGTCTCCAAGTCCACAAGAGACCATGATAACTATCAATGAGCCACCTTTGATCTACCAAATTAGAACTGGAATAAGACAAGTCATTTCTATTCCCCACAGAATGTGAGATAATTTGGGTAATTTCATTCCTAGTTAATTTGAACCGAACTGCCACCACATTTTGTCAATTAGGGGTTGCTTGTGAGCCTCTCAGATCACAGGGTCTATAATGTATGAAGGTCCAAAAAGTACCCTATTTTCACTGCCTTATTCTTAATCTCATTTGTGTTCCTGGTCCACCTTTTGTCCATATTAGATTGCAAGATTTCATTTATCTCTCTCTTTTTCTATTCACATGGATTTTATAGGCATTTTTGTAACATATGCATTTCCATATCTTCCTAACATAAATATTTTGCCCATATTTTGTATATTGAATAGATCATGTCTGTGCATTGTTTTCATATGTGGTGCTCAACTTTCACAAAGGTGTGCATGGATTTCTGAATAAGAAGTGCATCAAAATTTTGCAAGTGGGTAATTTCAAAAGGGAAACATGATGTGCCTCTCAACTAATCTTGGAGTATATGTGTAAAATTGTTATTTTCAATATGAAACACAGAATAACCAAACCATTTTTAATTCAAATGATAGCCTAGGCCTGTGCAATCAATGACAGAACTGTTTCAATACTCATTACTAAATTAGGGGGAGGGTGGTGAATCATATTTACAATATTGTTAGGGGTCTGGATAGTAATATAATGATATAATGCTTTTTTTTGTTATTTATAGTTAACTAATTGCAAAAGACGGAGTGCTTCTGGGGCTTCTTTCTCCTTCATTTTTAGAGCTATTGACATGAAACTTGCTACAATTGTAGAACACATTTACCATTGTTTTCCCCCTCCCCAAGGTTTCAAGATGTTTCACTCATCCACTGATTTTGAGAATTTTAAAATGTTTTTATGAGCAACATTTTTTTTAAAAAAAAACCTACAAGAGCTATCTCCTTTAATTTTTATTTTCAATGATACAACATAACTAGGGCATCATTTCCCCATTTGCACATCCACTGATTTTTAGGGAATTTTAACCATAATAAACTAAACAGTACTATTTCACTAGAGGACACCAGTGGCCATCCAGTCCAGCCCCCTTCTGCCAGGCAGGAAAAGCACAGTCAAAACACCTCCAACAGATGCCCATCCAGCCTTTGAAATAAAATTAACAATAAGAATAAACTTACTAGGTAGACTTTGGAGTTACTGCATCTCAATTTTGCCTACCGTGCTGGGTTGATTCAACTCCCAACAATCCCCTTTTATCTCAAAATCCCTTTAAAGAAAGAACATGGGTTTTCCCCCCCACCAAAACTTTCAGGAGGAGGAGGCAAAAGGCAGTAAGCAGAATTCTAGGAAATGTAGTTTGGGAAGGCAAGGACCCCTGTGGCAGAGAATTCAAAAGGCCCTGCCCTAAACTACATTTCCTGAAATTCTGCTCACTTCTTGCCTAAAGCCTCTATGTGACAGTGGTCTCTGCCTATCTCTCCCTGGACATCCTTGTCTGGCCATCCAGCCAAGCATTCCTCCCTCCATCATCACCCTTTTTGGTGAAAGAGTGAGGCTTCCCCCTCCAATCTATTCTTATTGTCCTCCTCAGAGCTCTTTGGGAGGACCAAGCCCAGTCCTTTTGAGGAAGAAGTTGTGCCCGTGATGGAGACCTAGAGCCATTTACGAAATTTACAGGTCAGTGTTTTGAATCTTAAGCTTTTTACATGACCACCCTCCTATTTTTAATATTGCTTTATATGTACGAATCTTATGAAATAGATACAACAAATAAATTACAAATAAAGTTTTTCTCAATCCTAGGAATTAATATGTGAAACTTGCTAAACTTCTGATACATGAAGAGACCCATCCCCAAAGGCCTCCTGGGGCACGAAAGTATTCTTGAGGGAACAGACTTGCTTTGCCAGCCAATGTGTGTGAGAGGGAGGCATTTAAAGTCCCCCAAAAGATAGATGCTTTTGAACTGTGCTGTTGGAGGAAAGTTCTGAGAGGACCTTGGACCACCAGAAGATCCAACTAGTCCATACGTCAGGAAATAAATCCCGACTGCTCATTGGAGGTAAGGATAAATAAAGACAAAGATGAAGTACTTTGGCCACGTAATGAGCAGACAGGAAAGCTTAGAGAAGGCAGTGATGCTGGGGAAAATGGAAGGAAAAAGGAAGAAGGGCCGACCAAGGGCAAGATGGATGGATGGCATCCTTGAAGTGACTGGATTGACCTTGAAGGAGCTGGGGGTGGTTATGGCCGACAGGGAGCTTTGGCGTGGGCTGGTCCATGAGGTCACGGAGAGTCGGAATTGACTGAATAAATGAACAACAACAAAATAATGCATGTTTAGTATCTACTATTATGATGTATGATCTGGTCAATGTTTGCAAATGTTTGTCATTGTCTTCCTCTGAAGCTGTTTAGTCCAAAGTTAGCCAGTGGCTTTTCATAGCCAAATGGGGATTCAAGCAATTGGCTCATGAAAGGAAGTTCATGATAAAACCTGTGAACAAGCTCACTTTCTCTTAAATCCTATTTTGTCTGAGTGCAATCCCATAATATGATTGCTATAAGTCGGAGTCAACTTGAAGTCGCACAACAACATCAACATGTTGATTCACTATTAAACAATTGAGTCAACGGTTCTGCTCTAGTTGGCATTAAAGAACAAAATCATTTTGTTCCGTTTTAATCCAAATCAGCAAGGGACCATGGAAAGTTTTCAATTTCCTTGACTGTACCTGACTGTTCAGTGAAGCCAGTAATCAATGTCATTTTCCGTGCCATTTTGCAGCTTGTCCAAGTTCTGTAATTTTACATGGTCAAGATTGGTTTTGGCATGGTGTTTCCTGACTGCACACACCTGTCAATGTTAGAGTCTAAGATTATGTGAGAGGATGACAAACTGTAAATTATCTTCTTTAAGATGATCACTGTAACCTCATCAAGTTTGTATCCGGCCTGGAACACTAGTGGTGTTTTGTTGCCATCACACATGTGCCCTATTCTTTTATGGATTTCCTTGGTGTAGCTGTGATAGTCCTTTGAATAAAAATAGGGACTGGTATGAAGGCAAAGATGTGTTATTCCAACTGTGTAGTTTGAGCTTGAGAAGCCTCACTCATTCACTCAGGCCCCATCTACGCTGTCATATAATCCAATATCATATCCCACATTATCTGTGATGAACCGGATCATATGGCAGGGTAGACTCATATAACCCAATTCAAAGCAGATAATCTGGAATCAGATGAATACTTTAACAAATTTAGAGCCTATTTTCTCCAAAAAGAGCAATGTTCTCAGTAACCTTTGGACGAGGGATGTATGTCTTTGTTTGTTTCATTCTTCCATGGAGGAATGAAAGATGTCATAAGTTTTCTATTTACTGAGCAAGGTAACAAGGGTTTTATCACATTTTAAAAAACATATTTCAGGAGAACCAATAGGAACACAATTCCCCTGTCTAGATCCCTATGAAGGCCCTCCACCAAGGTAACCAAAGCTTTTTCTGTTCCATAGCCAGGTCTGAAAGCAGATTGAAATGGATTTAGATAATCTATTTCATCCAGAAATCCTTGGAGGTGAAAAACCACCACATGCTCCAAAACATTGCTCAAAAAGGGAAGGTTGGACAGTGGCCAATAGTTGTCCATTATGGAGGGGCTCAGGGATGACTTTTTTAAAATATAGGTCTCACCACCATCTGCTTTAGACAAGTCAGAATTTTTCCTTGTTTCAAGGAGGCATAGACACTACCACTCATTCTGCCAGCTCCCCCTCTGAATTGTTTGATCTCTCAGGAAGAGCAAGGATTAAGAATACACATGACAGCTCTCACCTCTCCAAGGATCCTGTACACATCCTCAGCCTGCATAAATAGAAAAGGATCCATCAACACTGGACAAGCAGGAGCCAGAGTTACATCCATTAGAACTGCATCGATAACAGCATCCAAATTGAAATGGATCTGATGAACTTTACCTGCAAAGTGCAATGCAAATTCTTCACAGTGGGCTGTTGAAAGGTTAGAAATTTCTCCTGGAGGACCATCTGACCATTTGAATCAGCTTAGCTGGAACCTTTTTTTGCAGATGAAATGGTGACAGTAATAAACATTTTTTTTGCTATCTCCATTGCTGCAGAGTAAGCTTTCAAATATGCTCTAGCCAATGCTCAGTCAAATTTGCTTCAAGCTTTCTGCCAATGTCACTGTAGTCTCTGCCTCACTTGCTTCACTACCACCAGCTCCTTGGAAAATCAAGTGTCTGGTTTGGCTCTGCTCCATTAAAACAGATGTCCAGGAGTGATTGTGTACACCATCCTGATCATTTCCCCATTCCAGAGGTCAGCCAGAGCTCTGACAGAATCACTTGCCTAGGTGACAGGAAAATATCCAAGAACCATCAAGAATTCATCCAGATCCATAAACCTCCTGGGGTGAACCATCTTAATTGGTCCCTCACCCCTGTGGACAATGACTTCATACATACAAATATGCTAAGAACTTGGCCTCTGTTGGATGGGGCTAGATTTACCCCAAAATGCAGACTTGCAGTATTGGTATATTCCTGCACTCAAAAATAAAACTTGGATTTGTAATACCAGGTTTTGGCCTGGAATGCATTCACATAGTTAGAGCTTGTTCCTTGTGGCATTAGATCTGGCTGAAGTATAATTAAATTATAAGGTTCACTATTATCTATGGTTTCAGGTATTCATGGGTGGGGGGGGGGGTAAATGTTTTCCCCACAGATAGAGATTGCAATGTATTACAATACCCTTTCTTGCTTCTCAATTTGTTTTAGATTAAAGTTACAAGAACCTTATCCAGTAACTAACCTGGTAAGCCTAGTGGCCATATTAAAATTACCTGAAAGGCTTTGCAAAATGGCTTCTCTCTGGCTTCATTATGTCCCTGACCTGAACATCCATCAATGATAATTTTATAAGAATGTGCAGGGTATGCCACTTGTTAAGGCTCCTAGGTGGAAATTGATGACATTCCAAATGGTATCTTATGTCAAAATTGCTCTGATTCTATGGAACAACTGTCTTAAATGTGGATGGGATGCTATAAAGAAAATCAAAGGATATCCGGGCAGGGCGGACACCACGATCACACCTCTGCCCCTTAGATTTAGAGCGTGGAACAAAAGGCTGAGCCTAAGTGACCGAAGTACTTGATAGAAATATAGCTGCCACCACCTCAGAATTGCCGGCCTGAGGGACCAAAAGGGTGTGATTGTATTTTAAATAAAAGGGTGTTTGAGCTCTTAGACTTCTATGGCTGACTTCTCGGAGACTAACTCAACCGTGCTTCTGGTTGCTGGCTTTTCGGCTTCCCTGGCCACCATGACGGGCCCCTTGGTAACTTTCTGTACCACTCCTTTAGCCACGCCATCCAGCCCAGAGTCAGCTCCGCCATCTTTGTCTTTCTCATCCTCCTGAGCCTTTCTAGCAACCTCAGCTAGCACCTTGGCTCTCTTGATGAGGGACAAATGGCCTGGAGTCCCTGGCTGAAACTCCTGGTGCCATTCCACAGCCTGTGCCACAACTTCTATAGCACTGTTTAAATCTCCTCTTGCCCTCAAACATGTCGCCATTAACAAAACTAGATTAGTGGAACTCTTCAGCAATTCTGTATCTTTCAAAATCATGTATGCTTCATGTACATGGCCTTGATTCAACTTTTGTATTGCCATAGTCAACTTTTCGATTTCTAAAGAGGCAGCCACTAATCCTGGGCTTTCTCCTCCTTCTTCAGCCTCAGTCTCCCTTACAGCCTCCTCCTGTTCCTCTCCCTGAGTAGGAACCACAGGAGCTTTTTGGTGTTTAGGAGGCGCCATGCTGCTGTATAATGGTGTCTTCTAGCAGTTTCTGAGGTAAACTTTCTTCAGAAACGATCTGGCTCAAACGTTTACCTCACAAAATCACACCACCCCACTGGATTTAGGCTTATAGTTGCGAATCCCGCCGCTGGTCACCAATATAAAGAAATCAGAGGAATATCCGGGCAGGGTGGACACCACGATCACACCTCTGCCCCTTAGATTTAGAGCGTGGAACAAAAGGCTGAGCCTAAGTGACCGAAGTACTTGATAGAAATATAGCTGCCACCACCTCAGAATTGCCGGCCTGAGGGACCAAAAGGGTGTGATTGTATTTTAAATAAAAGGGTGTTTGAGCTCTTAGACTTCTATGGCTGACTGGAGTTTAGAAATGTACTGGGAGAATGATTTCTGAGGGAAACGAATGGATTGAGGCGAACAACAGTTGAGAGTAACCTAATAAAGAGTTTATTTTTAACTTTAGCTTAACAACAACTCGATGAAATGAGTGGTACAAAATCTTGATGCAGTTGCAGTAACTTGGTTGCTTGAACACAAACAGTTCTCCTGACAGAATAACTTTTATAACTGAGAATCTCTTAAACCACTGTTCTACTATTAGACACAGTATTCCCTGGGATACAGACCCAAGAAAAATGGCAATAAGGTATCTGTGAAACCTTTACAAGGCTCACTAAAGCACAGCCCTCCTTTACTAGTTCTCTCTAACTCAGTAAAGCTCTGGCTTCCTGCCTTCCCCTTATTCCAAAACCTTAGAGATCTCCCTCAAAGTTCTCTCACTTCTCTCAGTTCCCTGCTCTCCAAAAATCCAACTCTCTCTCTCTGTCTCTCAGACTCTTCTCCCCCTGTCAGATAAGACAGCTCCCTTTCCCTCCTTCCAGCTGACTCCACCCCTGATTGTTGCAGTCAGCCTGACTCCTCCTCCTTCTTTGCTCAACAACCAGGGGGCCAGCTACTGCCAAGCAGGCTTCGGCCTAGCCAGCTAAAAGGTAGTTTCATTACAGATGCCATAAAATATAATCTGTCTAATTTCATTATGTCACATTTATTTATTTATTTCTAAAAAGGATTCTGATAAACACCATCCCTGTAGAATTTGTCACTTTTAATTTAAAATGAACTGCTTCTCCTGAGATGATTTCTAAATTGCAAGCTGGAACTGAGACTAATAAGCCAGATACACGCGCAAAACATGACATTTTTTTTCACTATTTAGTCCTGAAAACAAGCTGCATTTATACAAAAAAGAGTAAAAAATGTAAAATGCAAAGTGAATATGCGTTTTGCAAACCTTTTGTTTGGCAGTTTTGCAGTTGTTGATGTTAGGCACAAATCCATCTTTGCAGAACACACAAAAACAATATTGTTATATATTTCAGTCACATACAGACTGTTGACTGGCTGAATGTGTTGTGCACCAAATCCCTGCAATATAATAAGTAATGCTTTCTTATTTGTGCATTTCCTGTATTTCTTGGCAGTTTTCCAAGTCTGCAAACATCCCACATTGGGTTAAAATATAGGACATTTAATTAGTTATAACATAATTTTTAAAGGAATTTTAAAATGAAACAGTAGCAAACACAATATAATGCAAATGTTGTGCTAGGAATAATAGCTCACAAATAATGTTTTAACTTTGCTCTAACAAGGCAATAGAGGGAACCAAGCTTAAAGTCATTTAAATACACCAAAAGAGGGTTCAGGGAGATCCATGACAGTACAACCACTGTTAGAATCCCGATGACCCGCAACATATTAATTTGGATACAAGTAGCTACACTTCCTCAGAAATTCAATGTGTCCAGTAGAAGTCAATGTGCCCAGTATTGTAGAGAATTATATGTAGGCTTCTATCAATAATTTGAACCATAATTTTCAATATCACTTACACAGTTACAAGAAAAAGTGGATCAGAAAGAGGTACCATTTGGTGAATGTTTTCATGGGCACTCTGCCAATTTTTTTTTCAATGCAAGATAAAAAATGAAGAATGGATTAACTTTTCCTTGAAAACATTTTCACATCATGAATAATTACAGAGTGATCTTGGAGCTAGAATTAGAGGGAAGATGTCATACTCAAAAGGAAATGTTCTAAGATGTATGAACCCCACATTTTGTCTTTGTTTTGGTAGAAATTATTGCCCTTTTCACACTGGCCTTTCAGGCCATATTGTTGCAATGACAATCGCCGGAGAAAGGGAAGGTGCATATGGTGGCTTGTGGAACCCCGTGCACCCTCCCTCCTCCCCTCATGACATGATACCCTTTCCCTCCCCCCCCCCATCAGATGGCAGAATCCCTCTCCCCATCAAGGGTGTCACATGAAACCCTTTCCTTCCTCGCATCAGTTGTCTCACTGTTCTTTCTGCCATCACATGGCAAAAATTAGAGGAAAGTGCAGGTAGCTCTGTTGAGCTAACCAAAATACACTTTCCTCCCCATTGTCATAGAGCAAGCACCTTTCAGTGCTTTCTCCCAACTTTGGGAGGAAAGTGGGAGGGGCCTGCCATTGTGGGATGGCACATGGCAAACCACATGCTTGCCCTGAAGCAAAGCAGCAAAAAGGGGCAAAAATGCCCCATGTGAAGAGGTAGTAAAAGGCACCAAGGCACACTTCTTATGTGAAAATTCAATCCAGAATTTGGGCAGCTATGTTTTCTATGGCTGGAAATCAAGATGCAAAAGAAAGGGGGAAATGAGTAGAAATCATAAATGCAGATGGACAATGCTACATAAAATGTAGAGTGAAGTCATACATCTTATTCTGCTTAAAATAGTTCATTTACTCTCAAGTTTCCAACACAGAGATGTGAAGAGGGCCTGAAAATGACAACAGATTAAAGGTGTGTGCTATACATAGATGCAGTGTGAGAGATGTGAAATTCAGCAGGGACTCACAAAATGTCAGCAAGTGTAAGTAAAACAGAGGAGAAACTGACAAAAAATGGAAGCTGAGAAAAGAGTGGAATCAATATCCCAGGATGCTATTGGAAATAAGATATTATAGCAAAGTGAAAACTCCAAAAATTGTGATTGGGATTACCAATATAACTGGTCAACGTCATGATTTTTTTACACTTATTAAAACCTGCTAATGGAAGAATTGTATAATGTTTCCAGTGTCTGAACATATACGTAGTATATAGACATCAGCTTTGCAGGGACACATATCTGTATTCAAAGTATTTTGAGTGGGAATCACTTACATGCAAAAGGACCACAGGGCAATAATTCTAACATGTGGGGACATTCTGACTGAACCATCTATTTTCTGTTCTAGATGGTTTTCATTAATTGTTGTTTTACTTCAAGATTTGCCATCTTGCTCTCATTCCATAAAATCCAGTGTGGATTTGAACCAAAATCTCTTAAGGTCCAGCACTAACCAAAATAGTACATTGGGGCTCATTATGGTGTACATGTAAATTGCTTGAAATAGATTGAAATGTACATAAATTGTCACTTGTAAAATACTTTGGCTTTATATTGAAAGAGATGTAGGTTTATAGATGCATTCACTAACTCACCACTAATAAGTATACTATACCCCTCGATATGCATAATCTCCAACAAAGCATGCAAAGCTACTTTTAAAAAATATGCTATGGCTGAATAAAGTTTGGTCAGCCAGCAATCACAAGGGATGAAAATTGTCAATTTCTTTCATGTTATGGACTGAGAGGACTTTGAATAAGATACTTCACAAACTCTCATATCTATGATTGATCAGAACAATGTTTCTGGATTGATCTAACTTTTGAAAACCAAGGTAGACAAATGTTAGCTGGGATGCTTTTTATTGTTGCATTGTTTTTGACAGTACAGTACAAGAAAAATAAGATTGTAAAATCCATAAGCCATTTGGTCTTATTCAGCCAGGAGGCTCTGTTCTATCAGTGTGGCAAAGAAACTCTATTCAATCAATAGAGAACTTTATCTTGGAGATAAACTTTTAAGTAGGCTTTGCTTTTATCCATAAGTTTCTATTCCAATAGTTTGCCATAGTAGAAAAGATCCTCAGTTGGAATCTCATTGAGCAAGCAGAATTTTTCAGAAGCAAGCGTCTTATTGTGATTGTTTGAGTTCCTTCATTGATTATTTGCCCTATTTTTGTATGGATCTCAGAGATCAAAACAAGGGAGTTATTGCAGAGAGTCCAAGGGCTTTGGTCTCAGGTGTCTGTGCCCAACCTTCAGGTCAGCTAGATTACCAAACATAGTATAGTAATGTATAATATAGTGCATATGTCGGCCCCATGTATGCTAAGATCAGGTTTGGAAACCAAAATAATGGATTTTAATATGACCTGTCAACTGCTACCACCATTTTTCCACCCCAACATTCAAAAAGCTCAGATGTGACTCTGCCACAGAAAGAGTAGTGGGGATAGGTACTTTTTAAAAGGTTTCCTAGACTGAATTAATCTCTTACCTTTCAAGATTATATTTAAAGAAATAGATGGTTCATTTCTTGATAAGAATCCAGGTACCATACTTACACTGACGTGGATAAGTTGACCAAAGTTTTTTGGGTCAATTACACATGAAACTCTTGATTGTATCAGAGAGCTGTGCTTATACTAAATACCTAGATATTAAGAAACACTGGCCATGCTTGAAACTTCTGAATACTCTTGGTCTAAACCATCAGATCATACAATGATTCTGTTTGATACTCATCCAATTAATGAAAGTAGGAAATTTATCTTCAAATTAATAGTTCCAATTTCCACTCAGTTGAAATAGTCTGTGAGGTTTTAGCTCTGATTTTGCCCAGCAACTTTACCTAAAGGTGTTAGAGAATATTTGAAAAGTGGTTGAAAAAGAATGCATGTAAATGTTATGCAGAATAAAGCCATTTTGTGCTGCTTTTGCTGCTTTTGCTGCTGTGGCAATTCAGTGACAATCATGGTGGAGATGGGGTGGGAACAGCAAAGAAGTCAAATGTAGTCCACACACTGCCCACACTTTTTCTATAGTGTGTAATAGCTATGCTATGGATTTTATAAACTATTCTCATTGTGTCCGAAGGCGTTGGAAGCAAGGCAACAAATGAGGCACCATTAATCATATCCCCCTATTGATTAGCTATCATTGCAGTATATAGAGGCTTCTGCTGTTTTTGTGGTGCTAGCCTATGTGTCCAGTAATAATAAACTTTATTTGTACCCCGCCTTATCTCACTAGAGGGAGTAACAGTAACCATCTGTTTAATCAATTTGAACATAAGGAATGTAAACAATTTAAGGGAAATGAAGTAATATAGGTAATAAAAATACAAAATGCAATTTTAAGCTACATTGAACTGAATAAAATATGGATCAAGAGTTTGTGAAACTCATTAATCTTACTAATGATTTATTGGCTATCCGAGTGTTTCAGTACATGAGGAAAAATTATCTCAGTAGCTTCATTTTTATACAAGCTTTCATGATTTCTTTTAACTGCAGCACTTCACTGACATGGTATGATCTCCCTTATCTTTCCTTAAAACACCTGAAGATTTTCAAAAGTGATTCATGACTGCAAAGAGTTTAACTGGTTTATCTCATTGATGAGGCAGGCTATCAATAGTTATAGCTGTTTTTTACTAACAGTGAAAGCCAACAGCAGAAAATTTCTGGACAGTTTTTGAAACACTGTTAAGTGAAAGAAAGACTTACACTTAAAATGCTGTTTTAATTCAATTCAGGTCATTAATACATGTCTATACCATTTTTTTCATGCAAATATTAAGCACAAAAACACATTCTCACATGCACATTCATTATTTTGTTACTGTATATTTTCTTCCAGTACATATGCAGCTCAATGTATGATATATTTATACTTTCAATCCTACTATAGGTGATCACTCATAGCTGAATATTATTATCTTCCAAGTGTAGAATCTTGGTAATGGGTCCGTAAGCTGACCTATTCTGGACTTGCATGCTCTTTCACGATGAGGACATAGTTTTCCAGATGGGCGGTGGTCACAACAAGAGTTTGTTTGTCATGCCTTTCTTTTGGTACATTTCTCTTTATTGCCTCTTCGAAATCCACAGTACTGTTGGTAGCAGCTGATCTCCAGTTAGAACAATTGAGGGCCAGGGTTTTCCAGTTCTCAATGCTTATTCCACATTTTTAAGGCTAGCTTTAAGCCCATCTGTCCACTGACATTTTGCTTTCCGTTATTGGGCTGAGAATAAAGTACCTGCTTTGGGAGACAGTGATCAGGCATTTGGACACCATGGCCAGTCCAGTGACATTAATAGCATAGAATCATGGCTTTGATCTTCCAGAAGGCTGATATTTGTCAGCCTGTCTCCCCAAAAGGTTTGCAAGATTTTTTAATGGCACTGCTGATGATATCTTTCCAGAAGTCAAGAGTGACATTTGTAGATGATCAATGTTTTGCAGATATATAATATGGAAGGACAATAGCTTAGTATCTCTACAAATGTCCCAATTCTCAAGGATCGATGATTCAGTCTACATTATCTATATATAATTCAATAATTAAGGTTATTTGCGATGCTCACAGTCAAAAGTTTAAACCATAAAAACACAATGATATGATACAGTGAGCACATTCTGGTGGAGGGGAGATAATAGAGCTGACTTATGCATGCTCATCAAAATGTCCATAGTTAGCACCCATCAATCAAGTTCTATGTGGGGAACTAATAACAGTCTTTCCCTCTCTACAAACATGTTTGAGTAACATGAAATTTCCACATGCAATGTTATATGTGATACCTCTTTGCTTGTATTTATACAACATACCTGCTACCCCTACTCTACCAGATCCTCCACTTATTTTGTATTGTGATGTGTGTGTGTGTGTGTATATATATATATATATACACAGAGAGAGAGAGAGAGAGAGAGAGAGAGGGAGGGAGAGGGAGGGAGAGATTTGAATCAAATTCAGATCTGATAGATTTGAATTCTGACTGCATCCCTCTGTTGCATGCCTAGACTGGACAAGTCCACTTCCTTTACTTAATATTTATTCATTTTGGAATAAATGTCCCAAATTAATTTCCATTTGTATTATCCATATATTGCTCGCCTTTTATAAATGTCTATCTTAATTTTTTAAAAATTTTCTAATGTGATCATTGTATACATTTTGTGTTCAATCCTGTGCAGATGCAATTTATTGGGTGCAATTTGTCTAATACGTACTACTGGAAATATTAAAGATCCCTTATCTATGTATATTATTACAAAAAGTATGCATTCACACTCTCTGCAAGTATACTAAATCACAGCATCATTTCTTAATGTTGCAGTGACTAAGTGTAACCAAAAGACTCAACATGAGTTTCTACTTCTCCCTTTCCAACATTTCTTCAACCACTGCCACTTCTTTTCCTCCTATTACAATAGTTAGGAATGCTTTTATCTCTGTCACCATACATACTTTTCATCATCTCTTTCACTTACATTCATGATATTGACAGGTATATGCATGATACATTGTCTCCGATGGGCATTTCCCTATGATTACAATTCACTTTTGCAAGGGAGCAAAAGTGGTGAACTCCAAGAAAGATTCTATAGCTCACTATAACAAGAAAGATCAGTATAGCATATGCTTCTTTCCAGTGGACAAAATGGGAAATCTTCCCAAAGATTACAGTGATGCTATAGGTTGAAAAGAGACAATCTACTTTACAGTGAAAGCTCTGGTGTGTTATACAACTACAAACATTAAATGACTTAAGTTTCATAGCACCGGTATATAATTTAAAGCAGCAGAAATATTGAAGATTCACATACATAAGTGGTATATCCATCTGCAATGCATGATAAAAGTGCAGCAGAATGATAAAGTTATAAATACTGGCTTCTGACCATTACACATTTCATAAATATAATGAGGAAATTGTGGTGAACATATGGACAGTAGTTATTTTACAGTGCCTTTTTCTGTGTTTTAATAAATACAATATAGTAAGATCCATATCTATGGAAGAGATAATGCTTGCAATGTAAAAATAAAATGCACTCATGGTAGAGATTTAGAACCCATTCTAAAATCAAGACATATAGCAGACTAATGATCTCAAGCTGAGAGAGTATGATGAAGTCATTTTGAGGAACGGTTTCAAGCATAACACATTTAAGGGGTTTAATGCCTTTTGAGCAGTTGAGGGTGCAAAGAGAGCAGTGGATAACAGAGGGTGATGGAAATGGAGGATTAAAAGTCATCAGTGGGGTTTCAATGTGATGTGAGACTAAACAAGGGAGTTAAGTTTGTGCAGGACAGTGAGAAAAGTTTTAGTACAAGTTAGGGGAGAACAGAAAGTCAGAATATGATACGCTTAGAGAGAAAGATGAGAGAGAGATGAAAAAATTTCGGTGGCCCAGTGCTGGGTAGAAGAACAAACCTGAGAACAAAGTAATGAAAACAAGAGATTATGAGAGTGTAGACCAGCATTTTTTTTACCTCAAAGATAAAAAAAACTCCATCTACTTGATATAGAAAAATAACAAAATTGGGTTTGAGTAACCATTTGTTGAAAAGAATTACAGATCTCAGCAAGGGGTTTAAATGAATGCGTTATGTGAGAATGTGTATACCACTCTAATGTCGTAGACAAATTATTCCTGGTCCCAGGTAGGAAGCTATTTAATTACCTCCCTCCGACCCAATCTCTGGAAAGAGGCCCTTAACAGCCTTTAACAACCTCACTAAACTACAAACCCCAGAATTCTGCAGGAGGCAGAAATTGGATTCTAAGTGGATTTTTTCTTTAGTGTGATGAAGGATAATGCCTGTGAGTCTCAAGACTCAAAAGAATAGTTCACCTCAGTACATTTTGGCAGGTTCCTCCTTCATGGGTCACATAATCTGAAGGGTAGATCCAAAAATCACCTCATATTCAAAAAAAGTACCCCAGGATTTCATCACTGTGGCCTGGGTTAAGTTTCACATAGCATTAGCCAGCTACACACAAAGGGAAAACATCATTTGCCAAACCCTTCCCCCACTGGGTCAGTCTTTAGCCTTTACTCCCCACAAGCCTATTTCCATATTATATAGAAAAATTGGTTTACCCATTCAGATGGATATTATCCCTGTGGAACCACTCAGTTTGTATGAAACATTCCCACATGTGGCCAAAATTGTCACAAGCATCCCTGCACTATTCATTCCCAGGCAGCTGGAGTCACCCTCAACTTGTCCTATCCTTCCTGGCAGGATGACTGACCAGATTAGTTGGAAACAGACTAATAATCTGTTAGAATTTATAGGTCATTTAAACTCTAAAGATCTCAATAGGATCCTAATATGGGTTTTGGGCTTTCATCTGGAAAAAATGTAAAAAAAGTTAATAAATCTCTGTACTCAAGATCGAAAGTATTCAGGAAAAGTAAAATGTAGCCAAGTCATTCCATAGGCTTGTAGACCCAGATCTAAAGGATTATTATAAGGGTTATATTCATTAGATTTGTTAATGTTTAATGAAAAACATGGGTTGTTATCTCCTGTCAACTGAGTTTTTTGGTATCTTTCAGAAAAGGCATACGACATATCAATTTGTCCTTCACAGCTATTACAGCACAACAAACCTTAATCATTGTGTTGAGCAGACTGGAAAAATACAGTTCCCTGCAAGGGTAAGTTTCTCTTTCTGCATCCAAATGTATCAACCCTTGACCATGCCTGGGGTTTGCTTTTAACAAATACTAAAATAGCTGCAGATTAATTTCTCCCCAGTAATATGGTTTACTTATGACATTATCCCACAAAGCCCCAATTTCTAAACACTTGTAATGCAGAAATTTAACAACTCAGAAGCACTTACTTCTTCTGTCCATCATGTCTTATAAAGAAAGTGTGTCCGAAGAGCCTAGAAAGGGGTGGGGCGGGGGGGGGGGAGATGGACAGAGTTCATCTTCTGGGCACAAAAATCACTATGATGGGATCTGTCAAATTTGCTCATGTTGAATCTCTTCAATTATGTGGCAAAAGGGGTGTTCCTATTGATGGTCTCCTACTAAGCAGTGACATTTCTCCCCCAAAATCCTGCTTCATGAACCTGACATGGTAATTTTTTTAATGTAATAATTAGAAATACTGAAATTTCAAAATATCACCTTTGTTTTTTCTGTTATTTCTCCTTCATAGTAATTTTGGTTTTCAAAATTGTGCTACAGTTAGCTTTTTAACTTTTGTTTCAGACTTCCATGATGGAGAGCAATAAAATTGGGAGGAAGAAGAGCCTGGGGGAGTGGGGAGTGGGATAGAGATCAATGCCTCCTCTCTCCTCGAGAGTAGCAGGATTGGAAGGGAAAGTCTAAATCCCCAAAATATGACCTATCTTCTCAGAACAGTGCTTCGGGTCTATTCAGGAGTAGCAGGACTGGAAGGAAATGTCTATCCCCAAAGTGATGTCTATAATCTCAGAACAGTGCCTCTACTTGGGAGTATCAGGATTGGAAGGAAAAGTCTATATTCCCAAAATATGGTCTATCCGATAAGAATATTGCCTCCAATCTATTTGGAAGTAGCGAGATTGGGATGGAAAGTCTATCTGCAAAGGTTTTTTTCGATGTGTTTTTTTTTAATTAAAAAGTAAATGGGCAAGAACCTCACTTGCCCATGTGATAAATCTGAAAATAGATGATTTGAGGAGAAAATACAAGAAAGAACAAGCTATGATGGGATTTGAGACACAATACAATATGTACTCTTACATAATGCCATATGATGCTTCCCCCCCCCCCCCCAAAAAAAATGTTATGACATCCTTAGTTTCATCATCCCTACTATCACTATTTGCTCCCACTCCAATGTTACAAAAAACACTGATTGGGGACTTCAGCAATCAGAAGGACTAGCCAAAGCACCAAAGCCATTAAATATTTTCTCCAGACTCCACCTCACTAATAATATTGTGTGCCCCTGTCAGGCCCGTAGCCAGGATTTCATTTGGGGTGGGGGCTGAATTTTTTTTCAGGGGGGGTTGGGGGGACTGGGTTTGGGGGGGGGCTGAGTCTGAGTGAAAGAGGGTCTAGCCTAGCAAACCTTTTGTATCATTACCCCAATACCCCCATGCATATGGGATATATTGAGTATGGTGATCAGATCATGATATGAATAAACATAACAGTTTAAATAATGCACCAGTAAGGCCTTTTTGAGAACCACCATGAGAATTTTGGGGGGGGGGGCTGAAGCCCCCCGAGCCCCCCCCCCCCCCCCCCCCCGGCTACATGCCTGGCCCCTGTGAACACTTGAGAATACAGGCATCAACTCTGTAAATCCTTATTTGAAATATTAATAAAAACTTTTCCAAAACACGTCTTCCCCATGACCTTTTAAAATCAGTGGGTCTTAGATTGGCAAAGGGCTTTCGCTCTCCATCTGAGACATTAGTAAAAGGAAGCGAAGGATATTGCCGCAATCGATTAGCTCATTGTTTTAATCTTTGGTGTCTCAGGTGACCTGATTAATCTCCTATTCAGGAAATGAAGAAAGCTGGCAATTTCCATCTTTCTTTAATTTTACCATCTTGCTATTTCAATGCACAGCTAAAATGAAGTAATCAAGGGCATCACATCCTTTATAATAACAATATCTTTCCTGCTACCCTTTTCATAGAAAAGGTAAATATGGAATTCCTAAAATCATAGAGTTGGAGGAGACCACATGGGCCATCTAGTCCAACCCCCTGTCATGCGGAAAAAGCAATTGTAAAGACAGATATTCCAGGTCTCACCCACTTACAGTAAAAAAAAAGTTATGATATGTTATCTTTTAGACCAATCTATAAGTAATGTAATCCTTTTATGCTATTTTTTTAAAAAAAAAACAACATTTTTTCTTCTTCCTGGAGGAATGAAATATTAGTTGACTCAATACAATAATGTTGTTTGGGTTTGGGAATGTTATCCTTGCGTTATCCCCTTTACATCTAATAATTTGTCTTTTAAGGAAAAGGTCAAAACTGATCTATGCCTTTCAAATATATTTCCTTATTTGATCGCTTAATAGCTGCATTGATAGTCTGCTTGTCTCCAATGTGCTCAAGGTGATACACATGGTTCTTCTCCCAATAGCATTTGCACTTACAGGAGCTTGTGGAGTGTGGTTAAACAGAAAGAGGGAGAGTAGACCAAGGTCACTATTAACACTCTGACAAAATGAAAAGAAGTCTAGATTATGGAATATAGTGTGACATTAACGTCACAAGTTAAACTCCACTTAACTGATCTCACTGCTTATCTGTCTCTTCAAAGCATTTCAAGAATTGTGTGACTGGTTTATGGTCACCCAAGAGTACTTGTACTCAGTTCAGAGGGGAAAAAACATATTTTAAAAGATTTGTTTGGAATATTACACACTTCATAAAATTACAGGCATTATTACTTTTATCTGATAAACTTAGCATATCAGTGGTTACTGGAAATGAGACTGAGAAAGAGGAATTGGTTCTACAGAATTTGGCATACAAAGTTATTATTATTATTATTATTATTATTATTATTAGTCTACTGTACACTAGATGCATTTAGATATTTTGTATTCCTATAATTATTATGTGAAAAGGAAAATAAATACTAGTATCAGTGCACTACCACACTCCCATTTTTCACCATCCTCATTGAAATCTTTAGATGATGACGATGATGATGATGATTATATTTCTATTTATTTCTAACCCACTTTATCTCCTCCGAAGGGGACTCAAATCAGCTTAACATAAAAGCATCAGCATAACAATTTAAAATATACAAATATGTGAACATTAAAATAGGAATACAGTATTAAAAATCCCAGTTAAAAAACCATTAAAAACTATTCAGAGTTAAAAACTTCAGCACCCCCTGAATTGATCTTAAAAACCTTCATCTTTAGATCGCCCCCCTCCCTCCTAACATTTCGAAAACAAGTCAAAACCTGGCTTTTCAAGAAAGCTTTTGCAAATGCAGTGTAACTGGCAAATTTAGATCCATGGAATGACTGGATGATGCAATTGGAAAATGTTTTTAATAAGGAGACACTGAAGACTTATGTTTTTACTAGTTTTATATGGTTTTATATTATATGTTAATTGTTTTTTAATGGTAATTTATGTTGTTGGGGGCATCGAATTGTCCCGACTGTAAACTGCCTTGAGTCACCTTTAGGCGGAGAAAGGTGGTATATAAATACAGTAAATAAATAAATAAATAAATAAATAAATAAATAAATAAATGTCTGCCTGACTACTCTGGGCAGGGAGTTCCAGAGGTGATGCGCAGCCACCAAGAAGGAAGGCCCACTCTCTCATTCCCAACAACCAAACTTGAGATGAGGGTGAGACTGAGAGAAGGGTCTCTCCTGAAGATCTCAGTGCCTGGGCAGATTTGTACAAGGGGATGCGGTCCAGTAGCCTGGACCTGGACTGTCTAGGGCAGGGGTCAGGAACCTTCGGCCCTCCAGGTGTGGACTTCAACTCCCACAATTCCTTGAGGCTCGGTAAGCCTTTGGGGCGAATGCCGAGCCTCAAGGAATTGTGGGAGTTGAAGTCCACCACACCTGGAGGGCCGAAGGTTCCCCATGCCTGGTCTAGGGCTTTAATGGTCATAACCAGCACTTTGAAACAGATTGGCAGCCAATGGAGCTGCTGTAACAAGGTGGTTGACCGCCCCCTGTAACCAGCCCCAGTTAGCAACCTGGACCAGCTGAGGTTTCCAAGCACATTTCAGGGGCAGCCCCATGTAGAGCGAATTACAGTAGATCTGTAAACATCTGAATTATTTTTCTTATGATTAAAACATACACTGAAATGTGTATAGAAATGCAATCATCGTTTTTTAAAGGAAAGAAACAGTCACTTGGATTTCAGATGGTTTTGCATGTTTGAATATTTGTATGTACATCATGAGATATTTTGAAGATGGTACCCAAGTCTAACCACAAAATTCCTTAATTTGTCTTATAGACATCACTTGGAAGTAATTTTATACACATACACACAAACACACACACATATGAAATAAATTTTATAAATTATAAAACGCATTTTTACATTATTTTCACTATTATTTTTCCTTACATGAATATAGTTCAAGAAAGAGGATACAAACACAAACCATGTCTACACCCGCACCATTGGCTATCTTCTATGTCTACACCTGCACCATTGCCTATGCTGGGGTCCAAAACTATATGGAGGGCCACATTTACTCACCCCTGTTATAGAGGGATGGAATTTTGCTTCCCTCTGTTTTTTTTTTTCCATAGGAGTGAGTGTGTAAACATCATAGCAATTTAAAATACTATGCTCTCTTTTGATCTACCAAGTTCTTATTCCAGCATTTTCATTTCCCAGTCATTGCTTTCATCTAGCATTGCCAGAAAATGAACATTACTTTTCTAAATCCATTGACAGACAATAGCCCAAATACATATTTTCTGTGTAATGAATAAATTATTTGATGAAGAAGTCAAAAGAGAGACACCCTGAGATATAGCTTAGGAGAGATTTCCTATTTCATAGATTGCTTTTCTTAATGCAAATAAGATTTGCAACATCACATGATCACTTGCTTCATTTCTGTCCTTATCTACTTCCATTAAGAATAACCTAGTGAGTTTTCTTTCAATAGCTGGAACTTTGTCAGATGGTACAAAAATTAAAATAATTGTCACAGCTTTGAATCATTGAACAGATTTTCTGTTGAACAACAGAACAAAGGAATATTCAGTGCAGGCTTTTCTGTAAAGCTTAAACTCAACTCAAAGAGACACCAAAAGTTCGGAATTTAGAAAAGGCATGTAAAAGTTAAGCCACTCTAGTACATCACATTGTGCAAAGTGTAGGAAAGATTGTGCAACTGTTAAAACTAACAGGTATTATAACAGCAATGGAGACAAAGAAGTAATCCTTTCACTGAAAAAAATATGCTGCATAGAAAAGCAAAAAGCATGAAAAAGTGCAGGTACACATTGTAATGTATCAAAAGTAACAAGTAACAAATGTCAGATTTAAATTTTGATCATTCGATGGCTCAAATGCAATTTCATGTCTTTGAGATTTTTCATGATTATGAGTTTAATTGGTATATTGTGTTTATCAACTATGCAAGTATAATAATTTCCCTTTATTCAATTTTTTGAGATTGTTAATTGATTATGAAAAAATAAAAAATATTCATTTTTAAAAGAAAGATTTTTTTTTAGAAATTTTACAACACAATTCTATATACGTATATTCAAAGTTCTATTGAGTATACTCTACATGTGAGTTCATTTTATATATGCGGGTTTATGTTGGTATATGTTAGTTTTCTTTGGGTTTGTGAGTTGCCATGCGGTCAGCCAAGTAGCCTGGACCTGTCTAGGGCTTTAATGGTCATAACCAGCACATTAAATATTTGCCCGTTTGTTTGTTGGAATCTGCCCTGAGTCCTCCTGGAGAGATAGGGCAAAATACAAATAAATTATCATCATCATCATCATCATCATCATCATCATCATCATCATCATTTTTTTACTCCAAGGAACCTGGATTGAAATGTTAAAGACTGAACTAAACTATAAAGTATTTGTATTCGAATGTTTAAAGATTCATGAAAATGGTAAACATTTGCCAATCCACAGTTAGAGCTAGAAAGAAATGCTGTTAAGTTTCACACCCTCCACAAACTTTTTTTTGCACTGCCTTAGACTTGTGAAAAATTGTGCATTAATCATTTGGACATTTGTGACCTGGGTTTTCTGAGATTTTAGATGATGTAAAACCCACATTTTCAACAGGCTTCTGTCTTATCAAGCATTATTGTCTTTTCAAGTGAATCACGTCTTGTCATATAGCCGAAGCATGAGAGTCTCAGTTTGGACATTTTGACTTCAAGAGATTTTGTCTTTTTAGTCATCTAAGATACCTGTAGAACCCTTCTTCAGCACCACATTTCAAATGAGTTGATTTTCTTCCTGTTAGCATTCTTCGCTTGCCAACTTTCACAGCCATGCAAAGAAACTGAAAATTTAGTGGACCCAATGCATCCATGAGCTCTATGTTTGCAGATTTAACCAAGGATGGACTGAAAATCTAGAAATGGTAAATCTATCAAACAATCTGAGATATAGTATAAATAGACTGAACAGTGATCCTGGGGCAGCAATAGAGACAGCAGCAAGACCCGGCCATAAGGCTTGTATTTTCAGACCTTACAAAGCAGGCTCCCTGGAGTGGGAAGAGACAGACAGTAAACCCCCTGTGGTAGACATGCATTCTTAGACCTTTTGAAGTTGATGATGGGTGGGTTTCCCAGAGGAGAAGAAAAATGTACATCCCTGTAAATACAGTAATATGTCATAGTGATGGTAATGAATGAGCAAAAGAACTTCTAAGGCTACTTGTGGTGAGTGGCCCCTGTCTTTCTCTGAAAATTGAGTGGCTCCTAAAAAGCAATTTTGTGGCTAAAGCAACCACTCAAGGATTTCTCCCTTAAAGATTAAGGGGATGAGAAAATAAGCACCTTAGATTTTTTTTTAAAGTGGCATGTCAATTGCTGAAGTGAGCCATAAGATAAGTAAGAATGAATTGAGCATTTGACCAATGAAGCAGAAAGTAGTTGAAATTAGAGGATATGTTGGCATTGAGCCTACAATGGCAAAACGGTTCTCTCTGGTTTCTGAGAAAGTGCTTGCAAAAATTCAGTAAGCATTACGTATGTAGCTAAAGGACATGTCACAGAAGCATATCCCTGCTGATGCCAACATAATGTGTCAAGAAGCACTTAACCTATATAAAGTGCTGAAGGCTTCAGGAAAGCAAGAGGAAGGAGTTTAAAGTTGGTAAGGGATACTAGCTAGCCATGTAAAGTTCCACAGTTTCAAGAATATTACGACCATGGAACAATTAGTATCAGCCAACACTGAAGCAGCATTCCTAAAAGAGTTCAAGAAACTTGTAGAAATGTTACCTTTCAGAGCAAGTCTTCAAGTGTAACAAAATAATCTTGTTCTGGATGCTGAATTGTACCAACATCCATAAGAGTGCCAAGCAGTCTCTGGGGTTCAAGGCTTGGAACAATTACTTTACTCAGGAGAAATGCCTCTAGAACATGGCCCTATAGCCCGAAAAAACCCACAAGAACCTAATTACTTTACTCTTTGCTACTGTGTGGCAATACAGCAGCTCACATGATTATGTTTTTCTCATACTCCCCAAACACTTAAAAACACAAACAAAAATGTCCTGCCCATCTTCTGGTAGGACAGCCAGAAGGTATGGATGATGACAATTTCCTCTTTGGAATGGTTTAACCAGAGCTTTATTCCCAAAGTAAAGAAATACCTCACACGCAAGGGACTGCCATTCGAGATCCCCCCCACATAACTAGCAATGCTCCCAGCTATCTCCAATCAATCTGCTTTTTCAATGATAATCTAGAAGTCATATTCTTGCCTCCTAAGCCTACATCACTGCAGAAGCCACTCAAGCAAGGCATCATCAAATGTCTCAACTTATGGTGGATTTGTGCTGCCCTTAACGTTATTCTGACTGCAACATCATAGCTTCATGGAGGGGCTTCATAATTGCAATGCTTCATAATGACAATGCTATTGTTATTCTTGCAGAAGCCGTAGATGTCCTAAAACCTGAAAGAATTATTGAATGTTGGAATCCATATCCAGATGAAATAATCAATGTTTTCAGGGGGTTTCCACTATTAATGTAGATGCCAGGAATCTTGAATATTGCAAGAGAACGCTGTGGAATGGCTTATTTGACATGATAAGAGAAGATATCATGGAACACATAGAAAACATGGACAAACCTTACAATTGAAGAAGTAAAAATCTACTGTAATCCTCTACAGATATTAATAGTGATGGTGAATATTTAGAAGAGGAATCGCCATCATTTTGGAAATTTTTAAAATTGGTGCAGTTTTTCAAAAGTGTAAAAGGATATGATTTTCAAGTACAATCCTTCTATGGTGGGGTATTAAAATTTCTCAGCCATGTGCTCCATTCCCTCACCAGAGTATTACATAAAATAAAGCCACAACAGTTAAATAGTGTTATAATTGTGTAGTACAAAGTGTTCCCAGATCGGTCTAAAGAAGCCAACCCCACAGACAGGAGTTTATTATGCATGGCAGGCAAATAGTAATTACATTAGGATAACAACTTCTTTATCTTGTCCCTTTCCTGCTGCCATCCTAGTGGGAAATGTATTTCTGTCTGGCCCCTTCTACATTGCCATATAAAATCCAGAGTATCTGATTTGAACTGGATTATATGGCTGTGTAGGCTCATATAAACCAGTTCAAAGCAGATAATGTGGATTATCTGTTTTAATAATTTGGATTATATGGCAGTGTAGAAGGGCCTCACAAACATAAATAATCTCTGAATTACTTTTGAATTACTTTTGTAAAAGAAATACCTTCCATTGGTCTACTTTGAAAATGAGTACAAATTTGAGATAAATACAAAGCAAAAGGATTTGTAACTGCTCCATATTCACTAGTGATACATATTAATGACAGAAGAACTATTGCTATAGTAATAAAAAACAACAACCCAGAACTTACCTTAAACTCCAGAGAGCCAGTCTGTGCAATAGAGGTTTGCGGCATTGATGAGTGTGTCACGTCAGAATGATAAGGATCGATTCCTTAGGTTATTCAGAACTATGTTTATGTAGTGGCTTATTTTATTTTATTGCTAAGAAAACAGTTTTTTATCCTGATACTCAGTTTCTCTTTCACAGATGATTTATTGGATATTACCAGTTCCTTCTTCTTTTGGTCATAATGGCATGTCAGAAGAGAGGATGCGACATATAACTGCAGAGTAGAATAGATAGTTACTTCATGGCAGTTTGAAAAGTAAGACATTCTAGGCTGGGTTGAGAGGAAGCAGTCTCATGCCTTCCAGGTGCTTTGGTCTATAAATATCATAATTCCTGATCACTACTCATGGTTTTTACTGGTTTACAAAAGCTATAGTTCAGCCCTTGCAGGAAGGAGCCCCCAGTAGTGCAATGAGTTAACCCCTTGTGCCAGCAGGACTAAAGACTAACAGGTCGGTGGTTTGAATCTGGTGAGAGCATGGATGAACTCCCTCTGTCAGCTCCAATTCCTCATGTGGGGGCATGAGAGAAGTCTCTCACAAGGATGGTAAAACATCAAAACATCCGGACATCCCCTGGGCAACGTCCTTGCAAACGGCCAATGATCACACAAGAAGCGGCTTGCAGTCTCCCAAATCACTCCTGACATGAAAAAAAAAACACTTGAAGGAAGCATGTAGTGGTCAGTCCCTGTGCAAGTGTGTGTGTAGAACTACATCATAAAGCTAAGCTTTTTGGGTCACAACCCTATCCATATTTTCCTCCGGAGTAAATAGCATTGATTTCAGTGGGATTTGATTCTGAGCAGACATGCAATGGATCATGCAGCTAATATATTTGACAGCACTGGTCAATTTAAAATCTTTGCTGAGTTAAATTCACGAGTTGTTTTCCTAAACAAAATGCAAGGTTCTTGGCTCAACTTTCAGAAAGAATCCATTTGTTTACAATTTTTGCTGAAAAATATTTTGTGTTCAGAAAGGTCAGTTGCTATGGGCAAACATGAATGAACATCTCAAAGGAATATGAATCAGTGCTAATGTTGTATGCCATGTGTTGACAAAGGTTTGTCATTGTCATTTATATCTCAAGGGTAAATTGGAAAGGGTGGAAAGAGAGGGAGAGGACATGATTTGTGTTTTAAGGAACATGGCTGAACTTATTAGCTCAACATGGCATGTAGTGAATAAAATCAATTGAAAGGTCGTAAGTGGAGAAGTGGTTGTGCTCTGACTTTGCTAAGGACTAACTACTTTGTCACACTAGAGAATGAATCCACTTTAAATCTGGTTTCTGCCTCCTGCAGAATTCTGGATTTTGTAGTTTAGTGAGGCTGTTAAAGGCTCCTCCCTAAACTACAAACCCCAGAGTTCTGCAGGAGGCAGCAACTGGATTTAAAGTGAATTCATTCTCTAGTGTGATGAGGTCCTAAGTGATGAATGCAAAGCTAATAGAGAATTTACTTTGAGATGGATATCCATCAGCCATAACATAGCTTCTGGATATTCTGACATATTTGCTACCATGTAACACAGCAAATGTCAGGTGTGGCCTTTCTGAAGTAGAGATTGGTGAGCATTTCAAGTTGCTTTTTGATAATACTTTCTCACATTGCAAATTTAGAATGGAAAATAATTGAGATGGAAAATCTAAAGCTGACAGATTTGTCCACCTGGACTCATAATATAGAATGTTTAGCTTTTTAAAAGTATCTCATTGGATCTCTCTATATATAATCAGTTTTGGATTCCAATTGGAAACTGAAATTTTGAAGAAAAAAAGCCCAGATTCCACATCTCCTATTGACATACATCAAGAAAACTAAACACTTTTTACTAAATACCTTTTGTGTGGTTTATTTTCAAATATCTTCAAGGAATTTGGAAATATTATCAGTAATAAAGATGTAATTAAACATTGCAAATTTCACCATGCTCAGTGGTTTTTGTATAACAATTTTAAAAGCATGCATACACAGGTGAATTTTTTAATATTGTTACTAAATCTCTCCTAGAATTTGAAATATAATATAGATTTGTGGATTAAGAACTGTACCAAAGAGTAACTGGTTAAAGAATAAGAGTTATGGTAAATTACAGTACTGTGTTGAAAGATAGCACAGTAAGTTATAGATAGGGAGACAGCAGTATATGGCAAAGGTGGCAGGCTGTTTAAGAGGCAGAGTAAAGTAGCAGGCATCTGGGACTGTTCCTTTACCTAAGGTCACCAGACTGGAGCTCCAAATAGCATCTGCCAGGTTAGGGGCTAAAGTACTGCTGAAATGAATAGTGCAACAAAAAAACCCCCCAAATATAATGACACAATTATTATTTCAATGAAAGGCAGCTCCATTTGGCACTGGATAGACAATGGACAGCTCTGGTTGGCAGGAATAAGAAAGCAGAAGGGAAGAGGTACAGCAGAGAGCTTCTTAAAGTAATTGAGCAGAATGTTGATACTATCATGCCCTGGCAGCTTATATCTGCTCATTTGCTACCTACAGTGACAGAAAATAGTAACCTTGGAATATGAATCCATATCTGAGTGGTCCCTGGTAATGTTCTGCTTGTTTTGTGATATCCCAGACTGCCTCCTTTTCATCTCAGGAGCTGTTTTGGGGCTCATCTATATGGGATTAATAGCCCATACTCATGTGCAGTTGATTCTGGTTATCCATACAATGTTCTACCATTTCTGGTGGTTATTGTGAAGTTAATGCAATGGCCCCATGTTATGAAAAGTTGAGGGATATTTCAAACTTTTCCTGAAACAATCCTGTGACTTCAGCAAAGTGTGGATAGCAGTGCCAGGTCCAGAAGGGATGGTAATTGTTGCTATCCCCTTTCCCTCTGCTCACGAGTTCAGGGAAAAGGAGACAGGTTGGACCTGTGTCACTGCCATTGTTGCTCTTAGATTACTGTAGAGCTCTATGTGAGGATAACCACCTCCATCATCCTGCTCTTGTAGGTTCCTCTGGTAATCTCAGCACAGTGTCCCTGTAATGGTCAGGACCTCACACTGATGTCTAGGAGGGAAGACATGGTCCAGTGGGACCAATGTGATGTCAGTTTGGCTATACTTTCTGAACTCTAACCTGCTGCCACAATTAGTTGGAAATTGTGTCTGTGGCTGCTTTTGGGGCTAGTCCAGTCTCGGGCCAGTGCAGATGAGGCCCGAGACTGGACTAGTTCAGTCTGGACTGTCATAGTTCAGTTTTTCAAATTGCCATCTTCTAACTGTCTCTGACTCAAACGGAGCCTTTCTGACAATAGATACAGGCCTGTTCCAGCTACCACTACTTTCGGTTTTTTAATGCTTTATTGAAGAAGAAATAAGTTTGCTCACACTACCACCAAAACTACTTCTCCTTACAAATTTTACTTAGGGTGAAAGAAAAGCAGCCTGGCTTCCTCTGAAAATCAAATTTAGTGGACTGCTTATCAACCAGTGTGAACAAAATGAAAATCCAATAGGCTGTTAGAAATTGTGGGAGTTGAAGTCCAAAACACCTGGAGGGTCGAAGTTTGTCTACACCTAGTATAGATGCTCCCTAGGACCCCTTCTACACAGCTGAATAAAATCCCACATTATCTACTTTGAACTGGAAAATATGGCAATGTGGAATCAAATAATCCCAGTTCAAATCAGATATTGTGTGATTTTCTGCCTTGATATTCTGGGTTATATAACTGTGTGGAAGGACCTTAAGTCACTTAAGAATAACCATGACCAGTATGGTTGAGATGGGAGTGAACAAGCAATTTAACTAAATAATAAAAAAAATACTATTCAGAAATAACAAGTTAACAAAAAAGACAACCACCAGAAACTTGGTGCTAAGCTACTCAACAAGAGAAAAGATTAGGAAAGGAGAGGGCCCTTCCACACAGCCCTATATCCCAGAATATCAAGGCAGAAAATCCCACATTATCTAAGTGTGAACTTGGCTAACCCAGTTCAAAGCAGATATTGTGGGATTTTCCGCCTTGATATTCTGGGATATAGCGCTGTGTAGAAGGACCCAGAGAGAGACTACAATGACACAATAATCAATAGTACTAATCCAATCTTTCAATTGTCTGTTGCTAACAGAAAAATAAAGAGAAACATGAAATTAACCATATTTCAAGAAGTTTTAGAATCTTGACAATTTCTCAGATCATAAACCACATAAAATCCTCACCTATTTCTGCCCAAATTCAGTAGGTTCAGATTTACCCAGTGAACAGCTACCATTATTTTGCATGCCTGCCATACAGCTTTAAAAGAAGAAAGAATTTTTCAGAAAAAAAGAGATAGTGACCTTAACTTAGCACCATTGACATGGATGATTTCAAAGGCATTCAAAGCCAATACATGAAGACAATTTTCTCCCATCTCCAACAGATAGTAGATGGAGTTCAGCTGTGTAGGTTGCAGATTCACTTTTCTATACTCTTTCAACATAATGATTTTATCCATGGCATTGACTCTGAGCAGGAACATTTCTATTATATGGAAACATAATGTGGAAATATCTTTGTTTCAAAGATAGTGTAGAATAGATCATTTTTGCCAGTGATATTTCTTTTTTCTTCAAAACAAGTTCTCACATTTTAAAATCACACTTCCTGTAAACCCACTTTCTTGGTAAATATGAGAGCACAACTTCAAACTGGAAGATTAGCAGCAGCAGAAGACTATATAGTTTAACCATTATCTTAATAGGAACAGACTTTCATGGGTAAACATTCATTTACATCGGTGATTTAAGTGTAAGAAAAATTTAAGCATAATTAAGAATATGTAATGATTCCTTCTGTAAATAGTAATTGATTACACTGAGGCTTATAAACTCTCCTGATTAGTGATGAATAATGCAAATATGCAAAATAAAAATAGGCAGCTATTAATGCTCAACCAAATGTATTTTTGAGGAAATGACATGCAAATTCCCACCAAATGATTTTTACTGGATGTGGGAGGGGTGGAGATCACAGCTGAAATTTTACATAACATTTACATGGTAGTAACTCCCATTAAAGTCAATGAAACATATTTGTGAGTGAACATGTACTAAAGTACACTGTAAGCACGGTTTCTTGTCTAAAACAGTATTCTATGGATTTTAATTGCAGCAAGCTTCCATTGAATAAATGAAAGGAAATGTGATTGTGAATTAAATCTGAGAGATGTTGAACAACCCCCTTCCCTAAATTATACTTTGCATAGAAAAATAAATACTAGGATGAAATATTAAAGTCAGCATAGCACAACTCAATTTAAACCTTGAAAGCGGTTGTGTCTGCAATGCATAAATGGATGCAATTAGAACTGCATAAATGTCAGTGCATTATATTGGTAATGGATTTCTGAAAGTGAATGAATAAAGCAATTTGATGTGTGAAGTACAAAAACGACAACTAAAATGGCCTGACCATTCCTTAATATATGCTTACCATCAAGCATTAGATTTGATTAACCCATACACTGAAGCCTTCCTTTTTATCCTCCACACCTTAGGAAATCAATTCCTAAATCAGATAATTTCTTTTCCTCTGCCAACCCTCTGTTCACAGACTGGTCCAATGTTAGAACATGAGGCATTTTCAGGTAGCTAACATGGCTCTGGAATTTCAATAGGGTTTAACCATCCTGTAACACCTAATCTAGTACCTACAAATGTGTACTTTTCAATTGTCCTGATTTTGTAGCCACTGTCTTGAATAATTCTCTATCATCCCAATTTTAGAAGATCAGCAGCAAATAGCAGATATTGTAGGCTATATTTCAGAGGAAGAGAAAACCATTTTTAAATAGTTTTTATTGACATATTTGAAAAATAACAGTGAAAGAGGGTGAATATTGAAAAGAAGATAGAACAGTAGGAAAAAGATAAAAAGACGCCATCCCTCCCTATTTTTTGTCTGGGAAAATCCTATAAAATTCCCAGAGCCACCATATGTGACAGGGGACATAAAATCACACATGTACACTAACTGGATCATTGATCATTGTTATGCATTTTTATGCTGGTAATTACTTTCCTTTAGCATACCAAAACATAGTAGTATATATGCAAATTTAGAAATGTGTAAGTTGCTATCTTAACAAAGAGTGTTACCAAGCATAATTCAAAGTGCTGGCTTTATTCTATAAACCAGTCGTTCTCAACCTGTGGGTCCTCAGAAGTTTTGGCCTTCAAGTCCTAGAAATCCTAACAGCTGGTAAACTGGCTGGGATTCCTGGGAGTTGCAGGCCAAAACACCTGGGGACCCACAGGTTGAAAACCACTGCCCTACACAATTCTGGCCCAGCTTACCTGTCTGAACGTGCACCACCTTGGAGGTTAAAATAAGAGAGGTCAGCTCTCAGTCCCAACTCCTTTGCAGGTGCAATTGGTGGGGACAAGAGACAGGGTCTCTCAGCAAGGCCCCTTGCCTTTGGAACTCTCTCCACAGTGAAATCAGATCCACTTCCTTCCTCCTGATCTTGAGAAAGAAATTAAAAACATGGTTGTGGAATCAAGCTTTTGGACAGTAATTCTTCAGTTAAATAAGTGAATACGGAATAGTGTAACTACGACTGGAACGGTTCCAGACTATGATTTTGATTGCATGGTTTTAATAACTGGTTTTAATTCCGAGATGTTTTTAACTTTTTGGTTTTTAATGTATATGCTTAGTTCATTTGTCTATCTATTCATGTGGCATTGAATTGCTGCCTACTTGTAAACCACTCTGAGTCTCCTTTGGGATGAGAAGGGCAGGGTATAAATGTAGTACATACATACATACATACATACATGCAGTTTTCAGCTCCTTTTCAGTTTCACACTCCTCTACTCACATTCTCACTTTGTCCTCAGTGTACCTTTTTGCAAATTGAGTTGAAAGTGCAAAAGTAGTTTGTACTCAGAAGGTGGGAGAAAAAAGGTGAGGATAAAAACATTTCGCCTTTCCCTGTAGATTCAGGCAAAAGCAAACTGGTAACCATCCCTTGCTGGTGTTGTGGGTTAAATCACTGAGCTGCTAACTTACAGACCAAAAGGTCAGCAGCTCAAATCCAGGGAGCGGGGTGAGCTCCTGCTGTTAGCCCCAGCTCCTGCCAACCTAGAAGTTCAAAAACATGCAAATAGAAGTAGATCAGCAGGTATAGCTACTGCATGAAGGTAATGGCACTCCATGCAGTGATGCTGGCCACATGACCTTGGAAGTGTCTATTGACAACACTGTCTCTTCATCTTAGAAATGAAGATGAGCATCACCCCCCAGAGTTAGACACGACTAAACTTAATGCCTTTACCTTTACTTAATCATCTTCAAGCATGGATATTCTTCCGCAAAAAGAAAGTTTGTCATCTAAGGCCCCTTCTACACTGCCATATAATCCAGATTATCAAATCAGATAATCCACATTATCTGCTTTGAATTGGATTATATGAGTCTACACTGCCATGTAATCCAGTTCAAAGCAAATAATCTGAATTTATATAGTAGTGTGGAAGGTTCTTAACCACTCTCTGGTGCTATGTCTCTTCATCTCTGAAGTGATGGTGGGCATGCAAACAGGTTGTTGAGCTGAAGATGGTATGTCACACTCTCATCCTACCCAATTTATAACAATCCTGAGAAGTAGGACAGCAGGTGACACGCTGTCTTTATGGCACTTCGAGTGTTTCATGGCTTAATATGAACTAAAATCTGTACCTCCCAAGTGTTAATCCAACCACTATTGCACCAGATTGGTCCTCTAAAATATACATTCTTAGATATATCCAGAATTTTGGCACAGTTGTTACTGGCATTTTCCGTTATTTAACTATGATTTTTAAGTGTGCTTTGTTCTTCTCTTTGTCCTCATAACAGAGGACAACAGTACTTCTGATGGATTTACCCTTGGAAAACAAATTAGGATTCCCAAATGTTTCTAGACTGAAAATCAATGTGCATAAAGCAAGAAAAATGCATGATGCAATCTTCAGAACATTTGCTCAACCAGTGAAGTCAGGAAACTAGGTCACTCTACAATTGGTAACTAAGCGAGCAATCTTCAGTATGATCAATTCCCAGTATATATTATAAGATGTAGCACTCAGTACACCGTCAACTATGTTTACTACCAGTGGTCTCAAAAGAAAGGTTCTGGCTTTCAAAAAAAGCCTGTCAGTTGTATAGTCTGATCTGGAAGATATTTTCCTAATTCTAGATATGTACCAGTAAGATTTGACTCAAGAGGAGTAACATTATAGATAAAATATATGCTACCATATAAGATACAAACTTCAGATGTTGTAGGACACTGTTTTCAAGGTTGATAAGGACTGAATAGGGTTTCCATATCTTATTATATATGCTGTCTAGGCATGCCACCAAGTGCTTCAAGGACCCAAAATGATGTGAGGAGACAGTTCAAGGGACAGAAGAGAATATGGTGTATTTTAGTGCATAACAATCAAAGAAGTGACCACTTTGGACCACCATTTGGACCACCATTTCTCTGTTTGAAAAGAAGTTTAAAGTATAAGTTGAAAAATAGGATAAAAGATTAAGATACTTTGCTCTCATGTTTTTCTTCAAAAAGAAATGTGGTTGTTAATTTCAAGCATAAGAGTAGAAAGAGAATGAGCCAAAGGATATTAGTGAGACAGAGAACATCACTTGCATCTATCGGTGAAAATTTGATGGCAAAAGATAATGGGGATAGAAATTTGATGTGAACATTGAGATGTCTGTAAACAAGCTCAAAAGTAACTGTACTTTCTCAGTTACTTGTACCAAATTCTTTTTAAAAATGGGTAACCAATTATGGATGTATCTTAATTAGATATTTTACCCCTATTCTGTGATATGATTACAACTGTTTCAGTTAAGTGAGTGCAGTTTCACCAGATGAAATAAGACTATCACAAAGCTTCTGGTGTATCGAATGCCTTCTAATGTTCTATGGGCGTAAAGAGAAATGTTTTGCTTAAAGAAATAACTTTCAGATATTTTTGAGACATAAAAGAAGAGACATATTTTTCTTACGCTGAATTACAACCGTTTTAGAGCCATTCAAATTGGCAGCCATTACCAGTTTTTCTGACACTGAAAAAGTTTGTCCTACATGGACAAAAAAATTGCCTTTCCTTTCTGTCCTGAATATTCCACCATTTAGTTTTTGTGGATTGTTCCAGTATGTAAGCTGGATATACACTGTAAGATAATGCAGTTTGAACTGCATTATATGACCAGTGTAGACCCATATAATGCAGTTCAAACCGACCATATAATGCAGATCAAACTTTTTTTATTTTCACCAAATCTATCTGATTGTATACACATGTATTATGAATCCCCTTGATTCATCTTCAGTTGACCATTCTTAATGTGTACTCTTATTCAAATTAAAGGTGACAAAGGGGTGATGCTGTAGCCCAAAGGTAGACACCATATTTTTTATATGTCATTTTAGGAAAGAATCCTGCCAGAAATCCGGCAGAGCCACTGCCAGTTAGTGTTGACAATAATAGGTCTGACTTTGTACAAGGGGGCTTTCAACTAGCAAAAAACTAAACTTATCTTTTTAGAAAGTTAAAGTGCATTTTCTCTTGAAAGCAAAATAATGTATAGTACAAAGACTAGAATAACTTTAATGTTTGTGTTGCTAATATAAGGTTCTCCTCATGCTGTCATCTACCCTGAGCAGTAGAAAATCTAATCATCCCCAAATCTCAATAATAAAACAATTTACATGAAACACTGCTGTTGTAAATAATTTCATTTTGTATGTGGCTTATTCTGGTTATTTTCTTTCTTTTGCTCTCTTCTGTGGGGCTAATTAAATTTCCCTACACTGAATCTTTTTTCTTCTCCGTATGGCCATATAAAAATAATATCAAACTGAAAGTTTAATTAAAAAGTCCAAAATGTAATAGACAAAAGGAGATGACCTTTCAGGGAAAAAAATATGTTTGAAACTTTGAAGCCAATTATGCCACATCTTTTTTCCCCATTCCAAACATATCCTCCCCCCCCCCCCCCAGTTTATTGTTTGTGATTCACTCTTTTATTTCAAGACTTGTCTCTTTGTTGCCAAGATCTATTAATGTGATAGGAATAATTATTTTAATTATGATTTAGCTTATAAAAATGTTTTAAAGGGCCAGAAAAAAATGGAATTATGACAAACAAGTTTACCTGGAGAGAAGGAATTCTGGAGAAATGGATTTCTCTGTGCACAGCCAAATAACAGTAATAAAGCAACATCATTGCTTTCTTAAATCTAGAGAGAACGGTTTTCCAGCATATTGAATCCTGGTGAGCTGACACAGCCATCATTTTATTATTGGAAGGAAAAATGGTACAGAGGTGGTAAAAGAAATGTTGGATTCTTCAATTGAAAAGGATTTATAAATAACTGAAAGAGGATAGGATTCTTCTTTCCCCATGACGCTTTTGCCCAAAGTCCTTGGGTGACCAATGGGTAGATAAAATAGCACTGATGCACTATCTGAGCAACTGCCAGAGTTGGGAGGCAATTGCCCACCTGCAGGAGCTCAGAAGTGTACATTCTTTGCCCATCTCCCTATTTTTTGTTTGCCAAAGCATTTCAGTGGCACAAAACATAATAAATAGAAAGATGGGCACGACAAGAAGGAGAAGATAGTTGTAGTGCTGCTGGGTCTCTCACTGCTTGCAGAAAAGACAATAACCTTCTTTTTAGGGGTCACTGTATGGCCAAGAATCTGAGAAAACTAAAATAGGTTCAATAAGCCACCTTCTTCATTTACTTTTTAGTTTTTCCTGAAACAGAAGCTTCACCCCACTGCTGGGACATTATTCTGCTTAAGCTTATTAAGTGCCCAGATAAGTCTGCCTAGAGATCAAGGGAAAGGGAAAGTAGAAACTTCAGTCAGTTCCATGACTTATATTGGGTTTCAGTGGAAGCGGAGGTCTGGTCCAGGTGCAAAGTTGGTAAATTTCTATTTCTCCAAGAACGGCAAGATGTGTGAACAATGAAATAGGCTTTTTTTGCCCTGTAGATTCAAAATACTCAGAGTTTGGCTTTCAGAATAATGGGAAACTGCAGCTTTTCCATGAACTGTATATTTTCTCAGAAGTTATGCACCTTCCCCCTGAAAAATGAACAACAATTGGCATAGAAAGGACTGTTATAAGGCAGTCCTTTAGTTTTATGCACAATTGTTTTTTAACACCTAGTAATAAGCAATTTAAACAACAGGAATATTGTTTAAAATCAGCAATATTGTACAACAAAACTATATGACTACATTCGTGCAACATTTTGCTGCAACATTGTTGCTATGTGACATTGCTGTTTACCATGTTAAAAACCAATCTTGCCAACTTTTACAATGGGTTTGTGCCAAACTGATCTTTAAACCACTTGGCTGATTGATCACACCAGGGCAACAGCTTTCCTTGTTCTGGAGGTGCATCTGAGGTTTATTTGGGTTAGCCCAAGCTCTCTTAGCACACAATATAGAAAGTGAAGTGCTGTTCTCTACCTAATATAACAAAGGATATGTAGCAACACAAATAGCTGCTTAACATACCTGCTCTGTAGTCACACCTCACCCACAGGAGGAAGCAGCAGTAAAGTAATCTTGCCTTCTACCTCTATTTTATCCTATGATATGGAATGCCATATCATAGGATAAAATAGAGGTAGAAGACAAGATTACTTTATGTTGTAAACTCAGACACAATAGGACAATGAGCCAAAGTCAAGAGTCTGCTAACAAAAAAGCCCAAATTCTTGAGTCCTTCAAAGTTCAGCTGGAATAACAGAAATACAAACAGCAAACAGTTAAAGGTAAGCCAGTACTGAGTTCCAAAGTACAATTAGCTGGAGTCAAGTTGGAGAAGCAAAAGAGTCAAGTCGGAAACAAATGAAAGCCAAGGTCACAATCCAGGGTCAGAAAAACCGGCATTTCGAAAAGCAGCAGAGTCAGGTTCCAAGCCAAGAAACAACAATGTTGTCTGCCACAGCAATATTCTACATTGAGATCCATTTTATCCTATGAACACAACAGTTGCTTGTTTAATGTTAATTTCTATGCTAATTTTATTTTTTCTTCGTGGTCTCTGCGAATGCACACTTGTGGAGAGACTGCGCCTGCGCGGGCTCCAACGGAAACTTCTACATTTTAAAACTTTCAAGTTTTGGCGGTAACCCCGCCCAGCCCCGGCAGGGGATAAAAGGGCGCCCCGCGCACACCGATCCAAATTCCTGTTTTTCCGCCACACGGCTCGCTTCGGAACTTCGTTGGATAGTGATTCTCAGATTTCTTCGAGTTGTTTGACTATATTATGTCAACAACTCGCTTTAAAAGATGTGTGAATTGCCCGAGGAAGATTCCTGATTCGGACAAGCACGCTCTTTGTCTTTTGTGTCTCGGCGAGGCACATATCACTTCTTCGTGTCGTCATTGTCAATCTTTGACGGCACAGTCCCGAAAGAATCGGGTCCATTGGCTTCGATACCTGCTTTACCAGCAGACGTTGGCTCCGGTACCTTCAACATCGACATCGGCGTCGACGTCGGCCGCGGTATCCAGGCCTTCAACTTCGACTTCGGGCTCGAAGTCGAAGGTAGCATCGACATCAAAATCTGTCGACCCCTCGGCGGACGCCGAGCCCCGCCAGACCAGGGCAAAGAAGGCTGCGCAAAAGAGGCCGAGAGCAGCTATGTCGACAACCTCCAAGACCTCGGTGTCGGCAGCTTCTAAGGCGGCAAAGCCTACAAAGCAGAAGGCTCCATGCACAGTCACAACCGAGACTGTACGCATCCGGCACTCTTCGGCCAGCTCTGTGGCGTCAGTGAGATCGATCAGGTCCACGAGGTCGACATCAGCGACTCCCCCATCTTCCATGGCGGTTCGCATTGCCTTTCGCCGGTCTCAAGAGGAGTCTCGGCGTGCTTCCTCTTCCTCCTCCGCCCCACCCACTCCGGGCAAGTCGGTGTCGAAGACGGCTCAACCACCGGCCAAGAAGAAGAAGACGATGCCGCCTCCATCCTCGTCTTCTTCTTCTTCCCGAAAACAGACCACCGCCTCCTCGGCCACCTCGTCGGCGAGGTCGTCGCCCGTGCGACCGGTTGCTTCTCAACCGGCCCCTCAGCCTACCCAGGAGCCGCAGCCGCCACCAGAACTGCCGTCAGAACAGCCTGAGTCCCCGGTGATCTCGGTGGACACGGTGATCGAGGCACCAACTCGACATGTGACAGCCAGACAGGAGCTTTTCCCGTCGGTCACGACTTTGACAACTGTGACGGCAAGACAGGAGACTTCTCCAGTGCTGGAGACTCTGGAAAGGGGCAGACAGACTATGAGACTGGCCTTGGCCCGTGCCACTCAGGCTTCAGCCTCAAAAGCCCCTCCAACGATCCTGGTCCAGCATTCGAGTCGGGATGTCTCTTCATCCCCTCCCCCTCAATCCCTGGTGGCTGATGACGAGGAAGAAGATGGCGAGTTGCCGGGATCGGTACACTCGGGGTCTGTGTTGTCTCTCGGGATCGAGAGATCACCCACTCACGACGCCTATGAGGCTGACCCTCCTTCTCCCACTGACAATGTCCGAGCCTTTGCAGATCAAATGGCTCGTATGGCTGATGCCTTAGGCCTTGAGGTCAAGCAGACTTCCAAGGCAGTGCAAGACCCAGTGTTTAAAAGGGTGCAAGCTGAAACCCCACCCGCTCCTCTTCTGCCCTTCCTTCCATATCTCTTCGAGGTGATCCAGGGCTCCTGGAAGACCCCTTCTTCCATCCCTCCAACCTCCAAGAAAATCGAATCCTGGTACAGGACGGACGATGAGGGATTGGAGTGGCTGAAACACCATCCCGACCCTAACTCGGTGGTCGTGAAAGCAGCCCAGAGATTCGGAAGGCAGTCGTCGGCGCCGTCCGACCGTGAGGGCAAAAGGTTCGATGCGGTGGGCAGAAAACTGTACTCCGGTGCCCTCCTGCTGGCCCGCATGGCAAATTATGGCGCTTGCATGGGCGCATACCAACAGATTCTTTGGGAGAAGGCAACACCACTCTTCCAAAGAATGTCTGAGGACGACCGTTCTGCCCTCTCCACTTTGGCTCAGGAGGCGAACTCTCTGGCGCATCACCAGATGCAAATGGCCAAGCACACGGGAGACACCGCGGGCAAGATGATTGCTCACGCTGTGGCAATCAGAAGGCATGCATGGCTCAGATCTTCGGGCCTCTCTACATCATCGAGGCAGGTGATCGAAGACCTCCCGTTCGACGCCCTGGGGCTCTTCAATGCGGGAACGGACGATAAACTGAAGTCAAATCACGACTTCAAGACCTTGGCCTCCAAGTGTGGGATCGAGAATCAAGGCCAGGCGCAGAGGACCAGATGGTTCCAGTACAAGCGCCGACACACGGTCCCGTACCGCACCATTCAATACCGTCAGCCAGCCCGCCCTCTGCACACCTCCCAGCAAACCCACCCTCAGCAACCCCAGCAGCAAAGGAGGCAACACCAGCAGCAGCAACGCTCGCGGTCCCGTCAGACCTCTGGGGGCAACCAAGCTAGGCGCCGCATTTGACGCCCTAATGGACGATACCTTTTGCTCTTTCATTACCGATGTTGTTCCCATGTCCCTCCCAATGGTACCCGCCCTCTTCCTTCCATCCGGCTCGACACCGTTCGGAGATCGCCTGACAAACTTTCTCCCTGCATGGGAAAATATCACCTCAGATGCATGGGTTTTAAAGATTGTCGATGAAGGCTATGCATTGGAGTTCGAAGAACTCCCACCAACAGGACAGATTGTCGATACCGAACCGTCCTCGGCTATCCTGGCGGAAGTCGAGACCTTGCACTAAAGGGGGCGATTTCCCCGCTCCCGGACTCTCAAAACCATCAAGCCTTCTTCTCCAGATACTTTACTGTCCCAAAGCCGGAGGGCTCCCTCCGCCCCATCCTCGACCTCAGAGACTTAAACACCTTCATCGAACCTCAAAAGTTTCGGATGGTGACGGTATCGTCCATCCTTCCGCTCCTCAGGCATGGGGACTTCTTCGCGTCCGTCGATCTTCGAGACGCTCATTTTCACCTCTCAATAAGAAAGCGTCACAGGCGCTTCCTGGCCTTCAGGGTAGCGGGTCAGACGTACAATTTCAACGTCCTTCCGTTCGGTCTCGTGACGGCACCGAGGACATTTACAAAATGCATGTCGGTGGTCGCAGCAGCCCTCAGGAGGGAAAAAATCCGCATTTTCCCATACCTAGACGACTGGTTGCTGGCAGCACGCTCCCCGGACCTTCTGCGACTCCAGATGGCAAAGACGCTTTCCCTCCTCGAAGACCTCGGCCTCCAGCTGAACGAGGAGAAGTCCCATCTCGAGCCTACCACCTGCATAAAGTTCATCGGCGCCATGTTCGATTCTCTCTCCCAGACGGCCTTCCTTCCGGAGGAGAGGTTCAGGGCTCTTCGAGCCGAGGCGCTCAAAGTACGTCGATCCCGAGTGGTCCCGGCGAAGCAGATACAAGTCCTCCTCGGGCACATGGCCTCCACGGTGATGGTGACACCATTGGCAAGGCTCCGCTTCCGTCCCCTCCAGAGATGGTTCTTGGACCACTTCAATCCCATGCGGGACAGTCCTACGAAACGCCTGCTGGTACCGAAGTCGGTAAAGGACTCTCTAAACTGGTGGATGAACCGCCAGCATGTCTGCAGGGGCGTTCCATTCCACCCAGAACCTCCAGCTGTCACTATAACGACAGACGCCTCGATGTTCGCATGGGGATGCCATACAGGAGAACTCTCGGTCCACGATCTCTGGTCTCCACAGGAGAAGCAGTGCCACATAAACTACTTGGAACTGCTGGCAATCTTCAAAGCCCTGAGGGCATTTGCTCTCCTGGTCGAGGGGAAGTCGGTCCAGATCCTCACAGACAACATGGTGGCAATGTTCTATGTGAACAAGCAGGGAGGAACGGGCTCGAGAAAACTTCTCAAGCTGTCGCTGGAGCTTTGGGACAGGTGTGTAGCCAGGTCGGTGTCGATAACAGCCTTACACCTCCCGGGGGAGGTCAACGTCGAGGCCGACGCACTCAGCAGAACCAAGGCAACATCTCACGAGTGGAGGCTGAACCCCGACGAGTTGGCCAAGATCTTCAGGGATTGGGGCCTCCCGACCGCAGACCTGTTCGCGTCGCCGCAAAACGCTCAGCTTCCTCTGTTCGGTGCTCGGCTTGCTCCGAACACGGTACCGGGGTGTCTCGGGGACGCGTTCCTCCTAGACTGGTCGCGGCATCTGCTCTACCTCTTCCCTCCCTTCCCGCTCATCCCGAGGGTGATCGAGAGAATCCAGTCGGCGCAAACGAACTGCATCTTGATCGCGCCGGAATGGCCACGACAACCGTGGTTCTCGGTCCTTCTCCAACTATCCGAGGGACGGATGAGACGCCTTCCACTTCGGCAGGATCTACTCTCCCGGGAAGACGGTCAACTTCTCCACCCCGACCTCGCTTCTCTGCATCTTTCGGCGTGGAGGATCCAGTTCTGAGGTCCCTGTGTCCAGGAGTCCTCCCGATCCTGGAGGCAGCTCATAAGCCAGCAACCAAAAAGTGTTACTCGGCGTGCCTTAACCGCTTCCAGGCCTTCCTCTCCGAGAAGGGCCTTGACGACCATCAGCCTTCGATACCGGCAGTCCTCTCGTTCCTGCTGCACCTTACCGAACGAGGCTTGTCGTTATCGTCGCTCAAGTCTCACCTGGCAGCCATCTCTTGGCAGCTTCAATGAACAGGAGAGGCCTCCTTGTTTAAGGAGAGCTCTGTGAAGACCTTTTTGCGGGGTTTCAACAACCTACACCCCCCAGTCCACTCCCCGACTCCGGGGTGGGACCTCGACCTTGTGCTAGCCCAACTCGCACAAGAACCTTTTGAGCCGATGGCATCGGTCGACCTGCGACTTTTGTCGTGGAAGGTAGCATTTCTTGTTGCTATCACCTCGGCCCGTAGGCCTTCGGAACTTGCAGCACTGCGTGTGGACGAACCATATTTTGTTGTCCACGAGGACAGAGCAGTCCTCCGTACCGACGTGAACTTCCTTCCCAAAGTTGTGTCTCCCTTCCACGTGAATGAAGACATTGTCCTTCCCTCGTTATGTCAGTCCCCCTCCACCCCGAGGGAGAAAAGACTTCATATGCTCGATGTGCGAAGGGCTTTGCTTTCTTATAGGGACAGAACCGCTCAGTCTCGAAGGACTAAGAGCGTACGCCCGAGAGAGATTGGGCCTGCCGGTCACGGCGCAACGCCTGTCCCATTGGATCACCTCGGCAATCGAGCTTTGTTACCAGCTTGCTCGACAGCAACCCCCATTGGTTGTCCGGGCTCGGTCAACCAGGGCTATGGCGGCATCGACAGCCTTCCTTAAGGGGATTCCCCTGGACGCTATTTGCAAAGCGGCCATTTGGAAGAATCCTCAGACATTTGTCTCACATTATAGACTGAATACCAGGTGTACACCTGACATGGCCTTTGGGAGGGCGATTTTGGGATCGTGTCCTTCATAGAACCCAAAGATTTTTTCTTCTGCTGGTCGATACCGAGACTTTCTTCGGTACCGTATATTGTTGTGAATGTTATTTACCATGTTTTTTACTTGAATTCAATTGCTTACCGGTGCCAGTGAATGTAATTGCACCTTTACACTTGATGCCTTACTGCCTGAGGCATAGGCAACCCTGCACTATAGCCTAATGGGGCTCACTACGGGTAGTGTTTGTGTCGATATCGACGCCTTTTTTGTCTCGCTAATGTGTTTTGCACTTGTTCACAAAGCTGTTTTTGTGTAACCACTTAATGTGCCCTCATCCCAATGAGTGTCTTCGGAAATCACCATGTGTTTAATTCAGGGGTCATGAAACAGTTCTTATTGTTCAAGAATGCCCTCATTTGTTGAGTGTCTTTCACTGTTGATTGGTCACCCTCACGTGACCGGGAGGATCACGTACTCCCATAAGTTTATTCACGGTACCCTTCTTCGGAAGTGATTGCAATCTCTTGTTTGGTAACTGTTTGCACTTAATAAAATTGTTTGGCCCTTGAATCGACTAGTCGGTTTGCATTTTTCCCGCCTCCGGGACCTGAGCTTGCTAGTCTCCACAAGTGTGCATTCGCAGAGACCACGAAGAAAAATGGTAGGTTACATACCTGTGACCATCTTTCTTCGAGTGGTGCTCTGCGAATTCACACTAACCCGCCCAGCCTCCCCTCTATGCAAACCTCCAATTTCTCGCTACCGTAGCGGCGTAGGAATTGGATCGGTGTGCGCGGGGCGCCCTTTTATCCCCTGCCGGGGCTGGGCGGGGTTACCGCCAAAACTTGAAAGTTTTAAAATGTAGAAGTTTCCGTTGGAGCTCGCGCAGGCGCAGTCTCTCCACAAGTGTGGATTCGCAGAGCACCACTCGAAGAAAGATGGTCACAGGTATGTAACCTACCAATATCTCTGCACGCTCTATCCTGAGCTCGAAAGGTAGGGATATGTTCCGATGTACTTGCTTCAGCTTGCTCAGGAGCTTTCTACACTGCAATATAATTCAGATCAAAGCAGATAATCTGGATTTTATACAGCAATGTAGAAGAGGCCTTAGATTGCTGGGGAGTAATATCTACTGCTGAAGGCTTATCTTCAGCAGTGGTTGAGCTAAGCTGGGGAGACTGCTGGGAGCTTCCAACTTCCATCTCCTCCACTGGCCCTGCCAGAAATTCCTCATCCAGAAAGAGATGGCTACGTGAAAACTGGCCACTTTTAGAAAGTAGATGTACATAGAATTAGCTGTTTGTATAATGCTTAATCTTGAGAGACCCATAGAGCCAAGGCATTGTATGAGGGATGGCTAGCAAATTACCTGTGCCTAATAATGGAGGACATTTTCCAGGTGGCCCCCAATCGCGCAGCGGGTTAAACCAGTGAGCTACAGAACCCAAAATATTGGTGGTCCGAATCCAGGGGGTGGGTTGAGCCCCTGCTGTTAATTCTAGCTTCTGCCAACCTAGCAGTTCGAAAACATGCAAATATGAGTAGATCAATAGGTACCACCTTGGTGGGAAGGTAACAGCACTCCATGCAGTCATGCTGGCCAAATGACCTTGGGGACAACATTTAGGGACAGCATCGGCTCTTTGGCTTCGAAATGGAGATGAGCACTACCCCCCCCCCGCCCCGCCGAGTTGGACACGACTACACTTAATGTCATGGAGAAATCTTTACATTTACTAATAGTGCAGGTAATTTTCCAGTTCACCATTCCACAATGTCTTGGTTTTAAGGATACCCTGAGTCATTCATTGTTGAAATGAACAATTGGGAGGGGTGATTCTCAGGGCAACACAGTATCTCCTATGATACCTGCAGGGCATGGGACATTGTCCACATTGTCTTACTCTTGGACACAGTCATCTCACCTGGCCTCATGTGGCAGGGTTGGATTTCAATGTTGATCATTGAGCATGGCTTCTTACTGTAAAATTAAAAATCAGTGCAGACTGAGTTTTGCAATTTTTAAAAGGCTCTAAGTATGATATGCTTCTACAAATAAGGAGACTACAGCATTTTGTAGGTGTCAGTTTATTCCTTCCCAAACAAAGCAGAACCTTGGAAACTTTCCATTCTTAGCCTCTGACATGAAATTACTTTCATTTCATACTCCTTTTATAGCAAGGGCATTGCATAAAGGAAGGAGATGAGGGAATTACATATTTAATATCTGTAGCTTTGAATTCCAGTTTAATAAGATCATTTCAGTTCTATTTTAATTTCCATTGTGCCAGACCTCCTGTCTCTTTGCTGCTTGAAAAAGCCTGTATGTAAAACAACCTAAGTCAAGCTCAGTCCTGTTAAGCCCTTTAGTTAAGAACTTTATAAATTATCTGACTCTCATTATGGCATTGAAAATTGTGGCTTTTTTTCCTTTTTGAAAACACATGAGTTATTATGCCAGACTGTATTATTGGCCCCAGTGGAAGGGGGGGGGGGGGGAAGGAATTAGCATGAGTTTAATTGAATGCTGGAGAAATCTAATGACACTGCGTTCTTTGATAATAGAACAATTACACTAAGGGATCAATATTTTCTTCTTCCGAAAAAGATTGATGGAATCTTTTATTACAGCATAATGTTGTCTTGGGGTTCAGTGGTTACTCAGGTGTTTTTCAAATGATAAAGAAAGCCTGATACACACACACACACACACACACACACACACCATAGAGTCTCGCTTATCCAACTTTCACTCATCCAACATTCTGTATTATCCAATGCAGTCTGCCTCCCACCCAGATCCACAACTGTTTCAATACACTGCGATGTTTTGGTGCTAAATTCATGTGTTGTTCGTTCGTTCAGTCATTTCCGACTCTTCGTGACCTCATGGACCAGCCCATGACAAAGCTCCCTGTCGGCCGACGCCACCACCAGCTCCATCGAGGTCAAGCCAATCACTTCAAGGATACCATCCATCCATCTTGGTTGGCCTCTCTTCCTTTTTCCTTCAATTTTCCCCAGCATAATTGTCTTCTCTAAGCTTTCCTGCCTTCTCATTCTGTGGCCAAAATGCTTCATCTAAATTCATAAATACAGTAACTAATTACTGCATAAAGTATTGAACTGCTTTTTCTATTGATTTGCTGTAAAACATTGTGTTTAGGTGCTTAATTTGTAAAACCATAATGTAATTTGATGTTTAATAGACTTTTCCTTAATCCCTCCTTATTAGCCAACAATTTTGCTTATCCAATGTTTTGCCAGCCCAATTATGTTGGATAAGTGAGACTCTACTGCAATGGCCCTCAAACTTTTTAAACAGAGGACCAGGTCACAGTCCCTCAAACTGTTGGAGGGCCGGATTATAATTTGAAGAAAAAAAACATGAATGAATTCCTTTGCACACTGCACATATCTTATTTGTATTGCAAAAGCAGTTAAAAACAATACAATTAAAATGAAGAACAATATTAACAAATGTAAACTTATTAGTTTTTCAATGGTTTTGGCTGATGAGGTAAGATTGTTGTTGTTGTGTGCTTTCAAGTCATTTTAGACTTTGGTTGACCCTGAGTGAGGGCTTGGTAAATGATCTTGGAGGGCTGTATATGGCCCCTGGGCCTTAGTTTGAGGACCCCTGCTCTACTGTGTATGAATCTGTGTGTGTGTGAAAGAGAGACTCTTTCTTTTGAGTTTTGTTATCTTTCAAGAAAAACATAAATTGCTTGCCAAACCAAGATATCAAAATATATTTGATTTTAGACATACTTTTTAACTGTGTGATTGTGACCTAGTTCAGCTTTTTGTTTTTTAAAAATACACATTCAGAAAACATGAGAGAGTTCATAGAAATGGATAGGCATCTCTCACCTTGTTTTCCTATTAAATCACTTTGTTTTGCCTCTGTGAATATCATAGAAATAGGAGGATGAATAATGGCAAAAAGAGCAGAAATATTTTCTGCTCATCAAATTGGATGCTCATCAAATACTAAGATGCCTGAAATTTTGTGTGTGTGTGTGATGTGTGAACACCCAAGCAATTGATTTGAAATGGGCATAATAGCATGATCCTATGCATGTGAGAATTAGTAAAAGTCTTAAGTTCAAGCTGCACCCTGAACTCATGTCTAATTTAATCTTTACATAATACAGTACAGTAGTGAGATCATAATTAATTTCTTTTTTAATGGAAAGGATACAAATTTTTCAACTCTTTTTCATAGGAAGTGAAAGATCTTACTGAAGTTAGAAAACCCTTAGCAGGTAAGATAGTGTACCTTTGTCAGGCTGGATCTATTTATTTCCCAGGATCTTATCCGAGATTATCTGTTTATTCCAGATCACCTGGCAGTGTAGATTCATATAATCCAATTCAAAGTATATTATCAGAAATCAGATCCTAGGGTATATAGGGCAGTGTAGATCCAGCCTCAGACTTCTTTCTATCCCTAGATTTTAATTCAACTGTTTTGGGCTAAATCAATTATCTGCCCCAATTAAAGGAAAGCCATTGAGTTGATGGGGCTTACATAATGTGACAGTTTCATTCAATAGCTTAATAATAGTTGAGGTTTATGCAGAGCGGGGGGCTGCATATTTCATTCATTTGTAGGTTTCCTTGCAGGCTTTAAAAGTTGGATAGAAATATTTATCAATGCAAACACATACATGTCTACTCAATAGTAAATCTATTTAGTATGGGACTGCTATCGACCCACTAACTATGTAAATTAATAGTTGGAAACATGAGTAAGATAGGATGTCAAGGGGAGAATATTTTTTCAATATCAAATATGGTAAAACACTTCAGACCTGGAGAGTTTGTTATAAATTTCACCAAGCAAGTATTTTCAAATGGAAAATATATCAAGACATAAACTTGCTTAACAACTCCACCCCCTCTCACTGTAGCGATCCCTAACACTGTTTCCCTTGGCATACTTCCTTTGCTGGAAACTACTTTGTGAACTCAGTGGAAGAATTTGCTTGAATGAGCCTTAAATCGTAATTGATTTCAATGGGAGCTAAGGTTACTTAGTACTTTCTAGGAGCCACCCCTTGGGCCTTTCATGTTATTGTTTCTCCCAGTAGAATTAAATAGCTTCATGAAAAAAGTTTTTCTGCTGTTATTATTGATGATTAAATGTTAGATATGTATGAAAAGCCAAATGTTAGATTAACACATTAGCGAGCTCTGATTTTGTGGAGATCCCCTTTCTTTTAATTTTAAAAATGTTGAATCAGCTTTTTTGCAGTAGTTACTAGCACTGCAGAATAAGGCATAAGAGCTAATAAATTTTCTGTTCAGCTTTTCCCCCTCTAGGTGAAATTTACTATAATAATCTTAGTCAAGGGAAAGTGAGTTCTGAAAAGTAAAAAAAAAAACAAAAACAACAAAACCCTCACTCTATTGCACACTGTTTGATTTTTTGGCAGGAGAAAATAATGATACAAACAAGATGTTGATGTTTAAAGGGCATTTAATGTGCTCTTTCACGGATGTCACAGCAAGATATTTTGCCTGCTTTCATCCACAAGCTTAGATGTCTCTCAATTAATTCTGATGAGCTCCGTGAGGATTTTAAAACACAACTGGGGGCATTAAATGTATCTAGGGGGAAGGCAGCTACTTTATTTGTGAAACACTCCCTGAAGGAGGGGAATCTTTTGTCTTGTCAGTCAATATAGTCGAGAAACAGAGATGGTTCATGTGTGCTGTGAAGTACAAACAAGAAGTACCAAAGCAGCACATCCAGTACCCAATATTAAAACTATTGTAGATACACACTTCACTCCACAATGATTTTGAATGCAGGGTAATTATAGTAAAATGGAAAAAATATAAGAGGGGATACATTTCAGGGCCCCAATGGATACAACAAAAAACCTTGCATGGTCAATTCTCTATTAAAATTGAGATAGGACAGCAGAAGAAGCACCACTGCTGGGGTCCCACACCATTTTTAAGTGGACACATTCAGTCCTTTTGCAAGACTTGTGGATTGAATGTCTACATTCACAGGACTTTAAAAGAGATGTGAATGCATTCACATTCTCTTTACAAGACTCACAGAGTGAATAAGTGCACTTGCAAGAATTGCAGAGAGAGGGCAAATGTCAACACACTCACACTTTCTATGTAAGCCTCACAAGTGAATGCATTTGCATACTCCCCACACTAGTACCCCCATTCACACCCCTAAGACAGCTGTGCACACCCTGAAGGAACACATATGAACCCCATCCTTTCCACACTGGCACTAATTTCCCTCTTTTCTTCCCTACCCTGCATGCACATTAAAAGCAGAAACTTCTGTTTCACCATCCCACCCTACCTTGATACCCATTTCTTTCTCTCTTCTCTCTGTCCCATGGTAGAAATGGATGCCTTTGGGGTGCACAAAAAACAAAGATCAAGAGAGGAAAATATAAAAGTGAACCAGGGGCCTTCCAGACAGGGCAGAAATCCATGAGGAAGTGAGTTGTTTTAACCCACTTCCTCCAAGTTTTGTGTTCCCACCCCATACCCAAACCCTAGGGTGGCTAGATGCCATGATAGCATCCAACCCCTGTGCAGCCTCTCATTTCCCCAAAAAACTTACCCAAGGGGCCTGCAGTGCAGGCCTATCTGCAGAGTACTCCTGGTGTGCAAAAATTACTCATCAAGAGGTAGGAGGAGGACCTTCCTCCCCCCCCCCCCCCCGCACCTCCTGATCCATCCTTTTCATGTGTCAGGAGTACTCTGCAGAAGGCCCCTTGGGTAAGTTTTTTCAAGAGAAAAGAGGGCTGGAGGTAAGTTGATGGGCAGCCTCACACGTTTTCTGGCTTTAGGTGCCCAAACAACTGGAATGACAGTGGGGATTAACCTCCCATGGGAGTCAATCTCCACAGTGCCCTCACCAGGAAGGACCCAGACCTTAAGGTCCAAATCTTTGAAAGTGTTTTATTAATGTGGAGACAATTGTCTCAGTTTTCTCTGGATTAATTTGCTTTTATCTGAGGTGTCATTTGAACACCTCAAGTACAAATGAGACAGGCCGTCCATTTTGGGCCTGTCTGGAAGGGCCCTTACATGCACAATGGGCTGCCCATTGTCTCAGCATCTTTTTTGAATTCAGCTAGAGAGCACTACAGGACAGTGTCTGCTATGGTTCTCTTGTAGAGCCATGTATGTGTGTGTGTGTGTGTGCGTGTGTGTATACACACACACTTATGTTTTTTTAATGAATCCATAGCTGATTGAATCTATGGATCCAGAGTTTGTGAGTTGGCATTGCCACCTATATCTGGTTAACAAAGTATACATTATATTTTGTCATATCAGTACAATGTCTGAGGGCACATATGATGTATCTCATGGCTTAATTTTTGGGAATTCACCATCAGCTCATGCACACCTTCCTTGCTTATACTCTTATCTCTTGTTATTCCACATTTTCATTTATTGGCATAATCAGAGAATATCAATTCTATATGTGTTATTGTACTACAAGTCCTATCAGATCCAGCCTATGATAGAAAATTCAGAGACAAGTAGTCCAACAACTTCAGAAGGTATCCACTCTTACTTTAAAGAATAGGCAGAAGTAATTATTTTGAAATATCGGAGGTGTGCTCATTTGAAAATATGTTCTTTACAATAGCACACTACGGATGAACAAACCTGCCAGCTTAATTTTATTAAGTACTTACTACAAAAGAGACAAAACTTCCAATTCCTGAGTATACTTAAGCTAACAAATATTAGAAGGTAATATTTGAAGTATGTGGTTTATCTTATAATTAAAGGGTACTACCAGATTGACCTTGACATTAGACAAGAAGGCCATCTGACATCCTTTTCTTCTGATGTCCCTAGACATTTCTCTTTGTCAGTGAACAGAAAGGTGTGCATGCGTTTACAGTATACTATGCATCCTATAATTTAGCTTGCTGTTCTGAGATATGGGAGAGAATGCTATTCTGTAGCCAGTATTGAAATAGTAGTCTGTTAGAAATACATTCAGCTTTTGCATGTGGAATGGAAATAGTACATTATTGTCCTTTGTCTCCAGCAGACAAAAAAAAATAGGTCAGTTTTTTTGGTGTTTTTGTCTTTTTTTTTATTTTATGTCACCACTGCACTTGGTCATTTACAAGTAAAAGAAAAAAAACAAAGTACTTCCCTGCACTCTGGTTTACAATGTAATTAAGACATGATACAAAAGGAGATGGAAATGTGGGATGGGTCTTCTCTTCCCTTCCTCTGGGGACAGGATCGAGGAATTTTAGGCCAGTTTGACATGAAAGAAATCTGATCATAATACATTATTTCAGTGAATATCTAGTTCCTCGTAACTGTGAGATGATGAAAGTTACATATAAACTACTTGTGTCTTCCCCAGGCCCAATTTGATTATTTTATTTTATCAAATAGATTCAATGTAACTATCTTCCACACTCCATCCAATTTTTAAACTAAGATTCTTCATCATTTTAGGAATACCTACCTTTTTCGTGGCAACTATATTTATTATTCTAGAGTCCTGTGGAAATTGTTAAATACGTCTTTCAAACTGAACCAATCTTTCTGGGAAAGCTTTATTGATTATACTGAGGAAAAGACCATTCTAAACACTCCTCATAGCTGCATTGCCTGGGGAAGCAAAATCTATTAAACTCAGATTATGAAGTTTTTGTTTTTGTTTATAGACTTTCTTAGAAAAAAAATGTCTAAGAAAGGAATGGGAATTATCCTCTTTTAAAGCAGACTCTCTCTCTTTTTTAAAAAATATGTAAGTATATCTATCTTACATATTTTTCTGTACATGTGCCTCTTTTTTTTAATACTAGTCTGAATGCATAGGACCTGTGCATCTAGGGCAAAATTAGTATTTATTTTAAAAAGAGCCACAACACCAACTTTTTTTGTGTGTCAGGAGCGACTTGAGAAACTGCAAGTCGCTTCTGGTGTGAGGAAATTGGCAGTCTGCAAGGACGTTGCCATGGGGATGCCTGGATGTTTTTGATGCTTTACCATCCTTTGTGGGAGGCTTCTCACATGTCCCCACATGGGGAGCTGGAGCTGACAGAAGGATCTCATCTGCGCTCTCCCCGGATTTGAACTTCTGACTTGTCTGTCTTTAGTCCTACCGGCACAAGGGCTTAACCCATCGCACCACTGGGGGCTTCTACAATGCCCACTAATATAAGCTCAGTCTACAGTTTGTGTGCACAACATAGAAACAAACAACCACAATCCTTTCCTCCAAGCAAGTTGTACTGGCCATCACCCTTGAGTTATCTTGCATAAATTAGAGGCTTTCCAGACTTTTGTCAGAATACTTTATGAGGTGGCAAGTAATGACTAAATCATTCCTGAATCTTCCTTGGCATTACTTATTAAAAGTGCTCAAAATTTTCCAGGAAGACAGATTACCACCTGCATAGTCAAATTTGTTGGCACCAGAACTGCCAATATTTAAACTAATTTTCATCCACATGGATGAGAAAAAAAATCCATTAGCATAAAATTTATTGAGTGTCCCCCTTAGAATCCTGCCTCATAACGTATTTGTTGGTTACACCACCAGTGTAGTAGACAGCAACTGCTCAGTCCTGTTTTAAAGAGGAGAAACTTTTGTCCCCTGTAGTGATCAATCCCCACCTTCCAGATATGACTGGAAATTCTGGAGACATTCCTGATCCCAGAGGCCAAACTGATGCCACTTGTTCATATTATTACAACATCCTAAACTTACTTTAAAACTTGCATACTCTTGAGTAATGTTGCATAGGATTCCATTGCACACTACTGAAATAATACAATTAACAATGTAGTCCAATGACTTTAAAGGGCCTCATTTCTGAGTAAGGGTTATAGAAATGATTGTCTTTTGAAAGGCCATATTATGTACTTTCCCGATTTAAATCTATATAAATAAAAATGTAATGTCCATTTGTGGGATTAACATAACTCAAAAACCACTGGGTGAATTGGTGTCAAATTTGATGTCAATTCACCCATCACTCATAAAAACACTAAAAAAAACCCATAACTCATAAAAACACTAAAAAAAAACCACAGCGGAAGAGACTTAAAAAGACAAAAAATAAAAATACATTACAATGCATGCACAAAATCAAATGTATACACTTATTCACAAATATATACACACACATATACACACAAAAAACACATATACACAGACTGGGCCACAGCAACACATGGCAGGGAACAGGTAGTATTATATAAATATTGTTGTATGAATACCTGAACCCACTGCAGTCTTCAAAACCCTTGAAGGAATTAGGCTGTTGAAGACAAACAAGGTTTCTATTTGACAGCATAGATGATAGTGGATGGAGCAAATAATATTATTTCAGGCTCCATCACTCTCCTATGAACACTCACTTCAGACTGGGCCAGAATAGCCATTTTAAGACTCATGCAATGCAAAAATATTTTTTAAAAGATTTGCAAGCCATAATAGAAGTAGGTTCCAAAGTGATTCTGAGGGGAAAGCTATTTAGACAGTAAAATGGTATTTGCTTCCTGGCTGGCTTATTTTTAGCCATTGCTTAAATGGGTTAGGATGTATCCAGAAGAGCGACATTGGTTGGTGCCAGGCAGGATGTGTTTTAGCATTTTCAAAATGAGTCTCAAATGAAATGTATGCCTCAGTAATTTGATTTGGAGGAAGTGGGGGGAATTAAGCATTGTAAATAGAGTGCTTTTAAGTATAGCATAATTAATTACATGTGCAAAAGCAATACTAAATGTGCTTGTTTAGTTATAGAAATAATCACTGCTTTAGAGTGACTGAATTTTCACATTTAAATACACCTTTTTTATTTTAATTCCAGCTTATTTGCAGTGTCATCTAGTTATCTACTTCTCTTGATTTCCTGCCAGGTGACTAGAGAATTTCAGGGCTGTGACAAGTCAGCACTACTAATGGAAAGCAGAGATCATGTACAAATGGTAATTGCATAGTTGATTAAATGTGATTTCAGTTAGGCTTGATTTATGCCCTCTGTTTTACAGGCTGTCTACATGTTGTCAAACATAGTGTCTTACAGTTCTCAAACTACCGTGTTTGCTCTTCTTTCTCTCTCTAGTTTCTCTTTAAAATGTTTAAAGGGCATAGTTAGTGATGTATGAATGAAACATAATACACCCTCCATATGCATCAACAGGGCAGATGTTCTTGCCTGCTCTGTCACCTGGAGCTGTTTCGATGTTTTCACTCTAGTGGGTTTGGGGCAGAAAGTAATGCACAAAAATAATACATACTTCTATCAAGTGCACTAAAACTGGCCATTTGGTGCATTGGTGTATGTAAAAACATGCTGCTTATATTTTCCTTGCCTCTCTTTCACTGTCATCTCTTACTTCAAAAGTTAATAGTTGCTGTGTGCCTTCAAGTATTTTCCAATTTACAGTGATCCTATGACAAGTCTTCTTGGCTAGATTTCTTCAGAGGAAGTTTGCCTTTGCTTTCTTCTGAGGCTGAGAGTGGGTTTCCATGGGTGTTCGAATCCTGAACTTTTAGTTTAATATTCACACACACCACACATGCTCTCCTCAAAATAGTACATAATATGTATAATGAATAAAGATTTATAAATACAAACATAAATGTAAATATTTTGGTAAATTTGAAGGTGTAAAACAGATCCTATCCACTTGGCTATATATTTTGATGAGACAAAGCACTTTAGCAAGGATATTGCACCTTTGCCAAAGAGGGGGAAACCTAATAGCAGTAAACTCTGTGGCAGATGTAATTTGGATCGCTAAATACATGTGATAACAAGAATACAACATAGAATTTGAATACACCACAAGAGCCATTCAATATGACCCCCTGCTATGCAAGAATACATAATGAAATTGCCTGACCAATGGCAATTCAACTTCCCTTTATAAACCTCTGGAGAAGGAAACTCCACCACATGCCGGATAATTTAAAAAATATTTTAATTAGCAACTACTGAAAAAACCCAATTGGAACCTTCTCAGTTCAGGACTTAATCTTGAGCCGCAGTGGCGCAATGGGTTAAATCCTTGTGCTGGCTGAACTGCTGAACTGAAAGTCAGTGGTTTGAATTCATGAGATGGGGTGAGCTCCTGTCTGTCAGCTCCTGCTTCCCATGTTGGGACAAGAGAGAAGCCTCCCACAAGATGGTAAAAATATCTGGCCATCCCCTGGGCAACATCCTTGCAGACAGCCAATTCTCTCACACCAGAAGTGACTTAGTTTCTCAACTCACTTCAGACATAATAAAGGACTTAATCTGCACAAGAATATTATTCACTGCACAGAAGGGACTCTCCACACCAGTGAAGTTGGTGGGGGGAGCAATTTGCCTCTCCCCCCAAATGAAGAGAATGGATGGTTCCAGTGGAACCATCTGGAAAAGGGGGCCGGGGTTGGCTGACTGTTGCAGGCAGTCTCTTCATAAGAATATTATTCACTGCACAGAAAATGCTACAGGTCAGGATTTATTCCATGCCAAATTTGTACATGACATTTTGCATTTTTGTACTTGTGCAGTACATTTTCTCCACAGGAAACATCAATTTCTGTACACAAGGGGGGGGGGATAAAATGGGGTCTCAGTGCAAGTACATAAAAATGGGCTCATGTACTGGGACATTCATCTCTTTTTCAATAACTGGCAGGTCCACTCTCATCTAAAAATATATTAATCCTTACTTTCAAAAAGATCATCTCAGGTGAGACTGTTGTTCTAGTGCTCTCAGCATTTTAATAATTTTCTGTGAAATTATTGCTACTTTTATATGTATGTATTTCTGTTTTGTAGAAATTTTCAATATGGTGTTTTTGTTGTCATTTTGTGATTATATACATACAAAGGTTCAATGCTGTTGTAATATATGTTATTATGCTTGGAATATTCTTATTATCCTAATTTATATAGATCATGAAACAAATGTTCTCTGAAAGGGGCAGCTATGTCTGAGTAATTTCTTATGAATATCTTATGAATTCATTCCTATCTAATACTGAGTCACATAGATGACAAAATTCCCTGAAATTAAAGAATTGTATTTGACAAGTTTGTCTGGAATGGACAAATCACAGCCTTGTTCTTCTTTGTTATTACAAGCATTTTCTTTCTCCCACGTTTACTATACACACTGTCACCCAGATGAAATTATTGCAAATAATGGTCTGAATTAATATGTAATATGTTACATAGTAGGAAGAGTTGTTTAGTAGCTGTGGAATGCAAGTAAGCTTATGGGGTGACAAGGAGAGATGCGGCGGAATGAAAGAAAATAAAGAATATTTGGGTAAAACATAATTAGCTTCTTAAATGTTAGAAGAAACAAACTTAATGCTTAAGGCACTGCGAATGGCCATTATTTTGACATTATTTATAATTATGAATAATATTAAGATTGTGTATACTGGTTAATTGACCTTCACAATAATGGCAAGCCATATTTTGGAATATCAGCATGGTCATTAAATGTTTCCACCTTCATCTGTGACAGTAAAATGTCACCAGCTGACATTCTGTTGATGTTAGCGAGTGCACCAGATGCATCTAGCAAGAGCCGCAGATATTTTTCCCAAGACCAGATTCCTGTTTCACATGGCAAAGAGCTACGCTCTTGTATAAAGTTGACATTTTTTGCCTTAATGTGCATTATTTACTTAAACTTGCTTATGGTGTTGCATTTGCCATTTTGATGTGTACTCATCCAATCTGAAGAGATTCTTCTGGAGCTCTTTAATCATAACCATTAATTTTAATATGCAAAATATTTTGGCATCATCAGCAATTGCTGTTCACCCCAATTCCATATCATTCATGAGCTAAATAAAAGGAACTGGTCATGACATAGCTCCATGGAGAAAATCATATCTACTGAGAGAACTGATAATTTATTTCCCATTCTCCGCTTCCTATCCTTTATCCAGTTATAGACATGATTTTCAGTCACATTGAGAGCAATGGTGCAGCCAAAAAGAGATAAAGAGTAGTCCTCATGCTCCAGAAGTTTCCCATTCCTGAAGTACATTGTATCTTGCAGGTCATTATTCATTTTAAAGCAGATAATATGGGATCAGATCCTGGGATATAAGGCCGTATGGAGGGGACCTAAGAGAGTATTCTTGTTGTTACAGGAACATTGTTATTGTTGTTCCTGCTGCTGATGCCATAAATGTAGCTTGTATTTCAATGTCATCAAGATAATGGTCATTTAATATTAGTTTAATGACTAAGCAATATTAGACAATAAGAAACTGTGTGATAGTGTGTGATAGTTCCTTCATTCTATTGACAATCAATTGGAATTCCAATTTAATAACACACAGTATATGACCCTGAGAGTTATAAAAGTTCATTTTTAATGGGAAGGATTCACTGTGCTCTTTTCATTGTTATTTTTCAAAAATGATTTTATGTTGCATTACATTAATGTTTATTCTAATATTATTTGAGTTTTTTTAAAATTATGGTATCAGAGTTTTTTAAAATAATAAACAAATCACCAACACCATTATTTATTTTAACCTTGTTTTAAGTCACCTTGGGGCCTGTGTCCAGAGAATGATAAAATATAAATTTAACGAATCCATTAAATATACCCATCTTCCTCTGTTCCTATGGAATTAGCAAGCCAACTTCAACAACAAATTACAGTTGTTATAACACTGGGTCTAGATAATTTCAGGCTGTGGTATTCCTTCTCTATCCCTGTTTCAGCTAACTTGTCAAGGCTCAATACCACACAAGACAGAAGGTGTAGCTTCTTTGGATGGAGAAACTAGGTGAAGGAAGTAGCCAATTTCAGAAATCTGCATTCTTTCATCCTACACAATTATAGTGCATTACTCTATTTTAAACTCCACCATTCCATCCTATAGCATTCTGGGTTTCACAAGTTGAGGGTGTGGGAGATTGAAAAATCTCAGTGTAAGAGCTTGAGAACCTAAAAAAACTCCAGAGTGTATCCATAAATGTTGAAGTGGAATGTAGTCCTCTATTGTATAGTGTCACAGGAGACCTGGAGGCTTAAACAGAAATTATTTGACAGCTCATTAAATGTTCCTGAATTTGCTTTTTGAAGATCCCCACAGAAACAGCTGTGTTCCATTTCTATCATGTCTTTTTGCAGCTGTTCATTTTATTTTGTTATTGTATGTATTTATTTTGATGGTATTTTTGCTTCTTTGTATTTTATTTTGCTGTACCTGTATTTTATTTTGCTATAACTTTGGATTTGGCCTCATGTTAGCCGCCCCAAGTCCCCTTTGGGGAGATGGTGGAGGGGCATGAGTCGCCTGCGGGCTGATATGGGCAGGATATAAGTGATGTAAATAAATAATTTATTATTATTAATAATTTCCTGAATCAAGAAGTTGAACCTTCCCTGAATTGTGCCAAGGTAGTATAAGGCTGGATCTACACTGCCATATAATGCAATTTGAAAGTGAAGAAGTTTGGCTTGCATTATACAGTCAGTGTAGATCCATATAATGCAGTTTAATTGCATTGAACTGTATTATATGAGTCTACTGACTATTTAATGTAGATTCAAACTGCAATATATAGCAGTGTAGATACAGCCTAATTCTCAGCTATCTGAGCTCTTTAAAAAATCAACAATTTGAGACTTGGCAGTACTTCCTCCATGTCTAAAATTATGATGAAAACCAGAGATACTTGTTCTTTTTATTTTTTACTTTAATTTCCATACCTGTTCCATAATAGCTTTTCTTTTGTCAAAAACACACATTTTCTAGTGAAAATTGAAACTCCAATTCTGAAATGCGTTGGGTCTGATTAAATAGATGTTATTCTTCTGTGCTGAAAGATATATATTCACAATAAATTAAACAATAGCTTTCTCTTTTAAAATAAATGGCTTTACATTCCCAAACACAACATTTTCAAGAGGACTGGATTAATGCAGACAATGAAATCTGCAGTTTAAACTGCTTTTTTCAGTTGAAGCTGCGGTGTCTATTAGACAAAAGGAGAATGGAGCTTGTTATGTTAATGAAAATAGTGTTGAGTTTGAAATTCATCTCCAAGTGCCTAATGATATGCTCTATTGTTGCACATCTTGTAGCTTATAAACACATTCTTTTCAAAATACATTTTCCGTGCCATAAATCTATATACAGGCAATTTGAGAGTGAGATAAGTGAACTTCAGGTCCAAAACTGATAATAGTGGGCATATTTAGGATTATTTCTGACACAAGCTCAAAATGAATAGGATGCTGCTAGGAGAAGCATATTATTTATGCATGGTTGTATACAAAAGAGTTCACTCTTTTTTCTGCAATGGGTAGATTTTTTTTGTTTGAACTGTAAAGATTGTTGGAGATAAAAAGAAAAGAATGATAACCTTTAAAAGATAGGAATCACTATTTTAGCCGCCCCAGTATGGGGTAGGATAGAATAAAATCTCATAAACTGAAGAAAGCTCATATTTCTTTTTCTGAGATAAAGTTCTATGATATTAACTTGTCTGAATCAGAACACATCTTTTTCTTCCCTTGTTCTTTTTAGTTCCATGAAAAATAAATATATATTTTTGTACAAAGACCATGTCCTTATGTTATGAAATAAATCCCATTTTGGGAGAAAGTTGGGGTATAAATTCAATAAATAAATACATTACTTATAAATAGAGAGGAGAAGAAGGCACACATTTTCTTGGTTCTTTCTTTCTTTCTTTTTTGATGGCTGCTTTTCTAAAGTAATAGTATATCACACTGAAACATTCTACAGTGCTGGCTTTGTTGAAATGAAGACTATTGTAAAAGCTGAATAGGTCATGCCTGCAAATGACAACATATCCAGAACCATTTATATCCATGGACTTCTCCAGTTTTTTTTATGAAGCATATTGTCTCAAATCAAGTTTGGTGATCTCTCCCCCATAGTTTGATTGTTGTTCTTATATAAATAGCAATAAGTCTGAATATGAGAGCTTCTACTATACTTCTACTATACACCGGAGCCCCCGGTGGCGCAGTGGGTTAAAGCACTGAGCTGCTGAGCTTGTTGATTGAAAGGTCGCAGGTTTGATTCCGGGGAGCGGCATGAGCTTCTGTTGTCAGCCCTAGCTTCTGCCAACCTAGCAGTTCAAAAACATGCAAATGTGAGTAGATCAATAGGTACGCTCCGGCGGGAAGGTAACAACATGCAGTCATGCTGGCCACATGACCTTGGACAATGCTGGCTCTTCGGCTTAGAAATGGAGATGAGCACCACACCCCAGAGTCAGACATGACTGGACTTAATGTCAGGGGACTACCTTTACCTTTACCTTACTATACTTCTTAAACAAATGGACAGGAATAATTTAAACCTCTATCTTTCTGGATTTAATTAACATGTAAGTACAAATATATGGATGATTACAATATTTCTTCTCTATGGTAATTTCCCCTGCTCTCTGAGCGAGAGCTGTTCTTCTCCTGCAATGCATTATAATTAAAGCCACATACAAATTTCGTTTCATTATCTAAAAACTAATACAAGAAAAGGGAACTGATTACTAGAAAGGGAACACTAAAATGAATATCTATTCTTCCTAGGAGTTTGATGGTGTTCACCCAGATAAGAGAGAAGAAAGGATGCCACCACTGAGGAGTCGTGCTTTTGTGTTTTTATGTAACGAGAATGGTTATAGACCAATCAATAAGGTCAATGTTGAAAGTCTCAGTGGCTGACTAAGCATAGAGCAAGTTGTTATAACATGTACACAGCCTGATCCCTGAGGTGTAAGTCCTACATAGAGCACAGTGTAATATAAGGTTAAGGCATAGCTATCCATATTCAAAAAGGAAAGTAGCTGGAATGTTCTGTGTCTTTTTAGTACATTGTAAGTTTACTTCATTTCACTCCTAAATTATAGGATGCTTTCTGCTGACTAGTCTAGTTTGCCTTTCTTATTCGCAGTTTATGGTCCTTATATTTCACCATATCTTTTTTTGCTTGCTTTGTTTACTGAAAATCCAATATACCATTGAGAATTTTTTTTAAAAAAAAATCAAAACAGTGTCTGTGATTAAAGTGATCATTTTGATGTGCTGGTTTAAGATTTTTTTGATGATAGGATAAAAGTTTGTTGGTACAAAACTCTATTCTCCATGGACATTCTCTTCTAAGAGTTGAACTCCACAAACATAATAATAAACAAGTGGAAAAATAACGGCAGTAATAACTTCTGACATTTTATCCTGTAGGTCTCATACTCAAGGGTTCTAAAGTGATTTACAAACGAGAGGACTGATTCTGCAATAACCAGTGTTCTATGCATGGACTTTTTATAGCTAAGTGCATTGGGAGCTCAACAACTTCCTCTTATTAATTATATTTATGATGCCAAAAGTCTAAAAAGTTTCTCTTCTGAATTAAGATCTAGTTATTTTTTATTGTGCTTGTTTGAATTACAGAATGAAATATTATAATGAGACTTGAAAATCTTCACTTTAATTAGGGGATTTGCAGCGACAACATGTGAGTTCCAAAATGCCTAAGAGCTGTATTAATTGTTAGCCATGTAGAATAAGGAACAATATTTCCTTAAATATTCCAAGAGTTCAATTTTACACTGGGATGACATTTTCCTGAGTTCTCATCTCAGGCCAGATCCAGACAGGCTCTTGTTCCAGAAGCATCCACGTTAAAAAAGTTGATGTTTCTGGGGGCCTATCCATACCCACCCCAGAAAGCACATGCTTTCTGGGGTGGGTGTCCAGACGTTGTCTCAAGATCTGCCCGAGAGAATGTCCGGAGGCCCTACCCCCCCTCCAAACAAGCCCCCAGACCCTTTTGAAAAGTAAAAAAAGAAGTTACCAGACCTGCAGTATACCCTCAGAGCAGCTATCCTGGCACGTACAAATGAGGAGGAAAATTGCTCCCCCTCCACGCTCTCCTGGTGCCTCATTTGTAGGCACCTAGAGAACGGCTCTGAGGGTATACTGCAAGCCTGCAAAAGGGTCTGGGGGCTTGCGGGGAAAGAGGGTGGGTATTCCCACAGTTTATCGGGCTTATTTATCCTGGTAAACTGTGGGAATGGTGTCTGGACTGTAGTCCAGATACCAGAAATAGTGGGTTTATCCCGCATTATCCAAGAAGGTGCGGAATAAATCCACTATCAAATTAATTCACTTCCTACCAGGGTTTTCCTGGTTTGTAACTTGGGACTGTCCAGAATGTTGTCTGGACAGCCCCTCCTTTATTAGATGAGTTCCCACAATAAAGGTGATGTCTGGACAAACCCTCAGTGACATAAACAAATGATCATTTTCTCATTGATGGCCAACCATGGAGTAAAAAGACCAAACACAACAATTGGATTTGAATGAGGCCCACTTTACTTAGCCTATGTCCTAGTTATTTTATTCTAAGCTGAAAGGATCAAGGGGAACAGCCAGAAATGCATCTAGTTGAGGCCAGGTTCTACCTCAAGGCAACCCACACAGCCCTTCCTGAACAAAGCACTCTGAAGGCAGTTCAAATATTTTGGCTGCTCTTCAGTCAGCCACATACTGGAAAAAAACATGGGACAAAATTCCTACTCTGTCCCGAAACGATCAGATGAACTTACTCTGCATTGGTGGCAGAAGGGTGGACCATATTCAGAAACTGGAGAGGCATGTGAGGGGGTGGTCACTTTAAATACCCTGCAGACTTGGCACCTAAATGTGTGACTTCATGGTCCTTATCATTGGAGATCATCATATTGGTTTCCTCCTATGCAGTGTCTTTGCCTTCCTGTTTGGCCATTTTCCTAAGAGACAATCTTTGAGGTATCCTTCTAATGCTGTTTGCATGTGTTATATATATCTTGTAACTTTCTCTTACTTATCAGATTGATGTGAGCATTCATGCCTTTCTGTTCCTCATCCACATTTTTGATTGCATATAGTGAACCTGAAAAGGAATTAAGTTTAATAATATAATGATTGGATCTGTGACCAAAAACAGTAATGAAATGGACAAAACTATGACTGATGGAGCATTTATGTGGAGGAACTGACTAGTCCATCAAATCCATTTCCACGAGTGTCCTCTCTTTATCACTTTGAAATGAATTATGCACTGTTTGTATGAAGTCTTTTAAAAATGAAATGTAAATCCCCCAGTTGTTTTATTTTTGTGCTATTTTCGCTTTTAAATTTCTTTAAAACTATGTTCATGTTTTTATGCATTTTATCTATATCTATACATGTAGTTTTATTATTCTATCTATTTATATCTCACCTCTTCCTCTGTTCAAGAGTCAGGGCATCTAACAACACAAAAAATAGTTAAAAATTCATTTCTTGCCCTTCTCTATTTTTTTAAATGTAGAAATGTTTTTAAAGTAACTTATTCCTAAGTAACAATGCATGTTAATGAAATCAATAGACTTGTGCATTTTGGCTCAAATTCGATCTGTTTCTGCTGACTGAATTTTGGGAGCCCCCCGGATCTGTTTTTGCATGCCTTCTGAAAACAGGCAGATAGCCGAATAGCTGTTTTGGTCCGCAGCTGAAAAATGCAGCTGAATGTGGCCCATTGGTGGCAATGGGGGGGAGGGGCATTCTGGGCTTCCATTTCCTGTCATTGTAAGGCTATTGGGATGAAAATGACCACACTTGGAGTACATATGTACCACTGTTAGCTCACCAGGTTTCATAACATTTGGGTAATCCAGTGATTTTTTTTAGGAATTTCTTTTCTTTAGAAATAAAATCTCTAAAAATTCCCCAAAAGTTATCCCCCCACCACTGGTCCCACCCTGTAACTTCTCCAGGAGCAGCAGCAGAGCACAATTTCTTCCTGCTAAATGTGAAAGATGCACTTCTACATCACACAGCCCAATGCCCAACTATTATACTTCCTTCTTTACTAATTAAAAACAACAGCAAGCAACTTTTGCCAAAGCCTTTGCATTCCTTGTTTGCACTTTCCCAATTCCCAGTCCCACTAAATAAAAAGGAAAAGGAAAATAAATAAAAATTAAAAAATCAATGTTAGAGAGAGGCCAGGCCAAGCCAAGCCAAAAAATAAAGCTAAGAGCGAGCAGCAAGGCAATTGGATTGACACATCTCTCTAGAGCCAGGATGCAACTGAGAGCAATGGAGACGCTTACCCCATTAAATAGACACAGCTTGCATAAGCCACGTCATGGTGTTCTTCCATTCTGCCACATGATGCTGAATAGGAGAGGAGGAGCCATGATCGGTTACCATGTTTTATTCTGTCCTGTTTGGACAGAAGAAAACATGGCAACTGAGTCTTTACTGTTAAGGCCATCTGAACAAATGGATTGGACAAAGGGAATTGACCAAACCAAATCTGTGCAGAAGCCTAGTAATCACAACATGATTTATCAAAGGTAGGCCTTGGTTACTATGCTTGTGTTTCAAAATAAGAAAGTGTGCTCACTGAATTTTTTTTTAATTTTGTTAATAATTTGTATCCATTGACTTCATTAAGCTATAAGGGGCTGTACCGAGAGAGAAGCAGAAAGAAGAAATTGACTTAAAAGACAGTACAGAATATGTACAATGACTAAATGTACACATTCTCTAATTAGAATCTTGACTATGTGACCAGAACTGAAAATCAGAGGAAGAATTTAATTCATTTACTGCTGAAATCATTGTTATAAAAATTCAGTTGCTTTTATCAGATCTGTAATGAACCTTGAATAAATTATTTTCAATTATTCTTATAGGATGAGTGCTGACGAAATGATCTGAATATTTCATTATTCTGGAAATAAAGCTAACTTTCCCACTTGCTTCCAGATTACTAATAAGTGATTTTGTACTTTATACTGAACATTCTACATTACAAGGTTGAATTCTGTTGTTTTTAATTGTAAATTCTATTTTACTAGGGTCGTGATCCCCCCCCCCCTTTGTGGTCTGTGCCACACATTTGGCCTCTGCTGGGAAATGAGACTGAATGTGCATTATTATTTATTCCCTGTTTCATCCATGAGAATCAAAATATAAGTGCATGAGACAATGCTGTTGTTGAAAGTCATCTTCGTGTCACAAATCATTTTTAAAAATGAGGGAAATAGTTGTGACTCACATTTTCTGTGGTTCTGTTTATTATATATTACATCAACTTTCTGTTTAGCTGTGCATGACACTTAATGGATTTATCCACTTGAGTGCAGAATAATATAGTATATTGTATAAGAAAATACAATAAATGATGGAGATAGCTAAGGCAGGGGCTCTAGTCTGTGCAGACCCTTAATACCTTTTGGACAGATAGGTTGACTGATGCATATAATGTCATGTATGAATAATGTTTGCCCAAAAGTACTGCCACAGTGGCTTCCAATTAAAACTTTAAAATAATGTAAAAAGTTTTTTTAAAAAATAATAATACCATGAATAGTAAAAGTTGAAACAGTAGAGAATCTTCCAAGCAGTATATGGAGCTAATAGATTTTTAAATACCAAAAAGACATTTCAAACAAAAATTGTGTAATCATAAAACTAGGGACCCTTCTACACTTCCAAATAAAATCCAGATTATTTGCTTTGAATTGGATTATATGGCAGTGTAGACTCATGCTTATGCTTATGTAAGGCTGCCCTGAGTCCCTTGTGGGGAGAAGGGCGGGATAGAAATGTATGTAATAATTAAATAAATAATATAATATAATCCTGTTCAATGTGGATTATCTGCTTTGATAATCTGGATTGTACGGCACTGTAGAAGGGGCCTAGGTAAAAAGGGGATCGTATAACTGCCTTAGTTCATGAGTTGATATACTACCATAACCAAACCTTAGAAAAGGTACCTTTTTTAAACTACAGTTTCCCAAATTCCCTTACCAGGTATCCCATTTTCCAAGATCTAGTCTATCCCATGTTTCCACCAGTAAGACCACATTACTGGTTTAAAAAATATGGAAAGCTTTCCAAAGGAATCTTACTATGGCCCAGGTTCGAACCCGGGGAGAGGCGGATGAGCTCCCTCTATTACCTCCAGCTCCTCATGTGGGGACATGAGAGAAGCCTCCCACAAGGATGATAAAACATCAAAAATCATCCAGGCGTCTCCTGGGCAACGTCCTTGCAGACAGCCAATTCTCTCACAACAGGAGTGGTTGCTCCTGACACGACAAAAAAAAAAACAACTTATGCAGAGCTTTATAATTAAGCAAAAAACCTTCAATTATGCCTAAATTGACATTTTACATAGTTGATATCAGAACAGTATCCTATGATTAAGAAAGTGAAGGGCAAAAAGCAGTATGGGCATCACTTTTCACTAGCTACAGTTTCTGAACACTCTTCCAGAGCAGCCTCATTTACATCATAGAATAATACAGTTGGAAGAGATCACAAGAGCCACCCAGTCAAATCAACATTTCAGTAATCAGAGAAAAAATAAGGTCCAGCTCATATTGATGAGGTCTCCCTTTTTTAGAAAGAATAACAACTGGCACATCCGTTGAGGCTCCAGTTGGATGTACACTATCCTATATCCCAGGATCTGAGCCCAGATTATCTGCTTTCAACTGGATTATATGAATCTACACTGTCAAATGATCTCAAATAAGCACATAATCTGGGATCAGATTCTGGGATGTAGGGCAGTGTAAATCCAGCCACAGTAATGACATTTCACAATTGCTACTTGACCCCGTAGGAACAAAGAAGGTCTACAGACACATCCAACTTGCAAATGTTACCTTACACCCTGTTAGATTTTTTTTCCTCATAAACTGATGTACAACTTTGCACAACATGACACTGTACAAGATGCCTTTATATGTATTGTTGCAGTTCATCCAAGCAGTTATTTTCAGGAATGTAGCTAGCTATGTAATTTTAAATTTATATGTTATAGCCACTGATGTAAGATCTTAGTCTATATTTTTCAGACTGAATTCTAGGCATGGATAGAGTCATGTCGGATTACTCATTACTCATAATAACTTTGTTAAAGTTACCTTTTTGAAGTAATTTCGAAGAATTTAAAAACCCAGAAGTCCCTTTGCCCTTCCGAAGCTTTTTCTGCCATTTTTCTTCCGACTCAGGAAATGAGTCAGAAATTATTCAGCATATTTTCAGCCCTCTAGCCTGCTGGGAAGCTCCTTGCCTCCCCTCACAGCCAATCAGAGGAGAAGTTTTGGGAAGGGGAGGCCGCCATTGCTGTATTTAAAGGGGAGCACATGGCTCAGAGGCTCATTCGGAGCTTGGAGGGGAGAAAGGAGAAGGGGGAAAGGGCAAAGGGAAAGAGAAAATAAACAAAGACCAAGGGAAGGGAGGTTGGAAGAAGAGTATGGTGGGCAAGCAAGCAAGCAGAAAGGAAGAAGGGCTGGCAGAAGGGCTGCTTGGCTGCCTGCTTGTTTCTTTTTTTCTCTTTGTTTGTTTGCTGTGAGTTGTCTAAGAAGACACTAGAAATCCCATAGTTTACTTGTTGCCTAGTGCCTAAACTTCCCTAATGGGAAATCTGCTCAAAAGCCCCATAAACCTCTCAGGGCTGGTTCTTTTTTTTTTTTTTTTGTTTCTTTGCCGTGAGTTGCCTAAGAAGACACTGGAAATCCTATAGTTTCTTTCCTGTCTAGTGCCTATACTTCCCTAACTGAGGAAATCTGCTCAAAAGCCCCATAAACCTCTCAGGGCTGGTTCGTTTTTTCTTTGTTTCTTTGAGTTGCCTAAGGAATTTTTTTTTTTTAAAAAAAACCCATAGATCCTCTGAACATTTTGAAATTTGGTATGCTGACAGAGGAGGATGTTTTCTACCACAGTGGCAAGTTTTCTCAGGATTGGTCTAAAAATGAGGGAGAGAGAATCCCCTCAAGTTTGCCCAGTGCCATTTGCTGTTTTTCGCGTATTGCGCAATTGCGTCCGCCATTCACGAAGTTATTTGGAAATTTCAGAAATTTCGGAAAATTCTGAATTTTTTTTGGGGGGGGGGAATTTGGAATTCAATTTCCAATCGAACCACCAGCACCCCCTACATCCGAAATGAGTTTTGAACCATATTTTTTTGTATCAACCATTCCATCCAGAGCAGACTGTGCCCTCAGTCTGAGATTAGAGGTATTGCAAATCACCTTTTCCCAATGAGCACTTTTAAATGTCATCATATTTTGTTGCCAACCTTTCTTCATTAGTAGGAATAACATCCTTCAAAAATCTGAGACAACTTTGCTGACTTGATAGCAAATTGTTTCTATTATCACCACCACAGAATATGCGAACATTCCCTGAGATAAATTGACAGCTTTAATATGGCCTTCTAAAACTTAGTGAGAAAACATACTGTAAATTTTTGTTCAAAAAAGTTCCCAAATGTAAAAAGATTTAACCAAAACATTTTAATGAAATTTGTCATTAAAATGCACACAATTATCTTTTGAATCAGAGAAACTGAATATATGAAGATTAGGGGCACAAAGTTTTCATTTCTTTGTAATTCTTCCTGATGGGCTTTCACAGGTAACTGGAAACCCATTTTTCAGCTAGGAAATCAATAGTGGAAATCAATTGTGTTATTTCCCCCAGTCTAAATCAGTTCAAGTGCAGTTGGCTCACTGACTGAGTCAGTTGACCAAATTATTCAATGGAAAGAATAGAACCTTTTTTTTATTCATGCTGTTCTGTTCCTGAACATCCAAATGTATGCATTAACACCATAATAACAGGACAATGAAAAACTATAGAGAGATATTCCACTTTAAAAAAAAGTTCAAAATTACAGTTTTCAAATATTAAATATACAACAAAATTAGAGGAACAAGGGAATTATGGGAGTTTTGAACTATAACTAAAAATCCTGGCATAGTTAGACAGAACAGAAATTGGTCATATAAAGAGTTATCAGATGGGAAAAAACTCTTTTTTTTTTACTAGCTAAAGGAAGAACTCAATTAAAAGGACATTATGTTTCCAACACTGTGTTTCCAACAGGGCTGGGCTTTAGTACAGCTGGTAAATCACCAGCAATGATAAGATCTACCAACCAAAAGGTTGCCATTTCAAAGTCCTGGGTTGGCATGAGCACCTTGTTGTCAGCCTAGCTTGCTGTTTACCTAAGCAGTTCTAAAACCTCTTGAGCTGTAAGTAGAGAAATTAGGTACCACTAAAACAAGTGGGGGAGGTATTTTATGACACCATAAAGAAAAATATCAGAAAATGCCCGGCAACAAAAAGGAAGGAGGAAGTATGGATAGCTCTTCGTCATAGAGGATGGAGTGACACCACCCCCTGTGGCTGGATTCGAGCACAACTTCCAAAGCACCAAAAAAGGTGGATGTCAATACAATATACCACCTTTCTCTTCTGTCTGTCTGTCTGTCTTTATTTATTTATTTATTTATTTGCTACATTTGTATACCGCTCCTCTCAGCCCATAGGTGACTCAAGGCGGTTTTTGCCCTCTCTATCCAAAAATGGCATTGAATGTTTGCCATTTATGTGTATTGTGATCTGCCCTGAGTCTGGGGAGATAGGGCACGATATAAATAAAGTGTTGTTGTTGTTGTTGTTGTTATTATTATTATTATATAGATAATTTTTTGAACCTGGAATTGGTGGTGGTGGAGGAGGAATAGGAGGAAGACAAGGACAACAATCACAGGCAAAGGAATCAGGGGTAACATTCTATTACACTGCAACTTTAAATCAGCTTTAAATGTCTTTCAGTGTATTAGTTGCATTCTCTGCATTCCAGTGATGAATTCTTGGAACTGTCATTTGGAGAGTTGCTGAGAATTTCCTGTAAGTTGGATTCCTAATGATTGCTAGAGAACTGCTATGCTCAGCATTTACAGGGTGGAGGGAATTATTGCTAAGCTTCTTTAAATCTCTTTGGCAAATATACAGCAATATTTTGAAAACAAACTTATGTATTTATTTCAGCACACCTTTCAGTAAAATGATCACTGGCACCCTGTTCTGTATTGATATTGTCATAAACTGGACTTGTGACATCGTAAATATTGGAATTCTCATTTACAGCTACTATACTAGTGCAACAATAAAAATACTCCTCAAAACTTTCTTTGATGCCAGACACCACCAAATGAAGTACTTCTGAGGTGCTGGGGGAGTGGGGTAGTCAGTCATCTCTGAGCAATGAGCTGCTTTGCAAGAAGTAGGTGCAAATTGTTGTTGTTGTTGTTGTTGTTGTTACCCCACATTTCTCTCCATATGAAGACTCAAAGTGGCTCACAACTGAAAGCATTGTAATATAACTTAAAATATATAATATATAAGTATTAAGACACTATTACTCATCATTAAAAGCACATAAAACCATAGCAGCTCTTGACTATTTTTTAAAAAAATTCTTAAAAGGTTTTAAACTGCCATCTGAAGGACAGCAGGAAGAGGTCCATTCTGGCTTTCCTGGGCAGAGAGTTCTAGAGATGAGGGGCAGCCACCAAAAAGGCCTGCTCTCCCATTCCCACCAACTGAGCTTGAGGTGGAGGTGAAACCAAGAGAAGAGGTTCTTCTGAAGATTTCAGGACCCGGGCAAGTTCATACAAGGGTATATGATCAGCCAAATAGCCTGGACCTAAACCATCTAGGGCTTTAAAGGTCATAACCAGCACTTTAATTGTGCCCAGAAACAAACTGGCAACCAGCGGAGCTGCTGCAATGGGGGGGGGGGGGGGGGTTGTCCACGCGCTGTAGCCAGCCCCAGTGAGCAATCTGGCTGCAGCTCTTTGGACCAGTTGAAATTTCTGAGCACTGTTCAGAGGCAGTCCCACATAGAGCATGTTACAGTAATCCAGACGGGATGTAACTAAGGTATGTACCACCATGACCAGATCTGGCTTTCCAAGAAATGGGTGCAGTTGGTGCACAAGTTTTAAATGTGCAGGGGCCCTCCTGGCTACCACCAATACCTGGGCCTCCAGGTTCAATGCTGAGTCCAGGAGGACCCCCAAATTGTGAACTTGTGTCTTCAAGGGGAGTGTAACCTCATCCAGCACACACTGAATCCCTGATCTGCCTTCTGACTGACCAGGAGTACCTCTGTCATGTCTGGATTAAGTTTCAATTTGTTTGCCCTCATCTAATCCATTATTGACAATAGGCATTAGTTTAGGATTAGGACAGCTTCCTTGGCATTCTGTGGAAATACCTTGCAAAAGGCAATGTGGATCTTGTTGTAAAGTGCATTATTGCCCAGAGAAGGCCGAGTGTTTCTTCACTTACTGTCCAATTTCCCAGCACTCGGAAATCTTACCATTGGTGAGGCTGTTTGGCATCAAATGTAAGGTTTTAGGGGTCACTACTGGAATGCAATCAATACATTGAAAGACATTTAAAGCTGGGTTGCTGTGAGTTTTTTGGGCTGTATGGCCATGTTCCAGAAGCATTCTCTCCTGATGTTTCACCTGCATCCATGGCAGGCATCCTCAGAGGTTTGTCTGATGCCATAGATGCAGGAAAAACATTTATTTATTTATTTATTTGAACTTATATGCCACCACTCCCCTGGGGCTCAGAGCGGCTTACAAGAACAGGCTAAAATCGAACACAATTTAAAACAATTTAAAAACAGCAATATCAGAGATCAAAGACCCGTCGAAACAGATATGTCTTACACGCCCTGTGGAAAGCTGATAAGTCCCGCAAGGCACGGACTTCAGGTGGCAGAGTATTCCAGAGTGATGGTGCCACTGCTGTAAAGGCTCTGTGTCTGGTTGCTGTTAGACGCAAGGTCTTGACACTGGGAATTTCCAATAGATCTTGGTCCTCAGTATTAGGAGAGAATGCTACTGGAACATGGCCACACTGCCTGAAAAACGCACAGCAACCCAGTGATTATGGCTATGAAAGCCTTTGGCAACACATTTAATGTTGGTTTAAATCTGCAGTATTAAATTAAATTTACTTCAAAGCATGTTTAATGTTGAATTTGCAGTTCTGATGTGAAAACTGGCAGCAATATATGATGTGCTATATAGAATCATAGAATTACTGAGTTGGAAGAGACCTTATGGGCCATCCAATGCAAACCCCTGGACAATCGCATTCAAAGCACCCTCAACAGATGGCCATCTAGCCTCTGCTTAAAAGCCTCCAAAAAAGGGAGCTTCCACCACACTCCGGGGCAGAGAGTTCCACAGCTAAACAGCTCTCACAATCAGGAAGTTCTTTCTAATGTTCAGATGGAATCTCCTTTCCTGTAGTTTGAAGCCATTATTCCACATCCTAGTTTCCAGGGCAGCAGAAAACAAGCTTGCTCCCTCCTCCCTATGACTTCCCCTCATATATTTGTATATTGCCATCATATCGCCTATAATATAATAAATGATTGAAAAGAGATGCAGTCATAAAACTCCTGTTGTTGCAGAAGTGACTCTAATAGTTCTGGGTAATGAACCATTTATCTAAAAACGCAGTTGTAGTGTCAATAATAATAGCAACAACAACAACTTTATTCTAATATCTTGCCACCATCTCCCCAAAGGGACTTAGGATGGCTTACATGGAAAACAAGTTCTACAAAAGAGGGGAGGGGGGTTGTGAGGGGGTTTCAGAGGGGTCACCAAAGACCATAAGAAAACACAGTACTCTCCATCAGTCATGGGGGTTCTGTGTGGGAAGTTTGGCTCAATTCTATTGTTGGTGGGGTTCGGAATGCTCTGTAATTGTAGTTGAGCTATAAATCCCAGCAACTACAACTCCCATATGTCAAGGTCTATTTCCTCCAAACTCCACCAGTATTCAAATTTGGTTATATTGAGTATTCATGCCAAGTTTGGTCCAGATCCATCATTGAGTCCATAGTTTTCTCGGGATGTAGGTGAACTACAACTCCAAAACTCAAGGTCAAGGTCCACCAAATCCTTCCAGTATTTTCTGTTGGTCATGGGAGTTCTGTGTGCCAAGATTGGCCCAATTCCATCATTGGTGGAGTTCAGAATGTTCTCTGATTATAGGTTAACTACAGGCCCGTAGCCAGGATTTTGTTTCGGGGGGGGGGGGGGCTGAGTTTGGTTTGGGGGGCTGAGTCTGAGTGAAAGAGGGTCTACCCTAACAAACCTTTTGTATCATTACCCCAATACCCCCATGCATATGAGATATATTGAGCATGGTGATCAGATCATGATATGAATAAACATAACAGTTTAAATAATGTACCAGTAAGGCCTTCTCGTGGACCACCATGAAAATTGGGGGGGGGGCTGAAGCCCCCCAAGGCCCCCCCCCCCCGGCTACATGCCTGGTTAATAGGCTTGGGTGGTTTCGTTCGTTAATTTCATAATTCGTTATTAATTCGTATTTAAATTAGCTTACGATCCAATATTGAGCCATGCAGGAATAGTGTGAGGAGTAAATTAGATTCGAAACAATTTTTTCAATTTATTTCGTAATTATTTCATAATTATTTCGTAATTATTTCGTAATTATTTTCGCATGCCTGGTGCAAGTTTTATAGTTGTTGTTTGTTTTATCACACCAACAGTCAACAACAGAGGGAGAGGGAAGCTTCAGAAGTTCCCCCTATCCCATTTGGAGGTTTTTTTAGCATATTGCGCAATCGCGTCCGCCATTAACAAATCGATTCGTAATTATACGAAATTTCGTAAATTTTGAAATTTTTAAAAGGAAAATTTCGGAATTCTTTAAAAAAAAAAGAAACGCAATGGACCCCTAAAAACGAAACGAGTTTAGAAACAAATTTTTCCGTTGTTACCCAAGCCTACTGGTTAACTATAAACCTCAGCAAACTACAACTCCCAAATGACAAAATCAACCCCCCCCCCCCCCACACACACACACACCTCAACCCCATCAGTATTCAAATTTGGGAATATTGGGTATTTGTGCCAAATTTGGTCCGGCGAATGAAAATGCAACCTGCGTACCCAATTCTTACATTACAATTCATAACAGTAACAAAATTACAGTTATGACGTAGGAACAAAATAATTTTATGGTTGAGGGTCACCACAACATGAGGATCTGTATTAAGAGGTTACGGCATTAGGAAGGTTGAAAAACACTGCTCTAAATCATAGCTCATTTATTAAAGGTTTGGATGGTGGCTATGAATGCACAAATCAACAGATATAAACCTAAAAATTCAATGTTTTTGCTTGCTATTCTCTCCCTACTCAACCTGCTAAATAAGAAGAGAGCTAAAGAATCAATTAATTAAGAAAGCATCTTGTTGAATAAGCATTATTTACGCAGAATCTCCACTTCACTTTTTTCAGATAATAGATGACTCTCAGTTATACGAAAGGCATTTTTAGCTGTCCGCTGGTAGAAGCAAATGACATTTATAGGTCTCCACTAAGAAGCTGTCTAAGGCAGAAAGCAAATGACAAGGCAGTAATATGACAGATCCAAAAGCTCCTCCAAGACTATATTATCAATCATCGAGGTGTGAGAAGGAGGCAAAATTCCATCCTTGCAATCATAAAGGTCTAAAATCTGATGGCACTGGTCTCTGTCTAAATCTGATTATTAATCCATTCTAATCAAATGATTTAACACAAAATTACACTGCTCTTGCAGAGAATAAAATCTACTCCATTGTCTCTCTATATTATAGTAAATACATACTGTAACATGTAGGGAGGTGGTATGTTGAAGTTTAGAGAAGAGAAGACTGAGGGTGAATCTACACTTCAGAATTAATAGAATTTGACCTGACTTTAAATGCCATGGTTCAGTGCCATGGGATCCTGGTTTTTGTAGTTTGGTGAGGTATTCTCCATGCCAGATCAGCCCTGGGATAAGTGGTCAGTGCAGAGCCACCCATAGATTCACAGTAAAATACACATCACTTTTGAAAATTTTATTTCCTCATATTAAAATGAGAATTAATTGGTAACTGAAGTTACCAATGATGTTACCTCTATCTGCCTTATAATAGGAATTTTCCTGCCTGTAATATTCAATGTATATTCCAAGGAATTGATCCTGGATGTTGGGTGTCAGGCATGTAGCCGGGGGGAGGGGGGCTTGAGGGGCTTCAGCCCCCCCCCCCCCCGAAATTCTTATGTTGGTCCGCGAGAAGGCCTTACTGGTGCATTATTTAAACTGTTATGTTTATTCATATCATGATCTGATCACCATACTCAATATATCCCATATGCATGGGGGTATTGGGGCAACGATACAAAAGCTTTGCTAAGGTAGACCCTCTTTCACTCAGACTCAGCCCCCCCCCGAAACAAACTCAGCCCCCCCCCCCGAATCGAAATCCTGGCTACGGACCAAACTTAGCACACAGATTCTACATAGCCAACTTTAAAATACTGGTATGTTTTGGGAAAAATCCCAAATCATCATGGGAGTTGGAAGTTTATCCACTACCTTATGCATTTTATAATGGGACTATTCATGACATCCAAAAACAAACAATGATTACTTCTAATAAATAGTGTTAGAAAATCCCAGTCATAGCTGGGTACCTAAGGTAGTATATATATAGAAGGGGCATGATATGGAAACTGAAGTATGTTTAGAAGATGTGACAAATAGTTAAATTGTCAAATAATTATTGGTATGATATAGAATTTTGTAATAGCTGTTTTCAGCTATGGAAGGAAGACAATTACATTTCAAGGACATTGCCATTTCCTTCAAGCAGAGCTATTTTCCATTAACAAATACTTGCAATAGTTCCTCAGTATGGAGCTACCATGGGAGAACATCTTACCAATTGAATGTTTGCCTTGTGGGCAGCTCTTATAGGCAGGATGCCAAAGGTGTCAACCTCAAAAGTGCCTTCTCAAATGTCATCTTCAATAAATGATTGTGTTAGTAAACACAGTTTTTAAAAAATAATAATAGAAACTCGCTTACACAAAATTGTTTTTGTCATCTTAATTAATTTCTTCCCATGTTCTTGTAAATCAATCCATATCACAAATAATTGATTGGGGACTGAAGCAGAAATGAACACTCCAGGCACTTGCTAAAAGGGAATTAATTCTTAATTAAGTTGGCTTTCTTTGGATTTTCATCTTTAGGGAAAATCTAGTTGCTGCTAAGCATTTGAGATATCTTCAGCTGCTTTAATATAGAAAAAGCTTTTATAAAAGAGTTGAGGCACTTTGCATGCTAAGTAGGTCAGGAAGGGGTATCTCAAAGTGATGACTGAAACAAAAAATCAAGTTGACTTTAAAAGGTTATGTTACATTACATACATTATGTTTCCTGCTAATATAAAGATACATTTTAAAGATAGTTTTTCTTTAGATTTTACTGAACTATAATAATGACTTTCTCTCATCACAGTCTTTTTCTTATTATGGAAACTGAACTGGGCTCTTGCATAATTTAAATCAGTGGTCATATGCCTATTCCTTTGACTGTTATATGATAAAACTAAGATGTACCTGGATTACTACAGTTTTGGTGTATATATACTCTCTAACCATGTGCCAGCTCATTTAGCTCAACTATTTCTGTATAGGAATGGTTTGAACAGAGTAAAAAATTGACTATACAATATTAAAAAGTTAATCTGTCAAAATCAATTTGTCATTATATATTGCTTATGGATGTCTTTCCCTGTTAATACACTAAACATTCAGATAAATGTGTTATGTGCTTGACTACAGTTTGCCAATTAATGTTTTCAGAGTTTATTGTAATAGCTGATTCGACTACATTGAATGTGAAGGAGAATTTAGAGATGATTTTTTGTTGTACAAGAACCTATTCTTGTTCCTTTCATATTATTTCTGCATTTGGCCCTGAATTTTCTGTTATATCCAGAAACATTTATTACTTTATTAACTGTCTGAGGTATACCTGTTACACATGTAGTGTGCCAAAAATCTCTTTGCTGGTGGTGGACTGAAATCTCCCGAAGAATTTTAGATCAGTATCTCTGAATGCTTGTTTACCCTACCAAAATAATTCAATTCAGATCAGTCACAGTGCCTGGCAGGCATGTAGCCGGGGGGGGGGGGGGGGGGGGGGGGCTTGGGGGCTTCAGCTCCCCCCCCCCCCCCAAATTCTCATGGTGGTCCACGAAAAGGCCTTACTGGTACATTATTTAAACTGTTATGTTTATTCATATCATGATCTGATCACCATGCTCAATATATCTCATATGCATGGGGGTATTAGGGTAATGATACAAAAGGTTTGCTAGGGAAGACCCTCTTTCACTCAGACTCAGCCCCCCCCCCCCAATCAAACTCACCCCCTCCCCCCCGAATCAAAATCCTGGCTACAGGCCTGATGCCTGTACAGGCCTGGTGCCTGGTACACTGAGCACTTAATGTGGATCGGAGCCAGCTCAAAAATGCATTAAGTGATGTAGGGCTTGAATTTGTTCAGGACTATGAATTAGGCCCCTTCCACACAGCTTTATAAAATCCACATTGAACTGGATTATATGGCAGTGTGGACTGAGGTCCCTTCCACACAGCTGTATAAAATCCCACATTATCTGCTTTGAACTAGGTTATATGGCAGTGTGGACTCAGATAACCCAGTTCAAAACAGCTATTGTGGATTATCTGTCTTGATATTCTGGGCTATATGACTGTGTGGAAAAGGCCCTTGGAAGCCTTAATCCAGGATAAGATAAATTCGGGGACATACCCAAATAGTCTGTAATGTGCATTAACACATCTATATATAAACCACATCACATGGCAAAACCAATTTAAAGGATGGGAATTTCAGCAATTTGCACATGAGCATACCATCAGGGAAATTTTGAGCAAGCAAATCCCCCACAGCTGTGAATTTGTGGATCCTGTGGATCCTGGAACAGAGTAAGAACAAAAATGCACTACCCAAGCCTTGATCTGGTTTCTGAGCTTGACATGTGATCAGGATCATGTTTGAATCACTTCCTCCTCTGACACTTTTGTCCCACATTAAGTGGTCATTGTAGATGTGCCCCAGTTTCATCTTGCTAACACCACACCCTGTAATATGCCATACTGAATTTGTATAGCCCTACACACCCATCCAAGTTCAAACCAGCACCATTTGTATTTGTCCTCTAAAGTTCTACCTTCCAAGCAATCAGTTTCCCAGCAGAGCTTGCTTGGATGTAAGAATGATCAGAGCCTCATAATTAATCTCATGGCTGGCCACTAGGACTGTGCAAAATCCGGATGCGGTTCATAAGTTGTAATTGACTTGATAAATCCGAATTTATGACCCCTCGTTTTGAAGCCAGTGCCTCACACCCCCCCCCCCCCCCACACACACACACACAAACAAATTAAAACAGCCATCTACAAAAATGTTGTAAGAAGTTTGTAACTTTTTGTAAGTCGCTGTGATTCAGCTTATTCTTTAGTGCATGCAAACTCTACTAGGTGGTACAGGCAAACTTGATATGTCACATGCTCTCCTCAGCCTATCAGGGATGAGGGAGAGAGGAAGGGAGGAGGCTCTCCTGACATTTCCTTTAAATCCAGGAGCCACATCGCCTTGATTGTCATTGTGAGTGAGCTGGAAGAGAGCTGGAGACCTAGGGTAGTAAGCGAGAGACTCAGTCACGAGCGACTAACTAGAAGCTGAATTTGTCCACCATGTTTTGTGCAAGTGACTTCCACATTGGGGCTTTGCTAAGAAGTTATTTGTCCAGGAATGCAATGGTAGTGGTGGACCTGAGCAGAAAGAATCTCAGAGTTCTCACCAGGTCCCCCCCCCCCCCCCCGCTTCTCATTGCAAAAGTAAAGGAGAAAGGAAGGTAATGGTAAATTCCATCATTCAAGGCTTAGAGAGCTAGGTATATTTCAACTGCAGCAGAGACAATTAAGAGAGGATATGACAGCCATGTTTATGAAAGAATATCATATTGAAGGTGAAGCCAGCATATTTTCTCCTTTTCTAGAGACCAGGACACAAAGCAATGGATTCAAATCACAGGAAAAGAGATTCCACCTAAGTATTAGGAAGCATTTCCTGATAGTAAGAGCTATTGGACAGCTGAAAATGCTGCCATAAAGTTTGAAAGGGTCTCCTTCTCTTGAGGTTTTTAAAATAGAGACTGGATGGCTGTCTGTCAAGGTTGCTTTGATTGTATATTCTCGCGTAGCAGGAGGTTGGACTGAATGGCTCTTATTGTCTCTTCCAACTCTATGTTCTGTGATTCTAGGAACTGCTTATGGTTGAGGAGATTTTTGTATGCAGGCACAGGTTTGCCACCCAAGGCCTCTGAGAAGGAAGTGCCATTATCCAGGATGGACTGTCAATCACTGATAATACATTTGAGTTCTTTCAGCTGAGAGCTGTATGTGACAATATGTAATGATCTGTCATTTTCTCTCCTAGGTTTGCTCTATGGTAAATTATTCCTGGTACCTGTCTGGATCTATCAATTCATCTCCCCCCCTCCCCCCCCGCCATTTCATACCACGGGTATTGTAGTTTGAAAAATGTCTACTGCAAATCCTTAAGTTGTGAGTTTCTGTCCAAATGCCTAATGTTTTTCAGTCATAGATCCTTGTCACTATGTGAGGTAAGGGATCTTAATTTTACAGACAGCATGCTGGACTGTAGCCCATGAGCTTACTTACAATTTCTTTGTGTGTTTACTGGATTCTTAAAACATTTATTTCTGCATAAATAAATTTAGTGGGGCTCATATGTTCAAGGTAAGCATATGAAGGATTGCCATGAGAAATTCTTACTTATTCTTCATCAAACATGTGCTATTTTTGGCCTCACTAAAAATCCATGACTTCCATTAGTTGAATCTCACAGGTTGTAGCATCCCTCCCCCTTAAAATGGTCCAAAACATCTAGAGGGCTGAAGTTTGCCCACGGCTGGTGTACATGTACTCAAAGATAGACATATTCAAGAGAAGTCCTATACATATTCAATGGAATTTCATCAACATGGTTCATGCTATCACATGGTATCAGAAAACAGAATTCAGTTCCAGAAACCATTTCCACAAATTCACATAGAAAGAGTGAAAGTCTACCATAACTTTTTCCAGATGTTTAATGCACAGGTGGACATCATATAATTACTCATAGAAGTGTTCATTTTTTTCACAATTTATTTATTTATTTGGGGTTCTTGTACCCCGCCCTTCTCACCCCGAAGGGGACCCAGGGCGGCTTACAGCTGCAAGGCGCACTTAGACGCCTGCTACACAAACAATCATCACAAAAAAAAAATATAACAGTACAAATTCCCACAATTCAACATTATCCACTAAAATCAGTAAAATGATAAAATCAGTAAAAACAATACAAACCTGGAACTTCCTCCTACCCATCAGTGTACAATTAACTCAAAGATCTGTTTTGGTTCCATTTCGACAATCCTGCCGATCTCACACATCTGATTGTCTTATTTGGTTGTCATTGTCTAATTGCCTGGTTGCCCAAAGGCCTGGTTCCACAGCCATGTCTTCACCCTCCTCCTGAAGGAGAGGAGGGTTGGTGCTGTTCTGATTTCCCCCGGGAGTGAATTCCACAGGTGGGGGGCCACCACTGAGAAGGCTCTGCTTCTCGTCCCCACCAGCCTCACTTGTGAGAGTGGTGGGGTCGAGAGCAGGGCCTCCCCAGATGATCTCAAACTCCGAGGTGGGACGTAGAGGGAGATACGTTCGGACAGATACACTGGACCAGAACCGTATAGGGTTTTGTAGGTTAAGACCAGCACCTTGAATTGTGCTCGGAATTGAACCGGCAGCCAGTGGAGCTGGCACAACAGGGGGGTGGTATGCTCCCTGTATGTCGCTCCGGTGAGCAATCTGGCTGCCGCACGCTGGACTAGTTGGAGTTTCCGAACAGTCTTCAAGGGCAACCCCACGTAGAGCGCGTTGCAGTAGTCTATCCGGGATGTAACAAGAGCGTGGACCACCGTGGCCAGATCAGACTTCCCAAGGTACGGGCGCAACTGGTGCACAAGTTTTAATTGCGCAAAAGCTCTCCCGGCCACCGCCGAGACCTGGGGTTCCAGGCTCAGCGGCGAGTCCAGGATCACTCCCAAGCTGCGAACCTGCGTCTTCAGGGGGAGTGTAACCCCATCCAGCACAGGCTGTAACCCTATACCCTGTTCGGCCTTCCGACTGACCAGTAGGACCTCTGTCTTGTCTGGATTCAATTTCAATTTGTTAGCTCTCATCCAGTCCGACACAGCAGCTAGACACCGATTCAAGGTCTGGACAGCCTCCTTGGTGACAGGCGGAAAGGAGTGACAGATCTGGACATCATCTGCATAGAGATAACACCGCAGTCCGAAACTCCGAATGATCTCCCCCAGCGGCTTCATGTAGATGTTAAACAACATTGGGGACAGAATAGATCCCTGAGGGACTCCACACGACAATGGTTGTGGAGCCGAACAGGTGTCACCCAGTAACACCTTCTGGGACCGTCCCTCAAGAAATGACCGGAGCCACTGCAAAGCAGTACCCCCAAGTCCCATTTCTGTGAGTCGTCCCAGAAGGATACCGTGATCGACGGTATCGAAGGCCGCTGAGAGGTCCAGGAGAACTAACAGGGACACACTCCCCCTGTCCAGTTCCCTGCGCAGATCATCTACCAAGGCGACCAAGGCTGTTTCCGTTCCATGTCCCGGTCTAAAGCCAGACTGTGCCGGATCAAGATAATCAGTGTCTACCAGAAATCCCTGGAGTTGAGCTGCCACCACACGTTCCAGGACTTTGCCCAAATAGGGGAGATTGGAAACTGGCCGATAGTTGTCTAATTGAGTGGGGTCCAGTGATGGTTTTTTCAACAGCGGTTTGATAATAGCCTGTTTTAGGCTCGCTGGAATCTTGCCCTCCTGTAAGGAGGCATTAACCACCACCTTCACCCACTCCGCCAAACCCCCTCTGGCTTCTTTTATAAGCCAGGATGGACAGGGGTCTAGGATGCATGTGGTAGGCCGCACCTCTCCAAGGATCCTGTCCACATCCTCAAGCTGAACTAATTGAAAAGAATCCAACAAAACTTGACAAGCAGATGCTCTCGTTACATTCTCAGAGACTGCAGGTAAAGTGGTGTCAAACCCCGACCGAATCCGCCCAATTTTATCTACGAAAAATCGAGCAAACGCTTCACAGCGAGCTCCAGAGCTGTCAGGGATCTCGCTTTTCGGCGGATTTAACAGACCCCTGACAACTCGAAAGAGCTCAGCTGGACGATTCTTCGCAGATGCAATATTAGCAGCGAAAGATGTTTTTTGTGCTGCCTCTATTGCCACACCGTAGGACCTTAAGAAGGTATTCAGATGTGTTTGGGTTGATTTAGTCGGGTTACTGCGCCACACGCGCTCTAGCCACCTCTTCTTTCGCTTCATTGCTGCCAGCTCCTCAGTAAACCAAGAAGCTGGGTTAGCTCGGTTACTCGAGAGGGGGCGTTCTGGAGCGATTGTGTCGATTGCCCTAGTCATCTCGGTGTTCCAGTGAGAGACCAAGGCATCGACAGGGTCGCCAGCCAGGGAGGTGGGAAATTCCCCAAGAGCCGTCAGGAAACCACTAGGATCCATAAGTCTCCTGGGGCGGACCATTCTAATGGGTCCACCACCCCTGCGGAGGTTGGGAGGAGCAGTCAGTCTAAACCTAATCAGGTGGTGATCGGTCCATGACAAAGGAGCGATGGTTAGCTCCTCCACCCCGATACTATCACCCCATCCCTGCGAAAAGACCAAATCCAGTGTGTGCCCAGCGATATGGGTGGGACCAGATACTAGTTGGGACAGGCCCATGGTTGTCATGGTGGCCATAAAGTCCTGAGCTGCACCTGACAGAGCAGTCTCGGCATGAACATTGAAATCCCCCAGGACTATAAGCCGCTGGGAGCTCAACGCCATGTCCGAGACCACTCCTGCTAGCTCAGGAAGGGAGACTGTCGTGCAGCGGGGTGGTCGGTACACTAACAGAATCCCTATCCTGTCCCAGTCACCTAACCTGAAGCCGGCACACTCAAATGTAGATGATTGTGGGATGGGGCACCTGATTAGGGGAATACAAACCTTATAGACCACTGCCACTCCTCCTCCCTGCCCTCCGGGCCTTGGCTGGTGCTGGACAGAGTAACCTGGCGGGCAAAGCTGGGAGAGGTTCACACCTCCCCCCTCATCCAGCCAGGTCTCCGTTATACATGCCAGGTCGGCCTGTTCCTCCTGAATTAGATCTCGAATAATGGAGGACTTCCCATTTACCGACCTGGCATTGAACAGCACCACCCTTAGCCCAGAAGGACCACCATCCTGACATCTCAGTTGTATCTTGTCGGGAGGATTTTTTTTTGGAATCGCCAATATATTCCTATTATTTTCAGGCCGAATTGATTGTGAAGTTGTAATATGGGTAATCTTTGGGATTGCCAATGTTCTATTGTAAATTTTGGGCCGGATTTGTTTTTGTCTTACATTCTTAGAGCATTTTAGGTTTGCCAAATTATTGCTGAAAATTTTGGATCGGATTGAGTAGTTTGTTCTCCCTTTCCCGTATCTTCCTCTACCTGTCACCACCTCTATAGCAGCCCCCACACCCATAGAACCATCCGTCCCAGGGGAGTTCCCTCTCACTTCCTCACTTGCGGTATCAGATGTTAATGCATAATAATCATAACAGATATTGTTGTGGTTATAAAACTCTACACCCCTAGGGTCCGCCCCATCCTTGCTTCCAGTAAAGTGCATTTGAGTAGTATTAACAGAGAAGACTATCAGCGTTACCAAAAATGACAACTGCGATGACATCAGGCGATTTTGAAATTCACAGTGCTGTAGTAAAGCGCTACAGTGCTATAATACCACACCTCACAGCAGCAGCTGTCATCATATATCATATCAATGGGGAAAAAAGCACAGAATTCTGGGAAATGCAGTTTGGGAAGGCAAGGAACCCTATGCCAGAGAATTCAAAAGGCCCTGCCCTAAACTACATTTCCCAGAATTATTGCTTGCATCAGAAAGCCCCAGTTAGGATAGGGGAGGGCTATTTTCCCTCCATAGCAGCAGCCAGTCCCTGAAGATTCCCCAATTATAGTAATAATGCACAATTATTATAATGAAAAAGTAATTCATTTTAATTATTCTCATTATAGAAACAAAATTTCCACTAACTATATTTTAGAAACACTTTAGAAATGAAATGCCAGTGCTCCAAATTTTGTAATGATCTTTGAAATTATTTTTTGATCTTACATGCCTATAAATACACTCGCACTTTTGAAACTGAAAAGTTGCATGATTCCCACCTCTGCTTTCAAAAATTAATGGCTATTTGCCCTTATGTGATGATTCAGTTTTTGTACAAAATCCTCAGGCCTTTATTTGCCCAACTGGCAAGTGTTTGGGTTTTGTTTGCAAATTCCAATACTCTAATTTGCAACTAGAATGTGTGTTCTAGTTGATAATGAGGAATTGTTCCCAGGATAGGGTAAGCCGTTGCCATCAGTTACTGAGCAGGGAAAGTGAATCTGTCATTTTCTAGCTGGCAAGATATTAGTGGGATTATTTCAGCTAGCAAGGCTAGCATTAATGACAAGGAAAAAGAAACATGAAATTTACCTATAATCTCTCTTGTCTACCTAGCTAGCAGCGGGGATTTGAAATTTGACAGGAGATCAAAGGACTGTCAACACTGTCCTATTCCACATTTGGCAGAACTATCAATTCAGCTACCACCTTGCAAGCCAAGTGATAGATATGAGTCTTCTATTCAGGGCTTAGCAGACATGCATTAGTTTATATTTCAGGGCAAGCAATGAAGGCCAGGTGTATATTTATGCAAATGGTCTTACTGCAAGGTCCATCCTAGTTGAAGTGGGTTCCATTGTAAAATCACTGCAGCAGTGACAAGTTGAAAACTATGTCATTATTTTGTTTTTGATCCTTTTTTAAAATGAATGAACATATACGATTATCAGTTTTCTGGTCCTGAGGATAAGCTGAATGCCCAACAAAAATTAAAACAAAATACCACTCTGATTGATGCAGTCACATAGTTGCTCCTAGAAGTTAACATGTTGTGACAAAAGGGTGAAAGCATCTAGAGGCATTTTCACAAGTTTCAGAAGTGCATTTTATTTTCCCTCATTAGTAAATCAAATGAAAGTGCAACATTGACCAGCCCAAACATTTTGTTAAGAAGTAGCACTCCCCATTTCTGTAGCACATCTGAACATGTAAGTGAAAAGTCAAAGCTAGCATTGAAAAGTAAGAACTGAAAACAAGGGTTTAGCTACTTCTGAAACATATGGCCTCATTTTGTACAAGCTGGCTACTTCAAATATTGCTGCTGGTGTGATCTTCCACCACACTCCGTGGCAAAGAGTTCTACTGTTGAATAGCTCTTACAGTCAAGAAGTTATCCCTAAAGTTCAGGTGGAATCTGTTTTCCTGTAATTTGAACCCATTGCACTGAGTCGTAGTTTCTAGGGCAGCAGAAAACAAGTCTGCTCCCTCTTCCTTATGCCATCCTTTCACATTTGTTCCGAAACAAACAAAAATCAAAGAAAGGTTGGAAAGAGAAACAACTAAATTGCACCATGTTCAAACATTCCAGTCCATTCATTGACTGGTTGGATCATGGCTTGATGCCACTCTACATTTATTAATATCTGGGTCTCATCATTAGTTAAATGTGTAATGAAAGGATTCTAATTAAAAATTGCCTTTCTTCTAAGGAAATGCTTTGAGATAAACAGAATGTGTTACTATAACACCTCAACAATACCTGGCTGACAAATCTTGCTCATCTCTTTGAAAGTGCATGGCAGTGTCACAATCCACAATGATGGAACTATTAGAATAACTGTTGATATTGTATTTCATCAATTGATTTAACTCCATGGAAATTCATGCTGAAATAAATCTGGTCATCTACATGCAGGTGCTCATTCAAAATTTCTGTTCATAAGATTTTAGATAAAAAGACAATAATAATAATAATAATAATAATAATAATAATAATCCTTTATTTGTACCCCGCTACCATCTTCCGAAGGACTCGGTGCGTCTTACAAGAGGCCGAGCCCACATACAACAGTAAAAACAACACAGCAATACAGCAAAATAACTCAAAAACAAGGCAATAACATTAACAACACACAATGACGCAATTAAAATCTATGGCAGGGCCAAATGTAACAATTAAAATTAAAAAGTGCTGGGCATGACCAGGTGAGGTGTTTGGAGGGGGATGGATATGCAGATATCCTGGATCTCTGATAAAGTGCGTTGGGGACATAATGCTTGGAGTTTCCTTATTCTAGAAAGGCACACTGGAACAACCACGTTTTCAAGCTCCTCCTAAAAATTTCCAGCGATGGGGCCTGCCTGATGTCCTTATGGAGAGAGTTCCAGAGTCGAGGGGCCACCACCGAGAAAGCCCTATCCCTCGTCCCCACCAATCGGACTTGTGATGCAGGTGGGATCGTGACTAAAAGAGCTTTATGCTAGCCCATAAATATCAGAATCCAAACCACTGTAAAAGTTCTTCCAACGTCCTTTACATTATCATATGTGTGTTAGAAAGAAGGCGAGGATGGGGGAAGAGAGGGGAGAGATCCCTTTGGTACTCCACAAACCAATTATTTAGGGGGGGGGGACTAATTCAGCCCTGAAACAAGATTTAGTGGGCCCTAAGTATCTGCTGAGGTTTGATTCCAGGACCACACCCCACCACCCTGGTGGATATCTAAATCCGCGGACGTTGAAGTCTGGTTATAGACAATGGAGTAGTAATGCTGTGTCCCTTATAAAATGGCAAAATCAAGGTTTGCTTTTTGGAATATTTTCAAGTCATAGATAGTTGAATACATGGAACCATAATCTCTGGATACAGAGTGCCAACAGTATATTGAATTACTTTAATTAATCATGCAAATAAAGTTAACTATATTTACTTAGTTGATATACTGATGGAATTACAGTTGCTTATTCTCAAGTAAAGCTATGCAAAATTGAAGGTTTTGTTTTGTTTTGCTTTCACTTTGATGAAAGAAATTTCTGTGCCTTCCCTAGAAGCATATTAGACAATCCATCCCTCCTGGTAGAGGTCATTTAACCTTTCATTAAAATACATTTTTACATCTTTTAAAGTGGTAATGAGACAGCAATAATTATTTTGTTGAAAGATGAACAGATATCTCCATCTTACATTAGTGGAAGTTAGAGCCCCATTAGTAGATAATTATGTAGAACACAATATATGAATAAAGCTCTTATGGCAATGAAAAACATACACACCAACCTTGGTTTATTAGCAAATGGCATTAAATGTTTACGGTCTTTAGTAGGTGAGCTCCAATGTCTCATTGAAATTATTAATGATATGTTTAACAGCCAAACAGCATGTATCCCTATTGCTTTGTTGGTAAATACTTGTCAGTAAAATTAAAATTAGCCAGGAAAGTACACTTTTTTTTAAGATGAAGGCAGATGTTCAGAGAAAATAAATAATATTATATCTTGTTATACACAGCACAAAAACGGGTCAATTGGTTATGACAAGGTGTACTGATGTTTTTAAAGAAGGATTTTATAATCTGATAAATAACCATACCTGACCCACTCTCAGATGACCTCACCGTCATCTTTCACAGTCTTGCTGCATCACAACATGACTCCAGTGCAGTGGTTCCCATCCTTTGGTCCTCCAGTTGTTTTGGGATTCAACTCCCAGAAATTCCAGTCATCTTACTAGCTATTAGGAATTGTGGTAGATAAATTCTAAAACACCTGGAGAACTATTGCTCAAGTGAAAGGTTGGTCAAAGAAAAAAGAAGGGAGACTTTCTTGATTTTTCTCATAAGCTTCCCAAGCAACAGAAATGGAAGAAAAGGCCACTGTTGGAGATGGGAATGTCAAACATTGTTTTTATCTGAAATAACTTTTTCTGGTAAATCAGAGCTCAGAGCGATCCATTATGTATATAATATTTATTGCAGTTCTATGGAATAACATGGAACATAAATCCAAAATAACAGATATCTAAGCTTAGATATCTCAAAACAGAATGATTTCTCCTATCCATGTAAAGAACAGATCCTACTGGCAGATGAGGGATAAACACAGATTTTGTCTCTTTCTGCATTTTATAATAACCATTGGGTCTCACAACCATTTGAGGGACTGTGCAAAGAGCTGCTAAGGGAACGGGCAAAAAGTGGTAGGGGTTGTCCTTTTGGTTGAATTTCAGTTGAGGGATGACTCTATGGGTAGCAACAAAAATGAGATAATGGGATCACTGCAGTTTCGTGGTAACTGAAGAATCTTTAAAGAAGTGCAGTGTGATAAATAAAGCAATTTGCTAATATTTATGGTTTTAACTTGTTCTTAACTTTTATATTGTATGTTTGTACTTGCTATAAGCCACTTGGGGCACTTGACTGGGGAAAAGTGGGGTACAAATGTCATAAATAAGTAAATAAATAAAGAAACCTCTCTAACCCATATACACAAAATCTAGCTTCTTCTAACTATATGATTCACATTGCCAGGTATTTCTAAGATGTGTCTCTCCACACCATCTGCTCATCAGTTTCTTGCTGCCAAATGTTCAATTCCCTGCAGCTTTCCAACATGAGGAAGCAGAATCTCTTTCCTATAGAGCTTGGCATGCATATGAGAATTAATCTGTCTTTTTAAACACAAACTTCAACAGTTAGACAAGATACAAATGTGAAGGCATACATCTGCAAAATGGGCCTAGATTTTTTTATCATGGTGAATTCTCATTTGCTATTTAAACTTATAATCACTGAAAATGTTTTTTATTATTAAAATCATTTCCATACTCAGTGAATTTGTTTAACATTTACCAAGTGTAGAGCCTGTTCAGGGCAATTTGTATGATAAGATGGATAAAAACAGATGATAAATGTCTGCATGTAGATGGTACACTAGAATTCATTCCTCACTGATCTAACACAGTGTTCAGCCACAATATCTGTTAACATAAAAAGGAGTAGTGAAGAGGAAGATACAGTTGGTGTTCCACTTATGAAATAAGCTATGTCAGATGTGGTTTTCAAAGGGAACAAAAGAAACCTGTTTTAAAATAGTTGTTGAGAAAAGTCTTCCCAAGTAAATGGAAGACTAAGATTTTAAAAACATATTCAGTGTTTGAAAATGTTACTTTTATAACATGAAGTTTCCTAAATCAGCCAGCTAGCATGAGTAGTAGTTTTATTTGTCTGTCTACACTATAGATCATGCAACCTAATACATTTTTCACTTGAATTTCTCAGGACTGTAGCCCATCTCAACAATTTATTTACAAGACCAAGGCATGGTTTCCTATTAATTGAATAGAGTCATCATTTCCTTCTCATAGTAAAAGAGCTGTGTCTCTTTGATGAAGGAGCGTCCATATTTTTACCATATTTTCAATGGTCTCAGGATTAATCCCTGACATCTCCAGTTAAAAAAATTAAGCAGCAAGTGAAAAGAAAGACCTAGCTAGTAGGCTTGGTTGATTAAAAAAATGGTTCGAAACCCATTTCAGATGTAGGGGGCGCTGGTGGTTCGGATCTAAAGTCAATTCCGATTTTCAATGAAAAAAAGTTAAAAACTTTTCAAAACATCTGAGACTTCTGAATCTTTTGTTAATGGTTTAACAGTATTATTACCTTTTTCACTGGGTGGTCTTTACTTTGAAAGTAGTTGTTTTACTCCAGCAAGGGGGGGGGGGGGAGCAAAGGGAGGAAATTCATCCACTCTGGTTTAAAACAGTTTAAAATGGCTTCTCTGGCATAACTCAGCTATCCCAGGCAGAAGGAGCGGGGAGAGGGAGAGAGAGAGAGGAAATTCCCCACTCCATTTTAAAATGCTTGCCACTGATCCCAGGCAGAAGGAGGGGGAAGAGGGGGGGGGAGAGGAAATTCCCCACTTAATTTTAAAATGCTTGCCCAGACTCCAGATGGTCACCCAACCTCAATAATAATAATAATAATAATAATAACAACAACAACAGCAGCAACAACAACAACAACAACAAACCTCCTTCTGCCTTCATGCAGGGAACACACAATCAAAGCACCCCTGACAGATGGCCATCCATTCTTAATAATAATAATAATAATAATAATAATAATAATAATAATAATATAATAGTTTTAACCTCCTGGATCAGGAAGTTTAGGCAGGCAGGAAGGCAGGCAGGTCTCTGTGAGTGCTGCACCTGCTGTGTCCTCATTGCCCAGTGCAGGCCAGAGTGAGGAATGAGGCCAAAGGTGACCTTCGGGAGCAGCAAACCCCAGCTGGGCCCAGAAAGGACAGAAGAAGCATGAGGAAGGAGGCGGGAAGCAGCAGAGGGCACACTCGCCAACCGCTTCACTCAGTCAGAGGCTTCCCAATGCTGGGAGAGAGGTGCCCTGGTGTTGGCAAGCCCACAGGGGAAAGAGGGCTGAGAGCGCACACCCAGGGGCCGGTGACCGGCAGGAGGAGAGAGAGAGGAAATTCATCCGCTTGAGCTGAGGCCAGGGACCAGAAGTGGGTAAATGCCAACTCACTTACTGATTCGTAAGAGAAATGGTAGAAAAAGCTTTGGAAGGTCAAAGGGACTTCCGGTTTGCTTAAAAACGTTGAAATCGCTTCAAAAAGCAAATATTTCCGAAGATTCTGAGGATTCCGATGGAACTTAACCATGTCTACTAGATAGAAAATGTCTAGATAGCACCAGGCAATGATGTATTTATGAGCTATAAGATGGACTAATAGAGTGATTTGTTTTAAGCTTCTTGTGTTCCTTCTATGAAAGCAGTGGGAATTGGCTTCCTAAAAATATTTTTAAAAATATTTTATTTATATCAATCTTTTTTCAAATGTGCAATCTTAGGGAGCATATACCAAAGTTATGATAGTGTTAAAAAGTCAATTATTAAATAGGTAAAGCACAATCAAACAATCAAATAGGTAAAGCACAATCTTAGTAAAACTCCTTTTAGATGTACAAAACTATTTAATAACTACAGAGAGGTAAAGTTCTCATTTTCAATCCTTTGTGATGGTTCACTTAAGTACTGTTTTAGAAAGCTATAGCAGTGGGCACACCTGGACAATAGTCTTGCTCAGAGCTAGAGAAGACTCGGGGTTAAAGATTTTTTTTAAAACTCTGGAAAGGTATCCTGGACAGCTTTGACAGTAAGGACAAAAGGTTGTTAGAAGGGCCGGTGCTGGAGTTGGAGACCAGCAGCTCCCAGCAGTTCTCCCAGCCTACCTTTGTGAGTGCAGGAGAAGAACGTTAAACAGAAACTACCACTTCCCAGCAAGACAAGCAAGCAGAGGCCAGTACATCAGGGCAGGCTGATGAAAGGTTAAGTGATCCATCCTTTATGAAATTCAGATGTGAATGTGCTGCAAATCACAGGTCTGCCCGAGTACCAGAGAAACAGCCTCTTCACAAGCATCACCTGTTAACATAGAATAAAAGGTTGTCAATTTTTTTAAAAAAACAAACAGTTAGAGCAATCTGAATAATGTAACAAAAATCACTTTGTCATGGAGGTTTTAATAAAAGATTTTAATTATAAACTAGATATTAACTTGACATCAAAATCATTTCATTGTTGGAACCAGTCAGGTCTATAGAGGGAAGGAATTCACAACTAGGTTCCATCACAGAAAAGGCCCTCTCCTATATTCCCCCACAATATTTTTCCTATAGTGATGTGGCACAGAGAATGGTCCATCCAATAGATCTCGGTTCTCAGGCAAATCCACAGAGAGATACACTCTTTTAAGTATCAAGTTCATCTTGGGCTTTAAATATTTTTAACAGCAACCTGAATTCAAAATGAAAATGTATTGGCAGTCAGTGCATTTTTTTCAACACAGGTATTACATGGTTGATTAAAATTGCAGAGATAGGAAATATGGATAGACTAACTTTCCTGATCTTAAAAAATGAGGGAAATTCAATGAAAGAGACTGATTGGACCCGAATTATGGAATACCTGAACCAAAACAATAGGAAGATATGGATATGAAGAGAAGGAGGAAATAATGCATTAAAGGAAGGAGAGAGAAAAAACAAAAGAAAGAAGGAAAAGGCACAAACCTTAATGAAGATACTTGGAAGTCAAGAAAAGCTTCAACTTATTTTTAATTTTTAATTATTATTTTTTGCTTTTCTCTTTCTTTTTTCTTTCTTCCCTTTTTTCTACCACAGTTAAAACTGCACTTTTCTTCTTTTCTTCAGTTTAAAGATCATTACTATTTCCTTTTATCTTATTATTTAATAAAGATTTTTTTAAAAGAGCGGTATTACGTGATACCGTAATGGATTTCCAGTGATCAAACTAGCTGTTCCATTTTGAACAACCTGCAGTTTCCAAGTCTTCTATATAGCTGAGAAGTTTAAACACAAAAGAGTGATTAGAGATCTTCAGATAAAGGATGGGATATAGTAGAAGAGAGTCTTTGAAATTATAGGAACAAACATCACATCTGCATCTATGCTGTGCAGGTCAGATGCTTTATTTCTGGTTTTTTTTTCTTGTTTGAGAATAGATAACCTGCCTTTCTGTCTCAAGGACTTCTCATTATAGAACATTGGTGCACTCAGCTAATAATGGTTTGTCTTAAATTATGCCTTCAATACCCTAGTCTTTTGTACGATAGCAAAATAGCGTGTTCTTAAGGATCTCCACACTAGCATATTTATGTATGATATTCCAATATTTTTTCAGCAAAACTGTTTTCTTTAAATTGTTCCAAAAGGAGGGGGAAGATGATGAAATTATGTCCTTTACAACAATAGCTTTTTCATAAAATATGAGCATTTATTAAATACTACATCAAAAATAGTGAAACATGCTTGCCATGTATATGAGAATTATGTCAAATATATATGCAATATTTCTTACAGTGCCTGCTTATTAAAATCATATATTCTGAGGAGAATTGCTACACAGGCCTAAGCTATTTATATATCAATATGAAAGACTGTGCATGTTAAGTGATTTTGAAAGTTTCTTTCCCATGATGTTTACCAAATACTGTCATTCTTATTTAGAAGAGAGATGGCTGTATTAAGGGTTTGGATGGAAAAAAATATTCATGGTAATTCATATCCAGATATGTTATATTAGCTGTGTTGGCATTCCCTTGGTCACTTTGTCTGTCCTTTTCTTTTGATGCCTGTTTTTTTCTAAATGATGAATGGTAGTTTTATGTTACTACATTGCAAGAAAGTTAGGGAGTGGAGGAAATTTTCATGGGGAACAGAATACATATTTGGCAAAATGCTCCCATTCCCTTCCCATAAATATACCTTATTCTTTCAGAGGAGCCCCTGGTGATGCAGTGGGTTAAACCCCTGAGCTGCTGAGCTTGTTGACCGAAAGGTCACAGGTTCGAATCCAGGGAGAGGTGTGAGCTTCTGCTGTTAGGCCCAGCTTCTGCCAACCTAGCAGTTCAAAAACATGCAAATGTGAGTAGATCAATAGGTGCTGCCTTGGTGGGAAGGTAACAGCGCTCCATGCAGTCATGCCAGCCACATTACCTTGGAGGTGTCTATGGACAATGTCAGCTATTTGGCTTAGAAATGGAGACGAGCACCAATCCCCAGAGTCAGACACAACTGGACTTAATGTCAGAGGACAACCTTAACCTTAACCTTCAGAGGTTCAGCTCCACCATAACTGCTGTACAGTTTAGAGATAGTGCAGAAGGAGCAACAGCAAAATTGAGAAGAGATTAAGGACCTCTTCACACGGGTTTCTTTTCAACGGCAGCAATTGGGTTTTGCAAGTTCAGTCACAGAGACCTACAACTCCTATCACACCCATCACAAGTACTCCATGAACAAACTGGAAAAAAGTCCTGCCACTGCCAAAAAGAAGCTGGCGGTGCAGACAGAAGGCTAATGAGGCTTTTTTTTTTTTTTGCCTGATGGGATAGGGGGCAGCTGGGATGGTACAGGGTGCTGGGTGACAGGCAGGCTTATGGTCTTAGAGGTTGCTCTAAATGAAATAGGGCCATATCCCTGATTCTGTATCCTGTTTTACAAAAACACACCATTTTGCCAATCAAAGGCATTGGAAGCTAGGCGTGGCAGCTTAGCTTCTGATGACTATGTATATGAATATTTGCCTGCTTCTGTTTGGAGAAGTGTGGATCGGGCATGTGCTACATGTGGGCATCACCATCCATTAGTGACAGGGTTTCAGAGTGGAGCATGTGACTAGGGGGAGAACCTCAGTTGGGAGGGGAGGGAGAATGGACAAGGATGAGTGAGTGGGAACAAGCAAAGCATTGGCTGTGGGGGCATCACATACCTCTCCTCCTCCTCCTCCTCTTCCTCCATCACAGTTGCCTTGCCCTGCAGGTTTGCCTTGGCTTTATCTGTGAATTGGTGTATGTGTGTGTGTGGTGGGGGGCTCTCACTCACTGGAGGCAAGCAGCCAAAGTCCCCCTGGGGCTCCAGGACCAGGCCAGCCATCCATGCAGTGGGGAATGAGGCAGGAAGCAAGGCACTTTCTTGGTTCTCCTTTTCCCCATGTGATAAGGGGAAGCCATGATGGAGAGGGGCATGGGATGACAGGTCCCCACACCCCCTGCATGGGTGCCACCAGGACACAACGAGACAACTCAATTCTGGCAGCAAGTGTGACGAGGTCCTTAGAATTCATAACCATTTTAATCTAGATCAGTATCCATCAGTTGCAGTAGACTTAAGTCTACAAAAGCTTATGCTGCCAACTTCTTTCTCTTACTTCATTGCAAAGGTGCTACAAGAAGTCTTTGCATACTGACAATGGATTTATCATTCTTGCAACAGCTGCTCTCATGATGAAACAAATTTGTCTCCCATTCCTAAAAGTTCTATCTCCACCATGAAAACCTTGAAACAGATGAATGCAATGGGTAAAAGAAATTGTGATTTTAGGAACTCATTTACACACTCCTACAAAGCCTGCAAATTTCAGCCAGTCTATGTATTGATTTATGCATTTACAATGTTTTAGACTGTCCAAAAGAATAAAAATCCTCTCTGAGTGGCATCAGAAATAAAATAAAAATAAAACAGCAAATCCTTAATGAAAGCCCATAATAATAATAAAATATCTCTTTCAATAAATGCCAAAATCTAATAAACAGCTGCAGACAAGCAACCCACGGTCCAATAAAATGGAACTCAAGGGAGGAAAGTTTTCTAAAGAACAATTCAGCTTAACCTTCATTCTGACTCATGGATCTTCATATGCAAGAACAGCTTTATTGTATTCTTTTTGTTGTTGACATATAGATATAGTTTATAAGAGGCAGAACATGCAGGATAAAACAGTTACAATATTCACCATTATTATAATGGTGATAGAGAAGATGGAGATTATGGTGACTGTGATGGTGGTGGTCACTACTTTTGCTCAGAATTTACACTAACAGACTCTATATTTACTACAGAATTCCCATGTATGCCAAAGAATGCATGGAACATTAGAACTGAGTCTTTCATGAACCATTGAAAGGGTGGTAACAAGTAACTTCTGAGCAGACCTCAGGATTGCTAGACTGAGAACTGGGGTGAACTTCTGAACCTATAACGATTATGTATTTTGTGGTTAATATGTTAAAATAGGTAAAAAAGTTGAAGCTCAACTCAACACTGTGAAAACATAACAGATGTTCTGTTATTGCCATTTTAATCTCTCTCTCTCTCTCTCTCTCACACACACACACACACACACACATATGAATAAATAAAAAGATTGTTCTGCCAAACTAGCAGTTCTAAAACATGTAAATGTGAGTAGATCAATAAGTACTGCTCCGGCGGGAAGGTAACGGCACTCCATGCAGTCATGCCACCCACATGACCTAAAAGTGTCTATGGACAACACTGGCTCTTCGGTTTAGAAATGGAGATGGGCACTAACTCCCGATGTCAGACATGACTGGACTTAATGTCAGGGAAAATCTTTATCTTTTACTGGAAGTGAATCTGTATCTTGCATAGATTAAAGTAGAGAGAAGAGGTCTAACTGTTGAATTATTTTTGTGTAGGTTGATGGTTCAATAAATGCTAGAATCCAATAAGTTTTAAATAATTTGCAATCAGATTTTTTTAAAAAAACTAAGTAAGTTTTCAAGCATTCTGAGGTGTGGGGAGGACCTCTGGGAGTTAGACTATATGTGAGAGGTGTGTTCGCCTCTTGCATGCTGAATAACAATAAAAAGTGCCCACTCTAGTGATCTTAAAATATTAGGATAGGTCAGCTTAATATATACAGCAAAACACAGAGTTTTGAAATGGCAGAAATAGACAAAATATTTCAGCCAAAATGTCACAATCTTAGTAAAACTTTGATAATCACTCTGAATTACTGCAACTATGGTGATTCCTCAGATATCCACCTATTTAAGAAGAGGCACAATACCCACATTTAATATATCTGTGGCAAGATGAATAAGCATTCTGTAACTTTTATCCTACTTCAAAACCAAGTTCAGAGTTGCCCTGCAGTAATGATAAGACAGTAGACAGCTTACCTGTAGTTTGCACTTTTTGATCTTTTTGTCTTTCCCTATCAAAGTTGCCATATGAGTTTTATTGCAAAAAAGAAAGAAAACTTTGCTCGATTTGTTTAGCTTCCCTTCCAAAGGATATGAGCCATTTTCTTACAAAACACCAGCTTTTATAGATGTATGTTTAAAAGTAAAAAATGTATGAAATATTTTGACAAAGAGATGAGTGAAATGTTTTGACAGGAGATTAAACTTTGTGCAGATTCAGAAGTCAAAGTATATGCAGCCAGCTTCACCCTATCAGCTATGATTATAGCAGAGCCAACATGAGTTGAACATGCACAAAAGTACAGATTTAAGGCAATGAGGCAATTTCTGGTGGCACATTGACATAGGGTTTGCAACCACAGCCAAATATTCATTTGATATTTATAGCCAAACATCCATGCATTCACTTCAAATGTAAGAGCATACTGGAAATGGGGATAGAAAAATGGTGAAGTCATATATGGTCTATGGAATACATGACCCCACCACAGGCAGAGGGATTTTTCCTGATTTTTTGCCAGCTTTCTCTACAATAATTAAAATGGATTTACCAGATTATATTTGTGGAATAAACTGGTGGTGCAGTGGGTTAAACATCTGAGCTGCTGAAATTGCTGACCAAAAGATAGCGGTTTGAATCCTTGGAGCAGGGCGAGCTCCTGCTGTTAGCCCCAGCTTCTGCCAAACTAGCAGTTCAAAAACATGCATAAGTGAGGAGATCAATAGATACTGCTTCTGTGAGAAGGTAATGGCTCTCCATGCAGTTATGCTGGCCACATGATTTTGAAGGTGTCTATGGACAACACCTGCTCCATGGCTTAGAAATGGAGATGAGCACTACACCCAGATTCGGAGCTGACTAGACTTAATGTCAGGGGAAACCTTTACCTTTTTATAGTTATAGGGCTCTTCTACACTGACACAAAATGTGGAGTGCCATTCGAGGTCAGAGTAGAAGTGCCCTATAACTCCCATTGTTGCTTCTCTCAAGCCTCCTTCATTTATTTATTTACTTATTTCAGATACATTTATTGAACTTTTGTCAAGTTACCCAGGTCAATTTACAGACTTTAAAAATGTAAAGAAACAGAACAGGGCATTAAAAATCTCTACAGACCGACCTATGGTCAGGATTTCATGAACAGAATTGTAAAGTATTGCCTGTGTCCTTACAAAATTCATAAAGTCACATTTTTTGTTAATGGAATTAATGCTACCCTATGCTTTACATGTTATGTCTAATTATACTTCTAGTCAGCTTCATTTTCCATTTCTGTTTTTTTTTCTCTTTCCACCTCTCCATTATATCTCCTTGTTTTCAGGTTTATACTATAATGCAATGTACTCTGAATAAATCAAGCCCCCAAGTGTTTGTCCTTCAGTTTACCTAAAATGCATTGCTATCTGTTTGCTTCCAGAGAGATAATCTTTTTAATCTGTTGTAACAATAACAGCAAAGAGACTTTTGAGAACTTAGAAACTCAACTTTTTAATTCTCTAGGCTTTCATGGACCACAGCATGAAGGATAAAGGTGGGCTATCCATTTTGAACAAAAGCACACTTTTTACTAAACTTCTGATACACTGATCCAAATTACATCAAATCCGGCAGCAGAAAGTGGCATGATAGAGTGCTCTTACAAGTGATTGTCTGCTAAACATATCTTAAAACTAACTGCAATCACTATTTATTTTAATTTCTTTTTTTACTGCAGGGATTTGAGTTTCTTTCTTTATGGGACAATGGCATGGTAATATCAGAAGGAATATGTGTGAGTTTATAGGGAGACAATATTTTTCTGCCTTGTTTTGGGATAGGTGTGAACCTGTTATTCCATAACATTCATGGAGAGACCCCAAGGATTTCGATATTGTGCTTACAGGCCTAAGCTCAGATAAGTTCTTAAAGAGTAGTGGTAGCCAGATGATTATTTAAGCTCCTATCTTAAAGGCTAAACTCTTGGAAACTGGCAGGGACGTAACTTTCATACATAAGGATTTAAATAAGGGAAGCCACATTTTGCCTGAAGTGAGGTTTGGGGTATTTTCTGACCCCCATAGAGAATTCAAAAGAATTGTGGAATATGTGCATGCTCTGTACCCAAAATAGTAGTTTTATGTGCTGAATTACTTGCATGCAAGCCATATGCTAAGAGTTAGAAAATGAAATAAAAGTGAAATAAAATCAGAAAAATTAAAAATTGAACTGGCAGTGGGACAAATAATTTCATAGCACCCTTTCTCTTTCCCACTAGGAAATTTTTATTTTTTTCCAGAAAGGAATTACACTTCTGCCTTTCTGTGTTATGGTTCACTAAAAAATGGCGTAGGACATTTTTATATCAATGTATTATGCTGAGAGGGACAAATAATAGCTCAGTGGCAAGCATTATTAGATTTGTTATCGCAATTTTTGTCTTAGCCAGCTTTTGTTTGCTCATGCAAAGTGGGTGAATCTGAATTTGGCAAGTGGCTAAAAATTGACCAGTATCTGGCCACTTGGAGTGCTTCTGGTGTTGCCGCAAAAAGGTCCTCCATTGTGCATGTAGCAGGGCTCAGGTTGCATTGCAGCAGGTGGTCAGTGGAGCCCCCGGTGGTGAAGTCGGTTAAACCCCTGTGCCGGCGGGAGTGAAGACCGACAGGTCGCAGGTTCGAATCTGGGGAGAGGCGGATGAGCTCCCTCTATCAGCTCCAGCTCCTCATATGGGAACATGAGAGAAGCCTCCCACAAGGATGATAAAAAATCAAAAATCATCCGGGCATCCCCTGGGCAACATCTTTGCAGTCGGCCAGTTCTCTCACAACAGGACACTCCTGACACGACAAAAAAAAATTGGTCAGTGATTTGCTCTTCTCCACGCTTGCATGTCATGGATTCCACTTTGTAGCCCCATTTCTTAAGATTGGCTCTGCATCTTGTGGTGCCAGAGCGCAGTCTATCCAGTGCCTTCCAAGTCACCCAGTCTTCTGTGTGCCCAGGGGGGAGTCTCTCATTTCGTATCAGCCATTGGTTGAGGTTCTGGGTTTGAGCCTGCCACTTTTGAACTCTTGCTTGCTGTGGTGTTCCAAAGAGTGTCTCTGTAGATCTTAGGAAACAATTTCTTGATTTAAGTTGTTGATGTGCTGGCTGATACCCAAACAAGGGATGAGCTGGAGAGTGTATGGGGTAGTGGAAGGGGGTAGTGTTGCTGAGGGGGAGCTGTGCACAGGGCAATGGATTTGCCCCACTGCCCCTCTCTTTTCTGGCCAAAGGCAGATGAAGTGTGATGTTTTGCCTATTCTTTGTGATAAGACCAAAAGTCAATCTGGAGAATAGGTCTATAATTCTTAAGTACGTGCACAAAAAATAGTCATTTTCTTTAAAAAAAAAAAAAAAAAGCAAGGAAATTGTGACAAACCTATTCCTCCAACTTCTCATGTTGACCTGAATATGTGACAAAAATCCAATAGAATTTTTGTAGTTTTCTGATGGCCTAGCCCTGTAGTAGAACTTGCATAATTCTAAGGCTTTTAATCCCAGTGCCTTGTTGAAAAATATTGTCTGTAGCACGAGGCTGAAAAATTACACTTAAGAAGAATTAATATATGGCATGTCGAAGCCATCCATGAATGAGTCTCACTACAATAATGCCCTTGGTTCTTATAGCAATTTTCCTAACCACTAAACAACCATATTCTCTAGCACGTATAACCAGTACAATTGCATCATTAAGCAATTGCTTTCTGGCTTGTAGTTAAGTCAAAGCACTTACTAATTATGTTCTACCCTCTGTCCTTTCAGCCTAACTGCAGTGAAAAAAGGTTCACTGATTACCTGTATGGTTCAACTAGATAAAGTATGGTAGCTCCGCTTTGCTCAGATCAGTGTTTTCATGTTAGAGTTCACAGACTTTTTAAATGTCAATATTCTTATACCATCTTGGAGAAAGATGTAAAATAGATAGGATACACACAAACACACACATGTATAGACACTCATATAGATAGATAACACTGTTGCAAACTTACAGAGACTACTCATGTCAAAAGCCATGAATATAGTTCACCACAATGAAACTACTCTTTACTATGGCTGTATCTACTATCTATACTGTAGAACTAATGCAGTTTGACAACTATGCAACCACCATGACTCACTGCTATGGAATTATGGGAGTTGTAGTGTTACAAGTCTTTAGCCTTATGTGCAAAATAGTGCTGGTGCCTCACCAAACCATAACTTCCAGGTTTCCATAACATTAAATAATGGTGTCAAGCTGCATTAATTCTACTGTGTAGATGTGTCCTAAGTGGTTTTATCTTGTGACATGAAGATTATAATTTTCCAACTTTGAGAGAGTAAAAAAAAATCCAGGAGAAGTAGGCTTTGAGTTAAGTACCAGCAGGGGAGCATGAAATATGTTGGTTCTTCATTCTGATCTCTCATTTAAGTAATTACTAACTTGGTTATGTTAATGCTTAAATTTGAACATAAGACATTCAATTAAACTAAAACTAATTCAATTATTTCTTCTTTTTTATTAGATAATGCTAATTTCATTCTAAGTTAATTGATTTTAATAGCTAGATTTTTTTGTCACAGTACCACCTCTACCACCACAGTTTCCCTTCCTCTCTGTAGCATCCTTAAGTGGCATATGAGAGATAACTAATAGGTTCCAGCAAAGTAAGGAGCATTAGAGCTCGTAATTTTTGATTTGCAAAAACAAAAATCCAACCAAAGAAGAAATTGTATCTGAAGAAATAATTGTAGACACTTTGAAAATTGATCGAACATACAGACATATTTTGGATACAAATGCCTTCCTTTTTGCATTGTTGTTGACCATGATTTTGTGCCATAGTAATATCTTGTAGACTACAGATAATTTGTTAACAGTGATTTTCACTGAATTTATATTTTTATAAGGAATTATAAGCTTAGCCTATGAAGCAGTCACAGCTTTATGAGAGTATCCGACTGATTAGGCTGCAGAAAATATGCTGAGCTATAACAATATATATATATATGTGAAATACTAATTGAGGGCATAAAGTTTATGTTTAGTCATTTTCTGGTTGCAACAACAAAACATAGTATGCAAGCATATATTGCTACAAATACACATTTAAACCTACTTCCAGTCTGATTTTGCGTCAAAAATTATAATATAAATTGTACTGGGTTTACAAACACACACCATTGATTTAACTTTACAACAGATTTATAAAATGTAATTGTAAAGATGGCTCAAATCAATCAGCTTCTATACTCAAATAATACCTACTTGCATCTGTTTGGCAAATGACACTGCAGGAAGATGTATTTGTTTTATCGCCTTCAGGGCCAGAGGCCAGAGGTTGTTGTGTGTAGTGCTATATATGGAGAAGTTGACCATAATAGGGACAGTGCCACAGGCAATTCCCTTCATACCTTTGTATTTTCGCTTCATGGCCATGTCTCATGTCCCCAGTGCACTGTGAGTTTTTTCTGGATGCTTTTCAAATGGGTACGGGTTTTCCCCTCTTTCCATTTTATTTCTCCTACCCCATATCTGGGGAACATTGACAATTGGCTAAGGTCAGTGCTTATAAAGAGGCTGTCACTATCAAGTAGTGTGAGATAGGGGAGAATATATTGTTTTTGTGTACACCTTGGCAAATATATGATGAAATTGCCTGGAATTGCCTCTTTAGGTCCTGAGATCCAAGGTATGGAAAAGAACTCTACCACTGAGACTGACCTGAAGGTCTGCTCTCACCTATAGTCAATGCCAGGTCTACCAATAATCCCAGCAGTATAGGGTTTTGGTTTTTTTTTAAAAAAAAATCATTGTCATATTTCCAGTTTTAGTAGAGAAATAAGGCTTTTTCATTGCTTGGCTAACAACTGTCTTCTTTGGGTGATTCTAGGCATGACAGTAATGCATGCTCAAACCAGGTTTTTAAAATATGCTTTGGAATGCATTTTTATCCCCGCCCCCCCCCCCAAAAAAAACCCTGGGGTTTCCTGGGGGGGTGTTCCCATGCCATCTGGGATAACATGGGGCCACCCTGAAGCCTCCCAAAAGAAGCCCTTAAAAGAAAGAAAAACTTACCTGGCTGCCATTCAGTTACTGCTGGAGTCCTCCTGGTGTGTAGAAATGATGCACCAGGAGGTCTCCAGCAGCATCTTAATGGCAGCTGAGTAAGTTTTTCTTTCTTATAAGGGCTTCTTTTAGGGTTTGGGGGGAGGGAGTGGGTGGCCTCTTGGTTTTACGGGCTCCTTGAGCCTGAAAAACCAACATTGTTATGTGGATTGGGCCCGGGGATCGCATGATGCACAAAGGGCCCACACCTGATAAAGCCCAGATTTTACCTAAGATTTGGGTCTTACCAGGTATCTAATTTGAGACAAAGCATGGATTATAAAGAAAAACCTATTTCTTTTGGCTGCCTCAGGTAAAAGCCTTTCTGGCCCCACATTTTTAGACCTGTCTGGAGGGGCACTTTGAGAGCAATCTGTAGTGTTCTGGTTGGATGCTGTGTAAACAGGACACTGAATTGGATAAGTGTTCAATGTGATCCAGCAATATGTTCTTACATCCCCAATGGCTCAAAGAAAAACTAAAGACTTCTAGCACTCAGGATAACAATTCATATTTCTACTCACAAAGCCTGCATTGATGAACATTGATCTCTTTCCTCAGCCCCAGCCTCAGCCGAGAAACAGTGGTCAGGTCATCACCCAGCCATTGAACATCTTTGATAGAAATTGCTCTGATCCAGGTAAAAAAAAAGACTGAGCATGTATAGTGAAGAAGTTTTAAAAGTTTTTAATGCAGATTGAAGATTTAGATAGCTGAACTGGTTCACTATTCTTTTAATCTTAAGATAAAAATATTAAACCAAAGGAGACATCTTATTTCCCTTTCACTTCAAATAAACAAAATTTATATTTGGTTCAATTAAAAGAGGGATAGATCTTCAGAATGACTCTTCTTCTAATGTTCGGTTTGTTCCTCTCTTTATTAAAAGTGAAGAAAATGTTTCTTTTGTTCTGAGAACTTCCTTTTCTCTGTAGTGGGATCAAAGGAGTTTTTTATCTTCAGCTTTTTTTCCTCAAGTTTGTAGTCTCTAATGGTTATAACTTCTAGATTTCTCTCCTGGTATCTACTTATTATTCATACAATTTCCTATAGTGCATAATTTCTTTGAAAGATCACAACGTCTCCAAATAACAAAATGTAGCTAAACAAATGAAGCATATGAAGAAGAACTGTGGGCAATGATTTTTCTGAATAGTCTAAGAGCTTGATCCTAAGAATCCCCTGCTGTTTCTGAATAGTTTAACAGCTTGTACTTCACTCTGTTGCAGTGTGTGTGTGTGTGTGTGTGTTTTAATTACCCCTATAGTGGTCTTGGGAAAATCTGTCAGTGTCACCTCCTCCTCGATGTAGATTTGTAAAAGCTCAAGTCCATCCTTTCCTGGAAAAAAATGAAGAAATATGAACAAACATGAGAGGTTCTTCATCTTTTACATCTGTGTTGGCAGAAAGATGGAAATATTTGACCCGCTTCGAGTCTCCTGTGGAGAAAAAAGTGAGGTATAAATAAACATAGTAATAATGATAATCTTCATCATCATCACCACCACCACCACCACCATCCTGCAGAAGACAGGATAAGAATTCAAAACGACCAAAATAGGTTAGAGAGCTGGGCCAAAACTAACAAAATGAGTTTCAACAAGGAGAAATGTACTGTACTACATTTTGGCAATAAAAATCAAATGCACAGATATAGGATGGATGACACCTGGCTTCAAAACTTCATATGTGAAAGGGATCTAAGAGTCTTAGCAGACCACAAGCTGAATATGAATCAGCAGTATGATGTGGCAGCTAGAAACACCAAAGCAACTCTAGGCTGTTTTAAGCATAAATTTTAAACTCGCGTAATGTGCTTTAATCTCTGTCCTGTATATTTAATATGCATTTTATAGAAATACCTTTTAATATGTATCTTTTATAGAACCACATTTTAATACATGTGTGTTTTTTTTTTTTTTTTGGAATTTTTGCAATGTTTGTGTGTTTGACTATGCTGTCACTTGTCCACGAGGAGAGATGGGTAAGAAACAAATTTATTATTATTATTACTATTATTATTATTATTATTATTATTATTATTATTATTATAAAACACATGCACATATAAAAACATCAGTTCAGCTCAGTCTAGCTGCAATCCTCTATTTGCGGTGGGTGACTTACTGGCATCATGGCCGGGCTGTAAACATTGCAATAAAATAAATGCCAGCTGTAGTAATGGAGAGAGGGCATGGGATAAAGGGAAAGATATGTGACTACTATGTAGGACAACTAGGGGTTAAATATTATCAAAGGCTTGATTGAAGAGCCACATCTTCAAGCCCCTATGAAAGGAGGACAGTTTGGGGGCCTGTCTAATCTCCCTGTGGAGGGAGTTCCAAAGCCAGGAGGCCATCACTGAGAAAGCCCTCTCCCTTGTCTCCACCAACCATGCTTGTGACGGTGGCGGAAACGATTCCACCTAAACATTAGAAAAAGAACTTCCTGTTGGGAAGATCTGTTCAACGGTGGAATATTCAGTCTCAGAGTGTATGACCATCTGTCTGCAATGCTTTGATTTTGTGTTTGTGCCTGGGAGGCTGTTGAACTGGTTAGTGTCTGAGGTTTCTTTCAGTTCAATGATACCACTTTTCTGTGATTTTATACACATCCTTTACGCCAAAACACAGACAGTTATTTGTTTTAACCTGCCACCAATGTAAAATAAATGTCCACTTTGCTAGTAAAAGAAATGGATTATAAAGGAGAAAAGACTAAAAACAGAGATGTCTTATTAAATACATTAAATCACAATAATGATTCACAAAGGTAGTTCAGGGATGTGTTAATTACTGTACCTTTCCGAAAGAACTTTACAGCAGAAAAGGCAAGGAGGTGTGATAAAGGTCACTGGCACTGGCAGACTCAAAGATTAAATGGTGAGGCATATTGCTCTGTTCCAAAAATACCTTTATTCTTCAGTGTTGCTAAAATATAACATTCCCAGAAATGTGAAATATGAAACTATTTACAGATTCAGTAAATTCCTGCCAAGAATAACAGTGAATGCTATATTAATAGAAGCTTATAGAGATGTTCAAGAAATGCTCCACACAGAAAACTTTACTGAAAGCAAACAGAGATCCATAACTTTGAATAAAACTACATCAAGGCTTGAGAGTATAGCCTTATCTTTTTCTCTCTCTGCCCCTATTGAGGAACAACAGAGCTGAAAACATTTGACATTCCAAAGGTGTGTGTATGGTTTGTTTGTTTGTTTTTTCATCAAAACCAAGGCTGGATCTAGGTCCCTACTACATTGTTATATAAAATCTGGATTACCTGTTTTGAACTGGATTATATCAGCCTACATTGCCAGATAATCTGGGATAAGATCCTGAGGTATAGGGCAGTGTAGATCCAGTCTAAGTTAAGTGTAAAAAAAAAAGTCAAGGCTCAATAAGGCTTAGGATAAAATTTAGAAGTGTCACATTGAATAGAATGAGTAATAATAATTGGGGGGAAAAAAGGAAAAGAAATTCTCAATGTGAGGAGCTCAGGGGTTAACAGTGGCATAGAATTCTATCAAAGGACATGAGCCGTGAATGCACAAAGCAAGTAATAGGTAAGAAATGGACATGAACAGGATCAGGCACAACTAAGGATGTAAACAAATGTAAAGGTTATTATTGGATAGAATTTATGTGGTATTTTCTATTCAGGTGAAGAACAGGAAGACTCAGGACACTTCCTGACATAGCTAAAACCTGTGCAGAAGCAGGTTAAAATAAGATGCTTCTGCATGGGTTCCAGTCTCCACCCCCAACCCCAAACCCGGGCTTTCCCTGGGAGGGGGTGGCTACATGTCAGTCTGAGTCAAATCAGAATGGCGTGAAGCCACCCTGCCCCTCCCCCACTTCTGAGAAGGGAGTCTTCTCTTCTTTATAGCATGCTGGTAAGACACAGTACCATGGGTGGCCATCAGGCAACCACCAGGCTATGATTGTAGTTCACTCACAATCATGGGATGACCTCCTTGGGACTCCATTTTGCTAGCATGTGAAAACAGAACACGGGGAAAATATCCATGTCATGAGGTTGTAAATCACATCCTCAACATGAAACAAAAAGAAAGGGTAGGAATTAGCAATAAGAACCTCTTCAGATTGGCTTGTCTTCAGTAGTGGTGGTGGTTTGGTCATGGAGCCTGATGTCTCCCATCACACCCTGGAAAAGTACTTCCAGGGTGGCGCCATGGCTAAACGGGGGTAAAAAACAATCATGGCTGGGCATCGCCAATTTCAACGCAATTCAGGTGATCTGTGGTGATTTGAGAGGCATGTGTGACAAGGTAGTAAGACAGTTAAAGAGGAGGAGTTGGGATTGGGGGAGGGATAAAATTATTATATTTATATAATAAACATGAAAGTATGTATGTATGTACTATATATGTATGTGGTTGAGTATGCATGTATGCATGTGACAATGTATTTCTCTGCCAGGGCTCTGACTTCCACAGACCACTGTGACCCCCACAAATGCCAAACCTGGACCAAACTTGGCACACAGACCTCCCTAGTGAGGTTTTGGAGAGGATGGTCATGGAGGATGAAATTCGCAGTACCTTCCTTGGTTTCCACAGACCCGTGCGACTCCCATGAATGACGGACCTGGACCAAACTTGGCACAGAGACCCTCCATGACCCACTTTACATCCTGGTAAAGTGGGTCATGGAGGATCGACACCAGGTGATGGAATTTGAAGTGCCTTCACCCACATCCAGAGACTACTGCTAACCCCATTAGCCATGGATCTGGACCAAACTTGAGACACGGACCCCCCCCATGACCCACTTTACATCTGGTAAAGTGGGTCATGTGGATGAGATTTGTCATCATTTCATCCTCATCCACAGACCACTGAAACCCTCAAAATGATGAACCTGAACCAAACTTGGATCGCAGACACACACACACACACAACCCACTTTATGCCCTAGTGAGGTTTGGGGGAGGATGGACTATGCACAATGCAGTATTTTCATGCACTATTGCTAATCCCATCAGTCATGGATCTGCACCAATTAAAAAAAACCCAAAAATGCCTTTTTCTAATAACCCAGGTATCATTGGGTTATACATAATAAAGTGAAAATATGTATGTATGTGTTTGGCGGGGGCTCCCACTTTCAGACAGACTTCCACTTCCACAAACAGCTATAATACCCACCGCTGAAAAGACAGACACCAAAGGCACTCCCTCCAGTGCTATAGAGAGCACCGTGGGCAAGAGCCCTGCCAATATCCTCCACAAACACAATACTGCCCACCACCCAAGTGGATGCTTTCACACAGGGACAATTTCATCCTAGATTTTATGTGGTTCCTTCACCACAGACATCTCAATGTTTCTCACTCTCCTATAACCCTTTCCTACTCTTTTCTATGGCAAACAGAGATGAACTGATCAGCAACTGAACATACTGGAGGGGTTTGGAGGACAGACACAACATGATGGAAGTTGTCATTCACCGTGCAAGACAGACCACTGCGACCACCATCAACAATTGTCTTGGACCATGTTTGGCACACAGACCAATGAAAAATACTGGAGAGGCGTGGGGGGAATTGACCTTGGTTTATAGGAGTTGGAGTTCACCTACGTCCAGAGAGCACTGTGAACCCAAACAATGGATCTGGACCAAATTTGGGCATAATTGATATGCCCAAATTTGAATATTGAAGGGGTTTGGGAGGGATTGACCTTGATTTCTGGGAGTTGTAGTTCACCAACATCCAGAGAAACTGTGACCCTCACCAATGATGAAACTGGGTCAAACTTGGCACACAGAAACACCATAGCCCACTGAACCTACTGGATAGGTTTCAAGGGATTGACCCATCATGGTGGGAGTTGTAGTTCAACCTGAAGTCAGAGAGCACACTGAACCCCACCGATGATGCATCTAGAGCAAACCTGCCACGCATGCCTAACTTTAAGTACTGATGGAGTTTGAGGGGGTTAACCTGGCATGATGTGACTTGTAGTTCACTCACAATGGTACACATTTCCTAAAATGAAAAAAAAAAAGACTTATTGAATTAACCTGGACATTGCTGGGTATCCAAGCTAGTAAATACTAAAATGGATTATGTAGAAGAAATCTGTGTGATTTTACACTGATTTCCATGTAAAACAAATCAAAATATCTTGAACATAATTATTGCTGATTCATGGGCTGACATCAGCTAATAACTCACTGTTTTCATTATAAATACCTATTTTGATGCCAGCTTTGGATATGAGAGAGAAGATATAGCATAAGTCTCCCTTAACTATTTTTCATGCCTTTTTATTACTTTTTCCGTGTACAGTTTTATCAAATGTTAGAAAAACCGTTCCAGAAAACAACCATGTCAAGAAAATAACACTGGACTCAGCATTTGCTAAAGGCATAAAAATTTTAAATGGGCAGTATGAAATAGCAGCAGAGTAACTTGGGTTCACATAAGAGCTCTGAAATATTTTTATGCAGTGACTCCACAGCCACATGTTTGGAAGTTAAAGACATGAAAGAGGCTTATAGAGAGCTAAATATGTTGTTGCAGGAAAAATGAGAACAAAATGCTTTGCTATTTTTCTTACCCTTTTCAGTTTTTATAGGGCATTGGGACATGAGAGAAATATTGTTTTAAATGCACACTTGGTCACCAGTTATTACCTTCCTGATATATTGTATTTGACTCAATATATCAAATATAATAAATATATAAAAAAAACCCAGTAAGGTCACCTTATCCTCAGAAGACATGCACACTGTCGATTTCTGAAACTGTAGAAAGTAGTGAACTCTATTTTGACTGGGAGGAGGCCCCTATGCACACACCTCACTCATCTTCTGCCACACAGTGTGTGGGAAACTGACTTACTCCCAACTTTCATCCCATTGCTTCTTCAGTAGATGCTTTCATGGTAGGTTAGCTTCTCACCCAAACAAATTACAGAATCACATCAGAGGGCTAGAAGATGCTCAGAAACATTTCCAGTGATGGTGACTACATGAAACTTAACCCATGGACAAACAATCCTCAGATGGAGTGAAGAGTCTTACTGTAGGAAATTACTGGTTTCTTAGATCTACAGAGACACTCGCTGGAACACCCCAGTAAGCAACAGTCTAAAAGTGGCAGGCCCAAACCCAGCACCTCAATCCAGATGAGAGACTCCCCCCTGGGCACACAGAAGACTGGACGACTTGGAAGGCGCTGAAAAGACTGTGCTCTGGCACCACGAGATGCAGAGCCAATCTTAAGAAATGGGGCTACAGGGTGGAATCCTCGGCATGCGAGTGTGGAGAAGAACAAACCACTGACCACCTGCTGCAATGCACCCTGAGCCCTGCCACATGCACAATGGAGGACCTTCTTGTGGCAACACCAGAGGCACTCCAAGTGGTTGGTCAAAGGACATTTAACCAACTACCAAATTTACAAAATCTGTGTTTTTTTTTTCTTTTTCTTTTTAATCTGTGTGTTTGTTTTGCTCTGTTAGAATTGTAATACAGTGGTATGGCTGCTGATGACACGATAAATAAATACTGGGATTCAATACAAAAAGGAATATCATATCTCCTCAAAGTATACCTTGCTTTATAAAAATGAGCAACCATGTCCTGATGATGACACTTTTAATAAATACTAATCTTATAAAGGCAGTTACAAGCTACAAGCATCTGACTTACAAACAACTCATAGTTGAGAATGGGGGTGAGACAACAGGAAGTGAGAGAACTCTACGCTCAGAAGGGAAATTCACTCCTGGAAGAGTTATCATGGAGAAAGGAGTCTCCACTGATGCTTTATCACCAATCTTTGTTTCCACAACAAGCCACATTTTTTTTCAAAATCCCATTATCACAGAGGGGTGAAATCTTCTGAACAAGGGCACAGACAGCAAAACAAACACCACAGGGGTGTTAACCTTTCCCAATGCTATATCTAACTTATACATCTGGCTATATTAATACTTTAAAAATGTGCCTGTTCTGACTCACACACAAATTCAACACAAGAACAAAACTACAGAACCTATCATGTTCATAACTTGGGGACTGCCTGCACTGCACTTCTTTGTATTCAGAATCTGCTTCCATTAAGTCAGTGATAAGTAGATTCTAACAGGTTTCAGGTCAACAGATAAATAGAAAATGGGAGTGGCTTGATTTCCTCATTTTCCATCTTATATCAAGGGAAAGGCATTAACATTTCTTCCCATAGTGTCAAAACATCTCCACCCACACCCCCACAACCTCACACCCAAAGGACAGGAAATTCACTGCAGCATTTAAAAATGGCATTTTTGGAAAGTCATACAGATTTACACAGAATTACACAACTATCTATACCAACGTAGGTCTGCCTCTGAGCATGTATCATTTTGTACAACTTTTTGAGAAAGAGGAACAAGACAGTGAGTAAGTCTGTTTTTGACATTCTGTCAGATACAAGCTTACTTAGTTTTGGAAATAAGCCCACTTGAGGTAGTAAAGCTTTATTTAAGATAACCAAGGCAAGTAGACTATATCACAGTTATTGTCAGGATTGAGGAGTATCTTACAAGCGTAATATCTTTATAGGTAACACTATTTAAATAATACATGTGTTTTTATCACATTTATCAGAATGCAGCATAGGTTACACTTTTTCTGTCTTTCCCTTCACTGGGCTGTTAATCAAAGCACCTTTTGTTCACCTGATACTAAGCATCCCAGGAGAACAACCTTGAAATCATTCTGCTCCCACAACAGGCTCATAAATCTGCCTAAACAACAATAAGCTTTTCTAGCTCATTGGAACTTGCAGAAATACGCTGTACAAGGCAATTGCAACATGGTAAAACATATCAATACTGTTATGCATATCTAATATTTAGAATGAAAAGCATTTGGGTGATCAGATAATATAGATATCATACAGTAGCGGTATGCGTCTAAAATAGCAATATTGTATCCTGATAGAAACATGGCAGGATGTAACCTTAAGATCCTGACAGCAGGGATTGATGGATTAAACATCAGGAATTAATAAATAAAGATGCATTACATACTATAATTTTGTAGTCTTGCTTGATAGAAAAGCCAAGGCATGCAACAAACGTCACCATGAATCCTCTTTCATCCTTTAATCCAGTGTTTCTCAAACTCTGTGCCTCCAGGTGTTTTGGACTTCAGCTCCCAGAAATCCCAGCCAGCTTATCAGATGTTAGGAATTGTGGGAGCTGAAGTCCCAAACATCTGGAGGAACACAGTTTGAGAAACTCTACTCTAATCTAAGGAACCTCAAAAATAATGGCCCTGTGCTTCCACATAGAGCTTAAATGCACAACAAAGCAGATTCAAGAAACCCACTTTGTCATGGGTTTAAGTCCCCAAGCCTGAAAAAACAATGGGTTTTTGACATTGGTATCCCCATACCCTCTTGGTAATGTCCAGGAGGACATAGAGACACTGACATGCCCCCCCAAAACCCCCTTAAAATAAGAAGAAATTTATTGGTGCCATTCAGCCTCTCCAGCAGGCTTCTTGGTGTATAAAAATGATGTGCCAGGAGGTGGGGGGCTCAGGAGCAATTTGCCCTACACCTGCTGGCACATCATTCTTATTTTAAGTATTTTTGAGGGAGGGTTGCAGGTGAGTGTCCTCTTTGTTTCTCCAGGCTCATGGAGCTTGAAGAAGTGAATTCGGTTGTGTGGACTGACCCCTTGGTAGTCCCTCCACTACCCAGGAGTCGGTCCCCACAGGCAGTCTGGGTCGAATGGAGTATTTAATTAATTCAGGACAAAGCAGAGTTTTCCTGCTTTTTCCCAAATTAATCCTTTTACCTGAGGCATCATTTGGTAAATGTTTAGGGTTCACATTTGGAAAGGCCCTGGAAAGGCCCTGAGTCAGTGCTTCCCTTTTTTTCTTGACCTCCCTGTTTACTCAGTTTTTCTGATTCCTTCGCATCCTTTTTATCCCTGCCAAAGTTTCTCCTTTCTTATGCGCCTGCCTCTACCACTCTTTCTTGATTATTTCCTCCTCCTCTTCTTCTTTGTCTTCCTCTCTTCTTCCACCTCCTCCTTCTTCTCTTCCTCCCTCTTCTTGTGGATCTTGCTCCCTGAATGCTCTGGACTTTGAGTCTGTGCTCCCCGTCTTTGCTTGATCTGGCTCCCTACTAGAAATCAAGGAGAGGGTGGCAAGAGAGGAGCAGCCTTAATAGGGATGAAGTGAATTAGAAGGGGTGAAAAGGAATAGGGGAAATAAAGTATGTGGGCATGTCAAGACCCTTGGAGTTCAGGGAGTGAGATGCATAATCAAAAAAATCAGCCCAGAAAGAGGGGTGGGGAAAGAGGTATGTATGTATATGAAGATGAAATTGTAAAGGCCGACAATGGTCCCTTCACTCTTTCACAATTATTCAGGGAATTCTTGAATTCACTGTATTTCTTATCATATAGTGGCTCCCCCTATTTGTCCCCAAATTCCTTGTTTTAAGAGACACCTCAGGAGAGAATGGGTCAAATGAGATTCCCAGCACTGACACAATTCAGGAGCAGAGTTGTGTAAACACCAGGGCATAATGCAGTGCTGGTTGTAGTCAACAAAATGGAGTGACCTTGAAGGGCTGTGACATACATTGAGAAACAGAAATATCCATAAAGGCAGTGGGCTATTATCACATCCACTATTGGTCATCAATATGCTTCATACTCGTATTTTCACTATATTTGCTCCATTTTTTCTTTTCTAAAGAAAACTCATAAACTGTAATTGAGTCATACTAATTAAGATAGATAAACACTTGATTTAAAAGACCACACAAACCTGCTTCTATCTATGGCCACAAGTATTGGTTTCATGTCATGAGGTTGCTGTGACTAAAGGCAAGACTGTCTATGGAAGAAATATAAATTTATATAAATGACATTTTTATTAATTCAGAAGGGCAGTAAATAATTTTGTTATTGAGAAGTATGTATTTTTCCACAGCAAGAAGAAAGTTTAATTGTACTTCTGTCTCTGAAAAAGTCTATAACTCTGAGACACAGATGTGAGAACATTGGCTATTTTACAGATTAAGAATGTCCTCAGCTACCCACATTTTCTTGATTTTTTTTTTTGGCTTTTCATCAAGTTAAGAACCAGAATCCAGCATGGAGTCCTTGAGCGATGGAAAATATGTGCCTGGCCTTTAGGAAAGCACTCTAATCTACCTGTATAATAACCTACTGCGAGGAACAGGGCTTTTAGGGAAATGTCACAGTGTTGTTGTAGTTGTTCCACTACTGAGATGAGTTATTTGCAGCTCTGTGTGGGTGCTATAGTTCACCTTGCACTGGGGTCATTGGCCACTTATCACCACAGGAGTCACTTTGTGTGATGGTAAAAGCAGTTTGGCCAAATTAATGTTTGCAAGGGCTTTCAGGAGAAAACACAGCAAAAGAATATCCCTTCTGCCTTTCTTTGCTCAATGGATTTAAATGCACTGCCTAGTTGTTTTATAGGACTCCAGGACTTTGCCATAAAACCTTAATTTGATTCCTGGACAGAGCTGCATTGGAGAAGAAGGGCACAATAAACATTATTGGAAGAAAAAATATTTCAAACTGTTGGAAAACCAGAATGAGTATACTTGTTTTGCTTGTTTTTTCAAAAGTTGTCCATATTAGTTGGGAAGTCTGGAAAAAAATGAATGATACCACGCACTATTGTGCATAGGTATCATTCAGTTCAGAAGACATATTTTGGTGCATGGGCGACACACCTCCTGCCGGCAGAATAAAGATGACACATACACTGGTTTGGCATATAAAGTGGCCACAACTAATTGATTACAGAAACAAGAGTTGGTGCCATGCATGGCTCCTGGATCAAAGATTGGGCAGCTCGCTGCTGGCTGATACCGCTTACCATGCCAGGGTGCTGCTGGAACAATACCAGGCAAACAATTATCCTGCACCCCTGGTACTACCAGATGCTCCCCTCCTTCCGATTAAGGAGGAAGATAACCAAGCCCGATCCAGGGCCCATGCTATATGCCAGCCTGGAAGTTGTGACATAAAACTAAAAACATGACAAACTGTAACATGAAACAAAAAATAACAATATTGCTGGTTAAGTGGGATGGATCACCAAACTAGGCTTGGTGTCTGCACCAGACTCAGGCAGTCTTAAGAAGGCTGTCTGTTTAACATGGCAACCAGCTCCAACCAATGGGAGGGTTGGCCAGCTGGCCCAGTGATTTCCCATCACACAGGGACTTCTGGGAGAGAGAAGCCCCTGTAGATGCCATGGTCTGGCAGAGAGTGCCCAGTGTCACAATGGTCCTGCTTGGTAAGTCAGACAGGGCATTTAGAAAATAATGATTTTTCTGTTGTATTGAAAACTAAGATTCTTCACCTCATGCATATATTTGGGAACCAAATGGCCACACTGAATGGAACACATCACAAAATATGCCACATTTTGTTGTTAAGTACCATCAAGTCAACTCTGACCATTTATTTTATTTTCAGTTATATCCACCCTCTTTTCCTGAATGTAACTGAAAGCAGTTTATGGCAACTCTTAGGAAGGTTTTTTTTACAGCAGTGGGGAGCGGGGCAGGGGGAGAGGGAGATTTGTTAAGAGAGCTTAACCCATTGCCTTCCCCGGAGGCTGAGAGCATGCACCCAAGGTCATTTAGTGGGACCCCAGACTAAGAGAGGATTCAGATCCTAGACTCATGAAGTCTTACTCCAAACCTTGAACCACGACACTGCACTACCACCGAGTTTTTGATATATGGGTTCCTATGTATGATTATTCATATCCCATGAACATACAAATACTCATGTATACAGTCAAACACATGTATGTAAACAAATGTAAGACTTGAATAAAGAACTGAGCAGCACTATATTGAAGTAGAATCTTGATCACACAATGACATTGCAAAATTGAAATTGATTTAATTAAATAATTTCTTCTTTAGACATTCCTCAAAAAGGCCAATTTTAATGAAGTGTTAAACACCTTTGACTTGTAGAATCCATATTAATGATAGTGTACCAGAGATTCTGATTTTTTATGCTTAACTAACATAAAAGACATATATACACACACAATACTTCTCTTGATTTTCATTTCTCTAGTAATGCATCTTTGCCTGAGGTACTAAACAGAAATGTACATTTTAATGTTTCATTATTAACATCTGTCCCCTAGCTAAGATGCTTTTAAAATGGATTAAATGTTTTGTTTCCCGATAGTTGCATAAAAGTAAGCCTTTCATTTCAGTAAAATCTCATCTTGTCTATTCCTAATTTTAATTCAGTTTTTTTTTCTCTCAGCACCCATCCCCAGAAATGGGGATTGAAGCAGATGCTTCTCTTCCCCTGCTCATTCCTCACAAGGGACAAGATGACTTAGGGATTCAGAGAAAACAGGGTAAACCCAAGAGAATGGTATATGGATTTACCTATTATAACTATGCACAAAGTTGACCAAATATTTAAGTCAAGGGAAAGTTTTGGGACCAACATTATGGATGTTGATATGACCAGTGGATAAGTTGTTCCTGATCACAGCCAACTCAAGAGATTTCTGGATGAAACAGATTATCTAGATCCATTTCATTCTGGTTTCAGGCCTGGCTTAGCTATGGAACAGAGACACCTTTAGTTGATGATCTATGCAGAGAACTAGACAGGAGGAGTGTGTCCCTATTGGTTCTCCTAGATCTCTCAGTGACTTTCAGTACCATAGACCATGGTATCCTTTTAGGTTGTCTCATTGGGATGGGACTGGGAGGGATGGGACTGGGAGGCATTGTTTTGCAGTGGCTCCAGTCCTTCCTGAAGGGCTATACCCAGAAGATGGTGCTGTGAGACTTCTGTTCAAATATCTGGCCATTGACCTGTGGGTTTCCTCAGAGTTCTATTTTATCCTCCATGCTGTTTAACATATACATGAAACCACTGGAAGGGGTCATCCAGAGTTTTGGAGTATAGTGCCACCTATATGTAAATGACACCCAACTCTCCTGTTCCTTTCCACCTAATGCCAAGGAACCTGTCCTGACCCTATACCAGTGCCTGCCATCAGTAATGGGATGGATGAGGCAAATAAATCAAAACTTAATCCAGACATAACAGAGATACTCCTGGTCAACTGGAAGGCAGATCAGGGAATAGGGATTCAGCCTGTGTTGGATGGGGTTACACTCCCCCTAAAGACACAGGTTCAAAGTTTGGGCATCCTCCTGGACTTGGCACCAAACCTGGTGACCCAGGTGTCGGTGGTTGCTTCTGCACAATTAAAACTTGTGCACCAAATATGCCCATCCTTGAGAAGCCAGATCTGGCCACAGTGGAGCATGCCTTAGTTAAATCCCATCTGGGTTACTGTAATATGCTCTACGTTGGGCTGCCTCTGAAGAGTGCTTGAAAACTTCAGCTGTTCCAAAGAGCTGCAGCCAGGTTGCTAACTGGGGCTGGCTACAGGGAGCAGATAACCCATCCTGTTGCACCAGGTCCACTGGCTGCTGGCCTGTTTCTATGCACAATTCAAAGTGCTGGTTATGACCTTTAAAGCCCTAGATTGTTTAGATCCAGGCTATTTGGCTGACTGTGTCTCCTTGCAAGAAGCTGCATGGGCATGAGATCTTCAGGAGAGGCCCTTTTCTCGGTCTTACCTCCATCTCATACCCGGTTGGTGGGAATGAGAGAGTGGGCCTTCTTGGTGGCTGTCCCTCAACTCTGGAATTCCCTACCCAGGAAAGTCAGAACAGCTCCCTCTCTGGTGTCCTTCTGGTGGTAGGCCGAAAGCCTTTTTTTTCAGGCAGGCTTTTAAAGAAGAACGTTTTTAAGATCATGTCAATTGCTGTGATTTTATATGTTTTTTATGGATTTCTTCTGATTTGTTTTTAATACTAATGATGTTTAATGTTGTTTTAATATCTATATATTTGTATATTTTAAATTGTATGCTGATGTTTTTATATTAAGCCTCTCTGTAGCGATAAAATGGGGTAATAATAATAATAATATTCCTGTGCTGTCAAAAAGATTAGAAGCAGTCAGGAAAGTACAGTGGATTGGTGTTTTATTTAGATTCTCCTCAGACAAACTGAGCTCATCTTTGACACTTAACTCAGATTCACAGTACAGTACATTGATCCATGCATTAAGTGGCCCAGATTTTTGGGATTGATTTTTTTACTAGAAATTCTAGATTTACACATGAGTATATACAGTAAAATGCTATGATAAGCCATACAAGATTGCACCTTTAGCTCTTTTGTTTTAACTTTTTTTGTAGCTATTTAGAGAGAAAGGCAGGATGCAAATAAAATCAATTAGTTTATATGTGTATGTGCTATTTGGAATACTAATATTTATCACACATAACTGTCCTTTATTAAAATCCAGAAACACTACATTGTCAAAATATTCAGTATTCCCTGTCAAAGAAGTATATGAAATACGTCACACACTATTTTTTTTATCTTCAGCATATTGCCCAGACTTGTTTCATGGCATCAGCTAAGAAGCAAGCATGTGACACACCAGTCAAACCTTTGACCGCCAGCGTACCACAATATGCTGTAAATCTTTTTTGTCTGTCTCTCCTACATGTTGAAGAAGTCCATTTTCCCTTTGTTCTCATGAGCTTTGTAATGCAAAACAGCTTTTTGCTATTCCATTCAATTCACCTGTTTTGTTTTGTTTTTTTTAAAAAAAATCTCTTTTGAATAAATTTCCTTTTGTCTATGGCAGGAATCTACTTCACTTTGAAGAAGAAGGTAAGGAATAGAAGGAAGTGGACATTGATTTTGTTAAGTTTTCTAATTTTGACTTGTTTTTTCAAGATGAATTGGAATTGTAGTTAAATCTTTTTGTGCAACCAATAAGCTATATTGTTTTTGTTCTGTCAAAACACTGGATAATATATGTACCACATAGTGCCACCCAGGGTGCTAGAAAGGTCTGAGTAGGTTCAGGAATGAATACAATATAGACTCAGTTTCCCTACAGGAAATAGGCTTCTTGAGTAGAGCATAATGTTACTTGACACTGTAATCTTGTGAAATGTGTATGTCTTAAGATTTATAACAGGTTGTGCACTAGATCACAGATTATGACTGTATCGTATCCAAAATCCATAATTTTGGACTCATAATTTTGTCTTCAACATGCATGAGGTTGACACACACACACACACACACACACACACACATATATATATATGTCAACCTCATGCATGTTGAGGACAAAATTATGAGTCCAAAATTATGGATTTTGACACCACCTGTGAATAAGTTGGGAGTCATTCCACAGGGAGGAGAAAGCATCAAGGACAATAAAGGGAGCCAGTCACCCCTGGTCACTGCTACTATTTCCTCATCCAGGCATTTGAAAAGGCTAGAAGTTGCCCCATGGTGGAGAACGTAGAGGGGATTGGTGCTTCCTTTAGGTTTTCCTGGGATAGACTACACCCTCACATTTCACCATTTTAATCAGAGAAGGGATTTTTCCATTTTTAAATAAGAGTTAGGGTCCAGTACTCACATTGACCTATAGACAAGTTGGCCCAGCTTTTTTGGATTGACTTTTTTTTTACTCTGAGTTCTCCTGTTCTTTCCCTACTACATTCTTTTGAAGTGGGGTGGGGGATGATAATCAGTTCTCTACTTCATAATGAATCTGAAGCAATCACACATTCATCACTGTACTGTGGAAAGGCTACTGACCTCTGATGTCCCTTTATGTATCTAGTAGGCCTGGGTAACAACACAAAAATTTGTTTCTAAAATCGATTTGTAATTGGGGTGTTTTTTTGTTTCGATATTTAAAATAATTACAAAATTTTCCCAAAAAAAAGTTTCGGTATTTACGAAATTTTGTAAATATTTACGAATCGATTCGTTAAGATGGCGGACCCCCCGCGCATGCGCAAATCACTTCTGAAGCTTCGTTATTGGTGCGGGGGTCGATTCATCAAGGTTAAAACGAATCGATTCGTTAATATGGCGAACGCGATTTGCGCATGCGCAAAACGACTTCCGAAACTTCGTTATTAAATACGAATCGATTCACTATTAAAATAATAATGAATCGATTCGTTAAAATGCGATTTTAACGATTGCGCAATGCTAAATGCTCTATAAACAAAATATAAACAATGCTAAATGCTCTATAAACAAAATGCTCTATAAACAGCACAAACCAACAGAAGAGTCTTTTCTTTTTTTAGAATATTTTTTGTATTTTTTTAAGAATAAAACACAGGTATTTTTAAAAAATATTCAGAAATGGAAAATTAACCAAAAACTGGCCCTGATGTAGAGCTAACACAGCCAAAAGACAGGGCAATCGAGAGCACAAACCAACAGAAGAGTCTTTTCTTTTTTTAGAATATTTTTTGTATTTTTTTAAGAATAAAACACAGGTATTTTTAAAAAATATTCAGAAATGGAAAATTAACCAAAAACTGGCCCTGATGTAGAGCTAACACAGCCAAAAGACAGGGCAATCGAGAGCACAAACCAACAGAAGAGTCTTTTCTTTTTTAAGAATATTTTTTGTATTTTTTAAAGAATAAAACACAGGTATTTTTAAAAAATATTCAGAAATGGAAAATTAACCAAAAACTGGCCCTGATGTAGAGCTAACACAGGCAGGAGACAGGGCAATCGAGAGCACAAACCAACAGAAGAGTCTTTTCTTTTTTTAGAATATTTTTTGTATTTTTTAAGAATAAAACACAGGTATTTTTAAAAAATATTCAGAAATGGAAAATGAACCAAAAACTGGCCCTGATGTAGAGCTAACACAGCCAAAAGACAGGGCAATCGAGAGCACAAACCAACAGAAGAGTCTTTTCTTTTTTAAGAATATTTTTTGTATTTTTTTAAGAATAAAACACGGGTATTTTTAAAAAATATTCAAAAATGGAAAATGAACCAAAAACTGGCCCTGATGTGAAGCAATCACAGGCAGGAGACAGGGCAAATGAGAGCACACAGGAACAGAAGTTTCTTTTCTTTTTTTAGAATATTTTTTGTATTTTTTTAAGAATAAAACACAGGTATTTTTAAAAAATATTCAAAAATGGAAAATTAACCAAAAACTGGCCCTGATGTAGACCTAACACAGCCAAAAGACAGGGCAATCGACAGCACACACAGAAGAGTCTTTTCCAACGAAGCCAACCCAATGCAAGTCTTTTTCCTACCCAAGCCAAGCCAAGCCAACCAAAAGCAAGCACAAGCAGCCCTCCCGGACCTCTCTCCTCCCTCGCCTCCACGCAACAAATGAGCTCCGCGGCCACGCGGAGCCGCTTTTAAAGGCCTTGCCGGCCAATCAGACACTGCCACGGTGCACTGCTTGCTTGCTGATTGGCTCCAGCCTCCCAGGGCACCAGCAGCATCCTCCATCCCATTTCTGAAATGGGCGGAAGCTCGTTAAAAGTATGGGGGATGCCGTTTCGTTATTTTTAAACCCTTCCGGGTTTGAAAATGTGTTTTGTAATCGTTTCGTAATTAATAAAAATAACGAATAATTAACGAATTACAAAATTAACGAATGAAACCGCCCAGGCCTAGTATCTAGGAATGTTCTTGTCATTTTTTTTAAAAAAGATGATTTAAAACAGATGCTATCTCTGTCCTTTACTGGCAAACAGTAATTCATCCTATCTTTTGAAAGGCTTTACACTTCAACATACCTAAATTCCTCAAATGTCATTGAATAATGCTCACATGGTTTCACTTGAATGTAAAATTCAGAGGGCATTTTTGTGTAAAACTATTTTTTTTCTCACACATATGGAATCTCAAGCAAACTGGGATCTTATTGATTTCAATGGAAGCTGGGCAGATATACTGCTCTCAGGTTGATTTTAGTAATATATATCTTTCACATTATCTGAATTGCAACTTTAATTTTACTTTCTATTTTTCATACTTTGTAAAAGATTTGAACTCTCCTGAAATATCCAAATCGGGAAGAGGAGGGGATAGTGAAGGAGCTGACCTTGTGCATGTCTGTGACATTTCAGTGTTACACCTCTGATTGTATGATCAATAGGATAATTCACTGCTTGGTAAGCTTTTGCAAATCGAAAGTGTATTTTGTATTCACTTTATCTTTCAAAGTTACCATACTAAGAAACTCTTTTGCCTTTGTATTTTAACTTCCTCTTTTTTTAAAAAAAGCCCCTTTTGATCAAATATATGATAATTTGTGTAAGATAAAACAGAAAAGATACCATAAAGGTACCTAATCTGAATGCAAATGATTTTTTTTTAACTTAGAGGGCTTATCTTTTTATTACTATCTGAAAAAGCAGGACAGCTTGGTCAGAGCCAGAGGCTAAATCAAAAATAACTTGTCAATCCACTGATAAAATAGCTTTTTTGGAATATATTCTTTGCCCTGCACCCAAGAAATGAGATCTGAATCATATAGTGCACAAGTCAATCTGCTCAGGATTTTGTTTTTACAAGAGGCATTAGAAGACTTCAAGGATACTGTCTCATCTGAAACATGCTCTTTCATTTGGAAAAGCTATGGCACAGGGTAAGTGTTATTGGTCAAAAGAAAGATTACAAGAAATTAGATCTGAAACAGCTAGGAGTTTATTTTAAGCACTCTGCATCCTACAATCCACAATTCCTTCTTCTTTTTCTTTTTAATTCCAAGGGTTTATTCTCTTGAAAGGATTATTTAAGGAGCATGCATCATGTTGTGCTTCCAAAGTTTAAGCCTGTGCAAGAAGTAAACTGTGTCTAGTTACTTTCCCTACCAAGATTTTAGAAAAAAACTAAACATTCTTAAGGTTGTATTTAATGATAGCAAAAATGTACAACAGGATCTGTTCTGCCCTCACACTATCTTAACTATTTGGAAGATGAACTGGCTGTGCAGGGAACAGATTGGAGACTATATGGTTGAATCAAAAAGAATTATTTTTTTAAAATAATTTTTATTAGTTAAGAATGAAAAAGTCAAATATTTTCAATATATAAAAAGAGGGACATAGGGTATAGTGGGAGTAGGGCAATACTACCACAAATATAGAACAGAAGAGAAGAGAAAGAAAAAAAAACAAAGACAAAGACAAAAAAGGTACATACTAGGGATCCAGGGAAGGAAAGAAGGGTAATGGGGAAAAATAAGAATTTGACTTCCAATCTTCTCCACAGTGGTGTGCATTGCCCTTACTTGTTTCTTTATATTACTGCTATCCCCTCTTCAATCATTTCTATTAGGTAGCGATTTCTTTCTTTAATAATAATGTAGTCTTTTATTGGTGTTCAATCCATTAGGTTTTTAAAAAAATAAATAAATGTTACTTCATTACTTGGGTTAGTTTGTCCATATTCATTATATAAGATCTAATAAGTATCTAATTAGTATTTCTAGCTATTTGTAGTATTTTCAGATAAAGCAACTATTGAGTGACAGACTGAAGATATACACAGTGTGTCATAGTCATTTGAGCAAACTTTGTTGAACCAGAATGTAATTGTATCAAATATTTGAACAAAAGTATAACATCGAAAGCAACATATTATTTTCTTTTCTTATGACTCTGCTTCCCTTCTCTTCACATTTCACATGATAGGATTGTATGTGTTTGTGATACATATCGCATGAAGTGAAGGCAGTATACAGCATTTGTTAGGATTCTGAATATAAATTTAGTTCCTCTGTCAATTATGAGAACAAACAAAAGGCAAATATTCATGAAATCATCCCTAATTTTCATTGACTTGCACAGAAGAAAGGTAGGGGACTACTTTCAACTCAGTTCTCATCACTGTAACCTGAGCTTGTCAAAACATACTAAGATATTTTTAGGGCAAGAGAGAGTTCCTAGCTTTTCAATGCATTTTCTGTTTCTATATAAGACTCAAACTATTGTACAGTCTTGCATAATGAAGACTTGTTTATATATTCCTTGGGCTCTATTCTTGTCAGAGGCAGAAAGGACTGCTTCAACATACACAGACTGAATAAATATACAGTACAGTGTTTCTATCTTACACTATCATCCATCCTCTCATTACTAAAGAGCACAAAAATTCATAAAGAACACATCACTGCATTCATAACGTAGAATTATGATTGCACATAGCTGCATTTTGCAAGGCTGTACACACAAAGCAACACAGTTCCTCAAATAGGAGAAAATGAATTAGAGCAGCTAATCAATAGGTCAGGAAAAGGCTAGCATTGATATATCTGTTTAGGGGCCAAGTGTCTACAGTAGATGTCAAGTGTAATAATAGATTATAATATCACCCTCAAGGCATATTTTAATTATAGATTTTAGCAGTGTTGTTCACACTGTTGTGACAAGTGTTTTACTATTACCATTAAAATGTGTATGCATGTGTAACTAACTGAATGAATTAGAATTCTTTCCATGCAAAAACTGAGTCTTGTCAGACAAATACCCAAGAATAATGTATACAGTGTAGCTGAAAGGGCAAGATTTTCTTTGTCATTTATAAATGTAAGATGTCTGCCAAAGAGGAGAGTGATCAAAAAAGTCAAAACACAATAGCAGATAGATATATCATGGGAAAGATATCAATGAGATGTCCAATATCCAAGGTCTAAACAGTCATGATAACATGGCTGTATAGAACCTTTCCCTTTCCCTATCCACGGTTCATAAATTTCTTCTCATCCTGGTGCATGGTTTACAGGCAACACAATACTTTATTAGATCATTAATTGTGCTGCCCAGCATTAAAATAACTTGTTAAAATAAACAACTTATTGCTACTTCTCATTTTCCCATTTAATTCCAGAAAATGTGTCATCTTTTAAACACAAACAGTACAATATACCCCCCTCATTAATAATGTTATCATACATGTGTGTTGTCCATCCCTCAAGGAGCATAATGGAAGCAACCTCTGGTCCAAAAAGAAAATTATCCATTCAAAAATGGCTCAGGCTGTAAGGAAAAACTTTGCAGCACGGGATGAAATGATAGGGGTAACACTAATTGGCAGAAACAGTAGAGTCTTTTTTGCTTCCTCTTTTTTTATAAATCTTTATTAGAATTTTACAAAATAGATATACAGTGGGGGGGGTACTGGATAGTATAGCGTGATGAGTAGGGGGAGGGTAGGGGGGATGGGATATAGGGTTGGGAAGGAAAGGGGGTAAGGTGGGGAGTGGTTACAAAAAATGTGTTTCCTCTTTTTTAACTAAAGAGACGAGGAAGTATTTAGAAAAAACATTCAAGGACAGAAGGGCAATGAGTACTGACTTTTTAATAATATCTGAAAAGAGATTCAGCAAATGAAACTCTAGCAAGAATATTAATCAGGTTTGTCCTTATGCTTGTTCTTTTAAGCAAATTCATTATGCAGGAAAAGGGTTTAGCATAAGAAAACAGAAGCTTTGAAATACCTGGGCTAAGTACAACAGAGGAAAATGAAACTAATAGGACCACTTTGAAGACCCTGAAAGAAGATAATTAAAAATGGCCTCTGAGAATGCAAACGTCTGACAATGAATACTTATGGTAACACATGGAGAGGCTGTGCACATTGTTACTGTCTAATGCATTATCTCATCACCTTTTCAGCTGGATGCTCACTTTGAAATTTAAATGCTTGTAAAAATAATAGAATTGATGCATCTGTAGGCAACAATTAGGTCATTACAGGGTTAGTGTAGCCCTACATCTGTATTACTGAACTGGTTTGTATGTAAACTGTTCAAAAGTGTAATGAATTCTAGAACCTGAGATCAACCATTTTCAAATTGCCAAACAAATACATTTTTCCCAAACAAAACAAATCCCAAATTGACAAGATTCTCATTTGCCCCAGATCCTATTTACTATTTCTTAATATTTGGAAAACTCTTTTTCATCTTGGATTTGAATATTTATAGGTGTTTTCTTGAATCTTACTCTCTGGGACAACCACTGGCCCTACTGCCATGGGGCAAATCTCAAGTTTGCCACTGTTCTTTCAACATTATTTGTGACTTAAATTGATAGGGTGCAGAGATGGAAGAACATCCTTTCAAGTTTTGCAAAGAGAGCAGTAAGATAATCAAAAAAGCATTTTCTCCCCAAATAGAAGCAGAACCACCAACTGCCTAGAGAACTAGCATGTTGTAGTTACTTGAACACTGGGGCCTACAAGTCTGGAGATTGTGGTTTTAATTTTTGCTCAGCCATTGGAAAATCAATTGGGCAATTCATGTTTTCTCAGCCTCAGAGAAAGACAAAGTTAACCCCCCCCCCCAACAAACTTTCCCAAGAAACCTCTTTGATAGATTTGCCTTACAGTCAGAAACAAATTGAAAGTAGAGACATTCTTTTTCACTAAATTTCTTCTTGAAGGTAGCAACAAGTAATTTCAGTAAATTTCTTCGCACTGAGAAAAATCTTCAAAAATCATTTAGTGGGGGGAAAATCTCACATTACTGTTTTGTGCAGAACTTGGCAAAACTGTACAGATGGTACAAGGACTAGCAGAAATAAGAATTAAACAGAGATAGTTGTTGTCGTGTGCCTTCAAATAGTGATGAAAACAATATTTGGAATATTATTCAGAAAAGATTAAAAAGCTTGTTATTCAAAGGATGAGGAACTATGATGAGAAGAATCCTGAACTGATACTAATCTTCACAGTTTGGGAAGTATTCTGTACAAAATTCACAAATGATTGCTTTGTTCAGAGCATTTTTTCTGCTGAAGATCATTTTCTGCATCAAAAATAATATTTCAACACAGAAATGTTATTTCCATGCACATAAAATGATGTATTTTTGTTTATTTTGTGAAATGTTTGATTTGCAGAGAAAACAGCAGTTGCACAGAAATCAATATTTTTGCATTAAAACATTATTTTTATATTTAGAAAGTCTGGTTTCAATACAGAAAATGCTGTAGCTGGGAATTTGATCGGCATATGTACACATAGTTGATTTACATAGAAAATAGCATTTTCTGCACAGAAAATGTGCACAAAATAATATTTTCAATGCAGAAAGAGCTGTTTCTTTGATAAAATTGCATATAGATGAATGACAAAACATTTTTTTTTTCAGGCCAAGGGGCACATTTGCAGATTCGGCAAATGTAGTTTCACAGATATCATTATATTAGACTAACTGTTAACTTAATTAACACAAAATAAAAGTGCTTGAAGATAAAAGCAAGGTATAAGATAAGTAGATAAAATAGGATTTCTGAAATTTTTCAGAGGGTGTAAATTTTCAACTTCCCATTAACTATGTTGGCTATGTTTAGAGTTGCCGTTCAGCAAACTCTATCCTATCAGAGTCAGAGTGATGTCATAGTTTGTGTGCTGAAATGGAACACTGAAGACAAGGGTTAACATTGCTACTTGGCCATGGAAATTGATGGGTGACTCTGGCAAAATCTCACTGTCTTGGCATCAGAGGGAGAACAACCTCCCCTTTGCCAAGAAAAACCTTTGATAAATTTGCCTGATGGTCACAAGTCAGAAATGAATTGAAGACACAAAAGAGCAATAGGAGCAACAACAACCAGAACAGCAATCTCTATCTCAGATTAAATGTTTTACATGAAGTGCTTTGAATATATATCAGTTGTCTCTGTTCAGTGTACTATTAAATCACAAAACATATCTGTATCTGACTAATTTCAGAGCAAATAGAACTCATATTCAAGAATTAAAGGCAGTTTCATTAAGCAATCATGCCCCGTATGTCATAGGTTTGGAAGCAAACATTTTCTTTTGGAAAGTTGCTTTTCCCTCAATATATTTATTTTCTGTGTTATATTGAATATGATTTAACAGAATGCATCTAATTTCAGCTCTTGTCTCTCTTGGTTTTTTTTTTTTCATATTCTTATAAGATGGTCATAATTATAAGACTTAAAAATTGTCACCTAATCATTTTCTTGCAAAATGAAAACCTCAAAGTAATGGCTGGTCAGTGTTTTATGATTGTTCTTGTGCTGTGTTTGCAAATATCTTCAATTTAGGCTCTTCAGCTCCATCTTCTGGTGCAATAATATCTTTGAAACTAGGGTTACTTTGGAAGAGGTAAAGTAATTTTACAATAACGTTGTTGATAAATAGGGAAATGAATTTTGCTTAAAAAGCACTATTAATTGAAAGACTGACCCTTAACATAATCTTTAATATAATTGTCATTTATTTTTCGATACTTATGGCATGCCATAATTCATTTAAAATATTTTAAATTGTTAGAAAAAAACGATATTTTTATTCCTACAGTTCAAGTTAAATACAAGGAAGTGTATGGCATACAGACAACTAATATGCATTTGGTAGTTAAATCTGGGATAGATATGGCCTAAAGAGTAGAGAGCATAGTGTAGTGGAGGCAATAGCATATAAAAATGCTGCTCATTTTTGGTTGGAGACTATTGTTAAACATGGTTTAATTTCCCTTACTATTTTCAGTTCTGTAGATGGGGAAGTTGTTAACTTTAGAACATGCCTAAATTATTTTTATGTTGACATTATCATTGGGTTGTTGTAGGTTTTTTCAGGCTATACGGCCATGTTCTAGAGGCATTCTCTCCTGACGTTTCACCTGCATCTATGGCAAGTATAAGGATGTTTGCTATAGATGCAGGCGAAACGTCAGGAGAGAATGCCTCTAGAACATGGCCATATAGCCCGAAAAAACCTACAACAACCCAGTGATTATGGCCATCAAAGCCTTCGACAAGACATTATCGTTGTTAACCATTTAGCTAACTACACTGACTATTTAATGCAGCTTCAAAATGACTTGAAATTGCAGTGGCTACAAAAGGCACACTGCCAATGTACTCTGGAGTGTGGATTAAAGAGGCTACAGCACATTAAAGAAAGCCAGAAGAATGTCTGAGATACTCCCTTTACTGCACTGCAGCAGATGCTCACATATATACCAGACTGCAAGATGAAATTGGCTCCACAAAATTCAAAGGGCACTGTAGACTCCTATCCTTGCGGAAACACTTTGTAGAGTTTGGAACACAGGAGGAGGGGCTGCCAAAAATGCCCCAAGAGCGTGACTGACTAGCATGGGCCTAATTGACCCCGCGGGAGGGGTAATTGATTATCTCCACTCCTTTTCACTTTCCGTTATTTTTTAAACCTCCTATGTCTCTAACAGAAATGGGGGCAGGTGGGGTCACAAACCTGTGCCAGACCTGCTAACTTAATCACTAACACAGCAAAAATGGTTCCTCTCAAACTGGTTTCAAACTGACCTGTCATCAATGTTGATGTACCCTAAAAGTCCAAAACACATTAAATTTGCTCATGACCATAGTAGCCTACTGAACATTGCCTATTGCAAAATATTAAAAAAGTTCTAGGAATGGAATTTTGTGAAAACTCTCACATTGTTAGAAATGCAAAATGTTTAGACTTGGTTCAAAGACAGATCTCCTGAATGCCTGAAAACATGATACTTGGAGGCAAATGTAGTGTTTTTAAAATGTGAAAGTAAAAGAATTAGGAAAACATAGGGTACATCTACATGGATACCAGTAACTGCTATGGCTTAATACTAAGAAATCCCGAGATTGCATTTTACAACATCTTTTCTCTTCTCTTCCAAAGAAAGCTGGTATCTCACTAAAAATTTTTCATAATTCTATAGAATTGAGCCATGACAGTTGAAGTTTTGTCAAACTGAATTCATTTTACACTGTAGATCACAGCTTCTTAGAAACATAGAGTTGGAAGAGACCTTGTGGGCCATCTAGCTCAACCCCCTGCCAAGAAGCAGGAAAATTGCATTCAAAGCACCCCGGACAGATGGCTATCCATCCTCTGTTTAAAAGCCTCCAAAGAAGGAGCCTCCACCACACTCTGGGGCAGAGAGTTCCACTGCTAAACAGCTTTGGACAAGTCTACATAGGGACCACCAAACGCAGCGCCCAAACAAGAATCCAGGAACATGAAAGGCACTGCAGACTACTCCAACCAGAGAAATCAGCCATAGCAGAGCACCTGATGAACCAACCTGGACACAGCATTTTATTTGAGAACACAAAAATGCTGGACCACTCTCACAACCACCATGTCAGACTACACAGAGAAGCCATTGAAATCCACAAACATGTGGACAATTTCAACAGAAAGGAAGAAACCATGAAAATGAACAAAATCTGGCTACCAGTATTAAAAAAAATTCTAAAATTAAAACAGCAGAGAGAAAAACAGGCAGGGACATCTAAGCACCTTTCATTAAGAGTTTGCTCCAGGCACAGTCAGCCCATTGTATGCTAATCAAGGTGGTCAGTTGAAAAGATTCACACCTAGCCCAACTTACAAAAGCCTTTTGTCTCACCCTGGTCAGTCCACAGATATATAAACCCCTTTTTTCCCAGCTCCAGCAGACCTCTGAGGAAGCCTGCCATAGATGCAGGCGAAACGTCAGGAGAAATGCCTCTAGAACATGGCCATATAGCCCGAAAAAACCCACAAGAACTGAGAATCTCCTTTCCTGTAGTTTGAAACCATTGTTCTGTATGCCCTAGTCTCCAGGGCAGCAGAAAACAAGCTTGCTCTCTCCTCCCTATGACTTACCTCCACATATTTATACATGGTCATCATGTCTCTTCTCCTCCTTCTCTTCTGAAGGCTAAACATTTATTTATTTATTTATTTATTTATTTATTTATTTAGAGTGCTTCTACCCCGCCCTTCTCAACCCCCTAGGGGGGACTCAAGGCGGCTTACAAAAGGCACAATTCGATGCCCAACAATTCACAAAATACAATATACAAATTACAATATAGCCCAACTCTTTAAGCCATTCCTCATAGGGCTTGTTCTTCAGACTCTTGATCATTTTAGTCACCCTCCTCTGAACACTTTCCAGCTTGTCAACATCTCCCTTCAATTACAAATTGTACACAGTGTGATTCTAGGTGTTGTCTGACAAAGGCAGAATAGAGGGGTAGCATGACTTCCCTGGATCTAGACATTAGATTCCTATTTAAGCAGGTCGAAATTTCAAAAAAAAAAAAATTATGTAGAGAAAGCAGGCAAAATTACCAAAGTAATATAAACAGTTTTTGGTGTGAAGATTTTTTCAATTTTTCACCTTGTGCAATGCCAGAAATTTGGGGACCAGGATTGTTATTTGGGCACACATGTCCTCACTTTGCACCCTGATAGTTACATTCCTCCTATACTATCAAGGTTTCACTGTAATAATCATATGATGTTCTATGAAAAACATAATGAACACATCAGCATGCAACTCTAGATTTACAATGCAACTTTCTTTTTGTAATTCTGGCTCATTTTCATTTCTGTCAACCTCTGAGAATTGGCACCTGAATCGATTGATTGTGTGATAGCATGGTGGCAGTAGAGTCATGCTGTCTTTCCGTCAATAAATGCTGTCTTTTTGAGAGCTACTTTCCTTTAGCTATGGCACAGTCATTGCTCAAGCAGTTTTTGAAAACCATTCTCATTCCCATGAGGGTGCCCTCACTTACTCCTTTTCTATTTAAAGAGAAAATTGGATTCTGATGCCCTTCAGTTTTAGTGAGGCAAAATGCTTGCCCTAATCTCACTGTCATGCCCCTTGTAAATGGTACATGATGGTTCAAATTAGACTGTGTGTTTCAAGGTTTTGTTCCTCCAGTGGTGATACCTATCAGGACCACTTCTATTAAAACCGCAGGCACTGCAGCATTGAAAACAAAGATGGTTATTACCTCCCTTTCATATAACCCTACACCAGCCCAGAATGATACTAGACTTTCCATTTCTTTCCTCTTATGTATCAAAATACACCACAGGCAAAGATTCATGATTTTTTGATGCACTAGCAGAGCCCACTACAAGCCAAAGACATTTTGTTCCCTTGATTGACAAGAAATGCTATGTCTATACAAAGGGAAGCAACCAATTTAAAGTGATTCGTTCTTGGCTTGGTTATACAAGCAGAAATTTCGATGCTACTTCTTGACAGTAATTCAGAGCTAGAGCACACCTTCTCACAATTCAGAGATGAAATGTACAAGGCACTGTGTGTATGCATGACGCTGTAATGATCATGTGGAATATTGGTGCATGAGACACCTCTCGCACTGTGTTGCTTTGCTGATGACTGCTCTTCCGCCTGTACATTGTATTTATTTACTCTGTAGCTGCTGTCTGTGCTCCACTGTGATGTATATATAATCTGGTAGTCTCTCAGATTTAATGAGAGCCCAGATGGTAAACAGGAGAGACTGACTTGTTCTTTCAGATACACAATTCAAGTTCAGCACAGGCCCATGTTCCAGTTCTGCAGATATTTTCCCTGTTAACTGGCAGGTAGAACAAAGAGGAGAGTTTCACAAGGCTTTTCATTACTCCACTGAAAACCAGTCTTGTTATAGAAAGAAAAAGGCTAGGTCACATTCCTATACCTAAGAGATGCACAAATCTATTTTCTTTCCAGATTCACAGAAAAGTAATTCTTCACTAATTTCCAGATTCATAGGGTGTAACAAGTAATGTTTGAAATCTTCTCTTTTTAAACTTTTAGTTGATTGTGAAAAGTTTAATAAAAATCAGGACTGAGAGCAATGGGTTAGATTACAGGAAAGGGTCCTGCCTGATGGTCAGAGTGGGACCTGGGGCAATTTATTGCCAAGGTCTGTTGAACAGCTATAGAAGGGCTGGGCCAACAGAGAAGCATACAGTAAGTCCTGGGAAGTGGGTAAAGTGCAAAACAGGACTCTAACTAATGGCCAGAGTAGGACCTAGGGCTATTCATTTCCCAGGCCAGCGAAGAGCTGAATACCTTTTTTAAAAAGATGTTTGTTTGATGATCAAAAAAGAGTAAAGATTTATTCTGCACAGAATTCATACATGGTTGTTATTATATTGGCAGAAACTAGATAAAAGAGGCTTTAAGGATACTTTTAAGAAGAATGAATAAAATGTCATGTTAAAGCCATCCATTATTGAGCAGCGGTGGGAGTAAGCTCTAGCTCATAGATTGACAGACCAACACCCTTCTTAATGCAGGATATCCTGCTAAAGAATACCTAGCAGGTAGCTCTTCGGTTTCCTTCTGCAGAGGTCCAGTGAATGCCACAGAGGGATGTGGCAGTCTGTCTATTGCATTTATTTGCCATTTTATCTGATTTTTGCATTTCCCTATGGATTAAAGCATATGTTTAAATATTTAAAGTTTTTGCTGTTTCCATCTTTGAATCGTTTTGTGTACACTTTATTCTGAAATATGCCAAAATATCCACATTCCATACTCTTTCTTCTTTCCAATCCTGTTTTGAAATGTCTCTCTTCTCCAGCCCCTCCCTCACTTCAGGAAATACACTTTCATTTAGAAGCAAAGTATTTTTTTTTTTATCAGAGGCCATAGTATACGGACAGGAAGATAAAACCTCATTAATGTTATGTCAAACTCATTTTGTCAGGTTAAAATATTAAATTATTAATATTTAGCTCTCATTAATCCAAGGAGAAAGAGGAGGAGATTTTAAGGTCTAGGTAGGATATATTTAACTATATATTTTATTGAAAGAAATATCTTACAGATATTCTGCATTTGCATTTGTAAACATTTGGACGAACATTTAAGTCCATGGGGTCTTCATTCAGTAGCTAATATATGAAAAAAAATCATATAGCTGTACTGAGATTGTTGTGCAAAATACACCAGCATTGTTGAATTACTTTTTAAAAGTGGAAAGCTTCCTTAAAATATTTGGAATTTCAGAGAGAGAAAAAACATGTTTTATTTTAGAAAAACTGCAAAATCTGTGGACTGAAACATTAAGTAATCTCTATGATTACATTTGTTCAAAGCCATTCACTGTAATTTGAGAGCTATATCTACACACAAAAAAAGTTATGTCAGTGTATTATGTCCAGGTGAAAGCTGCTGAATTTATTAAAAACATAGAATACCATGAATAGCCATGGTTTAAATTTGTGAAAATCACACACAAGCTTGTGCCACATAACAAAACTTTTTCCCAACAATGCTCCCAGTTTCATGAAGAACATGGTGGTAGAACAGCAGTGAATTAGCAAACCACTTGTGTTGAATGAAGAATAAAGCACAGCTGCTTGATTCTCAAACTATCCCAACATCATGCTCTATAGTGAGCCAATTAGTATGTTGATGGCGAACAATGTTAATCCATTAAAAAGCGAGTCAGTTCTTTGATGGAGAACCCCTCCAGCACTGTGAACCTAATGCACTTTCCAGTAGTTTAGACAGTTTTAGTGGCATCAGATGCCAGCAATAGATCAATGTATAATCAGCTTCTCTTAAATTATATAAGGACAAAATTCATGGTTGCTGAACCAAATTTCCATTTATGTTTCATTCCTAATTAGATCCCTAGATCAGTGTTCTCTCTCTATCTATCTATATCTATATCTATATCTATATATCAGCACATTTTCCAATGATTATAATTTCAAGTTGTCACATCTTGCTTTATTTGATAATGCTTACTCTGTAAGATATCTAATTTGGAATACATTGAAACAAGACATTTCTGAGGAAAGACTTTGGATTTTTTCAGACAGGCCACCAAAATGGAAAAGAATTGCCATGTCCTAGCGGTGGTTGTGCAGGGGGCATGGGGATGTGTCACCCCATATCCCATTCTGTCGCAACTTCCCCCATCTCATCTCTTGGGGGGAAGCCATTTCTCCTTATGGAAAGATGGGGGGACATTTCCACTATGTGTGGCAGAAGATCCCAAGCTGATGTTCACATTTTGAGCATATATTAGAGAGGAGACACCCCTTTGTGCATTTTGTCCATTTGTTTCTGGATGAAACATTGAAATAAAAAGTGGGAATATTGTTGTTGTTGTTGTTGTTGTTGTTAAAACTCTTCTTAAGTTCAAATAGAAATTAAATATGTGATGCCCTTGACCACATTTTCCCATGGTGCCATCTGTATATTATACCCAAAAAGCCGACTTTGTAATCCAATCTTTAACCTCATTCAGATCTTCAGCCATAATGTGGTCTAAACGGCAATTCTTATTTAAAGCAGTTTAAGGGCTAAAGAAGTGGTTGGGGTGCAAATAATAATAAACATTATGTGCTGAGATAGTGGCTGATATGAGATGAGTATGAGGTTTTGTTTTTTGTTTTTTTTTGTCCATGTAGACATGGACTTGTTTTGCATAACATTGATATTTTGCACAATATAGTTATCTGAATACTAGACAACCTGCCTTGTTAATCTTCATCTGATTCCTTCCACTGTGCTGACAAATGCAAACCATAAACAGATTCACATGTTGTTCAAAAATGAATTAAATCCACACAGGGAATGGAATCTGCTTCCCTTTTGTCACCTTGTATATGCGAAAATTCTGAAGAGAAGAGCCTCTTCTACTCATGTAAGCTCCATACAAACTAGAAATATTATTTCCTGGGGTTCTTGCTTACATGAACACCCTTCACTGGGAATACAAAGAATATTTAATAATGCTCTCCTTATTATGAAAAAGCATATGCCAATACCTCCGATCCCATGGGAAAAAGTGAATTCTCGTAAGAATTTTCAAGTCTATGTCAAAAAGATTGGTAAGAGGGTAAATGAGCCAGTTGTAAGAGGATGAGTGGGTTTAAGTTTCTGGATGAAACATTGAAATAAAAAGTGGGAATATTGTTGTTGTTGTCGTTGTTGTTAAAACTCTTCTTAAGTTCAAATAGAAATTAAATATGTGATGCCCTTGACCACATTTTCCCATGGTTCCATCTGTATATTATAATCTTAATTCTTATGTTTTGAAGCCTGGGTGATTTTCATCATCGCTCCTGAATGTTGAGATGTGGACTCTAATCAAACAGACAGGGGGGAAAGGAAAGTTTGGAGAGCTAATACTTATGTCATCCCTTTAATGTATCAATAAAACAATTTTCTGTGCTCTATATGCTTTAAGTAACCTTAAAGTAACATCACTCATATCAGGGAATAATCAAAATGTTGCTTCTAGGTCATTTTATTAGCTTATGTCATTAAAAAAGACCTAATGAAATACACATCAGGTGTTTAAACACCGTACTAGAACAGCTCATAAAAATCCTTGATCAAGCTTTCATGAAGCAGGCCAATGTCTTCAACTGTACCACTTGGCTTGTTTTTAATCCACAAACATAATTTTTTCTCATGCTGTCCTATCAACTATTCAGAATAGCAAGCACTTTCAGTATTTTTGAAATGGGACATCCTGCTATGCTATATATCCACATTTATTTATTTTGTTTAGGCCTATTTAGATATTATCTGTATGATAATACTACTTAAGGTTGATGTATGCAAATTTTAAGCAATGTCTCCCTGCAAAAAACAATGAAATGTGAAGACAGATATACAGAACAGCTTCAACTTCCTTTTGAGGATAACTTCCATTGCATTGGCCCAGAGATGCCTGAGATAAAACCTTAGCAAAAATTTCATGCAATTTGCTAAGAAAAGAACTATTGAGAGCGGGGGGGGGGGGGGGGGACCTAGAGTGAAAATGAACTGTTTACTATTTTCCAGTGGCTGAGCTATTTGTTTAAAACTTGGCTATTGGAATGACCATATGAGCTTCAATGAATAAAATTACATGGAAAAAGCCCTTTTGCATTTTTTCTATCAGGTACATCCAGGTTGTTTCTCTTTCACCAGAGACAGTTACCTAATCCTTTAGTTATAGATTTTCCTGCCAAATTCTTTCAGTACACTCTTTCCCTTAATCCCCTGTTATTTGTTCTCCCCAAAGACCAACAACCAAGATCAAATAAAGCTTTTTTTAATACTCTTCACTGCTCAGCTGGTGACTTAGAAAGGATAGCTGTGGAGCTTATGTCACATTAACCTCAACCAAAACCTCACAGAGAAGGGATTACATCTTGAAGACATGCTTTAATATTCTAAACCTGTTCCAATATAGCCAAGTGCTACTGTTGTGATTGTGTTCTGTCATCAAATTCATGAGGCATACATAAGAAGTAAACTCCCTTGTTTAATAAACTGCCAGATGTTAGGAGGGAGAAGCAACAAAGAGGAGTAATGGGATTTTCAGCAACTGGCCTGAGAAGGATTTGGGCAAGGTAGAACTTCAGATATGTTTGACAATTGGCTTCATTGTACTGTTCTGTCATCCACATGATTGAGTCCTTTTCAGATGTTCAGAGACGAGGAAGTGGAACTATATATGCTGCCTCCACTTCCAATTTCCACATATTCAGCTGGAGGCTGGAATAAAGCCTGCCTGTTTATGACTCCCTTTGGGTGGGCTCTCTTGCAATTTCTCAATAATTGTTTGGGCCCGGTAATAGGAAAAGTATAAGCAGTCAAATTCCCCATTCCATCTCTTCACAGAATATAAAGTTAAGTTTGCCTTTACCAGTTTTCCTAGCAGGCATCATTTATCTCTTTCCTTACAGTAGGCCTGTTGAAGTTTGTTTCCATGGATATAAAACTCCATGGATGCCAAGTCCCATTATATGCAATGACAGAATAAAATGGTGTCCCATATTTGAAATGGCAAATTTAAGGTGAGATTTTTGGATATTTAGAAATGTTACCAAGCAATGTATAGTTGAATCCAAAACAGTTGGTACCAACTGTAAACCGTTCCGAGTTGCCTGCAGGCTGAGAGGGATGGTATATAAATGTAGTAAATAAATAAATAGATACATAAAATCCAATCCATGTGCACAGAGCTTCGAAAAGTAGCACACCCAAACAGGTTTTCCAATTTTTTAAGTCATGCAAGGATACATTCATTTTCTTACCTGTTTTGCTTCATGGCATGAAAAGGTGGTGAAAGTTTCCCATCTCACCATACAGAGCATCATTTTTTCTGCCTTCTAATTACTTTGCACAGCACAAAAAGTCCTTGTGTTTTAAGTCATTCGTATTTTATGATCAAATGGCTATTGATGCAATGTACAGTAGCCATGCTGATTAGGGGAATTCTAGCCAATGTAGTCCCTAAAAAGAAAGGAAAGGGCAAAAACAGTATCAATTCTAGGAGGAGGGATTTTTAAAATATAATAACATTACAACCTTCTTTCAATTAATGATTTACTTCCCGAGTGATCATTTTAGGCACTCACATTTTATACTGTCAATGTATCCTCTCCATTGATTTTGTCAGCATGTCTCTTGGTGACTATTCTATTTCATCTACTTCTCACCATCAGCCACACTCAGTAGTTTTGTCCTCCATGAAGTTATTTTATGAATAATTAAATTTGAGTGAAAATATTGCTCTGATGATTATGGAAATATACCCAACATAACCTTTGGCATTATGATTGCTCCAGTTGTTGACATCCACAATCAGAGCTTGGAAAATATCATCTCCTTCACAACACGTCACTGAAGGGATAGGCTTAGCCTCTCCCATTGCAACCAGTTGCACAATCTTTTTGTGAAATATTTCCAAAATCTGTCAGAGCCCACTGCAGTAGAGTGGTTTTGGATACTAAAGTTACTGTATTATAAGGGCATAATACTTTTACAGATATCAACACATCAAACCTAGCCTTCAAAACTGCAAGGCATTTGAAGATGTTAAACTAATATTTGGTATGACATTTAATACTTTCTCTGTAACCACCGATCCATGCCTACCAGCAGTATTTCCGTGTTTGCCACCTAAAGTCCCTGGTTATTCATGGCTCAAGGTTTATATGCCTTACCAGACGCAGTATTAAATGTACAGATCAAATTATCTAGGAGGTTATTATCAGGCTTTATTGTTTTTCTTGATTATTATTTCAGGAATATCACACAGATAATGACTCCATCAACCCAAACCAGCATACACTATCAACCTTGAATAAAAGAAGGATCAGAGACTGTTTGGAGAGAGCTATTTTGCATTCTTCTGAGAACTGGCTTTCATTCTGGTTTGTTTCAAATGTGCCCCATTAAAACATATGCACATTACATAAATTTCTTACTAAAAAGGATGGGTGAGGGCTATGTGCTAAAAATGGAACAGCAGGCCCGAACATTTGGATGTACTCTTTCACTACTGCCTGCAGACACAGATGAATTATTTTCCCTTCATTACATTCCCCTTCCAGACAAATACGATGTGCTCATATAAGTAACTATCAAGGATAAAGAGCCATGTGATTCTTAGGAACCACTTATCAATGTTGACCTTTCTCTCTCTGGGGTTTTTCCCCTTCAGTATTTTTCTTTTTCCTTTCCTCTACTGAATTTTTAATGAATGATATATTGCCATGTTTTAAGAAATAAAATCTGTGTCTTAGAAAACATCACTGGAAGGCATGCAGTTGAGCATATATAGCTCAACTGCCTGTTGTTGGCTGTACAGTAGCTCTATTGAAATAGGAAAAATATGATTTGTTGGAACACTACATATTGCACAGTATAAGTCATCCAGATATTTTTTCTTATTGAGTGGTGCATAAATATGATGCAAAAATGTGTATGCAACAATAAGATATATCTGAAACTTGTTATGCATATTACAAGATTACCTCAGGATTTTTTTTAAAAAAAGAATTAATTTTGATCAGCCTCTATGAAATCATTAATATCTTTCCTTCCTTTAGTGAACTTCTTTGTCCTGCAGCCTAAATGGTTTCAGTTCTAAATAGAATAGACACATTAAATCAGCTATTCTTATCTATGCATTCACTTAGGGCAGTGGTTCTCAACCTGTTTTTGGCCTTCAACTCCCAGAAATCCTAACAGCTGGTACACTGGCTGGGATTTCTGGGAGTTGTAGGCCAAAAACATCTGGGGACCCCAGGTTGAGAACCAATGACTTAGGGTTTAAGTGAATACATTTAACATTTGAGTGAACGTGTCTACTATATCTGGGACTAAGCAACAGGATGCCTCCCCCTATACCTAATGTTGTTATGCAATTCAGAACTTGAATCTTAAACTGAAAAAGAGTGAAAAACATTCTTTCAAAAAGATCTGGGAGAAATATACCTGTTTAGGAGAGACATTTTTGTTCTGTTATGTCAGGATATTTTTTCTTGCTTGTGGTATAATATGCATTCATTACATAACATTATATTGTCTACACTGTTATTTAAATAGTTATCAAGGACAGAATGCCCCAGAATAAGGCACAGTGTTTCTCAAGATGTCTAGGAAGTGGGCTGTAAGAACCTCTGAAGAGAAAAAATGTACAAAAACATTTCACTGCTTTGAATCCACTCCATCTATTTCATTTTGCACTTAAAAGAGACACAATATAGACAAGGTGAAAACTTTTATTAAGTTGGAGTGATCTCAGATTCCCAACCATTGTCACAATAATTCTTTTAATCTCTCATGCTACCAGTATGAGAGTTTCCATACATTTTCAAAAGTTGGAAAGTAGTCTGGGAGTAATAATTCTAGACTGCACAAGAAACAGGTACAAAGGCATCAACATTTTCCTTTGACATATTTTGGCTTTTGAAACTGATCATTTTTATGTGTGTGTGTGTTTCTCATGGGTTTGCTGTTCTATCACAGGAATAACAAGACAAAACACAAGATATGGGATGAAATAAGAGGTACTTTATTAATTCTTACCTATTAATTGAGGGGGGGGGGTTGTGATGAGCAAAACTAAAGGAGGAGTAACCTGGTGCGGGAAGAGTTGAAGAGGTAAGTAATCCCTGGTCAGCTGGGTCATTACTGGAAGGTTGACAAAAGGATGCAAGCCCCCAAGCCACATAACCCTTGGTCAGGGTAATGACCCAGAAACCAGCCCCAAGGACAGGACTTGTTTTCCAATCCCCAAGATCACATGATACACAGGAAAACTTCCAAAACACCATATCTAAAAGAATGCCAGAAGTTGCTCACTTATATCTCCACAACATGTACCTGGAAGTCCTGTTTATGACACCACCCTTTGCCAAATGCCAAGTTCCCCAGGACAGTGTATGGTGGCCAAAATAAACCTTTCATGATGGAGTAAAAATTCCTACCCAACCCCAAAGTGACCAGAAGACTTACACCGTGAAATAACATGGTAGAGTGGCTCAATGATCTCCAAAGAGAAGGGAAAGGTGGTGGAGCTGCCATAGCTAACTACCCAATCTCTTCTCCCTCTTCCCTATGCTAGCAAATTTCCCTTTGAGAGAGCTGCACAAAATTCTTCCTCAACTACTTAGTATTCAATTCTAGGGAACTATAGGCTCTACCCTGAATCAAAAGACTGAACATCTCTAGCTGAGAATTTGGAGAACTACAAGTACATCAAACTACAAAGTAGAAATCCTTGGAATAGAGGCCACGATAGTTATAGTGGCATCAAATGTAAAAATACTCATTGTGTTATATAAATGGGAAAATAGTTGGCAAGTGGGTTTCTGTAATAATATTTTATCCATCTTTTAAAATCTCCCATCTTATTTATCTCAAACAGTTTGGCTGAAGCACTGCATTGGTTAACTGAGGGCTCATAAAAGCTATTTACTTAGATTATACAGTTTTATATTGTTAGCAGTTTGATTCCATACCTCTGATATTTGGGTTTAAGATGATTAGTTTAAATGTATTTTTGTCTCTTCTTAACATGTAATTAAATAAATCAACATACATTCTCCTCCTACTCAACTAATTTTTGAAGCAAGGTAACATAAGAAGGCATCTAAATATATTTCCTCAGCCTCTCCTCCTGCTTTTTAATGTTATTTATTTCTGAAGCATAATTCTCATACACTGTTTCTAACATGGTGCTTTCTGTTTAGCAGCTTATAATCTCTGTCTTAATAAAACCCCAGGGACATTCAGAAATCCACCCCTTTATTTTTGATTGTTGAAACCATGGAGAATCGTAAATGTGGTTCAAGATATTAGTTGCAGCATCAATATGTTTTGCCAGATAAAGGAAGATTAGAGGTATTCAGTCAAGGTAACATATAGCTATGTTCAAACCATATTCTTCATGTTTTCAGTGACTATGTGGAAGACCAGGTTCATTCTCTCTGCTCTTGCCACCAATGTTGGCATCGTGGTCTCAATATAAAGATGTCAGCATCAGGTGGCACAGGTGGTATTTATTTATTTATTTACGATATTTCTACCTCACTTTTCTCAAACCCAAAGGTGACTCAAGGCAGTATGTTGGCATCATAGGTGCAGCCAGCAAATATAGTTCCTATCCTGGCTTTCGTTTGATCCAATTCCTACTAGAAATGGCTATAGACAACAAAAAATGATGCAAGATTTTGCAATCCATAGAAACATGTAGTTTTCAAATACAAACTATGTAATGTCCGAAATATTTTTTGTTCATGTGAATATCTTTTGGAGACAGACCTTTATGGAAGACAGTAAGACCTTTGCTTCAAGAATGGCTAGTCTACAGTTTGTAGGGTTCATGACATGCTGCCAAAATCTACATGATGAGCTTCAAATGTTACAACAAAGACTGTTAGTATTAGTTTGGTGTAGGGAGCAAATCAGTGGCAGTGATTAGTATGATGAATCTTTACACGTAGCAATAAGAATAAAAAAGTATCAAATATTTCCTTTTACAATCTTCTTTTACAGGTTGCAATACCGGCTTTTCTCTTTATCATGTGAAATAATTTGGAACATATAAATATTTTTCCCTGTTTTCACAAAAGGTAGGCATTTTCTGGCATTCTTAAGAAAAGGTTTTATGTTTGCAAGTGTGATTATTTTACAAGAGCCTTTCTGTGTAAACTATTATAGTTGTTGCCTTGTTGCACATTTCTAATAGCTCAGTGTTCAGATCTGCTTGTCCATGTCGACCATTATTATAGAACACATAATATTTTAAAGCTCTCTCTTTCACTCATCTTCTTTTACATTGATATCTAGTAGGGATAAACTACTTAGCAAACATAAATTTTATGACTTCATGTTATTGTAATTTTGCAAGGCCTATAGCTAGAGCCATACTCAAACAATCCATCTAAAAATGACAATTGCTCCATCCACTACGCAAAACCAGAAAGTGTGTGTGTGTATATATATATATAAATTCCTTATATAAACCTAATTGTTTTCTTTCTGAATTTTATTTCTATTACAGTTTGTGGTAGAGTATATTATTTTTATGCAGAAATATAACATTGAAACAGCTGAAGCTAATTCCCCAAAGACCAATAGAATTTCATGATCATTAACAATCAACAATAACCATCAACAGTAAACATTTAATGAGCATACAAAGATCTGAACATTAGAAGACTGAATAAATACATAGTGAACAGAGTACTAAAGTTAGTACTGCCCATTTAAAGAGACACATTACTTCTATGCAAGACTCTAAACAATAAGTACTGATAATCTTTTAATTACAGTGGAGCAGCTTAAAAATGGTTCATCCCACTTATCATATGTTGGAGATGTTTGCTGGGAACATAGAATACAAGGGTCTCCTGACAAGTATCAACTAGTTTCATTTCTCAAGATAAGCAAATTGGTCTAATTTAATATTTTGCAAATTTTGTATCAGAACCTATAAGATCTAAAGTTTAATTAATATTTCACCATGTCCTTGTAAGCGGTGGCCCTTGGCTATCAAACTCCCTCCCTAGTGAAATTAGAGCAGCCCCTCCCTCCTGATATTCAGGAACAAAGTAAAAACGTGGTTATATGACCAAGCTTTCAGACAGCAAAGCTCATAGTGCAATAAGATAATAAGAAATAGTGAACAGACCAATGAAAAGGTCTACGACCTGAATTAGCATGGCGTGATTTTAAATCGTGTTGTTTATCAATGAATTTTAATACAAATGTTATTATATTATCGATGTGTGAGTTTATATGCTTTATGTCTAAATGTTCTTTTATGTTTATGTTTGAATATGGTTGGGTTAATTTATAGCTTTTATGTTATTCTCTTGCTATTATCTTTTGGTTTTCACATGTATTTAATTTTGCCTTTATAATGTTGGAAATTGCTTTGAGTTTCCTTAGGGGGAGAAAAGTGGTATATACTAGGGCTGGGCGGTTTCGTTTCGTTAATTCGTAATTCATTAATAATTCGTTATTTTTTTTTATTACAAAATGATAACGAATCATTCTGGAGCAATTTTTTTAAAAAAGAATTTTTAAACACGTTTTGTAAATGCTTCGTATTTCGTTATTGTATTCGTTTCATTATTGTTCTGAGGTCGTTTCGTTATTATTTCCGCATGTCTGGGGCAAGTTTTTTCTTTAATTAGTGAAAAAAATTATAATATCACACCAACAGTCAACAACAGAGGGAGAGGGAAGCTTCAGAAGTTTTTGGAGGTTTTTTAGCGTATTTCGCGGTCGTGTCCGCCATTAACTAATCAATTCGTTATTGTTTCGGAAATCGATTCGTTAATGTTTTGAATTTTTTTTCACATTTACGAAATTTCGTAAATATCGAACTTTTTAAAAGGAAAATTTTGTAATTATTTTAAATAACGAAACGCAAAAACCTCCAAAAAACGAATCGATTTTAGAAAACAAATTTTTCCGTTGTTACCCAGGCCTAGTATATACATGTAGTAAATAAATAAATAAATAAATAATCAATAAGTGGTTATATTACTTCCATAAAGGCTTTTTGTAGCTGATGCGTATAAAGCAAACAGAAAGAGAAAGGGAGGAGAGAAAGAATGTTAGATCTTCCTTTCTGTAGATTATTTTTTTTCCAAACAGATCTGCCCTATGGACCCGAGGATGTTTTTTCTGAAGCAATATTTTTGTATCTTAAAGAAACAAAAAAACATTTTATTGCTTGGAGGTACATTTAGTATAATATTAATTCATTTGGGACCAGTGTTTATGAGTCAGAAATTAAGATCCTAAATGTGAATTAAATTACTTAAATTAAATAAAAAATTAATTGGGTATCCTTGAGCCAAAATGGACTATCACTCTGAAAATTAGGGTATGAATCCTTACTCATTCATGGAAACCCACTCGGTGGCATTGGATAAGTCAAACTCTCAGCCTCAGAGGAAGACAAAAGCAAACCTCTTCTGAAAGAAATTTGCCAAGAACCCCATTATAAGTTTACATTATGACCTCATCACATTGAAGGTGAGTTGTATCTTCTCCTCACTTCTCTGTGCTGCTGGCACATATGACGCAGAGCTCCTTTCAGTGGGGTTCCATGGGACTCCATCCTGACAGCATGACAGCAGCCCAGACTACACTTGACTCATCATAGAAGGATCTAAAGAGGAAGTGGAGTAAGTGGGGGACAGTGAAGAAACGGCATGCGAAAGGATTACTCCCCACAACCCATGACGGTAAGAAAACATAGCATGACACTGTCCCATGGTTTCCCCCGATGTCCCCCACTGTCTCTGCCTCAATGTGATTAGACCCTTAGGGTTACTGTAACTTATAAATGACTTGAAGGCATACATAAACCTCAGAGCAAGAAAGTTCAGGATTATAGAACAGGTCTCAGTATACTTCTAACTTTTTCGTTGTTGTCTAAATGAGTTCTGTATTATTGGAATTGAATAAAATTATATACATAACTATTTTTGCATAATCTTTGTTGGTTGAAATGTGACTTCAACTATAATTAGAACTGAAAACACTTTTGTGTGAAATAAAGTCAATGCCAAATATTACCATTAACAACTGCTCATCAAGTTCACAACTACATTCCAATTCACATTCCCTCCAAAGCTTTCAAAGAACAATTGCTAATTTACATAGCAATTTATATTGGTTTTATTCTTTCCTTGGTTATGATAAACTTATCCTGATAAAAATGGGATACAGATCTCGTCTCCCTATTAAAACTCAAGAGAGCTGCAGTAAAATGAAACGTTCTTTTAAAGGTTTCAATAAAGCAATGGTCTGATTTCAGGACTTAATTTAATCAGTTCTGTAAGGTTGTCAACTTTAATTTAAAAGAGAAGTAAAAAAGTTTGTCTTTAACAGCTCTTTTTTCTACTAGAGCTTTGAAGATGTTGTATAGCAGGTCAAACTAGTCCTTCCACTGGTCTCATGTCTTTCTTTCTGGCAGGATTTGAACCATCCCATCACCTTCTGTTCTACATATCCTTTTCAACTATAGAGATCAGGGATTTAAACAATGACCTTAACTGCACAAAACAAATGCTATAGTACAAAAGTATTATCCTTCAAAAATTCTAAAAGTTTTTTTGGAGGAGGCTAAATCACACAAACATACAATGTTAGTTCTCAGGAACAGCCAAGAGATGTACTCATAATCTGAAAGCCTACTCCACAAAGTATTCAAGTGATTCATCCAAAGGAGAAGGGAGTATCTACAGATATTCATAAGTGATGTTTATCTGGTGTAGAACCGGGCTCTGGTATAGAAAAGTTGTAAGAGTTGTCATACAGTCCATTCTTTCTTGTAGCTTGCCATAAAGAAGGATTACTTAAGAAGTATAATTTTCAAAGTTGCAGATGTTTGGATTGGATGTATTAGAGGTCCCTTCACAATCTAGCATTCTGGAATAGAGGGTATTACTTTACAGTTGAGTACTTTCAACATGAAAAGGTAGCTTCAGTTGAATGATAACTTATATAGATATAGTATTCCTATTCCAGTGAATGTTCCATTGTATAACCAATCCTCTCTGTATTCTTCTGTCTGGACAATGGCACCGCATGGCATGGTGAGTAATCTGAAATTTGGGTATGAAGGAGAGAACAGCATGGATTGGCCAGGCAGCTGGAGCTTTCCAATGTTTCTTGAACACACTGCAGAGATTTGCTTTTTAAAAAAACAAAACATGAAATTATAACTCCTAAGTGCATACATATTTGGCGGAATGTTCACAATTTATATTTATCAAATTTATCAGGAAAGAAGAATCGTTCTTCCTATCACCACTGTGAAGAAAGGAGTTATTTTTAATCTCTGCAGAGTTATGTGAACACCAAGACAACTGTTTGCTGCCCACCTGCCTTTCTTCTAGCAGTAAGTTTTCATATCTTGACAGGTCTGTAAGTAATATCCTCTAGAAGCAATTGACCTGGGAGGCACATGGGAACAAAGAAATACTACAAACACAGCTATACGCAGAGTTATTGCATTGCCACTTCCTACATTATTGATAGTGTTCCATTTTGTCTGGCTGAAAGTGTCTTCACAATGTGTTACATGTTTGCTTGCTAGTAACAGTCAGGAATATCCAGAACTAAGCAGCTGTATAGCGAAAGAAAGAAAAATATATGGATCAAGACTACATGCATATGATTAAAGTATTTGAGCCTTTTCCAAATCCTGAAGCTGTTCAATGTTAATGTTGAATAGGTATTTTATAACATATTATGTATCCCTGAGCTGTTTATCCCATTGAAAATAATGGGGTTTGCTATTATCCATGGTTTTATGTATGCAAATGAAGTCAAGGAACATATTCCCCATGTGTGTGTAGGAGGGGGAAACTATCAGTGATTAAAAAGTCAAACATCAGTATTTCTCCAAAATTTTATTCTAAGGAATTCTCACAGAATACAAGGTCACTTTCTTACTGCATTTTATCTTCACAATAAATCTGTGAAGTGGGTTAGGTCAAGAGATTTTGAATGGTTCAAGGTAATGCATTGAGCTTCATGGCTATCTGAGGGTTTGAACGCACTCCAAAAGCTGTTGTCTCTAATTTATGGCAAGCCTCTTACAGTATTTTCTTGGCAATTTTTTTCTGAGTTGGATTGCCAGTGTCATCCTCTTAGGCTGAGAGACTGTGACTTGCCCAAAGTAAAGCGGTAGGTTTCTATAGCAGAGCAGCGATTTGAACCCTGTCTTCAATTGCTGGCTCTCTTCTCAAACCTACATGTCAATTTAAGCAATCATTTAAGGCTCAATTCAGATTTAAGGGCCAAAATATGAATCACCTGCCTACAGAAGTCTATGGAAGGAAAATAATTTTACATTGCCTGATATTTTTAGTGTATTCTCTTTGTGACTTGCAAGCCCATTAGTTTCAGTTTCATATCATAAACACTACATGTATAAGAGCCCTCATTCCTTTAAAAATTCTGTACAAGCAAATCTATTTGAGAGAAGTGCACAAATATGATTTAGAAGATCGGAAAAAGATGTAGAAACTGTATAATTAAATCCCCTTTGAAGAGATAAAGCGGGAAGACGATCCTATTGTTTATTATGAGACTGGAAATCTTAAATATAAGGATAAGGGAAGAGAAAGAAATTACTGGATTAAAGATCAGTGACCAAGAACTAAAAATTAGGGCTCATGCAGACGATATAGTCTGTATCCTAACTAACTTACTACAAAGTATTAAAAAAACTATTGGTTACAATTCAAAGATATGGTGATGTATCAGGATTTATCATAAATAAGGAGGAATCTAAATTTTTAGTAAAAAATATAGATGCTAAAAGTCATAAGAAATTGGAGGCCACAGCAGACTGTGAGGTGATAATGAAAGTAAAATATCTAGGAATATGGATCTCAAACAGAAATATCAATTTATTCCAGGATAATTATGTTAGGACATGGGAAGACATAAAAAAGATCTCACCAGATGGCAAACAATCCCATTAACATGGATGGGCAGAATTGCAGTAATAAAAATGATGGTACTCGCCAAAATGCTATTCCTGTTTCAAATTATACCTATTATTAAAGGAAAAAAAATCTTTGAGAAATGGAAAAGAGAGATTACTAACTTTATTTGGGCTGGAAAAAGAGTAAGGATAGCATACCAAAATTTAATTGATGATAAAGGAAGAGGAGGGCTGAACTTACCTGATTTAAGGATCTATTATGAGGCTGCAGCAATGTCCTGGATCAAAGAATGGATAAATCTAGAAAACAAGACCCTACTAGATTTGGAAGCATTTGGATTACGATTCGGCAGGCACCAGGCCCGTAGCCAGGATTTTGTTTCGGGGGGGGGGGGGCTGAATTTTTTTCAGGGGGGGTTTCGGGGGGGCTGAGTTTCGGGGGGGGGCTGAGTCTGAGTGAAAGAGGGTCTAGCCTAGCAAACCTTTTGTATCATTACCCCAATACCCCCATGCATATGGGATATATTGAGTATGGTGATCAGATCATGATATGAATAAACATAACAGTTTAAATAATGCACCAATAAGGCCTTTTCGTGAACCACCATGAAAATTTGGGGGGGGGGGGTGAAGCCCCCTGAGCCCCCCCCCCCCCCCCCCCCGGCTACATGCCTGGCTGGCACGCATACGTGTGGTATAATGGAGATAAATTAAATAAAGATTTTAATAAACATATAATTAGATGGGGACTATTGGATATTTGGAAAAAATACAGAAAAGGTATGGAACCAAAAAAAAAAAAACCCTTTGGCTGAGGCCATTAGAAGCAGTAACAAGACCAACCTTAAGGGTAGAAACAAGAACATATAAAGAATACCTTATTAGAGAAAATGAAAAGTGGAAATAAAAAGGGCAGGAAGAAGTGGAGATTAATGATTGGTTTCGATATCACCAATTGCATGAAAGAACTAAACTAAAGAATCAGAATTGGAAAAAATATGGAAAAGGGGGAATAAAGGGTTAATCTCTAGATTATATAAATATGTATTAAGCTATAACATGGAGGACAACAGAGTCAAGACAGTAATGTTATCCTGGGCCAAGGATCTAGGTAGACCAATAGAATTGGACAACTGGGAATACCTATGAAATAAAGAATTCAAATTTACATTATCGGGTTCAATTAGGGATAATCAATATGAAATGTTTTATAGGTGTTATATCACTCCAGCAACATTAGCTAAAATAGACAAATCAGAATAAGGTATTTGCTGGAGGTGCAGGAAACAGAAAGGGACATTCCTCCATATGTGGTGGACCTGTGTGACCATACAGGAATTTTGGGATAAGGTAATTAAGGAGACAAATAAAATGTTACATAACAAGATTTTAAAAAGCCCAGGATTGTGTCTGCTTGGTCTACAGGGAGAAAACAATAATCAAAAGGACCAAGAAATATATCAATATAGCTTTGCAGCAGCAAGATTAACCATAGCCAAAGACTGGAAAGGGGGAAAAGGTCTAACCAAAAAGGATTGGAGGGAAAGAATGCGAGGATATATGCTAATGGCCAAGACTAACTTATAACAGGAGGAATAAAAGCAATGAGGACTTTTTAGAAAAATGGAAGTTAGCCATGGCATATCTGAATGAGAATCAGTAATATAGAGGAGCTCCATTCGGAATTTTAGGTTTACCATGAATAAGGATATATAAATAGGCTTAAAGGCTTTGTAGTGTTTTAGTGTTGGAAGTCATGGTGAAAGGTGCACGGGCGTGGGGAAGAGGTTTTATTTTGTGTGGGATAGGGGTTTTGGGATGAGTGTATGGTCTGCTGGGTGTAAAATGCCATGTGCTGATTTTATGAATGTTATGGGAAAAAAATGAATAGAAAGGTTTGACTGAAAGTAGTGGAAAACAGGCAGAAAACAGGCAGTCTATATGTATTAAGTTAAGTAACTGATAATAATTTGTACTCAATGTCAAAATTAACTGATTGATTGACTAAGGTAGATGGGCATGTACACATCAAAAATATTGTAACCTGATTATATCTGTCACGATTTGCTTTTCTGTTATGTACCATAACCAAAATAAACAGTTCTATTTAAGAAGAAGAGATAAAGCGGGTATAAATAAATATAACAACAACAACAACAACAACAACAACAACAACAATAATAATCATTTTTGTGACAAGAGTGACTTGAGAAACTGCAAGTCGCTTCTGGTGTGAGAGAACTGGCTATCTGCAAGGACATTGTCCAGCGGACACTCAGATGTTTAGCCATCCTATGTGAGGCTTATCTCATATCCCTGTATGAGAAGCTGGAGCAGACAGAGGCGAGCTCACCCCGCTCCTCAGTTTTGAACCGCTGACCTTTTAATCAGCAGTCCTGCTGGCACAAGGGTTTAACCCATTGTGCCACTGGGGGCTCATTGTTGTTGTTAAAATGTTACCAGGAAAAGCATGTGTTTATTCTCCTGTATGATTTTTAACATCTTTGTATAATTTAGATGCCAGTTAAGTTTCAAAAGTATGTATAACATCTTTTCTGCTTTGGAGTAAGCACAAAATGGTATCAGTGCTTATGGATTTTTTATTTTGTTGCACAGGACATCAGTGGCACAGCGGGTTAAACCACTAAGCTGCGGAAGTTGCTAACCGAAAGGTCGGCATTTAAAATCCACGGGACGAGATGAGCTCTCGTTGTTTGCCCCAGTTTCTGCCCACCTAGCAGTTTGAAAACATGCAACTGTGAGTAGATCAATAAGTCTACAGTGCTCCATGCAGTCATGGTGTTGAAAGTCATGGGAAGGTAACTGCGCTCCATGGTGGCCACAGGACCTAGGAGGTGTCTACAGACAATGCCAGCTCTTTGGCTTAGAAATGGAGATTAGCACCACCTCCCAGAGTCAGACTTCACTAGACTTAATGTCAAGAGGAAATCTTTAGCTTTAACACAGCTACTCCTGAATGTTGTTTTCCTGGATTTCAAAATACTGAATTCAATCACAATAAGGGGAATTTTTAAATAGCTCTCTGTTGAGATCTCCAAATATCCTACTGATGTAAAGTAAGAGGTTCTTTCTAAATTATTGCAAAGTTACTTAAACAGGCTTCAAAATCTAGTTGGCACAGATTCAGATAGCATAATCCAAGTTCAATTGACTGTTTGAAATCTTTGTCAACTGATCTGTACTCTAAGTCAAGATTAAAATATATTAATAGTCAGACTTAGGAGAGCAATTTAATTCTTCATTAATTTCCCTCTCCATGAAACCAATAAGTAATTTTAGCAATTGTCTTTTCACTTTGAGAAAAGTAACATCATATTCTGCACATCATTATTTGCACAGAAAATGCTGTTTTCTACACAAAGAGCAATGTAGACTCATCATCATCATCATCATCATCACAACAACAACTATTATTATTATTATACTGGGTGCCGCGCCACAAGATCTCAGCCAGCATTTAGAAACAACAAACAAACATTGACAAAATCACGATCTGTTAACTGCAAAAGGCCACCTTACTTGGATCTGCATGCATAATTCAAAAATACATCACAAGGTCCTAGACACTTGGGAAGTGTTTGACTTGTGATTTTGTGATACAAAATCCAGCATATAGATCTTGTTTGCTGTGACATACTGTGGGTTTTGTGTCAGTAAAATAATAATAACTATTTTTATACCCTGCCTCCATCTTCCCGAAGGGACTCGGGGCGACTTACAAAGGGACAAGCCCGAAAAATGCAAACATGACACAATAAAATAAAATAAAAACAACAAAACAAGATAAAATCAACACATCACAATAACAGAACATAACATCATAAAAACAATTCCATGGCTAAATGCTGAGTTTGGAGGGCTCAGAATTTGCACAATAGTTTCTGGATAGGGCAAAGGGAAGGTGCAAAATTCAATACAGGTAGGGCTGGCAGAGTAATGTCCTTTGGCACTTAAAATGTCAGGATTATAGGGCAGAGGACCATACTAAAGTGCAGGAACTTTGCCAACAGAATATTTTTGTACAGAATATGTCTCAAACTGCAAACATTCTTGTCAGTCCAAGATTCTTCTTGTCAGGACTCCCTAATACTTGACTTTCAACTATTGCCCAAATATTGTCAAATTGTCTTTCCATCCTTAGATTTGTGAACATTTGGAGAATTGAACATCAAAAATTAGAGATGAAACTGCTTTGTTGTATTGTATTTTCAGGGGGGAAAGAGAATTCTTATTATGAATTTGGAAGAAAACCATAATATTTGGACTGAAAAATTAATCATTATTTCCTCATATAAAAACCCTTAGGATGCTCCATCTTGTTTTAAGAGTTAATCCTAGAAAATTCAAGGGGAATTCTAAGAATATAAAATAATATAATGACCCCATTACTCACTATCATTTAAATGCCTTCTTTCATGGGACCTGTGGATGAAGCTTTAAAACAGGAGCGTCCATTTCACCTCAGCTGTAGAACACCAGCCAGTCAGATATAGTTTGGATTGCTGTCAGCTCTATTTAGTGCTAATTAAATTTATGAACAGCGGGAGAATTCTATCACACCTATCTTGCACATACCAAGATACAGTGAACTCTCCCATATTCATAAGGGATATGTTCCAAAACCCTTTGTAGATACCTGAAATCACAAATAACAATAAACTCTATGTTTTGAGAATGCTTGGGCTGGAAACATACCATAGAATTGCACTGAAGGCCCATAAACACTACCAGGAAAAAAAACTTTTTGGAGTGTGAGTAAGTTAAACTTTGAATATCAAATCCATGGATTTGGGGAGGGGGGGGGGGTCATACTATATATCAAATGAAGAATTCTTGTATTTCAGAGGACTGACAGTTTTATCTCGCAGCCATAGGTTTTCAGCTTTCTTATAGAGTACTTTGATTCAGCCTTTTTTTTTTCCTAATAGGATGCAAGCATTGGCTACAATCCAGAGGAAATCAGGAAAAATCATCACACTTCTGTGTTGTGATTCAATTGAGGGGTTAGGGTGCAGTAAGGTTACACAAAGTAACAACCCTTCCATTTCTGTATAACACATAGCCATCTGTTTTCATTTGTCAGAAAGCAACTCTACCATACAATTTCCATATTCCTGTGTTTTGAAAATCTGTTATATATACACTTAACAGCTTCTTGTTCTAGTCAAGTCAACAAAACAAAACCATTTCATATTTCAAATGATACTAGCCCCCTAAGGTTACAAATAGATTTTCCTGCCTGCATTTGAATGGGGAGAGATGGTGGTCCAAATAAAAGCTTTGTCTTGCCTTTTTCACATTTCACTTGCGTAAAAGTGTTGCATGCATAGAGAAGGACCATAAATGTTTGTAGAATTATTTGGAGTCCATATTTTAGGGGATGGTCCATGTTCTGATAGCATTTCTAAATGGAATTTATAGAAAGTAAAGCCCTCATAAATATTTGTTCAAAATTCAAATTTTAGAAAGTAGAGAGAGAAGACCTACAAAAATCTTTTCAACTTTTGCTTCCATGTTAACATCCGGGAAGGGCAGAAGAAGAAGGAAAAGTGTAGGATTGAATCACTGACAGATCTACATACGTCTTGGGTACACAGTAGGATTTGATTTTGATAAAACTCATGATTTTAACATCTTCCCACTAACACTTGGATATAGAGATATGATGTAGAGAGAGGAGGAGAGCTTGAGTTAGGATTTAGGAGAATTAGTATGCTGTTTTCTGTTTAATCGCTCTAATCTTCTTTAATCCTTAATCCTTTCTCCTCTTCCTTGTCTGTGATTTCTTTCCCCTTTGCGTTTTTTTGTTATGGTATTCTCATTGTTATCGTCAGGATCCCTATATCTCTTCCTTAATATTTGCCTTTAATTTTACCCCTACTTTTAGTTTTTCCTGATCCTTTCTCTGTATTATTTTTTCTTTGCTTCTTTACATGTTTGCACTTCTCTTTGCCCCAGGCCTTGTGTATTTTGTGCTCATTTTAATAGGCAGAAATACATTGAATGACTTCCTACAGTTTTCTCAATATCTTTTCATATAAGTACATTGTGTTTCTCTTTGTTTTGGGTGTTTTGGTTTGTTGTGCTGTGTTCTCTGTATGAATTAATTTAATGCAGGCCCACTTTAGTATGATCATCACTGATCTATTGTGCTTCATATCCATGACTGATATTTATCAGATCGAATTTTGTTTATGGTGCTCCATTAGTATATGCAGCCTCCAAATGCCATCTGTAAGGTCCCCAGTTCACTCTGCCATCTTCAATCTTTTTGAAGGATAATTATGCATCTGTCACAGTTTTGTCCTAAAACAAGAGTTTTCTGCCTCCTGGACTTTATATAGAGCAAAATAAAAAAATATTTTTTTAAAAAAACAACTATTTTCTCCAGAAAAAGTAGATTTGAAATATGGGTCTTATAGTAGGGAATTAATTCTCCAAGGCTGATTTTCATGACTTAATATGTTAGTCAACACACGTATATATACTGATAATCATCATTTTGAGAGCAGCTTTTGCAAAAATGTTTTCAGAGGAAGCAGAGAGTCACCAAAGTGCCCTTTCATTTAGTCCCCCAACACTAACCTACATGGATTTTCCTTTTTTGCAGCATATAGCACAGCAAACTTTGGACAGGATTGGCAGGTAAAAAGGCAGGTTCATATGAGGTGGCCAGTCTTTCAGTGTATCCATGCTTTACTGGGAAACTATCCATTTTGCTTTCACCTACTTTGAATTTTGTTAATTCTGCTACAAAATGAAGCAAAATAGGCTGAAATAAAATTATCACCCCTCTGATTTCTTTTTTTGAAAGCTTGAACTACAACAACCCAAGCTTGAACTTGTTTTTAAGCATAATTCTTAGGTCCTTACACCTATATTTCTGCAATAATCTTGTCTGGACATAATTCTTCAATGTGTGAGATTCTATTTAAACACCTCCTCCCTCTAAAAGGAGGTGAAGGGGCACAACAGTAAATTCTCTTCTGCATTAAATAGCTGAGAAAGAAAAAAAAAAGAAAAAAAAGACTAACATAGATGCCTATGTATGTATACATCTAAAAATTTAGTTAGAAATTGACCAAAATATATGGGTTTACTTACTTGTAAGTAATAGTAATAAACAATAAACTTTATTTATACCCCGCCACCATCTCCCAGAGGGAGTCAGGATGGCTTACAAAACATTCAAATGGCTGTCTTGGCTAAGGTGGTCCATGCCTTGTTTACATCTAGATTGGATTACTGCAACACACAGGCTACCAATAAGTTTCTGGTCCCAAATCAAAGTACAGGTTATTACCTATAAAGCCCTGAACAGTTCAGGCTCTACTTATCTTCATGAATGCATCTCCCCCTACAAACTGGCACAGGCTCTAAGATTGGCCAGGGAGGCACTTCTCTTGCTTCCACCACAATCACAAGCACATTTTTATGATGTTTTTACTCTTCTGGTTTTAATAGTTTTAATTATATTGTTTATATGTTATTGTTTTTTAAATGTGTTTTAGCTTGTAATCCTTGTTTATGCTGTGCTTGGTCCCCACGTAAGCCGCCCTGAGTCTCTTCAGGGAGGTGGTGGTGGGATATAAAAATAGTTGTTGTTATTATTATTATTATTACTACTACTACTACTACTACTACTCTCCCCAACACAGCATCGGATCTGCCTTTTTTTGAATGCTTAGGTGGCCAGAACTGGTTGTCCCCTGAGGCAGCACTAATACTTTCTCCATTCCATGGAATGGCCCTCAACTTATCAATGGGTCATATGGGTCATATAAAAGTCCATGTTTTTTTTGCCCCCAAGCCATCTTCCTACACATAAGGTTAATGTATACATGAGTATATAGGGTTAGTGTTAACCCCTGAAGGACAAATGATAGGCATATGTAAATATATTTTGACAAAACATTTTTCAAAGTTACTGGATATATATCTATTTCAAAAATATGCTTCTTTTTCCACCATCTATAATTCTTAAAATAGAGTTGAGGAGCGGGGGAAGACTGCTTCCCATTGTTCAGACCATATGTTACAAGTGACAAAATGAGCACTGAATAGGATGTTTGTTTTTTTGTGGTTTAGCTTTATTCTGCTTTGCATCCATTTGAATTCCAAGTAAAGAATATATTTCTGCTACAAACCCTGATTCCTAGTTTTGAAATCCTATTTTTTAAAACCTCCACACTCATTTCACTGGCTTTGAGAAGACATTAAGACAGCCTGTCGCTTACTAGAAATAAAATATTGACACTGACAATCCTAGTTTAAGCAGATGTTCTGCAGATGCAGAGGAAGATATAGAATTTGCTCTAAACAAGCAGCCTGAAAATTACTCTCTCACAGATGAATAAGCATCAATGCAAAACATACTGTCACAAGCCTTGTATTTTGTATAGTGCATAATGAAAAACCATCTGTCCATTGTATTAATTTGCTAGGAAGCTAGTCTAGCATACCAGAGGTTTGAAAATCTAATGCACACACAATTTCTTTGAAAAGTGCTTCATTCTTCCTGCAAACATCAGACTAAAACTTTGTCATAGACCTCAACTAACCCTAGCCACAGTGATAACAATGAGATTGGCACTTTATTTATTTCTTTTTTAAAAAAAAAATCAGTTTTTCTCCTCCACTACTTGGTGAGAAAACAAGAAAAAAGGTTTGATTGAAACCACTTTGGTATATCCATTTTACTCCTTTTTCTGCATTACTTTTCTGGACTTAAATAATGCATGAGGCTTGTCTCAAAACATACAAAGAAAACCACCACAGTGGTATTTATGTGGAATTTGAAATAGGCTTTAGTGCAAACTGACAGGAACATGGATATTTACTATTATCTGAGACTGCATTTTTCAGTTAAACAGATGGCTATTGCATTAAATTCCAACAGAGTTACATTCCTTCTATTGGTCAACCTGGAAGACTTGGCTCTCAAAGGAAATGAAAAAACAATATGGAATGAACATTTATTCTATATTTTAATCAATTTTCTTTAGACAAATTAATCCAAATCCTATATACAAATGTGCAAATAAACTAATTAACAAAAAAAAGTTAAAATACTTTTTCTAGAATGAAAGATAACATATTACTTCTACAGCGGAACCTCAACTTATGAGCATCCCTACATGCAAGCTTTTCAACTTACAAGCCATTGTTCATTCGATTTTTTGAATCGACATACAAGCCAGATCAGAGTTTGAACCCCTTCCAAGATGGTGCTGCGACGTGAGACTGATGTGGGGCCAAGCTTGCAGGGAGGGAGGGAGGGAGGGAGGAGAGAGGAAGAGAGGTGCTATGGCATGGGTGACTGGAGGCCTCCTTTCTCTCGGTCTCTGCTTCTGAAGGGTGGACAATGGTGGGGAGGCCAAAAGGGAGCTGCTCAGGGGGAGAGGGAGTAAGTTCTGAAGCCCCTGAAGCCTGCAAGATCTTGGTAAATGGGTTCAATTTGTTCTGTGACCAAGCTCTGGAACAGATTAATAGCATTTCAGCGCATTTGAATGGGGACATTTATTTTGACATATATTTTGACTTACGAATAAGATTACAGAACAAATTAAATTCATACATCAAGGCATCACTGGACTATATTTTATACATAAGAAAACATTAATCTACATTATGTCATCTAAGGGATTTTCATTCTATCTGATGGTTATAGTCTCTTGGTAGTCCTTCCCCTTTAAATAAAAAAATGATACATCTTTTTCCACATAGTCCAAAAAAAAAAAACAACAAAAAAAAAAAACAGTGATGGAGATTTGGCTCCATCTTTGCTAGAGAAACACAATGAATGTGCCCCAGTCTTTCTTAAAGTTAGTTAGAGGTCTCTCCTTAATTAATATATAAAGTGTATCCATTTCTGCAAGTTCATTTATTTTCATAAGCAAATCATCTTGTGTCAGAATATTGAGTTTTTCTACTTTTGAGCATAGATCATTCCTGCTTCTATTGTCATATATTCCACATTTTCTATCGAGTTGATCATCTAACATTCCAAGTATAAAGAGTTTAGATTTCATTTCAAATCTATCTTCATCCATTTCTTCTAAAACCATATGTATTTGTGTCCAGTATTTCTGGGCCCTTTTACACAACCAGCACATGTGATAAAAGGTGCCCACCTTTTCACCACATTTCCAACAATCAATAGAACTATTTTTATACATCTTAGCAATCCTTTCTAGTGCCAGATACCACCTGACACAATAAAGGATTGCTTCTTTTGTAGAAATTTTCTATAATTTACTTAATGTAAATTTCAAACTCTATGTCCAGACTCTTTCTCATTGTTCCATTTGTATTAGTTTACTAAAATTTTTCCCACTTGACCATACATTCTTTCACCTGTTCTTCCTCCACTTAAAATTTTAACAACAATTTATACAATTTAGCTATTAAGTGGTAATCTACAGAGTCTAGAACAATTTCAAGTTCAGGTTTATCAATTACAAATCCAAATAAGTTTTTGTCCATTTTAAATTGTCCTAAAATTGATTGTCAGTAAACCATTGTATTGGGAAGCCTTCAGAAAGTAATTATTCTATATTTATTTGATGTAGTCTATGTTTCTATGATTGGCTACCTACTGTGGTGAAAAAGAAGTTCACTGTGTTGGGTAAAAGCCCCTCCCCTGCTCAGAACATGGACCAATAGTGCTTTCCTGTGGCCTGCTTTTAGTATACTGTTACATTTGGATGTTGTTACCAAATTTAGAAAACAATGATAATATAAGTTCTCATGGTTTGATTTGCAATTTGCAAGTTTCAAAAGTTGAACGATGTTTGTTTGAGCATTGTTTAGCTTTTGAAACTTGCAAATTGTACATAAAGCCCTGTGACTGAAAGGCTGCATCTTTTATTTGGTTTAGTTTGGTTTCCTCCACTTTCACATTGTTAAAAATATCTGTCTCTTCTCCATTACAAATATGATTTTTAATTATTTATTTGATGATATCAGAACATGAATTTTGATAAATTTTTTGATCCAAATCACAATGACGCATAACTCTTACCCCTCATTTTAGTAGCATATCTACTAGGAGCAAAAAAAGACTATTCAGCAATCAAAAACCTTCTTGATTTACTATGGTTTTCTATAGGTGAGTAGATAGTGAATGGTATATGGCATGTGTTCTGTATCTCAAAAGCTAGAGCTGACAGGGGAAACCTGGTGCCATTTTTAGAATCAGCAGGTCAAATATACCGAGAAACATTTGATGCACCAATATGTCTGTTGGCCAGTATGATTGTCCGAAGGCAAAATCCACTATATTCATAACAATTAAGAAAATTAAATATAAAATGCACTGAAGAACAGAGCTGGGGAGTACAGATGGAAAGAATGATTCAAAATGTAAAACATTGTAAAAGGTTTAAAAAGGGGAAAAAGCTGTTTCCTTAATATTGGGAAACCTTGATCAGAAGAGTCCTGGATTGCCAGGAGTTTGGCATATTTTGCAAATGGTTTGTTTCTGTGGTGGAAAAAAAAAGCATTTTCCACAAAGAAAATGTCATTTTCTGGATTGAGAGGGGTGGTATATAAATATAGTAAATAAATAAATAAATAAATAAATAAATAAATAAATAAATAAATATTGTTTTATGCAGAATAAATCCACCAGAACAGCATTTCTCACGGGTTTGTGATGCAAATTGTTGGGAAAGTATACCAGGACTTTTTTTGCTCTCTCCTTCCCCCTCTCTTCCCCTCAGACTGAATTAATACCCTGCACAATTTATTTATTTTTATTTAAGGATGTTACCCATATAAAGCAGTTTATGTCTTTCTATCTGACATAGTTTAATCAACAATGTGGCACTGTCAACAGATAACAAACTACCTGGACTGTTGCTCTGCACTACCAGCAATTTTCTTAATAATTAGGAACTGTCTCGGTGTTCTCTGTCATAAAGTTGTCAAGGCCTATAATTGCATCCATATAATAGTACCAGTTCAATATTGGTTCCATAAAATGTCAAGACTCCTGTTCATCATGATTTTCATACTGTGTTAAAGAGCCATTTATTGCCTATTTACAGTTGGTAAAGTATACCTCATTTGAATCTAATCTATCATGTAAAGCATACTTTCAGCCTCACAAATAGATATGGAGCCCAGATTAAAGAAAACTGATTTGTCAACATACATTTCAAATTATTTAGAACACAATAGAAGGAGAAGGCAAGCTTGTTGTCTGTTGCTCTAGAGACTAGGACATGAAACAATAGATTCAAGCTGCAGAAAAATATGAGCTAGACAATGCTACTGTTAGGTGGATTGAGAAGTGGTTAACTAGCCAACCCAAAGGGTGCTTACCAGTGGCTCTTCTTCATCCTGGAAAGAAGTTACTAGGGGTTCTGTTCTGGGCTCAGTGCTATTCAAGATCTTTCTCAATGGAGGATAATGGAATAGGGGGCACATTTATCCCAATATAAATTGGGAGGGATAACCAATATCTCAGAGGACAGGATCAGAATCCAAAATTACTTTAACAAATTGGAGAGCTGGACCCAAACTAACAAAATAAACTAAATCGGTGGAAATATACAGCACTACATTTAGGCACATAAAATGAAATCCATAGATATAGAATGTCATTTTATGTCTTAGGTACTCAATAGGCTATCTTTAAAAAAGTACATGTTTCTTCCCGTGTTTCGGTCACCACCCCGGGCTTTCCCTCGGGGAAATGGTTGACCCATGATAGCATCCAGTCACCCACCAGCTCCCTCCAAAACTTACCAGAGGGGCCTGCAGACAACACAGGCCTCTCTGCACAGTCTCCCTGACACTTGTAAATGAAGTGTCAGGAGATGGGGAGGGGGATAGGGGACAGACAAAGGACAACATTTGCTCTAGTCCTTATTTTCAGAGTCTACTAAAGAATTTTCCAGCAATGTCCACCCTCTATGGCACTTCTGTTAATGTGCACATAGTAGGCTGTGTTTCACTCTTGCCATTAAAACAGGATACTCTTTCTGCCTTCTTGATCTTTAGGAGAGCTCATATTGACAAATGACACCATTTTTAGTTCTTTCTGCCAATAGTTGTTGCTTTCCTGAGGCCCCCTGCCAATAATAGTGACTGCTTCTTAAAGGGAACAATTAATGAATGTTTCTGAATGACCTTTTAACAAGTACAAAAGTGAGCCAAAGAAGTGAACACTTTCCATGTTGTATAATTAAAAGAAAACACTTGACACTTTGTAGGCCAGCTAGATGGTATGCTTTTCTGTGGTGTGGGCCTTCTGTTTCATGTCGGAACAGCATTTTGTTTGTGTGTGTGTGTGTGTGGGGGGGGGGGCATACTCACATGGGCTCCTTCACCACTGAAACATACACAATTCCAATGCTGATATAAAATACAGAATATTCCAGACACAGCTGTGAGCAGTAAAACTACAGCTAGCTGGTTTGTGTGCACATGAGTGCATATTTATGCACATATACATTTATCTTGCTAATTGCAAGTCATTTCTACTGAAATTCCTGATAATTACTCTTGTGAAAGATATGTTATGAATATAGTGGCTTTTGCCTTCGGACAATCATACTGGCCAACAGATATATTGGTGCATCAAATGTTTCTCTAGGTATATTTGACCTGCTGATTCTAAAAATGGCACCAGGTTTCCCCTGTCAGCTCTAGCTTTTGAGATACAGAACACATGCCATATACCATTCACCATCTACTCACCCATAGAAAACCATAATAACCATATCTAAGAAACTAGAGCTGATGCAGTCTATCCTATTCGGTTGACTGAGGACTGAAAAAAGTGGGGTAGATTAGGAGAAAAGCAGAAATCAAAGAGAACATGAGAATATTTCTATAAGTCCCCAAGTAAGTGTCTTATTTTGGGACATGATTTTCATGAAGTTATGTTTTTTTCCATTTCTGAGCTATATGGGAACATTTCAGAAAGAAGGAAAAGGTGCAGTGCACATTTCCAATTCTATATTGGCGGTAAATATGAGGTTCCAATGATATACTCTTCCAGTTATTCTACTTTTTATCTGTCTTCTCTAACAGCATTTATTGAAAATGATGAATCATTAATTTATTTTATAACAAATATAATCTTGGAAGTTTTGTGATATATCAAATAGGCTAAACAGAGGTTGTTTGATAGAATTAATACAGTTAGGGAATAAGGCTTCCATAGATCAGTCACTCCAAATGAGACATTTCTTGGTAGTATATAAAAAAAAAGAGAAGAGAAAGTGGAGAGAAACATTATATACTCAAAGAAATAAGGAGGTCTGAAAAATTAGTTTCCATGGAGAAAAAAGTGTTGTTTCAATTAAATTATATTCTGCCTGACCTTGATATAATCATAAATCTTATTCAGTCAAATAGAAAAGAGATTTGCAAAAAGAAATTCTAAATGAGGTACAGCAATTTCTATTCTTGACAGGTTCTCAGCTTTCAGTAGCCTTTAATACTAAAGAGCGGGGTTACATGGTTGTAATAGGCATTTACAATATCCGATATTCACTAAAAAGTTATAAAACTAATATTGGCAGTAATCCATACTGTGCATGAGATAATAATGAATTTTAACCATTTGTGGTGCTTGTATATCAAGGCTTCTGAGTTTTGGAAAGTTATGGTTAGCTATCAGTATACTGCCAGAGAAGTGGAAGGGACTCATCAGACCAAGATAGGTGATGAGTACATTGTGCAATTGGAAACTATTTATATGAGTAGTCGAATCATGGGGAGGGTGAGCAAACTGGCAGTGGGATACATAAAGCATCATGAGAAAAGGACTGCCAACAAAGCTGGTGGTCCAGCTGCAATACCAGTTTGCCTACTTGTGTGATAGCTTCTGAGCATAGAATGTTCCCATCATCTGCCTTGGTGCAATGAGTTCCTTCCACTTCTGTGCATCAAGGTAGCAAGATTCTGAGAATCTGTTTCCCCTCTCTCTTACCCTTCCATAACTGGCTGCTTTCCTTTTATTTTCCTATTTCATATTTATATCAGGCTCTCTTTTGTTTTTCAAATGATGGAATTGCACAATTCTGATAAATATAAAAATTAAAAATTACATAACAGCAATAGTGCAGTTAAGTGGGGTACAATACAATCACAGCTTAACAAATTGGTACTATGTATGTAGGCATCCACTATCAATGATAGTACAGCTGTGCGATAAAATCCCAAAATCTTAAACTATTATATTGCATTGGCATACACTCCTTGATTACTAATAATGGAAAATGTACATGTCATATGCATCTATGCATAAGCTCCCACTATTCCGGTAATTATGTTGTGGTAATGGGCAGGGGTTAACAAGAACATGGATGATGAAGTCCCATCTTCATTCATGTGCATACTAAATACACGTTTGAAGGCAGGACAGCCTTTCTGTTTTTAATAAGAAAAGCAAATACAGACCAGTCCTATTATTGTGCAGCAGATATGAGCGAACCTCCTTTTGGGGATGTAAACATGGTTACTGTTCTTGACTCTATCAGAAAAAAGTCCATCCCACCATGATTGCTGTCATTTATCAATGGGGCAGGAAAGGATGAGGGAATAATTTCAAATCATGGAGAACTGGCTCCTCTGAGCTTTAGGGATGAGGAAAGCATGGTTGCACTCCTAGTTTGCCTCTCCGTGATGACATCAGCAGGGACCCTTCCTATGGCTAGACATCTGTCAGGAGGTAAGAGGACAGAGAATTTTCATGCAAATCTATGCAGCAATGTGTGGCTTTGCCATGACATGTTATGCAAGGGGAGCTGAAGCACTACTAGGTCTCTCTCCCCACATTCTATGAAGAAGCATGCTTAACAATGATCAGTGTTAGAGCATATGTTTTGCTCATTTAACTTTTTTTTTCTTAGGAAGGCATGAGAAGAGATAAGAGGATACAAACTGTGGATGATGGCATCTTTCATTACAATGTTGACAAGCTTGAGTGAGAACAAGAAATGCAAAAATTTAGGAAGAAGTTGGTGTACTTGTTTTTATTAGTAAAGAAAGTATAAAAATCCTATAAATAAATTGTGAGATGTGTGGAACTGTGGATCTTTGACAGTCAGCACTTAGTAGGAATGGTGCCCTGCTACTGCTCCTATCAGTAACCGGAAAAATTATAGGGTAGGACTGGAGCAGGGGGAATACCTTTTTTGTTTTGTTTTGTTTTGTTTCTTTTGTTTTTTTTAAAAAGGAGCTCTTATTTCTAAAAAAATTTAAGAATTTCCTAAAAATTAGGGGATGGCCCAAATGCTAGGAAACTTGGGGGGGGGGGGGGCTGACAGTGGTAAATATGTCCTCCAAGTGTGGCCATTTTCATCCCAATATCCCTAAGAATGACAGGAAGGGGAGCCCAGGAAGCCCCCCCCCCCCCCCCCCGGTTGCCACCATGGGCCGGATCTTAGCAGATAAAAAATGGATCTTTCAGATTCCAAATTAAAAAACAGGTTTTTGCCTGCATGAATTCAGGAAACTCCTGAAAAACAGATTGGGGGGGGGGGGCACCAAATTTGGGACACCAAAAACTGAACGCAGTTTAACCAAATTGAACATAACTAATAGTTGTGTAACTATGTTATTAATTTCCTTCAGTTCTAAACTTACATCTTCCTAGATTTTTCTGTTTTATTAACTCTCCCCTGAAGAGCTTTCCACTTCAATGATATTTAACATTTTTAAATCAACTTGTTAAAATGTGAAGTATTATTAATATGCATAGCCCTTTGTATAGGGTTAGGGTCAGCATTATTCAGGAAATGCTTTTTTCCACACTGACAGGAAAAATCCTACTAAACATATTAGTAACTTATTAAGTCAACTAACTGATTATTTTTAAACCTTGATTCTGTTCAACGGTCTTTTTGAAACATCAGGGTTACATGACATGTAGGGCAGGTCTACTTGGGCAAGAGAACTGGGACTCACCATGATTAACTTCTAGCTGACCCATGTCTTGTGGGTTTGGTGATTAAACTAGCTTTTGGTTTAAATGGGCAATGTTAAGGATACTCTGGAGTTTGCTGGACCAGTTTGCCATCCAGACAAGATATCACTACCTCCAATCTTTCCTTCTTCTTATCAGCATGAAAAAGGAGGTGAATTGTGCCAATATTGCTGCTGCAAGGCAAACATAGAGCCCCCTTCTTCCTAGATACACAGGTGCCATGATGGTCAAGTGCTTGAACAGAGGTTTGTTTCTGGTTGGGTGTAGCAATGGTGACATGGAGACTGAGGTGATGGTGCAGTGGGGACAATGTGTTCTTAGCCTGCCTGGAGCATGTTGGTGCTTTGGGGTTTTTTGGGTGCTTCTGGGCCGGGATAGAGTATGTATGTGAATTCAGTAGCTAGTGTGGACTCACTCTCCAATTATTTTGGAGAGAAACTGGAGAGTGATGGCAAAAAGAGAAGTAAAATCTATTTTCATTCGCCTTTATCCAAAGCCAGATAGTTGAATCCAACCATTATTTGTTTATGTGTGTGGACACCTAAAGCAAATGGACACTACAATGATCTGGCACAGTAACATTAATTAGTTTTGAAGTATTCATCTCACATAATCTATCCTCCACTACTCCATTACTGGTATCATCGAAAATGTGGCAGCTTGCCATTAATCAAGAGGATATACTGCTAATAGCTGAATGAGGAAAGGGTAAAATGAGGGCTAGTTATTCTTGTGTTGGAATGACACTAAATAGCTTTGCTTTCCCCCTAGAATTTAACATTGCCCGGAGCCTATTACTGATTCTCATGTGTGTTCTTGAGAAGGTAACAATTATTTCCAAGTGGTCAAAAGATGCAGAACCCTTTTTAAAAAGAAAAAATAATTAATGAGCAGAAATTTGATAAGGGGAAAAAACAGCATTATTAGTGCACTGTGAATAATTGCCTCAAGTGACTTATCTCAGCTTCTTTAATTACAGAGCTGTACAGATACCTTCACTTCGTGCTCATGTTATTAAAAAAAAACCTCTTTGTACAAATATTTAAATTTCTAGTAATTGGATGCCTTGACATTTATTAGAATGAAAATGTAGAGTTAGAAAAGGGTCTAATAATGTATTAAATACAGTTTGACAGTACTGACAATGTTGGCACCAGTTCCATTTTCCAAATATTTTAGAGAAGTTTGCAAAGAAATAGTTTCAGTCAAATTGGTCATCTGAAATACTCTACAAGAAATCTGTATCCAGTTCTTTTAGGGGATGAGTCCTTCTTTTTGTCCTAACACTTGAAATAAAAGTTCACATCAGAGTGCCATATTATGTGGTCTCTGATTTGATAGTTAAACAGTTGGCTCACACATGTTAAAGATGTTAATGAGATTTAGCATGGATGCAGAACCCATGGGTATAGAGGGTCAAGCATTTCCAATTTTAGTATATGTGCTGCCGAAGCAAGCATTTACAATGAGCCTGTATCCACATGTTTTGTATCCAGAGATTCCACCAACCATGGCTCAAAAATATTCCCAAAAATCCAAATAGTGAACCGTGTTTTTGTTGTTTTGTTGTTTGAAGAGCTAATGTCCTAGCTATACCTCATTGTAGCCTCCCACAGATTATCAGGCTCTCTCTAACACTCGTTGAGTTGTTCAGCATTTTATACATACCATTTTACTACAACATCCATGAAAATCAATGAGCATTCATGGATTTTGGTTTCCATGGGGGATAGAAGGGCTGGAACCAAACCCCACTGCATAAGATTTTAGCTGTTGTTTGCATCTGCCAGAAAATCATAGAATCATAGAATCATAGAATCAAAGAGTTGGAAGAGACCTCATGGGTCATCCAGTCCAACCCCCTGCCAAGAAGCAGGAATATTGCATTCAAATCACCCCTGACAGATGGCCATCCAGCCTCTGTTTAAAAGCTTCCAAAGAAGGAGCCTCCACCACACTCCGGGGCAGAGAGTTCCACTGCTGAATGGCTCTCACAGTCAGGAAGTTCTTCCTCATGTTCAGATGGAATCTCCTCTCTTGTAGTTTGAAGCCATTGTTCCGTGTCCTAGTCTCCAGAGAAGCAGAAAACAAGCTTGCTCCCTCCTCCCTGTGGCACTGGATAAATTGTTGAGGAGCATAAAATCCTGTCAGGGATTTCTAAGCTAAGTTGTTTGCCCAAGTCATTTTCTTGGCTTTCTTGTAAGCATGAATTGATGTATCTGTCTGTTTCTGGTCTATGGCACTTTCACACACTCTCTGAACAATTTATATTATTAGTGATTCTTTTATGTATAGAAATGCCTGATTAAAATACATTTTCCCACAAAATGTACTCTCTTTTTTTGCTTACTGATTTATTCATTTTATTTATTTGACAACATTTTAATTTCATTTTTCATTTTTAAAAGCTTGAAACTGGTATACAGTTTATATAAATACAATAAAACTAGTCATTCAAAATAATATAAAATAATAAAACCAACATAATTTTATTCCGTAGTTATGATGTCATAAGTCTCCCTGATCACACTATAACTTTGGGCTCATGCAAGCAGTTGGCCTGGATCTGAGATGGAACCAGCCCAAACTGTTTACATTGCCATCCCGTATTCCCTGGGCTCTTAGGTCATGGAATGGACTCAGTGTCCCCCTACTGTTCTTATTGTAATGGTTGCTACTGAGCACAACATGACTGGTGTCCATTGCTTGTAACCTGGAGTGACATTGGCCAGAGCATAAGGGTGATCAGAGAAAGGAAGAGAAAAGGAGGCAGGTGATTATTTCTCTCCTCCCTGCCTTCTCCCATCTTTCTCTGATGTCCTGGCCATCACTCCATGTGATGAGCTATAAACACTAGCCATGTCATGGCTGGTGGGTTCTCTATGATGAGAACCAATATTCCTTCCTCCTCTGCAGAGACTAGGAGGCTGATGATAAGGACTCCCTTACTGCCTCCACAATGGCCTGGAGGCTTCTGGTAAAAACCATCCCATGTCCAATCTGGAATTAAATACTATGAATCGGCCCATGTAGAACCAGCCCTAGTTATGATCTAACATAACCCATTGGAAATAAATAATTAAAAAAAACAGGGTAACTGACAGTGTTTAAAAATTGGGAAAATTGATGGAGGATATATTTCCTCCATCCAGTTATTAATCCCTGCCTTTTCCTCAAGGCTGAGAAATAAAGTTGAAACTGGGACTCAATGCTGACATTCCATCTAATGGGAAGACCATTCCACATAACTGGTAACTCAAGAGAGAAGCCTCTCCACACCACTTCATAAAACATCTCAGTTTGATTGTGGTATAGCAAAGAGAGTGCCTCTCAGAATATAAATAGTGATATATCTACATGTCACAAGTGTCATGTATATGGTTACACCAGTCAAAAGACTTTCCCATGTGTTGTGTTCCATCAAGTCATTTCTCCCTTATGGCAACCATTTTACAGTATTTTCTTAGCAGGTTTTGTTCAGCAGGGTTTGCCATCACCTTCCTCTGAGGCTGAGAGAGTGTGACTCACTCAAGGTCATCCAGTGTATTTTTATTTTATTTTGTTGGCTGAGCAGGGATTTGAACCCAGGTTTCCAGAGTCATAGTTCAGTGCTCAAACCACAACACAATACTGGTTCTATTTTCCATATTTTCTCCCCTAAATTTAGATTTTTTTTCTTTGATTTCAAAATATCATAATTGGTACATCAAAGTGGCACAATTAGTAGTAGTAGCACACTATACAATGTTTAAATGAAGCCCAAATTTATTAGCAATGCTTTAAAAAGAGTGAGTCTTCGTATACATTTTGTTTGCTTTTTCATTTGTTTCTAAGTATGTGTGTGCGAATTCATCCAGTGATAAACATAAATTCAAAATTTAACATATGGAGGAGGGCACAACCCTTTCACATTAGCAGCTTGTTCCTGCAGGGAGTATTTATGGCTTCTTTTAGTACATCACAGAGGGAAGGAGAGATACTGAGATACACAAGCAATAAAACATGCAGTTTACTGTAGCATTATCTGAAAATGTAATCCACGGAAGAATGATTCTGATTAGCTAACAGCACCAGTTAGGTTTATGATGGCCTGTTTTATGACTGTTTGATAACATATAAAATATTATTTGCTTCCTGAAAGGAACTTGGAGAGTATAGATGAAAACTAAGGATGGTGAAGCTGGCTCTTTAAATCGCACACACAAAGCTGTTTTTTCCCATACAAAAATTTGCATTGTATTATTAAAAATATATACTTTACACTATTACAAAAATAAGTTGAAAGCTAATCCTGATGTGCTATCAGTATCTCTAGGCACAACACACCTTATTTATACTTTAGTCTGTGCTGCCATTTAATGATAGTTATTATCATAAAGCAACCTTTTCCTTGCAAAGAACACATGATTATGATGTTTGCAAATTCATTTTCTTTGCCCTAAGAAATAATAACATGAATCCAGTATATTTGTTTAGCACTAGATCATATTTACATGTTTCTGACTATAGAAAACCTTGGTTCCAAACACAAGAATATATCATTTAGTTTGATGATAATCACTCTTTTTTTAAAGATGACTTTAGACTTCACTCCTTATACCCAGACTCCTTAGAATAGAATACGAGCACTTCATCAAAATAGCGAAAACCTGCTCACGGGCCTCTATACCGAGAGGCTGCAGAACCAACTACCTTCAGGGCATTACTCCTGAAACAGCTGCCTTGTTGGAAAACTATTATAGGCTCCACAATGAAGACCCATTTAGAGAGCAAACTGAGCATTGTGTCCTCCATCTCTGAAGCCAAGAAAGAACACTGGATCAAACTGATCACAGAGGTCGACATGGGCAGGAGCAGCCAGAATTGCTCAACCAAGGCGGTTGAACAATGACCCCTCACAAATTAATACCCACGCCAACATAAAGGCAGATCAGATAGCACACCAACTCTGAAGAATAGGAAACCCAACCTTGCCACCGAAGTAGGAAAGAAACCAAAAGCCAGACAACCAGATATCGAGAACAACCTTCATGAACCTTTTATATCTACTGAATTGGAAATGGCTCTCAATAAATGTAAAAATGGCAAAGCAGCTGGCCTGGATGATCTATGGAAGGAACAAATCAAGAACTTTGGCCCAAAAGCAAGGTGCTGGCTGCTGGAACTGATGAACTACTGCACTGCATTCTGTCAGATCTCCAAAATCTGGGGGAAAGCAAGAGTCATCGCCATCTTGAAGCCAGGCAAAGACTGTAATGATCCAAAAAGCTATAGACCTATCTCCCTGTTGTGCCACATCTACAAAGTTCTGGAGAGACTTATTTTGCATAGAATTGTGGAAAAATAGACCCATGTCTGAATCCACAGCAAGCTGGCTTCAGGAAAGGCAAAAGCTGCACATCGCAAGTGCTGAACCTGGCTCAGCACATAGAAGACGGCTTTGAAAGGCAGCAGATCACAGGAGCTGTCTTCATAGACTTGTCAACGGCTTATGATACTGTAAACCACCGCCTCCTCCTGAAAAAAATGTATAATATCACAAAGGACTATCACCTCACCCACCTCATAGGAAACCTGCAACAAAAAGGAGGTTTTTTGTTGAGTTCCAGGGCCAGAGAAGCAGATGGTGGAAACAGAAGAACGGCCTGCCTCAGGGGAGCGTGCTTGCTCCATCCATGTTCAACATTTACACAAATGACCAGCCACTGCCAGAAGGGACAGAGAGTTTCATCTATGCTGATGATCGTGCCATTACTGCTCAAGCAGGGAGCTTTGAGATGGTAGAACAGAAGCTATCCGAAGCTCTAGGTGCTCTTACTGACTATTACAGGGAAAACCAGCTGATCCCTAATCCATCTTAAACACAGACATGTGCTTTTCATCTCAAGAACAGACAAGCATCCTGAGCTCTGAGGACTACCTGGGAAGAAATCCCACTGGAGCATTGCAGCACACCCAAATACCTGGGAGTCACTCTGGACCGTGCTCTGACCTACAAGAGGCACTGCCTGAATATCAAGCAAAAGGTGGGTGCTAGAAACAATATCATATGAAAGCTGACTGGCACAACCTGGGGATCACAACCAAACACAGTGAAGACATCTGCCCTTGCGCTATGCTACCCTGCTGCTGAGTATGCATGCCCAGTGTAGAACACATCTCACCACGCTAAAACAGTGGTGTGGCTCTTAATGAGACATGCCCCATTAACATGGGGTGTCTGCGCCCTACACCACTGAGGAAATCACACTGTGTAGCCGGTATTGCACAACCTGACATTCGCCGGGCAGCCAAAAGTGAAAGGACCAAGGCAGTGACATCTCCAGCTCATCCCTTGTTTGGGTATCAGCCAGCACGTCAATGACTTAAATCAAGAAATAGTTTTCTAAGATCTACATAGACACTCGCTGGAACACCCCAGCAAGCGAGAGTCCAAAAGTGGCAGGCTCAAACCCAGAACCTCAATCAACAGCTGATACCAAATGAGAGACTCCCCCCTGGGCACACAGAAAACTGGGCGACTTGGAAGGCGCTGAACAGACTGCGCTCTGGCACCACGAGATGCAGATCCAATCTTAAGAAATGAAGCTACAAAGTGGAATCCACGACATGCGAGTGTAGAGAAGAGCAAACCACTGACCCCCTGCTGCAATGCAACCTGAGTCCTGCTACATGCACAATGGAGGACCTCCTTGTGGCAACACCAGAGGCACTCCAAGTCTTCTCACAAAAAGAAAACTGTCCTCAACCTCAGCGACATGGAGTGGACAAAGGATTAGGGGAAATCCAACCCCAAATAGGGAAGCAAGTTGTCCAGAAATACTTGGCCACTCTAAACAAATTCAAGCCCTCAGGGCCAGATTAACTACATCCAAGAGTATTGAAGGAACTAGCAGAAGTCATTTCAGAACTACTGGCAATCATCTTTGAGAGTTCTTGGAGAACAGGACAAGTTCCAGCAGATCGAAGGAGGGCAATGTCACTCCAAGAAGGATGACCTAAACAATTACTGTCCAGTCAGCCTCACATTGATACCAGGCAAGATTTTGGAAAAGATTGTTAAGGAAGGTCTGCAAATGCGGTAATCGCTAATAGTCAACACAGATTTATCAAAAACAAGTCCTGCTAGACTAATCTGATCTCTTTTTTTGAGTTGCAAGTTGGGTAGATGGAGGAAACACCATGGGTGTAACATATCTGGATTTCAGTAAGGCCTTCAACAAGGTCCCCCATGACCTTCTGGCAAACAAATTAATCAAACATGGACTAGGCAAAACTATGGTTAGTTGGATCTGTAATTGGTTAAACAAACAAATCTGAAGGGTATTCACCAATGCTTCCTCTTCATCCTGGAAAGAAGTGATGAATGGAGCACCATGGGGTTCCATCTTGGGCCCGGTCCTGTTCAACATCTTTATTAATGACTTAGATGAAGGATTAGAAGATATGATCATCAAGCTTGCAGATGACACCAAATTGGAAGGGATTGCTAATACTCCAGAAGATAGGAACAGAATTCAAAATGATCCTGACAGGTTAGAGAGATGGGTCAAAACTAACAAAATCAAGTTCAACAGGGACGAATGCAAGATACTCCACTTAGGCAGAAAAATGAAATGCAAAGATATAGTATGGGGGACACCTGGATCAACAGTTGTATGCATGAAAAAGATCTTGGAAGTCCTTGTGGACAACAAGTTAAACATGAGTCAACAATGTCATGTGACAGCAAAAAAAGCCAATGGGATTTTGGGCTGCATAAATAGGATATAGTGTTTAAATCAGGGAAGTCATGCTACCCCTCTATTCTGCCTTGATCAGACCACACACGGACTACTGTGTCCAATTCTGGGAATCACAATTGAAGGGAGATGTTGACAAGTCCTCTTTTAACTCTATGATACTATTATAAGTATTATTTTTTTTAAAAAAACTCTGCTTGCCTTTATTTTTCCTCTAGGAAAGAAAGGACACTTTTTAAAAGAAATACCTAATCCAGTTGAACAGTCAACCGATCATTTATCTACATGCGCAAAAAGTCTGAAAGACAGTTGTTGTTTTTCAGTGATCAAATCTGAGTTTTCTGTTTTGTTTTTGGATTTGGCTTCTGCAAGCACATTCAAAATTCTTAAAGGTGACATTTATACTTGGAATGAAAACAATTTCTGTTTTTACTTTTTTCTTTTCACCTAGGATATCATTGCAAGCATCAATGGATGTTTTGGTTACATGTTCCACATTTAGTTTTGTTTTTACTTTCATTTGCATTAAATGTCCATCTTTGGCCTGAACATTACTTGTATCTCCTTCATTTACTGTGAATATAATTGAGGTATAAATAATTCAACATCTCTGCCTGGAACCTTTAAAACAATCATAACTGAGATGCACTCTGTTACTGTGTAATGATTTTGTGTCATGTTCCTGCAATCCTCAGGTTATTTAATAATGCAATAATGATAGTGAAATGGAATATGCTAGAGAGGTCAACAGACTCTTTAAAGTGATACTGCCCTAGCCTACAGTTTACAGATCAATAGAACTTAAACTGACACCACAATTCAGACCATGCCTTCCACCCCTGAAAAGAAAGGGAAGAAACTACACCTAGCCATGTACACACTGGAATAAAAGGAATGAAAATAACTATGTTGAACCATGTACGTTCAGATACTTCATGTTAGATTTTTTTTTTAGAAATACTTATTACCACCTTCTATTTTTGCATTCTTTTTAATTAGCTGACCTGGAAGAATTATTTGAAATCATAGGGAAGCTCAATAACTTTGAAAACCACAATAACCGTTATGGTTCAATGCTATGGGATCATGGATTTTTTAGTTTTACAAGGTCTTTAGCCTTCTTTGCCAAATAGTGCTGGTGCTTTATCTTCCAGTATTGCATAGTATTGAGCCATGGCAGTTAAAATGGTGTTAAATTCCATGAATCCTGCAGCGTAGGTGCACCCTTAGTTAATTATAAGCTGATACAGAATTCCAGTCAATACTTTTAATGTAGTTTGCTTTCTCAAAACTGGTATATTTTGACAACATACAGGAAAAAGTGCACTAATTACAGGCCTTAAAACATCATTGTCAAATATCATCGTAGGTATCAGTGGAGAAACTGAACCTAAGTCAATATAGTATTTTTAGGGGTGCCCTATTAATAGTTGGGAAAAAAGTTAAGAAAAGAAAATAGGAAAATATTATTTTCATCTATTTTTTAAAAATAATAAAAAACCCAAATCAACTCCTGTACTGAGATTAGTTTACAGGGTCATTGCAAATTGGCTGAAACCTGCAGACAAGATGTAACACTGACTGAATAAAGTCACTTTCCCAGTTGCTCACATTTTCTCTCCATGTGGCTCAGGACACCACCTGTCTGGTTGCTACTGGCTGACGATAATTAGCCTTCAATTATAACAAGTTACATTTTGCTTGTTGCACAAATCCCGAGACCTTCGATCATGTCCAATTAGCTGTTTTGATCCTTTCCATCCCATCTGGTTGACAGCAAGGAAGCAGTCATCCTTCTACAGAATTAACCTTCCTCCTGCCAGCAGTATAGACCACTTGCAGACTTTGTTGGAGTGTCACAAAAAATCACCCTGTTTCAATGCCAAGTTAAGCAACTGGCTTTCGCGAGCAAAGTTAAAAGCTCCATTTTACAAGATTGCCCTTGAACTTGGTCATTTTTTAAATGAACTTGAAATGGATGCTGGCTTTGGTTTAGAATACAAAGGATTAAATGGGAAGAAGTTCCTTAACAGATTAAAAAATCAGTAATTTAATGCTAGGTTAATTAAACCCAAAACCACTTCTGCCTAATGATTATTAAGTTTAGATATTTTCTAGTTAGCATAACATTCTTTTACTTTATCATACTAACAAATTACCTTGAAGACTGGAAGGTGTTCCATTTTCTTTCTTTTTTAAAAAAATAATAATTAGTTTTTTTTAACCATGCAATGAGTTTTTAAAATAACTTTTTAATTGCTTCTTTCCACATAGGAAACCATACTAGGCAGATTTTTTGGAGCACATGAGGGCTGCCATTACATCTAATTATTATTATTATTATTATTGTTATTATTATTTATTTATTTATTTATTTATACCCCGCTCCATCTCCCCCAAGGGGACTCGGTGCAGCTTACATGAGGCCAAGCCCATCAATGCAGTACACACATTATAATACAAAAACATAACAATAACCAGAAAATAAAATACATAAAATGCAAGGAAATATAATAGACAACAACAGAAAATATAAAACATGCAATTAAAAACAGAGGATTTCACTGGGTAGGGCCACCTTCAATTTTAAAAATTTTAAAAAACTCTGAGAGATAGGACAGTGCAGGTCATCAGGATGAGGATCCAAGAACGAGGGAGGATTCAATTTCACGAACTATAAATAAAGTGCTTCTAAGGATGTTTAGTGCAAAGTTTGGTCAGGGAGTTTCTTACATTCAATCACTGATGGCACATTGGAATAGCCAGGTTTTCAGGTTCCTCCTAGCGTGGGGGCTTGCCTAATATCTCTGGGGAGTGAGTTCCAGATCTGGGGAGGGGGGCACCACAGAGAAGGCCCTCTCCCTCATCCCCATAAGTTGCACTTGAATGTGGGCGGGAGTGAGAGAAGAGCCTCTCCAGAAGATCGAAGAGATTGCATGGGTTCGTAAATGGAGATACGGTCGTACAGAGGGATGTCTTGTTGAAGGCTTTTATGGCTGGAATCACTGGGTTGCTTTAAGTTTTTCGGGCTGTATGGCCATGTTACAGAAGCATTCTCTCCTGACGTTTCACCTGCATCTATGGCAGGCAACCTCAAAGGTTGTGAGGTGGATGCTAGTTTTGGCTTACAACACTGAATAGAATACCAAGGATTGAATGGGAGGAAGTTCCTTAACAGGTTAGAAAATCAATAATTAAATGCTAGATTAATTAAACTTAGATTAGTTAGACCTCACAACTTCCGAGGATGCCTGCCATAGATGCAAGTGAAATATCAGGAGAGAATGCTTCTGGAACATGGCCACACAGCCTGAAAAACTTATACCAACCCAGAGGGATGTCTTTTGTAATTCCTAGCACCATTGTAGGAATCTTTAAATAATAGCTACTTATTTTCAGCAAATACTTTTTTCTACATTTCATTGCAACAGTTTTTTTATTAAGGGCAATACGTTTATTGGTGCTTGATTATAAAAATGCAGGTTCACTTGCAGAACGACATCTAAATCTGATCTCATCACATTGATCTTCAGCTACTTCCTAGGACACTTGCAGGACGGAGCCTACTGGAGCCTGTCACATGATGCAGGGCTGATTCCAGTGGGATTCTATCCTGGCTCTGTCCTGCAAGCATCATAGGACGTAGTTCAGAGAACTTGGAAGGCTTCCCGTGTTCTCATAAGAAAAGCTGGGGGAAGTACATGGGAAGCTGAGCATCAATGCTTCCCACTGTGGGCTGGGGAAGGTGTGCTGCAGGCAATGTGGGGCACAAAGTAGCAGTTTCCCCACTGCCTGCCAAATTTGCCCTCTGTCCCACGAATGGCCCTGCTTTCCCCCAGCTTAAGTTGCTGAATGTGATGATGTCCATTGTTGGCATAACCAGCATGAGTGTTCGCTGAATTATGATCATATTAAGACTGATTTGTTATTTAGTGTTACAGAACTATTCCAACTGAACTTCATGTAATTTCTGCATGTCTTTAATTTAAAAGATTTCATATATTTGAAAATCTTAAATGTGCCTACTTGGCAACCCACCCCATCCCCTGCCCATTATTTATTGGGACCACATGTGCATTTTTTTTAAATAACTGGCAGTCTTCTCCTGTGCATGTCAGGCCCATAGCCAGGATTTCGATTCGGGGGGGGGGGGTGAGTTTTTTTCAGGGGGTGTTCGGGAGGGCTGAGTTTCGGGGGGGGGGGCTGAGTCTGAGTGAAAGAGGGTCTACCCTAGCAAACCTTTTGTATCATTACCCCAATACCCCCATGCATATGGGATATATCGAGTATGGTGATCAGATCATGATATGAATAAACATAACAGTTTAAATAATGCACCAGTAAGGCCTTTTCGCGAACCACCATGAGAATTTCGGGGGGGGGGGGGGCTGAAGCCCCTCAAGCCCCCCCCCCCACCGGCTACATGCCTGGTGCATGTGAATTGCATTTTTACAAAGTCTTCAACCTTATTGGTCCAAGAGTGTTCATGCCTCACTAAATTGCAAATCTCATGATTTCATAGCATTGAGCCATGGCAGTTCAAATGAATTTTATCTGAACTACTTTTACAGTGCAGATACACCTTCAATAAATTGTGTGTAAGACTGCATCCTATATTTCACATCAGACAGTTATATTTTGCATACCATTATTAAAATCACAGAGGGAGGGCCAGATGTGTAAGATAAAATATTAAAAATGTTAAAATCCTGGGTGAGATGGGAAGTAGAGAAAGTGTATTTGTAAAGGAGGAGCCTGAGACGGGGGAACAATGGGGTTCAAGGCTTCAAACTGGTCCTAGGACTTTACATGTAATCATATGTACAGTGAAAATGCTTCTAATATGCTTTTAATGGTTTTTTGTATTGATTTTTATAATGTTGTGCTAAATGTTTTTAATTGTATTTTGTGATTGTTGTGGCATCAAATTGCTGCCAATTTTTAAGATGCCTTGAGTCATCTTCAGGCTGAAAAAGGTGGGATAGAAATACCGTAAATAAATAAATAATAAATGAATTCTTTCTCTGCTAATTTCACATGGATCTAAGGCTCCTTCTACACTGTTATATGGAATACAGATTATCTGCTTTGAACTGGATTATATGGCAATGTAGACTCATATAATCCAGTTCAAAGCAGATAATGTACATTATCTGTTTGATAATCTGGAATACATGGTAGCATAGAAGGGGCCTAAAGGGTCAGAATAGATGTGCCCTATAAATCAAGACCAGCTCCAGGTTAAAGTGATGAGGTATGTTCTGAGATATGCATTACTGTGTTTGAAGGGTATTTAAAGTGTTACCTTCTAAAGGTGGCCATCAGAAACATGGTTTTGAAATCTCCAGTTAGCACTGGGAAGTTAGATGACCCAATTTGAAATTTCCAAAATTCCTCCACTATAACATTACTTTGAGACAGTGTGTGGTAAAAGCCCAAGTCTGCAATAAATACATAGGAATAATCACATGAGACTGTTTTACAAGCAAATATTTTCAGGAAAATACAAGCAATTCATTTGATTTGATGTGTCAGCTCTTACTGTTCTGAATTTACAGCCATCATGCACTATAATGTTGTATCTGAATGAGACAGAACAATGCTAGTTGTTGCATTTCATTTTATGAGATAAGGACAATAATAAGTGCTAGTATTAATATCTTAGGACATATTCCTGCATATGTACGTACAATCAATGATCTTATATGTCTTTCAAAAACAATTCTGTTGACTGTTTTTCACAGGAAGCTAATTAGTCCATATATTGTAAACACAGAAATATTAAAAAATACCCTTTATGTCCAAAGGGAAACAAGACACTAGAGATACAAAAAGTATACTAAGCATATACCTGACTCTGGAAAAATAATATGACATTGTTTGTTTGGGAATTAAAAGTAAAACAGAAACTGTATGTAATAATATTGTGGATTTTGTAGATTTCTGTTTATCTATCATAGCTTCACAATCAACTGAGATAACAGAGAGTAATGCACCTTGGGGCAACTTTGCTTTTAGTAAGATTTCATTCATTTTTTAAAAAAATGTTACAATGGCTGTGTTTAAAATCTGCAGTACCATCTTTAATCACAGGTGACCAGTATATAGTTTTCAGTCAATACAGTCTGAAGACAGTGGGATATTGTTTAAGGAACAGACTATGGGGCTGTCCACACTACGCATCTGCCAAATACAGTGTTATGAAATGTCAGGCTCTCCTATCAGGAAATTATAAGGTTGTATCATTACTGTAAAAATGCCAGAGGACATGCCTTCACTTAGATATTGTTTACTGGTCAGACAACCCCCTTCAGGAAAAGGCTTGGACCAAATGTAGGGTTCCATAAGCCGTAACTGCAAAGTTAGTTGGCTTCAAGGCATAGATGTTTTTTTTTTTAACTAAAAAAGAACAGTGTAAGGGTGGGCAATAAGCCTTGTAAACAAGTTGTGAGAAAATGTCCAGGAGTAGTTTCAGGGATGCCACTAGTCAAGGTTTCACAAATATAAAACAACTGCATTGTGTCCAACTCTATTAACTGCATAGCTTTGCTTGGAGACAGTATCAAACAAAAGACTAGGTTAATCCATACGGACCCAGGTACTCTTGTTAGTACATTACATGAAGAAGGATATAAGTAGATCTTGGTGTTCTGGAAGGATGATACAGTAGTAGCAAGGCAGACTGAATCACCAAACAAACTATCTAAGCATGCAATAGGCTTGAAAGGGATTTGCAATACTACTTTGGTCCCATATGGATTTTGAAGAGTTTGTGAGATGACAGTTATGTCTTATTATTTGAGAAACAGTTGTTCTTGTTTTGCCCTGTGGCATGATGAAAATGGAATAGACACAAAAGTTCACATTTTCTTTCTTGGAGATTTTCAAGAAAAAAGCAATAGTCTTGGGATCAGGACATATACTGATAAATCCTATAGTGATTTGCAAGAGATTCCAACTTCTCCTTCTCTAACAATTGTTTTTATTTACTATCAAATCAACTTCAACTTACGGCAACTCTACAGATAACAGATCTCCAAGTCACCTGTTACCAGCAGTCCAACTTAGGTCTTGCAGGCTGAGGGTGCTCCCAGACAGGCCCATAATCCATGCCAAAGCAGATTTTAAAAACCTGCTCTGGTGCGGATTCCCATCCCCACTCCCCCCCCCAAAAAAAAACAGGCTTTCGGGGAGGGGGGGTGGATACATACCACCCTGAAGCCCTCCAAATTTACCCCTAAAATTAAAATAAAACTTACCTGGCTGCCATAAGATTCCTCCTTGTGCCCACCCCCAAGTCTTGGTGGATCACTTCCTCATGCCAGGAAGGCATGAGGAGGAATGTCATGCAGTCAGGTAAGTTTTGTTTAATTTTTAAGGGCAAATTTGGGGTTTGGGGAAGGGGGTGGGTGCACTCTTGGTTTTTCAAGCTCCTGGAATCCAAAAAACTGAGATGGCTGTGTGAATTGGGCCTGGGAATCATGTGATCAAATACACACAGAACCCACACCTGGTAAGACCTGGATATTACCATAAAATGCAGATCTTACTAAGTGTTTAATTAATTCAGAACAAACCAGAGAACCCCTGGTTTGTTCTGAGTTAATTCAGTTTTACTGGAGGGGTCGTTTGGACACCTGCAGTAAACCCAAGACAGGTCCTGGGTTTTGGACCTGTCTGTCTGGATTCTCCCCCTGCCAGGTACAGGGATCCTGCTACTTTGCTTTCCCGCCAAGAGAAATTCTGAAGCCCATTCTACAAAGTGAACAAGGAGAATATGCATTGGTAGTATCCATGATGGTTCCTTCCAGAGAAGAAATCAATGGCACCCAAAGAAGGAGAAGGATACTACTACAGCATCCTCATGTTTCTGTTGCATCATTATATAATTATATCTATCATTTTTCTTATATGTGGCAGGAGAAACAGATGTAGCTGCCATGTATTTTTCTTCCAGGGAGTTTTGAGAGAGCATCACTAGAGACAGATTTCCTTCTCATATTGGGACAATGTGAGAAGCAGCTATGTAATTTATATGAAAGTGACATTTCACTTTCTGCTTTATGTGGCAAGGAACTTAGTTGCCACCGCAGGTTCTCTCTCTCTCTCTCTCTCTCTCTCTCATTCTTCCTTTCTTTCGCGATGGTAACAATCTATCTACAGGAGTATAAGTTTGCATGCCCTGAGAAATGAGCATCACAACTTCTTCTGTCAGTCTCATTCCCATGACTCTATTCTAATTTACATTGTCCTTGTCCTTGCATCTAATGGATACATGAGGACAAGTAAGGGCATGTAATGGGCTGCCAAAATCTATCTCTGCTTTTTTTGGTGAAATAGCGACTATACTTATGCATTCTGTTTGGAATATAGTGTTCCTCTTTGAATGGAAGACAGAGGCATTAATGACTGCCTTGGTATTTTTCATAGGCCTCCAAATCTCTGTACTTTATTTCTATTGATTTTATAATGAGAGTTTCCGAGACAATGGAAATAGCTGAGTGTCTCAACCCACCATACTTTCCGTTGCTGTTCTATATAATTCACCAAGAAAAGAATGAATATATATATATATATATATATATATATATATAGCTTCAACCATTACAAGGTTGATAGAAATTATTAGGTACTGGGAGTATAGGCCTTTAATGCTTTATTTTCTTAACAAATTTAATCTGCTAAGTATTAGTCAGCAAAAATAATATATTTTATATATATTTTAGACAGCTCAGAATTGAGACTCAAGGGACTTCAGGCTACAGTGTTTGGAGGAAAGCTTCCTATGATGTATCCACTTCAGTTGTGGGTGGGACCTCTGTCAGAAGTCCAGCAATGTACTGTGATTGGCAGCATGCCCATCCATTGCTGGACTGGTGGGGAAGTGTCCTAGGATACTAAAAGCCCCATCTGATGAAGTAGAAGCCTTCTTAGAAGTAAAAGCAAGCCATTATGAATATTTTTCTTCATTAGATCATTTGTTCTGAAATACACAATACACTTTATATTCCCACAGGAAGCCCTAACACATTAGTTGCATTTGTTCACTTCAGCTGCATGCAACAATTCTTGTTTTCTACTTTTTGCTATCCCACTGAGATTTTAATTGAACATAGTGGGATTGTTTCTTGGGTTAAATAGTTTTTGCAAGTCTCAAAACAATTAAGGAAGAGCCCTATGCTATTACACCTATTAAACTAACCTTCCTTATCTTTCACTTAAGAGTGGTCCACATGCATTTTACATTCTAGGATCACAGCAGTGCTATTTATTGTGCATGTTATCTTTATTTCCCAAAAGGAATTGGTGCATTTCATCAAATTCATTTCTACTACAGCATTTTAAAATGTGCTTCTATGTTTTAATTTGTTTCAATTTGTGGATAAACCTGTTTATAAGCAACTGAGTATCCAGCTTCTACAGATCTGTGTCATAGAAATACACTGATAATACACACATGAAAAAGGACATAGTACCAGAGGACTGAAAACAGTGAGAATGGATAAAGAACTAACTTAGTCCCAATTTGTAGATAACTATGGTTAAATATTGGAGCCGGGATGAACACAGCTGGCATAACTAACAGAAATGTGTCAAATCCAGATGAGGAAAAGAAAATGATTCTGGATTTAGTGCAAAAACACACAATAGTGGCCAATGATTGCTTTGATCCATTCTGTCCTCTCTAAACATTTGCACTTTCTTTTGAATACAGCTTTGTGAGCACTCCACAAAATGTCTGGAGAGTAATACAAAATGTTTCACAAAGATGGGCCCAATTTGAAATCACTATGAGCAGTTCCAGGTTGTGGAAAAGTCAGTGCCAACCTGAGTTTAAAAAACTCATGTTGGGGCAGCCTGTAGTCCACACACCAGCCTGGAAAACATGCGCTTTTGGGACTGGGTGTCCAGATGCCCTCCTGGAGCCTTCTAGGAGGACAGTGAGGCACTCAGACCTTCTCCTCCCCCCCCCCCCCAAAAAAAAGCCTTTTAAAATAAAATAGCTTATTGGGCTGGCGTTTCCTTGCTGCCAGCCCTAACCCAGAGCATTGGAATGATGAACCCGGAGAAGTGGAGGCCAGAAGCAATTCCCCCCCCCCCCTTTCTCCTGGCACATCATTCCAACATGCCAGGAGAGGCTGGCAGCAAAGAAATGCTGGTCCAGTAAGTTATTTTATTTTTCAAGGCTTTTGGGGGAGGTTTGGGGAGGGGGTTTGTGCCCTCATGGTTTTCCAGGCTGAATCAGCCTGGAAAATGTAAGACTGGTGTCTGGACTGCCCCCTCAGAAGTCCAGGATTTTTGAGGAGGCAGTCCAGATGCAGCCATAGTAAGTTTGACCCTCATCTTTCAAGAAGGTGTAGATTTAACCCACTATCAAATTAATTTGGTATAAAGCAGAGTTTTCTTGCTTTGTTCCAGAACCAATCATTTTTCCCTGAGGCGTCATCTGGACGCCCCAGAGGAAAATGTGAGAGGCCGCACATTTTATGCCCTGTTTGAATGGGCTCTATATCTCTCCAACCACAAACTGCTCCTGAATGAAACCTTTACCACTTGAAACAGTGGGGCATAGAGTTTCAAATGATTATGACCGGATGCCTCTCCCAGCACACAAACAGCCCCTAGCCTCAGTCATCCACAAAATGGCAACCCTGCAATTAAGATCTAATGAAATATTCTTCATTTGTGGAGTCATTTTATAGATTTGTTTCTGGCTCAAAACAGTTAATAAAACTTGATAACTTGATAACTCATGAAACTATTTGTAACCTTTTGTGTAATTGAAACATTGCCATCATTAAACATACTGCTTTAAAATTAGGTCTGTAATTTTGAAACACCCTCTGTTACAGTATGGATTTGTACAAGATTAAATCCAATATGGGTTTGCATCTAAATTAAAGTTTGGAACTCTGAACTTAGTATCTTGCATGTGTCTCACTTGCTTAGGAAAAGACTGTGAATTTGTTTTACTAAAAATACTTTGTGCAAGTAAAGTGTTATAGGTACATAACACCAAATGCAATGTTCATTTGTAGATCAGTCTTATTCAGCCAAGACAAGTATGATGAAATGTTCATCATTTTTATAGTATAATGAAAAAGTATTTAAATGGCATATAACCTTTTGTAATCTCTATTTCTAGCATGTGGGAATGAAATAAGTGAATGCATACACACGGATATCTAGTGGAGACTATCACATCCAGTAAAACTCCTTTCTGTCCCTATGGCTGAAATTGAGGCCATGAGAGCTTTTTGTTTGTCATTTGATTTTTCCTCCTTGTCTAAATGAGTTTGTGCTGTTTTTCTTTCCTGGAGTTGTCAATTGTCTTCACAGACGTTGTGTCATAAGCTGATGCCACCCTAATTTAAACTTTGACTTTCTATTACTAAGTCTACATCAGAAGATTAAAAACTTTCTGCTATAGATTTTTTAAATGGAAAGTGACAGTTTAATTTGGCAGAGCTGTGCTGAAAGGGTACTTAAACCTAGCAGAGAATGCTAACATCAGCAACCTTCAGAATAGCTAAAAGTGAAACAGAACATGAATAATTAACAGTCAAAAATGGAAGTATTTTTTTTTAAAAAAAACATTTATATTTAGCAAAATTATTGCCTTTATTGTGTAAATAAATATTATAAATCATTTCTAAATATGGTTACTTTGGGTAACTTTTTGTTCTCATATAGTATTCCAAGCCCTGACGTTATTTTTTGAAGAGTACATTCCCATAGATTTCATCAGCTAAAAGAAACAGCTGGAATAAGAAGAAATATAAAAGACACTTTCATAAGCATCAATAGAATAATTATGGTATATGTTTATACCCCAGTTTTCTGTTGTTGTTGTTGTTGTTGTTTTGCCTTTTTCAGCATTCTAAGCCATAATTACTTCTATGTCTTACAATTTTATAGAGTTTCTCTCATTTGTCTGTGAAAATATTCCATGAAATTCAAATGCCGCCCCCCCCCCCCCAAAAAAAAATGTTTTGAACATGTGGACACCAGTGGAAGTAACGAAAGCAATACAATGGCAACTAAACCCTCATTTGTAGTTTCTTGGGATGCTATAGCTCTTTGTCAGAGATTTTAAGTGCTCCTTCTGAAACTACAAATCCCAGCATTACACAGGATAGAACCATGGCAATTTGTAAAAGGAAATCAACATGTTATAATTGTATAGTGTGATATTCATTGAGTGCTTAATCCAATCTATTGAGTCCAGATGAAGTGGGCTGCCATGGTGACCACCACATGGTTCCATGAAGCATCTCACACCATAATTAATTCAACAGATGCTAATTCATAATCTTTCCAGATTTACACTGAGTATATGATTCTTCTTTCCTTTGTATTAGTACAAGGTCACATGCTAGTAAATTGTTTCTGTTTATGTTCCACAATCACAAAAGAAAGTGAAATATACTAAGTGTAAATCTGGAAAGATTATGAAGCTAGTACTATCTGGAAAACATCTTTCATGTTTAGTTTTGTTTTCAACCATGCTTCTTTAATTTTATGGGGAAAATAATTTTCCCACTTCTAAACGATAATAATTGGGGAGGGGGGTACTGATTTCTGCTTTGGGCCAGTGATTCTCAATCTGTGGGTCCCCAGGTGTTTTGGCCTACAACTCCCAGAAATCCCAGCCAATTTATCAGCTGTTAGGATTTCTGGGAGTTGGAGGCCAAAACATCTGGGAACACACAGATTGAGAACCACTGCTGTGGGGTGATGTGTCCTATCTTTCATTGTATTACAATCTATTTGGCAGTATACAGCCTTTTCATGTGTTTTTCAATTAATCCACAGGCATTTATCATGAAGTCAGTCCTCCCATGGATCATCTTTGATACAGCTGGAGATAGTGACCTTCAGAAGCAAAATGTCGTTTTATCTGAATTTTCTGTTATTTTCTCAGGATTCTGAGACCCTGGTTTGCAAATCTGTGGTGTATTGGGACCAATTCATATTCATCAAAGCCTTCAACAACACATTTCATAAATAGGCAACAGAATTATTCTTGAATCTCCTCTATCTTACCTCCAGCATAGGAAATACATAAGACATGGGAATAATTCATTTTAAAGACAGACATTCAGATTGGTTAATATCTGTGTCTGGGAGTTCTGATGCAAACATACATTTTCCTCTGAACTACATATAAGAATTTTCCTATTACCAGCAGTGAAAATGATTGCCCTATATACACAAAACCAAGACCATACAGAAATATGAGGAGAAAATATTCATTTTATTTAAAATATGATGCCTGTAGAATTCTACAGATGTTGTGGAATAACTTGAAATTGTAGCTGGTGAGAGCCAGTTGTGTATAATGTATTGACAAACTGCCCCAAAATAGGTCTGAACCAAAATGGTGTCAAATTTACACTGACAACATTCAACTCTATTACTCCTTTCCACTGAAAGCCAAGGATGATATCCTGCCAGTGCCTGTCATCAGTAATGGACTGGATGAGGACTAATAAACTGTTAATCCAGGCAAAACAGAGGTACTCCTGGTCAGTCAAAACATAGATTAGGGTGTGGGGTTACAGCTTGTGTTGGATGGGCTCACACTCCCCCTGAAGATGCAGGTTCACAGTGCTCCTGGATTCATTGCTGACCATGCAACCACAGGTGTCAGGATGGCCAAGAGTGCCTTAACATAATTAAAACTTGTGCACCAGCTGCGCCCGTACCTTGAGACAACAGATCTGGCCATGGTTATCCATGCCTTAGTTACATCCCTCCTGGACTACTGCAATGCTCTCTATGTGGGGCTGTCTTTGAAGATAGTTCAGAAGCTTCAACAAGTTCAGAGATTGGCAGTCAGGTTACTAACTGGCACCGTACAGACAGCAAACAACTCCCATGCTATGTCTGCTCCACTGGCTACCAGTTTGCTTCCAAATTAAGTACAAACTCCTGGTTATTACCTATAAAACCCTAATGTTTTTGGCCCAGACTATTTGACAAATCACATCCCTGTTAGGACACTGTGATCAACAGAGGGGGCTCTATTCTCAGTCCCAACCCTTCACAAGCATAGTTGGTAGGAATGAGAGAGACCTTCTTCATGGTCGCTCCATCCCTCTGGAACTCCCTCCCTAGAGAAATTAGAATGGCCTCATCAATCCTCTCTTTTAAAAAATAAAACTCACATATGTGAACTAGCTTATGGAGAGGAAGGAAAGTAGATTCCCATCTATTCTACTTTGCGACAATGCTGAAAACAGAATATTCTAAATTATGGAGAGCTATATTTTTATATGCATTTTAATCTGTGTAATTTTGTTTTATATGATATGTTTTATATAATATGTTTTACATAATATTTTTACTTATTTTTCTTTAATTATCTGTCAATTGTTTATTATGTTTTGTACAAGCATTGAATGCTTGCCATTTTTACTTTGTAAGCTATCTTGTGTCCCCTCAGGGAGAGAGGGCAGGTTAAAAATAAAGGTTGTTGTTGTTGTTAAGAGTGGAAAGCGCAGCCGACACACCAACTCTCCTCAGCAGCAGCTATACCTAGCTGCCTCCTCCCTCCAACAGCCAGCAAGGAAGAAGTGAAAAGGAGGGCAGGAGACTTCAGCTCCTCCAGAGTGGAAGGTGCAGCCTACACACCAACTCTACTAGGCAGCAGCTACACCTAGCTGCCCCCTCCCACCAGCTGCCAGCAAGGAGGAAGTGAAAAGGAGGGCAGGAGACTTCAGCTCCTCCAGAGTGGAAGGTGCAGCCTACACACCAACTCTACTAGGCAGCAGCTACACCTAGCTGCCCCCTCCCACCAGCTGCCAGCAAGGAGGAAGTGAAAAGGAGGGCAGGAGACGTCAGCTCCTCCAGAGTGGAAGGTGCAGTCCACACACCAACTCTCCTCGGCAGCAGCTACACTTCGGTGCCCTTCCCCATCCTCAGTCTACTGGCAAGTGATAGCTCACACCTAACTTATGGCACAACTGATAAAATCTATTTTCCTCTGGACTTTTACAAAACTGATCAGTAGCCTACTACCATCATCAGATAAGACTCTCCCTCCACCCACCCCAAGGACCTCATATCACATTTACCATCCCACAAGAAGGCCCAGGATTTTTTTTTACCCTCCCTATTTTGTATTCAATCTGTACCTAAATAACTTTTTTGTTTGTTTGTATGGGGGCAGCAGGGTGAGTATAAAAAGAAGGGCAGAAACACTATGGAGAGAGAGTTGGGAAGTGGGGGGGGGGCAGGAGAAGAGAAGGGGTCTACACTGTTAATTGCAGCAATAATATGTTTCATGCTTATGCCTATGTTTGATGTTTTTATAGTTGTAATGGTTTTTATCTATAGTTATATGTTATTGATTTATTATTTATCGTGTCATCAGCAACCATTGTATTACAATTCCAACAGAGCAAAACAAACACAGAGATTAAAAAGAAAAAGAAAAAAAAAAGAAAGAAAAAAAAACCACACAGATTTTGTAAATTTGGTATTTGGTTAAATGTCCTTTGACCAGTATCTGGCCACTTGGAGTGCCTCTGGGGTTGCGGCAAGAAGGTCCTCCATCGTGCATGTGGCAGGGCTCAGGGTGTATTGCAGCAGGTGGTCAGTGGTTTGTTCTTCTCCGCACTCGCATGCCGAGGATTCCACCCTGTAGCCCCATTTCTTAAGATTGGCTCTGCATCTCGTGGTGCCAGAGCGCAATCTGTTCAGCGCCTTCCAAGTCGCCCAGTCTTCTGAGTGCCCAGGGGGGAGTCTCTCATCTGGTATCACCCATGAATTGAGGTGCTGGGTTTGGGCCTGCCACTTTTGGACTCTCGCTTGCTGGGGTGTTCCAGCGAGTGTCTCTGTAGTTCTAAGAAAACTATGTCTTGATTTAAGTCGTTGACGTGCTGGCTGATACCCAAACAGGGGATGAGCTGGAGATGTCTCTGCCTTGGTCCTTTCACTATTGGCTGCTACTTCCCGGCGGATGTCAGGTGGTGCAATACCGGCTAAGCAGTGTAATTTCTCCAGTGGTGTGGGTCGCAGACACCCCGTGATAATGCGGCATGTCTCATTAAGAGCCACATCCACTGTTTTAGTGTGATGAGATGTGTTCCACACTGGGCATGCATACTCAGCAGCAGAGTAGCATAGCGCAAGGGCAGATGTCTTCACTGTGTCTGGTTGTGATCCCCAGGTTGTGCCAGTCAGCTTTCGTATGATGTTGTTTCTAGCGCCCACTTTTTGTTTGATGTTCAGGCAGTGCTTCTTGTAGGTCAGAGCACGGTCCAAAGTGACTCCCAGGTATTTGGGTGCGCTGCAATGCTCCAGTGGGATTCCTTCCCAGGTAATCCTCAGAGCTCGGGATGCTTGTCTGTTCTTAAGGTGAAAGGCGCATGTCTGTGTTTTAGATGGATTAGGGATCAGATGGTTTTCCCTGTAATAGGCAGTAAGAACACCTAGAGCTTCGGAGAGCTTCTGTTCTACCATCTCAAAGCTCCCTGCTTGAGCAGTAATGGCACGATCGTCAGCATAGATGAAACTTTCTGTCCCTTCTGGCAGTGGCTGGTCATTTGTGTAGATGTTGAACATGGATGGAGCAAGCACGCTCCCCTGAGGCAGGCCGTTCTTCTGTTTCCGCCATCTGCTTCTCTGGCCCTGGAACTCAACAAAAAAGCTCCTGTTTTGTAGCAGGTTTCCTATGAGGCGGGTGAGGTGGTAGTCCTTTGTGATATTATACATTTTTCTCAGGAGGAGGCGGTGGTTCACAGTATCATAGGCTGCTGACAAGTCTATGAAGACAGCTCCTGTGATCTGCTGCCTTTCAAAGCCATCTTCTATGTGCTGGGTCAGGTTCATGAGAGAAGCCTCCTCGCAGGATTGCAAGACATCCGGGCGTCCCCTGGGCAACGTCTTCGTAGACGGCCGATTCTCTCAACCCAGAAGCAACCGGAGACAACTTGAAGCATGTTATTGATTTAGATATGTGATATTTTTATATATGTGTGAGGCATTGAATTTGCCATTTATTATGTTTTAAACCGCTTTGAGTCCCCCCAGGGGTGAGAAAAGCAGTATAGAAATGTAGTTTAAATAAATAAATAAATAAATAAGATGAAAAGCAGTAGGCTAAGTGAGAGGCCACATTGCAGGTGGATGGACTTAGGGCCCTTCCACCCAGTTCAAAGCAGATAATGTGGGATTTCATTCAGCTGTGTAGAAGGGGTCTAAGTTTGCAAGACTTTCATAGGGTTTTTAATAGCAGGGTATAATTCAAATTTCTTATTCACAGGGTCACTATAAATTAAAAAAAAGATGGGAATTAACAACAAAAATACACCGAAGTATTTGTGTAAAGCACATGAAATAAATGTGAAAGATATGTCACAAAACACAAGCCCATGTATATAACAAACTGGTATCCCATTTTCCACATGGTTGGGATTTTTATTTTGGAGTAGTCTCAGGAGGACTGTAGTATATGAAAATTCTAGGCTTTAGCTGTACTTGTAAGTCAGTAGAGAATGATATTTTGCCCTAAACCTCAAGAGGTCAGTTTATTCATTTAAGTTAACGCATCACTTAACACTAAGAGACACAGCTATTATGTATTATGATTGATTAAAGCATGGGTCCCACATCTTGGACAGGGCAGACATTACACCAAAATGAAAACAAACTCCTACCGCCTGTCAATGTCATCTTTGTAAAAGAGACTGAGTGATTAATGAGCACCAGCATTTCTTTAGAGAATAAATAATCTTCTATAGAGATGAGAATGAAATGGAAGCTTTTAAAATTATTTTGAAAATGATGCTTGTTGAAATAGAATGTCAACCTGGTCTTCATTAAGATGCTATCTTATAAAAAGTTGAAGAATTTGGGGAAAATAATTTAAGTTGGAAAAAAAATCAAGCAGCAATTTCATGGATATAGAAAATGCACTTATATCAAGTCAGATCATGGGTCAGCTCCTGAAGGCCCATCTACACTGCCACATTATTGTGACAGTAATTACATTGGCCTGGGGTATCCAAACAATGCCGCAGGCTAATGCATTGTAACCTAGGATACACCTGTTACTGCGGGTTTATTCCTGATTTTTTTTTTTAAAAAAACACCAATAAAGATCTGGATCTTCCAGGAAGATTCAGATCTTTGCTGTTGTTGTCACTGTGGAGATTGTCATAGGGGATCATACATGATCTTTGATGGCAGTTGGCATAGTCACCCTATGTTCCCTGTGAAGAAGCAGCCCAGAGAAATGGGATAGTGCTACCCTTCCCTCCTTGTACCCCTTTTTGCAAAAAAAAAAGTGTGTCAAAGAAAGAGCCTCCCCTGTAGCTCATTGGGGCTCAGAAATGATACAACAGAGTTTTGGAGAGGGGGAGGGGTATTCTCTCTCCAAAGTTCTGCTGCAGCATTTCTGATTACCACTGAGCTACAAGGGACCCTTTGTACTTCAAGAAACATGCTGTTTCTTCCGTTTTTGGGTGAAATGGGACATGGGGAGGGTATCACCGGCCATGCCTGGCTGTGCTGACAGCACATCAGCACAGAAGATATGTTTAGGCACCACCCACTGCCAGTGAGAAAGGGTTTTGCAGACACACAAATACACACACATACACTCCCTGGTGTGGCTGCAAAATATGGTACAAAGCAACAGTTTAGTCACAGAGACACTTTCCACATCACATTGGGGAGGGTCACCCAACTGGGGAAAAGTATGTATATTAAAAACAAACATGCAAATATTTCAGATTCTGTTGTAATTGTTTGAGTACTTTATGTTTCTGTTTATTTCAAGGCCTTCACGGAAGATGACTTCTGTGCCATTTAGATGCCACTATGCTGGCTCCAATGGAGCCAGCATAACATGGAAGCCTTCCTGTGTTGTTGATTCCATACCAGTTGGGGGTGGGGCCTCCATAGGAAGTTGAGGGACAGCATGTGATGGGCTGAATTCTAGGATGCTTAAATTTGTATGAATGATGAAGCCCTAAATGGCCATGTTGGAAGTTTCTGTAAGAGAAGATGGGTTCTGTGAAGATAAGCAGAACATAGTTTCATTTGAACTTTGACTCTCCATACAGTTTTAGATGTAATTCATGATGTTTCTACATATTTTCAAATATCCTTCAATTTTCCCTCATATAATAAATTTAATCAATCAATAAATAAAGGAATTTTCAATGCCTGTAAATTTATTGTAATATCAGAACATTTGCAGTTATTGATGTATAGTAACACATAGTGACATTGTAGTAAATTTTGAAGTGTATACCCTCATTATGACAACTCCTAGAGCAGCAAAAAGAGTTCACAAATCACTGGACAATTCTTGTTGATGCATATTTAGAAATGTCGTTACTTTGAAATCTTCTAGAGGAGAAGTCTTCCCATTAAAATGTTGAATGAATAACTCTGCGGACAAATGACAAAGAATAAGAGGGACATTTTGTTCATTGCTAATATGTAAGGGCAATCTCAATAACACTACAATATCTGGAAATGTCTTTGGTGAAGGTCAACAAAAGCCATCCAGTTAGATATTATAAAAACTGTGAGTCTATAAAAACATTTTAAACATCTAAATGACACAGAAGTCATCTTCTGTGAAAGCCTTGATAAAAACAGAAACATAAAGCACTCAAACAGTTTACAATAGAATCTGAAATATTTGCATGTTTATTTTTAATATACACACATAAAAGACAAAACATAAAAGATTCATTATTTCTGATATGACTTGAGAGATATATTACACTGTCACTAGTAAAATAAAAAGAGCAAGAAGAAATTCGAGTAATAGCTTGGAATCTACATGCTTGACATTTTAAAAAATATCATCTAAGGCTTTAGATTCCAAACCCACCATTCCATGTATTGTCATAACTAGAAATAGAATTCACATCTTATAGCACTATTGGCAACAGGCATTTTCATTATCATTTAGAATATTTGTTCAATAAAGAGTCTGAAGCAATTACTGCAGTGGTGATAAATAAGCACACTGAAATATCAAAGCATGTTGAGACACCTAATAAGGCTACCAAGCTTCATTTAGTGTTAGCATATATATACCCAGCATTGCCTTGGTTTGTATTTTCTTTGTGATGTTTTCTTTCCTTCCTCCCTGTCTCCCATACACTTTAGCCTCTCTTCCTTCCTTCCTTCTCTCTTGCTTTCTGTGCTGGTACGTCTGTACCAGGAGCTCCAACTTTATTTTCTTTCTATTAAATGTTTGAATGCATTCCAAGGCTTCAGGGATTTTGCAAAAGGTGACTTCCCTTGGTTTGCAGTCATGGGGCAAGCCACCTGTCTATCATTGTTAAGTTTGGATCCGCCCCTTCTCCCAGGGTCATGGGAGGAGAGGGAGCCATTTTTAGTTAGTCTTACAGAAGGAAACCAAGCTATAGGACGTGGAGTAGCTTCACCCACAGAAAAGCTTCACTTCTTAAGAATTCCAGGGAATTCCGGGGAGAACAGTCTCAAAGCTCTGGCAGGGAGCTTACAGCCTCTTAGCCTTACAGCATCTGAGGGAAACAGCCCTAAAAGGTTTCTTAAGAAATTCCAGGGTAAAGCAGTTTTACAGACCCAAAGAACTCCAGCTGGAGAATCTGAAAACCTTTACTGTTAGGTCTACTCGGTGATCAAGACGCAGTTTGAATCCGGTAGTAGAACCCACATCAGTAAAGCTTAGATAGTAGACAGCCTGGGAGAGGTTAAAAAGGGTTTTCCTCCTAAAGTGAAAGAACAGTTAACGAAGACAGTTGCCTGTCTTGAGGACGAGAGTAAGGAAGCCACCAGTTGACTCAAAGCCTTGAAGCATTTGTTTGACTCATTGAAGATTTGAGAAGTATCTGTTTAATTTGTTCAATAATAAAGGACTTCGTTAAATCATTAAAGACTCTAAGACCATTTCTACAGGAAAACCCTTGAGGGCCTCTCTTTGAGGCACCCTGGCTTCCCGCTGGGCACAAAGAGCATGTCCTATTCAAAGTCAATTGTTACAGGCCCAGTGCGTGACAGAACACTTTCTATCATACATCTCCACCCTCTTCATTCTTTCTTTCCTTTCTCTTCTCTTCCCTTCCATTATTTTTATTTCTTTCTTTCTTCCCACCCTTCCTCCTTCCCTCCCTTCTTCGTCTTCCCTTCTTTTCCCTCACACCTTTCCCATTTTCCTTTCCCTCCCTCTCTCTCCTCCCTCCCTTCCTTTGCATCCCCATTTTTGCTTTCTTCCCTTCCTCCCTTCTCCTGTCCTTTTTTCAGTTCTTTTTTTCTTTCTCCTCTTCTTTCCCTCATACCTTTCCCTCTTTAATTTCTTTTGTTATTTTTCTTTGTTTGCTTCTTCCATCCTTTCTTTTCCCTTTCTTCCATCTTTCCCCTTCATCTCTGTTTTGACTTTCTTTTTTGTTTCCTTCTCTCCTGCCTCCCTTTTCCTGATGGTGGGTGGTAGATGGCCTCAGCCTCTCCTAGGCCAAAATGGTGCTCAGAGACAGACTGTAAGGGCCTTCAGCTCGGCCATATGGATGCTTAGCAGGGGCCTGCCTAGGATCTGCTTTAAGTCTAGCCATCAGCTGGACCAGACTTTTGAAGGCCATTTTGCTGCCATGGTAGACTTCCGCCAAGACAGCTCAAAATACCCTTAAACAATGTGCCTTATACTGCCATTTCAAGGTTTTTTGGGGCTTCCTCCAGGCCTAGGACTTGGAGACCTACCCATAGCAACAAGCACTCACATAGCAATCCTTCCTTATTTTGTATTGTTGGCGGCCTTGGCCTTTGTAAGCCACATCAAGTCCTTCGGGAGATTTTGCAGGGTATAAATAAAGGTTATAATAATAATAATAATAATAATAATAATAATAATTGTTCCTGTTGATGCCTCACAATGCCCTCCTGTGCCTCAAGCGAGACCCAAAAAAAGGCCTGGTCCACACGCATCAGTCCCACTGCCACAAGACCCAAGTTGTCATCAAATGCTTTATCTCTCAAACAGCAGACATGTGACAGATAGCCATGCCACCTAGCAGCAAACAATTCAATTTGTGCCTTTATTTTGCTCTGGTCCCAAAAGGATTGATTTTGTAGTTGAAACTCTGCAATTATTTTAAGTTGGGTCATGAAAGTTATGTATGCCAAGTTTGGTCTAGATCCATAAAACCATATAGAAGCCTTTGTGGTGCAAAGAAACCAACAAACATACTTTGATTTTAGATAGCTAGATGGCTAGCTAGATTAGATAGATGATAGATAGATAGATAGATAGATAGATAGATAGATAGATAGATAGATAGATAGATGATAGACAGACAGACCTTCCTTTAAGGAATCCAGCTCACTTTGTAAAATGGGCTTTGAGTGTTGTTGTCCTTTGTTGTCTTTTCTGAAACAAAACGGCAAAAATATGCCCCCCATCAGAATTAATCATACCAGTGTCCTCTTGATAAATCCCTTATGTTAAGTACCCCTCTCCCAGTCACAGAGGAAGTGAAGAAGAGACAGACTTAATTCACTCCTACCCTGCCATCCCATTTTCCTTGTGTGTTTAAATTATCATTTAGATTATACAGATGAGGACAAAAATTGTCAAATTGAACACCTGTTAACCACTCTAAGAGCCTTTGTGATTGTACAGCAAAATATAGATTCTAAATAAATACTCAAAATAAATAATACTTTTAAAAACATAGACTTTGAGGGAGAGCTCATAACCAAATTATTTGATGTGACAATTCATGTCAATTGGATCAACCATGATATCTGGAAAAGTATGAGACACAACAATCTTGATAGCAACTAACATTGCCTCTAATTTACCTATTTTTGTCACATGTTTTATCAAACTATGAGGACATGAACAACTTTGCCCCAGACCCTTCATCTCACTTGTGCCACCTTCTAGTTACAGAGTCTTGCTGTCTGTAGTTGCTCTCAACATGAACCAGAACATTCAAAATGCAATACACAATGGCAACAGCAGAAAATTCGCATTAGGACACCTGCAATGATTGTGTGTAAAGAATTAATCTTCTACAGTAAGATGCAGTGGAATATCTTCACAAACATTTAGCTCTTCATACATTATTCCTTCGAAAATATCCACAAAACCCTAGATAATTATAGCAAACAAGACATGTTTCTGAAGGTCTTTTATACAAATTTGGAGGGACAATGTTAAAACTGGCAAAACAGCTGCTTACCGCAATCTCTGGCATCATTCATGACAACAGAATTGGGGGCAGCGAAGGAGGACAGAGAAATAGCACGTTAATTTAACTGTCCTTTATTAGTTTTGTCACCTAAAGTACACTTTTTACATTCCAGCTGTGCATAGACATTATTTTAGATGTCTCTCTCTGCTTGCAGCTTTAGCTTGGAAATAGAATGCCATTAATTTTACTCTTTCAGATGTATTATACATTGTACAAGAACGGCATTTAGCTTCCTGATGCATAATTTTCGTGTTTTAGTGTTTGAAACAGGAGTTAGAGGAAGACTGCTCCTGGTGGTAAATCTATATTTCTGTCAAATTACCACTGGGCATATGGTAGGCAGAAATCTGTTACCATAACTGTAAATTAATATTATTGTTCTTATTTAAATATAGGCTCGATCATGACATCAAATTTATTATCCCTGTTCAGGGGTGGAAAAAATTAAGGATATTTATGTATCACCAGATGTTGGGTTGTATCATAGCCCTGTGGCATTACAAGATGCTATGTGCAATTTTGTTAACAATTACATACTCTATGCAAATTAAAACTGTGTATTATGGTTATTATTAATATCCCTTTTTGGATCTCTTTCCAGCTGAGGTGCTAAAGGTTTAACTTCTAATGGGATTAAGACTTTGCACCGATATTAAACCTCAAGCTATAAAGAACTTGGTGATATAAACCATCTCTTATTTTACATTTTAGGAGTGTAAACTGCTTATGGCACATTTTTATAATGAAATGTGCACTGGACCCATTAATGTGATTTTTCTTCTTCTTCTGTGTGTGGCACTTAAAACCATCTTCACTTTTTTGAATTGGTTTTTAAAATCTATTTTTTGATAAGGCACCTCGATGGCTTCATCTGTTTTCATCCAAATTATAGATGAATTTTAAATAGGAAGTGATCTTTACAACTTGCTGGAAAATTGAATCACTTTGGTGTGAGAGAATGTATTTTATGTGTATATGTTATAGACTATTTTTAGAGATGTTATTGAATCACGATTCAGGGTTTTAGAGACAAATAATATGGAAGGATGTCTTACTCAAGTGTTCAAATTAAGCAAATGCTGAGAAAAGCTGTTATACAGAAAACTTTCAACATCTGCTTCAGCACTTTCAGCAGAAAACTTAATGGCTTATATACTTTTTCATTTCTTCATGTTTTATGTGTATAGATGTGTCCATTACCCAAAACAATATTGATAGAATGACTTTATTAAAATGACACTTTATTTTCTCTTATTATTTCCTGTGCCTGCTTTGTGATTTTCTGTGCATATTAACATCATGATGACTGGCATCCCATGGGTTAGTCCCAACTAGAGTCGACACAACCGATCAATTGCTAAATGGTGAGTGCACACAGATAATGTAATTGATTCAATGGGTGTACTCTGATCAAGATTAAAAGATAATTCATGTCAGTGTTAAAAGCGGTATTGTTGTGGATCTTAAAAACATTTTCAACTTATGTTTATCTGAAGGTGAATCTTCTTGTCAAGATTTAGTCAGAGTAAATTTTCTATTTCCTTCTTCTGAGGCTGAGAATATGTCACTTGCCAATATCACTAAGGTTTCCATGGCTTGGTGATGCTGGCAATTATTCAGTTGCCAATATCAAACTCTGGGTTCACAGATTCCAAGAGCTTTATCACACAAGGGATGCAAACCAGCATTGAAGCAGAACCATTACCTTTGATGACAAGCCCTATGTCACAATGCTACTTATCCCATTGACAGTCTGCCTCCTCCCTGCAATTCACTTGTCTCCCACTACTGAAGAGAAAAACCCATCAATAGCTGCTAGTCCAACAACACTGCCTTGTATGTTGGGCTCATTCCACTTCTATGCCAGAATGCTGCCACTGAAGTGCTCTCAAGAGGAAGAATTCTTCTCTCCCATTCTAAGCCACACCCTATTCTCAAGCTATTTGTTTATTATTTACAGTAATATTTTCTTTTCAAAGAAATCCACTTTGTGAATTGTGAAATGTCTTTAAAATAATAATTAAAAATTATGGAGCACTGGAAGTGTGGGAGGATGGATTTGTAGGTGTCAGAAGTACAAGCATAGGATCACAGATTGGCAAGTCAACACAATGTACAATGAAGAGAGATGCAATAGCAAGACTGCTCATAGCGGTATGTATCCAGTATCGGTGAATAAGGGAATAGTGGTTTTGTGTGATTAAGTTCCTAGCCCAGCACGCTACTGCACCACTGTGGCTCACTTAAAGAATAACAAAAGTCACAAACTCATAGCACCACTGCAAATATTTATTAACATTATGACTTATCAAACATCTGTTGTAGTTAGTGAATACCATTACAAACATTAATACAACATAGATTATGTATTATGTTGTTTTGAAATGCTGTATTTGACAGATACGTTTAGTACCTCAAATAATCTCTCTCTCTCTCTCTCTCTCTCTCTCTCTCTCTCTTTCAGTCACTAGATTGTAAGACCTGTACTCGTGCTTCAATGTAATGTAAGTTTGATATGTTTAAATGTTTTAATATGTTTTGATCATTTGATAGACTGTTTTAATTGATATGTATGTGCTTCTTACAGTTCTATAATATTGTGTTCTATTGATATTGCTATAATCTGAATCTGGCATTGAATTATTGCCACAGTTTGTAAGCCACCCTGAGTCCCCCCTCAGAGTGAGAAGGGTGGGGTATAAGTACAGTAAATAAACAAACAAATAAATAAATAAATATCTAGCTATAATATATTTGAGGTCATATATTTGAAATGTGTTTAATTAAAAAATAAAGTAGCAGGGTCCAACTGCATAAGGCAAGGGGCGATTTAATGACAATCCTGGCAACCCCTCCCAATACACTACTTACAATGGCAGAAAAATTCCCACTGACACTAAATCAAATATCAAACACAGCTAGATTCAGGCCCATAGCCAGGATTTCGTTTCGGGGGGGGGGGGGGGGAGCTAAAAAAATTTCAGGGGGGGGGGGGTTACGGGGGGGCTGAGTTTCGGGGGGGGGGGCTGAGTCTGAGTGAAAGAGGGTTTACCCTACCAAACCTTTTGTATCATTACCCCAATACCTCCATGCATATGGGATATATTGAGTATGGTGATCAGATCATGATATGAATAAACATAACAGTTTAAATAATGCACCAGTAAGGTCTTTTCGTGAACCACCATGAGAATTTGGGGGGGGGGGGTTGAAGCCCCCCAACCCCCCCCCCCCCCCCCCCCCCCCCGGCTACATGCCTGGCTAGATTTATAAAGATTAAAGTAGAAGAAAAGGTTAGAGGCTGTTTCTTATGACTCCTATTCAAAACGTGCTTTCTTCACTTGCTATTTTTTTAAAATGCAGTCATGTCAAATGTAAGAATCTCTCAATATAAAATGTAGCCTTACTCTGAGAAGGAGCTTGCTGCGATTCCATAGTGCTATTTTTATATTTCTGTGGAGTCTTGCTGGTCAGAACTCTACTTTGGGAGAAGGAGACTTATTGAGAAAAGGAGCCCCTAGGATGTTGGCAGTCTAATATTTTACACAAGAGAGTATTTCTAAAACTCAATATTATGCAGCACAACTTCCAAAGAATGCTCTAATTGTTGGGTAAACATTAACAATGGCATTCCTATCAGTGACTTTGACACCCATTCTGGATTTTCTTCACAGTATCCTAACTCCACAACCCAGTGTTTTCTTGGAGATAGGCACAAACAAATTGCAACAGACATGCTGCTCATGCAGATGCCAACCCAATGGTTTGCCAAGGCACAGTTCCAGCAGCTGACAAGAGCTTCACCCGCTATTTTAATGGTTCAGAAGGCATGGATAATAGAATTCTGCATTCCATTTTAAGTCCAAATGTATTTGCCGATTATCTTGGCTTACTTTTATGCATTAGAAAAAATACATGGAGTAATTGGATGGAAATGAAATCTCTGCCATGAGTTCCATTTCCTGCCTGAGGATATGCACTTGTATACAGTACACTGCAAAGCAATTTATTGCCCTCTGGCTCTATACTAAAATCAAAGATGGAAAAGGATTTTGTTGTATTTGACAGTTGTGACAAAAGTAGCCTTTTTCCACCTCCCAAGATTTGTTATAAGAGGGAACACAATTGGTCTCAAAAATTTGAGCATTCTTGAAACTTATGTGCAAGCTTGGAGAAATAAAGGGTGCAAAAAACAATGCAAACAAAATTTCAAGATGCAAAATATCTCACTGAAAACATTCACATTCAGAATATACAATTCAGAATAAACAAGAATACAATAAGAAAAAGATGCACTGAACAGTGGGAACTAATAGCCTCCATCATATAAATGGGGTATGGAGAGGCAGAAGACTAAGGCGCTATTCCACTGGAACACTGCCGAACACTGATGGCTATGATACATTTTAATAAACACCTGTGTTAGCTATTTCATATGCAAAGCATATCTAACTGTTTTAATGGTATTTACACGTCCTAGTTTATTGTGTAATTGGCCTATCCTCCATCTCAACATTTAATTTTTCATTAAAAGTTTATTGCTATTATTGTGTATTATTTTGTATTATTCCTGATGTTGTTTGTTACTTTGTAAGGCATTGAATGTTTGCCTGTTTTTTGTGCTGTAAACTGCCCAGAGTCCCTTTTGGGAGAGAGGTGAAGTCTAGAAATAAAGTTGCTGTTGTTGTTGTTGTTGTTGTTGTTGTTGTTGTTGTTGTTGTATAGTTGGGTGATATTATTATTGTATTTCAAGATGCTGGACCAATTTAAAGAACATAAAAGTAGGAATTATAATAAAATAAAGGAAGGCTCCTTTGAAGATCAAAATAAAACCTGGACTAGATTTACCATCCCACTACAATGAAATCTACCAGCCACTACTGACAAAAAGTCATTTATTTGATGAGAAAAGAATATGAATTACCTAAAAAATAATCCAATAGAATATAAGGGTAAGAAGAAAATGGGGGGGGGGGGGTTCAGGGAATCACAATCACATCAAGATGGCAGGTTTTAGCATATCTAACTACAATGGGAGCCCCTGGTGGTGCAGCGGGTTAAGCTGCTGAGCTGCTGAAGTTGCTGACCAAAAGGTTGGCAGTTCGAATCCAGGGAGTGGGAGGAGCTCTAGCTGTTAGCCCCAGCTTCTGCCAACCTAGCAGTTCGAAAACATGCAAATGTGAGTAGATCAATAGGTACCCCTTCTGCAAAAAGGTAATGGTGTTCCATGCTGTCCTGCCAGCCACATGATCTTGGAGACATCTACGGACAACGCCGGCTCTTAAGCTTAGAAATGGAGATGAGCACCACCCCCCAGTTGGACATGATTAGACTTAATGTCAGGGGAAAACTTTACCTTTTTAAAAATGCAATGTCTTGTTTTTCTGAATACAAAAATTCTCTTACCAAAATGAATTGTGCATAAGGCAGCAAGAGGTACTTCATAAGAAAATTCCTCACAGATATGTCCATGTATTTGAGATACATCATTATTGTGACAAATATTTCTGACTTTAATAATAAATTGCAGGAAATCAAAAGCGTTTTAATGATAATGGTGGCACAAGGAAGGTGTGAGCTACCTCATGAGAATCAAGGGACAATTAGTTCTGCCCATTCTCTTCATTGGATAGCAGCCACTCCAATAATACTTGATTCGGCTACATGATAATAATGTTTTAAATGTATTTTAATCTAATGTTTTATCTTTTGTATAATGTTGTGTGTAATGTGTTGTATGTGGTCAACATCGAATTGTTGCCGTTGTAAGCCTCCCTGAGTCCCCCTTCGGGGGTTGAGAAGGATGGGGTAGAAATATTGGAAATAAAATACATAAATTCATCCTATTTCCTACCACAATATTATGTCTAAAATGGTGGCTGACTTATGTGCTACTTCTTAGCTTTATGCTGTTGCTGTAGCATTAGATTGAGCCCACAGAGATTTCTAGTTAAGATGTTGATGTGATTAGAAGAAACCTCCATGGCTACTCCTTGCTTTTTTGCTTGTTGCAGTTTGACCTGTTGCTAGACTCCTGCCTAATTGGCTATACTTCATTTGGATTTGTAATTTGTTTATTTTCCAAAACATACCACATAATTTTAAAATGAGACACAAAGATGGAAGGTGAAGATGGTTCTTCTTCCACCGTTGGAGTTAAATGAATAGAAAATGTGACTACTTAGTTAGGAAAGATTTCTGTCAAGCTCGAACTGTGTGCATTTAAAACAACTATGGAATAATGAGAAGACTATAAATGACTTGAACTCTTAAGATCTAAAGATCAATGTATTCAACCTGGGCATGAGTACAATTGGAAGGCACAAAACACAAGTGTTACTACTTTAAATAAAATTTGTTTCTGGCTGAATATCCCAGCTTCAGAGTCTTGGAATAAGTCCCAATTGGGTTAATTTCTCCTGGTTCTAAAAACAAAATGTTGATTAGATGTTTATGAGTAGGTAATAGGTAAAGGTTTTCCCCTGACATTAAGTCCTGTTGTGTCCGACCTCTGGGGATTGATGCTCATCTCCATTTCTAAGTCGAAGAGCTGGCGTTGTCCATAAACATCTCCAAGATCATATGGCCGGCATGAGTGCATGGTGCCATTACTTTCCCGCTGGGGAGATTCCTATTGATCTCACATTTGCATGTTTTCTAACTGCTAGGTTGGCAGAAGCTGAGGCTAACAGCGGGAGCTTACACTGCTCCCTGGATTTGAACCTGCAACCTATCGATCAGCAAGTTCACCAGCTCAGCAGTTTAACCCACTGCACCACCGGGGGCTCCATGAGTAGGTATACCTTTTAAAATTCCATTTGTAGAAACTGGTGAGGTAGGAGGAATTCCTCTGTCCAAAAGTGGTTGAACTACAGATTTTCTTTTTAAAAGATATAGATTCAAGAACATCAAATTCCTTAACGTAAGGCCCTATCTACACTGCCATGTAATGCTGTTTGAAACTGTATGTACTGTATACATATACTACAGTTTAACTGCATGGAAATGTATTATATGAATCTACACTGAGCATACACAGGAGCTTCAAACTGCATTATCTGGTAGTATAGATGGGGCCTTGATGAAACTACACTCTCTCATAAAGTACCCCATTTGAACTTTGTATATATTATAAGAAAACCATTACATTTATCAAATACTATTTAGAAGTCCACTTCTTTGAAAGTTGATGGGATTTCTGTGCTGGTTATAATGGACTATAGGCAATGTAGAATTCCATGCAGGGAGAAAATAGAGGTGTAGAGGTATATAATGTGTCCATATGAACAAAAATGAAGGACCAGACATTTCCATGAACCTGCTGTGCATGCAACTTTAGGATTATTTCAGACTGGCAGTTTACACTGGTTTGTTCCATGCCATTTGACTGTCATGGTGAATGTCATTTTGTTGTTCAATTGGTAGATAGTTTTGTTAACTATTAAAACTACCTTATGCAGTCTACTTTTTGACCATCTGGGTGACGCATTGTCATCTGGTGAACTCAAATGTAATGGAACAGTCACCTCCCACCTCAAATATTCAGTATCAGGACACTTTTTAAAGATATTATAGCTCTGTTCACCTATGACTGTGTTGAAGCAGGAGTGGGCACATTCTTGGACCTCCCCCAATGGTATATGTCCTTCACTTAGTTTGGCTGTTTGCAAAGGACTTCTAAACTTTGAACTTTTCAAATGTGTAGTTACTGTGATTGGTATATTGCCACAACGAGGCCCTCTGATCTTGTTGGAGCACCAAAAGACAAGTAGCTACTCACATCCTCAGACTGCAGTTTAAGAAACAACATTTAATGCTTAAATGTTAGTGAAAGGAGATGTGCTGTTTGGCTGGGGTCTGCAAAAGGCAGCCCAGCCTGTTTCAGGATAATAATGCATGCATAATGCATGAATAGGGTTATTTTAGCATTGTTGATATGGAAAGAAAAACTGTGTGGCCCTGTTCCAGAAGCATTCTCTCCTGACGTTTTGCCTGCATCTATGGCAGGAATCCTCAGAGGTTGTGAGGTCTCTCTCAGAGGTTGTTAAAAATAGAAATTTCTAATATTCATAATCCATGATATCGCTGGGCTTCTGGTGGAGGCCCTGCGCACAACTGGAGTCAAAGCACAGATCCTCACCACTCGGGTGACACTTCCAATGTGTGATAGGAGAAGCATTGTTGGGAAGGAGCAGTGCACAGGGTGACAGATTCAGTCCAATGCCCCTCTGCTTCTTTGGTGAAGCCAAAGAGGCATCCTTCACTTAGCTCATGTGATAAGGTCGTTATTGGATAATGGCCTATATGCTAAAACCATGATGTTCAGGATTTTTAGTCCATGAATCTAAAATTTCTCAATGTTGTCTAAAATGTCTGAAATAATCAATGACAAACAGAAACAAATCAGAAAGGCTCCAATCCATCACAATGCCTACCCAACTAGTTGTTCTAGCATTTTTATTAAGACAGCAGACATGGTTTCTGGGCATGTATGTGGTGTTTAAGACTGTCACCTTCTAACTTTGCTTCATATTTAGAAACTGAAGAAGGTAGAAACCAAAACATCTTACTCTTGATGCATATTTTAAGTTCTTTTTGTTAATCTCTTCAAGTGTGTTTGTATGTTTAATTTTATGCAGATGTTTTTTTAAATTTTAAAACAGCATTCTGCATCAATAGTGCCAAAATATCAAAATATATGTACAGCAACTCACCCACCCATCCAAAAATAGTTCTGTAAACATTTTGACAACAGGTTGCCAGTAGGTTAAGCACTCCAAGTGTGCTTCGGTTTTCAAAGCATTTTGCCTGAGGAGCTTTCATTCTGAAGTCAGCCAAAAGTCCAGAGTTTTGTTTTTAGGGTCAATAGGTCTGAAAATCCCATTCAAACCTCCAAAGGCTATTTAAAAACCATTAAGTACATATGTTCAGGGGTAGCTTGCCTGCTTTTCTGAACAATGGTAATCTCAGACACATCACTGACTTCATTTTGGGAGATTAAATTCATTATCAATGTTTTTGGATTTATTTTTTCTGAAGGCTCCCCAAAATCAATGATGACACTGTTATTTTATTTTTATGTACATGCTTCAAAGAAAACTCCCACTAAATAGAGTGAAGCCTATTAAAAGTAAGGATACATAGATTTACAGCTGCACCTCTACTCCAAAATGTTATCTTACACGCACAACAGAATAACCATAAATGGCAGAAAGTAAAACTATGCAAAGTACATTCCTGTAAAGTAATACACTTGCACTGGGAATACAGATCCATGTGTTTTTATTCCAGGACTTTCTAAAAAATATAGTACTCTGTGCAAAATGTGGCATTTATTCTTAACTGTCCTCCCCCTCCTCACACCCATTTGCTCACTAATAACTATAAATTCAACTTTGCTATTGATTTTTCCCTTCACTTATGCTGACTCCAAAGCATGTTTGCTTTCACAAACTACCAAGGCCAGAAGAGGAAAAGCAAGATAACCCAGGGATTAGATCAAATAAAGAAATAAAATGTAGGAAAAATAAGAAAGATTTTTCAGAGTTTGCCTTCACATTCATTTCTAAAACGTTTTAAAGGGGTATGCACTCTCCTGTACACATTTTTTGCATATCTCTTGGACTTTTCACTTCTTTTCACAATGTTCTTATCATGCTTTCCTCATTTTCTATTCACCATTTTCCATTTTTGTCTTGTTAGTATTTCAGTTTTGTTTTCTCTCAATTTAATTTTCTGACTATCTTTTCTGTATTCTCAAACTGGTGGAACCTATTTTTTCCATAGAATGCTTGATGTGATTTCAGTAGCAAATAACCTTCACCCCAGAAGGACCAAAATGTAATCTTTGGAGTGGTGTAGCTATGGCACCCAGAGAAACCCTAAACTTCCAAAGGGTAAATAAGTGACAGCTTAACTCATAAATGATGGGTTTCTTCCTTATCACTCTTCCGTGAGGAATTTGTTGGCAAGTGAGGAATTTGTTGGACCTCATATTCTTGGCAGAGTTTGTCTTATCACAGGTATCAAGATAGATGAAATCACCCATTAGTACTGTATCTGCCCATTCTGAATGTGTGGCCATGTATTCTAGAAAAGGATCATCCACGCTTTCAATCTTGCTTGTTTAGAGGTATGTAGTAGACTCCAAAATTATGTCCCTTTTGTTTTTTACCCTTCAATTTTTACCTAGATACTCTCAAGCTATCTTCTAAGATTTAAGTCAAAGATCTCCTCACAGGTATTAACATCCTCAACATATTTTCATAATGTGTATTCTCATAAACTGAATATATTCTGTAGACAGCTACTTTCAGAGCATAGTTTGATATAAATCATGGCTTCCTTCTTTCTTTGGCTCTATTCAGAACCAGCCACTCAATTTCAGTGATATTCAAAAGTATTTGCTATTTTTTCCCTTCCCAGTAAAGGCCGTGAATTGCAGTACAAGAGAGATAATGTTCTTTTTAAAGAGATTTAAAACAGTTCTAAATGATCAGATGGAACAGTTTCATTTTCACCATCCATGATTAGGCTTTCACAAACAGTCTGGTATGGTAGCCCCAGATTTGGATTATGACTGTGCCTCGACTCATGAAGAGGGGCAGATAAGAAATAAAATTATTATTATTATTATTATTATTATTATTTTATTATTATTATTTTGCTGCTGTTGTTGTTGTAGTTGTCTGCTAATTTGTAATAACACACATTGTTTTTGAAATATGATTTCCACATCACAAAGACAATTTGTCACCCCACTGTCCCAGCTTCCCCCTTACCTCATCACATGGGAGGAAGCATCAGGCAGCCAACAATCTCAGTAGATTTCTATGGAAAGACGGGATGCCTTCCATCTTTCACCACCAGCTTTTTTTTCAGTGCTATTTTGGCAGTTTGACCATGGAGCCACCCTGAAAGTACTTCTCCGGAGTGTGATGGTAGCTGGTGGGCTCCATGGCAAAACTGCTAAAAAAACCCATAAACAAAAAAAATTACCTGTGTGTAGAGGTTGTACAACTCCTTTGAGTTTTCAGGCTATTTTGAAATTAGTAATGACATATTCTCCATATTTTCAATTTTTTACTATTTGCAGAAATTGGAACAAAGACTGCTTTGATATCATGCAAAGCTATTAATTGCATTCATATCAAAAATCAAAAAATGGAATGGTGTTTTGAAACATTAACTTTGTTTCTGAAAAGCCAAAACAGGTTTTTAAAGTAGATATTGAAGTTTTATTTTATTTTTTTTAAAAACCCCTCAGAAGCAGGGATGAGAAGTATTACAAAGCATGTCACTGAACCAAAATGAAACCATAGCACTCAGAACCATTACTTCATCAGTATTCTAAATTAAAATGTTCAAAACTGCCATTCACATTTGGATGTAATATTGCAGGGTCTGCAGTATTTTGTATAATGAGGACAAGGTTGAGAGACACTTTTGCTCTTTCAGAGCAAAGCTCGGCACCTCATCTATTCCTGTGTAAATAACTCATTTTAGTATTAATTAAGAACTTATAATTTGACTTTGAGGTCTCATCCATAGCACACATAAGGCTTTTGACAATCTTCTCAAATGAGTATATCAAATGAAATGAGAAGTGGAAATAAACCTACACTACTGATGCCGTTGCATCTGATTCTGCCTTTAGATTCTCACACAGGCTCCTTTACTATGAAATGGTTCACAACCATCAAATCTGCAAACACTTACCCTGCAAATGTGGATAGATTATTGTATATGCATTTTTTCTACATTTTAACATTAAAAATGTACCTGCATGCCATATTATTATTACATTTATTTTCGCCCTGTACTATATTTGGAAAAAAATAATGGTAATTGCATTCTTATCCATATATTTGTTAAGTAAATGTGATTTAGTTCTGTTCAGTAAAAATGCAGATTGGACATAATTCTCAAATATTCTTTCTTGCACATATGATCATCTTGGTTCACTATTTTTGCTGCATAAATTTGTTAGCATAGAAATGAAGCAAAAGGTTAAGAAGAGATGGCTCAAAACAGAAGCTCCATAATCCCACATGACATACTTTTCTTAACCATCCTTCTTTGCTGTTTTGGTGTAAAAAGGAACCAAAAGATACATAAAGTGTAGTTATGCTAATACTTCGCATCTGCTAAATGGTTTGGACTCTTCCTTCCTCTAATATAAGCTGGGTTTTAAAAGCCAAAACCTGATTGAAATAATGATAATTAAAGCTCTTGATATCATTGAATGAGCATCATCAACATGTTGGAACCCTGACCATGAATTCTAAAATTATTACAATAGCCAATTACCAAGAGCCAAAACCCACAATAGAAAGAGTTTTGGAAACTGCAGATATGTCATTTGTTTTTGTTGAATTGGGATTTTTTTTACACTTAATAGAGAAAAATCAACACAGCAGGCTATAGTGTGCTAATTAGATGAGAACATTGCATAACAGATGCACTGTAAACATAACTAGGCTTCAAGAGAGAGAAAAGGGGAGATATTCTCTGTTGCATTGCCTTTCTAAATAGCAGAGCCACAACAATTCAGATGAAAGCAAGGACAGTATACTTAATATGAACAGAAGGCTCACTATTATAGCCACATTGCTGAAATACACCATTTCCTTTTGTCATTTTTCTCTGTAGCCTTTAACTTCCATTTTCTGGGAAATGGCATGGCTGAAGTAGAACATTTCTCTACTGAGTGGCATATCAATCAGGTGCATAAAGTTATTGGCTCTGTTTTTATTTCTATCCGAAAGAAACTGAGCTTCTAAAAAAGTTCCTTTGAATAAATGGTTCCAACCATGTGTTTGTGTGTGTTTAACATAGTTCTTAAAACAGCTGTGTTGAATCTTTGTTTTTAAGTTCTTGAACTGCTAAAAGTCAACTAGTAAGATTCAATATTTACATCAAGAAGGAACCTGAACATGGACAAAGATAGAATACAGTAATCTGTAAAACTTAGACCCCATGTAAGCCACGCCAAGTCCCTTCAAGGAGATGGTGGTGGGATACAAATATAAAGTTGTTGTTCTTGTTGTTGTTATCTCTTAGAGTTTTTTTTTCATATGAATGTGTGTGTATCTAGATCTAGGTCTAGATCTAGATCTAAATATATATGCAAAGCTTGAACCATTCATCGATGAACTGCAGTAGAATGATTCACTATCACAGAGGGGAATTTATGCAATCCAGCAAGAGTTTAAGTGGGAAACTAAACCCATGGCAGCGGCAGAAAAAATAGCTGAATAAAGTATTAGGAGCCAACCTGAGCTTTTAGAGTAAATCTTTTCTTTCATTCGCCTCCAACTACCCGATAAGTAGCAGGCCTTTAGTCTCCTGAAAAATGCTTCCCCCTTGGATATGTCATGCCATCCCAAAATTCACTAGTAGCAGAACTGCATTCTATCTTTACTTCATATGTTACAAAGAAACAAAGTTGAGAAGAGGGAAAAACACTGCTTAGATGCTCTGCATCTCTTTTATCATAATTTGGAATATGCATCTCACAGATCTCTAGAAGCTGAAAACTGTTGCTAGGCTCCTATTCACCGCTTCATACATATGCATCTTATTGAAATAAACTAAGTATGTGGCCACAAGCAAAATTATAATGTGTCGTTTCCATTTTTTATTTTTTATTTTTTTGGCAATGTGTTTAGTGTAGTGTCCTCTTAAATAGTGTCTCACAGTCATCTTCTGTTACTATATTTACTGTCATATATTCACGGGCGGCTCAATCCATTATGCAAAGTAAGTATTTGCAGTATAGTTGATTTTGCCCAGGGGCGCACTTGAGGAGCTCTTGGGGGAAAATTGACCTTGACATATGCGAGTTGTAGTTACTGGGATGTAAAGTTCACCTACAATCAGAGAGCATTCTGAACTCCATGTTACAACCCAGATCAGGAAACAAGACCATAAGATTAAATCCACCACACTTGACTGTGGGAAAAACAATCCTTTTTTTATTGATGAAAAAATGGTTACAAAATAGAGGAAAATGCAAAGTCAAAAAGCCACAGTAAAACTCAGCAGTCAGGAAAATCTCTGAACTAGATCAAAATTCCAAACTCGACACTATAGAAAACCTGGAACCTGTTAGTATCTCACTAACCGTACTTGGAACTAGAAGCCTCTGGGAATGCAGGCCATGGGAAACGGGAACTCAGCCAAGGTAATGCCTCAGTCTAAACGATGTGTGATCTAACAAGACAGCCTGGGGGGAGACACTTTAAACTAAAGAAACTGTTTCGGGACACGCCTCCAGGCTTGGAAGCATCTTTCTGTTTTAATCTACTTGACCTTCGCAGACTCTGTGATTCACTCCTGTTTTCCCAAATCTGCCTTCTTCTATCCTCATTAAAAAGGCAGGTGTTAACTCCTCTGGAGAGTTATCACTGCTTGACTCTGAAACATCCTCATCAGGATGTTTAGTTTCACTTTCCCAGCCACTGTGCTCAGAATCAACAGTTTCCAAACAATCAGGGAAAAATACATGTTCAGTAGCCTGTTCAGTTGCATCAGGAAATACAATCATAGAATCAGATTCAGGTTCACACAGAGGCTGAGGGTCAGGCTCACACGGAGGCTGAGGGTCAGATTCACACGGAGGCCGAACCCCAACACTCCACCAATGATGGAATTGAACCAAATATGGCACACAGAACTGCCATGACGAACAGAATATATATATATCAGTTATTGGTTGGGGGGGGGGGGTGCCAAAATACTGTTTGCTTACCTTTGAAAATTACCTAGGGCCACCTCTGCATATATTATCCCCTGAACAATTTCCTGGGTCTCTGCTCCCTATTTTTTCCCTATCATTGTTGTTCTTGTTCCATGCTTTCATGTTGTTTCTGATGTATGTTCCATGCTTTCAAGTTGTTTGCCTGGTCCTAAGGCAAATCTATCATGGGGTTTTCAGGGCAAGACTTGACTTTCTTGGAGGCTAAGAGAGTTTGAGTTGGGTTTTCTCAGCTGTGTAGGGATTCAAATTCAAGTTTCCAAAGGCATAGTCCAATGTTCTAACCACTAAACTATATTAAATGTTAAAGCCTAACTTGAAATTAATCAGATGGACCAAACTGCCATGTTATAAGCTGGGTTCAGGATCTATGCATAGTGGACATAGTTATTGCTGAATTCTAAACCATGGGATAAAGTTGTTCCTATGCAGTCATAGTTGCTGATCTCGGGTCTCATTTGTCAAGACAGAAACAATTCCTCTGTCTTGTTCATTCTCTCAATTAAGTGACAGTTACTCACTGCTCTGGAATACAAGAAAGGGATGTTTGAAATGTTAGGCGAGGACAGGAGCTGTCAGGATGTCATCTCTCTAAATCTTGTTAATTAAGGGTCTTCTCAAACTCTAAAATTTCTGCAAAACTCAAACTTGGAATTTGACAATCAAGGTAAAGCCTTATCTATAACTGACAGAAACCAGTAAGTCCATAGTATTGCTGTCTTATTCTCTGGGGGATGGGGTAGGGAATTGCCTACAGCAAAGCAGATTCATGCTAATTTTATCAAAAATATAAAATACACAAAGCTGGTAAGCTACTGATGAGTAAGCACTGTCAAACATGTCAAACAACTGCCCCAAACAGTATTTAACAGTTTGACACTAATTTGATGCAATTTGAATTATGCTGCTTTGAATTAGCATCAGAATGCCGAAAATAATGGCTGGGATCTTATCCTGTATACATTATTAGTACTTACCCACACTTGATTTTTTTTTAAAAAAAATGCTTTTATAAAGCAGACTGCTGCGGAGTGAAGGGGAAAAAAGAATTAGGCGAAAGGAACAATATTCTTGGTGTGCTCTAAAGCCAGCAAAGAGCAGTAACCTTAACATAAGATGAAAAAAAAATGAAATGAAACAGGCAAGTTGGGATGAAGAATCTGAAATCTTCCATCAAATGAAGCTATTTGGTGCACTGTTTCCATACTGTTTTGTAATCTTATCTCCTTCTCAAAATGTAGTGACTTCTGTGTTAGGATGGGTAACTTGAGGACAGGTTTTGGGAGCAAAATTATGAATGTTGATATGATCTGTGCATAATTTGAGTGTAATTTTGTGGAGAGGAGAAAATGCCAACATTGCCTCAGGGGACAAAGCATCCTTGGACGCTGCAGCTGCCATTTTATTGTCCAAGCATTCAGAAAGTCCTTTTGCCACTCATCTTAAAAGAACTATTCATTTTTATGGGTGCGTACATGTGTATATTATGGTTCAGTATTATTCCTATCTCTTATGAAAAAAGGAACTACCTCCTCCTTTGAGTGGCAAAAAGTACTTTAAAAATAGGGTTAAGGTATAGTGCTTAACCATGGAAAAGTCCAGATTTTTTGGGTCAAATTTCTGACTACAATAGACTTATATATGACTATATACAGTAAGTCCATTCAGGAGTTCTTGATCATATAATGTAAATGCATGAAGTGGTGGGGACAAGTTTGCAGGTTTCACATTCTCTGTTTCTCTTTGTTCCAATTGTTATAGAGAAAGGACAATTTTCTGAAAGCAAAAGCCTCCTTTATCAAGTGCAGGCTTTCTGGAGGATGTGGAATTCAATTATTCCTAAGCCTATATACAGTATCTTGTTGAACATAGTAGGCTCTCTTCTCAAGGAAGTTACCATCTACATGACAGGTAACAGAAACAGGGAAGAGGAACTGACACACTTACCCCAGGGCCCTTACTCCATGCTGACCTTACATGATTAAGAATGTTAGAAAAAAGGCTTATTTTGCATCATAATTAAAACATTTTCACTCTTCCTGAGTCTCACTTCAAAGTCTTTATTAGGAGGGGTAAAGTTTTTGAGAGATAGACACAATTCTGGACGAACTGAGGCTCTTCTTATTGTTTATTTCTTGTATGGTGTTCAACTGTCTCTAAGATGGTCTCAATATTTAACTCTGACTGGACTTGAATATAGATCTGACTAAACTTGAATATAGATCAGACTAAACCGACTGGACAATCACCAAAAGTCTGACTCTTCCAAGAACCAGAAGTGCCTTGCCTGAGGCTTCATCTCTGAGGGGATTCTTAAAGTGACAGGGTGACAGAGGCTTCAAATGAAAAGAGGCTGCCTACAGTGACTCCCAGAAACTTTACATAAAATATTAATTCCTCTAATTAAAAAGGGCGTAACAAGGGGTAAGCAGTGAGGGTCTTCATGGAGCACCACAGTCATCAAAAATATGGAACTCTCTTGTAATCTTAGCAATACAACCTAAAACTTTGAGAAAACTAAAGATACATAACCCTAATGCATATGGAGACACCAGAGGATGTAGTTTTATATTCACTTTGTAATAATGATTGCAGCTCATTGGAGAGATATTCTGCAACCTACTGTCATTCTGTCTTATGTCCACTTCCTAGAAGTCATTCAGTGTTCCAAATATCAACTACATCACAGTGTCACAGCCCGCTTGCTGCATAAAATGCATAGGAGGGACCAAAAACAGTGCATAATCCATACTTTACTGTAGAAAAAGAATAATGTTAACACATTGAGGTACTGATTATATTGAATATATGCAACATGAGGCTTCACAACCAGGTACAACTCTTTAATTAAAAATTACAAATACCAGTTTGCATAGAGCTTCCGGAGCTTATATATTCCAAAGAGAGCATAGGTGTATCCCTTGAACCTAAACTTGTAGAAGTCAGATAATGAATCTGCCATTTCATATAGAAGCCAAAGTACATGGCTGTAGTAAGAAGTACACACAATATTGCAGGTGGAGGGTATACAAAAACAATTGGAACCACTTTTCTCCCTTTGACTGAATATATTGGCATATGGGATACTTCCAAAAGTCAGAAGATGAAAATTTGTTGTGTAGATGAAGTCCAATGCCTCACATATTTGCACAGGGAAAGAGCAGTAAAAGAAGGCCTTACATTTTGTAATTATCATGTCATGAAGGAAACTAGAGACTTCATTTTTTTAAAAAAAATATTTAAATTATGTAGATTCTACAGACTGGATGAGACAAGAGCCACAAGGCCCAGAACCTGGTTCACTGAGCTAATAGTAAATCATAAGTCATGACAAAGTACTTTCACTATGCACTGCAGGTATTTTTAAGAAAAAGTGAGATCTTCAGATATTTATCCAATTCTTAAGCTTGGATATCCACCTAAGAATTGCTTTGGCTGATTAGGCCATCACAGAGTGCATTGTAAGCATCTAAACTTGCTCTGGAATAGTTTTTGGCTCTTCCTCAGATTGTACCAGATGTACTATTTGCATAAGTAGGTCTTATACGTAGGATTACATCTCTTTTGGCTGCCTCCCGATTTATTACACTAAATGGTTCTTGCATACAGATGGACAAAAAATGAGTGCCCCTTCCCATATGTCTGACAACGGTGTACTAAATGTCTTTTTAAAGTATTTTCAGAGTCACGGCAGATCATTCAATTCCCTTGTGTTAAAACTGGCATAATTTATAGTCTAAATATTTTATCAACTTGCAGTACCTCTTTTACACAAAGTTGACTGCATTTTAGACCATAAAGGAAAAGGCCAACCTGTTTAATTCTGCTAATGTTAGTGTACACTATTGACCTTGAATTGGCAAAAAGATGGGGGAAATATAAATATTCTTATTTGCAGCTTCCCTTTCTTAAAAAGGGATTTATTATAACAAAATACATCATTTTTTAAATCAGAAATTCCCTAAAACAAATATATAAACTAATAAAATAATTGAAATAATGATCACGTGTATAAAATTAATGCATGCTATACATTAATTTTAAATTAATCATGTTCAACCTTATGTATCAGCTAGTTACGAATGCTTCACTATAAAAACTGTTATTACTATTATTATTGTGACTGTGTAGTTATCATATATATGAAGCTGTTGTTGATGAGTAAATCTAGATATGTGTTGCATTTGATGATCACTACTTAGCCACAACAGAAAATACAAGCTGTTGGCACTGCTGTTCCTCCTGCTCCTGCTCCTGCTCCTCGGTTTCTTCTTTCTACATTTAAAATGGCACATTCTTGGGTTTTTCGCACAAACATTCCTGGAATAAAGTTAGTTAAACATATCTTAGTAAGTAACTTCTCCAAGCTCACACACTTCACCTCATGGAAATATCATTCATATGTGGTTTGACCAACAGCACAATGAACCTCTTTCTGTGCAGGCAATGTTTACCTAGTAAACTGGGTTAGGTAGCAAGTTTCCATTGTGACAATAGGAAATATAATGTATATACTCAGCTTGATCAGTTTATCAGTTTTATCATGTCTTATCATATTTATTTCCTGTATTGTTATAAGTGTATTATTTTAACTTACTACATGGAGTGTGATCGGGTCTTGTCAGGCCTTGTTGTTCTGTTTCTGATTGTGAGATGGCCTAAGGGCTAATCAATAAAATTACTACTACATTGTGGCAATATTGTCAGAATCATAAGTAGTAATTGTAATACAGACCAGTTTTGAATGATTAAATATAGATAATAGGCCTGGGTAACAACGGAAAAATTTGTTTCTAAAATCGATTTGTATTTGGGGTTTTTTTTTGTTTCGATATTTAAAATAATTACAAAATTTTCCCTTAAAAAAGTTAGGTATTTACGAAATTTCGTAAATGTGAAAAAAATTACAAAACATTAACGATTCGATTTCCGAAACAATAACGAATCGATTCGTTAATGGCGGACGCGACCGCGAAATACGCTAAAAAACCTCCAAAAACTTCTGAAGCTTCCCTCTCCCTCTGTTGTTGACTGTTGGTGTGATATTATAAGTTTTTTTCACTAATTAAACAAAAAACTTGCCCCAGACATGCGGAAATAATAACAAAACGACCTCAGAACAATAACGAAACGAATACAATAACGAAATACGAAGCATTTACAAAACGTGTTTAAAAATTCGTTTTTTAAAAAAATTGCTCCAGAATGGTTTTTTATCGTTTTGTAATTGAAAAAAATAACGAATTATTAACAAATTACGAATTAACGAAATGAAACCGCCCAGCCCTAATAGATAACCGTTCCATATTCATAATTGCTACTAAGAATTCTACACTGTAGAATTAATGCAATTTAACACCATATTCACTATCATGGCTCAATGCTATAGAATCCTATTATTCTTGCAGTAGTAGTTTTTATTTTTTCTATGTCTGAAATGGCACCACTTGTTTTTTCTTGCCAATGTTGTTTCCTTCTATATTTGAATGTGCTATCCTGTGAAGCTGTAAATTCTTACCAGATTATTCTGGGTCAGCATAATTCATTAGCTATTTAGATAAGTATACAGATCTAGTTAAGTATGCTTAACTAAATAACCTCTGCTGTCTGAGTTTCCAACCATCCAGATTTAATAGAAACATCATTCACTTTTGCCCTGATTACTAGGAGAATGAACCATCTTCTCCCCATGCAGCTGATGCCTATTAAAATAGACTGGGGGAGTCGCAGTTGTGGAAGAATAAGAATTATGACTATGTAGTGACTCTATATAGAGAACTATACATAGATTTATTCATCCACAACTGTCCCATAGTCACAATAGCTACTTAGAACCTAAAACGGAAGATAGCAAGGGAATTTGTTGGGCATTGCCGCAAATATGTGGGGCAGTGGGGGAAACCATCATCCTGTGTCCCTCATTGCCTGCATAACTACCTTCCCCATCACATAGGGGAAAGCACTGCCTCCTGGCTTTCCCCTGTGCTGAAACTGGCTTGCCTAATGAGAATACAGATAGCCACCTGTGTTCTCAGGGCTTTTTCCTAGGATTCTGCCAAGATGGAGCCAGGACAGAGCCCCACCAGAAGTAGCCTTGTGTCATGTGATGGGCTCTATCAGGCTCTGTCTTGGCTCCATCCTAGAAGCATCCTAGGCTGGAACCCAAGTCTCGTGTGATGAAGTTCTTAGTCATCATTGTGACTATTTCCACATCCATAACTCCTCCCACCACACTCCACCTACTTTACCAGGCATCAGTTGCATAGGGAGGAGGTCAATTTTTCCAGCGATCAAATCATAAGTGATGGATATTAGCATCAGCTTTGGGAATGAGCAATTCAAGAAAAGTTACTTAGTTAATTAACTGATATAGAGTAGTTACCATAATTATTAATTGTTTTTCCCAATCTTACTTCTTCTCTGAGGCTGTGTAGGATGTATGAGAGATCACAAGTGTGATGCAGTCTCCAGGCACATCTCTAGAAAAAACAGACTAGGGACAACAAAGTGGGTCTAATTCAGCTTTTGAAGATATAAAGATTTTATTGAACTATAGATGTTGTTGGTCTATTACTTCCCTAATAACTAACAATTGATTTTTTTTTTTGCTATGGCTAATGTGATTTGGGGGTCCAAAACTACTGTATATACAAGAGTATAAGCCAACCCAACTATAAGCTGAGGCACCTAATTTTACCACAAAAAAACTGAGAAAACTTATTGACTTGAGTATAAATCAAGAGTGGGAAATGCAGCAGCTACTGGTAAATTTATCCACACAATAAAAGTGAAAATATATATTTGAGTGGCTGGGGTGTCTGCTGCCTCCACAAACTCCCACAAATGACCCTCCCTCCAATGACATTGCAGGTTATAGCAAGTGCCATAAACATGTCCAAGAGCCCTGCCAATTTCCTCCAGAAATACCATCTTGCCCACCACCAAGCCTTTTGACCCTCTTCCTGTCCCTGGCCATTACTTGAGAGCCATGGGCCAGGGTTGCCAGCATCATGGCAGCTACTCCTTGTGGTTCCTCCCTCCCCCCCCCCCCCCCCGCCCACAGGGCCATGTGATAGTGTGTTTGACATCCAGCGTGGGGCTGGGATCCTGCAGAGCCAAAGCCAAAAATTCAATGGATGCTGGGGGGGGGGGGAGGAGGAAAGTCCACCTCCCTTTCTGTTGCTCCTCCATGTCTCTCTCTGCCTCTTTCTTTCTTTTGCTGCTGCTCCCACCTCTGCCACTTTCTCCTGATAAGTTGGAGTGTGGAGAACTAAAGAAGTGCATTGCTGCAGAGTGAAGTAACAAAGCTCTACAGTAAATCTGAAGTGTTATTTCCCTCTTTTTTTGTTCCTTTCCCTCACCTCCTAATGTGCCCCCAATTCCTCCTTTCCTTCCATTGAAAGTTTCCCCTTGAAAGAGGAGGAGGAGGAAAGAAAGTTAAATGCAGATTAGAAGCAGACCATGGGAAGCTGGGCTCCTGTGTAGAGAGGTGAGAGTCCTGGTGGGAAGGTGTGGGGCTTAAAGAAAGGCTTCTTTTAGCCCCATGCTTTCCCACCAGGATCCTCACTTGAGTATGTGCCTAGGGGAGGCTTTTTCAGCTTAAAAAGGGGCTGAAAAACTCAGCTTATACTCGAGTATATATGGTATATCTAGGGCTTCAGGTTTCCCACCCTTTCCTGAATGTTGCCTTATATTCATTACACATCCAGGTTAGGAGATGTAATTTTCATGGACCATCATTGTCTTGAAGTTCCCTATACACGGAATGGAATAAAAGAAGCAGAAAACACTCTGAGATAGAAAGCCACAAATCTAGGAGACAACAAAATAACCCTTCAAAATCCTTCCAGGAACACAATTCATATAAAAATAAATTTTGCTATAAAAGACAAAAGGAGAATTTTGCACTGCTAAGCAAATTATTTCTCTTCAAAGAGATCACATTAATGGGAATGCTGAGCTATAACTTTATGATGAATAATTGAGAAACATTGCAATTACAGGAAAATTTGCTTTGTATTGGGCTCATAAAAAATCACAAGTATAAGGATGAATATTATGTTTGCGTTAGTAGTAATTGCATTTGGTTGGCATCTGATTAGTCATGTTGGTTTAAAATGCAGAAAAGACGATTAATAAATTGGAAATTAATGAATGGGATAATGCAAAACATTTTCATGTAAATAAATCTTTAAAGTAATTATGCTTAATAATGCCATTTTATGGCAATGAGATTAGAGTATTTATATATAAACAAATTCCCTATATTTGTTGTATAGTAAATACATTAGTGAGTCTGAATTAAGCCAATGCTTTTAATCCATTACACACAAGTCTGCAAGCCTTTAAGGCAAACTCTGGCAGGTAATTACTATATTAACTAAAATAAGCAGCCCTTATAATAAGCAGGTCCCAACATAGCCTGTGCCACCTTTAATTCACATACATGCACGATTACCTACATCATTACCTATTAGCCATTATCAGCCTATTTACCTACATCATTTCAAACATGTACTCATTATTTTCATGCATCTACTTATTTGCATCGCTCTCTCTCTCTCTCTCTCTCTCTCGCTCTGCGTGTGTGTGCGTGCGCGCGCACACATATATCACACATATATATTATTCCACATTAGGAAGTGCAGTTTTCATCAAATTCTGGATCAGAATCATACTACTCTTCATAGAACTGGATCTTGATTATCTTGAAAAACTTTAACTGTATCCACTGCAGCAAACTGTAGCTTTTCCATACATAGTTTCAGTCACCAATTCGTTATTTGAAGACTACGCTTCAAGTGGCAGCTCTCCATGGACAGTTCCTGGGAAAAATTGAAAGCAAAATTGACAAAGAAAGAACATGGATGTGGCTCACAAATGGAAATTTGAAAAAGGAGACTGAGGACCTAATTCTTGCAGCCCAAGAACAAGCAATCAGAACAAATACCATCAAATCCAGAATTCAAAAGTCAACAACAGATCCCAAGTGTAGACTCTGCAAGGAAGCAGAGGAAACAATAGATCACATCCTCAGCTGCTGCAAGAAGATTGTGCAGACAGACTATAAGCAGAGGCATAACACAGTTGCTCAGATGATTCATTGGAACTTGTACCACAAATACCATCTGCCTGTGACAAAGAACTGGTGGGATCACAAGCCTGAAAAAGTTACAGAAAATGAATGTATGACACTACTCTGGGACTTCCAAATTCAGACTGACAGAGTTTTGGAGCACAATACTTATGACCTCACAATCATGTTTAAAAAATCAAGTATGGATTTTCAATGTTGCAATCCCAGGTGACAGAAGGATTGAAGAGAAACAACTGGAAAAGCTGACATGATATGAGGATTTAAAGATTGAACTGCAAAGACTCTGGCACAAGCCAATAAAGGTGGTCCCAGTGGGGATTGGCACACTGGGTGCAGTGCCTAAAGACCTTGGCCTGCACATAAACATAATTGGTGCTGACAAAATTACCATCTGTCAGCTACAAAAGGCTACCCTACTCAACTCTGCATGCATTATTCGGTGATACATTACACAGTACTAGACACTTGGGAATTGTCACACGTTTGATCCAATAGAACAACCAGCATTGTGATCTTGTTGTGTACTAATCTTGTTGTGTTTCATATTATTATTATTATTATTATTATTATTATTATTATTATTATTATTATTATTATTCCCCACCTCTCCTCGTGGCTCGAGGTGGATTACAAAACAATTAACATACATTAGCACAGCAAAAACATTACAAATAAACACACTAAAACATACCTCTATAAGTATTATACACCAAAATGTATCCCTACAAAATATATATTAAAACAAACAAAGCAGTGATCAAACAAAGGGCACTTAACATTCATGTTTAAAGATTGTCTGGGTAGGCCTTCTGGAAGAGATAGGTCTTTACATGGTTTTCAAATTCTGACATCTCATTTAGCTGCCAGAGTTCTTCCAGGAGGTCATTCCACAATTGTGGGGCAGCTGATGAAAAGGTCCTCTGGGTGGTAGTTGCCAGTTGGGTTCTGGGTGGTTGGAACGGATGCCTCCCAGAAGACCAAAGTGTGTGGGGCAGATTGTATGAGAAGGCAATCCTTTAGGTAACCTGGACCCAAAGCATAATATCCAAAATCCTTATATTAAAATTTATTCATTTTCAAAAGTTACAGGATCCCTCCTCCACTCCCCCTTTACTTAATCTGCTGAAACATGTTGACATAGTTTTCTATTTGTAAACTAATCAAACACTGTAATAAGCATCATAAAGAAACTGAAAATCTACCTTCCTTCTGATCTTTCAATTTAAAAAGTCATAATACAGTCATTGTCTGGGGATTTTATTTTTGGACCGTGCTTGTTTGCTTAAATATCACATTACCCTAAACAATCTGATCTTGCTAATTTCTGTTTTGTTTTGTTTTGATCCATAGTTCACACCTAAAAGAACAATTATAACTTTTAAGGGTATATTTGATCCCAAAATGTGTCTTATCCAAGCATATTTGAATTTGTCCTTCTGTTTATGTATTTGCTTGTATTGTGTTTTGAAAATTCAAGATGTATAATGATCTTATAAATCAATAGGCATATAAATGATTCAGATATTAAATAAAACTTTTAGGAGAATTATCGTTGTGTTTGTGTTTTGTATTTCAGAGGTAAATTATTCAGAAATGTCCACTCAGAATGTTTCCCTTGCAGAAACACGGAACACCTAGCATAATCATAGAGATGCATAACCTGAATCACATCTTGACTGCAATTCACAAAGCATTGACTTGTATTAGTCCATTCTCATCAAGGCATTTTCTGGTTTTAACTGATGGGTTTTGGCCTCAGTATGTCTTAAAGTATTCCACTCACATGAGTGCTTCTGTATAAGTGGGGCAAGTGACATCTGGCCTTCTAAATATTATTTCACTTATTTCACTCACATAAGTAGTGTTCCACTGGGGTTGGGGGAAGATGTCAGTTGCTTGGTTGCTAAATGGCACCAGAAGCTAAATGGCATCAGAAGGATTGCTAATCATGACATCAGAGACACCCACATGGGGGTGGTGATGGAAAAAAAAACAATGAAGCCTCCAGCAAAAACACTGTTTGAGGTACATAAAAATTAGGCTTCCTAGTGCTAATCGCTTGCAAACCACAAGCCTTAAAACCAAGCCAACTCCTACTGCAACAATTTGTCCAGGATGATACATGTAACACATCAGCAGAGGATTTCTATTTTAGCAGTCTTCTCTTTCTTTTATATTGCTCTTAGAATGATTACCGGAGCCACCGGTGGCACAGTGAGTTAAACCCCTGTGCTGGCAGGACCGAAGACCAGCAGGTTGCAGTTTCGAATCCGGGGAGAGCATGGATGAGCTCCCTCCCACAAGGATGATAAAACATCAAAACATCCAGGTGTCCTCTCGGCAATGTCCTTGCAGATGGCCAATTCTCTCACACCAGAAGCTACTTGCAGTTTCTCAAGTTGGTCCTGACACGACAAAAAAAATGATCACCTGCCAGTGCAATTGTTAACATCCAAGTGGCCAGATACTGGTCAAAGGACATTTAACCAACTACCAAACTCACAAGTTTTGTATTTGTCTGTTTGCTTGCTTTGTTCTGTTAGAAATGTAATATAATGGACTGGTTGCTCTGACACGACAAATAAATAAATTGTTAACATTTGTAAATGTAAGGTAACACTCCTTTCTTATGAAGATCTCATGGGGGTATGAACAGGAACTTCTGTTTTATATGTTATTTGAATAGGAAAACATGTTTTACTTTGTCTGAAGGATGAAATATAAAAAGTTCAGGAGATAATAAGGATATGCGAAAGACTATAGAAGCTAGTTCTTCGATTAATAAAATGTAGGTTAAAGAAAAACACGTCAAATGCCACATCATTCATATATGTGTGTGTGTGTTCCCAGACTGAACACTCACTCTGCATTGTGACTGTCAAAGAGAAAGATCAAAATATCACTTTATCACAGGGAAATAAGTTTCCATTTTTCTTAAGGTACAGATTCCTTCTTCTGTTACTTTAGTTTCTGCATCATTTCTTCATTTAGGGTCTCCCAAATGCTATTTCATGTCTGCTGAGAATGACATCTAGTGACTTGTGGCTCTGTTTCTGTGGGACAGTGAGTCAGTGTGGATTATAATAAACTCCTGAGGGTTACATGGGAGCTATCCAAAGTGCTGAATCTATTGGATTAATTATCTTTTTGGATTGCTGTGCATTGCATTCTCTCCTAACGTTTCACCCACATCTATGACAGGCATCCTCAGAGGTGTGAGGTTTGTTGGAAACTAGGCAAGTGAGGTTTATATATCTGTGGAATGTCCAGTGTGGGAAAAATAACTTTTGTCTGTTTGAGGCAAGTGTGAATGTTGCAAATGATCACCTTGATTAGCATTGAATTGTCTTGCAATTTCAAAGCTTGGTTGCTTCCTGCCTGGGGAAATCCTTTGTTGGAATACAAAAAAAAATCCTTTTGTTCACCTACTCCCAAAGTGAATATGAATGAACTCAACAAATAAATTTTAATAAATTAAAAATAGGGGTGCGGTTATTTATTTTTCTTATCACAACACCATGAGTGAAGGTTATCAGATATTCTTGAAAAAAAGATGGGCATTTGTTTTGTTCGTGTTAGCAAATTGTTCTGTCCACAGCTGGAACAGGGGAGGGGGGAGAGGCAAACAAGGTCATAGTTCAAGACTCATAAAAAAGAAAAGAAGTTCTCAAACCAACATCCTCCTTCCCCTTTCCATTCTAAGATTACTTCTTTGATCTGAACATCTTGTAAGCACTAAGTATATTCAGCCCTGTAATTTACTTGTGGGAGTGATAATACATACATGATAAGGACACAAACAGATGTTCAGACAGTGAAATATAGGCATATTGAACTGTAACTAATTGAAAACTAGAATGCTTTTGTAGGCAGAAACCTGTATGTTAAATGCCTATGAATGGTATGGTGGTCTGAGGGGATTAGAGAAAAGGAAACCACCAAGTTCACAGATCTGCTCAAGGACACATTATTTCCATTACCTAAAAGAAAAGAAGGACAATAGACGTTTTGTAGAGTGAACTTAATTTTGTTAAAACAGAATTAAAATTTTCAAATTCAAAACTGTACCCATGTTTTCTTTGGGTGGTATTTGAAATAGGAAGTCTTCCATCAGTAAAACTAATAACATTGAGGCAGTGATATATTTCATGGGGTGACAGCAACATTACAGGCATTTCACATACTCACAATCAGTTATTCTTAGTACAGTTACAGCATATAACAACAAGCTATAATTTTATTCAATGCTTATTGAAGAAAATCACCTTGTTTTTATCAAACACTCCTTTAAGCAATAGCACCTATATGGGATGTTTTTCCTTAGGTGGTATGATAGCCACCACTACACATGTTGATTAGTAGACGTAAGCCATTACACTCAGCTTGTCTATGGTTAATTATTATAATTTGTGCCCTGGCTAAATAGTTTAAATTCTTTCTAAGATATCACAATTAAGGATGTAAATGTGGATTACAATAGTGATTGGTTGATAAATATGGAGAATTGTTTACATAAATGCAGTCCAACTTGTTCACTTACAGTACTGAATGTTCACTACTATTTCTATTTATGGTGTTGGTATTCATGGTTTGAAATTAAATGGAAGGATAGGACCAAAAAATATAAAACTACTGCAAGTGAGACCTGTGTGATCTTTTTCTTTGGTAAAAGGGGGAGAACGTAATTCTGCTTTCATTCCAGTCCAGATAAAATCTTTTGCTAGCTTTGCTTTCAGATTTTGTCCCACAGCAAAAACATTAAAGAAAGCAAGAAAAATGTGCAAGAAATATTAGAAACATAAAACATATATATATATATATCTGATTACAAAAGAACAATGTATAACAATGTTCAATTTTGGTAACTCTCCCTCATCCCTATTTATCTAACTGTGTCAACTCTCAGTAGATGTTCATTAATGCCCCATAATTGCACATCTGTCCTTCAATTTATACACACAAGCTTTAAAGACACATTTGTTCAACATTGCTTTTACTGTGCTTTAATTTGGTTCAATGCTATTGTAAGAATTTCCATTCATTTTTTTTCTAAGATATTTGTCAAAATGTGCATATTTCTTCATCTCTAGGATATAAACCGAAACCTGAAATATTTTTAAAGAAACACCAACAACCACTTCTGGGATGCTTCTGGGTTCTGTCCTGGGACACACCTACACTCACTGACCATTTAGGTTTGCGTGAAACTAGTAGAGACATAAGCAGTTTGACTGTATGAATGATTACATGGGAAGCCCTGGATCCAGTTTGAGACCAAGATAATGTTTATACATACCACAGGGCCTGGCCTTGAACCACTTCCAGGATCCACAATATCTTTTTCACAGCCATGAAGGAATTTTTAAAATCTCCTCTCTACCACAATGTGCATTACCAATCACTGGAGCATCCATCCCTTAATTGATTTCAGTGTGTGATGTGGTTTATAATTAGGCACACTGATCAAGGTCTTAACTCAACTTCCACTCAACTTTCTTCATCCCAGTTTAAAGCCATTAATGACCATCATGAAGTGCATTGTATAAACACCACACACTGAATCTCCCTTAAAACTGCATTATATTGTCAGTTTAGATGTGCACCTGGTCACCTGGTATTCTAATACAACACTCAAACCACTTGACTGGATTTCTTGAGTACTTGATAATATAATCTTAATTAGCAGCCACAGTATAAGTATTCTACTGTTTATTTTGCATTTGCTGTTGTGTAATTTTAATGATGACATTGAATGTTTGACTTTTATATGCATGTAAACTGCCCTGAGTCCCCATGGGGAGAGAAATAAAGTATCATCATCATTATTATTCTATTATTCTATTATTATAACTCTAACTCAAGAAAACAAGGAACCGTGGAAGATCAATTCATGTAATAACAACAACCAGTTCCAAGATTCCACTATAACCCTGCATAGTCCAAATAAAAAAGGAATTAGTTGACACAGATGTCCAGATGTGGCTTGGATGCCATAATAAGAATTTAAACAACTCTTGATGCACAGCAATAGTTTATCAGTAATAAAGGAACCAAACTGAAATCAAATTCTTTTCAAAGTGCATTTAGGAGAGATATTATAGCATCTGTTCATGGCAATAAAACAAAAGTTGCACCTTAAGACTACAGAGAGATCCTAGACAACAGACTTTTCCTGTAGATATTTAATTTTGACCCTTATGTTTTCAGAGATACATCCACTCAAAGTAAACAATATTATGCTAGATCAGAGGTGGGAACTGTAGCCTGAAGACCAGATCAAACCAACTTCTGGCACTTAAATCTTTTCAGTAATTAGAGATAGTTGATAAGAAGGTATTTAAAGGATAACTAATGGTTTTACAAAACTGAAGTTGACTTTTTTAATTAGAGAAGTTATTTCATTGAACTGAGCTTTGCTTCGCAGTCTAGCAAGCTGTTTTATTGAGTCCTGCTGCTACCCTGGGTGGTTGTTATTGTTTATTTATTTTTGGGAAAATATTAGAATTGTTTAAAAATTCATCTGGCCAAATTGAATGTATTTGGTCCCACTCCTTAATACTGTTGGAATGTGTACCTAGCACTCTTCCCATATTGGGATTCAAAAAGAAAATTCTCCAAAAATGATCTTTTGGTTCTCTAGGGATGGTGCTGAGAAAACGTAAAATATCAGAGCACTTTAAGGACATTATTCATGTCAAGCATAATAATAAGCACATTTTACATACTACTTTATACATTCTGATCTATAATTTTTTTAATTTAAAAAACCAAAGCATAAAGTGCACATTTGTATTATATTGCTAAATTACAGATCCACAATTACAAAAATATTAGATTTAAACAAAAGTATAAATTGAATCCTTCTACTGCAATTATGAAATTGTACTCATTTGTTGTGTAATAACCCGCAAGACATATTTTCCGGGTGATAAGCATATCTGTGCCCTGCTTTCATGTGAATCTGATAATATCTGCCTATCAACCAATTCCGAGGTGTCTCCTGAGCACTGAAGCTTAGAGGTTATCAAAGAAACCAGGAATGAGCTTTAAAACTATAGCAAAAAATTTTCCCCTCTAGAGTAAATAGCAGTTATCAGTGATCTGGAAGAAGGTACAAAAATTACTGCTGAAAAGATTTGTGGATGAGCCAAAGATTGGCAGAGTGGGAAAAGATGATGTGTGTTGCTTATTTAATGTAACTCTCCAGAATTGGCATTTTAATAGAGATGAATACAAGGTCACAGAAAAGCTATAGCCTCCTCCTAGGAAATGTGAAAACCTGTCTTGCATAAAACTATGCTGTTTTTGGAAAAGATTCCACCTAGATGAGCAGAGTAGCCAAAGAAAGGAAAATGACTTTCTGACTTGATTAGTGGGAATCAGAGCATGAATAGGCATAATAATAATAATAATAATAATAATAATAATAATAATAATAATAATAATAATATCATCTGAGGAGGATATAAAGCTGTCAACAATAATCAAAATGTTCTGTCTTAGAATTTATTTGTTGTGTCAGGGCAACCAGTCAATTATATTACATTTCTAACAAAGCAAACAGACAAAATACAAAATTTGTGAGTTTGGTAGTTGATTAAATGTCCTTTGACCAGTATATGGACACTTGGAGTGCTTCTGGTGTTGCTGCACGAAGGTCCTTCATTGTGCATGTGGCAGGGCTCAGGTTGCATTGCAGCAGGTGGTCAGTGGTTTGCTCCTCTCCACACTTGCATGTCAAGGATTCCACTTTGTAGCCCCACTTCTGGAGGTTGGCTCTGCATCTTGTGGTGCCAAAGTGCAGTCTGTTCAGCGCCTTCCAAGTCGCCCAGTCCTCTGTGTGCCCAGGGGGGAGTCTCTCATCTGGTATCAGCCATTGGTTGAGGTTCTGGGTTCGAGCCTGCCACTTTTGGACTCTCGCTTGCTGAGGTGTTCCAGCGAGTGTCTCTGTAGATCTTAGAAAACTATTTCTTGATTTAAGTCGTTGACGTGCTGGCTGATACCCAAACAGAGGATGAGCTGGAGATGTCTCTGCCTTGGTCCTTTCACTATCAGCTGCTATTTCCCGGCAGATGTCAGGTGGTGCAATACCAGCTAAGCAGTGTAATTTCTCCAGTGGTGTAGGGCGCAGACACCCCGTGATAATACGGCATGTCTCATTAAGAGCCACATCCACTGTTTTAGTGTAGTGAGACGTGTTCCACACTGGGCATGCATACTCAGCAGCCAAGTAGCACAGCGCAAGGGCAGATGTCTTCACTGTATCTGGTTGTGATCCCCAGGTTGTGCCAGTCAGCTTTTGTATGATATTGTTTCTAGCACCCACTTTTTGTTTGATGTTCAGACAGTGCTTCTTGTAGGTAAGAGCACGGTCCAGAGTGACTCCCAGGTATTTGGGTGCGCTGCAATGCTCCAGTGGAATTCCTTCCCAGGTGATCTTCAGAGCTCGGGATGCTTCTCTGTTCTTGAGATGAAAGGCACATGTCTGTGTTTTAGATGGGTTGGGGATCAGCTGGTTTTCCCTGTAATAGGCAGTAAGAGCACCTAGAGTTTCGGAGAGCTTCTGTTCTACCATCTCAAAGCTCCCTGCTTGAGCAGTAGTGGCACGATCATCAGTATAGATTAAACTCTCTGTCCCTTCTGGCAGTGGCTGGTCATTTGTGTAGATGTTGAACATGGATGGAGCAAGCACGCTCCCCTGAGGCAGGCTGTTCTTCTGTTTCCGCCATCTGCTTCTCTGGCCCTGGAACTCAACAAAAAAGCTCCTATTTTGTAGCAGGTTTCCTATGAGGCGGGTGAGGTGGTAGTCCTTTGTGATATTATACATTTTTCTCAGGAGGAGGTGGTGGTTCACAGAATCATAGGCTGCAGACAGGTCTATGAACACAGCTCCTGTGATATGCTGCCTGTGATATATCACAGCTCCTGTGATATGAGTCAGGTTCAACGCTTGCGATGTGCAGCTTTTGCCTTTTCTGAAGCCAGTTTGCTGTGGGATCAGACATGGGTCTATTTTTTCCATAATTCTATGCAAAATAAGTCTCTCCAGAACTTTGTAGAGGTGGCACACCAGGGAGATTGGTCTGTAGCTTTTTGGGACATTACAGTCTTTGCCTGGCTTCAAGATGGCGATGACTCTTGCTTTCCTCCAGATTTTGGGGATCTGACAGGATGCAGTGCAGTTGTTCATCAGCTCCAGCAGCCAGTGTCTTGTCTTGCAATGCCTCTAGCATTACTGTTAAATTACCTTAGCTTACAGACATCAAATAATGCCCCAAGGGAGGGACATCTTGGATTTATCTCCTTCAAATTGTTCATCTTTTGAATATTATATTTTGGGGGATGGGAAAGCAAAGGCATTTATTTTAAGAATATTAACCCATGCTTTCAACAGGTGATTTATTCCTGCTATATAAAATGAGAAATTCACTTGCATTGATTGAATACAGTCATTTTCATTTACCCCATTGTTCAAACGAGCATTGATGAACACTTTATTATAATTCTACTACTATGGTAATATTGAGCTTGTAATGGAAATAACAATCAGTCCTGCCAAATTGATAAATTAGGATAAATTGTTAAATTGCTGAGTTACCTTGAAAGTGTCCCATCATCTCAATACTCTCTCAAGCCCGGCAAAACTCAATGCAGTCCCAAAACACCCCAAAAGGCACCACAATTTAATCAGAAGTCAAAATACACAGATCTCATGTGGTTTCTGTTCTTGGGAAATCAAGATCCCACCACATCTTACAATTCTCAATGGTGTTGATAGCTGAAAGCCAAGAAGGAAATAAAACAACCCTGCAATGAGGCCTGCAATGAGGAAATGGTTTCTTATGAAATCTGCTCTTTATGGGAAAAAGTGAAAAAGTGAAATGACCCATGTTGATCCAAGCCATAGAAATTTTAAGAGGATTTCATAATTACATATAATGTATACCTGTACTAAACCAAAGTCTGCTGTCACTAATGAACCAGGTGAGGGCAAATAAACTAAAATTTCATCTAGACAAGCTAGAGGTGTTCCTGGTCTGCTGAAGGGCAGATCAGGAGACATGGATTCAGCAGATACACTCCCCCTGAAATCTCACATTTGCAGGTTGGCTATGATCTTGGACTAAGATCTGAACTTAAGTAGATTTCCGCAGTGGACAGGAGTGCATTTATACAGCTAAGATGAAAGATCAGGCTACAATGGCACATATCTTGCTTAATTCCCATGTGGGTTACAGTAATGCACTCTGTATTAAGCTGCCTTTAGAAATATTTTGAAACTTCAGTGGGTCCTAAGTGCTATATCCAGATTATTCCCTGGGGCAAGTGATAGGTAACATACTGTGTTACCGTCTTGCTCAGACAACTTCAATAGTCACTTATCTGTTTCCAGGCAAATTTCAAGTTAGCTATGACCTTTGAATCCCTACATAACTTGGGTCCATACTGTTTGAAAAAAATCATCTCTCTATATGACCCTGTCTATGCCTATGATTCACATAGGCTGGCCTTCTTTCAGTCTCACCACAATCTCAGGAATATATAGTGAAGATAATCGGGGAGAGGCTTCTTCGTGGCTGTTTCAAATTATAGAACTCCCAATATGGAACAAATAGGCACTCCAGCAGCTACTGCAGAGGCAGGAGGGAGTGCAAACCATTCAGTGCTACTGAACATAATTCAGCATTGCTGGATGGCCACCCTAACATCCCCTCCCAGGTCCGTAGCCAGGATTTCATTTCAGGGGGGGGGCTGAATTTTGGGGGGGGGGAGGTTGGGGGGGCTGAGTTTTGGGGGGGGCTGAGTTTTGGGGGGGGCTGAGTTTTGGGGGGGGGGCTGAGTCTGAGTGAAAGAGGGTCTAGCCTAGCAAACCTTTTGTATCATTACCCCAATACCCCCATGCATATGGGATATATTGAGTATGGTGATCAGATCATGATATGAATAAACATAACAGCTTAAATAATGCACCAGTAAGGCCTTTTCGCGAGCCACCATGAGAATTTGGGGGGGGGGGCTGAAGCCCCTCGAGCCCCACACCTGGCTACATGCCTGTCCCCTCCCATCTACCATGTCAGAGAGGTCTCCAGATGCAGCACAGCTCCCACCTCTTAGCTGTCACCTGCAGTGGCATCAGCTGCGGTGACGAGGAAGGGGAGAACAGGGGAAAAACAGAATCTCCCCTCTTCTCTCCTGCCCCCACTTTCCAGATTTCCCTGTCATCCAGGCTGATGTCACCACAGATGATGACTGACAGGTAGCACCTGCTGTGACACAGAGGGCAGAAGAAAACAGTAACTACCATTCTGTGTCCCTGGGCTGCTCAGACCCAGGAAACATAGGATGACAGGGAAAACAGTCATGGCTGGTTCTGTTCCCGAACCAGCAAACTGTTCAGAAATTCTCAAAGTCAGAGGATATTCCAAATTCTGAGCCAGAATTCAGACTATTCCAGAATTCAGACTGTTATGTAGCTATATTTTGCATACTTATGATTCTCCTTTATCTACATACATAGAAAGAAAAATGATATTAAATAAATCAGCAAACAAATCAGCAAACAAACTAAAGACTGAGTGACTGTAATCCCACACTCCAAACCATATATTCATCTCTGTGATATGTTTGAGTGAGCAGAATTATAGCCATTTACAATCTTTAAGGTATTATTTATTTATTTATTATTTATTTGCTTTATTTCTATACCGCGTTTCTCAACCTATAATAGGTGACTCAATGCGGTTTACACAATATTAATTACCACAACAATAACAATTAAAACACAGCATACCCAATAACAAACACACAACCATTCATACAGTGCCTCGATCGCAACCAAGATCCAGTCTCATATCCTTATACCGTTCCTATGTTCAGTTTACCGTCATTCTGTGTACAATTGCGCTGATTAGCCAAACGCTTGCTCAAAAAGCCAGGTTTTGAGCTTCTTCCTAAATGCCAGCAACGAAGGGGCCTGTCTGATGTCGCTTGGTAGGGCATTCCATAACCGAGGGGCCACCACCGAGAAGGCCCTGTCTCTCGTTCCCGCCAACCGTGCCTGTGACGCAGGCGGAACCGAGAGCAGGGCCTCCCCGGACGATCTTAATGTCCGTGTCGGTTCATAGGAGGAGATGCGTTCGGAGAGGTAGGTGGGGCCGGAACCGTTTAGGGCTTTGTAGGCTAATGCCAGCACCTTGAATTGTGCCCGGTAGGGAATTGGCAGCCAGTGGAGCTGGCTCAACAGAGGAGTGGTATGCTCCCTGAGAGCTGCTCCTGTTAGCAACCTGGCTGCCGAGCGCTGGACCATCTGGAGCTTCCGGGCAGTCTTCAAGGGCAGCCCCACGTAGAGCGCGTTGCAGTAATCTATGCGGGATGTGACCAGAGCGTGGACTACCGTGGCCAAGTCCGACTTCCCGAGGTACGGGCGCAGCTGGCGCACGAGCCGAAGCTGTGCAAATGCTCCCCTGGCCACCGCTGAGACCTGAGGCTCCAGGCTCAGCGATGAATCCAGGGTCACACCCAAGCTGCGAACCTGCGTCTTCAGGGGGAGTGTAACCCCGTCCAACACAGGCTGTAACCCTATGCCCCGTTCGGCCTTTCGACTGACCAGGAGTGCCTCTGTCTTGTCTGGATTCAACTTCAATTTGTTCACCCTCATCCAGTCCGACACAGCAGCCAAGCACCGGTTCAGGACCTGAACAGCCTCCTTAGAAGTAGGTGGAAAGGAGTGACAGGTATGACAATGTTTCTTTAAATTTAATCTTATATAAGGTTGAGAAAGCAGAGCTATTGGAACACATGTATAAACTGCCAATAACCTCTTCATGCAATTAACTTTCTTCCTAAAGCATTGACACTGTTTAGTTCTCAGAGTAACACACAAAAGGAACATCATCTCTTAGAATAAAGAAAAGGTTTTTTCATTCCCTTGATGCAAATCCAATTACTGCTAATGCAGATTTAAGTGCATAAAAATAGTGTAAGCTTGCCTGATGTATTAAAGTATTATTTTTATTTATTTATTTGCTTTATTTCTATACCGCGTTTCTCAACCTAATTAGGTGACTCAATGCGGTTTACACAATTAATTACCACAACAATAACAATTAAAACACAGCATACACAATAGCAAACACACAACAATCATACATAATGCCTCGATCACAAACAAGATCCAGTCTCATATCCTTATGCCGTTCCTATGTTCAGTTTACCGTCATTCTGTGTTCAATTGCGCTGATTAGCCAAACGCTTGCTCAAAGAGCCAACTTTTGAGCTTCTTCCGAAACGCCAGCAGCGAAGGGGCCTGTCTGATGTCGTTTGGTAGGGCATTCCATAACCGAGGGGCCACCACCGAGAAGGCCCTGTCTCTCGTTCCTGCCAGCCGTGCCTGTGACGCAGGCGGAACCGAGAGCAGGGCCTCCCCGGACGATCTTAATGTCCGTGTCGGTTCGTAGGAGGAGATGCGTTCGGAGAGGTAGGTGGGGCCGGAACCGTTTAGGGCTTTGTAGGCTAACGCCAGCACCTTGAATTGTGCCCGGTAGGGAATTGGCAGCCAGTGGAGCTGGCTCAACAGAGGAGTGGTATGCTCCCTGAGAGCTGCTCCTGTTAGCAGCCTGGCTGCCGAGCGCTGGACCATCTGAAGCTTCCGGGCAGTCTTCAAGGGCAGCCCCACGTAAAGCGCGTTGCAGTAATCTATACGGGATGTGACCAGAGCGTGGACTACCGTGGCCAAGTCCGACTTCCCGAGGTACGGGCGCAGCTGGCGCACAAGCCGGAGCTGTGCAAATGCTCCCCTGGCCACCGCTGAGACCTGAGGCTCCAGGCTCAGCGATGAATCCAGGGTCACACCCAAGCTGCGAACCTGCGTCTTCAGGGGGAGTGTAACCCCGTCCAACACAGGCTGTAACCCTATGCCCCGTTCGGCCTTTCGACTGACCAGGAGTGCCTCTGTCTTGTCTGGATTCAACTTCAATTTGTTCACCCTCATCCAGTCCGACACAGCAGCCAAGCACCGGTTCAGGACCTGAACAGCCTCCTTAGAAGTAGGTGGAAAGGAGTGACAGAGTTGGACATCATCTGCGTACAGATAACACCGCACCCCGAAACTCCGGATGATCTCTCCCAACGGCTTCATGTAGATGTTAAACAACATGGGGGACAGTATTGAACCCTGCGGGACCCCACAAGACAATGGTTGTGAGGACGAGCAGCTGTCCCCCATCAACACCTTCTGGGTACGACCCTCTAGGAAAGACCGGAGCCACTGTAAAACAGTGCCTCCAAGGCCCATTCCCGCGAGGCGTCCCAGAAGGATACCGTGGTCGACGGTATCGAAGGCCGCTGAGAGATCCAGCAGGACCAACAGGGACACACTCCCCCTGTCGAGCTCTCTGCGGAGATCATCCACTAAGGCGACCAGGGCTGTTTCGGTACCATGTCCCGGCCTAAAACCAGACTGTGCCGGATCCAGATAATCCGTGTCTACCAAGAATACCTGGAGTTGTGAGGCCACCACACGTTCCAGGACTTTGCTCAAAAAGGGAAGATTGGAAACAGGCCGATAGTTGACGAATTGAGTGGGGTCTAGTGATGGTTTTTTCAACAGCGGTTTTATTACAGCTTGTTTTAAGCTGGCTGGAATTTTGCCTTCCCGAAGGGAGGCATTAACCACCACCTCCACCCACTCGGCCAATCCCCCTCTGGCCTCCTTTAGAAGCCAGGATGGGCAGGGGTCTAGGATGCATGTGGTAGCTCTCATTCCTCCAAGTATCTTGTCCACATCCTCGGGTTTCACCAATTGAAATGAATCCATCAAAATCGGACAAGCAGATGCTCGTGTTACATCCTCAGAGACTGCCGTTAACGTGGTATCCAGGCCAGAGCGGATCAAAGCGACTTTGTCCGCAAAGAACCGAGCAAATGCTTCACAGCGGGCCGTCGAGTTGTCAGGGTTCCCATCCGGAATGGTGGGGTTCAATAGCCCTCTGACAACTCGAAACAGCTCCGCCGGACGGTTCTTTGCGGACGCAATATTGGCCGCAAAGAAGGCTTTCTTTGCCGCCTTTATTGCCACGGCGTATGCCCTTAATAGGGCAACAAACCGTGTTCGATTTAACTCGCTCGGGTCCGAACGCCACACGCGCTCTAGTCTCCTCTTCCTTCGCTTCATCGCTGCCAGCTCCTCGTTGAACCAAGGTGCTGGTTTAGCTCGGCTACTTGAGAGGGGACGTTCCGGAGCAATCGTGTTTATGGCCCTAGTCATCTCCCCATTCCAGAGAGACACCAGGGCTTCAACAGGATCACCAACCGAGGTGGCAGGAAAATCCCCAAGAGCCATCAGGAATCCGTTCGGATCCATAAGCCTCTTGGGGCGGACCATCTTAGTGGGTCCCCCACCTCTGCAGAGGTTGGAAGGTGTGGTGAGTCTAAATCTGACCAGATAGTGGTCGGTCCATGGCAACGGAGAGGTGGATAACTCCTCAACACCGCCACCTTGCTCCCATCCCTGACAGAAAACCAAATCTAATGTGTGTCCCGCACAGTGGGTGGGGCCAGATACTTGTTGGGACAGCCCCATGGTTGCCATGGATGACATGAAGTCCTGAGCCGCTCCTCCTAAGGTAGTCTCGGCATGTACATTGAAGTCCCCCAGCACAAGAAGCCGTTGAGACTCCAATGCCAGGCTCGAGACCACCCCCGCTAGCTCAGGTAGGGAGACCGTAGTGCAGCGAGGTGGGCGGTACACTAACAGAATCCCTATTCTGTCCCGGTCGCCCACCCTCAGGTAGACACACTCGAAATTGGTTGACTGTGGGATGGGGCCTCTGGTCAGAGAGATAGAATTTTTATAGACCACCGCAACTCCGCCTCCCCGCCCTCCAGGTCTCGACTGGTGCTGTACGGAGAATCCTGGCGGACAAAGCTGGGTTAAATTTACTCCTCCAGCTTCATCCAGCCAGGTCTCCGTAATGCACGCCAGATCTGCCCGCTCCTCCAAGATTAGATCTTGGATGAAGGATGTTTTGCCATTAACAGATCTGGCGTTCAACAGCACCATCTTCAACCCAGAGGGACTGCCATCCTGGGTACACCCACTTACCAAGTCAGGAGACCGATTACAGGTGATTAAATTGTTTTTCTTTCTTTTTTCCCTAGGCCGAATTTGGGTTGTTAGATTTTTACTATTTCTACGCCGAATTAGCCGAATTAGTGGTCTCCCTTTCCCGTATCTCCCCCTCCCCGTCACGGTTTCTATGGGAGCCCCCCGGTCAATGGAATACCCCTCTTCCACCATATTGCACTTGGAATTCGTAGTTTCAACCCATGATTTGTTCCAGATTATTTGCTTTTGCCACCCAGTCTCAGTCCAATTCTTTCCTACTCCTGCTATGCTGTTTCCAGGGTCCCTCCACCCGTTCCACCCTCTATTGTCCTCCCAGTCCACCAGTAACACAGTAAGCAGAAACCAAGGGAGGGATGCTGACATTAGGGAACAGAGTTGATACAGGGTTGAATTGGAACGTTAGGATTCACGTAGCAGTAGGTCTTAAAATGCTAGGTCTTAAAGTGCTAAAAGTTTAAGTCTAGAGCTGTTAAAGTGCATACAGTATCGCGAAGTACTCAGTATTTCTTAGAAAATCATATATTAATTAATACCAATCATAGCAATAGGTAAGAATTTTGAAATAGCTTTGTTAGCCCTCTTCAGCAATAAAACATGAGGAAATAATTAAATAATAGTATCCACTATTTGACAGCTTTTGTGAAGTGACACCTTTCTAATTTTAATTGGTTTTCCCATGAAGAGTTGTTAATAGAAGAATTATTGACAGCAGAGGAGTGTGATGCATTACCTTGTGAAGAAACGTAACTGCAGCCAGATTGAGAGCTAGGCAGATAGATTCAGTTGAAAATGTTAATTGAAGAGGAAGTTAAGAGAAACAGTAAGAGGAAGTTGATAAGAATTACAAGAAGACCAGAGGGAGGAAGACTAATGAGTGGAAAGGAGTACTAGCACAAGGTTGGTTATTGGAAGCATTCTTCAAGAGAGCATTTTCATTCTGGTTTTATATTTGGTGCAGATATTCAACTGCAATTATTATTTGTTATTCTTTACCAACAAATAATGAATATCATTTTCCATAAATTGGGAGTGTGTTGACTATTTGTTCTCCTAGATACTAACTAAAATTCCTTGAGATTTACAATATTGGGTGAGACCCATGGCAGTAAAAGTATGATAGCTGGGACCCAACAGTATGCTACTCGCACAAGGCGGTTCAAAATAGAAGAACAGAAGATGACCCCATTGTAGGTCAGAAAAGGGGGACACAATAAACAGGGGACCATTGTGGTTAAGGCAAGTAAAGGAATGTTCAAGTTTTTTTTTTACTGTTAAATGCTAAACCACGGCTTACAAAGCCGGTAACTTCTATTACTTCTATTAGTTAATATGAGAGACATTCAATGAGATAGCTGTTCTGGCTTTTTTAAAGTTTCCCCACTTGAACATTTACAATAATGAAAATATAACAAAATTTCGTGTCAGAAGCGAGTTGAGGGTACAGTTAAAATGCATTTAAAAACACAAAGTTTAAAAACTTGGCTGTGCCAGAGCACAGCCTGTTCAGCTAAATGTCCTTTCTCCTGTGACCAGAAGCTGGCCACTTGGAGTGCCTCTGGTATTGCTGTGAGAAAGTCTTCCATTGTACATTGGGCAGGGCTCAGGTTGCATTGTAGTAGATGGCCTGTGGTTTGCTCTTCTCTGCACTTGCATGCTGTGGACTCCACTTTGTAGCCCCATTTCTTAAGGTTACTTCTGCATTTCAGGGTGCCAGAACACAGCCTGTTCAGCACTTTCCAGGTCGTACACTGTTCTTTGTGCCCAGGAGAGAGTTTCTCATATGGTCTCAGCCATTGATTGAAGTGCTGGGTTTTATCCTGCAATTTTTTGACTCTCACTTGCTGAGGTGTTCATGTGAGTATCTCTGTAGATCTTAGGAAGCGGCTTCTTGATGTAAGGCGTTGACATGCTGTCTAATATCCAAACAGAGGATGGGCTGAAGATGTCAATGCCTTGGTGCTTTCATTGCTGGCTGCTACTTCCCTCCAGATGTCAGGTGGTGCAGTACCAGCTAAACAATGTTATTTCTTCAATGGTGTGGAGCATAAACATCCTGTGAATCTCAATGTTTTCCATTGTGAATCTCAATGTTTTCCACACTCAGCATGCATATGCAGCAGCAGAGTAGCAAAGCACAAGAGCTGATATCTTCACTGTGTCTGGTTGTGATCCCCAGGTTTAGAGAACTGAAGTGGGTAAAGTGGATTGTATAGAGCAATCATGGTCATCTCTTTGTTGAATGGATAGGAGCAACTCAACTATGAAGCTAGGATCTTTGGGTTATTTAAGTTCAGAGTTAGGAAGAGGTGAGTAAAGGCAAACATGACAAATATATAAAGCTACACATGATATGGAGAAAATGGATTTACCACCTAGAATTGATTTTAAAGGATATTATTCAAATTAATGGAGGATAAAGCTACTAAACAGTTGCTAGTTAAGACAGCTATGTATATTGCATAGTATTAGGGGCAACATGCCTTTGAATACCAGTTGTGGGAGGGGTACATAAAAAGGAGAATGTCATAGTTCTCATTTCTTGCTTAGTCGGTGTCCCAGATACATTCATATGGCCACTTGACTCAATAGATCTTTACTCTGATCAAACATGTTTCTTCTACCATTTCTAAAATGCTTTAGTAGAAGTGATTTCTTTTATTAGCATTCTGCTGTTCAGTCTATTAAAGGCTGGAATGAGTTCTGCCAAAAGATAAGGAAAACAATTACTCTTTGATACACTGATAGAGCAAGAATATTAACTCTATCCTCTCTCTCCAACCAGCTAAACACCACATTTGGGTGTAGCAGTTAGACAGACTGTGTAGATCACATTTTTGAAGGTCACAGATCAATCAAGATTATTTTATCTGTGTACAAAACCACAAGGCACGATAAAGCAATAAGAATGCTGTAAGTCTCCAAGAAAGATTGCCTTATTGAGTGTTAATTCTAAAGCTCTTAGAGCAGTAAAATAAAATCAAAAACCTCTAAATGAAAAAAGGATTTTTGGGAAGAACTATATAAAAACTCAACAGCAATGAATGTCCAAAAAAACCCCACAGGTTCTATACAAGAAGAGAAATGACAGATAGCATACACAAAATATTTATGTAGACACTCATGAGTATGAATGTCATAAGTACAGATCTGCAATTTGAATCACAAGTTTCAAATGCCCAATGATGAGTTTCAAATACCCTATGAAAAGAGAAGGTTTTATGATTTTGAAATAAGTTTCTTAAAGCTGCTATGGCTTAAAGCAACTTACCAGTATTTCCAATTCCATTAGACTTTAAATATCTGAGCAAAAAAAATGGAAACCACAATTACAGAATCTGTTGCGTTACTAGGATGATCTCATACTTAAACAAATTCTCTGGTTTAAAAAATCATTTCTTATCTTTTTACAGATGTAACTGTGAAATGTGCTCTCTTTGCATTGTTAATTAGTCAGCTGAACAGATGGCAAAGCTTTTAATTGAAAGGAATAGTCCCATTACAATAACTACAGTGAATGCAGATCTTTGCTGTTGCAGAAGTAATCACCATAGTATCTTGTGGAAGAAAACAGGATATCATTGTTAATATGTCATAAAAAACAAGGCCATTTCTTTAATTCATGCTTGTTTCAACATTAAAAAAAATTAAACCAGTGATATTTAATACTTAATGCTAAAACTATTAAATGTTCTGAATTGTTGTTTTCAGGTGTTTTTTTTTCTTCCTGGGGGGATTTAGCAAGACTAGAAAAAAAATCCTATGAAATAGATCAGTGGACTCTCTAATTCAGGATTCTCTTTCTCAAAGTCAGCAACCATATGTCTCTGGAAATCCAACAAACAAGATATGATGATAGATCCTTAGCAGCTTAAATGAAATGGTACAGTGCCATTGAATCTGGCATTTTCATATAGTCATTACTGTCAGATTCCATTGATACAACACATTCATTTTCCATATATGTCTAGCCAGATTCACCTATTGAGTACCAGCTGCTAGGTAGCAATCTTGGGAAATGAGTATTCTCAGTTTTCCAATGATGATTAGGAAAATTCCCGCCTATTTACTTTACTTATTTCTATTTCTTCTGACTCTCAAGTCCTGTTTTGAAAATTTTATTTACAACAATTCTCTAAAGAGCTGTCGAAATGTATATTATTGCTTTGAAGACTGTTAAACAGCAGAGACATACAAAAGTTCTGTTACCTTATTATACATTTGCAGTGCTTGAGAACTTTTAAGAAGGGTGTTGGTTCATCTGTTGATCCATCTATGAGGACAATTCCACATGGGTTGAAAGCCCAAGTCCAGAAGGTCATTCCAGGTAGAGATGGCTCTTTTGACAAAAAATGAGGCATGGGAAGCAAATCCTATTCAGACCCATAGGGCACAATCCCACACATTTGATTAAATGCTGTGATCTCCTGCATCTCTGTCAAGAGATAAAAGCAGGATGTAAATAATTATGATGATGATGATACAGAAAGTTTGCAAGGAGAAAATTACAGGGAAGATAATAACACACAATGGTTCAATAAAGATTGAACCTAAATTCTGTAGCCAGATTGCTCATTGGGGCAGGATATAGGGATCATATACCTCTTCATATGTGTTGTTAAATTGTCCAAGGAACAAAAAAAAAATCAAATTAAATTACTGTTCAACCAAAATTTCAAATGTGTGTTCCAAAACTGAAAATGCATAATATTCAGGACAGGCAAAAACACCCAGAGTGAAGTAGAAATTTATTTAATATAAGGTTTTCCTTATACTACTTCTTCCTGTTTCTTGTTTTTTGATGGAATGTATATTTTATGCATATAGCTATTACTGGACATTCTTTCAGTGTGAATATACTGTCTTTATTGGCATTTCAATTGCATATGATCACAGCAGAGCCTCTAATAGAAAATCTTGTATTCATCCTTTACCTAACAGCATGTTACTCTGTATTTCAGAGCTGATGAAGTTAGTCCAAAAGCTCAAGCAGAAATAATCAAATCATACCAAACTGAAAATTTGGCGGATTTAAATATTTCCAAAAAAAAAAAAAAATCCAACCCTGAGTGGCTCCAAGCCATTTAGGGTATTTATTGAAACCAATATTTATTTCACAATGAGTATTGATCCAATTGGTACCATTTTTTAATAACCAACATTTGTTATCATAAAATCTAATCTAAGTCCACATCACAACACCATGATAGCAGTTTATTATAGCAGTTTATAATAATTTCTGTTCACAATGTACAATTTCATAGTGGATAACTGGAACACATAAATGAGAAGACTCAGGTGGTGGCATGCACAAGGAGGATGAGAGAGAGGAGGATGAGAAAGAGAAGGAAAAAAGGAAGGCCTTTGCACTTGCCAGCACTTTCACTGCCTTGGGAGCTTCCCAATCCAGGGTGGAGAAGACTGACCCGGCAGCACGAGCAAGGAAGCAAGAGAAAAAAGGAGAGTCCCCCAAAGTATTAGTAGTAGTAAGCTCCCATTGCCAGACAACAGTTGTAATGGGAAAGCAACTCTTTGTAAAATCCTGTTTAGTCCCCTAAAATAACTGTTGTCTCACGCTTCGCTATTTGTATTTTTTTCAACCTCAGCCCCCCCCCCCTTCTTTTTTTTACACAAGCATTAACACAATCCATGGATAATATCACAACCCAACCAAAAAAATTATTGGTATCTTCATTTTTAGGCCTGTTCCTGGGGTTATTGGGGTGCTGATTCAGAAAATTGCATTGGATAGACCACATCAACTCTAGATTATTAAATATGGTTTTCTAGATTATTTTCTAGATTAAATATGGCAACTACAGGATGGCATATGTTCTGTATCAGAAAGTAGAGCTGATGTGGTCTATCCAATTTTCAGCTCCCCAAATAACCAAACCAAATCTAAAGTTGACCAAAAACTAATTCATAACCAGTTTGGTACTAATGTTGGAGAGTGGTCCCTGGTCACAAAAAGGCTGGGAACCACTGCTTTAGAAAATCATTGGTTCTTTTTGGACATTGTTTAATACACACATCTAATTCATAGTTATGCTGAATTTCACAAGTGCAACTGTTGCACATGGGTCTAAATCAGTATTCATCCAGATCCAGTAAAATCTATTTAGTTCATTCTATATTCAAAAATTAATTTATTGAATCTACTGTAATTGGAAATAACCCACAGGGTTCATGTAACTTCACAATCTTAGATGGTAAATAAACATGTATTCATGCCTTCAATGAACAAGGTGACCTTTTGAGATTGCAAAAACAGCCACTATACACTCCCTGTTGCACAATGAGAAAAAGGGGGCAGGTACATTCACAAATACACAATCAATTGTACAAATTGTTATTTACAATTGTTAAAGTAAGTTCAGAGGAAATAAGTTAAGAATATATATCCAGCTTTATTTTATTTTCAACAGACTATTTAAACTCAGATGATTAATCTGTGACTATGTTTCAAACAAACTCTCAAAGCAAATTCAACATTACCAAAGATGTTTTTTTTAAAAAAATGGAGCTATACAAACATACTTCAGAAAGTCTTCTCCATACAAATACTTACAAACCAAGTCTGAGCTTAATCTCTAGATCTAGTACTCTCCGTGATAAAAAATGAATAAATTAGATCATGTTTTATATATCTTGCAATCTTGGTATGCAAATCTGAACTATTTTTGCTAATGTGCTTCATATTTTCCATTCTCTGTGGTTGTATACATGCCACTAGGCTCTAAGTATAATCAAAAACGATGTTAAGTCTGAACTGAAATGCTCCATTTCTCAAAATGGGAAGGCTGCAGGGAGTGAAAACAAATATGAACTTGCTCCTCTTCCTATATGTCACAATTTCTAGTTTCATAACAAGTAACAAAAACACTAAAAGCCAAAAATGCAGTTTGGTAGAAGGGGCCATACATGTTGGCAATAGGGCTGTTCAAACATGGAAAAATTTGTTTCTAAACTCGATTCGTTTTTAGGGTTTTTTTGCGTTTCGTTATTTAAAAGAATTCCGAAATTTTCCTTAAAAAAAGTTCAATATTTACGAAATTTCGGAAATCATAAAACAATTACGAAACAATTACGAATCGATTACTAATCGATTCATTAATAGCGGCCGCGATCGCGCAATACGCTAAAAAAATTTCTGAAGCTTCCCTCTCCCTCTGCTGTTGACTGTTGGTGTGATAATTATATTTTTTTTTCACTGAGAAAACAAACAGCAACCCTAAAACTTGCACCAGACATGCGGAAATAATAACGAAACATTTACGAATCAATAACAAATCAATAACGAATCAATAACGAAACAATTACGAAACAATTACGAAACGAATTGGAAAAATTCGTCTCGTTTTTTAGTTGCTCCTGAATGGTTCAATATCGCTTCGTTATTAAAAAAAACCGAATTTTTAACGAATTACGAAATGAAACCGCCCAGCCCTAGTTGGCAAAGGACCTTATCCCATGGGGCGGGAAAAGTAGCATCACCTAACCGTGGTGTTTAGACTATGGCGTTGTAAATCCCTAAGTTCTGTTATTCATTACTTATCACATACCATCTGTATTGACTGGTTTACCTGTTACTATATATTTTCATCCTTATACCATGAGTGAGTGGATTCCCTAGCCTTTCTCCCCTTTAAAAAAAAGGTGTCTTACTTCAACAAGATACTTGGAGGAATGAGGCCAACCACATGCATCCTGGACCCCTGCCCATCCTGGCTTCTAAAGGAGGCCAGAGGGGGATTGGCTGAGTGGGTTAAGGCGGTGGTTAATGCCTCCCTTTGGGAAGGCAAGATTCCAGCGAGCTTAAAACAAGCTATAATAAAACTGCTGTTGAAAAAGCCATCACTGGACCCCACTAAATTCGACAACTATCGGCCAGTTTCCAATCTCCCCTTTTTGGGCAAAGTCTTGGAACGTGCGGTGGCCTCACAACTCCATGGTATCCTTCTGGGACGCCTCGCGGGGATGGGTCTTGGAGGTACTGTTCTGCAATGGCTCCGGTCATTCCTAGAGGGTCGATCTCAGAAGGTGTTACTGGGAGACACCTGTTCAACCCCACAACCTTTGTCTTGTGGGGTTCCTCAGGGCTCAATATTGTCTCCCATGTTGTTTAACATATACATGAAGCCGCTGGGGAAGATCATCCGGAGTTTTGGGGTACGGTGTCATCTGTACGCGGATGATGTCCAACTCTGTCACTCCTTTCCACCTGCTACTAAGGAGGATGTCCAGGTCCTGAACTAAGGAGGCTGTCCAGGTCCTGAGGGCGAACAAATTGAAATTGAATCCAGACAAGATAGAGATATTCCTGGTCAGTCGCAAGGCCGAACAGGGTATAGGGTTACGGCCTGTGTTGGATGGGGTCGCACTCCCCTTGAAGATGCAGGTTCGCAGCTTGGGTGTGATCCTGGACTCATCGCTGAGCCTGGAACCCCAGGTTTCAGCGGTGACCAGGGGAGCATTTGCACAGCTAAAGCTTATGCGCCAGCTGTGCCCGTACCTTGGGAAGTCTGACTTGGCCACGGTAGTCCATGCTCAGGTTACATCCCGTTTAGACTACTGCAATGCTCTCTACGTGGGGTTGCCTTTGAAGACGGCTCAGAAGCTCCAACTAGTCCAACGCTCGGCAGCCATGATTCTAACAGGAGCGGAGTGCAGGGAGCATACAACCCCCCTGTTGCGCCAACTCCACTGGCTACCAATCTGCTACCGGGCTCAATTCAAAGTGGTGGCGTTGGCCTTTAAAGCCCTAAACGGTTCCAGCCCAAGCTACCTATCCGACCGCATCTCTGCCTATGAGCCCATGAGGACTTTGAGATCTTCCGGGGAGGCCCTGCTCTCAATCCCGCCTGCATCTCAGGCACGGCTGGCGGGGACAAGAGATAGGGCCTTCTCGGTTGTGGCCCCTCGGCTGTGGAATGCCCTTCCTACCAACATTAGACTAGCACCATCTTTAATGGTATTCCGCAAAAAAGTGAAGACCTGGCTGTTTGAGCAGGTGTTCGAATAATTAGTGCAATGATTGGTTAATGAACACTGGAATGGATCAATGGATGACGAATTTGGATCATGTTTTGATGATGAGACGATAGTGAATGGCTACTGTAGTAATCGTTAATTGTTTATTGTTATTAACTGTGTAATGGATTAGGCTGTTAACTGTTTTTATATTGTACATTGAATTTCTGCTGTCTCTTATTGTTGTGAATCGCTGTGAGTCGCCTTAGGGGTGAGAACAGCAGTATATAAGCAAAGTAAGTAAATAAATAAATAACATTGCAAAGGATCAAACTGTCACAGTATCTCAAGATTAACATTAAATGCACTCTCCTAAATTAGTGCTATTTCTTACCTTTAACTTTTTTGGGGAAAAAATTATCATGCAAGGATTGGGCAGCTGCCTTATAGTACTGGGGACACACTACCTGGTAGGACACTGCCCAGAAGACAGCCCATTTGCCCACGTCATCATTTCTATTCAATGCAGGCAATTCTGACAACTCCCATCCCATATATATATATATATATATATATATATATATATATATATTGATGTTTTCTAATGGAATATCTTCATTCCTGAATTCTAGAGATGATCTCAGGCCATCTTCTCACCTCTCCCTTTTTTGGACTTTTTCAGATGTTTCCTTTATGAATCATAACAGGTACTGACAAGAAGTCCTTCTGCGTCATGGAATGGGCTCCACAAGTTTTCATTCCCTCAATGGATTGCAACTTTCTTTAAACTGGGGGCGGGGTGGTATAGAGAAAAAACTATAAAAAGTGGAAGATAAAATTGAGTAAAGAAATAGCTGAATCCAAGGAAGCAACAGAATTAGAGGAAGACAGAGGAGAGGTCAGCACTTGCAAAGAGACCTCAGAGTTAACATTTTGAAACTGCTGCTAGAAGTAGCAAGTCTGAACAGCAGAAATCAATTTCAGTTGTCTTGAGTGTGTCTTGACAGCATTGAAAAAGATGAAATGGCAGCTGAGTGCCATTGATGTACATACATCAGCTAGACCCGCAGTTGATGATGCATGTTAACTTGCTAAGGCCCCTTAAAATGGGAGTAAGTCCCATTCTTTAGTAAATGTTGCTTCTCAGCTTAGAAAAAAAAAGGCAATGAGTCATTTCTTAGTTGTTATTTTTTCAAGAGGACCATGCCACTAGTTTCAACTAGTGCAAAGTATATCATATTTGTAATATGTTATGGTCAGTGCTGAAGTGTGTTTCCTTTTTAACAAAACATTTACAGCAATAAAAAAAACCACTTTTCCCAAAATGACATCTTAACTAATTAATAGTTGTGCATCGTGCAATCTTACCACATTAATATCATTGTTATTAAGATGTCTCATGGTGCTTCCTCCTTCATTAAAAAGTAGGAGCAGCGTTACTTTTCATTAGTTTCTCCCCAGCTCTGCATTATAAATACTTCACTGAAGTATAGGATGTCCTTCACAAGTATCACAGTGTCATAATGTTCTAAGATTACTTTTATCATCAAGAGAAAATATCTTAATTTCTCCAGGATATAAAATGTGAAAGAAGAATGTATGTAAAGTCAGTCCAACTAGGGGAACAAATATATAGAATCCTTTTTACTTCTCCAAGACACTTTTTTTTATATACAGGGCTTTAGCTGTAGCATTGCTTTATTGATTCCTTAATATAGGGTCTATCTTGCTTGAGGGACACTATAAACGTAGCTTTGCTAAGGTCCTGAAATATCAATATTCATTTGTTTTTATTGATCTTCTTTCCACTTGTAAGTTTGGAGCTTAGTATTAATGTGTGATGACAACCTGCTTAAATTTATGCATTAAAATTCCATCTAACCGCTCATGCTGTTTATCAAAATGGCCAAGGCAACATTTTTATTTCCTCAAAACAATTACTTACTATGGCTTTAATCCTAAATACTATATATACTATACATATACATTTAATGCAATCAGAAATATATGTATACACACACATGTATATATTTGTCTCTTGTTAGTAATAAGTTCAAGGTTGAAAAGACTGAGAATCATATCTGTTGATTGCTTAAGATACCAAGAGTAATGTTTTCACTTTGAAAGGATGAGTAATGTAATGTGTTCCAGCAGAACTGAGTTTGAGGTATTATTTAGCTTATATAGAATCAGCCTAAATAAACAATCATCAAGTTAGATTTTCAAAAATACATTCAGGAAGGCATTCATGTGCAACTCTACCCACCCTGATTTTATAAAAATTGCACTGATAGACTCATTCTGACTCAGAAAATAAATATTGTGGCAACCTTTAAAAAAGGAGGGCCACACAAGAAGGCCAAGCCTTCATGGATAATAATTCTATTAGCGGCTCTTCATCACAATGCCTAGATAACCTTTAATTGAGAAATTTCATTCTCTCTTAATATCAATTCATGGGGAGCAATTAGGTTTTTAGCTTCATAACATTCATGGACTTCCCAGGATTCATGATGTTGGCTAACATGGGAAACAGAGGTCAAGTATCAGCTCTCCTAATGTTGTCTGGTTTTTCTCCCATTTCTCCTCCATCCTGTGTCCTCCAACATCAATTACACCGGCCAACACACATTTTGGATCCTGAAACATTATGTCTATTTCTGGGTATATTTAACCTGATTATTCCAAAAATGGCACCAGTTTTCCCTATCAGCTCTCGTTTTTGAGATACAAAACATATCAATCACCATCTGCTCACCCATAGAAAATCAGGATAAGTTAAGTATATCTAAGAAACTATGGCTGATGCAGTCTATCCAATGCAATTTTCTGAATCAGCATCCGAAATAAACCCAGGAGCAGGACTACAAACAAAGACACCAAGAACATTTTTGTTGGGGTGTGTTATTCTTCTCTTTCTGGATGCTAGCCATGTAACAGGTGGAATGAAGAACCTGCATGTATATACCCCATAGCCATGAAGCTGCTAATGAGATCCGTGCTTTCAGCTGTTTGAAATCAATACAGTACAACACCACACACATGGACTCAGCTCTATTCCATCTGGAGGATATATTGCTCAAGACAAGGTTCACTTAACTTCTTGTGAAGAGAAAATTTGTGAACATCAGTTCTTACAAATAGTTTAAAGTGAGAGGTAATTTGCAATTTGCCCGGAGGCTCTGAATTTTTGGATCATTCTTCAAAAACCACAAATGGCTTGGAGATAAAGCTAAGTGAGGTGCAACAGTGTAAGCTTCATATTGGACAGCAATGCATTAAAAATGCTCATCACTCAAGAAAGTGGGAACAGTCTTTAATTTGGAAACGAACAAAATAGATTCCACAGTGTGCTCATAAATATTCTAGTTTATTGATGTAGACTCAAGAATATGTACCTGTAACTTACCTCCAGACTGTTTCCGCTTCCCTCTTTTCTAGGTAAATGACACAGGTGGGGAAAATGCGATATAATAATTGAAAACACATCTGCAACAGGCGTAAAACTAACTTACTAGCAACTATAAAACCTAATCATCGAATTTCCCTAGGGTGTGAACAAGAAGAATTTTAAATGGATTACTAAAGCAAACAATTAGCTTCAACGACACTCATTCACTTTTACATAGACAATGTTCTAATTTAAACCATATTATCTATAAATAAAGGAAACAGCTCATGCATAACATTATACCTGTGATAATTGTATGTGGGTGGGAGAGTGGGTGTGCATGATTCTTTAAAAAATGTCTAATTTGAGTATTTCAGACCTGAAGATGGGTGAAGAATTTATTTAGTTGATGTCTTTAACAAAATCCACATATCTTTATTTTCAGGGCATAAAAATTAATTAACCTGGTCTATGTTTTAAGATAGGTTTCCACACTCAGACCCTCAACAATTCTCAATACGCAGACTTTTAGATTCATTGGTTTTCTTTAAGAAACCCCTAAAAGCCCTTGCTAAATGATGGCTTACAATTGTTCTACAGGAGAGAGAACAGGTGATAGCAACTACTGAGAGGAATTGTTGCACAAAAGGGGGTAGAGGGAAAAGAAGAATCTGATATCACTTGACCTCAAATCTTTTAGCACATTTCACCTACCTACAACATCAAAAGTGTCATTTGTATCTTTAAGAGTGAAGGAGGAAATTGATCAGCATTAGATAAATATAAAAGAAATCATCAGCTGGGCATCACAGAGAATGGAATGTGTATACCTTTAATATAAATATCACCTTCTCTTGTATAATCTATTCCTTAGGACCCTGAGGCCATTTGGGGATGCTTACCCCAACCAGCCAGAACCCAACTGGCAAGTCTCACCCAGAGGACGTTTTCATCTACCTCCCCAAGACTGTGGAATGACCTGCCTGAAAAACTCCAACAGCTAAATCAGCTGTCAGAATTTAAGAAACAACTGAAAATCCACCTTACTTGGCTCTGTGCACATCATTCAAAAATACATCACACAGTCCTAAACATTTGGGAAGTGTTTGACTTGTGATATATATCTCATTTGCTGTGTCATACTGTATTTTTGTCAGAATAATAATAATAATAATAATAATAATAATAATAATAATAATTTTATTTCTTCTCCTCCTCTCCTCATGGCTCGAGGAGGGTTACAAAACCATGAAAATACATAAACACAGCAAAACACTACAAATATACACTAAAACATATCTCCATAAAAGTTACATACTAAAATATATCTCCATGAAGTACATATTAAAACAGACAAAACAGAGATTAAACAAAGCACCTGCGTTAAAATTCATGTCTATTCTTAAAGACTGTCTGTGTAGGCCTGCTGGAAGAGACAAGTCTTCCCTTGTGTCTTAAATTCTGACAGTTGAATTAGCTGTAGGAGCTTTTCAGGCAAGTCAATCCACACTCTTGGGGTGGCCGATGAAAAAGGTCCTCTGGGTGATGGTTGCCAGTTGGGTTCTGACGGGTTAGAGCAGATGCCCCTCCCCCCAAGACCAAAGTGTTGGCAAATTATATGGGAGAAGGCAAGCTGGACCCAAGCCATGTAGGGCTTTAAAGGTCAAAATCGTCATCTTGTACTTTGCCTGGAAACTAATTGGCAACCAGTGGAGTGACTTTAGGATAGGTGCAATAGATGCTCTTGTACACAATCTGGCTGCTGTATTTATTTAAGTAATGAATGGAAATGTTATAGTCTTCCACAGTCCTTTCTTCACTCTACTTTACCTGCCCCAGCAGTATTGGAAGAGCAAGAGGGGAAAGTTGAATGAGGATCAAGGAAAATATAACCTGCCACAATCCTTATTGTATTCCCGTTTGCCTGCCCTTCATAAGACTTTAAAGGAATGGTTTAGGAAGCTTCTGTCGCACATTGTCTGATAACCAGTTCAGAACTGTCTACCAGGACACAATTCACAACTATAATTTCTACAGATCTTCCCCACCTGTCCTTTCACCTTGAAATGGGGGTAGGAGTATCTCTTGCATCTATTTGAAAAGTAGAAGAAAACGATAAAGGAATCTTGAGGGAAAACAAACTGTTGGAATTTTTGAAGAAGTTCATTTCTTTTCATTTCCCCCCTCAAGTATTCAAAAACTGTTTTCATCACTAATGCACACATGTCCATGCACACATATGGATGAAGACATGTTGTGCAACACTATGTGTCTTTCTTCTAATTAAATGAGTAGATGGGCTTAAGTTTCAGTATCTGGGAAAAAGCACATTCCTAGAATTGTGTGTAGAGTTATTTTGTATCAAAAACCTATGGAAGTTTAATCTTGTGGGATTTTTAAGCAGTCTTTAAAAGTGGGTTGCTGTGAGTTTTCTGGGCTGTGTGGTCGTATTACAGAAGCATCCTCTCCTGACGTTTCACCAACATCTATGACAGGCATCCTCAGAGGTTGAGGGGCCTATTGGAAACTAGGCAAATACGCTTTATATATCTATGGATGTGGGTGAAATGTCGGAAGATAATGCTTCTGGAACATGGCCATACAGCCCTGAAAACTCACAGCAACCCAATGATTCTGGCCATGAAAGCCTCCAACAGTCTTTAAAAGATTACACAGAAAGCTTCTGGATGTGGCCTATGTAATCCAGTATTCTGTTTCTTTCAGCAACTCTGCTAGAAATCAAGAGGTATTTATCTGAATGTAGGTCCAGTTCTGGCAGGTACAAACTGCACTTGCCTTTGATTCTGTGGGCTGAAACTGAAGAAATTTTGGATTTATTTATAAAGCAAATAAACAGGAAGCAATGATATGGGGCTGATAAATGGTGAAATTAAATGTTTCTCAGATCAAAATATAAGTGTGTACAAATGTCCTAGTGCATGGAAATATGGCGTGTGCAAAAATCCTTCAAAATGACTCAACATTAGAACAAAGAGCTCAACTGGATATGTGTTTTTCCTGCAAAGCAAAAGGGGGAAAGATGCTGAAGCATGCATTAAAATTGCAAGGTTCTGAACGGTAGCCTCAGGCAGATAATTATAACCAGAGTGATGGGAATAGACTACAGGAAGCCCATGCTTATCAAAAATTGATGAGTTTCTAGCATATACCACAACGCATCAGATGCATGGCAGCTTTTGGAATATTGAAAACTCTGTAATATTGACATACAAAAATGCTTATAGTAGCTACCAAAACTCTGGAACAATGAAAGAATAAAAGATAAAAGAAATGATGGTAGAAAATGCACAATTATCAGACGTTATTTTCTTTATCTACTGATCCACAAAGTATTAATCTGAATTCCTACTGAAATTCATTAGCAAGCAAAGTTAAAGCACTGACTTAATGAAAGTGAGCTATTTGTCTAAATCAAATATGCTGCTTCTTTTTAAACTCACACCACATATAATTCAGAGATTCCAGTTGAAAATGTGTGTGTTGAAATGAGAACAACTGGGATGTACTGTTCCATCAGTTGAATTGTCTTCCTATCAGGACTTTTTTGCTTTTTTCCCACCATGATGACAAGAGGAAAATTGAGCACCTAACTGTTGTTGCTTTTCCAGCTATAGCTATATTAGTCTGTTTCACCATAAAAGGAAATTAGAGGGAGGGGTTCTTCTGGCATCTTTCACTATTTGTCTCAAAGATGTCTCAAAACCTAATTCGCTTTTTTCCCATCTGAAGCTTGTTTTACATCACTACATCTCTGATCTGCTCTCTGGGCTGCATTTCTGCTTCTTCCATACTGCTACAGAGAAAGTACTTCCTCATTGGCAGTCCTCCTGCAGTGAAACAACCAACCCAGAAATCAATAGTTTGGATGTATCAGACAGAACAATGCAATCAAATATCTGCCCTTTCCCTGCTTTTGGCCTCATGCAATTCTGCTTAACAAACTTCTTCTGAACAAGCCTGCTTTAGCTAGATATTCAATGTACAGAAAACTGCCTTGGTAGAGAAAAAAGATCCAAAACATGAGCTACATCTTTAAAAGCAATCAATGTTTTAAATGGGATTTGTGAAGATGCAGGTTGCTAAAAATGTAATATTATATCCAATAAGTAGATGCAAAAGAGACTTTTCCACTGTTGTACATGTTTACCTTATTGCTTGGGGAAGTCATAGATATTCACGTGCCATTCATCATCTGTGAAGCAGGACCAGGAGAGTCCTACTTCTAAGTTTTATTGTGACAATAAGAAGTATTATATTTAATTTTGTTGTGGTTTGGAGCAAGCCATTCACTTTTATTCCCTTATGTTTGTGAAGAATTATTCACCTATGTAAAGTAAATGATATTTTATCATCACAACATAAACAGAACATATAAATTTATTCCTTATTGTAATAAAGAATTAATGGAGTTAAAGGTCAAATTGTCACAAGTCGTTACAAAATGTTAATAAAATCAGAATCCAGCTTCTCTTTCTGAATATAGCAGCATTATGCTGAGGAGATGATTATTTGTCAATGTCTATAACTTAGTCCACAATAAACAGAAGATACCTTTTTAGACAAAATTATATAAGAAGACTGGTTGTTTTGTACCTTATACATTACTATAAGGGGCGTAGCTCAGCTTGTACCTCACCTGTGTATCTCAGCTTTTTGCATTACATTCACGTACAAATTAATTCAATGTGATAGGTCTGACATACAGCACACTTCCCAGAAAAATGTCATGAGTTAGCATTGTATGCTCAAGAACATATGCTGAACCATCTAACACCAATGTTCTTAATTGACTTTGCTTCCACCACACTCCAAGACAGAGAGTCCCACTCCTGAATACCTCTTACAGTCAAGAAGCTCTTCTGATGTTCAGGTGGAACCTCCTTTCCTGCAATTTGAACCCATTGCTCTGAGTCCTAGTGTTCAGGGCAGCATAAAACAAGCCTGCTCCCTCCTTCTTATGGAATCCTTTCATAGATTTATACATGGCTATCTTATGTCCTCTCAACGTTCTCTTCTGCAGGCTAAACATGCCCAGTTCTCTAAGATGCTCCTCATAGGGCACAGTCTCCTGATCTTTGATCAGTTTAGTTGCCCTCAGCTTGACTGACACCTTCCAGCTTGTCAATATCTCTTTTGAACTGTGGTGTACAGAATTGACCACATAATTCCAAGTGAGGTCTAAACTAGGCAGAATAGAAAGGCACAATTACTTCCTTCATGGTGGAGGCAGAATATTTCTATAAACATCGTATCAGATTTGCAAACCACCATTTCTGTTCCTCTCAGGAGGGAGTCACCTACGACCAAAACCTGTCTCCTTTGAGAATTGACAGGGTTCCTTTCCTGTAATGTGTTCTGCGGATTTGAAAACTGACCTTGTTGCTGAAATAAATTGTGTAGCTCTAAACTGGCCTCTTCAGAAACATTCCTCCTGCATTCATCAATGATAATCCAGTCAGTTATGTCCAAGACTGCCTCATTCACCTAATGTGTTCTTGCTCTGCCCCATTGGGGAAAGAGCCTCTGCTTCATTCTGTGACTGAAAATTCCATGTTTGTGAACTGCCCTCCTCCTCAGAGACATCTCCCATGCATTGATCAATGATGGTCCACTCAGTTGTACCTATGAACCTCTCATCAAAATGTGCAGCTTTATTAGTGCAATATTATTTCTTCATATCTCATTTTCTTATACAAAATCAATAGAATTGCACACCAAAGGTTATGGATGATTTTAAAGCTGCAGGGCTGTTTTGGTCCATTGCAAAAACAATACATTTCATCTACTCAGTACAGCTTACTTGAAATCTTATATGACAAAGCCACAAGCATGAAACATTTGTTCTTCTAAACCAGAAGCCAAATATCCACTCACTCATGTGACCTGATTAACCCAACATAATCACCCAGAATAGCTGTGGTGAGGATCAAATGGAAATATAACTCATTTTAAAATTTTATAAATTGACAAACACTTGCAGCCTTAAAGGAATAAGCCTTTCAAAGCAGAATAATCAAATCCATCTCTTGTCACTTTAGCAAGATTTATATGTGAATGTTGATAATTTTTCAGAAGCACTGTCAGCATGCTTTTGAGATCAATGTCAATGAAATATTTTGTTTACAATTTAACCTCTATTTCCCCTAGAATTTCAGAACTTTAATGCCAATAGTGTTTACATCATACCGTATTGATCCAGTTGCAAATTAAATGGCAAACAAAAGCAATTGTATTGTTCTGTCAAAACAGTCTCAATGGGGAACTGAATTCTTTATTAAAACAGAGATGTGTTGAACTGGAATAAAATGATATTTTTATTCACAAGGATGGCTTTTTGGCCTCCAAAAATACTTACAGCTATGTAGATCTACCTGGTGAGAGTGACAAGGGTAATAAAAGTGAAATCATGTATTGAATAATATCTTTCCCCTGCTATGAAGAATTAACCATGATCTTCTTTTGTTAAGACAGAAGCACATACAAAGAATGAACAATATTATGTAAGCAAAATAGATGATTTTGGAAATAATGAAGAAGAAATGCTGATACAAATCACTGGAGATTAGCCATTGGCATTCAGGTGATCTGAAGGTATCAGTGTGTGTGTTTCTTTTTCCTTTCTGGTCTCTTTTTTGTAAGTGAAGAAAACACTCCCACATTCCCATCTAGTATCTATCTAGTATCTTTTATATACAGTATATATTAGGCTTGCACAAAATTTTTAAAAGTTTTGTAAGTCGTATTAAAATTTGTTAAACCTCTACTTCCAAAATGATATCCATCGTGTGGTCGTGGCCTGCACCTGAAACTTAAGATTCAAAACTTACTCAATCTTTTTGCATTTTAATTTTGTAATGCTTGGAAGCTTCCCAAAGTCAGTTTCATATTCATGGCAAGCAGCCAAAAAGTCTCCCATTCTCTTTAAATTAGTGGTCTCCTGTCATTAGAAGAGGAAAAGCAAAGAAAAAGAAAACATAAAACTCTGGGAAATGTAGTTTGGGAAGGTGAGGAGCCCTATGGCTGAGAATGCAAAAGGCCCTGCCCTAAACTGCATTTCTCAAAATTCTGTTCATATCAGAAAGCTCCAATCAGGAGAAGGTAGAGATTTCTCCCTCTGTAGCAGCAGCCAGCCAGAGTTCCAATCAATGGTTGAATCTTCAAAAAAGAGGACTGACTGATACTTCTAGTAAATAATAATAATAATAATAATAATAATAATAATAATAATAATACCAGTGCTGGACTGGGAAGAAATCTCTAAATGGATGCCCCTGGGGGGTCCCTTCCAAAATGTTGTTAAAATTTTAACAATTCCCTAAATAGGTAGATATATGAATATTTCTGAATGTTGGAGGGAAATGTTCTCTGTTATCTTGTGGGATTGTATAAAAATTAAGAAGATAGCTCTTGAAAATTCCCCAAAAATCCATGGTTAAGTGAAATGTTCTGACTCTTGATGGGCTAACAGTGGTAAATGTGAGCCATCCTGAGTTCCCTTTGGGGTGAGAAGCGCAAGATATAAATGCAGTAAATAAATGTGTTCTACCATTGTAAAAAGTTTCACTATAAAAATGAGGGAGAAAGGAGCTCCTGACGTGTCCCCCCAAAAGTAATTATGTGCAATTACAATAACAAAAAGTAACAAAATTTTGTTACTCTTATTATAGTACCAAAATTTTCACTAACTATACTTCAGAAACACTTTAGAAATGAAATGCCCCCTAATTTTGTAATGACTTTTGAAACATTTTAATCAACCACATGTGTGTGTGTGTATGCACACACACATATATATCAGAACGTTTGCTATGCTGAATCTTCAAGGCCACAGGAAATATCATGGAGTTGAGTTTTCAGGATATTATTCTACTAAACCCAGAGTACTCCATCCAAATAATGTTCTGAAGAAGAGATAAAGGGTGAATCCTAAGTCTTGAGAGATGTATCCTTCCATGGCCAAAATGGGAATCTATACAGTTGAAATGAGCTCATACTCTCATTAGACATTGCCTGAAGAAAAACACTTAGAGGTTCTGCATCAAGAGAGATCACCCTGAGAAATATTAATATTAAAGAGAAATGCCACTGAGTTGAGTTTTAATTGCTGTCATTCAAAGCCATAAGATACTCTTTTTCTTTGGGCTCAAACTAGGCTGCAATAACCCTTTGGTAATTATGTCAGACCTTTGTATTTGCTCCATCTTTCAAGTATAAATAAGAAATACAACCCATTCAACTGCCCTTCCCCATACACTCATGTTATTCAAAAAGGAGTCATATCCTGAATTTCAGTGAGGGTGACAAGAGTATGTATCAAAGCTGAAGCCTAAATTATATATATATATATATATATATATATAATATAGCCATGAGTCAGTTATTTTTTCACTCTCTTGAAAATGGATGTTTCTAAATAGGATGGGTAGTTACTCTTCACCAAAAAAAAGGTTTGAAAGAGCACATTCTAATTTATATTTATTGAGAAAAATTGAGAAATGAAATTAAGCAGAATTATAGTCCAGCTAACTCAGGTTGGAAAAATTCTGACCCGATGTGCTTGTTGAGTCTGCAATCAAATCAATAAAGACTAAAGGCCAACTTGATGGTTGTTCAAAGCCATGAAATCAGACCTAGAATGGGACAACCCTAAAAATAAGGGACGTGGTCAAAAGGCAAACTGTTTGCTGGTTGTTCAAATATAGAATTATACTCTTTAAAAAAAAAGGACACATGGCCACCCTGCTTACAAAGAGGCTAAACATTTTGGTGAAGAGAATCCAGTACATTTCATAGATGAGGGATTTGTTTCTATGCTTGGCATAAAGGAAAAGTTACACATTACCTATAAGTAACATGCTCATTAGTAAATAAGTTTTCTTTAATTTTTTAAAAAACAATTTAAACCATGTAAATTTTGAACACAACAAGGGACCACTGAGGAAGATTCTGTGAAAATCCTTTTAATTATGAAGCACTCATTGCAATATGAAAATTAATGTTTAAAGGGCATTGAATGATGAGGTTTCAGAAGCTAGGTTCATATAGATTAATCTGCCCATTAAGATGTTCATCAGCCTATTTGAGGATTCACATGGTTTAAAAAGTTGCAGTATGTTAACACTGGGGGTTGAGTCATCTCAGGAGTTTTGTAAGTCAAGTGAGATTGATATCCTTGTAGGGGCTGACTGGGTTTTGCTTTCTGACTTTATTTAATTAAGTAAGCGGGAGTTGGCTAAATTGCATTTTCTATCTTCACTCCACAGACCAGACATGTAAGTATAAAGCTGTCACTGATGTGCTATGAGCACATGATTTTAATCTCCCTGGAATAAATTGGATATCCATGTATTTTATGACAATCATAGTCATCAGCTTTTAAAGAGTTGCTTGAAAAGCATATTTGAGCCACATGTTTAGGTGTTTCATTTACAAGCATTTTGGTACAAACATTGATCATATTAAATGGAGAATCTAGACCAGCAAAACATAGTTTAAAAAAGCTCTCTGCATAAAACATCATAATACATCAATATAGTAATAAACCAATAGCAATTTCATTACATTAATAATACATTTTTATTTGCAGGCAATATTACATCAACACTCACTCCTCAAAAGCAGAAACAGGAGAAAATTGGTGTTTTCAAGGCAAGTTCCTCATCCTGGTATTTGTTGTTGCTGCTGCTACTTCTGTGTGCCTTCAAGTCAGATATGACTTATGCTGTCCCTAAGTGAAGCTCTCACATAATTCCCATGGCAATGTTTCTTCAAAGAAGATTTGCCATTGCACTTCTCAGAAGCTGAGAGAGTATGTCTTGCCCAATGTCACCCAGGGAGATTTCTAGGCTGATTGGGGATTTGAACCTTGTTTTCCAGAGTCATAGGGCCCCTCCAGACAGGGTCTTTATTGCAGGAACTCCTGCAATAAAGCAGGGGTTGCCCAGACATCATTCTGGGCAGTCCCAAATTAATTTGCTAAAACAAGAAAACTCTGGTTTGTAGTGAATTAGTTCCAAGTGAACGTCTTGATAACTCACCCCAGAAATTGCACACTTTCTGGGGTATGGATAGGCCCCCAGAAATATCCATGTTATTTTTAAGTGGATACTTCTGGGATAAAGGCCTGTCTGGATCTGGCCATAGACTAATGCTCACACCACTATGCCATACTGGCTCAAACTTGTTATGACTAAACACAAATAGATCAATAAAACTAGGAAGAGTCTCCATCTTTGAATGTATCTGTTGGTTTTCTCTTCACATATAATACACTTCCCTTTGCATCAATAGATGAAATCTGACTTGCTGTCAGATAAAGGTGGAATCCCTTCTAATGTAAAAAAAAATGTTGGTTTTAATTACATCCCTGATCACTTTTTTTAAAAAAATATATATCTCAAGTTCATGAAATGAGTGCACCATGTTTTGTCTGTCAACAATTTAGTGCATATTCAAAAACTAAGTTCATGACATATTCTCCCATATTTGATTTTTTTCCATCACATTTCTGAATTTTATGCACAGTTATAGCTTCTAGTTTCAATAGATTACTGAATAAATTTGCACCCACATCTACTTTGCATCAAGTTCTTAAGTAGTCAAGAACCCCCAATAAATACAATTTTACTTTAAAAAGAGCTAATTTAAGGCCAGCTCGAACATTAGAGTAAAAACAAACCTTAGATGCTGGTGGAGCCACTTCTTGCGATTAAGGACAGTATATTTTAGCAAAGTACTGTTAATTTTCCAACATACATGATGCTTCATTTTTTTTATAGTCTCCATGTTCCTTACTTTATCTTTTACAAATATAAGTGTATAATTGGGCAGCAATGCAATAAGCCACTGAATCATACATTGGAAGAGCATAAGAAAGCCTTCAGTGGAGCACATTAATACACAAGTAATAAATCTGATTCAGATTCAGAAAAAAACTCTTAATATGTTCAGTGCTCAAAGTTTTCACCACTATCTGACATCTACTTCTATAAGGTCATTAGACACACAGAGAAGTGTTTCCAGTTTACTCTTTAAGAGCTTATTTACTCTGACCCTATATCCACAATGGACCAGAAGTTGAATCTGGATGTCCAAATGACATCTAGGGACTTCTAGTTCTTGACACAGATGTAAAATGTTTACCCAGTTTTTCCCATGTTACACAAAGCAAGGAATTTCTCTAAAGTTTTGATGAAATTATGGAATAGACCTGCTTTTCAAGGTAGGTGTAGAAATCACAACCGGTTCTAATCCAAAGCAGTTCATTATCCACACAGGCTGGCATCATCACCATCCTCTTTTCCTTGTCCTCAGTGGCAAGAGGTAAGATGACAGTCCAGGATTCACTAATCCTACACTTACCCAAGAGAAACAATCATTAAACTCAATGGAATGTATCTTTGAACAAACATTTACAGGATTTCAGAGAATAGAATGATGTGGCATAGGGTGGTGAAAATGGGAGAACTCATTAAAAAGTATCCAATTTACATACAGATCAACTAAACAGATAAGACCAAAAGCAATGGGTTCCTACCAACTTTATTATCTCAAAACTAGAAATCAGGGTGGATTGTGTGTTATGTTGAGGTGTCTCTCCACCAGGATTTGACATCAAACAGAAAGACCAACAACCTGACATATTTATATAGTCAAGTATATAAATATGATTAAAATATTGAGGAACTCAGTGTCATTGCCTTTGAGGCTAAGAGAGTATACCTTGCCCAAGGTCACCTACTGGATTACTCCAACTGAAGGCCCTTCTACACATGCCTAAAAACCCAGAAGAAACTGGGATAAAAGGGGGTGGCAACTAAATGACGTTTTGGAAAAGAGCAGGCAGAATCAGGTTAACAGCTGAAAAGCACGTGTTTAAAAACGCGCTTAAAACCCGATTCTGCCCCCCAAAAAATGCATCTTCACATAACTGCATATCTCTGCAATCAGTAAAACACATGACTTCCTTCCAATCTCCCTAACTGGACTGGTCCAGAACACATGTACATTTTAAAAGCCTGAAACAGCTAATCGTGCTGTCAAAAAATGGAGCCACTAACACACAGGTGACTAAAGGGAAGCAAAATAGGAAAGCAATTACAATTAGAACTCTTTTTGTTCTAATGTTTATAATATTGAACAGAGTTTGAATGTATAACTGGGCGAAGAGAAAAATAAGAAATTTGCTTGTATGTACAGTAGGACCTCCGTATGAGTGCATATGAGATCCAGCACATCTCGGAGAGACTTCTTTAAGAAATCATTTAGCCAGATGTCCCCCATTTCCCCTCTATCTTGTGGTCCTGTAAAATCCACTGTCAGTTCCCAGGATTTTTTGCCCCATGTTTGTTGCCCCAGACGGCATTTTGATGCTGTCTGGAAGTTCACCTAGTCCAGCAGTGAAACTACTACTCATGGCCATACCAGAAAAGTATCTGCCAAAATCACAACACATTGTAATTTAATTATTGCCCTATCTAATAAAAACATCAAAGTTTTGCACTCACCGGAAAACTTTTCAGCCTTCTGAAATCATATAAAGGAGGGAGTGGAAAAAGTAAATAACTAGGCAAACCATCAAAGCATTGTCTCGGAGCTTAGTTTACAATTAAAATGTGCACTTCTTTCGTATCATCACAGAAGCTGTCCCAGCAGCCAAAAATAAATTGTATTAATGCTTTCATCATGCATCAAAACTTTCAGCTTTTCATAATCCACAGATGAATAGCACTATATGAACCACGGTCTAATTAAAGTCATGATTAGAAGTTTGTGCTTTGAAATGAGGCACTATTAGCGGGTAAGCAGAGTGAGCTTTAAATGGAAAGTGTACAATGCAAGAAAGTAAGCACTTCAGACCTTATGGAAATTGGCTGATGATAAATCAAAGAATGTGATCTCTGCACACTTTTGCAAGCTTAGCACAAGTAAATAAAACACATGCTCTCTGATGTTAATGCAGTGTGAAATAAAAAATGTAAAATTCTAACATGTTATTTCTCCTGCTGGATAAACTGTCACTGAAATTCCTTAACCCTCCATCAGTCTCAAGAGGAAAATGTTAAGAGAAACAAATATTTCAAGTTTCAAACTGTAGTGCTCATATAAATTTTGCTAAATGGGCTGCTATTTATATTTTAGTGTCAGAAAAGTTACAAATGAGTGAGATACTTTTAACATCTCTTTGCATAAACATGTGTCTCTTAGTAGAGACGGAATTCCACACATATAGAAGATAAGTCTGAGACATGCTATTTTTGTTTTTATCCAGTTATATTTATTTTACATCCCTAGTAGCATGAGATAGCTGGAAAATCTGATGGTTTAACTTTGTGTAAATATTGTTCTGGATGTATCCAGCAGAGTTCCCAGTGTGGGTTCCTTGGTTAGCAAACCTGAGTTTCAGAAAGAATGAATGCAGAATGTCAAAATGTCAACATCCTTCTGGTCACCAAATTTAACAGGGGTTGCAATAAAAGGCTGAAAATTTGCAGAATTTACTGAATGAAACCATTTTTACCAGTCTTATGGTATCATCTCACTTAATTTATTTGTAGCTGATTGAGAAATATAGTCCTCTTGTACATGGTACTGGTATGGATGTCATTTCACAAATAATTGCTGCCTGTATATCCTAATTATTCCATGTTACCACTCCATTCCATTCATACCCAAAAGTCAGTCATCTTTTGAATAGTTTGAGATGGCAGTGATGGAAAAATAATTAGCAGAACCAAGATTAATTTCTTGTTATGAAAATTGTATATTTTAATTATAGATTTGCATCCAGAAGTAGATTGTTATACTAATGCCCCCTTTAATATTTATCTCTCCTAAAATCTGTGCAGGCTGAAATATTGTAATAAAGATAGTATAAAACAATATCATTTTACTCTTTAAAAAGTTCATGCATATCTTTTCAACAACCTTTTTGTCTTAATTTTTGCTGTTATACTGTTTTGTTTTTCTAACTATTACTATTACATTATAATAGTTGCAGGAATTGAAGGTCATCAGTGATGCTTCTCTGGAGCAGCTGAATGCTAGAGGCAAGTTGTATAAAAGACACCAAAATCAGCAGTACATCTCTGCCTGTGAAAAATAAGTTGTAAACTATAGGGTTTTGTTAATGTAATGGCTGCCTTTCGTCAGTCATTTGGCATTACTTCTTTCAATAACATCATTCCCCAGTTGGCCTATTGTGACAAATTATACATTAATTTGAAAAGCATACAGGGACAATGGATAAGAGCCCAAGATACACAACACAATTCATTATAGAATCATATGTGGAATGTTTTCCTTTTCAATCATTTCTACTGAAGAAATTCAACCACTACCAAAAGATGAAACAGAAGAGAACATTTCTACTATGTAAATAAAAGGCAACTGCCAGGTGTAGCATTATGTTTCTTGTAGTTTAGAATGAGCAACAGGGACATATGACCACTTAGAAATGCCAATCATTGTAATATCCCCTTTCTGGCAATTCTAGTATTATTGTGCCTTTAGAGCTTTCATATCACCCTGAATACTTTGATTTGAGAGAGCAGGGTATGGCCTGATTAGTACTTAGATGGATTGCCACCAAGAATTATCAATGGGAATCTCTAACAAAGGATATGAAAGTATCTTGTCAGAAACCCCCGGAGAGCTGACAATATTGGGCTAGCTTAACTATGTGTGTAAGACAGCTTCCTATGTTCCAATATTCCAAGTGACTGAAAAGCCAGTGAAGTAGTCATGGCTGCAGACTACAGAATATTTGTTTCCAATGTACCATATCTAAAAGCAGGTACCATGTGTTCAATGAACATACAAAATAGCCTTTACTGATCTCAAATTTCTGGGCATTTTAATTGTTTTGAAATTTCTCTCTCTCTCTCTCTCTCTCTCTCTCTCTCTCTCTCTCTGTGTGTGTGTGTGTGTGTGTGCTTTTGAGTCCTGCTCCAGGTGGCATATAAATAATGAAATAAATACATAAATAAAAATAAACAATGTCTGGTCTACCCTCTTTTCCATAATGATATTTTTAATTGCCCCACTAAATATGTCCTTGGTGGTCAGAGGTGGTCCAGGGGCAGTTCTCACTAGGGGTGCTTTCAGGAGTGGTTTTAAGTCTCTGCACCCCAAAAGGAAAAAAAGGACTTTGCTCATTGGCTGCCCCATGCCCTCCCAGTAACTTTTGGGAGGGCATGGGGACACTGACCTCCCCCCCCCCCCAAAAAAAAAAGCTTTGAAGAAAAATGAATTCTTACTGGGCTGCCATGAGGCCTCTCCTGCAAGCCTTCTGGCACAAAGAAATGATGTACCAGGAGGCATAGAGTCAGGAGCAATACCCTCCCACCCGCCCGCCTCCTGGTGCATCATTTCTACATGCCAGGAGGCTTGTAGGAGAGTCCTCACAGTGGCCCAGTAAGTTTTCATTTCTTTTCAGTGCTTTGTAAGAAGGTGGTTGGGGAGGGGGTAGCTGCTCTCCTCAGTCCTCTGGGCCCATGGGGCCCAAAGAACATAAGATGAGCTGTGGGAAGGTTCCCCTGGGTAGTCACGAGACTACCCATGGATCAGTCCACCATAGGACCTATGCCCCATTAGCCCTGAACCTTTCAGGAAGACCTAGGTCTAATGGGGAATCAAATTAATTTTGGACAAAGTATGGTTTGCCTGCTTTGTCCTGAATTAATCTTCTTTCGCTGCAGGCATCCTATGGATGCCTCCAATAAAAGTCCGACAGAGCCTGCATTTTGGGCCCTGTCTGGAAGGGCACTAAGTGAATTATAACCCAAGAGTTACTTCCTAGCAGGTTAATTCCCCTTAATGACATTTCCACTCACAGGTTATACCAGAAGTTCAAGAAAATTACTCAAGAAATTAACTTTTAGGTTCATTTTCCTGTATATTGTATGGTGGAAATTCAAATGTGAGGTTTTTAGAATAGCAGGATGAAAGAATTGTAGGAGAAACATAGTTCTGGCTACCATCACAAGAACAGATTGTCAAAAAGTGAGGAACTCCTGCATGTGCATCTGCAAACGTCAGGCATCCAATCAGAAAGGAGTGATGCTGGACGTGCCTACAAGTATTACTTGTATTACATTGCCAATATTAGTTGAAGGAGTCAGTTTCTTAATCTCAAATGCTGCTTTGGTATTCAGTACACCCAACACATCTGTTTTTGCTGAACCAATTGCAGATTTGTATCCAGAGATATTATAAATTATGAAATTAGAATTAGGGCTGTTTTATATTTGCTGATTGGTTAGTTAACTTTACATTAGTTGATCTAACTCCTAATTGCACTCAAGGCTAACTTATCATTCAATGTAGGATTTTTCAGTAAATATTTATAAACTAAACTCATTTGGTTTCACTTTCTCTGAGGATATAATTAATGTTTTCAACACAGCTGGAGTGGCTTTGAGACACTCTGAGTTGATTCTCCAAATTCAGACAAAAGTAGTGCTATAACTGTACACACTAAGTAGAATGGGAAGAATTCTTGATCTAGATTCTAGCCCATCAGTTGATCAGGAGTATAAAATCCCACAATAAATCTATTTATTTTGTTAAGGGGTTCATCTCATACTATTCAAATTAATATTTTTGGATAGTGTTAGCTTTATATGCCTATATAGAGACAGTTGTAATTGATAAGAAATCATGTGCCAAGTTACTCAAAGAACAAAAGTTTCAGGGGATACTATCCCAAAATGTGTTAAGTAGGCTTCTTGTAGTTCATACCTTTAATTTTGCTGCAACATGTACCAATTCTGAGGAAAATATTATTTCAGCCAATGCCACAATTTGCTTTATATATTGTTAATGAGCAGAATTGACATCTTGACATTGCTCTAATTACATTCCAGAATATATGTTTTGTCAATGTTACAGATGTGCTACAATAACAAGTAAACACATTTAAAGAGTGGTAAACAAAATTCTATTCTGTGGAGACATAAAATGAGCAAGGAGCAGACAAGGTCTATTTATTTACTTCTACTAAATACTGACACTATGCAAAATAATTAGAGAAGGTCAGAACACTGATAACACAAATTGATAATTGTCCAAGTATACTGCTGCATTGACAATTAGTTTGTTAAAGATAACTGTCAGAAGGTAAAAAAATCCTTATGCTTAAAGCAGTTTTGACCTCATTGGTACATAGTGGATAAGCTGTGCTGTACACAGTGGAAATAACGGTTTAACACCTGAGCCCATTAAACAATTCCTGGATTTTCCACACCACTGCCAACATTTGTTACGAACAAATAATCTGGCTGTGAAAGTCTCAGACTCATTGTGGAATAGAGGCAGGTGGACATCAAAGAGAGTGGTTCAGATCTCTTTATCTCAAATTTTATGCCAGTCAGAAGTGAAGATCAAGACAGTTGACTGGCTCCATAGAGATTATCAATCTTGGGACCACTCCACGTGTCTTCTTATTGCTCTGGAAGACAGGCTGCTAGTGGAGGAGCTGCTCTCACGTGGGCCTCAAGTGAAGCACTGGGGTATTGTTTTCAGAAAGGTGTTTGTGGATCCATCAATCCGCCCTCTGGTCACCGGGCTGAGATCACACCTACAGGTTTCCAAAAGCCCCAGTATTAGAGTGGATAGCCCACCCACTTTGGCCCTCCCCCCCCCCCCAGTTAGAGTCCCATTCTGAGACTCCTTCCCTAGCTCCCATACCCACCTATTCCAATTGCTAACCTGCCCACTCATGCTCCCATTGTTCAGCCCCCTCTCTATGTCAGATGCCTCCTTTTTTCTATCTCCTGTGGAGATCTCCTCCTTCTCCAGTAAAACAAACTCATTAGGTAGTTTCCTAGGCCTGAAGAGTTGACTAATTCCAGTCCAGTCTTCAGGAGGGTGGGGGTTCAAATGAGTTGTGTACCATTGAGGGGGTGTGGGGCAAGAGGAAGAACTGTCACTCTTTAAAACCCAGGGAGAAACGCAACAGAGCTCTTGCGACCCTGGAGAAGGATAGGTGTGGTAGTCTCCATGACAGACCCACCAGACTCAAGATCCTGCTTCTGAATGCCAGATCCATCAATGGCAAAACATCTGTCATTCAGGACTTGATCCTGGATGAGGCGGCGGATCTGGCGTGCATCACCAAGACCTGGCTGGACGAGTTGACGAGGTAAACCTTACCCAGCTATGTCCTCCAGGCTTTGAGGTGCATCAGCAGGCCAGGTCCAGGGGGCGGGGAGGAGAGGTCGCGGTGATCTTTCGGCAGATCATCTCCCTGATCAGATGCACCATTCTGCAATCTCCAAGGTGTGTGTGTGTCTACTTGAAGGTGGGAACCCGAGACAGCCTGGGGATTCTGCTGGTGTACCGTTCACCCCATGACCCAGCAGTTTCCCTGCCTGAGCTAGTGGAAGTGGTCTTGAATTCAGCCCTGGCCTCCCAACAACTTTTCATTTTGGGAGACTACAACATCCACACTGAGACCACATTGATAGGCACAGCTCAGGACTTCGTGGTTGCCATGATGAACATGGGGATGACTCAAGTAATATCTGGTCCCACACATCAGGCAGGACACACGTTGGACCTTGTTTTTATTGTGGGCGGTGGAACAGTCAGAGTGGAAGAGCAAAACATTCTTCCATTGCATGGTCTGACCATCATCTGATCAGTTTAAGATTAACCGCTAACCTCCGCAGGGGTGGTGGACCCATTAAGATGGTCCGCCCGAGGAGGCTTATGGATCCAGAAGGACTCCTGAGGTCTCTTGGGGATCTTCCTGTCTTGGAGACTGATGATTCTGTTGATGCCCTCGTTGATCGCTACAATAGCGAGATGGCAAGGGCGATTGACATGAAAATGTTATATCCTAATTAAAATATTTTTTGTTTTCTAAATGCTTTAAAATTCCATTGCAATTTTGTATTTTGTATTTTAAGTACAACTGTAAGAACAAATGTAAACAATATATAACATCTCAGTGCAGAAATATTATTTTCTGCTCAGAAACTTCTGGTTCATGTGAAGTAAAGGCTGTTTCCTGAGGGAAAAAATATTGCAAAGTAGGCATGGTATAAGTCCTGAAGTAAGTATATTCTTACTTACTTATACTGGAGCCCCTGATGGCCAGTGGGATAAACAACTAAGGTGCTGGACTTGCTGACTGAAAGGTCATTGGTTCGAATCCAGGGAGCGGGTTGAACTCCCATGACTGCACTCCATGCAATCATGCTGGCCACATGACCTTGGAGGCATCTACAGACAATGCCTGCTCTTCAGCTTAGAAATGGAGATGAGCACGATCCCACAGGGTCGGACATGACTGGACTTATTGTCAGAGGAAACCTGTACCTTTACCGTAAGTATATTCTCATAAGTCTGGGATTATATTTGTCAGGGTTTTCCAACACTCAAGAAATATGTTTTAGGACATTTGCCAAATGGTTTCTAATATTCATTCTATCTCTAGTACATGTGTCACAAAACAATTTGTGGCTAATATGAAACAAGAGGAAAAAAGACATCCTCATGCATTTCTCACAACTACATTTGCAGAATATTTTTTTCAATAAAAGCTTGCTTTTGTTTTTAAATCACCAACCAACCAAAACCGCTTTATAAAAGTAATAAGCTAATAAGTGATATAAATGGAAAGACTGAAAGAAACTAACTGCTGTGCATGTCTGTATGAGAGAAAGAATCAAAACCCGCTTCTGCCATTTTCTTTCATTTCTCCTGTTTAGAAAGACAAACATTCTTTTTTTAAAAAAATAAACAGTTGAATTTGTAGGTAGAAGACTAAAAAGCAGCTGGCATGTCAGAATGCCATCAGAGAAGTCTTGTCTATAAAATGCAGACAGAGCACCTTCCTTGAACGGATCCCACAATCACAATAGAAAACACAAGGCCTTCCCTGTTCTTTGGTGGATGTCATCACATTACTAATCTTAGCAAAGCATGTATTTATAAAGCCATTGTTAAGTCTGATCAGTGAGGTGGTAAGGAAGGCCAACAAAAAGATAGCCCAGGGAGAAAGGCGGGTTGCTGTCTGATTCACATGTTGCCATAGAAACAGGTAGAATAATTTCATGAAAATCAGCCAGAAGAAAGCCAGAAAAGTGATATTTGGGGAGACTGTTAGCTGAAAAAGAGTGGATTGAAGCCTGAGGAAAAAACCATGCCTAAAGGAAAGACATTAAGACCAGTCAAAACTGTTACAGAAATACCTGGTCTGACCACTATGGGTTCATTTCTATTGTAGTTTGACACTATTTTAACAACAATGGCTCAATACAATAAAATCATTGCAGTTATAACTTGGTGAGGCACGTTTGGTGGAAAAGGCTATAAACATTGTAAAAACTACAAGTATCATGATTTACATTATGCTTGCTTTGTGCAAAAAACAACAGTATTTTGTGTGCAGAAAATCATGTCACTTGGGGACTTATTCTGTGAAACTTATTTTTCCCAGAAAACAACATTTTCTATGCAAAAAAAAAAAAGCTTTTTTCACAGAAATAGTTTTGCCACAGAAGATAGTATGTTTACACAGAAAATTCTGTTTTCACAGAGGACTATCACATGTCAATTTCTCCCAGATAAGTATTTAACTACAAATAGTTATTAACCACTGCAGTTTTGGACAGCATTCCCATGGTAAGAAGAAAATTGCTAAAAGTTCTCGTTACATTCAGGAAGAAAAACAATGAAATGTTAGATAATTATTTGCCACTATTTTGAAATATACCAATAGAAATCAAAGGCATGCACTAAGAGATAGCTCTTTGTTCTACTTAATACCAAATGGTTCACTCTCAAAAGCAAATTAAAATGTAATAATTGTATAGGTGTATGACTTTAAACATATTTTAGACATATTTTTGCTTTTCAATATGGAATATTGACATAAATGAGATTTATTTATTTATCCCATAGATTAGATTTATTTCAAAAAACATACATATAGGAATAAAGGACCATGACAGTTCAAAATACAGCAACATATAATTGTAGTTCAAATGATACCTTCCTAATTTTCCTTACTTATCTTTCTAACATACCAAAATAGTATCAAATCAATACAATTTTCAGCAATATTGACATATCAAGTCATCTTTTTTTTTTTTTGCTTGATCAGTTCGATATTGTTGCCACTGATAGTAGCTGCTATCCAGGATTCTTGACTGGTGTCTTTGCTAATCCTACTTGGAAATTCTAGAGAATGAAACTGGGACCTTTGGAAATCAAATTGACTGCTACTTGGATGGTCGAGCTCCTTCTATGCAAATAGAGATGCTTCTTAGCATGATTAGAGAGAGTAAAGCTTGAAGAATGAGGCCTACACTTTGCATTTTACAATGTGTTTTCCCCACACTTTATCACAAGGCATTGAAATCTTGCCAGAAATATATCTCCATGGCCACTTTTTCCATAATGTCTAGTAATACTCAGCATTAAATGAGTCATCATATGGAAAATTCCATTGTCTTCAGTTTATTCCAATGGCTGCCATTGATTGGAATACGGAAAATATTATGTTCTGATTTTGCGTTTTGGGACAAATTTGCCTAGACTTTACCAAAGGAAAAAGCAATGCTTACTACAGGAATATTCTTTTTAAGGAGGAGAGCATATGTAGCAGATAAAATGGTCTTAACCTGTTCCTAGTAGTTCTACTTCACTGCAGTCAAACAATAAAGGCATAGAATATACCTATGGCCAATATACATCTATATCCTCATTAGAGTTAAAGCTGCAGGTTCTGTCAGATCAAAGTAATAGCTTCCATTCAGAATACAAGGAAAATAATTAGACTTTTAAATTTTATTTTGGACATTGGCATATCTGGCTCTCTGGTATAAGAAAGCGGATTTCAGTCTGACAACTTTTGACTTGTTCAAGCTGCACTTTTCAAGATCTCCATATAAACCCAAGCAAAGGAAGGAATGGGAGCGGAAGGCAAGAGGGCAGTATCACCAATTCAATTTACCCTTCCATTTCAAAAGGCTTTTCAAATGCAAAGCAAATACAGAGGGAAAATTAGCATAGGAGTAACCAATAATAAAAGCCAAGAGAAAGAATAAAGTAATTGCTTTTCAACAAAGCAATAGCAGAAAAAATACTGCAGCTTAGAAAATTATTTACCATTTCAGTGATTCATTTCTATTCTATAATGGGTTTTATTTCCTTGCTTTTGCAGTGATACATTCATTACATGCCCAATTTAGAGCCAAGTTAGCCACCAGATTCTATATAAATGTACAGCAAGTCACTTTTCATTTCATCATTCTGGCTCTGCCATTATGATAGTTGGTAAACCCAGAAGGTATTAATGTTGCAGAACAATCAGATATAGACAATAGTTGTATGCCCTGTCTTATTGAAAAAAAGAATAGGTTATTTGTTAACATGAATAGCTCACTCCATGATATATTAAGCAGACATCCAAACATGCTTCTGTCACAAAGAAATGAGATGATTCATCTGGAGTAGGATCAACCCATAAACTAAAGAGGACCATAATATTATACTTTTATATCACACACGTTGCTGTGGCCCAGTCTGGTGATCTGGAAAATGAAGTAATGAGAAAGCGTTAGTTTCTAATATATGTAATATCTTTAAGCTTTTGGGTAAACAGTATTTCTTGCTGTTTCTTTGTCAGTGTTGATGTGGAGAGTGTCTGGTTTGCCTACTCTGGAATATGCAACATATCGTAGTCCTTCTTTAGGGGTCCCTTTCAAATCTATGATACTATATCTCTGTGTGTGTGTGAATCCTATTTATCTATATCTATGGCTGGATGGCTCTTTGTCAGGAGAGCTTTGATTACATTTTCTTGCCCTGGTGAAGGGAGTTGGACTGGATGGCCTTGAGTATTTTCTGTTGGTCATATGGGTTCAGAACACTCTTTGATTGTGGGTGAACTATAAATCCCAGTAACTACAACTCCCTATCTATCTATCTATCTATCTATCTATTTATCTATTTTCCCCAAACTCCATCTGTGTTCATATTCAGGCATATGGAATATTCATGCCAAGTTTGGTCCAGATCCATCATTGTTTGAGTCTATGGTAGTCTCTGGATGTAGGTGAACTACAACTCCCAAACTCAAGGTCAATGCTCACCAAACCCTTCTAGTGTTTTCTGTTGGTCATGGGAGTCCTGTATGCCCCAGTTGGTTCAATTCTATCATGCTATTTGATTGTAGGTGAACTATAAACCCCAGCAACTACAACTCCCTATCTATCTATCTATCTATCTATCTATCTATCTATCTATCTATCTCTATGGCTGGATGGCTCTTTGTCAGGAGGACTTTGATTACGTGATTACGTTTTCTTGCCCTGATGAAGGGAGTTGGGCTGGATGGCCTTAAGTATTTTCTGTTGGTCATGGGGGTTCTGTGTAGGATGTTTGCCCCATTTTGTCGTCCGTGCGGTTCAGAATGTTCATTGACTATAGGTGAACTATAAATCCCAGTAACTTCAACTCCCAAATGTCAAGGTCTGTTTCCCCCAAACTCCATCTGTGTTCATATTTGGGCATATGGCATATTTGTGCCAAGTTTGGTCCAGATCCATCATTGTTTGAGTCCACAGTGCTCTCTGGATGTAGGTGAACTACAACTCCCAAACTCAAGGTCAATGCCCACCAAATCCTTCTAGGGTTTTCTGTTATTCATGAGAGTTCTGTGTGCCAAGATTGGTTCAATTCCATCATTGATGGGGTTCAGAATGCTCTTTGATTGTAGGTGAACTATAAATCCCAGCAATTACAACTCCCAAATGACAAAATCATAATTTTTTGAGTGATGGTCACTCCTTGTGTTGTGAGATGTTTTCTTGACAAATTTGGTATGATTTGGTTCATTGGTTCTTTTGTTTTTAAGGTACTCATTACACACAGAGCATTTTTTTATATATAGATTATTATGTAAAAGTGGAGGACAAAAAGAACAACTACAATTTTCTTTACACTTTGGGACATGTTTTGAGAATGTGTGCAGATATATACATATGGGCTTTTGATTGGGAGAAACTGTCTCCCAATCAGTTTACTTCCTTCTTGTTCACTTAGCTTAGGTGGAAGATCCTCATAGTAGCTAGAGGGGGAAGAAATCCAGTGATAATATGTTATTTTTAAAATTATGTATCTTGTAATGAAAAGTATCTTGGGGGAGGGGGGCTGGTCTTGAACATGCAGACCAATTAGCTTCACCAGAGAGAGGAGAGAGAGAAAGTGCTTCTAATGGAGATGAGAACTGTTTTATTAACCTGGACACAAATTGTTACTCCCCATTGCTGGGAAAATAAACATTTGAAAATTCTAAACCAAACAAAGATGCAAATCCATGCTGAAGTTGTTAACCAAATCAATAACTAATAACACATTCAATTGCAGAGCACCCAATTAGTATTTGCATGGCAAAAGTGATAATTGTTAAATGTATATTGATTGATTAATTAAATAGCAGTTATTGACACCTGTAAATTAGTTATCTCTGATAGAAATGTAGCCCCAAATTAACTCCAGCATCAGTCCGAAGGAATCCCACTTAAGTTTATCACCTCAGACTTCAGTGGCTTTTAATTATGACTGTCTGATTGTATTCATATGTAGAGTTGTGTCATATCCTAAAGTCTCCTATTGAACTACTTTTTAAAAATTCGGAATTTATATATAAATATAAAAAATATCATATGGACAACAAGCAACATTTATAAGTTTGGAAATATGATACTATTGTTGAGGAGTTAGAGGGGTAGCTTTGAGGTGTTCAGCAGATCGTCTAAGGCCCTGGTTCTCAACGTGGGGCACATGCTCTACAGGGTAGCAATTTGATTTTTAAAGGGGGCAAATTGAGAATGAGTTATTAAGAGTGCTTTTTTGTTTTTTGCATTTCTTATGGGTCACAAGAATATACAGAATATCTTTTTGACTAATTAAAATACTTGCATTATTTTTCAGGGAAAAGAATCCCTAAAAAAATGTGCATTGGCAAATCGTTAACCATCAACATTGACTGTAATGACAAAAAACCCACAAACTGAAGTATTGGACCTAGTTTCACTGCCTGTGTCTCATTTTAGTTTGCAATGCTTAAAGACAGACAAGTAGTCCAGCTAGTTCTTGCAGACCCTAAGGAGCTACCCTAGAATTTCGAGTCTCAACCCTTAATGGTTCCAGGGATGAACAACAAGCTGACTTTTCCTGGCTCAAACTGAAGCTTTCAGCATTCTTTTCTTTTCTCTCTCTCTTTTTCTCTCCGGGCCCTTCCACACTACCCATATATACCAAGATCTGATCCCAGGGTCCTTCCACACATCCATATAAATCAGAATATCAGGGCAGAAAATCCCACAATATCTGCTTTGAATTGGATTATCTGAGTCCACACTGTCATAGATTCCAGTTCAAAGCAGAAAATGTGGGATGTTATTCAGTTGTGCAGAAGGGGACGAAGATTATCTGTTTATCCCAGGTTATCTGGCAGTAAGGACTTATACAATCCAGTTTAAAGCAGATAATCTGGGATCAGATCTTGGGATAAAGGGCAGTGTGGAAGGGCTTTCCTCCTCAGGTTTTCCATATCGCCTTCCTGCACATAAGATATGGCAATACCTGAAAAACGACTGAGAAATTTAACTGGGAAACGGTGTCTCTTATAAAAATGACAAAATAAACATATGCCTTTTAGAGGGTTTTTTTAAAGTTGTTTTTCAAGCCATAAATTATGGAATCTCTGGATTCAAAGTCCATGAATATGGAGTGCCAACTTATTTTTGTCTCTAAAATCTCCTCTCAGCATATAGTTTTCATCACATGTAAGATTGTTTTAATTTATCTTATGAGGTAATCACATAGTCCTGATTTCATTTTTTACTCTTCTTTATCTTTTGTTCCTGACACTGAAGTTGTAGAAAAGCCATACCATTTTTTCTATATAGTGTTACCAAAATTAGATCTTTTATTTCTGATTCCCCTATCTAAGACTTTGGAGAATGCTTTGACAATTTCCAACCTTCATTACTTCTTTTGACCAGCCTTCCATTTTGTTATCTAAGGCCACTAGTTTCCATTCAACATTCTGCTGCTAAGATTTCTTTGGCGTGTTGTTTTGTTCACATTACCCCACTTCCGACATGACTTTATTGATTGCCTATTATTTCTAGGCACAAGCTTCTTGTTTTAACTTTTAGACACCTACATGACCCAGCTTCCCCATATCTCTCATTTCTTTTTAGCAGTCTGCTTTGGATCTATGTTCTCAGAATTCTAGGCTTCTCATTCAACCAAGGATTTCTTTTTCATTGGTAGAGCTTCATCCTTTCTCACTTGGTGCTCCATAATGCTGGAAATGTCTCGCTAAACATTAATGAACTGAAAGTCATTGTTTTTGAATCTCAACTGAAAATGTTATTGTATTCTAAAGTTTGAGAATTTTATTTTAATATTGTTTTATCACTTTGTATTTCTGGATAAAATGGATTGTCCCTTTGTTTTATTTATTTTTTATTTTTGTGTTATATCTGGATAATATGTTTTATATTTCTTATTGTATTTGCATTGCTCCATTCTTCCCTTGTGCATGCACATGTGTACATTTTAGATTTTATTCCTTTGGCTGGGCTGGCCATTTTGTTGTTGTTATTGTATTTCTAAAGCTCCATGTCCATCACAGGTACTATATGACTAAATTCATAGACCCATAGAGTTGTAAGAGACCATGGGAGCTGTCCATTCCAACTTTCTATCATGCAGGACTGCACAAAGACCCATCCAACCTCTGTTTAAAAATGTCCAGAGAAGAAACCTCACCACATTCTGAAGCGATCTATGCCACGTTGAACACCTCTTGCCATCAGAAAGCTTTCCCCCCTACTTTTTAGGTGAAACCTCTTTCCTTGTAGTTTCGGTTTATTGCTCCATGGCTTAGTTTCAGGAGAAACAGAAAACAATCTTGCTCCATATGACATTAACATTTGGTATGACATTCACATTCCGTGAATAAATTCAGATATTGGTATTATGAGAAACTATACTATATGAGTTCCAAACTTCCATCCACACTGCATATCCCCAAACATTTTAACCTCACTTACAGGAGTTGTACCAGCAGCTTGATCATTTTAATTGTCATTATTTATTTCCAGTATTTCTACCCCATCCTTCTCCATCCCCGAAGGGGGACTCAGGATGGCTTACATTTGGCACAATTTGATGCCATTAAATATAATAAAGCAATATAACAATTAAAACAATAAATTTATTATTAATTAAAACAATAAAAACTGTATTAACTGCCATATCACCATTCCAGTCAAATTCCATATCCAAAGCACTATTTATGCCTGCTGTCCAAAAGCCTGGTCCCATGACTTCAATTTCTTCCTAAAAGACAGGAGGATGAAGCTGATCTTACCCCATTGGGAAGCAAGTTCCACATATCTCCCTCATATCCAATTCTATATCCTTCTCTATGTCTAAGATTATTAAAGATTCTCTAATAGCAAGGATTATTAAAACTAGTATGCTGGTCCATATGCTGAAGGTTGGCATAGTAACCAAGCTGCGCTTCTCTTTTGTAACATGTATATTGATGTGTAAAAATGCACTCTATAACATTGGGCTTGAATAGTTGCATTTCCCATTTAAGAGTAGCTATTCTTTACTTTGTTGAAAAATACAGCATTTATTTGCTGCACACTTGCCTCCCCTTTGTTCATTTTTTTCACACACATGTATCTATGTCTCTAAAATCAAAAAGAACATCCAATAACAAATAATTTTAATATGACATATTGCCAAACTGAGAACGGGATTCTTATTAATACAAAGGTCATTGACCAGTATGCTGACTGAAATAGATAAAATGAATGCTTTTTGCATATCTTACAAGTGTGGCAGCTTCTGAACCATTCAAAACAGAAGGTAATCATCATCATCATCATCATCATCATTGTTTATCTGCTGCCCTATAGGTCGGCAATAATTACTGTTATGTAACTATCTATCTATCTATCCAGTATCTAGATGCTTGCACACATGTGCATGCATGCATACATACTGTCTATTTATGGTGATGTTTTGAAGACCTTATCATCAGGATCATTATTTCATCCCAGATTTTTGTTATGTTTAATAGTGTCAATTTTCTTTCTTTTTTGTCCTAGACTACATCTTCCTTGAATAAGAGCTAAGCAAATATACTGAATTTTAGTGTATATTCACAACCCAGATGTAGCATAGTCTGCTTTACAGAGAAATAAACCATTTGAGAGATAACATTTGTGTAATAAAAGAAAATAAACTCATTTATATAACAGTGCAAAAAGCCAGAATATCATCCAGCCCAACTGGCATATGATGATAACAAGATCAAGTAGTCCAGCAGATGCACATAGCAGGACTTTGAAACTTGATTATAACCACCTCTTTTAGGATGATAACATATATTAATAATTTCAAGTCCAACTGAGTTGACAGAGGAAAGAAATCTCATTGATTTGCTAAATGCAGCAGGAGGGGATTGGGGACAGGTTGAATAGAAAAAAAGAACTGAACGTGAATGCCTGAAGAATTTAAAATTGCATTTTAAAAGGAGTGAGAAATAGGGAGATAGTCTCAAAATTAATCATACATTAGGATTATACCTGTAGCTAAAGAATAAATAAACCTATGGATTAATAAACCCATGGATAGTTGTTTATGTAAACACCACATGAAAGGGATTGTAATGACTGATGGTAGGGTTAAGTTATGAAGCCTGGACTGTGTCCAGTGTTGGACTTCAACCAAAATTCAATATAAGAGAGATACCTGCTCCTCCCTAAGCACCACAATACTCCTAGTACCATGGAAGAACCCTGGAGAAAAATAAGTTAGAAGTCCTGCCACAAAAATCAGTATGGATTTAGACCCTACCACACTGTTAAATGCATTAGATGGAGAGATATTCCAATTGGGAAATGTTTGCCTGTTGGAGCCTTTTCTCCAGTAACAATGGAAATGCCCACCTTAGGTACATGGGTTTGCAAGAACCAAGTGAAGGCAGAACATTCATGCATAGTTTAGTTTCCTATGTGCATAGTTTCTACATATGAACCCATAGGCCTGGAAGAGTCAATACAAAAGAACAAGTTCTCTCCCTCATCTACATTTCCTCTTAACATAACCTTTCCCCATAAGATTATTTTCCTTCCTTTCTTCCTCCTTTCTTTTCAGCAGCAGCAGGAAGGTTTTTTTATTATCACCATTATTTCTCCAGGTCTTAGATTCATTACATATGTCTATATTAATGTGACACTAGTATAAGCTGTTTTATTGTTAGTATATTGTGTTGGACAAAACTGAAAATGGCATGGAATAATTTGTAATCACATATGTTGGTTCAATGTCATTTTTGTCAGTGAAAACAGAGAATTCAATTTGAACTGTGGTCATGGATAATGAAGTGAATTTGTCCCTTTCTCCTTTACCAATGTGTATTAAATAAGCTGAGATGTGGTACCACTGAAGTATAACCCTTGCTTCAAAGCTTTTCTGGGGTGACTGTTGGTCCTTTATGTTCTATATATAATGTGATTCAGTTTTCTCACAAGGCTGACAACACATTAGAGAAAAGGAATGTGGATCACATATTATTTATAGCTTAAGAAACACGCATTTAAAGAAAAAACCTGAGATTTTCAACCTGTCATGGAAAATAGGCAGATGCAGTGAACATCTACTGTTGGGTGTAGGGATAAGTGGGTGTAGAGATAAAGAGAATATTCCAGCAGTGTTGAATTTATTCATATTTCTTTTTTACATTTTTCCCAAATAAAAAATAAGAACTCTGGTAGCTATAAAGAGCTACTATTATATGAATAACTGTAAATATTAGCTGGTTGTAAGGGAAACATTCACAGCTGAACCCCAATAAAAAGCATGCAACTCCTTCTATTTATGTTTATGTTATTCTTTGGCGCATTTTTCCAGCTAGTGGCTAATTTGCAATAGTGAATGATGTACTGGAACCATAAGGAGAGAGAGAGAGAAAAAAACTGAGCATTACATAGTACATTCCATTAACTGTTTATTGAACTCCAAGGATGTTACTCCTGAATCCCAGCTTGAACTTTATTTAAGTTATTTTATTATTGTTGCTTCATCTGCTAGTAGAGCTGAAAAATATTTTTAAAGTCCACACTTCTTCAAGGAATCTAAACAACATTAATAGTTTTCTGACATAGGCTTTTGGAGGATGATGGAGTGGATATTTACAATTATATGGGTGGTAGTGGTGGTCTGTGTGTACAGTAATACCATCAAATGCAGCAGGAAGTATTGCTAATGCAAACAACAATAAATGACTTAGGTCATGTGGACAGAACAGTTTGCAGTGATGAGCAATTATAACAGGTTCTGTTGCAAGGGTAATTATGGAAAGGAAATTTTGTTAACCAAATTTATGGAAACATCCTATATCATCATTGTTGATTAATTATCACAGTTTCCTGCAGTTGTGAGATTAGACTATTTTTTTCACTCTAGGGAAAAAAATAAAAGATCTGTCTGAAATAATAGAAATTACGTTACACATTTATATGAACATGACACAGTAGATAATAGTCCAAGATCAGACTTATCAGCTTCCTCCTCTGGGATGTTAAACAGTAAGTATCCTCGGGCTTCCAATTACCATTTACATTGCAAAGTAGCATTAAAAATGGAAAATATAAAGACAGTTGAGTTTATTTTTACACAGCTGCCCATGCTATCTAACAAATAGGGCTGAATGTTGCAATGAGCAGCACCATAGCATCAAATTGGTATAAATGAACTATGACAGGAGAAAATACATAGTGGAATGCCTAGTCTGAGCTCAATTATACAATCAGTGAACTCCAGAGTTTGAAAGTTTAAAATAACCAACACAAAATAAAAGTCATCAAACCACTCTGATAAAAAAAATGACTTAAGCATGTATGCAAATTGATTCTGATGATTTTTTTTCTTAGAGTTTCAGCCATCAAAATACTTGAAAATCCCCAACAGCAAATGCAGAATGTCTGGATCACTTCATCTTTCCAAGGAAAAGAAATGATTACATTCAGACTTGGTTAGTTAAACATATTCTAGCAAATGTTTAACATTAATGGTAGCCCTTAGCTATTCTTCTATCTTATTTATAGTAAGGACTCAGGAGTATGTACTGTAAGAGAGAATTAAGAGTCTGCCTCCCACTGTCTGAGACCAACCATAGCTTATTTTTAGATGATTTTCTGACATCATGCTATTAATTGAAATCTGATCTATATTGCAGAATAGATCTTAGGCACCACCAAATTCAATAGAATTTACTCCCAGTTCTCTATGTTAATAATTTCAGTCCTGGTGTTCATAAAAATAGAGAGCCAATTCTGTGCAGATTACTTTCTGCATGTAATACTCTGTCAAATCAATAGTACTACTCCAATACTTTATTAGAGAGTTTCAAGTTTCTTACTAATAGATTTCATACTAATGCATCAGAGCTAATCTACATTCACTATGAACACATCCTTAAAGTAGTTAAACATTAATGTGGCCTTTTTAATAAAATCTGAGAACCCATTTCTTCCCTCTAGTGACAGCAGAAAATCAGGAGTGACTAATTCTACTCAGATCAAAGGAATCTTCCTCATATAAAACTTTCACAAGAAGCAAATTAGAGTCATAAATTTCAAGTTTGTCCTCTGATGCAGTTTGCATGTACATTGGAAAATGGAAAATAATTCACATATTGAGATTTGCTATGATTGTAGAATTAAGACTTGTGCAGCTCTATACCATTCAGACAAAAGCCTTACTGTATTCAGTCATATTTATTTCTAAGAGCAAGAGGACAAAAATCTATTTGACCCAAGAATGACCTTCATATTGGAAAAGAAATGGAGGAAGTCAAATGCGAGTACTGTTGGGGCTAGGGCTGGGTGGTTTTGTTTCGTAATTTCGTAATTCATTAAAAATTCGTTATTTTTTTATAACGAAGCGATTTTGAACCATTCAGGAGCATTTAAAAAACGAAACGAATTTTTCAATTCATTTCGTAATTGCTTCGTATTCGTTTCGAAATCGTTTCGAAATCATTTCGTTATTATTTCCGCATGTCTGGGGCAAATTTTATAGCTGTTGTTTGTTTAATCAGTGAAAAAAAATATAAATATCACACCAACAGTCAACAACAGAGGGAAAGGGAAGCTTCAAAAGTTCCCCCTGTCCCATATGGAGGTTTTTTAGTGTATTGCGCGGTCGCATCCGCCATTAACGAATCGATTCGTATTCGTTTCGAAATCGTTTCATGATTGTCTAGTAATTTACAAAATTTCGTAAATATCAAACTTTTTTAAAGAAAAATTTCGGAATTCTTTTAAATATCGAAAAGCAAAAAACCCCAAAAAACGAATCGAGTTCAGAAACAAATTTTTCCGTGGTTGCCCAGCCCTAGTTGGGGCCATAAACATCCCCGCCATTAACATCAATTTTTAATTCACTAGACTGTGGTTTTCTTTAATAGACGACCCATATAGGAAGAGCACCAACTGAATTTGCATTATTGAAATTAGATTAATCATTTTTTTAAAAAAATGGTGTGCCATTTGCAAACATTGTAATCAACATGGCATGGCATTGGAGCTTAAGCATAAAAATTAATGCACTAATGTTGATAGTTTAAAATATGGGTCAGTATTCTAGGTCAGCCACTTAGTTATATATACTTGACTAAGTATTGTTCATGAATATGGAACAAGTACAGATTAGTAAATCTAGGTAACTGTTCCACATTCACAATCAATACTTAGTCACAAATGTGACATTACTGCCATGATTGCAATTCTTCTCCTCCCTACACTTTACCAGACATCTACTGCATCAACTGCATGGAGAAGAGATCCATTCTACAAGTCATCAGTACATTGGTGAACAACATTTCCATCTGATTTGGGGGTCAGACCAGAGAAGTTACTTAGCTAATGTAGAATATTGTCAACGGAAATTAATTTATTCTTGTAAATGTGTGTGATATCATTAATTGATCAATTAAATCATTAATACTTTTTAAAATAAAAGAATCCATTGGTCTTACAGAAAATGAGATTTCCACCATTGCAAAAAGATATATAAATATAGATCTACTCTCTGTGCGTCAACTGCGACTTTACCTTTTGAAGTCTGACTTGACCATGGTGGTCCATGCCTTAACTACCTCTAGACTGGACTACTGTAATGCACTCTACATGGGGCTACCCTTGAAGACGGCCCGGAAACTACAACTTGTCCAGTGTTTGGCAGCCAGATTAATAGCTGGGGCGACTTACAGGGAGCGGTCAACCACCCTGTTTAAGGAACTCCACTGACGCCGTTTGTTTTCCAGTCCCAATTCAAGGTGCAGGTTATCACCTATAAAGCCCTAAATGGTTTGGGACCCACCTACCTTTGTGACCGAATCTTTGTGATCGGAGGTACCATCTCGGGCCCTCCAATCTTCTGGGGAGGCCCTTCTCTCACCCCTGCCAGATTCACAAGCTTGCCTGGTGAGTACAAAGGAGAGAGCTTTTTCCTCTGTGGCTCCCTGACTCTGGAACCCATTTCCTGGAGAAATTAGGAAAGCCCCTACCCTAGAAACCTTTAAAAAGACCCTTAAAACCTGGCTCTTCCATGGTGCCTTTGGTGAGTAGGTATACTATCTCACTTTATTTCTCAGCCTCAATGGGAAAGTTTGATTCCACAACCCCCACTATAATGAGCCCTCCTCCGCAAATAACCTGCTTTTCTTTTATCTCAAATGAGTTTTTAATTAGTTAATCATTACATGTAGCCCGCCCATTGTCATTGTGTTTGTGCTTATTGTAATTTTATATTGTTATGTATTCACATGTTTTATGTAATTATGATGTTGGGCTTTGTTGGGCTCTGCTGCAAGAGGGACCCTGAGGCCTGAGTATTGCCATCCAGCTTTGCTGCCTGCTCAGCCCTGGGCTTACCCACAAAGAGACCTGCAGCCAAACCCTCATTCCAGCCAGCTGACCCAGCAGCCTCCAAGGAGAGAACATAAAAGGTCTGACCTAGAGGCCAGGAAGAGCTTTGTTGCGCTCTGCTGCAAGAGGGACCCTGGGGCCTGAGTATTGCCATCCAGCTTTGCTGCCTGCTCAGCCCTGGGCTTACCCACGAGGAGACCAGCAGCCACACCCTCATTCCAGCCAGCTTATTTATTTGTCGTGTCAGAGCAACCAGTCCATTATATTACATTTCTAACAGAACAAAGCAAACAAACAGAAAAATACAAAACTTGTGAGTTTGGTAGTTGGTTAAATGTCCTTTGACCAGTATGTGGCCACTTGGAGTGCTTCCGGTGTTGCTGCAAGAAGGTCCTCCATTGTGCCAGCTGACCCAGCAGAGAGAGGACACACTGCTACTTTAATGGCCGCGCCACCCATTGCCCGGCTGCCGGAATACATTGGAACACCTGTGCGGGTGCTTGTTTCCGGGGTTCCCCTGCCTCTCCTGTTGCTTCAGACCACTTTTTCCATCAACCCACTTTGGTTGGGATTCAATGTTTACTTTTAAGCTCTGTTTTGTATTTATATTTGAATTATTGTATGTTTACTTTTAAGCTTTTTATTGTATTTCTATTTGAATTACTTCTAAGCTTGTTATTGTATTTATATTCGAATTATTATCTCATGTTTATTATTGTATGTTGACCGGTTAACATATTTACATAGAGAATTGGGAGTAAATTGACTGGTGGCCCTGACACGACAAATAAATAAAATAAATTGTATGCTGAAATTGATATGTTAATTGCTTAAATTCATATGTTATGTTTATTATTACATGTGCAATGTGGCATTGTATGCGATGGATTGTAAGCCACCCTGAGTCCCCCACTGGGGTGAGAAGGGTGGGGTATAAATGTAGAATAATAATAATAATAATAATAATAATAATAATAATGATGATGTTGTTGTTTGCGTTTCGGTTTGCGTTTTCGGTTTTTCTTTATTGTTATTGTTGTTCAGGCTTAGCCTCATGTAAGCTGCTCCGAGTCCCCATTGAGGAGATGGTGGCAGGGTATAAAGATTATTGTTGTTGTTGTTGTTGTTGTTGTTGTTGTTTTGTACAACTCGACCAAAACATCACATTTTAGTGGCACATTATTTATTAGCACCTTCGAAAATCCATGTGAGTGTGTGAAGTCATTAAGTTGTTTTCCCCAACCTGTGACTTTCCAAGTGTACCAGACTACAAATCCTACACATCTGGATATTGCCCAGTTGAAGAAAGATATCCTAACAGCATGGGATCTAATGACCATTTCTATTCAGTTTTATCTTTGATCTTTTGGTCTTCTCACTAACAAAATGTTGTGGCTCACACATTTCTTTAATAGTAACCCATGTCTCTATAATGATGGAGACATACAAACTTGCTGTTATTGGTAACTGGTTCAGTTGTGAAACAGCTGATTCATATGATAGTAAGTGGCCATGTTGCTTTATACACAATCTCATTGAAAATTATAAATTCCATCATATATCATAAGCTTTGTATGCACAAGATCTTTGATATTATGCTGGCTTCTCACAAGACTAGAAAAGCCAAGACCTTAGGAAGTTTAGACAGAATGGGCATGCCAAATAAATAGGCTAGATAACTGCAGTGAAAGATCCATTCTGCATATGTTTTATAGATTTGTTGGTGGTTTTACCTGTTAACAACCTTATATGGAAGTACAGTTGTCTGTGTAAGTTTTATCCCAATACCTTCAACAAGGAGGCATGTTACACGAAGATCCACTCAAACCAGCACTACTATTCCCATATTTGGCCAAGCAATTGCTCAGCATAGGCCGGGGTTTGTGAGGGTGAGGATATTAGATCGACCCCCTCCCCTCCTGACCTTGAGGAAAAAACTAAAAACCTGGCTCTTTGAGCAAGCTTCTGGAACCTCATTGTAACCAGATAAATTCAGTATTGTGAACGAATATGGAACGGCTTAACAATGCTAATGGACATGGATTTAAATCCGGAAATCATTGGTTTTTATAGGTTAAATTGTTTTTATATGAATTTTATTATGTGATTTAACCTGTTTTCAACAATGTATTTATGTGTGTTCAGCATCTAATTATTGCCAGTCTGTACGCCGCCCTGAGTCACCTTTGGGCTGAAAAGGGCAGGATAAAAGAGTGGTAAATAAATAAATAAATAAATAATATTATCAGCATACTGAAAGATGGAAAATGTGTGCTACATCATGTTTGACCTTTAATGCATGCAAATATACAATTGAGAGGAAAGGATAACAAGAAAAGAGATTCCACCTGGACATTAGATAGAACTTCCTGATTGTGAGAACTGTTCAACAATGGAACTCTCTGCCTCAGAGTGTGATGGAAGCTCCTTCTTTGGAGGCTTTTAAATAGTGACTGGATGGCTATCTGTCAGGGGTACTTTGATTGTGATTTTCTTGCATGGCAGGGTGTTGGACTAGATGGTCCATGTGGTCTCTATTCCATTCTATAATTCTATGAGAGGTTTTACATCATATAATTGATTTAAATATTTTCCTGATACTGTATTCAATTATTGTATTGATTCTACTAACCCAGTAAATCTCTGGCTCCCATGGTCAACTGTGAAGGTCAAAACATGTAATGAATGAATGTCGTGTTTCTTAAGCTTTAATCATGTTATTATTTTAATTAATGTGCTTTACATTTGACCTCTTTTTTTAAAAAAAAAACTAAACTAATTCTGTTTGTTGATATGACTGCAGAAAATGCATTTCACCATGAAAAATTAACAACATTAACATTTGTAATAGCAAATTAAGGCATCAATATTCAAGACTCAATATAGTATTGCTTCCATTAGTTATTCCTTTGGGAAGACTTAAATGAGATAATCAAATTATGCCATAAATTCAAAGTCTAGTGGTATTCAGCATCTCAAGGGAATGTTTGACCTTGATTTTCAAACGTCTTGTAAAATATTATGTTTGGTTCATGGAGTTAATATTACCTGGAAAATCCATTATTGGAAAGTTGTTCATTTTGCTTCATTTCCCCAAATTATCCAGTTTAACAACCAGAAATTCTCCCTGTGGAGCTTAACATGTACTGGCTCTGAAAATATTTTTTGTGCCTTTCATCTATGTTATGTGTTTCCTTCAATTTTAGCATTTTTTTTCATATTATCAGCCAGCTACAGATATAATCCACCTTTGATTTCAAAATGTTTCAACATCAACATTTTCAGAATATCCAGTGCCTTGTTGGTTGCATGCTGAGAAAATGATAATCATTTCTTAGTGTTTTTCGATTTCAGGTTAGAGATTTTGTCTTCATAAAGGGGTGGGTGTGCAGAATGAGTTAATGAGTAGTTTGAAACAGAATCCACACCAGACAAAAGTGCTTGCCATTAAGGGTTTTAACCTAGGGATGGAGATGTATCAACCAGTTCAGAGTGGGTTTACACTTCCTCTTGGAAGTGCTCCTGAATCCATCTCTCCAAATGTCAGCTCAGGTCGATGCAACGGACAGGATCTACTACTACCAGCTTTGGCCGGTATGCTAGTTGAGCCCCTTCCTAGATTTGGAGGACCTAAATATTAGGTCTGTGTGATCAATGAAAAAAAAAAGTTTCAATGCTCATTATGAAATTAGGGGATGGGGAAAATTGTTTCAAAAGTGTTTACAAAATTGGACGGGGTCAGTATCATACCCATAATGAGTTAACTACTTTTTGTTACATAATTGTGCCAGTGGGGAAAATTCAGTGGGACTCTATTCCCCCTCATTGTTAGAGCTAATGGCATGGGACTTGCTATGATTATAGAAGCCATTTATCACTGTTAGCCCATCAAGTTTCAAAATGTTTCTTTCATCCACAGATTTTTGGGGAATTTTCAACATTTTTACAAACAACATTTTAAAAAAAAAACCTACAAGAGCAATCTCATGGAATTTTCAAAACAGTTACACAAGATAACGGGATCATACTGCCCCCCCCCCCCCCCAGTTGCAGAAATATTCATACATCTACTGATTTTTGATCTTTTTTTAAAGCGACAACTATCTCATTGAATGTATTTAACCAATAGAACTTCAATCTAGGGATTTCTTCCCAGCACAGATTTACTAGTACTGATTATCAGTCAGTCTTTGCAGAGTCAACAATTTATTGGAACTCTGGCTGCTGCTATGAGGGACAAATCTCTCCCCTATCCTAATTGGAGATTTCTGATGCTGAACAGAATTCTGGGAAATGTAGTTTAGGACAAGGCCTTTTGAATTCTCTGTCGTAGAGTTCCTTACCTTCCCAAACTACATTTTCCAGAATTCCAGAATGAATTCTCAGTCATTTTCCCAGTTCACTCAGCTCATCCTGCCCTGCTGCTTTCCTCTCCTCATGGTGAGAGGAAGCCTATCTCTTCTTAATTTAAAGAGGAATGGCAGCCTTTTTTACTTCACCTTGCTTGTGCTGCAAATGAAACTGACTTGTGAGCATTACAGAATTCAAATAAAAAAGTATTGGGTAAGTTTTGAGTTTTAAGTTTTTATGCAAGCCCCCCCCCCCCCCGGTGTTTCTTAATATCTGTCCATATATACAGAACTTATGAATTACATATGACTAACAATTTAAAAATGAATATTTGCGCACCCCTACTAAATATGCCAGTGCACACAATGGTAACTTCAAAGCTGGACTTTTGCAATACACTTTACATTGAGCTAGCTTTGTACCACATTCAGAAATTCCAGTTGGTACAAATAAGGCAGCCAGGTTGTTTACAGGAACATCCAGGGGTAAGCATATTACACCCATACTAAAGTCACTCCACTAGCTACCAATTAGTTTCTAGACCAAGTACAAAGTGTTGGCTTTGATCTTTAAAGCTCTACATGATTTAGGTCTAGGTTACCTACAGGATCACATTGTCCTGTACAATCTGACCCAAACATGTAAGTCTTCTGGGGGGCAGTTACTCTAACCAGCCAGAAACTTACTGGCAATTGTCACCCAGAAGACCTTTTCATCAGGCACCCCAAAACTGACCTGCTGGAAGAGCTCAGATAGCTAAAAGAGTGGTTGGAATTTAAACATATCTAAAGATCTATCTCTTCCAGCAGGCCTACTCAGTCTGTTTAAACCATGAATTTTTATCTCATGTCTTATGTCCACTGTATTTTCATCTTTGTTCTGTGTATTTTAATATATGTATTGTAAAATACATATATTAATACCATAAATATTTATTATGTTTATGATGACTATATGTTTTAAGCTAGTTGTAACCTCCCTCAAGCAATGAGGAGAGGTGGATAAGAAGGTACACTTCCTCCTCTCCCCCTCCAGCATTGTTTTGGTGCTCTGACCAATATCACCCCAAGTGATAAGTGATATAATACTAGCCATGACATACCAGCTGGCAACTGCAATGATGAGAACAGAAGGCGAAGAGTTAGAGTGGGTGCCAAACTAGGGGTGATTTGACATTTGCCACATTGGATTGGTCCTGGAATAGAGATTCCATATAGAACCACCCCAGATAGCATAACAATCCTATCTTTATTTCAAGGTAAGATTCTAGCTTGTTTAAGGACCTTATCAAAAGCAGTTTTCTCTGTGTCTCCTCTAGTTTTTAGGTGCTGGCAAAATGAGTCAAACAGGGGCCATCCTATGAAACACCACCATTTCTGGTTACTGCCTGTGGGGAATCCATCTTGCCAGTACCTGAAAATAGAGAGAAGATTTTTAAGTGGAAAACAAGAGGAGGAAGTGGGGGGGGGGGGATGGGAAATGATGTGGGATGGGAAACCATCCCAGAAAACAGCTAAAGATGGTAGGAAACAAAGGAGGCTGATTCCCTGTGACAAGGGTACAGAAGCTTAAATTGGAGAAAGTGGTGGATTCTTTCACTCATGAGGATGAGGAAGCTTCTTAAAATTGCTCAGAATACCACATTTGCTTTTGAAGAAATGTTAAAATGAATGCAGTTGTTATGAACAGGAGGTTTAAACCTTTCCCCGCTCCTAAGCTACTCTGAACTGCAGTTATTCTCTCTTGGCACTTCCTGAAAAAATTAATATATTTTGGTTACAACTGATCAGATAGTTGTATGTTTTGTTGATATTTAGGTAGGGTTTCAAAGATGACAAAACTGCATAATTTCACTGCTTTCATGCTGGTCTTCAAAAAGAATATCATAATATTGTTAAAGACTTGCTGAAATGTTTACTAACCATTCTAAATGTCATCTGATTTCTTCCACTGCATGAATTTTTAAACATGATTAAAGTCTTCCATTTGTACTAATTAATATTGAAATCTGCATCTGAACTTCAAAAATAAAGATGACAGAATCAAACCCAATTTAATTATAAATGTCTGCTTCATCAGCATCTCACAGATCTTTCTGAGAATTTTCTTTAAGAAGTTGCACCTTCTTTAAAAAATCAATCTACTTTTAAGAAAATAATATGATCTACTTCCACTTATTATTAACAGATGGGATGTAGAACAAACAACAAGAGGTAATATTCAGAGAAATTTGCATAGTATTTCAGATTGAGAAACAGTGGTAGAAGCTGAAAGAAGACTGCAAGCATTCCCCAATGTGGCACAAATAGTTTGCTTGCAAGGAAAAATGACTTTGGAAAAAATATATATTTTTATGGTTAAAAAGAGCAGAAAAATATTTTTTAACATTTATTGGTGTAATGTTTGACACCACATTGCTCTCTCAAATGTAGAAGTTAATAGATCTCTGTCTGGATACTATTAAATGATAGTAGCAATGATGGAGATTTTTCAAAAGTGTATATATGTAAGTATAAATTGACCTTGTGTATTAGTCAAGAGAATGTTTTGGGATCAAAAATTATAATTTTTGATGTAACACATGGATAAGCGGAGAATCATTCTACAGTGAGGAGAAAGCACCAGTACCACTTCAGAGGTCCAGCCACTTCTGGCTATCCTGCAGCTGTTTCTCCTCCAAGGCATTAAAAAAAGAAGAAGAAGTGATGCTGTAACAGAGAGATAGAGGCAATTGGAACTTGTTTTAGGCTCTCCTGAGTGGATTACATTCTTGTAGAGACCAAAATCCACTGATTATAGTAATGCGAATGTATCTAAATTAACTCAATGTATACTTACAAATCCACATATCAACAAAATACAGAGCTGCCTCATTCACATTAAGCAGCATCAATTGGTTCTTCTCTTGAAGTATGAAACAAAACCTTCATGTGAGTAAGAATAGTCTTTGAATGTAAATGAATATCCTATTCTTTATTGCATAAGAGTAGACTCCAATAATCACAGTAGGTGTCCTATTCTCTTCGTTACACACGAGTCTACTCCAACCTGCAACCAGTTTCAACTCACATGAGCCTTCATCAGGGGTTGGGTCTACAAACAACACATATCATTAATATACACATACAGTTGAACAAATTGTGACATCAAGTTTGTAAGTATATATACAAACACTCTACTTAATCACTTATCAAACAAGGCTCATTTATCAAAAAAGGTTCAGCTCTTAAGGTAAATGATTCACCAACAATGATCTAAAATAATTTTTCTCAAGAATTACATCAATCACATCTAATAGAAAATTGGTAGGAGGATGTAAGGTAGGTCTCAAATTAAATGTGTTTGCGCAGATCTCTCGAGCTTTGTCCATGGTCATTAAGACTGCACCAGTAGGAACTCAAAGATTTTCTGTGATGTTAATGAAATGTTTAGTGTCTTTGACGTATGACATAGTTTGTTTGACAAAGGGCTGTAGAAAGAAGTCCACAAATTTAGACAATGGTTCAAGAACTGAGCCAGACCCAGAAACAATGGGCCGGCCTAAAGGTGGCCTGACATCTTTGTGAATTTTTGAAAGTATGTACAGGACCGGGGTGCGAGGATGTGGGGTTGTAAGAAAATCTCTTTCTTTTTCTGTTATGTAACCCAAGCTGAGTCCTTCCTCTTTGGTATAAAAGGTAAAACCCTTGTCAAACAAAACCTCCCATGATTCCATAATGTTGGGCCAAGATCTTTAAAGTGGTGTCAAACAACATTCATTCTACAGTGTAGATGCAGATACAGAAGTACAGTGTAGCTGCAGAAGGGGATTATTCCTTTTTTGGTAGGTGTTAAGATATGGGCCCCCAGTGGCACAGTGGGTTAAACTGCTGAGCTGCTGAACTTGCTGAATGAAAGGTCAGTGGTTCAAATCCGGGGAGCTCCCACTGTTAGGCCCAGCTTCTGCCAACCTAAGCAGTTCAAAAACATGCAAATGTGAGTAGATCAATAGATAATGATCCGGCAGGAAAGTAACGGCGCTCCATGCAGTCATGTTGGCCACATAACCTTGGAGGTGTCTATAGACAACGCCGGCTTTTCAGCTTAGAAATGGAGATGAGCACCATCCCCCAGAGTTGGCCATGACTAGTCTAAGTCAAGGGGAAACCTTTACCTTAAAATATCATAATTATACTGATCCATAGATAAGCCGACACTGTTTTAGGACTAATTTTTGACTAAAATTTCTAGACTTATATCTGAGTATATACAGTATGTACGTATTAAAAGTTACAGAAATAAAATTTGTCTCATGGTTTGTTAGGACAAATTATGGGATGAGAGAGTGCCCTAGCAGTAAGGATAAACCATGTTTGCTAAATTGTTGTCTTACTACTATGTTTTAACCTCCGCAGTCCTTTATATGTGACTCATTTCTAAATCTATATAACATTTTAAACATATGCAGCAAGGGAAAAAAATTCCTGTACTTAAATTAGATAAATAGAAACTGAAATACAATAACTTTTTTTGGTATTTTCTGTGAAAATATTTCCAAATTTGGTCTGAAGCATAAAAGATAAGATTAGACAACAGAAAAGGTGTTAACATTTATGTATTGATATTGCTGATTGTTATTGAAAACCACTTCATTAAATTATAGTACTGAGAAATGAAGGACTTCTTGGAGAAATGAAAATGGTTGCAGATTTAATTAAAACATTAAATTATTGTAATAAAGGTCATAATCATAAAATGCAATTGAAGGAAGTACATTAGAATGCACCCTAAGGTATTCTCTTCTGTTCTATATTTATTACATTGTTGACATTTTAGAAAAGAAATGCTACTATTTTATCTGGATAGATAAATTGGTCTTATAAGAAAGGTGGACATCACATACTGTATTTGTCTTTCTACATGATGCAATATATTATTTTTACTTGTTGCAAGTAATCATTTAGAGTAGACAATATACTATTGAACTCTATGAGACAGCTCTGTATGTTATAGGACATCTGTGCATCTCCAGAGAGCACTTAAATGCATGCCGAAGTATGTTTAAAAAACCCGCTTAGGCGTGCATTTAAATCCATACACTTCCTCCTAAAGCACACATCTTCCCTGTGGGATGTCTAGATGCCCTCCCAGTACCTTATGGGAGGGCACTGAGACCCCCCCCCCAAGACTTAAAATTACTTACTGGGCCCATTAAGGTCCCTCTGAAGTTCTCCTGATGCATAGAAATTGTATGCCTGGGGGGGAGGGGAGAAGCAATTTTTCCTCCTGCCCCTTTCTCGTGCCTCATGATTTCTATGTGCCAGGAGGACTCCAGCAGGATGTTAATGGTAGCCAGGCAAGTTATTTTCTATTTTAAGGCTGGGGGGGGGGGGGTTGGTTGGGGGTTTGAGGAGGGTTGGTGTCCTATGGGTTCTCAGGGCTCATTCAGAAAAAAACAAAACAAAAACAAACTCAAGAGGGTTGTGTGGATTGGGCCTGGGATCACATCACGCAGTCCCTAAGCCCAATCCACACTGGGCCTACACTTGGAAAGATCCAGGTCTTAAAAGGTATCAAATTATTTCGGGACAAAGCAGGGTTTTCCTGCTTTGTCTTGAATTCATTCAGTTTTACCAAAGATGTCACTTGGACACCTCTGGCAAAACTGTGGGAGCTCCCGCATTATGCGTCCTGTCTGGATGGGCCCTCAGATGGTGTCTGAATCAACGACAGAAATCTCCTGCTCTGGAGGTATTGGATTGTTTTCTGTATCACTAGGCTGATCTAAAGCAAATCTCTTTGCTTGCAAAGTTGTTTTCCCATTGTAGAGATTTACTACATTCCCATACCTGTTCTCCACAAATTGCAGGCATGTAAAATATGGGAACAGAAAGGAAAATGCAGTTTTGTGACTGACAACTCTAGCTTCCTACCAGTTAGTAACTTTGCAGAAGTTCTCCTTTTAATTCCAGTCACAGTGCTTTGGGCAAGGACATAGACAGAATGCAATCAAATACTGTTGTTTCAAAAATCCCGACTGCTCTGTGGGATTGCTGCATGTTTCTACTAGCAGAAACACAAGTAATGCTCAGGGTTTTTTTTTCCAGAATGGATAGAAAACCAATGCATACTGGGAAATAGCAGTAGCTACTGCTGCTTGTCCAATGCACGACTATTCAGTTTAAACAGTGGTCCAGAAAAGTAATACTAAAGCTTCACCCACACTGCCATATAAAATCCAGGTTATTTTTTGCACTGGATTATATGACAATGTAGACTCATACAACCCAGTTCAAAGTAGATAATGTGGCTGATCTTATTTGATTTGATAATTTGGATAATCTGGATTATATGGCAGTCTACACCCAGCCTTAGGCCCCATCTACACTGCCATATAAAATTCTGATTATCTAATTTGAATTAGATTATATGGCAGTGTAGATTTCTAGAATCCAATTCAAAGCAGATAATCCACATAAAATAGTTTGCAACTAGTTCGTGGATATCCGGTAATCAATTCGGGAGCTAGCAAAATGGCAAAACCCTTGATTTTAAAGAATTAAAAAAGGACTTCCCACTTTCTTCCTTGAAATGTTTTAAGACTGGAGTCCCAATCAAAGGAATTGTTGACAATGCTTCCAGTCATTACCAAGGAATAATATGCCCAATCAATGAAAATTAAATCTCAATGAACTCCTGGCCTAAGCATTACAATCAGCATGTAGGTGAATTAATGGCAATAGTTTGCATGTCATGGAGAGAAGAAAACATTGATTCAGTGGATGAAAAACACATTGGTATCTATAATTCTTGTAAAGCCTCTTCTACACTGCCATATAAAATCCAGATTATCTGCTTTGAACCAGATTATGTGACAATATAATCCAGTTCAAAGCAGATAATGTAGATTATCTAATATGATAATTCGGATTATACGGCAATGTATAATTGCTGTATAATCTGAATCCCCCCACCTTCAAAGGGGCTTTTGAGAAGGACAGCCTTCTCAGTGGCTGTTCCCATACTGTTTAATCCTTATTCAAAATGTCCACTGATGTGTCTCTGCAGGTAAACTTATACAAAAAGTCCTTCTTAAGAGTGGCTGTTGGCACTCCATCTCAAGTGCACAAAATAACTCCTCCATGTTGCTGCTGAATTCTGCTCAGGCCAAAAAAGAAGGCGAGGAAGTAGTTAGGGCTGCCTCTCTGGTTTGGACAAGGGAAGAATAATGTGGTAAAAATGTGGCTTTCAGGCTGGGTTCCTAAAAGCAGCAGGTTACTTTCCTTGTTCATCTTCCATCTCCCTTTTTTTTCAGGTAGCATTCTCATTCTTTTTCCTCATTTTTTTATTCCTTTCCCTATCTATATTTGTATAGTTGTAATCATTTTCAGCAATGCAATTCACCCTCTTACACCCCAAATGTAACTCCTTAATAAGCAAATTGTTTCCTCTTCAGGTCTTTTTGAACATCTTTCCTTCTTAAAAGAGATGAAAATATTTCTTTGCTATATAGAATCATAGAATCCTAGAGTTGGAAGAGACCTCGTGGGTCATCCAGTCCAACCTCCTGCCAAGAAGCAGGAAAATTGCATTCAAGGCACCCCCAACAGATAGCAATCCAGCCTCTGTTTAGAAGCCTCCAAAGAAGGAACCTCCACCAAACTCTGGGGCAGAGCGTCCCACTGCTGAACAGCTCTCACAGTTAGAAAGTTCTTCCTCATGTTCAGGTGAATCCCCTTTCCTGTAGTTTGAAGCCATTATTCCACGTCCTAGTCTCCAGGGCAGCAGACTTCCCCTCACATATTTATACACAGCTATCATGTCTCCTCTCAGCTGTCTCTTCTGCAGGCTAAACATGCCCAGCTCTTTAAGCCACTTCTCATAAGGCTTTTTCTCCAGACCCTTGATCATTTTAGTCGCCCTTCTCTGGACACATTCCAGCTTGCCAACATCTCCCTTAAATTGTGATGTCCAGAACTGGACACAGTATTCCAGGTGTGGTCTGACCAAGGCAGAATGTGGGGGTACCGAGATTTCCCTGGATTTAGACACTATGCTCCTATTTATGCAGCCAAAAATCCCATTGACTTTTTTAGCTGCTGCATGACATGCTTTAACTTGTTAGTTAGCCTTAAATTATCCATGAGTTTAATCAAAATCCATAGTTTTGGTCCCAAAACTTGACTTGAACATGAAATATATGCAGTAAGTCTAGTTCCAAGGAACTAAGAATAGGTGTTAACCATTCTGTGGGTTCTCACATTATACATTCAAACAATGATTTTATAATGTTTTCCTTTTAGGGGAAATAATCTATGATGTATCCAGAAGTGCTTTTAGCTGTCCAACATGAAGATTCTGGACTTCAAACTAGTCTACTCCACAGAGAAGTTCAGACTTCAATAAGATCAAATTCCAACACATCCTTATTCTGTGATGGGTTAAAATGTTCAGAACATCTAAGCTTCTGGCGATGTATCTGGACCTATAAGCAACCACCAGACTGGCCTTTTTTAAACATATGGCATGTTATGTATACAATCTGTGTTCACGAAAGGCAGGCATTTTATTTAGTATCCTTTTTCTGATATTAGGTATCTAGTCATGACTGAAGATGGTTATCTTGAGGTGAAAGAACCAGGGGCCTCATGCAAATCATAGCATCTGAATACACTGTTCAACGGAGAAAAAGTTGCAGGCCTAAAAATAGTTGTTCTTTTAGGATTTTGGGGTGCTGAAAACAAAAATGACATTTAAAAATGTATATTGGGTCTAGTTTTTATGATATAAGCAATTACGTGATTACGTATGGTTGAAAAAATGCATGTTGCGACTTACACTATGGAAGATTCTAGAATACTCTAGAAAGTTTGATGACGCAGTATTCATGCGGTGTGCAAAAGCCAGAAAGCCCTATATAAGGCCAGACTTTTGAACGGTGAGGGTCAGTCAGTTGAAGACTGAGACAGTATCGTTAAACATCGTTTTATATTTTTCTTTTTACTGTACTTATGCCTCGCACGTGTGTAAATAAAGCACTATGGAAAAAAGATATCAAGGCAAATGGACTCCGTCAATGCTGTCAGACTACTGCTGGAGCATTGTAAGAGACAATCCTTTCCTTGAATACAAAAGAAAAGTCAAGAGAAGCAAACAGGATATAAACTAAAGTCACGATTAAAGCGACATTTAAACTTTCAGACTTTTCAACTGCATTAGGCCTACTAATATAGTTTCTTGCTGCACAAACATAAACAATAGACTAATTAAATAAATATTTCTCATGTATAAACTATTGGCAATATAATTTGACTAAAATTTAGTAAATATTCACGGTTTATATACATGCAGTAAAGTTAGGCACATTATCATAATATTAACGAATTACCTATTGTGGAGAAAATTGAAATAGCTGTTGCATAAAAACCAGAGCCAATTAACACATTTAATTATTATATTTGAATTCAGCATGTTAAATTTATTAAGAAACTACACAGTTCGTTTCCGCAACTGAGAAAAACTGAAAATTTGTAGAACAGTGATATCAGAGGTGACATTTTGACATTATTCTTCCTTCAAACCTTCCCGACCCAAGAAAAAATATTTTTGTATTGCGGAGCGGGGCTATACTTAATGCAGTGTAAGTTTTTTCCCCAGAAAAATGGATAAATTCACTAAGAAAATGATCTCAGGAGAACTAATAAATATATTAAGTATAAACACTGTTAAGGTAATATGCTAAAACAGGCTCAGCAAAGTCAACAAAAATATACACTGTGCCTTTTAAATAAAATCATTTTGCATGCATAATATTCTGAAGTCATTAATTTGGAAATATTTGAGAAAGTAATATCTAAATCATATAAGATACGTATTTATTGTTTTGGGCATATACTTATCCTCAAATATCTCAATTTAAAATATTTGTAGTATCCACATATTCAACTATCTCTATGCCTTGAAAATATTTTTAATTCAAAAAAATTCAAAATTATATCATTTTATAAAATTATTTTGCCATTTTTATAAGGGACTATTTCATTATATAAGGTTACTACCCCATTGTACATTATGGCAGTTGAGATCCTGAAAGCAAATCCTAGTGCAGTGGTTCTCAACCTTCCTAATGGTGGAGTTTGGGGAAAATAAAGCTTGACATTTGGGAGTTGTTGATGCTGGGATTTATAATTCACCTACACTCAAAGAGCATTTTGAACTCCACCAATGAAAGAATTGGGCCAAACTTCCCACACAGAACCTCATGACCAACAGAAAATCTGTGTTTTCTGATGGTCTTTGGTAACCCCTCTGACACCCCCTTATGACCCCCCCCCCCCAGGGTTCCTGATGCCCAGGTTGAGAAATGCTGTCCTAGCAGATACCAAAGACAATTCTCCAATGGTAAGTCTACCTGCAAAGGAAGGTACAATTCCAATACAGTTTGGAAGACCATAGAAATTGGATACAAAGTGTTTCAGTGACCTTGAGGATTTTTAGGAATAAATAGTGCATATGCTACAATGTTAAAATATATATTTACAGTGATAGAGAAGGACCAAGCTGTCCCGTACTCCTGCTTTTTGGATTGATGTTCCTGCACGCAGCTCCATGTACAGTCAGCAATTCAAATGGATCCTACGTAGCTATGTAGGCAAGAGTGTCTCTAATAAAAATTCATGGGATTGCATTTTAAAAACACTGCCAAATATCACATTATTGCTGTTGTAGGAGTACTTGAATGAATTTCCAAGATTAAGCAAGAGGTCATTATGTTTTTATGGCACCTAACTTTGTGGTTTTACATGCCCTTGAATTGCTTGAAGTATAATCCTGTTAAATGTTAAAGTGAGCAAATGCACTGTCTTTGAGAGAAGGGAAATGAGGTAGTCTGCTCACGCAAAATAAAAAGCAGACTTGCCTCATTTCAGTGTCTTTCTGTGTGTGTATGTGTTGCATACACATACACACACACACTGCAAAAATGACATTCCATCACCCCCCTTTTTTTACACAAAATCTCATTGCTAGCAATAAAATTAGGTTTCATAAATGTTTGAAAGGCAAGCTCCTTTCTGAATCAAAAGCCACAGATATACAGCAAGAAAAGATAAGCACTATCACTCATGTTTTCAATTCCTTCTCCTGCCTTTTCTCTGGCTGTGTAATCCAAATACAAGTATGTAACTATAAATGAATAAGATCAAGGTGTGGGGAAGAAGCACCCTAACCCCTTATCTAATTCTGATGACCAGCTGCCTTTTAGAAAGTTGTGTATGAAGAAGAGACATCTCAAAAGGTCTCTGTTTGGCATTAGACTGAACACACCAAATTTCTGTGATCAGAATATCAAATGAAGGAAATGTTAGTATGTTGTTTTCTTTTCTGTAGTTGTACAGGTATTCTAGATTCAATGCATCTAATTACTCATATTAAGTATTCATTGATGTATACCCATGCTACATCTTAGATAATGATGTGTGTTTATTCCTGGTGAAAAGTAAATTAGGTCAAAAAATTAGCATAATTTTTATACCAGCAAACACTACTATTAACATCAGAAATTAAATTCCAAGGGGAAAAAGATTATGGGTGCTAACTCTTAGAGTCCTCCAGCTAATTCTGTGGCATGCTTCTGCCAGGAGTCACTGTAGAGCAGGGGTCCTCAAACTTTTTAAACAGAGGGCCATGTCACGGCCCCTCAAACTGTTGGAGGGCCGGATTATAATTTGAAAAAAAATGAATTAATTCCTATGCACACTGCACATATCTTATTTGTGGTGCAAAACCACTTAAAAACAATACAATAATTACAATGAACAATTTTAGCAAATATAAACTTATTAGTATTTCAATGGGAAGTGTGGGCCTGCTTTTGGCTGATGGGATAGGGTTGTTGTTGTGCTTTCAAGTCATTTCAGACTTAGGTTGACTCTGAGCGAGGGCCGGGTAAAAGACCTTGGAGGGCCGCATCCGGCCCCCGGGCCTTAGTTTGAGGACCCCTGCTGTAGAGTGTCAGGAGCCCCCGGTTGTGCAGTGGGTTAAACCCTTGTGCCAGCTGGACTGAAAACCAACAGGTCAGAGGTTCAAATCCGGGGAAAGTGAGGATCTCTGTCAGCTCCACCTCCTCATGTGGGGACATGAGAGAAGCCTCCCACAAGGATGGTAAAACATCAAAACATCTGGGCATCCCCTGGGCAACGTCCTTGCAGACAACCAATTCTCTCACACCAGAAGTGACTTGCAGTTTCTCTAATTGCTCCTGACACTCACACACAAAGGATGATCTAGTACATTCAAAAAAGAGGATACCTCTCCAGGAAGTTTTTATATCCTCCAGTGAAACTCTACAGTAATTTTCAGTGGAAGTTGTGCATTTAATTATGGTTCGCTGTTATCTATGGTTAGTTCAGGAATGTATTCTCCACAGACATGGGGAGCATATTGTATTGATGATCATGGAGGGAAGATGAGTATGTACCCTCTAGCACAGGTTTCTAATTGTATGAAAACAGTATTTGTGCTAGCAAACCATGATTATATGTTCATGCTTTCCCTATCACTATGAGGAAGCTGGAATGGTACAAAAAGCCCATATCATCTCTTTTCCACAAATAGAATTTCTGAATGCCTGGAGTGGACTCATCTGTAGGCAGCCAGGTATATCAATAGAAGCCTGTGAGCAGATGCAGGCACCTCCCTTTTGATAAGCTAACTGGCTGCAAGCTACATTTTCATTGCACATTTATAAATCATAGCATGACATTCATAAAAGGACAATCACAATAGAAAAATACTAAGATGTCATTTATTCCAAGAAAATATGGTGTTCCCAACCTGCTGCTGTATTCAAGGTGCTGCTCTTTCATGGGCAGGAGCACACAGCATACATAATGATTTTCTGCCTGTTAAACAAAGTGGAAAGTAGTTTACATTATGTCAACATTTCCCTCAGGGTATACATCAATACAGTTATTATAGAGAGACTGATTGTGGATTGCTCTAAAAAACAGAAGATCTTTTAACTTTTCTTATTGACCCATATTATGCTGTCAGTGAAACCACAGAGTTTCAGTTTGTTTTTCTTTGTGTCTTAACCTATTGTTATTTTTTAAAAGCAAGATCACTTTTATCATCCACAAATAGCACCTGCTTCTCTTCTGAATGACATTTCAATGCTCACATATTCATTCTTTCCTCCTTTTCAACTCAATAGCTACACTAGTTGATTCAAAATGTATATTTCAATGATATCAGAGGTCCAAATGATCAGTGGAGATTGTATTTTCATTGGCAAATGTGACAACCGGTGGCCACAATCCACTGGTAGATCTGGAACAGTGGCATTGGCCACATGCCAAGATCCACATTTCAACAAGGAACCCACTGCTGACCAAGAGACACTGAGTTGGTTCTGTAGTGGCAACAAGGCACCAATTATAAATTAAATAAGCACACTTTGACCCTTTTGCTAATATAACTAACCTATTCATTCTACCTCAGAGGATAAACACCAACAATGGATGCAGGCTGGAAAAAAACCCAGTTTTTACTATTTCTTAATATGAATGGAGCCTGCAGTCGAAAAGTGAGAAGAATATGATTCGGAAACATAGTTGTGAAGAAACCTAACAAGATCTTGAAAAGTTTTCTGAACAGTATTTGTGTCCATGTGCATATGCACATACTTGAAATAGTAACATTAGAATCTTCCAGGCCAAGTATCATAACTTACTTTTCAGACAAGTCAGATGAAGGGGAAGAGGCTGATTGCTAGGAATCTGAAACTCTGTGCTCCCCGACAGAAGATGTAAGTTCAGGAACCCCTCCCCCTCCCCCCCCCCCCCCCCCATCATTTGTGGATGGCCCTTCCACACTGCCAAAAATGTGGATGTCCAGATCTGTGAATATATTTTTTAAACCTGGAGAAAACCTGGATAATTAGATTTGTTACAAGTTGAAACAGATTAGCCTGCAGATGCCCCAGGCTAACTCTATTTTATGTGTCACATTATGTGACTCTGTAGAAAGGTCTGGATTGACAAAAAGGAGGATCCAGGTACCAAAGACTATTAAGTAATAGCTACCATCCTATTTACACACTTCTGTGGTGTTTATAAACTCCCAGTTACACCATATGAACCTTGTTATTTTCAACTCTTCTTTTTGGTGATAAACAGTATTTCTCAGCATTCATTTTTTCTTGACCTTGGACTAGCATATGTATAATGCTGGTTTACATCTTGTTGGGTTTGCTTACCTGGACTACTTCCTTTCTGAACACCTTCTGAACCAGCTGATGGCCACCATCTCGAGTCTTCCTTCAACCTGCTGGATGGATACATGACCAACCTGGGCTGCAAATCAACTAATTTGAAAAGTTGTTCTGGTGAATGGAACCTAGAGAAAATCAAGCTTGAGATCTCCCTAATAACCAAGATAATTATGCTGACTAAACCAAGATGCCCATACTTTGTCCATATAAAAAATAATGAAAAATATGACTTGCTAGAAAAGACAATGTATGGCAAGAAGAAGGCAGCAGAAAAAGAGTAAGACCACACTATATATGAATACATTCAATCAAGCCACAGTCCTGTGTGCATGTTGGGAAAATGTGTTTTGATTATTTAGTTCCATGCTGCAAAATATTCTCTTTCTAATTCTGTTATGCTCTACTTGAGTTAACCATGCATGACTAGACCTGTTGACCTCACTATGCCATTTTTTTTAGAGTGGACCTACTGCTATGATAATGCTGAAAGAGTGCTAACTCTTGTATTCTGTAACAGTTTCAAGACTTTTATCCACCTCCCCTGTTTGGTCAAACATCATAGGTGGATCAAAGCAAAGGTTTCTTGATTACATGAATATCCTAAGTAGGATATAGGAAAACAAGTCAAGGCACAGTTAGCTATAATCCTTCAACTGATTAAAATTGTTCTTCATCACAGCTGAAGTTCATCAGGATTCACAGGGCCCTTCCACACAGCCATATAACCCAGAATATCAAGGCAGATAATCCACAATATCTGCTTTGAACTGGATTATCTGAATCAACACTGCCATATAATCCAGTGGAATGTGAATTTTATACAGCTGTGTGGAAGTGCCCACAGTGAACTGGACACTACCCAAAGGAGCAGTTTCCTGGGCCAGACAATTTTGCATCATCATAAACCAGTATCTGACTTTTCAGAACCTGTATCTGACTTTTCCTTATCTCTCAATATTTTCCCCTTGTTCTGGCAAGTGCTGACAGTTGTTAGTTTTTTAAGTAACTGGCATAGATAACAATGAAAAGTATATGAGGAACTGCAAAATCACTCATGTGTAGGCCTCAGACACTCTGTATAGTAGAGTCACATGGCTGTGATCTATGTGGACAAGTTGGCACCTCAATTTTGTGCGCTGTGTAGGCTGTTGGAACCATAGAGAGTGGATGGATGACAGAAAAGATGTGTATTGTGCACATAGTTTTGTATTTACTTTCTTAAGTAACTGAAGATAAGCTTTCCTGCATTCTAGCAGTAAAAGAATGTCTGTGTGTGGACTGAAACATTCTTATCTGTCATGAACTGACCTTGCATAACCTGATAAAGTAATGAAAACTTATGTTTTCATTACTTTTGCAACTTGAGTAATTAGCAAATGCCCAGTTACAATGTTATATGTCTCTTTAACATATAAAATATGTACATATGGGGAACATGATGGCTATAACTCATCACCCACTTGAGTCCCTGTATTCACCAAGAATGCAATTAAGAATCAGTGTAGTACAGTAGCTTGAGTGCTGGACTAGGGACATTTCCACACATTACTTAAACCCACTTTGGAACAGGCTAAATAAACCCACACTGAAGCAGGTTTAAGTCCCCACGCCCTGCCCAAAAACCCGGGCTTTCCTGATGGACTGTCCAAATTCCTGCATGGTAACTACCTTGCTGGAATGGGGTCACTTCTACTCTACCCCAAAAGCCTTAAAATTAAAAAAAAATCCTTACTGGGTCACCATGGGGCTAGCATAAAAATGACACACCAGGAGGTGGGGGACAGGAGCAGTTTGCCCCCCACCTCCTGACACATCACTTTTAGTTGCCAGGAGGGCTGCCTATATAGCTTCATTGCAACCAAGTAAGGATTTTTAAATTTTTAAGGCTTTTAGTAGGATTGGGAAGAGGGTGGGTGCCCTCTTCACTTCTCCAGGCTCATTGGAGCCCAAAGAGGTGAATTGGGCTATGGGGAAAGACTCCTGGAACTGCTTCTTCTGTGAGTCTGTCCTCACAGAGCTCAACCCCCCCCCCCCCCATTAGAACCAGGTCTTTCAGGAAGGCCTAGATCTAATGGGGTATCTAATTAATTCAGGACAGAGCAGGGTTTTCCTGCTTCATCCCAAATTCATTAACTTTTACCTGAGCATCATTTGGTAAAACGTAAAAGTCTGAGAGGGCCCATCTTTTGGGCCCTGTGTGGAAGAGCCTTAGGACTCAAGAAGACCATGGTTTGAAAGCCTGATAAGTCATGGAAACTTACTGGTTGATCTTGAGCAAGTCACACTCTCTCAACCTCCAAGGAAGGCAATGGTAAACTTCCTCTGGACAAATCTTGCAAGGAACATCCAGTGACATACACTGGAAATAATTTGAGGGCACACAATAACAACAACAAAGTATAAAAGACATAGAACACAGAACAAAGCTCCCTGTCACGTAGAGAGAGGCTGTTATTCCTAATGTGAGAGTCAAGAGAAATATTGGAAGCTACAAATAAAAGTGAGTGTTAAACACAGACAGAGATGTTCATATTTGCAATTGTAGCAGTGTTGGCAAAATTATAAACATAGTATGGGTTTTTACAGGATTCTTCCCAATAGACACTGAAGTCATTTTGTAACTTAAGTTGCTATAGCATCAGAAACCACTCCATATGGTACATAACTTTCTCATTGTTGGCATATGTTCAGTTTCTGTTAATGTTCATCAGAATGCTTTCTTTCTGGATGCAGACTCTATTTGTAGCTAAAGATCCAGATGGCATTTTCATAGCAAAGTATTAGAAATTATACACTATGGGAATCATAATCTTTTTATACTGCTTTAAAATGCGCAATAATTACAACTTTAAAAATAATATTGTTGGGGGGAAAGAGTGTTAAAAGCACATTGTAATAGTATTATCATGGAGTTAGACCTATAGTATATGATCTTTTCTGTTTTTGATCTACAGGATCTTTTTGGGAAAAAATAGAGGTTAAATATGAGATCAGACATCATTTATTGACTTATTGATTTATTTAGAATATTTGTACCCTGCCTTTCTCCGCGTGTGGGTTCTAAGCTTACAACATAAAAAACATACAAATTCCCACAATTAAAATGTGTAAACAACAATAAAAATATGGTAAAATCATGATTATCTTGATATCTTGGTATGACACTTGTTGTATTCTATTAAAGAAGCTCATGAAGTCTATATATTCGTCAGTTTTTAAAATATTATTATTAGTAGCATTATAATAAATTGACTGTGTGGACTGTATGCAGGCAAGCCACCATTGCACAAACTAGTCTAGCACTAATAGTGATCAGAAAGTGAAAAAGAGAACCTCATCAGATGCAAGTCCTCCCCAGTTTCCCTACACTTCTAAGACATTTCAGGGATGAAATGCCACAAAGCCCTTCACACGATATAAAACTACTTCTGGTTGTCATCTATTGCACTTAGTCCCTGAAATGTAGTAGAAGTGCAGAGAAAGTGAAGGAATAAGCTGTCTTCTGAGCTCCCAATGCATCTGGCAATGAAAGAAAGTGATTGAAGCACGTGGGATGGGATCTGTCAAATTCTCCATGTTTAATTATTTTAGTGACATGGAGGAATCGCTGAATTTTCACCTTAATCATAGTCTAGGGCAGTGGTTCTCAACCTGTGGGTCCCCAAACTCCCAGAAATCCTAACAGCTGGTAAACAGGCTGGGATTTCTGGGATTTGTAGGCCAAAACACTTGGGGACCCACAGGTTGAGAACCACTGGTCTAGGGTTTAAAACCGTGCTCTTCCTTGCTTTTCGACATAACACTGGTCTAATGTAGGGAAGGAAAGCCTGGAAGGAAGGGATCATGGCAAAGTGGTTTACAGTAACACTGGTTTAATAGAGGAAAGGAAAGCTTGGGAGGAGAGAATTGTGGCAAAATGATTCATAATAACACTGGTCTAATGGAGGGAAAGAGTTGTTGTTGTTGTTGTTGTTGTTGTTGTTATTATTATTATTATTATTATTATTTCTTGTCTGCCTCTCCTCATGGCTCAAGGTGGGTTACAGAATAATTAAAACACAAACATTGGGAAAATATCAAATACACATATTAAAATGTATTTCTATAAAGAAGCATATTAAAACATATTTCTATGAAATACATATTACAATATATAGAAGAGAGATTAAACGAAGGATACGAGTTTAAAATTCATGATTAAAACTGGCCGGGTAGGCCTGCCAGAAGAAATAGGTCTTTAGATGGTTTTTAAATTCCAATAGCCCATGTAGCTGTTGGAGCTCTTCTAGCAGGTTGTTCCACAATCTTGAGGAAACCAATGAAAAAGCCCTCTGGGTGATGGTCACGAGTTGGGTTCTGGCTGGTTGAAGTAGCCACCCCCCCCCCCCCAAAAGGACCTAAGGAAGGCAAGGGAAAGACAGATTATGGCGAAGGAGGATAAAATTTCCGTTTCCCCCACCCCCCAATGGGATGAGGTCAATAGTAACCCTGGCTTTCAACACTGAAGTTTCCCTGATTAAAAAAGTAAGAAAGGAGAGTGGGCAGGGACTGTGCTAGCTGGTATGATGGTTCGGAATGCAGGACAGAATGGGATATAAAGTGTTTGATAGAATTTTAAAAATGAGACGATGTATTTTAAAGCAGAAGGGGATTATATGTCTTACTGAGATGATACACTTTCTGCAATACATCTGAAGAAGTCCAGAGAGAAATGCATTTCCAATGCACATTGTGGATGAAATTGGCCTTCACTCCTGTTACAGTGGCTTTCCATAATATTAAGGATAATTTTCACATTTTATTTCTGTAGCTGTTTTGCACACACTCATTCTTTTACACTTGTCTACTGGTAAGCACAAGGTAATTAATCAGATGGAATGCTGTGAATTACAAAATACCCCTCTTGCAAGAATGTGACTTTCAATTTTGTGAGTGCCTGTGACAAGAAGTATTTTTTATAAAATTATGGGGGTGGGAGTGTTATTCATTTAAAGTTAATTAGAAAACTGAAGGACAGAATCGTGCCTGGCCTATGGTTTATCTCAATCTTTAGCTTTATCCCAGTGATTCTCAACCTACGGGTCCCCGGGTGTTTTAGCCTACAACTCCCCAGCTGTTAGGATTTCTGGGGGTTGAAGGCCAAAACATTTGGGGACCCACAGGTTGAGAAACACTACTTTATCCAAACATCTCTAACATTTCTTGTTACTGTCATCCATAAAACTATTTCATATGGATTATTCTGAATGCATCAACTACATCCAGGTGAGGTGAATAATCATGCTGCAATGTAAAATATTCATTAGATCAAGGCATTTCACAATAGGAAAATGCATAATGAATATTATGCCCTCCATAACATTTCTCAATTTATGTAGGAAGGTAGGCACTTGTTGTGCTATTATAGATACACAGTTTTGTTTTGTTTTTCATATTTCAGATATATAGTTGGCCCTCAATATCTGATGTGTCTTGATTCCAGAAACCCTTGTAGATATGAAAATATGTGGATGTTCAAGTTCCATTATACTTGGTGTGCCCTAAAATTAATGAGAATGATTTTTGAAAATATATTGAATGTATATGCAATAACAGTTTGTCTGCTGCAAAATAGGCTCCTTGTGATTGAGACAGCAATTCCAGCATTGATGCCACTCTTCATAGCAGAGGAGGAAGTCTAACTTGAGATGTTGTTCAAAACCCTAGTTACAGCTATCTGGACATTTTCAGCTGTCCCAAAAAGATGTTCTGTGAAGTGGGTCTTGAGCTTGAGTAAACAAATTGCACTGAGCTTAATCAGGGCTGTATAGTGCGTGGGAGGCATTCAGAACAGCCTTCACATGAACAGAGAGGGAGAGTTTGGATGTGCAAACATAACCAATGTGAGTATTTATTTGGCACAGTGAATGATGAAATCCTAAGGAAGGGTTCGACTTGCTGGTTGACTTCAGAAGGAGAGGTATAACACAGACTAAAGAGTATCTGCAGTTTCCACAGCATAGTGGTACACTCTTTTAATTTTACCAAATGGTATTTTCAGATGTGTATTTAGGAGGAAACAAAAGGGTAGATTCATTGTAGTATAATTTTATATTGCATTTGCTTCTATTTTGTTTTTGTTTGTTTTTTAATTCACCAAATGTTGCTGAACAGTATAGACATATAGACTGTATAGGAGTCAGTATAGACTGACTCCTTTGTCTGAGAGGAGGGGCTTCCTGAGTTTAAAAACTGACTCCTTTGTTTGAGAGGAGGGGCTTCCTGAGTTTAAAAACTGACTCCTTTGTTTGAGAGGAGGGGCTTCCTGAGTTTAAAAACTGACTCCTTTGTCTGAGAGGAGGGGCTTCCTGAGTTTAAAAACTGACTCCTTTGTCTGAGAGGAGGGGCTTCCTGAGTTTAAAAACTGACTCCTTTGTTTGAGAGGAGGGGCTTCCTGAGTTTAAAAACTGACTCCTTTGTTTGAGAGGAGGGGCTTCCTGAGTTTAAAAACTGACTCCTTTGTCTGAGAGGAGGGGCTTCCTGAGTTTAAAAACTGACTCCTTTGTCTGAGAGGAGGGGCTTCCTGAGTTTAAAAACTGACTCCTTTGTTTGAGAGGAGGGGCTTCCTGAGTTTAAAAACTGACTCCTTTGTCTGAGAGGAGGGGCTTCCTGAGTTTAAAAACTGACTCCTTTGTCTGAGAGGAGGGGCTTCCTGAGTTTAAAAACTGACTCCTTTGTTTGAGAGGAGGGGCTTCCTGAGTTTAAAAACTGACTCCTTTGTTTGAGAGGAGGGGCTTCCTGAGTTTAAAAACTGACTCCTTTGTCTGAGAGGAGGGGCTTCCTGAGTTTAAAAACTGACTCCTTTGTCTGAGAGGAGGGGCTTCCTGAGTTTAAAAACTGACTCCTTTGTTTGAGAGGAGGGGCTTCCTGAGTTTAAAAACTGACTCCTTTGTCTGAGAGGAGGGGCTTCCTGAGTTTAAAAACTGACTCCTTTGTTTGAGAGGAGGGGCTTCCTGAGTTTAAAAACTGACTCCTTTGTTTGAGAGGAGGGGCTTCCTGAGTTTAAAAACTGACTCCTTTGTCTGAGAGGAGGGGCTTCCTGAGTTTAAAAACTGACTCCTTTGTCTGAGAGGAGGGGCTTCCTGAGTTTAAAAACTGACTCCTTTGTTTGAGAGGAGGGGCTTCCTGAGTTTAAAAACTGACTCCTTTGTCTGAGAGGAGGGGCTTCCTGAGTTTAAAAACTGACTCCTTTGTCTGAGAGGAGGGGCTTCCTGAGTTTAAAAACTGACTCCTTTGTTTGAGAGGAGGGGCTTCCTGAGTTTAAAAACTGACTCCTTTGTTTGAGAGGAGGGGCTTCCTGAGTTTAAAAACTGACTCCTTTGTCTGAGAGGAGGGGCTTCCTGAGTTTAAAAACTGACTCCTTTGTCTGAGAGGAGGGGCTTCCTGAGTTTAAAAACTGACTCCTTTGTCTGAGAGGAGGGGCTTCCTGAGTTTAAAAACTGACCCCTTTGTTTGAGAGGAGGGGCTTCCTGAGTTTAAAAACTGACTCCTTTGTTTGAGAGGAGGGGCTTCCTGAGTTTATAAACTGACTCCTTTGTTTGAGAGGAGGGGCTTCCTGAGTTTAAAAACTGACTCCTTTGTCTGAGAGGAGGGGCTTCCTGAGTTTAAAAACTGACTCCTTTGTCTGAGAGGAGGGGCTTCCTGAGTTTAAAAACTGACTCCTTTGTTTGAGAGGAGGGGCCTCCTGAGTTTAAAAATTGACTCCTTTGTTTGAGGAGGGGCTTCCTGGTTATCCTATATAAACCAGTGTCGCGCGCGCCGTCAGTGTACGAAATCGTACACTCAGTGACCTACACTTTCACCCCTGCATACAGACAACAACATCAAACACACACCAAGAGGGGGTCATTAGCAACCTCTAGATGGAACAAACACGAAAACTTCCCGTCTCATGCACGAGCTGTGGCATGTTCAGCTTTTTCACACTACAATTACTCAATTACATCTGCCCCAAGTGTAAACAGATCACTCGCATGGAACACAGGATTCGACAACTCGAGGACCGTATTAACACCCTTAAGGACATTCAGGAACTTGAGCTGTTCTTAGACACCACACACCACACTGTCCTAGACACGCAGCCCATATCGCACCAACATTACGGGGAGGCTCAACAGAACAGCACCTCAGTTGTGGACAACCCTCAGGCTTGGAGAAATGTCACCCTTAGAAGGACACATAGGACCCGGAAGCCTCCTCAGAATACTTCCGCTCAGCTGCAGTTACACAATAGATTCCAAATTCTCACACAACTATCACCTGACCAAGAAACACAAAATATTGGGGAAGACCAGAATGGCTTAGATACTGATCAGTGGCTCATCCTTGATCAGTGTGCAGGGGATAGCCCTGACTGGGACAACACTTCACAACATTCACACTTGCGCAATCGTGCAGGTGTACCATCCCCAACCGTAGACGAGGTGCAACAGGAACACATACAGGAGAACCATAGGCTATTGGACGAATCTCAATGGATTGTCCTTGACGAATGCACCGGGGATGTCGAGGAGGAGGACAACACTTTTCACCTACACAATTCACACCAACAGGATCACTTTTCTGGAGACCTACACACTACAATGCACAAAAGGGGCCCTGTCATTCCCGAAAGTAAACAGGTCTTGGTAGTAGGCGACTCCCTCCTTAGAGGAACGGAAGCTGTCATTTCCAGACCAGATGGGATGGCTCGAGAAATATGCTGCCTACCGGGGGCAAAAATACACCATATCACTCAGAGGCTCACCAGGCTCCTCAAGCCCTATCACCGTCCTCCCCTCATGTTGATTCATGTAGGAACCAATGACACTGCAAGGCATACGTTTCAAAAGATCACAAATGATTTTCGAGCTCTAGGAGCAAAGCTAAAAGAATGTAATGTACAGGTGGTCTTTTCATCCCTCCTCCCTGTTGTAAGACACGGACCCACAAGAGCCAGAAAAATAGTACAGGTCAATGACTGGCTTAGAAAATGGTGTCAGGAGGAACGCTTTGGCTTCCTCGACCATGGCCTGCTTTTCCAGGAGGATGGCCTACTGGCAAGGGATGGGGTGCATCTCACACAAGTAGGAAAACACCTTTTTGCTCACAGACTCGCAAACCTCATTAGACGCACTTTAAACTAGGTCCACCGGGGGAGGGGGACAACAGCCTTGCGAACACTACTTTACCCACAATATCTGGGAATCGCCAGAAGGCTAAACGGAGGGCTGCACAAACACAACAAGGACCAAGTACCCAAAGCACAATAATCCCAACTAAACAGCTCAGGGGAAGATCTCAGGGGCTCACATGTCTTTACACTAATGCACAGAGCATGGGAAATAAACAAGACGAACTCCAACTTTTAGCACAACACCACAAATATGATATCATAGGGATCACTGAAACCTGGTGGGATGACTCCTATCGCTGGAATGTAGATATCGAGGGGTATAACCTCTTTCACAGAGACCGAACAAAGGGGAGAGGAGGCGGGGTAGCCTTATATGTCAAAAACTCTTATGCTACAGAAGAGATTCAAGACAGCAATCTGGGAAACCAGCTTGAAATCATCTGGATAAAAATCAAGGGAACTGGGACTCAAAAAGATGTCGTTGTAGGCGTCTACTACAGACCTCCAAGCCAGGAGGAAGAACTTGATGAAGTCTTCTGCCAACAGTTGACCAAACATGCACAGAGAAGAGATGTAGTAGTCATGGGCGACTTCAACTATCCCGATATTTGCTGGAAAACAAACTCGGCCAAGAGTACAAGGTCCAACAAATTCCTCGCTTGCCTTGCAGACAATTTCATGGTCCAGAAGGTAGAAGAAGCAACAAGGGGATTGACTACTCTTGATCTCATCTTAACAAATGCGGAGGACCTGATCGATGCGGTCGAAGTGGTAGGATCCTTAGGGGCAAGTGACCATGTGCTCCTGCAATTTGAGGTACAAAGGAAGGCCGAAACTAAGACAAGTCAAACCTGCATTTTGGACTTTAGGAGAGCTGATTTCCAAAAAATGAAGGAAACGCTGAGCAGCATTCCGTGGACACAGATACTAAAAGACAAGGGAGTTACGGATGGATGGGAATTTCTCAAGAGTGAAATACTCAAGGCGCAATTGCAAACTGTGCCAACAAAGAGAAAAAATAGGACAAGTGCAAAGAAGCCAGAATGGATGTCCAAAGAACTTCTAACTGTGCTAAGACACAAAAGAGACATGCACAAGAAGTGGAAAAAGGGAGAAATCACTAAAGAAGAATTCAAACAAATAGCCAACACCTGTAGGGAAAAGGTCCGCAAGGCTAAAGCAAAAAACGAGCTCAGACTTGCCAGGGACATTAAAAACAATAAAAAGGGCTTCTATTCTTATGTCAGTAGAAAAAGGAAAAACAAGGAGGCGATAGGACCTCTTCGAGGAGAAGATGGGGCAATGCTGACAGGGGATAGGGAAAAGGCAGAACTACTTAATGCCTTCTTTGCCTCGGTCTTCTCACAAAAAGAGAGTCTTCAACCTCAGCAAGATGGAGTGGATGAGGGTTTGGAGGACATTCAACCCCAAATTGGGAAAGAAGTCGTCCAGGAATACCTGGCCGCTCTTAATGAGTTCAAGTCCCCAGGGCCAGATCAACTACACCCCAGAGTATTGAAGGAACTAGCGGAAGTCATTTCGGAACCATTGGCAACCATCTTTGAGAGTTCTTGGAGAACGGGAGAAGTTCCAGCAGATTGGAGGAGGGCCAATGTGGTCCCAATCTTCAAGAAGGGAAAAAAGGATGACCCAAACAACTACCGTCCGGTCAGCCTCACGTCGATACCGGGCAAGATTCTGGAAAAGATTGTTAAGGAAGTGGTCTGCAAACACTTAGAAACAAATGCAGTCATCGCTAATAGTCAACATGGATTTATCAAAAACAAGTCATGTCAGACTAATCTGATCTCTTTCTTCGATAGAGCTACAAGCTGGGTAGATGCGGGGAATGCCGTGGATGTAGCGTACCTGGATTTCAGTAAGGCCTTCGACAAGGTCCCCCATGACCTTCTGGCAAGGAAACTTGCCCAATGTGGGCTAGGCAAAACTACGGTGAGGTGGATCTGTAATTGGTTAAGTGGACGAACACAGAGAGTGCTCACTAATGCTTCCTCTTCATCTTGGAAAGAAGTGACAAGTGGAGTGCCGCAGGGTTCCGTCCTGGGCCCGGTCCTGTTCAACATCTTTATTAATGACTTAGATGAAGGGCTAGAAGGCATGATCATCAAGTTTGCAGACGACACCAAATTGGGAGGGATAGCCAATAGTCCAGAGGACAGGAGCAGAATTCAAAACGATCTTGACAGATTAGAGAGATGGGCCAAAACTAACAAAATGAAGTTCAACAGCGACAAATGCAAGATACTCCACTTTGGCAGAAAAAACGAAATGCAAAGATACAGAATGGGTGACGCCTGGCTCGAGAGCAGTACGTGTGAAAAAGATCTTGGAGTCCTCGTGGACAACAAGTTAAACATGAGCCAACAATGTGACGTGGCGGCAAAAAAAGCCAATGGGATTTTGGCCTGCATCAATAGGAGCATAGTGTCTAGATCTAAGGAAGTAATGCTACCCCTCTATTCTGCTTTGGTTAGACCACACCTGGAATATTGTGTCCAATTCTGGGCGCCACAATTCAAGAGAGATATTGACAAGCTGGAATATGTCCAGAGGAGGGCGACTAAAATGATCAAGGGTCTGGAGAACAAGCCCTATGAGGAGCGGCTTAGGGAACTGGGCATGTTTAGCCTGAAGAAGAGAAGGCTGAGAGGAGATATGATAGCCATGTATAAATATGTGAGAGGAAGCCACAGGGAGGAGGGAGCAAGCTTGTTTTCTGCTTCCTTGGAGACTAGGACGCGGAACAATGGCTTCAAACTACAAGAGAGGAGATTCCATCTGAACATTAGGAAGAACTTCCTGACTGTGAGAGCCGTTCAGCAGTGGAACTCTCTGCCCCGGAGTGTGGTGGAGGCTCCTTCTTTGGAAGCTTTTAAACAGAGGCTGGATGGCCATTTGTCAGGGGTGATTTGAATGCAATATTCCTGCTTCTTGGCAGGGGGTTGGACTGGATGGCCCATGAGGTCTCTTCCAACTCTTTGATTCTATGATTCTATTCTATGAAACAACTGGAAAAGTTGGCACGATATGAGGATATGCTGTACAGGCAGAAGAATTCTGCAATAAAGCACCTCATTAGGATGCATGGAACATTCATTACAGTGTGTATGTATCAAATTTAACATATAATGTTCATTGTTATTAATATACACAAACACACACAGAGAAATTTAAAGTTCAGTTGTGTTTGCAATACTCAATTACATTTTTGTATTGTTGGCCCATTGTACTCAGTAAGAGGTACACAAATGCAAAGTAAGTCCCAAACTGTAAGTACTCTTTGAACACTGCAGTGTTTTCAAGCAGTCTATCACAGAGGGGTGGAAATCATGTGAGTTACTCATTTGTGCCGGGGAGAAAGAATAATTACAAAGATTACATCCCTAGAGCTGAGTCATATTTTTAAAATCCTTTGTGCATATTAAAATAGCTTGCCTGAAGGCAGAGACTTCTTGCTAGCATGCCACTCTAGGAGCTTTCCCCCCATAAAGGATGAAACATAAAAATGTAGACAGACAGACATGGAAATTCATCAGAGAAATGTACACAGAAAAGCATACATATATTGAGAAATTCTCACAGAACAATGCATACAAGTCTTGATGGAGATTTTAAAAATTATGCAAGGGAGAAATTGAAGTAGGAAGAATAAAAATTCAATGAAACTGAAGTTGACAGCTTTGATCATTCTTACTTTTTTCACAGCTTAGTATAGTGACAATGGTGCCATTTTTTAAAAAAAAATCCAAAAAACAGAGCACCACTAGAAAATATTACATTAGATATCTTCATTATTTTACACTTCATCTCTTCCATTCAGTCTAAATAAACATAAGTTTATTTGCTTTCTTGCAGAATTTCAGCCTCTAATTTCCACTCATTCTGACATGTCTTTCATACTTGAATCTTAGGGCCCCTCCACAAAACCATATAACCCATAATATGAAGGCAGATAATCCACAGTATTGGCTTTGAACTGAATTATCTGAGTCCATACTGCCATATAATCCTGTTCAATGTGGATTGTATACAACTGTGTGGAAGGGGTCTTTGGAGCAACTTCCCAATCTTCACCATTCAAAAGAAGCATGTTTTTGCAGGGGGGAAAGAGAAATATTAGGAAGAATCACAACAGTTTCACCATTAAACTTTACTTGTGAATAAACACATTTTTGAGATAGAGCTATGAGATATCTCCATAACATTTAACCTCAGGCTTTTGGGTTTTGGTGAACTAAGGCTTCTTCCCATAGCTGTATAAAGCCACATTTAACTGGATAATATGGCAGTGTAGACCCTGGCCCATCCAGACTGGGCACAAATTGTATACCCTCACACATCAGGAAAACCCTGCTTTATTCCAAAGTAATTTGATAGTGGGTTAGATCCAAGCCTTCTTGCAATGCATGGGTCGAGCCCACTATGGCTGCTGTCTGGATTTTGAGGAGGCAGTCCTCTCACATTTTCCAAGCTGGTTCAGCCTGGAAAACTGCAAGGGCACCAACCACCTTTCTCATCACCCCCCAAGTCTTTAAAAACTAAAATATGTAGCAAGGACTTACCAAGAGAAGGGGGTCCAAGAATGATTTTCCTCCTGCTCCCCCCTTTCCCGGCACATCATTCCTATATGACAGGAGAGTTCCAACAGAAGTTTCATGGTGTCTGGGTAAATTATTTTGCTTTCCCCCCTGTTTTTAAGGGGTTTGGGGAGGGGGTGGGGGCTTCCTTCCTAGAAGGTTCTGGGAGGGCATCTGGACACGGACCCAGAAAGCACACACTTTCTGGAGCATGTGTAGATTTCAACCCAGGAAGAAGCATGTTTTTAAAAAGTGATTGCTCCCAGATTAAAAGGCTGTCTGGAACCACCCCCTGATAATCCAGTTCAAAGTAGTTATTGTGGATTCTCTGCCTTGATATTCTGGGTTATATGGCTGTGTGGAAGGACCCTAAGTATGTATCTGCACTGTATAATTAATGTTGTTTGATTCCACTTTAACTGCCATGACTGTTATAGAATCATGGGAGTTGTTGTGTAGTGTAGTCCCAACCCTATTTGGCAGAGAAGGCTAAAGAATTTGTAAAATATTGCAACATGGCAGTTAATGTGGTGTCAATCTGTGTTGTTTCATTCTCAAATACAACTCATTATTTTGTTCTATTTATTTCTTTAACTCAGTGGTTCTCAACCTGTGGGTCCTCAGGTGTTTTGGCCTACAACTCCCAGAAATCCCAGCCAGTTTGCCATCTGTTAGGATTTCTGGGAGTTGAAGGCCAAAAAATCTGGGGACCCAGAAGTTGAGAACCCCTGCACTTATAGTCTGCATTTCTACCAGCAAGGGACCCAAGAAAATTCCAATAAGCCTAAAACAGCATACAACTAAAAACATAACATTAAATGTGTATGTCTATATTTTGTTCTATCAAAGGATACTGAGGGGACAGAAAAATCATGAAAAATATTTTAATTCTCCCTCACCAATTAAAATATCTTTCAGCTACTGAGATTACATTGAACTATAGAAGAAGATGGTGCCAATTGAATAATAGAATCAGGATTCTGTGATTCAGTTGGTACCATTTTCTTCCAGAGTGAAATGTAGTTTCAGAGAGATATTTTCATTGCCAGCATGGTGAAGGAGGATGAATCCACTCTCCACCATTGTCAAAAGAAATTGTCATTCCAAAGATGGATTTTTCATTGTGATTACAGTGTGACAGAAGGGATAGGTCAGCCTTTCCACCTGATGTCTCTAATTTGGTCCCCATTTTATTATTATCTTTTAAATGTAGCAAGGCACTTTGAATGAATTCACAGAACATTTAATATCAATTATGTGTTGGTTTAGGTTGTTCTACAGTTTATAAGACTGATTTGAGCAATAAGCAGCACACTGCAATTTTATGTTTTAATATATTTTAACTGGCTCCATATTATTTATAGCCTGAAACCGATGTTCTGGAATAGTTAAGTTTAGAACCTCACTTGTTCTTTGGAAATACATTATTTTTAAGGAATACTTACACTGCAAATCAACATTAACAGTTCATTTAATTCAATGCCCTCTCTTCCTTTAATGTGGATTCACATTTCTTTAGTGACAGTACTACAGCAAGACTAACCTAGACTGTACATTCTTTCAGGTGTCTCCATTCCAATTTCAGTGATGAAGTTTCTTTCTATATCTCAAAAAACCAATACTAGTGGTTACATATTATTTCTTTATCTGTGTTGAATCAGGGTTACAGACACATAAAGTGTGAGAAAGCCCTGAGAACTCATTGACTTGTCATGAGAAAACAGTAACAACTACCAGATGTACTTAAATTGTCTTGCAGCCGTTTGCATAAAATAAGGTCTAGAGAAAACTTATACCCTGATTCTAAATGTATGAACTGGGAAATAAGTCCCATTTTTTTCTAACAGAATCTCTTCTAAATAATCATACCCTGAAAATTAGAAGAAAATACTGAGCTAATATGACATGTATCCTTAAAGTCAAGTATTTTATAAATCCAATTTCTTTTCAAAGCAACATCATTTTCGTAGATGAAAGTAGTCTTAACAATGTGATGGTAATCTATAGTTGATATGAATCAGCCTGGCCCTGTAAATACCCTTTATTTAGATGCAACTTTATACCAAGAAAATAATTGCCTTAAAAATAGACTCTTTCAGCAATATAGACAATTACAAATTGTATGCTAGTGAGAGCACGCCATCTTTTATTTTGCAGCACAGATGTAATAAAACTGTTCAAAGGAATTGAGTGATCAGCTAAAAGTGAAGTCTTTGTAAAGTTTGGCATTAATTATGGTTTTGTTACTTTTCTTGCATATTTGTAAACAGTAAATTGCTTCTGAGAAAACTTATTTAGCTCAGCAAACTGTTTTGGAATCACAATACCTTAATTCATTGTTTAATCTTCCCATGGGGAAATCACTTTTAAGTGTCTGTCTGAAAATGCAAGTTCCGAAACTCCACAGCTGCCAAGGACTTGGTAGTAACTTCTATTTACATTTACCTGAAAACATGCTTGCTCTGCAGTTTGTCACCTCAGTTCAAAGCATTCTTCTTTTAAACTCTACCATATGCCATTAGCTAGAAAATCAGTTTGTTGCATTGAGTAGAACTATCTTTCAAGTAGATGTTCATCAACACACAGTTACACTTGTAGTGTTAGAACATAATTGGACCTGTGTATTCTATCATAACACTGATAGAAATAGAAAGAATTTTCAAAATATTTGGGGGAAAATTCAAAACATTTTTAAAGAAAATCCTAAATTAGCAAGATTCTTTAGCTTTAGCCTTTCAGACCTTTTCCCTACATATGTTGGTTGTTGTTGTTTATTCGTTCAGTCACTTCCGACTCTTCGTGACCTCATGGACCAGCCCATGCCAGTGCTCCCTGTCGGCCGTCACCACCCCCAGCTCCTTCAAGGTCAAGCCAGTCACTTCAGGGATACCATCCATCCATCTTGCCCTTGATTGGCCCCTCTTCCTTTTTCCTTCCATTTTCCCAAGCATCAATGCCTTCACTAAGCTTTCCTGTCTTCTCATTATGTGGCCAAAATACTTCATCTTGGTCTCTTAATATCCTTCTCTCCAATGAGCAGTCGGACTTTATTTCCTCAAGTGTGGACTGGTTGGATCTTCTGGCAGTCCAAAGCACTCTCAGAACTTTCTTCCAACACCACAATTAAAAAGCATCTATCTACCTTCGCTTAGCCTTCCCTATGGTCCAGCTCTCACACCCCGTAGGTTACTACGGGGAATACCATTGCTTTTACTATGAGGATCTTTGTTGCCAGTGTGATGTCTCAACTCTTCACTATTTTATCGAGATTGGTCATTGCTCTGCTCCCAAGAACTAAGCATCTTCTGATTTCTTGGCTGCAGTCTGCATCTACAGTAATCTTTGCACCTAGAAATACAAAATCTGTCACGTCCTCCACATTTTCTCCCTCTATTTGCCAGTTATCAATCAGTCTGGTTGCCATAATCTTGGTTTTTTGATGTTTAATTGCAACCCAGCCTTTGCACTTCCTTCTATCACCTTGATTAGAAGGCTCCTCCTTGCTTTTGGCCATATGTTGGTTATTTGTTTGAATTTAAGTACAGCTGCATTTGCCTAAAATTGGATCCATCCCTTTGTTCTGATAAGAAGTAAACAATTTTGGCCCTCCAGTTGTTGTTGGCTTCCAGTTGTCCAACACTGTCCCTTTGCTATACTGGCTAGACTTGATGGGAGTCCACTAACATTTCGTCCATCAATATCTGAATGGCTTCTCTTTGCTCAGTCCTTGTATAATGATCTAGTGTGCCTAATCCACTCAGGTTCTGCTCAGCTTTATTAAAGATAAACAGGTGGGAAACTGATAAAGTTACAGACAATATTAAAATATTCTGACAACCTTTTCAAGGGTTCAAGTGCATATGATCCCACTATTCAACTTCTATATTGCTCTTTTATCTCTACATGGTCCTGAAACAAGAAACATGGTCCTGAAACTCAAGGGGTTGATGTTTCCCTTTCTAAAACCAGAACAAAGGAAAGCTCTCCCAGGTAGAATTATATAACTTGACACAATAAAACTTCTAGAAGCCATGAGATGTTGCTCAAGGATATCAGAATATAAGCAGCTTGGGTCTTATAATAGGATCAGGATGGGCTATAAATGATATAAAAAGAATACTCTCCCTTCTTTTCAGGACTAAGAGAGGGATGAGACTCCCCCCCCCCCTCTCTCTCTCTCTCTCTCTCTGTATGTGTGTGTGTACTCTATCCCTATATCTTGTAGATGATTAAAGATCTTTGATTCACATTTATGAGTCTGAATCTGTTTGGATTTTTCTGAGAGTTGCCATATTGATCATGTAAGTCTCCCAGGTTACAAAACCCAATCCTATTCAATAGTCAGATCAACAGCTGCATTCCTCTTAAGAATATGTAAGCCTTGATGTAACAGAAAAATTAAAAGGAAAACAAATTGCCATTTTGTACTGTGATTTATTCTAGTACCACAAATAGCAAAGATAAATATGCTGGTCTCAGGGACATAGCTTACATGGGCTGTGAATCAGTCGGGACATATTCTTATAAAAAACTTACACCTCTATTGGAATTATAGAGCATCACATTATATCCTCTATTCTGTCATATATGTTTGAACTTATCTCCACACCAGCAGTAGGTTGGATATTAGATAACAAGTTTCTTCAAGAAAGGAATAACTTACCATATATGAATTTAGTTGTCTGCAATTGCCTAGTAGAAGTGAATCAGTCTGCTAAGAGCAAAATCTGGTGCTTTGCTGCTCAAAGAGCTTCTACTTTATGCCATCTCTAGCTTTTATTTATCCAGTTAGCTCACATTAACTCTGCTTGGAATTCAGTGGGAATTGCCATCATCCCACTGGCATAAATCAATTTACCTCTAAGGAGGGTCAGGCTTCTCCTCTCTTATATACACTTGAAGAAGCATGTTAGGTTTGTTATTATTATCATAAGCTGGTTATTTATTTTCATCTTATCTTTATTTATAGTTAGGATGGTTCCAGCCTTGGGCTAACATTTGTTTTTTATAATGTTTCTATCTAATACATATCAATTACAACATCAAGAGCCTAAAAGAAGCAAACTAAAGTCTTTAAAAAGCAGCTGAGCCTGTTATACTTCTTTAGTTGGCACACTAAGCTCAAGCACCCTAAAATGAACCTATTTAACTTTAAAACATAGATGTTATAAAGAGCTAAGCTATAAATATGTAGCTATCTTATAACACATATGTATGGATAGATATATGGCTGGATTAGAAACCATTACTGGACTCCTCACGATTACACCTCACTACTCTGGATGGAGAAAGTGTTCTGAAAGGGTCACATTTTTTTTTCTGAGGATGGTATATGGAAGTGGTTCTCAACCTGTGGTTCCCCAGATGCTTTGGCCTTCAACTCCCAGAAATCCTAATAGTTGGTAAACTGGCTGGGATTTCTGGGAGTTGTAGGACAAAAACCTGGGGACCCACGGGTTGAGAATCACTGGTCTATGGGGGAAAAGTCATAATGGCAGAGGTGTGTGTTCTGAAACTTTTTACTCACTCCAAATTAACTGTTTACATAGACATAACTTAAACACTGTACGTGGCATTATACATTAGTGAACATTATTTTTGCTAAATTAGGATTATTTTCATAAAGAAAAACTAAATAAAGGCGCTCCCCACCAAAAAGCATTCCTTAAGGCAGATTTGACATGCAAAGCACAGAGGATTCTGATCCAAAGTTGTCCATAATAGTACCAATAGCCCTTAGGAGCCCCCGGTAGTGCAATGGGTTAAATCTTTGTGCCGGCAGGACTGCTGATGAAGTTGTTAGGTTCAGGAAACCTGGAATAATGGATTGAACAGAGGAATCCCTGACAAATAATCAAAGCAACCTTCTGTGAACAGATACCTTCTGTAAGATAAGACCTAAATTCAACTCTATAGGTCTATCCAGAAACAGCTGAAGGAGTGAATCAAATAAAAAGATCAAATACAGTGGAACCTCTACTTAAGAGCTTCCCAACTTAAGAGTGTTTTGAGTTAAGAGCTGTTGCTCAGACTGTTTCTTTGAAACAAGAGCTGCATTTTTAGTTAAGAGCTAGCACCAGAGGGATTATTGACACAACAGTACAGGGCTTTAGGGCTTCAAGGGAGCATCCTCTGTGCCTCATGCTCTTGTCTGTTTTGGGAGATTGCTGTCTGCTTTGCTCTTGTCCATGTTCCTTTGTTCTTGCCTGCTTTGAGGAACGTTGATTTTGTGTGGTTTTTATTCCTGGTATGTTTGGCTTCATGAAGAGAGAGAGGGAGAGAGACCAAGAGAGGTGTTGGGATTCAGTCTGTGTTTGAGTCTGAATCTGTGATAGTGTTTTCCCCTTTTAATGTTTCTGGGTCTGACTTGGGTAGTTAACCTGATGTGATATATGAGGATGAGGTGCAAAATGGAGACACTTTGGACAATAAGGTTACTGTAGAGTCTGATCGAGAAGGGTCAGGGGAAAGGCTAAGTTCTCATGTGAAAGTTCCTGTCACAGCCAGGGAAGAAAGTTTACTCCCTTCTCCAAGCTTGAGTTTGCAAGATAGTTTCATACCTGCTGTTGCTAATGAGGAGAGAGATAAGACCAGTCATCATCTGGAAATCAGCCAGAACCATCGAGAGGCCCAATGTTTATGCAGGTTAGAAAGATTTTGGAAGTTAAGGCCAAAAACTGGAGTAGGAACCTGTTTTGGGGACTTAAATTGAGCTCTTAGAGGATTTTCTTTAGACCAGGCTTCATTTGGTATCTCGCTCAAGTCTCCTGGATACTCCTGTTTCATGTGGCCTCGTCTCTAAGGATTCATGGTTTTTCAAGTGGATTAGCAGTAACTAGTCTGTTCATGGTTTTATTCTAAAGGCTTTTTGGCTATTCATTGCATTTGGATTATTTCTGCAAGCTTTGGGACATTGTTAATTTTCCTTTGTTTGGACACTGCTTATGTTGCTGCTTTATTTGGCTTTTTGCTTTTTGACTTCTACTTATTTTTATAATCATCTCTTTTATTGGCTCCAATTATTCTACAAATAAAAAGGACTCTTCCTTCATTCAAGGTGTGGTGTAATTAATGATTACAGGGACCCGTTCCTGTACTAGGATGGATCAAGAGGGAAGGAGGTTGGAATGAGTATAGTATGAAGAAAATGATGCTTCTGCCTCTTCATTTTCTGCTTCCCTATCACAACTTTGTGCTTCTGCCATTTTAAAGTTGATCTTTCTTGTTTTATTGTTCCATGTGAGTGTGCAGGCTTTGCCTTGGTTTTACATTGACCAACACATTTTGTGGCCTCAAATGTGCTTCCTTGCTACAACTTTTTTGCTTCTACCATTTTACAGTTGATCTTTCTTTTTTATTGTTCCATGTGAATGGACATTCATACATTATTTGTTATTTATAAAGTACATTTTCTTATTTAAAAACACTTGACAAAAATGGGGGTGGGGTGGGGGTTTGAAGTTCAGAACTGATTAATAGCATTTTAATTCATTTCAGTGGGAAATTTGGGATAAGATTGTTTTGAATTAAGAACTTGGTCACGGAACTTATTAAACTCTTACATCAAGGAATCACTGTATCAGATTATATGTGTTTAATGTTCAAAGCTTAATAAAACCAAATAATGCTGTAAAATATATTTAATTTCTTAAATCTGAGAAACAGGGCAGTATGTTTTGATATTTGATGATGCAAAATGAATTGTTCATGTCAATCAGGTAAATCTTTCCTTTCAGTGTCAAGGGTCATAAATATGATAAAATAATTTTAATTGTTGAAGGCTGAATTATAAAATGTGTACTATACATATGTGCATAAATGTATCCATGTTCTACTCTGCCTGGAATAAACTAGGGATTAATATAACACATCCCATTGAACTACTGAAATAATATAAAGTTACTAATGAGAAAAGGTGAAAGATCATTATCCCCCAAAGAGTAGTAATGCAACCCACTGTGATTTCTCATTTGGGCAAGCATCAGGACAGTAGGAAATAGAAAGAGAAGCAATATGAATAAGGAGCTTTTCAGATGGAATAATTTTTTCCTGTTTTTCAGTCTGTTTTCCTAAAAGCACAATCTTGTATCAGCTAAAAATATACTATTTTTACATTATGACAATTGTCAACAAAAAGCTTGAGCATAAGAAAAAGAAGATATCATAGTATCACATGTTTCATTTTACATGGTTTGCACAATTGCACATGATCATTCTAATAGAAATAAGCATAGAAAATTGGGCACAAGACTGCAGCCTTGCAAGCAAATTTGCTTATTTTTTCAGCTCAACTGGACTTCTAACATTCAACAGTGTACATGTCTACTCATGAAAAAATCATAATATGTATCATAAGGATTATTCCTGAGTTAGTGAGAATTGCAACCTGAATCAATTTGTTTTCATGCAAATCAATGGGGGGAAAGGCCCTACAACTGTTATATGGATTTTGCTAGGTGTTTCACTTAAATAATAATATTATGAGACTGAGAGAGCAAGAAAATCATTTTTAGGAAACATACTTAAAAGCCACCTATATTATGGTATTATAATTTTTATTTTAATATGGTATAAGTGATGCAGTTAATTGTCTAAAATGACCATTATTGACTTGACTACTGATTTGGTTGATCAGCAGAAGTAAATCATGATGCATAATCAAATCATCTCTGTATTGTCGAAGGCTTTCATGGCCGGAATCACTAGGTTGTTGTAGGTTTTTTTTCGGGCTATATGGCCATGTTTTAGAGGCATTCTCTTCTGTCGTTTTGCCTGCATCTATGGCAAGCATCCTTAGGGGTAGTGATGTCTGTTGGAACTAGGAAAATGGGTTTACATATCTATGGAATGACCAGGATAGGACAAAGAACCCTTGTCTGCTGGAGCTAGGTGTGAATGTGTCAACTGACCACCTTTATTAGCATTTTATGGCCTGGCAGTGCCTGGGGCAATCTACCAAATCATCTCTGTTGTTCTGCTAGACAAGCATCTTTGGTTTCAGGGTAGCTGATGAAGCAGTATTATCCATGCTGCCAGGATTCATAAGCTAAAGTTACATAGCTCAGTCATTTCAAAGCTCTGAACAAATATCAGGCAAATGAAGAGTTATGAAGTTATCAAGACCTGGCTATGAACAGCAATCTAATATGAGATAGGAACTAGGCATGTGCAATTTGGGTAAACACTGTGCCATTTTCAGTTTCTGAATTTTGGTGACCTTCCTGCCCCCATCTGTTTTCAGGAGCCTCCAAAATCAAGCATCAGTCTTAAGAAACCCCTGTTTCTGGCATCCTACCCTTTAATCTCCTTCAGCTACATCTGGGTTAAAGCATCAGGCTTAAGAAACCCCTGCTTCTAGCATGCTTCCCTTTAATCTTCTTGCGATAGACCTGGGGAGGATTTCTCCCCCTGAATTCTCCCCCTGGGGACTCAAGGGGGTTAGGCTGTGCCCTCCATTCAGTCCAATATTTAAACAAACACTATTTCCCCCAAATGCCCTTTCATAGCCCATAAATGAAATTGCAAAAATAAAAGATTGGAACTGAGTCCAAAAGCAAGACCCTCAGGTAGGCAGCAGGGCTCACAGCCTCACAGGAAAACCTACCTCCCAATGTAGCCCAAAGAAACTGAAGGCAGCTGTTTTTGGCAGCCATGTGGTCTGTTGGACCCTGAAAAAATGGCTAAAACAACAGGAAGAGCTGAACCAGCCAGAGCCCATTTTTCAAAAATGATATATGCAGCCCTAGTAGGAACTGGAAACAGGTCAAAAAACAATGCAGAAAAACTCAGAGGGGGAAAAAAAGAGGAACAAGTCTGAAACAAGGAGAGAGAAAACCCTGAATACAGCAGATTTCAAGTAATGTGTTTTGCTTTGCTTTGCTTTGCTTTGTTTTGCTCAAGCAAAACTCAGCTGTAGCTTGAAGCCATCTCTCACAAAGTTTGAAAACTTAACTTGAAGTACTTGGAAAAGTTACAACTCAATGAATTTGTGAACCAGCTATGGAATTCTGAAATGTGTAGTTTGGTGAGGCACCAGTAAGTCACTGGCAGAGAAGACTAAAGTTCCAATTACTCCATAGCATTGAGCCATGGCAGGTAGAGTAGTGTCAAGCTGCATTAATTCTGTAATGTAGATGCATCTTAGTCCATGCTACAATGCATCTCTTATTTTCTAATAATGGAATTTAAACTAAAGGCATTCAAACCCTCAAAAACAATTGTTATCAGAAAAGGTTTTGCCCTAAAAAGGGCAGGTCAGAAGATTAAATGATGAAAATTGACAATGTTTAGATGAGTTACATTTGACAGGTATGCATTTTAACATCGAAGTCCCATCTACTCATTTGTTCTAGAAGAGAGAATGATACAAATATCATCACCATAGGAACATCTTTCTAAATAACAAACAATAGTTTGACACCCACGGAACATAGGTAGCAGAGATTATTTGGTTGAGGCACATTACTTAAAAACAGCAGTGATGGGACTTTTCAGTGTTTCACTTCAATTGTACTGTTTGACAAGCTTCTCGTATAATTTTCCTGCCGTCTGCTCTTCTGCTATGACAATCCCATGACAAGTCTATGACACTAATTTCTATCGCTGGTGAGAAATTAGCATTTGACCTTTTGCAGCACAGTTTAGCTACATTTCGAAAGCAAGGCAGTGTCACCAAAGTACTGCAGTTCATCTTTCGCTGCCTGAGAACAGGAGGGAGTCAGCCAGCCGTATGCCACAAGTCATAGGCACATGGAATGAGCACAGAGGGATGTCTTGTCAAGGTTATAACTCACTATGGCCAAAATGTTAATATAGCTGCAGTTTTCTACTGACAAATTAATAGCCTCACCAATTTTGAACCTCATGTTAGTCATTAAAAAAGCAATGCTGGTTTAGCCCTATATTAGGGAATGGAAATATTTCTACAGAGCAAATAATAATCTGAATTACATCTGTGTTGTTGGAACTACATATGTATTAAAAGTCTCAGATATTCTTGAGACTATGAGGGTCACCAAAGTTGAAAAAAATTGGAACTTTAGGTAGAAAAGGAGAAATGTGTATGGAAAGAAAGCATTTCTGTCTTCAGAAACTAATCTGAAAGGGGCATGAGATTAAATTTGTCCAATCAAGCTGCTATATTTGGAATGTAATTTGCATAGAACCAAGCAGATTTCAATTTACTGAGTGATCGCTCATATATTCATCCCAGAAGAATTCACAGACACCACTTTCCATCAGGGAGCAGTTTAAAATGTCTTGAGTGAAGTGGATCCAGCTGGTATTTTGGCAAGAGGGAAGCTACCAATATGACTTAAAATATTTCAGGAGAGGATATCCTTCAACCCACAAAGATTGTGAAGACTCCAGGGTTTTCCTCTTCACCCATACCTTGGATTGATGAATTTATGTTCCATAGCTCACCTTCTGTTTGGGGAAGCAAAGAATTGTGATGGGAAATTTGTCATCTCTACTCTCAGCTCATTAACAAAATTTTTAGACCCACCTACGCACCCATTTCACACACAAACATGCCATTCTTATGTTCCCCATTGGGTTCAGGATATTTTAAATACAATCTTCAGTCATCTAAGACTGCCTATGTCCTGAGACCTTCAAAGGGGCTATATCCCCACCACAAGTATCTATGCTGGTACAAGAAAAAAGGGTGAGCTCAGTGACTATTCCAAGTTTCTTGAACTCCCTTTCTGGAGGTTCTACACAGGATTCTTCTTTGCTATATTTCCTTTAGAAAGAAAAAAAATATTATGGCAGGTCTTTGAGGATTAGTTGTTGATCACAGGTTTAAAATAATGACAGTGTTTCATGTTGCACACAAGCATATACACTCCTACTAGGCATGGAAAAATGTGCCAGTTCAAGGAAGCAGGTGTCCTGAAAGTCAGGAATTTCTATTGGGAAGAATAATATACCAACAAAAAGCTTATGCAATTTTCTCCTAGTGTTAAATATTCTGAAGTTTTGTGAAGAAATTATCCGAGGGGGGGGGGGCACATTATTGTGCTCACACAGAGTTTTCTGTACAAAAATCTTCTCAAGGAACACTGTTTCTGTTCAAAAAAGAAAACCCATGTATTTTTCTTTCCAGAACTATTCCTCTGCAATGCTTTGAGGCATTTGAATTGGGCAGAGAATTCTGTAAAAGAATGGAGAAGGTGTTATATTATCTAAATCAGTTATGTTATTCCAGGGGGCAGTGTAGATTCATTGCTCGGCACGCCATGCTACTTTGAAATCTTGGAAAAATCTAGGAAAATCAGGTTTGAAGGCAATAACAGAGGTTTATTCACTTGGCTGGATGGATGACAGAACACCCTACAGAAACCCCTACAGAAATGTGCAGTACATTTTATAAAGTTTGGCAGCTATTCAAACATTGCATTCCCTCTCCTGATTGATCAGAATGCATGCCTCCTGGGATAAGGATAAGTCTCCTTCTCATTGGCCAAGACTTCCTCCTGACATCACAGACTGGGGCAGAAAGGAAGAGAGAACAGCCGGAATTAATGGCATTCAAAATTAAAGATTTTTCGCTATGTCTGCCTTTTAGGGGTATGGGCCCCATTGTCTAGTCTGGAAAGAATGAGTATTTAGTACTAATGGGCTTTGGAAGCTTGGAATCATCTCTACAAAAAGAGTAAGGCTTGAAAAATTGGAAAGTTAATCAAGTGGATAAACAAAGTCCTTGATGGGTCTTGGGTGTTGCTGGCAATCAGTCTCTCAGCAGAGTCCACTGGAAGAATCTGTGTTGTTTCCCAAGACAGCCACATAGTCCAAAAGTCCCACAAGCACAATATATGATATTTGGTAACCTCGGGTGTAATGGATCTTCTACAGCCGGCGAAACAGAATGAGAACATATTGGAGCTGGCAATTCAATTATGTAAAGTTTCACATCAGTGAAGAAGTAAGGAAAAAAGAAAAGGGACACCCAGTAGACAGAAAGAGCTGTGTCTATTTGCTAATTAAAGAAGTGTGTATGTGTGTGTGTGTTTATTGGGTTCATATGTTTATTGGGGCAACAAGTTTAAGGGAATTTTATCTTTTTGTTTTTATTTTTCTTGAGTCTGAGAGGGTGAGGCTCAAGAGGAGAGGGAAGGGTCAATACTGAAGTGTTGGAGACTTAACAGGGAAGGGGGCAGGGAGAGAAGGAAAGAAAGCAGATAATGGGCTGGCCTAAGGAGTTTCCTCATTAGTTTTTGGCTAGTCAAATGATTAGTTTATATATTCACAGGAATGTTTGGGTTGAGCTGAGACCCAACCAAGCTCTAAAAATATGTTATAAATGTATAGTTATTATTATTAGAGGAGTGGAGGTTGATTTTTCAATAGCACTTGGACAAAATCAGCTGAAGCGGATGTGGAGTTGTTGTTCTTCATTCGTTCAGTCATCTCCGACTCTTCATGGCCTCATGGACCAGCCCACACCAGAGCTCCCTGTCGGCCGTCACCATCCCAGTCACTTCAAGGATGCCATCCATCCATCTTGCCCTTGGTTGGCCCCTCTTCCTTTTACCTTCTACTTTCCCCAGCATAATTGTCTTCTCTAGGCTTTGCTGTCTCCTCATGATGTGGCCAAAGTACTTCAACTTTGTCTCTAGTATCCTTCCCTCCAATGAGCAGTCGGGCTTTATTTCCTGGAGGATGGACTGGTTGGATCTTCTCGCAGTCCAAGGCACTCTCAGAACTAACTCAAGAGTTAACAGTTGTCAAATTGCAAATGAAAAAATATAGATAAAATTGAAAAGGTTACAATAACTAAGAGGATGTGGGAACCAGTTAGGAATTATTTAGAGAATGTGCTACGATGTGGATTAGAAAAATTAATACTGAGATTGATATTTCAAATGTAACTTCTGTAGTTTGATGTATAAATTGCATGCACAAGGAAGAGAAGGTGGGAGTGGGAAAAACAATAAAAAGGAAAAAAAGGAAAAACAGTTGTTTCATTCAGTTCAGTTGAGATGGTAGGTTTTAGCAAATAATTCATCAATATGTGTCAGGATTGCAGTGCCTACAAGGAGAGCACAAATTATTTAGTCTGTGTTGACAAGCCCTGAGTCAGAGTCATCTTAACTCTCATATTACATTTGAAAACTACTCCAATTATTTTTAATTTGCTAACACTCATAATGTTCCTAAAATCTTCCAGAAAACATTTCCAGTGGTTATGCTAGCTAAAGGGATTCTGAGTTATCATTTGGAGAAAAAAAACTTTTTCCAAGGTCTGGCAATGGCCTTAATTTTAGAAAGGAGTTTTTAATCTTACTAATTCATATTTGTGATTTGTGTGATACCCCCGGCTTTTCAGGGCTATGATCAGCATCATGAAACATATGATAATTGTTACTAGCTTTTGCATGTAACCTTTCAAAATCACATAAAACTCACAGACAACCATGAACTTCTCTATACTGTATAACATGGTAGAAAGCTGTTTAGACATTTCTTTTCACTTTCATTCCCTAGTCTGCAGTTTCCAGGTTGGCAAGAAAACAAGTCTCAAATGTCAGGCACATTTGCCTCTGTCACTGGCAGCTTTTGAAAATCATATCCATTTTCAAGCTCAGGCACAACTATGTCAACAACACTTCAAAGTGGTAAGTGCAATTTCTAGGTGATTTTGCTCCTCTATTACTAATGAGCTATCACATCATGTTCTTCGTCTTTCACCCAGAGTAAGTCATGCTATGTGCTGTAGCTGAAGATATAGGCATGTTCACAATTCAGAAATGCAGCTTTGTAGTGCATAAAGACAGATTTGCGTAGGAACAGGACATTAATCATCTCTCTTTTTGAAACCTTTTGTTCTTGTATTGACATATTTCATTAGGTACTAATCAGTTCTGGGTTTGCATAGTTGTGAACCTAATATGAATAAGTTCATTATATTGCTGCCAGAAGAAACAAAATGAAACTTAATTAGAGGTCATAAAACCTCCAGGCTGAGTTAATTAAAGGTCTAATCGAACCTTTTGGGAAACCGTAACTTGTCAGTCCTATCTAAAAAAAAAAAGGAAAGGAAAAAATGAGAAAGTGGGATATAAACAAATCCTTTCCACAATGAATAGGAAGTGATTTGGAAGAAAGAGTTTAGTATTATCTGCTTCCATCCCTCCTATTTTAGCTGTATCTTAAACCTGAAAAAGTAATGTGAGGGTTAGCCAAATATCTGGTTGTCAATATTGTATCAGTTAATGAGTTACTTTCTCATTCAGAAGGAATGATTTATAGTCCCAATAAGATAGATACTGAACAGCATAGTAATTATTAGTAATATGTCACTCACATTCTATGGCTGCTACTTGTATGCAGTGGCAGGTGAGTTTAAACATCCTGAGTAACTTTATTAAACAGTCCCTTGCAAACTATTTGGAAGACAGAAGTACTTGATCAAGAAATAAATTGCACAAAGCTCATGCCGAATTGGAAAAGGCAGAGGTGGGGTAGAGTTGTTTTCAACTGTTCTAGAAACTAGAACATCAATAATAGATTCAAACTGAAGGCAAAGATATTCAACCCAAACATTAGAAAGAACTTCCTGATCTACACAGTACCTAAAACACGGGATTTCCCATGTTAAAAAGGGGGGGGGTGGCTACATGACATTAGCACTAAATGCACACTGATTCACGGCATCGTCCAAAGACACAGGATAGAAATTCCACTTCTAGCCCAAAAAATGTGCATTTTTGCATCACTGAATATCCCTGTACTTGGGGAAAACACATAATTTTCTTCCCTTCCCTCTGTGGAGATGGTTCCAGCACATGTCTGCTTTTAAAAACCTCAAAACATCAGATCAGCTGATTGGGCTGTAAAACAGACACACAGATGATTTAAAGAAAGCATGAACAGAGAGCAATTAGACCTCTCTGAAACTCTTTATTTTAAACTGTATAATATTAACTCTTTATTTTAAACTGTATAATGTTAAGGGAGAACAGCTTTAAGAACTCCAGGAAAACAGCCTTAAAGACTAAAGAACTCCAGCTAATGTCGCCCTAGGGCTGAGAACGGCGGTTAACAAATGCAGCAAATAAATTAACAAATGCAGCTGGAGAACATCCACTGCCTTGCTGGTAGGTCCACTCGGTGTCCGAGAGCAGTTCGGCCCGGTAGCGGAGCATGCATCAGCGGGGGTTGGATTTTAGTCAGCCTGGGTCAGTACCAATATACAAAAGAAAAGGCAGGCAGGACGATCCAGCAAACTACAGGCCCATTAGCCTCCTTAATACCATTAGTAAAATATACACAAGGCATCTGTATTGGAAATTGTTGGACTGGATGGAACAAGAAAACATACTTGCGGAGGAGCAAGCCGGCTTCAGGGAAGGTCGGTCCACCATTGACCAGTGCATAGTTTTACAGCATCTTATAGAAAAATATACCTCCCAGAGAACATCTTCCCTCTATGCTGCATTCATAGACTTTAGAGCAGCTTTTGACTCTATCTCTCGTATCAAATTATGGGAAAAACTTGGGTCCACCTCAATAGATAGACGACTATTGCAATTAATTCGCATACTACATGAAGGGACCATATTGAAAATAAGATGCACCCCTCAAGGTCATCTCACTAGGGCCATTGAAACTGAGAAAGGTGTCAAGCAGGGATGTACTTTGGCTCCACTTCTATTTAACTTTTATATCAACTCCATGGTGGAACACCATTACAACTTGGACTACCACCCGCCAAAACTGGCAGGAAGACACGTGTCTACCCTGCTTTATGCAGACGATGCAGTGATACTATCCAGAACTCAAGTAGGCCTGAAAAGAGCCTTGAGAGCCTTAACAAAATATTGTAATGAAGAACAGCTTCATCTTAATTATAAAAAAACCAAAATTATGGTGTTTGCGAAACGACCCAAGCATCATACCTGGAGACTAGATGGACACAATATTGAACAGGTCTCCAGCTTTAAATACCTGGGAGTATTCTATCACTGCACTGGAAACAAGAAAGTACATGTGGATTACGTAGCAGAGGCAGCACAAAAGAGCTCATATGCTATCCTAAAGTTCCTCAAAACGGGAGGAGGCCACTACATACCAGCTGCACTTAAGCTCTTTGAGGCAAAATCCATAGCACAAATGATGTATGGAGCCCAACTTGGTCCCTTCACAAACTATGCCCCTCTGGAGCAAGTACAATCAAAATTTCTAAGATTGGCGATGCAGGTCCCCAGATGTGTCTCAAACGCCACCCTGCGATTAGAGACAGGCCTTGTGAGAGTGGAGGCGAGAGTGTGGACAGCCACCCTCAATTATTGGCTGCATCTGTCTTTCTCAACATGTGGCCTTGCCCCATTAACTCTGAGAGATGAATTTCAGTCTACATGGAATAAGGCAGTGGCAATCAAAATCGCAACTCTAGGCTTCTCTCAAGGACAACTGCTAGGTATGGGATGGGACCAAGCCAAGGATCTTATTAGGCAACGGATCCTGGATACAGAGTGACAATCAGACTTAGCCTGCTCTCCAGCATTCACCATTAGCGAAGATAGCAGATATCTCATTGCTCCCATGCCTTACTTAGCTAACCTGGAGGTGCCTAAACACCGAAGAGCTTTCACTTTGGCAAGATGCCATGCCCTTCCATCGGCAGTACTGGAGGGGAGGTACCGGAAGACCCCTGCCCAGGAGAGACTATGCCCGTGTGAGTCTGGCTACATCGAAACAACTGAACATGTGCTCCTCCAATGTGTGTTCTATAGAGACATTAGAGCTAACTTCATCACTCCATGGCTTTTAAAACATCCAGGGCGCACTGAAAGATATTACACCTCCCTGTTGCTCTCGGACTCTTGCTCTGCAACAACCTACAGTGTTGCCAAGTTCTGTGCAGCAGCAATTAACATTAGACGGCTGATGACCAACTCCACCAGGCAACTTCCTGCCGGGAATATAGATAGAATGATTTGTAATAACTGAAATGCTGTAAATGCTCCCCTCTCATCCCTTTTATAGTTTCCCAGTCGTCTGCTATTTGTTATTAGCCACCCCCTATTTTAGATTCATACATGCACTTTAAACTGTAAGTTTAGTCTGTTTTATCTTTTTAATTTGTCTCTTTTATAACATGTTTTTAATCTGCTTTTAATCCGCTTTTATACCTGATCTACTTGGGAACTGCGATTCCCTTCCTTGGGCACCGATGCCCCATTCTGTACTGTGCTGGTCAAAGACCATAATAAATCATTGATTGATTGATTGATTGATTGAACATAGTCAGCCTGGGAGAAGTTAAAAAGGGGACTTTTCCTTTAAAGAAAAGTTATTGAAGATAGTGCCTGTCCCCTGTGGACAAGATTGAGAGAACCAATACTTTATCAAGAAAGCCTTGTAGTTCCTGTTTGATTTCATTAATAGAAGACTTTGTTGTATTTCTCAAGCCATCTGAAGATTTTGTTGTAGAGGAAGCCCTGAGAACTTTTCCTTGGGCCCCCTGGCTTCCCGCTGGGCAAAGGTTACACATCCTATTCTAAAGCCAACCAGACACAGGCCCAGCGGCGACAGTACATGGGGGGTAGAATTCTTATTTGTAGGAGGTCAAACAGCTAGACCACTAACTAAATGTACATAAATCATGAAGAAATGTATTTTATGATTTTACTAATCATAAAAATAACTGCTCAAGCAAACAAACAAAAAAGAGATACAAAATGTAGTTTCAACAAGATGACATTTACCCTACAATCCATCCAATACACAAATAGAGGGTGAAAGGGAGAAACATGTACCTCCAAAAGGAAGGTACATCAAGCAAACCGTTGTCAGGACTGCCTTCCATCTGGAAATGTATATCCTCACTGTGATATACCATGCGGATCCATAATAGGTCTCAACAGTCACTTGCGGACCCAACGCCAAAACTCTACACTTGGAAGACAATCATACTCAGCTATGATGATAGTCTATGTTATCTGCTTGTCCATCTGCTCATCTAAAGGACTAAGAGGTACTAAAAGCTATATTCTCTAGAATCTAATGCCCTGTATTTTTCATGGGCTATTTATTTGTCTATTTGCCCATATAAAGGACATGTGCTGAACCCTATATGTCAGTGGAAGACAATATCAAACCAGCTTTGAGCATTCTTTGCCTCAGGAAACCCTACAAAATTCATGGGGTCACCATAATTCAAAAGAAATGTTGAAGGCACATAAACACAAACATGCCTACAAAATTTTCATTATGTTTTTTAATCAGAGCAGTTTTTTAATAGCAGGAATAAGAAAATCCGCATTCTCAGTTTCACCATAAGGAAGACATGATACAAAAGGGGAATAAAGGAGAAGGGGGAGAAGGAAAGATCATTTTCAGACACATCTCCAAGTTACCATTCTTAACAAATTCATATAACTTGGTGGAAAATCTGCTATTGGGTGATGATAGCTGGAGAGCCAATGACATCTGCAATCTTTCATATTATACAATTATAGCACTTCAATTCCATTTTAATTGCCATGGCAACATCCAATGGGTTTTTAGTTTGATATGATACTAGAACTTCCCACTGAAGTCTAAATATGCCTTCCTAAAAGGTAAATCCCACAACTGTATAGCTCTAAACAGGAAAGGATTATAATGATATCATTACTTTAAAAGGAAAACTGTTGCTTTATACAAATATGTACATACAGTTAGAGAAAATAATAAAATAAGAAAAGATTCCATAGGCTACTAAAATAAATTAATTTTAAAGACAATAATATTAAAATTACGACATCATTTAAAATGGCTGGTAATACATTCAGTGTCCAAAACATTAAATAGAATTCTGTCTTCTGTGGCTTGTTTCATTGTAATGCTCTTCTCAATAAAAAGGATTAGATAGGGGTTTTGAAAGTGCAGCATTTAAATGAATGTCTTATAGTATACTCTGACTTATCAGGAAAAGATAATGGTATATTACATTGCTTCCAGCAAAAGAAAAAAAAAGAAAAAAAAAGTCGCCCCCGGGCTGAGAGTGGCGGTTAACAAGTGCAAATAATAAATAAATAAATAATAAGAACAAAATCCCAAGAAGAACTAAAATTTCCACGAAGAAAGGTCTAATGAGCCAATTCCTATTACTTATAGACATTTGAGCACTTCAGTTTGCTGCTTGTATTATGGTAATAATACCAAAGCTATTTAAAGCTGCAGTCCTAAACCCACTTATTTGTAAGAAGTCACTCCCATCAAAATCTGTGAAAATGTATTTACTTCTGAATAAGCTTACGAAAGGGCCATTCATTCATTTTCCATTTTGGAAAATAAATATATCAGTCAAGCCTCAAAACTGTTCACCAAAACAAAAACTTTCCTCCTCAGTCAAGATTTGACTTCTCCGCTTGCAAAGTAATGTGGCATAGTCAGGATGTAATACAGTTCTCATATGATATTTCCTGAGAGTTTATTCCCCAACCAAATCTCAGTACTGTTTGGATATATTTGAAATTTGGTTTCAACGGGGTTTGAATTGGTTATTCTAATTATCTTGGAACATAGCAGAATAAAGTATGACACCCATATTTGTGTGGAATATGTTCCAAGACCCTTGTGGGTACCAGAAAATGTGGATAATAGAGATGCCCATATTTTGACAATACCCAGGGCTTGAACCATACCATAGAATTGCACTGGAACATCTAGAAAGTCCCAAAATATTTTTGGGGGAAGGATTTCTTTGGAGTCTGGATAAGTGAAACTGTGGATATTGAATCTGTGGATGAGGTGGTTGTACTGTACACCTGTTTAGGTTAATAGATACAATGAATTTTCTAATACAAAGAAACTTGGTGGGTTACCTTAGAATAAATATTAGTAACAATATGCAATGTACTTGAAACGTCATTCCTGGAGAGTACATGTTATGTACTATGCACTTCATATTCTTCTTCTGTGCATTTTGACTGGCATCCTGCACTTGAAATTACTTCTAGATATACATGCTTTGATCAGAATTTTCTCAGACCAGGGGAGATTTGCTTTCCCAAACCACTAGTTTGTTTTCTGATGTGGAATGGCTTATTGCTGCCATGGATCTCCCTCAGAGACATGTATGTTATTGCTTTCTGTTTTCTGGATAATCCTTGATTCAGAAAAAAAAAAAAGTTGAAAAATGAGTATTCAAAAGTGTGCTATTTAGTGGTTATGGTCAATGACATCATACAATAGTAGAAAACACATGATACAGAAGACAAAACTGGCAAAAGAAGGCACTCCATGGCCAGTTCCTGGGAAAAATTGACAAAGAAAAACCATGAATGTTGCTCACAAATAGAACTTTGTAAAAGGAGACTGAGGGCCTGATTCTTGCAGCCCAAGATCAAGCCATTAAAATCAATGCCATCAAAGCCAGAATTGGAAAGTTGATGATAGATCCCAAGTGTAGACTCTGCAAGGAAGCAGAGGAAAGGATAGATCACATCCTCAGCTGCTGCAAGAAGATTACGCAGACAGACTACAAGCAGAGGCATAACACAGTTGCGCAGATGATTCATTGGAACTTGTGCCACAAATACTATCTGCCTGTGATAAAGAACTGATGGGATCACAAGCCGGAAAAAGTTACAGAAAATGAATGCATCAAACTACTATGGGACTTCTGAATTCAGACTGACAGTTCTAGAGCACAATACTCCTGATCTCACGACCGTGTTAAAAAACAAAGTATGGATTGTTAATGTTGCAATCCCAGATGATAGCAGAATTGAAGAGAAACAACTGGAAAAGCTGACACAATATGAGGATTTAAAGATCTAACTGCAAAGATTCTGGCACAAGCCAGAAAGATGGTTCCAGTGCTGATCGGCACACTGGGTGCAGTGCCTAAACACTCTGTCCTGCACTTAAACACAATTGGTGCTGACAAAATTACCATCTGTCATCTGTAAAAGGCCACCCTAGAGTCTGCATGCATTATTTGCTGATACATCACACAGTCTTAGACGCTTGGGAAGTATCCGAAGTGTGATCCAATACAAAGCCAGCATAGTGATCTTGTTTGCTGTGTACTAATCTTGTTGTGTTTCAAATAATAATAATGGAATTATGATAGACCACTTCATTTCTCCTCCAACTCCTCCAACACCACCAATGTGGTCTCACCTACTGCTGCACAAAGAAACCTGTAAAGGAGTGCTGAGTTAGTACTGCCCTCTCTAGCCCTATTTCTATGATACCCAATTATGTGAGTGCCAAGTTAATATGGCTTATATTTGATATATCTCCCAAAGCATATTGACATGTTGCCAGCCATTCAAAACAGCAAAGGTTTAATAATGCTTGCAGAGATCTTACAGAACCTAAGCAACACCACAGAGATTCATCACTATTCCTTGAACTGAGCAGAAGCTGTCCTCCACTCTCCTAGTGAATTCAATTGAAGTCTTTGCCTCTGTAAGTGCTATTCACTCACTCTAAGTATAGCTTGAAACTTACAAGATCTTGTCATATGACATAATTTTCAATTTACAAGGAGAAGATTGAAACCTGGATACTTTTGTCAGTGAAGGCTCTTAAGATTTCTGCAGGCTTTTCCTTCAAGATTGACTGCTTGAGAAGAGGTCCAGAAAATATCAATAGCTCTCTCCATTTGTACTTCAATTTCTTTTCTTTTTTCTTGTCTGCCACAATATCTCTTCCAGGTGACTTTAGAAAAACTCTTATGCAGTACTATTTTACAAGACCAATCTCCCATGAAAGATAGATATCTCTACACAATAAGTTTAAAAGATATGTGAAAGTCCAATGTAGATGCTGGAAATAAAATAAAATCTTGGGGTTTTGTGGTTTATCACATAAATTAGACATGGGTAAGGTTGTTAAGTGTGTTTTAAAAGTTGATAAATCATATGAACCTTAATCAACTGAATAATTCAGCTGAGTAAGAGTGCTATCTGTCACTCATTTGTGATAATTATTTTTGCTTTCTTAATGTTCAGCTGTATTTAACTTAATGTAAACCTAACTTTGCATTCTGCCTTGACTTTCTTCTATGCCTTCACTATTTTCTGCTAATATGGTGGTATCAAGATAAATGATGAACAGTAAAATAGTTCAAGATACTTTGTTTCAGCCACTGATCAGAATGGAGAGTGCAGTCAAGAAATCAAGAGATCAATAGGACTTAGAAGGGGAGTTTGATTAAGCTACATAATTGAGAACTAAAGTTTGGGTTGTCCATACCATCAAATTTTCCATTTCTATATATGGCTGCAAAAAACTGGACAGTGAAGAAAGCCGGTTGGAAGAAATCTGGTGCTGGAGAAGCAATCTACAGACACTATGGATTGCTGAACAGATAAATAAATGGGCCCTAGAGCAGTGGCTCTTAACCTGTGGGTCCCCAGATGTTTTAGCCGACAACTCCTAGAAATCCCAGCCAGTTTACCAGCTGTAAGGATTTCTGGGAGTTGAGGGCCAAAACATCTGGAGACCCACAGATTGAGAACCACTGCCCTAGAGAGAATAAGCCTGAACTTTTTCACTTAAAGTCAAGATAAACTGAGACTGTTATATTTTGGCCACAACATGAGAAGACATGAGTAACTAGGAAAGACAATCATGATTGATAAGGTCAAAATCAGTAGTAAGAAGGAAAACTGCATTAAAAATGGATAGATGAAATCAAGAAAGCCATAGCTCTGAGTCTGGAAAATATGAATAGGGCTGTTGATGATAAGTGAATTGAACTCTCATTCATAGGATCACCACAGGATCAACTTCAAATGGACAATAATTGGATGAAAATAATTATACTGTACTTGTAAAATTTTACTAAAAAGCAGTAGGAAATGTTAATTTAGAAACGTAGAGTACATATTTTCATTATCTAAAGTATTTAAAATGTATTATGATGTTTTATTGATATTAATATGTATTATGATGTTTTATTGATTGTATGTGATATTATGGTTGGAAACTGGTCTGAGTCCCTCAAGAGAGGTGAGAAGGTTGGTATACAAAACTTTTAAATAAATAAATAAATAAATAAATAAATACATTTTTTCTTCTATATATCTATTTTAATGCCTGATTAAAGAGCCAGTGCATTTATTGTTGGCCCAATAAAGGTCCAATAAAGGTCTCACTAGTTTTTTTGATATTATTTTGTAGTGTTAACAAACACAAATACATTTTTATCACATATGGATTCTACAGACATAGATAATGATAGTCTGTGTTTGTCCTCTGTATTAGATGATGGATCAGTTGCTTAAATATGTTGCGCTGTCTTAGTTCTCATTTATCTGTTGTTATGACCATAGCTGCATAGTTTTACTATATTCCTATATTCAGTTTTGAAATCTCAATTACATCAAGTCAGAGCTAGTAACAACAACAACAACCACAACAACCACAACAACAACTTTATTTATAGACCGCCCTCTCTCTCTGAGGGGACTCAGAGTGATTTACACACAAAAAAGGCAAACATTCAATGCCCATAAGCGAATACGAACCCATCAAAATAATGCAAAATAATACAAAATAACCATAAATTTATAACAAAAGAGAAATTAACTTCAAAATAAAAAACAGATTACAAGCAATCAAGTAAACATAATTATACTAATAGCATAATTAACAATTAAGACATAAACCCTAAGAGAATGATTAAAATACATAAAAAATGACTATCATAGTTGTTCTTTCACATGTATGGAATGCTGGCTAAATAAGTTAGCCAGCATTCCGATGGAATTAAGTTTCTTAAACCTCCTCCAAAAAATTGGATGCCTAAGTCCAATTATATACAATGGCCTAATACAAAGATATTCCTTATATAAAATGGCAACCAGTCCATACTTCAGGAAATAAAGGCCAACTGTTCATTGGAGGGAAGGATATTAGAGGTAAAGATCAAGTATTTTGGCCACATAATGAGAAGACAGGAAAGATTAGAGAAGACAATTATGCTGGGGAAAACAGAAGGAAAAAAGAAGAGAGGTCGACCAAGGGCAAGATGGATGGATGGTATCCCTGAAGTGACTGGCTTGACCTTGAAGGAGTTGGGGGTGGCCACGGCCGACAGGGAGCTCTGGCGAGGGCTGGTCCATGAGGTCAGAAGCGACTGTATGGATGAACAACAAAAAATGGCAAAATCAAGGCCAAGGAAGCACTAATCTCAATCATCTGATTTTGATTTTGACTATCAAAAATGACAGCAATAGTGTTGTTCTTACTGGTTCTCTTGTCATGGAGATAGAATCTTCTAGTATTTTCTTCCTTGGGTTCCTAACTCAATTGCTCATCCTTGGAGCAGGTCTGTTGTCATGTTCTGTTCTACCCTAGATAGCAAAATGTCTTGTAGTTGTCATGGCTAAGATGGCAAATCCTTTTTCTTGCAGAACAAGAAAATCATGCCATCTCACTAGCTCAACATGCAGTTGGGTCCCCCAGTGCTTGGCTGACATAAACTTCCCCTTTGGCAGTCAGAAGTACTCATGAACCTTATGTTTCCTATGTCCCAATGGTATACAAGCAACAATTGGTGTGTGGCCAGGTGGAAAGAGATTGGCGGCTCCAATGCAGTTGCTGTCATTAGAAGGAAGCAGGCTTGCCAACATTTGTCCCTGTGGTCCCTGTACGCTGCATTTTCTTCTCCTACTAAAAAACAAATAGAAATGTAACAACTGCCTATTTTCTGTGGGTGGTTATGAACTGAAAAGCTTTGATAACAATAAATATTGATCTAGTGCCCTTTCCCCTCCCCCCCCCAAATTATATTTCAGCCATTGTTGTTAAAATTTTGTATAATGTTGAGCTTTTATTGGGTGCGGACTAAAACACAGAGGTAAAACTATCTTGTCTAGATGTTGTGCTCACCATGTTAAATGTACAAAAAATCAGAGATTTAAAAATGGTCACAAACTAAGCATAAATAATGGGATGAAAACACTTTTTGTATTTATTTATTTATTTATTTACAATTTTAGCACAACATTTCTTCTACTCTTGGATTACACCGCACACCAACCAAACTTATCAACAAACCTATAGGGAAGGTTAGACCATGGCATCTTAAACTCTTTCAGCTTGTTATCTCTTTTTGCCCAATAAATTTTTATGTGATCCTGGTTATATAAAATAGGTATATAAATAAAAGCTTTGAAAAAAATAGGATGGTTAAATCTGTGGATATGGAGGACCAACTGTACCAAGCAATAATAATTAGTGCATGCCTATGTTTTAAGTACATAAAAAGAAAACCCCTTAAGTAAAATACAGTGGGTCCTCAGTATCTGCTGGGGTTTGGTTCCAGGGTTCTCAATGAATACCAAATCCTGTGAATGTTCAAGTCCATCATAAATAAGGGTCCCTTATATAAAATTGTTATATATATATATATATATATATATATATATATATATATATATATATATATATTGATGCTGTGGATAGTGGAATCCATGGTTATAGGGGGTCCACCCTATTTCAAGCCAAGCTCTGTAGGAAGATTAAGGTGCAATCTTTAAAGTAACAAAAAAACCCAGATTTCTTTCAAGTATGGGGTACCATTGGGGAGAAGGAAGGGCAGTAAATCCTTGAAGGGTCTGACAGGGGTTATCTTCTCCTCTTCCTAGTCTTTCCTTGGCCCACAACCCCCTTCTCTTCCATTGCAGGGCTGGTTTCTTTCTTGCTGTTCCATTCATGTGACCCGGTGCCTTAGCTGTTCCTTTTTCATTTCCTTCAGTGGTTTGTGCTCTGTTTGTTTTCTTTTCCTCCTTCTACAGTAACCACAGCAGCCCCTTTCCTACCCTGGGAGCAGGGTGATGAAGCCTTTCACAACACTCACCATTCACTTACACAACACTATTTTGGGTCCCGTTCATGAAGCTTGTCAAGCTTTCCAGAAGGCCAGATTAGATACAGACAGGTAGAAGGTGAAAATAGTGGTTTATTATCAATGGCCAAAGAACATATCAGTGGAGAAAGCACCCAAAGTACTACTGACATATCAAAACTGAAAATATAGAACATTTGACAGCTTTTCAAGAAATACGTGTCAGCTCCTGATTGGTTTGCCAGATCTGGCAGAGCAGTGGCTTCTATGTCATACTTTTATACATTCCATTAAACATTTCATAATTTGGGGGTACAAATTCTCGATAGCGAGCTGACCAAGTGTTAATGTTAAAAATTTAAATCTCAATATCACTGGTCTAAGAACAATGGCAACAGTTAGTGTATTGGAAAAAGTACTACAGTAAATGTACAGTGTATGATCGAAGTGATGGGAGTCACTCAGCAATGGCACAAAAAGTGCCAGTGTAATGGCAGGACAAATGTTGGATAAGTTTTGTTAAAAAGATGATCATGAAGAGCAACTTGAAGCAGAGGAAACAAAACTAAGGAAGGCTAGTAATGTGAAAGAAGTGGCAATCTTCTTCAGGAATAAGGCTGGCTTTAAGTGGTTGAGAGCACATTCTTCCTGATGTTCCACATGCAAGCTAGTTCCATATAAGCAGCTGCATGGGGGGAAATGGTTATGAGCCAAAGAAATCTCACAATTTCCTAGGGTTTAACAAGGCATGTTTTAAAAATGAGCTTCTGGCAGACCCTATAATAGGGGGATTAGCTGGTACAAAGAATGCCTCAGGTAAAACCTGGGTTTTCCCAGTTTACTCCACATTAATTAACACCACTAAAGATCTGAACCTTAAGCTGTTCTAGCATAGTGTAAGGTACTTCCATATAGCATCAAAATGTTGGTTTTAAAGGGGGATTTATAAAATTGGATACTTCAGAGCAGGTCCCACACTGACCTGCTGGTCCTAGGCTTTCTTCCCCCACCATCCTCACAGCCCTTCTGTGTCTTGCGATAAAATGGAAGGTTTTTTTTTTTTTTAAAAAAAAAAAGAAAGTCACTCAGGTGCTGATCCTTATATACGCACATGCAAATATCTCAGTGTAAAAACATAAAGATTCCCATGTGCACATATAAGCATCGGCAAATAATGGGGGGATTTTTTTTTAAATCTGCCAGATACTTTCAGAAACCTCTAATGACTCTCCACTTCTCTTTTCTTTAAACCAGATGGAAATCAGCTACATCTCCGTGGGAGCCCAAACAACTGATCAGCTGTTGTAGGGTTTTTAAAACCAGCACAGGTAGTGGTCTCCACAGGGGGTAAAGAGGAAAATACCAAACTTTACATGACTGTAAGGCCACACAGTCATGAGAAAATCCACTTTTTTGCCCAGAACTGGGATGAAACGGATTTCCCTCCATTGCTGTGATTGTGCATGCATTTAGCACAAACATTACCCCCCCCCCTTTAACCCATTCTCTCCCGGATTATAGCTAGTGCATGGAAGGGCCCATAGAAGAGCCCTGTGCAATCACTTCTGACCACTTTGACTATGTAATGATTCAGAAGTAAAAAAAAGAAAAGAAAGAAAGACAACATAGCAATGAGGGAACAACTAGCAAGCATTTGGAAAACAAAATTTCAGTTCTGTTGGCCTTTAGAAGTTGGTTTTGATTTCTGCTTTTGCTCTGCCTATACATACCTTTGTAGCTATTTGCAACTTTTATCAGAGTTTTTTCCTTATAAGGAAGATGCCCCTGGGACGAGGAGGTCAGAGTATTTGAGAATAGGTGAGTACAGCACAGACAGGACTATCTATCAATTGAACAAAGGGTGATATTGCCTTCAGGCTTGCAATTCTAAAGACTCTGGTTAAATTGATTCTGCCTCTTCTATGTCCAGTTCCTCTTCAAATGAAATAATTTGGAAGGGATAATAAAATGTCTAAGCTCTGCATATATGTAAAATAGTGCTTACTAACACAGAGATCACATACACAGCCTATGTGAATTCATGGGGTGCTTAGTTTGAAAATCTAACTGCATAGAAAACAGTCTTTGCAGTAGGATAAAACACCTAAATATTTGCTAGTATCAAGGAAAAGGGATCCTCAGTCTACCATCCTTGCAAATATCAATGAGTTGTTTCTGTTGAACGTGAACTTTATCAGTTCATTTTGATTTTCTGCTTTTAAATAATAGGGGGGAAGTCCCATGATCTAAATGCCCTTTGAATGTATTTTTACAAAATTGAGCAACACTACTCTAGGAAGAAATGAAGTATTTTTTTTAACATTGTATTTTTCTTTTTTGGGTTTGCCTGTATATTTCTAAAGCTGGATTGCTAGATACATTCGGGATTCTGTTGGTGTACCTCAGCTGCTGGTCCATTTCTGAGCAGAGTTCAAAGTGCTGCTTTTGACCTATATAGCTTGTATGGCTTTGGTTCATGTTATTCAAAGAACGGTTTCTCCCTATGACTGCTATGCTTTGAGGTCTCCTGGGAAGGCCTTCTCTTATCCTTTAACTTGTCTTTAATAATGTAAAGTACTTAGAATTGAGAAAAATTAAGGAGGAGGAAGAGGAGAGGGGGAGAAAGAAGAGAAATACATCCTTTTTGTACTATGGAACCCAAAGGAATTTACAGAATTTTTAAAACAGGCAATAAAAATAACATTTGTAATTACATAGCTTAAAAAAAACTATCACTTTAAAAGCAGCACTAATTTTAAATTTATTTCATTTATTGTATTTGTGTTTTATTGGAGATGATACTGTAATATCACAACCACAAAACTATAGACATATAGTCCTTATTTTTCAGTGCAGACAATTGCAGTCTGAATTCACTATAATAGGCTTTTAGAATAAAATTGCACCCATCATTTTCTTTTTGACTGTTTTCAGAATCTCTAGCCAATATCAATGCTGTTGGCAGAAGAAGAAATTTTACTCAGTACTATTGACCTTCACAAGCAAAGGAGCTTGTAACAGCAGAACACTAGTTTGTTAGGTATTTCTGAGAAATATGTTCAAAGAACTTTGAAAGGCAATGCAGATTTAATTGTTTTGTTTTCAAGTGGGAAGAATGCTAATAAAATGGACCCATGGAGGGCTGGGGCAAGATGAAGGAATTTCCCCACAAGTAAAAATTCCCATATATGAAATTTACCTTCTGTGCATCGTTTTTCTAGAATTGCAGAGAATGAGAAAGCTGAAATTATCAACATAAAAGACATAAAAGTTCTGAGTGTAAACGGTTGTCAATATGTATCTCACTTTCTGCAATGATACACATTTGGGGACTGGAAGAACGTTTTAGGAAGGAACTGAGAAATTATTGGGAGACAATGCCCACCTTTGTCTTTCTGTAGCCATACTCCTGGAAATTTGTTTATTGAATTAAAGAACTATTGAATTTTAAATACTTTAAAAAAAAAAACATCAGTGCCAGATCAGGTTCCTGAGGAGAGAACTGCAATTATTTAGTAACGAGGATGCTAGCACAGTATATTAAGTGAAGTATGGAGAAAAGGTGAACCATAGGGCCCTTCCAAGCAGCCAAATAACCCAGAATATCAAGGCAGAAAATCCCCCAATATCTGCTTTGAACTGGATTATCTGAGTCCATACTGCCATATATTCCAGTTCAAAGCAGAAAATGTGGGATTTTTTTCTTCTGTGTGGAAGGAGCCATAGTTCCCTAGGGCATTGACTACAGATAAATATTCACTGGATAATTACTTAGTGCCTGAGGGAGTAGTTGCAGAGCAAGGGACGTAGAGGTCATTCTTTACTTGGCTCATTTGTTGCTAAGCAAGCAACATTGGCTGACTAAATATATGTTTTCTTCATCTAGGAAGCATATTTCAATGTGGGAAGGGGGAAAGGATCACTCCCACCTTCAAAATACTTTTTGGAATTTGTGAGTTCTAACTTAGCATCATGTCCCTGTTATATGATGAACCTATGTCAGAAGTGGAATTGGTGCAGAAGTTATTAAAAGCTCGATGTTGTCCGCCTGTTGGCACCCTTAGCATCATAACCTTCGTTGAGGAGTTAGAGTTCAACAACATCTGGAGAAAAGCATGAGTCATACACCAGAACTGAGGAATAGTTGAATGTTTTGTCACCTTCCAAGAGTGTGCTCTTGCGCTGAAATGCCTTCACATACTCATATGAAATGAGGTAGTTTCTTCCAGTAACTCTTTCATTTTTTATATTTAAAAAGTTATTTGCATACATGCAACACATATACGCAGGCTTATTTGCCTGAAACTGAAATGATATACACTCTTCTTTTAAGCTAGGATTTCTAGATGCAGTCAACATGGAGCCACAAACCTTCTGACCTCAAATTCCCCCTCTACATTGATATCTTGGGTAAGTGTAGAAACTGATCAAACCTGCAGTGGTTAAATGCTGCACAGGACTGATCTGAATTAACCTGGGACAATGCCACTTAATGTGACTTTACGGTGGGTTAATGTAACTCAGGGGAAAATCTGACTCCTGCAGCAAGAGTCGGGTTGTTCCCTGATTTAGGGGCCAGCCAGACAGCTGCAGCGAAGCAAGCAATGAAATAAATAAATAAATAAATAAATAAATAAATAAAGGGAGATTAGATTCTTTCTAGGTCTGGCAAAAGGCTGACCTTGAGGCTAGCAAGAAATAATTAACCATTCTCTCATTACAACCAGAGTGTTCTGTCTATGTTAGCTTGATGTTCAGTCTCTATACTTGACAATTAAGAATCTTAAAAAGACTTATTGAAAAATCTTGCTTGACTTAATGCTGTGAACAATGCCACTTAATCACGGTAATCTGAAATACTTGAATCACAGTAATGTGAAATACTGGTGTTTACTGTCTATGTGAGCGTGTGTTGCCGAAGGCTTTCATCGTCAGAATCAGTAGGTTGCTGTGAGTTTTCTGGACTGTGTGGCCATGTTCCAGAAGCATTCTCTCCTGGCATTTCACCCACATTTGAGTATGTGTTTGTGGCTACATGGCTGAAGATAAAGCATTGTACAATGATTTATTTCTCTCTAACAGTAAGACACACAATCCTAAGAGTAAGCCTCACTGACCCTAATCATCTTAATAAGCTGTTCACAGTCCAATTGGAGAAATGGGGTGGGATACAAATAAAGATTATTATACTGACACAAAACCATAGTATTTCACAGCAAACGAGATCTATATGCTCGATTTTGTATCACATAATCACAAGTCGAACACTTTCCAAGCGTCTAGGACTGTGTGATGTATTATTATTATTATTATTATTATTAGTAGTAGTAGTAGTAGTAGTAGTATTTGATAAGTGATACCCAGGTTTGCTGCTTTCTCTCTAAAGTACTTGAAATACCTTTTACAGGTTTATCAAAATACATTTTGGTGGATTATTTATGCTACCTAAATAACTAGTGATAATTTGGGCACCACAGAATTTAATGATGTTTTGCATGAATATCGTAGTGATAATTAGTTTATTTACATCAATTTGCAACTTGCCCTATTTCTAAAAGGTCAGTACTGGGATATGAAAACATGAACAGCAGGCTAAAATGTAAAACAGAGAATTGGTTTAAATAAAATTTGATTTTATTTAAAATTTATTTTATTCTAAATACAGCCCCTTAAGGTGTGGTGAGGTATACCTCCAATTGTCTTTCAGGCTTCATAGAATTCTGTCCCAGGTGTGCCAGTATTTCTAGTTATTATAAAATATGTATAACTACAACCAAAGTTTGTACAATATGATGTGAGTTGTTAGGTCTTGTATTATATCTGGCAGGTTAAAATTAAATATATCGGGAGAGAAACTGTTTAATTTTTTGTCCAAAATACAGGCATTAAAAATAAGGTTTGTTCCTAAGTTGAATTTGTTTGTAAGTCAGAACAGGTATATTTTTAAAGTGTAACTCTAGCCATACACACACACACATATACAGACCCACACACACATATACCATATGACTCCCAGAGACTTCCAGCCTTTAACCCAAGGAAAAACTGGGTCAACCCTGTTTTATCCTATGTTGGTAGACGTTTGGGGTGGTATGAAAACTGGGCTGTTTCTAAATTGAAAACGGTCCGTCTATTCATTTGCGCCACTGCAGCCATCCCATTTTTCTTGAAATTCACAGCAGGAGGAAAAGGGATGGGACTTACATTTTTTGTTGTTTGTCACTGTGATGACAGCCATGGTGCTCATGAGATCTCTTGACAAATGCTGGCTTCTTTGCTGATACCAGCAAAAATCCTCCTACAATCTGGGAAAAGGAGGAGGAAAAGGAAGGAGACTTCTCTCTTCTTTCCCCCTCCTTCCTCCAAGTCTTCAGAGCTCTATCTCCTCTATCACAGTGAGAAACAACACCAAAGACAGAGTTTGGCCTGATTGGATGGTTGATACTCCATCCTGCCACTGCATTGTGGCTCATGTAGATGTATCCCAGGAATCACCTGGTAATATAAGTGGTAAAGCTTTCTGTAGTTTGTGCTATTGTTCTGTATCAAACAACAAAATATTATACAGTATGCTGTACCTAATAAGAAATTGCAGCAGTTATTTTCACACAACTGTGAAGCTGTGCAAACTATCTCCAATTCAAAACAATACATTCTAGCACCAGGGCAGATCATGTTGGTCTTCCCACAACAGGTACGGAATTTTAAATTTCTGATGTACATTAATAATTTCCAGATTTGGCACTGAGATCACAGGACATATTTGTTAGGGAATCAATAGATCTACAGCTGCCTTTTGATCTATAAATTTCAATACTATGAAAAGTAGAGCAAATAATCATTGGAGAAAGTGTATGAAATGAGAAAATTCCAATACCTGGTGGGCAAAGAAAATTATATATTTCAAATTATGTAGCAGTACACTCGTCCACCTTTAAAATATGATTTGGCAAAATAAGATGTTGGTTAATATTTTGTGTACATATATCTGAATTTTGCTTCTGTTTTCAGTCAGTGAAACATGTATATTTCTTCCTTCTCTGTGTGTGGGAGTAATTTTTCCTACCATTTTCTAGAAATCCAGCTTTATTTATTGATCTTTCAGGATATATAGGCTTCAGCAGCAAGACTAATGCATTCATGAGGCAACTTGGTTATTATGAGATTTCGCTGATAGAGAGTTGTGATTACCAGGCTTTGATATGTAGTTATTTGCCCCAGGCCGTGCCAGCAGGGAAAACAACTGAATGAACTTATTTCCCACTGTTGTGTTTCATACCTTTCTTGGCCTCCACTTGAGAACATTGTCTGTAATGTAAATAAGTGATGACATGTGAAAGGGCTCTCTGGATTTCTGCTGCAGGTCAACGACTTGGTGCAACTGTTTTTACACTGTCCTCAGTACATTTCTTTTCTCTGAGCCATCAATTTGCCCTTTTCTGAAAAGAGGTTTTCCCCCCATTTCTCACACCTGTCAAAGAAGATTGCAGCATGTGAGATCTCATTGCTTTTCAGCCGGAAGGGATAATTGGTTTATATGACCCATTGTCAGAAGAAATGCACAACCACAGAGAACATTAGCCTAAACAGTTTGCTAAATCTGCCTCCAACTGTTCATTAACACTATCATCTTCAGAATGAAAAAGTATAATAGTTTTGTTGATTACCCTTCCTTCCCCTGTTTCTCTTTTCTGTTTTTCCATTACTTATTTTGTATTTTTCTTCTGAAAAAGGTATATTGTCTGATGCACACCTACGGTCTGCTTAGTGATGCAAACCCTGCAAGTTCATTAACCTTCGCTAAAGATACCAAAGTACAAGGTTATTTTGATGAAGATAAGCCTTCAAGGCCAGGTTAATGGTTTGGAAGAATGCTATATAGAGACACTGACATAAAGAAAAATGAATTCTTGCAATTCGTCCTATGCCATCAGTATAAGTCAATTTCTTTTCTCACACTGTTCATTATCAGAAGAGGGAAAATTGCACTATAGTGTAAAGTATATTAAGTCTATATAATAATTGTTCCCAAACAAAGAAAAGCACTTAAAACAAAAGAAGTAACAGAGAGAGAGAGAGGTTGCTCAGTTATAAGCAGCCTTAGCTCTGCCCAGTATTTATCCAATGAGGATGTCAGTGGGTGTGAAATCAATGTGTGAAAGTGAAAAATCTGTTGAAATATATGCATCATCCAAGCACATGTAGAAAAGCAGGATTCAATACAGGTCAAGAATAAAGTTTGTCAGCACAATGACCTTTCTGCTTCCCGATTAACCCATAGATGGAAACTTTAATCTTATTTGAAAAGATGCATAATTTATACATCTATTATAGGAAATGGCAACCAGGTATTGCAGAGCCTTAAAATGTTGGACTGTGGATCACGAAATGTATTGCCCAAAAAGATCTGAATGCACCATATCATCATTACATGGTGTTTTTATGTTATAATATGTTTCCTTCAGAACAAAAGTGATGCTAAGACAATGCTGAAGTAAGAATCTGTAATTTATAGGGATCCTGCATATGTCAAAATGCTTCTCTGAGAGAACAAAGAATAACTTTCTTACATAATATTCACCAAATAGGTTTTTTATTTCTTGAGTAACTACAGAACTACAAGATTATTTTGCACATTGGAGAGAATCAAAGCTGCTGAGGTTGCCTTAGTACATTTTGGATGTTTGTGGATGTTTGTTTATTTGTGTGTTGCTTATTATTTTAGAAGTAAAGTTGAATACAGTAATATTGATACCGTGAATAAGCACAGATAGGATTCTAATGGTATTTAAGAACTGATCTCAAGTCCTCTTCTGTGAACAGAAGGAACAATTCTGACATACTGAAAGAGCAACATAAGAAAATGAACCCCAAATAAGTACTTTAATTTATGTATGGTCTCATGTAAGACTTGTGCAAAATTGTTTACATGACTTTTAATTACCCACTAGAGTCCATGTTAGAGATGAATAGGAATTTTGTTTTATTTCCAAAATATGATAAATATTGTGTCCCTTCCAAGAATTGAAGGGACACAATGTTATTTAAAAAAAATGTGAAAGGAATGGATGTTGGCATGCTCATCATTCACATAGTTCCAGGACTTTCAGGGCTTAGTTATTTAAAACCTGTGTATTGTTCAGACACGAAAGTGATGAATTAGGGTTGTCTCCTCCTTTTTATTCTGAAAGGTTCTTCATTTTCAAACATCTGTACTACATGGAGATACACATCTGCTCTATCACAGGTTCCTATAAGGGGAATTTTAACTTGGTCTAATGGATATTCTGGTCCCAAGCCATACCCAACAGGATCTGGTTCCCATTCTAAAATTGTTCAAAACCATTGCAAGGATTGCGGTTTCTACTGATGTGAAGCAAAGTGACAATATAAGAGGGGTGGATGGGTGCAAAATCCAGTCACAAACTCGGAGCACCAGATTCTGGTTGATGTAGCAAGAATGAGACAAGAATGAAGCCTCTGCCTACACCAGTGGTTCTCAAACTGTGGGTCCCCAGGTGTTATGGCCTACAACTCCCAGAAATACCAGCCAGTTTACCAGCTGTTAGGATTTCTGGGAGTTGAAGGCCAAAACACCTGGGGACTCGCAGGTTGAGAATCACTAGCCTAGACCAATCTGGTCTGTCCCCCTGCTCAAGGCACCCAAAGCACATGACTGCTTGCCCTTCCTGCCTTTTCCAAACCCTTCAAAACTGTCAAGGCTGTACCGGTTTCTGGGAAGTATAAAAGGAAGTCAGTGCCTATTGAATTGTCTGTCATTTTCCTTTGGCACTGTGATTTCCCAAATCACACTATCAATAATTTGATAATACCATTGTATAAAATTTCACCATGTTTTCTCCATTGAGCTGTACTTTTGTAATTTGTATTACTATTATCTTTATCACATTATGAATTTCTATACTCCTATAGATCTAATAAACATGAACCTGTGTGCCAAATTAGATCACTAAAAATTTGATAGAAGTATTAGGCTTTTAAACAAAACATATGAAAAGCATACATAAGAATTTTTTTGTGTATCAGGAGTGACTTGTGAAACTGCAAGTTGCTTCTGGTATGAGAGAATTTACTATCTGCAAGAATGTTGCCCAGGGGACACCTGAATGTTTGATGTTTTACCATCCTGTGGGAAGCTTCTTTCATCTCTCAACATGGGAAGCTAGAGCTGAGGCAGGAGCTCACCCCTCTCCTCAGATTCAAACCACCAACCTGTTAGGGAGCAGTCCTGCTAGCACAAGGATTTAATCCATTGCACCACTGGAGATTGCAGTCAAGTTAATATTTTGGAAAATGTTGTGCTAGATTAATGAAATGCAACAACAAAAAAGGGGTGGTGGCCAGTAGTAAATTAATTTGAGATTGAGGGAACTCACCATCTTGTTTACTGTTTTAATCCCTTATATATCTTTAATGACCTTGGTTTATGTAAGATTTAAAAATGGAATATTATTTTAGCATCTCTAGTATGTACAAATTATCATACAGCAATTTAACAACCTGTTCCCACATGAATAGGTGTAAATGAGTGTGATTTTTTTTCAGACTTTTCGCAGTCATTTTAAGCAGAATGAACTGTGAGATGTGAGAATAAATGACTTCATTTTTCAAGTTATACGGGATAATTAGAACATATTGTGGTTCAGGAGTGCATTTTATCATTGAAGCATAGACTTCCAATCCATTCACACTATGTAATATTACAGAAGCAAAACCTACAGTTTAACTTAAGTGAACAATTTGCCTCTTCTTTGTCAGAGTACCTATTAACATTCTTCTTGGTGTCATTTCTCTTCTTGTGGGGGGTGGCATCTACATTTTATTTATTCAAAATGTAGAAGTTGAAAGCATCGGGTATAAATGTCAGTCTTCACTTATGTGCAGATGCACTGTAGATGTGATGCTTTAAGGTCAATTTGTACAATTATAGATTATAGAATATAGAATCACTGTTGGTAAACCTGTTCATTGTTGTCAGTGGTGATTCATTAATCCCACTGTTCCCAATTGCCAGCCTCTGTAGTAGGAGTAGATATCAATGTAGTGCATATTATCAAATGTTCATATTACCAGTATATTTGCTATTTCTGATATAGCTGTGCTGAATTTGATTTAAACTATACATTTCTGATTTTGTTTTCTGACGTACTTCAAAAACTCTGGAAGATGAGCTTTGTTTTGATACACCAAGAGCCCCTTGTAGAGTCAGCAAAGTGGTTTAAGAGAACACTAGGAAATCAAGTTTTGAATCTTTGCTTTTGCCATGGTAGTATACTACATTATCTTAGACAAATTCCCTCAGGCTTAAAGAAAGACAATCGCAAACCACTGAATAAATCCTGATAAGAAAAGATGATGATAGCATCCTCATACATTGATGTCAACGTTTAGAGACATAGCCACAACAAAATAGTAAGCTCCAAATCAACCTTTTTTCTCTTCTTGAGAAGGCAAAATACCCTCATTTTGTATTAACTAGAGAGGAGAAAGGACAGTCCAAATTAATTGGGGACATGGCAGCAGCTGGGCTGGATTCATTTCTTGCTTCCCAAAGAATGTTTGCAATAGTATGGGGAGATCCTTTGCTCTGCGTTGTGACAAAAGTTGTCTGGTGCCATTTTAATAAGATTTAAACATATTAACACATACACACACATAAAAGAAGACTTTCCTGATGTTTGTGTCTGAATCCTCTTGGTGTTGGAGGAGAGGATTCAATTTATCAGCACAGCTACCTGCAATAAAGTGAGCAAAGAAACCTCCAAAGCCATGGACTTTTTGGACAATGCAGTCCTGGGATGCCTATTCAGAGATAAAATAACTAAGGTGTGCTACTTGCTACATCTTTTTGTAATACCTGTCTTGGCCATCATGCAAAACTACAGCTTTCCCAAGCTGCCTTTTAACAAAGCAGTTTGGGGAAAAAAATTGAAAATTATTGCGAGCCCAATGGTGATGGCAGCAGCAGAATTGAAGTAGTGGCCCTTCTTCCTCCCTTCCTAGCTAGAATCTCTATTTTTCCAAAAAAGAAGAAAGTATGCTGACATCTGCACAATCATCTGTGACTTCTATTTTTTATAGGTGCTTTATGTGAACTGGTGTCATCCCCCTTCGCTTTCTTCTCTTGCCCACATCAAATTTTTGGTAGCATAAGCATAAGCCTACAGACCATCTCACTGTTAATATAGTAAACTAGAAGAAAATGGCATACATTATATCCTGTTGCATGCCCCAAAGTTATACCCTCAACATATCCATGAGTCATATGAAATCCATAATTTTGGTCTCCAAGTCTGTCCTTTCTTTATATATGAAGTCAATAGAGTATGATATCGTATTAGCATTCTAAACCGCTTTGCTATTGTGTGATTGCCTCCTGTAGAATTCCAGGAAATGTAGTTTAGGGAAGCCAAGGACCTCTCTAGCTGAGAATTCCAAAGACCTCACCCTAAACTACATTTCCCATTTCTACATTTGTGCATGAGACAACCACATGATAAGTAAATGGGAATGCCCACTTTATAATGCTAATTTGATATTGTCCTTACACTGATATGGGGGCAGGGATTACTCAAAGGAGGGCTAATCAGTCAAATTTACTATTGCAATTATAGTCTCTAGCATTACTTTTATTGGATCTGATGGGGAATTTTTAATAATAATAATGATAATTTTAATATGTAAAAGCTGACTGATGTTTCCAAAATATAAATGGATGCAAGATATATGAAAAATGGCTGTAGTTTTCCTTTGCTTATGAAATATTTTGAATAAACGTAAGACTCATTTCAAAGCCCAAGTATTGCTACTTGTATGTTGACATGTGCTTATGTCAGGGAAAAGCCATTGGTGCAAAATGGACAATCTGAAAATGGAAAACATAGACAGAATGCCAACACAATGCTTCTATTATTGAGTGACACTATATGTCCATTAACATTTGGAACATTTTAGGACAGCTGGGCTGTCTCCACAGAGATGAAAGAAAGAGGCAGAATGGGACAATAAATGTTCACCAAAAGAATGACATACACATAAATTGTATGAGTAAAATAAATAATGACAACAGCTTAATATTAGGATGTGCAACTTTCCACAACAAAGTGTTGGCACTAAAGTTATTAAAACTTAATGATATTTGCAATTTTCATAATAATAATAATTGCTTATAAAGATGGCTTTTATCAGGAAGAAAAGTATAGCAATTCAATACATTATTAGCAACAAGAATTAAGTGACAGATTGATTAAAAAAGAACTCAGTTCCTTTCTCCGATTACAATTCCCAAACTCCCTACCAGTTATAGCTCAAAAAAGTAAAGTAAAAAAACTTTTCAAGCTATAAAAGAAATTGATTTTTTTCCAGCTCCCTAAGTCTTTAGGCAATACATCTGAATGAATCAATTTTGAAATAAATATATTTTAGAAACTTAATACCTGTAAATGTAAACTGACTTTAGTATGAAATTGACATGACTTTGGTTAGTTGAAGCTCATCAATAATATGCTATGATTTTAGAGTCCATTTTTTCCATTTCATTCAAATTGGAATGAGTCATAAATGGTTACTTCCTTTCAAATTAAGTATATTCCATATGAAATCTGACTTTTTAAAAACAAAATAAAACAACAAACACATTTTATTCCCTTTCAGTGGAACCGAGTCTTTCAGATGCAAACATTTCATATAAGATTTGGTTCTGAAAAAGGTGTGGATTGTTCTTCAATAGAAGCCTTATTATCTATTTTTACCTCTCTGTGGAAGTCTCTATAAGAAAATTGATTGCTTAATTGGTCTTACAGATCACAATTGTTGAGAAGAAAGGCTAACATTATTAAAGCTTTTTCAGTGAGTTTTTCCTTTTACATTGCTCTCGGTAATGTCTTGAATACCTGGCTGATAGGAAATCAGACATTCATTTTCTGTCCTTTTAGTTTCTCCAAAGCAATACACAAACTGAGGGAGAAGTCACAATGGCAATTTGATGAAGTAGATTTGAGAATGTATGTCAGATCCTGTCATCTTTTTTCTTTCCTCTAAATGTTTGATGTGCTGTCTATAATTATACTTGATGGCAGTTGGCACAATCTTTGTGACTATCTAATGTAATTCTTTATTATGTTGCAAAAATGAAGACTTTGAAGTGATATCACAGAAGTCACACTGAGCTACTGTTTTTGACATTTATTACAAAAAGAGTACCCATAGTGCTGCTGGGCTATGAAAGTTCTCTTGATTTCTTTCAAATCGCATTAAATGCACATCCTAAATTGTGTAATATTGCTTCAGGATCGATATACACATTTGGGAAAAAGCATCAGAGATAGGAAAAGTTAGTCCTGTAACTACCCAAATCCCCTAGTCAGCATGACTACTGGTCACGTTGGCTGGGGGAAATGTAGCTATGGTCCAAAAAGTGGCTTAGCTCGACTTACTGGGCCGAAAGCATTGCGGCGCTGGGTGTCTCTCACCACCATTATGCTGCAGGGGACTTCTTCCTCCCAGAAGTCCCCTGGGCGGTAGAAGGGGGAATATCATTTGGTGGTCCCTGGGGTGCCGAGTTAATGTATTGTGCCAGTGGCACCCAGGCATGTTATCAGCATCTGACAGCAGAGGGCTGCCCAATGCATGATCCAGGACCCATGCATGACTGCCAACCCTTGTTCCTGTAACCAATAAACGAGTTGTGGTCATTTTTCATTCCAATCAACTTGTGTGTGTGTTTACTCGGGTTGGCTGGTGGGAGGTGTATCACCCATGCATATGCAATGTAACTTTCCAAGGCTCTCAAGAGCAACCCAGGAGAATTGTGTATAGTAGTAATCATGGATTGTTCTAAGCTTTTGCCACTATGATTTAAAATGCATTCTGGAAGGAATATACATATTTCATCTGCAAAGAGGAATGAGTAAAGTAATAACTCCAAAATGCCCAAGCTCCTTTGCTCAACACTTAGGGAAAACACAAAGTAGAAGGCTCCTGAAAATCGAATGGAAGAATAAGAACATATCCACCAGGCCATGCACTTGTATGCATTTCACATAATGTCTAAATATTACTATACTTTGCTTGATTTTTTTCTGCATAATATGCAATTTTGCAATCATACAAAGGAAGGTACTATATACCCATCTAGGTTCTTCCACAGGTGACACTATGTTAAAGGTTCTAGATTATGATACACATTATAAACTTCAACATAGGCAGAACTATGGTATGTCTCACAGGCATCCTTCTCTCGATTTTGCCTTTTAAATCTTTCCAACACAACCCTGCTCAGTGCAGTGTAGAGTGTGTTTGCAATGCAATAGCATTGAGCTGTGTTGCTAAATGTAAACACAGTCATAGACATCTTCCAGTACTTTCCAGAGATACTCTGCAATTCCTAGATTATGATGTTGCTCTTCGTCCTTCTCCACTGCCCCAGCTTTCCATCATTGAGTAGGGCTATATTCATGTGGTGATCAGTGACTGCTGAATAAGGGGACTGTGAACATGCTTGGTTTTTAAGCATTCTGACCTCCACAATTATCAAAAAGTGAGACATAAATTGAACTTACACCTTCATAAGTCACTAAGAGAATGCAGCCGGCATGTGCATAATGCAGTAGACACAGTCAAAAGCAATCACCTTATATGAGTGAGATCTGAACAGCACTCAGGTGATCAAGTCTCTTCTATTTTAAACTGTGAATCCCCCACCCACCAACCCACAAGATTGTGTAAGTCTCCAGGTCCAGACTGCAAACTTGCTCCTGTAGACTTCCACTGATTAACTTCTGACATACAGTTATAAGAACAAGAGTGGGTGTTTCCAGGCAAGCCATCTGTCTTTGCTGTGTCATAATTAACATTCTGAAGAAAGGAAAAATAGTTGTCTTGATTTAGGGAGTTTCATTAGAACTAGGGTATCATGTTCTCTGGTTGTATTGCTGTAGAACAATGCCTGAAACGTGCAAAAAATTGCGTGCACAGTGCTGTCACAATTTGTTTCTTTTTAAAAACAAGATAATAAATGTCTTAAGGAAACTAAAAAGCCCAATCAGTAGAACCACAATATGGATTTGGCAAAAACAAAACAAAACAAAAGCCTACTCCTGGAATATCACCACTGATTAGAGGTATAGATCAAGAAAAAGTTCTAGAGAACATGATTTATAAAGGACACAGAAAGAGCTGGTGTAGTAAGACTAAAAGATTGGATAAATAAAGTCTCTAGAAAAGAATATATAAAAGAAATATTCAAACAAAGTGGAATATCTTGGTATAATGTACTACAATTGGATCCATGGACTAAGAATTGTATAAAGCAACATAGAAAACAATTAACAAAATTTGAAGACTTAATAATACAATTAAAGCAGAATGGTACAGATGAAGTTACAAAACAATTATGAAGTAATATTTGTTAACGAATGTTAGAAAGTTATGTAATACAATTCAGAACAAAGAAATAAATGGAAAAGAGACTTAGGAATCAATATTACATAGGAGAAATAGTTAAAAATTTGGAAACCAAGAATTATGAAAATTATGTCCATGAGAATTAAAGAGAATTGATACAAAATAATTTGGAGATGGTGCATAACTCCAATAACGATAAGTTGTTATAATAGAAACAATATACAAAATTGTTGGAGGTATAATAAGGAAACTAGGACTTATATACATTTATGGTGGGAATGTGAAAATATTTTCTTTTAAATTGGGAAAAGTATTTGTTGAAATTAATGACATATCAATTAATCTACAAAAAAATCCAAATGTAGCACTTCTATTAAATTTTTGAGATATAAAACTAAATTGGCAAAAGAATTAATAGAATCTTTTGTCACTGCTTTAAAATTAGTTATAGCCAAAAATGCAAAGAAAATTATGAATATAGAATTGATAATTGGTACAAAGAGGTGTCAAACATCGCAAGAAATGATAAACTGACTTGTTAAATGAATAATTATTATTATATTCTGCCCTATCTCCCTGGAGGGACTCAGGGTGAATATGCAAAAATGTAAAAAGGATTAATGAAAAGAAATTATTTTGAGGCACTATGGGGTGAATTCTTAGAATATATTTTTGCCAAAGAAAAAGGAATAAAACCAAATCAACATACAGTAGCATTTTGGAGAAGACAAGTTCCATTAATTTGATGAGAAGTCCACTCTTTCATCAGTTCTTCTTGCCAACCAGGCTTGCTTGAGGTTGTTTACATGCATATGCTCAGTCCAAAGACCTGCTTACAGAAAGAGCAAATTCCTCCTTTAATCACTTCTGAATGTGTACAAAAGCTATTTTTATTGTGCATTCAAAGGTGATATATAGTGTGATCAACCCCTTCTGATCCAAACACAAAATCCAGACAAATTCGATTGGAGATAACAAAGGCCACAACTTGAAATTTTGTTTGGTTATACATGAAATAGGGGTGGCAATCACACATGGGTCCTGGATCACAGCATCGGACAATCCACCTGCTGAACTGATGTGAAGCCAGTAGGGGGCACAGTGCACACTCCCATTCAGCATTGCTCCAAGCTCTCTGCTCCGCCATGCCCCCAATGCCCAATAGAATGAAGCCTCAGTAGAGGGAAAACTAGCCATATCTGGATCCAGGGCTCATGCCAACCTTTCTCCAATTGTGACAAATAATAATATAGAGCCAAAACAAAATAGATAATACAGCCAAAAAGAACAACAAAAAAACTGAGTTTGGGAAGGGAGGGGAGATCTTGAAGGCAACTGTGCTGGAGAGCTGCCAGGCTACTTTAAATACTCGACAAGTGGAGCCTAGCAAAGGAGTATTCCCTCAGGTCTGCTTCTAGTAAGCAATCAGATTGAACCAGAAGGTTACATATGCTTGGAGAGGCACATGACACACCAAGCCTGCTAGAAAAGAGACACCAAAGAAAGATAGTGGGCAAATACCTGCCTGGTAGGAAGGGTATGCCATTTTTTCAGCATCAAAAATATATTTACAAGCTAAAAAAATTCTTCGGCTCCACTTTTTCAATTGATGCCACTTTCTGATAGCACTCTGGTTCCTAAGCTGTTGTATAAGTAAGGGCTTCCTGAAATGCTTCTATTTTATGGTATCTCTATCCATTGGTCAGAGGACAGCTGGATATGAGAGTCAGTAAACAGCACTCAAATGAAGGAGGACAGCTATACTGGCTCTTTTTCCAGGTTAAGTAAAACTGAATTACACTATCAGGATATTGTCTCATTAAATTATTATTATTATGGTTACCACTCCTGATTATTATTATTATTATTATTATTATTATTATTATTATTATTCATATCGTGAGTCATGTTATTAAATCATTGATAAAGATTGGAAGCAACTAGGAAACGTTCAGGTGAGTAGACAAAAATATGGTGTATATTTCCACACATAACAATTCACATTACATGGGATAGGAGACCAGAAACACGCTGGTGTATGAATATCAAGCATTGTTTCCCAAGTGTTCTGGCAAAGAAATGCAGTAATTGCCACACATCCTTTTCTCCTTTTCTCCTTTGTCTCTTAAACTCATATTATCAAAAAAACTTTATTTTTCCTGGGCTTATAAATATGGTCCTTCCCCTCCAAACAATGAATAGCAGACAGTTTAATCAACATCTAGATATATCAAAAAAGGTCACTTCCTTCCTAGCATGGGAAGGCTCCTGTGTTGTGCTGTGTCGCACCTCAGAGTAGAATCACCTTGCTTAAGACACCAAACAGCACACAGCCTGTAGTCTTTATGGTTTATGAAAAGTAAAAGAGAAAAAAGTTCATAAAAGCAAAAGTAATGTTTCAAAGATCAAAGAGAATCAAGATAGCTTATTAAAATTAATTAAAACCACTACAGAAGTGAACTATGCATAAAACACCAATGTAGATGTGTGTAAAAAATCTATAAAATTAAAATCATTTAAAATTCATTAAAAAGAAGAAACAACAACAATATACCATTAATATCTAACTGATGTTAATTCCTAAAATCCTGAAATAAGAAAGTTTTTACTTGGTAGAGAAATTACAGCAAGGAGAGAGCCCGTGGCCATAAATCACCTTAAAGCCATCAAGCATAAAAAACCAATTTTTTTCATGCTGGAACAAGAAGAATATTGTGTGTTCCATCAGTTCTAACAGAGGTAAGGTCACATTATTTCACCCAAGTGAATTAAACCTAAATTCCCTCAATTTGTTTGAAGTTGATTTCAGTTCTTGGAATTTAGGAGTTAAAAACAACAATAATATCCTGGAAAGGTATAGGAAGTTTCTTAAAACTTCAGCAGACACAGTGCAAAAGACAGTATTGGATGATATCCTTTGCTGAAACAAACCCCATCAAAGCAATTTACCAAACCAGGTTATTTATTTATTTATTTATTTATTTATTTATTTATTGTATCAGAAGCAGACCAAGGGTACAGTTGTAATGTATTTAAAAAACCACAAAGTTTATTAAATGTCCAAACTAAATGGAATAACATCTCAATGACTGAGAACTTTTAGGCAGGAAGGAGAAGTAATTTCTGTATTTTGCAGGTCAATGCTATCCCTTCCACATTGACATTCAGAGCATCAACAAACAGATAATAGCCACCTAATCTCTCTCCTGTTCCCATGAAACGTATAAAGTAATGTGATAACCTTCAATTATGGGATATTAATCAAGAAACCACTTTTATGTTTCCTGCAGAGTTTCCAAATGCATTTTAGATACCTCAGGGTTTAACAGAAATTCTTATTCGGCATTTGGAGAAACTTGATTGAAGCTGCAGTGCCATTAAGAGCCTTATTTCACAGACAAGTGATTGCCCTGTGCAATTAAGCACCTGCAATACAGAGTCTGCAGAGAGTCACTTCATTGCCAAATGTCTCTTTCACTTGAGCAAACAACATGGTGAAAAATGAAAACCAGAAAACAGCTGATGTTCAGAAGCTGTTACCAATGCAGCACAGATTTTTCTTTTGTCTTGCTATTTCTAATGACCTTTCACTTCACTACAGATTTGTTTTTTGAGTGGAAAGGACCTCATTGCCTTTTGGGGTGAAGCACTGTTGACTGTTTTATCGTAAACGTCCTGCTGATTGCCTTTCCTTCTCTTCCCTGTGATACAAATTACTTTTACACTGGAAATACGGTGCATAATGTAGAATATGAAAGGTTACTGGTTTTATGTCCCAAATGTCCTCTAAAATAAAAGGAGGGAAGAAAATGTCCTTCAGAGCTGTAATCCTATGCACACTTACCAAAATCCCATTAAACAAAATGGCTAGAGTGATATTAGTATATATCACATTCATACAGTCTGCACTGAGGAGGAAAAGACAGCATAAGAATGCTACTAACTCCAAGCCATTTTGTCTAAGATGTGGATTGCCCCTAAGCCAGGTTACTCAAAGAAGGAGTTGTTTTTGCCATCTGGGTGAGTTGGTATTTTGTCTTTGTCCATGCTATTTACAGCACTGAATGTTTGCCGACATTTGCCCTGAGTCCCCTTGGCAACATAGGGTGGGATACAAATAAATTATTATTATTTGAAACACAACCAGATGAGTCCACAGCAGACACTCTGCTGGCTGTTGAATTGGATCACACATCGGACACTTTGTCCAGTCTCTTTACCGCACTGAATGATGCCGACATTTGTTGTTGAGTCCCCTTGGGGACATAGGGCGGGATACAAATAAATCATCATCATCATAATCATCATCATCATCATGACACAAAACCACAGTATGTCACAGCAAATGAGATATATATCCTGGATTTCGTATCACAAAATCACAAGTCGAACACTTCCCAAGCATCTAGTACTGTGTGATGTGTTTTCGAATGATGCGATGCAGATCGGTTTTGGAGTCATGGTAACAGCTGAGTTTTTCCTGTTGTTTTTTCCTCAGTGCTACTATCACCTGGTATGGTGACATCAATAAACTAAACTTTTTTTTCCTTTTCCACAATCATGATGTCTAGTGTATTGTGTTCCAAAGCATTGTCATTCTGGATTCAAAAGTCCCACAGTATTTTTGTGTGTTCATTTTCTACTGCCTTTACAGGTTTATGATCCCACCAGGTCTTTACTACTGGCAGGTGGTACTTGTGACATTATTATTATTATTATTATTATTATTATTATTATTATTATTATGTCACAAAGAATACCTATGCAAAAAATGGAGAATTGTTCAAGTCCTGTGGTTAGGGTTAGTGTTAACCCTACAACTTTGAATAGGATGAGAAAATCTCCCAGTGTCTTCAAAACCATAATTGCGCTTGCAAAAATCATGTCTTTTCACCATTTTCCCTCTTTGTTTAGAAATGGGTTATGTGACTGACTATGTATGTTTGCATAAAATGTATATTTTTGATGCTTCTCTCTAATGACATAAACATTCTTCTCCTAATTTTTCAACTTTTAATGGTTGTCACTTTTTATTTGAGTTAAGGAACTTTGGAGTGCCACAGAAAGGGTTTAGTGGCTTATCCAACTCATGGGTCAAACTTTACAGACATTTTGACTTATATCCTATTAACCCTTTGTACATATTCTATCTTCTTAAAAAAAACCCTCTGCAGTTCTTTAAACACCTTTTTACTTCTTTCCTGTACATATTCTATTTTCTCAAAAAAAAAAAAAAAACCTCTGTGAATTTCTTTTCTGAAGATCTATTAGGATGTGTGTGTGATATCTAGCATGGTTCAATTTTGGTTTCAAAAATTCAGTACACCAGCAGCAATTTTTATAACTTTGAAGGAACTCATAACTTTGATTGGTAGCATCAACCACACTCACATAAAATAGATCACTTTATGTCTAAAATGTGGCAATTCCATTGAAAACCTATAAAATTGATGCAAATACAGAAACCCACACATACAGACGGAAAGACACACAAATTCATTGACCTCACAACTTTCTCGAATCAACTGTGCTGCTGTTCTGTCAACAACAAGCAGACGTTCAACCCCCCCAATCCAAATTAAAATACAGTTGAGTGACGTATTGAACATTTTGGGCATCACATTAAACAGACTTAAATGGGTTTATGAATGAAATGGACTACTGTGCCTATTATGACTTTTCAAATTATTTCAGAATAAATTCTGTTAAACACATATTTTGTAATTTGCTTCATTAACGTTTTATATGAATCATCTTTAGTGGCATATCATTTAATTAGGTTTGTTGTGCAGGTACTGATGGTTGAATATGTGTATTTATCACATGCAGTTTCAGTTGACAAATGCAATAAATCTTATTCACACCATTGTCACCATCTATCACAAAAACTGAGATGGCATTCTTCCAGTAAGCAAAACTTGCAGAATGTTACCAGAATCATCCCCGCCGCCCAAGCTTTAGAATATCATTTATTGGCAAAGTTGTATTGCCTCATCCTTGCTCATAAATCCCGTTTGGCTTTTATATATATAAATTCTAACCACTACTAATACTACTCTACTACTAAAGGCCTATTGCAGAAAACAAAACATAAAAACAAAAATGAAAAAGACAGAGACAAACACCTGCACATAAAGAATAATACTAATAAAAACATAGACTAGTGTACAGACTCTTAGGGCCCTTCCACACAGCCCTATATCTCAGAATATCAAGGCAGAAAATCTGCTTTGAACTGGGTTATTTGAGTCTACACTCAGATAATGTAGTGTTTTCTGCCTTGATATTCTGGGATATAGGGTTGTGTGGAAGGGCCCCCACTCACTGTATTTTTATCTCTCTTCAATTTATTCCCTCTAAATACTGTTCTACTTCTAAAAGCTTAATTTTTTTAATAAGTATTGTTGATGAGCTCTTTTCCACCTTTCTTTCCACTAGTGGCTATGCAATTTGTCCATAATTATATTAAAGGGCACAGTTAAAACAATCAGTTAGCATTTGATCCAGTGAGATCATGGCAAAACCAAATTGCTATCACCAATGAATAGTGATCGAAGGAGATAACTTTCAATAGCCTGTGTATGCATATTATAAACCACCAGGAAGCAGGTAGTTGTATCATACTCATATGCAACCACTAATTGGTCCACAGTACACAAAGTAGACATAAGCTGATGATCACTATACAGGCAGTCCCTGAGTTACAAATATCTGACTTACAAATTACTCATACTTAAGAAAGGGGATGAGACAATCAGAAATGAGAAAAATCTACCCCTCAGAAGGGAAATTCACTCTTGGAAGAGTTATCATGGGAAAAGGGGATCTCCACTGAAGCTTTATCGCCAATCCTTACCACATCAAGCCTTTTTTTTTTTTTCAGAATCCAAACATCACAGGGACAGAAAGTGAAGTGAAATCTTCTGAACAGGGACAGCAAAACAAACCCTGCAGGGGTGTTAACTTTTCCCTATGCTAACCAAAACTAAACAATATATATATTTTGGCTGAATGTACATTTAAAAATATACCTGTTCTGACTTAGATACAAATTCAACTTAAGAACAAACCTACAGAACCTATCTTGTTCATAACTTGGGGACTGCCTGTACTTCACATGTATATTTTCCAATATTATTCAGAGTGGTCAAATTCAATGCATATCAACTCGAGGGTTTTAATTCTAAACAAGGAGGAGGAAGAGGAGATATTGTTTACCAGTGATACTCAAAAAATGAGTATTTGTTTATTTTGTACATTATCCCAGCAGAAGAACACTGAGAAAAATAGCAATTGTCACATTTCATAATTGATATGCTTGGGCATGGCTAGTACTCAAGCAGTGGCTTTTTTTGTTTGTTTGTTTTTTCTGACATTTCTGAAAAATCAAGATGTCAAGCGCTAAAAGCAGACAGCCTATACAATGCTCACTCATGGCTAACAAGCACCCATTGTCTGCATCCTTATTTCAAGGGCAAAGGCATTGTGTTCTTAGACACAGATTTTCATCCTGTGTATTTCTATTTTTACTATATGTTGAGAAAAGATAAATAACTGTTATGTCTCTGAAAATTGTGTGTTTGTGTGTGTGTATGTGGCTTGAAACAAAATGACAAATCTCAATGTCCTTGTGGTTCTGCTCTTTATCTAGCTTTGAATTTGAAGTTTGCAATCCCTTAAGGGACACTTCTTTTTTCCTAGCTGCCCAAATAACAATTTTAAGGATGGCAATTTTGTCTTCACTGGATACAAACAGTACTACAGGCAGAGCTTCAAAGAAGCACTACTTTCTACACTTTTTTATATCTTTGTAAAGTCCAGTATTCTGTGGTTTGCACAGACAGAAATTTGGAAGTATAGAATAAAAGGTCATATTTTTATAGAATAATATATATCACAGCTTTTGGGTGATCTTAGATCTGCTTGATATAAGGATATACAGCTTGGGTCCAGGTTATTTGAAGGACTCAATGACTTTGTTAGAACACTAAGGTCATTTGTGGAGGTTCTTCTTTCTGTCCCACCACCCTCTCAAGCACATTTGGTGGAAACAAGAGAGAGGGCATTTCCAGTGGCTGCTCCCAGACTTTGCAACTCCATCCCAAGATATGCAAGGCTAGTCCCATCCCTGCTTGCCTTTAGTGAAGGGCAGGTGAAGGGGAGCTTTTTGGGAATGTCGTGGGTGGGATTTCAGGGGATGTTTAGCTTTTAAAGATAATTCTAATTGTATTGTATTGTATTTAACTGTTTTCTAACTTTGGTATCCATGAAACAAATACTTTTTTAAATATTTGTATCTATATGTATATGTATTTGCCTTGTTTTGAAATTCTGTTTGTGTTGTGTCTTACTGTTAGCTGCATTTAGACCCTATGGGGAGAAAGACAGAATAAAAATAAAGTAAATAAAGGTAATAATGATTATGATTATGATGATAACAACAATAGCAACAACAACAATAATAATTCCATTGGAGTGTATGCCAGTTTTGAAATAGGGTCAGCTTTGGTCACCTTGGGTATTTTACACTGGAAACTCTGGCAGGCCAAGCAAATCCCTGCTGATTTTGCTGAACTGCTTAGTGTTTTCAGAAAATAATCCCTGATATTTTTGGGCATTTTACTGGAATGGGAAGTAACCAGCATTCATCATAACATATTCAAGGCAAGATGACGAGTGGCAATTTAGAATCTTTAAAAAAAGCAACAAAGAGTCCTAAAAGGCCTCTACCTCACTCCCATCCATTGTATTTTATTGGTCACTTGCACCACATACATTGGTCTCTCTATCATGAAGGCCATCAAAACCAGGTCCTCCCCCACAGCCCCATTTACCATGTATGTACAAAGCCATATTCTTCCAATATGTCTGATGTTTTGGACCTAGTGCCAATGACATCCAATTATTTTTCCTTTCCACTAGACACAGAAGGAAACTTTTCAATTTTAACTTATTTCCTGCAATTAACATTGCTGGAGAAGGAAGACAAATCCAGACAAGGTTCTTGGTTAATTGAAAGGCAGATCAGGAAATAGGAATTCAGTCCATGTTGAATGGTGTTTGTAACTTGAATTTATTCTTCTTTGCTTTTTAACATCAGCTTTAAGCCATTGAGGAAGGTTCATTTGCATTATTAGGACTCAAGTCCTTAGTAGCCTAATGATAATCACCTCTATCTCTCTTTTGCAACTGATATTCAGAAGATTATCAAAGCCCTGAATCTCTGTCAGGATGCAGTAAGGGAGTGATGTAAGTGAAAAATTAAGGTTCTGTGCACACAAGTTCATTTGGTTAGTTAAAAACCTAACCTGGAGTTGAGACAATGCCATGTTCTGGATAGAGTTATACTCCCTCTAAAAAATCAGGTCCATTGTTTGAGAATGTTTTGACCTAGCATTGCTTCTAAAAAGCAAGTTGGCTATGGTGATCAGGCATGCTTTTGCTCTGCCTTTTCCTCAACCACAGTTATTAATGCTGCAATCATTATCTGATTAAGCTACTGAAATGTGCTCTATATCACTGATACTCAACATGGTGGTCCCTGGAGTGGGGCTGGTCCCCAAGCTGTCAAGTGTGGTCCTTGGTGAAATTTCTAGGACATAAAGACTCTTTTGAAGCCCAATCAGGATCCCCCCAAAAATCATGGAGGAATCAACTTTGCTTTCCTCTTGAGAAAACATGTACAACTGTTCTTACAATACAGTTTGTTGTTAACATTGGATTTGTCAATCTTTATGTATTTGTTTTGATTCAGTGATCTATTTCAATAGAACAAACTAGATTATTGCTTCCTCCCAGCTCCCCAGTTGAAAATATAATGTGAGATACCCTAAGGTTAAACCTCCTTTGACTGAAGTTGGTGAGAAAAATGTCAGTCTTCTCAGTGGAAACCTACAGGCTACGTGTTAATTAATACTTCAATATACAATGCCTAACTGTGTGGGAAGTTAATTAAACACTACTTTCTTTTACAAGGAAAAAGCATGGCTATGGATTGTCAGACTGCCAGCCCATTTCACATGGGATAAAACCCGCAGGACTTGGGAGTATCTTGTACCAAATTACAAATACATTTTCCATTGATTAGAGCACAGTTTACACAGGAGCTCTTAGTAATTTCAGTAGTAATGGTAATTTAAAAGTGAAATGTCAAAACATATATATTTTAGTGCATGTTTCTCAAAATAATTGCTGACAACAAGAAAAACTTAGACACATTGAGCAGCCATGATTTTATTATCCCTCCAATGATTCAGCTTGCAACTGTTTAACACTCTTACTTGTGTTCATGATTTATATTCATGATTGACGTGGCCAGTTTATCACCTTTTTACTATACAATTAAAACACCAGGATTCCACTTTTAAATGCCAATACTATGGCTATAACTGTGTACTGTGAAGGGATGTGTGATGCCAATCTTCTAGTAATGAGTTTTCCACATGTACCTAAGCTGATCTTGGATTGATAGGCATATTGTCCATAGGTTCAAAGCTTTTCCTGGAAAAGTTCACATAGCATAGCCTTTTGAGAGAACAGCAGTTTCTCCATATGACACGGAGGTGGCAAAGCTGAAATTTAGGTAGGGTAGGTGTAACAATAATATAAATAATCTTGTCATGAGCAAAAAGCACAGTTTCTTATTTTCAAATTGTTTATGGTGCAAATGTTTCCAGAAGGAAAATGAAGAAATGCAAGGACCAATGTGAAGGGAAATAATTGTATGTATTATGAATCTAAGAAAAGAAAAAATAACAAATCGAGATAAACTGAAATTTATAAACTTGTGCATCCATACAAGTCAGCTTGCAATGTGCATTGATGTGCGTTGCAGTGTTCATGTCCATCCATGTGAAATCATACACAAAGCACATCTGTATCCATATTTAATACCTTTCATGCTCAACACTGAATCTAACTTTCTGCATTGGACAAAGTGTCCATTTAATCCCATCTGAGAAGTTATACCTGCATCAAGGCTGTGACCACATATTTCAGTTTGTTGGTCATCATTACTTGGATGAACATCTGTTTTAATTTTTCTGAAAACACCATGATCTAGTTAATATAATATCCAGTTAGTTCAGTTATTCCATCTAGTTAATACAAACATGCTAAATCAATACTTTTGCAAAGGTCAGTTGTTAAATAGCTCTATGATAGGTGTGACAAACAATTTGATTTATTTCATTGCTTGCTAGAGAAATACATTAAGATATTTTGGGAAAAGGTGAAAGAAAGATTTGCTGAGTAGCCATTTCATATAACCCAATTTTTCATGTAATAACTTCCAGATGGTGTCCTATAAGTCAATGTGAATCATGTGTGTTCTACTGAATGGATTTGGTTGATAGTATTGTTACCTAGGAGTGTGCACAGTGCCATTTTTCAAAATAGGATTCGGGAAACCCAGCAGTTTCAGAAATCGAGTCTCTTGAAATGGAACAGGAGGCGGGGTTTAGGTTGCCTCATCCTTTTCTTCTTCTCCAAAGCACAGATTCATTTATTCCCCTCTCCTGCCTTCCTTCGGGTTTGTGTGTACTTCTGCCCCAGTTCACCTGGCTTAACAACCATAAAAATATAATTTTATTAACAAATTAAAAATTCCTATAAATTGTAGGATGTATGGATATTTATGAAAGTTGGCAGCAATGGTTCCCTGTTGCTGCTCCTATGCTGTCACTGTGTTGAAATTCCAAAGGATACTTTTTTTTGGGGAGGGGGGATTGTAAAAGAGGTTTTATTTATAGAAATTTTAAAAAACTCCTAAAAATCAGTGGCTGATGCAAACATTCTGAAATTTGGTGAGCTTGCAGTTCTAAATGTGTCCTCCAGGCATAGCCATTTTCATCACAATAGCATTAAAATGATGGAAAGGGGAGCCTTGGAAGTTCCCCCGTTGCTGCCAATGGGGCGAATCTTCCTGGAGTGAAAATAAAGCTTCCATCTGAAGGTGAGCTTGCAGTTCTAAATGCATCCTCCAAGTGTGGCCATTTTCATCCCAATAGCACTAAAGTGGTGGAAAGGGGAGCTTTGGAAGTTCCCCCACTGCTGCCAATGGGCCAGATCTTCCTGGAGTGAAAATAGAGCTTCCATTGATAAATTGTATTTTCCTCCTCCTGAATTTGGGCAGTTCCCAAAAAATGGAATGGGGACACCAAAACATCGGACACCAGAAACAGCAGGGGGTTTACACAAATTGCACACAGTTTAACACTGTTGTTAACTGTGGTCTTGTTCCAAGACCACAATATGACATGACTGGCAAGTTCAATGGTTCTTCCTGGTGGTTTCATGGGCAGGCGCTATCTAATCCACACAAATTCATTCAGGGCATCAATTATAATATTCAATTTACCACCTCTGGGAAAATTTTAACTTTTTTTCTTCATATAAAATCCATATATTGGAAAAAGCTATTTCCTTTCCCTTTAAGGAAAACTCCACTGCAGTTAAAGAATTTCTAAGCCGCAATCCAGCATGACATATAGAGCAGAAACACACATCTCCTTCTGGGTTCAACCAATACAATCTAATGAAATATTTCTAACTGCAGCTGATTGAATTAGCAATTATCTTTAAAAGACCTTATTAAGAACCATGCCAACACAAAACTGAATTCAGTGCTAAATTTTCCTCATGTTTTTTTCCCTGTATAATTGTTGAGTGTGGACATTAGTACACTAAATTGTAAAGCTTTTTACTGAACAAATTCCTAATTATACAGCAGTAAGGTATGAAAGACAACTGTAAGGTATGAAAGACAACTGAGGCTGTGTTATGAATTTCTGCTCTACCTTTATTCTTCGGTTCCTTTCTTCTTTCTTTCTTTCTTTTGCTTGATGTCATTGGCAACATTGGTTAATTTTATTTCTTGATTTTTATGCATTGGTATAATCCCCCTTATCTAGCCTACAGAGGCAAGTGATGTTGATTGCAATGTTTTTATAAAACTTGATAGAACCATGCCTTTACAAACAAGTATTTTTTAAAAATGAAATGAAATACAATCTCCTAAAATGCCTCATTTCTAAAATGAAATAAACTGTACAGGTGTTTCCAAGGATAAGGGGTGATTTGCTATTTAAACCAAACCAAACACATGTATAATATATGCAAATACAAAGCCAATGTAATTCAAATAGTTAAGCAAAATGCTATGTGAGGAAACATATAGCATATTTATCTAAATTTCCAAATACCTTGCAATTTAGGGCACAGTCTCATCAAATTTAAGCATTGCGTGTCTTTTTTGACTTCAAAAGGAGTACTAAGCACATGTGGTATCATTAACATAGGGTTTTCTCTTTTAAAATACAAAAATATTTGCATATTTTAAAGTTAGTATGGTTATCCAAGAAGGCTACAACTATGTACCTGTTCATTTTACCTTACTGGTGTCAAAAGCTTTAACACACAAATAATAGACCAATTCAGGAGAGAAATGCATCCTCAACTGAAGTCAGCTTTTAGCTCCTTAGGAAAGGCTTTATCATTATGTATTGTCGAAGGCTTTCATGGCTGGAATCACTGGGTTGTTGTAGGTTTTTTCGGTCTATATGGCCATGCTCTAGAGGCATTCTCTCCTGATGTTTTGCCTGCATCTATGGCACCTCTGAGGATGCTTGCCATAGATACAGGCAAAACGTCAGGAGAGAATGCCTCTAGAATATGGCATACACCTACAACAACACAGCTTCGTTATTTCTGAAGAATCAATGAGAATTAATCATAACCAAGGCTTCATTTCTAAACTCATGAGACCTACTTAAATCAGCATGGGCACAAAGGAATCATACAGCATCTTAGAGACTAAATGAGAGAAAGAAGTTGGTAGCATAAGTTTTCTTAGACTAAGTCCATGTTGCAATTCATCTTCCATCTGAATCATGGAGTTCAGCACCAATATAAATGATTCCCAAAGGCATGCTTCTCTCAACATGTTTCGATTTCCTTTCGGAAATCACCTTTGGTGATGGCCAGATTCCCAATAAAAAGAAGCAAAATAAACTAGAAATAAGTATAAGAACACAAATCGATTGAGTCAAAAAAATAAGGAAAACTTGATACATGTCAATGTCTCCAACTATATAAAGATACAAGAGAATTTTTTTAGCATCATGCACTTTAGTAATTAATAATGTATAATCAATAAACAATTGAATTTGGCAGAAAGGAATAATCTTTTTTTTTTAAAGTTGGCTAAAAGGAATTTACTTTCATAACAAACTTTGACTGTGAGTATAGGGACAGGGTGAAGAGGACATTTGCATTCCATGCAAGAAATTCATTATGCTGCATTGATTTATTGATATAAGAGACAGAGTTAATTTGCATGTGTAAATTAGAAGTTAAGAACATTTTCCCTTCCATGTGCTATATGACTGATGGACTGTTTACTTAATTTCCTTCTTTAGAGTTTTGAATTTTATTTTCAAAACCTAAGATGCTTTTGTTGCTTGGTGTACAGCGAGAATCCTAAGCTATTCTGATCTGGATGCATTTAGCATACACAACTTTTTACCTGCTGGGTGTCTTGGAAAATTTGCATTTTCATAATGGGAGAAACAAAGCTGATATCTAATTTTATTTTCAAAGAATCATCTCATGGTCATAATAGTTTTAGTACTTTATATCTTAGTGGGAGGTGGGCAATAAAGGTTCTTCTGCTGCATGTGTTTTATTATCTGTCTTTTAATAAAGAATTGGACATTTGGACACTTTTGCAATTCAGAATAAATGGAGTGTAACCAAGGAATACAGTCTAAATGAAACTTAATAACATTGTACTGTATCACTCTGTCAAATGCACAGTTTTAGATATTTCAACAATTTTGGTTACGATAAATACAAGACAAAATAACAGTAAAGAAACAATTTCATTCCACTGCCATCAGCATCTTTGTAGGCATTTAGGCATAGAAATACAATAACTACAAAGCTAGCACTTTCCTTTGGATTGTCTTTAGATATGTAACAGAAATTAAAAAGATAGTTACTGATTAGATTTTTTTTAAAAGAAAAGTGTATTTCATAATGGCCTCTGCTTACCTCATTCATTATCTCAAGCCTGACTATTGAATTGGTGAATCAACAAAGATATTGGGGGGTTTTTTTTGTTTTTTTTTAAAAAGAAAGAAATGTGATAAAGATGTTTATGTGATTTTGCCTATTAATTTAAACAAAATTACCCATATTGTTTAGTTTGCTAAAGCAAAAACCATTTAAAGACAATAATCCTGTGCTAGAAATCACCTGCATGCACACCAAATGCATGTTGATGCAGAGCGATACCCTGATCATGCAACATTTCCTTTCCTTTTTCAAGGTTCAAGCCAAACTACCTTCAGCAAGGTAAATGCCTTTTACCCTAGCACTTAAGACCTGGCTTTTTACTAGAGCTTTTGACTTCTGTTAATTTTATCAATATCTGTATGTATGTATTTTTATCCTTTACAATGTAGCTTGTAAATCGCCTAGAGCATCTTGAATGGAGGGCAATTAATAAGTAATAAAATGTTGATGATGATGATGATGATGATGATGATGAAATGTATGAATCTATCTGGTAAACACAGAAGTTTCTCTGCCAAATACAAACGTGTGAATGTAGTTGGATACAGACAGATTTAATACACAAATTGAATGTATATAGTAACCACCACAAATTGTTTGCTGATGTGATAAAAATCTATACCATTTCTTATAAATTCTTCCCTTATATTTAGATCAGTGGTTCCCAACCTTTTTTTGACCAGGGACTACTTTACCAGGGACCATTTTGACCATGGACTACTCTCCAACATTAGTACCAAAAGGGTTATGAATCAGTTTTTAAATTCGGTTTGGGGTGCTGATTCAGAAAATTGCATTGGATAGACCACATCAGCTCTAGTTTCTAATACAGAACATATGCTATGGTCACTGACAAGGAAGAAATGGCAGACAGTGCAAAAGGAGCAAAAATCAAATAAATAAAATAAAGAGGAAGGGGGCTTGAAGACCAGATTTTCATCCTTATGGTGGGCTGAGGCTCACAGGTTAAGAACCACTGATCTAGATAGCAAGCTATGTCAGTGTTGGGAAATTATCAAGGGTGAGAAGGCACTGATGTCCTCCATGGGACTTTGGTGAGCCATACAGATTGTTGTGCTCTCCCACACCTGTATTTTCTTCCATTAAAATGCTCTCAAAGGCATTTTAGGCCCAGGAAAAGCCAGTTTCCTCAACAGACTGTTTATAAACACAGTAACAAGTAGAAGGAATATGGGGGTAAAGTTAATTGAGCATTAGACCACATTTTAGTTTTTGAAACAGTATAATCAGACACTGATTTACAACTCTTCTCAGTATATTCCAGTAATGTTTAGCCCAAACAGATGCAATATATGCATAATGACTTGACAGATCAATGTTTACCCTTTATAAATTGAAGCCAATAAAATTAGTCATCACATATCATGGTTGTTCTAAGTAATGACCACCAGGAAATGCAATGAGATGATGTAGGTTTCCATCACTCACATGAATTAGTTCTATTGAAAACTATATATGGCCTTATAGCCCGAAAAAACCTACAACAACCCAGTGATTCCGGCCATGAAAGCCTTCGACTATATCCACTAAAATATGCTGATGTGGCATTGTCAGCCACAAATACATCTTTACAGGTAATTTCATTCATGTTTCCTTCAGCACAATTATAACAATACTTCTTGTTTCCAGAAGCTGATTTTCAACTATAGATGAAATCTTCATTACTGAAACTCCATGGTTATAGAAAAGCAAAATGTAATGATATTTTTTTTTAACATGAAATTGATAGATGGTTTGGATTAATCTGCTGGGATAATATAATCGTTTGTAGCATCAGAGCAAAAATACAACTTTGTTCTGCCCCAGATTGCCCCAGACTTTTCCCTAGTACTTTTTCATCTCTTAATATTATTCTACAATGTTTATGTCTGATAAATCTTACACAGTTCTTTGGTGTGGAATGCTCTACAGGACACCATGAAAAAATAAGGGAATACCTTCCACTCTCCTTGCCTTGACCACTGTCTCTTGAGTCAACATTGCCTTTTGGTTGGGAAGGGGAGAGCCCCATGAGTCAGTCACCATGGTGCTCTCCCCATGGTGACAATTCAACAGTAGCAATCAATGCTATTGTTGAATTGTTACAAGGAGCTCTAAAGTGTGTACAATATCCTCCTTCCCCTCCTCCTTATATGTCTGTATAATATCAACAGCTTTGTTCTCTTACCTTGTAGGACTATGGATCTCTTCACATGTTCCTGGCTCCTGTTTTGTTTTGCAGGCAGTTGCATGGGGCGCCCCGCAGTACCCTGTGTGCTCTCCTTCTTTACCCTTCAGACAGGGACAACAGGACAAGATACATTTGTGCCACTGGAGCTACCCAAAACCTCTCTGTCGTTGCCAAGGAAGCATCTTGCAATGCTTCCTAGGCTCTTGGAGGATAATTGCAACAGGGCCTGTCAAGTATCATGTGATGCGGCTCGGAAGGCCCTATCCCCAAAGTGCTTCAAGGGGGCAATTTGCCTCAATGTGATGAGGTGGTATGCTATGGAATCACGGTGGTATAGCCAGTCTGCAGGAAGCAAATGCAGCTCTACTCATTGTCAGGTTGTGCTGCAAAATGCTTATTTGATCTTTCTGAAAGTAATGAGATTTTTTTTTGAGTGGATAAATTGTAGTAGCATCTATGTTCAATAAAAATGTAAACCATTCTCATTACTTTTGGGACAGGTGACATACTTTGTTTCAATGTCTGTTATATTTTGGCTGGTTTTTGCTTGTTTATTTTGTGATTTTATTATACTCTGTGTCACCTTGCTAACATGCAAGATGCTTTATAATTCTGATAAATAAATACAACTCCCATAAGACCCAACCAGCATATCCAAGAACAAGGGATATGGAATTTAAAGCACAAAACATCTGGGAAGTGGCAGGTTGTTTGGATAGAGAATGGTGAGCCAGACAGACCAGTCATGTGATTCAGCAGAAGATATCTCCCAATGAATGATGAATGTTGGTGACATCATGATACAGTACCCAGCATTTCTCAGTGTTCGGCAAGCTCACATGCTGATTTACACAAGTAGTAGCTGAGAGAACATGATTCGGCTCCACAATGAGGTACTTAGAGGAGCACCTCTGTGCTACAACACATCACTCACTATGGCAGGGTATTGTCAATACTCTCCCCACAGTGCTGTAGAGCCAGGATGCCACTTTGTTAAGCACGGATAGATTTACATGGTTGCTGCTCTAGTAAATTATACATATTCATCGACCTACTTCTGTTCTAGCTCATTAAACTATGCTGGTTACCACTCTGTTCCCCTCTGGCTAGGTGTAATTGAGTCCCTGCCTTCTGGCAAGGTGATAATGAAATTCATTGAATAAGTGACAAGTGGGTGGGAAAGAATCTATTTACACCTATCCAAAGGAGACTGACCCAATTAACACTTTGCTTAAGGACACTTTTTTCCCCCAACTGCTCAAACTTTAATTTTTTATTCAGATTAATGGCACTTTTCTTCACATTTGTCATTGTTGACATTTGCAAGGAATGATTTGGATAAGTGAAGCTAGATGTTTAAGCCTTGGCTTGATATTTCAAGGCTGCTGCCTGCTGCTTCAAAGTCAGGGGAAGCTACTGCTTTTATTGATTCAAAATAATAAATACAGAGAATCTGTAAATTAAGAACCCATATCAGATCTGAAAGTTTCTCACATTCTGTTCTATATGATATGATAAGGAATGAAGAGGAAGTCTTTTAAAATGTGTCACTTTATTTTATGATGAGAGGAACTTAAGATTCTCCAGTAAAAGGCAATGTCTTTCAACAGTTTTTCAGAGGTAACACTCACCATTGGAAGGGCCAGATGCACAATTTATTGCCCCCCCCCCCCAGGATATTTTCTCCCTTTTTTGCTTGAAGTCACAATTATTAGAGGTTGACTGTTTGAATAAGGAAATAGGGAAAAGCAGTTGCCACAATGTAACGGTAAATAGCACCATGTTTTTTTTATTCTAGAGTTATAAATGTCATTTCCTAATGCTTTCTATCATAAAAACATGGGGAAAAGTTTATTAAACATCGAAAGGTTTAAAGTAGCATGAAAAGAAATCTAGAAATGTGTAGTTTTGTGAGATTTGCAAGGGTATGCCAGATTGCTTTCACGGATTAGTCCTCAAATGTCCCTCATCATGTTTTCATTATAATTTCCCTGGTAGCAACATTCAAATTGTAGGATGTCTTGATGAAAATGTTATCCTTTCTCCTCTGAATAGGCACCCATGGTCTCTTTAAATCTAGCAAACCACACAAAGTTTCTAGAGTACAACAACAACTTTCAAAGTCAGTAGTAAGTACCACAGAATTAAACAGTAAATAACGCTTTCAACCCACAAATTGAAAAAAAATTCAAATTTTGTTACATGGTGTAATATTTGGAAAGGATACCTTTTTCTTCTAAGGCAGGAGGTCAAATCAAAAAGATTTTCTAAAGTGGAGTGATGAGGAAAAAGAATGAAAAAGTTATAATAATTTTTTATGAAATTTCAAACTAAAGTGAATCTCAACTAAATTAAAATGTGAGAAAAGCAAAACTGTCAGATACCAATAATGGCTTAAAAGAATTTCACTTTTCATGTCTAAAAATCCATATGTATTCCAATTTTTGGTGCTGATTTAAGGTTTTCTCCTGCTTTTATCTTCCTGGTGTTTTGGTCATCTATAATAGCTAGAAGTACAAATGCTTTTCTCCATGTTTAAAATAGCCATAATTATTGAATTTGGATGATAATCGTATTTTCTTTTTTAACAAGAAACTTGTACACATCTTTGTATGTCAGACAAAATGTATCTGTGTGTGTATTCATATCAAACCATGTATAGATATACATACACATATCAATGGGAAAAAAGCAAACCTGAGAAATTTGTTCATCCTCAATATGTCTCAGTAAGGTAAAGGTAAAGGTTTTCCCCCGACATTAAGTCCAGTCGTGTCCGACTCTGGGGGTTGGTGTTCATCTCCATTTCTAAAACGAAGAGCCAGCGTTGTCCATAGACACCTCCAAGGTCATGTGGCTAGCATGACTGCATGGAGCACTGTTACCTTCCCGCCAGAGCAGTACCTATTGATCTACTCACATTTGCATGTTTTCGAACTGCTAGGTTGGCTAACAGTGGGAGCTCACGCTGCTCCCTGGATTCGAACCTATGACCTTTCGGTCAGCAAGTTCAGCAACTCAGCACAGTTGTTAATTGTGAAAAACAAGTAACCATCTCAGGAGTTATGTTTTTAGAAAGAGGTAGGAATAAAAATGGCCACAGTCAGAGCAGCACTGGATAATGCCACCCCTTCTCACTCCTTTTCCTTCTCTCCCCTACCTATTTTTGCCCTGTCTTTTTAATGCTCAAGAAGGAACAAGTGATTCTTACTTTGGAAATGGCATGGCAATATACTGATGCCTCTTCACTTCTCTTCCATTGCTTCCCTGCTTCTCTTTCTTTTTTCTCATTCTCTTTTTCTCTTTTTTATTTACTCTGTTTGGATACCATCAACTTAGGCAATGAAATTAGGCTGAGACCTACAGGTTGTCTGCCCTTTCAGCCACCAGAGAAGAGAAAACCTCAGTGCAATGAGAATGAGCAAGCAGCAAAATATGAGCATGATTTCAGAAGTGGAAGGACAGGCTCACTTTGGTAGTCTTAAGAACACAGTTGTATTCAAGTATTCTGTTGAAGTGTTCTGTCTTTGCTTGTTAGGAATACAGGCAGAATGTCTGAACAAAAATTCAAGATATGACCCGTTATGATTAAAATACCTTTGCTGAAGGACACATCTGTTACTGTTTGAATGATGTCTGAAAACAGAAGAGAAATTGACCCTTTGCCTCCCATTTCCTTTCCCATGAGTTTTCTCCCTGCAAGGCTTTTAAAGGGGTATTATTCAAAGGCATAATAACATTGTCACAACTTCCTCCACAGTACTGGGGAGAGAGGATTTATCATTTCTCCTTATAATGTGCATTTGGCTCACACCATTGAAATAGTTGTTCAAGAAGAAAAAAATCCAATGTGATAAAGGAGCTCATGATCAGACCTATATAACACAAGAAACAGCATACAATAACCTATCCAATGAGTAACTAATGCATTCTTTTTAAAGGAGATTGAAACAATATAGAAAACCACATAGACTACAGAATAATATGTTTGATATACATCCTGAACCTACAGAAAGCCGTATGTTTAGTAATTAAATAGAAGATGAATGTGGAGACTGTTCTACACAAGCTAGTGTGAATTCTATTGCATTAAATTATATCTCCGTTTGGCAGAGAAAGATGGGATAAAAGTATAATAAATAAATAAATAATCAAAACCTTGGCTAGATCATTTTGGAAAAGGAATATATTTTATGGGTAGACCAATTACTTGCTGCAGCTACTGGTGTGACAAAAAAAACAGTGATTGACAGAGAACTTAAAATGTCTTTTTCTACTTTTTCTCAGGAATTCTCGATGGAGGGGACTGAGATTGCAGGCAAAATTGGAAGGTTTGGAGAGGAGGAATTTCCCTCCTTCCCCCTCCCAACCTCCCATTTTGACACACCAAGAGGGGCCTGAGCATTCAGCCAGGCCCCTTGGGTAAGCAAGGGATCTATGACCCCCCCCCCCCCCCCAGTCTCGCTCTGGTTGGAGCCAAGCTTTCAAGAAAAGCCCAGGGTTTGGCATGAGGATGGGGACTAATATCTTCCTAGGATATAGTCATGTATAGAAGGACACTTACTAAGTTAGTAGGAGTTACAGCAGGTGCTTCCAGACAGCAATTTAATGCAAGTGAAAATAAGTTAATGTAACCCATTTTGCCTACATTGCTGTCTGCATGTTTGCCCCTAAAAATGGGGTTTTCCTGGTTGGTCATTGTCATGCCATCACAGTAAGTACCATGATAGCATAGGGCCACCACACCCAACCCCAAAAAACCATTGAAATAATTAAAAACTTACCGGGCTGCCATAACACCTCTCCGGAGGCCTCCTTGCACACAGAAATGACACACCAGGAGGTGAGAGCTGGGCCAGAAACTGTGTTTAAGATGGCAAACCTAAAGGCACCAGGAAGGTGAGGGGAGACAATGACAGGAAATCTGATTGTGTGCACTTTGTCATATCCACATCAGTTAATTAGTATTGGCAGAATGCTTATGAGGTGCTGCGCAACTTCCAGTAGATGTCCCAAACATTTCGTCATTCCCTTCAATCTGCATTAGTAAAACCTTTATGGATGCTGTGAGACCATTTCCCAAGACTAAAGGCTCCCTGATGCCTGAGGAGATGGAAGGGATGAGGAGGCAAATCCCTCTGCATCACTTTCTTGTACCACATGGACATGAGAAGAGGCTCCATAGCAGCCAGGGACCCTTTTTTAGTAAGTTTTAGGGGGCAAATTGTGACCTGGGGAGAGATGGTGGGCACCCTTCTGCCCTCCAAGACCCAAAGGTGTGGAATGGCTGTGGAGATTGGCCCCGGGGAACACATGACACATCCTGAGAGTCAATCACTACAGGCACAATACCTGATTAGACCCAAATCTTTTCCTAAGATCCAGATCTAATTAGTAGGCCTGGGTAACAATGCAAAAATTTGTTTCTAAAATCGATTCGTTTTTTGGGGTTTTTTGCGTTTCGATATTTATAATAATTACAAAATTTTCCTTTTTAAAAGTTCGGTATTTACGAAATTCCGTTATTATTAACGAATCAATTTGTTAAAATGGCGGGCACGGTTGCACAACATGAAAATATTAGTTTTAAATAATAGTTTTAATAATAATAGTGTTTAATAATAGTTTTAGTCCACCCCCTCTCTATCCCTCCCTCCCTCTCCCTCCCTACCAACCGGGCGGTCGCCTCCGTCTCGTTGCTGCGCCTCCTCCTGCGTTTCCTTTTCCCGGCAGGGGAGGTGATCGGGGGAGTCAGCAACCGGAGCGTCGTCGGCCTTGCCGCTGCTGCTGGGCGGGGGTCTTTCCCAGGGCAGCGGATGCCAGGGCCCTACCGAGAGGGCACGCCGGACCACCCCTGCGCTGGGCCGGGCATGTGTGGGGTGTGCATGCCCAGGTGAGCCGGGAAAAGGGGGAAGAAGGGGGCGGGGGGAGCCAGGGGAGCGAGGGGAGGAAGCCAGGCCGGGAAGGGAGCTTGCTCGCTCAGTCTCTCTCTCTCGCCTGCCTTCCCTTCTCCTTGCCCCTGCTCGGGCCCCTTTGCAGCCAGGAGCTGAAATAATAACGAAACAATTACAAAACAATTACAAAATAGCTTTAAAAATTCATTTCGTTTTTTAGTTGCTCCTGGATGGTTCAATATCGCTTCGTTATCAAGAAAAATAATGAATTATTAACGAATTACGAAATTAACGAACGAAACTGCCCAGCCCTACTAATTAGGTATTTAATTCATGCAGTAAACCAGGAAAATCCCACTTTAATTTTTCTTTTTACCAGAGGCATTATTTGGACGGCTCCAGTAAAACCAAGACAGTCCCTGCATTTTCAGCCTGTCTGGATGGGCCCTTAGTTTGCATTTGCACAGTAGAATTAATGAACTTTGACACCACTTTCACTTCATGGTCATTGCTATGGAATTATGGCATTTGTAGTTTTACTAGATCTGGAGCTTTCTTTGCCAGATAATGCTGATGCCTCAATGAACTACAACTACCATGATTCCAGAGCATTGAGTGTTGCCATGGTAGTTAAAGTGTTGTATTAACTGCATTGATTTTATAGTGTAGATGCACCCTGAGGAGACAGTCATTGCTAGATCTATCTTTATATGTATGTATTCATTATAGCATTCCTTCTGCTTGTCTGATTCAAGACAAAACAAGTAGGCATGTTACTACTTTTTCCTGTAATGTGCTAACTCTCACTATGGTTGCTGCTAAAGTACTTTTGGCAAGTGTTGTGCACAAATATAAAAAGCAGAGTCTCCTTCCAAGACCTTGATAATTATGTGTATTGGCCAGAAAAATTGTTGCATTTTTTCGCTTCAAGATAATCATATGGTTCTACTTGTTTTAAATAAGCTCTTCTTATCTTTAGTGGGGCTTAAGATGAGCAGTATGAATCTTCATCATCTGCATCATAATTTAAAAATACTACAATCAAGGCTGAAGAGGATTAAAAGCTCTTCAGTGCTACTCAATGAATATATTCTTTTCTAAGATTTTTCATCTCAGTTACTATGGTTTGTCACTTTACATCCAATCACAAGCAAGCCAAGGCATTCCCAACCATTCTTCACTGAATTTGAGAGAACACCCTAAAATCAGATAACACAGATGTAGAGGCTAGATTTCTCAGCACCAATACTTCTCTGCTGCATAGAAAATAATTGGTTCTGGGTGGATAATGCATAGATAAAACTGGAGACACATGTCAAGGTGCTCAACTGATGAATGCTTCATTTTAAAAAAAATAAAAATGTCCAACACATTTCAGCCTGTAATGCTTTCAAGGCCTATAGGGATGATTTGCAATGTAACTTCAGAAATGTCTGGAACTGAACAACTCATGCCATATACAGTGGGAGGGGGGAGGGTGGGTTATGTTATTTTTTCCTGCAGAAAAATGTTGCTATTTCCTGTTTTAAAAATGCTGGTTTTTGAGCAAAATAATCCCATGAGAATTTTGTGCCCCATATATTCTATGCTTTGAAAATTGCATAGATTTTAAAGATATTCTTGCAATGAAAGGGTGATTGCTAAAATTACTTGTGGCTTCCTCCAAGAAAAAATGTGAACAATGAACCTCTAGCAGACTTACCATCTCAGCAGGCGAAAGCAGATGCATGAAAACTTTGGGCCCTTCCAGATGGGCCTCAATCCCGGAAGGCCAGTTCCTCCTGAGATTGCGGCCCACACCTCCCCCAAGCTCTGGGAGTGTCTCCATGCACCCACCCAACTTACCTGTGGGGCCTGGCTGCATGCTCAGGCTTCTCCAGCAAAAGCTCCTGGTTTGTCCAAATGATGCATTGGGTGTGTGGGGAGGGGGGGAGAGAACTGGGCTCACAGTGGGGATTGACCTCACAGGGCCCTCACCTGGAAAGATCCATATATTGCATTAAGGTCTGGATCTTCCCAGGTGTTTAATCAGTCTGGAGAAAACTGGGAAATCCCAGTTTATTCTGGATTAATTTCAGTTTACCTGAGGCATCATTTGGATGCCTCAGACAAACCCTGCATTTTGGACCTGTCTGGAAGGGTCCTGTTCTCCTAGATCCCGGGAAAGAAGTGGAGTCAAGGACCTGGCCCAGACTCTTTCCTTCAGAGACAGTATAGGCCTACAATCGAGGTCTCAAAAAAGCATGTTGGAAGACAATTGTCATTAAACAGACCTGGAAACCCAAGTATTGACTGGACATCTCTACCAATACAAATCCAATGTTTGGTTTGGCTTCTACATATTGAGTTGCCAACTCAATATGGACATGCCACTAGTTTTACCTACCCACACCCCTGCCCAAACCCTACTTTAAGGAATGAATCAATCAATTTTTAATCTTTTAATCTTGTAGTTGCACAATCATTTAGGAGTGGGTTGACAGGTCAGTAGGCCAGGATGCCTTGTATTCATATATGGTTTTACTGTATGTTTGGGCAAGTGTGTATGTTTTTGTATGTTTTGTATTGACTAATCAATAAAGAATTGTTGTTGTTGTTTGGCTTCTACAGAATTATTACTACTATATTACATCATGACATCTCTGCAGATAATACCCAGCATTTTGGCATTGCTGTATGGCATTACTACACCAGTTAAAGAGAACACAAGCTGTAAAAGGCCTCTTCACACATATTTATGTAGGTCTCATGGACTCCCTCCATATGACTCTTGATCATGGACTGATAAGGTCCCACCCTCATGGAGAAGTTCTATGCATTTACATAAGCATGCAATCTTTTCTCATACTATTAAAATACTGTTTAAAGCATTTATAAAGTCTCCGTGTAGTTTTTATTAGAGAATGCATTGTTAGACAGAAATGCAGTGATTCTATTGTGTAAAACTGTGTAAAATACAGTTCTAATGGACATGTGGTCACACACCTACAAAATAATTAAATGGATGGTGATGTATTATCTAAGGGACATGCTGCAAAGGCTGAGTCATAACCATGTGACATTCATGACAAGGGTTGCATCATTCATTTTTGTCCCTGGCTGATGACAGGCCAGCAGTGGATATAAAAGCAGGCAAGAAATGCTTATCCTTTCTTTTGCCCATTTCCCTGGTCATACGTCTATTACCCATGAGTTTCTTGCTGATATCTCTCGTTCATATATCTGTTGTCAATATCCTGAGTATATCGCTGTATATGCCATTGGCTGATTGTGGATCAGGGGATCCTGATCTGTGTGTGTATATTTGTATATAGAGCAATGTGTCAAGATTAAAAGCCTCTTAAGTTTGGATGAAAACTGAATCAGAAAGTTTTTCTAAAGAGTGAGCACCACAAGGTCAAACAGTGCAGTTACACCCTGCTGATAAACACTCTGCTGAATGTGTTTATTTTTGCTTGGCTCTTAGGCATTCAGTCCAGTGTGCAACGTTTCCAAGGAGGGCTTAATTGGGAAACTACAAATCATGCGCCTATCCCGTCTCAACAGTGTTCTGACTACAAGACTAATATGACATGATATATCCAGCCTTTTCTACAATCTGTCAGTTTTAAGAGTCAAGCTTGCAGAATTTCTAAATCTCTTTGGGGAGGGGTGATCGGTCCTGCCACATACAGTAATGTGTGACATTTAGTTGCTGACTGAACAGGCAATTTTAGAGTCTAAACATTAGAAAGAGACATGTGCTTTGTTAATCCTAAAAGGCAGGTTCTTTTTATTAATGTAACTATAGAGCAAGTCCTCAAATGTGTAAAGGTTGATATGGACAAAAGAATTATTACTTCAAATTATAGTCACTAAATCTTTAATTCTATAAATGAACTTTTTGAATTAACTGTACTGAACTGGCGCACATCATATAAAAGCACAAAAGTGCAAAAGATATAATAAAGGAAGACATGTGTCATTTTAACTAAGTTGTTGGCCAGATTCAGTTTCTGATATTGTCAAACAATCCCAAAAATATCCACACACACATACACAGAGAGCTGTGGTGTTAATTTTTGGAAGTGCTGGAGCTCATCACACTATGGATTCCAAACCAATTCCTGCCCAAGCAGGGCAATAAGTTATAAGAGTCTAGTAGTATCTGGCAATGCCAAAGGAGGCCAATCCATGGGATGAATCCAGTAGCCTGAGAGTGAGCCAACCTGCAGATCTCCAAGTTTGGAAGTTAGCTTCTCTCTCCCAGCTACTCCAGGGTTCTCCCTTGTCCAAAATTCTCCTGAACCCTTTCATACCTTCTGGTTGTGATAATACAGAAATACTATATGGGAGATGGATAGAGCTCTGTCCTCTTCCTATCCTAATCTGAACCACTGCTCAGCTAGACCTAAGCATGATACTATCATCAGCTCACTGCAATGTTTTTCGCTGGCCAACTGAGCCATAGCTCTATGTTGTAAATGTTTATTTGCATGCATTTTATTGCTCTTCATTAAAAACAGACAAACCCATGTACATATTCTTTGAGAATCATACTATATTGTCTTTGGTAATGAGGTGCCTAAGAGCACAAAGTAATCAGCCAGGTACCGAAGCACACGATTCTGCTTAATTCTACCACTAATCCCCTTTCAATAATCTTGAATAATTTTCTTCATTTATTCTGCTCCCGGTGTCTAGAGACTAAAAGCACTTCAAGTAGAAAAATTATGCACATACTACTGACATTTTCAGCAGGAAGGAGGCTCTTATATCTATATTCACTTTTCTTCACATCAGCTCAAATTCTTTTTAGCTTTTTGCAGGTGGTATCTGTACTCACTGAGATACAATATCAAACTGCTTTGGTAATTTAAAATTCTAGTTTTGCATTTCTGTAGTTTTTGTTTCTCTAATGAACTTTATTTTTAGGGGGAGAACTGAAAAACAATGTAACATTTTCAAGTGTGCTTTTTAAAAACATAGTTGGCATTTCTTTAAAAGCCAACACTGGTTTGCAAAGCAGTAGGTATAGTTTGCTTAGCAAGTGGAAGAAAAATGTTTTCATAAAAGAACCAATCTTAAGGTAACAACTGTTTCTAAGGATAGGGTGACATTGTACATAAATCTTTACAACTCACTTTTTCTTCTGATGCTGAGAAAATCCATTAAAATCACAGCTTCTGCATATTATGAAAGTATTCAAAATGAAAGCATACGTTTTGAACAGCACAACTCTTTGTAACATGTTCTTCAGGGTTTTAATCTACATTCTGATTCACTGTGCATAAATTATAGTTTTAGAATTGTCTCTTGCCAATCTTTTTTAAAAAATTTTTAAAAATGATGACTTCCTTTTAACTCATTTATAGAAATCTAAGGATAATTATGATAACAAAGCACCCTCTAAAATGAGTTCTACTAAATACAAATATTTAATGGAGTACATGGTAACTACTTACAAAGGGAAGTTTTAGAAGAAAGGAAAGTCTGTGGTAAAGAACCCCAGACTTGGGAGGATGCTTTTAAAACATAGTTTATTTTTATTAGTTCTTGATTCCCATTATATTAAACCACAGACCACCTACTACAATGCAACCTGAGTCCTGCCACATGCACAATGGAGGACCTTCTCACAGCGACACCAGAGGCACTCCAAATGGCTGGCTTCTGGTCAAAGGATGTTTAGCATAATGTTAAGTTTTAAAATTTGTTTATGTTTGTGAATACATTATAACTGTATCATCAATTCACTTCTGACATGATAAATAAATAAATAAATAAATACCCATTATATTGCTTGAAAAGTAACCAGCAGCTTTATAGCTTTTTATTTATGGTTTTAAAACCTGAAGAGGTTTATTTTGGGCAAATAGTCTCTAAAATGCTACCAACAAACTGACTTCATTTCTGCTGCATAAAAAGGGCAAAGGGAGGGGTGGAAAGCATGTGGCAACACCTTTAAGGCTAGTTTGTTGTTATTTAGCATGAGTTCTGATGGATATCCACCCATTTCTTTGGATGCAGTAGTGAGTGATGTAAAGCATATTTGAATTGCTGTGGGAATGGAATAGAGTGCAATAGGATCCAGAAAGATGCATTTCATGCCCTTTGTCCTAAATTTTCAAAGGGTTGAATGAGGTCATACAGGTCTTTATGAACTTTACAGTGGTTAGATAGTATTGATGTATGAAATCAATGAGTGTCTGCTTTCCTGGGTTCAAAATTATATATCTGAAAAAAAATCATTGTGTTATGTGTTGGAACAAGGAGTCCTGTGTGAATATGTGTTGTGTAGTTAACTTCTGCTAATGAGTTAGCACTCATGAATATAATTTAATTCAGCTGCTTATCTTTCTAATCTTTCTTTCTAGTTTCTTTGTTCAAGGACTAGGACCTGTAATATGTTAATATAAGGATGAAAAGTTCTGCAACTGGTTTTTATGTATTGCCATTTCTATTTATGACATTGTGTCAATTTATCCTCTAGTACATGAACTGTCATGTTTGTCCAATATAAAGTGTAGAGAGGCATTCATGGTATATATCACATGGGAAGAAAAACAAGTGACTGCATCTCTGATGTTTTGAGGAAAATTATTCAAACTGAATGAAAATAAAATTCTCCTTCATTTGCACTAGTACTATTCAATAGATATGAGTATTCTCAACATGAAGTCAACTATGTTTTACCTGTTTGCCATAGAGATATAAAAATAAGGAGCCCCCCATGGAAAAAAAAGAGGACAACATTTATAATTCAGCATAAACATAGTTGAATATACAGAAATACTGGTTGGATCTAAATTTTCAAGTCCAGTCAAAGTTAAATATTGAGATCATATTAGAGACAAACTGATGGAATACCCCTCCGAAATCCCTTTAGTGGTCTTCCTGTGTCTACCATTTAATAAACTTATTGCAGGTATCGGTACTTTTGCATGGTTCAGAAGCTACCTTGCTCATCTGCTATTAAAAACATTAGTATTATAAATTAAAAAGGGATCCCAAACTCAAATGCTAGGAGCTCTATGAGTCTGATAGATGGCCTAAACCTACAATACCACAGACCTTTTCTATTTATTTATTTATTTATTTGCTATACTTGTATACCGCTGTTTCTCAGCCTAGCCGGCGACTCAACGCGGTTTACAACAAATACAACAATCAACAGTATACAATTTAAAACCATAAAAGCATAATACACAATATTCGCATATCAATAACAAATCCAGTGCTTTTCTATCCATGTTGGTTAAACTTTCTACAAAAGGATCTTGTGTGTCTGGGCTATTTTTAATATGAGTGAAATAAAAAAAATGTCGAGCTCTGATAGCTTTTAAAAACATTCCAACTCTTCAAGTTGGAAAGTCATCTTGGAACAACTAGAAAGAAGATTACCTGACTTGCATACTATCTCAGACGTACAGATTATTTACTATAGAAGAATTAAGCTTTTGACACTTTGTTAAGCTTATATTTTTCTGACACCATTTTCAGCTTTGATCAAAGTACCAGAAAGCTCTCAGCATACATCGAAATATGTTAAAGGCAATCCATTTCAAATAATACACAAATCCTTGAGACATATAGGGTGGTTCCAGACAGACATTAAACCCACTTCGGAAACTTGCTCCAAAGCGGGTTCAAATCTGCACATCTACCCCCCCCCCCAACCTGGGCTTTCCCAGGGGCCTATCCACATTCCAGCACAGTATCTACCATGCCGGAATGGGGTGACCCCAAACATCCCCCCTTAAAAATAAAGAAAACCTTACTGGACTGCCTTTAGGTCTCTCTGGAGCTTACTGGAATGCACCAATGATGCACAAGGAGGTGAAGGGACAGGAGCAACCCCCCCCCCCCCCCCGGTTCCTGGCACATTACTGGTGTATTCTAGAAAGCTCCAGAGAGGTCTAATCATGGCCCATTGAGATTTTCTTTCTTTTTAATGCTTGGGGGATGGGAAGGGGGAGCACCATCTCACATCTTTAGTTTTCAGGAGCCAAAGGTGTGAGATGGGTGTGTGGATGGAGCCTGGATAGTCGCAAGACTACCCATGGGTCTGTTCCCACAGGGTCCATACTCCATTAGACCTGGATCTTTCAGTAAGACCCAGTTCTAATGGAGTATCTAAATAATTCATGACAAAGCTGAGTTTTCCTGCTTTGTCACAAATTATTCCTTTTTTACTGCACGTGTCATTTGGACGTCTCCAGTAAAAGCGCAAGAACTCACACATTTTGGGCCCTGTCATAGTGCGTGAAAAATAAGTAATGGTTGTTTGTATTTATTCCACCAAACTACAAGGAAGATTGGGAAAAGATGAATTGTATATGCTCAATTGACATTCAACTCAAATGCATTGTATCTATCTAAGTAAATGATATTTATTTATCAATGATACTACTGCAGATGGTCTGATTTGCTAAAATGATAAATAAATTGATTTTTGAGGAAATCAGGTCTGATATCTCCCTAAAAGCCAAAATATCTAAACTGAGATTGTCATACTTTGCACATATCACAAGAAGACATGACTTGTTAGATTAGTAATGCTTAGTAAGGTAAAATAGGAAACAAAGAAGATTCCTTTGCAAAAGATGAATAGACTCAACCAAAGAAGTCACAGTCTTGAGTTTATAAGACCTTGACTAGTTAACAGTGTCAACAATATTTACTTTCTTCTGACACCAAGCCACTATTCCTTGACTACAGAAATCAAATTCAATATAAAATTTGCAATTTTAGTATTGAAGAATGAGACAATGTTGATAAATTGAAATGAATAAAAGAGTATGTAAAAGAGTATGATAATAAAAGAGTATGTAAAAACCGATTGATTGGCATTGCAAGAAATCATATTCTAAAATAGTCTTCAACATATGCCACAACTATAATAGGCTTGGGCAAAAGGAAATTATTGCAGCTTCCCCTCACTTATTTTTTTCATCCTGACTAAGTTCTGGTGCTGTTTTGGCACATATGTCCAAATTTTCCTTTGTGAAATCTTAGAGTGTATGTAATACTATATAGCTCATGTGCATTCAATATTATTTGTGCAAGATAAATGTCTAGTGCATTAAGTGCCCATTAAGTGTCACACCTGAAAGAATGTCCACACATTTTATGTATGTATGAAAAATAATGTTTCAACACACCAATGTTTATCCTTGTGCAATGTGTATGCATGTGTGTATGGCACTGTTTTCTATGCAAATCAGCAATGTCTGAATTTTACACAGAATTGTTCCCATTAATTTTACTGGGGTTTTTTTTCTTAAGCAAAGAATAATCAAAAGGTAGTTGTGTCAGTTTCCCTCTCTGAAATATACATATGAGGTCTTATAATTATTGGTGATCTTCCATACAAGTATTACCTAGGAACTACCCTGCTTAACTTCCAAGATCAGATGAGCTCTGATGCTATTAGGGCTGGAGAAGTAGTTCTTTTTAATATCCATCCATCTCTATCTATCTATCTATCTATCTATCTATCTATCTATCTATCTATCATGTATTAACTATTTTAAATAAATATTTTAAATAAACAAGTAAGTTTCATTTTTATATAATATGACCCAAAGAGAAGAGATATTCCAGTAGTTAATAGTAAAGGTAAAGATAAAGGTTTTCTCTGACATGAAGTCTAGTCATGTCCAACTCTGGGAGGTAGTGCTCATCTACATTTCTAAGCCACTTTGAGTCGCCTTCATAGTCAAGAGGGGTGGGATATAAATATAGTAAATAAATAAATAAGTTGAAGAGCTGGCATTGTCCGTAGATACTTCCAAGGTCATGTGACCGGCATGATTACATGGAGCACCATTATCTTCCCATCTATTGATCTACTCACATTTGCATGTTTTGGAACTGCTAGGTTGGCAGAAGCTGCCCTAACAGAGGGAGCTCACTCCGCTCCCCGGATTCAAACTGCCGACCTTTCAGTCAGCAAATTCTGCAGCTCAGCTGTGAATATTATAAAACCAATGACTATGCAACGATGAGTAAGTTATTAATTTTAATCTTTTTAATGGAAATATACCAATTTATCAATATGTCAAGGTATTAAATATAAAACAGAACAGTAGGTCATGTGATAGTTTTATCATCGGTCATTAATGATTTACAACAACAGCAACAACAAGCCATGTTGTAGTTATATTGCATTACTCATGAAAAATAACTGTTTTACAAGTCTTTCTAAATATACTGGTAGCTGGATAAAAATTCTTCATGGTGTAAAATGACAACTAAAAAGAGAGAAGGATACCTGTAAGTATAGAACAAAATTTTTCATGATTCTGACATGTGAACAAAGTTAGATGTCATACACTCAAACTTTGGATTTAACTATGAAGTGTACACCTATTTTCCTCCTTTGCTGCTGTCAAGAACAGTTTAGAAAAGCTAGAGTATGCTTTGATATCCTTTTCCAGTCTATGGTGTGATGGCATAACAAGATATTCTTTGACAGCTGTTACACAGACATATTATCTCTTCTTTTATTCCTCATTTATAGTTTGGGTATTTTGTTTAGTTCTTTACATAACCAGCAGGAGAAGCAAAAAAAAAAGTCACCGACTAATCATGCAGAGAGATGGGGAATCCAGGAGACACAACCCAACAAATACCAAAAAACCCTGTTAGACCTGTGCTAGCAAGACAGAAGATATTTATTTTCCACAGCTTGTTCCTTGGTTTGCTCCTGCTTCTCATTTTATTTCCTACTGAGAGGAAAGTAAATATATCAATATCTTGTTCATTCTAGGACCATTGAGGAAATGGAAGGGCTTGGATTGGAAGAATAGCACCACATTTTGCCTTTGGCTGTGGATCTACATACCGTCCAACTATCCTGATTTCAAGGGGACAGCCCCATTAATACATGGTCATCTTTAGGATGCTTTAGAAACATCCCAGGGTCCTTCTGGACTGGCCCCAAAATGCAGGGCATTTATCAGAGGCATCCAAATGACATCTCCAGTAAAATTGATTAGATACCCCAATAGACTTAATTAGATACCCTGTTAGACCTGCGCCTTCCTGAAAGGCCCAGGTCTAATTGGGTATTGGACTGTGGGGACTGACTCCCAGGTCCTCCCGGGGGGGGGGGGGGCAATCCCCACAACCCTTTGGGTTCTTTGGGCTCCATGAGCCTGGAGAACTCAGGGGGTACCCCCCTTTGACAACCCATCACCCCAAAAAAGCCCATAAAAGAAGTAAAAACTTACCAGACCACCATGACGCTCCTTCAGCAGGCCTCCTGGCATGTAAAAATTATTACTGTGGGTGATTGCATAGGCAGGGCCCAGTACAATTCTTTGCCCAGGGCTCTGTTGAACATGAAGGAATTTACTTTAACAAAATAGCAAACTTTAATAAAGACAATTGAGGGCCTTTCCACACAGGCCCTAAAATTTGGGAAAAAATTGAATAAAAGGATATGGCTAAATGACATTGGCCAAAAATGTGCACTGGATTGCATTAATGGCGAAAAAACACATATTAAAACCCAATTTGGCTGGAAAATGTGCACATTTGCATGACTGTATATCCCTGCACTCAAGGAAAACATGCTGGTGTTGATTGTGCCAGCATGTGTGCACAATTTTAAAATCCCAAAACAGCTGATAGGAGCCAGTGATACCTGGTGGCTATTTGGAAGCACAATTGGTAAGCAATTACCATACAAACCCTCTGCAATGTTTCCTTTGTTCTGATGTTTATGAAATTAAACAGAGCTTGAAGTTGCACAGTCGGCACCGGCATGGCAAGTGACCCCATCTCGGAGCATCAATTAAAAAAATTAAAAGTAAACTACTTGTGGATATCCCCATCTATCTTGCGAAATTCTAAAATCCACTCCAAATTAATGAGTCAGGAATTGGGGGAACTTTCTGTCAGGTATCATGATTTTTTGCCCCACTTCTTTGTCCCAGATTATGAAGCTGTCGGGACGGATCCCAAGTTTCCTTCCAAGAAACCAAGCTATATATTGCTGATTTCTGAAAGTTACAACTTGTTAACTTGGTGAGGCTTAATTTTGAATATATATGTATAGGATCAGAACTGTCTGATTACAGTTTTAAGCATACTTGCTTAGGAAGGGATTTCAATCAACTCAGAGTAAGCATGATTAGGATCATGCTGTGCAACTGCAGTCCTACTTGAGAGTAAGTCCCATTGAACTCAGCAGGGCTTTCCACTAAATATGGATAATAGGGCAACGATGCTCGGATTAAGTAGCACTTGTAAAGAACCAGACATACATACTACACATAAAATTACACAATTTCTTTCACTTGATTTGCCATCCTCTTTATAATCCAATCATTGCTTGCACATCAAACTTTAATGCAGTGGCTTGTGCTAGATTAAGACATTAAAACCCGTCTAATTCCCTGCAAAAAAAAAAAAAATCAACCCCAAACCCCAAGCTGCTAGACAGAGCTATTTTGTTCAAATACTTTACGAATCAAATGGCTGCTTGTAACTCAGATGAAATTTGTGACTGGCATAAATAAGTATTGAACCAAACTGGCTTTGACAGCAAGAAAATCCAAACACTAAGCCACCTAGTAATTGCTGAACCATCAGGTTTAATGCCATAAGGTTGATTTAATTTTATGCACAAGTTGGCATGTGTATTATATGCTCATTGAGAAGTAAAAGGGATTTAAATAGATCTGAGATCACAGGTGTGCTTGAATGTTCATGCAGAATTCCACTGTGACTCGACATTAAAATGCACCACTGTGTGTGTGCAAAGTATAAACACAATCATTTATTTATTTATTTATTTACTTCCTTCCTTGCTTGCTTGCTTGCTCTGGGAATGTTATGGTAATTGATGTTCTATTCTGCTTTAAAAGTGCTGGGGATTATTTCTTAGGCTTCTAAACAGTTGCACATTTTTTAATTCAATCCCCAATCTTCTGTGATCATTCTGTGATTTCCAAATATGAATATGCATGTAACCAGCAGCCCCTGCCGCTTGAGTCCTTCCTGGGTTTTTAGAAATAATACATAATAATGATCCCCTTATATTTATGGCTGTTCTGGAAAAGCACAATATTAACTTCTATTATTTTATTCTGTTGCCATTGCCTTTTATTCACCATGTTCCCACCAGATTCACCTTCATACTGAATAGGGTTGAATGACTACTCAACAATTTTCCAAATGAGTTCAAAATTGGATATTCCCAAGCTCTGAGCTCAATAATATAAAGAATTGGAAATAAATAAGTTCCAAGATCTGCAATATACATGACCTGACAGCAATGAAGAATGTGGGTTTTTTTAGTAACCCCCTCTAGACATTGAAAGTATTTTGGATGTCCACACAGCAATTCTCATTCTGCAAAGTGTGCCATTCAATATGGTTTATACTACAGTGTGTTGGTTAACATTAACAGCTTCATTTTGGACTTTCCCCCAATTTTGCTTGTGTCAGATTTCTGTGCAGTGCACTTTTGTGGCATCCATAGTCTAGCGACCAAGTTCTGAAGATAGCTTGAATCCATATTAAATTGTCAGTGTAGATGGGGCTATGGTTTAAACCACTCCTGATGCTCTGCAGTTTCTGGACATGTCTAATATAGCCAGTTCTCTTTCTGACTAAATTTAAATCACTGGGCACATCCAAATGATAAAATTATGCCTAGTTCATTTATTCTTTGGCCAAAATTCAGTTTGTGACTTGTAATTTATAATGATATCACTTTGAATATTTCTAACAGATTTTCCATTGTTAATATTATATTGATTGTGAGGGAAATGTTTTTTGATCCATTCTATTTCTAATACTTTTTTATTTCTCTTCCAGTCTTTGTATCTTTTCTGTAAACAAAATTGTTATTTCTGTCTAAATGATTCATGTGTCAATTGACAGACTCAGGCAATACTCAACATATGGAAGGGCAAGACAAAAATGTTGCCCTATATTATGACATATGGAGTCTTAATATAATCATTTGTTAGCTTCTAGTTGCATGGAGGACTGTTCTCTTTTATAAAAAATCTATAAAGACTGAAACAGAAACATTAATGTGTTGTCCTTTATTTTATTAAGAAAAATTTGAATCTGGATATTCTGAAATGTTGCATAAAACATAGACATTTGTCATCTATTATTAACAAGTCTTTCAGAGGAAGAATGCATGCTTTCATGAAGCAACATTAAAGGTGTTATCGGCAATATATTTAGAAGATTTTTTGAGGATGCACTCATTGTCCATTTCTTGTGTGAATGCTTTATAGTTTCTCTGTTCTTACAAAAGACTATAATCTTTGCTATCAGATTTCTTATGATAGAAGAAAGGCTATTTTCTTTTCTCCTGCAATAAAGAGACAAGCACCACTAACACCACAAAATAGGACAAGGTGGAGGAAAAAATATCTCTCCTTAAAATAGGGCAATGTAGTCTTGAAATACCACAATTGTAGTGATAAAATGAGGTGATGCCACCTGTTTTTATATCCATTCTGGAGAGAACAGAGCAGTAGCACAGAAAATGTAGCTCTGGAACTGCCTTTTTAATCACCTTGCTGAAGGCTCAGTGACAAAGGTGAGCAAAACAAAAGGTGAAGGAGGTGCTGCCAAATTAGGAGTCCATCAGACATGGCTTGATATACAGTTTCAGACTCCTGCCACAATAGCAGCACTGGGCATCATAAATTGTGAGAAACCAAATTTACATTCAACTGTGTTTCTTTACAAAGAGTAAATGATAGCACCTGTTTGCTATTCACGTTACAATTACAGCACAGGAAATATAGAGATCCTTTCTGTGTACCATGAACAAGGAAGTAAAAGTGTTTACAAATGACATTGCCGTTCCATCTTGAAGTCCACTGGGCACCAACTCTTTGCATAAAGGCTATACTTATCTAGAGGCTGCTTCAAGGAGCATAAATCCTGACATTTAAAAAATATTGACAGATACTTTTTTCTTTCTAATTTTGATGTCTTTTCACATGAATCACATATGGCAGTTCAAAAAGGTCATCACTGTGTTTAAATTCTGCTTCTCTTTCAATCCTCACTTTGACCAACCGATTCTCAGGAATTTGACAGCTTCACTTTAGAAGTGAAGATAAAATTGTTCCTCCATGCCAGGCTCAGAATATAGAATCAGATAATACTCATTCACTGTCTTGATATTACAAGTTCTGTGGCTATTTTCTTTGAACTTGGGATATTTGAGTTAATTTTCAAATAAAATAGACACAGGTATAAGACTATATTGTGACACCCAACCAGAAAAAGAAATGCCCCAACATCTACATTTTACCCTGTCCTTATTAAAGTTATTATTTAATTGTTTTTTTATGGTTTTAATGTGGTAAATTGTGTTTTCCAATTTTAGTTGGATGGTAGGATATATACATTAGCAATACAAAATAAAGTGCATGTTTTTATTACATGTAACACCAGTTGCTCATTTCTTCTTTCATCTTCCTTTAAAAGCCAAAACAAAAGTTACCCTAAAATGTGTGATGTTCACCGAGACAGAAGTGGATAGCTTCTGTGTCATCCTTCTCCCACACCTAAAATTCTACTATAATCCTAATTCAAGGTTCAAACCACTTTAAAAATGTTTTTCCCAAAACAGCAAAATAAACTGCCGGTTAAAAAAATCTTTAAAAGCAACCAGAATTCAAAAAGTAGAAGGGGTTTTTTTTCAACATTGGAGCAAGAGGAAAATTGTGTGTTTCTATAGGACTGAGATCATGGTCAGGACACAATGTTTTGCCCATGTAGATTCAGCCCATATTTTGATGACAAATGGTTTCATACTTCTTGGCCCTTCTGCAAGAAGCAGCCAAAGATTCAAAGTGAAAATACAGAATAGAATATTGCAACATAAGCACATAACTAGGTGAGAGAGGATGATCTGGATCACAGGTGAGACCATCTAGAGTTTGCCAGACCAGCGCCCTAGGCAAGTCTATAATGGCAAGAAAAAATGGACTCACCTGGAATCCACAATGCTCGTCAACTTCCAGTGAACATCATAGGTTTCTTCTTTTAAAAAAGGAAACTTTATGCTGACTTTGTCCATTTTCCAGCAAAATCACAGGATACCCCAGATATTCCTGGAAAATTTGGAGTATCCTGAGACTCTGTGGCAATCTGGGCAGACACCATGCCATTACACTTTTCCTGTGTTTTCGCTGTGTTCCTTCCTTCCTTCTTGCTGATCACGCAGGCACCATTTTCTGATATCAGCAGAGGTGCCCTGTCCAAAATGGCCAGAAGATCAAATGGTGCCCCATGGCCATCAGAGCATAGCAGCAGTGATAGAAAAGGTGATGTGATGGTTCAAAAGGACCAATGCAATATCATAGCTGATGATATTGCATTGGCTCTTCACCTCCTCCTCCACTGAGGTAGCTTTGCATTTTGGTCTTAGTTTGAAGCAACCGAAGTATGTGAATGACAAACTGGGAAGAAGAGTAATAAACTGAAAAATGTTAAAAGCAAATGAAAAAGTGGTAAGGCACTGTACCTGCCAATTCAGGACAGTCCGTAAGCATAGAGTTCTGTTCAGGGAATTGAAAGCTCTCAAGTTTTGCACCCTTTGACATGGAAGCTATATGTGTTCCCTGACTTTGGTTAATAGAAGAACCCACCAAAGTGGATAGGGAGGCAGTGCAGGGGGCTTCAATGAAACCGGTTTCTGTTCTGGAAGCATCAGGAGTATTTTTTTCTCAAATCTCATTGATATTTGTATGTCATTTTTAATCCACTGTTATTCTGACCAGAGAACTTAAAATACTTCACACATTTCCCAAAGTGTCAAAAATAAATATACAAGCCAATTTTTTTAGTGAACCATGAGGCTTTTCAAGTTATTTGTTAATTTTGAACAGTGTAGAGATAAAGCATTAAAAACAAGGTAGTACTATTAAAACTTTACTGTATCAGAAATATAGTAATAAGGAAATTATAGCATTTATTCATTAAATAGTTCTGTTTTACACATAGCATTTTTAGATCCACCTCAATAATGGAAATGCTGAAACCTCACTTATCCCTGTTTCAGAAGTACTAAAGTATATTGAAAAATATATTATCTTAATTATATAGAAATATGGGATGGACTTCCTCACTGAGAATAGCAAATGTTTCAATCTGAGAAAGATCTCATTAGCAGCTGGAAGACAAAAAGGGCTAATCAAGTAACAGGGCAGTTCTATTTGTCATACTCAAGTAATTTATACTACTGTAGCATTCCATAAAAATGAAGATGGATAAAAGATCTCTGTTTCTCTTCTCCTTGTTGTGGTACATTGTTTTACTGAAGGACAAGATGATGATACATGCCAGCCTCCATGTTACATCTTAATATGCAATGCTTTCCTAACTGCAAATCTCACAGCTAGCATCTCACTACATTGCCCATTGCCTCAGAACAACAAGGTTATTTTTGTGCTGTGAAGAGTGTATTCATTTCACTTGGAAAGGACAAAGCACTTATCCTTGATTCCACTGAGCTAGGCCCAGTTAAATTAAAACTGCTCAAGCATCTCGGTAAGTTTTTCCTTACCCTTCCTTCATCTAAAAAAGTTTTCCATTCATGTAAGTGCAGGCATAGAATTAAAATGGGAAGCATGCATTCTTCTCTTACATTTGGAAAGGAAGGAAGGAAGGAAGGAAGGAAGGAAGGAAGGAAGGAAGGAAGGAAGGAAGGGATTATTCTCCCAATTATCAGATTGCTATTTGGAAGGAATAATAACAAAATGGTAGGTAATGTTTAGTTGACCAAAAAAAAAGTCCCACATTCAGTCTTAGCATGCTTAGTTAAAATAAATGTTTGTTAATGAAAATATACAATTAAAATGATCTGGGCCTTGGGAAAAACTCTATGAATCTAGATAACAAATTGTGTTCAAGTTAGATAATACTAGACTAGATGGATCCATGATATGATTTAGTGATATATCAATGGTCTCATACAGATATAGATAAAGATATAGATACTACTTTTTTCTTGATTAATCATCGAAGTCACCTCAATGAATCAAGGATCATGGCAATGCCTATTCAGAGTGAGGACATCCTGAGTAAGCAAACACTTCTGGCAAGTGCCATATAATTGCCCCAAGAGAAATACCTTTATAGGCACAACTGAAAATATCCAGCCCTAACCAAATAACATTTTAATACAGACATTTTAGTTGTCTCTTATCCTTATTTAAATGTATGAAAACTCTGAGTCAAAGCTTAGTGTAACTTTAGTCTATATGCATAAAAATAACTTTTTTTAAAAAAAGACTGTGGTTGATAACAAATTTCACTGGGGAAAAATGATTCATAACATTGATATTTCTAGTGGAACTAAAATCATCAGACCACAACAATATTTTTTGCATTTTTTCTGCTAGCTCTAGCTAGCTAATAACAGAAAGTGAAATGAATGACTAATTGGGGTTAGTTCATTTGCATGCATACAGCAGGCTAGGGCCCCTTCCACACAGCTGAATAAAATCCCACATTATCTGCTTTGAACATCCAGTTCAAAGCAGATATTGTGGGATTTTCTTCCTTGATATTCTGAGTTATATGGCTGTGTGAAAAGGCCCCAAGACATCCAAAAATGTTCCATTTCATAAAATGTTCTACTTCAGCTCCACTCTAAGGGCCCTTCTACACAGGCCTATATCCCATGATATCAAGGCAGAAAATCCCACAATATTTGCTTTGAAATGGATTATCTGAGTCCACACTCAGATAATGTGGTATCTTCTGCCTTGGCCCCATGTAAGCTGCCCCGAGTCCCTTCGGGGAGATGGAGGCTGGATATAAAAAAATTAAGTTATATTGATATCCTAGGATATAGGGCTGTGTGGAAGGGCTCTTGGGCCCCTTCCACACAGCTGAATAAAACCCCACATTATCTGCTTTGAACTGGAATATATGGCAGTGTGGACTCAGATAACCCAGTTCAAAGCAGATATTGTGAGATTTTTTTGCCTTGATATTCTGGGTTATATGGCAGTGTGGAAGGGCCCTTGGGCCCCTTCCACACAGCTGTATACAATCCCACATTATCTGCTTTGAACTGGGTTATATGGCAGTGTGGATTCTGATAACCCAGTTCAAAGCTGATTTTATGGATTATTTGCCTTGATATTCTGGGTTATATGGCTTTGTGGAAGGGCCCTATGTGATATGTTAATGTTAGGCAAGGAATCCTAAGACAGGAAAACCACATTAGAAGCTAATCTTCAGTTATTTATAATCATAACGTTATAAAAGAACACAAAAAAAGAAAGACAACATTTTTTCTATGCTTCTACAGCAGTAATTTTGAAAAGTAGCTGGCATAAAATAAATGCACAACTTTATGCTTTCACTTTTATAGAAAAAAATAAAGTTCTTATGAGCATAAAACTCAACAAAGGAGCTTTTCCAACATGTCTGAATGATATACTGTTAAACAGCTCCATGAGAGTGGGTGAGTGATCTGCAAGACATAGAGAATGAAGACAGGAAACAAGGGTTTCTGATCCCAGAGGAGATTATCTTATACATCTTAAAACATAGATAGCTAATGCTGGAGCATCTAAATCTATTTCCAGTCTGTTGTAAGGTTCAGCCTTTCCAGTGCAGTAAATGGAAGGTCACGTCTAGCTTTCAAAAATCACTTCCAGATGGTTTCTTGCATTTATTGCTTTTAAATGCAAGCATGCCTTGTTATAAAGAAGGCTTCTACCACCAAAGCTCTTGGCAGTAGAATTCCTCAGATTCCTTTAAAAGAGGGAGAGCAATATGACTCTGAACCCAAATCAATAGCCTATGGCCATGTGAATCTTTTCTACCTCATCCCATTTTAGAAAGAACAAAAATGTCTTATCAAAAATTTTCAACAGCTACCTCCAGATTGAACAGCTCTGACAAATGTTTCATTTGACTCTTGGCCATTCAAGTGATGCAATTCAACTCCAGCTTTGAGGGTACTTGGCAAAAGACCCTCCACTGAAGACCCTTTTATAAGGGTGAGTCTATGGCCCCTTCCTCACAGCTGAATAAAATCCCACATTATCTGCTTTGAACTGAAATACATGGCAGTGTGGACTCAAATAACAGAGATCAAAGCAGATATTGGGGAAATTTCTGCCTTGATATTCTGGGTTATATGGCTGTGTGGAAGGGCCCTAAATGGTTGTGCCTGGAATTATTAGCAGTGATGGCAGTAGTGGGCAGATGCAGTTCTTCCATTACCACTGAACATCTCAATGGCATCATTTTAATTTAATACAGTACTACATGAGGATGTTTGGCACCCAGACATCTATGCATTATGTGTTAAGTAATAGTCAGTGCTTAGTATGGATTATATTTATGTGTAATGACACACTTGAATTTGGAATGGTTGCTTAGTACAAGAAATATAACTCATTTAGTGAGAACAGCGAAACAAAGGGTTAGCAAATGGAGGAATTTTGGTTCATCCTGTTATGTCCTTGCAAAAATTGTATGTAATTTGTACAATTTGTTTTATTTATTTCAAAAAATACAGATATTTGCTATATTTTATATGTGAAACAGGCTATTTACAGTTCAGGTCTGCATTTCTGAGTAATAAAAAGTTGCATTTTTCTAGGTACAATGTGTGCCTTTTGCGTCCCCTTCTTTCCAGCATCCCTTTAAGTATAATAACTTACAAAATCACAGCCCGCTAAAAGTGATTTGTGTTTCCTGCCCTCAGCTATGTTTTTGATCACTGAACAAATCTGGGTTCTAACTGAGCATCCCCAGTTAAATGTTTTATAATCAAGCTGGACCCAGGCTCAGCATGGTAACTTATGAGCATGTCAAGCCTCTCGACACTTGATTCATGCAAGTAAGGACGATTTATGCCGAATGGCTGAATCATAGATCAGTTCAAGCAGTGATGAGAAACATTTGGCCTGCAGGGAAGATTCAGACAGACTCTGGAGAAACTAATATGAATCTAATATTGGTTTGAATGAAGGCCTGGAATACGTTTGCTGGTGGCATTACAGAAGGACAATCTGGGGATACATGTGGAGAGTTAAGAAGGCCAGACCTGATTGAAGAGCACACATCTTGATTTGAAACTTCCTGACACCAGTAACAGGAGGAGGAAGGGTAAGAGTACAGGGAGAAAAATATTCTCTTCCTTAGCCAGGTCATTAGATACTATATTTTGGAAAAAAAGTTAAGAGTTGTCTGACTTGATATTCTTTATTCCTGGTACTATGAATAGAGAGATGGTAGAAAATAGCAATTTAAATAACTTCTTATTGCTGAGTACAGCCTTTTCTTAAAAAAATATTCTGTTGGGACTCACTATTGTGTTGTATATATCAGGATTTAATATTTGGCAAGAATGACTTATCTGTGCTGTTTAGATTGGTAGTGAGCATCCTAGAAAACTATGCAGTGTATCCAGAACCCACTTGGAACAAAACACACCCCATACACCCCTGCTTATGATGTACTGTTCAAATAATAATAATAATAATAATAATAATAATAATAATAATAATATAACTTTATTTTTGTACACTGCCTCTTTCTTCCCAAAGGGACTTGAGGTGCCTTACATGGGGCCAAGCCCAAACAACACAGTTAAAATATAGCACACTAAAATACATAACAGCAGTATAAAACAGAATAAAACCAAAAACATTATAAAAACAGGCATCAAACCAACAAACAATAACAATAAATCAAATTTCTCTCACAGGTGGGTGAACTGTTGCAAAAATGATTTAGGGGATAGGGCTGGTGGATAGCGTACATAAATCATATGGCAGCAGTAATATAGAGAGCAATGTAAGGTGGGTCATTATAGCTTTGTTTTAGCTTAGAAAAATGTTTTAACTCAGAAAAATCTGAATGTTTTGTACAGGAAGAAGGCTCCGAGAACCAATTTTTCTGATATATATATATATATATATATATATATATATACACACACACACACACACACACACACACACACATAAATATTTAAAGTACAGAAAGCCTACCCCTCCATGATCAATTTTGCATAGGCATCCTGATGATGGAGAATTTAATCACCTTGGGGGCTCTTTTCTTTAGAGCTCTGGAAACTTCTTTTAAATCAGTGATTCAAATATTTCTGAATATACTTTCCACATTTATGGGAAATTCATAGGATAACTGTGAATGGAAATGTGAATGCAGATTGCAACTAGAAGCACACTCATAAGTGTTCAGAGGAAATAATATTTACATTGTTGTTGTTCTCTAGTATTGCCTATAAATATGATCTAAATCAAATAGAAGTATGTTTATTTATCACTAATCTTTATTCTTTTGTCTGCTTCTACAGAACAGCTACCAAACAATGTAAAAATGACTGGATGACATTGTAAGGAATTGAAGAAATGCATGACAAACAATGTCATCAGTGACTTTTGATTATGATGGTGGGATATTCCTCCATGCAATGGAGACAATATATTTCTAATTTCCAAATGTTAGAGGAAATGAGACAGAAAGTGATATTGCACTCTTATGTTTATTGCAGGCTTTCTGTTCGCTGCTGTGGAATAAGATGTTGGTTCTAATAGGCCTTCCAGCTAATGTAAATGGGCTTTCCTTATGTTCTTATGTTCTTATTTCAGTTTTTGCTTATATCATACATTATGCAATGAATGCATAAGTGTATACTGAAATCAATCACTTACAGAAATCTGTAGATAGACTGCTTCTCATGCTACCAATTAACAAGCACTATGCCAGTTTTCAATTCCTTATTATTTGTTCCCTGTGATAAGGAAACAGATGGAATAAGAATTTCTAGGAGTGAGGCAGGCTGATAGCATGAGAAAATGCCACATCTGAAACTCACTTCTCAGGAGAAGCCTTTAACAAAGCAACTTAGGGATTGCTTACGTTTCAGAATTCCTGTGGGTTGCATCTCATATGCTAGCCTATTAGTTGCTTTCATTAATGACTGTCAGAAATGGGATCACAAGGCAGAATTTTATGTAATTGCCCTTTTGTTGTATTACTGTCATAATGTCAGTACTGTTCTAAAAGTGGTGAATATAGTCCCAATGGGAGTAAATTAATGATTTCTCCTATACTTGTTCACTAAGTAGCTTTCTGTCATGTTCAGTGCTCACTTCAGTAACTGTAAGAAATAGATTTGACTAAGCAGCAGCAGGTATTCTAAGTCATCTGTTAGATAATATGTAAGCCCCTGCCTATGTGCAAAGCCTTGCTTTTTAATACCCCTTCCTTTATATGCCATCCTGTATGAAATGTATCATTTTCAGAGCTTCAATTCTGAGAACGTAACATTACAAATCTCATTGCTCTTCAATAGACTGTCACATTGATGAACATCGCAGCTATAGAAAGTTAATGAAGTAATTTGCAAGTGGGAAGGGGAAGAGGGGAAAGTTTCAAAATGAGGCACTACTGATACTATTCAACAACTTACTTTCTTTCTTTTTTTCTTTCACTACAAGTGAAGTTAGAGCATAAAGGCTGTAGTCTTAAGCCAAAATGGTGGACTCAAAGAAATGAATTATTTATACTTATTTATTAATTTATTTCTGAGCAAGATTAAATGATGTCATTAAAACCCTGCTTTCATTCATACTTTTTTCTGTTTGGACAGAGAAGATCATTAAGAGGCAAGAGGGAGATGAAATAGCCTTTAGAGTAAAGTGTCACATTCATTCCTTTTTAATACTGGCATTATTATTAGTCAGAGCAGAGATGAGCAAGATTTAAGAGCCTTGCCCGAAAGCGATAGTCCCATTGCTCTTATGCTTCATTGTCGAAGGCTTTTGATTTAAAATTGAATACTATGAATACTATTCAAGCCACTTTCATGTCAAGTGTTATTTATATTCCCAAGCATGTTGAGATGCCATTTGCTGCCTTATGGAGTGAAGAAAGAAGGATGTTGCTTCAAAGAACACATGGTAACAAAGCCCTGCTGAGATTCAGCACTGATTCAGAAGCCTGCCTCCCATAGCATTGCTGCCAAAGGCATTGGAATCTGCCCAATGCCAACAAACTTTGGCAGAGACATGAGTACACTACCCAGGAACAAACACTGAGAGTAAAGCCTATTGCTACAGAATATTGCTTAGTTGTGGCAGCAGGCTAGAAATGGGCAGTAAGATATAGATTCCATGCTGGGAGTGTCAGAGTAGTATTGAGCATGGGGGAGTAGCACTGAACATTTCAGCAACCTACATTGCCAGGAAGCAACCCTCAAGCATGAGAACTGACTGACTGTCCAAGGATGGGGAAAATGAGGGAGAGACAAGGACTGGGGAGTTACAACTGAGATCAGGTCCATTTGGCCCCAGGTTGTTATGGGAATGAAGAACTGGAGAAGTTGGAATGTTATCTACTGGGGGATGTGACTGTAATAAAAAAAGATTTGATTTGCTTTGAATTATCTTGTAGTTTGCTCTAAAAACTTGTAGTTGGCTGAATAAAACAATGTTTTTGCACAAAAAAGCCTTCCCAAAATGGGAGTTTTTTACACTTGTGAAAGGGTGAAATATATTTAATGCATTTCAGCCTATCAACTCTCTACAGGTTGCCAGCTCCCCATCACTAGCTGGGGAAAATCTTTAAGTGAAGCTGTAACACTATCCAATATCAACATATCTCTGGGGAAAAACTGAATTATCTGAAAACACCTGAAAACAATTTACTTAACATTGTTAGTAGTTACATATTCACATCATCTTTTATCAGTTAACCTTTGTACAATCACATTATATTACTTCTACCAAATTTGAAATGAATGGAAATATTTTGAATCAGTTAGTAAACTACACAAGACGACACATGCAAAGACTATTCTATCAAATTTAATCAAGCAAAGTTAAATATCTTCAACATTGTTGTCATTTTGCCATTACACCAAGGCGCACAAAGCCCCTTTCTATGTCTATACCGAAATACAATATAATTCTGTGATTGTGAAATGTAACAACATTTGTTTTGGAGGAATAGGTGTCTAAGGCTGCATCAACACTGCAGAATTAATGCAGTTTGACATCACTTAAATTGCCATGTTTCAATGCTATGGAATTGTGGAAGCTGTAGTTTAATAAAGTCTTTAACCTTCTCTACAAAGCCAGTGTGATGGTGTCTCACTAAAATACAAATCATAGGATTCTATAGCATTGAGCCATGAAAGTTAAGATTATGTCAAATTGCATTAAATCTACAATGTAAAGCCAGCCTTATGGTGCTAATGACCTCTAATCTCTTATTGGAAATATAAAAGAAAGCCTTGTGGTAATATGAAGATTAACAGATGTATTGCTCATGGTTAGAACCCATCTCACTTAATGGATAAAGCGTTATCCTCAGCTAACAGATATATACACCAGATCTCAAGAAACAATAAATCTGTATGATTTTGAGGTGACAAAAGATCTTTCCTGGTAAGCAAAACAAATTATTATAAGCAAAATATTATAAATATCCTAATATAGGATTCATATTAATGAAATCTACTTTGGGCAGGATACATAGAGAGACAGAAAGTCCTTCATTCTTACCACTGCTTAATGGCCAACCTTGATATATAAATGGATTTGATGGAAGCCTCATTGGTCACTGATCCAGTCTCCATTCCTAGTATTAGAATAATATAGTGAAACGTGGAGACATCAGAGAAGAAAGAGGCATATAATACCTCATTCATTCATTTACAATACTTGTCATTACATGAAGCTAAGGAGGGATCTGATTCCTAGCATTATCACATAGCAACCATAACATATTATCCATAATGTAAAAAAAAAAAACCTTTAGAAAAAGAAGAGGGAAAAAGATACTCTTCTCTTAATTCTACTAACATTTGCTTGTTTCATTTGCTTGTTCTTTATCTTTTGCAACAATGCAGGTTGTTTTAGTTGAGAAATGCAGTTCTAATACCAAGGAAACACAGTGATGCAAAACACAATCCAAACCTTGTATTTTCTATAAATACTAGAGAACTACTGCAGAACAAATGACAAAGCAACACACACCCACTAAAGTACAAAGTGGGAGTTAATTTGATTTAGTGTCGTTGAAAGATCAATGTTTTCTAATGTATTATTCTATCAATGTTGATTGGTGAATTGATCACATTTTGGCATGGACTGTACTTTAATTGCTGACAAATCCAGACTAATCTGCCCACTTGGTTTCGCTAGAGTATAATCACCAGGCACTAACCTCATCACATGGAGGTTGAGAAGCTAAGGGGCAGCAGGGGGCAGTGGGAGAAACCATGGAGAAGTGTATCGCTTTGTTCCCTTAACATTGTTGGTTGTGGCCTGCCATCCCATTACGTTTCCATGCTGTCCCTGCCTTCCTCCCATGCTGTCCCTGGCTTCTTCTATGTGGAATCAGATAGTCACTTGACTCCTCAGGGCTCCATGTCTCTGTGATACTTGTATGCTGCTGCCATGGAGCTCAACAGAGAGAGCCCAGTCCTCCCGGAAGTAGCCCTGCATCATTTGATGGCTCCACGCAGAAGCAGAGAAAAACCATCCATGTGATGAAGTTGTATGTATGATCAGTAGCATGTGATGAGTTTTTATGTATGATCAGTACTCTCTCAACAATGCTCTGTGTTGATCTGCATATGTGCTTGTGTATTCAAAAGATAGAACTGTCCCATCATCGTGAGCATCTGCTCTGAACCTGATTTACATTACCAGATTTGTCGGTTAATTTTGAAATTCCAGTTGATGCCCTATATCTCAGACATAATTAAGATGTCTCTGGCCACTATCTTCCCTACCACCACACAAGAATTCCTATAAGCCTGCTACTTTTGCCAACAGAGGATTTTCTAATGTGTTGAGGAGCAGAGTGGTAATCCCCTCTGGGAAAGAGCAGGCAAAATAATAACAACAACAACAAACAACAACAACAACTTTATTACCTGCCTAGAGAGACCTCAGCAGTTTGCTCTTTCCTGAATCTATTGGGAAGTGCTAGATTTCACCTCTTTCTCATCTCTCCACTTCCCTTCCTATGCTGAGTGCAAACAACATCTAGAGAAGAATATAATTTATCTGACATAAAAGTTTCTGGATATTGAATATTGGACTTGTGTGCAATATGTGTGCTTTGCCCCGTGCATAATTTCTGCTGGCTCTGCATGAACATCTATATTATTTTTCATCAACTCTTTTTCCTTAAAAAAAATCTAGTGGTCTACACCAAACTTTAAAATACCACATTTCCTCTTTTCTTATGTCACCTTAATTTTCAGGGGAAGGGTAGCATAAAATGAAATTTCAAAGTGTTACTATAAATCACACATTAATAAGTAATATAACAGTCAAGTGAAATTGGTCATTTTTAGATATTAAGCTGAAATTAATATTAGAGGACTTGATCAGCTCAAACACTGGAAACTTAGTTTGTCACTTATAAGGTCTCAGTAGGGTCCTATGATTTAGTACTTTATGAAATCTTTTCTAAATCACCTTTGTGTATAATGAAATCAAAACGTACTCTGTCTACAGAAGATAAATAATAATTAATTCTTCAGCAATCATTCTGATCAGATAGACAATTGCCACTGCATCTTTATTTTGTTGTGTTTATTACAAATCTGCAACCTAAAGACAGGAAAATTTATCTTCTGACTAGTAATGTCTTTGGCATTTAAATTAGGAGTTCACAGCAGAATTCAGTAGAGAAAATGAACTGAAATCATTTCACAGCTAAATATAAGAGCGTGTTGAGGAAGAACACTTGGACAATTAAGCAATTAAGCTTGAGCCACTCCCTGAATGGAGTATATCATGAGGAGTTTTCTTGATGTATTCAGGTGATCAGATAATTGAGAAGAGATTGGATGGGACTTTTATACTACAGGACTTGTTGAAGTTCTGGACCATTTACTACAAGACTTCTTGCATCAAGGAAGAAGCAGAGAATGCATGATTTTAATGCATTGGATTTTGTGAGTTATTTTGCTGCAATGGACTAAGTTTATTTTCAAGGCTGGTTATTTTGTAAAGCTGCATATTTATCTCTGACTACTCAAGAGTAAATTTTGTGTTTACTTTTACTCTGTCTCTGTGTGATTCAACAAGAGAGCTGGGGCTAGGAAGACTGCTGGGTAGTTTCTGCATAGACTGATAAACAGCAACAGGCTGGAGGGTTCTGGGAGTTATATCCAATGAGGTAATGCTTCTACTCTATTTATTAACTTAGAAGGACAAAAACCACTTCTTGAGAGGAAATATTTTACCTTTCTGTTTGATTATTGCATAATACTTTTCTTGCTAGACCTTGGAGCACTTTCTTGTATGCCATTAATATATCCCATTAAATCACGTTCTATATAAAGAATATTACTCCCAAATTTATAAGATATTGATCAAACAGAACTGAGAAATATTTTATTCTCTAAAAATAGTTATGCACATTTGTACTTACAAAAGAATTAGCAGTTAATATTTTTACATGGTTAATATTTCTATGCTTCATAACATAAATTGACGTGGCATCACCTATAGAAAAACTCAGCAAAACTGATTAAGTGGTCATAGAAGCATGAATCTGAATACATGAAGTATAGTGAGCTTTATTATTTTCAGTGACCACCACTAGATACACAAGAGAATCAATTTATATTGTGCTCATGATTCAGAATTAGTGAACTAAGCATATCAGCTAGCGTTCTGTTAGGTATTTACAAGATTGTAAACTGATGTATGATCACATAAAGGTGAATTGTGAAGTTGGTTGATGGTCATATTCTCAAGAGGTAAACAGACATAGCTGTGTTTCCAAGCTCATTGTACAAATGCTGCTCAATGCTCTCAGTGTCTTATGTGTCCCAATGAGCATCACAACACATTGCCTATTTGGGACATGTTCTGCAATTCAGTAGAGAAAACGAACTGATATCATTCCCCAGCTAAATATCAGGGCATGTCCACACATCTTGTACAGTACTCATTTGAGCATATCACAATTCTCTGGCATGGTGGTGTATCATGTCAACAACATAGTTCAGACATCATAAACTTACATGCCATAGCCTTTTAAAGGAACTTATTTGTGCTTCTTTCTTCATTAAATTAAAAACTGGACCCCAGCTTTTAATTTATTTTTATGTTCCTGAAGCACTCCTCAGAGATCTCCCAGAAAAAGGTGAATCTCACCTTTAATGCATACCCCATCCTTTATTTAGGATTTACAGGAATCATATGGAGAAAACAAAAATATTTCAAAACAACTCCAAACTAAAATAACACAGCTTAAATAGTATAAAAACATATTAAACACAAGAAGATAAGACATATTAAAAGGCTATGATGAAATATCAGTATGATGTAGTGTTTGAGAATTGAACTTCCAGGAGAAGAGCATGTAATTTGGATATCTGTAACATGGGGACTGCCTGTATATCAACCTGATTGGGGGAAACCCTGAATCCGAGAGAAACTCTTGAGTTGTTCTGGCACTACCAAAGATAATAATACTCTCCAAAGGACTACAATGGGAGCTCACCTGCATTCACCCCTCCTGCTGGCACTTTCATTTTTGTGGTAAAACAGAAAGTAACTAGAGCCGTTGTTCCATCACTGTACATTGGGGGGAGACTAGTGACTAAGATAAATTACTCTTGCTTCCATATTCTTTTTCTTTCAGCTTTTGTAGAGAGAGAGAAGAGAAGGGAGAAGAAAAGATTAGGATGGTGTCATTTGATATTTGATCTGGCTTTCATCTAGTTAATGTAATATTTTTCCGCCATCTTCCCTAGTTCTTGTTTCAATTCATTTTCCTCTCTCAGAATCAATCTTTTGCCCAGTATTTTTCCTACTAGTACATGTGCATGTGAGTGTGAGTGTGAAAGAGAGCGAGCAAGCAAGCAAGCTCTGCTTTAATTCTTCATTGCTGTTTTAGTCTCAGTTTTTGGTGCATGTTCCATCCCCCTTATAGCAGGGAACACCTTCCTTATTACCATAAATTTCTTTCAACTCAAATTAATCTTTCCTTCAGTATTTTTCACTGTAGTATGCAAATACCATATCTATAATTCTATTCTATTGCTCCAAGTCTTTTGTGTACATCTTCCTTAATATGTTAAATAGTTAACTCTTAGCCTTAAAACCGATAAAATAAAATGTATTGTTTTACATGAATTCACTATGCTTCCTAACCCTTTAATGCATACATTACATAGAAAGCATGTCTCAGAGAAGTACCTTTTCCATTAAATCTTTTCAATCCATTTCAATTCAAATTTGATATATATCTATCTTTGCAGTGTTTCATTTCTACGTGTTATGCATCCTGTTCTCATTTGTGTATTGTTCATTATCACTATTACACTCAGCTACCTTTAAGTCAAATAAACAATTCCTTTCTAAATAGTATTATGGCTCAATATGATACAGCACTTTTTGCTGATCTGAGCAAAATCTAACAAAACTTTAGAAATTGAAGCCACAGCAATTTAAATTTGGTTGGTTCATATATAATAATCTAAATCTACATTCTTTTCCATTCTCATTACATTAATATGAAATTTAGTTCTTTCCAACAAATACTTATAAAGTAGACATGCTAGTTTCAAATTGTCTGAAAATATAAGGAATGTTTTCAGTGAAACTGGAATGGTCAGAACACTAAAATATTATGGTCTATATAGAGTCATGAACATTGTAACTATTAAGAAGAAGAAGAAGAAAAAGGACCTTATTTTTGCATCCTGTCACCATCTCTCTGAAGGGACTCAGGCCGGCTTACATGGGGACCAAACCCACCCAAATAGAATTAAAATATAACACAATAAAAATCCATATAAAACATAATAAAAACATAAAGCATCATACAACCAGTATCCAACCATAGTGGACATTTCAGAACTAAGGGCAAGGCAAGGGCTTGTGCAATACAACTGTAAGGACAGGGCTGATAGAAAAATGCAAGTGCCATAAGTTAAAACTGGCAGGGCCAAGACAGTTAGTGCAATACAACTACAGGGGCAGGGACAATAGTAAAGTGCAAGAGCAGAAAATTAAGTTATGGCTAGAAAGACAATTCATCTAGTGAACCCATTAATCAAAGGCACATTGGAACATCCATGTTTTTAGGTCTTTACGGAAAGTTGACAGGGTGGGTGCTAATGAAATCTCCCTGGGGAGAGAGTTCCAGAGGCAGGGGACCACCAATGAGAAGGCCCTCTCCTCACCAACCAAGGCATCCGCAGCAGATCTTAAAGCTCAAGCAGTTTCATAGGGGAAGATGTGATCACAAAGATAGGCTGGACCCAAACTATTGCCATAGTGTGCACTATATATATATATATATATATATATATATATATATATGGAAATATTGAAAATGGAAATACTTCTTTATTTTGATTAATCAGTGTTCCAAAATATAGAGATTAAACCTTCTTTGCCTATTTTTTTCATATGAAACTTGCTGATAAAATAATCCTATTAATATATGTTAATGTATGTTCTGTTTTTATCACCTATGCTAAAATTTTGATTTTGGGTTATTTTAGCATTTTGCTAGAGCCAATACTGGTATGAGTATTGGACTAGGACTCAGATATCAGGATTCAAACAGAAACCCAATGGGTGATGTAGGGCAAGCCACACTTTCAGCATCAGAGGTTGGAAATGATGCAGGCACAAAATAACAAAATTGTGTTAGTAATCAATTTTAAGCAACAAAACTATATATCTAATTATCAACTGAAAATAATATTTCTATGATTTTGTTTAATCATTCTGCTCACAGCCAATTGATAGTTAAAAGGTGGGTGAAGATCAATTCATTTCAGTTTTCAAATATAGTTTTAAGTGTAGTTTTTTTGTGAAAACATCATATTCTTGGGAAGACCTGGTCCATGAGGATTTTGGTTATTATTCCCTTAGATGGGAGCCATTAACTGCTGGATGTAATATCTCGTGTATATGTGTTTTAAAACACCCCCAAGCTTTGAGTCTCTCTTCCCCTCAGGATCATCTCTCAGATATTAGATTAAATTTACCATGAATGAAGACATCTTTTATCTTAGTAAAATAAATTTTAGTTTACAAAATAGATCTGCAACCAGTGAAATTGGACTCCATACTCCAGTCTGCTAGTGAAGATGGCTACCCACTAGCAGACCAATAGCAAATGCATCTTATGCTCGTCTGCAAAATTTGCTGTGTAGGAGTGATTGCATTTGAGGTTAGTAGTATATTTGAATGCAAATTATCAAACCATGAAAAATGAAGCATCTATTGGCTATAAAAATAAATTAGAAGGCCTTGCTTTGCTGGCAAAACCATTTGAGCACCATCGTTTATAACTATTCATGGTACCATTAACAGATGCCTTTGCTTGTACTGTGAGCTGTCTTATGATATTGTTGTATCGTACAGCATGTTATATTGAAAATGAATACAAGCAACTTTGTTTTAGAATATAATAAAATCAGGCCTGATGTAGAGACCCTATGGGAAATTATACAATAATGTTACCTACATAACTAATTTTCTTCTTATGAAATCATGGCTCCCACTACACTTTTAGAGCTATTCAAAGTATTGTTTAACATCACTGTTTCCATGTTAATATCCCAATAAATCACAGAAATATAATACTTCATGTGAAAAGTGAGATACACCAGGGGAATCATAAGTTTTCTTTTCTAAATTAAAGTGGGATAAAATGAATGTTGAATGTACTCATGTTATTCACTGGCACATAAAGTACTATTTCTCTGAGAGCTGAGCTGCATACTATACTCAAAAATGTAGGTTTATTAGAAAGCATCATGCTACAAGGAACAAGGTAAGTTTCTATTGTATTATGAAATGGGAAGACAGAGTGAAATTCCCTTTAATGACTGTTCAGCCATGGAATTCTTGAGCAACCTCTTCAGGAAACCGAACACTGTAATTCATGTGGGAAATAATATATCTAGGCAAATAGCAAGTCCTAAGAACAAACATTGTTCTAGAGATAAATTTGATTGCAAGTGCCCCTGGGTTTTTGATGAATTTAAAAAAACCTATTGAAATTAAAAGTAATTTTAGAATGGTCTATTATTCTCCTAAATAATTCATTAGACCCTACAATTAATGAGTCAACGTGAATGATGTTTATTATTATGTTAAACATGATTCACCTTAAGGGGATTTATTTTCAGTTATCATGCTGTTGGAATGTAACCTGTACACCACCCTGAGTCACCTTCGGGCTGAAAAGGGCGGAATAAAAGTGTGGTAAATAAAATAAATAAATAAATAAATAAATAACCTCAATGAATTTGGATTGTACTTGTTTGAGAAGTGGTTCAGAAGCAACAGAACATTTGCAGATTTAGTAAACAGATCTTGGTGTTAAAGGACTTTGGATGCATATTGAAAAACAAACTGAAAGTGTGGCCACCACTAAACTGTCAGTCCCCAAGGCAACTTGGGAGCTGCATAGCGACTACACTGTCAACTTTCAAATCGGATTGGTGGCTGCCTGGTTTGGCACCACTTGGCCACCACCCATAGTTTGCCACCTCTAACTTACCTTAGTAATGCCCACCAGGGCCCAAAATTGTAGCAGACACTGCTCAAAGCCTAGAATAACACTTCCCCACCCTCCTCTCCCTCCCATCTCAGTATACTAAGTTAGAGCGGGGCAAGATAGGTTCCAACCCCTCTCCTGGGCTGCTTGAGGTCAAAACTGCATGTAATCAACTGTGCCTCCTAAATCAACAGAAGTAGCACTGTTGATTACACAGGCTCAAAGTAGCTGGTCACTCTGTTGGTTTGGAAAATCTCCAGAGTATCCAGCGACTTGAGGTAATGCAGGTCAAGGCTGTATTGCACCAGATCAGCTCTATGCATTGTGTAATGACCACAGCCGATCTAGCACCCTGAACTGTAAACAGTAACTGAAGACACACCCTAGCTCTGCTTTGTCCATATTAAAGATGAGCAACCTAGTGACCTCATCACATGAGGTCCTTTTTGGTGGCAGGTGCCAGTTTACCTATACTTTTTTTGGAGGAGCCTACCAGCTCCCCTCCCAAGACATAGAACAACTTCTGTCAGGGCTCCATCATAAAAGTTTCTGCCGTGGCAACAACAAAGGAGGCTTCCCATGTTGAATAGAACATGGGGAAGTCAGGTGACAATGCTTCCCTCCGTGGGATGGAGACTTGGGTGAGTTGGGCGATGAGGTGCATGGGGCAACAGGTTCCCCACACACCCTGATGGACACCATTGCATTTGCCTTGATGCATGGCAATTCTGGTGGCCTATATGATGAGGGCATAGATCTTGTGAAATTACAATTCATATTAATCCTAGCCAGAATATCCAAAGGTGCATGAGAATGAGAACTGAATCTCAACAGCACTCATCATGTGCACTGCTAGTTCTGAAACTAGAAGCTTCAGAAATGAAATTTTCCAACCCTATCTAAAAGGACTAATGAGTAAATCTAGATCAATTATATGCAAATCACTTATATTCTATACTGCTTGGTTATGGCCAGTTAATTCCCAATTTGATGTTCTATATTCTATTGTTGTTGTTACTTGTACTAGATACCTAGCTTTGGAACATCTAGTGTTATTTTGAGGTAGCAGAGAGAAAGAGGGCTTATTGTCCTATTTAATTCTGTGGTCTAGATTCCATTTTGCTTGATTAAATAAAATTTAGGCCAATAAACCAATTTGTGAAACTTTAAGTTGCCACAAGATTCTTCATGTCATTTGTAATTTGGTCCTATCTTATAACATTGTAATAATGAAAAACTAGAGGCAAGGTCATGAAAGGTTATGTGTTTACTTCAATGATTCTGTGCCCCACTTCATTGGTAAAATTGTTTTCCAAATACTTTGAGTATTTTCATTAAAACACTAATTGGCTTTAGATTCACCACTGTGGTTAATGGAATATGAGTACTGCATATGGACAGTGAGTTTACTGTATTTTGCATGTCATATTTTTCTCAATGTACTTTTAAGGCCTATTATTTTCCTCGCTATTCTGTCACTGCAACAGCTTTACTGTGTCTTAAAAAAGATGTATTATTTATGCTTCAAGTAGCTTCAACAGCAGAGACAACCAGACGACCACACTTTTCTTGACAAGTGAAGATTAATTTGTGAACCTACATGAATACACCAAGATTTCATGGATGTTATAAAAATTAATAGGAACCATCACAAAACATTTTGAAAAGTGTTTAAATTTGAAAATATGAAAATTAAACCCGCTCTATTTTTCCACCTCAATTTTAGGAAAAGAAATTGGAATAATTATTTGTGGCTACCTGTGTTATGCTTTAGAACACAATAAACCAGGGCTGTGTATGACAAATGTCTTGAGGGCAAATTTAGGATAGAAAATCATCTTGTACCAACTAGTGACCAATAATTACCAATTATTGCTGTTAGAATAAAGCAATAGTATAAGGTATTTCCCATATATCACTCAGTTCTTTGCTACATTATCTTTGACTAGCCATAATTACATATATATTTCCATAGCTGTCTAACACCAGTAGCATACATTTATTGTCAATTTCAACTTATGGCAGCTCTGTGGATGAGAGATCTCCAAGCCACCCTCAGGGCTGCTGATAGAGTGCCTTAGAGTTCACTCATTCATTGAGTCTACCTGGAATGTGTTTTCTCTCTCTTTTCTACTGCCTTCTAACTTATCAAGCTTTATTGGAGTTGTTTGTGAATCCAATAACAGATGAATTTACTTTAAACACTTTTGATCCTTGTTCCCCAAAAAGCACTATGCAGAATTCTACTAAGGACCTCATCACATTGATGTTTTTCTCCATTTTCTCTCCATTTTAGCATGCTGGCAAGACAGAGTCCCTTGAAGGCCACACCATGATGCACAGCCACTTCTGGTGGCCACCCATCCATCTTGCGAGTGCCACAATGAAGAGAAGACTCCAGGGCAGAGCGAAAGCAAGGAAAAGCAAAAGAAAATGGGGAAAGATCTTGGGATGCCTGCCCATCTCCGAAGTCAGACCTTGCCAGGAAAAAGCAGGGTAAGACTGTTTTCCCATTCTTTCTAACACTTTCCCTCACTTTCCCCAGCTTCCCTCCTGTCCATCTGAACCCATTGATTGGCATGTTTTTGCTTAATTCATATTGGAGTTAATCCAGCAAATCAATTTCTGAAGAGTGAATCAATACACTTCATTCAATTGCCTTCTGCATTTTGTACTAAAAATAAAATTTAAATCTCTAGTTTTTGTTTGTTTGTTGGAGGAGGATAAGTTAACAACCCGGTCTTCTTTGCAATCCCAAGACAACATACATGTATATGAAGTCTCTAATATAAAGCTTAGAATCAAAACAAGCAAATAAAGTTGCATGTAACATGAGTGCAGATAGAAAATTTGGGAGAAGATAGGAAATGCATCCTTTTTTCATGCCTTTTAGCTTCATAAATACCAGACTAGCTATATGTTTTGAGAGTCATCCCTCCAGGAAATCCTTGCATACTACAAATTATTAAAAGATGGCATATTAATACTGATTAATTTCTTGAACCATAGTGTGCAAGTGTAATAACTTCATTGTAGCCTGCTAATTGAAATCTAATAAAAAGATGCTATTGCAGCTCCATTGACACTCATTTTTCTTATGCTGACATAAAACCCCTACAGATTCTTTAAAGTTGTAGGCTCTGTGTTGTGAAAATTAAAAACAACCTTTGAAAAAAGTTAAAAGGAAATATAGCTGGTCTAATCATGTATTTTGGTCTTATATGGTGAATGTCTTTAAAATATATATATATGATAATTTTGGCACTCATAGTCAAATTTGATTGACTTCTTCATAGTGGTTGCTATTGTTTTATCAAAAGAAATAATAACACTATGCAACATGATTTTTGTTCCTAGGTTATAAATGTCATTTCCTAATAGGTTCTATCATAAAAACATGAATAAAGGTTTATTAGACTGCAAAAACTTTATTTTTGCAAGACATCCTGCAGCATATTTTGCTATAGTTTTTCAGTAAACATCTCATAGAGTATCGACCTATTCAACATAGGGCCCTTCTACACAGGCCCTAAAATGTGGAAGAAATCCAGATAAAAAGGGGTGGCAGCTAAATTACTTTTGCTTAAAATGCACCCTGGATCACATTAATGGCTGAAAAACATGTGTTAGAAAGTGCATTTAAAATCCAATTTTGGCTGGAAAAATGTGTATATTTACATGACTGTATATCCCTGCACTCAAGGAAAAGACATGATTTCATTCCTATATGCTGGTGTGGACTTCTCCGCCATGTGTGCATAATTTTAAAATCCTGAAGCAGCTGATGATGGCTGTAAATAATTGGAGCCACAGACACACAGGTGATTAAACAGAAACACAATTGGAAAGCAATTCCTATGATAACTCTCCATAACCATTCCTTTGTTCTGATGTTTATAAAATTAAACAGAGCTTGAATTTTCACAGTGGGCACCAGCATGGCAGGTAAGTGACCCCAAATGGAAACGGGGTTCAAGAGGGAAAAATTAGAGGCAACAGGAAGGTTGGAGAGATAATGACAAGAAATCTGCTTATATACATATTCAGATATCCACATAAGCACTTATAAAGTCCAGCTCATCTGGGAAAGTCAGTTAAAAAAAATTAAAAGCCAGCTTTCAGAAGATGTCCCTCATCCATCTTGCAGATTTCTAACATCTTCTACAAACAAATATGTCAGGATGCCATGGGAGCATTTACCAGGACTGACAGCTCTGCATTTGGACCTGCTATCAGGTACTGCAATTTTCTTGCCCCACCTATTGGTCCCAAATTATAAAGCTTGAGTTGTGAAAAGTATCTGCATGTTGTTGGTGAAAACAGCAACACATCTATTTTTAGTAGACAGCTTGCACTGCAATTCATCTGCAACTTTATGTTCACATTTCATTACAGGCTCCATCTACTCTGTATTTGAAACTGCATTATAATGTCAGTTTAGACTCATGTAATGCTGTTTAACTGCATTGAATTGCATTATGAGTCTACACTGACCACACAATACAGTTTCAAACTACATTATATGACAATGTATAAATGGGACCATAGTGAATAGTGAGACAATTATTTTATAAATGTTATTTATTTTTTTTTACCCAATTTATACCCCATCTTTCTCTATCCAGGAGACTCAAGGCAACTTACATAAAATTAAAATTAAATTAATTCAGCATTCAAAACATTTTAAAACATTATATTCAATATAAATCACGCCACGAAGTGATCTTCATTCCCATTGTTTCCCTGATATTTTATATTTGACTTCCCTAGTTGGATGAAAATATAGGATATGTTCAGCATGGCTTTAGAAGAGTCAATCCCTTAAGTGGTGAAAGACATCTGCTTATAGCATGTACTTTTACTCACTTGCATTTTCTATGTTTTGTATTCTGATTAGTTATTGGTAAGTCAACACAGACTTAATTTGAAAGTCTGATTTTGAGGTGTGTATTTCATATTGCTGGAGGGAAAACCTATTAATCCCAGGAAATACTTTTAATGTCTAATTTGACACTTTCTTAAAAGCTGGCATGATATGGACAAGCTCTATGGTCATATAGATGTTTTCAAGTAGAAAAAGCCATGAGGTAGGTAGGTTTGTTTACACTGATAAAAAGATTCCATTTCATCACATTTTGGTCCACAGTGACCCTGTTAACACCATGGGTATTGTGGTGACACTGCAATAACGACACATATTTCTCCCTGGCAAACTCACTCCATTATATGAGGGTGGTCCACATATCTAATGCTTCACTTTTCTTGGCCACATTGGTGTAACCATTCCACTTTTTCCCGCCATAATGCATCAGATTAAGTCCTTAGGCATAAAAAAAAAACCTCATTCCAAGAATTTTATATTTCTGGATTGCAGCGGCTACAAAATAAGTATTATTTTTTCATTTGTATTGACAAACCCTGTATCTTTTATTATTATTATCCAGAATCATCATCATCATGTTCATGTATACCCTGCTTTTTCTCTCCACAGATACTCAAAGCTAGACACAAAAAAGAATGGAATGAAGGAGTACTTAATGCTGATATTCAATGCAAAAGATAAAGGTTATCCCAAAGAAGTCTGTAAACCAACAGCCAGGACTCAGTCTGTAATTTGAAAACCCAGCCTCTACCTGCCATTGGATTGAAGCATACTATTAGTGCTCATGCACACTGTCAAACAGCTCATCCCAAATTCAAGTTAAAACAACAATGAAAATAAACCATAGCTGCCTGATTTCTAGCTTCCCAGACTGTGCATATCACACACTCACAAGAGAACTTGTCTGATCCAGACTGGAAATTGCCAAATAATTTCCAGTAGTGCCATTGACTGTGTGAGAGGTGTGAGTGGAGGAGGCTTTATACCCAAACAACCCAAGTCCTGAAGGCATGTGGTAGACCTGATCCAGATCCAAGACAATACAACCTCAACTTATCCCAAGTGGTGCTAAAATGGCTTAATTGGCTCTCGGGATCCAGCCTTCCCCATAAAGATGAAGGTCAATGAAAAGGGGAGAGGAGGAGTGCCAGGAGTTTTTAGACTTTCCAACTCCACCCCAATGTCCTTCATCATGGCATACATCACTGTGACATAATTCTTCTGAATTCTTCCCCATGAGAGTCTAGAAAAGAAGCCTACAGCACAGAAAGACATATGTGGAAGCTGAATTAGCAAGTTCTGAAAGTGCCATGTTTTGAAGATATTCCATAAGTGAAGAAGGTAAGATGGCCAATCAGATTTTTATGTGGTCTTTGGGATGTGACACTAGTAATTCCTAAGTTTTGTATTCGTGCATTCAAGTATATGAATATAACATTCAACTGTTGATACACTTTGATGCATAGCACCAACAGAAAACAGGAGATAAATAGTTGCAAGGACAATAGAAAAATAAGGCACTTTGAAACTGCTGATTTTTTTTTTAAAAAATCCTTGGCACAGTGTTAAAATTTCTCACTTCAGTGAATTTAATTAGAAATATTATTTTCCCTTATGCCATTTACTGAAGTCTTAGATTTTCAGTCTTTCTTAGATTTTATGTCTTTTTCTGCACCTCTTAAATACCCTAGAGAGGCATATGGTTTGTAATTCTTAATGGCTAATTGGAAAACATCCGTTATGAGACCACACTGTGTGACTAGCATAGTATAATCAATTTTATTTGTAAAATTAAAAGATCCTAAAAAGTCAACAGATGGCAGCAGATATGCTTCTGAGAAAAATTGTTAATCTTTCTTTCCCTCTGTCCCTTCCTACCACTCTCCCTATTCCTCTCTCCTTTTTTTGCAATTAAATGCATAATTTGAATTTCATTCTTTTTTCAAATATCTTTTGCATATTTGCAACTAAATTAAGTAAGTTAAACCGAGAGATAGTGCCTTGCACATATTGTCAGAAACCTCAACCCCAAATACTAGCGATGTTAATTCTCAGTCTAAACTCAAGCTGATAGTCCAACAGAGGTGCAAACATTAACAGGATAACACAATAGGGAAGCCAACTGTCTGTTCCAGGATGTCCAGAATACAAGGTTGGATCAGAATCCATAGATGAGGTCCAAGGTTGGTCTAGGATTCAGGGAACAAGATAGCAAGGTAGAGTAGCTTCTATAATTGATGTTGCAGTCAGCAACAAGGTACCAGGCTTTAATTTCTTAAATCCTACATTCCCAGATGTTGCCTGTTGCTGGCTTTCTTCTCAGCTAGTCTCAAGGACCTTCATAGCTGAAATCTTTCTCTTTGCAGGTTCATGAAAGCTGGAATAGATAACTCTTCATCAGCCTGCTCAGAGGAACTCACTTGCACTTGTTCTGCAGGCTAAGTAGTAGTAACTCCTTCCATGGGTGCTTCTTCAAAGCTTGGGTGAGGGAGCTACTGGGCACTGCTGAACTCCAGTTTGACTGCTGAGCCTTCTACCAGCATGCCATCCATGCTTACCAAGCTATCAATGACACACACTGAGAGCTGAATCCAAAGAACCCAAGATTTGAATCCCAAATTGTTTAAGATTAAAATGTGAACACTTGTGTTATACAGGTTCTACACAGTTAATTACAGTATGGCCAGAATCAACATCAGTGAGCTGCCAGGATCCCGATGCCTAAACAGGATCTACTATGAGCTCTCCTCGGTGACTCTTCTGCTCTGATTAGGGCAGAATTGATTATTCCAATTACCCACAGTGTACATGATATGATACATCTTCATGAGATTATGTGGAATTACAATGACGTAGTTCAGATTTGAGGACCTCATTTGAAGATCTACAGTCACCACTTCCAGGAGAAGTATTACTACCAAAGTCCCTACCAAATGATATGGACTCAGCTTTGGAGAACTGCGGAGTGGGAGGAAAGGTGGCGTGCAAGTGTATTACTCTATGGATGCCATGGCGATGGATTTCTACTCTAGTTAGTTTTAGTTGCAATGCCTCATAGTGCTTAATTAAAGATCATTGCTAATGGAACCTGGTTTTACTGTTTCTCATTTGTTTCTTTGACATGATTTGTTTTCAAAAAGAAAAATAATTACTATAATATATTGGACAGTGGATGTGATATCTATTGCCCTTCTATCCATCTTATTATCAACTCAGCATTCAAAACAAAATATGAGGCCGACAGACAAAAGCAACACTTGAACCACTCCTGCCATCATCACTCCTGCATAGCTTTACAAGTATGCTTAAAAAGGAATGAAGCTATCCTTCCTTAACTTACAACTGCAATAGTAATGTACTTATACAATAATTATTAGAATAACAGATTCATTACAATTTATCAGTTATTTGTCATTAGTCACTTCTAATTTAAGATATAAGCATTGCTTTCAGCCTTTTAGCAAATTTAATTTGGCCCATAGTTTAGCCACAATCTTAATAGCCCCATTAATTTAAATGAAATTTGAAGTCTGAATAAGGGCTTATATAGCAAAGTGAAAATAGCTTTAAAATATCACATTTCAGAGTTCCTTTCAATAAGCATGAACAATTTATATTCTCATGCATTGTACAGTCTGATCTGAATTTCTAAAACTGAGACTATTCCTTAAAGAATATTAATAATTAACATTTTAAAAGGTGCATGGCAACAATCTGTTGCTGTTTATTTCTATTTCACACTCTAATTCTATTAGAGCAATAATGTAATCATACCACACTTCAGGGTGAGTGGCTGGGTCAGTAGAAGAGCATGGAGGTCAGACATACAGCATGACCAGAATTTTCAAGCAGAATGGGATTTCTATTTTTCAACATTTATCCAGTATGAGCAGAGCTGTAAATTAGAATGATAATCATTTCCAAATGAAGTGTGGAGGCCCCAAGGTTCCATTTTTTTTGGTCATTTGTTTTGCAAAAGGGGGATAAAATGATCCTAAAACCACTTGCAAACCTGATGGCTTTTGTCCCAAACCCTTGGAAAGCTCAGCACAATCTTTAAAAGTAGTATAAGAAAATATCAACAGGGAAAAAGAGAGATAAAGAAATGATGTAATGTCAGTTCCAGTTCTGTCAGGAGCATTGTTATGCCTCTAGTTTGGTTAAAAATGGTCACTGGTGTACACAGATCATGATATGGTTAAGTTCTTTAAACTAGAAACTTCTCCTAGGCTTAACTTTGAGATACAGTTCAGTAAGTTAATGCTGGACATGTACTGTGGTTTGGGAGCAGGCAATGCTTTTTTTTCCATCTGCTATTTAAGAGCCACAGATAATTCTAATAAAACACACAAACATACAATGTAATATTCAGAAATAGAAAAATACCATTATGTTACATGTAATCTAATAAGACATAGACACATCAACATTTACATATTTTATTGAAAGGAGGAATATTAATTTACATTTAATTAAATAATTCCTGCCCCCCCTCTCTCTCTCTCTATATATATATATATTACTGCAATAAAAAGCTTACTGGAATGCAAGGGAAAATCACAACTGTGATTTTACACATATCCAACCCTGTTTTTGAGTTTATGGTTGAAGGAAACAGTTGCATGAATACTGGAAAGCATTGTTACACATTCATTCACTCATCACTAAAAAGGGATGACTGAGGTTGAAAGCATCCATACCACCCACACCTATTAACAAAACACAATAAAAACCTGAATCTCATATACATGATTAATAAATGTTATATTTCAGAACTAAGTAACAAGGTGAAGAATGATCTCAGGAAAAACAGGGTTCAGCAAAGATAGCGACACTGATTAGAATCTGTTGCAGGAAGAGAGCTGTTACTATGCAACTGCTTAGCTCATTAATCAGTTCTTCTATAGCTCCTGCTATATGAAAATGATTAGCAATTAGAACTGTTTTTAACTACCAACTTCATGGCCACAACATCTTCCCCGATGTTTTTATTTTTCTGTTTCTTTACAAACTGCATACATTTTTGAACAGCTAGTCTTAAGGAGCTTGCACATTTATCTGATGCTTTGGTGAATCATAAGTATGTAAAAACTTTCAGTCTAGGGTTCAGTCCTATTTTGGAAGGGTCTTTCTGAGATTGTATTTCAGCAAAGTGTGGGCTAAGGGTGCAGGAGGCAAAAGCAAAATAATGTAGGACTAAATGGAGTTATATTGCAATTGAGTTCAGCCTTCAAAAGTTTCCAATCCATTGGGTTAATATGTAGATAGAAGCCTGCTTCTGCATATCCATGTTCTTTCTGGGAATTAAGTGAATGAACTGAAGACTAGAGTTTAAAAGAGAAAGGTCATATTGATTTGTCTACAAATATTGAGAACATTACCCTTCAGTTTGACCACAGAAGCACCTTTTGCGGATATGCATTTCTATTGATATTCTATTGCTTCCAAACTTCACTGTCCACTGTTTCCAAATGACTGGTTATTGGATTAGTTTTGTTTCATATCAGAAGCTCAAATCATACTATATATAGGGGGGGGGGGCTTTAAATAACCCACCCTACTCCATGTCACCTGATTTTAATACACTTGAGCACAGTACAGTGAGTGATAAATGAGCTTTGTTCACTATCTTCAGATACTTGAAAGTATTTATGTTACATTTAGTGTGAAGATTTCTGATGAAACCCTATCAGAGAGAAAATGCTGCATTGTGGCAAGCAACCCATACAAAGCAGTAAGGAGCTGAAATCTTTTTCTATTTTAAATTCGCAGCCAGACCTCCTGAAGTCCAGGCCTTCAGTAATGCAGACAGTTCATTGTGTAGCACCAATATTACATTTGGATTATATACAAGGGTTATCCAGAAAGTAAGGTTACAAGATTTTTGAAAAAATACAAAGAATGAATATATTTTAATAAAACTTTCTTGGATTGTAGCATAGGTATTACATTAATTTTCCCTCCATATTGAGACTGATTTGTTTCATTTTTTAGCCAAAGCTCCCACACTGGTATACAAAAGAATGAATCCAAAATGTGAGGTGCAGGAAAACCAGAGTATGAAGGGAAAATATTTACTCCAGTTTAAATCTCGTGGGAATGCTTTCTGACTCAAGTGTTGAATGGTGAGTCAACATCTACATAAATCCAAGTAAGGGCACACTACACTGTAAAATTAATGAAATTTGAACCTCAACCTTCCAAATTTTAAGCATGCTCCAGCATCGACAGAACACATTTAAATTTACAATGCACTTCCCATAGTATGAAACTTATTCTGTTGTGTGATGTAATTTACAATTGGAATTCAGACTTTCCTGCAACATGCTTGATGCGTATTAAACCAACATTAAATTCTTTACTTCACACTGCAGCCAATTTTATCAACATGCATTTTCTAGCCATGTAGCTAGTGGTCATGTAGATGTGCTTTTAGTGGGAATACTCAGAAGTGTTATTTCTTTCCTATGATATATAGCTTACAGATCTGATTTTCCTTGGTGGTCTCCCTTCAAAGTACTAATCAGACTTATCTCCGCCTAGTTTCCAGGAGAAGACAGGATCTAGTCCCTTTGGTGTATTTAGACCTTTTGGTCACATCTGGACATTGGGTTGGATATAGAGCTCCAAAGGAGGCAAGTAAGCAGGAAGAGGGTAAGGGAAGAATTTGGGCAAAAACAGTAAAACAAGAGAAGACCTATTGACTATGACTGCCATCCATAGTGTATAGTAGTGACTAAACCTTTTGTCCATCTCCAGTTTTTCCTGAGTACTATGTGGAAATCTCTGAACACAGCAGAATATTCCAAAGATCAGTCACTAGCTTGCAGTGCTTGTAGTATGAAAGAGAAAACAGAATACACCACAGAAGAAAATAATATAATTCAGACATCCATGGACAGAGATATTTTTTTTAAATGAAGTTTTCTTTATTAATCCTCTTGAAAATGCACCATAAAGGGATGAAATATGAAAGAGGATTGAGAAAGACAGTAGGCTCCCCTTTGGGCTAAACAAAACCCACTAAACAGAGGCAACAAAGGTTCTCCTTCTGCTATTTATTACAGCTGTTTCCCCAGAAAACCCCTCACTTTCAGAAACATAACTCTTGTGTTAAGCATCCCATCAATATATCTATCAGTAAAGTCTAGTTGCTTCTACTTTTAACCTTGAGTAGTAGCTTCCGGTGAAGCAATTTATCCTTATTTTTGACTAAAGAAGTAATTAGAGCTTTCCTCATTCATTAACTTGGTGCAATAAAACAAAGTAGTGTGACAACATTTTACTACAATAACTCTTAGAGGTATACGGACTGCTAATCACCATACTATTTTCAGCAATGAATTATAGTGCTTTGCCAAATTGTATAAACTCTAATTTCTTCTTTCAGAATATTTAGGGGTCAGACTTTGATTGTCTGGCTATGTCCTTTAGGCACTATGAAAAATAAAGTCATATGACTTGTGTCTAACTAGATCTGCAATAAATGTTGTTATGATGTAATTTATCCTCTGCCCACTGTATTTTCAGCTGCTTTGAAAAGGTTCCAGTTTTTCTCTTTTTCTCCCATTGTCCCCTTTCGTTCTCAGGTAGTTTGCACTCAATTAGCTCCAAGGGCAAGGGTGGAACTTGTCCTTCCCAGTATGCTCAAGCAAAAGCAAAGTACTGCAGGCTCTCCTTGCTTGGCTATTCATCCTCATGAATATGCTTTGCCATCTTGACTTCAACATACTTGGCCACACGTGTCCTGGCTTTCATCCTTAAAATGTTGGAGGGTATGTTCTATGTGGAGATTAAATTACTTCTTGAGGCAGTTGTCTTCATGTGACAAACAACTTCTGTATAATAGCTCACCACATATATCACATACAGTAGAATCTTGCTTATCCAACCTTTTCTGATCCAATGTTCTGTTTTATCCAACGCAGTCTGCCTCCTACCCAGATCCATAGCTTTCAACTCATTGCGATGTTTTGGTGTTAAATTCATAAATACAGTAATTACTACATAAAGTTATCATATTTTGTACTGCTTTTTTGTCGTATTGTTGTAAAACATGATGTTTTGGTGCTTAATTTGTAAAATCATAACATAATTTGATGTTTAATAGGCTTTTCCTTAATCCGTCCTTATTATCCAACATTTTCACTTATCGAATGTTCTGCCAGCCCATTTGTGTTGGATAAGCGAGACTCTACTGTAATTTTCCTCACACTGTTGGTATATTTCCTGGGAAATTTGCTATGGTGATTAGAAAGTGAGAAATTCCTTGCTGAGCAGAAATACACCTCTGGAATCTGAATGAAGACAAATACTTCAGGAAACAATTTTCTGTTTTGTATACACCAGTTGCAATATCACAATTTTAAGAGGAATACGTAGACTGAGGTAAAAGGAAGAGGCTCAGAATTTCCTCTAAGAACACTTACTTAGGTGATCCCTCATTGGCTGAGTAGAATAGTCTTCCAGGATCAGTGTTCCAGTGGGTCTGTAGGTGACTTTGGAGCCCTATTCTTGATCTGCATCTTCTCCCGCAGTGAGAGCATTGGTTTCCAGGTGGAAGGCGGTCTCGGTCGGGGTTGGCTTGATGCACCTTCCTCTTGGCACATTTCTCTCTTTTATCCTTCATTTGTGTCTCTTCAAATTCTGTAGCACTGCTGGTCACAGCTGACCTCCAGCTGGAGCGCTCAAAGGCCAGGGCTTCCCAGTTCTCAGTGTCTATGCCAGAGTTTTTAATGTTGGCTTTGAGCCCATCTTTGAATCTCTTTTCCTACCTACCAACATTCCATTTTCCATTCTTGAGTTTGGAGTAGAGCAACTGCTTTGGGAGATGGTGGTCGATCATTCAGACAACGTGGCCAGTCCAGCCGAGCTGATGGCGGAGGACCATCGCTTCAATGCTGGTGGTCTTTGCTTCTTCCAGCATGCTGACATTTGCTATCAGAAATGATCTGGTGAAACATCTGACCGAAGCACCCACTGGCATCAACGAATGACTCTAAGAACAAGTGATAGCCAGGAAAGACTGTCTGCTGGTAAAGTCAAGCTCTAAACTTTGGAAACATTAATAATTGTTTGAGCAACCTTTAATACCGCATTTAGGAGTAGGAAAGATGCAGTTCCCCAAGTCTGCATTCTCCTGAAAGCAATCATGGAACAAACAATGGCATATAAATGCTTGGATTTAGATAAGATAATCAATAATTTAAAAAAAACTTTAGTTATATACTGCTCTATCTCCCCGAGGGGACTCAGGGCGGTTTCTAAGTAACATCACCAAAGCATACAGAGTAAACAACATAAACATAAAATTAACAATATAAGCATAAAAAGTATCACAATAATTGCCTGTTCAAAGCAATTAAAAGGGCTGGGCCAAGGCTTGTGCACAATAGAAGATTTCTAACATTGTATGTGAGACAGAGACATACGTTGGGTAGCCAATGCAACTCCTAATAACACTGGAATTGCCCTTTGTGGCCCAAAAGTGTGCATATCCCTAATAAACATGTTTGCCACAGTACATTGTGAAAGCTAAGTATATATATAAGATTACAGTCTTGTACTCCAAAAGAAAAGAAGGGCATGGAGAAGCAATTCTAAAATGCTGCCTTCTCATTATTTTAGGGAATATGCTCTGTCTCAGTGGAAATTATTTTAAACTGAAAATCAAATCCAAGCAATTAAGTATTTAATGTTAGGCCAATAGAGTAATATAAAAAGCCTGACTTATATTAGCTTTCAAACCTCACAGAATCGTGGTGACCACTGAATGATTTTCTATAATCCCCCTTTATACTAAAGCCATCCTTGCTTAGGTGCCCAGTAAATCTCATGTTACTAATTTAATGGGATTGAGTAGCAGACACAGCTGATTAAATAGTACTACATTCAGCACTTTGCAGTAATAGTGTTTCATATTTGACAGCAGATGAAACTGTACCAGTAGTGGTATGCTGCATTCATACATCATTTAACTCCATGTTGTTTAATGATATCCCCCTGTATATGATTTACTGTGAGGCCAGTTCACATGATACATGGCAACTCTGTATCAACCAAATAGGCAGATAAATTAAAGAAAAGTCAGTGGAGCAACAGCAGTAGGAGATTCTGGGTGCTGTGATTTTAGAAAAACTGACTTGTCCAAACTTTGCACTTTTCCCACCACCTATCACCCTCCACTAGTCCAGGCAAATATCCAGTAAAATTTCATGAGAAAGACTGCTTCGCGTATTCAGCCATAATCACAAACAACTCCCCAATTCTAGGTGGTAACTTTGTTGAGTACAATTCCTTGTAGTGCAGTAGCCCTTCATGCAGACATTTATATGTACTCTTTCTCATGAACATCCACTAGAGTCTAGTGGATGTTCATGAGAAAGTTGCCGTGATGAAAATTGTGTGACACTAAGGTTTTTGGACTGCAATTCCTAATATTCCTTGCCGTTAGCTATTCTAGCCGAAATTACTATCCAAAAAATTCTAGAGGACTTCAAGATTTACATGCCTGAACTGGAAGAACACACTAAATATCTTCCTACTCAGGGAAATAGTAGCAGCAGCCTCTATTTTCAATGTTGGATGAACTAAGCTGCCACAATTCCCTTTGTGTGGTTACTGGTGAAGTCATTTTTTTATTTGTCAAATTTCCAAATCCTTCACCTGTTACTATAGAGGCTGTTCATTTGATTACTATTTTTAAAGGGAAAAAGGTTTACCATGGTGTCAGAGGTGAGAGGGGTTTTATACCCCCCCCCCCCACACACACACACATTTTATAAACCTTTTTTAAAAGTTGCCCATTCTTCACAGGGGTAGAAGGCTTTCTCCTGTATCCTGTAATCTACACCTGTTGAAACATCTTGGAAGTGATATGAAGTGTGTCATGCAATTTGATATTGCTCCAAATCTATTCCAGGAAGTTCAACTAGTGGGGTTCTATGGAGTCTCCATTATGATGATGGTGCTAAGCTTGTTATTAATTTAAAAGCAAGGAGAATTTTAAAATCCCAAAACAGCTGACTGGGAGGGGATGTAAACAGATGGAGCCATAAACAGTAAACACATAGGTGGCTAAATAGAAGCACAAGAGGAAAGCAATTCCAAATCTCTCCAACCATTCCTTTGTTCTCATTTCCTGTGCAATTCTGAAAGGAAATACAGCATGAAATTAAACAGTGGGCAGCAGCATGTTGTAGGTAAGTGACCCCAAAAAGAAACGGTGTTTAAGAAGGCAAATCTAGACACTATGGGACCATTTTGTGGTAGTAATAGTTCCATGTGTGGATTCTCCTTGAGCGACCGAGATTTTCAGTCCTGCTTCCTTACTCTGGATTAAGCAGCTGTCTGGGAGGATCCTAAGAGTTCTCTGGTTGATAGCTGGGTTGTGGTACATTGCTTGAAATCAAAGATAGAAGGTAGCCACAGCCCTGTTTTCAACTGGTTTCGTGAAACTGTAAAAAAACATATATGCAAATTTGCTATCAAACCAGGCTAGGATTCTGCCTCCCATCTTGATTAAAACCATGAATTTAGCCATCAACAGAGACTGAAAGGTCACTTTACAATCTTGTGTGCTTACTGCCATGGCAACATCTTGTGTAAGTTTTTTTGTTTTCTACAGCTGAGCTAGAAGCCTAACAATAAATCCCAGTATTCCATAGGCTGTTTCCATGGCAGTTAAAGTGAAATATTGCTGTATGGTTTTGTAGGGCACTAAGTTCTTGCAATATCTTAATGTCAGGCCAGCCCTCTATAAGTGAAGTTTCCTAGCCACCATCTTTAAGCCAATGTGTGTGTGCCTGTTCATACTGCTTTTCTGCCTGTTATGTAGGTATCAAGACATAGCCTGATGTAGGGAAAAATGTCACAACCCCATTCGTATGTCAGCAGGAAATTCACCTGAGAGCTTCTGTACTGAAACATTTTTCTCACTGGCTGCCTCTTTCAAACTCTCTTATTTGCATAGTAAATTAAGTTAAAAGCAGCTGTTCTTCAATCTAAAACATACAGGTAGGCGACCACTGGTGAAATAACTGATTAGTATTTTTTTTCTTTTTAAAGACTGCCTTTAGTCTTGTAAACAACACAACATTTTCTCCACCATGATTCTAACCGCAATCTTGTAAAAAAAAAAAAACACCAAGAAGGTTGAGGGCACACCAGAATATCAGCAGTGAAGAACAGAACCTCATAATTCCCTGTCCCATTCCTGCCCCCAGGCTCTGTGTTTTCAGCCAAACTTATTCACCCTATTCTCTGAAGAATATCATTCCTTTAGTGGAATGCATGTAAGCCAGGAGAAATAATAGCAGACACAACCCATCTCCTTCCCTTCCCTGTGTGCATTCAGAGAACATGTAGACAAGGACAGCAAAGGACAGCTAACACAATCCTTCTCCTCTCTTCTGCTCTATGAATTCAGGAAACATGTGAAAAGGGGCTTGGGTTTTTGTTTTTAATGCATGTCACATTCAATTATTTATAGCAAAATACTTCTCTCCAGTGGTGCTTTGTTTTAGTTTTTCTACTTTGCCACCGTAACATTTGGAGCTAGATTCCTGCTGTGATAACAGCAAAACAGGGCAAAAGAAGTAGACAGATGGATTGCAAACCAGGCAATAAAAAGGTAGCAGTGCTTGATGCATTAGATGGCTTTAGAATATTTAATCTAATTTTGGTTCGGCTGAAAAGCTGCCGTTAGTCTGACCCCGATGCCTTGGCAAAAAAATCAAAACACGTTCTTGCTATTTGGGGAAATGAGTGAATACCCAACACCATTCCACAGTTGTCCATTTTGCTGATTATGATAATGATAAAGATCCAGGAGGAATAGGGAACCTTTGGTCCCCCAGATGTTTTTTTGGCAACAATTCTGATAAACTTTATAATTGGTGATACAGGGCTTTGGGATGTTAAAATTTAAAACATTTAGTAGACTACATATTCCTTCCCTTCAATAGAAAAAAAAGAATTTTGATCTATGAGCATAAAGGAAAAGGAATTTCCCTGCAGAGGAAAGGTGAAATAGGACGTGGGGGGAAATCCAAAGCAAATCATTATTTCTTTTTCACAGAAGAAAACTCAACTTTTTTGTATAATTGAACTCAATTGATTATTATATATTACTGAATGGTGTATCCCTGAAGTTCTGATGTCTCTTTTCTACAAATCCCCGCTTTGGGGGGATACCAAAACCTGTTTTTCCATGCAAAATGAAATACCTTTGCACAGGTTTTATTTTGTGAAAAATGTGATGTTTCTTGCACAAAAATCTTGGATTTTGTACAGAAAGCACATCTTCTCTCACAAATATATATACAGTATATAGCTATTTCCCAAGTTACGGGCAAGATAGGTTTTGTAGGCTTGTTCTTAAATTGAATTAGTAAGGTGTAACAGGTACATTTTTTAAGTATAGCTCCAGCCAAAAATTTTTTTGTTGCTTTGGATAGCATAGGGAAGGGTTCACAACCCTAAAATGTTTGTTTTGCTGCCTGTTCCCCTGTTCAGAAGATTTTGCCTCACTTTCTGTCACTCTGATAATTGGGTTTTGAACAATTTGGCTTGTAGAAAAAAGGATTAGAGATAAAGCACCAGTAGAGACACCTTTTCCCCATGATAATTCTTTCAGGAGTGAATATTCCTTCCAAGGGGTAGATTTCTTTCACTTCCAGCTGTCTCATCCCCATTCTTATCTATGAATCATTTTTAATCAGATGTTTGCAACTGCCTGTATACCTATTGGGTCAAACAAAGGTCCCTGAATATCAAACTCTCAAGCTTGAAGATTTTTGTGAATAATTTCCCATTTGTCAGCAGTGTCACAGATATCAGGGCAGCCTTTATTTTAACAAAATTAACATAGCAAATGTTAGGAAATATTCTTCACAACTGTAAGATCCAATAGGAGTTGCCACTACCCTTTTTGCTTCAACCAATGCAGGTCTATTTATAGTCCTCTCTTGATTACAATTATACAGGTGTTTTCTTATCCTACATACATTCCAAGTGTCTGGCATTTTTCCAAGATTGGAGCCAAAACCAGTTTCTGAGCTATATTTCGGAATGATTCAGACACACACTTTCACAGATTTAGGTACTTGTATTATTACTTGTCTGCGATATATTTTACACTGTATCTTATACTAGATTCCATTTTGTACTTTAAAGTTACATTCCAGATTTCAAAACTGTCAACTGAATAATCTGATATTTATACGATATTTATCAGATCTTGGGACACTTTGATTCTTTCTTGCAAACAGTCCATATACATCAAGTGAAACAAACACAATTAAGAAAATTAATGTTTGGACATATCATTTCATTTCATTAGCTTTCTCATGCAAGAGTAAAAGATTGAAAGGAAGATTTAAATGAAATATTGGTACAGACAATAATTTTATTTAGTCATTTTGTTTATATTCCAGATCTTTGAATCTGGAATTGCTGAACTTAGTGACCTGCTGCATATGAAATTTATGCTGTGCCACCAAATAAACACCTGACTTCTTTATATGAGTGGGGAAATAGAGGATGTGATAGTTCATTTGTGTATATATATAAAACTATATCAATATATTGCAAATCCCCAGAGGCACTCAAAACAAGTGCCTCAAGAGGTGCTGTAGTCTCCTTCTCTGAACATCTTCAGAAAGAGGTTAAGTAACTACCTACTGGGGATGTTCTAGCTAAAGATCCTGAGTAGAGGGTGGGCTTCATGGTCCATAGGTTCCCTTTCAGTTCTAGGAGTCTATATTTAAAAATTGTCCATTCTTTATTCACTGACTGATCTTTGTAGCTAGGCACAGCTGAAATGGATCAATGTCCTGGAAGTGCAAAAGAAACAAAAACAAGAAAAAAAATCACGTTTTAAGATTTAATGTCACTTTTTAACTTTAAAACTTTTATTCGTGTCAGGAGTGACTTGAGAAACTGCAAGTCCCTTCTGGTGTGAGAGAATTGGCCGTCTGCAAGGACGTTGCCCAGGGGATGCCCAGATAAACATTTTGATGTTTTACCACCCTTGTGGGAGGCTTCTCATGCCCCCACATGGAGAGCTGGAGCTGACAGAAGGAGCTCATCCATGCTCCCCCCAGATTTGAATTTCCTGTCAGTCTTTAGTTTTGCCAGCACAAGGGTTTGACCCATTGCTCCACCAGGGGCTCCTAACTTTAAAACTAATAAGGCATAAGGATGAATTGGCAATGTACTGTTGGAATGGTTGTAAAGAAGATAGGGGAGATGCACATCTTAATTAAATAAATAAGATCCTATAGGCTAGGACAATTCTCACTTGTTGTCCTGCCATTGCCTCTAGACAACAATCATAGCAGGGGCTTTGCAGCTCAAAAGGAGAAAAGTACCAGTTCAAGGAAAGACAATTTTAAAGAGTAAGAGCTTGAGGGTAATCACAATCATGTCACTCTGTGCAAATGCCATGTCCTGTTCTGAAAAGTTTTAAGTAGCAACAAATTAATTAAACCAATTAAGCAACAGTGTGTATCAATATTAATGCTGACAGTTTCCCAACATATTACATTTCTGGCATTTAATGGTAACAACTAATTTTTTTAAGGTTCTAAGCTCTGGTGTTTACCCAGAAATAAGTCCCACTGTTTTCAAGGTGGGGATTGCTCCCTAAAAATGTGTTTATGATTACAGACTCTGACTGCAATCCCCTGACAGAAGGAGCTCATCCATGCTCTCCCCAGATTTGAATTTACTCCCAAGTAAGTCCCATTGGTTTCAATGGGAATCAGTTTTGAATAGACATTGTCGAGTTTAATTAATTATCATAGCATTTAAGTGCTTTCTGGAGGAATTTTATCTGAGATGCTGCCATTTTGTCTGCTATCTCTGCAAACTTTTTTTTTTTTGCTGTTTTGCCATTTGATATAGCATGCTATTATTTTCAGTGTTATGGCAAGCTGCCTTAAAGACATATACCACAAAAAGGTGGAAAACAAATTCTATAAATAAATATACACTACTGAAGGAAACGAGTCTATTTTGTTTGACAAACACAAAAATGGGATGGTTCACATTCCAGAGAATATGTTTCATTCTCGGGGGTGAGGGATGGAGAGAAGCTTTCATTCTTTCTTTCTAAGCAAGCCCGAACATTGAATAATGGCTTTATTTAAAATCACTGTTTTTAAAACTGGTCTTTCAGTCTAGTAAGGCAAAATACCTCTTTCAAATTTAATATCTGATTTTAGCTTTTCATTCACTGAAGAGTAGACTGACACTTTCACTTCAGTTTCACTTCTTTTTATCCATTTATTTTCCAGCCTTCAGTATTTATTCATCTGCATCAATGTAAATGAAATTGCACAATTCCATAAAGTTCAACAACTGCGTGTTTCTATACAGCACTAAGATATTCAGCTAATAAATATGGAAACTTTTTTTAAAAGAAAAAGGCCTATAATTAAATAGCAGGAAAAACGAATATAAAGTACCAACAACAAAAACTTGAATTCACTTCAGAAATAAATTTGCAATTTATGTATGTGTCATTTATTTCAATGGTTTTTTTTCTAATCAGACGCAGTGGTATAAAATCATCCTTGGCTGAACAGTCAGAGTATTAGAGTGATGGTGTAAACTTAAATATTACACTATGTGGTTGCTAATTGATACTTTCAAAGATCCTGGGTGAAATTCTGGTTCTACAGTTCTGCATTCATGATCACAATATAAAATAAAATATAGTAAAGGGGTGTTATAGTTAAAATACATGGCTCCATCTCAGCTACAAATTTAGTGACTCAGGTATAGAAATCATTGGCATGTGAGCATATACCAATTATTTCCTTCTAATTAATCTGGGGGGGGGGGGTGTGCATTCAAAAATAAGATTCAGGTCTAAACCTATTTTACACATCACAAAGACCCACATACTTCTGGCTAAGCTAGACCTTGAACCTTGTCATATATGAGGCTCAAAAGAATGTGTGCTTTTATTCATGTAACGTTAAACTTAGTTAAGTATGGTGAGAACATGCACATTCACCTTTTTTTTAATCTTCTGATGTGTCCATGAAGTTCAGATAAGAAACATTTACTATAGTTTCCCACTATCCAGTGGTCTTAACTGCAGTAATGTGGTTAATTTAAATTGTTTGATCAAAACAAACCTAGATTATAAAATGTAGTTCAAAGTTATGTTACTTGGACATTCAGTGGCAAAATGCAATGACAGTTTGTCTCTGGACACAGTAACTAATCAAATAAATTGAAAAAAGGATATTATGATATACTGAGGAGTGGTAGTGGAAGCCAGGCATAAAGGCAAAGCTCATCCCAATTTGTTTCTGCCACACTAAATTGTGGTTTCATAAATGAAGGCTATATTACAGACTTTCCTGGGTAGGTTTCAATGGAGAAAAGTATGGTGTAAAATGCAGGATGGCCAGCTTTTGCTAGAAAGGTCCATATCCGAATACTTTATAGAATCATAGAATCATAGAGTTGGAAGGAACCTTATGGACCATCCAGTCCAACCCCCTGTGAAGAAGCGGGAAAATCACATTCAAAGCACTCCTGGCAGATGGCCATCCAGTCTCTGTTTAAAAGCCTCCAAAGAAGGAGCTACGCCAAACTTATATATGATATGTAAAATATTCTGAAAAATGTATAATAAAATCTGCTTGTATTTACTTACTATCCTTTCAACACGGTCTTATGTTTTCACCATCTCTACAACATGTCTTATCCATTGCCAAAGAAATAAATTATTCTTGTAGGAAGACTATAAAAAGTGAATGAGTTATGGAGATTAGGGTTAGTGATGCTGATGAAATTGAACACAGAATTTGAGGGTATCAGATTTTTTCCTGTTGCATATTGGCAGCATCCTTCGTATGCAAAACCAGCTTGTCTCAACAGAATCAGTTCACTGGTAAGAAGTTGTCCTGTTTAAAACTGAAGCACAGTTGCAATCTACAGGAAGAGAAACCAGGCCAGTCTTTGGTCATATATGGTGTCTTAGTGGAAGCAGAAGCAATGTGATCCAAGCAGTCCAAATATGAAAAGCAGTCCTGAACAGAATCCAAAATCAAAAAGGTAGTAAGATAAATATAAAAGTTCAGATACATCAGGCCAAGCCACAATGCAAGTGTTGGAGCTAATTGTTCCTGGCATTAGTCTCAGTCTTGGCTGATCTAATTTATAGCCAGCTATAAATCAGTATTGTTGGCTTTAGTAGTTGAGGATTTCTCTTCTATTGTAGATTACGGTGTTTTCTGTTCCTTTCAACTGATGGTTTATTCTACAACACTCCACAAAATGAAGTACCACCTCAACTTCATCATGAACGCCAAGTGATAATCCAGCCTCTGCTTCTGACAGTGGCATGAGAAAACAGTCTGTCCTCTGGCTCTGACTAGAGCCAGTAATTTGGTTCTCTGCTTCCCCTTTCCAACACACATGGAACATAGCTGGTAAATTTTAAATTACAGTGACAAGAACATAGAAACACTGAATTTTGAACATTCATCATATAAACATTTAATAATATAGAACATGATCCTTTATGTTTTCTTGCATCCATAGTGGGTCCCGGAAATGAACCTTTGTGGATATGTCAAGTCAACTGTATATATTACATTCATAATAGGGGTATAAGTGATTGTCTTCTTTTCTATTCGCATAATCATGTGTTATCCAAACAGGCTCTTTCTTTGAACTCAAACAGCAATATCATTGCTGGCAGGAAATGATGGAGTTCTAACCATATGATTTTACATCCTTTAGTGAATGTACTTCCTGATTTGATTGTTTGATTTTGATTTTCTTGTTTCCTCTATGGGCCCTTCCACACAGCCATATAATCCGGAATATCAGGGCAAAAAATCCCATATCTGCTTTGAACTGGGTTATCTGAGTCCAAACTGCCATATATTCCCGTTCAAAGCAGCTAATGTGGGATTTTTTTCAGCTGTGTGGAAGGGGCCTGAACTTGAAATTCAGAAAAGAAGCTAAATCTTGACCTAATTCTCCCCTCTGTTTTAGGGGCATTGTGAGTACCAAGTTTCAGCACTGAGGGGGAAAAAGAAAGTGTCAGTAAAAATGAGAGGGAGGGGAAACAGCATGTGGCTGCAAATTCAGCCAAAGCTTATTTATCATCCCATTGTATGTGGGAAGACTTAGCAACAAATTATTATTGTGATCCTAAGCTCTGTTAGAGCCAAGTAATTCCAGTGAAAACAGTGGTACGAACTAGGAATGTGCAAAATCTTCTGAAGTTCTGTAAGTTGAAAGAAAATTTCTTAAATCTGTACATCTAAAGCGATATCCACACCAAAAACTTTAGAAGCAAAACTTACACAAAACACTTTGTTTCACTTTTGTAAATTTTAGAATGCTCCTTCCCAAAGTCAGCTTCATTTTCATGGTGAGCAAGCAAAGCAAAGCCAAAAAGGCTCCCATTCCTCTGTAAAATAATGGCCTCTCGCCATTAGGAGAGAGAAAGAAGGGAGAAAGCAGAGTACCCTGGGAAGAAGCACAGAACTCTGGAAAATGTAGTTTAGGAAGGTGAGGAGCCCTATGCAAAAGAATTCAAAAGGCCCTGCCCTAAACTACATCTCTCAGAATGCATCAGCATCAGAAAGCCCAATCATAATAGGGGGAGAAAAAGATTTGACCCTCCATAGCCAGCCAGAATTCCAATAAATTGGTGGTTAATATTCTACGCTATGATTTTTGTTCCTGGGTTATAAATGTCATTTCCTAATTGGTTCTATCATTAAAAACATGGGAAAAGTTTATTAAACTGCAAAAACTTCATCATCAAGTCTGAACCCATTCAACATAGTTTGTGCAACACAAACAAAGTTTCCGACATAGAACAACTACTTCCAAAGAAAGGACTACATCATTATACATAAAATAACATTTTCAAACTTGGAACATATTTTCTTTATTGCATTATTCAGAGGCCAACTGTAAATGCCATTATAAATGCCATTTCCTAATTGGCTCTATCATAAAAAAAAATGGGGAAAGTTTATTAAACTTCAAAAATGTTGTCTTTGTGGGAGGGACATTGTGCTATAGTGCAATAGTTTCTCAGTGAATATCTCATCATCGAGTCTCAACCAATTTAACATAGTTTGTACCACACAAACAAAGCTACTGGAGTAGAACAACTACTTTCAAAGCAAGGACTACAACATTAAACAGGAAATAACACTTCCAATTTTGAAAATTCCCCCAAAAATCTGTGGATAAGGAAAATGTTCTGAAATTCGGTGAACTACTAATGGTAAAGATTTTCTACCATTATAGCAAGCTTCACCCCAATAGCTGTAAAAATGAGGGGAAAAGGAGCCCCTGAACCTTCCCCAATCACTATAATTATGCGCAATTAATATAATGAAAAAAATAATGAAAATAAAGCACCAGAACCTCTGCCCCTCCCAGATTTTGTTATGACTTTTGAAACATTTTTTTAATCGATCACACATGCCTAGTACCTTCTACCTACATACTAACATGTAATTGCAAAGAGGATTGCTGCTAAAGTGAATCTTTTGCCAAGCACCTACAGGTGAACATTTGTTTGTACAAATTATATAGGAAGTCATTTGTAGTGTATAATTACAGATAACAGAGATTGTTCATTAACAATTCACAAATAGAATTAAGCAGGATAGCTTGGGTATTTTATACGCAATGAATAATTCACAAGTCCTAATGTTTGATATGTCTAGGCACACTGGATTAACAGAGTTATTTCAAATATAGTCACAACTTCTTGAGGTTTAGATGTTGGCAAAAAAATAATATTATGAAACTTGGAAGTGCAGAGAAAAAGAATGTTGCCCAAAAACATTATGCTTGGCAAGTTTGTTGTGAAAAACTAGCACAACTGTAAGGAGAAGGAGAAGTTATTTAACATAATGCAAGCTTCCACAGAAAAAAGTTGTTCTGGGAGGGAAGATGTACAGGAAAGGGGATGAATAGGAAAAGATGCTGAACATGCCTTTACTTCATCTGTTGCTCCTCAGTTAAGAATTGCAAGTGCCTGAAGCTGTTTTTCATTATTTTTAGAAGAACTTTGTCACACTGAGTTTCAATTCTAAACTTTAGACTGAGATATACCACAGATCCTCAGAATCCCACTCAAACAGGAAACTGAGATGTATCTGTAATTTAGCAGATCCTATTCTTTAAGTCACTTCTGGAAAACCATTTCTTTAAGTCAGGCAGTGGAAAACCATGAATGTGCTTATGTCAGATTCCTAGTTGGAAGGGTTGTGGGTTTTTTTAAATTAAAAAAATCAGAATGGGATAATATTTTTGTGACAAAGGAAAAAGTTTGTGGTTTTGTCCAGAGAATTCACGATGGAGAAAACATACTGAAGCTTGTATTACCAGTGCCTGCCTTGGGTCCCGTAGGAGAAGAAAACTGGGATATAAATATAACAAAGAGATAAAGAAAATAAAGGTTTTTTTCTCCATAAGATGTATAGCTTGCACACACATACATTGTTGTTTAAATCCACTATATGAACTGACTTTAATCTCATTGTTAGCTCCAACCATACTGGATGTATTAAATCAATGAAACTTGCATTGCTCAGTGGGCCTACTGTATTTTAAATAAACAGCTAGACTATAATCTGTCTCTTTTCACATAGCCTGTTGTCAATTTAATCTTCAGAAATATGTGATATCTCCCAAATTTTCCAGAGTCACTCAGAAATATTTAGAGTCCTGCCAGTAAAATACAACATATTGAAACATCTTGGATTATTTTCTTTAGCTAATAATAGGCATTGGAAAAAAAATACTCATCTGCACCCCAGTCCCCCACCCCCACCCACCCCCTCACCCTCAAAGTCCCTCAAAGTCATCCCCACTAACCTCAAAACTCATTAATCCCTCTATTTACTTATTTACTTATCAGGTGTTAACATCAAATATGGAAGTAAATAAGAAAAAAATCCTTCTGACTCTATTTCTATCAGTACCTTGGATAGCTCCCTCTCCATTGCCCCAATGTTTTTAGCAGAAGAGCACCACAGAGCTATGCCCAGGATACAATGGAAGATTTAATTCTGCCCATGTCTACTTTTTTTGAGGCAATATTCAACAACTTGGACGGGAACTGGGTGTTCATGAAGATAACTTTTGTGAACACCAATAATAATAATAATAATAATAATAATAATAATTTTATTTATATCCCATTTTCCCCTAAACAGGACCCAAAGCAACTTGCATTATATAAAAGACAATCCAAAACAATATGCATATGTAAAACAATAACCCATAGAAACAATTTACAATAAGAAATAAATAAACATATTTAAAAACATTTGTCTAATACAATTATTGTAGGTTTCCTGGGGATAAACACAGATAAAGTCAGCATTTTCAGGGTTTCTAAAGCTCATCTTTCTTTTGGAATAAACTTTTGTGAGTCTTCAAATTTTGCTCCCAAACATGATTTTGGGGATCATTTTGCTGACATGCTCACTAGCCTTCTATACATATCTTCAAAAGTGCTAGCTTTGGGCATGTTTTTGGCTGGATGCTGATTACAAATGCACAGAATGCACTCCTAGGAAGAGAAAAGCTTTTAAATTAAATACCATGCCACTGATAATAACACTATGCATTGTGAGCTGGACAAATATCCATTCCAAACCAGGCAATTTAAAACATCTTCAGCGTCATTCATATTAACGAATCTGTGTTATGATGGTGGGAGGCTATTTTCCAAATGTTTAGATTATTAAGTCCAAAATGGCATAATAATAATAAAACTTTATTTGTACCCTGCTACCATCTCCCCAAGGGACTCGGTGCAGCTTACATGAGGCCAAGGCCACATCACATCAATGAACAAAGGTGACAATCAATACAAAACAGTTACAATAAATTCAAAAACAGAACATACACAATAAGCAATAAACAATAACAATATCAATAACATACAGCATTTAAAACCTATGGTCAGGCCAAATGTAATAATTAAAAATTAAAATTTAAAAATGCTGGGCATGAACAAGGTAGGGTAAACTAGGATAGGGTTTTCAGAGAAAGATGAGGGTGTGCAGACAATCCTAAATCAATATTAAAGTGCATTTGAGGACATATTGCTAAGAGTTTTCCTTATTCTGGGAAGGCACACTGGAACAACCACGTTTTCAGGCTCCTCCTAAAGACTGCCAGCGTTGGGGCATGTCTGATGTCCTTAGGGAATGAATTCCAGAGTCAAGGGACCACCACCACCATTGCCAAACACATACAAACATATACGCAAATACCTGTGTTTTACACAAAAAATAAAAGCATTCCTCACACTGAGCTCATTTGCAATTGACCTGTAATGAAAATGGTGCCAATTATAATAATGTTATGGTTTGTGAACAAAATTGATTCAAAGTCATTCTAAACTCCTTTGGCAGCGAATGCATAAGAAAATATCAGTGCATTAATGCCAATGGGCATCATTAACAAATTTGAAACCTTTGGCTATTTAGAAAAACAGAAGATCAGTGCAGCAGGCAACAATGCATCTGACAGCTAGGAATGTAAGTCCTGACTTATGTTGCCCTTGTGCCATGAACGAAACAAAAATTCCTCCCCATTTTTTTCTTGTTATGAGCCACCAGTTTCTTCTTTGTCTTGGTTAAAATGTGTTTATTTTCATGAATTCTTTTTGCACATTTCTATAAAATATACTAATTTATATCTTGTGGTGAAAGTACTAGCACTAAATGGCTCACATGCATCTTTCAATCAATGAGCCTATCCTCTTGTACTTCATCTGGGGTTATGTGCATGAGCGCAAGCATGTTTTACTTCTGAAAAAAAAGACAATAGTTTTGCCCCTTGACACATTTTGTAGGCTATGGTGTGTGTGTGTGTGTTGGGGGAGGAGGGACCACTTGGCATCAGAGGCCCCTTCCACACAGCTGTATAAAATCCACATTGAACTGGATTATATGGCAGTGTGGACTCAGATAACCCCATTCAAGGCAGATGTTGTGGATTATCTGTCTTGATATTCTGGGTTATATGGCTGTGTTGAAGGGCCCTCAGACTCACCTGCTGGATGTGAGATCTCTCAAATGGATTGGTTCTGTCTTGCAGTTTTGAGATCACCAGTCTCAACTAGAATCACAGCAATGGTGAAATTTCTTCATTTCTCTGCTGACAGCAAGCAATTTGATAAGAAACACTGGTAGTGTTGTATGATACAAAGAAAAGCTACACCACATGTGTCCAAGTGCTCTTATCTGTTTTGTCATCTTCAGAGTGCTCTTTCTATATTCTTTTCCATATTAAGGTACTGGGACTGAAAAATACTGTGCCATGTAATGGATTTTTCTTTCAAGGCACACTAATAGAGAGCCAGCTATAGATAGCTCTATATATTTTAAAAAGTATGCCCCACCCCCTTCTGTAATTTACACATCTCTTTCATTTATACATCCATTAAAAAACAGCATTTTCCACAGCTATCTTCACACAGACTAAAAATCAGTAGTGGTGATAGGTTTTCTTTTCAGGTTCACCACTGAGCCCTACTGTTTCCATCACACAGTGAAAAGGTACTTCTGTGGTGGCTCCATGGTGAAAGTGCCAAAAAAACCCAAAAGCCTGCCACCAATGAAAAATAGCCAGTGGCACATGACAAGAGGCTTCCCATCTTTCCATTGAGAAATATAGGTTAAGCCAGTTTCATGAGGCTTCCCTCTGTTATGAGTTTGGGGGTACGCCGGGATAGTGCTGGGCATGGGGCAACATGTCCCCACACCTCCTGTGAGGCACCACTGGGATTGCCATAATCCATGGTGATATGAAGTAATTATGGTGGTGCATGTGAAAATGTCCTAAATTTCCATAAATATAAAGGATAGCACATCCTTCCTGTGTCTATACACACATTTTATTGAAACAAGGCAGACAGGCATTATATGGATGGTGAAAGATCAGATATAATAACAGATTTTACTGACATCACTATTTGTTGAGACATGTGGAGGGGGAGAAAGGCACCATTCCAGGCAGAGCCTGCAGTGCAAATCAAAAGAAAAGAGAGGGTTTTTTAAAGGAAGCTCAGGATAGGATAGCTCTAGGTCGATTGCTCTTTCTTCCCGGGGAAGTGGGAAGCCTCCTTAAAATGCCTTGGAAAGCTACATGCAGGGAGACAGTGTGCACACCTGCAGCACCTATAGTGCCTGTTTCCCCTAGAGTAGAAAGGAACAGCTTTAACAAAGCATTAAACCCAGTCTCTCCTACAGACAGAAGGGAAAGGATCACAGAAAGAGTGATATCTTAAATCTGATGCTTTAATCCAGGTCTTAATGAAGGATATAAGGACAAACAATGCCTAAAATGATGGGAAGAGGAGCCTGGGAAGTCCCCCACTCCCACCCCATAATGGGCCAGATAGGGTGCTTTCTTAACCCTGTTGCTGAAACCCAGGCTTCTTTGAAGGGAAAAAGGAAACCATCCCAGGAATGGAAAGAGGACCCTCGTAAGTTCCCCATTGCCACCAATGGGGCGGATCTAGCCATAGCTTTCAGGTGCAGACAAAAACGGCTATCCGGCTACCTGCCCCTTTTCAAGAGGCATGCAGAAACAAATACAGGGTCTACCAGAATCTGACCAGCACAAATGGATCAAGGTTCAGCCAAAATGCACAAGCCTACTAAGAAATAAAAGACATTTTAAAAAATGACACTGATGTTGCAACCAGAGGAAACCATGATGAAAAAAATAAGTTAATCTAGGATTTCAGGGTGAAAGGATATTTCAGCTGCCAAACTGTTCTCTTTCATGATAGAAATATAACCCAAATATGCAGTTTTAAAAATAGTTTTCTCAATATGTTAGATAGCTTGGTAGTACATCATGATCTGCATGCACCAAACTTTTACTAGTGCAATAGTTCTAATGACACCTTCTTCCTAGAATCCTAGGCTGCTTCCATACAGCTGAATAAAATCCCACATTTTCTGCTTTGAACTGGAATATATAGCAGTGTGGACTCAGATAACCCAGTTCAAAGCAGATATTGTGGCATTTTCTGCTTTGCTATTCTGGGTTATGTGGCTGTGAGGAAGGTCCCCTTGACACATAGAACTATACTGCAGGAATCCATAGCTGAAGTACTTCTGGGAGATAAGCATCTAACTTCTGTTTAAAATCTTTCATTGATTGATTTCACCATTTTCTGAGGGAGACTATTTCATGCCCAGATAGCTCTTGCATTTAAGAAATTCTCTTTAATAATTAGATGGAATCTCATTTCTTGTCATTTGTCCCACATTAGTGCAATATTGTTTATACTAAGTGCTCGTCAGATGAGGTCATATCATATCACTAACTATTGTGTTCTTTAGGTCCATGTATCTAAGTGTCATAGTAAATGTCCTATAGAATCCATATAGCTTGGCTTATTATATGCAATTCAATAAACCTCTTTTTCAAAGACTTTGCTCTTATTTATGTTAACATTTAAATAAACAAACTAGTTCTCCTTTGTAGTAACTTTGCTAACTCCTTTCTATGTATGTTTTTCAAATTCCTTTTTTTTCTTAATCATCAAGAGTAATTCATCCAAAGTAGTGTAATATTACAAAATGTCATCAACTCGGCAGCAAGGGATTCATTAGATCCTGTCAGCCAAAATTATCCATGAACTCTGTTTGACTAAGGGCTTTTCAGTTTCCAGAGGACATAATTATTCACTCCCAACCTGGCTCCCCCTAAAATGATATGTTCTCATCTCATGCATGGTTTGTGTTCAATTTCCATTAAGACTAATGGGACTTAGAACTTCAAGTCTCAAGAAACGTAGCCTGAACACCATGCCTCTGACTTGGGTAGGCATGTTTTTATAGCTCACTTATTTAATGACTTTTGGCTCAATCTGAGATTTGGGAAGCATTAGTTTCCTGGCAAGACTTGTAGCAAAGGCAACACATGCAAAGACAGCAAAAAGGAGTTTCTCAAATTAAAAATGCACTGACTTAGCAAAAGAGATAGATTACCTACAACAGCAGCACTTCTGTCGGTACATACATGCCAAGTAACCTCATTAATGAATTTCCAGGAGTTGGTAAATACCTTCTGTATTAGGAGTAGCAGTTAATGTGTAATTTCTAACATGCTGTTTTATTCAATCTATGTGCACTGAATATTTAAAATATATTTCAAAAGGAGTTTTATGATCTGCTGCTCTTTTTCCTCTAATAATGGTTAGCAGGGTTTGTGGGGGGGGGGGACTACAAATATATTTTTGATCATTAAATTTGTGACTCTCCTTATGAACTTCTTTGATCACCCAGAGGGAAAGTTAATATAAATTAAGAAAAAATAAATATTGATAAATAGCAGGTAGAGCTGTTGGCTCTTTTGGTCTAGAGAAATCAGAATAATTTGGGGGATCATTGGTCAGAAAAACAGCTGATTCCAACTAAAATAAAATAATTGGACCAAGGGAATTTACATAATTTTTCCAAGTCCCCATTGATTCAATGGGTTTATGCTAGTAGATACTAACCATTCAGTCCTTCCTTTCTTCCAAGAATATTCTATTCTCCATCCATGTTGGAATTCAAGATGGCCTGTAGAAAGTTCCCAGTGGTCTCTCTTTCAAATTCTCTTCAAACACAGACTGAAATAGTTTCAGAGAAGCTCTTGTAGCATTTGACAGGACTTTGTAGTTTGGTAGGATTTGTAGTTTCATGAGGCACCAGCACCTTTTGGCAGAGAATGCTAAAGAGCATGTAAAACTATAGCTCCTGCAATTCAATAGCATTGAGTCACAATAGTGAAAGTGGTGCCAAACTATATTAATTCTACAGTGTAAATCAACCCTTACATTCACCAACTCACTGTAAGGGAGTCAGACCATCAGCCACTTCTTCCTGAGACAGAAGTCTTCCTTGGAAGTAATGTTTTGTTCTCTTGTTGTTGTTCATTTGTTCAGTCATCTCCGACTCTTCGTGACCTCATGGACCAGCCCACGCCAGAGCTCCCTGTCGGCCGTCACCACCCCCAGCTCCTTCAAGGTCAGTCCAGTCACTTCAAGGATGCCATCCATCCATCCATTTGTTCTCTAGATGAGTAAAATTAGCTTGAAAACATTGTCACATAGTACTTTGATAGTGTTATTAATCTACTTTAACTGCCATGGCTGTGTCCCATAGAATTCTGGGGTTATGGTGGGGCCGAGAATCCCAAGTACCTTTCCCTAAACTATAAATACCAGAATTCCATAGGAAGTTGCCTTGGCAATCCAAGTGGAATAATAGTGCTATTACAGTGCAGCATGATAAGGACATGAATAATAGAACTCTGCGAATGATTGGAGGGACCTATTGCATAATGGGTGTATAAGCTAATTGGCAATAACCTGTGAAAAGGCAATGCAGATCAGGCAGATTTTCAACACAAGTGCAAAGAGAAGTTAAATGCTTTTGGATACTTCCAAAGTTGTGATGAGGAGATAGAAGAGTTGATGCAGAATAATAGATTAATCCGGCTGTTAAATTCACTTGACGCACTGAAGCAAACAGAGTAGAAACAATGCAGTGCCAGCAACTACTAACTTCTCTCTGAAATAAATAATCAAGATAATGATGACAGTGATACCCAAGGCTGGTTATTTAAAGATCATTTCTTTTTGGATGGTTTCAAATGTAGTGCAGAGAACCAAGTTTGTTCATGTGAATCTGTAACAAACAATGAAAGTTATAAATGCTTAAACCTTCCTGGCTGTACATTTTTTTCCCTACAAATATACTCTGACATAAATTGATATCTGGCATAACAAATCCTCTGGTGGCAATGTTATAAAACACTGGATCACTCTAATTATTTTTGTCATGTAATATGTATGCACCAGCAATGTGGTGTATGTGTGTTCTTTCGACTGGCACAATATGCACCCCACCTCTGTGTTTATTTAGAGGATAGGAGAGAAAAATCTCCTTTCTAAATTTTTTTTTACAAAGACCCGATTTTATCCATTTATTTTCTGCTTTTAGTAACTCATTTATTCTTCTCTAAAGCAAAGCAGCTGGGACAGGTGTCAAAAACCTTAGCCATCTGTTGTGCTAATAATCAGGAGGCCATGAATACTAGGAGGGAGATAACAGGAATTAGGAACTGGGCCATTATCGGGCTGCTGTTCCACACCAAGGATGAGCTGTTCGCTCCAATTAGTGTGGAAACAGAAGATGCCCTTTGCCAAGGTGCTTAGAACCAGAAGAGCATTTTGTCTTCTGCAATTAGGAGGCCAACTCGAGGTGCATCTGTGGGCATTTATCTCTCAAATGATGCATCTGGGTATTTTGCTGTATTGGCTACATGGTTGTTTTAATTCTGCATGTTCAACATCATTCATTTATAATTAGAATCCTAGAGTATCTTCTGTTTTTTTCCCCTTCAATGGCTTTACTTTCAGGATAACAATGTCGTTGTTTTAATTTTATATTATGATTTTAGATTGGCAGGTGTCTAAAGTGCATTGCTAGGAAGCAACTACCAAAGAGTAGTCTGTGAAATCAATGACTTGGATGATGGGATGACAGAATAGAGGGCACGCTTATCAGATTTGCAGGTGGCACCAAATTAAGAGTAGTAGCTAAACCCCAGAGAACAGGATCAACATTCAAAATGACCTTAACAGATTACAGAGCTGAGTCAAAAATTTTAAAAATTAATGTCAACAGAGAGAAATTAATTTCAACAGAAATATAAGACATTACCATTGGCAAAAAAAATGAAATGCAGAGATATAGGATGGGCTACACCTGGCTTGACAGCAATACATGTGAAGGGGATCTGGAAATCATGATGTACAATGTAGAGATTTCAAAAGAGAATACTAGATCCTCTGGGATAATTATGTCATTAACTTTTGGGGTGGGAGCTGTCTTGGGTTTCTTGGGCTTCAGCAGCCCAAAAATCCTGAGACAGCTGTGTGGATTGGGACCAGAAGTTGTGTGATGCACTCCCTGGGGCCCCCTTCCCCAGCACCAACTGCTGCTCTGATACCAGCAAGTTTCATCTTGTCTCCTGTGTCATCAAGCTGTTTTTGACTGCTTAGGTAAATAGTGGGCAGGGCTGACAGTAGGCAACTCACGCCAACCTGGGGCTTCAAACTTGCAACCTTTCAGTTGATGGATCTTATAGTCACTGGTGATTTACCAGCTGTAATAGACTGAAAAGACACAGTTCTTTTGAAAGACCCGCATCTTTCCAGCTAGCAAATAAGCTCGGGACAAAGAAGTGTTTTTTTCCCCTTTGTGCCGAATACATTCGCTTTTCTCTGAGACATCAACTGGACACCCCTCTTGATGAAGCAGGAACTCTCACGTCTAAGGGACTGTCTGGATGTGCCCTCACTCACTGTTCCTATTAAACCAATTTCCAAGAAAACCAAGTGACTAAAAAAAACCCACTTGAAAATCAAGAGCAATGGTTCCAGTTCAGCTGCTATGGCAACTTCCAATGGATTCCTTGCATTTGTAATCATTCTAAGATGTTAGTTTTTCTTTTCCTGCAATTTGTAAATCTCAAAGCTTTAAATTAGATTATTTGAACTAGATATGTGGGCGAGTCTTTGGAGTGCTTTGGCTTGTCAAGAATTAGTCATAATACTTGGAATGACTTTTGAGGGCAGTATCTAAAAGGATCATTATTTGTTCAAAGGCATTCCAGTCTCATCCTGAGATACACTCCTTCTGTCCAAATTTGCCTGCTTCTTTTTTAAAGAGTTGACTAAGGTCACGATAAAACAGATGATAAAAGAGAAGCTTTCAAATATAGAATTCTTTCATGACATTTCATCCTAAAATACATCTAATTAGAAGCTTCCTCTAGTTTTCAGTCACAGCACATCAAGTGATTCAGTAGTGTTGTTGATAGGCCCAGACTCTATTGGTTAGTCCTGATAAGAGTAAAGTCAGTTGAATGTATCTTCATGAGGACTTAACAGACAGCACTTGGTGATTCTGGTTCAGACTAGCTAACAAGACTCCAACCATTGTGAACACTGGGCAGAAGACTGGGTGTACCCTAGATTTATATAATGCTGCTAGTTTAGACTTCAGGGTATGCAGTCAGGGCACCATATCATTTATTTATTTTATTTATTTACAACATTTCTACCCCGCCCTTCTCAACGCTCAAGGGGGGAATCAGAGTAGCTAATACTGCCAACAATTCGATGCCACAATATCACAATGAACAACAATATAAAAACCATAAATATACAATATATTAAAAACATAACATTATTTATACAATCTTATAGCTGCTTCCATTATTATAACAATCATCTGGTCCAGTTCAGTGTCCAAAGTGCCATTATGTCTTCTAGCCAAAGGCCTGGTTCCACAACCATGATTTCAGTTTTTTCCTAAAGGAAAGGAGGGAGGACAGCAATCTAATCTCACTGGGGAGCGAGTTCCACAAGCGGGGGGTCACCACCGAGAAGGCCCTGTCCCTCGTCCCCACCAGACAAATTTGCAAGGCTGGTGGGACTGAAAGCAGGGCCTCCCCAGTGGATCTTAAACTATGAGGTAGAACGTAGAGGGAGATACAGTCGGAGAAGTAAGCTGGGCCGGATCCGTATAGGACTTTATAAGCCAGGACCAGCACTTTGAATTGTGCTCGGAAATGGACCAGCAGCCAGTGGAGTTGATTTAGCAGGGGAGAGGTTTCTAATTATTTATTTATTTGCTGTATTTATATTCTTTTCCTCCTCCTTTCTCCTGCAGCAATGCTGACAGCTCCTCCTCCTCCTCTTTGTCACCATTGACTGTGCACAGGCAGCAGGATTGTGGGAGGTACTTAAGCCTCTCCCTGCCACCATTCCTGTGTTCAGCCTATTTCCTCATCCATCCAGCTAAACGAAGCAGTATGGGAACATTTCTATCTTCTTGTATAGTGATAAAAAGATGCATTTTCCCCCTGAAAGGACAAATTGCTAACAGAGAGGATTAAATACTCCTCCTCATCCTTTTCCTTCTGCTTCTGTTGACATCTTCCAGTAGTTACTTTTTCATTTTTAAAAGGGCTACAAAGTGGAGTCCACGACATGCAAGTGCAGAGAGGAGCAAACCACAAACCACCTACTCCAGTGTAACCTGAGCCCTGCCACATGCACAATGGAGGACCTTATCACAGCAATACCAGAGGCATTCCAAGTGGCCATCTTCTGGACATTTAGAATAATGCCAAGTTTTTAACTTTGTTTCTGTTTTTAAATATATTATACCTGTACCCTCAATTTGCTTCTGACATGATAGATAGGTTAGATAGATGATAGATAGATAGATAGATAGATAGATAGATAGATAGATAGATATAGATAAATGGAGGATGAACTCTCCAAAACATGTACTTTGTCCTTGAGAAAACAGCCAAGACTTGTCTAAACATAGCCTTTTTAAATTAACTTTATTACGTCTAATTCAGACTAATGTTTCATTAGCTGTTCAGTTTTAGTACCATACTTTATGTCATATGGCTGACAAATCTGAATGTTTCAAGAAATGCACAGTATGTGTTGTTGCTACAAAACTTCGTTCTTAGGCAGGTAGAGATATTAGCATACCTATGAATTGGGATAAGTGCCCTGAACATCATACCTAATTGCAGTTCATCTTCTAATTTTCCATCTGCCAGCTATCACTGCATTTGACATGACTCATATTTGAGCTGACTTCTAATTAATTTTGAACAGAGTTTTCTAATGAGATATTTGACAAAATGATTTACAAACTCTAATTTATTTAGACTGACCTTCTTAATGCCATTATTGTATTATGGCCATATCATCCTTTCTTTTTCTTCACCTGACAATTAACAGTGTATTCATTTGGCATGACAGCCACTTCCAGTGTGATAGATTGCCATATTGGCAGATCCTACATGCATTAAATTCCTGTGGGTTGGGGAATTGCACAAGTTAACAGCATTCACAACATTCCTGGTGTTCACATTTCCACCTATACATGCCATAGGCAAATAGTTGTGCAAGCATAAAATTAGAATTAATACAAATTCATTTGTGCCTCTAGCAGGAAGTCTAGGATAAAATAAGCGATATTTTCTTGGTGGTTCTATTTTTTGAGTAAAAACTTGGCTGCAAATTAATTGGTTAAAACTATGAAGGTCTGGACACCATAACTAGCTATCAAACAACCCACATACGAATTGCTGCCAGACCAGGTAAATAAAGAGACTAAACAACAGTAGTGGATTGAACTGAGGGCAATTTTATTAATTAGTTGCCCATTTATGCTGTTTCTTGAAAATAGCCAAACTATTTAGGGAAGCGATCTGATGTGGCAGTGGTTCAGGCAGTATTATTATTATTATTATTATTATTATTATTATTATTTGTATCCCACCCCATCTCCCCAAGGGGACTAAAAGTGACTTACAGCATAATAACAGTGCAAACCGTAAGACTTGTCCATTAAGATAAAGAACAAAATTAACTTAAGACAACAAAAGCAATGCAAGCAAATATGAAATAAAACAACATATTAAATTGAAACAACAATTTACATGGTTGCTCAAAAAGTTCCTACCTGATCTCAAAGGTGACCACATGTTGCTACACTGTGAAAGAAGGTAGGCATCATCTTCCTATTTTACACTAAAGAGGAAGATGATGGTGTGTGGCTGACTTAAATCACCTACAGAGGCCACACCCCCTCACCCATGCTTTTTGGCCACTCCTGGATGTCAGCAAATTGATCCACCACACCTACATTGCTTTACAGTGGGGTAAATGTGCCTGATGAAGGTCTTTTGAAGATGAGTTATGGAACTGCAGATATGGATTCCCACATGGGCCTAAACTACTGTACAGTGCCACTTCCATCAAAGAATGATGCTCCACTCCATGATGAAAGAGACACGGTAGTCTCACAGCCCCTGTTGGCCATGTTTTTTGAAGCCTTCAATGCAAAGTCTCTTAAAAGAATTCTTCAGGAAAGAATGGTGGGCATTTTTATTACCAAACTAGATCTTTAGAAGTGCAATTGTTTAAACTCATTTGTGTATGCGGGTGCATTCAACTCGTCTGTTAAAAATGAAACTGTTAATTTGAACCAATTTGCCTCAACCAAGAATATATCTACTGTCCTCATTTTGTCAGTTCGGCATGAAAGCTGTTTCTGGCATGTCCATGTGTTCACGATTTCTGCTGCTATCACTTTTTAAAGCTAAATGATCAGAATAGTTAATATTTCATTTTAGTGTATTGAACAAAATACAGTTAGTGTCATAGATTTCATTTTTTTCTCTCTCTCTCCCATACCCTGTCCCGTACTGATGAGTACCTTAAGTGTTTTGATTACTTTGTGAAACATACTATGGTAATACTTAGGTTTACAGTCTTAGCTTGTAGTCTTTCTTCTCAAACATTTGCAGTTTTAGAGTTATCACACAATCCTATAAAAGATTTTTTAAAATACTGCGTAATTGAATGCCAAACGTATATTTCTTTAATATGTTTAGTAGAAATTTTGCATGTATTTTGCTAGCTTTGATTCTTCTTATACTCTGCTTTTAATACGTTGTCAAAATAGATAATTACTATTAACCTCAAGAAATCAAACTTAAATTATTGAAGACAGCTCATCACATGAAGGCATTCATATGCAAAACATGCTCTACTTCAGTAAAATGCAGCCATTAATGTGTGGAAGATAAATTTCAAAGGGAATCACATCAAATGCAATTCAGTCTAACCCAAGTTGATTTTAAATCATTATTTTTTATTTCAACAGGAGAGGTATTCTTTTTGCTATGTCATTCTTACATCTTTTCTGATATTTTGAAAAATTCTCCTCAATTCATGCCCTTCTCATTCAACATCTCTCTGCAAGACATGGGTAACAACAGCCTAATTGCTGAATTCTAAGAGTAACTTGGTCTGAGCTAAAGCATGTTGCTGCATAAGAGATGCCTCATTCCCCACCAAATAGCCAGAAATGTCAGTTTATACATTCTGACCAGCAGCTACTCAGAGATAAAAGAGGGAAAGGACATATCTACCTGCATTTAATCGTCACAATTTCAAGGATCTCAACATGACCAGGTACACAAACAGATGTACAAACACAAGTTGTGGTAGTCATTTAGAATATGATTTCACATCAAAGGATGCTGAAACAGATTACCACAGATGGTTCAGTGTGTTTTAATTTTGATTATATTGTTACCCTTGATACCTTTTATGTTTGTTTGTAAAGGTCAGAAATGACATCCAAACATTAGTGGCAACAGCACAAATACTCTCTAATTACTGGTCATGGTGTTGGAGGCTAATGTAACTTTCAGGCTAAAAGTCATGAAGGGGCACAGTTCACCTACTTTTGTAAATACCCAGCAACATGCTAAGGCATTTGAAATAATGTCTGAATTCCCGTTGCTAAGTTCCTATTGGTTAGTTGAATAAATTGCTGAGTGGTACATGAATCTGAGGGCCCATCCAGACAGGCCTTAAAACTGAGACCTGTTGTGGTTTTACCAGAGACATCCAAATGGTGCCTCCAGTAAAACCAAATTAATTTAGAACAAAGCAGGGTTTCCTGCTTTATTCTGAATTAAGTAAACACCTGATAAGATCCGTATGTTAGGCAAGATCTGTATGTTAGGCAAGATCTTACCAGGTGTGTGCCCTAAAAAACAAAAGTGGGTTTTTAAAAACATCTTCGGCATGCGTTTAAGTCCTGTGTGGAAGTGCCCTCATTTAGTGGTTCGATTCCACTAAAAATGGAACTAAAATAGGATTTCAATCCATGTGTTCTGGCAAGTGTTTCTGATTCATGAGGAAGTCAATGTTTTGGAATAATTGATTAGCTCAACATGAAATTGTTACCAGAAGGCAAAAGTTAACCCCTTTTATTTAGCCACCTCATCACATTGAGAGAGAAAAGCATTGATGATGGTCCCTTTAAGAGTAGAGAATCGCCGTTCTTATATTGTCAGCAGTCCCACTTCTTGTTCTGCCTCTCCATCACACTGGCATTCACACATAGAAACTTAAGAGCTGACAATACATTAGTCTTGCATTCATCACAATTTCAGTATTACTTTTTTGTTTTTAATCAGAAGAAACAACAATATCCAAAAGCCAAAAGATCTTTTGCACTGCCTGAAGGCCCTTACATCAAGGGATACTGACACAAGTTTAAAACCATTTCTTTCCATGGGATTCTATAATTCTGCATCAAAGCCAATACAATAAAGGAGACAGTGATCCAGGTTAGAAGGATTTCTTTCTTTGGGATGCTATGGTTCTGCATCAAAGCCCACAGACTACAAGAGACAGTTATCCAAGTTAAAATCATTTATTTCCATGTGATCCTATGGTTCTGCATCAAGCCCCATTGCTGACAGCTGATTGCTGACAGCTGGGTAATGAAACAAGATGGGAAACTTTTGATGGTTTCCATCCCATTTGTGTTTTGGTTGTAAAAATGGGAGTAAAGTGCAATAAGAGGTAGGAGCTCTAAACACAATGGCTGATTCAGAGTTCCCACCTTTCAGGACATTTCTGCTTTTTTTCAACCCTGGAACATGTGATGAGCTCAATGGCTCTCCATGCTTGAAAAGAGGCAAAAGTGTTCTGTGAGGGGAAAATTTCTCAATGTTACAAGGTCAGATTGACAGTGTTCTCTAATTTCAGGACACTTTTGCCTCTTTTCAACCACAGAGGGCTATTTATGACATCCAGAAGTAGTTTAACTCATGTGATGAGCTCAATGACTCTCCATGCTTGAAAAGATGCTGAAATGTCCTACGACTAGGAAATTTCTCAATATGATAAGGTGGTTAGACATACTCATGTTGTGATACCCTTGATTCATATATTTCCCTAGCACCACTCAACATTATTGACTATTATTGACAAAGATGGAGAAAATATTCTGACATAACATTGCCATAACATTATATGGGAAGAGAAAGATGCAACACAGGCTTGTCATTTTTCTAGGAAAGCCTAGTTTTGAGTGTCAGATGTTGTTCTGCATTGGAGATTATAGGAAACTTCCCTTGTCTGTCTAGATCAGTATCGTATCATGTGCAGTGACAAGCAGGAACTCTCATGGTTTCAGAGTCTTTCCCAGCCTTGTCTGCAGATGTCAGGAACTAGGCCTATTAGCTTTTGTATGCAAAGTAGCTGCTCCTATCACTAACCTGGAACACTGAATAAGTTTGTTTTGAGAATGCTAAAACTTTCTATTCTATGCAGCCATAGTTCTGTATTATTTTGTTATGAAGATTTGCCTGATGTGCAATCAATTTTGTGCATTGAGTTGACCTTTCACCTCTCAAAGCAAACACCAAGGCTTTACTTGTCCTTCCTGAAACTAAGTTGACAATTTGCCCTTTAGCATATATGATCTCCAACTACTAGCCTCATTAATGGTAGATGCAGATATTCTGCTTTTTAGAAGTTATAATTAGAATGAGTGAAACAGAGACTTAAATAGCATGCCATTCAATGCAAATGTTTCAAAGGAAAAGAGCTAAACTCCTGCTGAGATATGTGAATGCATTAACCATCAGAAGATGCTTTATTTACTGCCTCCTCTAACTCTAATGACAAGAGATCAGTGGTGTAATTGAATTATCGTTGGCATGGAGCACATTTGGTCAACACAAAATGAGGTGAAAAAGAAAAGCGTTAGAAAAAATAGCAGCCTACTTCTCACGTCTGCTGAACATAATCAATAAGAGTCAAATTTAGCCAGACAGGTGAAAGCACAAATTAATTTTTATTCAGTGCCTGCTTTTCAGATTTACACTTTTTCCAATTATTTCACCATATGATATTGGAAGGATTATTTGTAGCCACGACAAAAAAAAAAAACCCCAGTGTGAGTGTATAGAAAGAGCCTTTACTCCACAGTAAAGGCTAACTGAATCTAAAAAAACAAAAGCGGGCCAAAGATTCATAATTTTTAAAAAGAAAAGGTACTTTGATAATATAATTTTATATGACAAAAAGACTGATAATTGTGCATATTTTCCTTTTATTTAAATGACACACACCTGTGAATGTCAACTGTAACAAAGCTGTTATTTATTGTGACATTAATTTTGGCTTGAAGGTGTTATTGGCCCCACCATTAAGCCAGTGGCAGTTGTCACTTAATGCAAATGATATGGTGGAGATCAAAGAAAGAGCTAACAAAGGACCTCTTCACATGGCCTTTTCAGACTGTCATTTTGCCATCAGTTGCTGGCAAAAGGAAGGTGCAAAGGGTAGCTCGTGGTGCCCCCTGTGTCCTCTCTCCTGCCCCCATCATACTGTGGGGACGAGACAGAGTGCATTGGCACCCTGTCCCCATCAAATGGGAGAAAGGTTGGTAACATGTGGCAACACACATTGCCCTGCCACCCTTTCCCCCATCATATGAGGAAAAGGGGAAGAAATTACAAGTTGCTCCACAGGAGCTACCCAAAGCAAGCTTTCCTCCCTGTAGTGATGGAGGGCATGCTTTTCAGTGCTTCTCCTCCATGTTGGGAGGAATATGCGCAGTACCTGCCATGTGTCATATGATGCCATATGATAAGCCCCATCCAAGCCATAACACAAAGCAGCAAAATCTGGCTAAAATGTCCATTGTGAAGAGGTCCTCTATTAACCTTGCAAACCACCATCCTCTCTTGCAACACTCTAAGGTCACTTTGCAAATCTGATATACAAATAAATATAATTCCAGGATGCATTTCAACAGCATCTCCACAGAAAAGAATAATGTGCAATATTTAGATTTTAATTCAGATATTCCAGAGAAAATAAACACCAGTTTAGGGAAGCACTTCTGAATTCATGTTAACATTTCACCTGGTCAGTTGACATCTAGACTTTAAATTATCACTCATAATTTCATAAAAAATAAGCATAAAGAAATTCACAAATGAGCACTCAATATAAAGCAACACAAACCCCTAGACGCCAATATTTTTGTGATGAATATTATTGGAATGCTTACATCCCATTGAACAGGATCATTACTGCAGAATGATCCTTGAAAAACCTGACTATATTTAAAAAATAAGAAACCTTATTGTGAGACTATATGGTGTTCCCATATAGTTGAAATCTCAACTCCTCTTTTTGCAATACAGAACTTCTCAAACTTTCCCTCCTCATTCACACATGCATATATTTTTGGATTGATTTGTTAATGAAGGTCTTTGATTTTTCTATCCTTCCTAGCAACCATAACAGGCAATTCTTATATGTAGAGAGAGATAGAATGACAAAAGCAGTGCTCAGAGAATGAATCCCACAAATAGTAATAATAATAGTAATGGTAACTTGCCCGCTTCTCCTTCCTCCTTCCCCAGCCACAATAATTTGTTGTTAGGCAATTAGGTGGTCACTTCAGGCAGAAAGGTAATTCCTTTGATGTGATTTCATTTTTCATGTCAGTGATGGGGAGTGGTACTTGTGAGATTATCAGTCTCATGTGCCAAAATAACCTTTGGCTAAGTTTCACCATAATGAATTTTGATGAATGATTGCTGCTGTTTTGAGTAATCTCATCTGACTGGTCTAAAAGTAGGCATTCCATATGTATTTGTATAGATGATCTAGTTATATACATCAATTAATTGGTCTACAGGAGTTGCGAAGGTAATACAAATTATTCCTATCTGTCAAGTGTTTGTGTCACCAGCTTTAGACCTTAGTTTTGTGAGTTTTTCATGAACATAATGCTCCAAATTACTGATTATAAGGAGACAATTATTGGTTCAAAAACATACTCAGTCTTCTTGAATTGTCATGACTAGTGCTGACAACAAGGATATGGGTGAAGGATTTCTTCTCCCAGCATTCAAGCTGGGCTCAAATACAGAGCAGCAGCATATGCAATCAAGACGCTTCCACACAGCCATATAACCCAGGGCCCTTCCACACAGCCCTATATCCCAGAATATCAAGGCAGAAAACCCCACATTATCTGAGTGTGGGCTTAGATAATCCAGTTCCAAGCAGATATTGTGGGATTTTCTGCCTTGATATTCTGAGATATAGGGCTGTGTGGAAGGGCCCCCAGAACATGAAGGCAGAAAATCCCACAATATCTGCTTTGAACTGGGTTATCTGAGTCCACACTGCCAGATATTTCAGTTCAAAGTAGAAAATATGGGAATTTTTTCAGTTGTGTGGAAAGGTTCTCAGATAGCAAATAGCCCATCAGTTCAGAACAGGAGCAATAGCAACCCCAAATGGACAATGAAAGACATGTCATTCCATTGGGCAAAAACAAAATCAGGGCATTGAGATAGAAAACCAGTAAGTATTCCAGACCTGCTACAATTAAGAATAGATAGTATTCAAGTGCATAGATCAAATCATTTGGCCAACAAGTGGAATCACCTGAGAGATTTGCATAAATAGCTGAAGCTTGGAATAGCTAGATTCTGGTAGCAACGTTGATGTTGGGAGCTGTAGCCTGAAGTTCAGTGTGTTGATTCTTGGTTCTTGAGAAATGGACTGTATCTTGGATTTTGATTCATGGATTGTGGTCTTTACTTAGAAACTGTGTAGGTGAAATATCCTGGCTTCAGAATATTGGAATGGACATTCGGTTGACCCTCTTGCTTCTTTGCATGGCTGACTGATGAATGTGTTGGCCTAGGACTGCCTCTGTAATACATTCCTGTACTTGGCTGCTTTACAAAAGACACTTTGGGCAGGACTTTGACATGAATAAACTACAAGGTACAGATCATACACTGCAAGGTACAGAATGATTGTGGTGTGGCTTTTGTTGACCAATTAAAATGTAAAAAGTATTTTTTTGTAAAAAAATTACTGAAATTCCACATGTTTACTCACATGGAAATAAATTGATGTTTTAAATGTTTGAATGGAAGAGTAAGTCAGAGATTTTGTGCTTCAAACTCCATCCAATCCATTCAAAGAATTCCAATAAAAACATATTTTATTTATTTCTAAGTATATTTCAACTTGGTCCAGCCCCAAAACACAAATGTACATATTATTATGTCGCGTTTCTATACCTACCCTGATACCATTTCTCATCCAAAGTTTCTACATCACCCCACTCTCAGAAATGTAGTATATAGTCTTTAAGGGTTCTTGGGGGGGCTGCAACTTCAGAGGCATTTTGACTCATATCTTGAGCAAATTCAAGATGTGGCTGCTTAAAAAAACAATTTACAGGAATACTTTTTATATGTGTGTCTGACTTCTGTCGGCTTCTGAGAATGACTGTTGCTTTTATACCATGTTTGCAAACTTGCTTTAGGCAACTGTTGCTGGAAACACAGTGATAGCCCAGAAGGATCCTATATTGCAACCACTATAGTTATCTATTTTAATATAGACCAAGACATCTTGCTGAAATGAAGTAGCTGTTATGACAAATAAGAGAAAGCATAATATTTTAGTTAACACTGCATTTTCAACTGTGTCTAACGTTTTAAATTACACTGCTGGGCCCTCTAATTCAACACATGCTTTATCTGCAGAAAACATGAAACTCATTGTCTGGCATCTCCAGATGTCAAGTATAAAAGATGTACATCTTAGACAATGAAAAGCTGCAGTTCACCAGATTAGATATGACAAAGTGAGATATAACAATGGTCTTTTCCAGTAAATGGCAGATACATACATAACAAAAATCAGTTGGTAGTGATTGTGGTTAAATATATGTGTACTCTCACAAAGTAAGAACATCAGCTGGCAAACAACACTTTTCAGTAAATTTTCTGCAAATAGAAAGCATTGCCTGGATAAGCCCTCAGGAAATCAATCCCCAAGTGACTGTGCAATCCCCAGTGTCCCGTTTCAGCATTCTTTTTGTCATGAATTGTGTTGACAGCTGGTAGTTCTAACTTTAAAACAATTGATCTCAGTGACGCATATTTAGCAAGATGCACCTTGTTATAGAGGTGCCCTTACACCCAAAAGGAAGTGATGGATAACTGCATAAGCCCCAGAGGCCTGCCAGATGGTTTATTTGTCTATATTCTTCCTTTACAGCAGTTGGTTCTATGAAACATGCAAACCCAGATGAATATGTTTTGATTGAAAATAAAATCTGAGCTTAATTAAAAAGATAAGGGTGGGAGATTTGGGCTTGATCTAACTGTAAATGCAAGACTTCATACATATATTAAGAAAAGGTGGTAAATTATCTAAAATTATCTAAAACTATGGACGTGTTTATATTACACATTAAAAATGTACCAAACTATTATGTGATATCATATCTGTCATGGCTAAGTTCTGTGAAATTCTCGGATTTGTAACTTGATGAGACAGTTTGAATTCTCTGCTTGCAAATTTCAGTTCTTTGGTTCAGGGAGAGATGCATTAGTGCTTGCTAGCAGAAAATTCTAAATACCTTACTAGACTGCCAACATGAGGATGGAGCCATGACCCTTAAAGTGATATCAAACTGCTATAGCCATGATACATCCAAAGTATCTCTATATTAGATCTGGAATTGCTCCAAATAAGCAATCAATTCCTGCATCTTCCTGGGGATAACAGTGGTGAAGAGATATAAACAGGAGACAAGAGCAAGAGATGCTGCAAGTCAATGAAGCGGCCAACCAAACCAAGAACCTCAGCAAGAATGGAGAAAGGTGCTTGTTGTAGGGGAATTCTTTATTTACAAGGATTGTGATAAATGAGAAAACTGAGTTGAGATTAGTAAAATAAAGACAAATGCAAAATTCTATGCTCAGGCCACAAAAACCAAATACACCAGTATAAGTTAGTTGGTGCAGTATAATATGTGAAAAAGGCCATGGGGTTGTTCTTGAGTATAAATTGAACATGAGCCAGCATTGTGATGCTGCAATAAAAAGTTGAATGCTATTTCTGCCTGCATTAATTGAAACAAAGCTTCCAAGTCAAAGGAAATAACCCTTATATGCTGCACTGGTCAGACCATCTCTGAAGTACTGTGTTTAGTTCTAGGCATATCATTTTTAAAGAGGGATATAGAAAAGTTGGAGTGAGTTTAGGGAAGGGTTGATAAGAGGTCTGGAAAGTGCTTGCTCTCTCTCTCTCTTTGTATGTATGTATGTATATACACACATTTATATACAGTGATACCTTGAATTAAGAATTTAATTCATTTTTGTCCATGTTCTTAAGTCAAAACACTCTTAGCTCAAAGCAATTTTTCTTATTGCAATGCATTGAAATGCTGTTAATCCATTCCAGCCCCCCAAAAAACCACCACAATTTTAATGTGTTTTTAAATAACAAAAGTATACTTTAACAAATAATGTATTAAATGTTCAGAGATAGGTAGTGCTTGGTTCCACCCCGCCACCATGGCAAGGAATCACATTTGAGGCAACAAAATATGTATTGGCCAGTGTAACAGTAAAGGCCAAACAGAATCATTTTCTTCATATTGTAATTACAGCTTCCTCCCCCCCCCCCCCCCCCCCCCTTTGAAGTGAAACATACAGTACTCTCTGTTTAGGCTGAGGTTCTGCTGCACCAGGGTGGACTACAATCTCTGGGATGGAATCTCCAGATTGGACTCCTCCCTGAACGTGCAGGGGAAGCAATCGCATGGAACTGGATTTTCTGCATTGTAGGAAGATCTAGAGCTGCTCTGGCTAGGAATCCAGTCTAGGTTTTGTTTTTTCTCCGCCTTGCTGTTAGAACTGGTTTAGGGAGCAAAGAGGCCTCTTTTGCACTGTTCATAGGTCAAAACAGTGTTCAGATGTCAAAACATCACTTGAGGATTTGTAAGTTAAAACATACTTATGTTGGGACAGTCTTATGTAGAGATTCTACTGTATGAGGAAAGTTTGAAGAAATTCAGCAGTGTTCTTCTTGGTGAAAAGAAGATTGAGGAGTGACAGAGTCACACTCTAAATATCTCAAAGACTGTCACAGAGAAGAGTGAACAGACAAATTCTGTGCTGCCCCAGATGGCAGAATCAGGTCTAATGGTTTTAAGTTACTGAACCTCTTGACAGTGAAAACAGTTTGGCAATGGAACAATTGCCTAGAAAGGTTATTAAAACTTCATGGGGGCTGTAGATTGTGATCCAGGGGCTGCCAAATACTGCTGATGCCTCACCAAACTACAGATCTCAGCATTGTATAGCATCACAGGATTTCAAGCCATTTCCCATTATTTGTCAGAGCCAATGGTCTGGGAAATTCGCTGATTTTATATCTGCATTTTTATTTTAGCACCAACAAATGAGATCTCAGACAGTTTGCTCTGATGCAGTCGCAGCAGTTCAAAAATGTCTTGCCTGTTGTTAATATGCTTTTGATATAACTTAGCTGAAATAGCCATTCAGAAATTACATAATGAATTTTATCCACTGCAAATTATACAATGACTTTGCTGACTAGCAATTTGCTGGCACACTGGCCTCAATCTATTTTGGGTTTAAGACTAGATGATCTTTTTTATGTATGAACCTCACAAAGCCATATGTGGGCTTTCCCCATTACTTTCGTTAAATATGCCTGTATTTCATTTCTGTGCTTTCCATCATTTACAGTTTTTCTCTGTATCAGATAGCTACTCTCTGCTTCTAGGTTCAGCTGTTATTCTGATATTAAAACCTTGTCCACTTAGTACTGCCCCCATTGACACTGGGATAAGCTTCTTTTATAACTGTTTCTACAGGTTCCAGCTTTTTCTCTATTACTGAATAGGAGACCATTCCGCTTGATTCTATCTCAAAATTATTTTTAATTGAATTCCAATCACTAAAACATATTTTATAATCCCAAGGATTCTATTACTCTGTTCCACCTATGTCTGTGTCAGGAAAAAATGGACAAGGTTATATGGACACCATTTAAAACTATGCAGCAGGATCCCAAGGAAATCTGAACCTGAAGCCATCTAAATATTTGCAGCAGTTATTGACCCCAGTGGTTGAAAGTGCTGTTAACTTGATTTTGTCTCAGGTGTTGATCTGACAGGTACTAAAATGGTGAGTTAATTTGGAGGATATAAACACTGGCAAGTAGTTTGAACCATGGGAAAGGTGTAGGCTTGTACCTTCCAGTCTTCAAAGAGTTTCTTCAGGCAAAGAATACTCAGAAGTGGTTTTGCTAGTTTCTTCTTCTGGCATTCTGGTCTCCCATTCAGCTACAATCCAGAGCTGAACCTACTTAGTTGACAAGATCAGATGTGTTCTCATGCTTTCAGGATATTTAGGTATTCTATGCTAAAATATAGTTTAGCCCTGGTGATGAAAAAGTCCTCTCTAGCATTTTTAAAGAAGTGTTGATACCATGCAACTATCTTGCCTAAGAAACTGCAACCAATGGTAACCTTCACACAATGTAAGCTTCAAATGTGGGATAGAGGTATCTTGCCATTTCTAAAGTGTGGGCTTTCCTAATGATTTCTAACCCAGTTGGCAAGTGACTTATTCTTCAATTCCCTACATAGAGACATGTAAAAATGCTCAATTTAAAATGCGATGAGAATTCCCCCTCACTTGTTTGTAAACATAATGATGGCATCACTATGGCAGAAGGAGCTGATATGGGCAGTATTGATTCCTTTCTTCCACCATTACTATTTTGTGATTGAGGAGGTATCACAAACATTCAAAGATATTCAAAACATTCAGGAGAAAAACATAGCAAAGCATGCAAATTCTATGCTTATCTCTGAGCTCCCTCTTTCAACATTCCCTCTTCATCCTGTGGTATTTCCCTTCTCATAAAAGTCCTTTTGAACTCTTACCTACTATTATCTCAATTGCCTCTCTGACACTCCTGCTATGTTGTCAGGGTTTTGTTTTGCCTATCAAAAGGCTAGCAGAGAGAGAGATCTCCCCCCCACCCCCATTCTCAATTCTGCAATGTAAAAATAATCCCATTATATATGTTGTTATGAGTTTTACAGGATGTAAGTTGAACTCCTGAGACTACCAAGACTTACTTAAAAAAAAAAAGAAAACAGGGAGGGACAGTGGAACAGGAAACAAGTCTTTACCATGTGATGGTAAATCAAACAGATAAATCCTAAAAAACCAGAGGAGAAGGGTATGATGAGAACTCGCCCGCTTAATTTCCAAATGGGGCTTTGTGAAGTTTAAGGGAAAACCAACTATGCCAAACACTTTACATATTTCATGTGATGAAGTCATATGAAAACAGCATCTACAATACATTAGATGACTTCTAGGCATGTAAATCCAGCTTCACATATTTATTGACTATTGTCTTTCATTAGAAACACTTTTCATATACATAATTGTCCCTAGAAAAGCATTGTTTTTCTTTTCATGACCCCAATATTTTTAATGGAATTATCACTGCTCACAATAGTAGTGGTATTTGTGTATGCATTCCACCCTAAACCTAAGAAAGAGACATAGGGTTAGAATAGTTGAACACATTTTAATTGTGACTGGCCATGTCTCTTTCTCTAAACAAAACTGTGACAGTCAAAGTTTAGGTCTTGGTGGAAGAGGAATTACACCTTTTCCCCTGCACCAGTGTCCTATTGAATATCTTACCCCAATTTTTCCCCATTTTAAGAGCAGCCAAAGGCATTCAAAAATCAAAAGAAACAAATCCTTTAACACCATTTAGCAAGGGTATCTAAAGTGTTGCCCATGTTGCATGAAAGTTACCTTGCATGCTCTCCAGTCCCATGGTACAAGGGTAGCATGTGTGAAGAAAGATCTGAAGTGCTGCTAAGAGAACACAAATACTTCCTGTGCCTGTACTGTTACACCTGAGAGAGAATTTGTTTTCTGGCTAATCCTGTAATGTATGTATTTTAAAGATAAGGTTGTTTTGAAGTAGGTACTGCAGTAACATGACAAAGCTGACTAGCATTTTCACACCTGCAACAAATTGCTCAAGCGAAGACGGACTATCCTTAGGAAACAAGGAATGGAAATATACTAACATTTATTCCTTAAGAAGTATACTGTATTTACAAAGGATCAGGCCAGATTAAGTAATCCTCTACAGAGTACACATTTACCATTAGATATGTGAATTTATAGTGGGTTTAACTCATAAATAAGCTTCCACTGCTGAAAAATTGGACTAACTTTAAAAACAGCATTTAATAACAGTGCACCTTTTAGTCTTATAGTGGTAAAAATATAATGAGGCCTCAAGATACATCTATGGAATCCTGGGCCAAGAAAAGCTAAATACCTTGTAAAATTGTAAAACTCCCAGGATTACACAGCATTGAGCCATGGCAGTTGAAGATCCATCTATACCATCATATAATGCAATTTGAAATTGCATGATATACTCAGTATAGATTCATATAATGTAGTTCAACTGCATTGAAGTGAATTATGTGATTCTACACTGACAAAGCTGCATTGAATGGCAGTAAATAATAATAATAATAATAATAATAATAATAATAATAATAATCTTTATTTTACCCCGCCACCATCTCCCAAGGGGACTCGGGGCAGCTAACATGAGGCCAAGCCCAACAATTACAATCAATCAAAATAAAATACAAACAAGCAAATAATAACATCAAAGTAAAATGCCAACAATAAAAATATACAATAAAACAAATGCAAAATCAAATGGTAGAAGAATTAAAAAGACAGTGGGCAGGCCAAATGAAAAGGGTAAAATTTATAAAACCCTGGGAGAGATGGATAAATGGAGTAATGTGTCTGAGGGGAGACTCAGAAGGGGTGAACAATGGGGTTAAACCTTCACTAAGGGACAAGAGAAAGTGCATCAAGAGGGACTGAAGTGATGTCAAATTGCATTAGTTCAGCAGTGTAGATGAACTCTTAGTGCATTATGCTATGGAAATAAACTGTCTTTCCTTTTTTTAAAAAAAAAGAAGAAATATTGTGCTGAAAGTTCAACAAGGCTTTTCTCTAAATTTAGCAATCACATGACATTTCTTATGCTATGGTTATTTCCTATTACAGGCTCTCCTATAATGGAGCAGAGGAATGAGGATCCTGCTCTTTACCCATCACCAGATATTGTCAATAGTTGCAGCTGCCACATCCACTCGCAGTTCAAAATTGGCATGAAGGAGGAAATGGAAATTGGGGTGTTTGTAGTGGCAAGAGCAATTTGACAATTGTTTATTAAGCTTCCTTGGGATGCTTCTGCTACTAGTTCTCTCCCCCACTGTAGCACCAAGAAAGGGAAATGGCCAAGAAACCCAATATAAACTATGACTTGGCCTGGATTTTTTTTTTAAAAAAAAAAAGAGGGTGCCCTTCTTAATAGAGTAACTGAATCTTACTAATTTTGTGATGCATTACTTATAATATAAATTAATGAAATGGAAAAAACTTCATGGTATACTTTTATCTTTGTAAAACTAATTTCAAACCAGCACAATTGTACAGAGAGTAAGAGGTGTATTTTTGTGAGATGTTTACCCTTCTCGGCCTGAGAGCTCTGGTGCCACAACAAACTGCAAATCCCAGAATCCCATAGGCCAAAGTCATGGCAGTTAAAGTGGTGTCAAACTGTTATAATTCTGCGGTATGGATTGTTTCAGAGAAAGAAGGGAGAAAAGAGTAACAATCAATGTTTCCAACAACCTACAAACCAGTATGCCTTCAATTGTGTTTTCTGGTTTTTAAAATTTTGCGAATTCATTGTTGTTTCTAATCTAGTTTCTCTCCGATGTTCTGGCAGAATCGTTTTCATGCCAGAGTTGGGGAAAAGCAGATTAACACTACTTTATGTGAAAGTATATAATGTGATTACTAAGGAAGGAAGGCAGTTGTGATAAGGAAATAATTTCTTGTGGATTTGTGGTCTATAGGTACAATATATCACATCTCAGATTTTTTTAACAAACAGCAGCTGCTGAGATTTTTTTTTTAATGTATCAAAATAATTCTAATAATATAACCACCATCTCTACTTAAGTAGGCATATGGTGTGTGTATATTTAATTTGTAGTATAAGTGGATACAGAGACGAAATACAATAGCTTCAGTAAAGGACTTAATCAGGAAGGGTGACTGTTGTTCTTCATTTCAGTATTTATAACTTTAGTTCTCAATTTTGTTTTAATCAATCAGAATATATATCAGTTTTAGATTATTTGCTGACAAAATATTTTTAAATAGTCAAAATACATGGTCTTTTGAGTGTCAAAAAATCCTGATGAAAAGAATCCTGGACTGAGAAGAATATTCACCATTTGAAACTTTTTTTGCACAAAATGCTAGATTGTTATTGTTTGTTTTGCTTTCTGATGACTAGTTTAAGAGATGTGGGGAAATAAGTATCAAAGAAGAGCCAGATACAAGATGATAAATACTGAGGTGACCTTGTAGCTAGGTTGCTGATTTTCATATTTTATAGACTTAACCAACATTTGTTCTTTGGGGAAAGAAATAATAGCTGTAATTAAGGATGTAACAGGGCATGATCTCATTTACAAGCCAGTGATTATCTTATTGGCTTACTTCAAAATTTCTGCAATGTAGGAAACTAGAGAATGAGTGATTAAAATGATAATTATAGAATAAATTGAAAGCTTGCTAGTGGAAAACAGAAAGTTGTCTGCTGAAGATTGGTTGTTGCAAACTTGGAAAAGGTTGCATACAGTAAAATGCATGGATTCATAAAATTTGAGGGGATGGAAGGAAGCAAGAAATTTATTTCTTCCATTTTGGAATTAAAAATAGAGTGAAAATAGTTTAAAATATTTAAGTGATACTACCTCTTAATATCTAATGAAGAAAAGAATATTCCTCCAAATTATGTTGGGGACTTAAGTGAGAACACATCTATACTACCATTTAATGCAGTTTCAAACGGTATTGAAAAAAGTGTTTTCATTATTCAAATAATAACATAGGAAATTCCTGAACCAATTTGAGACCCAGAGGGTGATTACCATATCTGAGTTCACACTGCCATATATTCCAGTTCAAAGGCATTGAATTTTTGCTGGATTTGTAAGCCGCCTTGAGTCCCCTCTCAGGTCAAAAAAGGCAGGGTAGAATTGAAGTAAATAAATAATAAATAAATATACAAACCACAGAGCATGGTGCATATTAAAGGCTTTCTTTCACATACTTTTGTGGGAGCTTGTTATTTGGCTGTTGCATTAACTGGTCAGTATAGATAAGGCCTAAGTGGACTGAATCAAAGAGTTAGAGCTTACAAGGGCCATGAGTACTAGGTCCAATGTGCATCTGTCCACAAATTGAGGACACGAATTGAGGAATGCTAATGAATATTAAGACATTTTACTGTTGTCCCGTTATGAAGCTTTACAATTATTTGGCAGAGTTCTTAGCAAATCTACTACATAATATATGTAAAGTTACATAATACACATTATGTCCATAAAAATAAAAACTTCCTTAAAATTAAGAATATAATTTATTATGTGCTCATTTCAATGTTGTGCCAAACATTTCTATTACATTTATGCAGCCAGTTGCATTCACTTTGATTTGGGGGAGAAAAATAGTAGGAGGACTGAAGCCTGACATTTGAAATTTGTTGAAATTTGTAATTGTGAGGTCTTTTCATTTACCTAAAGCCCCTTCCACACAGCTGAATAAAATCACACATTTTCTGCTTTGAACTATATGGAATATATGGACTCAGATAACCCAGTTCAAAACAGATATTGTGGGATTTTCTGCCTTGATATTCTGGGTTATATAGCTATGTGAAAGGGCCCTTATTCGTATGAGACTCAGGGCCCTTCCACACAGCCATATAACCCAGAATATCAAGGCAGAAAATTCAACAATATCTGCTTTAAACAGGAATATCTGAGCTCACACTGCCATATATTCCAGTTCAAAGCAGAAAATGTGTGGAAGGGCCCTCACTCCTCTTGAACTGCAGTTAAAACCTGGAAAAAAAAAGCATATTGATATAAATTATGGGTCTTTTCAAATGAGGAATCAATGACAGCCGTGAAAGCTGCAGAGATATGTAACTGAAGGATGGAAAACATACAACACCAGGAGCTACCTCATAACCATAGAGTAGACCCAAAAACACCACTAAAGGAAATGTCAAGCCAAATGCTACATGGCAGGAAAAGAAACTCAATTCCAAGTAAGCCCACACCATGAACAATAAAAATAAAAACTCATAGAACTCATAAAACTAAGAAACACTGGAAAGGAAAATACCATAGCATGCAGTTTCTCGCAGCATGCCTGCTTAATACAAACAAATTGTTGCAAACAATTAGCAAGAACAAAGAGCTACAGTAAAGTCAATAAGGAGTACCATGTTAATCTTGCCTGCAAGTTCCAAACAATTATATTGTACAAAAATGGTTCACCGAGAGGTCCGGCACATTCATTGATCAACATGGAAGGCCAGATGTCAGGGACTCCTGGGTGTTGTTCTTAGATGCTGTTGTAATTTGTTTTCAAATTACTTCTCTGAGACCTGGTTTATTCATCTGTGAAATTTGCTCAGTATGGATATTTACTGCAGAGGTGTGCAAAGATGTTTGATATTATGAAGCACTCAGCCTTCCTGTACATTAAAGCTACAAATGGTTCCTATTAAGCCAAATCTCAAAATCCTGATTCAATCATGGGGCTACAACATATTGTAGTTTGAATCATTTCTCTACCACATGCTCTTAATATATGGAAAAGTAAAATGTTTTTCAATCAGACACACGAAAATGTATCTTGAGGAGTATTTGGAAAAGCGTCATTCAAACTGGTTCATAAATATCTCAGTAAACCTACCAAATTGATCCATATCACTGGTTCATACTCTTTCGACTATCGAGAGAGTGGATTGACTCAGGCCTCTTTTTTCATGAGTAATGATTCACTTCTGTATCATACTGTATAGGGCCCTTCCAGAAAGCCATATAACTCAGATTATCAAGGCAGAAAATCCCACAGTATCTGCTTTGAACTGGGCTATCTGAGTCCACACTGCCATATATTCCAGTTCAAATCAGAAAATGTGGGATTTTATTCAGCTGTGTGGAAAGGGCCACAGTTACAAGGAGATAATAGCTCTTGATAATAGCTCCAGGATTTCCTATGTAATCATCTGCACAGTGTAATTCTTTTCTTCTGTACTGGCTTGAAACTGCAATATGTGGTCAATGTACATAGGGCCCTTGGTCCAGACTATCTTTAAGATCATATCTCTCCATAAGACTCTGCCAGAACTCTAAGATCAACAAAGAAAGACTTTCTCTCAGGCTGCTTCTACACAGGGATTTAATCCAGATCACAATGTGGATTAAAGAGATCTATTTCTGCTCCTGAGAGTCTCCACAGGCACCCCAGGAACTGTGAAGAAGCTCCCATGGCATCCACAAAGCTCCTCTTATGTCTAATCAATCCAACATACAGATTTTTTTTCTTACCTTGTTGGGAGAAGTATGCTGAACAGAAGCAGTCCATTGGATGAGAATCAGTGAGATTATCACTGAGAATCAGGGAATCATGGCAGGGGAAGAATAAAAACAGCAAAGCAATTCCTTCTTATGGTAAAGGTATTTGTTTATTTTCCAAAGAGTGTCATATCCAGTTCATGCATCAGGATATTCCAGTGATGGTCCTGTTTCCAGAAGCGCAGCACACTTTTCTCCTGAATTCCTACTCTGCAGCAACCATACACTGGTCAGGTATAGCCCATTTTATCACCGATTTTGGACTTTCCTGTAAGTTTTGCTAATGCACTGTATTGAGCTAAATATTGGGTATGCATTTTCTGGAACACCCCCACCCTTTTTTATTCCACCTTTTTCCTGGATTTTCGGGCCTCTTGATGAGGCCTCAATCCCACTACCACCACAAGCTTCTTTATTAAGAACTGTAGAGAGAACGGCATTCTTAGTGTATACACCTACCCTCAGAAACTCCCTTCCATAGGAGGCTAGGCTGTCCCCTTCTTGTTTTCCTTTTGCTGGCAGGCAAAGACCTTTTTATGTAAGCAGGCCTTTAATGTGTAAGCTAGAAAGCTTCTTATTGGAATTTTTTTTATCTTTTCAAACTTTAGTATGTTTTAAAATGATTTTATACTGTTTTTGCAGTTATTTTAATTGTTTTTAGATTTTATTGTGATTTTTTTTAACTGAATCTCTGGGAACCGCCTTGGATTCCACTCTGGAGGAGAGGCAATATATAGATGAAACAAATTACAAAAAAAAAAAAAAACCAAACAGATTTACCTCTTTAATGATACTATAATTATAAATGTAAGGATCCAGTCAAGTGTTCTGAGTCCTGAACTGTCCTTATTAATCAGATTTTCTGTTGATTTAAGGCAGTGGTTCTCAACCTTCCTAATGTCATGACCCCTTAATAGAGTTCCTCATGTTGTGGTGACCCCCAACCATAAAATTATTTTTATATTTTCATTCACTGGACCAAATTTGGCACAAATACCTGATACGTCCAAATTTAAGTTTTGGTAGGATGTGGGGTGGGGATTTATTTTGTCATTTGGGAGTTTTAGTTGCTGGAATTTATAGTTCATCTACAATCAAAGAGCATTCTGAACCAGATAGAATTGGGCCAAACATCCCACACAGAACCCCCATGACCAACAGAAAATACTGTATTTTCTGGTGGTCTTTGGTGACCCCTCTGACCCCTCATAATCTCTCCCCCCCCCCCCGGGACCCCAACCCACAGGTTGAGAAATGCCGATTTAAGGGATATCTACCACAATGAGTTGATTTTAGGGCAGCAATAGATGCCTGATGCTCTGACTGGAAAAGGAAATTGCCCAATCTAGATTGCAAAGACTCAGACAGACACTGGCACCTTCAGCATCATTTACTGTTGTTTTCCTAAAGAGTAAAAAAAAAACCCATCCTTATCCAGACTAGAAATCTGTCAGAATCACGATTCCAGAGTTGTCTTGAACAGCATCAACCCCCAACCCCCCCCCCCCACACACACACATTCATATTTTTCCCAAGAATCCTGAAGCTCTTTCAGCTTGTGCCAGATTCACCTAAGTTAAAACACTGATAAGAACTTACTAATTAAATCACTTAAAATATTCAATTTAGTTACAAATGTTCTAACAACTTGATTTATTTAATTTAATTGAATAACATATGTTGAAATTTCAGCAACAAGTTAATTGCAGAATTAAGTTATTAAGTTATTTGTTAATTAAATGAGAGATTGTATTAAAGACCCAATGGATTTTACATTTTTTTTGTTGGATCTTTACGAAGGCCTAATTCTCTTGAGTTTCTGAAACTGTTCCCTGCTATTTATTAGCTCCCCAGAAAGTACTGTGTTTATATCATAAGGTTCAAACTACTTACAGAAGAGTAGTTCTGGTGGGATAATTGTGCTGAGTGCTTTTATGGTTGTTAACTTCAGTGATTAATTTTCCAAAATCATATCCTACTTCTAAACATAGCAAAGGAGCCACATTATTGAAAGTAAATATTTCTTTTATCTGTAAAATCAGAAAGACTAAAGAAAGTTGTAGATACATTTTTAAGTTCATGTAAAGTAAATAGGGAGAAAATGTTGTGAAGAAGGGATTATCAAGATACAAAAATTACATGGGGTTTTACCTTCTTGTTTTGTATGTAAAGAATCGAAGGAGATCTACCATAGCTGTAAAACAAATTCGAGTGCAAGTTGGTGTTTAATTGTCAAATTTCTTCTGGTAATTCCAGAATATTCAGTGTTTGTTTAAAGTGTTTGCATTAAATTAAAATATATATCTGCTCAATGTCTTCTTCATTTATCAGCAAAATGCACCAATGCTATTCTTCTGACTCAGGTTTAGATGTTGAAGGTTTATTGAGATTGTGTAGGAAAAGGTAATTTGCATGCTAAAAAAAGAAATGTTTAAGATGTTAATTATCTGTTGTAATAATAATAAACGGCAATGGCATAATTGGATAAAATCTCTCCTGGGTGATTTTCTTAAGGAAAAAAATGAACTAGCTTTTTCCCCCGAAAAGTATATCTGATGTCCAGTTGTCCCTGAACATGTGCCATCTTCCCTAAATTGACATCAAGTTTTCTTTCTTTAAAAGTAATTTAACCATGCATGTCTATACATGCCTAATGGTCAGTAATTACAATGGACCCTAGTACAGCTTGCTTCTGGGTAAGTGGCTTTATAATGGATTGCAGCCTGAAAGGGAAAGCGACTCTGAAATGAGACCTTTATTCACACCCAATTATCTCTCTCACACACATTAATTTCTCCCTCCCTGTTCCTAAAGCGATCAAACATACAAAAAAACCTGTTCATTTAAAGAGGAAAGGAAGCAAGCATTTACTCCTGTACTTAATGCGAGCTTCACCTATTCCAACATTGATCACTGAGTGTCACTTTAACCCTATAATAACAATGGCAATTTAGCATGGCTGAGTATAGCATATGTGAGCCAATACAACAGTGAAGAGATCAATGATTCACTCTACAATTTTAAATCTTTAAAGCTACAAATGTGATGTTAATCACAGTTTTAACTTCCCTCATTAGCTAAATGCAAATGAAAACTAGCAGCAAGCTGATTTCTGGAAAAACAGTTGGGAAGAATAGTGCCTGAAGGAAGAATAACAACTGTAAATTGCCCGACATCTTTGTAGAACATCTCTGATTTGTAATAAAACCTGGCAAATCCAGGGGTAGCCAATGGCATAAACTGAAAGAAGGTCGCACAGGTATGTCATATAAAACTTATCCAAGTGGGCAGTGTGGCAACTGTACTTTTTACCATTATTCTTTCTCACTTGTTTTGTCTCCCCCCACCCCCAGGCCTGTAGCGAGGGGGGGGGGATAGGGGTTCAACCCCCCCCCGAAATTTTTCAGGTTAAAAAAAATAAACCTGGTTTATTCATGAATTTTAACTGGTTAACTAAATCCCCATGCTAAGTCTATGAGACGCAAAAAATTAAGAGTCCCTCCAGAACTGCAAGCACTATTTCAAGCAAATATTGACCATTTATTCACACTGTCATTACTTGCAGCAATAGCCAATGTAGCGAAGCAACCAAGTTGGGAGGGGGGTTGAATGCTCTCATTAAGGAGGCCAGATTTGGTGGAGGTGGTTGACAGAGGCAGAGCTGCAGGCTATTGAAGGCTGCTCTGCCCCCTGTTGTGCTCTTTGCTTCAGCATGAGCTAAGAGGCAGGTTTCAACTCCCCCCACCCCCCTAAATTTTCAAACCTCCCTGATTTTTTTTCTGGCTACGGCCCTGCCCACCACTGTCCCACATCTCATTTTAACTGCTCCTTGACATATCCCACAGTAGGAATTCTCATTCATTCATTCTCAGGCTCTTTAATTTCAAGCACAGCAAGGTTCATCAGAAAATTGTGGGCCCTTCTACACAGGCACTAAAATACAACTTGAAACCAGTTTGAGGTCAGGGTATCTGCTACAAGCATTTAACCAGAAATAGTGTGGCTTTTTAAAAAAAAACTCACCAGAAATTCCAGATCAATCCATACAATCTGCTGAAGCTGATGAGTATCTCATGCAGAGCAGGAATCTGGAAGCAGCATGCAGAGTGCTTATGTGGACAGGGATAACACTGAAGCATTTGAAGAAAGAACTCAGCTCACAGCTACACATAAGGTAAACAAACACCTCCTCCCAGACAGAAAACCACAATGTTTCCATAGGAATGCTCTCTTTCCCTTCCTAGGCTGCTGCTTTTCAGCACATCTCACTGAAGGAGGCAGGAAAAAATAAATATTCCTTGGATCAGATCAATCCACACCCAGCAGACCTTTGTGGTCACTGTCCTAGCTTCCAGTTGGTTTGTTGGTTGCCTGTGTGGGAACACTTTGCAGAGAACTGGTTCTCGTTAATCCACATCCTGATCCGGATTACAGAAAGATAATTTAAATAGATTGGTTCTTCAATGTATAACTCAAAATCGGATTTTTGACTCAAACACCACTCCCTTCTTTGACAGGGATATACATCTTGCTTACTTGGTTCTCATGGGTAAGAACAAATAATGTCATCCTTTTTATCATTGCTGTGAGAAAGTCCTTAAAACCCCACTTGTCCAAGGACTGTTCACAGACGAGGTCCTTTTCATTGCCGTGTGTGTGTGAGTCTTTTTGGGGGAGAGAAAATGGCCTGGGGGGGGGGGGGGGCACAAAATTTTGGAACATAGAATAATCTCATATGTGTTTTTCACTGCAGATGTATCCTAGTTTTCATATATTCTTATCCTAATATTCTCCTTGTCGGGGGGGTTTCACACTCAAGGAACCCATTTTTCATCTGTCATTTTAATATTTTCAAGTATTTCTGTCATCCATGTTCTTAAAGAACCTTCTTACTCATTAGAGGCCCAGTGTCTGGCACTTAGTGATTAAATATGATTCTTCAAACTACAGACAGATTTTAATTACTTTTAATTAAAATAACCCAGAGATGCTTATTCCCATTAGTATGCATGCCGGGTTTTTGTGTCTATGTTTCACATTCTTGGAACTGTGACACAGATACATACACAAAAAGACACACACATCAACGTACTTCTTTGTTTTTATAGATGACCTAAACAATAATAAATTGCTTCCAGAAACATGTATGTCATTATGGCTTAACCCTAGCCTGTGTGTTTCCTCGTGAGATTGTACTTCTATTTGAGGATTTTTCTGATGCTAATAGTTACTCATGTATAATCAAATTTCAATGTTAATTGTTATACTCAAGTGTTTCCTCTATGTTTTTGTCATTGTTAAAGTCAGAGGAAATCTTGCAGATGTTCCTAGAAAACATTGAATTTTTTTGCGGACTATTTTTGAAATATCACCAACTGGTGAAAACAGAATAAAAGAAATTTGTATTTGATCCAGTGTGAATACTGCTGAAATTGAAACAGCCAGGTTCCATTCATAGTGAAATATATGTGATCAGCTTCTGTCTACATCTATACCCTGAAACGCTTGCTGACACAAGTTAAAGGGAACTCTATTGCAGAAACAGTGTAGTTTCTGCTGAGCGACACAAATGGCTATGTAACTTACAAAGTAGCCCTTTTTGCAAAAAAGATCAGAAAGACAGAGTTAGATAAAATTGCTATCAACTGCCGAGGAGACTCTAAGAGTTAACTGGATCCTCTTCCAAAATATACTTTAATTATTATTAATTTGCATTGTTTTTGCTGTGGGAGCAGATTATGGTTTCTGTTTAGCATCTTTGGTGCCTGTTACTCCAAGGGTACTATTGTGTGCATGTGGTGTTTTTTGTCATGGCCTTGGACCCATACAATAAACTATTTTGATTGATTAAAAATGCATCCATATTCTAAAATGAAGCGCTAATCTTGTCAGTCACACTATACAAATCCCAATGCCTAGTCAGAGCACCTAAATTGAATATTCTGTCAAATGAAACACAAAGATTATATATAAGAAGCTAAACTATTTTGATACCTTTTGACAACTGTACTTTTCCCTCCATAATATATTTTATTAATTGAGAAATGATTAGAAAAATAAAATCATAATTGGCCAGTGCGACTCTACCTCCCTGCCTTCCATGTCTTGCTGCTGGGAGGTAGACTTGCAGTGGCCTATTGTGGTGGCCGAAGCTGAATAAAGTTAACCCTCTAAGTCTCATCAAACTAATAGAGGGCAATACAAGGAACAGAATTAGTATAGTTCCCCTTTCTTGCCATTATGTGATGCTAATCTTGGTGAGATGGTCTGGATACTCAAACTTTATTCTTTTACTCCACCCTCTTCTGTATTGAAACTCTCAGTATGTCTCCTTCTCTGCCATCCATTTTATTAAAGCTGTAGCTGATAATATTCAGAACAAATAAAAAACCATATGCTTTTTTAAAGGATGTATTAAAATGAGAACATACTTTTAAGGACATATTAAAATGCATTCTAATATTTGCCTTCTGTGATGCCAAGGAGTCAATTCAATTTTTCCAAGCCTATCTCCCAATTATTATTTTTCATATATGAGTTTGTGTCTAAAAATTGCACTGTACACCTAATTCAACATATGCTTGTCCATCTGCTTGATTGATGTTATATGCAAGTGATCATCTTTACCTAATCATTTATGTAGGCAACAACAATACTCATGACCTGAGGGCTTTTCATCACCAGTCATCTTTCCCTTAACTTCTAGTTTGAATAATCCCCTTTAAACCTCATTAATTTTCTGTTCCAGCTGTCTGGATGCACTTCACTTAAGGTGTGAGCCTAATCTTTCAGTGTATGTTATTGCTTCCTTACTATACTGTCCAGTCCCTTTGACACCACAGACAGTCAACCAGATTTTCATTTTATTTTGATCTAACTGAATAAAGCTCTATTTGGGAGCTTGCTAAATCCTTTTATTTATTAATTTGTTTGCAGGTTTATGTGATAAAGTGAACAGCTTGTTTATTTATTTTATTTACTTTATTTTTATCCCACCTTTTCTTTTTTATGTTTTTAAGTAGTTTTTTTAGTTTTAGTTTTAGATGTTGAACATTTTAAATAATTTAAATACTAAAAATCTTGACTTTTTCAATGCAAGAGTACCCATAGCATGTTAACTATCTCTGTGAATCTCTGCACATTTTTCATGTCCTGAGCAAAAAGAGAGTATAAAGGTAAAGAACATAAAGGTAAAAGAATATATATGTAACCTGACAGTTTTGTTGTTGTTGTTGTTGTTGTTGTTGTTGTTACCCCACTTTATCTCCCCCGAAGGGCACTCAAAGTGGCTTGACATAAATACATTAGCACAGCATTTAAAATATACAAATATTAAAACAGAATTAAATATAAAAAGTATTAAAATATTATTTATTTACTTTATTTATATACCGCTTTTCTCAGCCCTCAGGCGACTCAAAGTGGTGAACAACATCGATACAAAACATCACAAGACAAGTATAGGGCAATTAAAAACAATTGTAACATAAATCATTAAACATCAGTATAACAATAATTAGCGCCTCAACGGTAAAATCAGAATCCAGTCTCATCATCTATTATATTTATTTATTTACTTTATTTATTTACTTACTTACTTACTTTATTTGTTCACAGTTATAAAAGTAAATCTCCCTCTAAGTAATTAGTTCTTACTTAAAATAAGTTAAACATAGCACAATCAAGCAAGCACTTCCAATTCTTGATTTTAGATTTTTTAATCTTTATTTTAGCTCTTGCGTTCTGTTTCCTGGCAAAGCATTAATGCTTTTCCAGGAATCAGAATCCAACAGTGGGTTGTTGTAGGGTTTTCATGCTGTATGGCAATGTTTTAGAAGCATTCTCTCAACCTCACAACCTATGAGGATTCCTACCACAGATGCAGGCGAAACATCAGGAGAGAATGCTTCTAGAACATGGCCATACAGTCGAAAAAAACCTACAACAACCCAGTGATTCTGGCCATGAAAGCCTTCAACAATACATAGAATCCAACAGTGCCTACCTTGGTATAGGACTTTGTTCTTCATTTCAATTACCATATTTGTTAAACTTACTCTACGTGTAAAACATGACATGTAACCTTTGATGTTTTCTTTAGGGATACCATTAGACAAATATGGATAATTCTATTATTAATGGAAAACACAAACTGATCTATCATTCCCTAGAAATGCTAAAACAAAGAATGCCATATCTGATTTTTCTCATAATGTCTCAGACATTACTTCTTAACATTCATCTCAATTTTAGAACCTTAATTTCTATTTTCTCTGAGAAGTACAGAAATACACATTTAATGGAAAAGAAAGTCACACCAGATAATTCCAAAAGATTCATCACGTCTTTCTTCAAGAGAAATTGAACAATATGTTGAAATTTTAAATTATATAATAGTCAAACTTCCAAATTTAAACATAAAAGCCATGTTGAAATAGTTTTCCTTCTAGAAACTTTTTGAAGAGTTCCCAGTCCTTCCCAAACTCCAAAGTGTCTTTTGAGAATGTCCATCTCAGCCACCTCTGCCACTTTCACAATCCATTCCTCCACTTCTGGTGTTTTCCCCAATTTCCAAGTCTGTGCATAAATGATTCTCACAGCAGTTGTAATCATGTTGAAGAGTTTGTCATGTGTCTTCAAAAGTGCTCTGTCTGTTTTTGCTAGTAGGAATGCCTCTGGTTTCATAAGTACTTTATATTTTTAATAGTTTTATGGATCTCAATCCAAACTTTTTTTGCCTTCTTGCAGGACATGTGGAAAAATGATCCTGTTGCTTGTTTGCAATTCCAACATGTATTTTTCAATTGTGGCTGCATTTTGGCAATTTTGACAGGTGTCATATAGGATTGATAAAACATTTTGTAGAAATTTTCCAGAAGTGAATAGTTTCTGAATATTTTGTTTTTACTCTCCAGAGGCACTCTCACTCATATTATTGGCCCATTTTATCATACTTTCCTTGACATATTCATCTTCTGTGTGCAATTTTAGCAGGAGATTGTAGAACGTAGATATTTGTTTATTTCTTAATTGCAAAAGCTTGTCAAGATCAATCTTTTCTTCTTCCAATCTGGTCTGTACATCCTTTAGGCATTGATGAAGTATTTGTGTATAATCAGACCAGTTCAGGTTGTAGACATGTTTGTTTAATTTCATTACAGGTTTTTTCATAGTTATTTTTATGTAGATCCTTGTTTTTCATTGTTATGTTTACTCCTAAATATTTTGCCTGTAGGGTTATTTTGGTTTCTTCCTAATTTTGTTGCTAATATTTTTGTTTTGTGTAGATTGCTCAAAAGTCCCATTAACCAGGTTTATTATTTTTAAAAATTCCTTCAGTGAATCTTCTGGCATGGAGAGCCAGAGTTGACAGAGGGAGCTCATCTATGCTCTCCCCAGATTTGAACCTGCGACCTGTCAGTCTTCAGTCCTGCCAGCACAGGAGTTTAACCCACTGTGCCACCAGGGGCTCCAGATCTTTTGGCATTAAGATTATGTCATCCACAAATAACTTTATTTTATATTTTTGCCTTTTACTTTTATTCCTGTTAGGTCTTCATTTTGGCATGATTTCATTGCTAAGATTTCTATTGCAAGTATAAGTAAGAGGGGTGAAAGGAGACGTCCCTGTCTCATACCTCTCTGTATTGGAATAGTTTCAGTCATATCTCAATTCATTTTAATTTTAGCTCTTTGTTCTGTGTATATGGCTTGTATTTCATTAATATTTTTTGCCATATCTTAACTTCTTTAGTACTTCTATAATGAAATTCCAGTTTAGTCTTTCAAGGCCTTTTCAGCATTTAATAGTAAAAATGCCCCCTTTTCAACTTTTGCATTTTGGATGTGTTTAATTATATTTAGTATCCTTGTATTATCTTTAATTTTCCTTCCAGGTAGAAAGCCTGCTTGATCAGATTTGATCCAATTGCTTAGTGTTGTTTTTAGTTTAATTGTCTATATTTATGTGAATATTTTATAATCTATATTTATTAATGAAATAGGTTGGTAATTTGGAACCAATTTTTCATCTTGATTTTCTTTGGGGACCAGGGTAATGCTGGCCATTTCCGTGTCTCTGGTATTTGATTTGTTTCCAGTACAGAATTCATTATTTTTCATAGTATCAGTGTTATTTCCTCTTGTACTATGATGCCGTGTAGCCATCTGGGCCTGAGGATTTATCTGTCTTTACGTTCTGAATTGTATCATTAATTTCCTGTATCGTTATTCATCCATTCAGACATTCCTGGTCTTCTTCAGAGAGGGTTGGTAGCTTTTGAGTTTTTATGTATTCTACTACTGCTTCTGTTGGGCCTTCTTCCTGTTTATACAGATCCTAGTTTTAAAAAAAGATAAAGTTAAGTACTTTTAGAGCAGATTTAAGCAGACACAATATAGTTCTTGGGAAACTGAACCATGACTCTTGTACTATGGATACAAGCATGTTGTATTACTCGAAGAACAAGTGAAAGAGGAATAATTACAAGACAGCCTTTGTTCTGGAGAGAAATTTGCTCACCCTTTCCTCAGTATAACTGTGTCATCAAATCTAGTTGTCCTTCTTGGTCATCCACAGTTCAAGATGGCCCATAATGTTCTGTGCTACTATTCCTTTATTTCAGATTTTATATGCAGTTTCTCTTCATAAAATAAATTTAAAATGTGTTTCTAAAAATCTATAAAATACATGAAAATGATCAAATATGATCAAATATGATCAAGATAAATATGATGAAATGCATACAAATTAAACAATTAACACTCATAAAAATATAAATGTCCAAGTAACCCATGTAAATTTTTGAAGAAAAAAAGCCAACAAAGATGTCTAGAGATGCAATTATAGAGTCCGGGTTGCCACAGTTGTAGGAATGGGTAAGATCGTACCTTTGTATCCTCATGTGGCCCTTTAAATTGGCCTTCCTTTCAAATTGAAATCAAGGCAGATTATTTTTCACTAAGGGAATCAAAAGTCATTTTACTTGACAGTTGGTGTGTTTTATCACTGCATTTGATGTAAGTCACTTAAACCCTTTGAAGTCTGATAATGAATAAAAAGCATAATTATTAATAGTCAGCTTTGTTACTATGCCTGTATCTGATATGCATAAGAAACAGACTGACAAAGGGAGACCATATATTTCCATTAACACAAAATCAAAATCTGGGCAATTTCCCTGGGGCGAAGTTGCCCCTACTGTATGCAAGGCAAATAGCCCACAGAAAAAAGCTTCCTTTTCTGTATTCAGTGAAGGAAAACCAAGTCAGTCATAACCATGACTGACAGTTGGCCATCTGTATTTTTCATTAGTAATTCTATCCTTTGCTTACTCACTGCTGCATGTAATCAAGCAAATCCTTTTCAAGCTTGAAAAGTATTCTAGCAGCATCTATCATAGTCAAAAATAGTGTCTGTGTCTGTGCTTTCTACAATTTAAATGTGACAATCAAAATGCAGGTAAATTAATAGTGCAGGTTTGTTCATTCCTTGAGGATGATTAATTTATGACAGTCCAAAAAGGTATTCAAGGCTAGCATGTTGTTTGTGCCAAATGAGTTTCAGCTTTTCTGAAACATCAGTAACGAATTCTGATACAGAGTCTGATTTCTACAATACTTAAACAAGCCTTTTTCAACAATGTACTCTCCAGGTGTGGATGGCTACAATCCTCATCAGCCACTTCTATTGGCCATGTTGTAAGAAGTCAATAGGTGTTGTACAGGTTATCACATTGAGAAATACTGATCTAAACAAAGTTGACATGTAAAGAGAGAACTGTATGTAATCAGGTCTCCATAGCCACAAATTCTGCATCCATTAATCAACACAGTTCGGAAATATATTTAAAAATTCAAAAATCAAACATCATTATGTCATGTGCTGATATAAAGGCATACTCTGTGGTAGTTTCTCTCTATTTCATAGATCCCAAGGCTCTTTCTGGCAGTTTGTGTAGGGGGCATCATATTACTATACTATTGTATATAATGTGACATAGGCATCCATGGATTTTGGTATCCATTGGGGTGAAGGAGTCCTGGAACCAAAACAGTGGATACCAAGGGTCTTCTGTACTAGGCAGGTGGTTAACAATATTTTTGTATATTAGAGAACAACATACAAAGGTAGCTAAATGACATATATGGGGATGAATTCAATTTTAGTGAAAATTGAAGTAGAACCAATAAAATTCATCTAATATGGAGAATTAACACCCATTATCAATGAGTTTACAATAGGAAGTAAAGTTAGATATAGCTCCCAGAATCAAAGTTGATATGCCCCTGTACCAAATGAAAGAAAATGGCGAGAAAGTACATGAGAAGATAATAAGGGTTGCTGACCTGAAATTCAATCCTGATAATGTCAAAACACATAGGAAATTGCTGGATCCAGTTAATAACTATGTATTTTGATGTTTACCACTTAACTATCTTCTCTACTCCACTATTTTTATGTCTTATCCTTTTCTCTGTACGCAGTCTATACCATCTATTATAAGTGAAGGCATCTTACAGCCTATGAGAGGCATGTGGCCCTTGGGAATCCTATAAAAACCCTGGATATAGGCATGTAGCCGGGGGGGGGGGCTTGGAGGCTTCAGCCCCTCCCCCCGAAATTCTCATGGTGGTCTGCGAGTAGGCCTTACTGGTACATTATTTAAACTGTTATGTTTATTCATATCATGATCTGAGCACCATGCTCAATATATCCCATATGCATGGGGGTATTGGGGTAATGATACAAAAGGTTTGCTAGGCTAGACCCTCTTTCACTCAGACTCAGCCCCCCCCCCCCCCGAACCAAACTCAGCCCCCCCCCCCCCCCAAAACAAAATCCTGGCTACGGGCCTGCCTGTATAGCATTCTCCTCCAAATAATAATTCAGCTGAAAAATAAATTTGGGAACCCTGTTTTATTGTATAATGATCTTACATCTCTTCCCTATGCCCAAAGAGTGAAAATGCTTCTGAAATTAATTAGAAATCTATGGAAGTGATTGGAACTTTACTTATGATTCTAAGGAATGTTGGAACTCAACCACATCCTGGAAAAGTGTATAGTCCTCAACAAGGAGATAGGCAGCTGAGTTAGCTGGCAGAGAAAGTCATTCCCCCATTGCCTTCTTTGCCTGTCTCTCTATTTTCCCCCTTTTTGAAATTACCCCAATAAGAGGGTGGTGGTGGAGAAACCCAACAAGACATTGGTGGAGATTAAATCAGCTCTCCATAGCCACATGCAGTCAATCCTGCAAATAGACAGGGGACCTGATTGCTGCTTCTTTCTCCTCTGATAGCCTCAGCAAGCCAAAGATGCAGTCCTTTATTTTAATCCATGTTTTACTTACAACACTCTACAAAAATTGCCATTCTGCATCATGCTAATCTTTCAGTTCCTCTTGTTTTCATTCAGGCCAGGATGCTGTGAAGTAACAAGTGCATACTTAGCAGTAGGAAATGAACAAAAACCTAACGCCACTAATTATATTAAAGCTAGGTGTTGCCTAGCTAAAATAAACCCTTTCTCCTTAGCACCAGGAATTTTAATGCAGAAACAGGAGGCTGAATAATCTGTAACCATGTTTCAGCTTGCCTAGCCCAAAGCATTTATTAATGGTCATAAAATTATTCAGCCCCTTTTAAAAACCTTGCCAGAGAATTACTGCAGTGACCTCTTTCTGCAGTAAATTACACAGGTTGGCTTTTTGTGCTTGGTGAAGAAATATTTCCTTTATTCTGGTAATAAATTAACTGCTACTCTATTTCATGGCATGACCCTTTGCGCTCCTGTTTATATGTGATGGTACAAAGGAGGAGGTGAGCATTTTTCATATTCCCTTTCATAAATTTGGATATCATTGCAGTGCACAAAAAGGAGCTTCTAAAATAAGGAATGAACAAAGAGTATTGGGAATTTGAGTTCCTTTAGGAGGCAAATGAACATGTAACTGGCTTGTTCTCATGTATCCTCAGAATCTAGTTTATAGCAGTTACTGATAAGTTCCTTTACAACTTGTTATCAATCTAAGGTCCCAAAAGTAGTAAATAACCATAAAAGTCCAATTTTAAAGGGGGGAAATTGGTCATTTTTTAACCATATCTCAAAAGTAATAAATATATTATTCAGTTTATTTTTATAAATCATGGCTGGTATTCTGTATTGCAGTTGTGAATTTGTAACCCAGTGTGTACTTACACTGTAGTATGAATGTAGTTTGACATCATTTAATTGCCATGGTTTAACACTATGAAATCCTGAGTGTTGTAGTTACTCTGACATTGTAAAACTACAGCTGTCTTGATTCCACATCACTGAGCAATTAAATAATATTAAACTGCACTACTTTTACAGTGTAGATGCATCCCTAGAGTTACAGAACTCTAACTGTTGCATATTCGCTAACAGTACACAGTTACAATAATGACACTATTGCAAAGGTCTCCCAACATACCATACCAGGCAAGAGATTGAAGTTTTCTGAATTGTCCATTGGTGTACAGGAGATAAAATTTCCACCCTGTCCAGCAAGCAAAGCTGTAACCAGGAATTGTGAGAGAGGTCCTGATTCTTGTATCCAATTCTTGCAGTCTTGTTCACTGGTGGGAGTGCGATAGAAACATCACTTGGTGCTCCTTAATCACTATATCAATAGATCTCCATCTCTTAGGGCCCTTCTAAACAGGCCCTAAAAAGCAAAGAGACCAGGGATAAAGGGGGATGGCTAAAAGAAGTTTGCTGAAAATGCATGCTGGATCTCATTAATGGCTGAAAAACATGGACACAGAGGTGGCTAAATGGAAGCACAATTGAAAAAGAATTCCTATAAGAACTCTATGCAACCATTCCATTGGTTTTTTTTTTTTTTTGGTTTTTTGTTTGTCAGAAGTGACTCAAGAAACTGCAAGTCGCTTCTCGTGTAAGAGAATTGGCCATCTACAAGGACGTTGCTCATGAGACGCTGGGATATTTAATGTTTTACCATCCTTGTGGGAGGCTTCTCTCATGTCCACACATGGGAAGCTGGAGCTAACAGAGGGAGCTCAACCCATTCTCCCAGGATTCAAACCGCTGACCTGTCAGTAGTCCTGACAGCACAAGGGTTTAACCCATTGTGCCACCAAGGGCTTCCTTTGTTCTGATATTTATGTATTAAACAGAGTTTGAATTTACACAGTGGGCACCATCATGGTAATCAAGTGACCCCAAAGGTAAGCAGAGTTCAAGAAGGAAAAAAGCAAAGGCAGTAGGAGGGTGAGGAGAGATAATGACACAAAATCTGCATGTGTGCACATTCAGATATCCACATCAGTGCTTATGAGGTTCAGTAAATCTTGAAGAGTCAATTAAAATATTTTAAAAGTAAACCACTGTTAGTTGTCCTCTGTCCATCATGTGGATTTCTATATTCCGCTAGAGACAAAGGTGTCAGGACATCGGGGGAGCATTTATTGGAACTGATAGCTCCATGTTTGGACTCCCTGTCGGGTCCCATGATTTTTTGCCCCACTTCTTCTATCCGGATTATGATGCTATCTAGAGGCCGCTCCTGAAAATATAGGTTGGAAGGGGAAAAAAAAAAAACATTGCTTATCTATCCATTTATAACTATGTCTGTGATATATAATCTGCTTTTTTGATTATGAAAAACAAACTTTAAATTTTTGACACTAATCTGAATTCAATCCCACCTCATGCCAGGCCTCACAGGCTCAGCATGAAGTTGCTTAAATGCTTATTGCTCTTGTATAAAATTGACAACCCCAAAAAGGAGAGCAGGTAATCACATCATGCCACTTAGCAAAAAAAACAAAAAAAAAAACTGAATGGAGTGCCGGCACTATGAGTCATAAAACTTCATGTGGCACAGTTCTAGATCCTCTAACATTTTACAGATTGAAAGTGAGGCATATATGGTCAAAAACATCCCAGCATAGTCAAGATGGAAAAACTATTCATGAGGGGAAACACATAAGCTAAGGGAGGGTGTAGCAGCTTGCTTTTGTTTATATACTGGGAAAAGAAAAAAATAATTTTAGCCATGGTCAAAAGATTTTCTTCATTATTATCAACACTCGTGACTACAAGCTCTTCAGGCAGAGGAGGTCGGACAAATTGGATAGACAGTGTGGATACTGAGTTTGAGGAAACAATTATGTCAATTTACCAAGATGGAGCAATACATTCAATTACGATGGTGCATGCTCATTCAAAATGTTTTCTCTACCAGTTTAATTTTATAGTCAGCTTTCCATGTTTGCTAGGATTAGAGGCACAGGATCCCATGACAGGGGAAACCCACAAATATGGAAATACTAGTTTTGTACTTGAGTGAACCCTGTTTTGGAATTTCTTGGTCTGCCAGCACAAGTTTATGATCAACTTCCACTGGTGGATAAATATAGAATCATATTGGATAGCCTAGAGATTTCGAGAGAGGTGCTCTCTCTAGAAACCCCAAGGTCCCTCAGCATGATTGGAATATGCTTCTGGAACATGGCCATACAGCCCAGAAAATTCACAGCAACCCAGTGATTCCAACTGTGAAAGCCTTTGACAACACAGTGATTGGAATAAGTTGATCACAGAGTCACACTGGAAAGGAATGAGAGCTTCCCATACAGAACATTTATAATCAAGTCCATGAATAATCAAATCACAAAAGTCAAAAATGTAAATGTGGATGGACAACTGTCTATCCTTGTTCAAGATTCTGAAAACATGCTTGTAGAATGCATGTGTATTTGTTTGGCAAAGAAAAGAGAGGGAGGAGAAATCCAGAGATTGGGATATTCTTAATGGTTAAGTACACCTAACAGTGCCAAAATATAATGCACATATGACTAACCATAAGCCTGAATGTTTTCAGTTATATACAAACCATTGTTTTTACACACAGGAGATTCTCCATTATTTCAACCATGCATGGAAAGCAAGAGATATGAGAAATACAATCACAAGCTGAACCAACTGGGGGAAGATCTCTGTTTTTTAATTATACTTCTTATTTACTAGATATAGATTTAACTGTAATGGGCTGCTGAGGGATATATAGATAAATGTAAACTTTAAATTATTTTGAAGTATTTCTTATCTATGTGTGTATATTTACTTTCTTACCTTTTGTTTATGATTAACTTTTGTCTCACATATATCTCACAAACCATATGGTTTCATTTCCTTAGAAAGGATTTATCAACTTGGGAGGACAGCCAAATAATATGAACTGTAGAGTCTCCCTCATTTTCTCCTTACTCATTGGATTGACAAAGACTGCACATTTCCCAGAAGGACTGAAAAAAGAGACATCCATAGCAAGCAGCCAGCTAAGCGAAACCTGTCAACTTTTTTTTTAGAAGAAAATCAGCTGTCTCCAGCTGCTATTGTAGCAGTTGCCGCCCTCGATACCAAAGCAGGTACAAAATTACTTGCAAATATGTCTTGTTAGAGCATATTAAAATGAACAATAACACACATACAAGACGTGACTTATTATTAGTTAAGGCAAGTGCAATAAATCTTTATATACAAACTCAAATGACTTAGGCAATCTAACACGTTGTGTACTCATTGTAAATGAAATTGCTATGAGATGGTATCCAAAGTCATGGTTGATACAGTAGCATTTTTAAAAATGAGACATCACTAAAGAGCTTATTTATGCACACAAATGTTTGCTTCTTCCAAAGATTGTTATCTGAAGGATATTATGTTGCTTTTGTTCATATGGTCACTTGCTGTAGTTAGAGGAGAGAAGAACCAGTTGGTCTTCACAACCACCATTGCCATCTTTTAGGAATTGTTTACCTCACCTTTTTCAAATTTCCAATTCACAAGTAGTAAATAAATCAGACTGGAGAAACCCAAGAGTTATAGATTCAGGAAGGTTGAGGCATTTTGTTCTGAATCCAGATCAAAAGAAAGAAGCTAAATACATTAAATGTTCCAAAATTGTCTAGTGTTTCATAGAATCATATAAACGTAGAGTTGGTAGAGACTTCTTGTGCCATCCAGTCCAACCCCCTGCCAAGAAGCAGGAAAATCGCATTTAAAGCACCCCGACAAATGACCATCCAGCCTCTGCTTAAAAGAAGGGACCTCCACCATACTATGGGGCAGGGAGTTCCACTGCTGAACAGTTCTCACAGTCAGAAAGTTCTTCCTAATGTTCAGGTGGAATCTCCTTTCCTGTAGTTTGAAGCCATAATTCTGCATCCTTGTCTCCAGGTCAGCAGAAAACAAAGCTTGCGCCTTCCTCCCTATGACTTCCCCTCGCATATTTATACATGGCCATCATGTCTCCTCTCAGTCTTATCTTCTGAATGCTAAACATACCCAGTTCTTTAAGCCACTCCTCAAAGGGCTTGTTCTCCAGACCCTTGATCATTTTAGTCACCCTCCTCTGGACACATTTCAGCTTGTCATCATCTCTTTTCAATTGTGGTGCCCAGAATTGGATTCCAGGTGTTGTCTGACCAAGGCAAATAGAGGGTTTGTTTAGAGAAGAACAGATCTTAAGAAACTATTGAGTGACTGTTGGACCCTTCTACAGGAATCCTTTTACTTTTGATGTGGAGTTCATTGTTCAAACTGTATAGTACAAAGTTCTAATATGTAAATGTTGGAAGCAAAGGGGAACCATTTTTGTAAAGTGATTAGTGACTCTAGAGAGCATGCCTGCCCTTTCTCTCATCTCAGTTTCTTTATTTGAGCTGTATACTCCAGCTTTTTAGCTTCCTTTCTGCCTGTAGAAGTTACTTTCTATCACCTTCTTTTCCAAAGAAAGTTAATTAGACCTCTATCTTCCTTTGTCAGGAGAATCCATGAAGCTGCAGCCTCATAACAGATTGCACCTGCCTTCAGAGCCTGTTGTATAGAAATATGGGCAGACTTCTTTGCCTATCTCCTTTGCTATCCCAAGGTGGATTTTCTGCAACAACAAATGTAAGCTTCTTCTTTTTTTAGCTTACAAGATCATCCTGAGTAATTTCTCCTGTTTCTACCACAAGCTGTACCAGCTCCATTGCACTCTGCTAGTTAGATACCACATATTCTTGGAATAAAAATGTAGTTTAACAAACATTCTGAAATGGGCATATCAGCACAAATCTTGGGATTTGATAGTGAAGTCGACAATTTATAACTGATGCCAATAGCTACATTGTGAACATAATGTGTAATAATATGAAATAACAACGTGAATTAATGTAATATGAATGTAAAATGTTTCCACGGTAAAATATACTTACATTGAACTTGTTTTTCTGCCACTAAATCTTCAATAGGAATGGGAAAAGATATTTTAAAATACTCAGGAAATGCTTGAGAAACTTTTTTGATATTGAGAAATTGTTACAATAAAATTCATTTTGTGCAAATCTTCACAGTTCTGCACAAAATTCACACATATTTGTGCAAAAGAGTTTTTTTCTATGTGGAAAAACCACCAAATTAATTTAAATAATTTAATGCAATATAAGAACACAACTATGAAAGGTATTTATTTTGTAAAATTACATGACACCTGGGAACAAAACAAAACCATAAACAAAACCATTCCAAGAAGTACATAGATTAAAAGGTATGACTGAACATGGCACTGAAATGGAACCAATGTTGTTGCCAACCTTTGAATATGCAGTGTTTTTTTTAAAAGAAAAGACTTACATTTCAAAATAGGAATAGTGTGACATATGAAGAATGACCGTCTTCTAATTAGCACATCAGTCCTTGATGTGTGAATTAGATATTCTCATATCAAAAAGATCAAACCACACAGTCATTTCTGCAAGGAATTTCCCAGGTAAGCTTGCATAGGATTTCAAGTTATACTAATCAGACATTTCACTTGCTGATACTATTCCATTATATGATTGGGGTGATTTTGTGGTGAGGATTTCTAAGGTGTCCTGGAGCTATGAAAGACAGTATGTACAATTTAAAATCAACCAATTAAAGCCAAAATCACCTTTTCAGATTCTGTTTTGAAACCAACTGCTGCTGGCACATTTACACAACTTCCTCACTGGGTGTTCCAGAATCAGCTGTGCCCTAGTTGGTTAGAATATAAAATTACAGATTTTGTTTATATTAATAAATAGTTATAGATATATTGTGTTAGAAGTAAGCATCATATTTACTGTCACTTTATACCCAGCATGTAGAACCTGATGCCCTTGAGCAGTTTATTCTCAGTTTTATTCAGTATAATTGGAAATATAAATGAAGACATAATAACTTGCATAGCCTTCTCCATAACCTAATAATTGGAATGAAGTCATCCTATCCTTATTGTCAGAGACATGTAAAACAAGAAAATTACAATGTAAAAAATATAAAGAGAACTTTGGATACCATTGCCATAACAGGAGATATTCCTGTCCACATAAATACTGTAGAGCCCCAAGGACTAAAATGAAGACTAAAAGTAAATAGAGAACGAATTACATAGATTTAAATGTAAGAAATGTTTGTCCTTATCATTGTACTCTACAAAAAATAAGGATTTCCAAGCAAATGTTGAAAATATTTTATCATTTATATTGCAAGTCATCATATAATCTTAGAAAAATAGTAAAAAAAAATGTAGTATTAAAGATGCTCCCTGCAAGACTGTGGCTTGCTTATACAAATAATATTAGGAAAATATTTATCTTCAGTGAATTCACAATGAACAGCCAGACTAGCTGTTAGCGTCAACCCTGTTTCCCATCACATATAGCCTTCCAGACAACTGTTAATCATGGACATGTCTTCAAAAGTTACCTTCCCTGAGCCACAAGCTGTAATATAAGATTATTAAAGAAACTTCACTTGATCCTAGCTTCTGGTCTTTTGGGGAAAGGAAGAAGCAGTGGATCAAAGAAAGATGTTAAAGTCTTAATAGAGTCTGGCAGAAAGATCTATACCAAAGCGCAGAGGAGCTCTACCAGGTGCTTTGCTGTTGATACTGCATCCAATTATTCCAATAATCTATTGCGGATGAATTCCATTAAAATAATGGATTGCTGTGCTCTGCAAAATTAAATTAGCTTCCCAAATCATAGCTAGTCTCCGAAGGGGTGTATTATAATAAGAAAAAAGTATGCCTTGATTTTAGTGCATTGAGATAGGTAACAGTACCATGAATGCCACACACAGTCTTTCAGGCACATATCTACACTGCTGAAATTATTATGATCCCTAAAACTATGTGCACAACTCTTGCATGTAAATGAAATCATACAGTTGCTTGACAGTGCCATACTTTTAGGTTTAGACACAATTAATGATCTAAAAACATATCATTCCACAGTGGTACATCCACACTTCTATTCCATTTTAAAGAATTTCAATTATGTTCTGTTTTGAAAAGAATTAATCCAAATTCCCAACTTTCTCCATGTTCAAAAAGTATGCACATTTTCTTTGTATTCAAAAAGAGTTCTTAAAATTTGTTTTATAATGGAATATGAGAGAATTCAATAGAAATAGATTTGTCCACCTAAACCAAGATTTGTTAGTGTTTTAACTTTCAAAAGATCTGAGTTGGAATCCATCTGTATTAAGTCATGGCAGCATTCAAATAGAGCTGACAGCTTTTTGATTTGATTTTTAGAGGTCATTATCTTTCACACCTATGTACCAGGCTTTTCCGAAAAGAAACAATCCAAAGCTGGCAGTTGCATCCTTCTATTGTTACTGCTGCTAACTTTGACATCTTTTCACTGAGGTCAAAGTGCCCATTGCCTTTTGCATCTTGTTTCCATTCTTCTGCTTTCTTTTTTTCCACAGGTGATGTAACTTCTTCAGAAAAGCCAATATGATTCCAACACAAATTTCTACATGTACAAATGAAAGAAGAACCACACAGTTTGTTAGAAGTCTCTTTAAAACCTTCTTGTACTAGTTCTTATTGTAGCCTTTGAGTTATTAATCAATTTGCCTACCTAGCAATATGAGCAACTATAACACAACTTTGAATACCATTTTCTTCAACAAAATTTTCCCATTCTTACACATGGTTTTCTAGGAATTTTGCTAAAAGATATATAGAACATTCACACATAAATATTATAATGCCACTACTGGGATACCCTAAAGTTTTAAGGTAGTCTAATTTAATTAATCATGCTATTCTACACACAATTATTTAAGATGAAGTATTATTAAATGCCATATGGCTACTTCTAAGTGGACACATCTAGGGTTGCACTTTTAATCGTAGGGGAAAAAACACAAGAGAGCTGGTGCAATATCAATATCCATGATAAGCAGTTTTAATAAGTCCAGGAAGTTTAAGTCCAACTCTTCGGCTCATTAAAGAACTGTAGTTTTCATAGTCAAAGAAAAATCTAAAGATTCAGCATCCTTTTTACTCCTTAATTTTGAATGGCTATTTTCCCCATGCATTGGCAATCATCAAGGACAAAGTCTCAACAAATTCCAGTATCTTCAAACCCACAAACTTCCACAGAAAGGGCTCAAAAATATGCTTCCATTTCCTATTAATAGAACATTAAACAGTTGATCTTTGGTGGGATGCCTCATACTTTTTACATGAGCTTCAGACAGTCTACAGTAGAACAATGAAAGATGAAACAGAATATTGAGTCTATTACAGAAGCATTGCATTAAACCCATAAATGTTTCACCTGCCTTCTATATGAGAATATAGCCACTTAGTTTCCATTAGAGCCACTCAAAAGTCAGGCACACAACATGGTTCTATTCTTTCTTATATCGTCAAAATATCATGCATTTTCTAATATGAGTGCTCGGAGACCTATTTGCAGGCTTGCATCTTTTTTATTAAGGTCACATACATAAAATATGCATCTCAAATACTTACAGGTTGTGAAAAGACTAGCCTGTCTAGAGCTTAATTAGTTTTAGCCTTATTTCATAGAGAATCTGTATATTACTCACTGTGCACTACAGCTAAAGCAAATGAACCCAATGACACTTTTCTAGGGCTCAGAGGAGCTCACTTCACATTGTTATCTGCCCTGAAAGTCAAAATTATATCATTTTCTTTTTTAGTCAGGAAACAAAAAAAAAAAGAAAACAAGGGAAGAAAAGAAACAAACCTTGATGAACAACAAGCATCTTGTGGGTTTGATTGCTCTGTACCAAAGAGGTTTTGTGGAAGAAATAGGTCTTGTGTTTTCTATTCTTAGGGCATTTCTAGACAGAGCTAAACCCCACACAGAAATTGGTAAAATAATTCCCACCCCCAACTCAAACCCTGGCCTTTCCCCAGGGTGGGGGTGACTACATGCCATTGTGAGTCAAATTGGGATGGCATGAAGCCACCCAGAAGTCCCCAATTTCACCCCTAAAACTTACCCAAGAGGGGTTTGCAGCCACAGATCCTGTCTGTAGTGTCTTCTGGTCTGGAGGAAATGGTAACTCACAAGGGAAATCCCCCCCCCCCCCCCCCCCGCTGCCTCATGAGTTGCATTTCCTCCAGTCAGGAGGACACTACAGAAAGGCTCTGTAGCCACCAGTCCCTTTTGGATAAGTTTTATGGGCAAAATTGGGGACTGGGGTAGGGAGAGCCTCTCACACCTTTGGGCTCCAGAAGCCCAAAATTGTGAGGTGGCTGTAGAGACTGATCCCCAGTATCATGGAACACATTACCGGAAGTCAATCCCCATGGGCCCAATACCTCATCAGACCCAGATCTTTCATTAAGGTCCAGATCTGATGAAGTATTTAATTAATGTGGAATAAATGGGGAAACCCCGGTTTACTCCACATTAATTTACTTTTACCAAAGGTGTTGTTTGGAACCCTCCGGTAAAACTGAGACAGGTCTCAAATTAAAGGCGTCTGGAAGGCCCCTCAGGTTTCTCCATTTTGTTTAACTTTACTGTTTTGAGACACAGAACAACAAAGATCATATGACAGGGTTTTAATTCTTATGTGAGCATGAGCAGCTGCCTTATCTTCAGACCATTGGCCCATCTATATCATTGTCAATGCAGACATTCTAGCTTGTATTTGCTCTACCTCTAACTTCTCATAAATCATTCTAATTACTAAAACTTTCTTCATTCTTGTTCCTTATGTTGTGTGATAAAGTAAAAGCTTTCAACCAATTAAAGAAGACTCTTAATCAATTAACTGTCTGGTTTTTAAGTAGTTTTAAACCATTTTAAAAGGTTAATTGCTTACATTAATCAATTAAGTTCAAACAAATGTACCCATCACAATGCTTTAGAGAATATGCTTTCTTCTGAGATTCTGTAGAAAAATTAAGAGAAAAGGTCAGTTTTTTACCAGTGTGACATACTGTAACATTCAAAATTTCCTGATAGCATAAGCTACAAATGGCATTAGAAAAAGAGTCCTGTTTACATTTCTATTCCTTTAAAAGTTTGCACTTGACATAATAATATCACTTCACAGTTTGAGATGAAATAATATTTGAAAATATTTGAAAAATTGAAAAACTGACACACAAAATGCATTTTCTGTGTAGGAACCACCCTTTCTCACAGAAATATTAAACGTCCTGCAGAAATTTAATATACAAAAACCTTACCATAGAGCCAAATTCTCAATGGTATCAAAGAAAGGAAGTCCATCCCCCCACCCACACACACACTATTTCTGAAGAGCTCATTTCTCTGATGCCTTACTTGCTGGATGGCTGCTGTGCCTTTCAGTCCTGGTATCACTGCCTATCTTAGTGGGCCTATAGCAACAGGATTACTAACTTGACTTCTAATTAATGATAAATATGGCTTGCCCAAGGTTCTTTTTATTATTTTTATGAAGGGAAACAGAACTGACATACTTGTTAGCTGACATAACAGTGGTGATTATAACATTTCTGTTCCAGTGAAATGTGAGGAAGAAATTTAACTTAAAGCTTTTGTTTATTAATTGAAACTTTTAAATATTTTTGGTCAAGTCAGTTTTAATTCATACATTGCTATAATACTTTTATAAAATCTATCTAGAAATGTTGCTGATTCTGGAAATAAAGCTCTTGTATCAAATTCTGAAAAATAAAGGTATCAGATTTCATGCTTTTCCTACAACAAAGATAACCTCAAACCACACTGATGACCCCTTGACCAAGATGACAAAAAGTTATCTTTTAATGACACCAGTGCATCCTGATCATAGACCATCTACTGGATTCTGGTTTTGATAGAAATAGTGGTCATCCATAGTTGTAACTTCTGTCCAAAGTATTTCTGTGAACAAACCAATAGACCCATCAGGATAGTTTCTTGAACATAACACTGAAGTTCAGTGACCTGGAGATCATGCAATGTTACCAAATATTTTCTTGTAAAATACACAAACATTGTCATAATTGACTCCACAAAGTATTTCAGAGTTAATTTGCCAAGGACCTGGGCACACATTAAATAGGCAATTAAGAGTACATTTAGCATAAAAATGCAATTAAGAACATGTTTGGCATAAATATGCAATTAAGAGCATAATTGGGGACACTGGACAATTGTAACATAAATGGCACTTCTTTTTCTGCACTGCAAAAATACAAGAGTCCCATGTGTGTATTCAATATTATAAGTAAAGCTAAAGTTACTTTATAAAACACAAAATTATTGTAGAATGTCATACTAGAGACCTGTTTCTCTAATGAAGGACCTGCTTAATTTGGAGCAGAAATCTATAGGGATTTATTACTATTTTTTCTTACCTTAGTTCACAAGGAGGATAATCCTACTTCACACTGATTAAATAGAAGCAAAGAAAGTTTTTTTTAGGCTTACTGCCTTATCTGGTCTTGGTGAGACATTTACAAAGCAAGGAGATCTGTTGTGAACAACATTCTCCAGCAATAACAAGTTGAAATCTGAGAGATTCCCATTGTGGTCCCATTCTTGGGGACATGCAAAATAAACAAAATTATGCACCTTCCATCATCCACATTTTATTTGAAATAGACTTGAGGTGTCTGATGAGTGTCAGTGGACCTATTCTTAAGGTCCTTAAAGTATAGAGTTGTAGATCTCAGAATCATGCCTGGTTCCCCAGTTTTATAGATCATCTACAGAAGGGAAAGATGGATGAGAATTCTCAATTTCTGATGGAGTAATCCCTGGGTAAGATAAAAGGACTGTGTACACTTCCATGACTCACCTAGTAAAGGAGCAATTTGCTACAATTTTCAAATATTTGTTTCTGCAACTTGTAAAAGCTCTCCTGGAGTCTACCTATTTACTAAGCTAGCTTTTTATTTCCTTCACAGTTGCACTCTACTCAACTCTGCATCTACCTTCTGGCTGGAAGCAAGTAGACTAGACTAAATGTACCTTACATCTGTTGTTTCTAAGGACCTCATCACATGGGGCAGCATGCTGCTTCACCTCCTTACCATGGTTGGTATGAGATGCCATCCCATGGCATTTCCCTGCTATCCCTGCTATCCCTGCTATCCCTCCTGTGATTCGTCTATGAGGAGTCAGCTAGTCACCAAACTCCTCACAGCTCCATGTCTCTACACTGCCAACATGGAGTCCAAAAGAGCCCCACCAGAAGTAGCCCTGCATCATTAATGGGCTCTGGAGGACTCCATGCCAGCAACACACAGGGAAGATCTGTGTGCTATCCATGTGATGAGGTCATAAGTAGATCAGAAGAATCATTCCTCTTATTTCATCTTGGGAACAGGCACTTTTGTTAAGATTTCTGTCTTAATTTTGAAATGGAAAGTTTGTTCTGTATATGTGTATGTGTTTGTGTATGGTGGGGGAAGAGCACAAGGTTTTGAATAACAAACAATGAGCAGCTATGGTTGATACTAATGTATAACAGTTAATGACAACACCAGGGACCATCTGTAGATATCAGGTTTTGGCCTAAAAGTTTCAAGTCCTGAAATGATTCTGAATTGGCAACCCTAATACAGACTTAGGTTCAGAGCCTACCCATTCCAAAACTAGTCTTAGGTTCAAGAGCTCCTCAGCAGCAGGAATTGTGTTGTGATAAAGGGGTAAAGTGAGGGGAGGAATTAGAAAATAGGATATTTAAAAAGCAGCTGAAGTGAAGTGACAGAAGACGGTGTCTATCAAATCAGGGTAGTTTGGAGGGTATTTTCCACATCACAGCTTGCACACCATCTCAAGTAAGTCTCTAAAAGTGTGTTCTGGAAATTTGGAGCTTGGATTGAATTTGTGTTTTATGTCTATAAGGATTTTTGTTCTAGAGCGAGTTAACAAAATCCTTGAATAATTTAATATAAATAAGTTCTAGTCCTATAAAGACAAATAAGTGGCCTTGTATGTTTCTTCCTCCTGCAAATTGCATTGTATTGAGCCACATTTGTCATCCAGTCCCATGCCAAACAGTGCTCCATTAGCCTAAACTAATCAGTGGAAGGCAGATGGCAAGTTGACAAGAAGAGAGACAGTGAGCAGACAGCTTTCCCTCAAAACACAGGGCACATACTGTGTTTCAAGCTACAAGCTACCTCGACATTTAATTCTAAAAGTAACACAGTAAAAACAAGAAAACAAAATAAAGTTTAAAAAACAGATGTCTGTACAAAATCAATTTAGCATTTTAAAACCTGAAATCCTAGTGCCCAGAAGGCAAATTTCTTTGGCTTTTGTAAAAAGAGTTCAGTTTTGTTGCTATGGTGAATATTGATGGCATTAAAAATGCATAGTGAATAGTCTAAGGCCATTGGACTTTCCTCCAGAGAGAAATATACAATAATAGTTTAATAAGCAACATGAATACACAACTCTAGCTGCTATAATTAGCAAGCAATAATGCCAACATTTCCCCCAGTAGGATTATGTGCAATCACTGGGTCTAGAGATACACATAGCTGAGTCACCAATGAAAGCAAGATGAAGTGTCAGAAAGTGAAAGCTTTATAATACAAGGGCATGATGTAAACCTCCATAGGTTTGAGTTCCTTCTTTGCGGCATAGTAAAAAAAAAACCCTAAGTATTCAGGCTAGCCACATACTTAAAATATTGCCCATAGAAGAAATATTTCTCTATCACCACTTTATAGCTTTGGAACTGTCTTTACCCTGCCAGATGTTAATTCGTTTCTTATCTGAGTGAAGTCAGAAGCTTGTTTATCATGACCCATATCCCCCACCTCATCTGTTCCTGAGTTGCCTATCTCTTTGCAAATAACAAGAATGAGCAGCTGCCCCTGTGTTCCTCCAATATATTGTGCCTCTGATGCTTGAGGTGCTGATACTTATTTGCCTCCATCCTGAACAAGATTGTTTTGTGCTGCCTCTTAAGGTATAGGAAGGTAATACCAGTACTCTATGGTCATTTGCCTTGGCTCATTTGTTCTGATTGGTCCAATAGGCAGGGCTCACAGGGAAACCCCATGTGAGCAGCATGCAGCAGCCTCTCCATTTGCCACTTGGTGCTGAATAGGGGAGGAGAAGCCATGACCGGCTGCCATGTGGCTCGTTCTGGATGGAAAAAATGTAGCAGCTGAACCCTTACCATTATGGCCACTTGAATAAGTCAAACAAGCTGGATTGGCCGAAGGAAACTGACCATACCAAATCTGTACACAAGGGTACTAGATAACTAGAGATTTTTTTTTCTAAATCCATTTCAATTGGACTGATTGATTTTGGTATTTATGTTTCAGCCCAATACCTTGCATGACTATATTTTAAAATATCTATGGTGTTTAGCACATAACTTCTATAGAATCATAGAATCATAGAATCAAAGAGTTGGAAGAGACCTCATGGGCCATCCAGTCCAACCCCCTGCCAAGAAGCAGGAATATTGCATTCAAATCACCCCTGACAAATGGCCATCCAGCCTCTGCTTAAAAGCTTCCAAAAAAGGAGCCTCCACCACACACCGGGGCAGAGAGTTCCACTGCTGAACAGCTCTCACAGTCAGGAAGTTCTTCCTAATGTTCAGATGGAATCTCCTCTCTTGTAGTTTGAAGCCATTGTTCCGCGTCCTAGTCTCCAAGGAAGCAGAAAACAAGCTTACTCCCTCCTCCCTGTGGCTTCCTCTCACATATTTATACATGGCTATCATATCTCCTCTCAGCCTTCTCTTCTTCAGGCTAAACATGCCCAGCTCCCCAAGCCGCTCCTCATAGGGCTTGTTCTCCAGACCCTTGATCATTTTAGTCGCCCTCCTCTGGACACATTTCAGCTTGTCAATATCTCTCTTGAATTGTGGTGCCCAGAATTGGACACAATATTCCAGATGTGGTCTATACTTTCCTAACTCAATTATTAGTGGTTATCAATTATTTATTTTATTGTTATCGTTTGACATTATGGAGTATGCCATTTGGGTTTTCTGCTTCAGGCATCAAAATAAGTTACTTTTTCTTTGCCTGCAATAGTCTGCCACATTGTGTGTGTGTGTGTGTGTAATGTACATTCCAAAATCAACATGTATACATACACAATAGCAGAGGAAACAAGGTACAATACAAGGACATGTTCAACTCTGCCTTTAGGCAATAGTCATAATGTCTGATTTATGCACTTCTGTTCCCTACTCATTTTCTGTTGTATGTAGCAAAAGAGACAAGACTGCTTTGCCTTTCATCAAACTAAGAAAAATGTCCTAAGCAGTAACATCCTATTTTCTCCATTCTCAGACATTCTCATTTAACAGAAGTACATAGTATCTCACATAAGCACTAAGAGAGGAGGGTCAAATGCTGTTGGCAAAGACACCAAATTAGCAAAAAAGCACCAAAAAACAAAACACCTTCTCAGGAAATACTCTCCAGAGCAATAGGGAAAATAATTTAGACCCCTCTTTCTATGACTCAGTATGTAAAAAGGAACTATCTTGTATCCCTTAGCTGTTTAAAATTCATTTTTGGCCACTTTAAGGAAGATAAGGTATCATTAAAAAGAGTTTGCTGTAATGAATGAGCATTTCATAATCATTCACGCATGAGAAAGTCTTCAAGCTTATATAAATTACTTCAGGAGTGGGAGCAAAATGTAGACATACAGATGATGTAGGACTGCAGGTCACATTAGCTTGCCTAGTCATCATATATAATGTGGTCTTCTAGATGGTTTTGAACTAGCAACTGCAATTTAAAAACATCTGGAAAACCACACTTAGCCTGTTCAGTGTAAATTGCTTTTATACTTCTAGAAAGTTTAACCCATTTTTACTTTGGGTAAGATCAAAAATCAATTGGATTTATTTCCTGCTAAATGTATAGGTTTGCAGATATAGATGGTTTAAGACACAATCCTATACTCACTTACTTGAGGGTAGGTGATCTGAGCTGGACTTGTCTAAAATGCCATTCTCCGAAAGACCCTATTTGGTAGCCAAAACTGACACACATCACCACATCATAGTGAAATCATATAGCAGAGTGTATTTTTACAGCAGAAATGTATTTTGGGTCCTTTAGCTAGTGAGGTCCAACATCCCCTTAAAGTGAGTGATAGAACTGGACTGAATGGGAAATAATTATACCATACTACCTAAGGATTGACGCCCAATTTCCCTTTTCCTAACTAATATTGCCCTTGAGATAGAGGCATTCTACCCAGGGCAAATCCAAAGAAAAATGGGCTCCTAAGTTTTGCAGTGTAGAAGGCAAACAATGGAAATTGAAGAGTGCAGTCATGACATATCACCTACAGGCAGCCCCCAAGTTACAAACAAGATATGTTCTATAGGTTTGTTCTTAAGTTGAATGTAAGCCAGAACAGCTACATTTTTAAATGTAATTACAGCCAATTACATTGGCTGTAATAGATGTGTGTGTGTTTTGGATAGCATAGGGAAGAAGTAAATCCCATGTGGTTTTTGTTTGGCTGTCTATGTTCCTGTTCAGAAGATTTCACCTCATTTTCTGTCCCTGTGATAATTGGATTTTGAAAAAAAAAAAGACTTATTGTAGAATCAAGGATCGGTGAGAAAACTTTAATTCAGATCCATTTTCCCCATGAAAACTCTTTGAGGAACGAATTTCCCTTCCAAGGGGTAGATTTATCTCATTTCCCATTGTCTCATCCCCATATGTAACTATGAGTAATTTGTAAGTCGGATGTTTGTAAGTGGACTGCCTGCATTAAGCTTTAAGAACTTGTTAAATTGGAGGTTTAAAGGAACATTAGGTGTCCATTCCCAATCTACTTTCATTCCTGAACAACCAGACTAAAGTGAAACTACAACCAGCTTATCTAGCAAGCCCTACTAAAAGAAACCTAATAATAATAAACTTTATTATCTTCATTAACAGCTGTAACATTTGGTCTTAATGGTATCAGGGATTCTAAAACCCATCTGCCTGGTGAATGAGGTGTTGCTTATTACAGTACATTCAAGTGAACATACTATCCTAAATTCAGTTGTTCGTCCCAACTAGAGTTGATCCAATTCTTGAATGATAGGTCAAATCAATTACTTCTCCAGGTCCTAATAAACTTCACATGAGCATGGGCTTTCTTCATTAACTGAAATAATCCATTGCATACAATCAGTAAAAGAAGGCAAAATCTTTTGTAGGAAAGCAAGCCTCCAGAATGTCTTTCTAATCAATAGGGTTCATTTCAAGTCTTTACAAGTAACCTTCAGCATTTTTTCTTATAAGAGAAGGATGATGAATCCCACTAAATCATGTTCTGAGGGGGACAGTCCTACTATTAGGCCAAGTAAGATGGGCTTCTGCAAGTAGTAGAAACTAAGGGGTAGGAGAAGTGGAACAACATTTTATAATGTTCTTTTCAATCATCAAAATTCATATTTATTTTCTCTTTGGGGGAAAACCAAATAGTATCTAAGAACTGCTAATATATACTGTTGAAGGAGTTGTATCTTTCCTAAATGAACATTTATTCATTTTATTCCCTATCAACACAAGTGCTTCACTAGATGGCAGCAATGAGTAGAAGCCTAATCAGTAAAACTGAAGAAAGGTAAAACAGGACATATGATATTTTACTATTTAGAAAACTTACATTTTGGATGACAGCTCCAAGAATCCATGAATCATGAACCCACTCTCAGTTGGGTGTTTCAGATACTGAAGGAGAGTTAAGAATCCTTACTAGGGAGACTAAAATCTTTCTGTTTCATCTTCTATAGCACTTGTATTCTTGCAAACACAAGTTCCTCTGTTCCATTTACATAACAGTTTAATAAATAATAATAAACAATACAATTAATATAACTCACAAGTAGACAATAACACACAAGAATTTAAAAACCTATGGCTGGGTTTATGAATGTATTCTAAAATCCCCCAAGAGTTGTTTAGACAATTTCATGTACACAAAGGTTCATTTACTAGATCTCACAATCTAGGCATCCCATAATCATGTTACTACTTTCACACGCTAATTTGGGGAGGGGGGTTGAAATTGAGGTCTGGGACATGGACTTTCAATAGTCTACACCAGGGATTCTTACCAGGTGCTCATAGATACTTTGTGGTCCATGGAAATATTTCAGGTGGTGTGTGAGCTTGAAAAGAAAAAAAATCAATGTATTATCTTTACTTTCTCTGATCTCTAACTGAAATCCAGCATTTCATTCGCCAATGAATGTCTGCAATAAATGATGATGATGATGATGATGATAACAACTTGTGCCGCAAATACCATCTACCTGTGACAAAGAACTGGTGGGATCACAAGCTGGAAAAAGTTACAGAGAATGAACATGTCAAGCTACTCTGGGACTTCTGAATTCAGAGAGACAGAGTTTTGAGCACAATACTCCTGACCTCATGATCATGTTAAAAAACAAAGTATGGATAGTTGATGTTGCAATCACAGGTGACAGCAGGATTGAAGAGAAACAACTGGAAAAGCTGACACGATATGAGGATTTAAAGATCGAACTGCAAAGACTCTGACACAAGCCAGTCAAGGTGGTCCCAGTGGTGATCAGCACAATGGGTGCAGTGCCTAAAGACCTTGGCCTGCACTTAAACACAATCAGCACTGACAAAATTACCATCTGCCGGCTGCAAAAGGCCACCTCCGATGTGTGATCCAATACAACAGCCAGCAGAGTGTCTGCTGTGGACTCATCTTGTTGTGTTTCAAATAACAACAACAACAACAACAACAACAACAATTTTATTTTATACCCTGCCTTTATCTCCTCAAAGGGACTTGAGGTGGTCAATATTGTAATATTCATTTCATATCACATTACAGTTGTTGAATATTGCAAAATATCACTTATGCTCATCCAAACTTTAAAATTATCATAGTTTAGACCCAACACTAGATCACACATTATCATAGACCTGTTGTGTACAAACTGTTGCGTGGCATGCCATTGTTGAGTCTCATAAAACTATCTGCCACTACATTCTGAAAAGGACTCTATATCTTCAGCTGGCTGGAAAAGTGGCCTGTGGAGTAAAAAAGTTAAGAACTCCTTGTCTACATAGATATCTGCTACACGCAATGGCAAGCTTCCCAGAACTCATTTGGCACATGAATGTCCATATAGGTTCCTATAATTGGATTTAAGCACAGTTATGGATCACAAGGAGGAGGATCTCACCTTATCAGAGTTGATATTCATGGGAAATTGATAAGCAGATGCATTAACAAATCAGTACACAGATTTGCACTCAACATGCTGAGGTGCTGTGTGAAACATGCTGACACCTTGAATCCAGATTTCATTGAACAACCACATCCCTACTCCCAGTTCAGTCCTATACACCGACAGGATAATGCATAAATGGGGCTGAAGGTGCATGAGTGCAATTTACACGTGATGTATTTCACTACAGTGAAGAAGACTAATTTGGTGACCTGTGTACCTGATATCCAGATCTGCTAAGAACTTATAAGCAAAACGATGACCCCTTTTTTCCTTCTATGGTTCTCCTCTTTTCATCTAGGACCTTTCACACCTTACAGCTATGAGTCCACTTTAATTGCCAAAATTACTTCATATTGTGTTCTGGGAATTGCAATATAGAGAGACGCAGTTAGAATATTCAGCAAAGAAGTTCTTAGTGCCTCACCAAAGTACAAACCTTGGGATTCCACAGGATGCAATCATGGCAGCTAAATTATAAAACTAATTGCTGGAATATATTCATGCTAGATAATCACAGTAATTTCATAGCTATGTAGTGAATCCAGGACCTCAATTTCCATTTACTGCTCAGCAGCCATTGCAATTATTTATTATTTAGTTAGTTATTTATTTGTGATATTTATATACCACCCTTCTCAACCCTGAAGGGGACTCAGTATAAAACATTAAAATTGAATTAGAGATGAAACTGATTATCTAGATCAGTGGTTCTCAACCTGGGGTCCCCAGATGTTTTTGGACTTCAACTCCCACAAATCCTAACAGCTGGTAAACTGGCTGGGATTCCTGGGAGTTGTAGGCTAAAGCACCTGGGAACCACTGATCTAGATCCATTTCAGTCTAGTTTCAGGCCTGGCTATAGAACACATGGAGCCCCCAGTGGCGCAGTGGGTTAAAGCACTGAGCTGCTGAGCTTGTTGATCGAAAGGTCACAGGTTCGATTCCAGGGAGCAGCGTGAGCTTCCGCTGTCAGCCTTAGCTTCTGCCAACCTAGCAGTTCGAAAACTGGCAAAATGTGAGTAGATCAATAGGCACCGCTCCAGTGGGAAGGTAAAGGCGCTCCACGCAGTCATGCCGGCCACATGATCTTGGAGGTGTCTACGGACAACGCCGGCTCTCCGGCTTAGAAATGGAGATGAGCACCACACCCCAGAGTCAGACATGACTGGACTTAATGTCAGGGGACTACCTTTACCTTTTATAGAACACAGACAGCTTTGGTCACCTTGGTGAATGACCTATTCCCACTTGCCTCACACAAGTATGACAAACAAAAACAGGATCCTTGTCACAATATCCATGCACAGTAGAGACTGGAGATGTAGATGGAGGCATTACATGTGCAACAGGAAAACAGTCTATTGCAGCAGCTGCTAAGTGGAGGCTGGGGGATATTCTACCCCTATGTAGCCCCTAAATGGAGGAATGCATAAGAATAATGAATGCAAAGCGGTCACAGGTGTTTAAGGGCCCCTAGCTGTCTCCTGAAGAGCCCATCAAGCAGATGAATTTTAAGCGGGGTACCGTAATCTGTAATGTATAATACACTACTACTCTGTAAATTACAGAATCTGTTCTTGCTTTACTGCTTTGAAGAAACAGAATTTTTGCATAAGAACCAACCTAAACAAGAGAAATGACCCTTATAATATACTTCTTTAATTTTGTAATAAAATGCATTAGAAGTTAAATGTAAAACCAAGCTGGCAGTGGAAGTTAGTTAAGCAAAAAATGTATGAAAATAACCCTTTTTATTCAAGAAACGCTGTTCCTTAGTTCAACTGGAATATAATTATACTGTTGCAAGTTTCTCATCCATAGCATTTTTCAAAACATGTTAACAGCAGGAATTTTTATTTAGTTTAAGAATGAAAAAGGACTGTGTCCTTTAAAGGTGGCAGAAAATAAGTAGTTCTGCAGCCTTCCTGTGGTTTGAATGCAATATTTCCTCAGGTTTCTAATACTTAACTTTTTTCGGTTAGGAGAGGGATATAGGGTGAGACTATTCTAGTACACATTTCAAATTCATGGGTGTTAAAAAAAAAGATCAGCTGCTCTTAAAATAAAAGAAAAATGTGTCTTTTCTACTTCATATCTCAGCACGAGTTTATTGGAAAAACTCTAATGTATTTAACTGTAAATGTTGTGCTTCCGAAAGAAGGCTCTTTCATTTCTGGGTCTGCAAAACTTAAAAAGATGTTTCCAATTCATTGACTTAGTGGATGGCGCAGTACACTGTTTTGTATAAAATGATCTCGAAGACTAACATAAGGCTTCCCTGGCAGTTTCTGGCTTGTAATGTTCTCAGATTTTGGCAGTGTGTCATGGCGCATCACTGATGAATATCTATCTTGCCTTGGAAGGTTGCTTACTGGAGCATCCTCACCTCAAAATAGACTTTTATCACACTGGGGTGTTAGATATGATTCAATCAAATTTTTAATGGAGGGATGCTACAGCAAAGGAAGTGTGTGGATTGTAAACTTGATTAAGCCCTCATGTCTCCTATACTTTGAGCATGAGAGAAGGTCATGGAGATTTTTCTGTGCAATAATTAAACTTCCATAAAGGACAATAAGGCTGTAGGTTGCTATGTGTTGCATGCTATCTCAAAGGGAAATCATATTGGTTTCTTTTGAACTTAGTTATGTATTTATTTACTGTATTTGTATACCGCCTTTCTCAGCCAATCAATAACTCAAGGTGGTTCCCAACAAAACAATATACATAATATCATAAAACAAGTTAAAACATTAAAACAGTATAAAACAACAACAATAATAACAACAACATTAGCGTCTCCTTATTATAAGCATTGTCCAGTTCCATCGTCAGGTCATTCAGTTTCCTATGTCATTTACTCTGCATTTGTGAAAGCTTGCTCAAACAACCATGTTTTAATTTGCCTCTGAAATGTTAGTAGGGAGGGAGCCAATCTGATCACCCTAGGGAGGGTGTTCTATAGCCGAGGGGCCACCACTGAGAAGGCCCTGTCTCTCATCCCCACCAGACGTACTTGTGTCGAAGGTGGGACCAAGAGCAGGGCCTCCCCGGGTGATCTCAGGGTCCTTGATGGTTTGTAAGAGGAGATATGTTTCGACAGGTAGGTTGGGCCAGACCCATTTAGGGCTTTAAAGGCCAAAGCCAGCACTTTGAATTGGGCCCGGTAGCTAACCGGCAGCCATTGGAGCTGGCACAAAAGGGGGTTGTATGCTCCTTGAGGGGCGCTCCTGTTAGCAACCTGGCTGCCATTCGTTGGACTAGTTGAAGCTTCCGGACCATCTTCAGAGGCAACCCCACATAGAATATGTTGCAGTTGTCTATACGGGATGTAACTTACTTTATAAGAAAATATTGTGCAGTGTTGCAGTTCTATATTTCAAATTCAAGGTTTTGTGTGCAATCAAGGTGGTGTAAGGGTGTTTAGGGAATAAATGTCAAACCACTCCTACTGTCAAGACATTCCTTCTAATGTTCAGTTGAAATCTACCACGCTATAACTTTAAGCCATTAGTCTTACTGTCTGGGTGGATGGTGAAAACGGAGGAATGGCCTGCCTCAGGGGAGTGTGCTTGTTCCATCAGTGTTTAACATTTACACAAATGATCAGCCACTGCCAGAAGGGACAGAGAGTTTCATCTATGCTGACTATTGTGCCATCACCGCTCAAGAAGGAAGCTTTGAAATGGTTGAACAGAATCTCTCCAAAGCTTTAGGTGCTTTTACTGCCAATTACAGGGAAAACCAGCTGATTCCTAATCCATCTAAAATGCAGGCATGTGCTTTTCATTTTAAGAACAGACAGGTATTTCGAGCTCTGAGGATTACCTGGGAAGGAATCACACTGAAGCATTGCAGCACACCACAATACCTGGGAGTCACTCTGGACCATTCTCTGATTTATAAGAAGTACTGCTTGAATATCAAGCAAAAAGTGGACACTAGAAATAATATCATATGAAAGCTGACTGGCACAACCTCACCATGTTAAAACACTGGATATGGCTGTTAATGAGACATGCTGCATTATCACAACATGTCTACATCCCACACCACTGGATAAATTTCACTGTTTAACTAGTATCACACCACCTGACATCTGCTGGGAAGTAGCAGCCAGCAATGAAAGGACCAAGGCATTGACATCTTAAGCCCACCCTATGTTTGGATATAAGCTAGCATGCCAGTGCCTTAAATCAAGAAACAGCTTCCTAAGATCTACAGAGATACGCACAGGAACATGTCAGTGAGTGAGAGTCCAAAAGCGGCAGGTTATAGCAACTCAATCAGTGGCTGAGACCTGATGAGAAACTCTCTCCTGGACACACAGAAGAGTGGACGACCTGGAAGGCATTGAATAGGCTGCACTCTGGCATCACAAGATGCAAAGTTAACCTTAAGAGTGGATGACATGAGAGTGCAGAGAAGAGAAAACCACAGACCACCTACTACAATGCAACCTGAACCCTGCCATATGCACAACGAAGGATCTTCTCACAGTAACACTAGAAGCACTCCAAGTGGCCAAATTCTGGTCAAAGGACATTTAGCATGATGTCAAGTTCTTTTAAAAAAAACTTTGTGTTTTAAAATGCATTCTAACAGTACCCTCAACTTGCTTCTGACACGATAAATAAATAAATACAAGAGGGGAAAAAAACCTGCACCCTCTTCTCTATGACATTTAGACATTTACAGAGTACAATCATATAACTCTTTGGTCTTCTCTTTACCAGACTGAACATGCTCAGTTCCTGAAACCTTTCCTCATATGTTTTGGTCCCACAGTGCAACAGTGGGAGGGGAATCATTTCCATATTAACTCAATTGGGAATAGTTCCATAAGCCAATGTACACCTCTGGAGCTGGGTCAGTCACTTTTGATAAAGCATTTTTTTTATGTGTTTGATTTTTATACCACTCAGGGCAGTTCCCTTTAACACAAGATAGAACTGCATAATAAAAGACACACAATAAAAGCAGCACCAAGTGTTCATAATTTTGTCACAAGTTCTTCATAATAGAAGGAGGAGGTTACTTTTGTTTTCTTTCTTGCTGATAAACAATAATGGAAATTTCATTTCACTTTATAGAGAAGCCTTGCAATTGGGAGTATGCTATATCCTATATCTCCAGTGCTGGTCCCACTAAATCCTGGAGCAATGCATCCTGAATGTTTTAAATACCACTGTTCCTTAGGAGTGCAATGGCTTCTGCCTTATCTAATGTTCTACCATCTCTTATCGCTACTTCTCTTTACATTTCAATCTTGCCCCAGGACACATATTAATTTATGAATTACTAAAATGGTGTGAACTCGGTAATCCCTTTGTCCTTAAAAGTAAAGGCAAAAATGAATTTTTCAGTCCTCAGTTTGGGTTAACCATCAGCCTATGCCTGCCATCTTTGAGGAATTTTGACACACAACTTACTTTTTTTTCCATGAGTTGTTTTATTTAAAAGAAATAAATGCTTAGTGTGGTGTCAGTTTTTGTTGTTGTTTTATGAAAAGCATAATAGACAGAATTCATAGATAAAGCTATTTGAGGCCATTATATTTACAGCAATTAAAATGCCCACTCCCTCTGGCATTTTTATCAAGATAGAAACAATAGCCATAATCACTAATTCCTGCTTTCATCTGGAGTCTGTGGAGTTGATTGGCTGCACGTGTAGCCCCAGCATTTATAAGCTGAAAAATGGAAACAGAAAGAGCTGCACAAATTTGTCCTCCAGCTGAGTGAAACTGTTTTCTGTTTTCTTTTATTTTTGAAGATCCAGCACTTTCCTGAAGAACAGCTCAAAATATAGTATAAAACTCCGTTTCAGCTCAATAAATTGTTCTGCAATTGTGCTGTACAACCAAGGAATGAAAGAAATTTCATTGGTCTCAATAGTGTTGATGAAAGCAGCACATTTATGCCTTCCAAGAGTTGTCATGAGAAAATTGCTGCCTAACCTCAAGCATTCATTGATTTGTGTGTCTTATAGTGTTATTTTAAACACACACACACACACACAAATTGATATTGCAAATGTACATGGTTGACACCTTAGTTAATGAGAAAACATTTGAAACAGGTAAAGTGTATCAATATTTATATAAATTACGGGGAAAATGCCTGGATCATAATTACCCAATAGTATATTTTCCCCATTGCCCATCACTGCAAAGATATGTGCAACCAATTTGTTTGATGCTGGAAAACATCCCAAAATGAGTAAATGGCAGAAGAAGAGCAAAGGTATGCTGTCAGAATACTCTGTATTTCTGCACTGGGAGCACAGAGGTGACATCCTCCTCTTAGAAACAAGAGATCTGATAGTAGAGGGACGTGGTTTTAAAAAGGGAATTTTCAGAGCTGTTCCCAATGCCTATATATCCTGATTTACTGCCATATTGGCCTATTTCTGCAGTAGGCCTATGTTTACTGAAAATGCTGATTGTTTGAGAAATCAGTGCTTCAAAGAAGAAGTTACTATTTAAGGATAACAGTATATCCGGACAAAACCAGCTAGCTGATGGCTAGTTAGAACCCCCAGGTTTTCCAGTCGCTCTGAAGCCATGTTTGCAACAGACTAACAGATAAGATACAGTCATGGTCAGAGAATAATGGACTGTAGTTATGTTATAGTTGTGCCATTGTTAGGATCCCACGTGTGCTATAATGTCAATCAAAATCATAAACAACAAATGAACAACTGTATAGCTAGCTTAGACCAATGAAATGATTTGTGTTTGAGAGCCTATGAAAATGTATATACCATTTACTATAAAAGCTCTGCAGTCCTATTGGGGGTTGCGACAAACCCTTTGATTGCATCCCTGTGTGCTTGTTTGTCATTATTGCTATGGCCATGCAATAAATAGTTTTTTTGCAGTTTAAAAGATTCAACTATCGTGGTGTCCATCCTTGCCCTCCCCATTAAAAAGGAGGCTTCTGCCTTTTTTGGGAAATATTTTGGTTTCTTTGCCCCTACATTTTCTGGAGGTTCCACTGAGAACATTTCTGAGGGCAATTTTGGACATCTCTGCCTTCCCCCAAACACTGATTGGCCATGGGGATGTTCCCTGGCAATGAGCAGGTCTGCTGCACAACAGGGAGCTGTTAAACAAGTAGAACCAACAACCTTATACGCATATATACAAGCATTCCCCAAGTTACGAACAAAATAGGTTCTGTAGTTTTGTTTTTAAGTTGAATTTGTATGTAAGTCAAAACAGGTACTTTTTAAAGTGTTACTCTAACCACACACACACACACACACACATATATATACTCTGTTAATTTTGAGTGACATCATAACTCAATAACCGCTGGACTAATTGCCACCAAATTTGGCCACAAGACACCTACTAACCCAAGGTGTAACCATCGCTTAAAATTTCTTTTTCATTAAGTAGTTGTAGTTGTTGGGATTTAAAGTTATCTACAATCAAAGAGCATTCTAAACTCCACCAATAATGCAATTGAACCAAACTCGGCTCACAGGACTCCCATGAGCAACAGAAAACACTAGAAGGGTTTGAGTTTTGGAGTTGTAGTTCACCTATACACAGACAGCACTGTGGACTCAAACAACGAAGGATCTAGACCAAACTTGGCATGAATACTCCTTATGCCCAAATATGAACACAGATGGAGTTTGGGGAAAATAGACCTTAACATTTGGGAGTTGTGGTTACTGGGATTTATAGTTCACCTACAATCAAAGAGCATTCTAAACCCCATCTACAATAGAATTGGGCCAATCTTTCCACAAAGAACCGCCATGACCAACAGAAAAGACTATGTTTTCTGGTGGTCTTTGGTGACTCTTCTGACACCCCCTCATGACCCCCCCAGGGGCCCTGACCCCAAAGTTGAGAAATGCTGCCTTAAGGCCATCCAGTTCAACTCCCTTCACCAGGGCAAGAAAACATAATTGAAGCCCTCCTGACAAAGAGCCAACCAGCCATAGGTATAGGCAGATATATGTGATTCATACACACACACACACATGTATGTATGTATATGACAGACATAGTATCAGAAATTTGAAATTTAGGCAAAACATAATAAGGTTTGATTGTGAGAGTGTGCAGTGAACATCCCAAAGGCTGTTATATACAAAGGAAGTTGACAATATGTTCTATTGACCATAATGAGACATACTGTCAGATAGATCTGGACAGGGTATCCCTATGCCAGGTGTGGGGATCAGGTAGCTTTCCAGTTGTGTTGGTCTGCAATTTTTAGCACCATAGTCAGTATTCATAAATATAAGGAATGTGGGAGTTTCAGTCTAACACCATCTGAAGGCACACATGGTGTTTCCCAACATAATTTGTGTTTCGTATATTGTGTATTCTGAACACATTTTTTGTTACTACAATACTGAATCTATTTGTGTTCGGGACAGTAAGCATTGAATTAATAATATGGTCAAGAACCATAAGTTACATGGCTCAATCAGACAATAGCATTCACCTCATGAAGAAAGTGTGAATAATCTGTCAATTTAGAATTGTTTACATTCAAAGTTAAAATGCTTACTCTTTAAGAGGCTTTAGAAATGTTTTTATTCCAGCAGGGCTCCGTAACTTCTGCATAATCTTCTCGGCACGTAATGTTACGCTATAAAATGTCCACTGCATATATGTGAGATATGCATGCATTGGCAAAACTGTGTATACGCTCTAGTCAATATGTAATCTAAATCTTCCTGTTATTTCTGACTGGAGTAGAATATACTGGCATTGCCAATTCCTTCACTCACCATTATTATTTATTTAAAGCATTTATATTCCGCTCTTCTCATCCCGAAGGGGACTCAGGGCGGAGCACAACATATAAACGGCAAACATTCAATGCTAGGACATAAATACCTATACACATACATAAATACTAAAATTATGTATCTACATTAAAATCCACTGTTTAAACCATCTCTATCATCTGCATCTAATCTGATTGGCATAATAAAATTTCCTATTGCTGCCTTATTGCATTGCTCTAAAGGCTTGGTTCCACAGCCAAATTTTTACCATCCTTCTGAAGGACAGGAGGGAGGGGGCTGATCTAATATCACTAGGAAGAGAGTTCCATAGACATGGAACCACCACTGAGAAGGCCCTCTCTCTTGTCCCCACCATTTGCACCTGTGACGGTGATGAGACCGAGAGCAGGGCCCCCCCGGAAGATCTTAATCTCTGCAATTCCCCAGAGAATATGCATAGAACAAGATTGTATTCCTCTGCTAGTGTAATTACATTGACACCACAGGAGAAGGAGGTAGAAGCAAGGAGATAATATTCCCAGTGAGGAAAACAAGAAACAGCTGGTGGCATCAGTGACAGGAGAAAGATCTAAACTGCCATTTTAAAAAAAATGTTTATTTCTTGACTAAAGGAAGGGACATCTTTTGAGCCCAGATGCTTAAAAGGGTGGCTTGGCAATCACCTATGTCACATGATTGCCTTTATTCTGAAGACCTTTCCAACTCATACAACTAATCACTCCATGCTGTTTTCTCTACAAGCAGGCGAAATGTCAAACACTAACCATAATGGATTAACGATAAAAAGTCTGTTTCTAGGTATTTCACTCTATGCATCTGATGAAGTAGACTTAAGTCTAGGGACCTCATCACATTGAGGTATTGAAGCCAGAGAACAGTGGGGTCATAATTGGTCAGCAGGACAAATCTGGCAGGCAGTGTGAGAACCCATTGCTCTGCACTCTGCATCACTCCCTTCCCCATCCAATGGGGGGAGTGTGTTGCCACCCCCCCCCCCCCAATACACACACACATGTTTTCCCCATTCTACCCTAAGAAAGTACAGGAAGCCTCACATGTAACTTCCAGCACAGTTAATAGATGAAACCCCACTGGAAATAGCTGTGCATCATGTCATGGGGTCCAGCAGACTCCAACCAGGACCTGTGCTGGAAGTGTCATATGACAGGTCTATTTGCCCATATCATAAAGTCATAAGACAGCTTATACTACCAAATTCTTTTAATGTTAGTCTAAAAGACAGGATAAGCTGTCTTCACATACTGATCTGGAATAAAAAGCTTGTGCCTTCGAATTTCACCACCATGAGAAGCACCAAATTCAGCTGGAGAGAGCAGAATTTCATCAGCATGTATAGCAGGGGTCCTCAAACTAACGCCCGGGGGCCGGATACAGCCCTCCAAGGTCATTTACCTGGCCCTCGCTCAGGGTCAACCTAAGTCTGAAACGACTTGAAAGCACACAACAACAACAATCCTATCTCATCAGCCAAAAGCAGGCCCACACTTTCTGTATAAGTTTATATTTGTTAAAATTGTTATTTGTTTTAATTATTTGTTTTAAAGTGTTTTTGCACTACAAATAAGATATGTGCAGTTTTCATAGAAATTCATTCATGTTTTTTTCGAATTATAATACGGCCCTCCAACAGTTTGAGGGACTGTGGCCTGGCCCTCTGTTTAAAACGTTTGAGGACCCCTGATGTATAGGATACTTGCCCAGGTACAAGCAGACTTCATTTTTCTCAACAAGTGCAAGCAACTGGCTATCATTTCAAAAGGCCTGCAGGTGAAGAATCAACTGTGAACTATATGCTGCAAAGACTACAGTGATAAACTATGTAGCGTTCTCTCCAGGAAGCTACTAAAATACCTCATTAGCATTCTGTAATGCAAACAAGAAAAGGCCAATAGAGAAATAATGAACATAACTTCCCCAACAACAGGAAAAGCATCTACAAGACACATTTCTCTTCTTTGATGAAAAGGAAACTTTTCTTACTACTAAATGAGTCCATAGCCCAAAAAATGAGTAGTACTTTGAGTCAGACAACAATATTATAAATCTATCAAGTCATATCTTGAGTCTGTTATGTCATGGGACTTATTGTTCTGCCCTTCCAAAAACATACATGTGATATATTTCTGTAGTTATCTAGAGACCTTCTTCTGCCACCTACAGCTCAATGAATACATCAAGGACTGTGACACTAGTGGGGAAAACAAATCATAAACACCACCCCTGTCTCCACAGCACAGCAAAAGTCACCACACCAGTATCCAACATAATAACTCTGAGTCAAAAAAGAAGAATTTTATATGGACTCTTCCTGATTTTTGGTACACAGAATTTGACATCTATATAGTATGCTTTTGCCACCATGTCGAGACAGAAATAATCAGAAATATAATTTACCAAGGAACACATATACTATAAACAGTTTCAGGAACAATTATAATATTGTCATCAAAGAATATGACAAAGGAGAAGCTGTAATCATCATGGACAAATATTACATAAAAGAGACTGAGAGGCAACTGTCGGATTCTGTCATTTTACATATATATATATATATAGAGAGAGAGAGAGAGAGAGAGAGAGAGATTAGCCAGCTGGCCTTATCAAATCAGACAGTGCAAACACAACATATAATTACTTACTTTACTTAGGCGATCCCTTGTTGGACGAGTAAGATGGTCTTCCTTGATGACTATTTTTGTGGGTTTGTAGGTGGCTATGGAGCCCTATTCTTGACCCACATCTTCTCCCACAGTGAAGGCATTGGTTTCCAGGTGGAAGGCGGTCCCGGTCAGGGTTGGCTTGATGCGCCTTCCTCCTGGCACATTTCTCTCTTTCACCCTCCACTCGTGCCTCCTCGAATTCTGCAGCACTGCTGGTCACAGCTGACCTCCAGCTGGAGCGGTCAAGGGCCAGGGCTTCCCAGTTCTCAGTGTCTATGCCAGAGTTTTTAAGGTTGGCTTTGAGGCCATCTTTAAATCTTTTCCTGTCCACCAACATTCCATTCTTAAGTTCAGAGTAGAGCAATTGCTTTGGGAGACGGTGGTCAGGCATCCGGACAACGTGGCCGGTCCAGTTTTATGATTAAACTCTTAGTGATAAAGTGTACACTGTAACAAACATAATGAATCTAGATTTTTTATCTCCAGATATTAGTGGTATTGAAAACATTTTTAAACTACAATTTCTCAAAAGATAATAAAACATCTCACAACTTCCGATATGTTTTTTAAAATCACATTTCTTTCTCCTTCTCTTATAAGAGCATCCATGTAGAGATAAGTAAAGAGGCCAAAATGGAGTACCTTTGCAGTGGAGTGAAGTGGAGAGAAAAATAATGACAATCATGACAGCAGGCAACAGAGCAAAATTGGTAATAAGAGAAGAAATTGAATGAAAAGAGAAGAGTGAGGTTATTAGACTGTTGCCAGCTTTGTTAGTTCACTGCCTCCACTTGTCAGATTTACCAAATGCACAAGAACAAAAAGAAAAATCATTAGACTGTTCTGTTTTACTAAAAAAAAAAAGTAACTGTACAGTTAACAGAACTTTGGTTGAATGTTGGATTACTGCAATAATCCGCTTCATGGCTGAAATCTTGTTGCTGCCTACTGACAAGTAGCAGCATTCAAGATCTGTCAGGAATGGAGATGGGGGAAGAATGGATTGATGCAACATATTAAAAAGGAAAATAGCAACAAAGAAATGTGTGCATAACTCTAAACCTTGAATGTACTAGAAAGTATCACAAAGCAGCAAGAGAACAATGCATTACCCATTTTATAATCTGTTGCAGTGTCAAATAATAATCAATTACAGGCAGTGCTACGAACAAGGTAAGTTCTGCAGTTTTGTTCTTAAGTTCAATTTGTTTTTAAGTCAGAACATGAACTTTTAAAAGTGTAACTCTAGCCATATGTGTGTGTGTGTGTGTGTGTGTTTGTGTTTGTTTGTGTGTGTGATAACTGGGTTTTGAAAAAAATGACTTGCTGGAAATGAGGATAGGTGATAAAGCTTCAGTTGAAACATCTTTTTCTATGATAACTCTTTCAGGAGTGAATTTCATTTCCTAGGGGTAGATTTCCTATTGTCTCACCCCCATTTGTAACTATGAGTCATTTGTAAATCAGATGTTTGTAACTTGGGGACTGCCTGTATAAGCAAACATGTGGGTGTATCCAATATCTTAATATCACTCAACTGCAGGCCTCCCCTCTGTATGGATTGGGTTTTTGTTTTTTGGTTTTGGTTTTGGGTTTTTTGGGAAGTGGGGTTGGTATGGGTGTATCCAATTTGTCCCTCTTGTTGAATCCAGATTAACATATACTCTTCCACTAGAAATCTTTTTACAAAAAAAGGACAAGATATCTGACAATGCAGCAGTCCCAGTGCAGTGGAAACCTCCATGAATGAAAGATGGTAAGATAATTTCCCCAGTTTCTTTTGTGACTTTGGTCATCTTTCATACTATTCAAGAAACACAGCAGTCAGTCCTGGGAATGTTCAAGCAGATTTTAGAAGTTTAGAGATCTACAAGAAAAAAGATGAATCAGCAAAAATTACTTGCCCATTTCCATTAATGACATCCAAGAATCTCCTAGGCAATATTTTATGGATTACTGGGTGGCTCCACCACATCATTTGAAAGGTTTCATAAATGTATAGCTTTTTGAACTTTAAAAGAAGTCAATGTGAGACTTTCTTCCTCTTGGGGTCACTATCTGGACATTGGAGGATCATCCCAAATATGTAGATCTGTACCAGAGAACTGAAGCAGATATTATACAGCAAATGTGTAGCTGAATCTCATCTTTTTTCATTTTTTTTTAAAAAATGGACTTTCAATATTTTAAGTACAAAGAGCCAGGAAGTTTTTAATCATTTTTCTTCATGTAAGCTAAAATCTTGCAGTGCAGAGACATGGTGTAATAGTTTCATAGGTGCCTCATGTCTTGTCTCCTTTCTCTGTGATCCCATCTTTTGCATACTTCCTGTGCCCAACAGATGGGCCATGATGGTGAAGGTATTCTCCAGAACCTCATAGGGAACCTCATGGTTCCCAACCTGTGGTCCGTGGATCACCAGTGGTCCACCAGAACAAAACTATGCTGTCGCCTCGAAACCATGAGGCAACGAAAGAGACTGATCTTGCAAAACCCTCTTATAATGCTGAGGCAACAAGGATGTTGGGAAGGGAGAGGCTGATTACCCATAAAGGATTACTGCTACCACATCAGCTCTAGATTAATAAATATGGTTTTCTGTGGGTGGGCAGATGATGACTACTGGATGGCCAATGTTCTCTTTCAGAAACTAGAGCTGATGTGGTCCATCCAATGCAATTTTCTGAATCAGCACCCCAAATAACCAAACTGAATCTAAAGTTGATTAAAAAAAACAGATTTGTAACCCTTTTGATACTAATGTGGAGAGTGGTCACTGGTCAGACGGTCCCTGTTCAAGTGATCTCTGGTCAAGTGGTTCCTGTTCAATTGGTCCCTGGTCAAAAAAAAAAGATTGGGAACTACTGTCCTAGAGGATGATGTCAACAATGTGTGTCTAGCTAGAGAGTGGAATGCTCAACCTATAAATATATGTCAGAAGTCAATATCAGGCAAATTTAGATATAAAGTATAAAGGATCTCGAGTTAGTTCTTTCCCCCCAGCTATGAAGAAGTGATTCCTATTCCCTGCCTACCCACTCCATGCAATGAAAGATGATAAAGGAAAGATGCAATAATGTTCTCTCTTTAAAGTTGATTAAGTACTGCAAGAATCGTTGATAATACCGAGAAAGGAAACTCTGGCTGCTTGCTCCACAGCATCACTCCTCACAGAGAACACCAAGCACTTCTGAGAAAAGGAATGATTAAGACCATGATGGATGAGCCCCTCAATTTATTTAAAAAAAAACAGTTTCTTCTTTTGCAGCTCAAACCACATGAATCACTCAAATGCAGATGAATAGATGAAATCTTTGCTGAAAAGATAATATGAGTAATTATATTGTTAAGCCCCTCAAATAGTGACAAAATTATTTTAAAACGTTCTTTTCATTCAGACGTTACAGGCATGCTGAGCGATTGCTTGAAAATTGGGAGAATATGAAGTGGGTTTGGGTGACAAATTCTGCTAGAAAAAAAGGGTTTGGAAAAATAGACACCAGCTGGAATCTTTTCGGTTAGTTCCAACTAGCGTAGGAGTCCATTGTTGAATGGTGAGACAATACATAGGTAAATCCAGCTGATTCAATGGCTTTACACTACTTGGAACTAATTTTTTTCTTGGTGTATTGGATTTCATGCCAGTTCCTGGGGTTATTTGGGGCAGTGATTCAGAAAATTGCATTGGACAGACCGCATCAGCTCTACTTTCTTGGATATTATTATCATGCTTTCTTACAAGAGAGCAGAAGAATATATGACATATATTTTGAATCTCAAAACCTAGAGCATATAGGGGGAAACTGTTTCTGTTTTCGGAATCATACCCAGAACACTCTGACATTCTTTTCTTCTAGGCCCACCTCTCAACTCCTCCCAGTTCCTGCTCTTGTCCCTCCCAGTAGCCGCACTGAGTATGTCCAAGGTTCTTTAGACTGAGCCCTATTGTTTATTCAAAGTTTGCAGCTGTCTGATCTGTATCCGTTATCTTTATCTGTTACTTCCCAAGCCGAATTTCGCCTTGACTTGATGAGCCATCAGCTTTACAAACAAATGTCCCTTTGTTTGTAAAGCTGATGGCTCACTCTTAACTTTTCTCTCCTCCCTTCTCTGTTCTGTTGCCTGAACCAATAGCAATCTATTTCTCTAACAACTAATAAGTTATATTTCAGCCAGGGGAGCATCTTCAGTTCAAGTAGGGCTTTTGTTCTTCCCAGCAAGAGAAGTCCTGGGCTCACTGAGCTACATGTCCCAGAACTCTGCAAGTTTTAAAGTGGGATGAGGTAAGTTCTATCTGATCTTGTAAACTAAACAAGTTCAGTGCTAATTAATATTTGAAAGGGGGGCCCTTGATGAATACCAGTTGGGGTAAGTTATATTTCAGGCAAAATGAAAAAAATCACCTTGTGGGGCCCCATTCAGCAACAGCTGCTGCCTCTCTTCTCCATCTCTCCCTCCCTCCCTCCTGCCCTCTGAACCAGGTTTCTTCCCTGCCTCCCAGGGTCCTTCCACACAGCCCTATATCCCATTTTCTGTCTTGATATTCTGGGGTATAGGGCTGTGTGGAAGGGCCCCCAGTCTTTAATTGGCTTCAGAAGCAGTCTAACCTTGGGAAAAGGAGGCAGAAAATCTTTTAAACACAAGTGGCTTCCTTCCTTTGAGTCTTATCTCCTCTTTCCCAATGGTGCTTCTGAAGGAACTTCCCCTTTTACTTTACCTCAGCACTTAGATATCCATAATAGTGAATAAGTAAGTAAAATTTTATTTATATCTTTCCCCATCTACCCATGGGGACTCAGGATGGCTTACAACATAAAAGGCAAACAATCAATGGCTCACAAATACAAAAATAAATTAAACAATAAAAATAAATAATATAAAACAGTCAATTGTCTAAACAAATCACATAAAAAGCAATAAAATACATTACACAATATCAATAAAATTGGGATTAAAAGCCTTGTTTTATAAGGCCAGATAATCAATACTAATGCACATCCTAAGTTTGGACAAGTATTTTAGCAAAAAAAAAAAAAACCAACCCTGTGCATTAGAGTCAAGAAAATATGGTATGCTAACTTTAAGCTGTAATTGGAGTAGATATTGGTAGAAAAATCCACCAAAATATAACTTATAGAAAAGTACAAGTGGGCGCAAATAGTATTTTGAGGTTCCCCACCCTGTTTCTGGGGGAAGAATTGGATGAGAGGGTTTGTAGAATTTCCCAGATTATGGCGTAATTATACAACAGATATTTTCACCACAACAACTGGATTCAACATAAGCAGTGGTGGTAGGACAGGTGGTTTTCATCTTTCCTATACCTTTTTTGTAGCTTGTTGCAGGGGGCTTCAAATAACAGAAGCAGATATTGAGACCAGGATACTTGTGCAGTGAACTGTTTTAACAATGGTTTATCATTTTCACTGTTTGCTCATTGGGGCATTCTTTATCACCTTGTGCAAGTAGAAATCATATTTTTCCCCACTGGCAATTACCATACATGCAATGAGAAGCAAAAAAAAAAAAAAAAAAAAAGATCACACGTAACTATGCGGCTTTTCATCTTACAGGTTTTCAAGAAGATCTCTTATGAACTGACAAACAGGCCACTGATTTGAATTTTCTACAGTGCCTGGCCTAGCACTAGGTTATGGGGATAATTGTCGGAACCCAGATGCCTTAAAGAGCCAGACTCAGGAGTATGTCCAAAAGTCAAGTTTATTAATACAAAGCAAAAGGGACTCAGGGACACTTACTTCAGTGTCCCTGGTCAAACTTAAAAGTAGCAGCAAGTTCCAGTTCAAAAAACAAAGTAAAGCTATAATTTGGATTATCCGGAGAAAAGATCCGGATTAAACTAAACTGCTTCAAAAGTCACGCAAAGTAACACAGCAAGTAAAGGGTGAACAAACAAAGAGCTGCAAAGCAGGAAATGTAGTCAAACAAAGTCTGAGGTCAAAGTAAGCCAAGTCCGAAGTTGCGTGGTTCTGAAGTCCACGTAGGCAGCGTCGTAGTCAAAAGCCAGTCCGGAGTCAAAGAAGGGGAAATCCGCACTCACGAGAATCCAAGCCAAGTTGTAACACGAATGGAAGCAGCAACCTGCAGATCCAGAACCCAACACAAAAGCAGCAGCGACAAAACCCAAGGCACGAAACCAACACTTTGCCTTCTGCAAAGATTCTCCATTTCAGTGCCTACTTTTATCTTACACCTCATCATCCGATGATGAGCTGACCCCTGCCCCGCTGCCATCCCTTACAGCTGTCCTTGCCTCCACACCTGAATGCCAACGCCCATCCCTCCAACTCTTCCACCTTTTGTTAAGACTTAGATCTCCCCAAGACTCAGCAGTATCTCCCGATTGTCAATCCCCACCACCAGAAAACCCCACAAACGTGTCACTAGACATTGGCTGAGTACATACATCTCGAACCTCTTGAACCTTGGTCCAATCCAGTGTGTCATCCCCGTCCCCATCACTCCCAGACCCATCACTCCCAGAGAAACTCATGAAAGACTCTTCATCTGTGGAAGCAGTAAGTATTTCACGGATCTTCTTCCTTTGTCGCTTCTCATCCGATTCCTGCTCCCGAGTAACCCTCTTAGTTCCCCTATTCACATCCACTGTATCTCCTTCCTCCTCACTCACTCATTGACCCTTCACTCTCAGAAAACCCTTCGAAGGAGTGTTCGTCGGTAGGTGACATAAGTATATCCTGGATCCTTTTCCTTTGTTGTTCCTCATCTAGCTCTTGCTCACGAGCACTCCTTTCCCCCCTTCTGACACCCATACTACCACTTGCAGTGTTACTAACAGGCTCTACTACAACAATAATAGTCTCCACATACATGCATACATGTGTAACATTCTATAAAATGCTCTTTTTAGCACAATAGGAAAACAAATTGCAGTTCAACTATAGATAAGTTGGGGTGGAGGGCGGGATGTGGAGAACCTGTTGCTCCATGCCCCACATTGTGCAACTTACCTGGGACCCCATCACATAGGGAGAAACATCACAGCCCTGCTTCACCCATTGTCCTGAAGGCAACATGGGAAGCCTCCTGTATAGCCACAGCTATGGCTTATGCCACTCGCCAGAAGTACATGTGTGCTATGTAATAGGCTCCATTGGGAAAGTGGGGGAGCAAGTGGTGTATGATGGGGAAATGAGTCCTTGTGATGAGGTAGCAAACATTAGGAAGAGCTTCCTGATAATAATTGCTGTTTGATCATATAATATTTTTCTTTGGAGTGTGATAGAGCTTTCATCTCCTGAGATTTTAAAACAGAGGCTGGGTAGCCAGCTGTTGTGAGGGCTTTGATTGTATATTTCTGCATAGCAGGGAGTTGGACTACATGATCCTTGTGGTCTCTTCCAACTCTACAATTCTGTGATTCAAAAACCCATTAAAATGGGGTGGAGCATTTGGTTGCCCAGGATGCTTTGGGGAAGTTGTATGTGGCCTACAGGTTTCCCACTCCTGTTACAGAACAAAACCAAGCCAAGTGCTTCTATAACAAAGACAGCTATCTTGATGGTGGTGATATCAATAAAATATATAAATAGATTCAAAAATTATACAGTCATAATACTGAAATAGCCAAAAACCCTAGGGATATGCTTTGTGGGGAAACTGTGCATAATCAGTGTCAGAATATACAGAAATCATAACATTGCTCACGAAAAGGGTACCAATAATGAGTAATAAGGAAGGAGCACATTTTGGGCAATGGCAACCAAAGAGAGCAGGTGATCAAAGAAATAAAAAATAACGTCAGGAACACCAATTTGAAATGAGTGAAGAAGATGCACCTTCTTGAGACCAGTTAGAACTATGAGGTAGATGAAAGGTGATCAAGATAAAAGCAAACATGATTGGAAAGGTTAGAAGTGTTTAGGAGAGTATTAAAAATAAGTGTATTAGTCATGTCAGTGTTCTTGTAGGTGTCAGCATAGTGACTTGGATTAATCATTTTAATTAATACTGAGGCTTCTGAGGCTTTCTGTTATCCTTTTTTCAGAGAACAAAAAGAAATGCAAATGAAAAGGCAGCAAGACGAGAAGATGATAATATCGTAGAAGTTCCTCATAACTTACCAAGATACTCTAGAGTGGCATTCAAGACTTAGTATTGATTTAGTGCAAGGTCTACCCGGATAATTAACTAAAACAGTGCCAGAAACAGTTGGGATGAGGTGAGGAATCCACAATGCATTTCCCATAAATAAGAAGGAATGTGCTGTAGCTATTTTTTATATGATTGAAAGAAATCAGCCGACATTCTACATGAGTTACTAAATCTGTTATGATTATGACAAAATTTCTACAGTCATAACCCCACAATCTACTGAAGGATCTGAGGTAGCAGGTCTGGCAAAGGTCTCTCCCTATTTGATGGCTTCTGGAGTACCAGGGCCATAGCCAGGATTTTGTTTCGGGGGGGGGGGGGGCTGAATTTGTTTCGGGGGGGGGCTGAGTCTGAGTGAAAGAGGGTCTGCCCTAGCAAACCTTTTGTATCGTTACCCCAATACCCCCATGCATATGGGATATATTAAGCATGGTGATCAGATCATGATATGAATAAACATAACAGTTTACATAATGTACCAATAAGGCCTTCTCGCGGACCACCATGAGAATTTGAGGGGGGGGGGCTTCAGCCCCCCCCCCCCCCCCCCCCCCCGGCTATATGCCTGTGGAGTACAGTACTATAATGGCTGACCAGTGCGTGGTTCACTATCAGAAAGTTTTTAGCATTCATTAAAACTGTGAATTTGTTTGTTAATTTGCTAATTTAATAGCCTTCCTTCATGAGATTGGCTGAGACTCTTCATCTGAACACGAATAACATGATGCATTAGGCCACACCATTCCCACTTCCAGGAGGTAGTTTTCAAACTCTGCGGGCTCTACCACAAACCAAATAGACCTTGAAACTCCAAGATAGGAACTTTTTTTAAACTGTTGTTGCACAGGGAATAATATCTGGGCACCTCACTCCAGTCAATGAAAGGTCATGGCACTGCCCAGAGCTTGACCACCACCTTGGGGTATGTTTGCATGAGGCACCAATGACTATGAGTTTGCATGTTATTACCTTATTTAATAGGATTTACACAATGTGTTTATCATTTTTTACCAGGATACTTCCTGTGCTTATTTTATCTTTTTCTCATTTTAACAGAGGAGTCAACTTTAATTGCATTCAGCCTCTGGCAATTAAAACCAGAGCTGTGTGTACACAACACCTTCAGAAATTCCACATGATATAAAGTCAGGATGAAAATATATCATTCCCCTCAGAAACAACCCTAATATGTTCAACTATCTTTAAAGAGGAATTAGACACAATGATGGGGATCAGTCCACCAACAGCTACTAATATTTAAATGCAGCTTTGGGAGTAATTTCTGTGAGATCCAAACTACATATTACTTTAAAGACTCAGAATCAATGCATTTGTGACAAGATAACTATGCCACTATAGGCAATGGTGCAGCAGGGGGCAGTTATAAGTGCTGCACACATGAAGGTAGGAAAATATTGGAGTAATGTGTTGCTCTGCTGGTGCATTTTGTCTTCATCCCTTGCCATTGTTATGCAACTGCAGAACCCCAGACACTGCTATTCTCCCTCCTCCCAAAAAAAGGTTTGCACCAAAAGTCAACTAAGATAATAACTTATTCTGAATTACAACTCTGACAGGAAAAATGAAAATAACTTTTTTCCAACTTTCATCAGGAATGTGGGGTGGGGGCAGGAGTGTCATCGCACTGCTGTGATGCATCTATAATTGTTGTTGGGTCCTCAAACTATTTCTGACATGTGGCAATCCTAAGGCAAACCTATCACAGAGTTTCTAGGTCTGATTGTGTGACTTGCCCAAGATCACTGAGTGGGTTTCCATAGCAGAACAGGGAATCAGAAGCTGGTCTCTGGGATCATTATCCAGTGCTCAAACCATTACACTATACTGGCTCTCAATTTGTTATCAAGCCATGGTAACCCCCCCCCCCAAAAAAAATTATAGTTCACTAAGAGATCACAAATAAATATGATTTGACCAAAAGGTTTTTCCTTTTATTAAAAACCTTTTCCAGAGGTCCAGAGTTTTAAAACCTTAGAGGATCAGGAGCAGCAACCCTTCAGGGTTTTGCAAGACCAGCTGCTCTTGTTGCAACAGTGTAGTAACGGTGAGGCCAGAGACCACATTTCAGTTCTTGGGGACCACTGGTGGTCCACGAACCACAGGTTGAGAACCACTACTCTAACTATTTCCCAAATAACAATCAGAATCATTGTGTGAATGTAAAGATAGATTATTTTCTTTACCAGCCAGATAAGCTCAGGATGATTGTCCACGTAACCAGAGGCTGAGTTTGCTTGTGCACACATTAATTTTCTATGCTGACAGCCAAGTCTTGATTGCATAAAACCAACACCTTTGCCTTTTGAACTCTGTTTTGCATGGAACTAGACTTCTGAGGTAATCAAAAACTCACCAGCATATCAATACTCTTGTTTCCCTTTTGGTTGCATCCTTCCAGGGGGCGTCCCTAAAGCTGATTGGCTTTTCACACAGACTAATCCCCAGCCGCTATCTTTCATGCCCTGGGAATCCTTGCCTGTAAGCTGTGATGTTAGGGAATCCCCAGCTAATACCGGTGCAGATCCTGGCCAGCCTCTTTCTCAGCCAATCAGAGGAGGAAGCAGGAACTCTGAATAGCTATCAGAACTGTATACGCTATCTTGCATGTCTCTGTATGTTTATGCTTGTACCCTTTAAACCACATTGCTCGTACTTGCATCCTTTTGGCCAAATCATATTAAACCTCTGAGGCTTGTCTTCAACATGATGAGTTTGTTTCTCTGTCCTGACCTATCTGATTTAGCTTACTCTCACTGGGCACAGATCCTCTTAACCACAGTCCTAGCTAAAATCATGACACATTTACCCTGGCAAAATGGAGCTATTTCTTTAAATGCTTCAAGATAAATTGTAGGCAGACACCCCCCATACTGTCATGAACAACTTTGAGTGTTTTTGGTTTTGGGGCTTTTTTAAAAAAACCATTTCTTTCCCTGGCAAAAACTTCTTTGTTTACATGAAGATTTTTCTTCTAAGTCCCAATCTGACTTTGAAGCTGCCTTTAAAATGTATGACTAAAGTTCAGTTTATTAACCATTATGTCTTTATACATTTTACAAATAACACCACAAAATACCAAAAATAACACAGATAATAATAATAATAATAATAATAATAATAATAATAATTATTATTATTATTATTATTTTATCTATACCCCACTACCATCTCCCCAAGGGACTCGGTATGGCTTACATGAGGCCGAGCCCATAATACAACAATAAAAGCAATAACAACAACAGTACAAGCAATTAAAATTAAACAAAAACAATAAAACAATTGCATAAGCATTAACAGTGGGACAACATACTTTAAAATCTATGGGTAGGCCAAATGTAATTAAAATTTAAAAAATAATGCTGGACATGGGCAAAAAATTGATGGGGCATTTGTGGAAACATACAAGCAGACCAAAAACAATATAAAGTGCTTTGGAGGACAAAGTGCTATGGGACCATTATTCTGGGAAGGCACACTGGAACAACCACGTCTTCAAGCTCCTCCTAAAGACTGCCAGAGTTGGGGCAAGCCTGATGTCCTTAGGAAGTGAGTTCCTGAGTCAAGGGGCCACCACCGAAAAGGCCCTCTCTCTTGTCCCCACCAATCGTGCTTGTGATACAGGTGGGAGTGCGAGCAGGGCCTCTCCAGATGATCCAAGAATTCGTGTGGGTTCGTATACAGAAATGTGGTCACGCAGGTAGGCGGGTCCCAAACTGTTCAGGGCTTTGTAGGTGAGAACCTGCACCTTGAATTGGGTCTGGAAAATGAATGGCAGCCAGTGGAGCTCCTTAAACAGGAGGGTTAACCTCTCCCTGTAAGGAGCCCCGATTAATAACCTCGCTGCTGCCCATTGGACCATCTGGAATTTCCGAGTCATTTTCAAGGGCAGCCCCACATAGAGTGCATTACAGTAATCCTGTCTAGAGGTGACTAAGGCATGGACCACCCTGGCCAGATCCGCCTTCACGAGGTACGGTCGCAGTTGGCACATGAGTCTTAATTGTGCAAAGGCCCTCCCGGCCACCGTCAACACATAGATATAATGCAGAAAAGAAACATAGCCAAAGATGTCTGCATCGACAAACAGTCACTGTAACAATATGATTAAACAAAATCAAATCTTTTTTTAGTTGCATTATCCAATCTTTACAAATTGGAGAATGCCTCAAGATACATGTTTTAATGTATCTCTTTAGTGAGGAGGAGGAGGAGGAACAGGCAGAAAAGGAGGAAAACCAAATTGAGAGCCACCTCTTGACAACATTTAATAGGCTCAATAGTTAATTTTTAATGGGGAGAAAACTGTGTCAGCTCTATATGTTAGGATTAAGCATAAAGCTCTTCCTCTAATATATATTTTTCCCTAGCAGAATCTTCTGCTAATTTATCTCAGAGATTGGCTAACAGAGCAGAATGGGTCTACTAAAATATTCCAGCAAAATGATCAAAACATACACCAAAAAAGTACAGGGTGAATTGAACAGATGTTACACTTATTTTTACCTCTCCCAGCCCATGGACATATTATATATATATATTAGGACTTTCTTGTGCTTTGCTCAATTTTAGTTTGTCACAAGTAAAATAATGTGTGGGGTACAGTTGCACATGTGCATGTGAATTCTCAGCAATCTGCCACTGTTAAAATTAGTTGTAATATTTAAGGTGTGCACATCTTCTTTCTCAGTTTTGCCATTCAACACAAGGCAGGCATGGCACAATTAATATGTGACTTTGCATGCCAAAAGATATGCTACAGAACTTCAATTTGGGCATCTTCCACACAGATATATAAAATCCACATTGAGCTGGATTATATGGCAGTGTGGTCTCAGATAATCCATTTCAAAGCAGATATTGTGAAATATCTGGCTTGATATTCTGGGTTATATGGATGTGTGGAAGGGCCCTTAGAGAATGAATCTTCTAAAAAGTATAAACAACGAACTTCAATAATACATGTAACTTGAAATGTTTTCAAGATTTATCAACATAAGTCACAGTCAGTGAGATCCAGCATATTGTACTATCTTAAATATTGAAAAAGGACTCTGGGGGCCCTACCACACAGCCCTATAACCCAGGATATCAAGGCAGAAAATCCTACATTATCTGAGTGTAGACTCAGATAACCCAGTTCAAAGCAGATATCGTGGGATTTTCTGCCTTGATATTCTGGGATATAGGGCTGTGTGGAAGGGCCCTAAGAAACTAGAATTTCAATACCCGCTTAGCTGTAGAAACTTGAGGAAGAAACCATGACTAGTCTCCTCTGAAGGCCCTTCCAGACAGGCCCTATATCCCAGAATCCGATCCCAGGTTTTCTGTTCATCTCAGATTATCTGGCAGTGTGGACTCATATAATCCAGTTTAAAGAAGAAAACATAGGATCAGATCCTGGGATATGGGGCCTATCTGGAAGGGCCCTGAATAATTCTTGCCAGGTAAAAATTAGGAATTGGTTTGAAGGTATGTAAGAACAATACAGCCACACACACCCCTAATCAAAATTAAAAGAAGTGCATAGTGCAAAGCGTTACATTTCTTCTGTTCTGAATTTTCTTTTTTTAAAAAATGTGACTCCATCTTTAAAGTAACATGCAGTTTGATCTTTCAAGAAAAGAAGTTTGAACGCATCTCTTAGGTCAGTCCCAATGAGAATTGATGAATTTATAAATGGACAAGGGCTTGTTGAATAGTCTTTGAATCCCCGGAGAGCAGCTTTGTTGTAAATCTCAACATGGTATTGATTTTCTCTCTCCTAGAATGAAGCTCCTACTTGATTCTATAGTTTCCTACTCACAATATGCCCAAAAGTAGATGATTGTAATTTTCTCACTTAAGCAGTGTTCTATAAATATAAGACAGCTTTCTTTCTTTCTTTTTTTCTGAGGGGAAATGTGACAAAAAGTTATATTTGTACTTGAGCTCTGCTGCTATGAATAGGTCTTGCAGGGAAAATAGCATCAGCAAAATGTTGTCAGAAATAAGTGAGAAGGAATATGGATTGTCCAGATGTAACAAACTAATTTGTGACTGAAGAACTGAGTACAATTGCTCACTAGTAACAATTTAATAGTATGATACTGTCTGAATATTTTAGTCACTTAATTAATGACTAATCTCTGGTCTTTTCAGGTTTGGTATATGCCAATTCCTTACAGTCCTTACATACTTATGATTTAAGAAGAGCCAATATACATATTCTGTAAATGAGGTGGAGAACAGGAAGCTTTTAAGATATATATATGATGGTGTGCATAAAATTATGTGTGGTATAGAAAAATGGTTATGGAAACCTCGATAGCTTAATGTTAATGATAAAGCTGAAGGGTAGATGTTTTCGGATAGGCAAAGTCCATACAACATATAGTGACTAAGGAACTTCCTAAAGCAGAATATGATTTAATGTTATTATTTATGATATTTATTTCTATTTCATCTTTTCCCCAAACTCAAACTCAAAGTTGCTTACAAAAGTTAAAAGAATTCATTAAAAATCCACAGGATAAGGATACAAAAATTAAAACTGTAATAAATGCTCCAAAATCCATAATGGTCCCCACAGATGGGTGAGATAGTGACTCCTTTGCTTTCTGGTGGTCCGGTGTATGCAGACTTTCTTTCATGCACAAAATTATTTAAAAATACTGTGTTTAAAGTTACTTTCAGGTTACATGTACAGGTTTAGTTTAGTATGCCTTTATTACAGCCAACAAACCATAAGGGAAAGTAAAACTTATATACATCTTAAACACATATAAAAGAGGTGTGCTTACACTATAGGTAAAGGTTAAAGGTTTTCCCTTGACATGAAGTCCAGTCGTGTCCGAATCTGGGGTGTGGTGCTCATCTCCATTTATAAGCCGAAGAGCTGGCATTGTCCATAGACAACTCCAAGGTCACGTGGCCGGCATGACTGCATGGAGCACTGTTATCTTCCTGCCAGAGCAGTACCTATTGATCTACTCACATTTGCATGTTTTTGAACTGCTAGGTTGGCAGAAGCTGGGGTTGACAGCGGAAGCTCACGTCGCTCCCCGGATTTGAACCTGTGACCTTGTGGTCAACAAGCCCAGCAGCTCAGCACTTTAACCCACTGACCACCGGGGGCTCACACTATATTGGGAAACAAAACAGGACATGTTGGGATGGAATAAAGGATATAATGAAAAGCACGGAAATACATTGTAGGAATGGTTTAATAAAGTATGTTTAAAACTGAGTACAAAACAGATGCTATTATGTAAGTTGTATATGAAACATAAATGGATTTCATGTTTAGACTTGGGTCCCATTGCCAAGATATCTCATTAGTCACTATGTATACAAAAGTATTCCAGAAGTCAAAAAAATCAAAATTCCAAAAACTTCTGATCCAAAGCATTTTCAATAAGGGATAAGCAACCTCCGCTTTACATTTGGAGTAGTCCCATTAAGTGAAATGAGGGTCATACTTTATGTAGATGAGCATTCATATGTTACCTTTCGGTAACATATGCATTGCACCACCTGACATCTGCTGGGAAGTAGCAGCTAATAATGAAAGGACCAAGGCAGTGACATCTCCAGCCCACCTTCTGTTCAGATATCAGCCAGCACACCAACACCTTAAATCAAGAAACAGCTTCCTAAGATCTACAAAGATACTTGCAGGAACACCTCAATAAGTGAGAGTCTAAAAGTGGCAGGAATCTCAAGCCATGGCTGGTACCAACTGAGAGACTTCCTGCTAAGCACACAGAAGACTGAGGGACTTGGAAGCTGGTAAACAGACTGCGCTTTGGCACCATGAGATGCAGAGTCAACCTTAAGAAATAGGGCCACAAAGTGGAATCCACAACATGTGAGTATGGAGAAGAGCAAACCACAGACCACCTATTACAATGCAGCCTGAGCCCTGCTACATGCACAATGGAGCATCACCTTTTAACAACATCAGATGCTCTCCAAGTGACCAGCTATTGGTCAAAGGACATTTAGTGTAATGCCAAGTATTTTAAACTTTGTTTTTTTTAAAATATATTACAACTGTACTCTCAGTTTGCTTCTGATATGGTATATAAAATACATTTTTTTCAGCCTGAGTAAAATTGTATATTGATGATATGTACTGTACCATATAGTTATGAACAGGTTTTTAAATTAGTTGTAATTACAGAACAATGAAAGGAAATAAAGGCATATTTACATAACATAAATAGAGTATGATATATTTCTTTAACTGCCATGGAATCCTGGGAGTAGTAGTTCACAGAGATAATAGAGTTCCTCAACTTAAAATTCTAAATTGTCCTTCCTAAACTGCAAATCCCAGGACTCCACAAGACCATGGAATTAAAATAGAACAAAGTGCTAAAATTTTGTAGAATGAACGAGGGCCAATGTCATCCTTATTTGCCACTCTCCAGAAAATAAATTTGTCTTTAACAAGTTTGCAATTTGCCAAGAGAGTAAAGTTTCCATTAACACCAGGGTGTATCTACTCTGTGAAATGAATGCAGTTTGACACAGCTTTAACTGCTAGGGTTCAATGCTATAGAATCATGGGAGTTGTTTTACAAGGTCTTTAGCATTTTCTACCAAGAAGTGCTGAGGCTTCCAAGAACTACAAATCCTTAAATTTCATGCCATTAAATCATGGCAGTTAAAGGGGTGCATTTTCATTTTCAATGCCTTTTACAGTGCAAATGCACCCCAAAAGGAATCTTGTTTCCAGGATGAACTGCAGCAACAAGGGTGCCATTTTAGTTGGAAGCACAACGAAGGAGAAAAGGGTTTACCCAATCCAGATCAGGAGGTTCTGTACTGCCAATTTTGTTTAAACCTCCACTTATATTAAACGCTATAACTCTTTTAATGTAATACGTAGTTGGCCCTCTGTTTCGCCGGAGAATCATCTCATCCTATTATGAGTAGAATGCCTTGATTAAAAAAAATAGTCTGTGGGTGTAACAAAAAATTGCCGGAGATTACATTTGATGATACAAAATGAGAATCCAATTGTATGAGAAAAGAAACCAGCTGCTTTCAAAAGAGGTACAGAAAGTGAAAAGCACTAAATTCCTATAACTTGCAGCTTGAGTTCTAACATATTTCAAAAGAGAAGCTACAGTTGGAAACTTGTGCTTTAATTCCATTCAAAATTGACTCCAAGCCTAAGTGAGAAAAGGGAAAGCCTTAATTAATCAACTACTGATTATAAAGCTCCTGGTGAAGATGTTTTACCTGCTGGGGTACTTAAGGATAATATACAGATTGCTTGGCTAATTCTTGCTAAATGATTTACATGTATTAACGATGCAGTAAAAATCCCCAAATGGTTAGACTATAGTTATCATTCTGTCTATAAATGAGAAAGATAAAGAATTGAGGTTTGCACTGGGACAAAGAACAGACAATCATTATGAAAACCCTATTATACACCACATAAATAAAAAATGAGCTCTTCTAGAGTAGTCTAAAGACATGTATCTTGTCATGATATAGATCCTTGAGATTTCAGTGTCTGATTCACGGGAGGAGAATGAAACCACCCCACTCTTTTCCACATCACTTTATTGGAGTTGGATCATCTTTGGCCTCATCTACACTGCCCTTATAATGAAGATTGAACTGCATCATATAACTGCATTGAACTCGATTATATGACCATACAATCCAGGTCAATCTGCATTGTAATGACAGATGGAGCCTCAGTTCCTTCTTTGCTTTGGATTTCTTACAGATGGATAGTTGCTGATAGTTATGGTTCTGATTTTGTTACAACTTGATTTAGTACACAGTTAGTGGTCTTCTTAAGGGACCACAAGACCAATCAAGGACTGTGAACCTGCTTCTTTCACAGGTATCTTTAGTAATGTGAAGTCCTCACCTAACACTCTCCCTCTAGTAGCCAGACTAATGAGGTAGGTTTCCCTTTATCATCAGGCACTGAATGTCTAGATCTTTGTCCCATGCAAAATCAAGAGTAGTAATACATGATTTTTTTTAATTCCAGCAAACTCTTAGTCCAATGGACTCACTGTTTCCCAACTCACTGCTAAAATATCAATGCATGTACACTATATAAATATGATTCCTTTTTCATCACCCATATGGGCATCTACACTGATCCATTATCCCGAAGTGGAGGATGCAAATCAATTCCATTTGGCTAAATGATTCACGGAGCTGATTCAGGTTAATGTGACCTTGAATTGCATTTACCAAAGTCTGAGAATCCAGACCAAACCAGAACTTTGGGCCCATAAAAGAATTGGGCTAGCATTGTAACTGTTCAGGCAGCCCAAGTGATATGGGGTTGCATGTATTGTCCCACTTCCATTCTCATCATCAGAGCAGTCAGCACAGAATGGTAGTGTCAGTCACTCATTGTCTGTAGTGATGCTAACCAGAGCTATGAGGTGATCAGAGAAGGGGGGAAAGAAGGGGGTGATTCCTCTTTTCTTCCTTGCACACCCCACATCACTTTAGCAACCCAACTGCAACAAGAAGTGGAGGGAGATGGAGAGGACTTCTTAGCTATGCAGCAACCAGGGGGCTTCCAATTAACACCATCCCAAAGCTGACTGATCCAGTATTCATCACTCCAAATTTACCATGGGAATAAACGTTCAATATAGAACCACACTCAGTATCTGTTCATCTTGGAGAGATGGCTTGATTATCTATACTGCCTATTGCTAAATATTTCCACTTCAAAGGGTTGGCAACCAGGTCATACTGCTTTATTATAACAATATAATTAGCAAATTATATGATCATAAAAGATAACAAATGACATTTATGATGAAAATCCAGTGTGCCACTTTCATATGCTAGGCTTCCATACATTTTGAGTTGGAAGGGTTTTTTATTCATCTGGTCAGTAACATTATATATTGAAATGACTTTCTTTTTAGCAAAGGTTATGCTGTTGTTGGCCAACAAAGCAATTGATTGGTGTCTTTTAAAATTTAATAATGACTGTTTCCACAGTCCAGAGTTATAGCAGTTTGACACCACATTGGCTGCCATGGTTCAAAGCTATGGAGTACTGGGATTTGGAGTTTTGTGAGATATTTATCCATTTCTGCCAGAGAGCTCTGTTGACAGCAAACTCCAGATTCCAGAAATACACCAGATGAAGCACTTAAACTGGTATCAAATTACTATACATATAATTCTGCAGTGTAGATGGTATTAGAGTTTCCTTGCCATCTGGAGTAATTTGTGGCCCAAGCAATGCTGTGCTGATGAGGTGCCAGAGTTGTAGAGTCAGTGCTTATTCGACAGTCCTTTTGGTTCTGTGGTAGAAGTTGCTAGTTGCTCTGCCTACCTTGGCCTTCATCACACCTTTCTTCCAGTGCAGGGATCCCAAAACTAAGGCCCATGGGCTGGATGCAGCCCTCCAAGGTCATTTATCTGCCCCCCACCCTAAAGAGTTGCCTTGAAATAGCTTGAAGACACACAACAGCAACAATCCGAATTAACTTGACAATCTCACCAGCCAAAAGCAGGCCCATGCTTGTCATTGAAATATTGGTAAGTTTATGTTGGTTAAAATAATTCTTCATTTTAAATATTGTATTGTTCTTTCGTGGTTTTTTGCACTACAAATAAGTTATGTGCAATTTGAATAGTAATTTTTCACACTATAGTCTGGGCTCCACAACAGTCTGAGGGACCATGAACCAGCCCTCTGTTTTGAAAGTTTGAGGACCCCTGCTCCAGTGGCCCTGGACACTTGTCTCCTTTGATACCAATCCTAGAGGCAAGATTATAGATCTCAGCATGGAAGCATAGAGATGTATTTTGTCTCACAGAACAGAAGTTAGCAGGAATGGAAATATCTAGGTTCTACAACAAGATTCCAGAGATTCATTATTTAGAATTGATTTGTCTTTGAAGCTCCAAGATTATGATACCACTGTTTTAACTTAGTGCCTTCCAGCCAAAATACATTTTCCCTTAAGCATGCATTTTCTCACTTTTATGCCATCACAAATATACACCAAAAACCAAACCATGCTACAAAAGGAAATGATGGATGCATCTACTTTTCATATATTATTATTCTACGCCTCCACATTTCTGTTGAGCTGAGTATAGTAAACATAAGTTGAGAAGATATTTCATGTCTGGAGAAATGTATAGATCTTTGTGTTCTGGGAAAAGTAGGAGGATCTGTTTTTGCAACTAATATTTTTCCTCCTAGTACACTTTCTATTTTATGGGATATTATTCTCAAGGCTTCAACTTATGTGTAAGCAGAAGAAAAATACTTATAATATCCATGAGAAATATAACTTGTTTAGACCTGATTGTTACCCTGGACTTTTAAAATCATTCCTTGTGATTATTTTTTAAGTCTTTAATCACATGTGAAAATAACACATGGTTCAGTACATATGGCTTAGATTTGACAAGTACAGAGTCTTTCAATCATATGTTGATTAATTCAGTGAATGTATCCCGATTGGTACTAATAGTAGGATTTAGGACATGAAAAATGTAGGATTTTTGAGCTTTATGAAATATGCAGTCTTGGTTGCTATTAAAAATAAGATTAGCAAAGAAGCCATACAGTTACCAAAAATCACAAAGCAAGCCACTGATTCAATCAACATATGATTGAAGGGTCTGCATCTAGGATTGAGGGAACTTTGCTTTCTTGTGGTTTTTGAATATCAAGTTCTTTTTGAATTTCAAGAAATTTGAAAAATTCTTATCAAAAACAAACTGACGTTCTCCTTATGAAGCTTATGAACTGAGCCTGTATACAAAAGATTATCTCTCTGGGAATGATAATCTTGGAGTTCATCCATAATATACAATTGTAGCACTGTGATTCTACTTTAACTGCCATGTTTCCATCTTCTAAAATAGTTTGGTGAGTCACTCAAATGCTCTGGTTTAGAATTCTAAAAGACCTTTCCTAAACTATCAATTCCAGGATTCCATAGGATGGAAACATGGCAGTTGAAGTGGAATCTGTAGTGTTAGTGGCCTTTGGAAATGAAGTAAGGTTGATCCAAGAGAGACCTAAGCATGTATAATTGAGTCTGTGAGGAATGCTGAGCAGGTGCTGTACACAGTGGATATGTTAACATATACAAAATGAGCTTTAAGGAGTTGTAACATCAAGTGAATAAATGTGGTTCAGTTCTAACTTTCATACAATGCACACATCACTGGAGCATTGCTGTGCAAAGCACGTTTGATTACACTTTAAATACAACTGCAGATCTTTGAGATGAAATGGGAGAGCAGTCAACTGCAAGGTGCACAATATAAATGTTCATCAAACATGCAGGACATATCCCTACCTTTCAGGATGTATTGGCATTCACATTGTACTTGGGAACTTTTAGAATCCTGACTCTTTTGTGTCTTAAATAAGAATTTACATATTCAATTAGATCCAAGGATGGGGCATGTCAACCTGCAGCCTCCATGTGGCTAGCAGAATACTGATTGCATTTGTTTCTAAGGATGAGCCAAACATGGCCTAATCAGTATGCAAGTGCCACTCAAGAGATAGATTGGAGAGTCAATGGAATCAAAAAGGCTTAATCCTCCAGCACCGACCAACATTAGTGAGCACTATTGGGATTAGAGAGAGGGCACAGAAAATGAATGGAACAGAAGTGAAGCAATAGGCTGTAATTGCTCTGAGATACACTGCAGGAAGAGTATGCTCTTTCAAACAGTAAAATCTTCTTGACAATGTAGTGACAGAAACTGGGCATTTCTGCTTTGTCACTTTCCAAGAAAAATTGGATTTGAACTGCAAACAGATGTTTCACTTGCAGTAGACCAGGCAGTTGTTCTGCATTAAATAAATAGCTGGCCAAATTCTTTTAGTTTGGATTCACATTATAAGGATTATCAAAAAGCTTCACTACACTTTGGAAGCTCAAGGTCCCCACTCTCCTGCAATTTCTGAATGCAGATGAATAGATGGATACTTTTTGCCCACCAATCAATGAAATAATGAGACCAAACAACTGTGTTGGGATAAATATGGGTAACTTTTATTAAAAATTTAAACCTATTTAAACTTTCTTCATGAACTGCAACCAGCTAAAAGTGGGGGGTTGAACTTGGGTTGAGTAAGCAAAGCAGTGGCCATTCCAGTAATGAAAACATGCCTACATATGTCTCCTCCTATTGTGTTAATCTGTGGAGGTTCCCAATTAACCCATGGGGGGGGGGGATTAGTTTTTAGCTGGTCCACCAAAACCAGAATAATTAGGCCAGCTTCGGGTCTGCCATGGGTTTTGTGGGCTAAGAGTAGCAGAATAGCTTACCAGCGCCTGTGGTTCAGACAGGCCTTGCTGTTGATACCCTCCCATCTGGGCACCTAGGGTTGGCTAATATAGACAATATTGAGTAGTGCGGTCCCCCTTGCAGGTGCCAAAACTGTGGTTGACATGGCCTGTATCTCTTGTTCTTCAACTGGCAGCACTGCCACCGGTTGGCTGAACTGACATCAATACTCTTATTACAATCAGCTTCTAGAGCAGACAAATGGTTAGACAGATGCCCAGGCCAGCACAAAGGCACATAAAATGGGCACTCAATCCTCAGGTGCCTGCTCCCTTTATTTTTATTTTTATTTATTTCCGTCACTTTTACCCCGCCCTTCTCACCCCCAAGGGGGGACTCAGGGCGGCTTACAGAGGAAGGCACAATTCGATGCCTTTATCACATATACATACATATATAAAAGCAATTAAAACAGTTACAAATTAAAAAACTCTACTTACAGTTCACACATAGCACTTGGGAGCCTCCCAGCCCCTCCATATAAAGGAAAGAAAAGGATCCTCCAGGGAAGATCACTTGGAAGATCCCAGCCCTGCCAGGCCACCCCTTGTCTTCTGTCCCCAAGAAAGAGGAAACCCTTCCAGAAAGCCCAGCCAAAAGGGAGAAGGTAAGCCCCATGGAGAAGAAACCCTCCCCAACCTCATTTCTCTGGGGATCCTTCCACACAGCCATATAACCTAGAATGTCAATGCAGAAAATTTCAGAATATCTGCTTTGAATTGGGTTATTTGAGTCCACACAGCCATATATTCCAATTCAAAGCAGATAACGTGGGATTTAATTCATCTGTGTGGAAGGGGCCTAGAAGAGCAGAGGGAGGGAAAAAGGGAGCCTGATGGAGGAAAGGCCAGCTCATGGAGCAGCCCAAATCCCATCAAGGGCCCAAACGAATGGACTCCTGTGAGGGCACTAGACACCATCATCGCTGCCTTCTCCTCTCCCTCCACCACTCGCTACTTACAATCCGGTGGAAGGGAGAAGGAGAGAGCTGATCCTAGATCAGTGACTTCAGGGCAACAACAACCTCTCCTGCCAATGTTTGCTGCTCCAATGCTGGAGCTTAGTGGGGTGGATGCCTTAAATTTTGTGCTCCACCCTAAAAATTAGTTCTGGTTGGAACTATTTTAAACTTGTCTCCATTCATTGTGGTGGACAAATAATCCTCCCCATCACAGCACATACAGGAAAAGATCAAAATGAGTAGTCAACATCACTGACTTATGGTATACAACTCTGATTAAAATAAAAATTCATTATTTTTGGAAATGTTCAAGTCTGAATTCTTCAGTGAACTTTAAATTCAAGAAAATCCCAAATCTAAGGAAATGGTCAGGGTTCTGAATGACTAAGTACCTGTATCCACCATTGGTACTGCAATGCTAATCCAATATTTATGTGGAGTAAAATACAGTATGACTCCTGTGGGGCGGGGGGGGGGGGGGGTGTGATATGTCCCTGGACTTGATACATGAAACTGTGGATAACTGAGAACACTACTGAAGTTAAGGACTTCTGAACCTGGAATACTATAACATCACACAGGACAGAAGGACCTATAAAATGCCTAGAGATGGCACATGGATAAATGAAATCACGGGTACCAGTTCCACGGATAGGAGGGTTCTACAAGTGTTCCTGCATGGCAGTATGGACTATATGGCACTTCTGGTCTCTTCCAACTCTATGGAAGACATCTTAACAATGGTTTCAAACTACAGGAAAGGAGATTCCACCTGAACATTAGAAAGAACTTCCTGACTGTGAGAACTGTTCGGTGGTGAAACTCTCTGCCCCATTGTGTTGTGGAGACTCCTTCTTTGGAGGCTTTTAAGCAGAAGCTGGATGGCCATCTTTCATGGGTGCTTTGAATACAATTTTCCTGCTTCTTGGCAGGGGGTTGGATTGGATGGCCCACAAGGTCTATGATTCTACAGTTCTGTGATCATCAAGGAAACATGTGGATGAAGTCATTCAATGAGACAAATAAGAGGATCAGAGCTATTTGGCACTATATTCTTCAAACCGGATCTTGGGAATGCCTTTAACTTTTGGAATACCCCAGTGAGCCATAAAAAATGCTTTGATTCAAAATTCACAGCTATATCTAGAAATTTGTAGAAAAGCAGCACAAACTATTGCAATAATTTAAGTGCTACCACATTTCTTCTTATATATATTTTTTATATTCAAAGTGACGTGCCATCCTGTTAACTATGTTTAGTGTGATCTCAAGCATCATAAAACAAATGTTTTATAAAGTGAAGTCCAAAAAAACATGTTGACCCAAGTAAACGCTTAAGGTACATCATGATGTTGTGCTGAGTACAAAAGCCAATAAAGGGCTTATTAATGTAATATAAAGGGGAGAGTGACCAACAGTAATTTTCCACTATGTAAAACACATCATCAGCTTAACTGAGCTCTTCAATAAAGATGTAAAATCAGTGGTACGTTGTTGTTGGGGTGTTTTTTTTTTCTAAAATGAACTATGAGTAAGCCTTATCTGGAACAATTTAATTATGTTTATGAAAGTTTCCTGTGTATTTACTTACAGATAACTACAGGAAATACATGATTGTGTCAGAGGCTTGAAAGCAACAAAGAAATAAACAAAATTATGAGTTTCTGTTCAAAAGAAACAAAATAGAAATGCAAAATGTGTCTCAAGGGACAGGAAGGACTGAGTCATTTGAGTCCTGAGGAGGCAGATCTGCTTAATGATGGATGTTTAGTAAAGTGCTGCACATACTGTGATCAGCTGCCCATGACGGCAGTCTCAGACAATTCAAGCAATATGAACTATAGATATATATTTTTAAAAACCCAGCACGGAACAAAACTTGGAACAAGCTTCCATATGCTCAGTGGAAAGCAAATGTTCATCTGTAAATAACAAAATCAACAACAGAGACAGCATCTTTGGTTGTGTGTGTGTGTCTCAAACACATATATACATAAATGCACATCACAAAAGTTAACAGGAAAAGGAAAATATAATACAGCTTCACAGAGAAGTGAATGCCCTGTCCACATATAGGACTCATTTGTTGTGTGTGTGTGTGTGTGTGTGTGTGTGTGTGTGTGTGTGCGTGTGTCCATCCCAAGGTACACTACATAATCATCTATTATGATAGTAATAAATGATTATGTAGGAAATTCAGGAAACATGGATGGTTTCTTGGAATATGCAAATCAAAACTTACCCTACCAAAAAAACTCATAAAGCAAAACAATAAACATTAAAGCAATAACAATAAAAAAATTAAAACAATAGCACCATGACGCATTTAAAACTAAAGGCCGGGCCAAATGTAATGAATAAAATTTAAAAGTGCTGGACATGACAGGTGAAATGTAAAGGATTTTAGCGGTAGGTGCGATGTGCAGACAATCTTAAATCTCTAATAAAGTGCATTTGGGACATGATGCTAGGAATTTCCTATTCTGAAAAGGCACACTGGAACAGCCAGGTCTTCAAGCTCTTCCTAAAGACTGCCAACATTGGGGCTTGTCTGATGTCTGATGTCCTTGGGGAGAGAGTTCCACAGAGAAGGCCCTATCCCTCATCCCCACCAAATGCGCTCTATTGTGGGAGCTGAGGATTTGCAAGGTCATTAGCCTTCTCTGCAAAAGACTGCTGGTAGCTCACCAAACTATAAATTCCAGGAGTCCTTAGCCTTGAACTATAGCATTTAAAGTGGTCTTCAAACTGTATTGATTCCACAATGTAGATGAACTCATGGACAGCCTGGCTTATTAGTTCTTTAGCAGTTGAAAACAATACTGGATGGAAGAGCACATTATATTGTATAAAACCTCATCATGCTGGACTATATAATTTTAATTAACGCACATATCTCTGCTATCCCTGCCAAATTGTTTCTTAGCCATTGCTAACCTCCATAGGGGAAATGCATATGAGGAATATTTTACATGGAGTATTAGGTGATGCATCTATTTTTCTGTCATGCTATTTTATCAAAAAGCCCAATGAAGAATTGACTTTAGCTAACAGTAGCTAATATAATCAGGGCTTTTATTTACTGTATCTTTAGTGTAAGGAGGATATCCTGACCTTGAAGGAAAGTGAGGTATCAGCCTAGATAACATCAAAAGTTGCTGTTTAAAATATCTAGTGTTATTTACTTTGCTAGATTTTATATTATCCCCATGGATCAAGGTGAGAAACAACAACAGATTAAAGTACAACACATAACATCAATTAAAAACACACACACTAGTTAAAACACATAATATAATATAACACACAAAGTAGTTAAAACACATAATATCAGTTTAAAAGAACACATAAGACCTATACATGTTGAAACAAGATTCCATAGTTTAAAATTTAATGTTGGTAATTTGAAAATCCTCTGGATAGATCTCCTAGAAGAGACTTGTCTTTAATGTTTCTTTAAATTCAGACAGTGCATTCAGCTGACAAATCTCTTCCAGAAGGTCACCCCACAGTCTAAGGGCAGCAAAAGAAAATGTCATCTGAGTGATCATCACCGGCCTTCTCCTGGCTGACCAGAGTAAATGTCCCTTGGTGCAGCTGTGAGTAATTGGAGATACACATTCAAGTACAAGTGTAGCAGATCAAAAGGGCTTTGGCCTATATAAAGCCCTAGTGATTTGACCTGTAGAGCTCAGTGCATTCCAGAGGGCAGCAAGGTTTTGAAGACTGGCCAGGATCCATTGCTTCTCTAGGACTTCTACTAACTGGAAATATGAATGTACCTTGTGGGGTTTATACACTTTATATATGTGATGCACCTTTATAACATCAATTTATTTTTATTTAGTGAATTTATGTCCCATATTTATCTTAAAGTAAGAGCCAACATCTAGAATATGTTAGAACAACATTTCTAATGTCTAGAGATCATGCCTACTAAGTTAATAGAGCTGTTAAATTCTCTGCCACAGGCATGTTCATTGTCCATATCTAAAAGAAGTGTTTTTCTCTGTCAAAAACATCTTCAAATTGTGCTGAATGTTTTTACTATATCATGCCTGTACAATTGCTGGATCTAAAAGACATTCAGGACAGCTCGTTCATACGCTCTGATCACTTACAGTGATTACACTATTAGGTTCTCAACCAATCATGGTCATTAACTGGTCCATTGCTCTATAATCATCCTAATTATGTTTGCTAGCCTTGCAATAAAGATTAAGTGACAAAGAAATTAATGAAGAGATGCTAAGTCAGCAGGATAGTATTTAAAAAGGAAGTTAAAAATTATTTGGTTAATGCAAATGCTGATTATTACATTAGGCAGCACTTGTTCCATCATGGAAAGGACTTCTTCTTTTGTTCACCACCCAAGCAGAAAGAAAGGAACAGGGAACCAAGTGAATGATATATTTTTAACTGAGCTTTGAAATGCTTTATAATGATGATGGCCCAATAAAAGCAAATGCCACATTTTCAAGGTCATTCCTCACATTGTTACATCCCACAAGTTCATTCCATTTGTTACACAACACAAACATAAGTTTCACAAAAAATGGTGCAAGAAGTGATAATAAAATATAACTTGGAATCTTCATCTGCTAGATCTATTACAGAGTGAATCTGTATATTTCAAACTACATGTGGAAGTCCACCTGGCTAAAGGCTCCTCCATTTAAAATAATCCCCTGCACTTCGAACAAAATGTCTCTAGCTTAAGAAAAAAAATCAACCAGTTCTTCAATTGGCAAATTAAAGTGATGTGTACCATTTGATTTGAACATATGAGCATATGAATAGAGACTACTTGAGGGATTCATTGCTCTCTTCCTACAAATTGCCCTGTGATAGAGAGAGAAATACCAAAGTCAGAATCATCTTGTATTTCCAATTTTTATGTTTGCTTGTGGAAACCAAAAAGTGAAGAAAGCTGACAGGAAGATAATTTAACTCATCTGAAATGTGGTGCTAGAAAAGGATTCTATGGAAACTGCTAAAACACAATGATTGAGTCTTTGAACAATCAAGCCTGAAATCTCACTAGAAGAGAGGCCAACTAAACTGAGGCTGCCATACATTTGATATATTATGAAACAACAAGACTCACTGGCAAAAATTATAATGGTTCATAAAGTGGAAGGCAGCAGAAAAAAAGGAGGTCACACTACAGGGAGATTGTTTCAATCAAGGAAGCTATAGGCTGAATTTGAAGAGCCAAGGAAAGCAATTCATGTCAGGGGGTCTTTGCAATCTCTCATTCCTAGTGTTGTCATAAGTTGAAGTAGAAATGATGGGAAATAACGGCCTCAGGGTGGTTTACACAGCTGACTTCATCACCACCAGCTGCTGAGGAAGTGGGAGAGAGTCAACTGCCCAAGACACGGAATCCACTCTGTGCCACCACCAGACAGTCACCCATACTACCCTGCAGCAAATTCCAGGCAAGACACGGGTCTTGCTGGTCACTCATTACACCTGCTGGAGCACCAGAGCGATGAGGGAGGGGAGGGAGGAAAATTGCCTTCTCCGCTCACCTTGTTGCTCCAGCTGACATTGCTCCAGGCAATGAATTATTGGTACCCATGTTCTTCCCATAGACCCCTGAGATAAGAAGAACAGAAGGGAATAGTGAGTGCCATCCAATGTCCCTGAGCTACCTAAGCCTGGTGAGCACAAGATGGCCATGTAACCAGTTGCTGCTGGTTGTGTCTTGGAACTTGCCCAGTTGGTTACATGAGCCCAAGGTTGCAGGTTGCCCTGAGTCAGGGGTAAATCCAGTCACCTGTATGCTTCTCAGAATTCCTTTAAGAAAGGGTTAGAATATAGCAGTGAAAAATACGTGATGTATACTTGAAAAATGTTGCCTCTCTTCCTATCAACAAAAGCTTGGAATTTTTTTAGCATTACAGCAGCTACAACAAAACCATTATGACAGATGAAAAATAATAAGACCATCTATGCTTCTAATGTATTGAGTTAAAATATATTTCCTGTCTCCAGAAAATAAACAAAACAAAGTAAACCTGTCAGTTGAAAAATGAGTCAGAACTAAATTATGTCCAAATTGAAAAAGAAAAAGAAAAAAAGAGTTGGGAGTCCAAAGAAACAGCCGAACCCATATGGACAGCAGCTTGCTTTAATGAGAGAATTAACTATTAACCATTAAAATGGAAAAGATTTACCTCCTAGGAGCAATGCAAAGTTTAATTATTAATGTTTATAAAGCATTTTGATATCCAAGAGATGAAAGCTGCTGTGTGCTATAAATATTAAGTATGATTATCCTCACATTCTTATTACAGTTAATTTAACTTGGAAATACAAACTTTGAGCTACCAATACTAGCGTTATTTGAAAGAGGGTTTCATTGTCATTGACATCAGATATAGTTTCTTCAAAGGGAGAAACAAGAACATTAAAGGGCTTTAATGTTCTGTTTTGAAAGGAAGAAGGGTAAGTAGTGTGAAATGCAACTTACTTATGACAATACACCCCAATTTCACAAAGGATAGTTGAGACATGGATCCCAATCCATCCAGGCAGAAGTGCTGCAGAATTCACTCATGTAAACAGACATGGGACTGCATCCACATTCTACTGAAACCAATAGAATAAGATAAAGTCTTTAGATGAACCCGGTTTATTGAGAACAGCCACACTGGATTAGCTCTCATCAAAGCAGCCTGCCATAAATGCTCCTAGCTATTTGTAAAAAGGCTTAACATTTTTTGGAGAAAAAATATGTGTATTTGTATGTGTTTTACCAAAAAAAAAAAACCATAATTTTGGTACACAGGCAGCTTGAATATATATATATATATATATATATATATATATATATATATAAACCCTATGCAGAAATATTTGCCTGCAGCAGCAAGAAAAAAAACCTATCATTTATCTGCATGGAAGGACAAAATAGTTGAGGATTTACCTAACTAAGCTATACTAGGTTTATAGAATGGCAAGTCAGCTATTAATACTCCATAAACCTAATTCAATGAGACCAGTGTGATTGGGACAAATATCTGGATTGAACACGCAATTCAAACATTACAGACTAGGACTATGAATTTTGGCTATGACCCCAGGACTTGACGAAGCGGATTTTTAGTATAAGTATATGTTATGTGTGTATTGTCTGGTTTGTATTGTCTTGTTTTATTGTACACTGTCCTTTTTTGTTGTTGTTCACCGCCCCGAGTCGCCCTCGGGCTGAGAGGGGCGGTCAATAAATGCAATAAATAAATAAATAAATAAATACAGATCATTTCCATGTTGAAAACTGACATTTATCTGTGCAAGGTGTGAGTAATATATTGGTCACTGAAAACCTTGGGGTGGGGGCAATGTTAAGCACTTCAAATCACGAAAATAAGCACTTGATACTCCAGTTCTTTTCTGGAGACATGAGACAAGAGGACAAGAAAAAAATGAATTCTTGCTGTCTCCCTGCCTGTGTGTGTGTGGGTGTGTGTTATAGACTGTAATCTGTACTGCTGACTCTGGGATATTACATGCTTTGCAAACTTTATAGGTCTCTTTATTCATAAGCGATATAAGCTTTCTCTAAAAAGACTATAAAATGATCTCATTTTCAGAGGTACAAGTCATAGGTTTTTTAACTGCATGTAGCAATTGATTACGATAAAAAAGACCTCAAGCTACACCAATAAAAGAGAAGCAGGAAAGCTAGCATCTTCGGCAAAAGGGTATGTGCTGTAGTTTCCAATAAAGGAACCGTTGACTGGTTGATTGCCGTCCTGTAATGTCATGACACATTACCTTTTACAAGCATTAACTGTACTAGTCTGTCCAAGAGATTATCACAGCATCTCACAGCTGAATGGGAAAATAATCTAAAGAGCATATTGCAATGAGGGGAAAGTCATTTTCACAAAAATAAGATAACCTTATGATATTGAAACGATCAGATATACCAATGAACTTTTAAGTCTCACAAGTCCCTTGTTTAATCACTTCATCTTCCCCTTTGCTCCTGGGAATTTTGCTATTTGGAGCATGTCTTCCTCTCTCTCTCTCTCTCTCTCTCTATATATATATATATATATATCCCATTTTGGTCTGTATCCAAGTTTTATACTTTTCACAGCCACAACTGGCTGCACTTAAAAGAAATCAAACAAAGGTGCACAGCTTTGGCCTAGACACACATGCAATTTTTCATTATTCATTCATTTGAACATCAGAATTGACTTCAATAGACATAGTAAATGTGTCTGCTTTTCTTTTCTTCTGTCTAGTACTTGGACACTATCACCATCACTGTCCCCTCTATACCAACTGCTTCATTATACTAACTTCAAAGAAATGTAAGTTGGGAAGTTATCAAAGCATGGATTGATGTAGCTATGGAGATTTGTATTTGTTCATCACCCCAAGGACCCTTCACACAGCTGTATAAAATCCACATTGAGCTGGATTATATGGCAGTGTGGACTCAAATAATCCAGTTCAAAGCAGATATTGTAAACTGTCTCGAGTCCCTTCAGGGAGCTGGTGGCAGAATACAAAAATAAAGATATTATAATATTATTATTGATATTCTGGGTTATATGGCTGTGTGGAAGGGCCCACAGTAGGGGAGATAATGGATAAACTTTAAATAATAATAAATAAATTACTCCAATCACATGATTGGATGGAGAAACTTCTGGGGAAAAGTGACATTCTGGAAACAAGTGGGAACATGGAAACATGGGACAAGAGGACAAGAAAGAAATGAATGAAATGAGAACAGAAGACCAAAGATTGGAAAGAATTCCCTGCCTGATGCCTATATTTTTGCCTGATGCATTATATATCAGCTTCATGAGTGATCAATAGCAACATAAACTTTTCTTTAATTTTGCAGGGATTCATCAGCTTTTCATTTATCTCTTACTCTCACTCCAGACCTAGGTTTCCATTTGAAAGTGGAGTGTTCTGCCTTACACCTCACACTTTTTTGTTTGGTTTCAAAAATTGCCCCTAAAAATTATCCAAATTTTGTTACCATTGGGCTACTTGTGTGCGTTTTTAAAAATCACAAGAGTTTGCATTGTATTACATTGTATTGCTCTATTTGTACCCTTCTTTGCCTTAATTTTGGGACTCTATGTGACACAAAATTAAAAGTAAAACACATGTCTTTTTTGAAAAAATAAATCTTTCTCAACTCCCTCTATGTCCATTTCAACCAGTGGTTCTGGTTCCTCTGATCATGCGTCCCAAGTACGCACTTGAGTATTAAGTTGCTGTTCTGCAGTCTTCACACCATCTCTCAGAGTGTAAATAGGGTAATACATGCATTTGGTGTTAACTGATGTATGCAGGACAAAAACAAACCAAGCATAAAACCTCAGTGTTTGTTGGTATTGATAGACCAAATTTGGCCCTATGTGCCAAGATGAGAGAAATGCAATGGATCATTCAGAATTGTAATCCAGTCTTTCTCTACATGTTTACGGATGCAGTGTAACATGGAGATTTGTTTATTCTAGTCACAATCTCTTCCCTCAGAGAAGCTACAATTTGTTAAAATGTCATGTTCAAGGAAAAGGTGGAGCTGTTGCCTGCATTGCACAGCAGAATGACTGTTCTCTCCCTTTTCTTTTGCATGTACAGATTTATGAACTGCATACACTTTTCCTTAGGAGATCCTTGACCTCTTGTAGACTGCAAATTTATTTCCCTTCATAGAGAAAACATTGAAGTATTACTAAGGGGAGTTGATGATGTTCATGTATTATGAATTAGCTAGGATTGTTTCAAACAGTGTGCCTTGGCAATATTTGTACATCAATGTGTAGAACCGTTTGCTTATTTTATTTTTATATTCTGCTGAGCAAGGAAAGCTCAGGTTGCAAATAATATAGAAGTAGAAGAAGAGAACCAATCTCAAAGTCAATTGGGGGGGGGGGGGCAAGGGAGAATGATGTCTGCATGCATTTGCATCCCTAAATTCAAGGTCTATCTAACATTGGGTCAACTTCCTTTGGGGTGTATGTTCTTTTCTGTATAATCAGCCATTTGATTATATTATGAATTTCTAAATTAGATTTGAGAGCCAGTGTGGTGTAATGGTTTGAGCACTGGATTACAACTCTGAAGGTTAGGGATTTAATCTGTACTTATCCCACCCTCTCTGAACAAATCTTGCCAGGAAAATCTCATGACAGCTTTACTTTAGTGACACCATAAGTCAGAAAAGACTTGAAGGTAAACAACTACTACACACTAGATTTGGTGTCGTGGTGATATAAATGCAAATGAAAATAACACTGTGGAAGTAAACTGGACCGCCAAAAGATTAATTTAAAAATTGAAACATCCACCCCACCCCCACAAGTCCCCAGTCTTTGGGAATTCTGGAGGGAAATAGTTAAGAAAAGTAATTTGTCATTCTTGATATGTATAATAGGTAACATTTAGCTAACTGTTCAAAAGACTTCATTGTCTTTGAAATAATGTACCTTCTTTCTTTACCTAAGCATGCAAGAACATGGGCACAAATATGCCTATATGAGACAAATTCTAGCTGAGCCACTTTTTAAAATTGAGGCAGAAGGGCAAGGAAAATGAACAAGCAACATCTAAACCTGCTGATCTTTGTCATCTACAACACAGTGTGACCTGGGTCTCTGAGAACTTCAAAGGGAGAAAGAAAAAGGCATACAGGTGGGAAGCACAATTTTGCTGTGTCTGATGAACAGAAAATACTTAATCCATTCATGAAGTCACAGTGATTTTCCCTCTTTAGTACAATAATCTTTGCAGGACCCAACAGTACCCAATGAGAGCCTTTAAATATTTTATTCTAGCACATCTAAGTGCACAGAAACCATATTGTGTATGCAGTTTGAAAGAATGTCAAATTTTATTTTGATGATTTCCTTTGGTCTTCCTCTTTCTTTTGGTTCCCTGATACGATTCATGACTTGTGAATATGGACAACATCATTGTTAACTACCATCAATTTCAACTTATGATGACCCTCTGAATAAAAGATCTTCAAAGTTCCTTGTCATCAACTGCCTTAGGACTTTGAAAACTCAAGGATGTATTGAATCCATTCACTTATAGTGTGGCCCTCCTCTTTCCCCACTACCTTCTACTTTAACGAGCATTATTGTCTTTTCTATTAAGTTTTATCTCATGATATGTCCAACCAACAACATTCTCAATTTAGTCTTTGCTTCCAAGGAAAGTACCAGCTAGATTTCCTCTTGGACTATTTGTCTTTTTGGGAGTCCATGATATCCATAACACTCTTCTCCAGAATCACATTTCAAATGAGTTGATTCTCTTCTTAGAAGCTTTCTTCACTGCCCAGCTTTCACAATAATTAATAGAAATTGGAAATACAGATTGAGCATTCCTAGAATTATGGAGTTGGAATAGACCATAAGGGTCAACCAACCCAACCCCCTGCCATTCAAGAACACAGAATTAAAGCCCACTTGACAGATGTTCATCCAGCCTCTGCTTAAACACCTCCAGAGAAGAAAACTCCACCACACTCCAAGGCAGAATGTTCCATTGCCGAACAGCTCTTACTTTCAGGAAGGTTTTCCTTTAAAAAATATTTTTATTTATTTTATCATAAATTAATACATTTGATATAAGTCGTCTGTTTTACAGCAGATACATACTATACATACTATTCAATACAATCTACCATAAATTTGGAATCTACTACCATACATACTTTTGGAATCTACTATTATTTTTTATGCTAATACATACTTTATTTTCTACCCTTCACCACCATGCTCCCCTACATTTTTTCCTCATATTTAGGTGTGGAATCCCCTTTCCTGAAATTTGAATCCAATTCCTTATTGGAAAAAATTAATCTGAAGACTTCCAAAATCCAAAACTTTTTTGCTACCAGGTGCACATTTCTGCTTTCAAGACTCCTAATAAATCTCCAGTAAAGTATAAGTAATGTGGGAATGGGAGTTCAGTCTCTCAGATCTACAGCCTCTTTCCTGCTTTGTGTATCACACACAACACAAGTAGTTAATTAATGAGATATGATGCTGAGAAAGAGGCAATAGCTAATCAGAGTGTAAGTATACTGTTTTAATCTTTATTTATTAATCTTCATGTTTAATTGTTATATTTGTTATTCTGTATTTTATGATGTGGCATTGAATGATTGCCAATTGTAAGCCGCCCTGAGTCCCTCCAGGAGTTGAGAAAGGCGGGATAAAAATGTTTGAAATAAAATAAATAATAAGGGTCTGTGAAATGGCAAGAGGTATGGATTCATATTGAATGCTACACTTGCAACCTATTTACACTGTCCTTTCTGGCTGTGCCATTTGCCAGCAGTCACTGGCAAAAGGGAAGGAATGCAGGGTGGCTCATGCTACCCCATGTGCCCTCACTCCGTCTCCCATCATATGGTCCCTGTCCCCATCAGATGGGAGAAAGGGCAGCAACATGCTTCATCATACAGGGGAAAGAGGAAGAAAGTTCAGGTAGCTCCATCTGAACTACCCAAAATACACTTTCCTCCCTATAGTGGTGGAGGAAGTGCCTTTTGGTGCTTCCCCTCCACTTTGCATGGAATGTGGGTGTGGCTTGCCATGCATCATGTGATGGTGCACAGCAGGCCCTGTCCAAGCCATGAAACAAAGCAGCAAAAAGGGGCAAAAATGCCCTGTGTGAAGAGGTCCTTGGATTAAAACTTTTTAACATATCTTCACCTTTTCTCCAGCTGCACTTCTCATTCATTCACTACTTGGAGAGAAACTGAGGATCATGAAATGGTGGTAATCCAAATGTAGTGCTCAGCATGAATGTATGACTCTCCAGGCTATTTCTCTTTCCAGCCTGACAAATGCAGTATGTACTACACTATTGTATTCCAAAACACCCCACCACCACCAAATACAAAACACATTTGGTCCCAAGTATGTTGGTGTGTAATGCTGACAAAGTCATATAAGCACATGAGACCAAGAATAATTTTAAAATACAATTCCCAATTAGCCATGTAAGAAGAGTTTAGAAAGGGAGAATATACATATTCTTGGAAGTAGTTATGAGCCAGTAAAGAGCACATGAAAAAATAGTTTGACTTTTTTTCCTAGTCCTAGCAATTTCCAACAAAGTTCTGAATTAACTGTAGGGCAATTCGCCCTCAGTAGTTCTGAGTTATAATTTAATCTCAGTCATATTATGGCCCTTTGCCAAACTCACCTTCATTTGTGAAAACAACACATGCTTCCCTGGCATCAAGAGCATTTAAATCCTTTAGTTTGTCAATGAGGTAGAACCAATTGCCCATTCCAGTTGATGTAACAAGCTGCCCCTTTTCTGTTTTGGCCACAGTTTCTGTATCCATCCAAATTTCAACAGAATCTAAAGATAAAATGGAGGGCTTTGCTGTATATGTGTCTCCCAGTATGTAACTTGCCACTCCATTCATCTCTTTGATGCTTTCCCGTTCACAATATATAAAGAAATAAATATCCAGAGGAATGCTCCATTTTAATCCTGCCAAGATGAGCCAAAAGGGGTTTGTTTTTTCCATCTTCTGCCAATCTGAATTTCTGGAAGTTAATTCTATCTTGCTCTCTGTAAAGTTACCCTTTACATATTGTACTTCCCACAACCAGAATTGTAGATTATGTTCTCAGAACTTTTGAAATAAGCCATTGGGGTGGACCTGGAAGTTTCACTTAAAAGCCCATTCTACACTGCCATATATAATCCAGATTATCTGCTTTGAACTGGATTATACAGCAGTGGAGACTCACATAATGTGAATTATCTGCTTGATAATCTGAAATATATGGCAATGTAGAAAGGGCCTTATGCACCTGGGGCCCCTTCTACACTATCCTATATCCCAGGATCTGATCTCAGATTATCTGGCAGTGCAGACTCATATAAACCAGTTCAAAGCAGATAATCTGGGATCAGATTCTGGGATATAGGACAGTGTAGAATTTATTTATCATATTTATATACCGCCTTTCTCAACCCGGAGACGACTCAAGGCAGTTTACAATCAGCATAATTCAATGCCCCCAACAACATAAAATATAGTTTAAAAACATTAACATATAATATAAACCATATAAAAACAATAGAAACAATACAAACAATAAAACACAAGTCATCAGCGTCTCATTACTAAAATCATTTTCCCAGTGGCATCGTCCAATCATTCCGTGGATCTAAATTAGCCTATTACACTGCATCTGCAAATGCTTGCTCAAAAAGTCAGGTGTTAACTCTTTTTTGAAATGTTAGGAGGGAGGGGGCCAATCTGATATCCCTAGGGAGGGTTTTCCATAGCCGAGGGGCCACCGCTGAAAAGGCCCTGTCTCTCGTTCCCGCCAATTGCATCTGCGAAGGAGGCAGGACCGAGAGCAGAGCCTCCCCAGACAATCTTAGAGACCTAAATGGTTCATAGGGAGAGATACTTTCAGACAGGTAAGTTGGGCCAGAACCATTTAGGGCTTTAAAGGCTAAAGCCAGCACCTTGAATTGTGCCCGGTAGCAAACTGGCAGCCAGTGGAGCTGGCGCAGCAGAGGGATTGTACGCTCCCTGAGCATCGCTCCTGTTAATAACCTGGCTGCCTCCTGTTGGAACATTTGAAGCTTCCGAACAGTCTTCAAAGACTGTTCCCCCCCAGGTAGAGTGCATTGCAATAGACTATACAGGGATGTAACCAGAGCGTGGACTACCGTGGAGCCTAGAATTGAAGAAACAGCCTTTCTCTTTGTCAAGAACTGCTACTGCTTCCTTTTCCCAATGTACACAATGGAAACTGGACATTTGGTGCAGGCTCACAATCCACTGGTAGCTGAGAGGAAGGGGTTGTGTCTGGGAGCCTTAACCACCCTTGTTGACCAGAGCAGACATGGGGAAAGAGCTCCCATTTGAGTTTACTGAAGGCCTTTGATACAGATATGACACAGAGATAGGAAGGTTATCCTTGGTGATACATTTGAAATTAAAGATAATTCTAAGTTTCTCTTTAGTAGATTATTCCTCAAAACATATCTGACCATATTAATGTTTTATTTTCAGACATATTTGAAGGAATGCAGTTGTTTTGTTAAACTCAGCCATAGGCAATGGATTTAATTATGTGTACTGGCTAGAAGGTTAGCACATGTATGTACAGCAATTTAGAGGAAAAGAGAGGTAAATGTCACGAATGTCACGAAGGAACATGAGGAAAATCTGACCTTCACAAAATGAGATTCCAGCTTTTAAAAATCAATCACTAAAATCTATGTCATACATTTTCCATACCAGATATCTCCTCTAAGCATGAGGTGTAGGTGTCAGATCAAGAGGGGATGTGTCAGGTATGGCAGGGAGAAAGGTTAAATAACTTTAGGTAGGTATTGGTAAGAATTCTGGATAGGTTTTACACATGCATAAGCACTGTAGTTATGCTTCATTTATCATGTATTGCATTAAAAACAAACAAATAAACAAAACACAAAGTTTGCAGACTTGGTATTCGATTAAATGTCCTTTGACCAGTAGCTGGCCACTTGGAGTACCTGCAAGAAGTTCCTCCATTGTGCATGTGGCAGGGCTCAGGTTGCATTGCAGTAGGTGGCCTGTGGTTTGCTTTTCTCCACACTTGCATGTCGTGGATTCTACTTTGTAGCTATGCTGCTATGCCATGAATCATGATCAAATCCTCAAGACACCAGTCCCTGCTTATCAGAAAGCAGCTGCTAGAGTCTATGGGGATCTAAGTTCCCCTGTCTCTCAGGCCCCTTCCACACAACTGAATCAAATTCCATATTATCTGCTTTGAAGTGCGAGATATGGCAGTGTCAACTCAGATATTCCAGTTCAAAGCAGATATTGTGGGTTATTCTGCCTTGATATTCTGGGTTATATAGCTGTGTGGAAGGGCCCTCAGAAAGCAGAGAGCTGATATTTTCATCCTTTCCCATGAGTGATCTCTAGTGTGACAAGCAAAATCAGGGTATTTATTGCAATTCCACTTCATGCCAGGAGTTTCTTGCAATGGATGGGTGGAACATCAGGCAACTGCTTCCTGATTGACAGGGGGAAACCCCTGTTGAGCTGCAGCCCAGTAAGTGGAGATTGGTGGACTTTCACAATTTCTATATAGCCCCTTACAAAGGATTATATTTGTTATAGAATACCTAGAATCCTCTATGACAGTTATGAATGTATAATCTAGAGTTGAATCCTCATGACTGTTACATATTCACAACCTCTACTTAGTTCAGGGGTGATAGCCTAGGGCTATGTAGAGATTGTGAATATGCAGTAGTCAGGAGAGCCTAACTGGTTTACATATTTATAATTGTCACAGAGGGTTCCAGATACAGTGCAACAAATATAATAGTAATGAGTGTAGATCAGGCATTGATAAACTCTGGCCTTCCAAGTGTTTTTGACTTCAACTCCCACAATTCCTAACAGCCGGTAGGCCAGTAGGCTGGTTGGGACTTCTGGGAGTTGAAGTTCAAAACACCTGGAGGAGGGGCAAAGTTTGCCCATGCCAGGTCTAGATGAACATACTTACCAGAGTCAAACTTACAACATGGTATGACAACTGGTATAGGAATTATAATTAGAAGCATTATTGTTCCCTGTATTGCTGTCTAAATTAAAGTAGTTGCAATCATTACAACTGGATGGGAACTTTTGACCTTCCAGATGTTTTATACTTTTAACTCAGATAAGTCTTGCTTGTTAAAAAGTCAACATGCCTGAGGATAAACAATTGTGGAAGTTGCAATCTAAACATTTGGAGATCCAAGAATTACTCACACTTCCTGCCTTACATTCATCCTGTGCATTAGTGCTATTATATTCACGTGACCACGAGTCTGAAATTCAGACCATGGGGATTGCCAAAATCTGTGCAGAGAATTTGTGATAAAGGTGAAGACTGAAATGCAGAAACTCAATATGCTGGTTTACAGTTCCAGTCTTTCAATGACTACAGTATGTTTAGTCTCAAAAGGGATATCTGCTTTACAGGAAATGTTCAAGATGATGAAAATCCCAGTAGTTGATTTAAACAAGGAGTAGCATGACTGCCAATTTAAAAGCCGGTGACTTTAGGTTGCAAACTGCCTCACGATTGTCAGTATTTGTTATTCCAAAAATTTCCTTGAATATGTTCACAACAATTCTCCTGTTTGTCATATTGGTGTTCTCATTTTGTGCTGTGGTGGCTGTGTGCATAGATATCACACAGCTAGTTATTTCTAAATGTTATCCTTCCCTCTTTCTTCCCTACACTTTCAATTATTAAAATAACTGCCACAATTCATCTCACTAAATAATGCATTGCTTGTCATTCAAAGTTCATGAAAGGTGTTATTTCAATGCAGTTTGTGCATTAAACATGAATATAATCCATTAAAGGATTCGTGTATTACTTACTGCTCATGTGTGGGTACCATTAATTCTGTTAGAGATTTTATTTCTGTCTCTTTCACACACACACACACACACACATACATTCACACTTCATTCTTGGGCAAATTGTTTAACCTATTTTTGCTTATATTTTTTGTCAGGGGAAGAGGATGATTACATCTTATCAGCACACTTAAAGGAAGGGGATTGAGTATTGCCACTACAGACTGGCCCTGAATTTTGAGAGGCATGCTGATGAGCCCTGAGACAATTTTTGATCACTGAAGATATTCAATTATCAAACTGCTCCCCATCTATCCCTTACCTGCAGTAGCCCCACTCTACTGTCATTTAGTGACTTATGAAGACATGGGGTGTCAAAGAAATGACTGACTAATTTTCCAATGCAAGAAATGGGAATTTGAGGCAGCTCTCTGGAGATTGTTTCTTCCAGTATTGATCTGGAATGGTGAATGTCGGATCAGACCTAGGATAGTTTTGATTGGCAGCCCCCCACCACTTTGAAGACAGGATGGAGTATTGACCATCTAGCAGCGTCAAATCTGGTTTCACATCACCAGGCAGGCACCCTAATCCTCCCTCCAGTTGTGGTTGCCAGTGAGTGTGACATGAGTAGTGTCAGTCACTTATTGCCTGGAGTGGTGTTAACCGGGGCTCCAGAGTAAGACAAGGGTGGGGAGAGGAGATGATGAATTTCCCTCCCCTTTGCCCCACTCCCTTCTCCTATTGTTTAGCCATGTTGCACCAACTGGCCACCATGATGAAAACAACCCGGGGATGGCAAGTGACATCCCATCCCCAGGCAACTTGAACCTGGAGAATATGGGAATCATTCTTGGCATGTGTAAAATAAACAAACCATCTCTGCACATTTAGCAGCTACAGACCTCATTCACACACACACCCCTTTTCAGGATAACAGGTCAGTGTAGATGTGACAAATCACATTACCTGCTAAGATCCCAGGAGGTTTCAGCAGAGGACATAACAATTCTGTTTGTGGCTATTTCCTTCTTCCACATTCTTTTGTATATGATACGCTGTTAGACAAGAGTGTTCAGAGATGCCTGTGTTCTGGGAAAGTTGCACTTTCCAACGTTTCTGACAAACAATTATTTGTTCTGTGGAAATTGCATTTCCCATGACACCTGCTCCTCTATCAGCATCTTATCTGCTAGGAAAGAATTGTGTTGACAAGGAGGGGGTATCAGTACAAAAGAGATGTTGGGAGATTGAAACCTTCATAATAACTCTTGGAGCTGTGGAGAGGAAAAGAAAAACAAGTAAGGGAAGGGAAATACTTTTTTTAAAAAAACTGAACTATCTGAGCTGCCATTAGTTACTAGGCAGTAGTAGTTGCAGTAGCCATGCAAGGTGCAAGCTTCCCTGGGTTGGGTAATAATGGGGAGGGGGTCCATGAAAAACCATTGGTGAGCCATTTATTATTTATTTTATTTACTTCATTTCTACGCCACCTTTCTCAACCTGAACGGAGACTCAAGGCAACTTACAAATCTGGCAAAAATTCAATGCCAAACAGGTAAACAATAAAACACATATCATAAAAATATAAGCAATCTACACATATTAGCAATTAAAACTCACAACAATATATCAAAACAGATTAAAAATCACATATAAAACTCCGGGTCAGGATCTCATATCCAAATCATTTTCAAAAATCAATACTCCATTATTCAAGCTGTTAAAGTCTCAATCCCTAGTTTCCTACTCACCAAATGCCTATGTAAAAAACCAGGTCCTAAGTTTCTTTCTAAAAACCAGGAGGGATGGGGCCTGCCTGATGTCACTGGGGAGGGGGTTCCACAGCTGAGGGGCCACGACTGAGAAGGCCCTGTCTCTCATCCCAATCAGTCACACTTGCGAAGAAGCTGGGACGAAAAGCAGGACCTCCGAGGCTAATCTTAAAGCTCTTGTAGGCTCATAGAGGGAGATAAGCTTGAGCCATCATCAATATATGATTATGTGAAATAAAAAAAACTCCACCACTCAAGGATATTTCACTGTTCCTCATAATTGCTGTGGGAAATTCAAATGGACATCCACAACCGCATGCAATAGGTAATAGCACACAACAGACTATTAGCAGTAGTAACCAGAAGCTGTTGTACATTGATGGAAACTCTTACTGAATTTGGCTTGTTCTTCCAGACATTTCTAGATCACCTGCCTTCCATTGTTTTCCATAACTTAATTCAAAGTGCAGATCATCTCCACAGACTTTCATGTTTAAAGGGTAAAAATATCATTTGATGCTTTCTCCACCTCCTCAAATGACACCACCAATGTTCAGATATCCATATCACGTACATTCAGAAACTATGGGAGACAAATACATAGCAGTACATATAATCTCTCTAGATTACTGATACCTCAGTGGGAGGGTAAATCATTCTACCAGGCTTTCCACATCTTGGAGATCATATTTTGAGATGGGAAAAATCAATACTCTTTTGACAAGAAAGAAATTACACTTTGCAGCAAAGTGGCAGGCAGTTTTTCTCTTAACAAGAAAATAGCATCAGGATCATGAATATTAGATCATTGTGAATGTATTTTACTTTGTTGGTCAGATTCCATGAAAGGATGCATAGGATTGGTAAAAAAGTTATCATCACATGAGCTAACTAATTTGAAAGCTGGAACTTGTATAGGTTTGAAGACAAATAAAAGAAGAAGCAATTATTTGTTGAGCGAGCATTCCAGTGTTGGATCAGGATTCCAAGAGACCACTCTTCTCTTCTCCACTGGGTAACTTTAGGCAAGATATATTATCTCAGCCTAAAAGGAAGGCAATGACAAACTTCCTCTAAAATAAATATTGCCAAAGAAATCCCTAGCACAGGGTCACCATAAGTCAGAATCAAGTCAAAGGAATATCAAAACACCATGTTTGTTTTATTCAAAATAGCTTTTATTAAGGTTGCAAATTACAAGTGCAATGTAAAGATTAATGAAATCTGTTTTGAATGCATTTTAGATGAAGAACTTCAGCACATTCTTCCTTTTAACTGTTGAATGACACTCTTTTAGAACGAAAGCTTTGTTGTGTCCTTGTGGCTGCTTAGCCACCTGGCGACCTAGGGACTGGGTATTTATAACTAGGGACTAGTCATTCTCAAATGCCACCTGAAACATCCATGTTTTCAGATCCCTGTGATTAGACAGCTTGCCTAATTTCCCTTGGGAGGGTATTCCAAAGTCAGGGGCCCTCTCCCTCATCCCCACCAGCTGTGCTTGTGACAGTGGGGGAAGCAAGATGAGTGCCTCCCTGGAGAATCTTAGAGCTTTGCCATCCCCATTCCCCATTGTCCTTGTTGTGGTGAGAAGAAACACAACACAGGTTATGACAGTCACCCATCACCTGGAGTGATATCAGCTAGAGTAACATCACCTAAAGTGGCATCTCCATATCACCCCAGCCTGCATCATTCCAGCCTGTATCACTCTAGGTAGTGAGTGAATAGAATGCACCACACCATGCTGGGTAACAGCTATCTTAAAACCAGCCCAATTGCTTATATGGGCCCAAAGTCAGGTCTGATCCATCTTCTGGGAGAGAATTCAAAGCAATGACTTTAGTGAATGCAATTCAAGGCCACATTAAGCACCTTTGGCCCATATTAACTCTGATCATCTCCATGTGTTATTTAGCTGCCACAGAGCTGATTTGCCCACACATTGCACTAAGTGACCAGTATAGATGTAACCCAGGACATTTAATGTGACACTCTGCAGAACGGCCACAGGCTATATCAAAATCCACAATTTTGGTCCCAAACCTTGCCTTCAACTTATACATGAGGCTAACTTAAGCATAAGTATGCATGGTAGTATTCCTGTTATCAACATGCTTCAGCACATAGCTTAACTGCTTCAACTCAAAAAAGAATTCTGAGAGCTGTGGTTCCAAACATTTCCCCTCTAATTACGAATGCATACATTTCTGCACCATTAACAGGAAAATCAGAGAATCATGCAGTTCTTCATTGCCAATCCAAAGTGGTGCCGAACACAGCAGAACAAATTTTATTGCAGTCTACTGTTTGCGTAGATCAGTTCTGAATGTGTGGGGCGGAGAATGGAAAGAAGCACAGCATATTATACTGTAATTATAATTACCAATTTGATCTTATTGAAAGCATTTTCACTCTCTTCAAGAGCATAGCTTGTAGAATCATGAGCAAAATTTTAATGAAAGGCATGTGCCATCCATCTGTTCAGGCTGGCAAGAGTGCTGCTCAAATATCACTTCTCAGTGGTTGCTGCAGAAAAGATTACAATCTCCCAGCATAGTAAGAGTTTCACCAAAGGGGGGAAAAAGAAAGAAGCTGAAAAATATCAATATTTCCTGAGACCCTTTTTTGCAAACTTGCACAGCTGTGACATTTCTCAGGTCACTGTAAAAAAAAAAAACAAGTTTTGGAGGTAGGATGCTGGTTTTGTGTTTGTTTGTTTGGGTTTTTTTTAATGATTCCCCCAAGGGAATGAATGGAAGGTCACAGCTTCATTGTTTTGATTCTATATTGTTTAACTGCATGTATGAGACTGTAAACTGAAAAGCAAGTATACCAAAACATGAACTGGCAGTGCACTCAATTATAATATTGATATAATTTTGTGAAAAGATTTAAATTTCTGGAGAAACATTTATTCATGCCATTGCTTCTGATAAAATCCAATAATGTTAACTTTAGTCAAACTGTATCCACCTTTAAAGCAGTTTTTTTTTCAAAAGTAAACTCAAACTGAAATTCCAGCATGAAATGTGCAGGTTGGGGAGGAGAGAGAGATTAACTCTGCAGCTTCATGCTTCTAATTTTTATCCAACCCTTATGCTAGGAATGTGCATTGCCAAAAATTTATCTATTTGCTGCAACAGTGAACATTTTAGAAATATAAATTCTGAGTGATCACATTCAGGAGCAAGACCTTACCTCATTCTTTAAAACAATGTGACATTTTAATCTCAGATCTACAGTTATACACTTCAATATTTCACAAATAAAATGTGGTTCACTTTTTGCTTTTTTCTGAACCAACTGGGAAAAGGCCAAAAGGTGTCTCCTGTTTTTTTTCAAGACACTTTTGCATTTTAAAATCAGCTTTCCTCAGTTGAGAACAAAGCCAAGTACAAAGGGACAAAATGGGAGATGAGAAAAGGTAGCACAGTTTTAAAGTAACTGAAAAAAATGGTCAAAAGAGAAATAATATGTATTGTTCCTGCCAAATGGGAGGTGGGGGGGGGGGGAGGAGGGAGAATGGGAAATAAGTACATCACATTTGGTGAGGACATGATAAAGGACTTTTTCAGTAGTTTCACCCAAACTGTAGAATTCATTTTCAAGAGAGAGTGTACTGTCTACCCAGAAACAAATAAAGGTCTTTTTTATTTATTAATTGCTAAAGACCTGGGAGGAAAAGGGAAGAGGGGCTGACAAAGGACAAGATGTTATCCTTGAAGTGACTGGCTTGACCTTGAAGGAGCTGACAGTGGCAATGGTCGACAGGGAGCTCTGGAGTGGGCTGGCCCATGAGGTCAAAAAAAGTCGGAAGTAACTGAATGAATAAACAACAAAAAAGGACTTCTCTTAGCAACGTTGGTTCAGAGAAGTCTTCAGCAATTAATTGCTAAAAATGGTTAACAAACTTAAACTTTTTAAAAAATGACTTGAAAAATATTTTACTTAACTTTGTTTTGATATAACTATTTTTGTTGTATTTTAATATTCATGTTTTTTTCTTTTACTTGTATTTTTTTTCATTTTTCTTTAAGATGCAAGACATCTTTGATGGTACTTCTGGGAGAACTGTGAGAAATAAATCAAATAAGTACATAAATAGGTTGAAAGACGAATTGATACATGGCAGAGTACAGTGGCTGAGTCAATGGGTATGGATGGAGATGGTCAAGTTCAAAGGCCATACATGTTAGAAAAGACAATATGATACTGCACCTTGTTGATAGGAAGCTACCCACTGGCATGGAAATCATCTATCAGACAGATGGCAAACTATTTAACCTCAGCAGACTGAAAGCCAAAAGCAAGGAAACAAGATCTGTTATAGAACTCCAATATGCTGATGATAATGTAGTCTGTGCTCATTCAAAACCCTACAAGCCACTCTAAACACCTTTGCAGATGCACATGAAAAGCTTGACCTCTCACTGAACATCAGGAAAACCAAAGTGCACTTTCATTAAGCACCAACCAATTCCTCTGCAATGCTTGAAATACAGCTTAATGGTGTAGTGTTAGAAAATGTTACCTTGGCAGCCACCTCTCCACATAAGTCAAAATCGACACTGAAATATAACACCTTCTGAGCTCTGTAAGTGTAGCATTTTTTTCAAAAAATGTTTGAGAATCAGGACATTCGTAGAAATACGAAGATGCTTGTTTATAAAGCTAGTGTCCTCTTAACCCTATTATACACCTGCAAAACATCAATCATCTACAGATGTCACATTCAACTTCAGGAATGTTTCCATCAGTGTTACTTCCAAAATAAATCCTGCAAATCTCTTGGGAAGACAGGTAGACAAATGTCAGCATGCTGGAAGAAGTAAAGAGCACCAGTACTGAAGTGTTTGTTAGACTGGCCACATTGTCCGAATACCCGATTATCATCTCCCAAAGCAGTTAGTATATTCCCAACTCAAGAATGGAAAACAGAATGTTGGTGGACAGGAAAAGAGATTTAAAAGGGACTTAAAACCAACCTTAAAAACTGTGGCATAAATACCAAGAACTGGGAAACTCCGGCCCTTGACTGGAGGTCAGCTGTGACCAACAGTGCTGTGGAATTCAGAGAGGCATGAGTGGAGGGGAAAGGGGAGAAACATTTCAAGAGGAAGGCACATCAAACTAACCCTGACCAGGACCTGGAAATCAATGTCTTCACAGATTGATATACTCCATCAAGATTGATAGACTCCAACAAGAAAGAGTTTGCAGGATCTGAGGAGGACTGTTACAGACACAGAACCTCATCAGATAGCCCTTTGTAAAGTGGGGAACAGTGGAGAAAATAGTGGGGCAGCATAGGGAATTGTTTCACTGTGTTCCCCCACTGTCAGAGTCCATGCCATCCTTTCCCATAACATTTCCCCAATGTCCCCCACTTCCTTTTTGGCTCATGGTGCTTTTCTCTATGAGGAGTCAGGTGTACACCCAACTCCTCTGGGCTCTGTTGCCACATACCTGCTGGCATGGAGCCCACAGAGCCCTACATCATATGATGGGCTCCGTGGGACTCCATGATGTCAACAAAGAGATGTGGGTAGAAGACGCTTCCCTCCCTGCATGTGATGAGGTGGAAAGTCACTTGGAGATCTCTTGCTCATAGAATCATCATAAGTTGAAGTCACTTTGATGGTAGTTGTCAACAAAACTAATCACATGAGCCACTTTGATCTTCCATGGCAAACCGTGCATCACTACCACTGACTTCCATGTGGTAGTGATGCAGAGACATGCCTTGTTTTTGAGTGGCACACAACCTCTTGTTTAATCTCCCCTTTACATTATGTTAGGCCCCAGTGCTGGCATGTGGTAGGTGCACTGTATATGAAAACATATCTTTTATCCTTTGCTTTGCCCCAGGCATGAGCTATTTTGAGCTTTCTCAAATGTTGCAAGATTTAGTTTTTATTGGATTTTGTGGTGCTGCTATAAAGCATGTCAGTTTCTGTGCCAATGAGAAGCAGTATTAAAATATTTCTAAGAACACAAAGAAATGGAGGAAGAAAAAGAAGGTGGGGGAAGAGAATATGAAGAAGAGGAAAAGCATGAAGAAGAATTAAAAAGGGGAAGAGGAAACGGAGGCCCCTTCCACACATCTGTATAAGATGCACATTAAACTGGATTATATGGCATTGTGGACTCAGATAATCCAGTTCAAAGCATATAATGTGGATTATCTGCCTTGATATTCTGAACTATATGGAAGCGTAGAAGTGCCCTGAGATGGACGAGGTATTTGTACCTGATTGCTTCTCCTCCCACGTTCAATTCCTTTTTTCTCTTTCCACATTTTGTTCCTCTTCCTCAGTAAGTAGCACCACTGGTTTATCCATAATTTCTCCTTCTGTGAGTCCTTCCACAGAGCTATATAACTCAGAATATCAAGGCAGCTAATCCACAATATCTGCTTTGAGTCTACACTGCCATATAAAACAGTTCAAAACAAATAATCTGGATTTTATACAGCTGTGTAGAAGGGGTCTTAGTAAGCAAAATCTATGTCAAGAAACTCCTTATTGTGAGGTGTTTTTACAGTACCTCTCTCTTTTCTTGCCTTCTGTCCAGCTAGAAGGTTGAACCATTGAAATTGGAAGGATGATGAAGGAGGGCTAGAGAAAGATAGACTTTCAGTGTTGGGTTGCAGCAGTGTGCCTGCAGTACAGTGGAATAACACTTGACTTGTGAAAGGATGGAATTTTGTTCTAGGTCAGTGTTTCCCACTGGTCTTCCAGGTGTTTTGGATTTCAGCTCCAAGAATCTTTGATCACTGGCCAAGTCAACTGAGGCTTCTGGTGTTGAAATCCAATCCATTTGGATGACTTAGTTTTGGGGAATCACTATTAAAGATGATCCTACTATGACTATGTGCGCTTACTTACAACAGGCAAGGTAAACAGCTCCCTCTAAAATCATTTACTGGGGATGTAGGATGAGCAAAACTGAAGGAGAAAGGGAACACAGATTCACTAGCTTCACCAGCTACTCTGACATGTTGAATAAGCTATTTGAGTTTTGCAACCAAAATGGACATCATTGGAAAAGTGGGCTGTTGAAAGAAAAACAATTATACCAGAAGGCATTTTAGGAATAAGCTTTTGAGGGTTCTTCCAAAATGTTCTTGGTCCACTTATTGCAAGGTATAAAGGAATTAAAGGGTCATCGAGGCAGGGTGGTCAGACAAATCCCACCTCTGCCCTTAGATAGAGCGGAGTTCAAAGGCTGACTCTATGTTGTAAATGCAAGTGACCGAAGTACTTGGTAGTAATAGCCGCCACCACCTCAGAATTGCTGGCCTGAGGAACCAAAAGGGTGTGAATGTATTTTAGGTAAAAGGATATTTGAGCTCTTGGACTTCTATGGCTGACTGGACTTTAGAAATGTATTGAGAGAATGAGTTCTGAGGGAAACAAATGGATTGAGGCAAACACCAGTTAAAAGTAAACTAATACAGAGTTTATTTTAACTTTGGAATAACAGCAACTCGTTGGAAATGAGTGGTACAGAATCTTGATGCAGTTGCAGTAACTTGGTTGCTTAATACAAACAGTTCCCCTGACAGAATAGCTTTTTCAGCTGTGAGTCTCTTTAACAAACTGTTCTACTTGAAGACACAGTTTCTCTTAGAGCACAGACTCCAGTCTGCCTCAGTCACTGGGCTATAAGGTATCTGTAAACCTCTCCTAAGTTTACTAAGACACAGCTCTCTTTTACTAGTCCTCTCAACGTAGTAAAACTCTAGCCTAATGTCTTCACCTTATTCCCAAACCTAGAGACTCTCTAAAAGCTCTTCTTCTCCTGTCAGTTCCCTGCTGTAACTCCCTATCTAAAAAAATCACAACCTTCTCTCTCAGATGTTAAAACTCTTCTCCCTTTCTGTCAAACAAGACAGCTGCTTTCCCTCTCTTAGCTGACTCCACCCCCGATTGCTACACCCAATCAGGAGTCAGCCTGACTCCTCCTCCTGCTCTCTTGAATACCAAGATGCCAGACACTGCTATGCAGGCTTCGGCCTAGCCGACTAAAAGGTAGATCTATCACACAAGGCTTAAAACTCACCTGATTGTTTCATTTCATGTATGAATGATGTTAGCTGTGAATAAAAAGCTTGGTGAAACACTGAATTGTTCTTCTGTTTATGATCTAAGAAACTATCCCTATTTTAAAATTTTATTTCTACCTCTGGTACCAATATCTACTTCATTAACTGAGATATATTCGTATTTACTCTTTAATGAAGGACTTGGTTTTGGAGACCTTGACTAAAAAACCAGAAGTAACTGCAAGGCTAAATTATGTTTAGCCAAAGTGCAGGGGGAATTGGGTTAACAGCTGAAAAGAACGTGTTAAAAAGGTGTGCTTAAAACTGTATTCCACCCCCCAAAATATGCACTTTCGCATGACTGTATATCCCTGCGGTCATGCAAAATGCATACTTCCCTTCCCTTCCCTTCCCACTGTGTGGACTGCTCCAGTGCACGTGTGTGTTTTAAAAGCTCAAAACAGCTGATCAGGCTATCAAAACATGGAACCATGGACACACAGGTGGCTCAAGGAAAGCACAAGTGGAAAGCAATTAGAACTTTCTGAAACTCTTTCTTTTAAACTTTATAATATTAAACAGGGCTTGAGTCAACAATTGGGTGAAGAGAAATCTTCTGGTGTTTACATTAAGAGACATTAAGATATTTGCATGTGTGCATATGAGGTCCATCACATAGCAGAGTGATTTTAAAAAACAAGTAAACAAACACTTCCACCAGATGTCCCCCCTGTCTGCCCTCCAGCTTGATCTGCTGCTAAGGAAAATGTGAAGATGATAAGGAAGCATTTCCCAGAACTGATAGATCTGTATATAGACCTGCTGTCAGGTCCTTGCCCCAGATTTAAAATGTGCATTTTGGTGCTGCCTGAAAGGAGTGGAATGTATGGACCAAACAACATTAATTACAAACACTGGCTAAATACTTTAACATAAAATGCTGTATTTTTTCAATGACAAAATTTGGCTGGGAGTCATGTGTTCTACTTTATAGAAAACATTCCTCTATTTGAAGTGCTTTCTAATCCAAGTCTGGCTTAAAGATAAAAAGCCATCAGAAAGGACAGCAGGGACCTTGAAATATCCATTTATTTATTTAGTGCATTTATAGTAAAAAAAATAGTGCTCAAAGCAGCTATCAACTTCACTAAAAATGACAGATTTCTTACAGAGCTCACTAAATACACTAAAACATTGTAAATCATTTTCAAAGACCAAAATAGGAATAAACACATCATTTTATTTGGCCACTTTTTTATCTGCACAGTGCAATCTGTTTCTAGATTTTGCCAAAGAAACTGGCTTTGCTAAAACCAATCAATAGCAAAATAACCAAACTTCTTTACCAGTCACCATGCTTTCTTTTTCCTGCATGAAATGCTTCCACTATGAGACCCATCAACACTGGAAGTTATTTATTTCAATAAGATCTATTATCCATGGTTCTGTCTTTCCATAGTAAGACCCCATCTACACTGGCATATAATGCAATTTCAAACTGCATTATATGATCAGTGTAGACTCATATGATGCAGTTTGATGCAGTTAAACTGCACTATATGAGTCAACACTGACCATATAATGCAGTTTCAAACTGCATTATATGGAAGTATTAATGGGGCTAGAGTTCAAGAATTTATCCCACACAGACACAGGGGTTGTATTATGCCTCAGATATTTGCCAGAATCTATCTGACCTAATTATATGTAATTAACCAGTTGATATCTTGATACTTCCAAGCAATGGTTATGGGAGACCTACGCTGTGAGAAATTACTTCAATATCATATGAAAGAATGAAGAACCCTGCTCTATATTCTGCATATTTTATTTGATTCCTAGAACTGAACACAGTGCTACTATGTGCATTTTACATAGCTTCCAAATCTGCAGAATAAGTATAGTGACAGAGGCTGAGAAACAACAGGAGTGATGTAGTATATTTTTCAGTCTCTAGAGTGATTTGGAGAGATAAAAATTTCTGTACACAAGCAATTGTTGTGGTTTAGAGTAGCTACAGTATATCTGAATGTGATCTATAAAATTGTGGGTAACAAATAAAAGTCTTGTTGCCTCCACAGTAAACAAACTACATCCAAAATAGAGTATCCTCCGTCGCTTCCAGATTCCTAATGCATCCTCCTGACAAGGTAGATGCACAAAATCTTGAAGTTGCCTTGGTTTCATTAATACTTCTTTGTGGGATTGAAGAATTTTTATGCTTTGCAGGTGAATCCTCAAATAAAACTTGTCAAATGTTCAGGCAGAACAGCATTATAACATTGGGTGGATGAGAGTAGAATATGCAGCTGTCAAAAACAACAAAAAAAACTTGTGGGCACAGTACATGGAATAAAATGTCTAAGGGAAGCAGTATCTTCAATAAAAGAATAATTTGCTCCTTGCCAAATGTAGAGTGAACTGAAAATCAAATTAGACTCAATAACATCAGTATCCTTAGAAGGTGTAGAAGGACATAATCAGTTTTTCAGACTGCTAGAGCAGAAGAATATTTCATCTTAGTGTCATAAAGTACCTTGATGCAATGAAAGAGCCCTTCAGAATGTACAAAGGCAAGAAAGAATAGAAAAAACAATTCCTGTGCCCTTTATGCAGACATATTAAACATAGGGCAAAATGCTTATTTTAGCTGTACAAATACATTGCTAAAGACATGCTCCTTATGTCAATTAAGCTCACATATGGCAAATTGTCTTTGAAAAAAGCTTGTAAAATCATTTGTATGGTAAGTAATGCAAAGCCAATTACTTCTTTAAAAAAAAACCTAAATGTAAAGATTTTACAATTATTTTAATTATATTGGGTTTGGTTTTTTTTTACAAAAACAAATTTTATCTGAAATGTAAATTTAAGGAAACATTGGGGAATCACTCACATGATGCAGAACATCTATGAAGGCAGATTTTTCCACCTGTTATTATTAAGTGGTGGGTATTTAACCTACTGGTAAGTCATTTTGTGGTTCCAACCATACCATATAGGAAATATATGATCTTCCCAAAATATACGATGGTAGGCATGTGCACACAACTTTGAATGAAGCCTGAAAACCAAGTTGATATTGGAGCACAGTCCCAGTCAACAGTCTGCCTCAAGGGTGGGAAAACTGAGGACCTCCAGATGTTCATAAAAGCAGTTAGAAAAAACCACAATGGTTATCCAGTTCAAATACATGTCAAGCAGAAATTCACAATCAAAATAATTTAAAGTTGTTGAATTGCAACTTCAAATTTTCCTTGCAAAAGGCAGTGATATGGTGCTACTGAGACTTGTAGTTTGAAAACACCTCATCCAAAGATAATTCCCATCCAGAATCTTGGCATTTTCTTAGAGCAGTTGCAGTCCTGGGTAATTCACAAAGGCTGACAAATGGATAATGAGTTGCAGTAGTCTAATCATGATTTTACTTCATGCCTTTGCCTCACTTGATAAAATAAGCACTCTGGGGGCCCTTCCACACAGCCCTATATCTCAGGATATCAAGGCATAAAATCCCATATTATCTCAGTGTGGACTCAGGTAACCCAGTTCAAAGCAGATATTGTGGGATTTTCTGCCTTGATAAGCTGAGATATAGGGCTGTGTGTAAGGGTACTAGGTAATACTGTTCTGACATTTTTGTCATTTGAGTTGCATTGGCACTTTTATGCTGTGTTGGGAGAATCAAGGGGTACCCAAGCAGGGGCACCATATCTGACCTCCTGGAAATATTTTGGCCTCTAACATTTTAAAGAATAGCAGTGATGAAGCCTGAGGGAACATGGCAGACTAGCAAGCTGTTTGTGCTAATACCATTGTTAGGATTTAGTGATATTCACTGCAAGCCCTAAGAATTGTCGACCATGTTAAGATATGTCACGGGAATGCTGATGTTAAGTTTGAGGCTGTAAATAAGTAATAATTGGCAAACTGCAGAAGTCAGGGGATGTATTATGGATGTTCTGTCTGAAGACAGAGTGAAATGTTTTATTTTTGTTCTTTGATTTATTCTCCTAACATTTATGCCTTGGGGTAGTTTTGCCCCTCCAACCTATTCTTATCAGTTTCCTGTCTCCATTAATTTCATCATCTTCCCAGTAAAGTCAAATAAATATTTAATTTTGTGCCTGTTTCTCATATAGAACAAATCCCATTAAACAAAAGTTCACATCCAAATAGTTTCTGTTTTTTAAGCAGATATCATATCAAACTGACTACGTTAACATGATGAACATAACTGGGACTCAAACAAAAAATGGATTATATATTCAGTTTATCTGCTCAATAAAACCCAACTGAAAATTGCTCCTGTCATTAGAAGCTAAATAATATCCAGTCAACACTACCACTGTGAACTGATGCTGTCACCAGGATCGAGTGAACATCAACCAATCCTAGTATACCAGGCTCGAAGTTGGCAGCGAACAGGCTGAAAGTTGAAATAGATAGTAGCCAGAAATAAATGTTTGCTAGTTATGCCTTCCATTCAAATATGAATACTTTTTGCACTCCCTGTTTCATGAATATGTGACAGTTTCTGCACAGCACTGAGCCACTATTGTCAATCTGGGACATTTTGGAGAAGAATTTTTTTATGAAGTAATACACTTGGTTTTGGAAAAAGTAGTTCTAACACAAAATAAGTATAATGTTCCTTGCACAAAAAGAGCATATTTATTTCTGCACAAATGAATTGGCTGCTCTTGCTTGAAACCCATATCCATTTTTAAAAAAACACTATATGTCATTCTAGAGGCTCACAAAGACAAACAATCAACAACTTCAGTACACAAATGAGATCTGCCTATAGTAGAGGAAGAGATTCGATAGCAAAATCAGCTGTCAGAATTTAAACCAAAACTGAAGATCCATTTCTTCTGGCAGGCCTACTCATTCAACTTTGAATTCAGCTTTGGATTTACATTCTATTGTCACTGTATTTTTATCTTTGTATCATGTGTTTGAGTGTATGTATTTTATAGTGATGTGTTATGATAAAGGTATTTTATGTTGATGTGATTGACCATGTTGTACCCCATCTAGCCATTAGGAGGCACAGGTAACAAATACATTTTTAATAATCATCATCACAATCCAAAGAATCTGTGTCTGACTTAAATTGGTGCCTGACTGTCATTAATAAAAACTGGATAAGAGCAAAACAATTGAAACTTAATCCAGACAAGACAGAGATACTCCTGATCAGTTAAAAGGCAGTTCAGTGAATAAGGATGGATGGATTCAAACTCCCTATGAAGACACGAGCTCACATCTTGGATGCGCTTCTGAATCAGCCCTCAGCCTAGAAGCGTAGGTTTTAGCCATAGTTAGGAGTGCATTTGCACACTTAAGGCCATCTGAAAAGAAAAGTAGGATATAAATCTATTAAATAAATAAATAAATATTGCACTAGCTGCATCCAGCCATTGAGACATCTGACTTGTATATAAACCCCTTTGTTACATTCAGTTGGGGTACTGTAACATGTTCTACATGGAGTTGCCTTTCAAAAGTATTACTTCAGCTGATCAAAGGAACAGCAGCCAGATAGATAACTACAGAAAACACACAACTCTTTTCTTACAACAAATACACAAGTACTGGTACATTTCTGGGAACAATTCAAAGTACTGGCCTTGGCCTATAATGCAGTGTACAACTCAATTCAAGGTTATTTGAAGGAACATATTCTCCCTTTTGAACCTATCCATACTGTCTGGGGATCTTCTCCCTATCCCACCACCCTCATACATACACCTGGTGGAAACATAAGAGAGAATGTTCTAGGTGGCTGACACCAGGTTCTAGAACTCCTTTCACAGAGTGGTTATATTGGCAATCTCTCTACTATCTTTCTGTAAACAATTAAAGAAGTTTCTATTTCAACAGGCATTTAAAAAACTGATTGTTTATTTTAATGTTTCCATTTTAAATGATTTTAATTGTTTTCATAGTTGGATCATTTGTTCACTTTTGTATTTTAGTAATTTTAACTATTTTTTTAAAAAAAAACTATGGAATTTATTTATTTATCTTATCAGAAGCAAATTGAGGATGCAGTTATAATGTATTTAAAAACACAAAGTTAAAAACTTGGTATTATACTAAATGTTCTTTGACCAGAAGCTGGCCACATGGAGTGCCTCTGGTGTCGTTGTAAGAAGGGTTTGCACATGTATAAAATAAGTAAAGCAGTAGCACCCTGTTTATTCATCTTTAAGCATCTGGTGCCAACTGAGATGTTCTTTTAGAGTAGACAATCTTATTATGCTGTATTTTTATGTGTTACATAGATTATAACTACATGACCTCACCTCTGAGGATGCTTGCCATAGATGCAGGCGAAACGTCAGGAGAAATGCCTCTAGAACATGGCCATATAGCCCGAAAAAACCCACAAGAACTGAGTGATTCCAGCCATGAAAGCCTTCGACAATACATTATTATTATTATTATTATTATTATTATTATTATTATTATTGACATACAATCTCTTCACATGGTTCTTTTAGGCCATGCCACTGCATTGGCAATCACTGGCAAAAGGGAAGGCATACAGGGTGGCTCATGGAGCCCTGCTCACCCTCCCTCTTCCTCTCATCACATAGAGAAGATGGGAGAGGATGCTTTGGCACCCTTTCCCTCCCCTCATCAGATGGCAGAAATGGCAGACCAAGCAGTGTGCTAGCAGCACACTGGCAGTTTTCCCCAAAAATCAATATCTCTATGGTCCATGAAGGCACCAAAGCATAAAGCCCCATAAAATCACGGGGCAAAGTATTTTTTTTTCCTTCTTGTGCTAAAGATAATAATAGGAAGGGAAGACTGCTTCTACAGCGTGCAATGGAGACAGCTAAAAGGAGGTTTGAAGATGGATCTGACCCCCCCCCCCCAATTTGTTTTATAGAATTGGTATTACATGGAATGTCCCTTTTAAAAGTCCTTATTACATAATATTTTTCTAAACACAGTTGCCTAAATAAGTAAATATTCAAAATATAGACCTCTATCTCCTTCTTTTCTACACTTCTTCTTTCTCCACTTTTCAAATCTCCAAACATTATTACTTGCTGATATTTAAAATAACCTTTGCAATGAAGATGACTGGTACAATCTGCCAAGAGCAACCAAAGAACTAGTACGTCTACATGACAATCATAACCACATGTATATTGGGAGAATACCTAAGTGAACAGAAAGTGTTTTGAGTTGTGTGTTCATTTTTTTTAAAAAACCCTCCAAAACTGAATGCAGTAAAAAGATTTTATGAATACAGTGCATTTTTTTATTAAGGAACAGTGTAAGGTTCAAAGCTGAATAAGCTTAACCTTCAAACAGTTTTAAAAGATTGCAGTTGAATATGGCATGCCTTTTGTGCTTCATCAAATTCTATGCTGTAGTAATTTTTCAAAGAGTCTATTGGGACATTTGTGTTAAAACTGATATGGACCAATAGATAAGAAAATCTGATTACAACTGAGGGACCCATTGTGTTCCAGATGTTATGGGGGCACAACAAAAGGCATCTTCATAAAACTAATACACATTTTGAATAATAAAAAAGAATATGTACAAATGACTGTCTGAAATCGATGCATATTGATTGCTTTATCTTATAGCACTTTTCCTCTTCTTTGGGAGTGATCTACCCTTGGGTGTAATAGAAAATACTCTTACACCAACACTTTGCGTATGATACAACTGGCAGTTTGACCCATTTGTCAACATGGGATGACCTTTGCCTCAGGATGAAAAATGACTTAAGCTGTTACTAAGATAGCATTAATTCCAGCAGCATTAGCACGCCAACTCAACAAATTCATCCTCAGTGTTTCCTTCTTACTCAAGCATACAGTTGGTTATGTTTTATGTCAAATTAACTAAAAAGTCAACTTTAAGCCAGTGAAGCTGAATGCCTGAAATTAACCAGATGAAATCCAAATATCTCATTTCAAGTGCTTTGAGTAGTGATCGACAAGAAGAGAAAAAAGTTTGGTGGGGTTTAATCAATCATTTGTACACCATGAAAAGTTGTTGACCAGGTTTTTTGCAAAATAATTTATGGCACACTGAAAATGAGATTTTTTTTTTAAAAAAAAAAAAACCCCACAGAATCAGTGTTGCTACTACTTCCAAATCCATCGTACTGGTTATCATGTTGTAAAAATGTTTTAAAGTGGAAGATCCTACCTAATTGTCTCATTTTTTGCTTGACTCTGCAGATCACATTTTATGAAGCTTAAAGAGCAATATTTCCCTGAAAGAGACTTTTCCTTTTATGCTCTCCCAGTTTCTAATATGTTGATTTAACTCATTCCTTAATACACATCTGCTTCCAGATTGCTAAAATTAGTTCTCCAAATGTCTATACCTGGTTACTTTCCATTCTGTAGTCTAGGGACCTCCTCACAGAGCCCTTTTGGGCCATGCCATTATACCGACAATCAGTGGTGAAATGGAAGCTGCGTGGGGCAGCTTGTGGTACCCCGTGTGCCCTAGCTCCTTCTCCCATCACAGGGGAGAATATGTTGGCACCCTGTCCCCATCAGATGGGAGAAAGGGTGGCAATAAACAGCAATGTTCGTTGTCCCACTGCCCTTTTCCCCATTTTATGGGGAAAGGGGGAGGAAAGTGTGGGTAGCTCCATTGGAGCTACTCAAACTACACTTTCCTCCCCATAGTGGTGGATGAAGCAACTTCCGGCACTTTTAACCAACTTTGGGAGGAATGTGGGCTGCGCCTACCATGCATCATGTGATGGTGAATGGCAGGCCCCAGTCTTGTCATGCAACAAAATGGCAAAACAGGGGGAAAGTGCCCCGTGTGAAAAGGTAATAAATGTACAACACTAACCTATTCTCTACCACTGAATTTTAATACATTTTTGTGAATATTCTGATGTATGTCTGGGTCTAACTATGGTATTCATTAAGCAGTGACCTTTTGTTTAGATTTTTTGGCTGACTTCAGTGTTAATAGGTTGAAGGATGAGGTGGCTCATGAATCCAGTGTGTAGAAATAATGATAGATTACTTATTTTGAATTCTACAAATGCAGCATGGTGGAGCTACCTAGGAGACTCTTGAAATGAACCACTCTTACAGCTGGAAATGTTATTGATTACACCAAGGGAACACATTTTAATCATTTTTACAACACTATACAGCCTGAAGTAGCAAAATCCATTAAATAAGTATTATAAACTTTGTTTTTAACTAGATCTTAAATTGTCTCTTGATGTGCAGCATTCTGGACAATCAATGACTGTTAGTAAAATATATTAAAATATATTAAAATCAACATGGAAATGACAACTGGAACGGAATGTAGACTACGAGATTGGTTATGATTCTATGTCAAGACGAAGCGGATTATTTTAGTGTAATTAGATGATAGTGTACTAGTGATAGGTTGTTTTGTTGTTGTAGTTTATTGTGAAATGTGTTTTTACATGTTGTACACCACCGCGAGTCGCCCTAGGGCTGAGAGCGGCGGTTAACAAATGCAGCAAATAAATAAATAAATAAATAAATAAATAAATAAATAAATAAACATGTTTGATTTTAATTGCTTATATTTCAGAACTGTCAGGGATTTTCTGCAACCTTAACAGAGTCCTGGAAGCTTTCCCTGCAGCACCAGATAGAGTCCAAGCTCCCCTCCTTATAGTTGTGGCAGGAACACCAGACTCCAGATGCTCATTCCAAACACAGGAAGGCTTTATATATTTAGCAATATATACAAGATATTGACAACTCACAGCTATCACCAAACTCTCCAACCAATCCTCCTAACTCCAAACTCACTCCTCGGCATATGGGAGGTGCTTCCCTTTTATATCCTCCTGCAGTGCAGCAGTGACCACCTGCTTGCTGCATGGGCAATCAGCACTTTACAGATGGTGGCTAGGTCTCAGGTTTTTGTACATTTACCATCCAAGATACTAGAGTATGACACAAACTCTACAGAACACTTGTTCATAAAGCCAAACTGCATTCTCAAAGAAAGGAGTTACATCCCACCCTCCGTTTAACTAACCCTCATTTCATTTGTCTGTCTTCTTTTTTGTTGTCATTCTTGTGCACAGTTCTTTTTCTCCTACAGTTTTCTTTCTGTGCTTTCAATCCTTATTAGTTAAATGTTCCCTTGGCAATAAATCAACTTTAATAAAGAAGGTGGGTCATTTGAAGCAGTTGGCTTAAATTTGCAGGCCCGAAGGCTTTAGGAAGGGGAGTATGCTATGTGTATAATAATGTTCACAGACACCTAATCATAGCATGAAAGCTTTTGGCAATGGCAATACAACCATTCACATCAAGTTTTCATATTAATTTCCAGGTCTTATAATTTTCACACCTAGGACTTTACATAAAGTATTTCCATAAAACTATGAAGTATCATTATTTTAATACTGAAGATAACTTTAGACATTTAAAATTACTCCCTATTAATGCACTGAGCAGTAAATTCATATGTTATAAAGTAAGAGGAATGCCCAGGACTCAATTCAAAGTGCAGGTTATCACCTATAAAGCCCTATACGGTTCGGGTCCAACCTATCTTCAAGACCGCATCTCCTTCTATGAACCGGCGCAGGCTCGAAGATCTGCCAGCGAGGCCCTCCTCTCGGTCCTGCCTCCGTCTCAAGTGTGGTTGGTAGGGACGAGAGACAGGGCCTTCTTGGTGATGGCCCCCTGGTTTTGGAATTCCCTCCCTAGAGAGATTAGATAAGTCCCCACTCTTCAAAAAATAAAACTGAACACATGACTCTTCAAACAGGCCTTTGACTTTGTTTAGGAATTTTTAATGATTCTACCCGTGGTGGTGCATAGTGGGACAGATGGTCACCCATGGGGGGCGGGGGTGAACACTGAGCTAAATCCTGTATCCAGTTCAGAGTCAATGAAAAAGAGTCTTGGAGAGAGTAACAGGATTTGCTAAAAGGGTGGACAGCTGGGAAAGTGCCTGCACTATTTCCACCATTATGCCATTAAACTGAAAATTCTCCTGTAGGCATACACCCAAGAAAGAAAATTGCTAGTTTCTTCATTCGTCTGCCACTTCCCACTGACTTTTGCCTGAAAACCTCCACACATCTGTGATTTATGTTCAGTTCCTCAGATATATTCTTTTTTCTTATTTGTTGTAAATCACAATTGTCATCATAAAGCTTGTCGATGTCAATCTCAATCTGGAGTACCACAGCAAAGAGCCTGTAAATCTGCCCATTTCACATCATTGTGAAATGAACACACTACCATTTGTTTTATAAATGTGATGTTTCCACATCACACTATTTCTCCAGGTATTTCAGTGTTCTCCCATTATATTTTCACTTTGCTCTCTTTTGTTGTCAGCTGTACATGCTATAAACTGTTATTTCACAAAATTTGATCTCTTCAGTTTTGGAGGCTTTCCATGTCACACTGAGTACAGTAGAGCAGTTTTAGTTTTTGATAAGCTGTCTTTTGTGTTCCAAAATTCATAGAGGCATGGTCAACAACAAAGAAGACACCCTGTAGCTGTAGAATATTGGTTACAACAGTATTATTTATCTCAGTATCTCTATTAATGACAATCAATCCATGATTCGTTGCCTCTAAAACAGAAAAGTAATGGATCATTAAAAGGAAGAAGTTTTATGTCTCTTGTTTATGGCATCATATCATCCCCCACTATCACCACCATTGGCAATATACATTAATTCTTGATGAATACTTATTTAAACCTACTTTCAGATATTCTTGAAATAAATCTCTGTGAAAGAAATATTTTTTATGCTATTGTCATTTTCCTGAAATATTTTAAACAGTGGAACACTACAACCTGGAAGAAAATTAGTGTGAGGCATTAAGAATGTGGAGCAGGTAAAATATGCTTGATTTTCTCATTCCTCCCTGGTCTCTAGCATGATATTTATCATGCTGAGGAAAATGGCAAGATAAATAGAAGGAAATAAACAGAAATATCATGCTAATTTCATGCTCCATTAGAACTATGGAGAAAAGTCTATGTTTATTAAATGAAAATGGATGGAAAAAGTCATTTTAAATATTAAAAACCTTGGTCTCTAAAGAAAAAATACAAATGGTAGAATTAACTGCCTGGATTATGCCTTTCGACATAATATTGTATTCCTAAAATGTCACTAGTAAAGGTAACAGTTACTTTAGGCCCACATTTCGATTTATGAATTGTTCAGTAAACAGAATTTATTTGATCTCTGTTCTTTCTTTTATTTTCTTTTTGTAAAAAAAAAATCCCTGTAAATTTCAAATAGCTGAAATTTGGTTAAATTTGTTACAACAATTCAGATTAGAAGGCCTCAAAATTAGATTTAAATATGGTTCTGAGTTGCTGAATGTTCTCGTCCCACTGTAGAAGGAAAATTGGTTTAGAAATTAATATATTAGAACAGTGGTTCTCAAACAGTCAGTCCCCACAACTCCCAGAAATCATAACAGCTGATAAAGTGACTTGGATTTCTGGGAGTTATAGGTCAAAATACCTGGGGACCCACAGGTTGAGAACCACTGTATTAGAGACAAGATTAGGCTTGAACACATCTATATGATCTTATGTGAGTTCTTCAGGGAAGCTCTTCATCCATTGACTTCCCAAACAAATTTGGTGGTTAGAAGACTGGAAGCTTTTTTGGTGGTTGTAGCCAAAGGCAGCAAGTGAAAACTTGCCTGTTCCTGCAAGTTTTCAGAAACTGACTGCCATTGACTTTTAAATGGTTGTATTGTTTTGTTATTTTGTGTAGTCTTATCTTTTAACCATTATACTGGCTATAATTGGAAAGACTCTTCCCAAGTCAGCTCATGTTTTAAGATCTGCAGGAAAGGGGTTTTCTTGGTTCCATTTCCTTCATAGACATGGACACAGGAAGCAGACTTCTTGGTGGTTGCTTTCAGGATGTTGGCCTCCCTTCCAAGGCAGGTCTAGTACTACTTACCCTCTCTGCTCTTTTTCTGTTGGTGGGAGAATGTATTTTTATTCAGCTAGACCTTTGACATTTAAATTATGTAACATAGCAGGTGTGAAGCTGTGTGCCTTAAGTTCATCCTTTTTATCAGTAATCATGTTGTAAATGTGCTACCTATCACTTTTTAACTATTTTTAACAATGATGTAACAATAGTTTTCAAATAATTCTTTTTTTCTTAATCTTCGTTTTAAATTGCTGTGAACGATCTTGGATCTTGGATCTTATTCCAGGAGAAAACTGAGGTATAAATTCAATTAATTAATAATTTGTTAAAGTTACACATTAATCTTTTAAAAAAACAATTATTTTTCTACTGTTTTGTATATGTTTAATCTGTTTGTTTTTTAAATATTCTATAAGATGTCTTGAGTCTCAATATTGTTGAAAAGACAGGCTTTACTGAATAAAATAAATAATTATGTATACCAAGTAGGCTTTCATGCACAGAAAGATCTGAAAATAATTGACTTCATGGGATTTTCAAACCATTGCTATGAGTAACCACTAGAGGTGTGTGTGTGTTGCAGATCTAATTGGAAGTCATATCTGATTCGTTAAATTTTTGCATACGAAGCTATTTCCGAAGCATGCAGGAAGGAAGGGGGGGGGGGGTAGAAATTGAATAACTTATCCATTTTTTCATAAATGTTCTGTAACATTTGGATGTCTCCCAAGGTCAGTCTAATTTTCACTATAACTATTAAGCAACTTTGGTAAAGCCAAGATAACATAAAGTGCTTTTTAAATCTAATTCCTTTGCCCACCCCCCACCCCCCATCTTCGCCAGCACCTCCATAAGATAGGGACCTGTTGGCGTGACTAATCACAGCCATCTTAATTGTAGTTTGGAAAGACCAGGCACCCAATGTTAGAGAATTGCAAAAGGCACTGCCATCAACTACATTTCCCAAAATGTTGCTTAGGACTCAAAAGAGGCTGAAGGACCCAAGTGAGAGCTGGCCTCATCAGTCACCATTTAGAGTTAGTCTAAATAAAATAAATATCTACACAAAGGACTGAAGTAAGTAAGTAATAGTATCTGTGCTAAGTTGAAGTTTTGTGGTTGTGTATCATAAAGACCGACGGACATTCAAGGGGATTGCTGTTGTCACCTTTTGGGAGGTATAAATTGTTTTGGTCTAAACTTCTTAAAATTCCCAAAAATCTGTAGATGTGTGAATCTTTCCAAAACTTCCAGAGATTTATGCCCTCATCATCTTGTGCACTATATATAAAATTCAAGTAGATAGCTCTTGTAGTTCTTTTTTAAAAATCTTGTTTATGAAACTTTTGAAAATTCGCCAAAATTCCATAGATAAGTTAAATGCTCTGAAATTTGGTGAGCTAACTGTGGTAAATGTGTTCTACCACTGTAGTGAGTTTCATCAGGATAGCTAAAAAGTCATGGCAAGAGAAGCCCCTCAAGTTTCCCTACTGACAGTGATGTTTTCCCTATTACGCAACTAACAAAGTACTTACGAAGATTTGTAAGTTTCATTAGAGTTCCAAAATGTTTACCCCCAAAATTTGGAAAGAACTTTAGAAATGAAGCGTCAGCACCCCCTAGTTCTGAACACAGTTTAGAACCATTTTTAATGGATCACACATGCCCAGTAACCTCCCCTTGCAGAAGTGACTTGTGCACTACAAAAATGAAGGTTATTTTTAAAGAAATACATAGATTATGAACATACAGAACTGATTACAAAGAACAAAGTTCCAAAAAATATATATTTTTAAACACTTAAAAAAATTTTGTTCTATTCACGACATCCAACATTTAAAGGTTTACTAAAAGCTGAGTCATTTTTAGCTCATTCAACTATTAAAATGTTTTCAGTGGAACCTGGAAGGAAGCCAGACTTTTTGGTAGTTGTTTCTATAACATAGTAACTGTGCTCTATATTTTCAAAAATAAGATCACATTGCTATTTTTTTCTGTCAAGTGAAATTCAAATGGAAAAAACTGAAGAATTTTCAAAGCACGTTATATATCTCCAGCCAAGAAATAAGCCCACTAACGCAGGGATTTGTAGATGAAACGCAGAATGCTATTTCAGTTAGAATGTCACAAGCTGTACTTTTCAGAAAAGCAGATTGTCAGCTACTAACGATCTGATCCAGCATGTAAATAAGGCAAACATCCCCCTCCCCAAAAATAATCCCCATACCACTTCAGTTTACAATTATTTGAGTCACAATCATTTCAACTGAAGGAACTGAATGGCCTTTCATTAGGGTTTCTGTGAGCTGTAAACTGGTCATTCTAATACTTGTCTAAAGGAAAACTCTTCCATAACAGATCAAAAGTTTTAAATTATTCTGGTTGGGCTTTTATCATGTGAGAATGGTTTGTACATTTCATGAAGAGAACATAGCAAATGTGGCTGAACAGTGTAGGCATCAGATAAAGAGGAGGTGGAAGAAAAGTATTTGCTGCTGTTTATTTTGCCTCCAAATCCAAGTAGATCAGATTCCACAGAACCCTTGAAATCTTGATTAAGAAACATTCTTACTCAAGCCATCTCCACTCATCTTCCATTGCTTGAGAGTTCTATTAATAGAGTAACTTCCGTCTCATTATGTCTCTTCAATGCTTTGACTTTGCTGGCAAGTATTGATCTGTAGAATGCTTTATCCAAGGGCAACAGCATCCTTAATTGCAAAGTGATCTGCAGAACAATTAGAGACCTCCAAGTTTGGTACAAACAGATGAATGGAACTGTCTACCTAAGCAGACATAGAGCCGATTGTTGATTAACTCAGCTGTGTCGATCACAATTGTCTGCCACATCTCTCTGTTTCCTCTCTTTTTTCCATCCTATACATGGCCATAGCAGGCTAGACAATTTTATGAGGCCTAAATACCCTGAAGCAATAAGATCCTGTTCAATCATTCAAGCTAAGCAGGGTAAGACATGGTTAGTACTAAGATAAGACATTGCTGATAAGGGAAGGCAATGGCAAATTATTTGTTTAAGAAAACAATGAAATTAGTGGGATCACTATAAGTCAACAGAGAACGTGAAGACACACACACACAAACACACACTTTAAATTCTTTCCTTGAATTCTCTGTACTCTTTGACCTATATAATGATGATGATGGTGGTGGTGGTGATGATGATGATGATGATGATGATGATACTTTTTATCTGACAGAGGTTTAGAACACAATTCTCCTGACCTCATGATCGTGGAAAAAAAACAAGGTATGGATAGTCTAATTTGCAATTCCAGGTAACAGCAACTAGAAAAGCTTACACAATATGAGGATTTAAAGACAGAACTGGCACAAGCCAGTAAAAGTGGTCTCAGTGATGATCTTAAAAACAATTGACATGGACAAAATTACCATTTGTCAGCTGCAAGCCACCCTACTCAGATCTGCACACATTATTCACCGATGCATCACACAGTCCTAGACACTTGGGAAGTGTCCGATATGTGATCGAATACAAAAGCCAGAATAGTGATTTTGTTGGCTGTGTATTACTCTTGTTGTGTATGAAATAATAATACTTTATTTATATTCTGCCCTCTCTCCTCTCCATGGAGATAACAATATCGTATTGTTAGTCCTATTTAGCAGACAATTCAGCAAACAGCACTTATTTGATGAATCTGGTATTTTTTATGTGAGTTCAGAGTTTTAAAAGGGTAAATTCTTTGAGAACAGTTGCAAAGAAACATTTCACATTTTCACTGATTTGAAGAAAAAAAAACAAGTAAAGGAAGGATATGAACTTTGATGACACAAGAGACTTGTGTAGTCCAGAGATAGACAGACAGACAGACGGATAGATATCTGTGTTAGAAAGAAGGCAGGCAGCATTAGCCTAATCAACTTGCAAAGCAATCCCGTGCATATTTATAGAAGAGCATAGCCTGCCAAACTCAATTTTATGTCTGTATATTTGGAGACCACAACTCTCCACCAGCATAAGTGCACAACTTGGGTGGGGGGGTTAACATACTTTTCTTTTGCACACACTTCCTTTCCAGTTGTGAAATAGCATTCATAGATGGCATGATTCTGGTTGTGTTTCTGCTTCCTAAGGTGCTGCTTGGCTGTAGAATGTATTGCCTTTGTAACTTGAGAAAAATGGAGCAGCCTCCATCCCCAGTATAAAGATGCTGTTGTTGCTGCTTCCTTGTGCAACAAGTGAGTGCATTCTTGCAACTGAACACTCCTGGCCATTGTTGAAGAACCAAAGCATGCCTTAGAGTACACTAACTAAACAGCAGTTATACCGGTGCATGTCAAGAACAAGATCTTACCTATATTGGGCTATTGCCAATGGGATTAAGGAGGAACCAAAACTAATAACTTTTGCAATAATGTGTTGATGAAGATCAGCACAGAAGAAAAGAAAAACACTGAAGAAAACTAGTGCAGAAGGTAAATGTGTTAAGTTCATGAGTAAGGGCTTGTCTACACATGTGTTAAAACCCAGTGTGGATCAGAAGTCATTCCTGGATATGCAAACAATGTGCAGGGGCTTCTTGTCCTTAACTGGGGTCAGGCCCGTAGCCAGGATTTCGATTCGGGGGGGGGGGGGCTGAGTTTGTTTTGGGAGGGGCTGAGTCTGAGTGAAAGAGAGTCTACCCTAGCAAACCTTTTGTATCGTTACCCCAATACTCCCATGCATATGGGATAGAGTATAGTGATCAGATCATGATATAAATAAACATAGCAGTTTAAATAATGCACCAGTAAGGTCTTTTCGTGAACCACCATGAGAATTTCAGGGGGGGGGGGCTGAAGCCCCTCAAGCCCCCCCCCCCCCTCGGCTACATGCTTGAATGGATTCAGCTGGTTTAAGACCATGTTAAGGTGTATAGAGAAGAATCCAGACCCATGCTGCTCTCTGTTATTATAGTGGACATCAACAAAAGTATCTACTCTACTAGAGAGAAGTTGGGGAGGATGGTGACAGAAATGAAAAGATGACAGTCTAGATGGACTGAACTTGTTTTGAAACTCCATCTCACCACTGCTTCACGAGAGACAAGTATGTGGCTGCCTCTGAGGTAAGGTTAGAGTATTGTTAGTTTGACCAACATCAGAGTATTTGGTAGGTATATATAAGTCCTAAGTCTCACATTGAAAAAGAGCATGACGACTTTGTCAGCAAAGAACAACTAGCCCAAAAATATATAGAGAGAAATCTTACCATTTCATTTTATTTGCGTTTCTTGTAATCACACCAGCATTTTCAAACCAAATTCTATATAGAGTTGTGAGACTTCATTTTTTTTCTGCATGAGAATATTAACTCCCTTCCAAGTCAGAGTTTATTTATATTTTTAAAATCTCGTTTAATGCAAATTTTCTTATATGCCCCTACCTAAAAGCAAGGACTTTGCACACAGTGCAGATGTTTTATTCTATAAAGCACCTTATTTTTCAGCAGTAGAGCTCTCATTCCTCTTTCTGTCTAAAAATAGTGTGTAATAATAGCACATTTCCAACCCAAATCCTTCTTTCAAGTTAATGGTGCCATTGACTTTATGACAAGGGTCAGGTGACGTGATAGGTTAGTAAACCAGCCATCCTCATTTGAAAACTTGACTTCAAAAACACTTTGCAGTCCATCTAAAAATGAGTTCAGTGCTTTCACCCTAATCCTCAATTATATAAGGAAACAACATAGCAGAATAATATTTTTTTTAAAAAAAATCTCTTGAAAAATAGCTAACACTTGGCTATTTCCCAATTTAATTTTCCTGCACGTATTCCATTGCCTTCCATTTGGCTAAAAACATGCTGTGATCTTAATGTAGGTCACAAGAAAGGCAACAAACAGTTTCCAGCAGTAGCATAAGCTGATGTCTGTGCAGTTGTACAGAAGTCCCTGGAGCTGTATCAATTGAGACTCCAGTCCTTGAAAAAGAAAAATTGACAGCTTTCCTCTCTGACCATCAAAACTGCTTTTACCCTTATCTTCTCTTTCATTTCCTATATAGTACGTGGATTCCGTTGATTAGATAATCTCATATATGCCCAGATACTTAAATGGCCATGAGGAAAATGCCAATAATTATTCTGCTCATTATTGCAACAGATAAAAGGAAGTACACAATGACATTGTTTATGAAGTATGTAACTCATAACTGATGGCTTCCAACTTAGATGCCTTCAAAACAGAAGGAGATTATCAATGGCTTCTCATAATGACAGCTACATACTATCCACAGAAGCAGAAGGAACGGGCTCCTGAATACCAATTTCTGGGAGAAGACAGTAGTCTTTATTTCCGGTATGAAGTTTTTCATAAATGTGATATAGAATCTAGATGCTGGATAAAATAATCTTCAGTTATGCCACTGTCTATAGAAAGAAGATTGAGATCCCACACACACACCCACACACACCAATTGTTCTTGTACTTCATCTTTAACATGAACCACTGCCACTATCAAAAACTTCTTTACTCTGCATTTGTTTGTTTACTATGGAACATGGCTCACTATCGGTACCAAAATATGTATGTGGGAACCCTTCATATGAGAGGAGGTGTTGCCCTTTCCCATACCAACCAAATGAGAAAATGGGAAGAATTATTAGCAAGTTTAATACACATAATTGCACAACTTTGTTTTGAAGTCATGGGCATCTAGTCTAGGTTTCAGTCTGAGGAAAATGTGGGGATAGATTTCTACATAGGATTGTGACAGCTCTTTTGTATTCACACATTACTAGTGATTCAGACATTTCTCAGTCTCTCAACTCCAACTTTTTAAACTTCAAATATGTTTTAATGGTTTTTAACTGTGAATTGTTTAATACTTTTATATTTAATTCTGTTTTAATGTTTGCATTTTTGCATTTTTGTATATTTTAAATTGTATGCTAATGATTTTATGTTAAGTTGCTTCGTGTCTCCTTCAGGAGAGATAAAGCGGGGTTTAAATAAATGTAACAACAACAACAACAACAACAACAACAACACAACAACTTATATTGCCTCTCAATCGTATTATCATTCTCCCCTCTCCAACAAATCATTGGAATTTCTTAAAATTTTATTTATGAATTTAATTTGTATGCCACCTCTCTCTTTATACAGGCTACAAGAAAATTTGTATTTAAAAAGTGTTGCCTTGATTTTGCAAAACCTGGGCACGTTTATTGATTATCAGGGATTTTCTTGGGAGGGAGGGGGGAGGGAACGACTCTCAATACCAGTGTCACCATAAATGGCAAACTATTGCTTTCAGCAATGTAATTCCCCCCCCCCCCCCACACACACACACATACATATCTTAGTGCAATGGTGTGTGGAGGGGGATCAATTTTCTGGCCTCTGTAGGTTGGGAATTTGGCATCACCCCTGTGTATCAAACAATTTAGGGGCTGGGGAAAAATTACTGTCCTTGGGGCTGGTCTCTGGGTCTTTGTCCTCTCCAGAAACCACATGGCTTTGGAGCTTATCCTCTGATCAACCTTGAGTTTCATAAATTTCTCTTGGGGGCTACAATGTTTTTGGCCTGGGGAGGCCGTGTGTGTGTGTGTGTGTGTGTTATGAGAGCTACTCTTCCAGCTGCTCCCCTTTTAGTTTTGCTAAACACAAAAAATAATTTAATTTATTAATAACAATTAATCAAGTTGTATTTATTTCATTCCATACCTTGTATCTGGTGTCATTATTTTTGGTATTTCAATAATTAAGCCTATGAATCTAGAGTGTGTTTATACGAGTATCAAAAAGACTGAAGCTCTGGTTCCCAGTCTCATATACAGGCTTGCTTTGCATTTCACCCAACACAAATATGGAAAGCTTTTCTCATCCAGAACAGCTGTTCTGAAAATCATTCCTCTTTGCTAGCCCAGACAGCAGGAAAGGTGTCCAATGAAGCCCCTTGCTTTCTGTATGTTCATAAGGTATTGTGGAAATTCTGTGACAGTTCAAAAATTGAAATTGTATTGAATTAAGCATGAAAATGAAGAATGCCTTTTGTGCTGTCATCAGTAAAAAGTGCATTTTATAGGAAAACCAATTTTAAAATCTTAACAAAATTTTCCTTGAACAGAAGAGTGTTGTATTGAAAGGTCTTATCAGAAGAGAAGCCAGAAAAAAAGAAATAATAATAATGATAAAAAGAGAAACCAGAAGTTTTTTACAGTTGGATTGGAAAATACTGAATCTTTTTGGCTCCAAGGTATCACAGTCAACAGTTATTACGATATACCATGGAAAGAGAAGAAAACAGTTGCTAATACTGCCCTAAAGAGTGCCATAATGTTCATTAATGGCCTTTAATGTGAATAAGTTTAATGCATCATTAAAGAGTATGATGCTAGTACTTTATATGAAGACAATTTAAATAGATTGCTAGAGACTTCAGTGACTTAATATGAGAAAACACTTTCCTATTGTAAAGCATTTTAAGGCTGCATTTCTAAAAATGTTTACATTAGACTCTCAATGGAATTTGAGCATCTGAACTCAGAATGTTTAAGGTTGAACTATATATCTTCAAAAGTGATGTCTGGTCTTTTCGTAACCCATATTCCACATGATATCTTGAGTTAAAAGTTTAATTTGTTCTGCGACTGAGCTCTTCAAACTGAGTTTTCCCATTGAAATGCTATTAATATGTTCCAGCCCCACAAAACCTCCCCCTCCCATTTTGTTATGTTTTTAAATAAGAAAATGTACTTTATAAATAATAAATAATGTATAAATGCACATTCACATGGAACAATAAAAATCAATTTTGAAATGGTAGAAGCACAAAGCTGTGGCAAGGAAGCACAAAGCACAAAGTGAAGAGGCAGAAGCATCATTTTCGTTATACTCTACTCAACCCAGCCTCCCTCCCTCTCTTGCTCTCTCTCTCCCCCTCTCTTTCTTCATTAAGCCAATCATTCCAGGAATAAAACCACACAAAATCAAGTAACACAAAGTTCCTCAAAGTGGAAAAGAGCAAAGTGGACAACAATCTCCCAAAGCAAACAAGAGCATGAGGCCCAGAGGCTGCTCCCTTGAAGCCCTAAAGCCCTGTAGTCTCATGCTAGTGTTCCCTCTGGCACTAGCTCTTAATTTTATTTATTTTTTCATATACTTGTACCCTGCCCTTCTTACCCCTGAGGGGGGACTCAGGGCAGCCTCACAGCAAACACCATTTGGTGCCATCATAATGATAAGAATAATCAGCAAATACATTAAAACAAAACATTAAACAGTTGTTAAAACACGCCAATTAAAATCTGGGTCCGGGTCAATTCAAACTCAAAATGCTGCTCTTATGTCAAAGCAAAACCTGTGTCATGTGATGGCTCTTAACTCAAAACATTTCTAAGTTTGGACGCTCTTAAGTCAAAGTTCTACTATATGCCCAAATTTTCTACATATACAGGCAGTCCTCAAGTTATGAACCAGATAGGTTCTGTACAAGTTTTGTTTCCATTAACTTGTAATTACAATGGTTAATTCATATTACATACACTGAGCATTCTTCAGATAATTTAAGAGAACCTGCAGAGGAATTTGTTTATTGTGCATGTGGAAATCCCTAATTGCACTAGGGCATCCTAGCATTTAAATCTGTCTTCTTCAAATACTTTCTCTAATTCACCTTAGGAACACATGGAGAAAGCAATCAGTTTCCACAGATACAATAACATGGATGGCAGTAGGTTAACTCAACAAGCCCATGAAAGTGTACCAATATGAAATGAAGCTTCTGAACATCATGCCAGCATGATCAGCACAGACAGTAAAAATATTGCTAAGAAGTGCATCTCCTATTAATCCTCTGAAAACATGTGAAGAATTTCTTGCTGAAAGTCATTGTTTTACATTATTCTTCCTTTCTCACACCCTCCTTCCTCCTGGCAGCAAGAAGGAAGGTGTGCAGTTCAATGGTAAAGAACATCATTTGTGTGCAGAAATCCCTGGGGTCACTATCTGGCAATTTTAGCTAAAATAATCATATAGCTGGTGATGGAATGACCCTTGGCTGAGATCCTGGATTGCACCTGGCAATTAAATTAGGCAAGGCAGGGCTAGATGTTCAGATATAGCCTGCTGTAGTGTAGTGTTTTCTATTTTCTAATGCAAGTATCCCACCCAAAGCATCAGTTGAGGAATATGAAGCTGCAGTGGAGAAACTGGTACTCTAACACTTTTTCCAGTGAAAAATTGTGCAGTTTTTTCACATTTGACAGGGGTTTTTTTTTGTTTGTTTGTTTGTTTTGCAAAAATCTGACGATGATGACAAAAAATTATTATCTGCCTTTCCTTGTGACTTGAGGTGAATTTTGAACTTGGCTGAACTATGTCAAAAACCTCAACTTCTCAAAAAATGACTGTGCTGTTTTTATGTCTAAACAACATTTATAGAGATGTTTCTTATTTTGGAGAACTTTTGTTTCTGGAATTACTGTTTCTCTGTGACTGCTCAGTTTTATCATTTCTCAGGGTGTAAACTGCTAGACATTGAGATATTTCAAAATTATTCTTGAGCAAAAGAAAAATAGTAAGTGGGACATGTATTTTCTTCACAGTAGGAGAGTTTCTGCTTCCGATCTTTCGTGACAATAACATATGGGACAATACCCTTGCAAAACAAGCAGTCCATCTAGCATAACATAATCTAACTTTATTAAAATACTGCATTATCATTTATTTCAAGGGATGACTGTCCTTAACTCCATCAAGTCTAAGTTGTATCCCAAGAGTCAAGGATTCAGCAACCTTGTTTGAAAGGGCATTCAACAAATACCCAGCACTAAACTCCCATGTTACAAACTACCCACCACTATGAACAGAGAAAAGACAGCAGTATTAATGAGAACAATTATGCAGTACGTTCCAGAAATTACAATTAATAATGTATAATCATTTGCTTAGCATTCTAAAATAGGCAAATTAAACTAAATCCAAGTGAATAATTACATTGATATAATATAAATGACTTAATTATGTTTCTACTATTATATTTCCCATCTAATAGAGTTTCTCTTGCATATATTGGTCCCTGATTGCTCTATTGTATGGAGGAGCTGGGGATATCAAATAAAAATATTAGCTTCCAGGTGAATGAAAATTTCCCAGTACCACACCTTTTCCCAACATTGTATGACAAAAAAACAAATTTAGGGTGGCCATTGGAATGACAGTTTGGCTTTATGCACCCATTATTCAGTTATATTTGTTCCTGAATAGGTCATAGTTTCCAATATTTCACAGATGTAAACTGGGACTGCCATCCTCTTTCCTCTGGTCTCAAAGCAACTACTGTGGCTGTTTCTCTTGGGAGCCATCTTTTGTCACTTCTACCTCCACCACTACCATCTCCTCCTTCCAGCACTGTTGGGATTTGTCCTTCAAAGCACTTCCAACAGATTGCCATCAAGTTTAAAAACCTCCAGACAAGGAGACTCTACCATAGTCTGAGACAGCAAGAACTAGCAGTTGTTCTTCCAAAATCCAATTGACGTACTGGGGCAGCGGTGTACACAGCAGCAGCAACTCAAGTGGCGTCATCTGAGATGTCATTGAGGCATTGCTACTTGGTGTGGTTTGTGAAGGCTTAGCTAGACTATGTGGTGGAAGTGGCAGCAGCAGTAAAAATGACAAATAGGATAGTGAGTCAACTTTTAGCAACACGTTGTTACTTAATGCACAACAGTGACTGTCACTGTGGAGGCCAAGCTTTCCTCCTTCACTGCCTCCTGTGGGCTATAAAGCTAGATCATAGTAGTTCAGGACCTGCTGTCTGTAATGTTGTTGCAGACTACACTGCCACAGCCCCCATCCACAGTGGAGGAAGCAGCCATGGAAGTAGCATGGTAAAATCATAGTAGGTAAAATCACAAAATCCATCAAGTCCAACCCCCTGACATGCATGAACATAAAATCAAAAGATTTCCAACAGATGACCATACAGCTTCTGTTGAAAAGCCTTCAGAGAGGAGACCCCATTACATTGTTCTCATTGTCAATTCTTATTGCCAGGAAGTGTTTCCTGATTTTTAGGTAGAATTTCTTTTCCTGCAGTTTAAATCAATTGTTCCATGTCTAAAGACTTCATCATATGTGTTTTCACAAGCATTCTAGGGCTCCTGCAGCACAGTTAATCCACAGAGCCCCACAGAGCCCATCACATGATGCACACCAATTTCTGGTAGGGCTCGATCGATCAACTGTGGTGCACGCATCCTATGACACTTCACCCAGAAAACCATAGGTTTCCCTTGTTCTTCAGGGAACAACGAGGCTAGTGCGGAGGGAGCCACAGGGCAATGCTTTCCCATGTGTGATTGGGAAGCATTGTTGCAGGCGAGGTAGGGTGCACAATGCCAGTATTGTCCCGATGCCCTGCAGATCCACCATAGAGGCTGGTGAACCACCCCACACACCCTCATAAGTGTGATGAAGTCCCTAGTCTCTAGAGAAGCAGAAAACAGGCTTGTTCCTCCTCAATGTGGCTATCATGTTCCTCCTCAATCTTTACCCAGCTTCTAAAGCTGTTCATCAGAGGTCTTGGCTTCCAAACCTTTCATCAGTTGGATACCCTCTACTCTGGTATCCAACATCACAGCCACTGCAGTCCATCGGCAATAACATGTTGCTACGGGCTCTTCTTCACCACTCCTCTTCTTTGTCTCTGCTACCTCCACCCAACCAAGCTGAGCCTTAATCCACCAGGCCAAAAGCAGTAACTCACCTTTGCCATAGGTGATGCTGTCTGAATTTGTGGTGCTGTTTCATGTTTTGCTCTCAGACTACATACCTTGCTAATCATCATCATCCTGGAATGGGGAGTGGGAGAATTTAGACAGGATAAAAACCTGGCTGATAAAGGAACATGGCTGTCCTGATTAAAGTGGGTCCGATATGAAGTCTGCTATGTAGAGGCATCTAGGAAATATGTCCCTCCCCAACTTCCTATGTCGACTGGGAGAGTATTCAAATAATCTGTTACCGCTTTCCAGTGAACATGGTTATAAAGCCCTACATGATTGAGATCTATGTCTTCTCAAAGCTGTCAGTGATATGGGATTTAATTCTACCAAAAATTGTTAAAACTTCTTTGAAGATTTCCCAGCATAGTATAGTACCTGCTATCCCTGCAGGTACATCTAGTGGGAAGACGGGGACATCTCAATGGCTCTGCCGAGCTTCTGAAACACCTTTCCTGAGGCCTTCCATAGTCTTTCTATTTGAATATGGAGGCTTTTATATTTCAACAAAATCAACTTTGGAAATTGAGTGCTCATGGGTAAAGGCTTTTAATAATGTGCAGTATCTATTGTATTATTTTTTTAATCAGTACAATTTTAAATTGTTTTTATTTCTATTGACAGTTTAATTATACCTATTTTAACTTGGCATGCTTCAAGTAATTCAAACATTTCACTTTATTTGTTTTGAATTTTTATAAATGGCCTTGAATAAAATATCATATTCTAATCATAAAGATGGAGCAAATATCCCTAACTCTTTCAGGGATACATAAAAGGAATCCCTGAACAGGCCTTCTGAATTGCCTTATTGCTGCTTCCCACGCTTTCCTGGAGATGCTAATTAATTATGCCAGCAATTATACTGGCAATGTCTAATCAATAGTTCAATCAAATTGACTTGACGGAGACTGAAATTATGTTCTTTTAATCTCACCCTCCCACAGTCCAGTGAACTCATTATAAAAGAAGGCAAGGTACCACTGGCAACACCATATTACATAAGTTTGGAATTTGGAAGGAATTTTTGACCCTTTAAGGCTAATAATGGCATAAGTTGGATGTACACCACCATATGCTGGTTCTCATTTTGCCTTGGTATAATTTTGCATGACAGTTTTCTCTTAGGCTTCATTATGTTAAACTTATTACTTATCTTATTATAAGAATATAAGACCTAGCTGCCTTTAATGACCCATTCTCAGTTTCCAGTAATTTCTTTTATTAAAATGTTATCTTACTTTTGTAAAGAAAATGTCCCCCAAACAGTAATTATATTCCAATACATCAGTCATGGTAGAAATACAGCTGATGTGACATTATAAATGAAAACACTAAAGTGATAGCGATTCTCTGCTGGAATCAGATCACAAGTCATATTGGCATATATCCACACAACATGGTTACAACAATTTGATCCCCTCTTGTGTTTCCTATGGCCACATTCCCCTTGTTGTTCCTCCAAAAGGTCAGACTAGGAAATTCTATATGGGTTCCAATGGTGAGGAGAAAAGTGGGATATCATTTTTATTCTTTTCTCATATTCTTCCAAGGTTTTCGTATTGGCATGTGTTTTTTGCCCCAATTATTTTATCTTTCAACATTCCTATGAAATAGATGAATTTGGGGAAAATGACTTGCCTAGTGACCAGCTATATGGCTATATCAAGAGCTTAAAGTAGTTCTCTATAGTCCTAGCCTGACACTTTAACATGAAATTAAGCTGGATTTCTCATACATAGTTGATGTTGTAATTGCTTATAGTGATTTGAAGATTGCTTCTGTACTTCTGTGTGTGATTATTTCTCTTTTTAATTTATTTAAACATCTATAAACTATGGTTGGCATTCTGTTGGTGATTTATGGTGGTGTACATCCAACTTACATAAGGAGCCCCCGGTGGCTCAGTGGGTTAAAGCACTGAGCTGCTGAGCTTGTTGATCGAAAGGACGCAGGTTCGATTCCGGGGAGCGGCGTGAGCTTCCGCTGTCAGCCCTAGCTTCTGCCAACCTAGCAGTTCGAAAACATGCAAATGTGAGTAGATCAATAGGTACCGCTCCAGCGGGAAGGTAACGGCGCTCCATGCAGTCATGCTGGCCACATGACCTTGGAGTGTCTACGGACAACGCTGGCTCTTCGGCTTAGAAATGGAGATGAGCACCGCACCCCAGAGTCAGACATGACTGGACTTAATGTCAGGGGACTACCTTTACCTTTACCTACATCCAACTTATGCCATTATTAGCCATATTTTGGTTATTGTGAGTGTTAGGATACAACACATGCCATCATCCCTCACTGCTTTATGTAGTTGTCCGTGCTCCCCCTCCCCTTCAAAGAAAACCCCTACTTTGGCTTTTGTATTTCCCCAATACAACAATCTACTAGCTGAGTGGGAGGTATACTGGTTGTATAGCTAAATACATGGGATCCCTTGAGGGTGATGTGGCCGCTCTGACTCCTACATATAGCTGGACATCTCTACATTGAGCTCAGATTGACAGTGGGGAGCCATACCCTGCTCCCCACTAACCCATAAATGACCGCATTTGGGGTCTACAGACATTAAATAGTAAATAGGTTTTATTGCCGGGCCGGGGGGGGGGGGGGGGGTTCACAGAGAAGACAGGATGTATTTTTACCATTGTAAAACTTTATGTTCTGTTTCCTAATACAGCATCTCAGCTTGATTTTCAACCTCAAAAAACCTTTAAATGACAGGCAAATGATCATAGCTTTTTAGAATGGGTGTGCTGACACAGACAATATTACAGGGATTATGAATAGCTATAATGAATATTTCAAACTGAAGCTCTGATTATTCTTTTACTGAAAACCACATTATGAATTTATCTGGCATTCAAAAAGATTGCATAAAGTGGCCAAAAATGTTTACTTCACCATTATCATATTGACAATGTTGCTTTTATCCCAACGGAAGTTAAATAATGAACAGATTCAAGCAAATGTGTGAAACATGTGCATATTTAGCATCTGTTATGTTCTTTTTTGGCAGCGTTGTTTCATGCAGGCAAATCAAGGCCAAGAGCTCGACCACCAGCTAAGAAGCAATTGCTGTGAATCAGACATTATTGACTATTGTGCATTTTAAACAACTCTGCTAATGCTCAGTGTTAAAAGATTTTTGTTTATTATAATTCTTGTTTGGCAAAGCCGCAAATCTTTAGATGTAGATATTAATATTTTTGCATTTATGCATACTTTTTTTTCATCACAGACAAATGCTCATGGTCTCTTCCAATGCACCCTTTCACTTCTTATGTAGGGATTCCAGTTCAAAGTTCTAATAACAACAGAAGGATACATAATTTCATTATAAATTGTATTAAGAACCTGCACACAACATATTGAATCTAAAAAGAAAGACAGAATCAGAAGGGAATTAGTAAGATGCTTCAACAACTTCATCAGCCTACTATGATCCTTGCTCCAGGAAAGCCAAACTCAACTAATACAACAGAAAAGGAAAATATATATCACTATAATTAAGCTGTTTAAGAGTTTCGGCATGTGGTACCAGCTGGGTTTGGTTTTCTTGAAGCAAGGATTATGATATTTTACAAAACTGGTGTGTGTGTGTGTGTGTGCGTGCGTGTGTGTATGTAAAACATAAGATGAGGGCAAACATAAGGCTTGGTTCTTTGGACCAAAGAGGCATGAATTCTTTGGGTTTTAATGGGTTTGGTTGCTGACTATCTTTTGAGGGCTTCAGAAATTTGTTGGATCTTACCATGGCCAGTTTTTTAAAGGAAAAAACTTGCTATGGTTTCTAAGGTATGATTTGAAGAGCATATTTGAACTTCTAAAAAATCTTAGAGTTGTAGTGCATTGGTGCCAGTTTACCAATACATTGATGAACTGTAGCCCTGTGATGATTAAAAAAGATTAAAAAGGAAAAAGAGGAAGAAAAAAATTAGATTAAAGAGGAAGCCACAAAAGGGTGAAAATAAAATGCTATCAAACCAGATTCATAAAGAAACCAAACAATAATAGTGGATTGAACTAAGGGCAACTTTATTAATTAATTGCCTATTTATGCTGTTTCTAGAAGATATAAGCCAAACTATTTGGGGGAGTGAAGGCTACTCAAGGGGTGTAAGCCCCCAAAGTCACTCTTGACTTCTAACTAGAGCAAACACCTCAAGTCAAGATATTAAACACATCCCCACTCCCCTGATTGCTTGACCCTCAAGGAGGGTTCAAAATTCCCATCCAACACCAAGTAGTGCCAGTAGGTGTGAACACTGAATGATAGCTCCACAAAATATCTGCCAGGAGAAACCTATTTATTTGATACCATCTGAAGCAAACTTTCCCAAACATCCATGATAGTGTAGGGTAGGCAGGAAAGAAAAACCATAAAGAGGGGGGAAAATTCCTATCTGATCCCAAAGACAACTTTGCTACACTGCAAAAGAAGGTGGGCAGATGGGCCAACTAATTGCAAAGAGGAAGATGATAGTGTGTGGCTGACTTAAGTCACCTACAGAGGCCACACACCCCTAACCCCATAGTTACAGAGCCATGCTTTTGGTCTCTCCTGGATGTCAGTAAATTGATCCACCCCACCTACATTGCTCTACAGTAGGGTGAATGTGCATGTGGCTGCTGGCCCTGGGAATTGCCAGAAAATAGCTTGGGGTGGGAAAGAGAACATTGTCGGGATATTTTGAAAATGCCAACCCCAGATATCACAAACTCCTGCCTCCTGCACCCTCTGGAAAACCCCATATACTCATCTCATCCAGCAATTCTAATACCCTGCATCATATTCCTAGATAAAAGCAACTCCAAGAAGCATTCACATTTTAACACACAGCTGTCTTTGTTGACCCCAGTACTCCTTTTTATTCCCCTCACAGATATATTTATTCCAAGCCATGGGCCCTTCTTAATAGAGCAAACGTTCAGTAGGTAAATTTTCAAGATTAAGGATCAATTTATTGGTAGTGTTGTGGTAAAGAAACTCACTCTAAAATGTTTTGACTATTTCGATTATCATATATTTTTGAAAAACTAGTGCAAACCAGCTGCTGTCTATACCTGTCTCTGTTTCTGCAAGTGTGCTTTCAGTGTGTGTGTCTGTGTGTACTTGAAAAAGACAGAAGCAGGCAAATATATATCAACAGCTGCCATGCATGATCCTTATATATGGAGGCTTTTGTCTGCAAAGAAAGAATCTTGGAGCTAGATACCTAGCAATCCAAAAACTAAAAAAAAAGTCCTAATGACAGTGCCTGGCAGCGTTACAGCTGATTGCAAGCTTAACTGATAGTGCCTCCTTTCTCCATGAGAGATTTAATTTTCTTTCAGATAGCTAGATGTGCCTGGTGTCAGGACATATAAAGTCGCTTGTCAGCACTTGGCTGCACAGAGTGATAGGAAAGCACTGAAGTATCCCATGGGAGGACAGAAAAACAATCCTGTTCACAGCAGACCCTACATCGTCTAAGCAGACCCTACATCCTCTAAGTACACCCTGTCATGCTGCCAGGTATTTGTGAGACTAAAATGGCCTTCATTTCCAGGCGTAGGATAAGGAAAGACACACATTTTAGAAAAAGGTCCCTGCCTTCCCTAAACAAGCTTTGGGCCATCTGAATGAACTCTTGTCAGATGGTCTCCAAAGATAAATTCTAGAAAGAGATCTGGCTCGGAAAAATGGTAGATCAATTAAATTCTGTTTCTTCTTCATGAAAAATGTCCGATAGTTAGATAATATCATAGTCCATAAGAACCTTTGGGTCACTACATAAAACAGAACCAGCAACTTGAAGTGTCTCTCTTACAATGCATCTAGCAGATCCAATTTAACATTTTGGTTTTGTAGAGCATGGTCATAGGCATGATATCCCAGTATTCCCATTGATTCACAGACATTTAAGAAACTAGGATTTGAAAACTTTCCTGTTGTTTAAAAACATTTGTTATTTTTGCCCCTGTGCACTTGGGATGAAAAAAAAGATTAAATATATCACCAGAGAAAAGGGAAAACTAGAGTTAAATAATTAACAGACATCTGTTGTGTGAAAGAGACACTTTCCGTCTACTTTAACAAATGAGACTCAAATGAGATGGAAAAATAGAGTTTGAGGCATTTCATACTTTTTCAGCTTTTAATGTAACACAAGATTCGAAACATTATACAACGGGAATCATGGTTGGCTTTTAGACAATGAGCCTAAGTAATTACTATTCATTATTCACTCCTGTCACCCCGCCCCATGCATCTTTGCTGGCAGTTCTGAATGTAGATGATTTATTTTGCTTACCTGTTGTAATCACTTTTAAATCAAGTCACCCAAGGGAAACCAGTACAAGAGAACAGAGTTGAGAAACTATGCAAACAGAAATTGTATACTTAGGACTTCATGAGTCGCCCGTAAGGGCTGAGAATGGCGGTCAATAAGTGCATCTAATAAATAAATAAATAAATTATACTGATATCGAGCTAGAATTTAGAGGCTCCCACTCAGGAGAGAGGAACCCTTAGATCCACCAAGGAGGATCCGGTATTCTGGCGAGCGAAAAGAAAAGAGCCAAGAATTTTCCCTGAATTTTTCCAAATAAATCTCACCAAAGTTGAAGAAAAGCCACCGAGTTGTATTTATTTCGTCCAGCTGGAACGGATGTCAAACAGCAATAGTTCGTCAGGAGAGACATACATGCAATACATTTTGGTACATTTTTATAGAAAAACAGAGCTGTCAAAGTTCAAATTGCCCACCCCCTGCCCCTCAGCCGGCATCTCCCTTTTGGGCTGTTGTCATCAGATGGAAGGGAGGCACTGCCAGTGAAGCCGTGCCTCAGCCAATCAAAGAACCAGTGCCGCTTCGGGCTCCCGACCAATGGGAGCGGAGGAGGAGGTCCTTGGGAAGAACAATGAAGTAAATGTCCAGATGATTGATTTAAAGTGACTTAATGTGTCCAAATGGCCAGCGATAAATCTATGAATAGATTCCTCAAGCTGGTCGGTTTTCTTGAAAGGTTGAGATATGCAGATAGGGCTGGCACGATCGCCCAGCCCTGGTATTTCCTGGTCACAGAGATGGGTTCAGATATGAGTTCATTGTGTTGTCTTATGTTTTCCTCAGTCCATGGAGAAATGACAAAAGAGAGGAAAGCTGGAACATCCTAGCTTCATTTGAAAGCAGGATGCCTCTTTGTTGGAAGATGACTAGTTTACCAGGTGGCTCCCCCCAAGCGGTCCTGCTCTGAGACTCAAGGGGGCCGGGTTATTGTCAAAACAGTCTTTGCTTGAAACCTTGAATCAATAGGGATAAGCCTTGGGAAATGGGCTACCCAAGGCTGATGTCATGCTGGAGGTCACAAAAAGGTGACTTTCCATATTTCATATACAAAACATACACAGAGGGGTCAGGGAGATACATAAGGAATACCGGAGTCCAGAAGAATAAGTTCATAAGCATGAAATCATACCATCCCTTAATCATTAGAAGGGAGTCCATAGGGCTTGGGGAAAAGTTCTATAAAGTTTTCAAAAATCCTTGAAAGTTTGGGAAAGTTGTCCAAAGTTGTGAAATCCAGGAAAGGCAAGCGGGAAAAGGTGTCCCAGTGTCCACAGAATCCATATGGCCATCCACCATCACTGAAGATCTAGACCCATGGAGAGAACAACAGATCCCTCCACACAAAGGACCAAGGCGACCCGCTGACATCTCAGGGATCCCATGGATTGACCGCGACAGTTTCCCAGGATCAACAGGCTCCTTGGACATCCACAAAATGGTGGCAGCGAAGCTACGTCTTTGGAAAAACTGCTGGACTCCAGGTTGGGGTTTCAGAGGTAAAAAAGGTTATTCCCGGGGCGGAAGGGGCAGTGTACTGAAACTGAGATAGCCATTAGTCTTAGAATTCTCCCAGGAGAAGAATGACACCATTTTTGAACCAATCTGTTGACTCGCGGATACAGGGGTCCGAGGGGTTTCCATATCTGCGGTTTAAGGGAACACAGTTTCAGCCTCCCTGGGATGCGAAAATCGCATCCCAGGAGAGCCGGCAGCCATCTGCAGCCCGGGAGAAGAAAGATTTATTGAGAGAGAAGTTTTGAGTCAGTAAAGGACACAAAGTAACACCATGGAGAGGGAAAGGTTACAATTAATTGGTACCTTTTATTGGGGGGATTAGTTACAATGTTTGTTGTTGTTCACTCGTTCAGTCGTCTCCGACTCTTCGTGACCTCATGGACCAGCCTACGCCAGAGCTCCCTGTCGGCCGTTACCACCCCCAGCTCCTTCAAGGTCAGTCCAGTCACTTCAAGGATGCCATCCATCCATCTTGCCCTTGGTCGGCCCCTCTTCCTTTTGCCTTCCACTTTCCCCAGCATGATTGTCTTCTCTAGGCTTTCCTGTCTCCTCATGATGTGGCCAAAGTACTTCAACTTTGTCTCTAGTATCTTTCCCTCCAGTGAGCAGTCGGGCTTTATTTCCTGGAGGATGGACTGATTGGATCTTCTCGCAGTCCAAGGCACTCTCAGCACTTTCCTCCAGCACCACAGCTCAAAAGCATCGATCTTCCTTCGCTCAGCCTTCCCTAAGGTCCAGCTCTCACATCCGTAGGTGACTACAGGGAATACCATGGCTTTGACTAGGCGGATCTTTGTTGCCAGTCTGATGTCTCTACTCTTTACTATTTTATCGAGACTGGACATTGCTCTCCTCCCAAGAAGTAAGCGTCTTCTGATTTCCTGGCCACAGTCTGCATCTGCAGTAATCTTTGCCTAGAAAAACAAAGTCTGTCACGGCCTCCACGGTTTCTCCCTCTATTTTCCAGTTGTCAATCATTCTTGTTGCCATAATCTTGGTTTTTTTGACGTTTAGCTGCAACCCGGCTTTTGCGCTTTCTTCTTTCACCTTGATTAGAAGGCTCCTCAGCTCCTCCTCGCTTTCGGCCATCAGAGTGGTGTCATCTGCATATCTGAGGTTGTTAATGTTTCTTCCAGCAATTTTCACCCCAGCTTTGCATTCATCCAGCCCCGCACATCGCATGATGTGTTCTGCATACAAGTTAAAAAGGTTGGGTGAGAGGATGCAGCCTTGCCGTACGCCTTTCCCAATCTTGAACCAGTCTGTTGTTCCGTGGTCAGTTCTGACTGTTGCGACTTGGTCCTTGTACAGATTCCTCAGGAGAGAGACAAGGTGGCTTGGTATGCCCATCACACCAAGAACTTGCCACAATTTATTATGATCCACACAGTCAAAGGCTTTAGAATAGTCAATGAAGCAGAAGTAGATGTTTTTCTGAAACTCCCTGCCTTTCTCCATTATCCAGCGGATATTGGCAATCTGGTCTCTCGTTCCTCTGCCTTTTCTAAACCCAGCTTGAACATCTGGCAACTCTCTCTCCATGTATTGCTGGAGTCTTCCTTGCAGGATCTTGAGCATTACCTTACTGGCATGAGAAATAAGGGCCACTGTACGGAAATTTGAGCAGTCTTTCGCATTTCCCTTTTTTGGTATGGGGATATAAGTTGATTTTTTCCAGTCTGATGGCCATTCTTGTGTTTTCCATATTTGCTGGCAAATGGCATGCATCACCTTGACAGCATCATCTTTTAAGATTTTAAACAGTTCAGCTGGGATCCCATCGTCCCCTGCTGCCTTGTTGTTAGCAATGCTTCTTAAGGCCCATTCAACCTCACTCCTCAGGATGTCTGGTTCTAATTCATTCACCACACCATCAAAGCTATCCTCGATATTGTTATCCTTCCTATACAGATCTTCTGTATAGTCTCGCCACCTTCTCTTGATCTCTTCAGCTTCTGTTAGGTCCCTGCCATCTCTGTTTCTTATCATATCAATTTTTGCCTGAAATTTACCTCCAATGTTTCTAATTTTCTGGAAGAGGTCTCTTGTCCTTCCTATTCTGTTGTCTTCTTCCACTTCCATGCATTGCTTATTTAAAAATAGTTCCTTATCTCTTCTGGCTAACCTCTGGAATTGCGCATTTAACTGAGCATATCTCCCCTTTTCACTGTTTCCTTTTGCTTTCCTCCTTTCTTGGGCTACTTCCAGTGTCTCAGCAGACAACCATTTTGCCTTCTTGGTTTTCTTTTTCTTTGGAACGTACTTTGTTGCCGCCTCCTGAACAATGTCGCGGACTTCTGTCCATAGTTCTTCTGGGACTCTGTTTACTAAATCTAGTCCTTCAAATCTGTTCTTCACTTCCACTGTATATTCGCTAGGAATGTTAGTGAGATCATATCTAACTGGTCTGTGTATTTTCCCTGATCTCTTTAGTTTTATTCTAAATTGGGCAATAAGAAGTTCGTGATCTGAGCTACAGTCAGCCCCAGGTCTTGTTTTCACCGACTGGATGGATGTCCGCCACCTTTGGCTGCAAAGGATGTAGTCAATCTGATTTCGGTGCTGAGGTCCATGTATAAAGCCGTCTTTTAGGTTGTTGGAAGAGAGTATTCGTTATACACAGCGAGTTTTCCTGGTAGAATTCCTGGCAGAATTCCTGGCAGAATTCTATTAGCCTGCGTCCCGCTTCATTTTGTTCTCCCAGACCATGCTTGCCTGTGATCCCAGTTGTCATTTGACTTCCCACCTTGGCATTCCAGTCTCCTGCAATGAAAATAATGTCTCTTTTTGGTGTATTATCCAGTAGGTCCTGCAGATCCTCATAGAACTGATCTACTTCTGCTTCTTCAGCAGCTGTGGTTGGGGCGTATATTTGGATCACTGTGATGTTGAAAGGCTTTCCTTGCACTCGAATTGAGATCATTCTGTCATTTTTTGGGTTGTATCCAAGCACCGCTTTAGCGAATTTCTTATTAATTATGAAGGCTACTCCATTTCTTCGATGTTCCTCTTGTCCGCAGTAGTAGATCTGGTGGTCATCTGATGTGAAGTGGCCCATTCCAGTCCATTTCAGTTCGCTGACCCCCAGAATGTCTATCTTTAGTCTTGACATCTCACCAATAACAACATCCAATTTGCCCTGGCTCATAGATCTTACATTCCAGGTTCCTATGGTGTGTTGATCTTTAGAGCATCGGATTCGTCGTTCGCCTCCAGTACCGTCGGCCGCTAGCCTTCCTTTCGGCTTTGAGCTAGCTGCGTCATCACATCTGGGGCTAGTTGAACTTATCCTCTGCTCCTCCCCAGTAGCATTTTGGCCATCTTCCGACCTGGGAGTCCCATCTTCCAATGGCATACCGACATATCTCTGGTTGTACTGGTCCATTTAGTTTTCTTGGCAAGGATACTGGAGTGGTTTGCCATTGCCTTCCCCAGGGATCACGCTTGGTCTGACCTCTCTGCCACAACCGTCCCGTCTTGGGTGGCCCTTCACGGTTTCGCTCATGACAGCATTGAGGTGCTCAAGCTCCAGCGCCCCGACAAGGCGGTGATCCTTTGCTGGAGGTTACAATGTTAGGAAAAGGAAAAATCAAAGAAATTAGTAGGCTTCTGAGTTGTAGCTACTGCTGTGCCCACATCCATGCGGTTGGCCCAAGCGGGGCAATGGAGAACTGAGGAACTCCCTGCTGCGGGTCAGATCAACTTGAAGGCAAGGAGTTCCATGTTCGGCCTCAATACTTATCAATGTAAGTGTCTTAGGATGCTTGCCAGCCAGTTGAGGGACAAATCGGCATACAGCCCATCACACAACATCATTCAACTTCTGGCAGAGTTCTGCCCCCAACTTGTCAACTTGGGAAGGCTCCAATGGAGCCAGTACACTTTGGCACTGGTAGGGCGACACTTTCCCTATGTGATGAGGGAAATGTGGCCCTGTCTGCCATTTCAGGTATTGGGAGAAATTGTGTAAGCAAGCAAGCTCAATAATGTTTGAATACAAGAGTATCAAAAGATAAAATATGTGAAAGGGGCACTGGTACCTTGTGGCATCTATTGGCATCTTCTTCGGTATAAAACATAAAATGAGGTGCCTCTTGTAGCAGTGGAGACACCCTACATGATCTTGAACCTTGCGTATGCATGCATTTCTCCCATTTATTTATATCAGGTTTATTTGATATTTTTCTTTGAACATTACAAATTTTATTCCTCTCCTCTCTGCAAATAAAGCTAATATTAAATTTGTTTGATGACTGTTCTGGAGAAAAATCTATTTATATGTAAAATTTTAATGCAGTAAAAATCAATTTTATTCCATTGAGCTAAAAAAAAAAAGAATTACACAAGAGTAACTTGAACAGTCAAGGATAATTTAACATTTTTTCAACAACTGGCAAATGGCAAAACATCGATCTCTGGGTAGACTCTCTGAGCTGTGCATAACTACTTCTGTCAGCTTTAGTAAAAAGCACATACAATAAAATTCTACTTAATACTACCAGATAAAACCAGTATGATGACAATGGCATGAAACAATAACACGATGCTCGTTTCCAAATAAAATTTGTGTAGGCATGTAAATGTTGTGTCTCCAAATCATGTCCATTCTCTTCAGCCAATGCTTGCTCAGGGAAGCATTATTTTGATTATTTTGTAACATTCTTAGTGATTAAAAAACAGAGGATTCTTTGACTCTCCATGAAAAGTGAAAGCTTATTTTTGAAAGATGTTCAAATAATTCTTATGCATACCTTTTCTCCATATATTTGCTATTAAAATAAAAAGACCGAGAGTTGGGGCATATACATTAGGGCTGTGCAAAAAATCATCAGAGGGTTGTAAATTATAAGTGTTTTGTTAAATTATACATATGACCGAATTTACAACCCTGGAATCATCCCCGACGAACGCAAGCAAATTAAATCACTCACCTCCAAGTTTTCTTAAAGAAGTTCATTGGGTTTGTATGTTATCTCTCACTCCGTCCACCTCACTCTCACTCCTTGTACCCTCACAGTGGTGGCACGGCTCCTCTCCTTCTCACTCTCTCTCCCACTCTTTGTCAGCTTCTCCTGCACAGCGAGCCACATGCCTGGCAGAGGAGGAGGTCCCGCCAAGGGCTGGAAGCAGACCCTCTTCTGCACTGGGCCTGAGGTGAGCCACTCACCTGACGGGTGAGGAGGCCCCACTGAAGGCCACCTGCACTAGTTCTACCTTTTGCAAGAGAGCTTTGCATGGCTCACTCCAGGCCCAGTCCAGGCAAAGCCTGTGGCAGATAGAGCAAGCAGGTCCTGCCTGCACCTGGTGGAAGAGGAGGCCCTGCCAGGTGCCCTGCTTAAGAAGGTGGGTACTCTCATATCAGAGACCTCATATCAGAGGCCTCTTCCCACACTAGGCACGTGGCTCGCACCAAGATCTCCTTGGGTAAAGCCAGGTGGCCGATGGAGAAGAGCCATCCCAAGGCCCGCGGGGCCACCTCTTCCTCCATCAGGTATAGCATTAGCTTAGGTCTTGTAGGTTTTTTAAATAACATAATGAAAAACTAACAAAATTTTCAGAACTCCATATGATGCAGACCTCTTATGATTTTTTCCACATAATCAAGCAGAGATAAAAATACATTTCGAATCAAAATGGGCGTCCCGCGAATTTCCTAAATAAAAATGAAATGGATTATTGTCTTCTTGCACACTTCTAATATCCATTATAGTATAAGGCCACATAATCAAGCAGAGATAAAAATACATTGTAGCAGATGCCTGTTCTTTTTCATTCCTTGGAATGAATTAAAACACTGACAGACAAGACAGGCTTATTCTGCAAGCTCTCCATATATGGCAGAGGGCTGACTATCATCCAATTTATTTCTGCCAAGATCTGCCCATGCATATTCCTCTACCATGCTTCTTTATGTATTTAAGATACCTTTATCGAAGAGTGAGCATAACCGTAGTCTTCTTTCATTAGCATTATACATTTGGAATCAAATATGCTTATTTCAAGCCCTGGGATCTATTTGGGAGAGGAACTTTAAAAGCACTCCACATAAACTTCATCAGAATCCTGCTGGCATTGTTTCCTCTGTCATAACCTAAGGTTTATTATTTGGTAGTGATCTTGAGATTGGCTATCTCCCCCTTGGCAACCTACCTGTGGTATTACCTCTCATCTGTGGTATATCAGATTTCAGTTTGGGTATATTTTAGGGTGGTATTCATTAAAGACATATCTTTTTCCCTGATATTTTTTCAGGCATGAAGAATTTAATAGTGCATGGTGTTATACAATATGTCCAGGTGTTATTTAAAAAATATTATTATCTTTTAAATAAATATTATTTTAAATATTTATTTAAAAATGTTTGATAGTTTAATTAAACAGCCCACGTTATTTGTTCAATTAAATAAATAATTTGAGGTGAAGAAACTTCAGATGTAGTTCACAATAATGGTGCTATTCTGATTTCCAAGTATTTTGGGCTGTGCTTATTATTGCCCCAAAATTCATAGTATACCATATTGATATCACTCTAAGATGTGCCCACAGAATGACACATCCTATTGGATTCTCTCCCTTGAGGATCTTTGGAAAATGTAAGGATTGTGTAGGAATGTGTACACTCATAACAGCTTATAGTATACTCATGAAGACTCAACCATGAGCATAGCTCATCTGGCTATGGCATGGTTCATTGGTATGATATTATGTAGTATGATTACACACCAGAGCCTGTGTGGTGTCATTGTTTGTTTGTTGGACTCTGGGAGATGAGCCAGGAAACCCATTGGGCAAGTCATTCTGTCACAGCCTTAGAGTAAACCAGTGGCAAAGCCTTCTGACCAAATCTTGCCAAGAAACTCTAGATTATAACTACCATGTAAGTTGGACTGAAATCACAACATCAAATTAATGCCAACTAAAGATGATTGCTTGTTGCACCATAAAACAGCTGATGCATTAAAATATTCTGAGGAGTAAGACATGCTACAAGTCTTCCAAAGAAAATTGAAGTCACCTTCAATAATATCTCAAAAACACAATGCAAGAGGGAAAACCCAATGGTTATTGTAAATGTTTGCTCAACTATTCTTGGTAACAAAGAAATCAGAGAAGTAACAAGCCATCCTGCAACTGAGTCCACTGAGACTGTAAGATTCAAACTGATATTGATTTGGAGCTGACTTGAATTAAGCTGTTGTTCTGCTCCTGGGTACATTTGGTAAGTTAGTAAGGGATGGTGATTGCACGGCTATAACACAGTGCATTTTCCTTCTGGAATTGAATTTGGGGTCTTGATCTCTTGATCTCTTAAAAAAACCTACCTACTGAAAAAAACTCATTCTCTGCATGAAAGAAGGCAAACTAAAAAAAGATCCTGAAGTGTAGGAGAAAGTCAGTAGAAAAAAAGAGACTATTCCCTTATTTCTGCATTTGCATAAATATAGAAGGATCAGAATTATTCCCTACTCTACAAACTCTACAATGGCAGAGATTATAAGTAACACATTACAATGTCATGTTTTTAAAATCATTATTTACAAGCACACTGATAAGCGTGGGAGGCACTGAATATGGGATAACAGGAGTAGGAATCAAATGAATGAGTACCATTATGATTCTCTTTCATCCGGGAGTGAGGCAGAACCTGAGTGTAGTGGGGAGAGTTGAATTTATGGCCTCCTTCTGAACTGGTAGAATCCTCTAAAATAAAGTCCACTTGGAAGATTCTTCCTCATAGGCCAATCTATTTAATTGTGTGGGCCTATGGAAGCACTAGATCTCCTTGTAAGGAACCATCAGTGGAACCCAATGAAAATTACACCTCATTGACTTTTACCTCTCACCTTCAGAATAGGTTCCCAGGTAAGTCTCAGGCTGCATCAACACTGTCATTTAATCTAATGTAGGAAACACATTGACCTGGTGCTACCACAATGCCAGGGCTCTGGCGGTATTCAGGCAGAAGTGAATCAAACAAACACCTAGTTTGTATCAAACAGTTTAATTAAAGCAGCACTGACTTCCTGGCTGTTTTAATAGTCCAAAATATAAAACATAAAGAGAGTACTCAGCCACAGAATATAAAACAAAAACTGATAGCAATCACTACACTGTAGTCAAAGGGTCCAGTCCAGTGGTCAAATGCCAAGAGTTCAATGAGCAACGTCCAGGGATCAAGACCAAACTCACAAACTCACAACATTTGTATTTTGTCTGTTTGTTTGCTTTGTTCTGTTAGAAATGTAATATAATTTGACTGGTTGTCCTGACACGACAAATAAATAGGGATCAAGAGTCAAAAGCCAGTCCAAAGATTCAAGGTTTCAGGAGTCAGGTCAGGACACCGAAAATCCAGAAACCTGGGGGAAAACCAGAAGCACCTACCACCAAGATAAGACAAATACTTTTCTCCCAAAGATTGGCACCTAGGTTAGCTCCTTAAATCCAGTAACAACCAACTGCAACCTGTGTGGAAGGTTTCAGATCTGGTTATTTTAGAAGAATGTGGTTTCTAATGTTGTACATTTCAAAAAGAAATTGTAAGAAGTTGTAATATCATTAACATACCCCCCAAAAATGCTGAGGAGAAACCTATATTGACAAGAATCTTTACAGTTTTGGGCCAATCCTGTGATTGGCCCAAATGTGCTTCTCTCTGTCCATGAGTGAATATGTTTTTTGAAACTGGCACAATTTTCAGAGATTTTCTCATGACAGGACTAAAATTGTTTTAACATTTCTTCTAGTGAATGATATTAGTTTAAAAAAATCACACCCCTATAGGTCCTCGAATGACAACATTAGAGCTTCCTGGCAGAGTATTCTAAGCACTTCAAACCCCAGGATTCTATAAGATGAAACCATAGCACTTAAAGTGGCATCAAAGTGCTATAATGTGGGTAATGCCCAGACAAGTGGGATTAGCTTCCTATTTTCACCACAGTAATCGTGTGGATCAGTAGGGCTATACCTATTTTGGCTCACAAGGGGAGAGAGGGAGTGGGTTAAGAAGAAGCATCCCATAAGCTGATTCTCCTTTTCTAAGAATTATAGGGATAAAAAGTGAGGGAAGGAAAAGTAGGCGAACACCAAATTACCTTTTTTTCCTGTGTTCCCTTTTCTTTTTCTTCTCTCATTTTCACATTAATGGAAATTTCTATTAAATATCTTAAGAATGGTATACAATGTACAATGACTTTGTTTTTACTCTTCCCTGACAACCCTGTTCTCATTTTTATTTTTGTTATTTTATTGTATTCTGCTTTCTCATCAAGCAAAAATAAATCCAAGGGTAAGAAAAGCACTGCAGGATTTTGTTTCCTTGGTATTATTTATTTAAACTTTCATTTGACACCTGCCAGTCCATCATGGTCCCTTGAGTAGTGTATAGATTGCAATATTTAAAACATTAAATAAGCAAAGATATTATATAAACAGATGAAAACAAATCCATCGTATCTACATTTACACATATAAAACAGATAGGAAAACTAATAATCCTTCAGAGTCCCAATTGGCTGCATGTATTATATCCAGACAAATAAGGCAGGTCTTATCCAGACAACAACTAGTTCTGAAATCAGCTCTCACTGATCTCTTAGGACCATTCTGCAATGACACATAACACAAGTCCAAGTCCAATGGAAGTTGTAGTTTTATGAGATCTTTAGCCTTCTCTGCCAAAGTGTACTGGTGCCTCACCAAACATAAACCCAAGAAAAAGCGGTTCCAAATTACATAAATTTTACAGTGTAGATGTGTCATTCACAGTTATCTATAGTCATATACATAAATGTATTGTGTGTGTGTGTGTGTGTAGAGAGAGAGAGAGAGAAAGATTATCCTATCATTTTATCTTTTCTTCTTCCTCCATATTCCGACAAATATATCTTTAACAAATACAGTATTGTACAACTAACTTTTAACCAATGTCTGCAATAAACTGGCATAATCCATGGAGAAGAATGACAATAAGGTAATGAAATCCATTACTAAAAAGAGTTGCATGATATATGGAATCACATTTTACTAGCCTCTTATTCAATATGAGATTGTGCAGACATTTCACTGACAAATTACTACCATTTCTCAGGATAAGGGGAGGCAAGGGATGCCAAATAAGGATGAACTAACAAAAGGCTGGGAAGCATCATGTACAACTAAAATGTTTTTTCTCCTCCTTTCTGTAGCTGTAAGTAACAAACGGCATTAATCATGTTAATGTAGTACAATATTTGTTACTGCCCTGATGCCATTTCAGTGTTCAAAAAACTATTACATACTCCCAGACTTGAGACACATCAAGCTGTATTAATTATATTTAATTAAACAGTGGGTTGTCAGATACATTCAGAACAAAAAAGCCTATTTCATCACTGAAGAAACTGTCCTGATGGTGCAAAAATTCTAACTGTCATTTGCAAACATTTCATTTAAAGCTGACTACAGTCTAAGTCCCAGGAGAAATGTCCTCAGCTCTTTTCCTGTGTTGTGCTGTAATTTTATGGGTAATTGGTAGAGTTGTGCAATTCACCCAAAAGGGATGCCATTTCGGGATCCATTGTTGGCTGGCTCCTCATTCTGTTTATCAGGAAGTTACTTGAATCGAGAGGGGTTTTGTCGTTTCCATTTGGCAAAGATTCAGCCCACTGGCTACAATTGGCAATTTTAAAGGCTCAATCCTTTAAAGTCATTTTAAGGCCTGTCAGTATGAAACCTATCTTAGTTTTGGATCCCATTTGCAACTGCAAGCCTGCCAAGTTTCAAAACATTTCACCAATACTAATTTTTTAGAATATTTTAAGTTTTAACCATAACATTTTTTTAAACTATGACAACTCACAAGAGAGGGTTCTGAGAATTGTAGTTGCTGGTTGTGTCCATTCTCAGCTAATCAGAGCATGGACACAACCAGGCTTTTCGTTGGCTGAGAAACACACACACAGAGAGAGAGAGAGAGAGATTTCAACTTCCATCATGCTCCAAGAGGAACTCAGAGACTTTGCAATGCCCATCTATGCAAGTGCTAATGGGAAAGCAAGGTCCAAGCAGAGAAGAAGAACCCTTTCTGGAGGAGGAGCCTTGGAAACTTTCCAACAAAAGAAATGGAGGGATGCCGCTTCTGCCAGGGAGGGAGAAAAGAAAAGACAGGGGAGACCTCTGCCTCAGGTATGCAGACTTAACTCCTTCCTCTCTAGGAACTGATAAAATCCGGCTCCCTTAATCTGTTTTGCCGGGCTTTGCAACTCCCTCCTCCCCCTTCTGTTTACAGATATTATACAAAACGACCCACCGAATATTGCAAATTATTTTTGTTCAAACAGATCTGGGCTCAAGACTAATAATTGGAATGGTTGGACAGAGTTCACCAATAACTGCTTAACATTAACAGTTACTTGTAATTAATTACTTTCCCAATATTAATACTATGCAACCCCTTTCATCTGAGGGATTAGTATTTGCAGTTAGCCACACCTGACAAAATACATATCTCAGCATTTTCTAGGCTCTCCAGCATGGTTCTATGAAATTATTGAGCTTGAAAGTCTTCATTGTTTTTACCTGCAATTTTGTACATCCATGTGAAGTCCAGGAATATATTCCTCCATGGATACAATGGAGAGGGGTGTACTGGATATTGTTGTTATGTGCAATCAAGTCATTTTGGGGTTTGCATATTAATTATTCCTTATCCTAAATGCTTGGGACCAGAAATGTTCCATACTTCGTATTTTTTCCGATTTTGGAATACTTGCATATACATAATGAGATATCTTGGAACCAAAGTCTAAACACAAAATTAATATCCATCTTAAATACATAACCTGAAAGTAACTAAAATACTTTTAAATAGTTTTATACTTGAAACAAAGTTTGCATAGATTGAATCAACAGCAAATGTTTCATATTCTCAGCCACCAATTATGGATTTTGGAATATTTCAGATTTTGGAATTCCGGATAGGGGATACACAAACTTTGGTTACTTTGGGAAAAAAAAAACATCTACAGTGAATGAACTATTTGGGAGTTGTGGCTAAATCCTATAGCAATCCCAATCTTGAATAGACTAACTGAACAAGTGAGATTTACATATGAATTATTTTATTTTAATGACATTTCACCTTTCTCTCAAATGGAACCGAAAGCAGATAAGTCTTGATTTACCATTCTTTTGGTTGTCCTGATCTAACTGACCCTACAGCCATAACTTTTAAAAGTTACTTTCCAAACTGTACTTATGGGCATCGTTTGAGTGTTTGGTAATTTTATTTTGCAATCAGCAGGCTTGCAGCAGTGATGTCACTTGTTTATCTACCAAACATCTAATCAATAAACTATTGGGAAAGGCAGAAGCGAGGCGGTATTGCACTTTTTACAGAAGATTAGCTGAACTGAAACATCTGACAGCTCTGTGTCAGCTTTTCAAGTTACAAAATGAAACATTATTCCATTCCCTTCACAGATTGTGAAGGAAAGGAAAGAGATGTTAAACTGCTAGACACTTAAGTCATAGCTATTCATTAGGCAAGAAAATATATTCTGCAATTTTGCTTTCCTGGGACAATCTGAAAAGTGATCTTTTAGACACAATCTTTTTAAAAATGTCATTGTAGAAGCCATATTAGTCTGTTGCAGCTAAAATAATAAGGAGTTCTGTGGCTTCTTAAAACTCTACATATTTTATTTGGAAGAAGCTTTCATAGATAACGGTTCAGTTCTGTAGATGTAATTCTTGAAAGATTGTGATTAGAATGGCTATATTAGTAATTACTTTTTGAGTCCACAAACTATAGCTATTTTTTAGATGTCTTTCCAAGGTCTGGTGATTTATCTTAAAACAGTTATAGGCTGTCCAGCCAAAGCACTGAAGTGAGGATTTCAGCAGCTTGGGAGTTGAGATTTATCAGGAAAAAAACATATTTTGTTGTTCATTCGTTCAGTCGTTTCCGACTCTTCATGACCTCATGGACCAGCCCACGCCAGAGCTCCCTGTCGACCATCACCACCCCCAGCTCCTTCAAGGTCAAGCCAGTCATTTCAAGGATGCCATCCATCCATCTTGCCCTTGTTCAGCCACTCTTCCTTTTTCCTTCCATTTTCCCCAGCATCATTGTCTTCTCTAAGCTTTCCTGTCTTCTCATGATGTGGCCAAAGTACTTCATCTTGGCCTCTGCTATCCTTCCCTCCAATGAGCAGTTGGGCTTTATTTTCTGAAGGAAAGGAAAGAGATGTTAAACTACTTGACACTTGGACTGGTTGGATCTTCTGGCGGTCCAAGGCACTCTCAGAACTTTCCTCCAACACCACAGCTCAAAAACATCTATCTTCCTTCACTCAGCCTTCCCTATGGTCCAGCTCTCACATCTATAGGTGACTATGGGGAATACCATTGCTTTTAACTATGATCTTTGTTGCCAGTGTGATGTCTCTACTCTTCACTATTTTATTGAGATTGGACATTGCTCTCTTCCCAAGAAGTAAGCGTCTCCTGATTTTCTGGCTGCAGCCTGTGTCTGGAGTAATCTTTGCACCTAGAAATACAAAGTCTGTCACTGCCTCCATGTTTTCTCCATCTATTTCCCAGTTGTCAATAATTCTTGTTGCCATAATCTTGGTTTTTTAATGTTTAGCTGCAACCTAGCTTTGAGCTTTCTTCTTTCACCTTGATTAGAAGACTCCTCAGCTCCTCCTCGCTTTCGGCCATCAAAGTGGTGTCATCTGCATATCTAAGGTTGTTAATGTTTCTTCCAGCAATTTTCACCCCAGCTTTGCATTCATCCAGCCCCGCACATCGCATGATGTGTTCTGCATACAAGTTAAAAAGGTTGGGTGAGAGTATGCAGCCTTGCCGTACGCCTTTCCCAATCTTGAACCAGTCTGTTGTTCCGTGGTCAGTTCTTACTGTTGCTTCTTGGTCCTTATACAGAGTCCTCAGGAGATTTGGTATGCCCATACCACCAAGAACTTGCCACAATTTATTATGATCCACACAGTCAAAGGCTTTAGAAGAGTCAATAAAACCAAAATAGCTGTTTTTCTAAAACTCCCTGCCTTTCTCCATTATCCAGCGGATATTGGCAATTTGGTATCTCGTTCCTCTGCCTTTTCTAAACCCAGCTTGTGCATCTGACAACTCTCGCTCCATGTATTGCTGGCGTCTTCCATGCAGGATCTTGAACATTACCTTACTGGCATGAGAAATAAGGGCCACTGTACGGAAGTTTGAAAAACATATAGATGCTGAGAAAACAATGTGCCAAATAGCTTTGTAGATTCCTCATCTCATAACATCTGAGATCAGTAAATTCAAATATCAATGAAGATATGATCAATGTCAAACAGCTTTGCACTGGCTCTGAAAAAGGAAACACGAGAGTTGCATAAACATAAAATGGAAGAAAAGAGTGGTTGATCCTTTACAGTAATTCATTCCTGGACTCAGATTATTGTTTACTCAAATTTTGTCTACTTCATGTCATATGAGTAGACAAAATTTGTCACTCACAACTGTATTTATGGCATGTAAGCAAATAATTCAATGCTATGAATATATATACACATACATACATATATTGTTTACATTCCATCTTCAAACTATTACAGGACAGGAGGAGCAATGTGAAAACATTAGTTGCCTAGCATTCTTGAAAATAAAATTTCAAATATTTCTACCATAAGAAACCAATGTGTTTATTTTATATAAAAAAGAAACCAGAGCGCTCAAATAAATTCTAAATCAACTGATTATAACCTTTAAGTCTATTCATCAATCTCTATTTAGGATTTCACTTCTTGATGGAATTATTATTATTATTATTATTATTATTATTATTATTATTATTTACCTGCCCCTCCTCATGGTTTGAGGCGGTTTACAGAACAATTAAAACACATAAACACTGCAAAAACAAAACAAATATACATATTAAAACGTACCTCTATAAAAGCTGCTCACCAAAACATATCTCTATAAAATACATATTAAAATACACAAACCAGAGATTAAACAAAGGACACACATTTAAAATGCATGCTTAAAGACTGTCTTCACATGGTTTTTACATTCCTACAGCTCATTTAGCTGCTGGAATTTTTCCTGCAGGTCGTTCCACAGTCTTGGGGCAGATGATGAAAAGGTCCTCTGGGTGATGGTTGCCAATTGGATTCTGGCTGGTTGGAGCAGTCACTCCCCAGAAGACCAAAATGTGTGGGCAGATTGTATGGGAGATGGTGATCATTTAGCTAACATGGATCCAAACCATCAGGACTTTAAAGGTCAAAACCAACACTTAGTACTTTGCCTGGAAACTAATTGGCAGCCACTGGAGTGACTTTAGAATTGATGTAAAATGCTCACTCCTAGATGTTCCTATAACCAATCTGGCTGCCATATTTTGAATGAGTCGGAGTTTCTGAACTTGGTACAAAGATAGCCCAATGTAAAGTGCATTGCAGAAGTTCAAACTTGAGGTTACCAGTGCATGCACTACCATCTTCCGGTCCTCCAAATCTAGGAAGGGGCGCAACTGATGTATCAGCCGAAGCTGGTAGTAAGCACGCCTGATTGTCACATCTACCTGGGCTGACATTTGGAGGGAAAGATCCAGAAGCATTCCCAAGCTGTGAACACAGTCTTTCAGGGGGAGTGTAACACATCATGGACTGGTTGACACACCTCCACCCCCAGATTAATACCTTTGATGGTAAGCACCTCTCTTTTGTCTGGATTCAGTTTCAATTTGTTTTCCCTCATCCAAGCCACAACCTCCTCCAGGCATTTATTTAGAGGAGACACACTATGCTTAGCTGAAGCTGTTTTGAAAGGAGAAATATATTTGAGTGTCATCAACATACTGTTAACACCCTGCCCCAAGCCAACAAATGATTTCTCCAGGGGCTTCATGTAAATATTAAAAACTATTCAGATCCAGATGCTCTTGCAGGGAGATCACCTTTCCATCAGAAGTGTTAAGCAAGACTGACAACTGAAGATATTTAATGGACAAAAGCTTTCATTATGCTTTTTCCATTTTCATGGGGTTCTGTGCTTCTAACCCCAACAAATATGCTAGAAGTGGTCATTTTTTATTGCTTTAGAGATTGATACACCATTTTGTGTGACATCAAGAACATTGCAGCAAAAATAAAATTTTGCTAGATAGTGACCACAGAGAACCCAGAGATTCCTAGAAATAGCATATTTATCAAATTCATGAAAAGTTAAATCCAACAATGACAAACCCACAAAGGCAGGCGGTCAGCTGCACATGGGAAAAGGAAACATTAACATGAAAATTTCACCACAGGAAAATTATAAAAATATTGGTGAAGGTCCAATGAAAAATTAAGTCTGTCAGAGAACTATATGTTCAACTAAAGCTATGATTGCTCTTTTTCATGCAGTCTTTTCCTTCACTGAGGAAACAAACCTGTTTGTTGTCATGTTTTCTTCACTACTTTCAATGATGCATTCACACAAAGCTGTCTTTTAATTGTTATCATCCTATATATTTCCTTCTGTTTTTTCTTGTCTTTTCTCAGCACAAAATCCATCTTTTGTGAAAATCTGGAAAGAGTAGTGAAATCTGGTATAAATGCAATTAGTACTAGTCTGTATCATTTTAAAAGGATGATATCTTAATATGGGCAATGACACAACAGAAATATGGGCTTCTTACAGCTTAGCTGTAATTTATTGTAATCCTTTGCAGACAACCCCATGCTACATGCTACAACACAGTTTATTGATTTTAATTAGTCTTTTAATTAATTCTAAAATCCTGTCTTGGCTAGGTTTTTTAATGAAAGAAGGATGTAGTGCAATAATATTATGCTTTGATGCCAACCATTGGCCCTTTCACACTCCGCAATTATTATGCTTCAATTTTAACTGTAATGGCAACATCCCATGGAATGCTGGTATTTGCAAACTAATAAGGTCTATTTATAATAATAAGTCATGAAGCTCTAGTGCTTCATCAAACTGCAAACTAGGATTCTACTGGAATCATAACTCTATAATAGTGTAACATGAAAGGGTCAGTGATCCTGAAAGTTCTTTTAAAATCACGTCCAAAAATTAGGATTACAGTATTGCAGTAGTACAGATCTAATAATAATAATAATAATAATAATAATAATAATAATAATAATGAATTTTATTACCTGCCTCTCCTTGTGGCATGGTACACCAGGGTTAAAACTGAATGATAAAACACAACACTATTAAAATACATATAACACAACAAATTGCTTGATCCACCAAAAATATACTCATTGAGGCCATTGCTGAATGGGAAATCAACACATCAACTCCATTGATTCAGTGGGTCTACTCTCGATGGGGCTTAGATTAGATTTTGGATTAGATTTAGGTTGAGGTAAGAATCACATTGCCTTGCAGGTGTCATTGGACTGTACCTAACAATAGGTATCTAACAATATGTTTCACCATTGGCTATGCAATAAGTATTATTGGCATGAGATGGTTTTTAAAAAAATTATTCAAGATTAATGAATGGTTTATTTAATGACACAATTCTGGATGGACTCTGACTTGGTAGCCCAGGGATCCATCCCAACGATGCAATAGGAGCAAATTTATATAGATTTCTTTCCCAAAATATGCAGTGTCAGCAACTCCTGAATAAAAACAAGTGCTATTTCCAATCTCTGAATAATATACTTGTTCTTTGTATATTATTTCCATGTTCTATCTGTTATATCAGTAGAACATACTAAGATGCTTTTTGAACATGGCTCAGAAGGTTTAACCTCATTTGATAACTCTAGGGACTTACATTTGTTTATGTTTAAGGAAACTATTTTCTTCAACATCTCTACATTGTTTAGGCCTTAGGGTCGGATTTTTAGCCAACAACATCAGGACTCACTCCTGACTTAAGCCATATTCTTATATCTCCCTTTCATTATACATACATACATACATACATACATACATATAATTGTATCCATTACAAGGATGATAGTGAATGTATGTTGAGTGTGAAGTCTTGGTTCTGCCTTCTCCTCTCCTCCTGTTTATAGGCCTTCCCAATAGTGTAGATAACTTCCTTTGTATTAGTTTTTGGGTGGAGCTTAAAATGCCCCCAGAGGCCAATTTTAGTTGGTCTATTCCATTTCCCTGCATAGAGCTCTTTGCTGGACTCCTTTCTACAGCAGAGCTACAGTGAACTAGAGGATTGGGGCATTGTCTGGTAATCCTAGGCCTAGCAATCCAGAAACATGCATTCTTAGCATCTGCATTTAGCAGTATTATTATACCAACAGTCCAAAGGACAACAGAAGCTTTTGGCTAGCCAAAGCTTCATAGGAGTGAAGATTAAGACTGTTTGCAAGCAACAACTTATAAACCATTGCTTTGCACCAGAGGTAAAAGACTTTCAATGATTCCAGAAAGATAACTACAACCAGCAAATTCTCCTTTTGTAATGTAGATAGATAAATTTTATTATTGTCCAGAGACCCTTATTACACTGTAGCATAATGTATTGTTTTAAGTTGCCTTATGATAGTCCCGGGTGGAGTTATTCATCTTGTTTCAGTAAACTCATTTGGTTATCTTTTCACCTTGCCTCAAAGTGCCTCTGTCTGCTAAGGGTCTTCATCTTAATAGAAGGTATACAGATAGCCCCTGAGTAAAGCCAGACAATATAGTTTTCCCAAAGGCTCGGGCATGCCATCATACTGAGCTTTAAATGACCCAAACTGTTGATGTAGGTTCAATTTAATGCAGGGCACACATCAAAAATCCAGTATTACCAGTGATTTGATAAATATAGTAAAAACCCCACCCAGCAGAGAACAGAACAACGGTAATTGGGAAATGCTACAAGTAACACATCTGAAAGCAACTCATGTGTGTTGACTGATCTGTATTCAGCAGTAGCTTTGGGACTGGCAAGGGAAGAATTGGGAACACTGGACAGAATAGTGAGGAAAAGTGAGAAGTCAACAGTCAACACAGAGACAGAATATCCCACACTTTTCAAGGTGGAGATTCCTTAATATATTCACAGAGAACAGCAAGACTTACTTTTGAGCAGACATGTATAGAGGTCAAAATAAGGCTTCTGACATCAACTTGCAGCCTAAAGCAGGGTACATTTATTTCTTGAAAATGGAACAGCTTCATTGCATTTCATTGTATAACTGTACTTTTCACTTTCAAATGACCCATACCTAAATGTTTTACCCAGGTGTACATAATTAAAAAGAAAATATACTATTCTTAGTTAAGGGTAGGGGTGTTTTGGAAAGCAGTTAACAATCAAAATGAATCAGTGCAATTATTTGCATTATACTTCTCTTTCTATAAATACTGTAGAGAAGAAATGCTTACCTGTAAGTTGACTTTAATGAAGGTATATCTAAAGGTAAAATCCATTATATGGGAAGACATTGAGAACAATCAATTTCCTTTGCAGATGCACTAGGATCACATTCCCCTGAACACCAACATCCCAGCTAGTTAAAATCTTTTAAGGTGTAACCTTTACAGAATACAGTGATTAAGTACAAATATTAGCTACACAGTTCTCCACTGGTTCTATTTCTTGGATGTATTCTTTAAGCCAAATGTCAAAAGAGTGGCCATATTAGTTTGAGGTACTGGCTTTGAAAGCAGCAGCATTATTCATCCACTGTCCCTCGACAGTTCAATAAACCAGTTAGGCCAGGATCCAAAGAATGATACAATTCTTTCTGTATGATCAAGGGGATCTGAAGAGTGTCAGTTCTCCATGCTGTGGGGCAAAACCCTTTGGCAATTAAATGGAGCTTCAAAAGCAATTTGCAGTACAGCATAGGAGTCTACTGTTCAAAGAACAAGCCAGTCCCAAAGCACTTCATCAGTCCTAAAGTAGCTGTTTAGGTCCAAGCCTCAGTCTCCAAAGAATCAAGATTCTTTTGATCTTGCTCTTCGAGCCAGTTATTCCAAACTATGTGCTTAAAGGGGACTTTACCTAACAGGTTCCCGAACTGCAGTATGGCTATGCAAAGCAAATGTTGGGAGCTGAACAATCATAATCTTAGCAAATTGCTGCAGCCAACTAAATTTCAGTTCCATTGAAATCAAGAGAAGTCACAACTCTTAGAAACCAATGGACTTCCTTGATGTGAGATTATGTGAGTTGTACCATAACATGATTTTCCCAGGTTTGGGATTTGAGACTCTCCCCCCCCCCCTTTTTGATATTACAAAGGGATTTTCAAATAAATAATGGTAATATTTTCTACCACAGGAAGATTCCATAATTATATATTTGTTTTGGCTCCATTCTAAGGAATCCTATTTGTCATTCAACAAAGTACTTAGATTTTTCTAACCAAGAGCTCTATTGCTTTAGTTTAGAGATGTGTACTAGAGAATCTTAAGTACTTCATCAAATAACAAATTCCAAAAGCCCAGAAAACTGAGCCGCAGTAATTACAGTAGTATCAAACTGATATAATTGTTCAGTGTAGACTGTGGGTACATCCCAGCATTCATTAAGTGAACACTTTCTTGTCTAAATGTGTGGTGGAGCCTAAAAGCAGGTATTAAAACTGACAAACCAATTTTGCTCGTAGGGTTTCTCACTTTGTATGGCTCATTTAATTTAAGACCATAACCAGAGCAGATTCATCACCTACTGACATTGGAGCCACCAGCCTCCGCTTGTTTCAAATGCCCCAGAAGACCGAAAGAAAAGCAGTCTCCCTCTTTATCCTCATTCTATCTATCCTCATTCTAGCCCTCCTCCTCATCGATTGCAATGCAAAAATAAATAAATAAAAATAAGTTGGCCTCTCTTTAGAATGGGAATGAAGCAAAAGAAGACATTGCTTCGCTGACTTCATCTTGTTTACCTGGAGGAGCTTGCAATTTTTGATGGAGGTTCTGATGTTTGTGTATTCAAATCTAAACATAGGATTTCCCTGTTCATTTACTTTTACTGCAAGAATGATAGAGATAAGTACTGTTATCGTTAATTACTAACAGATCAGATGTGACCATGAATACTTAAACTCGTCTATCCTATCTGGCTTTTTTCCTTCTATCTATATTATAAATCATTTGGGTGTACCAACCTGTTTTCTCATTCCTTGACCCGATTGACACTACCATATAATGCTCTTTCAAAACTGCATTTTATAGCAGTGTAGATGAGGTCCTTGTCAAATATATAGAAGACACTGTATACTGACACCTAGTGAAAACAAGCAAGCATTACATCTAAAAGGTTTTCTTACCAAGAGAAAGTTTTCACACTAGAAACTAATTTTAATCTGCATTTTTCAGGAAATGTTGTGGGTTCCCTGACCAGTTACTGCAGACTAGTTTTAATGTGAGAGCCGTTCAGCAGACTGTGAGAGCCGTTCAGCAGTGGAACTCTCTGCCCCGGAGTGTGGTGGAGGCTCCTTCTTTGGAAGCTTTTAAACAGAGGCTGGATGGCCATCTGTCAGGGGTGATTTGAATGCAATATTCCTGCTTCTTGGCAGGGGGTTGGACTGGATGGCCCATGAGGTCTCTTCCAACTCTTTGATTCTATGATTCTATGATTCTATGATAATGGCATCCATGAAACATTCAGCAAACAGTATTGGCTATTACCTGTTCGAACGTATTCTCCCCTATGAACCATCTAGATTGTTAAGATCGTCTGGAGGGGCCCTGCTCTCAGTCCCACCAGCCTCGCAAGTGCGTCTGGTGGGGACAAGGGACAGGGCCTTCTCGGTGGTGGCCCCTCGGCTCTGGAACTCTCTCCCACTGGAGATCAGAACTGCCCCCTCTATCTTGATGTTCAGGAAACAGGTGAAAACTTGGCTGTGGAAATTGGCATTCGATGAGTGAGTCAATATTCTGTGATATGGATGGATGATGACGAATGACGAACAACGATTTTATTGTGATGACTGACCATTGTAATTATTTGACTGCATTGCTATTTTAATGTTTTAGCTTATTATGTAATATGATGTTTTTAATTACTGTTTGTGATATTACTGTTGGAAACCGGCCTGAATCCCTCGACAGAGGTGAGAAGATCGGTATACAAAACTGCTAAATAAATAAATAAATAAAATATTTAAAATTGTCTGGTTACATCAGGCCAAAACACCTGTGGATCCCCAGATGTTTTGGCCTACAACTCCCAGAAATCCCAGCCAGATTACCAGCTGTTAGGATGTCTGGGAGTTGAAGGCCAAAACATCTGGGGACCCACGGGTTGAAAACCACTGGGTTACATGGACCATTTCAGAAAGTTTGCTCTCTGTATGTCATTCATATTATAAAAATGCATACCTCCCAGGTTACATTGGTTACACTTAATATAATGATAAAAAAGGGAAAATTCACAACACTTTCCACAACATTTAATTTAGTTAAAGCCATGCTGTTTCATTTGACCAGTTCATGCTGTACCAAACTTAAAAAAATTCTAAAGAGAATGCATTCTTCTAGTGCCATTGATAAATAAATGAGGAAATAAAGATGAAAGTACTGTGTTTTTTGCTATAGGAAGAGATTTTCTATTTATACCCTTGCCTTTCCAATCATTTTTATAAAAGGGACACCATAAGTAGATCTTGTTCAATCAGCCTGTGTCTCTCATGTGGTATTTATCTCACTCAGAAGGAATTGAACACATCAGAATATGACAAAATGTGTAATTTTTAATCAAATGACTAGTTGTAACATTTTTTTCTTAGACTTTTCACTATCATAATTAATTTCTCCCTGACCCTTGTAAAAAGAAATACATCTTTCTTTACAGTGTGACTATTGCAACATTTATTGGTCAATATAGAAATGTAGGCTGTGATTTAAAGTGGTAGACCATATGAAATCTTTTATTAAAGAAAAAAAGGAGAAATTGGTTTATAGACTAATGATTTCCCTCTTACTACAAGAAAAAACTAAAGCAGAAGAAAGGTAAAAAAAACCCAAAGCTTTTATAGATAACAGTGGGGTTGCTCCACAAATGATTTTAAATATGAATACATTGATCTAAGTTTGTGAATTGATTATTTGACCATAAAGCATCAGCTATAGATTATTCGAAGAGCATATTTTATGTGACAAGATCCCAGGTTCAGTCTATCATACCTCCAGGTAGAGGTGTAAAAGAATCCTACTATTGCTATTGAACATGACCTCTTAAGAACAGAGACATAGTTCTACCCCCCCCCCCCCAGGAAGTCATAGTTCCCCAAGAACAGAAGGCCAAATGAACTCCATGGCCACCATCCCTACAGCCTCCCCCAAGCCTCCTGGACCAATAGCAGAACCCCCAACTCCATGGTCCCAACTTTCCCACACATGTATGCACCCCAGTTCAGCTGTTCAGCCTGAGCTGTTCTGCATCTGCAATCATCCAAAGCTCTGCTGGAGGTCGCCTTACGGCCCCACTCATTCCATCTCAACCAATTTACAATGTATCATACACCTCAATTTCCAGAAAGTATATTTCTATTATTATTATTTTTGCTTTTCTCTTATGCAAAAGTGTGTCCGAGCACAGAGGAATGAATTAAAATGAATAAAGCAAATTACCTTTCACATCCTGCATGCACACATGGCGAGACCCCTCTCCATTCACCCTGCCTTCCACCTGAGAACTTACACTGAAACACCACATTAACTTTTTTATATATAGTGTTAAGATCGTCTGGAGAGTCCCTGCTCTCTGTCCCGCCTTGACTTATGAGTGACCCAACTTGTGAGTTTTTTGAGATGTGAACTTTTGCTCAGCTTTTTATTTAATTTGACAAGCAAGCTGAGATCTGAATTATAAGCCCAGGAAGACTGAGGTACGGGGTTCATTGCAAGGGCCACCTTGGGAAGCAGCAGTGAGTGGTTTGTACTCCTCCTTCTCAATCTAGAAAATGCCCTTCAGGAGTGGTTTGTCCTCCTCCCTCAAGCCTTCCTCCTTCTCCTCCTCAGATGAAGAGGAGCCCAAGGGAGATCTGCTCCCCTTCTCCTGAGGGTCCCTCAGGCTCCCACCCCACACCATTTTCCTGGGAAATTGCATTGAAGCCTTTTCAAGCTGAAAAGAAGAGAGGAGCCCCAGCACTTCACCTTGGCTACCAAATCAGTGAGCACACTGATCTCCCCTCAGGCAGTGAAGAAGGAGATCGGGAGAGACCAACTAGCGACTCCCCCTTTTTCTCTCAGCACACACACACAGATTCCCCTCGGAAAGTGGGGGGAAAGGGGGCATGTGCACTGGCTGTGTTAGGGAGTCAGCAGTGTCAAACTGCATTGATATGCTCTGTTGGAGTCAAATTCTCTGGAGGGGTTTAATCAGAGACCAGATGGCTACCTGTAGAGAGGGCTTGGATTGGGACCTGTTCCTGAGTTTTTCACAACAATGATGGGGACATTTATTAACTTTGAGATCCATGAATTAGTAGACTATTGCCTTAAGCAGAATGTGCTTATATTATTGCTTAAATAATATAATAAATAAAAGATGATAACTATGAGTGAGTGGAAGTTTTATTTCTGATTATTCAGGGTTTGGGAACAGACATAGTCAATGAGCATACGTTTGGCTAGAGTCCTAAGATATAGGTAATGCTGTGGAAGTAGCATAATTTGATTTCAGTAATTCCTTTGACAAGCTGGTCCCCCATAATATCTTCACAAAGAAACTTGTAAAATGTGGGCTAGACAATGCTACTGTTAGGGGGACTTGGAATGGGTTGGCCAGATGAACTGAAAGAGTAATCATAAATGTAGACTACATCTTGAAGTTTTATTTTAATACACGCCTCAGTCAGTCTTCACCTGGAAATCTAGCAAATAGCTCCAGCTCATTATTAGAAAATATTGGGGAAGGTTGTATGAGGTTTCATACACTGGAAAAGTACTGGAAAGCCTGAGTTGGCATACGCCTTGCTTTCACTAAATTATTCAGAGGGTCACAGAGTTGGCAATAGTAGGAAATTAGTCAGCTGTGGTACTCTGATGATTTGAGACTGGATAGAAGTGATAAAATTCCTGGGTGGTTGCCAGGTCTCCAATGAGAGTGCTCACTGCACCTTGACTAGCCTTTTATTCATAAGCAAGAGAAGTAGCCAGCATCATGGAGGTCCCTTGGGGAAGATAGGCTTTGTATGTTCAAGTACATAGCATTTTGTTGGCTCAGAAAGTACTATTTTTTTATTTTTAAAAAACCCCTCTTCCCTTCAAATCCTACGCTTTGATTTTATCTTTTGGGATCCCTCTTCAGGCAGAATGCTTTCATTTTTGACTGCCTTTGTCTCCTTGTCAATCACATTCAATGCCCTGTTCCAGAAGCGGATGCCAAAGGCCAATTTCTTTGCCATGTATGGAATACTGGATGTTTGTCGCCTGGAAATATACTATTTTTGCTGACTACTTGTCACATGTATCTAAGGCTTATTTCAAGGCATCATCGTTATTGTTGAAAGATACATCTTTCAACAAAGGAATAGGCATGTCTGCTTCTACTTTACTTTAGTTCTAAAGATGCCATCTTGGATCCAAAATCCTCTGATTGCTGCCCTGGAAGAAAAACTCCAGAAAATACACATTATTATTGGTTCTTTTCCCTATATTTACACATAACTGCACACCAAAAACACACTCTGTAGGTTTGGGAGACCCTCTGGAACAATGTCAGAAACTGCACTGCTGACTGAAACAAAGAGAAGAAATCACTTCTTTACTATTCCTGAATGAAGACATCTTCTTGGCCAAAAACCATTGCATTCACAGATGGGCTACCTTCATAAATTGAAATTTGGATCTAGCCTAGGGTTTCCATGTTCCATGTAAAGATGGAGTAAATCCATCTATAGAGGCAAAGTTATAATTGTATAATAATGAAAAGTTATTAATGGGTCAAATCATCCAAACGAGACATTTTCAACCAAGACGGTGACAAGTCCTGTTGTGTTCAGCCAAATTATTTCAACAAATATTCTACTTGTAGCTAGGCATCTCTGTTCTAGTTATCAAATTGGCGGGAGGGGGCGGGGTGGTCTTAAGAGTGTGTAAATGAATTTATTTCTATATTGGTGTATATTGCTGACCTTAGTTGGTGCAGGTTGCTTTGGAGTGACAGTTGTAACCCCCCCCCCCCCCCCCCGGAAGCCTACTTGGTTCCACTTCTCTATCTCAAAGTTTCTGAAACTTTGACTGTCACCAGCACTCATTTGGAGGGAGCCTCAGTATTTGTTGAATACACTTTAGGATTGTTGCCTTGTACTTTACTGTTCTTTCCTCAGCTTTCTTGACCTACCATAAATGTTTGAAGCCACAGTGCACTTTCCTTTCTTAGTCTGAAGAACAGATGAGTTGCCACCTTTGTTAACAAAAGGCATGGAACAAATGTCATTCTCCTTCAGCTTTTCTTAGACAACATGTTCCTTTCTCTTTAAATTATTTATTTCACTCCTCTACTTCAGTCTTTTTGCATGGTCTTTCTCACTCCTTTACAAAAACTCAAATCTCCCTCCTTCTCCTCTTCTTCCCTATTTTCCAAATACCTGTCTGCACTCATATTCTTCCTCATTACCTGATCATTCTCTTTCTCTTTTTCTCCATCTCACTACTCCTAGCCAAGTGTCTTTCTCTTCTCTTCTACTTATCAAGATCTTTAGCCCTAAATGGTTTTTCTTCTCTCTTTTTTCCCTACCACTACCACATCTTATTTTCATTCATTTTCTCTTTCTTTCCATCCCATTCTCTGTCATTTCCTTTCTCCTTTTAATGCCTCAATTACTTGGCAATGTGTATCACTTTCCTTCCTTCCTGCCGGCCTGCCCTCCCTGCCTCCCTGCCTTCCCCTTCCTCTATATTTTCAGGGGTTTATTGTCCTTGTTCCCCCCCCCCAAAAAAAAATTAAAAACATTACAAGGATATGTTACATTTGCAAAATTTGAAAACTATCTCTAGGCTTCAGGATTAAGAAATGAAGCATCAGCCTGGAATGACTTTGCAATCTTATTTAGTAAGGACTAGCATAAAACAACAAATTCACAAATTCAGTGATAAACATATCTGCTCTCCTGAAGAGTTCTCTAAGCAAGTGTTTGGATGTATGGATCACTTGTTTTAAGAAGAATGTATTCTGATGGTGGCAGCAATGCAGTTTCGTTAAATCTTCCTTCCAACAGCTGGTAATTGCTACAATTACCAAACAAAACATTGTTAAAAATGATATGATTAAGCTCATTGAACATAATTTGATCATTTATTATTGTTAAATAAGACCAAAGGAGCCTGAGCAAATAATAATACATCCTATGCATTTCCTTTCAACCCAGTTAGAGCGATCTTTGATGAGTGTTAGGAGGAACATTGAGACATCTTTGTTTTCATTCCAGCTGAAATGATACATTTCTGATGGGCCATCACAGCCACCACACCATCTGCTTTCTCCGGGCTATTTGTTCCAGCTTTATCTCTTTCTTTTCCATTCCTTCTTTAAAAAAGAAATACTTCTTTCATGGACTTGATCATCTTGCTGATTTTTTTCCCTGTGTATGCCTATTGGACCAGAGAAATGGTCTCAATGTGGGCCAGATCTGCTCAGCCTGTCGTCCATCAAGCTAAACCTGGCAACACCAGGAACATATCATGAGGTACCAATGGGATTTTTTAGAGTTTAAACTAAATAGTTATAATAGAGATTATCAAGCTTGTGTCAACTGAAAGAAATTACTTGTAAGCTGTGATTTACTTGATGAGTTGCATGTTGTGTTCATCCTTACCTTGAGCATCACAGTACAAACTTCAGCCTGAAAAGAAAATAATAAAATTTATTTATACCCCGCCACCACCTTCCATAGGACCTCAGGCGGCTTACAAATAGCAATGGTGCCATACAACATATAAAATACAATATATCAACATTAAAACCAATAACACATTTTAAACCGGTACATATAAAATTAGCCAAAGCAATAGAATCAAGAAAATAGCCATGGATTTAAATTTAGCCTTATCTGGCTAAAGATAGTAGTCTGGCTACTATCTTGAACATCTGCTATCTTAAAGTCTTTCAAGGGCCTGTTGAAAGAGCCAAGTTTTTAGTTCTTTCCAAAAGTACTGTACTGTGGGGACTTGTCATTTTCTTTTCCATATCCTGTACAAGATGCTACTAACAAAAATGTTATATTTGCTAAATTAATTCCAAAAGGAATTTTGTTGCCTACAATAGTCTGAAGACAAGCCTGAATGTCTTAAATGAAAAATAGGATGCCTTCTTCTTCCTCCTCCTCCTCTTATTCTTCTTCTCCTCCTTTACATCTTACAATACAAGTATGACCGCATAATTTAAAATATACAAATATACAAACATCAAAACAGAATTAAACATAACAGTATTAAAATCCCTAGAGTGGTTAAGAGGTACTTTGTTGTCATATCTATAGAGAAACTGTAAAACAGAAGACACTTGGTTCTCTAAACTAATATTGCCAACTTTGATTCAATTAATGTACTATGATCATGGGGAATGGGAAGTGTTGGATGGTTTGACCATTGGGATACATAGAGAATGGTTTGACTACTGGGAAGCCCTTGAGGAAGTAGATGAGGAAGTAAGACAAGTACAAGGACATAATGCACACTGCATTGATTACAGAGGGAAAACTCTGTAGACTATAACAATAAGATAATTTTTAAAACTTTATTTATATACCGCATTTCTGGGTGGTTTCCAACATATAAGGAAAAACATTCAATTGCCAAGAAGAAAATCATACAAACAGATTAAAATAAAAGCATCATAAAACACAAAAATCCTACTGGAAAACAAGAATAAAAATTTAAACCAATTACAATTATAACTCCATCAGAAAAGTTTCAATAAAACCAATGGTTAGGACTACAAAATGGGCATGGTCAACTTCAAAAACAGCTGGTAGTCCCCATGTCAGCAAGGTGATGAATTTACTTTGAGTGTCAAAGGATCTATCCAATATGATAAGTCTACTTTAGCCTTTGGGTTGAAACCTTGGAGAGTTCCTTTAAAGTTCATGCTAAAACTGAAGTTTACTCCCTGCCTTGCTGACATGGAAGCAAACAACAGCCACATTTCCTTCTATAACTGGAAAGTCTACTGAATTAAATCTGAGTCTTGTAGAATCAAGTAACAGAATGCTTGAGAAATCCTAACCAAAGAATTTAAGACCAAGGAAAGGTCATTTGACAAAGACATGGAGCAGAAGGAGGTTGTATCCTTGGTGTTAGAGAATGAGACAATTTCAATGTTTAACTGTGAAATTTTCTTTTATGAAAAAGAAGGGTTATGTACTTTGAAGAAACCCTTCTTTCTTGTTAAAAAATACTTTTCAAAATTTGCATTGGGCTTAAACTTACAAAATATATAGTAAAACATACAGTATCTCTATAGATGTGTATCCAATATATTGCCTATTCCCTCTCTCCTTAATTTCTTGTAGCCATTCCCTGAGACTGTCACATGACAGGACAGATGGAAACTTTGTTTAAATTGAGAAAGCATGGATGCCACATGCTGAGCTAGACAGAACAGTTGAGATTGGTTTCCCTCACATGAATTTTATTTAATGCCAGATTCAGTTTAGCAGATGTGCAACTGATATAAAGGCTTGATAGGAAATACTCAGAAATACCCGAATTTGCCAACAGCAAAAGCACACCGGGGTCTGGCTTTGTGAAAACATGTGAAAATATAGCCAGAAGAGATCAAATTTCCCAAGTAGCTATCCAGAAATGCATTAACCTTCTGTTATTTATTGGTGTCATTATGAAAGTCCTGCACCATCCCTAAAGGAGGCAGGGGAGGGGGGCAAATCTGTCATGGTTGCCAGAACAAAACAAGGGCAGGAAGATTATCCTTGCAAGCAGTCAGAGGAGAGAATAGTTTTTACCAACTTATCGTTGAAGTTGCCATGGGTACCAGCTAAGACATTGGGTTTAAATGTCAGATTTTCCCCTGCTTTACTGTCCCTTTTAGCCATTTATCACTGCTGTATCATTCAATTACCTTCTCTCCCTTTCTTGTTATTTGTTAGAATATGTCTGGATCCCTACATCCATTCATTTTTGCTCACTTTGAGTTTCCTAGCTTAATGTTTGGTTCTGTGTGTGTGTATATGTGTGTCTTCAGGTCTCCTGTTGACTTAAGGAGACCCCCTGAATTGGAGGAGGGAAATCTGCTTGGGAAATATGCATCCATCATCCCATTTTCTTCTTGTTATATTTTCTTCTTGATATATTGAGGAAACATAGCAGAAGATTTCTAAATAGCTTTTTGAAATCAATGATGTATTAACATTTAGTAGACCAAAATCATAACAACTACAACCTTTTCCAAGTAAAAAAAAATGGCATTGTCAAAAACAAAATATACAAAGTCCTGAACAAACTCAGGCACCACAGGGGACATGACTCTGTCTGCTGGTTTCAGAGTGTATGATATTACTGAATGACTAAATGCATTTCTGCAGGAAGAGATCAGCAAAAGGGGAAAGGTTTAGGTGTCTTTGGTAGCATGTTAGCAGGGGATGGAGCAATTTTCAATATTTATAGGCAGAGACTCTGGAATTGTTTTTTAAAGTAGGGGAGGCTCAACACTGACAGGCAGGTTATTAATTTGCAGGTTCTTGCAAAGGTTGAGCAAATTACTTTCCCCATCCATTATCTTTGAAACATCCTTAAATATGAAGATTCCTACAAGCACAATGTGTACTTAGAACTGACACCCAAGTGCTCATTTGAGCAGGCTGTATTATTCCAGGGAGGACTCAATGACACATGCTGTTTTAATATTTCTGAGTGCTTGGCCATTTAGTACACTTCAATTGATAATTAGAGAAAATCTCATCCATAAAGTAGTCCTGGTGGTCTAATTTTGCCAGAACATTTTAGGGATGCCTGGGTGGAGTTGAACCCTCTTCCCATTCCATGGCCATGTTTATAGGAGGCATTCATTTGATTTCAGATGTCTAAACTGAACTTCAGCTTAATATATGTATCGGTTAACTCAGAAATAAATTGTGCAGAAGGAACCGTTTTGAGAAAACACATTTTCCTCTCCCTTTTCTTATTCCTACTTTCTGATTGGTAGCTGCACTAAGCTGGAATAGGACATCTGAGACCCATTTGGGCCTTGTCAAATTGATCTGCATGAGGAAGGAATGTTAATGTATCCTCTTTGTGTAAACCAAACTGGAGCTCAGCTGTCAAGGAAGGAAGGACAATAGAATAGATAAGAGGTTGAGGAGGGGGACTTCCATTTTTTGTTACTTATTAATATTTCATCATGTAACTGAACATTAATTGCTGGCTGATAAGTTCATATCCCATCTGATGCTACTAATTCACACTCTCCAACTTTAGACTCTGTAGAGTAACAGTACATTCCTTTATGTCACTGAATGCAACCTCAGAGAAGAAACACACCTAATTTAAAAAAAAACCCCTCGCTTTATTCAGATGTGCACACAGAACTCCATACAGTCATCAGTTCTTTGGGGAATTAATAAAACTAGGAGGATTTTTTAACAGAATTGGTCCTTCTGGGTCATCCTAGTCCATAAACACACCACTGGTCACTTGGTTTGGAGTTCTCAGTCAGGGTTGATAGATTAGCATTTTTTTTCCGTGTGTTTCATGTGGCTGTATGAGAATTGGATTCCAAAATCACAATTCTGGAGAGAATGCAATTTTGGGATTTCATTCTGGAGAAATTCCAAAAACCACAATTTTGGAGAGACACAATTGCTCAGCTTTGGATAAGATTGCCACTTTACATGTTTACTTCACTGAAATATATTGGGAAAACAATTATATTATTATTTCACCATTTGCAGGCTTATCATTATGGTAAGTCCCTGAATCCATCAATCAGTTCAAATAAATCAGGATGCACAGATCACATTAATTCTTACTTAATAGATGATATGCCTTACACCAGTGTGCTGAAGTGCTTTGAGTGTTGGGTCATAATTCTGAAGTCAGGGGTTCAGGGGGCTTCCAGGAAGTATTAAAATCTGCACCGAAGCAGGTTTAAATAACCCCCTTTGGCATAAGCTTGAGTTCCCACTCCCCCCGCCCAAAGAAAAACCCCTGTGTTTCCTGGGAGGGGGTGGCTGCATGGCATTCCAATTAAAATCTGGATGGCATGCTGCCACCTCAAAGCCCCCCAATTTCCCCTGAGGAGATGGGAGGAGTACAGAGAAAAATCTTTCCTCACCCCCCCCCCCCCCATTTCATGTGTCATCTATTCACACCAGCAGGATGGAAGGAGGGAAGTTATGGTGACCAAGTACACTGTACTTAACTTTTAGGGGTAATTGGGGGATTGGGGAAGTGGGTGGGAGCTATCCCACACCTTTGGGCTCCAGGAGCCCAAAAAGTACATGATGGCAATGGAGACTCACTGCTGGATAATCCCGGAATAACCCATATGTGAGTCTCCAGAAGTCCAATAACCCGTTAGACACAGGCCTTTCAGGAAGGCCCGGATCTAATGAGGTATCAAATTAATTTGGAACAACCAGAGAAACAGGTCCCGATTTTGGGGCCTGTCTGGATCAGCCCACAGTCAGGTTTAGAGGAAGGCAAGATGAAACCCACTCTGAACAGATCTCTCTAAGGAAACCCCACAATGGGGTTGCTTTAGTGTCACAATAAGATGGAAATTATTTAAAGGTACACATCAACCACACTTCTTACTGATTAGATCTTTATCATGTTATTGGGTTTATTTACCCAACACAGCAAGGTAAGTCATTAGTTTTCCTGTTCTGTGAGCTGCTGAGGCTGACGGAGTTTAATATAATGGGGGGGGGGATGTATCTGAACCCTGCTCCATGTATATCACTGCTCTTCTAAACCACAGAATGCCATTTTGGCAGATGTGCTGTGATCATATTGGTAAGTAGCTGCCATTTCCTCTACTGTTCCCACTATGCTTATATAACATGCAGGAAGGTACAAGGACAAAAGAAAGGTAACCTAAACCAAAGGGAATAAACACGCCGAAAGATTTGTCTGTTCTATTCAGAGCTGCTTGATTGCATTTCACATCCGTATTTTTTCCTGTTGACAAGCAAAGCTTGAAAGTAATAAGTGCTGCATGAATTAAATACATCACACTTGACTGCTTGGATACTGGTGGAGCTTCAAACCAATCTGGCTTCTATCAATGTGCTGCAATTGATTTCTCTACCTTGACAGAAAATGGCTGAAAAACAAATTATGAGAGGGGAACAAATAAAAGTTAATTTTCCTGTTACATCTCTTTCTCGTGCAGCTAAAATAATGCTGAACTTGTAAACAAGGTTTGATACGTGTGTCCTATCAGTAAAATTAAAATACTTATCCTTATTTCCACCCAGGAAACTACACACAAGCATTCTCCAAAAACGGGCAGGCTGCCACCAAACCAGCATGCTCATTTTTAAGACAACCTCCTCACTGAATTTATCTCTTCTCTTCCTTGAAAATGGTACTGCTGAGGAAAAGATGCATTGCAGTTTCATTTTCTCACTAAATCTTTTCATTCATTGCTGAACCTTTTCTGCAGAGGCAGGGAAGTTGTGTTGGTTCTGTTGGCTTCGTGCTGTGTTCCAAGGAAGCCAGGAGTTTTGCAAACACTTAACAGAGGCTTCTTGGTGAGAGAAAAAGAAACAACACAAAACCTCCCTGTAGTGTGCCTGCCATTACAGGTACCAATCTTGCCCCTGTGTGGTCACTGGAGAATACTAACATTCTATCATCAGAGTTTGTAGGGCAGAAAGCTTTTTTGACCACAAGTTTCCACAGCACTTCAGGCAGTGCTCATGCTGGCTGATGGATTTTGTGCATTACAGAATGCAATCTTAGCTCACAAAGATGACCAAGGGCCAGTTGAGTAGACAGTAGGCCAACTGAGTTTAAAAAACCAACCAGCCTAGCAGTGTGGGAAATTATTTAAGAGGTCCACACTTGCCCTATACTAATGTCATCTCAGCATTGCGTCTATAACCCTGCACTGGGAAAAAAAAGTTTGAATTTGATATAACTCTGCTCTTCCATCACTCCCTTTTCTCTGTTAGAACCAGTAATCTTTTCATTTCTATGCTAATTGATAGTTTGCTACTCATTTCCTTATTCCATACCATCATTCTCTATTTGTCTAGAAGCATCCATTCTTTTCTTCTTTCTCTCTGCTCCGTGTAATTTAATATGCATAAGTATTAGTAAATATAGCTGCCTTTATATATAGTATGACCTTATCCTTGCAGAATCAGTACCCATGGTTTCACTTATCCACATCCAACAAAATATGTCCTCTCTAGGAATTTTCTAGCTCCTTCACATGATATGCTTCTGCTGAAGGTTACCATAGAGTTGCATTAGAGGACCAAGCAAATTCCTAGGATGAATATCTAGAAAGAATTGTCTAGGTCCTCGAGGATGACTTCATGTGAACTTCTAGCAAAATATATTTATTTCAATAGGCTTTGGTATTATCCATAATCAGGGGCGGCTCAACCTATTGCGCAAAGTAAGCATTTGCAGTAGAGTTGATTTTGCCCAGGGGTGCTCTTGAGGTGCTCTTGGGGGAAAATAGACCTTAACATATGTGAGTTGTAGTTACTGAGATGTGTAGTTCACCTACAATTAAAGAGCATTCTGAACTCCACCAATGATGGAATTGAACCAAATATGGCACACAGAACTCCCATGACGAACAGAAAATATATATCAGTGATTGGTTGGGGGGGGGGGGGCAAAATACTGTTTGCTTACCGTTGAAAATTACCTAGAGCCACCTCTGTCCATAATTTACTATTTCCACAGTAATTTCAGCAATGTGTCTCCTGAAGATATTGGAGCCATGCTTTACTTTAAAGCAGTGGTTCCCAACTTTGGACTTCAACTCCCAGAAATCCCAGATGTTAGGAACTGTGGGAGATGAAGTTCAAAAACCTGAGGATGAAAGGTTGAGAACCACTGCTTTAAAAATAAGGCTAAGCTTGGATATGCATGACACTCAAACATTGTTTAGCTCTGGCCTTGCCAACTGATTATCCTATGAGAGTGTATAAGTGGTATCTCTCACATTTCCCATCATACTCTACCATGTCCCTTTTGGGCTTTCCAGTAATTTAGTGAGCAGAGCAGTTCTACCAGTAGATTGCTCTTTCAGCAGGTTTCTGAGAAGGGAGTTCTATCCACAGAAAGTTATTTCTGTTGGAGAAGGAAATTTCCTCAAGCAAAAGAAGCTTATACCTAATCCTAGCTAACTTCAGCTCACCCTTCAGTTAAGTTTGCACTGACCATCCAAAAAAGTAATGCTTATATGATGTCTACAATTCACTCTTAAACTTAATATTAGACATCTAAAATAACTAGGCACATTTCCTCAGGCCAGTCTTTCTGAGTTTAGTTTGTTTGTGACAGTTGCGACTTGTACATTCCCAGAAAAGAGGAAATGAGTCACCCAAAAATGAGGATGACATTTGATATATCCCTTACATAAATGTAGACTGTCTGCACAGTATGCATGTTCTGAGATATACAAATGTAGAAACTTTTGACATACTTTCAGTAAATAAAATGCATATCATCTGAGCACAGTTGGTAAAATTATAGCTTCAAGAATCCCTGCAATCAGTATACCCATTGGCTATGCAGATTGGGGGATTCTAAGAGCCTCAGACTAAAAAGTAAGAGTTATAAGCTTGCAGAAATCTATGCCCAAGTGACTGTTGTATTTCTTCATTCTGGGATCCATGTGTTAACTGTGGATGGACATAATGAAAACCTTGTATAAAATGGTCTTTGGAATAAAGCACATTTCTCTTGTCTAGTCTGATCAAAAAGCTTGTACATAACTTTCCAACCCTAGGGTGCATCAGTTCTGCACTATTATGGCAGTTCGATACCACTTGAAATAAGCAAAAGCAAAAAAAAAAAAAGATATAATATATAACCAACAATCATAAGCAGGTTAAACTTCCATGTTTTGAACCTTCTCAGGCTTCCCCTTGACTATTGTGACTAAGAAACCAAAAACATGTAAATTAAGTACACTCACATAATAAAACTGGTGTTTTTTGCCACTCAATTCTACTCCTGCCCTAGAACATTAAGTGAGAGATAAGTGCTGTTCAGTTCAATGAGCTTACTCTCAATTATGGAGGCATACGATTTCATCCCTTTGAATTTTTTCAGTGTTTATGCTCAACTGAAAGGTGAGGAATGTATGGTTCTCTTGATGTCACTGTATTCCAGCTCCCACCAGCCCCATCTAGGATGGCCAATGAAAGTTGCCATCCAACCTTGGAAAGATCACAAATTTGTCAACCGTGTTTCACTGCCCTGTTCTACTAAAAAGTCCTCTGAGACAAAGACTGGTCTTTGTTATATAGTTATTAGCACAAAATTATATTGTTTCAATATTGCACACACTGGGTTCTTAGCTGTTAAGTGCTACAGCAAAATTAACTGGCTAATCTTCCCCTTGAGGTCAATTACACATTGTTAAACATTAGAGTTGCTTTGTTCTGAACAGCCTGCAAGCTGGAAAAGTTTCAAAATTGAAGGGAAACCTTTGTTTACCTACAACCTATGTGCTATTACTTTAAGGGTATAAATATAAACAGTTATGACTTTTTCACCAAGGAAATAAGTCATTCCTATTCTCAAGAGATATTTTTGTGGCATACAGAATTTCAACCAGAGAAGTCAGCCATAGGAGAGCACCTGATGAACCAACCTGGACACAGCATATCATTTGAGAACACAGAAATGCTGGACCACTCTAACAACTACCATGTCAGACTACACAGAGAAGCCACTGAAATCCATAAGCATGTGGACAATTTCAACAGAAAGGAGGAAACCATGAAAATGAACAAAATCTTGCTACCAGTATTTAAAAAAACTCTAAAATTATAACAGCAAAACAACACCCAAACACAGGGAAACTCCAGAGTGGAAATAATCAGGGACAGCTAATCACCTCTCAACAAAAGATTCCCCCAGGTACTAACAAGCTACACCAAAACAAACTGCCAGGCCATCACATGTTAATCAAGGTAGCCAGTTGAAACATTCACACCTAGCTCCAACAGACAAGAGTTCTTTGTCCCACCCTGGACATTCCACAGATATATAAACCCAATTTTCCTAGTTCCAACAGACCTCACAACCTCTGAGGATGCTTGCCATATATGCAGGTGAAATGTCAGGAGATAATGCATCTAGAACATGGCCATACAGCCCAACAAAATCTACAACAACCCAGTGATTCCAGCCATGAAAGCCTTCAACAATACAAAGAGAAACTTGTTTTTTCTCAGGATCATAAGGAGAGAAAGAGCAGGTGTGTGCAAAGTGATGTCATGGGAGGGATTGAGACCTTTTAAGTAGTGTCTGGGCTCTCAGGCCTTTAGTGGGAACAGCATTGTAAAAAGGGGAAACGGCTCCCAGTTTCTAGCTCTAAATTCCTGGTTCCTGTATTTCAAGACTCTTGGTTTGATTCCTGTTTATGACTTCATGTTCTTGGAAGTTTTGCCTTTCTTATGTTCCTGTTTTCATGTTCATGAGTATAACTTTTGAACAATACCCTGCTGAAGTATTCTCATGTGTGTTAACTCAGGTCTCAGTGGATTACTTTTTGATGCCTTGGTTCAAAAGCTGATGAACTCTTGATCTCATTGGGAAATACTTTTTGTACTTTTGCTGTTTCTTTTTTTTTTTTTACTGCTTTTCCTTTTATACTTTTTTCATTAATAAACTTTTACTTATTGGATTATCTGAACATTGTGTGGTGTTGGGTGAAATGCTGTTCCAGGACTACAGTGCAACACTTCCAGTCAATGGGTTTATTTCAATCCTTGGAGGATCCAGATCCAGCCTTTAGAGTGTGCAGATCAATTCTTCCTCAAAGTCTTCCTGATTCCTTATGTGAATTCAAAAATCTGTATTGTGGAGAAGCCTGGACTATTCAGATGTGATTAAATACTTTATTGCATGAACTCACTATTCTACTCTTGCTGTGCTATAACTGATAGCAGTGGCATAACAGGTTGCGCACATTCAATATTGTAGCTCAGCTCTCTTCAGTTACACAATTACACTGAATCAATAATTCATGATCCTGTGATCATATTTCTGCATACTCTTATAACCCCCTCCCCCCAATACTATCAGTGTTCTGTTACCTTTTAATCTTATTTTTAGAGAAATTCATTGAAAAACAACTAAAAGGCAAATATAACTATAAAGTATAGTAGACCTGTTTGGAATGATATTTTTTTATCATGTCAGGAGCGACTTGAGAAACTGCAAGTCACTTTTGGTATGAGAGAATTGGCTGTCTGCAAGGACGTTGCCCAGGGGACGCCCGAATGATTTGATGTTTTTATCATCCTTGTGGGAGGTTTCTCTCATGTCGCCGCATGAGGAGCTGAAGCTGATAGAGGGAGCTCATCCACCTCTCCCTGGATTTGAACCTGTGACCTGTTGGTCTACAGTCCTGCCAGCACAGGGGTTTAACCCACTGTGCCACTGGGGGCTCCGTTTGGAATGATGAGTGGGGGAGAGAGAAACAGATGAGAAGAATCCCTGCCATCACTTTAATACTAGTATGCCAGCACAGAAGTGAAATTGACCCATTGCACCAAGGTAGGTGATGGGAATGGAGGCTTTTAAACAAAGGCTGGATGGCCATCTGTTGAGGATGCTTTGAACGCGATTGTCCTGCTTCTTGGCAGGGTGTTGGACTAGATGGCCCATGGCATCTCTTCCAACTCTATGATTCTATGAATGTAGCTGGATTGAGTAAATAATTTATATATTTACTCCTCAATAGCAAAGCATAGGATAATCATGGGGAGAAGGCAGACCAGATATGAGATGCTGCAATGCCAGTTTGCCTGTCTCATGCAATAAAATTCCAAGAGAAAGTATCCATGTTCTGAAGTGCTTATTGATTAAACAGGGGAAAAACATGTTCACTGTCGCTTGGAATGCAAGGAGACAAGAGTTTTATAACAAGAGCAATGCCAGGCATTTCTTTCAACCAAGCCAGTCACTGAAGTCCAATCTACGTAGCAAGACGTAATGAGACATAATGCAGTTGTGAGACAAGACATCACGAAAAATTTCCTGACAGGAAGAGTGAGATTTAATCACTCTACATGCTGCCACTGCAACTACTGCTTTACCACGAGAGAGGGAGATGCCTGTCAAGATTGTAAGCACACTGAATTGCTGCCAAGCTGCTGCCTACAGACAACAGATGATTCTTATCCACCATTTCTTTCATTCCTACACATTTGGATCTGGCACTGTTATTGTGCCTTCACACTGTTATTGTGCCTCACAAAAAAATGCTTCAATTAAAATAACACGCTTACCTAGTCACCAAAACTACCTAGTGCTCTACTCTTATAGAAACAACATTTTGCTTCCATGAGACGTGTTAAAGCTGGTGTTCAGTTAAATCACCACCACCAAAACATCAATCATTAATTATAATTGCTGGAAAGATATATCCTGGAGAGTTTCTCAAAGGAATAATAGAACAGCTTTTCTCACGGCAATAAAAAATAATATAGCTAACACTTTTGGAAGGATATGTTTATCGAAATAAACAACATAATAGGATCAAATATTACTCCAGATGCTAGGTTAACATTATTAATGGACACCACGATGTTGAATTAGAAACGAGTAAGAAAGAATTGGTGATTATTTTACTTACAGTAAGAAGAATCATAATAGCAAGGAACTGGAAGATAATAACTAATCTAACACCGGAAGCATGGTATAGGGAGGTATGGAACGTAGCCTTAAATGATAAACTAACAGTGGAAATGAGGGTATTCAGGGGGGAAATTAACAGATTGGATTTTGAGGCATACTGGTCGGTCTTTATTAAATATGCTTTAGAGAGTGAAAAGGGAAAACAATATAACCCTGTTGATCTGGAATTTTGGACATGACATTTGATTTATGGTTGATTTATAAATATATGGTGAAGGAAAGGATACTTGTTCGGGCCTTGGTGGTGGGGCTATGTGTTTGTAAAATGTTCACTGTTTTGTGTTTTGTTTACACTGTAAGTTGTTATAGTATGTAAATAAAACCTTTAAAATTAAAAAAAACACTTTTCAAGCCATTGTTTTTAGGGTGAGATTCATCTATTTAATATTTAATTTACAAGCATACATTTATCTATTTCCTTCAACAAGTTTACAGTAGGGCTTCCTCCTCCCCATTTTGTCATCAAAGCAACTAGAGCCTTAACTACACTGCCATAAAATGCAGTTTCAGCATGCAGTTACTGAGTTCTGAACCTGCATTATATGGCAGTGTAGATGGGGCCTATATGAGTGTTGGAAAATGTGACAGTAATGTATCTCAGAACGAAAGGGTTAACAGAACTTAGAAGTGTTTAAATGCTGAAATGCAAACCTAAAGAAAGACTTGTCCCTCTCCTCTGGCCTGCAGAAGACCAAAAGCCAAGAGGAGATAATGTATCTAGAAGACACAAGATGCTGTATTGTCAAGTACATCCAGGGAGTACCCAGGGTGGGTTAACACCCAAAATGCTTATCTGTAACAATAATGTGTGTGTTTACGTATTTTGTAGAAGGTTAGCAGTTAAAGACACTGAAGTGGCAAAATATGAGAAAAACATGTTTTTGAATGGTTGATCCGATAAGAGGGGTGTGTGCCCATGACACAGTGAAAAGACATGTATATAAGGAGACTGAAAGATCCAAATGGGAGAGACAGCTTTTTTTGAAGACACTTGTCTGTGTTGGTTTTTTCTCCGTGTGGCCACACTTGAAATAAAGAGATTTTTGCTTCACCTACGGAGACTGCTTGCTTTCTGTCACCAGCCTTGGGGTGCCTAACAAAAGGGGTTCCCTTCAAGAAGTAGAATAATTAATATTCACAATCAGAAGGTGAGCAACAACCTATCACACAGCACTACAGCAAAAACACATAGTCTAACCAAGAAATTAAGCAGACATGGGCCAATTAAACTTTTATTAATTTGGCATCCTTCAGATTCCTTGGACTACAACTCCCATCCAATCCCAGCCTGTACAGCCAATAGCTGATGTGATATGAATTGTAGGTCAAAATATGTAAATATTGGAGAAGAATGGCCTATCATGTGTTCAGTGCACATACACACCATATAAACCAAAGGTGAGTCCCTAATGCTGAAGAGCACAAAATAGACAGAACTGGATTTTCTATGTGACTAGAAGTCTGCCACCTATGTCATGCCACAGTCATCTTATCAATGCTTGGAAAAGTTACTTTTGTTCTAAAATGTTCAGATTCACGTAAACTTTAGGCTGGGGGTTCTAGAAGCTATATTTCAAAAAGGTAATGATTCCAGGCTCTGCCGCAACAGAGGAAGCTTTTTTACTACTAGTATGGAAATAAGATTCAACTGCCAGTCTGTTCAGGGTTTTTGGTGTGTATGCAAATAATTATAGTTGGAGTAGTACCAGCATGTCATTTGCCTCAAACAACAAAATGTTTTGATCTTCCCTCTGTGTGCAGTTAATAAATACTAGTTTTGTTATTAAAATGGGGAATATAACAATATGCAAGAACTCTGTGTGGACATGCTGGGAGATGAGATACATTCCAAACTGGCTTCTGCGTGATACCAACTCAGGGCTATTCCAGACAGGGCCCATACCCTGGGCCCTGTTGGACTTTTACCTGAGGTATCCAAATGACACTTCAGGTAAAAGAGGATTAATTTGTGACAAAGAGGAAAACCCTGCTTTGTTGCAAATTATTTTGATACCCCATTTGATACCCCATAGAACTGGGCCTTCCTGAAAGGCCCAGTTCTAATGAGGTATGGGCCCTGTGGGGACAGATTAATGAGACTGCTTCTGCAGTTCCAGGAGTCTTTCCCCAAAGCCCAAGACTTGATGAGCCTGAAGAAGTGAAGAGACCAGCAACCCTCTCCCAAATCCACCCCATAAAGCCCTGAAAATAACAGGAAACTAAACGGGCTGCCATTAAGCCCCTCTGCAGGCCTCCTGGAACATATTAATGATATGCCAGGAGGTGGAGGGTGTGACGGCGTGAGTGGCGCCACCTGTGTGTAGAAGTTTAAAGTGCAAAGGTTTAAACTGTATAACATGCCCAAACTTCCCTAGTTTGTAAATGTACAGTTGAATTGTTTGGCTATCTATTGCTCTCTATCAATGTTGTTTGCATCTGTTAAATTGTCTCCCCTGCTTAATTGTTTGGCTCCTCCCCTTCCTGGGGAAGAGGGCAGGGCTTTCTTTTCATTCCACCATCAAACATCTCAGCAGATGGACATGAAAAAGAACTTGGCTCTAAAAGCCTTTGAGATAGTTTTATATCTCATTACCAATTCTCAGATTTTACCCTTGGGACTCATTACTTCATGCCCAGTTCACCCTGGACGACGTTGAGGAGACCCAAGTGCCTTCAAACCAGTCCTTTGGCATTAAAAGGAAGACTCTGTGCCTTCAGCATAGGCCATTGGACTGGGGATTGTGTTTGTTTCGACTTTCACAGCCATTGAGAAAAAAGGGAACAGGGAAAGCTTCTCAGCTGCAAAACTCCTTGGACCCAGGGCTTCAGAGACTGTAATGTATATTTCCTTTACCCCCTTTAAATACCAAGTTTAATCCCCCAGAAAGATAACTCTTTGTCAACAATAAATACCATTTCGAGTTATCTGTTGTGTCTTGGTCCTTGGGAGTTCCAGTTCCCTAAAGGAGGGCAAGAAGCAATCCCCTGGGAAAAGATGTCACGTCATGTCTCTTTCACTAAGAGCTACAGCCCCAGGCGAGACGGCATGGAGGGCCAAATTGCTCCTTTCCCCGCTTCCTGGTGTGTCATTTGTACATTCCAGTAGACCTGCAGAGAGGCATCATGGTGGTCCAGTAACTTTTTTGTTGTTTTAGGGCTTTTGTGGGGGGTTCTTCAGTGTCCCTCATGCCCTCCCGGAAGTTACTGGGAGCGTATGCTGACACCCAATGTGCAAAAACTGGTTTTTCCCACATGGTGTGGGGATTTACACCAGCTTTGGAGCAGGTTTCTTTAACCCTCTCCTGGAAGTCTGGAAGCCCTGTCACCTTTGAAAAGAATTAAATACGAATACAAAAAAGGCTTACATTTTGAGAGGGAGGGCAAAGACCCTATAACAGGAAGATGCTTCTATTACTCAACTGCTCCATTTAGAAATGCTCTTAGAAGAAGATTATGGAGGACTGGTTGTTTTCTTGGTGCTTTGAACTTGGCAGAGGCTATAAAAGTGCTAAATGTTATCAGAAGGTGTTTTTTTTTTTTTACACAATCTGTAGAGTTCTTCATTGTGCAATGTGTGGAGGAAGTAATGGGTAATTGGGCTTCTTTTTAGTGCCATTAGATAAGAAATGTTTCACTTCAGTTCATCAGACAAAAGATTAAGGGCCCTTGTTACACCAAGGGGATAAAAATGTATAGAATAGAGGAAGTGAATAATAGACAATGTAAAAAATGTCATTGTCAACCAAAACCTGTTACCAGCCACAAAGATGTTTCTAGCCATGAAGCACATTCACCTTTTTAATAGTTATACTCCCAGTTCAACAGACAGTGAAACATTGCTTCATGTCACACAATAGAGTATAAACTGGCCCATTAATTGTAGCTCCAATTTACAGCAGACTTTGTTGTGAATTTTCACATCTATTGTTGTCTCTACCTAATTCTTCCATAACTCACTGCAAAGACTGTGGAAAGTCATCTCTGTGAACAGTCTGATTCGCTAATGCTTTTCACTGTCAGCACTGTCTTGTCAATTACACAGGCTTGGATGCCCCTGCTGTTTTTCCCCCCTCATCTTCTACTGTTCTCTCTCTGTGACCAGGAGAGCATATATTAAGACCAAACTTGCTATTTTGACAGAGCTATGTATCAGAATTCAACCTCCCTCCTAAAAAAAACTCACTATGGGATAGATGCCAGCCATTATACTTGAAAAGTATCATAGGATTCTATCCTGATATCTTTCAACAGGGAGATAATAGGTATAAAATCTAGCATGGTATCTAGAATTGTGGCTATTTGGGGAGTGGTAGGATTAATTATTAAAATTCCTTTCCTTATCCTATAGGCATTGGTTTGTTTGGGGGAGATTGTTCTGGTTATTACTGGGTTGGTGATGCCTTTTCCCCAATTCAGTGTGCCTTAGCAATCCTCAACAGAAGAGTAAGAACAGGATACATTTTTTTGCTCTACTAAGATCCTTGAGAAGACATGTTTGTCTGCCAACCCACGAAGAAAAACATGAGAATAAAAGACACAACACCAATGTTTTGGATTCAAATTGGGCAACTTTTATTTAACGTTACCTATTTAAGTTCTTAACTTAACTCAAGGGTGTAAGGAACTGGTGTAACCTAACCCAGGTAATATCACTACCCGACAATAACAATTTCCGGGCGAAGCACCTGGGTTTCGGTAATCAAACCGTATCACCATCAAGGGAAAGGAATGAGGAGTCTCTTCCAGAGCTCTTGTATCGAGACTCCTTCCAATTAAAGGCCATTAACACACCTCACCCTTTAAACTGTAGGTGAGTGTTTAACTTAAGGGCCTTTCACCCCTTAAAGGGGTGCCCTAGGTGCACACCGACTAAAGGAATTTCCCTATCTATTTACGCCACGGATTGGGGGCAAATGTCCATTTAGCCCCCATCCCCCACCAATTCCTCTAACACCCCTCTAATACCTTCCTGTAAATCTAACAAAAACCGTTGGTTGCCCAATTCTGAAAGATGTACACAATCACCACGATACAACCTCTCATCGTCACGTGTGATGTTTGGGTGTTCAATGTAATGACCCCTCTGATGGATCATGAACAGTCGCATGGCCCGGTGCACTCGTTTTCTGGCTTTCTCAAGCCTTCCCACGTCGCCTCCTCCCAGCCACTTGCGACGAGGTATGATAGCAGACCAAACGACGTGTACCCTGGGCCATGACCACCAAATCCTACGAATGTCCGCCCATGCTTGCAAAAAGAGGGCTTTGCCTGTTAGCAGGCCCAAATCGTTACCACCGAGGTGGATAACCAACACATCAGGAGGAAAACCACTCCCGGCATCAAACAACAAAGGGCACAAGCCGTCCCAACGCAGGCTTCTCTTGCCTCTCCATTCCACCGTTGCCGTGGAAGAGAGACTCAAGTGCTGGCCATAGGCAGTCTTGTGGGCCACTCTCAGTGCCCAGAAGACATAACTGTGTCCGCAGACCAGGACCCTTCTTCTATGTGCCAGCCCTGCGCGACCTGAAACGATAATGATAACTAGGCTGAAACTGACCTTACGTAACTTCCAAAACATCTGTTTTGGAAGTTCTAATTCTGATTTCCACACTATCTTGAAAAACTTTGATGTCGGAAACCAGAAGTGCGCGGTGTGAGGTATCGTTATTGGATAATGTCACCAATTCACTCACGCGTAGCTGCAAAACATGCAGTCCACGCCGCCGCCTGATATAAAACCTGTTCATAATATGATGTGCACAGGCTGGGCCATAGTTGCTTAAGTCCCGAGTGTTAACGACCTGCACTGTGGCCGTATTATCGCACCAAAAGCCCAAAAGCCTGCCTTCCTTAATCTCCTTATCTATCTTTTTCATGACCACAGCCTCTAGGCCTATAACCAATTTTTAAATTGGATGCTAAAAAAGGGGGGGAACGTGGCCCAAGGACCGGGATCTGAAAACCATCCTAAAGCCGCGAAGCAAGCAATTTGCTGCAGCTCTGTAAGGCTAACTTTCCAGCCAGCAACTAAGCGGACCCGCCTTGATTGGGCTGGGGCCCTTTTGGAACATTAACCTGTCCTGGTTCTTTCTATTGAACTGGGCGCCTCTTGGCCCACTTCTTGTGGGTTTTCCCTTGTAACAACTATTGGTTGCGTGGTTACCCTGGCATATTGCACAGGCGTGCTGATATTTACAGTCCTCGCGGGCGCAAGCTCCCTGGGCCGCGTATTCCCAGCACATACTCTTTTGTCTTTGCGGCTGTTGTGCTGGGCCTCCCTGCCGAAAGGGCTGACTCTCTTTAGTGTTCTGTATAGTATGGCCGCTATCGGCCTTCTCACCAGAAACTGCTCTGGTTGTATTCATTACCTCCATCCACAATTGACTGTCGATCGCTTGTTAGGCATTGTAGCGGCCTCAGAACGAAAGCGGCTATCATAAACAAGCCACGCCTGACCAGTGTAGTTGACATATGCCCCATATATTATATTTTGATATTTAAACAAGGCCTTGGCCCTGTAAGGATGAGCTTCCACTAGCAGGGATGCATATATGGTATAACAAGCTATCCAATTTTTCCAATTCTGCTCAACCCGCCTTTTCTTTAGCTTCTCTTTACGTTCTTCGTCCAAATCCTCTTTTTCCTTTTTATCTAACTCCCTAAAGTATAATGAAAACATATCTATATACTCATTCCTGAGTATCTTGTCTATGGTTTTTTGTGACAAATGAGCCCCCAAAGAGGCTGAGGCTGCCGTAGGAACTATCGGCAAAACCCATTTATCGGTTCCCCAATACTGGTTGTCATCCCCCCTCCTAGCCATTTCTAAGGTTATGGGGGCAACCGTAGGGACTTGAGGGCCAGCCTTTGCGACCGAAGCTCCTGTTGTAACCAGGGCCGAACTTGGGAGAGTAGGTGTTGTGTTTTGCGCCTGGCACAGGCCCCAAGGCCAGACCAGTGTGGTGTTATTACCTGCGGATGTCGAAGGCCCGTCCACGACGATGGCTTGTGTAGCAGGCTGTCCAGATGCCGCCCGCTCTGGCACAGCCGGTGTCGCCGAAAGAGATGTCATGACCGGATCAGCCGGTGTGGTGGCCGATGGTGCTGGTTTCTTCGCAGGCTGCACCTCAGCGCAAACTGGTTGAGGCCGGGATACAGCCGGGGCTGCACTGGTCACCGTTGTTGTTGCTGGGTTGTCAGCCGATACCTGACCCACGACCGTTTGCGGTGACGGGGCCGGGGGATCTTGTTCCCTCTGATTGGGCTCCGGTTGGCTGTTCCGATCACCTCCTTGTGTCGCCGCTGCTCGGCCGGCCTCTAGAACAGACATGCGGGAGAGCAGATTTTTAAAAATTACCTTCCTGCTAGCCCGCCGCGCAGGGCGCGGCCCAGCCTCCCTCGTCAAAAGCCCCCTTTCCCTCTCAAATTTGTCCATCCTAGCCATAAGAGCATTCAATTCTACGGCTGAAACGTCCTCCTCCTCCGATGATGATTCCCTAGGAGGGAGGGGACGCTTCGCCGGAGTCTTCTTGGCAGGTCCCTTTCCTTTAGGGCCGCCCACATTCTTCTTCAGCGCCATCCTGAGAGAAAAATTACCAGTGACTGTGTCAATAAGTATAAAGGGCCAGTAAAACAAGTTGACAATGACTTTATCACTTATGTATATATATATATATAGGGCAATGCAGAACTGCTTAAATCTATGCCTCACCGACTCTTGTATAGTTATAACATAAGTGATCTAAGGCTCACCTTAAGTTCCCCTTGGAATGACCCACTGTTCAAGCAACTAATATGCTATTTACTTGCGTCCGCTTTGCCTAAAGGCAGAGCTCTCTAGTGCCTTCACAAGGGAAGCCCAGGCTAGGCCGGGGCATATTGATCAACTCACATTTGCATTGAGTCTCGCTGTGAGGTTACCACAAGTTGGGGCTGACATCAGGAGCTCACCCCGCACCCAAGTAGTCAAAGCCTACAGTTGGGCCTACTGATCAATTCATATTTGCATTGAGTCTCACTGTGAGGCTATCACAAGTTGGGGCTGACATCAGGAGCTCTCCCGCACCCAAGTAGACAGAGCCTACCGTTGGGGCCTATTGATCTACTCACATTTGCATTTATTGCTGCTTAAGTGTTGATTTTTATTTTATATACATATGCATTGAGTCTCACTGTGAGGCTATCACAAGTTGGGGCTGACATCAGGAGCTCTCCCGCACCCAAGCAGTCAGAGCCTACCGTTGGGGCCTATTGATCTACTCACATTTGCATTTATTGCTGCTTAAGTGTTGGTTTTTATTTTATATACCTAGGCATTGAGTCTCACTGTGAGGCTATCACAAGTTGGGGCTGACATCAGGAGCTCTCCCGCACCCAAGTAGTCAGAGCCTACCGTTGGGGCCTATTGATCTACTCACATTTGCATTTATTGCTGCTTAAGTGTTGATTTTTATTTTATATACATATGCATTGAGTCTCACTGTGAGGCTATCACAAGTTGGGGCTGACATCAGGAGCTCTCCCGCACCCAAGTAGTCAGAGCCTACCGTTGGGGCCTATTGATCTAACCACCTTTGCATTTATTGCAGCTTAAGTGTTGGTTTTTATTTTATATACATATACATACACAAACATACACATATGTATACATACATACATATAAACATATACATATATATTTTTAATTCGATGTAACCTTTTTTCCAAAAATGGCGGCAGCGCCCACCACAAGATGGCGCCGCGTTCGCGCCATGGCGGCCGCGTTTGCGCCAAAACGGCTGTCGTTAGCAGCCGATAGTAGCAGGGCCCGGTGCCCATTTATAAAGGCGGCCCGGCTGGGTACACCAAGCGCACCCGCCACGTGGACGTGCCTGGCCGGCCCCCACGATGCAGCCGCCGCATGGACGGCCGACCCGCCGGCCCAACTATCCGCGCGCCGGGTGGGGGGGGGAGGAACACTTAGGAAAAGAACGACGTTCTCCCCCTCCCCACCCAGCCACCAGGCCCAATGCGGCGCGCGACCAGCAGCGCGAGGACGGCCGCGCGAGAGAAGGAAGGGTCGTGGAGCGCACCCACCGGAAACTGGAGGGAAACGCCGGTTCGCTCTCCCCTCCGCCCGGGCCAAACTGAGAGGGGCGGTAAGAAGAGGGGCGGGGAGCACGTCCCACCCAACGGCGTTCTCACCGGCTCGAGCCTATGACAAGGCGGGGGAGGTGAGAAGGACACCAAACGGGCTTCCCGGGGGGGGGAGGGGGTGACGAAACCCCCCTCCCTCCCAGGGCCCCGACACCGACCTGAGGTAACTAGCTCCCCGATGGCCTTTCAGGTCATCCTCTTCTGTCTTCTCTCCCTCCTCTTCTTCCGTGGCTCTTCTCTTCTTCTTATTCCCTCGCTGGTCTTGTCTTCTTAACTCTTCTTCTTCTTCTTGTAGTCTTCACTGTTCTTCGCCGCGTCGTCTTCCTCCAACTTCCAGGCGCGGAATGAGCCTGGGAGGGCCTGGCCTGTGCTAGCAGGCCACGCCCCCGGATATTCTGGAGGGTTCCACTAGAACTCCTCCCTGCCTTGTGTGAGGCAGACAAATGTTTTTTCTCTCCCCATTTCATGGGGAGAGGAAAACTATAAGAAAACAGCACTGGGGCATATATGGGGACCCTGAGGCATTGAATCTATACTAAATCCACTCCCCTTCTTCAGATACACTCCTCTGGGGTTCTTCGGGGCATCATTGTTTAGCGCAGTGTGTTACAGTGAGTTGTAAAAGGATCAATACCAAGTGTGTTTTTTAAAGAAAACCTTATACTATTAATCATTATGCGCACCTGCTAATCTAGATCAGCTAGTAAATTTGAGCCACACCCAGTGGGGTATAACTGTATGTGTTTTAGAATACAGTTCAGCTGTTGCTCTGAGGAGCTTATGCTCACAGCATTTTGCTCAACCAATTGCGCTGCTCATTTGAAGGAAGATGAAGAAGCCATGCTCTTTGCATTCTGTAATTCTTACAAGGACTATGTAAGTTTGTTGCCCTGTTTATTTTGTATGCAACACTGCAAGCTTATATTTTGACTGTTGACAAGAGTAAAGTTTTTCTGTTCTTTTTCCTCTTGCTTTTGTGCAAAGTTATTGTATCTTTTGCATTGGACCAGACTAAATTCCGCTTAAGCGTAACAGTGGTTCTCAATCTTCCTAATGCTGTGACCCCTTAATACAATTCCACATGTTGTGATGACCCCCAACCATAAAATTATTTTTGTTGCTACTTCATAACTCTAATTTTGCTGTTGTTATGAATTGTCATGTAAATATCTGATATGAAAGATGTATTTTCATTCACTGGACCAAATTCAGCACAAATACCAAATACACCCAAATATAAATACTGGTGGGGTTGGGGGGTGGGGATTGATTGTGTCATTGTGAGCTGTAGTTGCTGGGATTTATAGTTAACCTGAAATCAAAGAGCCTTCTGAACTCCACCAATGATGGAATTGAACCAAACTTGGCACACAGAACTCCCGTGACCAACAGAAAATACTGGAAGGGATTGGTGTAGTTCATCTACATCCAGAGAGCATTGTGGACTCAAACAATGATGGATCTGGACCAAACTTGGCACGAATACTCAATGTGCCCAAATGTGAATGCTGGTGGAGTTTCGGGAAAATAAACCTTGAACCCCCATGACCAACAGAAAATACTGTGTTTTTAATGGTCTTTAGTGACCCCTCTGACACCCCCTTGCAACCCTCACAGAGGTCCCAACCCTCAGGTTGAGAAACGCTGGTTTCGTGGTTTCCCAGGTTTTGCATATATTGGTATCAAAGAGATTTCTCTCACTAAGGATAAAAAAAATTGAACAAAGAAGGAATCCAATGCTTTCATAAAAATCAAAGCCTTCAGCAATTACTTTTAATATATAAAGGTGGCTGTTCTCAACATGAATTTTTCAAGTGACATGATGCTTGACCCAAATTTCACAAGTAGTGGTTGCACAATAAAATGAAGGTCGTGGATATTTTAGCCAGATTTTGACATGCATTCAAAGCCTCAGTGTGGTCCCATTCCCAACCAATAACATTGCTTTCCTTCCTCATATGCATAACCTAATATGATGCGAGATGGGAGTTGACGAACTTTAGCCAGGCAATACTTAGTAACCCTGTGCATTCAGCTTCCTCCTTTTGCTACTAAGTGAGCAAGGGCACAAAATGCAAACTGGAGCACTTTGGTCCTGTTCCTGGAAGGGGAAGGATGGAGGAAAACATTTAATGCATGCACCATAAAAGTTGCCCACTCTATTTATGTTGATCCATTTTGACCTTACAAGAACAATGCACACATGCAAGGCAACAAGCATTTAATTACTGCAGTTCTGTTTTAAGAAAGCTAGTCAAACAGATATTGCATACTTATTCAATGGAATAGACAGCTATGGTCAATTACCACTAACCCATATGGCCGCATGTGGAGTGATAAACTGACTTTTAATGTGCCCTGTTGGTTTCAAGACTATAGAAGGGTATTCAAGAATGCCTTATTCAAGGACATTTCATTGAGTTTCTTGAGAGTGATTTCAATGCTGCTGTACAAAGTCCCATTGCCCTATTGAGGGCTGGATTATCATCTATGAAGAAAAAGAAATTATTCCAGACCCTTCACACATTCGGGGCTCCGTATTTAAGAAAAAATGTATTTCCCTCTCCCCTTCCTCCTCTTCTCCTTCTCCAGTTACTTCCTGACACTAACCATTTCTTCTCTTATCATTTTGTTTGTAACTTGAGTAGCTGAGTAAAAATGATTTAATCACACCTTCCATTTCATTCAAACTGCACAGCTAAAAGGGGGTTTATTGTTAGGGAATGTGAGTGATGGTAGCATATCTCCCAAACAAAGAAGTTAGAATTTGGAAGCAGAAAGTGAGCAACAACCACTCCTATACCATCAACTTAAGACACGCCCAGGGTCTAGGAATACTAGAGACAAAGTTGAAGTACTTTGGCCACATCATGAGGAGACAGGAAAGCCTAGAGAAGACAATTATGCTGGGGAAAGTGGAAGGCAAAAGGAAGAGGGGCCGACCAAGGGCAAGATGGATGGATGGCATCCTTGAAGTGACTGGACTGACCTTGAGGGAGCTGGGGGTGGTAACGGCCGACAGGGAGCTCTGGCGTAGGCTGGTCCATGAGGTCACGAAGAGTTGGAGACGACTGAACGAATGAACAACAACAACAAGGGTCTAGGAGGGAAACAGTTGAGGCTTTGCATTAATTGTAACAATACAAATCATAGAATCATAAAGTTGGAAGAGACCTCATGGGCCATCCAGTCCAACCTCCTGTCAAGAAGCAGGAAAATCTCATACAAAGCACCCCTGACAGCCTCTGCTTATAAGCCTCCAAAGAAGGAGCCTCCACCACACTCCGGGGTAGAGAGTTCCACTGTTGAACACCTCTCACAGTTAGGAAGTTCTTCCTAATGTTCAGGTGGAATCTCCTTTCCTGTAATTTTAAGCCATTGTTCTGTGTCCTGGTCTCCAGGCCACAGAAAACACGCCTGCTCCCTCCTCCCTCTGACTTTCTCTCACACATTTATACATGGTCATCATATCTCCCCTCATCCTTGTTTTCTGCAGGCTAAACATGCCCAGCTCTTTAAGCCACTCCTCACAGGGCTTGTTCTCCAGACCCTTGATCATTTTAGTCACCCTCCTCTGGATGCATTCCACCTTGTGAACATCTCCCTTCAATTGTGCTGCCCAGAATTGGACACAGTGTGATTCCAGGTGTGGTCTGAGCAACACAGAATAGAGGAGTACCATGACTTTCCTGGATCTAGAGACTATAGCCCTATTTATGCAGGCCAAAATCCCACTGGCTTTTTTAGCCACCACATCACATTGTAGTAGGCTGGTTTATAAACACTAAAGTTTTCATAGCATCTCATTGTTTTCAAACAAGAAAGAATGAACAGTCTACAAAATCGGAGAGAAATATGCAGGGATACATAGGGTGTTGGTAACATCAGCAAACAGGGAATGATATTACTACGTATTGTGGTGGCTCGGGTTGCTGACAACAAATGTATCTTCCAAAAAGTCTAAATAGGAAACAAAATGTAAATGATACTCAGTATGAATAAACATACAGTAATGTGTACTGGGATATTTTTAAGCCTCCATTTTCATGGACACTGGTATGGTCTGAGTTAGCAATGACAAAACAGGGAAATCCTTTGACTTATAGTGAAATATACTATACAAATATTGATATACTGTAGTATGCCTCAACCAGGAAAAGGACTATTCTCTGTTAGAAATCATTAAGAAAAGAAAAGAAAATGACATTAATAGTATCAATGTGCATGAGTTATGACAGGTTGGTATAGAATAATGTTTGGTATGCAGATGGGGATAATATTTTCTCCTTTATTCATACTTTTGGAACCCAAGGTCATCCCGCAATGGTGGATGTTGAAAAACTTGAGTATGCACAATGCATAATCAAACTACAGAATTTGTCATTGCAAGATGAGGTGATGACCATCAGATTAGAACAAATGACACTTGAAAAGACATAAATATCCTCTGTGATTAAGGAGATGTGTATTTCAGCAATCAGATTGCAAATGAAACCCCTGTTTGCTCTCAGAACAAACCATGCTAAATGCAGATGGAGAAAAACAAATAGTCTGACAAACAGACCTCTTTTATCACTGGGGGGGGGGGGGGGGGGCATTTTTTCCAGATCCCACAATTATCCTGCTGTCATTTGTGCAAAAGATGTACAGAACAGTCCTACATATGTCCACTCTGAAGTACATTTCAAAGCACTGCATACAGATTACTTCCACATAGGTGTAAGATTGCAGCCATATCTCCAAATTTCACATCCATGAGATAAAACACAAGAAATCTCTCACATGCACTTGAGCTGCCTTCAGCAGAAGACTAGAATTTTATTCTGTTCTAAATGACTGATGGAAAAGATATTAATTTCTTATGTTGAGGCAGGCAGACACGAGTTTCCTAATTATTACTTTGAAATTCACCAATTATGATTTTTTTAAAATATGAATAGAAAAATAATTAAAAATAATAGTGGCCTCCAGCACAGCTCTGCTTATAAATGTGCTCATTTCATATTCCAGCTTCAAGATGAGCAATCATTTCTTTTCGTAATCTGACAAAGCTTTTCTCCCACCTCTTTTTTCATGTATAGAAAAGGGCTTTTAAAAAAACACACAATAATCTAGACGTAATCTCTGCATTAATGCACTTATACTATCTCACAGTGCAGTCCACAGTGAAGCCCACAGATGCTATCTCATAGTGCAACCCACTTTGGGGAAGACATGTGGTTAAGGAAGAAAAATGGAGCAGTGGTGTGTGGACTAAGAAGATCTTTCCAGTATGTTTCACAGGAAAACAAAGCTGAAGAAAACTTAAAGATTCAGGCAAAATGTCAGCTCAGAGTGCTCTGTGAATTTTAATAGAAAGAAAAAGAACCAGATGTAATACTCATGCCTCTAAAGCTTAACCTTTGATACCCAATTGTTTTAGACTTCAAGCCCAAAATGCCCAAGCCAATTTGGATAATAGTCAGGGATTTAAAAACCTAAATAGTCCTAGGACCTTAACATTTTTAGAATAAAAAACCCTGATCTAAAGCTTTCATCCTCCTGCCTTGCTCTACCTGACATATGGCTTGTATGTGTTCATAATCATGTTCCCCAATGCAACAGAGAGAGAAAAGAGAGAAGCTGAATGAAGTGACCCACATCAAAGTATGTTTGATGATTGGGATTGACCATCATGTGCCAATGCTGTGTCAACTGCCCATTGCTCAACCCTATTTAATATGTTGATGCCAAATTTTAAATCCCTAAAAACCATAGCACTAGGCCAGAATTTCTCAACCTGGGGGTCAGGACCCCTGGGAGGGGTTGCGAGAGGGTGTCAGAAGTGTTGCCAAAAACCATCAGAAAACACAGTATTTTCTATTGGCCATGGAGATTGTGTGTGGGAAGTTTGGCCAAATTCTATCGTTGGTGGGGTTCAAAATGCTCTTTGGTTATAGGTGAACTATAAATCTCAGCAACTAACTCATAAATGTCAAGGTCTATTTTCCTCAAACTCCACCAGTGCTCACATTTGGGCATATTGAGTATACATGCCAAGTTTGGTTCAGATCTATCATTGTTTGAGTCCACAGTGCTCTCTGGATATAGCTGAACTACAACTCCAAAACTCAAGTTCAATACCTCAAATATTTTCTGTTGGTCATGGGAGTTCTGTGTGCCAAGTTTGGTTCAAGTCCATCGTTGGTGAAGTTCTGAATGCTCTTTGATTATGGGTTAATTATAAATCCCAGCAATTACAACTCCCAAATGACAAAATCAATCCCCATCGCAACACCACCAGTATTCAAATTTGGGCGTATCGGGTATTTGTGCCAAGTTTTAGTCTGGTGCATGAAAATACATCCTGCATATCAGATATTTACATGACGATTTATAACAGTAGCAAAATTACAGTTATGAAGTAGCAACAAGAATAATTTTATAACTGGGAGTCTATATTAAGGGGTTGTAGCATTAGGAAGGTTGAGAAATACTGCACTAGGCTATCTGAAGGGTCACTGCATTTCATATTCTCCTGCTTGATTTTTAAGAACTGTAAAGAACTTTCTCCAAATGCTTTTGTCCAGCATGGGTGGCTACCAGAGAGAGAACTTTTTTAGTAGTCTCTCCTGGAATTATATAAGAAGTTATATTTAGTTGCCAAACAAAGCCCTTCCTAATGTGGCAGGCATTCAGTCTTTGATGTATCCTTCTGTTATTGTTTTTACCGTTTTCAACACCTGCTGAAATTTTGTCTTCTAACAAGATGGAAGCCCTCTCTAATTTTGAAAACCCAATACATACATTTCCTGTGTTGTTCTTTTTTCTCCTTTTTTCCCTTTCACGATCTTCTATGAAAACAAATAATGCTTTTGTTTTACTCTTCTCCGTGTCTTTTTTTTTTTAAAAAAAATACAAAATTAAAAAGGCATCTTGGGTAGTAGTAATCATTATTTATTTATTTATTTATTTGACCAGTCATATGACCATTTCAAAATACAACACAAATAAAAGACAAGGCAAAAAGGCATCTTGGGTGTTTTATAAACACCTTTTCTCTTTACAGCCCACCTCTTCAAATTCCATTTCATCCTTTGGCTTTCAGTATAGTTAATTTGAATCGGCGGTGCGGTAATTCCATTTTTGACACTTTATTCGGTTTCCCAAATTAAGGGTGGGACACAGTGACCTTTTTTCATTTAGGAAAAGCCCTTTTTCATTTCAAAAAAGATTTTTCATTTAGGAAAAATGGTCAAGAAAAGCAGCTCCTGAAGCAATGGCCAAACCACTGGTCAAGCAACCTAATAAAATGGCCACCTGCCAACTTGGCTTCTTTTGCAATTATAGTTCGGATTTTGTTATAAATTGATATGATTGCCTTTATTTTGGAAAACTGCTCAAGTACAGTTTTTCACATGTTTAATACCATACCATTTCCTTCTCTTACCTCATCACTTAAGACAACCAGCTTTTTACCTCATAGTAGCTGTGTTTGTGATAATGTCATGTAAGTGGAACAAAAAGGCCAGCCATAAAAATGTTCTGATTATCCTGGACTACTAAGTGATAAGAAAGTTGAATTATGTGAAGATATAATCTGCTTAATCTTACATATACAGGGGTGGGGGAGAAAGAGCACATTTATTTTGATAGATGTAAATGTGAGGGCTTATACAAACTTCACATACATCTAACACAAGCTAAAGGAAAGAAATTCATTGTTTGGATGTGGTTTAAAATCCCTCACAAACACAAAACCTGCCTTGGAGCAAATGAAAAACCACAATTTAGCTTTTTCACTCTTTAAATCAGGTTTGCTTTCTTTGCATAAGAATGAAATGTGGGCTTGCTGTGTTATTAATGCACATTCATTACAGAACAAGAACAGAATCAAATGCTGGGTTCCTTTTGTGGCTGGCATTTCCCATGTATGTATCTCAGTACTATAGAAGCCATAGTGGAAAAAGAAAATTCAAATGGGGCTCAAACTAAATTGGCTTTTCTAATTATTTGACTCATGGGGTTTAAGCATTCACACTTGTATTCAAGTGTACAAGAGTCAATCCTAAGGGAGCCATGAAACATGAATTGTCAAGGCAGAAAAGCTAATCTTTCAAAGGCTATTGCCAAGTTACTGGTGAATAAATTCCCCTCACACAGGGCTATGAACATATCTGTTCAGATAATTAGCTATAAGCATAGATATCAACAGATAGGACTACCAGAGCTGTCTATGAATACATCATTTACTTTTCTTTAATTGTAAAACCTAGTGTCTCCACATTGCTTTCATCATTTCTTCTGGTGAGAAGACTACTACCCTGTATTTCAAACTGACATTTAGATTCAACAAATTGGAGATTTTTTATCATATCAGAAGCAAACCAAGGGTACAGTTGTAATGTATTTTAAAAACAAAGTTTTAAAAACTTGGCATTATACTAAATGTCTTTTGATCAATAGCTGGCCACTTTGAGTGCCTCTGGTGTTACTATAAGAAGGCCCTCCATTGTGCATGTGGCAGGGCTCAGACTGCACTGTAATAGGTGGTCTGTGGCTTGCTCTTCTCCACACTCACATGCTGTGGATTCCACTTTGTGGCCCCAATTTCTTAAGGTTGGCTCTGCATCTTATGGTGCCAGAGAGCAGTCTGTGTAGCGCCTTCCAAGTTACCCAGTTTTCGGTGTGCCCAGGAGGGAGTCTCTCATTTGGTATCAGTCATGGATTGTGGTTCTGGGTTTTAGCCTGCCACTTTTGGATTCTCACTTGCTGAGGTGTTCCTGTGAGTATCTCTGTAGATCTTAGAAAACTATTTCTTGATTTAAGGCATTGGTGTGCTGGCTGATATCTGAACAGGGGATGGGCCAGAGATGTCACTGCCTTGGTCCTTACATTATTGGCTGCTACTTACCAGTTGATGTCAGGTGGTGCAATATGGGGGACATGAGAGAAGCCTCCCCGCAGGACTGCAACACATCTGGGGATTCCCTGGGCAACGTTTTTGTAGACAGCTGATTCTCTCACACCAGAAGTGACCATGCTCTGACCTACAAGAAACTGGTGATAATGCTAATCCTTATGAAGATTCTGATTTTCCTAAGGGCTACAGCAGAGAAAGGAGTTTAAGTTATTTCTTCAGCATTCTCTTTTCACCTGAGAATGCTAAAGAAAATTAGCCCTTGCATCTATTTTTACCAATTATATTAAAAAAAACACACTTAGCAGCAAATGACAGTGTTCAACTTCACATCTAGCTTGAGCCTTCATAAGTATTGCTCACAAAGTCATCTCTGAATATTCCTTGCCTAAGAAAACCCTATGAAATTCATGAGGTCACCATAAGCCCATAAATGACTTAAAGGTACTCTTCATGCTAAATTGTTGGAATGTATGCTATCTGGTATTACTCTCATTGTCTGCTCTTAAAATTCAAGACAGGAACCAACTGACAGAGCTACATTAAACTTCAATTTAATGATCAAGCTATGGAGTCGCTTCTTTACCCTTTCTCTTTCGATACCACAGATGCTGACACACTATGGCACAGTGCAGGAAGATATCTCCCACTAATTTACACAGCATTTCCATGGTACCACAAGACTTTGGGGCTGAAACTTGGAAGCTGGTATTTATTTATTTATCTACTTCATTTATATACGATTTTTCTCCCTCTAAGGGAACTCAAAGCAGTTTCCAACATTATAATGGCAAATTCAATGCTGTGCATACATGTGAAAACCAAAAGACAATAGCAAGACAATGACACATAACTATAAATTGCCCTAACCAAACTAAAACATAAACATAAAAGAACACTTAGACATAAAACATAAAAATTAAACATAAATAATATAATAACATTTATATTAAAACTCATCAATAAACAACATGATTTAAAAACAGTTATTAAAATCATGCCATCCAAAATCAAATCTGTAGCTGTACCATTGGTCTGTTCACTATTCCTTATTATCTTATTGCACTGCTAGCTTTGCTGTCTGAAAGCTTGGTCACATAACCACTTTTTACTTTATTCCTGAATGTCAGGAGGGAGGGGGCTGCTCTAATTTCATTGGGGAAGGAGTTCCATAGCCGAAGGGCCACGAGTGAGAAGGCCCTGTCTCTCATCCCCACCAGTCGCACATGCAAGGAAGGTGGAATTGAGAGCAGAGCCTCCCCAGATCATAATCTCTGGGGTGGATCATAGAAGGAGATATGTTTGGACAGGTAAGCTGGGCCAGAACCATTTAAGGCTTTATAGGCTAAAGCCAGCACTTTGAATTGTGCTCGGTAGTAGACTGGTAGCTAGTGGAGCTGGCGTAACAAGACAGTTGTATGCTCCGTGTATGCTGCCCCGGTTAGAAATCTTGCTGCTGCCCATTGGACCACCTGAAGCTTCTGAACAGTCTTCAAAGGCAACCTCACGTAGACAGCGATGTCAAAAAACCAACCAAAGAGCAGCAGGTAATGGCAGCAGTAGTGAACAGATCTAGAGTTAGAACTTGGAGCAACAAGGATTATTCAATGTATTGTCGAAGGCTTTCATGGCTGGAATCACTCAGTTCTTGTGGGTTTTTTCGGGCTATATGGCCATGTTCTAGAGGCATTTCTCCTGACGTTTCGCCTGCATCTATGGCAAGCATCCTCAGAGGTGAGGTCTGAGGATGCTGAGGAACAAGGATTATTTATTGTTTTTTAGAAAATAATTGTGTAAAATATGATATAGCAGGGAGATGGTAGGGCTAAAAAATCATGTTGTTTTCTTCTTAGCAAAACAGATAAATGTGCATATCTCAAGAGGATCACCTGGAATATAAATAAGGCCAGTGGCATCTGATGGATTTGGATTTTAGTTTAAATTTAGAAACCTGGAACAGAAGCAACATTCCAATGGCATGGCATTTTGTGCCCATCACTGAGAAGTCCATGTTCTAAAACTACCTAGCTGGTCCACTGAGAGAATTCACAGAATACCAATAGACCAGGAATATGGGAGAAATAGATATGTGTAATATTTTGTTTTTTTCTTTGTAAGTACATGTGTTTTCTTTTCAATACATCAAAGGATTCAATATTCCACACTTTGCAACATGAAAGCTGTACAGAACTCTCCAATTATTTCTTGCATAGGTAAATTTAACAGCTTTGTTCAAAGGCCAGCACATAATTATGAAAATAATCTCTCAGATTAAACCATTGCACCTCTAACAAATAAACCTCATTAGCTTTGCCTATTAATCCTTACTGCTAATACTTCAGTGGATCAACTTGTTATATGGGAGTTAACTCTGCTAATAACATTTGTTAAGCCGCTTAACTTCCACACTGTAATCTGTGGTCCTGACCCAAAGCCAAAAAGAAGCCTGTACAGTTGTCCTTTGTGCTATGAAGCTTGGTCAGACAGTATAGTTCTAGAAAACAGCATTATGTGGTCATAATAAGCCATAGCTTCATTCATTTAGTCTTATATGCATTAGAACGCACGAGGATTGGCAGCCTGAGGAGATCCTAAACCAGTGTTTCTCAAACTCTGCTCCTCCAGGTGTTTTGGACTTCAGATCCCACAATTCCTATCATGCTGGTTAAACTGGCTGGGATTTCTGGGAGCTGAAGTCCAAAACACTTGGAGGAGCAGAGTTTGAGAAACACTGTCCTAAACTCTTGTGTATGACATAGACCATTTCAACATAGCCAGACTGCCAAGAAACAAATCTAAATTATTGCCTAATCTAGAGTCAATTCATAAGGCCATCAGTGCTATCTTCACTAGAGAAAGGCAACTTTGCCCCTCCAGGCTTGAGGGCCAACAATTGTCATAGCCAATGGTAAGGGAGATTATGAGAGTTATAGCACAAAATATCTGAATCATCAAAAGTTCTCTAGGCAGTAGCTATCCAGAATTTCAGAAATAAACGGCTTTCTATCTGAACATGCAAGGAACTGAATGTGGAACCATCTATATGAGAAGCACAAGCTCTACCACTGGTGAGGGCCATTTGCAACCCTCCAGATGCTATTGGACTACAGAGCCAAACAGTTCTCACCACTGACTAAACTACTTAGGGTTGATGGAAACTGTGGTTCGACATCTCGAGGGCCAAACATTGTTCATCCTTGCTCTACCATTTAACCACAATCATCCCCTTAATGCTTATTAAATGGTGCTTGACTCCGGGCAGAATTAGAAATATTGGTGGAAATCAAAAATCCAGTGTAACAATTGAAGCTATTGAAGAGATTCATGATATTCTTCCCTCCTCACATGCACTTCAGTAAGACTTAAAGATCTTTCCCTTGATTCTGTTCTATTGCATGGAGCATTGCTAAGAATGTATTGTTTTATAAGAACACTTTCTCCTCATTTATTTTTTAATAACTGCTCATAACAAGTTATAGTGTTTCATGCCTTTCATGTGAAGTTAGAATGACAAAGTCTGAAGATACAGACAAACTGCTTAAAAGTCTGAGGCTTGCTACAAGTTCTTATATTTCTTGTGCATACATTCAGTTCAGGAAGTTTTGAAAATACAAGAAGTGAACAGGACTGTTGCTGATAGGGTGATTTGGAAGTCTTCCATTCATAGCATCACAAACCCTGCAATATTTCAGAGATGAAAACCATAACACATGTGGCCAAGCAACATCAGCATGTGATCAAGAAGGAAAAACTGATGAATGAGAAAAAGCAAATAAGCCAGGAAAGGCTGCTGCAGTTTGCTTTTGCCTGAGCTTCCTGGGAAAAGCAAGGCTCCATCTATGCTTCTCTCTCTCTCCTGTTGAATTAATTGAGTACAAACTACCTTTGTACTTTGAACTCAGGGCAGATGTTTTGGGACGGCTGTCCATACCTAGCACAGAAAATGCACACTTTCTGGGGTTAGCTGTCAAAAACGTTCTCTCGGGACTAGCCCGAGAGAATGTGGGGAGGCACTACCCCCTCCCTCCCAACCCCCCAGAAACTTTAGAAAAGTTTTAAAAACTTACCTGCCTGCAGTATTCCCTCTGAGCAGCTCTCCAGGCACGTACAAATTATGCAGCAGGGGAGTGGGGGTGGAGGGAGCAATTTTTCCTCCCCCCCCCCCTTCCTGGTGCATCATTTGCACATGCCGTGACAGCTGCTTGGAGGGAATACTGCAGGCCAGTAAGTTTTTAAAATGTTTCTAAAGCGTCTTGGGGCTTGCAGGGAGGGGCTGGGTATTTCCACAGTTTACCGGGCTTATTTAGCCTGGTAAACTGTAGGAAATAATGTATTTATCCTGCACATCCCAAGAAGGTGTGGAATAAATGCACTAACAAATTAATTTGCTACAAATCAGGGCTTTCCTGGTTTGTAGCGAATTAATGTGGGACTGCCCATAACGTTGTCTGGACAGCCCCCTTTTTATTGCAGAAGTTTCCGCAATAAAGTGACTGTCTGGATGGGCCCTCAGTTTGCAGGAAATGAAGTAAAATTGTGACAAAGGGGGAAAGTGGAAGTTGGAGAGGGGAAGCTAGATTAATAACACAAATGTATACCGATTTACTCAAAGTATGCTCATATAAACAGGAACATGACTCTATGTAAGCTGCCTTGAGTCCCCTTCGGGGTTGAGAAAGGTGGGGTATAAATATCAGCTTGGGTGGCCCAAGCTGATTGGACTGAGGAAGAAGCAGTAAAGCCAGTTCCTCATATTTTCCCCTCTTGCTTGCAATGTTCTTCAGATATTTCTTTCCTGTATTCAAGATCAAAGTGATTGACACATCATTTCACAATTTGGCCCAAAGATAAAATTATAGGCCTCATGTATAAGGCAACAGCAAACTCCTTTGCTCATATAGTGCAAATTGCAGCCTACTGTTTCAAAGAGCTAGTTTGTCAGCTTCCTTGGGACTTCATAAATATCCTGAATAATAGAAATGGCATTATAAATTGTTTTTCCTTCTTGATTTGATCTGACCAGCAGTAGCTCTGCAATCCTGTAGAGAGTAATGTCTCATTGTCCTTTGCTCTTTCTTAGACAAAGAAGTCTGATGCTTTAATTCAATATGATCCTGCTGTGGATAGTTCAGTGGGGAGGGGAAAACCTAATTTCTACTTCCAAATTAACTGCGGCTATAAATATTGCGAAGCTTTCATTTTAACACAGCAAGTGTGCCAGCCCGATGAGAGTAAAAAGCAGTAAAGTGTCATTCCATGTCAGTGTTAAGAATCCTTTGACAAGCTCATTCTCATAGCTGATTTGTATATTTTGTCCATATAATTAGTTATTTGAATACATGTATAAGAACTTGAAGAAAATATGTACCCTGACAGAAATGAATGCTTTAATGAAAGTGATAGCAGCATGTTCTGGGCACCCAAAAGGAATACCAATGTGCATTTAATTTTACTGTGACAGAGCATGAGATGTTCTTTCTTCTTCAGTGCATAAGGAATGTGGTACTTAACTTTAGACATTGCACTAAACTAATATCAGCTGTCAGTAATGGGATGGATGAGGGCAAACAATTTGAAACTTAATTCTGACAAGATAAAAGTGCTCCTGGTTGGTCAAAAGAAATAAGGATTCAGCCTGTCTCTTGGAGATGTTACCATTTTATCATGTGAGGCTTGTCCTTACACTCCCCCTGAAATCTTGGGTTCACAGCTTGAGTGTGCTCATTGATTCAGATCTGAGCCTGCATGCCCAGATTTTAGCAGTGGACAGGAGTGTATTGGCACAGCTAATACTGGTGCATCAACTGTGCCTGTCTAATGGCACTGGAAAGTTCAAGGGGGCCTTCCACCCATACCTAGCCATTGAATTTGATAAACAGGGCACCAGCACTGAGAAGGTCTTCTCTTTTGTATTCCATATGCTCACTCAATCAAGGGATTCAGAGGACATTTAAAATGTGGCCTAAAAGTTGAGGCAGTCAGGGTTGCATATATGTATGTGTATATTACATTTGCAAAATGTAAAATAAAGACGCCTATGAAAAAAGTGAATTTAGGAGTGGACTCTTTCAAAGTGTAATCTGTAGCACAATTTAGAAAATAACTGTCTTTCCACTTTTCATAATATAAGAGCAAACAAAAATAATCATAGTAAAAACAAAACATTCTGCACTATGGGTCAACTCCTTTTAAAAAATCAAACACATTTTCTTTTGCTGCTGAAGATTCAACATAACTGCTTCGGTGGTTTAGAACCAACACAAATTTCAATAGCATCACTTTGCTTTCTTGTACTTAAGTTGCATGACTCTTTTCAGTTTGATAAAAGCTTATGGCATGGTCTTTGGTCACAAGGAGGAAAGTCTAATTGAGTTTTCTTTTGGGGATAGGGTGAATGCAGGCTTTGAAGATTAACTTTTTCTAACTTTTAAATTATTTCAGTTCCAATGTAGTCTAAAAGTTGCATGCCAAGAAAGCTGAGCAAGCCAAGCAGAACATTCCTATAAGACTATCTACTGTGCTTCAGAGAATTTGTTTGTATATCAGATGGTGAATCATTTCATACTTATTCCCAGCTTACTGCCACATACATCTCAGAAAGCAAATCAAATTGTAAAATTCAGAAAATGCCAAGGTTGGCTAACATTGTGGCACATCACAAATGGCAACAAATCCAGATATACTTGGGAAATGGTGCGGCTAGTGGCACAACGCACTGGTCAAAATGAGAAACGTGAGGCAGAAATAAATCAAAGGTAGTGGGGAAATGAAGCAGACTTGGTAGATATTTGCTGTGGATGTTACCTTTTGCCATTTTCAACAGATTTCCAAGCATGTGTGCTTCCTTATTTATTTGACATATTTATTGTTCCACTCTTAAATTACCAAAGCTCTACAATAGCTTGGAGAAAAAATATTGTTTAGAATCACAACTACACAATAAAAATACAAAAAAATACAAAACTATAAGCAACAATGCAAAGTTATGCATATACAGAGATGAATCATATGTATATACATGCATTTCTTTCTACCACTGGTGGGAATGGTGTGACCTTCCAATTATTGTTGAACTCTAATTTCCAGAAGTATTAGCTAGTGGTGAGAAATGTTGAGAGTTCCATCTGTGGAAGGGCCCTGTCATTACCACTACTGCTTTATAAACACTGCTGCCCCTCAATCCATCATTTCCAACCAGGTCATAATAATTGTTCTGCCCCCATGCTACCTTGACTATTTGGAAGGTAAACTGGCTATGCAGGAAACAGATCAGAGACTATATAGTTGAATCAAATAAGAGTTTATTAACTGACAAGAATTTTTGACTTTCTATCCTCTTGAGTCTCATTACAAAGTCTTTATGAGGAAAGGTAAAGTCTGTGAGAAATAGACACAGTTCTAGCTGAACTGAGGCTGTTGAATCTTTATTTCTTTTTATTGTCTCTTTCTCGTATGATGTTCAGCTGTCTCTAAGATGATATCAATATTTAACTCTGACTGGACTTGAATACAGCTCCAACTGGACATGCTATTTGTAGAACTTCCAACCCTTCATCTCTCTTCACCTTCCAGTCACAAAAAGCCTGATTCTTCCAAGAACCAGAAGTATCTTGCCTAAGGCTCCACCCCTGAGGGTGGCAACTTAAATGGACAGGGCAACTGAGGCTTCAAATGTGAAGAGGCTGTCTAGACTGACCCACCAGAATCTCTACATAAAATATTAACCCCTCTAACTAAAAAGGGCCAGCAAGAAAAAGGGGTGGAGATAGCTGAGAAGAAAAAGAGGGAACATTTTGAAAATTATAGTCTCTAGCCAGGAGAGCTAGAGTGAAAAGGTTCCTAATTTAAGATTAAGTCTACAGTTGTGATACTGAAGTGAAAAAAGGGACCACTTTTGAGTCAGACTCTAGTCTGGGAGCTAGAGGGGAAAAGATCTTTGTATAAAGTTGTGCCTTCAGTTGTGGTACTTAAGTAAAAATAGACTAATTTGAGTCTAAGTCCTCAGTCAGGTGGAACTGAGAGATAGAGAGTTCATTGAGACTAAGTTTACAGTCAGACTATTGATTTTAAAAAGTGACTATAAGATATAATTTATCCAGTTGGAAGGCTGAGAAGAAATTATATTTGAAAGAGAAGGAAGTTGCCTAACCGAGTTGACACATGTTAAACTGTTCTGAAAATTATATAGTAACACTTTTATGTATTCTCAAGGGTAAAAGACAGATGTAACAATATCCAAGTAGAACTAAAGTAAAGTTGTTGTTGTTCATTTGTTCAGTTGTCTCCGACTCTTCGTGACCTCATGGACCAGCCCACGCCAGAGCTCCCTGTCGGCCGTCACCACCCCCAGCTCCTTCAAGGTCAGTCCAGTCACTTCAAGGATGCCATCCATCCATCTTGCCCTTGGTCGGCCCCTCTTCCTTAAGTACTTCAACTTTATCTCTAGTATCCTTCCCTCCAATGAGCAGTCTGTCATGGTAAAGTAAAGTAAAGTACTGTGTAACAAATACGCTTTATGTGCACAAGAATTCATAAATAAACATGTTTTTGTTTCAACTAATATATTAAAGTATCGTGTCAAATTACAGGACTGAAGTTACATTTCTGGAAGTCAGCTGGAGATTATGTTAATGTAACCTGTGAGTTGGAAGCTACATACTGACTACAATATTGGGTTATACATTAAAGAGACATATACAGATATTTAAAATCAAATCCTGTAAAAAAATCTAAAGAAAGGGTAACCTAGCATCCCACCCTCCTTAATGGTCAGGGCTGGCTTTGTGTTCGAAATTGGGTGTTAGATTTGCAGCATGGGAGTAGTAGAAATTATAGCCTCTTTTGTCTTGAAGTCAATATGATGAAAACTTAAATTTCCTTGAAAGATCTCACACTGTGGCATTTTTGTCAACCCCAAAGGGCACACATGGAGCTCCATAGTTGGAAGGGTGGAGTAGTGAAGGCATGGAGACTAGTCATTCCCTTCTTTTGTGTTGATCAGTGTAGGAAAAAGTTGGTAGTGGCAGTGTCCCTCTGAACAGGGGATTGGGCCAAATGTAACACCATCCAGCTAACAACACTACCATGAAATCCCAGGTACTTCATAGTGGGCAAAATCAGGATAAGGCCAGAAAACTCAGGGTATTCACTGAAAGTCCCATGCCTCATGGAGACAACCAGCTGTAGATTCTAGGTGAGTCCAGGTTCTTTATCAATATAGTCTACAAAAACATTTAGTACCAACCTCATTCTCTCAGTCAGTCTTTAGCATTCTATAAGATCCCTTTACACAGTGCTCCCTTTGTACATATGTGTGAGAGAAAAAATTAAATAGTACAAACAACAGCAACACAAAAACATTCACATGTACTGCTATTGGTACTGCTCTATTATCCGAGTGGAGGCCACTAGAGGGTGCTAGAGAGAGAATGACAGTCTATCTTATGGGGGGAAGGGAGTTGGAGGAAAACCATGTCTCCCATTTTTGCTGGTTATTCTCTCCCCCCCCCCCCCTTTCATATCATAAACAAGGGTTGTTTCCATAACAGAAAAGTGGGGGGGGGGGGGGATGACATGAAAATAAGGAAAATGGTTTTACTCCTTCAACTCATCCTCTACTCCCATAAAATGGACTATTCTTCTCTCTCTCAGGCCCCCTAGTGGCCCCCACCTGGATAATGGAACAGTACCTACCCATTTTCAGTCCTTATGACTCAGTTGAGTCAAGTGCTATCAGCACTTACATTTTTGTCCAGCTACTTAAATAACACAAAATTTTTTATGATAGCAGAAACTTCAGGAGACACAGGAAATGTTTGGGAGAAAAGAAAAAAGCAAATTATTATATTTTCACTCAATGCTATGTCTACGCAGGGCTTGGAGACATTGCTCCAATTGAATCATTGATAAACCAACCCTGCTAAAAGAAAGGTATGTTTGTAGCATTTTCCTACTGTTGGAAATTATGAATTGTGTATCAAACAGATATTCTATACATTCCATGTAATGATGTCACAGAATTTCAATGATAGACTTCAGTTTTAGGGGCCAAAGGCTTTGTACCCAAGTTCCAGCAAAAGACTTCAAATTTTATAGTGGGGTTTACTCCCAAGTAACTGAATATATAATTGCAATATAAATGGCAAATATGATACTGTAGTATTTGTTCTCAGTATTGTGCTATATTTCATTGTTCAATTAGTGTATTTTTTTAATGCGAACATAAAAAATGAACTCCCCCCCCCCCCCAAGTTATTATCCTTAAAAGTAATATTAAAACACATTTTGCAGTTGATATGAAATTGAGGTTATTTTTCAGGGGAATATGTCTACACTGAGTTTTGAAATTCTTCAGATAGTTTCAAATAACAAATTATATTTATGTTTCAGTTCCTTTTTAAGGAATTGAAATACTGAATTCACCAAATGCTGAAGGGTTAGAGGGTTAAGAAAGAGGAAGAAAGGGAATACAAGTCTGATGAGGTGCGGTCAAATGAATTCGATTCTGCTGTGATCTGAAATAAACTTAATGGCTGACAAGTATTTTAACAGGCAACACTGTGAATGGTTTTTTCTCATAATATGTCACCTGCTAATGGTGTTCTTGTAAGACTGAAGACAAAATTCTTTTTTTAAAAAAATCAATAAATACTAGTGTCAATGTAGCTTTGATATCTTGTACAATTTCAGACTTGAACATAACTAATAAACAAGTATAATGAAAATATAGAACTAGGAACAACCTCTGAGGATGCCTGCCATAGATGTAGGTGAAACGTCAGGAGAGAATGCTTCTGGAACATGGCCATACAACCCAGAAAACTCACAACAACCCACATTTGTAAAACTTTTTGGAGGTTATTTATCGTGTCATCTGCAACCAGAACATTGTATTTCATTTCTAACAGAACAAAACAGGCGAACAGATAAAAAACCAAAACAAAACAAAAACAAAAAAACACAAATTTTGCAAACTTGGTAGCTGAAGCCTCCTCGCAGGATTGCAAGACATCCGGGCGTCCCCTGGGCAACGTCTTCGTAGACGGCTGATTCTCTCGATCCAGAAGCAACCAGAGACGACTTTTTGGAGGTGAAGTGGAAACATAATTTGAGATTTTTTAAAGAAAGTAAACAAAAAGAGCTGTTTTATTAGAGAAACATACTTTTGTCAGGGACTGGGCATCTTTTGCCTACTGTTTCAACTTAACCAAAATAATAAAATATCTAAGACGGATAAGTTATAACAGATTGACTTCACTTTGCCAACATGTCCAGTGTCATAATAACAATGATTGGAAACTCCCAGGGATTGCTGAAAAGTCCCAGGAAGTTCCTCCTTGTGAATTTATCCTAAAAGATGGACTTTTTCTTTCAAATATGGTTATTTAACTTGACAGATGGAAGAGGAGGTGGAGGAGGGTTGAAACAAGTGGCCGAGGATCAAGCATTTTTGGATTAGCAGTATTCAGATTTTGGATTTCCAAATTAGTGCATACTCTCCCTGTACAATTCAAGGCAATCTTTCATTGAACCCTTTTACGTGATATTTAACAGTTAATTTATGTGCTGCATTTAATATAGAATTTGAAAAGCAATTAGAAATTCTGAAAGACATAAATAAAAAGGCACCACTAAAAGTATACCACACAGTTCAATGTTCCAGTGTTGTATATAAGAGGAAAAAGTGAGTCTGTGTTTGGAGAAAAAGTCAGAGTGACAATGAGAGCATGAGAACCTTAGCACATACTTGAATTTTGACCTGCTTTGTTCTTTTTATATATATACCAAAGCAATAAATAGCACCCACTGAAGCTTCAACATTTGTAGAGGAGGGAAAGAAAGAAATTATTGTAAGAGAAAGTTGATGAAAGAAAAAGGAGATAACAATAATCAGTACCAGAAACAGAGAATATTGCTTACTTTCACAAGCACATTACTCAAATCATTGTTCAATTCCAGATACATTTGTAGAAACTCAAGAATGTGAATTGACCATAAAATATTCACGTGTTCTCCTCATTGTGTTTGGCTCTATGGGATATCACAGAGAGAGAATTCAACTATTAAAATTTTCTGCATCAAGGATAGAATCCCTGTTGCACTGCTATGTACTATGAAAAGGGCAAAAGAAGACATGGTTTCAGAAACTTGAACTCTTGTAAAATCTTAGGCTACAATTCAATGTCTCTTTGATGCAGAATGGCATCTGGTTCAAGGAGTATACCTTGAGCATACCTTGAGTTATTTTTCAGTATACCTCTGAATGGTCAGTGGTGGAGTACACAACTGTGTTCTTCCAGAAATCATTGGATGTCAGACCCAATGGTGAATGATACTGAAAGTTGCAGGGCAACAACACCTGAATGACCACAGTTCTCTACAACTACTCTACATTTTTCATTTCCATTTCATTTCAAATACTTTTGATGAGATCCCAGGGTATCCAAAGTCAGAAGGTGCATCATTTGACACCTTATGTTAATGGATAATAAAGTCAACAAGAAAAGTCAACACTGAACTAATATTAAAAACTATAAAATGAACATTTTTCCTAATACAGTTGTTTTCAATTTTTTCTCCTCCAGGTGTTTTGGACTTCAGCTCCCACAATTCCTAACATCTGGTAAGCTGGTTGAGATTTCTGGGAGTTGAAGTCCAAAACTACTGGAGGGCTAATGGCTGTGAACCACTGCCCTAGTAGGTGCTGACGTTTATAGCCGAGATAATGAAATGAAATGAGATTTTCTGGCTTTTTGATCTGCAAGATTTTTAATAACACAATCTAAATCTGTTTACTTGGCAATGCTTGATTCAATATTCGGGCATACTAATTTAATGAATCAAGTTTGAGACAAGGAGGCTCCTTCTTTGAAGGCATTTAAACAGAGGCTGGATGGCCATCCGTCGGGGGTGCTTTGACTGTGATTTTCTTACTTCTTGGCATGGGGTTGGACGGGATGGCCCACGAGGTCTCTTCCAACTCAATGATTCTGTGATTCTTTATGATTCTAGCACAACCATTTGGAAGTATCTCACAGATTTTGTAGTAAGTTTCTGTGACAAACTCTTCATCATTAAGATCAGTAGGATTTTGGTATGTTAAGCTTTTAGATTTTTTTCTAGCTCACTTCCAGACATTGTGGGATAATTTGGCAAGAAATAAAAATGTTCAGCCAACCCCCTAACTGCATTAAAACGTATAGTTAATCCAGTAATAATATTGTCAATTGAGACATAAAGCACAGATATGTGGGATATAGCCACTGAACAAATTTTTCAATTTCTACTTGAGCAGAAAATATATTTGTAATATACTGAATGTTAACGACACTTGGCTTAACATTCTTCCTGTCAAAACAATCGGAATGCAGCTCCTCTTCAATCTTGCTTACCATGGAAAAATGAATGTAATTTGCCTCTTCATCAAGTGATTGGACATTTCCTACATCCAAAACCATGTTTTTATTTTATAATGGCATATCTTCTTTAGGTTCCCTTGTGATTGCATCAACTCCTTTAGAGGGTCACAAACTGGGTTTTCAACAGTTTCTTCTAATTCTTCCAAAACAAAGGAATCGGCTAAGTTTTCTGCAGGAAATGCATTAAGTGCTTTTAGTCCTACCTAGAAGAGGTTTGCTCTCCTTTTTTTCCTGCCTTGACTCTCTTTTTGTCCTTTCCTGTCATTTCTGCCATCCTGATTTGTGAGGATACATTGTAAATGAGTGGGTTTTAAAAAGAACTTGTCAAATTTGGACCTGGAAGACACAGTAAATATATGTTATATAATGAAATGCTGGCTTTCCTGGCTACAATGTCAACGTGAGCTATGATCAACAACCAGAACTCAGAAGTCTAAGCGAGCACACACCATTTCACACAGTAAATAATCCAAAGATAGGCAGGCACTGGTAAAAAAAATAAACCAAGAAAATACCAAAAGAGTTGCATGTTTGCTAATCTTTGTAAAATAATGCAAAGGGAGGTGGCTGTCATGGCTTGTTGTTATTGTTGTTTTATTTTTTGATGGATGAGATATCAGACATTTGTGGGCTCTTCCTTGCTTCTCCAGACACTGAGCACTGGATCAAGAGTGAACCCCACTCTTGTAGGCCCTGACAAAGATAGCAATCCTATGCACAATATCCAGAGAGCAAGCCCCTTTATAAATACAGCATGTGTTACAGCTGAGTCAACGATGGGATCCCGCTATGAGGGCAAAAACAAATATGTGTGCTAAAAGAAGCCCAGAACTTCTCTGTTATCGAATCATTTTAGCATTTTATGAACTTGTCTGTCAGCATCTGCTCACATCTTTGCAAAACAGAACTAGTAACTATTTTCTTTTCATTCTCGGTTCTTTGGATCTCAGCTTCTGTGTTTAGACTCATGCCCTTCTTGTAATAAAAACTGGCTAGAAAGAGTTGGGATTATTATAGGTTTCCTGCTGGCAAGGCTGCAGTTAGATTGTGTCAGCAACTCTATTACTGCTGTTATATACCCTTTTCCTTTGCCGTTTCATATTGTGCCTCTAAATATTTCTCAGGGGCCGAAGCTCACTGAAACACACCTGCACTGGAAACAATTTTATTTATTTGTTTACTACTATACTACATGCTGAAAACAACACACACTTTTCCTTTAATTTTGTATCCTTTTATAATTATGCTCAACAAATGGCTTTGATTTAGCAGAATTTTAGTTACTCCCTTATTTCCTTCCCTTAAAATGGATTTTAGCATTTTAAAAAATCCTTAAGAACTTTCCATTCATGACTAAAGGAAGGGGGTGAATTATCTATAGCTTCTCAGCCTATTTCCCAAGAAAATCACCTGGAATTGGAGCCCAGAATGACTTGGAAATCAAAGCTATATGTTACAGTTACTTCAGACAAGCCTGATGAAACAAAAATATAATTGGTAGATGTAGAGTGAAAAAAAGTGATCATTTCACTTCTACCCAATTTTCCATAAACATAAGTGTTAGCATCAGCCTCCCAAGTGGGATTCCCAAGACTTCACCCATAACTGGCAGGTACCATAGGTTCAGGCAAGTGTAAAACTGCTGTACCTTTCCCTAGCTTATATGTCTGGCCTCTTTATTAAATTTTGCCATCTTGACTACACTCTGGGGTTGCATGGCAGTCTATGTCTTGGTTTTCATCTACAAAATGTAGCATACTCTCCAAGTCATACTCTCTCAGCATTAAAGGAAGGAAACGACAAACCACTTCTCAATATATCTTGCAAAATAACCTCATGATAGGCTTGCCTTAGGGTCTCCATTAGTCAGAAATTACTTGGAGACACATGACAACAAATATCAGTGCTTTCTGAGGTTTTCATAACCAGAATCACTGGGTTGCTGTGAGTTTTCCAGGCTGTATGGCCATGCTTCAGAAGCATTCTTTCCAGACTCACAGCAACCCAACATCAGTGCTACTTAAATGTCTGCAAGCAATCAACTATCCATTTCTGGTGAGTGTCCAGGAAAGAAAGAAACAATAATAGACAACGGGAACAAAAATGGAACCATTCCCTGGCACATTGATGGGGTACCTGTTTCAGATAGCTTGAGATATACTGTTCTGTATGACTATATTATTTTTTTTAAAAAAAAGATATTTGCTTTTTAAAGAAATATTACACCTTGGAAACAGATTTTCAAAAGACGTTTCACATAAGTTACTTGCTCTTCTGTTTTCAGAGGAATAGAATTACAGTACAGCCAAAACTCTGGAAATTGATCTGGAGCCCTTTCATGCTGTGCAATTTCAGTAGTCTCTTCACAGTTCCAGGAGTCCTTCCATATTTAGGGAGCTAGGGGGAAAGATTTCCTGAGGAAGTGGAAATACCGTCAATATAAATAAAGACACAAATGATTTTTTAACATAGGAAAACATTTATCTAAGCATTTCTAGGTTTTCCAACATGCTTCTATTTTGTCTATCACCAAGAGTTGAGCAAGTGCACTGGAGGACCTAAAGATGTCTAGAGGCAACATATGTTCATTTGCATATAGGGCAGCAACAGAGGCAGCAACAAATATAATAATTCTCAAATACTGAAATCCAGAAATGTTTAATCAACAAATGTGGAAGGATGACTATATAACCATATGTTTTCACCTTGACTGCTCTGGTTCCATTCTATGAAATTCTAGAATATACTATTTATGAAGGGGCATAATTCTCAGCCACAGAGTGCTAATGCTTCACCAAAATGCAAATCTTTGGATTGTATAAGGATGTTCCCCTAGAATTTAAAGTGGAATCATAGCTCTATAAGTGTGCAGTGTGAAAAGGCCCCGGAATCATTCTGAAATCTCTTGCAATATAGAGATTTATTGCAGACAGAAATGACAGTGTCATCCTAAATATGTGTTAAATAGAAAGCAATGTCTTTCTTTGTACTATAATTTATAGACTAGAGATGCACAATTTTATTTCTCCTGTACTACACAGCTCACAAAAGTGACCCAGCTGCCAATTGGAGGCTTCAAAGGAAAAGTTGATTAAAACCATCTTGGTGAATGAGGAAAGAAAATTGTAAACATTACCTGCTTTAATTTGGCCATTGTAAACTGAACTGATGATAAGATTAAAGATAAAATCTTATTCTTACACATTATTTTCATACTGTGCATTTTATTGCTCTTGCTGATTGTTTAGCAAACTGTGTGTTACAAATTATGATTACACGTGTATCCTTTTGTAGAACTGTTTTTTAAAAAGATATTAGCATATCTGTGTTATTTAAAGAGATTGCAAATATCTGATTTATGGTGGCAATAAATTGTTGAGGTGTTTTAAGGGGAAAAATAGAAACGTAATGCATTCAGATTCATCAAAATGCAATCTCACAGATAACATCCCAAAGTGGTGAGTTTTCTACTTAGATGGCCCAGATTCTTTAATAGAGTGTAGCAGGGGCTAGATTTATGTTTTTATAAATTGGAATGTAAAGGTTGAAAGTGATTCTAACAAAGAACTATTGCATGCTTATGAGACATGAATACTAAGGGCTGAATATCCAGAACGCTGGTCTATATCGAGTAATTTTGCAAAACCTTCTGAGAAAATAGTCTGGCATATTTTATGGGCTGCTTTTATGTGAGCACTCAGAGTGGGAGACAACATGGATTATCTCCACATATTCAAGCAAGAAAGGTCATTCCCCTTTTAACTCACATCAAAATGCCTGCAAAATTGTAAAAACCTCTGCACTATTTTGACTAGATATATAAACATGGAAGATGGAAAACTGGAAGACAAATATAAACACATATATAGTTATAAAAGGAGCATCGTTGAAGGTTATACAGAGGAGACCTTTTTCCAGAATTGGGGTGGGAGTACTTTTAGCCTACAGCTTCCAGAAACTCCCATCTAGTGTGATTATTTGCTGTGTTGAACTATAGCTCTCTTTGTTCAAAAAGATTATAGCCGATAGCCAAGCTGGCAAAGGCCAATCAAATAGCTATGTTACTTTCTTTTGAGGTCGAATTCAGACTAGAACTCTGGGTAAAGAGGGTACTGCCTGGCAAACGCTAACAGTCCTGAGTTCAAGATTAGAGAATACACTCACGAGGATAAAGATAGGCAACAGAGTCTTTAATTACGATCTGGCCAGAAAGGATGCAAGTATGGCTAGCACCAAAAAATACAAGCATAACTATACAGTATACAGACATGAGGTTTTATACAGTTGACAGCTATTTAGGCTTGGATGTATATTGTCCAGGAAATTCCTCCGTGGGGCTAACAGAGAGGAAATGACCTCATGGCTATCTCTGGTAGCTGTCTCTTATGGAAGTGTTTGAGAAAGTATGTAATCAGATTCCTTGGTGGGGTCAATAGAGAAGCAATGACCCTATGGCTGTCTCTGGTAGAAATCATATTATTAAATATATATTTTGGTATGCACATATAGAAGGGCAGGATAGAGAGTAAAAGTTGCAAAGAAGGGATATGTCACACAGAAATATAGAGCAAGAGAAAGCCTACTTTTAAAAAGGAATTTATTTTATCCCAATTGAGGGAACTGAGGTATGCATGTGCGTGCATAAGAAAAGACCCTCTACTCTCCACTCATCCTGCTAAAACTCTACCAACTGCTTGGGAAAGAAGAAGAGGCAACAACTTAATTCATTAACGCAAGAGGGGTGGTGGGAGAGAGACTCGTCATGAAAGTGAAATGTCCGCTCCTTCTCCTTCCTTCCTGATCACTAAAGCCAAACTCAAAGCATGCCCACTGACCACTCAAAACTGGCATTAAAGTGGAATTGAACTATCACACAGGAACACATGGCAGAACAGTAGTGTGAATGGAGGTAATCAAGTTAACTTTTTGTTGCTAAAAATGCTGTGTAAACACTCTCCTGTGGGAAAACAACACAATGGTATCATGTAGTCAGCCACAGGCAAAGACACCACTATTTCAAGATAATTGTGATTTACCGTGCTTGTGAGATAAACTTCAAATTTACGAAAGTGTTTGGGAAAGTATGTATTCAGATTCCTGCTCTCACTTGTCCCAGCCAGTATAACCAATGAGCAAGACTCATAAAAGTTGTAATCCTGCATTGAGGGCTTTTCTGTTGCTTTCCTAAGATTTGGGAGACAACATGAAAAAAATAGTTGCAACTGAATGTGTATTTGAGAAAAAATAAAATTTGCAGGCCTAGAAAAAAGTGAGGAAAGCCCATATCAGAGTTTAAGAAATTTATTTTGGTGGACAACTTCCAGAACCCCAAAGGAGAAACACTGGAAGCGCTACTGAACTTATAGTGACACTATATTACCCAATGTACTATACAGCTGTACAACACACTGCTTCTGTGTTTTCTATTTCCATGTTCTCTATATCCGTTAAACATTGCTTCAGGGGATGTGTGTATGTGCTACTAGAATCTTGTATGGCCCAAGAGACCTAAAGGTTGAACCAACAATTGAAAAGAAATCTGCCTCTGGTTTTTAAGTAAAGTGGAGAAGATTACAGTAATAAAATCAGTGGAGGCTGGTGGTTTCTATATCAGTCAAATAGTGAATGTGCTCAAATTTTAGTCTAATTTTTTAAAAAAAACTAAATTTCCTTTGAGTATCTCACATAGCTGCTTTAAAGCTTAGAGCAGATGCACTGCGCTATTGGGATTGGAGCTACCAGCCTCTACAGAATAGCTGCAAAATAATAATAATGATGACGATGATTCAATGTTGAATACTCACAGGATATTGGGGGCATCAGTTGGGAAGCAAGCATGAACTCTTTCCAGACAAGAAAATTTTGTTCAAGTTAGCAGTTTTTGCATGACTGTACTAATTGCTAGTTTGCATGCTTGCTGACTTCTTATTTGTTTGATTTTACCCATTCTCTTCCTGCATCACTCTAACCTGAGGGCATTCTGTCATCTCTCTTATGTGTATTTGATTAGGAACAAGTTACTTGTAAGTAAAGGTTCTGTTACATTTTTAATCCATGCTAGTTGCTGGGGTTGGTTGTTGTTCGGCCTTTGCTTTACCAGCTTGATCATTTTTCTGAGATTCTCAATCTCTCACATTTCCCAGAAGACGTTTACTTATTGGGAGGAGAGCAATGACCGATCTTGATAAAATAATGAAGAGTAGAGACATTACACTGGCACAAAGGTCTGCATAGTTAAAGCAATGATATTCCCCATAGTATCTTATGGATGAGAAAGCTGGACAGGAAGGCTGAGCGAAGGAAGATAGACACTTTTGAACTGTGGTGTTGGAGGAAAATTCTGAGAGTGCCTTGGACTGCAAGAAGATCAAACTAGTCCATCCTCCAGGAAATAATGCCCAACTACTCACTGGAGGAAAGGATATTAGAAGCAAAGATGAAGTACTTTGGCCACATAATGAGAAGACAGGAAAGCTTGGAGATGATCCTGGGGAAAATTGAAGTAAAAAGGGCGAGGAGCCAACTAAGGGCAAGGTGGATGGATGGTATCCTTGAAGTGACTGGCTTGACCTTGAAGGAGCTGGGGGTGGTGACAGCCAACAGGGAACTCTGGCGTGGGCCCATCAATAAGATCCCGAAGAGTCAGAAGCAACTGAATGAATAAACAACAACAAACACATTTTCCAAAAGATTTAAGTTCAGCTGCACATCCTGCATCTAGGCACCAGCCATCTTAACATGGAGATCACCTCAGGTGAGTTGCTGTTAAATCAATAACTCTGTAGTGTCTCACTCAAAAGGGTGCTTGTCTCTGATATTGCTACTTCTTTTAAATGTCAGTTTAATATCCAAATGTAATTTTGGGTCCTTGTTCTTTCCACAGATTAAGATATCTGCTTCTTTTCCCTGCTTGAACTAAACTACAAAGCTTACCAGGATCTTGACAGATGAGGTGATATCTGGCAACCTATTTTTGCCAATTCTTAGATACATCACAAACTCTTTTTTGTGTGTGTTGTTTGTGTGTGTGTGTGGCTTATAGGAAAATCTTTATTTTTGTCACTTCTGAACACAAACATTTTTCTTTATTTTTCTCTACCAGTCCCTAAAGCTCAAATTGCTTATCCCTGAACATTGTCATCTCTTGCAGCTTCATAGAATCATAGAGTTGGAAGAGACCTTGTGGGCCATCCAGTCTAACCCCCTGCCAAGAAGCAGGAAAATTGCATTGAAAGCACCCTGACAGATGGCCATCCAGTCTCTGTTTAAAAGCCTCCAAAGAAGGAGTCTCCACCACACTCCAGGGCAGAGGGTTCCACTGCTGAACAGCTCTCACAATCAGGAAGTTCTTCCTAATGGTTCTGGTGGAATCTCCTTTCCTGTAATTTGAAGCCATTGTTCCACATCCTTGCCTCCAAGGCAGCAGAAAACAAGCTTGCTCCTTCCTCCCTATGACTTCCCCACACATATTTATACATGGAGATTAAGTCTTCTCTCAGTCTTCTCTTCTGAAGGCTAAATGTGCCCAGCTCTTTAACCTGCTCCTCATAGGGCTTGTTCTCCAGACCCTTGATCATTTTAGTCACCCTCCTCTGGACACATTCCAGCTTGTCAACATCTCCCTTCAACTGCGGCACCCAGAATTGGACATAGTGCGATTTCAGGCGTGGTCTGAACAAGGCAGAATAGAGGGGTGGAATGACTTCCCTGGTTCTAGACATTAGACTCCTATTTATGCAGGCCAAAATCCCATTGGCTTTTTAAGCTTCCACATGACATTGTTGGCTCATGTTTAACTTGTCCATGAGGATTCCAAGATATTTTTCACATATACTGCTGTCAAGCAAGGCATCATCCCCCATTCTGTATATTTGCATTTCATTTTTTCTGCGTTAAGTGGAGTATCTTGCAATGTCTCTGTTTAACTTCATTTTGTTAGTTTTCACCCATCTCTCTAATGTGTTAAGGTCATTTGAATTCTGCTTCTGTTTTCTGGAGTATTAGCTATCCCTCCTAATTTGGTGTTGTCTGCAAATTGCACCTCTACAATAATGGCCTGGATATTTTTTTAAAAAAAAAATGAAATCCTTTGAGTTTATTTCAGATAATATTTCCACATTATAAAACAATTCTGCTGTATTAGCTAGTTACTTGTGTTTTCCCTTTATTGATTTCAAAGGTAAGACAGTGAGTTTATGAAGCTTTATTATTTGCTATTCCACTATTCCATAATGCAATCATTGTATGTGTGTGTATCTGTCTCCAACAAGTTCCCGAATTAGACAGCTCTGTGTGGACACTGTTTCTTTTGGACCCAATTTGCTTAAGACACATTATTGCCCAAGTTAAAATATTCCTGATGGGCTTCTATACACTGAACGTATATAATTTCATATATCTGATCTGAGAGTTTACCTGGTAACACTCTTTTCAATAAACTGCATGTGCACCTTAGTCCACAAATATTGCTCAGACACCTTTAACTCTCCTAACCAAAATACGCTCATGTTGCATCCTCTCGACATTTATGGGATGAGGGAAATATCTAAAAATTATAAGACATTCCTCTGATTCTTACAGTTCATAGGAAAAGAAAGTGTGATTACAGTTTTTGTTGTGGCCACCAAAATTTATGGATGAAAGTCCTCTATCACATGTGATTTGAAGTGTGTCAGGATGTTTAGAAACAGCCTACATAAAACAAATATTAGCTCATCCTTGTGATAACACCCTTAAGAGTGTAATCAGGCTTTTATCAAAGATGTTGGATGTGTGGAGAGATTTTCAGATTATAACTGATTAACCTATAGAAGCCATAGAAGTTTGGCCTGAAAGCTATCAAGACTACAGGATCAGCATTAACCTATAAAATATGGAGCCCCCCAATGGCACAGTGGTTTAACCACTGAGCTGCTGAACTTGCTGATCAAAAGATTGCAGGTTCGAATCCAGGGAGTGGCGTGAGTTCCCACTATTAGCCCCAGCTTCTACCAGCCTAGCAGTTCAAAAACATGCAAATGTGAGTAGATCAATAGGTACTGCTCCGGCAGGAAGTTAACAGCATCCCATGCAATCATGCTGTCCACATGACCTTGGAGGTGTCTACTGACAACACCGGCTCTTCAGCTTAGAAATGGAGATGAGCATGAACGCCCAGAGTCAGATACAACTGGACTTAATGTCAGGGGAAACCTTTACCTTTTACCTAACCTATAAAATAAGTTTTCCAAACATTTTAAGGTTAAAGTATGCAGTTCTCCCACCACTTTCTCAATTCATTGCACTGCAAATATTTTACATTACTTTATCATTTCTAAAAAATGATAGAACTCTCCTAATTAAATGCTGTCTCCTTAACTATAACAAAGCTGTTGACTGGGAACACAGTGTCTCAATTTCTCTTTAATCTCTCACTCTCTGTCACTAGATGCGTTGCTCCAAACAATTTCAATATTACCAAGGAACTTTCAATCACATTGACATATACTCAAAACATCTCACTAAAATTAATACATTCTGAATATCAACTACCATATATTGAATATGTATTAACCCATGAAACCCCCAAAACCTAGAAACCCAACATAATGAGCAGGGAAAGATGAGCAGGGAAAGTAAACTTTTCACTTTTCCAGTAAATTACCTTTCCCCCCAAAAGCGTAGGAAAATTCATGACAGGGAAGTATATCCATACTTATTTAATACTAAAGCCCACTGAACAGAAAGGGAGTCAATGGAAGACATGTGATGTCATCAGAACATTAGGAAGAGATGTATGATGAAGTGAAGTGTTTGTGCTTAAGAAACTGGTGGACAGTCGCCAAAGCTGATGGACATGTCTTCAGGTATGTTTACACTGTAGTATTAATGCAGTTTGACACCACTTTAAGTGCCATAGCACTTAAACTTCTATGTAATCATAGAAGTTGTTGCTTGATGAGTCACCACCACTTTTTAGCTGAGAAGGCTGAAGAATTTGTACATCTCCTAGGATTCCATAGCATTGACCCAGGACTGTTAAAGTAGTGACAAACTACATTAAAGTTAAAGTGAAGCTGCATGCTTTATTATGGTTTATAAACAGAGACCAAATAGGTGCTGTTAGGAATGTTATAGCACAGTGGTTCCCAACCTGTGGTCTGTGGAGCACCAATGGTCCTCAAGAACGAAATTATGGTCCTCTGCCTCACTATTACTACATTGTATTGTTGAAGGCTTTCATGGCCAGAATCACTGGGTTGTTGTAGGGGTTTTTTTTGTGCTATATGGCCATGGTCTAGAGGCATTCTCTCCTGACGTTTTGCCTGCATCTATGGCAAGCATCCTCAGAGGTAGTGAGGTCTGACCTCACTACCTCTGAGGATGCTTGCCATAGATGCAGGTGAAACGTCAGGAGAGAATGCCTCTAGACCATGGCCATATAGCCTGAAAAAATCTACAACAACCCACTATTACTACATTGTTGCCTCAAAACCGTGAGGCAATGAGAACGACTGGTCTCACAAAACCCTCTTTTAGTTCCAAGGCAACAGGGATTTTGGGAGGGGAGAGGCTGACTACCCACAAAAGATTACTACTACCACATCAGTTCTAGGTTATTAAATATTGTTTTCTGTGGGCGAGCAGATGGCGACTACTGCATGGTATATGCTCTGTATCAGAAACTAGAGGTGATGTGGTCTATCCAGTGCAATTTTCTGAATCAGCACCCCAAATAACCAAATCAAATCTAAAGTTAACCAAAAACTGATTCATTACCCTTTTGGTACTAATGTTGGAGAGTGGTCCCTAGTCAAGTGATCCCTGGTCAAGAAAAGGTTGGGAACCACTGCTATGGCAGGTGCTTTCCTACATTGACAGTGGGCTGAACTACATGAACTTTGAGACTTCTTTCAGCTCTGTGGTTTTGTACATAGCAATTCACTATCAGTCTTACTCATTAAGTATGTGGAGTATGTTGAGCCAGGGCCTCACCAGGCTACAAACCCCAGAATCATTTTAGATCTTGCCATGGTAATTAAAGTGGAATCTTAGCACTATAATTGTGTCATATGGAGGGACTTAGTATAAAAACTTCTACTTGGCTATTTGTAGTAGTAGCAGCAGCAATATTATTAATACAATACAAAACTGTACAAATGCCTGGAGCTTTTAAACTTGTTGGTTTCAAATGCTATTTAAGAGCCAGGGTGGCATAGTGATTTCAATGTTGGACTTTGACTCTGGAGACCAGGAATCAAATCCCCAGTCTGGAATGGAAACCCACTAGGTGATCTTGGGCAAGTTACACACTCACTTCCTCAGATGAAGGCACAAACTCTCTCTGAACAACTCTTGCTAAGAAAACCCCTTAGTGTTACCATAAGTTGGAAATGGCCTAAGGATACACCACAACAACAAATAATTTAATGCATTACCTAATAGGTAGATGGTTGAGAAAGTGGACATTAGAAGTTGAAATAGATACATGTGTGTGTGTAGCTTTAATTTGTTGTAATCCACTCTGAATTTTTGGGTTGAAGAACTAATTATATTTATACTTTTCCATAGCTATTATCAAACATGCATTTACATTGTTCTTAAATCTACCAAGCTGAGCCTATTATATTGGATGTTGGACTTCATCTAACATGTTATGTGTCGTATTAGGTACATAGGGCACAATTAGTTCAGAATGAAACTTGAAAGCTAGTCTCATTTCTTACTCATGTCTGGATGCCCACACTAGTTTTATTTCTTTGCAAAATGTCTATCTTATCTGTTTGAAAACACTTAAGAGATTTAAAAAATACAGTCGTTAAATACTCCAATAAACCTATCAATACAAATCAGCAGGGAAAATACAGGTTTTTGGGAGGACGTCTTGTTGAAATTAGAGTTTAGTACTAAATTAGAGGAATTTAATTACCATTAAAAACTATAGAAAAATGATGGGTTATATCTAGTGCATATTAGGTATCAGCTATGATTCCAGGTGGATATGCCTGGAGAGAGAAATCTATAATTGGAAGTGTCCAGATAAATGTTTAAGGAGGAAACATACAAAGAAGGGCATTAAGAAAATATTTATGCAAGCACCATCATTTTCCTTACTGTAAGAGCGTAGGCATCTGTCCACAAATGAGTATAATCAGTAATTCAATACAGGGCAACATATAGTAGACAAAAGAATAAAAGGTAGAAAAACTATAGGAATTATTAAGTAGAAAAACTATAGGAATTATAGCCTTGCAGTAGTACTGGAAGATAATTGCAGATTATGTGAGAATTTATATCAAAGAACACCATATATCCACTTAGAATTAGTCAGATGTGTCTTTAAAATCTTTTCTGAAACTTCTGATCTCTATATCAGATATATATATATATATATATATAGAGAGAGAGAGAGAGAGAGAGAGAGTATGAGCTTCTGATACTAACAAGACAAAACAGTTACAGCAAGTGTTCAGTACAAACACATTTATCTGAGTATGTTTTGGGGGGTATAGAGTGGCTGCTCAGTGTGGATTGGGTCCTAAAGGCAAGAGCTCATCTTTGGTATCAAAAATTCATCACTGAAAGCCCGAGGAACCTTCAAATGGCTTCAGAGAAGCAAGGTATATATTGCTGAAAACAAGGTGTTGAGAAAATGAAACAAAAGCAAGTGAAGAGAAACGGCTGATGCTTTTCCCATCCGTTTTCCATCTATCTCCGAAGATAGCGACAAAGTGTAGGAGGATGGATTGCCTCAGCAGTGGCTTATAGAAAACATAACAAAACAAATCTTCAGATAATACAGATATGAAATGAAGTGAAGCATAATAAAGAAAACAGGGAAGCCAATGTTTAATGTAGAAGGGCTATATATCTTGACCTGTTCTCTTCTCCTGGTTGCTTCTTAACAACCGCTAGAGAATGAATGCTTCAAAATGCATTCTCCTCTCAATGACATGAATGCTTCTAAATCTAAATCAAGTGTTATCATCACTGTAAGTGAAAAAGGGAATTGCTCTTGCATTATTTGTTGCCCTCGAAGACCATTTGTTAGGTGAGGGAATAATGAACCTATGCTATTGAGATGTAGTTCGGGAAGATACTTCCTGCACTCTCAGGTACCAGAAATAAAAGCCTTACAGTAAGCCTTGGCTGTGAACTTCGTTGGGAGACTGGCAGGTACCCAAGGATCCCAGGTGGATCAGGGCTGGATTAACCATAAAATAAGCATGTGCTTAGGGCATCAAAGGGAGAAGGGCACCATAGAAATTTACAATTGACAGTTTTACCATGGATCGTATGATGCAAAATTGCAAATGGTGCAGCTGAACCAGGTTCCACAAAAGGGGGCTCCCATAATAAAATGTTTTTTTCAGATATAAATAAGGTAGAAGTATACAAAAGTAATCAATATTTTTCATATTAATACAAGTTTTGTAACATTTCAAAAATATTTTAGAGATTATTATTATTATTATTATTATTATTATTATTATTGGCACTGAAATCTTTACATGCTTAGGGCCTCTAAAGGTTTAAGCTGCCTTTCTATGGATATAGGAGATTGTGCCATCAGCCGCTTCAGATCTTGCTGTTTTGTTGTGAGCAGTTGTTCAAGCAAATATTACTCAGCACATGATGTATAGCAAATTAAAAAGGGACCGTGCGTGTACAGAATGGGAAGCCTGCCTATTCATATGCATCAACAGCTCCTTCTATGAACCATCTTGGAGGTTTAGATCCTCTGGGGAGGCCTTGCTCTCGGTCCCGCCTCCTTCACAGGTGTGGTTGGTGGGGACAAGAGACAAGGCCTTCTCAGTGGTGACTCCTCAGCTGTGGAACTCCCTCCCCAATTATATTCAATCTGCTCCTTCCCTCCTAGCCTTCAGAAAGTTAAAACTATGGGACCAATCTTTCAGAGAGTAACTGCAATGCGATAAATGAATGTAGAATTGGTGCAATGACAGTCAGGAATGGCTCTGGACTATGACCTTGGATGACATGTTTTTAGTCATTGATGTAATTGTTTAATGTTTTAATTCTGTGTTTTAATATAAATGTTTATTTAATTGTATGTTTTCATGGCATTGAATTGTTGTTGAGGCTGCTCGGAGAAGGGCATGATACAAATGTTGTAAATAAATAAATAAACAGTGGTTTGTTGTGATATTGAATGTTAAACCACGGGAGGAACTGGCTGGTAGATGCATCAGTCTTTTGAGGTGTAACAAAGAGTTATAGTGTTGTTTGGACAATATGATAAAGGCAAAGTTCAGAAACATTCCTTTTTGGAATGACAGATTCACCTCTCTGGAGGTTTATAGAAGTTGTAGCCCCTCAAAGTAACTGCTCCAAACCTTGGGTGAACCAGAGGTTGGTCTCTATCATTTGACAGACTGAGGCAGGTGCTTCATATACATAGCTTATTCTGGATGTCATGAAAGAGAAATGAATTACTGATGATTTATTATAGTGTATTTTTCCTATCTCTTGTCTTGAAACAAGTCAGGTGTCTGGGTTAGTTGCTGCTCATGAGTTGCATCCAATCTTTTTTTCTTGAAATATACTGGGTTTTCTCCCTTGTATTCTTCCATGGGTCATGTGTCACATCCAATCTCATGCAGCTTTTTGGAAATTGATTTTCACCTATTTCCACGGAGCCTGCTTTATTATTCAGGAATTTTTATCAAAGTGCAAATGATAATCCCACACTCCCCCTCCCTTTTTTTGGCAACATTAAGGGGTGTTCTACTTGGTTTGACTCCTTCCACTAACACTTCAAGATGGGATGGTTTTCTTTCCAAAAAGCAATACTATGGAAAAACCCACAACCCACCTGTTATGCCAGCTCTACTGGTTGCGAGTCTGCTTCCGAGCACAATTCAAAGTGCTGGCTTTAGCATACAAATCCTTAAACAGTTCCGGCCCGGCTTACCTGTCTGAACGTATTTCCCTCTATGAACCATCTTGGAGATTAAGATCATCTGGGGAGGCCCTTCTCTCAGTTCTACCTCTTTCGCAGGTGTGAGTGGAGGGGACTAGAGACAGCGCTTTCTCAGTGGTGGCCCCTCTACTATGGAACTTCCTCCCCAGTGAGATCAGATCAACCGCTTCTATTCTGACCTTCAGGGAAAAAAAAACTTAAGACGTGGCTTTGGGACCAAGTTTTTGACAAGTAATTGGAGCAGTGCAATAAGTAACAATGAAACGATATGATTGACAAATGGAATGGCCCTGGGTTATGTTTTTGAATGGCATGGTTTTAATAGTTGATTTTAATCATTCTGGTTTTAATTGTAATTGTTTATTTGAGGGGCCGACCAAGGGCAAGATGGATGGATGGCATCCTTGAAGTGACTGGACTGACCTTGAGGGAGCTGGGGGTGGTAACGGCCGACAGGTAGCTCTGGCGTGGGCTGGTCCATTAGGTCACGAAGAGTCGGAGATGACTGAACGAATGAACAACAACACCTGAGTCCACACTGCCATATATTTCAGTTCAAAGCAGAAAATGTGGGATTTTATTTAACTGTGTGGAAGGGCCCTTACACAGAATAATTCAAGTCCACAGTGTGTATCAGTGGTTCCCAACCTTTGGTCCTCCAGGTGTTTTGCACATCCAGCCCAGAGTTCCAAGATGTTAAGGGTTTCTGGGAGTTGATGTCCCAAACAATAAAGGTTGGGAACCAGATTTGCACAGTTGTTCCAGAATGCACAAGTGCTCACTAAGGATTAAACACCATTAAATTCAGCAAGACTTGTTTGATGGATTCCAAGGAAGTGCTCTGCATAAAGTGATCAGACCTTTGGAGAGTTGGGTGGCATTTGGGGGGGGGGGGGGGGGGGAGAGAGAGAGAGAGAAAAACTTGTACCAAACAAATGGCCTCTTCCAATCCTCTCCAGCAGTATAAGGAACAGGACACTTTTTTCACACTATAAATTATAGCGCTATTATTCCACTTCAATTCTCACAACTTTAACCACTGGAATTCTATACCTTGTGGCTTCAGGAGTCTTAAGCAGCTGAGGAGGAAAAGCAAGGGTCCTGAGCCTGTTAGGAATTGTGGGAGTTGAAGTCCAAAACACCTGGAGGGTCGAAGTTTGCTCATGCTTTGTCTACAGGCAATGGGCCTTGAACTCTGGATTTGTCCTTTGGTGACGCACCAGTTTGGAAGGAAAAGCTAAAGACCTTGCCATGCTACAGTTCCCAAGATCCCATAGCACTGATCCATGGCAGTTAAAGTGATGACTACATTAAGCTGGGAATTGTTTGAAAGAGGAGAGTTGTGTCCAACTCCGTTTATTACTGCCTCATCACACTAGCAACAAAAATCCACATAGTTAAAGCAATGGTATTCCCTGTAGTGACCTATGGATGTGAGAGTTGGACTATAAGGAAGGCTGAGCAAAGGAAGATAGATGCTTTTGAATGGTGGTGTTGGAGGAAAATTCTGAGAGTGCCTTGGACCGCGAGAAGATCCAACTAGTCCATTCTTCAAATAAAGCCCGACTGCTCATTGGAGGGAAGGATATTAGAGGCAAAGATGAAGTACTTTGGCCACATCATGAGAAGGCAGGAAAGCTTAAAGAAGACAATGATGCTGGGAAAAATGGAAGGAAAAAGGAAGAGGGGCCAACCAAGGGCAAGATGGATGTATGGCATCCTTGAAGTGGCTAACTTGATTCTGAAGGAGCTGGGGGTGGTGACGGCCGACAGGGAGCTCTGGCGTGGGCTGGTCCATGAGGTCACGAAGAGTTGAAAGTGACTGAACGAATAAACAACAGCATCACACTAGAGAAAGGTAAAGGTTTTCCCCTGACATTAAGTCCAGTCGTGTCCAACTCTAGGGTGTGGTGCTCATCTCCATTTCTAAGCCGAAGAGCCAGTGTTGTCTGTAGACACCTCCAAGGTCATGTGGCCGGCATGACTGCATGGAGTGCTGTTACCTTCCCGCTGGAGTGGTACCTATTGATCTACTCACATTTGCATGTTTTTGAACTGCTAGGTTGGCAGAAGCTGGGGCTGAAAGCGGGAGCTCACGCCGCTCCCCGGATTTGAACCTGCGACCTTTCGGTCAACAAGTTTAGCAGCTCAGTGGTTTAACCCACTGTGCCACCCCACGGGGGGCCCCTTACACTAGAGAAAATATCCACTTAAAATCTAGTTTCTGCCTCCTGCAGAACAGCCTCACTAAACTACAAACCCCAGGATTCTGCAGAAAGTGGATTTTTTCTCTAGTGTGATGAAGTAGTTCTAAAACTGTGTTGTATGTGAAAACACAGAAGTGGAAACGTTTTTGGATTGCAAGTCCAAAGTGCACCCCCAAATATTATTTTCGGAAAGTGGTGGGTCTTGTTTCCCCTACATCCCCCGCCCCCTATCTCCTCAATGTGAGTCCCACTCCTCTCGAAGAAGACTCCTGCGGGGCGCCAAAGCTCCCCACGTCAGCGACATTGGCTCGTTTCCCTTCCACGGAGGGAAGAGAGGAAGAGGAAGAGCTTTTGGATTTCGCAGCGGCCGCACCGGGCGAGCAAGAGCATCCTTCTTCTCCGGAGGCTCCTGGCTCGTTTCCCCGGGAGCATCGCGGATTGGGCGACCTAGGAGGGGCAGCCCCCACTCCCTGCGAGGAAGGGGGGAATCTCCTCCTCCTCCTTTCCTCGCGTGGGAGCCGCAGCAGCAGCAGCAGTTCCAGCATCCCGTCCAGGCGCCTCGGAAGGGAGGCTGTGCGCCTGGAAGCGGAGAGCGCCTTTCTCCTTCTCAAGGAGGGACGGGGGCTGGTCCTTCCTCCCTTCCTCCCCCTTGGTCTCCCTTGGCAGCCTTCTCCGTGGGTCTCTCCCCTTCCTCGCCCTCTTTCCGTGTCCTCTCCCTGAAGGTTGGTGGCGGGGAAAGACTGCTGCTTGCCTCGGCTTTTCCGGAGCTTGGAAAGGAGACCTCCAACTGGCATTCCCAGGCTTGGGCAGCTCTGCGGGGGAAGCAACTGACGGAGTGGAAAGGCCACCATGGGGCTTCTGGAGGAGCAGAGCTTCAGGTAAGAGTGGCCTTCAAAGATGCTGGGAGGATGAATTGGCGCCTTGGAGCCCTTTCCAAGTTGGGAAGGCTCAACTTTAGAGCTTGGGTCTCCCTTAGTTCGGGGTTGCCTTTCCCAAAAAGTTCTGGGATGCGATTCCATAAGGCTGCTGCTTCTTCTTCCTTTCTCTCTCTTCATGTTTACTATAAGGAAGAGCTACTATGGAGAGGTTGAAGATCCCTTATCCGAAAGGGATACTCCAGATTTTGGGGGGATTTGGGGAAATTGCCATATACTATTCGTGGATTGATTTACTTGTTTTTATTTTTAGCCCAACCTTTCTCCCAATATAAGGACTCAAGGCAGCTAATAAGAAATATAAAACAATGTAATGTATTGCCTGTAAGGCATCTATGTAAATGTCCCTGGTGGCACAATGGGTTGCACCTTGTGCCGGCAGGACTGCTGACCGAAAGGCCAGTGGGTCAAATCCAGGCAGCGGGATGAGTTCCCTTCTGTCAGTTCCAGCTTCTTATGTGGGGACATGAGAGAAACCTCCCACAGAATGGTAAACATGAAACATGCTGATGAAAAGGACGGCGGTTCAAATCCAGGGAGCGTGGTGAGCTCCCATCTGTCAGCTCCAGCTCCCCATGCAGGGACACGAGAGAAGCCTCTCACAGGATGGTAAACATGAAACATGCTGACCAAAAGGTCAGTGGTTCAAATCTGGACAGTCAGGTGAGCTCCCATATGTCAGCTCCAGCTCCCCAAGCAGGGACATGAGAGAAGTCTCCCACAGGATGGCAACACATCTGGGTGTCCCCTGGACAACGTCCTTGTTGATGGTGATTTTTTCCACACCAGAAGCAACTTGCAGTTTCTCAAGTCGCTCCTGACACACACACACAAATCTGTGTAAATGTATTACAATTACATGGGTGTCATGTGGGTTGAGTATCCCTTGTCCAAAAGGCTTGGGACCGTATACTTTATTTTTAATCCTGCCTAAACACCTAACAAGAAATATGACACAATACACATTCAAACAATGACAATGTATTACCTGTATGATACCCATGTATGACAATGACATGGGTGTCACACAGGGTTCATTATCAGAAAGGCTTTGGAGCAACTTTGGGGAAAATTATCCTATACATGTATTTATTAATTGATTGATTTATTTTTCAAACTCATCTTTCTCCCTATGTAGGGAAGCAAGGCAGCTCACAAGAAATATGACACAATACAAATCCAAACCATGTAAATCCTATAATATTTACATGGATGTTATATAGGTGGGGTATTTCTTAACTTGAAAGGCTAGGCAGCAGATTTCTGATTTCGGGGGAAAGTTGCCATGTTCATGTAGTTATTTGTTTGTAGTTGTAGTTGTTTACAGACTTTATTTTTAATCTGACCTTTCTCACTAAACAGCTAACAAGAAATATGACACAACACACATTCAAACAATGTAAGCATATTACACCCATATATGACAATGCCATGGGTGTCATACAGGTTGAGTATCCTTTATCAGAAAGGCTTGGGCCAAATTGGGGGGAAATTACCCTATACATATATTTATTGATTTACTTATTGACTTTATTTTTCAATCCCATCTTTCTATCTATGTACAGGGACTCAAGGCAACTCATAATATAAATCAAAACAATGTAAATCCTATTACATTTGCATGGGTGTTATATAGCTGGAGTCTTCCTTAATCAGAAAGGTTAGGGAGTAGATTTCAGATTTGGGGGAAAAGTTGCCATATCCATGTAGTTATTATTTGTTCATAGTTGTAGTTATTTGCAGACTTTATTTTTAATCCTACCTTTCTCTCAATATAGGACTCAAGGTAACTAACCACAATATAGTAGACTTTCAATTAACTGGAACCCATGGGGATTGGTAGATGCCAGATAAATGTAGTTTCCGGTTGCTTGAGAGTTACTATTAAAATGAGGCCTAACTAATACTGTACCATAAACTCTGTATTGATTTGATTTTAATATTGAAATACAGCAATTAAAAGCAAATCAGGCAAATAATGACAAGTAACTTCACAGTTAAATTGCATGTATTGTAGTTTTTATTTAAAGTACTATTTCTTCAAATTTTGCTAGTTTTTTGAGAGTTCCAGTTGCTTGAGTTACATTTAACAGAAAGTCTACTGTACATGTATTTATTTACTTACCGACGGACCATATTTTTAATTCTTTCCCCTTTGTCCTGATATAGGGACTCAAAGCAGCTAACAATAAATATGGCACAATGCAGGATTGCTGTGAGTTTTCCAGGCTGTATGGCCATGTCCAGAAGCATTCTCTCCTGATGTTTCACCCACATCTATGGCAGGCACCTTCAGAGGTTGTGAGGCAGTCTGCCATAGATGTGGGTGAAATGTCAGGAGAGAATGCTTCTGGAACATGGCCAATACAGCCTGGAAAACTCACAAGCAACCCAGTGATTCTGGCCATGAAAGCCTTCGACAACACATTGACATAAAGCACATTAAAACAATGTAAATGCATTAAAATATTAATATAAACATTTTAAAAAGTCAATCTCTTTGTGTAATTCAGTCATTCAACATAAAAAATATTAAAATACATTACATGAGAGATGTATAGGGTAACTTGAAATTCATTGATGGGAAACTATGTGCCTTATATACATAGCCTGAAGGGACAGCATTTTGTAATAACTTTGTCCATCAAATAAAGTTTGTGTACATTGTCAGGTGTCCCTATCTCAGCCATCTTTGTGGATGATTTGGGAACATTTTCAGTTTCTCCATAAGCGATGCTCAACCTGTTTCTCTATTAATTATGGAGAATGGTTCTGATTAAAGATCAGCTTTCCATCTTTACAAACGTCTTGGTTGAAACATGACTTAGTGTGATTTCCGTATACAGACCTGCAGGGGAAAAATATTCCCCCCTTTCTTTTTGCACTGTGTTGTCTTGGAGCTTGTCGTTTCATTCTATAAATTGCATTAGCTCAGTTTAACATCTGTCTTGTAAGTGTGGTACCAAAGCAAGCATTTTTTTCTTAAGGAGGTTTTCTGTGAGACGTTGTTGCCCTCTAGTGTTTTGCGACATGGAAGGGTGTTCTGTGGATGTAGGAGTTAAATAAAATTAATTAGAGGGCAGCTAATATTGTCACAGAGATTGTGGATACCCTTTTAAAACAACAATAGTGAATCAGCTAAACTGTATGGACATACATGCGTCCACTTAAAACTTTGACTATTGTGTTTGACTTTTTTATTTTCAAAAAATATAAGCCTTACTTAGAACAAGTGGTTCTCAACCTTTCTCATGCCACGACCCCTTAATACAGTTCCTCATGTTGTGGTGACCCCCAACCATAAAATTATTTTCCTTGCTACTTCATAACTGTAATTTTGCTACTGTTATGAATCATCATGTAAATATCTGATATGCAGGATGTATTTTCATTCACTGGAATAAATTTGGCACAAATACCCAGTGTGTCCAAATGTGAATACTGGTGGGGTTGGGGGAGTTGATTTTGTAATTTTGTAGTTGCTGGGATTTATACTTCACCTATAATCAAAGACCATTCTGAACTCCACCAATGATTGAATTGAACCAAACTTGGCACGCAGAACTCCCATGATCAACAGAAAATACTGGAAGGGTTTAGTGGGCATTGACCTTGAGTTTTGGAGTTATAGTTCACCTACATCCAGACAGCACTGTGGACTCAAACAATGATGGATCTGGACCAAACTTGGCATGAATACTCATTATATCCAAATGTGAACACTGGTGGTGTTTGGTGTAAATACACCTTGACATTTTGGAGTTGTAGTTGCTGGGATTTATAGTTAACCTACAATCAAAGAGCATTCTGAACCCCACCAATGATAGAAATGGGCCAAACTTCCTACACAGAACCCCCAAGCCCAACAGAAAGTGAATGTTGCAGTTAACACCTTGATTAGCATTGAATGGTCTTGCAGCTTCAAAGCCTGGCTGTTTCCTCTCTGGGGGGATCCTTTATTAGGAGGTGTTAACTGGTATATAAATATACCAGATATATAAACCTCACTTGCTTAGTTTCCAACAGACCCCTCAACCTCTGAGGATGTCTGCCATAGATGAGGGCAAAATATCAGGAGAGAGCATGGAGTTATAGTTCACCTGGAGCATGGCCTTACAGCCTGGAAAACTCACAGCAACCCAGTGATTCCGCCCATGAAAGCCTTTGACAACAGAGTTTTGTATAGCTAGGAAAGAACTATGTCAAAGTTGGAACTGTAATTTTAAGATAATACCTTAGGGGAAATTCATTTTTGAAAATAATGCTTTAAAAGAATAGAATGCGAAAGAGGTTTGTGGAATAAATAATACCACATTCTAAACTATCAATCCACAACTCAGTGGAGTGCTAAAGACATTTCAGTGTGCATCCCTGAGTATCTTTGCTTCCAAGTGAGTGAATGGCATGCATATAATGGATCTCAATAGTGTGCATGGGACAGTGCTGTTCATTGCAATGAATTAAATTTGGCCAGAGCCCATGCTTGCTGAGACAGAATGGAAATGCATATGATAGAGAGGTAAAATGTAAAGGCAGCCCTCTGCTTCCATGGGTTCAACCAAAAAATACAAAAGGCAAATCTGATTTTGTCATTATATATAAGGGATTCCATTGTACTACATCATTATATATAGTAGGGTTTAACCATTCACACATTTTTGGTATTCCATGGGAAGAGGGGTGTCCTGGAACCAAGCCTCATATATAAGCAAACTGTGGGTGCATCCACACTATAGAATTAGTGCAACTCGGCCACACTTAAATTGCAGTGGATCAATGCTATGGATTCACAGGAGTTGTAATTTTATAAGGTTTGTAGCCTTCTCTGCCAAACAATGCTGGTGCTACAACTTCCCACATTCCATAGCATTGATCCATGGCAGATAAAGTAGTGTCAAACTGCATTAATTCTATAACACCTTGTGAAACGCCTCACTTTGCATTAACACTACTTTGGGTATATTAGCCTCATATTTCAGTATCCTGTATAAACGTTTAAGGCTGGGATTCCAAATTAGCCTAAGTCCAATCACTGTCACGTATCTCTAGATCACATTAGAATAAACCAAAGCAACAACAAGCTGCACATGCCTGAGATTTAGTAAAAACAGATTTCACTTTGCACAAATGCAGCCCGGTGCTTTGAAATGTTTCAAAGAAGGCAGAATGGTGCACCTTGAAAACTGAAACACTATTACCTTGGTCAGGTTTTCTTGCAATGCTTATGTAGTCCTTCCTTGCAGAATGCCGCTTGTTTGCATAATGAGTTGTCGACCTTTGTAACAGTTCCTTACATACCATTGCAAGGGTATCTCTACAACCAAACAGATCTTACTCTCTCTTAAGAGTAATGTCATTTGTTCATCTCTGAGTTTTATGTATTGGGGTTGGATTGTACAGCACCCTTTTAACTGTCAGGTTAAAAGAATATTGTCTGTGTGTACATGAGGATGAAGAGTTGAACTGAATATTATTTGTATGCTGAGAGAGCCAGCAAAAAAAGATTATGATCCTAGATGCTCATTTCTTAGTATTTATCTATCAAGTCAAATGCTTGTGATTCAAGGCAACAAAAATATACCTAAACAGTAAAAATGTACTTTTTCATTATTAATTTAACAGAATGTTCAGTGCATGGAACATATATATACCTTTCCCCATATTTTAAGGAGAGTCTAATGAAGCAAACACCAAGCACTTTGGAATCACAATATTTTCAGTGGGGGTATTAAGAATGTGGTTAGGTATTTCTTCCATTGACACATACAAGACTTCACAATATTTAACATTATCTTGGCCTAAATTAGAGATAAGAATTATGCAGCCTTCCAGACGTTATTGGACTGCAGCTCTTAATAATAGCTTTGCTGCACGGGGCAACTGGGACTTGAACTACAATAGTATCTGGAGGTTAGATTATTTGCATGCTGGCTGATTTGGAATGGTTTTATAATCTTTAATTCTTTTTTACCATGCAGTATAAACAGTAATGTTGTGATTTAACTGGGACTGATTGTAATATAAATCACCACCAAAGTCTTATTAGGAAAAAGGGCTTCATTGCAAACAAGTAAAAGATAATGTGGGTTATGTGGACTTATATATGGGACTTGTATAAGGTTGGTAGTTCAAATCCAGGGAGCAGGGTGAGCTCCCACTGTTAAGCCCAGCGTCTGCCAGCCTATCAGTTCAAAAACATGCAAGTGTGAGTAGACCAATAGGTACTGCTTCTGCGGGAAGGTAACAGCGCTCTATTCAGTCATGCCAGCCACATGACCTTGGAGGTGTCTTCATCTTAGAAATGGAGATGAGCACCACCCCCCAGAGTCAGACATGACTAGACTTAATGTCAGGGGAAACCTTTACCTTTACCTTTATATGGGCATATTGTGTCTTTCCACGTGATTCTTTTGAGTGATCCTTCTATGCTAGTATAATATGAAATGGTTTCTGTTTTGTATTTCACTTCTTTTAGTTTCACTGTTGCAAAATTAAGTATTCTAAAAATAATTTGCCATTAGTTCGATAACGTGCAGTGATATTTTAACACTTGTGCAAAAATCTGAACTCTCCCTCTTTTCTCTTCTAGCATATATTTTCTGTGAGTTGTGCTGAAGATATACACGCTGCAATGGTGACATAAGCTGCTAAACTGGACTGGGAAATTTTTGAAACTTCTCTCTTCACTCTAAATGTTGCTGCTCTTGGAAACCATCTAAGGAATGACTTACAACATGACTTTTGTTGTGAAACTACATAGACATTTTCAGCGAACAGTTATACTGCTGGCCACTTTTTGTATGGTGAGCATAGTTATTTCAGCATACTATTTATACAATGGCTACAAACAGGAAAATGAACTTTCTGAGATCAATTCAGAGGTTGAATGTGGAGATCTTCCCATCTTACAGCCCTACAAGATAACACCTTGGAAAACAGTAAAACCCGCCGATCCTCTAAGGACTGATCCTGTAGTGCTGGTGTTTGTGGAAAGCCAGTATTCTGTCCTTGGTCAAGACATAATAATGATTTTGGAATCTAGTAGATTCCAGTATCATATAGAGATTGCTTCTGGGAAAGGTGACCTTCCCGCACTTATAGATAAAAACAAAGGCAAGTATGCTCTCATAATATATGAAAATATTTTTAAGTATGTGAACATGGATTCCTGGAATCAAGGCCTTCTGCATAAATACTGTGGAGAATATGGTGTAGGGATGATTGGGTTCCATAAGAGCAGTGACAACAGTTTGCAAACTTTCCGATTAAAGGGTTTTCCTTTCTATGTCCATAGCAATGTAGGAATTAAGGATTGTTGCATCAATCCTCATTCTTCTCTGCTTCATATAACTAAATCGTCTAAATTCGATAAAGGTTCTTTGCCTGGAAACGACTGGACTGTTTTCCACATAAATCATTCAGCCTATGAACCTGTTATATTTGCAAAGGTAAAAGCACCCGAAAACCTCCCTCCACCTTTAATTAAAAATGCTCTCCATGCAACTGTCATTCATGACTTGGGTCTTCATGACGGGATTCAGCGTGTCCTTTTTGGCAACAACTTGAACTTTTGGCTGCACAAGCTCATATTTATAGATGCTGTTTCATTCTTGACTGGAAAAAGGCTTACATTGCCTTTGGATAGATACATTCTTGTTGATATAGATGACATCTTTGTTGGAAAAGAGGGAACAAGGATGAAAGCCAATGATGTTCAGGTGAAGTATGACAAGAACACCTCATATGATGTGCAATTTTTATTTGGGAACCCTAGTTATTTACTTTCACCATTATTTCATTGCAGGATTAAAATGAAAAAAGTCATTCCATTCTGCTACATATTTACCTTTGATACAGAGCACTCAACTCAGGTGGCACAATCCAGTAACTAGTTGAACTGTTTGTTCTTAAGACTGTTTAAAAGGGGTTAAAATTTAACATCTCACATACCTTGCATGATTTTATACATTTCTGCTATGTTCCATCCTTTGTTTTTTTTTCTAAGTGAAAACATGTAGTAAACTTCCTGATAGAAATTGTACCATTTCCTTTATTGGTTTAGATCAGTGGTTCTCAACCTGTGGATTCCCAGATGCTCTGGCCTTCAACTCCCAGAAATCCTTACATCTGGTAAAAAGGCCAAAACTCCTGGGGACCCACAGGTTGAGAACCGCTGGTTTAGATATAAATATAATTGTTAAGAAATTGATACTAGAATTATACAGAGTATTTCTTACTTTCATTTATATCTGGACTTCTTCACCTGTGCCCATTTACAGTTAAATACAGTTCCAAGTAGAGTTGCACAAAATATTTATACAAAAAAAAACTTATGATAGTGTCAATTCCATTCAAAATTCCTGCTCTAATGGCCCTGGTTTTGGCTTTCGTACCACAGCTATTTGATTGAGCTATCCCCCATAACCACAATATCCCATTCCCTAGTTCTTCACCCTCATGTCAGAATACTGCAGTCTACTTTGTTTTTCATTAAAATGTAGGTGGCTCAATTTACAAACAATATAGGTATTTTAATAGGAATTGTGTTCTACATTTGAAAAAAAATGGTCAGTATCTGGAATTGTTTGAGGAGGCCATCTGGTCATAGAATCCTTACTTTATATTGTGACTCCTACTCTACACATTCAGCCAGCTCTAAGTGCCCACAGAATGCAAAGCGAACCAGATAGTGCAGCATTGCTACTATTCCAAGGGACATCTTGCTCCAAAAAGATATGGAGCTTAATGGAAGACTTTTATTCCTATAGAGCCAGGCTACACTTCTTACGCTCTGTCCCTTTCCATACAGTGAAAAACCTTAAAGGCACAGAATTTTGGCTTGAAGCCTAGTGCTCTCTGTCTCTCCAAACTTAGGTTGGGTACATTGATGGTGCTGACACCACAGCTGCAGCAATGGTGGAACTTTCAAAAAATGGTGTGCTATCCTACAATTTCACCACACAGGTCTTTGCAAGCATCTAAGGATACTACCTCATGGATTTGCCATGGACGCTGGCAAATCACCCCACTGCCCCTCATCAGTGTGATGAGGTCCTTAGTGTGTGTCATCACTTTTATGAACTAAACTTTTAAGGCATATGTTTTTTTCTTGTTATGTTTGGTTTTGACAAGTCAGTGAATGGAGAAGGTAGTTACATATGGGCACTTCAGCACTGGTACCCTGAAACTATGGGAACAAGAATTTTAACTCTTGTAGTAAAAACAGAGCTGTGACTGAAAGCAAATTTACATCTTCCAAGTTTCAGTACTCAGGAAAATGACCAACCTGCTGAGATTTGGTTCCAAGACACTCCACCCCCACATCTAAGAAAACCAGAATCCAATCTTATGCAAGGGCATTGTAAAATAATATCCCTTACATCAAATGACAAAATCAATGTTTGCTTTTGGAATTTATTTTTAATAGTTTCAAGCCATGGGTGGTGGATTCCTTGGATGCAGAAACTATGAATATGAAAAGCCAATTCTATATTTCTCCAACTTGGGTTCTGAGATGCAATTTGAAGGAACCTAAGATGTAATTTGAAGGAATCCATTTTTAAGCTGTTAGTTATTGATCATACCCACAGGATAACCTTTATCACAATATTACTTTATGTGCCTCACTTTGCATTGCTTACCACTTTTTAAGAGAAGTTGGGTCAAGAGGTAAAAACTTCCTTCTGAAAAATAGATTCCAAACCTATTACTAAGGCATGCTATTGATGTAAGTACAGTTTTGCCACATTATCTCATTCATTCATTCTCTTTCCAAAGTCCCAAGGAGACAATATCTGTAGCACATTTTCCACTGCAATGAAGGTGAACTGTAGTGCAGCTTTATCATTTTGACAAATAAGGAGAAATTTAAGGACACATTGATTGCTTTTTAACATAATGGGTATGTGTTCTCTTGTAATATGACTGCTGCCAAAATATGCTCAGATGGATCTCATTCTCCATAAATATCTCCTCTCCACAAAACTTGGATTTCGTTGGGGGGGGGGGGGTGAAATCTGCTAAAGTAACATACGTGTAGATTCTTCTCAACAAGCTATAAAGTATGGACAACATAATCTTTGGGGAAAATGCAGCAAATGCCCCATTGCATTGAGCAAAGTTAGCAAAACTATTAGTATAAAGTATGCCCTCAATTAACTTTTCATTTTTTGGCTTATAACACCATTATTGTTTATTTAAAGCCTTTTTTAATTGACCCACCCCATCCCTGCAACTCACAAGAGCTCCCAAGCAGATGGACAAATAAAAATGAATTAAAATACAAACATAAAACACATTAAAATACTTTTTTAAAACTCCTAAAAGCAGTACAAAAACAATCTTAGAATCCATTTTCATAATAGTTAATATATCAGTTTCAAACTTTACATGTCATACAGAACAACACTCTTTTGAGTTCCAGCTGGAAGATTACAAATGATGAGGCCATTCTAATTTGTTTGTGTAGAGAGTTCCACAGTTTTAGGGAGCTGCTACAGAGAAAGCCCTGTTATGTGTACCCAACCTAAATTAACAAGGTGTTGGGATTCCCAGCAAAGCCTCCTCTGAAGCCCTCAAATTTCTGGCGCATTTGAAAGGAAATGTTTTTTCAGATAACCTGGCCCCAAGTTATTTAGAGAGTTGTAGGTTAACATCAGGACCCTGAATTGAGCTCAGAAGCAAATCCAAATTGAATGCAGGTCTGGCAAGACTTGTGATATATGTTCTCTAAAATGCATGCAACCCTTGTATTTTGCACTAGTTGTGACTTCAAACACTATTTAAGGGTAGCCTTGTGCAGAGTGTATTGCAGTTGCTTAATCAGAAGGTAAATATGGCATGAACCACTGTGGCCAGTTCTACCTTTCCCAAGAACAAGTGCAGCTGACACACTATCTGAAGCTGTGTGGTACTCCTGGGCATTGCAGCCAACTGGCTTTCCAGATGCAATGCTGTATACCAAGGTGTGAACTGTATATTACAGAAGGAAAGTTATCCCATCCACAACAGGTTGTCATCCCAATCCCAGGTTCTTTTCCCTACTAATTACCATCTTGTCTCATTTAAGCCACAGTCTGTTCACCTGCATCTTTAGCATTGGTACCATGCTACATCCACACAATGATTCAATACTATTAGAGTGTCCTTGACATTAGCTACAAAGGAGAAGAGATCAAATAGTGGGTAAACATTCTTCCCATCACTTCTGTTTAATTCTCTTTTTGCTGGAACGTGTTAATACTTGAAATTTGATGTTCTGGCTCAATTTCATTTAATAACCAAATCTTGTGAGATTTGTAGCTTCAGATTCTGGTTAGTAAGCTTGGCATTAAGTCATAGATATCTGCCTGTAACATGAAACTATAGTTTAAGTCAGAAATGGTCTAGATGCCAGTGTAGGTCTAATTGCCAATTTATTGTCCTTGGGACATTCCAGAAATTACATGGAATGTCAAAGTGCTCTCCTACCCCCAAAAGTCAGACATCTACTCCTGGATTAGAGAAATACCAGTATTTCCAATTGTTAAAATAAGAACAAAGGTCTACATCTGATTTAAAAACAAACCACCAATTCTGGAGGCTTCCAAGAAAAGGAAATTCACCTTTTTGGGACAGAAAAAGAACATTCTAAGGAGTATGGAGATGCCATGGACCCCAGCAAAAGCTATTGAAGCAATGTGGCCTCAGGGTTGTATTTTGCTTGCCTGTGTCTTAATTTAAGATGTCAACATATATCTGAATTGGAGCATTATGCAGGTACATATTGGGTTAGTTCACATACACTAACGTTCAGGTAAATGCTGAACAACATAAATTGTTGTTTATGATCTTGGTGCTCATCCAGGCTACTGGATTACTTCTGCTGCATTCCAGTGTAGGTTTTAATAGGGGCCCCAGCCCAGAAACCAAATATGCACAGTGGCTTTATGACAATAATCTAGTATTCTAACAACCAAATAGATTCACTGCATGCACACCGTACATGATAAGTCTTGTCACTAAACACTGCTTGCATATTTAGAGATATTGTGTTTGGTAGAACTAAAACTTCAGTCTTAAATATTGTGTTCTACTTTCCCCCATATAAATGCAAGGTAATTATGTTGGAGAATGCAAAGATTATTGTTGTTATGCACCATCAAGCCTTCTTCAATTCCTATGACATCCAAGAAGTCCTATTATTAAGAGACCTGCTCGGATCTTGCAAACTGTGTTAAAAAGAAAACAACTTAATGTGTATATTTATGTATACACTGACATCATCTATAAGTAGGGGGCAGGTCTTGGGGCCAAAATTGTGGATTTTGATATGACCTGTGGATAAGTCAAGGGTCATTACAGAGAGGGGAAAACGTCAATACTGCCTCAGGGAGCCAGCCATCACAGCTACTACCATTTCCCTGCCAAAGAATTCAGCCTGGATCTACACTGCCATACAAACCAGTTCAAAGCAGATAATCTGGATCAGAAAATGGATTACATGGCAGTGTAGATGGGCCACCAGAAAAGGCAGAAATCATGCCATAGTGTAATTAGTGGAAGACATTGGTGCTTGTTTCAGGTTCTCGCAGAATCGACTAACATCTTGCCTTTTGCCACTCTTCTCAGAGAAAGGAATGGTTCTTTTTCTGATAATAGCTAAGGTACAGTATTCACACTGACCTATGATAAATTGACCTAGATTTTTGGATGGATTTTTGACTAATACCTAAATATATGTAGGATAATTACATCAGACAAAGTTAAACCAACATACTTAAAACCAATCTACATGGGGTTTTTTTACTGTAACTTCTCTCACTGTGTTTTGCTAAGGGCAGCTAAAATTTTGCAAAGGACAATTTCTCCCCAAAGGGATCTCAGTGTAAAAAGAATCCAAGCCTAGAAAAATAAATAAGCAAAATTCATGAGTTACAGTATGTACTCCAAATAAATTGCCAGTTCTCAACCATCCTTGAAGCATACTCTCCATAATACCCAACTGGGTTCTGAAGTAGATCCAGGCAGATTTAAATGAATCAATGGATTTGATTTTCCCAGTTCTGGTAGTCACTAAATAAATTACTTAGGATGTGAAATTTATAATGGATACTGACCACGTTGACAAAAATTGTAGGCTGAACCATGCGGGGGCACCAGATTGGAATAAACTGAATATTCATCTTTCTTTGACTTTCTTTGATTCCTTTGACAAAGTGATGTAGCAGCTGGAAAGGCCAATGGGATTTTGGCCTGCATAAATAGGAGTATAGTGTCTAGATCCAGGGAAACCATGCTACCCCTCTATTCTCACTTGGTTAGACAACACCTGGAATACTGTGTTCAATTCTGGGGCACCACAATTTAAGGAAATGTGTCCAGAGGAGGGTGACTAAAATGATCAAGGGTCTGGAGAACATGCCTTATGAGGAACTGCTTAAGGAGCTGGGCATGTTTAGCCTGCAGAAGAGAAGGCTGAGAGGAGACATGCTGGCTATGTATAAGTATATGAGGAAAAGTCATAGGGAGGAGGAGCAAGCTGCTGCCCTGGAGACTAGGGCGCGGAACAATGGCTTCAAACTATAGGAAAGGAGATTCCACCTGAACATTAGGAATAACTTCTTAACTGTGAGAGCTGTTCAGCAGTGGAACTCTCTGCCATGGAGTATGGTGGAGGCTCCTTTTTTGGTGGCTTTTAAGGAGGTTGGCTGGCCATTTGTTGGGGGTTCTTTCCTTCTTCTTGGTTGGACTGGATGGTTCACAAGGTCTCTTCCAACTCTATGTTTCTATTGTTCTCTGTACTCCAGTGATATTGAGATTTTCATCTTCCTTGGTCTCTGGCTGGTAAGGAAAACTGGATGAGTCACTGAATGCAAAATCCCTTTGTAAACATTCTTAATAAATTAATTGGTTTACCAATGCAAGTTGTACCTACCTCTGATGAAATATCTGTAACTTTCTATTTATATAGACATAGTGCAAGTTTTATTTTCAGTGTGTTCCATTTAACAGAAGTGAAACATATATTTGTATAACTAGCTATGACCTTTGATGAAAACAGTTTGTCTGCTCTTCAGCTTTTTTCTTCCTTTTTAAGAGAAATCTAGTGATAAAACAGATGGTGAGAGGGTTGCTTATAAAACTTGAAAATAGTTTATCAGAATTATTTATTTATGGCTTTAACTGTATGTTCTCAGAATACCAAAAAGGTGTTTTAAATAGCCAAGAACATAAGATGCATATATACAGGGGAAGCAAAGCTATAGCCCTCAATACTTTTTTTGCTCATTAATAGCAGGATATAAAGTTTTACTTAAGGGAAAGAGTTTGATTATATTGGTATCAAATATACTATACAACATTAACAAGAATTTCAGATTAGTTATTCAGGTTAATCATGGTATTTTACAATTATGGTGTGTGTGTGTGTGGTGCTTCCTACACATTTTCACACAATTGTATCCTTTGTTACGTAAGCAGTTCAGTCCAGGCAAATAGTAGCTAACATGCACTCTGTATGTAAATGCAAGTTTAATTTTTTAAATATCCCATTAAGATGCATATCCCTGATCTGCTCATTTTAAAGGCAGTATAAAACTTTTCCTTCATTGCAAATCCTAGTTATGAGCCAGTCAAAGATGAGAGCATTTAAAATTATATTAATTTCACAGAGAGAATTAAGTGCTTAAGTGCTTGTGTAAGTGATTCACTCTGAAATCAGTGGAATTAAGAAAAACATTTTCATTTTTGCTTCCAATTTGGAATGTGGAATATATGTGTAGAAACCCAAAATATTGCCTTTTACACAAATGCACGATGGTCCTATTCAAGTAGTGGTTTATTTTAGATAATTTGAGATGAATCCTGGTGTGGTCTGTACTGTTGTTCTCACTCATCCATTTTGTATAGAAGACATAGGAAACTGTTGCTTGTATTAACCCCCCCCCCCAACACACACACAACCCTGCATAATGTATCAACTTAAGAAAATTTTATTCTAACTTAAGACAACCAAATATTCCAGGCTTCCATTTTCAGATCCTGGTTCAATCAACTTTATATGAAACAGTCCCTTTAAAGTTTATTATAAAATCACAGCTTACCTTTTCACTCTTGTCTTTGCCCACATGGGAAGGGGGAAAGTGATGTGTGATGGCTTATATCTTGCCAGGGCTTCACCTAAATTAGGAAGTGATCATCTGAACTTGATTGGTGTCTTTGATCCATTTAGGAACATATGTATCCTTATTTTATCATGCAACAATATAGTGTAGTCAGTGATCACAAATTATGCACTTTAAAAACAGAAGTGAACACTGGCATAGCAATATCAATTTAAGTGGGATATTAAAGATGTGGAAAGGTGCATACTGTGATTTAAATATCGAAATGTGACTTGGAGATGCAAAAGAGGCCATATTACATCACAGAGTAGTATCCAAATTAAAATTAATCAGCAAAATGGCACAAGGGATGTCAATGTAATCAATTGAAAAAATAGTATTTGTATCTCAATTTATTTATTTATTTTGTATCAAAAGCATTGCATAAATTAGTATAAAACTGATAAAATAGAAGAAACACTAGCTGCTAAATATCTTTTGACCAAAAACAGGCAACAGTGACTGCATTGTCTGCATCCTCAAACAATTCTTCCTCTGCACATGAGGCAGGACATTGCGGACAAGCAATGGAGTTGTCTGTTCAGCTCTACAGTCACGCGAAGTGGAGGATTTTGCCACGTTGCCTTTTGATCTGCCCACTCCACTTCTGAGTCTGTTCAGGGACTTCCAAGTTGCTCATTCTTGTTTGCCCCTGGAGGCACACCCTTGTGGGGGGCATCCAATTGGGTTTCTCTACAATGTTATTGTTCTAGTCCGTATATCACATACATTAATGAGTTATTTAAGAGGAATTTAGCATCTTTGTTATGCTTATATTACAACAATTAATGGAAGATACAGCCATCAACAGCTGCTACTCATAATGGTCATGTATTACCTCTAGCATTAGAGAAACTATGCCCTCCAGTATCATTTAATAAGGACCACAATCAAGAAAATGCTATATTATTCATGCCCTTTCTTGGGGGCCTCCCATAGGCATCTGTGTGCCATGGTAGGAACAGAATGTCCCACAGATTATGTAGCGTGGCTTTTTAAAAAAAATACTATATCAGAATACTAATTAGGAACTTAATGAATTGTGTGGACATGTCTTTAAGATAACCTCAGTGTACAGTGGCATCAAATGGATACAAGTGTCAGGAAATATTTGTCCTCAGTGTCTCCCTGAAATATTGCTAAAGGAAAGTAGGCACATTGCAGTAATTACCAACTCCAGGAGAAGTGTTGTCATGGAGTGAAAGGATCAGTGCTTTGAACACTGCAGAGCTAGAGACCAGCACTAAGGACTCTGAATGCAGTAATGGAGCCAAGAACACTTGAGTCTGAATGAGCCACATTCACTCTGATTCTTCAGTGCTTTTAAATTCTGGAGTGCTTGGGGAACAAAAGAATCTAACACCCAGTAACCAGAGAAGAAATCTTTCTCATGTTCCCCGATGTTCAGGTTTCTTGGCAGCATGACATTCTAGCAAACATATTTGTGAGTGAATTGTTTTGGACTTCCCTTTGTACGGTTTGACATTTAAAAGACAAATTATAGCATTTGCTTGCCCTATTATGCATTTCATTTTTGCCTAAAATTAGAGTCTTTTGAGAGAATTGCCCTAACATTTGCATTTGCCAGCAATCCCTGTTCTCACTTTTTCCCACTATAAAGAAATAATATGCCAGAAAACATCTATTTCCCTCTAGTTAAGGTTCACTAAGCACAATCTTACCTTTGAAAGGTTGCATATAAGGATTCAAGAATGGCTGCATTGAAGATACAGTCACTAATTACTATAGACAATAATGCATATCCCAGAAATTTACTGGAGAGGGCATTGATGAAGTCATGCCAAAAAGATTTAACAAGATGTAAATAATCCTGTCTAATTGTAGGGTTACATATTCCTCCACCCTCTTTTCCTTTTCTTCCGACATTTAAGAACATTTTCATCTTATCAAAACCTAGCAAACTCCATCAGCACTAGCAATTTGCATAAAAGTCAACTCCAAATGACACTAAGGTTAACACATGATAAGGTTAACATGACATCAGCGTGCTTAATGCTAACATTAGTTCTGGGTTCAGGCTATACCGCAAAGCATAATTAACCAAAAGGAGAAATTGCAAACTGCCCAACTCTTCCTGTCATTTGTACAAGAGAGAGGGGAGATATGAGGTTTATCCCTCTGCTATAATCACCAAATGTGCAGGTTTTCTACCCCTTAATCCACTAATTGTGGGATTTTCCACTCTTTCAATCCCACCAGTGCTACAACTGTAAGGGTTCTCCCAAGGAATCCTACCACTGGGAGCAAATTCAGGGCTTCTACCTTTTAACCTGCAACCCGGCTTTGCCTGCAAAGCCGGGTTGCAGCTAAACATCAAAAAAACCAAGATTATGGCAACAAGAATGATTGACAACTGGAAAATAGAGGGAGAAAATGTGGAGGCCGTGACAGACTTTGTATTTCTAGGCGCAAAGATTACTGCAGATGCAGACTGTAGCCAGGAAATCAGAAGACGCTTACTTCTTGGGAGGAGAGCAATGTCCAGTCTTGATAAAATAGTAAAGAGTAGAGACATCAGACTGGCAACAAAGATCCGCCTAGTCAAAGCCATGGTATTCCCTGTAGTCACCTACGGATGTGAGAGCTGGACCTTAGGGAAGGCTGAGCGAAGGAAGATAGATGTTTTTGAACTATGGTGCTGGAGGAAAGTTCTGAGAGTGCCTTGGACTGCAAGAAGATCCAACCAGTCCATCCTCCAGGAAATAAAGCCCGGCTGCTCACTGGAGGGAAGGATACTAGAGACAAAGTTGAAGTATTTTGGCCACATCATGAGGAGACAGGAAAGCCTAGAAAAGACAATTATGCTGGGGAAAGTGGAAGGCAAAAGGAAGAGGGGCCGACCAAGGGCAAGATGGATGGATGGCATCCTTGAAGTGACTGGACTGACCTTGAAGGAGCTGGGGGTGGTGACGGCCGACAGGGAGCTCTGGCGTGGGCTGGTCCATGAGGTCACGAAGAGTCGGAGACGACTGAACGAATGAACAACAACAACAACTTTTTAACCTGCTAAATCTGAAGTTTCCCAGGGTAAACACTGTAATTTCCAAGGATGTGGGCTTTCCCTAATCCTCACATCTACCAGAGTGTTGCACCTGTGTAACATCCATTGTAAGGTGCATCTAAATGCTAAATGCCTCCAGTGGCGCAATGGGTTAAAATCTTGTTCGGAGAATCTGTGGTTGCTGCATATGGTGGGGAGAGCTCAAAAATGGCAGTGGCTGCGTCCCAGCCGTATGCAGCGACTGTATGAAAGCATTAAGGGCGACAGTGTACAAGTATGGTAGACGAAAATCCATTCATCAGGATTCGTGGACTTAATGTGGTCCCGATGGTGAGGTGAAGGAGCACCCCGGGTAAGGTGTAAGTGAAGGTGTAAGTGAAGGGCGGAGCAAGCTGTAGGCGTCCAGGATGCCTGGGATATGGAAAAAAGAGATAGAGTGGCTCTGGGCCCAGAAAAACACACCTCTTTTACCTGTCTGGCCTGCCCTTGTATCCTATTACCATACCTCCTCCTCTGCCTCTCAGATCTCACTCCTGAAGACTGCAGTGAAGCAGTGCAGGTGCGCAGGTGCGAGATCTGAGAGGCAGAGAAGGAGGTACAGTAATAGGAAAATACCAAATTGAAATCAAATCTGATGATTTTTAAATTTTATTTGGTGTGTGTGGGAAGAGGGGTAGTCTTATATGGCGAGTATATCCCAAACTCTATATTTTAACTGGAAAAGTTGGGGGTCATCTTATTTATTTATTTATTTATTTACTGCTCTTATATACCGCAATTCTCAGCCCAAGGGCGACTCATTGCGGTGTACAACATAAAAACAGGTGCAAATTACAAAACATAGTGCAAGATATCCACAATCATCATTATCAAAAACATCTTATCAAACATCGACAATACTACAAAATTTCTACTACATTCCGAATCGTCTCATCGTCAAACCCACAATCCGATATCATTTCCGTTGTTCCATTCCTATGGTCAAATCTCCAGTCATTTCACTTCTTGATCAAATGCCTTCTTAAACAGCCAGGGAGGGGGCTAGCCTGATGTCCATGGGAAGGGTGTTCCATAGCCGAGGAGCCACCACTGAGAAGGCCCTATCGTCCCCGCCAGCCGTGCCTGTGACGCAGGCGGGATCGAGAGCAGGGCCTCCCCGGAAGATCTCAAAGTCCTCGTAGGCTCATAGGCCGAGAGGCGGTCAGTTAGGTATCTTGGGCCGGAACCGTTTAGGGCTTTATAGGCCAATGCCAGCACCTTGAATTGAGCCCGGTAGCAGATCGGCAGCCAGTGGAGCTGGTACAGCAGGGGAGTTGTATGCTCCCTGTGTCCCGCTCCTGTTAGTATCATGGCTGCCACACGTTGGACCAGTTGGAGCTTCCGGGCCGTCTTCAAAGGCAACCCCACGTAGAGAGCGTTGCAGTAGTCTAAACACCAAAGTCTAAACACCAAGTCATCTTATATGCCGGAATATACGGTACATACCACCATCTATTTCAGTGTTGCCACCCCAGATACTTTCTCAGAATACAAATTCTCAGATAAATGGTATCTCCAGAAGGCAAAAGTGTATTAAAATGAAAACAAATATTTATTTGCAAACAGCAGAATCAAAGCAACATATTTATTATATTTATAACACCACATATTATTTTTCGCACTGCACTCAACTTTTACCAACCACTTAATTCCAACTCCCTTTTCTCACACCAATCTATATCTAACTGCAACACTTCTTGACATTTTTCCTAACTAGTCACTTATTTAACTAAACTTACTTGTCAAACAGAGCTTTTAACTGTCACCAGCCTCATGCAAATATCCGCAAACCATTCAACCAATCAGCATTCACTTCAACACTTCATTCTCTCCTCCCTCCTTTTCCTCATATTCTAATATGCAATCCATAAATCAAGCAAGATTTTCAAATACAAATATGTGACATCACAGGGGAGCTCTGTGCAGTGTGCACTTGGCAAGATGCAAGAATTATTGATGTCTTGCTAAATAATTCAGTGTCATGTTCAAATGAGGTCTATTTATTAAAATAACTGGAACATCTGCTGGGCAGTTTTTTCATAACTTGTATCGACAACTGATTTTTTTTAAAAAAAAGGAAAAGGATCTTTGAGTTTTGCTGTTGGTTATGTTTAAGTTATAGAACCTGACTAAACAGTTTAATTATACACACCAACCATTTTTACATATATAAATTCACTGATCTCTGTATGTAGAACTTCAGGGCTCTTGACAGACCTGATGATATGGGACACGCATTTGATATCTCAAATTAACACATTTTATTTGTTTTAGCCATAGGCTATAAAAAGTTACAAATGTAACCATCAATAAAATTGAATAAAGTAAGCAGCGAGAAGAGAACAAATAATAGAGATCCAAAACATATGGTATTATTTTCAGAATTTAAATTGGACGTTGCCACTGTTTTTTGCCTAAAGCAAGATTTCAAAGTGAATTTGGAGGTTTCTGCCTTCTCAAAGCATCACAGAAATTTTGAAAGATACACTGAGTACAATAAGATTAACAGGGTTTCTCAGGAGGGTTCCACATATCCCTAATAGTGATTATTTCCTCTGCAATAAAGCCACACAGTCTTATTTGGACTGTGTAAGGCTGAAGCTATTGTATCTTATATTGGTCAGTGGCTTCTTCAAGATGATACCAAAGTGAATATGTGTATCCACTGAACAATGTTTCTAATATAACACCGTCAACAGCAGTATTTTAGACTTAGTGGAGCTCTATCCCATCAACATCCTGCTCATCTGACATTCAAGAACAGAGGGTGATATTCCTGCTCCCACTTTCCTCTTTGAAAATGTGGCTGGGACATTTCTTTTCAATAAACTGTTGGTCTATTTGCATTTACCCACCAGTGAGAAACAGAAGGGACTTCTTCTAAAATGAGTCATTCAGCAATGAAATTATTTACTTATTTACTTAAAGAGGTTTTTTTTTTCCATGTCATGAGTGACTTGAGAAGCAAGTTGCTTCTGTTGTGAGAGAATTGGCCATCTGCAAGGACGATGCCCAGAGCATGCCCGGATGTTTTGATGTTTTACCATCCTTGTGGGAGGTTTCTCTCATGTCCACACATGGGAAACTGGAGCTAACAGAGGGAGCGCATCTGTGTTCTGCCCTGATTTGAACCTCCGACCTATTGGTCTTCAGTCCTCCCGGCACAAGTGTTTAAACCACTGCGTCACCAGTGGCTCCACTTAAAGAGGTGTTGGGGTCTCTATTCCACAATATCTTCAAGAAGAGGCTAGAGAGCTTCCTTCTGGGGGAAGTTCCTCCACTGAGTAGGAGATTGGACTTGATGGTCCCTATGAACCCCCTTCCAACTCTGTAATCCTATCATTTATTTATTTATTTATTTATTTATTTCTATACCGCATTTTTCAGCCCTTAACAGGCTGAAAATGCGGTTTACATGGTACAATTATCAAACAGTGTCAGTGCAATTAAAACATAACAATGCAACAAACAGGATCAACAGCATCAATCCACAACAGTTAACAATCAACAAGACAGATCAACAAAACAGACATAACATAACGCCTCAGTTGAAATCAGATCCGTTCTCATAATCCTTGTGCCATTCCTATGTTCCATTTACCGTCTTCCTATGATTGGTTGCACTGCTTAACCAAACACTTGTTCATAAAGCCAGGTCTTAACCATTCTCCGAAACGTCACATTTCCCTGTGATGTTACCTTGTTGTAAACAGCAACCTTCTTGAGTCTCCACTAGTTGTTTGTTATATATATAATGGCTTACTGCATAGTATGTGTATATTGGTTTGCAATTTTACCTAAACTCTTTGTTGTGGAAGAGACTGCAGACCATGTGATCAGGTCTGGACATGTTCAGGACCTGAGATTCCATTTTCGATAAGCGTTTGTGTTAGACTCTTAGATAGAACAGAAGCCATTGGTCTCTCTATGGACTATGGACTATTGATTCTAAGGAAGATGCCCTGTGTTACCTACAGAGAAACTACTTCAAATCCAATTGTAACTGAATTCATAAGCAAAGTGTCTGTATGCTGTATACATAAACTTTTGTGAGTAAACCAACTTGGTTACTTTTAAAGAATACTATTTATTTTGTATCTTGAGAGCATGATTTAAAAACAAATATATTTTAAGGGAGAGTAGATGTTTTGGGGCAACTAAAGGGACACTTCTGAAACTCTGCTGAATATACTGTACATTTTTGCGCATTGGCATGTCTTTGTTCCTAACAGTTCAAAGGCATACCGAGGTACAACCGCTGAGAGACCTAGTTGCCCTGCATGAATGCTGGTGAACATCATTTTTCAAAAGGTTGTGACTTCTAACAAGGTCATGCCTTTCCTTTGACCGGTGTTTTTTCCAAAAGGTTTATGAATCCCATTTCCCAAATACTTATAGAGATTGACATTCCAAAAACCTTCCTTTTAATTTACTGTTCCAATTTAAAATCCTGAAAACTGCTGCAATTTGATATACTGTGTCTGTTATACTTCTGTTAGAGGTGTATCACCTCTCACACAAGCATCACTTTTTAAACACCACCAACTAGGTGGTGGGTGATTATATGTTTAAAGTAAGATGTGGTAAGCCGAGGTGCCAATGAAAGCAATTAGTCTCTTCACTGATCTATGAAGGACAAGCTAGATTACCTCTTGCTGGGGAAAGGAGGATAGCTTGGAGCCATGTCAGCCCCACCCATTTAAGGGTGACAATCCCATGAGGCTGAACTGGTTTCAGCCTAACTGGACTGCCTGAACTCTTCCCTTATTGTGGGTTGATGTGGATATTTGAACTACACCACGGAGTCCGGGATCAATCCGATTCATTTCTTCTCTGGACTGGTGTGAGATTTTTGTATCTATACATAGGTATAGATGAGTTTCCAATCTTGCCTGTTGGAGCTATGATGCGCCTCATGAATCAATTGGATTTAATATGCCAGCTGGCCAAGAGACAGGTTTCAATTCACTATCGCATCTACATACTCATGAATAGGCGTAATGAATATATAACTTCGCAGATCAATTCATGGTTCTCAAGCAACTGTAGAGTTCCTGATTTACATAAAACAGGAAGCCTCAGAAGACCAGGAAAAAAAGGAAATAGGGAAGCCCAAGGTTTTTCACTTAATATTAAACCAAGATTTAATGTTAATAATAATAATAAAACTTTATTTATTACCCGCCCTCTCTCCCTGAAGAGTTATGTCTGACACACTATTCTATTACCCAATTTTGTTGTCTCCTATTGAATTTTTTTTATTAATCCTGTTCAATTTCTATACTGAGTAGTACAGAAACTGAAAAAAGTTGGAATATAGTTTCCAGGTTGGCTATGGGATTCTGGAAAAAGCACTTCAAAACTACTGTTTCAAAGCACTGTGGTAGTGCAAATTGTGTGTTTGATTTGATTTTGGGTGAAATACAATGCATCAAAATGAGTACTTAAATTTATTCCTTACAGTGAACAATTTAAGGTCATTTAAAATAAATCCATAAAATGTGATATGCTGTGACACTTAAAACCCCCTGAAACTAGTATGAGAAAAGTGCAGTCCATCATATTTGTCTGACTATTAGTCATAGTCAGTATAGCCAATGGTGAGGGATGCTGGGAGGTATAGTTCAGCACAGGGGCGGCTCAACCCATTACGCAAAGTAAGCATTTGCAGTATAGTTGATTTTGCCCAGGGGCACTCTTGAGGTGCTCTTGAGGGAAAATAGACTTTGACATATGCAAGTTGTAGTTACTGGGATGTATAGTTCACCTACAATCAAAGTGCATTCTGAACTCCACCAATGATGGAATTGAACCAAATATGGTACACAGAACTCCCACGACGAATAGAAAATATATATCAGTGATTGGTTGGGGGGGGGGGGGGTACCAAAATACTGTTTGCTTACCATTGGAAATTACCTAGGGCTGCCTCTGGTTCAGCATTGTCTGGAGTGCTACATTTTGCTATCGTGGACCCCTGCAGGAAAATAAGATTGCTGAACGAAAACTGCAGATAGGCTCATGCTCTTGGCGATAAAGTTTAGCTTGGATGTCTTAATTTAATGGTAGGATGTTGTGACTTGTTGTTTTGACCTCTGTCTGTATAATAAGCTACCTAATGACAAAAAGCATGACAATAACACATTCTTTGTGCCATGTAACAATTGCACATAATTCTAAATTGAGCCCTGAGAGCCATAATCAGATTAGTTAATGAGTTCACATTTCATAGCACTTTGAAATTTGTCTGTTTGTAGCAGCTATAAGGTCAGAGATGAGAGTGTCCAGGAAAATTGAAATGCTACCCCACTGTTTTTTATTATCTGTTTTAATGTCTACTGTGGCCATTTGTTATCTTATATTGTGACTTTCAATCTGGCAACATAAACTGCTGAAGGTCATTTGCTGGCAACAGTTGATATATTGCAGATTTCTTCCAACCTGGCAGTCTGCAGATGTATTAGATTACAGCAGGTAAATGCTGCTCATCCACCATAGTTGATACCGGCTTGGAGTGATGAGATTTGAAGTCCAACACATCTGTGGTGTGTTGGACTGGAAAAAGGAGTGCTACAGAGATTCATACATGAGGGAATTTAGAAGAAGAAGAACTTTATTTTTCTACCCCGCCTCCATCTCCCCGGGGGGACTCGGGCGGCTTACATGGGGCCAAGTCCAGGCAACATACAATTAAAAGCAGAATAACAAATTACAATTTAAAATAGCATAACACAGCATAACAATAATAAACAAGTATCAAGCAACAACAGACTAATTTTGGAGGAAAGGAGGAGGCTGATATGCGAGCTGATTAAAGGCTAAGTGGTTCAATAAGATGGAAAGAAACGTATAATAGTATAGGAAATATCATGAAAACAGAGCAATTTAACAGGATCAGAAACAATTCGATTTAACTTACAAAACATGAATAGTAATGTAATATAGGAATTTAGATTAAATGATGACTCAGGTCATGACACAGGTCGTTTGTCGTGGGAGTTGTCAGTCAAAAGCACGATGAAACATCCACATCTTTAATTCCTTGTGGAATGTGGCTAGGGAGGGTGCCAGCCTAATCTCCCTGGAGAGGGTGTTTCAGAGACGGGGGGCCACCACCTAGAATGCCCTTTCTCTCATCGCCACCAGCCGCGCCAAATATCTGGTTGGACACAGTTGACTATTCTTGTTCCAGAAACTGGAACACACCTTCAGGAAACACACAGTATACTCTTCTCCACTCAGTTTTGTATGTGTATATAAGCACAATATTTGTGATGTAAGAAAGTGATGTAAGGGTGGCTGTTGCCTTTTATTGGAACTGGGGTAGGAAGAGTGACTGAAACCAAGACCAAAAACTGTCTTCACTGGACCACAGCCAGTTTCATTAGGTATGGTAATTCTCTTTCTGAAATATCTCCATTATATCTTGCTTCTCTTTCAAAAACCTGAATTCCTTGAGAACTGAAAAATAACAAATAATAGACTTTTACTGCTATAATAGGGGTTATTTTTGTTCTGAGTTGTTGTAGGTTTTTCAGGCTATATGGCCATGTTCTAGAAGCGTTCTCTCCTGCTGATTTGCCTGCATCTATGGCAGGCATCCTCAGAGGTTATGAGGTTTGTTGGAAACTAGGAAAATGGGTTTATATATCTGTGGAAGGTCCAGAGTGGGAGACAGAACTCTTGTCTGTTGGAGTTAGGTGTGAATGTTTCAACTGGCCACCTTGATTAGCATTTGATGTTCTGACAGTTTTTAGTTGTGGCTTGTTACTTCCTGGGAAATTCCTTTGAGAGGTGATTAGGTGTTCCTGATTGTTTCTTGTCTGGAGTTCCCCTGTGTTTGAGTTTTGTTTCTTATTTACTGTTATAATTTTAGAGATTTTCAGTGTTTTAAAATTATTACATATAAACCCAATTTTCCTAGTTTCCAACAAACCTCACAACCTCTGATGAGAGAATGCTTCTAGAATATGGCCATACAGCCCAAAAAACCTACAACAACCTAGTACTAGATTCCAGCCATGAAAGCCTTTGACACTACATATTTTTGTTCTGTTCGCTATGTTTATTTGTTTCTTTTCTGTTCCTAATGATATCTCTGAAGTATAAAAACTTGAAGTCGAACTGCTAGAAATGTTTTATGATCTAGAAAGCAGGTGGACACATGCATACACAATGAATCCTGAGTCTAGTTTTCTCTGCATTATCCTTTGGAAACACTGCAGATACAAATATGTAAGTCATCCTCTGCTATAAACTCTGTGAAACTAGAAGTTTTTACTGTTTTGGAAGACAGATATTTTCTATCCAGTGCCTGCCCCCCACCCCACCACCCTGCAGGTTAAGCATGGTGTCAAAACTTGGATATCTAAATGACTGGTTAAGATCTTCAGAGTCTGTTTAATCCATTATGCACTTAGCTCTTTGCAGGACTTGACCCAGAAAGCACACAGGAATAAAGGCAGATGGAAAGAAATCTAGATAAAAGTCAAAGACAGAACAAATAATCAGATAAAACCAGTTTGGATCTCTAAGATTAGGCATTCTATAATTGTTCCCCAAGCTAAAGTTCCTTATCTATTCAGCTGTTTTAATAGTACAGAGCAAAGAAGCATCATTATTCCAGACAACAGGATTGTGTGCCCTGTTGGTTCCAGGCTTCAATTGTATACCTCCAGCATTTCACAGATAAAACCTGGACATATGTGGCCAAACAATATCAGAGCGTCAGCAAAATGCCTATTGGGAAGGGCAAGATTCTGTTCTCTCCTTTCTCCTCTCCACTGCTGAATTAACAGAGTGAAAATTATTTTTGTATATTGAACTCTATTTGCAGCAAGATGAGGGGCACTTCCACACCTCTCTCAAAACCCAGACTTTCCATGTGTGTGTGTGTCTAGATGCCCTCACAGTAACTGCCAGGAGGGTACCCAGACACCCCGTAACCCCCCCCCCCCAAAGCCTTAAAATCTTTTTTAAAGTTACTAGGCCATCATTACACTATTTCTGCAGTTCTCCTGGTGCGTAGAAATGATGTACCAGGACAGGAGCAATTTTGCTCCTCCCCAGTCTTCTGGCATGTCATTTGTATGCACCAGGAGGACTGCTGGAGCAGCATAATGGCAGCCCAGTAAGTTTCTTTAATTTTAAAGCTTTTTTTCAGAGGGGGGTTGAGAAGGGGTGGGTGCCCTCTCACTTCTCCAGGCTCATGGAGCCCAAATAAGCAAGAAAAGAAATGGGGACTAACCCCAGGAATACCCGACAGTCAGTCTACACAGGACTAATACCCCATTAGACCCGTGCCTTTCAGGAAGGTCCAGGTCTAATGGGGTATCAAATTAATTAAGAATAAAGCTTTGTCCCAAATTAATTTGCTTTTGGGGCCTGTCTGGATTAGCCCCTTAGGACAAAGAGGGAGAGTGAGGTGAGAAGGAGAGAAAATGAGGCATTCTTAAAAAAAAAAAAACATTTGAAAAGGCGGGATAGCAAAGGATGTGTAATACCTACTGAAAACATTTAGGACTGCTTTTCAGTAGGAGAGAGAGAGACTGCATTGTTAGAAAGACTTTTAAAATTGGCATGCTTCAATAAGTGTTCTTTGTTAAATACAGATTTGTTAATACAAGAAATTGTAATGGCTGCTTATACAGTTATCCAGAGAGTAAAAGCACTTCTGTATTCTGTTTCATTTTTCTCTAGGAAGCCATAAAGGACTTTTAGAGTGGGTAAATATTTAATTAGGAGCTGTTTGGAAAATTAAGCAGTAGGTAATAATATACATACTAGTTCTTAAAAGGATAGCACAATAGGGATTCATTTGTTTTGTTGAGTTCTTAGAGGGCGGCTGTTTAGCTTTTTGTACATATCACTGCCTGATTTTGACCGTAGATATTATGTATGGAATGTGCACTTTCGGGCCATTGAGGAATACTGTGGAGTTTCTTCTTTAAAAAAAATGTAGGACGGGAACAGAATACAACAGCTTTTATTGAACCGTCACATTGCCTCATTTGCAAAAGTTCAGGGAGGCTTCCAACAACATCTTATATTTGCAACCCTCCTGTGATTGCCTACTGCTTCTTCCATGTTTTTTTCCCCTCCCTTATCATAAGAAAGTTGTTGTAAAGGGGAAAACCCCACGGTGCCATGTACTGACGAGTGATACGAACTCTCTGCCTTTGAGAACTCCATTTTTATAGTAGAGATATTTATTTTCCCCACATTAAATAACAGTATGTAACACGATTTTTGTTCCTGGGTTATAAATGTCATTTCCTAATTGGGTCTATTATAAAAACATGGGGAAAATTTATTAAACTGCAAAAACGTCAGGAGAGAATGCTTCTGGAACATGGCCATACAGTCCAAAAAACTTACAGCACCCCTGCAATAATGTTGTTTTTGCAGGACTCCCTGCAGCACATTTTGCTATAGTTTTTCAATTAATATCTCATTGAGTCTCAACCAATTCAACATAGTTGGTGGCAGCCACAAAAACGAAGTTTCTGAAGTATAACAACTGCTTTTTAAAATAGTGGTCACTGAGAGGATATATCTTAGCAAATAAGCAACTACACTACGGAGCATTACAGCTTCCTCTTTGGTCCAGACTGGGGCCTGGGGGAGCTTTGAAATGAACCAAGATTTGAACCCATACACCTAAATCCCAAACTCCATGCACTTGTTGAATTAATTGCTGAATGGTAGGTCAAGATACCTGTATTCATTTATTAATGGATGCACTTTGGTTGGGACTAACAATCAAATTTAGGCCATATTTCGAAGTTAGTTTGTTCAGTAACTCTTAAGTTCTGATGAAACAGAAAATTATGTTTCTTTTAATTTTATATTTATTTTATATGAATAAAGAACAGAGAAAAAGCAACAAATTCAAAATGATATTGGCAATAACATGTAGGGAAACTATGGTAGCCTTAAGAATTCCTGTGTAGTTTGTCAGTTCAAATAGTGTCAGATGGGACAGTGAAAGTGTCCCAAAGAGGCTGGATCATGTCTTCACTTCAAGTTCAGGGACATGATTGCCTGAACCAGCCCAATATACATGATCTGCTAAAAGAGTCAGCACTGTCCCCCTCTTCACATGCACATTTCTGATTCAATGAATACTGGTAATTGTGATCTGTTTTCCCATTGGAATTAAATTTCAATTAGACTTTCTTCTTGTTGTTGTTTGTTGTTCATTTGTTCAGTTGTTTCTGACTCTTTGTGACCTAATGGACCAGCCCACACCAGAGCTCCCTGTCGGCCATCACCACCCCCAGCTCCTTCAATGTCAATCCAGTCACTTCAAGGATCCCATCCATCCATCTTGCCCTTGGTCGACCCCTCTTCCTTTTTCCTTTCATTTTCCCCAGCATAATTGTCTTCTTTAAGCTTTCGTGTCTTATGATATGGCCAAAGTACTTCATCTTTGCCCCTACTATCCTTCCCTCCAATGAGCAGACAGGCTTTATTTCCTGAAGTATGGAATAGTTGGATCTTCTCGCAGTTCAAGGCATGCTCATAACTTTCCTCCAGCACCACAGTTCAAAAGCATCTATCTTCCTTCGCTCAGCCTTCCCTATGGTCCAGCTTTCACATCCGTAGGTGACTATGGGAAATACCATTGCTTTAACTATGCGGATCTTTGTTACTAGTGTGATGTCTCTACTCTTCATTATTTTATCGAGATTGGACATTGCTCTCCTCCCAAGAAGTAAGCGTCTCCTGGTTTCCTGGCTGGAGTCTACGTCTGCAGTAATCTTTGCACCTAGAAATACAAAGTCTTTCACTACCTCCACATTTTCTCCCTCCGTTTCCCAGTTGCCAATCATTCTTGTTGCCATCATCTTGGGTTTTTTTATATTTAGCTGCAACCCAGCTTTTGCACTTCCTTCTTTCACCTTGATTAGAAGGCTCCTCAGCTCCTCCTCACTTTCAGCCACTTTCTTGCCCCCCTTCCCCCCAAAAAAGAATGCAAAATGCCAAAGATATAACTGAACAGATGCAGAAGCCATGCAGAATACCTGTTGAAGAGAGTTTTTTTTAATTATATTACTAGCTCAGGTACCCGGCATTGCCCAGGTTATTTGAAAAAGTACATTTGTAAATTGTACAAAATGCATAAGGTTGTGGGTGAACTGCAACTGACATCATGCCAGGTTAACCACAAAAAAAAACCTCCATCAATATTTAAAGTTTGGGTTGTTGTAGGTTTTTCGGACTGTATGGCCATGTTCTAGAATCATTCTCGCCTGATGTTTCACCTGCATCTATGGCAGGCATCCTCAGAGGTTGTGAGGTCTGTTGGAAACTAGGAAAATTGGGTTTATGTATCTGTGGAAAGTCCAGGATGGGAGAAAGAACTCTTGTCTGTTGGAGCGAGGTGTGAATGTTTCACTTGGCCACCTTGATTCGCATTTAATGATTTGACAGTTTTTCAATGTGGCTTGTTCCTACCTGGGGGAATCCTTTGTTGAGAGGTGATTAGCTGCTCCTGATTGTTTCTTGTCTGGAGTTCCCCTGTGTTTAAGTTTTCTTTTTTATTTACTGTTAAATTTTTAGAGTTTTTTAAATACTGTTAGCCAGATTTTGATTATTTTCATATATGATAATATGAACATCATTGAAACCATGAACATAGTGTGATCTATAGGAAGAAACTGTTGGTAGAAGAATTAATGTTCATAGCATCCAAAACAGAACCTGTTGTTTTAAATGTTTATGTATTTGCACATTTTATGTGTGTTGCACTTCCGAGTTCTTTTGTTAGTCACCCCGAGTCCCTTCGAAGAGATGGTGGAAGGATATAAATAAATTATTATTATTATTAATAATAATAATAGTAATAATAGAAACACAACAAGATGAGTACACAGCAGACAAGATCACTCTGCTGGCTGTTGTATTGGATCACACATCGGACACTTCCCAAGTGTCTAGGACTGTGTGATGTATTGGCAAATAGTGCGTGCAGATCCCAGTAAGGTGGCCTTCTGCAGGTGGCAGATGGTAATTTTGTTGGCGCCGATTGTGTTTAAGTGCAGACCAAGGTCTTTAGGCACTGCACCCAGTGTGCCGATCACCACTGGGACCACCTTTACTGGCTTGTGCCTGAATCTTTGCAATCTGATCTTTAAATCCTCATATCGTGTCAGCTTTTCCAGTTGTTTCTCTTCGATCCGGCGCCTAGGACTGTGTGATATATTTTCGAATGCTGCGCGCAGATCCAAGTAAGGTAGCCTTTTACAGTTGACAGATCGTGATTTTGTCGATGTTTATTGTTTCCAAATGCCGGCTGAGATCTTTTGGCACGGTACCCAGTGCACCAATGACCACTGGGACCACCTGTACTGGTTTATGCCAGAGCCTTTGCAGTTTGATTTTGAGGTCTTGATAGCGGCTGAATTTTTCCTGTTGTTTTTCCTCAAATTGACTGTCACCTGGTATGGCAACATCAATAATCCAGACTTTTTTTCTTTTCCACAATCGTGATGTCTGATGTATTGTGTTCCAAAACTTTGTCAGTCTGGATTCAAAAGTCCCACAGTATTTTTGCATGTTCATTTTCCACGACTTTTGCGGGTTTATGATCCCACCAATTCTTTACTGCTAGCAGGTGGTACTTGTGACATAAATTCCAGTGAATCATCTGGGCCACAGAGTTGTGTCTTTGTAGTTCGTCTGTGTGATTTTCTTGCAACAGCTGAGGATATGATCCATGGTTTCATAGCTTCCTTGCACAGTCTGCATTTTGGGTCATCTGCTGATTTTTCAATCCTGGCCTTAATTGCATTTGCCCTGAGGATTTGCTCCTGGGCTGCAAGAATCAGGCCTTCTTCTTCAGGGTTCCATTCATGAGCCATAACCAGGTCTTCTCCTTGTCAACTTTTCCTTCAATCTTCTCAAGGAACTGCCCATGTAAGGCTTTGTTGTGCCAGCTGTCAGCTCTGGTTTGGAGTGCAGTTTTTTTGTACTGACTCTTTGTATGCTGTGCTTTGAGAGTTTCCGATTCTTGACATCAATTAAAGTAGGTTGTTGGTTTTCCTTGACATATTCTGCATGTTTTTTCTTCTCCAACTGCTTGTTTGACTTGTAAAAGTCCTTATTATTGTGAAAGCAACCAAGTTGGCAAAGCCTAAGACACCTGGGGGGGGGGGGGGGGTTGAAGGCCTCATGAAGGAGACCAGACCAAGGTGGGGGGGAGGTTGACAGGGGAAGATCTGCAGGCTATTTAAGTCTGCTTCCCCCCCCCCCCCCCCCCCGCTGTGCTCTTTGCTTCAGCATGAGGTAGGAGGCAGGTTCCTAATGGGGCATTTGCCTTTTCCTCCTTGCTCCCTTCCCTCCTCTTTTCCAGAAAGTAAGGTTCCTATTACTATGCCTTTGCCCCAAGTAGACACACTACAATTTGAGGAGAGATTTCCCAGCAGAGCATAAGGGCTGGGCTGGAGGTTTGGGTGGCTGCAGTAAACAGAGTTCCCCTCCTGGGTGGCCTCAAGGAAGGCACATCCTGTAGCAGAGGGTTGTCCTCCCCCCCCCCCCCCTTTAGAATAAACTCTTAATAAGTTGTTGCTTGGGTGAGCCATACTATCTCAACCTCAAGTCATGGTTGCTAGGCCACAGAGGAAGGTTGCAGACAACTCCTCCTTTGTTTCAGGCCTCATGTTAGGCTTAAATTTTGCCATTATATTGGCATCTTGTACTAGGCTGCATGTTCAGCTTTATAGCCTTTGCCAGTATATTAGGAAGCCTTCATTTGAAGGTCTGTCTCCCTTTTGTTCAGACCACATGTTGGGCTTCATGCCTTCAGAAGACACATAACCTGTGTCTGAGAGGCCCTCCAGTTTCTGCCAAGGCCTAACGAACTGGTGTAAAAGGCAGAAACCAGGCCTGGCTTGCTAAAGCTAAGGAGAGCTGAGGGGAGAAGCAAACAGGCAGCCTCACAGCCAGGAGTGCAGTCTGATTGGCTGATGAAATCGGAGGGGAAAGCTCAGCTACTGGAGATGGGTGGAGCCAGAAGGGGAGAGAAGAAGCTGAGGCAGCCATTTTTAGATCACTTAGGAGTTTGGTCACTCGTGTGCCAGCTGCAACCGTACCTTGTGAAGTCAGATCTGGCCAGGGTGGTCCATGCCTTAGTCACCTCCAGATTGGGTTACTGTAATGCACTCTGCGTGGGGCTGCCCTTGAAAACGGCCCAGAAATTTCAATTGGTACAAGTTACTAATCGGTGGTTTTTGCAGGGAGCAGTCAACCCTCCTGTTTATGGAGCTCCACTGGCTACCATTCATTTTCCGGTCCCAATTCAAGGTGCAGGTTCTTACCTACAAAGCTCTGAACGGTTTGGGACCTGCCTACCTGCATGACCGCATTTCTGTGTACGAACCCACACGATCTCTTCAATCATCTGGAGAGGCCCTGGTCACGCTCCCACCTCCTTCGCAGGCACGATTGGTGGGGATGAGGGAGAGGGCCTTCTCGGTGTTGGCCCCCTGACTCTGGAATTCACTTCCCAGGAACATTAGACATGCCCCAACATTGGCAGTCTTTAGGAGGAGCCTGAAAACATGGTTGTTCCAGTGTGCCTTCCCAGAATAAGGAGAACTCTCAGCAATATGTCCTCACAATGCACTTTAATACTGACTTAGGATGGACTGTGCTCCCTCATTTCTCTCCAAAGTCCTATCCTAGTTATATTTTACCTTGTTCACGTCAGCATATTTTCAATTTTAATGTATTACATTTGGCCCGGCCATTTTAAAAATTGTTTATGTCACTATTGATTGTTTTTTGTTTATGTGATTTATATGATTTGTATTTTATTGATTGTTTATTGATGTTTTGTTTGATGTTTTGTTTGATGTAGTTTGGGCTTGGCCTCATGTAAGCCACACCGAGTCCCTTGGGAAGATGGTAGCGGGGTACAAATAAAGATTATTATTATTATTATTATTATTATTATTATTATTATTATTATTTGGTGGAGAAGAAGACAGTCAGGAGTTTGAAGGAAGAAGGAAGGAAGGAAGTTGGGAACTGTTAGTTATATGAAAGATACCTCTGTGGTGGTAATAATAAATAGGCCTCTATAGTGTTTAAAGTGCTTTGAGAGGAAGGGAGATTCAACAGGCTTAAAATGATTCTGTTTGGATTTCTGTGTGTGGAACTCTGTTTTAAGAAACTCAAGATAAAAGTACCATCCTCTGTAAGAAATAAAGCCTGACAAGTTGCAGTATTTGAGACCATTACACATATTGACTGTTCAAAATAAACAACGTATTCCTGTTTCATTTCCAGTTGAAGGAAATGGCCTGTTAAAATAATAAATTGGTAGCAGCAAAATAAACTTTTAATAAATAATTGGAGGAAGCAAAGGCGAAATATAAAATACAGTGGTAGCTTCCCACTGTCTGGCCTTGTGTGTGTGAGGTTATGTGTGCTATGATTCCCTCATGGCCTTAGCTTGGGCCAGACTTCGTCATTTGTCCAGTGTCCTCGATATTGTGTGTGGTGTGCCTGTTACAGATTCTGCCTTCAGTCCTCCATCTTTGTGGGTGGTTGTTGTACCCAGTATACTACCTTCCCTGTGTATTTATACATATTTGTCATTGTCTGAATATGGTGCCATTGCAACTTGAAAAGTGATGTTGAATGACTATGTTTACTCTCATTGGAATTCTAAAGATGTCTGGTAAATTTAGTCTCATGCATTTGAGGTTCAAACTTCTTATCATGCCTACTAATGGAATTAATTAAAAACTGAAATGTGCTCATTCCAATGTTCACACTCTGACTTGCAATCTTGGGTGTACACCAAAATTTATCAATGGAGCCTGATATTTGTCATAGTGTATTGGCACAGTTTACAAGTGTTTCCAACAGACATTGTGATTTTTTTTTTGTAACTATAAATGACCAATTAACTGTCATTTTCAGTTATTTTAAGGCTTGAAACTTTGTAATTAAAAGAGAAATTGGATTTAATTAAATTTGTAATTTTAATTATTTTGTGTTATGGAATTACTCTTCATGATTCGCAAAAAAAAGTTTCAACTCCCCCCCCCCCCATTTCTTTTCTGGCTATGGCCCTGACCACAGATATCTCACTTGGATCTTTTACTCTAGAAATATCTACACTGCTTTCTGCTTTAGATAGATATAAATTACATTATATAAAATTTTGTAAATAAGCTGGAATATAACATGAAGTGTATTTTAAACCATAACTTCTCAGAACTAATGGTAATTTCTATTCTTGTTTATAACAGAAAACGGGTTTTTATTTCCTGAGGCCAATGTACAAGAAGCAAAGCAACTCCCAAAATATGTTTAATTTTTTTAAAAAAAAATGGTCACACAGAATGTTAATGTTTTTCATCCTATCAACTTTAAAACACATCTATCATTCTTGTAATCTGAGTGCATTTACATTGGTTTTTGTAGTCACAGTCAGCATCATTATTCCTCTTTGCTGCAATATGCCATTATTTATTTTGCTACTGTTAAAAACAATAGATGTCTGGTTCTAAATATGCATTTTATGAAATATTTATGATCTCTACTAAACCGTGAAATAAGATGAAGGAGTGACTTTTTTTTTGCATGTGCCAAAAATCTCTTTACTTAACTGCTAAAAAAACCAGATGTATTTCCTCCCCATTCCTCCATAATTTGACATTGCTGGCATAAACAATATTTACTTAAATGTATTTGGCTATCAATGAACAGGTCATAAAGTGTAGTTGTCTGTAGCTGTATGCTGTTTATATCTCCACATACCCTAACGACACCAGATCCTGTTTAATATTTGAAGGATCGGCCCTGGTTAATACTTGGATGGGAGACCACCAACAAATGCCAGCTTCTATAGGCTATATTTAACCTCCGAGCATTCATTGCCTTTGAAAACCCTATGAACACATGGAGTCATCCTAAGTCAACAGGAATCTTGAAAGCACATGTATACACACACACACATTTACAGATAAATTCTCCATAAAGGAAAGCGTAAAAGTGTGGAGAGCACCTTTCAAATAGCTTACCTTGACAATATAAAATGGCATTTAAAAATGAAAATCTGCTCTCTGCCCCCACATTCCTACTCTCCCTGCGAAAGTCATGTACTTAACAATCTATTAGTCTGTTCCATCTGTTGTTGTATATATTTCATGAGCTTTAACATTCTGGTTGTAGAACTTAAATGATGACTAAAATGTCAAACCACCTAAAATAATCATAGGCATGACAACCAAAATGTTAGCCTGGCTTGTATGTCTAGAAAATAGTTCACAGGAGAGAAGTATCTCTCTGCCTCAAAGATGCTACTGTGTCCTTTTTCTAGTAAACTTTCAAAGACGTGCTGGATTTTAGCCGCATGTCTCTTATTGATTTTAACAAGAATCATATGACTTAAAACCCACAGACATTACAAGGCTTACTGCAACTCACAAAACCTAGATTATTGAGAAGATTAGTAAATGTTGTTTATATCTGGAAAGAGCATTCTGTTGGTAGTCCTTATTACATAAAAGTATTATATCAAGGGAATGTATATAATTATTAATTTTATATAATTAACAATTGATTCAGTGTATCTAGTCTAGTTGGGATCATCAATAGGAATTGGGGTTTACACCAAACTTAACTAATCGCATTTGACTGGCAGCTGCTTTGAGTACTGACAAAAGATGTACCCTCTTGTTTCAGGTACAGTAGAGTCTCGCTTATCCAACCTTTGCTCATCCAACATTCTTTATTATCCAATGTAATCTGCCTCCCACGCAGATCCACAACTGTTTCAATACATTGCGATGTTTTTGTGCAAAATTCATAAATACAATAATTACTACATAACATTACCATGTAATGAACTGCTTTTTCTGTTGATTTGTTGTAAAACATGTTTTGGTGCTTAATTTGTAAATTCATAACATAATTTGACGTTTAATAGGCTTTTCCTTAATCCCTCCTTATTATCCAACATTTTCGCTTATCAATGTTTTCTGTAAGCCGATTTATGTTGGATAAGCGAGACTCTACTGTACTAGCCTAGTCATATATTAAATGGTAGCCCTGAGGAAGTAATTGTCTAGGTCTCAGCTATCCACCTAGTTTCAAGTGGAAATAACCATGCTTTGGTTTATATTTCCATCCCAGTATACATTCAGAGGCGGCCCTAGGTAATTTTCAACGATAAACAAACAGCATTTTGGCAGCGGCAACACCCCCCCCCCCCCCCCCCACCAATCACTGATATATATTTTCTGTTCGTCGTGGGAGTTCTGTGTGCCAAATTAGTCGAGTTCAGAATGCTCTTTGATTGTAGGTGAACTATACATCCCAGTAACTACAACTCGTATATGTCAAGGTCTATCTTCCCCCAAGAGCGCCTCAAGAGCGCCCCTGGGCAAAATCAACTATACTGCAAATGCTTACTTTGCGTAATGGGTTGAGCCGCCCCTGTATACATTGTTACATTATGTTTTCAGCATATTTCTCTTCTACATGGGGGCAGACATGCAGCACCCCATGGAATTGTTGGACTTGTGTCCATCCAGCTTGATGAAGCCATGTGGAGCATATTTAGATCATTGCCTTTGTAAAGGAATCACAGATTTTTTTTTTCCTTTGGTGCACTTTATACCACTACTACCATGTTGCTCAAATTTTAAGCAAATTTTAGCAAATTTTAAGATGGATTAATCAAGCTAGAACAACATGACAAGAAATAGTAAAACACCACTGAGTGAGCACAATACTACTGATGTTTTGGTAACCAATCTGGAGGTGTTACAGCATAGTATAAAGAAATGCCCTCTTTTCTTCAAACTAAAAACATTTACTACTTCATGTTCTGCCCTATCACTTTAGGAGTTCTTAGAGCAAGGTGTCATCAGACATCCATATCCAATTTCAGTTCTAGACCAAGATGTGGAAGTTATGATGAAGATACTAGCAGACTAAATGAATTGAAACCAATGCTTGCTTCCTTTTGTTGATCAGGTATAGAATTTAGGGATCTTGTTTGATCTCTCCACCATTGTCGTTGGAAATACCTTAATCAACTACATCTAATTTGTCCTTTTTCTAGAGGAGGATTGCCTAGCAATTATCATCATTCATGATTACTACACTTTGAGAACAATTTCAACGTGTGTTCATTAATCACTCTAGTCCTGTGCACACTTTCCTGGGAATAAGTCTCTTTCAGCATAGTAGAATTTAACATCCAGAAAATAATACAAGGACTGAGCTATTTGTTTTTCAACTGCCTTGGGATAGACACACTTCATAGAACAAAGTCATGAGAGGGATTCAATGAGCCTTTTAGGTCATGAGACTGATTAACTGCAAATATTAGGTCTATATTAAATTCATATAATATTGTTTATGCTGACATATAATGCTTTCAAGGTTAGTGAGCCATATTCTATGGATTAGATTCCAATTGGTGCTGAACAAACTTGAAAAAAAATAGCTTTGAAGTTTTTCCTTACATGAAATATAAGAGACTGTTATTCAAAGGTTCATGCAGAATGAGTAGTGGCATGTTTGAGCTTTCCTTATCCTTAATTCTTGTGGTTGAAATACTCCAAATCTGAAATGGCCCACATGGGTAGCTAAGGTAGTCACAGTTTTGCTTTCTGAGGGTTCAATATATACCAACTTTGTTTCATATAGAGAATTATCAAATATATTGTATGAAATTATTTTCAGGCTATGTGTATAAAGTGCTTCATCAGCACATATACTAAAATTGAAATGATACAGAGAAGATTGGCATGACCTCTGCACAAGGATGACACACAAATTATTGAAGCATTCAATATTTTTCTCTGAATACATTTTAATCAATTGAAAAGATTTAACCTTTATTTTTTAATCAATACTATTAACGTTTAATTCTATTTATTTGTATATTTTTAAATTTTAAATTACATGGATTTTAATGTAAGTCACTTTGAGTCTCCTTTGTGGAGAGAACAGGTAAACATGATAGTGCTGCTGCTGCTGATGATAAAACATGCATGCATTTTATGTTTAGACATAGATTCTATCTCCATTTATCTTTTTCTGCAAATCCAGATATTCCAAAATGGGGGGGGGGGGGGGGGGGAATCCAAAATGCAGAACACCTATAGTCTTAATTATTTTGGATAAGGGATACTCAACCAGAAGTATAATAATATAATAATGAAATTTTATTTCTAGACAGCCCTCTCTCCCCAGAGGGACTCGGGGTGATTTACACATAAAAAGGCAAACATTCAATGCCTCAAAGAGGTGGAAACACATCAAATAATACAAAATAGTGAAAACAACAGAAAATATACAGCAAGGGATTAAGCATCAAAATAAAATAAAACCAAAAACAATCCATTAACTAAAACATAAATAAACATTACAATGAACACTCTAAAAACAATTTATGAGATATTATATTAAAAATGGCTGACAACAGTGTTACATTTAAAGCATATCATTGCAGCCATCTAATACACGTAGATTAGTCAGCAGTCTTAATCCTCCTCCTCTCCGTATGCTAAAGTGCATAGGTATATTTTAGAAGGTTCATACAGAGAGGAGGGCGGGGGAGTTCCAGCGATGAGGAGCAATCCCAGAGACGGTCCCCTCCAACTAAGCTTGTGATGGGGGTGGCACTAAGAGGAGGGCTTCCTCTGTAGACGGCAGTGCATGTGATGCTCTATACAGGATTTGACAAATAGCTTGGATCTGAACTGTTTAGGGCTTTAAAGGTAACAACCAGCACTTTGCATTTAGCCCAGAAGTGGAGCGGCAATCAGTGGAGCTGTCGTAGCATGGGAGTCATCCTCTCATGATATGGCGCTCCAGTTAGCAATCTAGCCATTGATCTCTGCACTAATTGCAGCCTCCAAACTATCTTCAAAGGCAACCCCACATAGAGAGTATTGCAGTAGTCCAAATGGGGTGTGACTAAGGCATGGACTACCATGCCCAAGTCTCATGGTATGGGCACAGCTGGCGCACAAGTTTTAGCTGTGCGAAGGTGACCCTGGCCACTACTGACACCTGGTATTGCAGGATCAACTATGAGTCCAGGACCACCCCCAGACTGTCGATCTGTGTCTTCAGAGGGAGTGCAACCCTATCCAACACAGGTTGAAATCCCACACCCTGATCCACCTTACAACTGATCAGGAGTACCTCTGTCTTGTCTGGATTTAGTTTCAGCTTGTTGGCCCTCATCCAGTCCATTACTGATTAAAGGCACCGGTTCAGGACCAAAATGGCATCCTTGGCATTTGGTGCAGAGTACTACTCTCTTCAGAGTATATTCCACTCAGGCCATAGTCTAGTCCTGAGAATGTATCTCCATTATCTGTCTCAGATTTTATGTTTCATGTAATTATCAACTATTTGGGTTAAAGTAGTAAATCAGAAGAGGGGCATTGCTGTTGTTTTGGAGAAAAAACATACTACAAACAATTCGGGGGGGGGGGAATGGAAAGAAGGAATTTTCTACAGTAATAACATTATCATGTACATACTGATATGTATTAATTTATATTTATTTCAGGCTCTGCTTCATACTCAGAATCTTCTAAGAGCTCAAATTTCAAATTTCACTTTCAACCTGGGATTTTCAGGGAAATTTTATCACACAGGTAAGAATGGGGGGGGGGGGGGGGGACAAGGAAATGCAGTTACAATTTATTAGTTCCCCTGCAGTTCACAGGAGTCAAGATCAATTTTGCTGCTGCAGCTCTGTACTATAAAATGAAAGGAAGTGGGAGTGAAGAACTCTTGGAGCTTGGGGAGGGGGAAAATCTTCTTTCCAGAGGATAAAACTAGAAAACCGATCACCTCTTCCATATGCTGTGAATTTTACAATATGAGTAGCTTGACTTTGAAATCCCAAACATTTCCAGCATTATATCTGCATATAGGAATGTTACACTTTACTCTGAAATGTACCATTTCAGTGGCACAGCAGTTAGTTCTACCATCTCATTAAGATTCTTCTAATTTAATGAGTCCCTAACTATCATATTGAGTTAGAAAAACCAACCCAAGCAGCAGCTTCTTGACATATGCTGTTATCTGTTTCTGCCTGCTAAAATCTTTGTTTTACAAAATCATTAAGAAATCATTCCCAGCTGAGACTGAAATTGCAAAATTTGCCCTTGTACCTGGGTTCAAAGAAAAGGTAGTAGTTCTGCTATAACACTGTAGAACTGGATTAGACTGTGATTCTTAAAACCTATAACATTTGCAAAATATATGCACATTTGCCAACGACTGTTTTTCACAATAGATTTATTAGGCGTGGCCCCAAGAACACACACAGTGTCATAGCTATGATGTAAAATATGTGTGCCCCTTTTGTGAAACCACTGGCGGAATACCATTCTTCCATACGCTGAAATCAATATGCTTTCATCATCATGTTTGTGCTCATTCATTTTCCTTTATCATAGACTGCTTTGGTACCAAGCTTGCCAAGTGTTCTTCCTGTTGGAATTGTGAGCTCATGGCAGTTGAATGTATACATCTGGAAATTGCTTCAAAATGAAAACAGAACAAAACACCTACTGTGTTTTTAAAAAACACGATATTTCCAACGATGAGATGCATTTTAGCCACCTTTTCTTCACTGAAATCAAAGCATACATGAAAGCCTAAATCCAATTGGTATTCTAGAGTAAAGTCTAACTAGAGCAGGCACACAGAGTCAATAGGATTTGTGTAAATTTTGTTTTATTTAAGCATTGCTTCAATAGGTCCACTCTATTTGGCTGATTAAATTGGCAAGATTATTTTCTAGTAGACAGGCATACAGGTGCCATGGCACCAGTTGAATATAAAGTAAATCTGAATGGCCTCTGTAATGAAGGAAAGCAAAAAAAAAACAAAAAAACAGGTAGAATGTGATGCAAACTGAAAGGAAAAGAGAGGGCAATATTGGCTTCTGAAGATTTGTAGCCATATGCGGTATAGATCACCACTACTTAAACCTTGAGTCCCTACCCCAAATGGGGTCCCTTTAGCTCAATGTTGGGGTCACTAAAATTAGGCTGCAGTAAATGGTTTCTGAGCACCAACACAAATCTATTAGCAACAACAAGCTGTGCTTACAGTGGCATCTGCAGAATCTGTACCCCACACAAAAAAAGAAAAATCTTTCTGTTTAGCAAGCCTTGTAAAGACTGATTTATTTCCAGTAAATGTTTGATTTGTATACCTATTTTACATACCTATATGCCTGAGGTCACGTTAAAATGTCTTGGATGGAAAGAGTTCACACATGGAAAATGTTTAAGCCCTGGTTAAGACAGTTATCTATCTATGCTACAGAGTAACAGTTATTAGATATCATTAACTGCAGTGGCTCCATCCTATGAGACATGGAATATGGAGAATTGGAGATATGTTTTTGGAATTTTCTGCTATAGAGGTCTCGAGGTGTTTGTACTTCTGTTCCCAGAAGCCCCAACAGTTTGGCCAATGGTCAGCATTCTGAATACGGAAATGCAAAATATTTGGAGGAACAATGATAGAGAACTACTAGAACTCTGTAGTAAAGAATTCTGGGCACTCCTCAAAAACTGTAAATCCCAGGATTCCATAGGACAGAGTCATGGAAGCTTAATTGGTGTGAAACTGCTAGCTGTATTGTGTAGATAGACTTTAAAATAACTACTTATTTACCCAATTGTCAGTGTTGAATTGTGCAAAAACTGCTAATGTATCCACTTAGCATATTATCACCATCAGCCACAGTTGCCCAATAGCTATTCTAAGAAGCAGGGAAAGAAAAAGTTAATTTGCGTTGTTGCTGCAATGTGAACAAGATCCAAGGCTCCCTGATGGCATGAGAAAGCAGTGCATCTACATAATTACAACAGAACGAATCTCTTTATGTTGGCTCACCCCTGAAATGACCATATTGTTCAACTACAAAGTCATTGGTTTTAATGTACTCCTAAAATCTAATGATCCCAGGCAGGCCGCTGCATCATTTCAGCTGCCCGAAATGTTGTTTCCTTGCTCAAATTACTTGCTTCTCTCAGACTAAAAGAGAAGGGGAAAGCACTGAGAGCAAAATGATTAACAGAGCAATAGCAATAAAAAGCAAAGGAAAGATAGAAGTTGAACATATGAAACTGCATATGCAAAGCCATATAAATCAGGATATTGGAACGTGATCTTAAAAATCAGAAACATGAAATGGTGACAGAGCGGGAGAGAGATTCTTATGACTAGTGTAATTTTGAAAACACAAAATGAAACAGATGCAACTAATCACTCCATTAAGACAATGTTTGGCTATTAAAAACTGATGAGAAATTTTAGAAACTTTCCAGAATACATTTGGCTGGAGTATGTACGGACAAAGCTTATGCCAAATTAAATCACATGAATTTGTAGACAGTTGTTTCCATTGTGCATTATTTCTCCCCCTCCTCTGTATATTGCCCAGGAAGGTCTTAACAGTTAAAAGCTCCTTAAGATGCTTTAAATAATTTTAAATAGTGTGGAAGAGTTACTACAATGCCTATGATTGCATCCTAGATGTTAAAATATTGATATAATTAAAAAGAGGCTTACATTGGGTCTTATGGAATGACATAGAAATAGTATGATGTTTGGAGCATGACATGTTACAAAGAATACCTCTAAATATGTCCTAAGGGCCTTAGGAATCCAGTTCCAACAGTGAACCAAGACTGTAGTGTATTTGTGAAGGTATGCCTCAATAGGTTGGCAGGATGTCTGATATTTCAGGCCAAAGCCCACTGGTAGGATAGACATATAATCACATGCTAGCTAGAAACACATTCACTAATTCTGACTCAGAAGCTTTCTGACTCAGAAGCTTTTGTCCCTTTCCATGTCAACAAATCAGATACACAAAAAAAAAAAATCATTAAAATAGTGGTCTGTTTGGCTACTAGATGTAGAATAGTGGCTCTATTTTCTCATTCTTGGGCAACACAGTTAAGTGGCACTGATGCTTCTCCTAATCCTAATTGTCATTGTGATTTCAGAACTAAAAAGAGATGATATCTTTATTGATTGGGGTTTTTTCTGCAGGAACTGCAGAAGAAGATGAAGGTGATGACCTGTTGCTGGGGTCTGTGGATGAATTCTGGTGGTTTCCTCACATGTGGAGCCATATGCAGCCTCATCTCTTCCACAATGAATCATCATTGGTGGAGCAAATGATTCTCAACAAAAAATTTGCCTTAGTAAGTAGATGCATGTAGTGTGAATTTCCTGGGAGTTTTGTGTGTTCTGTTTTTCCCTGATTTTGTAATTTTAGTGCTTTGTCTTACTTTAATGAGCGTGTACTGAAATGCCTCAACAATCCATCAATCAGGACTTTTGTTCTCAACTCCTGATTATATAATGCCACTGGATAAATCAAATCACAGGGGTGATATTGTCTGAAATTTAGACCAGTTGTCAGCACTCAGTGGGAGTCCTGGATCTAGTTTGGATGGTTGGCCTTGGCCAATCAGATGGTTTGAATGAACCAGTGATAACAAGGAAAGTGCAGCTCCTTAAAAACCACAGGTTTCCAACTCAACAATGGTTCTGTCAATATTAAAGTACAAGAGAAAACTGAACCAGCGATCAATAATATTGATTTAGAGATAATATTCATAGGCTATTCTAGCCAGAAAATGTTGCTTTCCCGTATAGTGCTCTATTTTTTAGGGGTAAATAAAAGTATGTTGTTTGCTGTTGTAGTACAAGAATATGTCAAAAAAAAATAATACTAAAATGGCATTTTCCTATCCCCACATCTGGTATTTCTGTTAGCCTTCTAATTTATATAATATCACAAATTAGAGCTATCAAATACTTTTATGGCCTGAAAAGCTAAAGTTTGCTGTCATGTGTCAACAAATAACAAGACTACGGTACAAATTAGTAGCTTGTCTCAAACAGGTTTTTAAAATTCCCAAAATGCTTTCCCAAAGAGTGTTGTATTTTATAAGCGATGATTCATCCTTAAATTTGTCATCATGATGCCTTTCCAAATAAGGTTATATTATGACTGCTCAAGAGTTACAGAATTTCAATGTTAAATATTAATATAAAATATAATGACACAATTATTTTTCAATAAAGAGTTGGCCATGCTAAAAAAAAAGCTCCACTGGTAGCCCTTAAATCTACTCCAGTGGTGCCAAATGCACCCATGAAAATATACTGAGAGAGCATTCTGGATCCATTGGGAATTTTAATTCACCAACATCTGGAAAGACACAATTTGTCCACCATCATGTAAACCCATAGCCCAGTTTAGAAGTATACTGCAACTATTATTTTCATATACTACCGATAAGATAAGGTTTTAGAAATGGATAATTAGCCAGAATACTTCAAAGGTGAATGGGGGAAAATCAGGTCAAGGACAAGTTGGGGGGGGGGGGGGCAGAGGTTTGCAGTGGGGGAGGGAGGCAATTTTTGCATAGAAGCAGAAACCCAACTGAACAGCCTGTGTTCAAAAAATGCCATTTCTCATAAGAAAAGGGGGGATTTTTTAAACAACAACAACAACCCTACTTCTAACCAATCTAAGGAGGGTAGAAGGGGTGCACTGAAACACTGAGGCTGGATCTATATCCCAAGACTTGATCACACATTATCTGCTTATCCCAGATTATTTGGCAGTGTAGACTCATATATAATCAAGTTCAAAGCAGATAATCTAGAATCAGGCCATGGGATATAGGGCAGTGTAGATCCAACCTAAGACATAGATGGATTTTATTACCCTCCAATGTAAAGAAGAGTCCAGCAACACTATCAATTTAGAAGGCAGGGAAGCAGGTTCTTGAGGAAGGAGCCTATGGATCTCATCACATTAGCCTTGGGCTCCGTACACGGATGCTTACAGGATGGAGCAAGGATGGACCCCAATGGAGCCCATCACATGGTGCTGCGCTACTTCCGATAAGGCTCCGTCCTTGCTCCAACCTGGAACAGTGCTAGGACAGAGCCCACAGAACATGGGGGATTCCTTGTATTCTTATTACTTAGAACAGGGCCAGCATGAGGAAAAGCCAAGTGAGGAAGGTTTCTCCCATGTGATGGGAAAGCGGAAATGTGGGACACTGGGTGATGGTTTCCCTTGCTGCCCCACGGATTCACCGCACCGCCCGGCAAATCTCCCCACTGTCATCCAGCTTGAAGACTTCAATGTGATGAAGTCTTTAGTGGTTGTTGAGTGAAATAGAAATCTCTGGCAGGTTATTATATAGATGATTTTTAAAGGCCCCATGTGCCTAAATTGACCAATGCAAATGTTAGACCTCACTTGTCAAGCTTTTTCGTCTGTATGCATATTACAACATGACCCCTGCCTGTTTCCCTCTAGGCACTCGTAATGACTCTTAGATGATCTGGGGAGATAAAAACAATGGCGTTGCACGTGGAACAAAGCCAATCAAGTAGTCACTTCCCCTCTTTCAAATCCAGGCAGGATTGCTCAACATCTCTTGAAACTGTGCAATATCTGATGTTGAGAAATGTACAACTCAGGGAGAGTTTGTCAAGGGCTCTTGCACACAACAATGAAACTGTTTCTTTTTCAGCGCAGGAGGCGGGGGGAATCCAAGGGGTTTTTAAATGGATTTGACTACTTCTAAGATAGACAGGCATTCAGGCTCACTGCCCTACCCTTTTTGCTTGTAAAGTCAATTTGTTGAAAAGGTTGAACTGGCATACATGTTGAATTATCATTGATACAGTGGGGCCATTTCAGTTGGGACTAACAGCTGAATTTATAAGGAATTCCGATCCAGTATTCTTGTTCAAAAGTGTTCAGTGCCAATAAGTAGAATTTAACTTTGAAATGGAATTGAGAAATTACATTACTTATGGAGATAAGCATCTCCAAAGGAGACCTAAATTGAATTTAGTAAAATAAAAAGGAAAGACTCAATATCACAGAGGAACCTTCATCTTAAGCTTTAAACTATGAGGTTTATTAGGATGGAGAGAGATTTCGAATCTGGAGAGGAATAAAAGGTTTTCTACTATGAAGGCATTCACCCGCTGTTTTAAAATAAGCCTTGTAAGTCTTTTTAAATTAACAAGTTATTCTGAGAGGGTTACATGCATTTTAAAAGATAGGTGTTTCAATAGAAAACCAATAGAGATACAAGAATATTGTGGGGAAGGGGGGTGACCTAGCCTGAGCCCCCTTCTACACTGCTATATAATCCAGATTGTCAAGTCAGATAACCCACATTGTCTACTTTGAACTGGATTATATGAGTCTACACTGCTATATAATCCAGTTCAAATCAGATAATCTGAATTTTATATGGCAGTGAAGAAGGGACCTGATACAGGTGTATCTTGTGCAGTTTTAATTAATGAACATCAAAAGTGCCACATGATTCCTATTCCTGTTGTACAGCAGGAAAAACAGCTTCATACTATTATATTACAGCTGGTTCTGCCAAATTCTTTGTAAAATTATGTACATGTTAATCAGAAATTTTAGTTGTTATGTATTGCGTGATTCATTACTGAAGAAATGCTTCTGGATACATACTTATTTGCATCGGGGGGGGGGGGGGTATTTATTTTGTATCAAAAACATTGCATAAATAAGTATAAAACTGATAAAAATAGAGGGAACACAAGTGGTTAACTAATTTTTGACCAAAACCAGGCAACAGTGACTACATTGTCTGTAGCTTTAAACTCTTCTTCCTCTGTGCATGAGGCAGGGCATTGTGGACAAGCATACATATACTGAGTTGTTTGTTCTGCTCCACAGTTGCACAAGGTGGGGGATTATTCTAGGTAGTGCCATTTTACCAGGTTGTCATTTGATCTGCCCACTCCGCTTCTGAATCTGTTCAGGGACTTCCAAGTTGCCCATTCTTGATTTGCCCCTGAAGGCAGTTCCTTGTGGGGGGCCATCCAGTTGGAATTGCCAGATTGAGCCACCCAGAGGGATACTCTTGCTGTTGCTAAGGGAACATTAAGAGGAGTGGTGGTTCTACTATCTACTGGCAGGAGGCTGATAGCCATGCAGAGGATGGCTTTCACAGTGTTCAATCTTATTTCTCTCACAGTTAGCAGCAACTTCCCATCACACATCGGGGGGGGGGGGGGGGCAATGCCAGAGTCTATCAACAGGTGTAGGTTTGAGACATCCTGTGATTATTTTGCATTTTTCATTCAGTGTTCCATTCACCTGCTTCACATGGATAGATTTGTGCCAAACAGGGCAGGCATACTCAGCAGCTGAGTAAGACAAGACCAGGGCTGATGTTCTTATTAATTTTGGTTGTGCACCCCATGCTCTACCAGAAAGTTTCAGCAGGATGTTATTACATGCAGCTACTTTGTGCTTGGTTTTCATACAGTGTATCCTAAATGCTAGTGTTCAATCCAAGATGACACTGAGATATTTAGGATGGAAACAATGTTTGAGCTCTTGACCTTCCCAGGGCTAGGGGGATCAGGGCTAGGTATTCTTTGAATGGCCCCCTCTTCCTTCATAGTGAAATATGATTTTATCCCATCTATGAAGAGGGGTGTTTAGTTGCATAGCAGCACTACTAGAAAGAGGAGAGAGAAAGCCTGGTGATTATTTATCACTCTTTCTTTGTCCTTACCAAGGTACGGTTTTCTGCTGTTGCTTCTGAAGTTTTTCTAACACAACAAATATGGCAGCCTACAGTTTTTGACATGTGAAAAGCAACACTATTATACTTGTTCAAATATATGCATAATTAGGATGTTTGTAGATTGCTTAGTCTTCTAATCTGGTTATGCCTTGGTTTAGGAACATGGCATTCCAACCGATATGGGATATGCTGTGGCTCCACACCACTCGGGTGTCTATCCTGTTCATGTTCAACTTTATGATGCCTGGAAAAAAGTCTGGAATATTAAAATCACAAGTACTGAAGAGTACCCACACCTAAAACCTGCAAGATATAGAAAAGGCTTCATCCACAAAAACATTATGGTGAGCTGTTCCAGTTCTCATTCTGATGGTTCTGATTATGTTCTCAGTTACTTGTTAATAGTTTCAGAGAAATAGAAAAGATGTTCTAGAAGTTGTATATCCTAAACATTGACATTGTTTGAAGAGCTGTCCTTAGTTACTAATATCCTAGTTATATCTAGAGTTGTTGTTGTTTATTCTTTGAGACCTCATGAACCAGCCCATGCCAGAGCTCCCTGTATCCAGAGTATATTATTATTATTATTAATAATAATAATAATAATAATAATAATAATAATATACCACCCTATCTCCCCAAAGGGACTCAGGGCAGTTTACAGACAAAAGAAACAAAGTGCCAAACATTCATTGCCAAAATAAATAAATACATAAATAAACAACAACAATAAATCAACAGGAGTGGCGGTACCCTTGAGGAGGGCAATGGTGAGGCCCTTCTGGACCTGTTGATGTCCCGGTGGCCTCGAGGAGGCGATGACATGGCCCTCCTGGTGTTTAACATGGTGTTTACAATGATTACAATGATGTTTAATATGCCTTTGAAGAATGTCTGGAAACTTAAGTTAGTCCAGAAGGCAGCTGCTAGTATTTTAATTGGGATCCATGAGACTGAACATATAACTTTCACTTTATACCATCCCTTTTTGTCATTTGTTTGTTACTGGACTCTGTTCCAGGAGCTATTATTAAACCTTAAGCTCCTAAGGGCAAAGCAGTGTGAATTTAAGAACTGTCTATTCCCTGATGAACCTGGCCATGCTCTGAGATCAACTGCAAATAATCTCATGGCTGCCGGATATAACTGGAGGCAATGAAAAATAGGCTTTGATGTTTTGAATTTTGTAACTGCTCCTGTTGAGTACAAGTTGAATATTTCTTATCCAGAATTCTGAAACTTGAAAAAATCCACAATAATCAACATGAGGTAGTACTATCTTTCTTTCGGATGGTACACAAAGTTTGTTTCATGCACAACATTATGGAAAATATTGTGTAAAATTCCTTCCAGGTTATGTATATAAGGTTTATGTAAAATAATAATGAAGTTTGGAGGATTTTGGAATTTCAATAAGGCATGTTCTACTTGTAATAATTTATATACATTATAAGTCAGTTTATGTACACTTTATACAGACCCGTCTCCTCCTCTTGTCTTTTCTTTTGATGATTTTTTTTTATTTGTGGGGGCACCCTAGCACTATGATGTTTGACTTCAGTCAATGTGGTCTTTTGTGCATAAAATAAAGTGAACCACGAGTCAGCCATATTAAATATATTTAAGTCTCACAATGGGGAAGTTAAAATACCTGCTTCTTTCTCTTGCATCACAATTATTGTGACTTCAAGGTACTTACATTTCCTGGGCCAATTCCCAAGGGTAGAAATTGTGCAACTCTCCAAATGTTGATGTTCAGTTACAATTCCCTACATTCCTTCTTGAGTATGCCAAGTAAGGCTGTTCAGAGCTACAGCACTCAACATCTGGAAAGCCAGATGATTACATTCTATAGTCTTGAATGTGTCTTGTTCTATGTGTACTCCTTCTAATTGACTTGTTGTTCTCTTTTTGTACAGGTCCTTCCTCGACAAACTTGTGGACTGTTTACACATACAATTTTTTACAAGGAATACCCAGGTGGTCCAAAGGAATTAAACAAAAGTATACAGGGCGGAGAATTGTTCTTCACAGTTGTTCTCAATCCAGTAAGTAATTCAAATGTTTTACCAAAATAATAACAAACTAATCTACTAGGCATCAGGTTTTAAATCAAGCAGTTGATTTAACATTGTTGATATGCTTAGGGACATGTTGATAAACATATTACAAAAATTGTGTATATTTGTTAAACTTAATATTCGGATACCGGGTTCAATATAATAATGTGATGGTAAACATTCTGAGTTTATATTTAACAATTTGTTTTGCTTGTTTGTTTGTTTGTTTGTTTGTTTTACATTTTTTCAAGTTTGAATTCTAAGACCTGCTCCTTGAAGTAGGTATTCCAAACAGATATGCAGAATCACTAAATACAACATGTATTAGCACACAAAAACAATTTCACCAAATAAATTGTATGAAGCTCCAGCTTATTTGGGGTAGCTTTTGTAATATGTTTAATAACGCCTGATCCAGTTCGAATGCACAGGATTCCTACTTGACAAGCACTGTGCACATGCACATATATTAACTTCATATTTTGGGGACCTGACACAAGCATTAATAATTAGACTTTCTCCTTCTTGCTGCATATATGAGGACTTACGACATGTGAAACATGCTCAATTGAGCAGTCAGGGAATTGGCAGGGTTGCCTGGTATTGCACTCTTCTCTTTCTCTATTAATCCATGATACATATAATGAGAATGCATGTGAGAGTGGGGTAAGAGCTGATATGAGTAGTACAGGTTGAGTATCCCTTAAACAAAAACCTGAAATGTTGAAAAATCCGAAATTGTCCACATGGATGGCAAAGATAGTGACATCTTTGCTGTCTAATGGTTTAATGCACACAGACTTTGTCATGAACAAAACTATTTAAAATATCTACAAAATTACCTTCAGGTTATGTGTATAAATGAATTGAGTGTTAAGACATGAGTCCCATCTACAAGATATCTAATTATTTACAATAGAACCTCCGTATCCACTGATTCTAAATCCACGGTTTCACTTACCCATGTTCCAAAAATATATACATCCTGGAAGTGTTTGTGAGTTTCTCAGGTCCTCCAATGCAATTCTATGGTATTTCAGGCCCAGATATAGTCAAAATATAAGGTTCACTATTATCTACAATTCCAGGTATCCATGTGGGGACTCTAAATGTATCTCCTATGAATGTGGGTGTTGTATTATTATTCCACCCCACCTTCTTTTTTTCAAAATCCAAAACAGTTATGGTCCCAAGCTTTCAGATGAGGAATACTTGCTATAACTTCTGTAAGTCTTATTGTCTAATCTGGACTATCCCCTCTTACAAAGGCAACTCAGAGTTTGAAACCTGAATACATTATCAACATGGAAACATTAATAATCACAGTTCTTTCATTGCTATTGTTGTTGTTACATGTATTCAAATGAACTTCTGCTGCTTATGGTGATCCTCTAAAAGAACTTTATTCACAAAATCTATTCAGTGTAGGTTTGCCACTGGCTTGCTCTTAAGCTAAAAGAGTGTGACTTGCTCAAAATCACCCAGTAGATTTGCATGGCTGAGTGAAGATTCAAATCAAGGTCACCAGGAGTCCTAGTTCACCTTTTACTGTACTTACATGAAACAAATATTTGACACAACCATGACTTACACTTGTCTGTGTAGATACACTGAAGATAATGGGGTTTTAAAAAAAAACACAGCTATAGACACAAGTTATATATTGTATATATTGGTATCTAAGCATTTCATTATATTGTGAAAAGAGATATACTAAGTTTGTTTTACATTCTGTGCTTTTTTATATCATGTCAGACATTCTGTGCTGGAAAAATAGCCAGAAAACCGTATATGAATGTCTAATATGGCACAACAATTTACATTTACTCTGTTTTCCCCAGGCATTCTAGGTTTTCTCTAGGTGAAGAAAACCTAATATTTATTGGAAGTATAAGAATTTGTGTGCTGAAGTAGCTCATCTAGTTGCCTCTAATGTGTGTGCATATATGTGAAATTGGTTTGCATTACTGGCTGAACTGTAATTTGATAGCAGCTATAAAATTACCCTGGCATCAAACCTCATTGTGTTCATAAAGCATATAGAATGACTAAACTGTGTCAGACTCCATAAGGAGAATTGAAAGTTCATAACACACTATATATTTTAAAGAAAAGCTGCACATCTGTAGACTGCTGCTGAAGGTGAGATCTACAGCAGCAAATGCTTCTGCATTTCAGTCCTATGCATTTCAGCTAATGCATCGTCAGTCCTACTGAATTCAGTGATTCTCATTCCCAAAAAAGTGTGTATTCTTGCAGATCTAACAGCTATTGTTTCACTTAGACAAATGATGGAGTCTTTGTCTATAGTTCCTATCACCTCTGCTAATTGGGGATAAAAGAAGTTGCCATCTAACAATGTCAGAAGGAACCAAATGTCTTTCATAGGTTTTCTTAGACAAGGAATTCTCAGATACAATTTTGCCAGTTCTTTCATCTGAAATATGTCATACAGTACCTGGTATTTGTTGGCAGTCTCCTATAAATGTATATGTCTGACTTGGCTTCTGAGATCAGACGAGATCTGTTACCTTTAGGGTGTTTAGGGTTGAAAATCAGAAATACTTCATTATAATTGTTATTCCTTAAATAGGAGTTCAGCATCTTTAATGGGATACATTGTGTGTAATTCTATCCTTGGCAGAAATTATCAAAACTGTTTTGATTTAGGGCAATAGACCTAGATCTTCTTCTTAACTCATCAAGTTATGAGCCTTGTGCACTATACTAAACTAAGCATTAAGCTGAGGATGTAAAAACTTTAGCATTTTGGATATTTTTGCCATACAAATTCAATTGGTTCTATCCTGCATGGCAAATGGTAAGGGACAGTAGGAGTTGTGTTCTAGTTCATCTAAAAGACCAAATATTACTAATCACTGAGTCAAGGAAATACAGATTAAATTATTGACATAGTAAATGAAAGCTTATGCTATCAGGTTCAACCTCTCTGGTAGTCTCTCTTGAATATTGGTATTTCTTTAACTCTTGGCTTTGCTGGCAGGAGACTATTCCATTTTAAAGAGTGGATACATCATTATTACCAGGAGCCTCCAGTGGCGCAATGGGTTAAATCCTAGTGCTGGCAGGAATGAAGACCAACAGGTTGCAGGTTCAAATCTGGGGAGAGTGTGGGTGAACTCCCTCTGTCAGCTGTAGCTTCCCATGTGGGGATATGAGAGAAGCCTCTCACAAGGATGGTAAAACATCAAAACATCCGGGTGTCCCCTGGGCAGTGTCCTTGGAGACGGCCAATTCTCTCACACCTGAAGCGACTTGCAGTTTCTCAAGTCACTTGTGACACGAAAAAAAATCATTATTACCACTTTCATTTTTATTAACTTCATTTCCCCCTAAATACCTTATAGAGTGTACTTAGTGTTTAGAAACTAAAAAGAACAGGGATTATTTCAATTTTTCTCCTGAGTGCCTTATGTTTTTTCATGTTAGCAAATATGTCATCTGTCTATCCCAAGGCACAGTCTATTTGATGTGTGTATATTTTAAAATTTCACCTGAAAATAAATGCTATCAATTTTGCTAGAATTCTCAATTACTTTTATTTATTTTTATGACTAAATTTGATACCTCAGGTGGCAATTTACTTCACATTGTATTGCTTCCAAACATGACTGACTGCTGTCTCATGTTTTTCCATTTTGAAGTCAGTGACTCTATTATTGCTACTGATGGTATTCCATTTTGACAGTACTGTGGTATCTTTTCTGTGACAGAGCTTGCTTACTGATCCATAACAAGAATTTTTCTGCCTTTCAGCAGATCTTCCTGCTGTTTTTTTCCCTTCTTTCCTTAGGGCTACCCACTACTACCACGCAAAGAAAACAAGGATATATGAAACCTCAGTGAAGCAAACTAATTGTTGATACAGTAGTCCCTTCTGTGAATCCAAAATGTCATAGGTTATGGCATATTTTGTTGCTTCTCAAGTGCTAGAAGCCTTCTAGATCATTGTGACAGGGGCCATTCTGTAGCTCTCTAATGTCATAAAAAACTCCAAATCCTTAGGGAAATGGACATGCTGAAAACGTTCAGGGTAGTGAATGCAAAGTTACATAATGCAGACAATCTCATATTGTTTTCTTGCTTATTTATACACTTTTAAGTAAGATTTTTGGAATGTTTTTGTTGTTTGGCCTATTTTGAAGCCGTGTATGATTGAATCTATGGACACAGAGTGCTGGCTGTACTTCAGTCCATCTGATTATTGTTTTAATGTTCCTTTGACAGCTATTCACAATTGGCAATAGTACAGTGAGCCATTTAAGTGATAGTACTGAACCTGTCTTCCAACTGTTCTGAATTGGCAGTGATAGTCCAAACTAATTCTACATCATCCTACTTTTTCAATAACTTCTTAAAATGTCCCAGTTTCTCACTCCTCTTCCCAGTTTGTACTTTGTAGTCAACTTACTTCAGCTCCTTCAGACTCAAGTTCTAAGTGCAAAAGTAGTTTACACTCAATTAACTCAGTTGAGAGAAGAGGAGTTGGGTTGAATTTTGCCCTCCACAGTAGGCTCAGACAAAAGCAAACTGTTGTAGCAATTAGTGTTTTTCCTAATTAATAACTTTTGCCATTTTGACTATATTCTGATGTAACTTGGTCAATGGATTCCACGTTTCATCTGTGAAATGTTGGCGGGCAGATACCAATCCAAGAGCTGACTCTATTTTTTTCCCTAAAACATAAAGCAAGATGGTGCTTCACCCTTTGCATGTTCAAAATCTGGACTAGAGTTGAATCCTTTTCAAAATTAGCTATTCTCCACTGCATCTGATGGAAACAGGCTACTAGAAAGCTCAGAATAGTCTCTGTAGGACACTGTTTCCTCCTGTAGCACCTCCAACATCATATACTGCATGAGGTGGCTGCTTCATCTGGTTAATAACAGGTCCAACTGTGATCTGTACCAGTTTTCTAATTAAATATATTGGTCCTTAGGATGGAGTTCACCCCACTAAATGAACTCCTATTGCAGGGGTGGTGAACTCATTTTCATTGAGGGCCATATCAGCCTTCAAAGGAACCTTTCTAATTGTAAGACTCCATAAATGTACCTATGTTGCCCTGGCATTGAAAGCCTTGTGGGCTACATAAAATGACATGGTGGGCCGAATTCAGCCCAAGGGCCTTCTATTTGACATTTGTGTCATATATTATGCTTTAAATTTCTTAAAAGTTATTTATACCAATGCAATGTTGGTCTTAAAGTGTTTGGAGTAATCAGTGGCAAACACAATGAGAAATGCTTTCCTTGCTTCTCTCTGGTGTTTGAGCAAGCACCAAATAACAAATGACAAGTAACTGACCTTGTCTTAATGCATCATTAAAAGGACACTATAGATGTGTTTATTGCAGCTATTTCTTGAAATTAGGCAGTGAATGGTAGAGAGGCATTCAAAAAGATATTGCACACATGAGGAAAAAGTCCTAGAGAATGTAGTCATTGTTTGCAAAACATCAAAATAACCAGCAATAACTTAAACAAATATCCATCCAGTCTTAGGACTCCAGTTCTTTTAAGTAGCTGATTGGAAAATTAATGTTAGATTATTCTTAGATTAGGTTGCATTGGAGTCAACAATATGTTTCTTTGCCTATTGCTTGTGTATACCATAGGTATACCAACATTATATTACATTAATTTGCTCTTGTACTTTATTGGAAAGGCACAAGTTTGAACCAATACTTCTGATAAATCAAAATCAATTGAAATATTTTTCTGGGTTTTCCACTTTGGGGACAACCTAGGGGGCTGTAGTGGGAATGAGAAATGGACAAAAATTGTACCCCTCCCTTTTGATTGACGAGTTTTGTGTTTGTAACCATTTGAAAATAAATATTCTAGGCAAACTGAATCATACTTTCATGCCATATCTTTGCAGGGATTTTAAAATTGCCATTTGAGACCATCAGAATCATATTTCTATTCAATGGTTCACTCGCCTAATGCTAATAATTTTCTAAGGGCATATTGTGAAATATGAAGCAACCAAACATTTAGCTTTCCAGCCTAATATAACCAGATACAGAATTGTAGTTCAGTAGTATATTTGTTTTGTAAGTCTTCCTAACAAAACATGACAGGAAGACATTATCAGTCTCTCTGAGCCTGTAGAAGAGCAATTACACCCAAGGGCTGAGTTCAACATAGAGAAATACCTGCCTGTAAACCTAGTCAAAGATACTTGTGGTTGTTTTTTGTTTTTTGTTTTTGTTTTTTGTCATCTCTATTCCGTATCATTCTACCTGAGTTACTGCAAATACCCATTCTTTCTTTTGTGTGCCAGTCCCTGTTTATACTAAATCTATATAGCAATGTGTCAACATGTGTTTGAAGTTGCTCTCAATGACCCAAGCTGTTTAGTCTATCCTAAGCAGTGACATTCCTCATACTTTATTACCATCAAGCTCAAATATTTTCAAACTGTGTTCTGTGAGCCACTTTCAGATGTAGATATCTTTACTTGAAGATGCCTCCATTTTTAGATACTGTCACTTGATTCTTCATTTAACTGGTTTTAACACATTTTGAGCACAACCAAATTATGGATCAGGTTATTAAGGCCAAACATAGGCAATGGTTTTTCAAAATATGCTAACCATCCATATCTCACCCCAAAATGTTACAGTTATAGGAGCACTTCCTAAGGCCCCGGGGTTTGATGTGAGTATTGGAGGAAAATGTTATTGAAAGAAATCATATTGGACGTTTTGCTAAAATATTATTAAAATATGAATTATAGATTAATTACATTAATCTCAATTAGATAAGACTCATTGCGACAATTTGATTTACATACATGTTGCCTCGGCCTTGTAGCACACATTGTCAAGAGGAAGCTGACAATATTATTGAATCCTAACTTTTTAAAGGCAAGTAATTTTGTTAAAATAACTCTTATTTCAATAAATCTTTGCAATAAGAGTCAAAAGCTTTAGAATAAAATGGTACTTTGTTGTAATTGTATTAAATGGAGTTAAACTGCTAATTTGTGATAAAGGTGTCTAGTTATATGCAATAGAGGGAACCATCCCAATGGTTGTCAATGACCATAGGTTTTTTATGATGATTTAGACTAGGCATGGGCAAACTTCGGTCCTCCGTGTGTTTTGGACTTCAGCTCTCACAATTCCTAATAGCTCATGCCTGATTTAGACTGATTACAAATATGAACCTGATAAATGCAAGCACCTTGTTCTCAAAATCTGCTTACAAGGTAGAGAAAAGTTCTAGAAAAGGTGAATGTTTCCATAGAATCCTGGGTTAGGGTATCCTGATGAGTTTCTATTGCTGGGAAGGCATGTAAACTGCTTTGCAGAACCAATCTGCTGTTCAGAAACAGCCACAGCTGGAGGAAATGAACCAGCAACTATGTTTTTAATTAGGCCGCCTGCTATTTTGGGAAGAGGCCAGTCGTGCCAACCATATCCAGAAAACACTGAAAAACCTATACTGCCACTGGGATATATCAGTCAAAAATATTAGTAGCAACAGCAGTGACTGTGGATTTCTTACTGCAAATTGTATTTAAAATATTAACTCCATAATTCTTGGGAATCAAAGAAGTCATACAAATACATGATACAATATATTATTAAAACTCACGCAAATGACCAAAGCAACAGAGAAGGCATTTATAACAAAATTACGCACGTCTTGGCAAACCATCATTGCAACCCTTCTGTGCCCATGAATCTAGCTCACAGTACTGGACCAAGATATTTGGATGCAAAAAATTCAACTTATCTTCAGTGACAACTGCAATTAAATAACATACAGCTTTATAGTCTTTCACAGTACGAGAAAATTGTTGCTTGAGGCAACAAGTGTCTCTTCTCCCTAATACCACATCAGACTCCTTCAGGATCCATTTTGGTATTCACTGGCTTGACTGATAGTGCCATATATTGTTTAGAGAGATGTTTCCTATGCTTTAAGTCAAGAGTCCTCAAACTTTTGAAAACAAGAGATAGTTCATGGACCCTCAGACTGTTGGGAGGACAGGACTATAGTTTTGTTTTTGTTTTTTTTTTGGGGGGGGGGGAATCAACAAATTCCTTTGCACATTGCCCATATCTTATTTGTTTTGCAAAAAAAAAAAAGAACCATAGAATATTGAAACTGAAGAATAATGTTACCCAACATAAACTTACCAGTAATTCAATGGGAAGTGTGGGTCTCCTTTTGGCTGATGAGACAGTCAAGTTAAAAAGGATTGTTGTTGTTGTGTGTCTTCAAGTCGTTTCAGACTAAGGGCAACCCTGAGTTTAAAGTTTAGGGCAGGAGCCAGGCAAATGACCTTGGAGGGCTGCATCTGGCCCATGGGTCTTAGTTTGGGGACCGCTACTTTAAGCAGACATGAGATTAGTGTCCTAGGAGTCTTCTACTAGTCACTTCTTGTTCTGTTGAAAATTTCTTGACAGTCGTGAACAAGTAGAAAGGCCTTGATCCAAAAAAATAAAACACTTCTATGTCTGCCCATTTTTCCATTCATCTTCATGTAACATAGAGGGCTTTTTTTAATATTGGTTAGTTTGGTCTGAATTATTGTCTTCTAAAAATCTCTCCAGCATGGCAGAGAGAACCAGCCTGACATAATGGTTTGTGTTGTGCCCTAGGACTGGAACACTCATTTCACTCAGCACCACACCAGAGTCCAGTGAGTCAATAAAAAAGTGTTTATTTAAAAAAGCATATACAAAGGGAAAGGGGGCAAATCCAAAAGAGACAGGATATAAATGCAATACACAAAAGAAATCAGAGTTCAGTAGCAGTTATCCAAAAATGCCAAGTTAAACATCAAAACCAGGGAATCCTAAATTTATATCATTAATTTGAAAGTATATTCATGAACATGAAAACAGGAACCTCTCTCCAAAGATGCATAGGCAAAAATAGGAACATGAAATAGAAATCCTGGCAATACAGGAACCATGAACTTGGAATCATGAACAGGAGACCGAATCCCCATTAACAACACTGTCTCCTCTGAGAGCCCTGGAACCAAACCACTTAATTTAAGCCTGCCAGGCACCCATGACATTATGCCTAACACATCTGGACTTCAAAGTTTTACTGCAAATCCTCTGAGAATATCTAGTTTGCCTGCCTTTCACACCCTGCGTTCTCAGGTCTAATCTACACTCCCTTGAAAACTCCTTGGGTTCTCAAGGCCTTTTCTCAAGGGAATTTGTACTCTCAGTTTTCTCTGTTGCTTGAGAACCAGGTGAGGAATTACAAACATCAGCCTTGTCTGACTGCAATTTTCCCCAAATACTCACAGACTCCTCATTTTGGAACCCACCATCCCCCTCATCCTCTGAACATTCAGAAAAATCTTCTGATCCTTGCCAAACTACAACAGTGTGGGTATTTCACTAGGGACCTTATCACATTGGGATATACTCTGTTTCAGAGACTTTTTGAGCACAATTCTGAACAGATCTTATCACATATTTTACCCCATTCCATCAGTAATCCATTAGAATTTGACTGCAAAACATTGCCGAAATGAAGTAATAACACACAGTATTCTCATCTTATTTACTATGATTGGAAAACCAGTCTGCATTCCATCAGTTAAAATCTCATGGGAATGGTAGTTCAAGATTTCCAGGCTATGCCACTGTGCAATATTAGGATTTTTTTTTAAGTGACATTAAAGTGATGCATTCAAATGGAGTGGGAGGAGCCAGCTTTCCTTGGTGTCATGAGTCAAAGCATAGGATTTTCAAAACGTAAAAATTGGGTGTGATGGGGTCAGTATGCATCCTGTCTGAATACAGTATGCGTCTAATCTTTAAAAATACAGGATGCATGCTAATATAAACATCCCGATTTGGTAAGGTCCTAAGACCCCGGAGACCATAATTTCCAATCCTACTCAACTTTGGCAACCCACTGAGAGACCTTGAGAAAATCACACTCTCTCAATCTCTGAGGATGACAAAGGCAAACACTCTCTGAACAAATCTTGCCAAATAATTTCATTGATAGGGTAGCCATAAGTTAAGAATGACATGAAGGTACACAATAACAAAAATGTATGCTGTGTTTTTCTTTAAGTATAGTCAATAAGATGTCTATATTTTTCTGTATTCTAGTAGGGGCAGGGGACGGGGGAGAGAGGAAATTCTAACATTTACAAATGGATATTTATAGTATGTAAAAGTGTGATATTTATTTATATGAATGTAAAAGTGTGAAGTTTCAGCAAGGTTTCTTTTTCTTAGGAACACTGAACACAGTGGGTTTTCATGCCATCCATCTTTTTAAAAATGAATTTCTCTGCTCCAATTTAAGGAAATATATTCAAGCACAGACCGAAGCCTAATTCATTATTCTGTCACTTTGTGAGTCTAATGGTATAAGAGCAGCTGTTGCTGAGTCTCTGAATACCTGAGATTGAACTCTTCAGAGTAATATGGCGACAGTATCAGGAACCTGCATACACAGTGTACACAATGCAAAATTAATTGGGAAATAGATGGTCTGAAAGTTAAACATACTCCTGTGGCCTGTAAACATTTGTTCTGTGACTAAAATAACAGCACTATGTTAAACTGGAAGGATTTTTGTTTCTAACACCTGAACGAAGCAGATCCATGAATTATCAGTTATTTCGATTTTATAAGCACTACATTTGATGCATCAGAATATGGGACATTGTGTCTATCTTTACAGCATATGAAGTAATTCCACTGCCAAAATTAAGTACATAAAGATACATACAGAGGGAATTTAACAGCTTGAAAGTGTCTAGACCAGGCATGGACAAACTTTCTAACTTGGGGGCTGCATGGTGGGCCGGAGTAAGGTGGGTGAGCTGGAGGGAGGGGTTTCTCCCCAAGCCCCCTCCCTGCACTTTCCTCCCCTTCCCCTTTTCTTTCAGAGGCAGAAAGTGAAGGAAATACGAGAAACGTTTGGATCCCAAAAAGGTTGGCCTTGGTCTAGATGAGATGGTGGGCAGAGAGAAAAAGTGTATTCAAAAGACCACATATTACCTACTCCTGATATAGAATCCTAGAATCCTAGAGCTGGAAGAGACCCTCCAGGGCCATCCAGTCCAACCCCCTGCCATGCAGGAAGGCATAATCAAAGCACTTCCGATAGAGAGGCTCTGTAGAAAAGCTTCCAGAAGAGGAGTCTCCACCACACTCCTATGCTACTCTCCAACAGCTCTTATTCTCAGGAAGTTCTTCCTAATCTTTTTAGTTGAAGATCTTTCCCTGCCATTTGAACCCATTGCTCTCCTGTGCCCTGGTCTTAAGAGCAGCAGAAAGTCAGTTTTCCCCCTTCCTCCTCCTCAATGAGACACCCTTTGAAATTTTGAAACATGGTTCTCATGTTTTATCTCTACCTGCTATTCTCCCAGCGAAACTTCCCCCAGGAGGAAAGAAGGAAGGAAAAAGAGAAGGAAGATGGAAGGAAAGAAGGGTGGAAGAGAATGGAGGGAGGGAAGCAATGGAAGGGAGAAGGAAGGAAGGAAAAACAAAAAGGAAGGAAGGAGGGAGGGAGGAAGGAAGGAAGCAGAAAGAGAGGGAGGGAGGGAAGGAGGGAGGGAAGAGCCCAAGGGGCCGCATTTGGCCCCTGGGCCTGGATTTGCCTACACCTGCTGTAGGTGGAATTTTACTATGATAAATCATTTGGAAATTGTCATGAGTACCTTGCCTCAATAATTTTAATTGGGCTTATTATAAGCATGATTAAGATTTGATCTGAAACAGTGATTTTGACTTTGCCAAAAGACATTCAGGTAAAAATATCAAGAAACCAGGTGGAGGTCTGAGCTGGAGAAAGTTGCTCAGCTCTGCCCCAGAGATAAATCCCCTCTCTCCCATTCCAACCATCAAATTAAATTACTTATAATTTATAAATGTGTTTCTCATAGTATTGGTAGACAGATGTATTCCTCTCCCATGGTGGATAATCTTGTGAATACCTCAACAATGCTCCACTGTGAATTCTAATTCTGGATCAAAACACATTTCCAGACTGGTGACTGCAATTCCTATCTCCCCCCTCAACCTCAGCAGAACTATATAACACATGAACATTTATCAGGCAAAACATTTTTCATCTCTGTACCTATATACTTCAAAAAGTTTCAATTGCTGAACATCTACATCTCATGTAGTTGACAGAGACAGAGCTATGACAAAATGGGAGTATATATCAATAAAGAATGTCATCCATTATGTCTGTACCCCTTGCAGTTCACATATTATTTAGGGTAAAACTGGAGAAAAATGTTCACTTATGCAGTTCATGGGTAGGAAACACAGCATATACTGATTTGGCTTATCATTATATAGTTAAATCAGTTTAATTCTGTGGCATCACCAGGAGGCGTATTCAGAGTAAATCTCTCTTTCTCTCTTCATTGTGATATAGCATTGCCACATTTGCCAGGATTGCACAGAAAAAAAAGATCATTTTTAAAAAGGCATTAAAGCTGTCCATCAGTCAGAGAAAGAGCTGCAACAAAAAAGGAACAAAACATGAAAGCTTTAAACTCTTAACATTTTCATGGAGAAAACATGCACATTTCTGTTTTGTAAAAGGTGCAGAATCCCAGCTGGAAATAAGTTGTCAATTGTGCTGACCATCACACACATTCATTTATCTCCACAAGTGTCTAGTAATTATTAGTCATCATCAGTTCAAGAGTAAGGAACAGAGAAGTCACTATATCTATTGAACAAAAAAAATATGACACCCAATCCACCTAGTCAGCAAAGCTGTGAGTCAGGGTTGTAGCAGAGCTTTGGGTTACTGTTGGGCCTGCAACACTAGTGATTCTTCTTTCTGGGATTCCCCTGTGACCTGGAAAGATGAATAGTAGATATGTGAATGAAATGAAATTGAAGCAACTGGTTGCTCACATTGGCTGACAGGCCACCTCCTACGTAGGAATTGGTTTTCACTCCCGTTCAATAACCTGGTATGAAGCCAGGCATCAGAGCAAGCTACTCTCAGTTCACTCCAAACACCATCCCAAGACTGGGTAACCAGTGTTCACCAAGCATTGGTTGAATGGATCCCAACTTGGCACTTAGGATGTGTGGCCTGGAGTGATAGAACGATAGAGCTGAAAGAGACAATAAGGGCCATCCTGTCCAACTTCTTGCCATGCATGAACACAGAATCGAAGCACCAACTTGCACAGCAGAGGGCAGATTCTTTCTATATCCCCTGGTGGCTAGGAAACCACAGATGGGAGCAGCCCAGTGGGGCCCTCTTTTGCCATCGCTAGAGGATCTGGCACTGGGCCACATCTGCAGGTTCATCAATCAACAAACAACCTTACAGCTATAACCACATGAAGTTATGGTCTCCATATCACTGTGTGTATATGATTCTTGGGATTTAGTATGTGGAACACACGTCACATCTGAATAGACAACATACATTGTTCTGTGTCAGAAGGAACTATGAATGGTAATAAAATCTCATACAATAGAGAGATGGCAATATAATAGAATTCTGTGATATTCCACAATGCATTGCTGCCAATATGCAGCCATCCTTTCGTGCAATAAGCCTGTATATACAGAAATCCTCTTCAAGCATATGGAGATTCTGCAGCAACAGGGCTGAGGTGGTTGGCAACCATCATTGGTCTCTGTGCTCCTGGCATTAACTGTATCAAACTGCTGGTGCAAAACACATAATAAAATAACGGTGTGAAACTAATTTAATTGGTACTACCTGAATGCTTCTGCCATTTTACTGCAATTCCTTATCATAAACTAAAAGCTGGATAGAATGCCTTTTACTTCAAAGCTTAGGAATGAACAGAGACCCAAAAAGAGATCCTTTCCCGCTTTGATTTTGCCTTGTAAGAAAGCAGGTGGGCTGGCAAGAAATCAAAAGGAGGTGATTATACAGCTTACCTAGAGGGCTCTATGCAATAAGAAAATGAGACTGAGAACCTTTGCTTTTGTCCAAAAGATGAAAGTTGGAAACCTTTTACTAGTCAGGGGCCAAACTGCCATTTCAAACATTTTTGTGCATTTGGTTTACTCCATTTATAAAAGATATTCATTTCCAGAGAGAGCACAATAAAGCCCAGCTAGTGTTCGGATTTATTTAGGAGAAAAGGTGAAGGAGAATGGCGGTATTTGCACTAAAGCCACATACAATGAAATGCTTTAATAGGAAGACTTTTAAAAGATGGGGTGATGTAATCTAATAATATAGGCTGTTTTCACTGGAACACATTTGATTTAAAGTGCAGCAGGGTTAGTTGAATTTATTCAGTCTGCCTTGCCTTTTTATAAAAGCGAGAGGGAGCAATAAAGGCCATCCGTGCATTGCTGAAGGAATCATTTGCTCGAGAAGAATTGGACAGTATGAACTTGTCAGAAAAGTATTCAAAAGAACCAGAAAAGGGGTAATACTACTAGGACATTATTGCTAGTGTTTATTTTTAAAGCCTATGTTAAAACCATTACATTGTGCTTTTAATTTTGACACAAAGCTTGTACTGCAATATAACAGGGCACTTCTTGGGGAGGGGGGTGGAAAGGCAAGAGAGAAACTGCCAAAACTGAAGCCCTTCTGGCTCATATTGGCAGGATGTAAATTAGAAAGATAATTGGAGGAAAAATAAATACAACCGCTCCAGGCCTGGCATACTTCCCCATTCCAACTGGTTCAGTGGATACATCATTAAAATGGAAAGGCTTTGGACCAGAAGTTTAGAAGTGTTACTTATCCCACCTAAGGCACATTCTTGGAATAGCCCTTTTTGTCATTTTCACTCTTGGATGAAGATGGTTCCAGTGGTATATCTTTTTTCTTTAAGAATAGTCTTGTTTCCTTATCCTATGAAATGGATATCCACAAAACCTCTGATCTCCAGGACACATTTCAACCCGTGCAGTTCTCTGATGAACCATGGGAGTCTGTGTTGATTTCCTCATGGTTTCATGCCCCAAATATTTTATGCACATACAAATTTTCCTACATAAATATGTGATTGGAAGATCCCCATTCTAGCTGTGATCTGCTTAAAAAGAACAAGAAGCAGCAAAATCCTATATGATCATTTATGTAACATTACTTTAAGCATATTTAGCTAAGTAGCACAGACACTAAGAAACCCAGTAACTCTATTACAAAGATATGTAATGCGACATCAGGAAGAGTAATTGATGTGCATTAGTTCGTGAGAGGCCAGTGCAATAAATGAAAAAAGTTTCAATACTCATTACTAAATTAGGGCAATGAATCATTTCTAAAGTGTTTCCAAAATAACGTTAGGGGGATGTATCATAACTATGATGATATAAAGAATTTTTCATTACTTTTTCATTGAGTAATTGTACAGGGGAGGAGCCTCCAGGGATCCTTTCTCCCTCACTTTTAGAACTATCGGGATAAAACTTGCTACAATGGTAGAACACATTTACCACTGTTACCCCCTCCAAGTTTCAGAACGCTTCACACACCCACTGACTTTTGAGAATTTTTTAAAAAAGGTTTTATGAACATTTTTTTTAAAAAAAACTACAAGAGCTATCTCCTTGAATTTCTGTTTTCTATTTCTATTATCATTGCCACCAAATTTCAGAAAGATTTGCACCTCCACTGATTTTTAGGGAATTTTAACCAACCTAAACTTAACAGTATCATTTTACTGGAAGACCCCAGGGGTACTCATCCAGCCTTTGAAATAATAATGATGATGCTAATAATAATAATAATAATAATAATAATAATAATAATAATAGGAAACCTACAAGGTAAACTTCGATGTTACTGCCTCTCAACTTTGCCTGACTCATAGGGTTAATTCAACTCCCAACAATCCAATTTTATCTCAGAATCTCTTTAGAGAATGAACATGGGTTTTCCCCCATCAAAACTTTCAGGGAGGAGGAGGCAGCACAAGAAGGTAAGCAGAATTCTGGGAAGTGTAGTTTGTGCCAGAGCGGCTCCTTCCTTGCCCAGGCATCCAGCCAGACATCCCCCTTCTGCACGTCCTGGGCTTCCCTTACTGCCCCCTTTGGGAAAAGATCAGGACTTCTCCCTCCACTTTGGCCTCACCATCCTCCTCAGGGTCCTTTGAAGGAACCAAACCCAGCCCTTTTGGGGGGAAAAGTAGCACCCACGACAAAGATCTGGAGCCATTTATGAGACTTACAGAACTCTTTCGAAAGTCATAGGTCCGTGTTTTGAATCTTCTGTTTTTTGTGTGGGCGCCCCTCACGTTTCTAAATATTGCTTCATATGTATGCATCTTATGAAATAGAGACAACAAATAAGTTATAAACCAAGTTTTGCATAGCCCTAGTTCCTGATGCTCACTGGGACCAATGTGATGCAGAACAAAGGCTACATCGGTACTGTGGTATATACTGAGGATCTTTCATTTTACAAGACCTTTAACCTTTACAGCCAAAGAATTATGGTGCCTCACCAATACAACTCACATGATACCATAGCAGTTACCCATGGCAATAAAAGTGGTGTCAAACTGCATTAATTCTGTTGTGCAGATGAATCCTAAGTCTATTTATGAAGATGCAATACATGACAGGATTCCAATCAACTGTTTTACGCATGGCATTTCCTATTAGATTCCTTCAATGAAATGAGATGTAACATTTGAGAAACTTTCCCCTACCGGGCTACCAAGTTAAAGTCAGAGTGACATCTCAGAGAATAGAGCTTTCAAAAATATTGATTTTTTTCAGAAGAAAAGCAGTAAGAAGTATTTGGAACTTGTCGGTAAAGAAAAATAACGTTAGCATTACATGGTTTGACATGGAACATTTGATTATGTCTCTTTTGTTGCACGCAAGTTGAGGTATTTCTAGTATAAGGAGGCCAAGTGGTAATAAAACTCTATTTGAGATGTTTTTCTTTTGTCGTAGGGCATTTTAACCCTGAAGATAATTTAGTGTGATCTATTCAGTCCACTTTTTAAAAATACATTTAAAACCCAACCCTCCATTCTATAACTGTTTTAAAAATATAGAGAGATGTCCTTCAGGGAAAGAATAATACATATTTTCCCCAAACTGCTAACCTTTTCAAGTTTTTCACCCTTTTTTCCCTTTTCAATGCAGAGCTAAAGTTGTTGGCAGGTAAAGAATTGCCAGGGGGTGAACTGACATTATAAATGTCAGAGGTCAGTTCAGGTAAGGGAGGAGAAAAAAGTATGCTGGGGAAAAAATGAAGGTTACACTTTATAGGGAAACTTTCCAATTATATCTTTGTTAAAAACAACAGTCCGGTTTCTGGTCTGCTTATAGTTTCAGGACTAGAAATAGCAAAGGAAATAAGGAAAGGTTATACATGTGGGCCAAAATGCATTATTCCTTGCCTGAAGGGAAAACAACCATCTTTTGAAAATACATCTTTACAATTCAAACTTTAAAGGGACAGGTTGCGTCTTATGAATTATATCTCTTTGTATCTCTTCATCCTCTGAGAAAAACAAAAAAAGGGGGAAGCCGTAGGCTTTAGTCGCAAGCTAGGCAGTGTCATAAGATGACATTCATTAAACAAGTTCTCTTTGAAACAATGGTTGTTGCAAATTCTTCCAAAGAAGCAGCACAGAAATAGAATCACAGAGCTTTAGGGGGAGTACTATACAGAAGAAGATGTGACATTTTAGCATGTATTGTAATCTCGAAGTTGTAGGTACTTATTTTGGGATGGGGGCATTTTTAAAGATTACACTCACCTTTATCTCATACAAAGGAACACTTAAGCAATTATGATTCAGCACTTTCATCCCACACCCTTTTTCCTTAGCTACAACTTGTACTATCCCTTTCCCCTCTTCTTGTTTAAAGTTGCCCATGTTTTTACAACAGTCGGCACTATAAGTTATTGGGCACTGTTTTGAGTCAAATCGTTGTTTATATAATACTGGAGCCCCCAATGGTGCAGTGGATTAAATCACTGAGCTGCTGAACTTGCTGACTGGAAGGTCAGCAATTCAAATCCGGGAAGCGGGGTGAGCTCCCATTGTTAGCCCCAGCTTCTGCCAACCTAGCAGTTTAAAAACATGCAAATGTAAGTAGATCAATAGATACCTCTCCGGCAGAAAAGTAACGGCACTCCATGCAGTCATGCCGGCCACATGACCTTGGAGGTGTCTACAGACAACGCCGGCTCATCAGCTTAGAACTGGAGATGAGCACCAACATCCAGCCAGACACAATTGGACTTAATGTAAGGGAAAACCTTTACCTTTACTATACTACTGGTTTATCTTGTATTGTATTCTGTGTTTATTTTCTTTTATGTATTGTTTCAGGCATGTTGTGCCATGTGTAAGCTGCCCCAAGTCCCTTCGGGGAGATGGAGGCAGGGTACAAAAATAAAGTTATATTATTATTATTATTATTGTTGTTGTTGTTGTTGTTTTAGAATGATACATCAGAATTCTTATCAAAATCAGAAATCAACATTTCTTACCAAATGTATGTCTAAGTTTGTACCCCATACCCTTTATTTTTTATGCTACCTGCCCAAAATAAGAAAAACTAAGCAACTTAGGCCCTATCTTTGGGGCTCTCTCCCTAAGGAGATCAAAACATTCCCCTCCTTGTTCTCCTTCAAAAAAAAAAACAATTAAATACCCCTTTTATGTTCACAAGCATACAGAGAGGAGAACATATAAAATATCTGGCACAAACAAAACAGAATGGAATATGGAAATGGCTTATTACTCTGGATTTTAAATTGTAATGTTTAATTCTTATTGGTCTCAATTTTTAAGTTTTGCTTTTAAATGCTTACCTATCAAAACTTGAATTTTTAGTTGTGTGATGCCTAATTGGTTGTAATGTTACACTATTGTCTGATGTTAATGTCTAATAACGTTGTTATTTGATTTATGGTTTGTTTATTTGCTTTTTGGTTGCACTTTACAGCATTGAATGTTTGCCACTGTATGTTGTAAACCACCCTGAATTCCCATTGGGGAGATAGGGTGGGATAGAAATAAGGATTTAGTATTACACTATCTATTATTATTATTATTATTATTATTATTATTATTTAATATATAAAGTTATATAGTATAATCCAGTTTCTGAATCCAGATTATATACTTTGAACTGGATTATATAATCATATAATGCAGTTCAAATCAGTTAATCTGAATTCAGAAACCAGATTACATAGCAGATCCGGTCTTAGTTTTATATCCACAGGTGGGCAAAATGCATTTCAGAATAAAATTACAGTAGCATTTAAGTAAAAATTCTCCTTTTATCCTAGTTGCTTCGAATGAGTTCCACAATATTGTTCATTATGACAAGGAACAAAGGTTTTCTTTGGCAAGGAATACTCAGATGTGGTTTTGCCAATGTCTTCCTTTGAAATAAAGCCTACAGCACCTGGTATTAATTGGTGGTCTTCCATCCAAGTACTAACCAGGTTTGGCCCTTACCCTTCCAAGATCAGATGGGATCAGTTACCTTTAGGGAATTCAGGACTACTCATCTCTTATTCATTTTCATCTGACAGCAACTGCAGGCATGTGTGTGAACTATACTTAGGTCACTGAAGCTAGCACTATGCTCCAGCACATAAGCCTCTGGTGGCTTTGAATTGTGTAGAAAAGACAGTTTTTCTGTTGCAGAAAATACCCTAAAGATTCTTAATTTATTTTCTGAGTTTCAAATGAGTTTCTGATGCTCATCATTACTCTATATCAGTTTTTCTCAACCTTCTTAATGCCAAAACCCATTAATATAGTTCATCATGTTGTGGTGACCCCTGACCATAACATTCTTTTCATTACTACTTCATAAGTCAATTTTGCTACTGTATGAATCATAATGTAAATATCTGATATGCAGGATGTATTTTCATTCACTGGACTAAATTTGGCACAAATATCTGATACGCCCAAATTTGAATACTTGTTGGGAGGGGGAGGGGTTGGCTTTTGGCTTTTGGGAGTTGTAGTTGCTGAAATTTATAGTTTACCTACAATCAGAGAGCATTGTGAACTCCACCAATGATGGAATTGAATCAAACAGCACACGGTACTCCCATGACCAACAGAAAATACGGGGAGGGTTTGGTGGGCATTGACCTTGAGTTTTCGAGTTGTAGTTCACCTACAGCCAGAGAGCACTGTGGACACAAATAATGATGGATCTGGATCAAACTTGGTATGAATACTCACTATGCGCAAATGTGAACACTGGTAAAGTTTGGGGAAAATAGACCTTGACATTTGGGAGTTTTGGTTGCTGGGATTTAAAAGTTCACCTACAATCAAAGAACATTCTGAATCCCACCATCAAGAGAATTGGGCCAAACTTCCCACACAGAACTCCAATGACCAACAGAAAATACTGTGTTTTCTGATGGTCTTTGATTACCCCTATGACATCCCCTTGCGACCCTCGGGGTGAGAAACACTGTTCTATATTACCAAATTTTGAAATTATTTCTCTGTATTCCTCTTGCCACACCCTGATTTCCTTGTGCTCCCCACTTTACTTGGATCATTTTTACTAAGGGAATGTATGTCAACATGTGTGTTTACATGTATAATCAGCCAGGGTTGCACAGGTTCGGGGAACATATTGAAAGATTTCTATAGGATTACAAACATGCACTATTATTACATGTCACACCTGACATGTAGACGAGCAATGATCATGGATAAGGATGTAATATTGCAATTCAATTTAAAAATAATTGACATAGGATGTTCTGTATTCCATACCTTTCTCCATTTTAAGGGCAAAAATAATAAAATAACATCTTCCTTGTAACTTGACTGCCATCTAGTGATACAATAAGAAAAAAATGTCTTTCTTTTTAAGATCAGTATCTTTATGACACACCTGTCCAACTATGGGAATGACCAGCTGGGTTTGTACACCTTTGTCAATCTGGCCAATTTTGTTCAGAGCTGGACTAACTTGAAGCTGCAGACACTTCCTCCAGTACAACTGGCTCATAAGTACTTTGAGCTCTTCCCTGAGCAGAAGGATCCTCTTTGGCAGGTAAGAACACAAAAAGGAGCACTCTCCTGTTTTATATGATGGAGATGATTTACTTGAACTGTTAGTCTACATTGTATAAATTATATTGCAGCTTCCTTGTTATAGATGAACTGGGTATTGTTGGTTTTTTCCCCACTTTAAACGACCTATTATTAAACCGCATCTAACTAAGTATAACTTCTGGCTGCTGGCTTCATATCAGAAAGCCAACTGCACAGTTTCTTCACTTTTCTATCACTTTGCCTTTTACTAAATAATATCAGGGGATGTCATACAAAATATGAATAATAAAAGCAGATGTTATTACTAATTATGCCCATATGTGAGTGGGGAGAAATCTTGCCCCTGAAGGGACTTTGACAAGTGGAGGCCTTTGCTAATAGAAGAGAATGAGAGATAATTTTCCCCATAGAAAGGATAGGGGAAGTTCAGACCACAATTTGCACGTAGCCCCAAAGCCTTTCAGAAGACCCAAACACCACCCATATTTTAAATTCTAGTAAATGAGCCCCCGGTGGCTCAGCAGATTACGCACCAACTGTAGTCAATCTTGTCAGTCAAAAGGCTGCCAGTTCAAAGCTGGGTCAAAGTGAGCTCTGACCTTCGCCCAACTTCCACCTACTTAGGGATACAGAAACAAAAAAAATGTGATTAGGTAAATATGTACTGCTTATAAAAAAGCGGGGGAGGTATTCTGAGGCACCCAGAAGGAATGAAAGAAGTTATGAACTAGCTCTTTGGGAGGGAGATGGAGCGACAGCACCCGCCTGTGCCCAGGACCAAGCACAACACCTCCAAAGATGCCAAAAGATGGTGAAAGCCAATATATCTAATCTATGTATAATTTTCTGTCTAGTTGTGTTTAAAAACAGTATTGAATATTTGCTGCATATGTATGTTCTGTGATCCGCCCGGGATATAAATACTGTAAATAAATAAAATAAATAATTAATAAATCAACCGCTGAGCTGCTGAACTTGCTGACTGGAAGATCTGCAGTTCAAATCCAGGAAGCGGGTTGAATTCCTGTTGTTAGCCCCAGCTTCTGCCAACCTAGCAGTTTGAAAACATGCAAATATGAGTAGATCAATAGGTACTGCTCTGGCGGGAAGGTAACAGTGCTCCATGCAGTCATCCCCACCACAATGCCTTGGAGGCGTCTACAGACACCGCCACCTCTTTTGCTTAGAACTGGAGATGAGCACCACCCCCCAGAGTCGGACATTACTAGACTTATGGGAAACCTTTACCTTTAGCTTTAAAAAATGATCCAAATCATTTTACAAACATAACAGGTTAATTTACCCACTTCCCAAAGGCCCCACCACCCCAGAAACATCTTTTAATGGGCACAAATCAATTTAAAATACTAGGAAATGATGATAGAAGTGATATTGTATGACATCCATATGAAACCGGCATGAAACACAGGTTTTAAAACAGCTCTTTGTATAATTGCCCAGTCTTGCACCCTGTTTTATGAGTTTGGGAGGACAAATTGTGATAAATTACCACCTTTTATGGCAAGAATATCCTCTAGATCAAATGCCCTTCTACACATGAAGGACACATCTGGATTTAGCTTAGAAAACTGTGTATCATTCGAAACACGTAGGAATTTAACAGATGAAATAAAAGGAAATGGTTCCTTTTAAACTATAAGCTGCTTTCAGTGCCTACTGTGTTTAAGGGACAATGATAACGATTTTCTTCCAATGAAACCAAAATGAGGTATGTGAATACCAAAGCAACTGACCTATCTTAGGTACTACTTATACATTTGAATACTTGACCTTCCAAAATAATGTAACTTTCTGTGTAAAATAGATTGAGCCACTTTACTGAGTTTTCAATAATAAGACTGCAGTCTTAGCCTCGTATAACTCAATTGTACTTACTCATCAAGTTAAAATACAAAGGATTCAAATTATCCCAATTACTCTGTACAAATCGTGTAGCTTTACAATGGTCAGATAAAACATATATTTAGCTTAATTTAATTGTTAAACCCAACTAGAGTAGGTCCATTAAATAAAGGGAACTTATAAAAGTGTTGATTTACCAAGTTCACATTCGTTCAGTGGGTCTATTGTAGTGGGGATGAACAATTGGATTCAGCCCTCAGCTTACTGCAGTCTTCCAGATGACCTTGAACTGCAGCTCCCAGTATTTTTTACCCACGAGCTCTGCCGATTTGTACACTATACATCTGGTTTATAAAAGAAGTAGCATGCAGTCAACATCTGGAACACTGAATTTGCTCATCTTGTTTATAAAAAAATGTAAAAGGGTTCCAAATATCAATGCTTACTCTGTATATAGTATTCAAAATTAGTGTGATGACTTATTTTCCTTTATAAAAGTTAGGGTTTCTTTCTTTCCAATGCTTAGAAATAAATTGGCCAATACAAAATAAGCAAAATTATATTGGACTACTTTCTCCTTCACTTAGAATCCCTGTGATGACAAGCGGCACAGAGATATCTGGTCTAAAGAAAAAACCTGTGATCGTTTACCAAAATTCCTGGTAATTGGACCTCAAAAAACTGGTGAGAACTTCTGGTATTACATCTATATACTCAACATTGCTGATATATTTTAAGTTACAGGGGGAAATATGTGGTTCCCCAGATGATGTTGAATTAGCATCTCCCAACATTTCTCATCAATAGCTATTCTAACCAGGGGTAGTTCTACATGGACACAATATCCCTGGGCTGATCCTTAGCATCAGAATTTGGATTGGCTGCAGGATGAACCTTACCGCCAGTCCCAGGCCAATCTGGAAGTGAAAAGAAGTCATTACCACCAGCCTCTGGGAAAATGTGGAGACAGGAAGGAGTCCTGACCACCCCCCTGGTTCTCATCATAGCAAAATGGCTAGTGGCTATCGCTCATCACCTGGACTCATGTTGTACAGGTGCCAGAGAAACTTGGGAGGAGGGAGGGAGAAAAAGAAGAATCACTTCTGCTCTCCCTGCCCAATTATTCTTGAAAGTTGTTGCAGACACTCCAGGCAACGAGTGTTGGCCACCAGCCATTTTGTGCCCAGTGGCCATCGCTGCAATGAGAACAGGAGGGGAATGGTAAATGCCATCCTGTATCACGTGAGGAACACAGGATGGCCATGAAAACAGTTGCAGTCAGTTCTGTCTCACAACCATCCCAACTGTTTACATGGACCCAAAGTCAGTTTGTTCCAGGTTCTTGTGGGAACTCCAATGCTATCTGCAACTTTTATTAACATTGTTTAAGGCCACATTAAGTGGCCTTGGTCTGCTGTAATCCAAATCAGTTGTATGCATCATGTAGCCACCACAGAGCTGATCCTACCCTCCTGAGAGTGGCAGTGTAAAGGGCAATGTGATTCTTAGACCTGTGAATGTACCAAATAGAAAATGCTATCCCATATTATGTTTTTCCCCTACTAGATGTCTTTCTGATCTATCATAACCATTCAGCTAACCATTTGTCGGGGGTGCTTTGATTGTATTTGACAGGGGTGGATCTAGATGATGATTTCCAACTCTATTATTCTATGATTCTATATATGCTGCCTTTTTAGCACCAAATGTTTGCTTTTTTTAACAATGGCTCACATACAGCAGTGGTTCTCAACCTGTGGGTCCCCAGATGTTTTGGCCTTCAACTCCCAGCAGTCCTAACAACTGGTAAACTGGCTGGGATTTCTGGGAGTTATAGGCCAAAACACCTGGGGGACCCACAGGTTGAGAACCACTGATGTACAGAGGACAGAGGGCAGATGTTTTCAGCTATTGCAGATTGGCTTTAGTTTTTTAAAAATCAGCTTATCTTTGATCCAAGAAATCTTACTAAATACAAGCTTTTTTCCAGTTCATCAAATAAAGCTTTGTAAACATTTCATATATTTTTCAGTTATTTCGTGGCAAAAATAGGTATAATGTTCACTAGAGACTATGAGAAAAACAGCTGCTTTGTTTTACATGAAATCAAGACCAGCTGGCCGAATGTGTGTCTTGTCTCAGTTATTCAATTTCTTAATTCTCTTTGCAGGCACAACAGCTTTGTATTTGTTCCTGATTATGCATCCTTCCATCATTAGTAACTCCCCCAGCCCCAAAACCTTTGAGGAGGTACAGTTCTTTAATAGAAATAACTACCACAGGGGGATTGATTGGTAAGATGGGTTACTAGTATAAACCTAACATTTCTATACTGTGCGCAATATAAAAATGGCATTACCATATCTAATGTGAGTGTGTATGTGCAGAATAAAATGGACTTTACTAAAAATTAAATGTGTGCAAATAACCTCAGCTAGTATCAATACAATAAATACCTGTCTGTGATTTCTTGTTTTGTTTCTCCTTTGTTTTTAGAAAACACATCCATATCAATTATACACTTAGGACTGTTTGAGCTCTTAGAATATTGATTAGATTTCAGTTCAGGGTATTCAGCTGTGCGCTAACAGGCAATCGGATATTGTATAGGCACTTAAAAGTTTAAGCCTAACTAAAACAAAGTGTATCACCGCTGGAGGCAGAGCTCCCCTCCTTTTGCCCCCTTCCAGGGCCATCTGACATTAAAAGCCATGGTTCCACATCTTCATATCTCATTTTTCTCCACCTGATACTTCACGCAAGGACTCAGTTGTATTCTTACTTCCATGGAGAAAGTGAAAGAGGCAAGAAGCTCTGGGTCAGCTTTTGCAGGTGCCAGATGAGTCCTGGGATTGGGACTCAGATATTGCCTACAGACTCTGTAAGGTTTTGCTCGTCTTCACTCTTGCCCACAGGGGGAAAGAAAGAAAGAACATTAAGATGGCACTTGCAGGATTCTCCTGCCCCCAGACTTTTAATAGTAGTTTGTAAACTTGACTGGAAGGGGTTTTGATGTATTATGTAGATGAATCACAAATTATCTGCAGTTTGAAACAGAAGGAGATATCAGAATATGACTTATGTGATACCTGGAATCACACACACCCAGAATTGTTCCTAGAAGTTGGATGGAGAAAATAAATGAAACAACTACAAACCAATTGGCTTGAATTTGCTTCTGTAGCTATCCATGTAAGGCTGGGGAGGAAGGAGGCAACATCTCCCCCCACTCCCCCACCATGAAAATTATTACTTTAACAAAATTCTGGGACTACCATTTAATGTTTTGAATAGATAACTCCCTCCACACACACACAAGTTTAACATATTAAAAACAATTTTTCAAAATCAGAAGTAGACATTTCCCCACCATCATTTTATCTAAAGAAGTCTATGCACCCTGCTTTAAGGAGTATTCAGTCCACACCCACTTTTGCAAACAGGCATTAAGATTTAGGTTTGGTGAAAAAAATACTCGAGATTCAGTGACTTTAGGTGCAAGTGGGGATGTTTGCCTTCCCTAAGAAGAGAAATATCTATGTATATTCCAATGTTCCTTTCCCACTTTGCATTTTCACTCCAAATTTCAGATGACAGGAGGTATCACAATTTCGTCTTTGAACATCTCAAAGAACCCGTTTGTCCATTTTAATCAATATTGTATTCTTAAACAGCTCTTGGGAAAACAGACTTTGGGCAGTTCCAGACAGAGGAAAAGTCCAGATCAGGGTGGATTGTAGTCCGCACACCATCCCAAAAGCCCACACTTTCTGTGGGTGTTGTCTACATGTCCTCCCAGTACCTACTGGGAGAACAGGAAGACAATCCCCATGCCCTCCCCAAACCTCTTTAATAACCCTTTTAAAAAGAAAATAACTTACGGGGCCAGCATTTCTCTGCTGCCAGCCCTCTCCTGGTGCTTAGGAATGATGTGCCAGGAGAAGGGGGAGGAGGAAAATTGCTCTTGCCCCCTCCCCTTCTCCTGGCGAGTCATTCCTAAGCACCAGGAGAGGGCCGGCAGCAGGGAAATACTGACCCCATAAGTTTTCTTTTGTAAAGGGTGTTTTTTTTTTGGGGGGGGGAGTTGGGGGGGTTGGTGCCCTCATGGTTTTCTGGGCTAATTTAGCCCAGAAAAATGTGAGACTACTGTCTGGACTGCTCCCCCAGGAAATAGTGAGTTTGACCCATGCCTTTCAAGAAGGCACACATTGAATCTACTATCAAATTAATTTGGAGCAAAGCAGAGTTTTCCTGCTTTGTCCTAAATTAATTTGTTTTTGCTAGGGGTGTCATTTGGACGTCCCCCACCCACAAAAATCTGGGAGCTTGCATACTTTCCATGCTGTGTGGACCTGCCCCTTGTGAAGTATCAACATTCACAGCAGACTTGGGTTTTTTTCCTTTTGTCACAGTAGTTTGAAAGAAATAAATCTATTATTCTTTGACAAAAATATGATTGAATGGTTGTCCAGTTCCTGCAAATTTAATCGTAGGAAGATTACATCAACAAAATCTCCAATTCCATACCTTCCATAAAAAATGTCATTTTGATAAGTACTTGTAAGCATCTCTCCTTGGATTTAGCAAATATGATTTAGCTGACAAAGTGCAAAGATTAGACTGACAATAGTATCTACGACTGTTATTTTTTTCTAGCAAATATATTTGCTAGAAAATATATCTGAGTGTGGTTTTTAAGACTTCTAAACTGTTCTTCTAAACTGTTCTAAGAAGTATATTCTTTTTGTAGGTACATGGACTTTTTCCCTATGCCATCCAATGTCACAACAGACTTTCTATTTGAGAAGAGTGCCAACTATTTCCATTCTGAAGAAGCCCCTAAAAGAGCAGCTTCTTTGATTCCCAAAGCAAAGATTATCACTATTCTCATTGATCCATCAGATCGAGCATACTCTTGGTATCAGGTGGGAAATTTAAGAATTAATATAGGTAGTATATTAAAATATAGCAAATGATTGCAGGTTATTTAAATGTTTAAATATGTTTACATACTTTCTTGCCAACTTTGCACTAAAGCTGTGAACAAAACTGTATATTCAGCCTCCAAACATAGCTCATCAGCTTTGCCAATTTATTGGAGATGCCTTGTGAGTCTCATTCAAAAAACAGGTATAGGTTCACCTCTCTGAAATAAGGCAGCATCTCAGCAAGACAGTTCATCAAATATATTGGACCTAAACACAGTAAAAAAATTAACATTTATTTCTACATAGTTTTATATAGTTCTTTCCATTTTTTACACCAAAGTTTCTTAACCATGTTCATGGAGTCCATTCATACTATATAATGGTAGCACTGCATTCCACTGTAATTGTCATGATAACATCCCTGTGGAATCCTGGGTTATGTAGTTTGGTGAAGCATTAGAGTTGCCTGGCTACCTCTCCTAAATACCCCATACTAAATTAAAAGTACCAGGCACTGCACCATGGCATTAAAGAGAAATTTTAGCACTATTGTTGTGTAGTGTGAATGAGGACCCTGTGGTGGTTAACAGCTTGGGAATATTTATTCAATTCATGTATTTCATTTTACTTGGATTTTTTCTTGTTTATATGAAATATCAGGAAAAATAACATTTAAATGTAATTTTTATTAAATGGAATTAATCTTTTATAAGTTTATATGCATATGTATTTCTGTTGAGAGTGTCCATCCGTCTTCTAAAAGGATCTATGATTCAAAAAGGTTAAGAACTACTATCCTTTTGTGTACAGCCCATTAGCCTTTTATTCAAAGCAAGCTATGTGGTGTCTTTATTGGAATTTATCATACACTTTTAAAAATACATATGCTTAATCAGACTAATCTACATAAATTAAGAGTCTAGAATTTTTACACATAATTAGTCTGGGCATTATACAAGCAAGCAGCTTAGAAATAAAGGAGGCATTCCTATAGACTGAACGTCTCCTTACAAGTCCGCTATCATGACAAAGAAGAATCCTTTTAATATTCTGTGTGGCCACTCTGCTTTACAATGACTGTTCTTTCTACAATATTACCTTTACAGCATCAGCGATCACACAAAGACCCAACTGCTCTAAAATTCACCTTCTATCAGGTGATCACTGCTGGCCACCATTCTTCACCTGACCTTAAGGCTCTGCAGAAGAAATGCCTGGTACCTGGATGGTATGCCACCCATATAGAAAGATGGCTCACTTACTTCCCAGCTTATCAGGTAAACAACAGTATTTTTAAATAACTATCCCATATCTCGTTGGATGTTTTCTCAAATAATATTTTAATTAGATATTGTCCAATTGGTTAAAGAGAAAAAGGAATATATAAACAAAAAGAAAAAAACCATTTTTAAAATAATAGAAATGAATAAAAGAGCAGGAAAAAAGAATTAACATTCAACTTCCAACTAAAGTTTGTTATACATCTTATTATAGAAAATAATATTCAACTGAAACTGAACCCATAATTGTTTTACTAAAATTAAAAAATGAACAAATTGAGAAGAAACAAAAAGTATTAGTATAAAAAATATATAGTGTTTATAGCTGAACAAATTAATTTTCAGCCTTTTCTGCATCAAGCTATGTATCTGGCTCCAAAATTTCTTGGACTTCCCACAAGTGAGAAAATGTTACAACCTGCTCACTTTTCCCATTTTGGCTAAGTTTTTGGGAATTTAATTCCTATGATACATCATTTTATAGAAATTTCCTTTAAGATCATAACATAATGTAAATCTAACTCTCTTTGACCACATTTTTCACATTGTGCCATATATTATTTCAGAAATTCAGAGACCACTTTAACATGCACTTGTTAACATGTTCCTCTTCCAATTCAATTTTTAACAAAGTTTTATCTCTTGTCAATCAAATATTCATCGTCTGCACATAACTGCATCTCAAATTCAGATTTATTCTTTTCAAAACCATACATTTTTAATATTTTTTTTATTTTTTCAAATATTTGTCTATATCTTTTTGAATATTTTCTTGTTTCATTTGCCAAGTTGATAAAAGGTCTACAAACCAACTGCTTTTGGGAATGAATGTGGGAGTTATATGGGAGTTATATGTAGTCTGGAGAAGGGAAGATGGAGAGGTGATATAATAGCTATCTTGAAATATCTGAAGGGCTATTATAGATGATGGAATGACCTTGAGTTCTGCTGCTTCAGCAGATAGGATCCAAACCAATGGATAACAAATTTGGAAAGAGGAGATTTTGACTAGCTAGGATTTCCCTGATTGTGAAGAAACAGTTCATGAAGATAGTTGTCTGTTCCTTGTGGACAAGATTAAGAAAGCCACCAATTGATTCAAAGCCTTGAAGTATTTGTTTGATTTATTGAAGATCTAAGCAATATTAAAGAACTTGGTTAAACTTTTCAAGTTTCTAAAGACTTTGTTTAGGGAAATCCAAAGGGCCTCTAATCCGAGGCACCCCCGGCGTCCCGTTGGGCATACAGAGAACACGTCCTGTCTACAGACTCTTTCACAGGCCCAGCACAACTATGAAGGGCAAAATTTTGCACTTAAGGAATGTGTATTTGACAATAGTGTTTATTATTTGAATAATTGTCTGGATATCACAAATAGTAGGGTCTTAGAGGGATATTTTGACATAAAGTAATGGTGATAATGATTACATGGCATGCTGCTGTATTTTTCCTTCCCTTATTTTGAAATGTGTACACTTTCTGCCCCTCTAAGCTCACTGGGGTCCTAGGAGTCCCAAGCAGGGCCTGCACAATGAGCTTTCATACAAAAGGGCACAAGCCATCTTTTCATTATTGTTATAATTCCCACTGAGATCATCTCCAATTTACAGAGTACTGTGAATCACTCTCTGTCAGCTAGTGGATGCCTCAAAATGCTTGGTCTCAAGCTACCAGCTCTCAAATCTGCAGTCCAGCAGGTTTATATCCTAGAGATTTCTGCTCAGCCATGATGGTCCTAGCGGATAACAAGCAATTAAATTATGGCACATGCCCAAAAAACTGAGTTTCTTGCTCTATTTGTGACAGTAACTGTCACTAAACTGATTTATATTCTTCAAAGATATGCACATATACATTACACTGTTTGCTCTTTCATCAAAGCTTCTTTTGAGTTCATTTTCAGTACGAATCACGTTTGGTTTCCTGCTGATAGATCTAATTTGTCTAGGTCTTTCAGCTTTATTTCTCTGCCTTCACTGATGTTCCAAGCAGCTTCCAATTTAATATTATTTCAGATTTAATTAGTGAGCCATTTACCTCTTTCCTGGATCATTAAAGGTGGTGATAAATATGAATGGACTTATTACTGATCCCTGGGGCACCTCTCTTCCTTTTAAACACTAAGCTTCATATACATGAAAAAATGAGCTTGAAGTTTGACGGAATATGAATTTTAAATGCAGTTTTCATAGCTAACTTTTCATTTTTTTTGTTCCTCTTTTCCCCTTAGTTGCTAATTATAGATGGGCAGCAACTAAGAAATGACCCAGCAATTGTGATGGACGAAGTGCAGAAGTTTCTAGGAGTTACTCCTCATTATAACTACTCAGAAGCCCTAACGTGAGTTAATTCCATGTTTTCTTTATTGAATATGCATAGTGAGCTAACATGGTATATTGGTTTAAGCATTGGGTTTTTGCTCTAGAGACCAAGGTTCAAATCCTCACTCAGCCATTGAAACCTACTAGTGTGACCTTGGACAAATCACAAAGGAAGGCAATGGCAAACCCATTCACCATCTTCATAAAGTAGGGGGAAGAGAATCTAAGCAATTACCTGCCAGTCAGCCTGACATCAATACTAGGAAGGAATCTCAAACAGATATTAAGCAGCAGTGTACATATTTACAATGGAATGCCATGATCACTAAAAGTCAACATGGGTTTCTTTAAAACAGGTCATGCTAGAGTAATATGATTTCTTTCTCTCTGTGTTTATATGGAGCTACAGATCTGGTATCGGAAAGGAATGCTGTAAATGTATCATACCATCTTTTCAGTAAGGACCCCCATGATCTTCTTGCAAACAAACTAGTAAAATGTTAGCTGGACAATACTACTCTTAAGTGGATTAGTAACTCATTGACCAGCTGAACCCAAAGGATGCTTACTAATGACTCCTCCTCATCTCTGAGAAAGTAACTAGTGGGCTATCACAGAGGTTTGTTCAAAATCTTTGACAATTAATTGGATAATGGAATAGAGGAAATGCTTATCAAATTTGCAGGTGATACCAAATTAGAAGGGGTAACTAATACTGCAGAGAACAAAATGAGAATTCAAAATGCCTTTAACAGATTGGTGACCTAAGCTAAAACTAATTAATTTCAACGGTCAGAACAAATGCACTGACATGGCATGGGTGAAACCAACGTTGACAATAGTAGTACATGTGAAAGGGGTTTAGGAATCCTAGCAGACCACAAGCTGAAAAGAAATCAACAGCAGGATGCAGCAGCTTAAAAAGTCAATATGATTCTGGACTAGATCAGCAGGAGTATAATGTCTGAGGCCAGTTCACAGTCCCTCAGACTGTTGGAGGGCTGGACTATAGTTTGAAAAATAAATAAACTAATTCCTATGCACACTGCACAGATTTTAATTGTAGTGCAAAAAAAAATGAAAGAATAATACAGTATTTAAAAGCTATCATGTCATCTTTTAACTTTCTCTTCTCCAGACTAAACCTACCCAGTTCCATAAGCTGTTCCTCATAGGGCATGGTTTCCAGAACTTTTACCATTTTGGTCACATTTTTCTGAACACATTCTAGTTTGCTAATATCATTCTTGAATTTTAGTGTAAGAAACTGGACGTAGTATTCTAGGTAAAGTCTGACCAAAGCAAATGGCCATATTTAAATATTTGAAAAGATGTCATATTGAAGATGGAAACTGATTTTCTGCTGCTCCAGAAACTATGACATGCAGCAAAGGGTTCATACTATAGGAAAAAAGATTCTACCTAGACATAAGGATAATATTCCTGATAGTAATTGCTGTTTGATATTGGAATATGCTATCTCAGAGTATGTTAGTTTCCTTTTTGGGAGGTTTTTAAACAACTGCTGCATGGCCATATGTCAGGAGTGCTTTGATTGTGCATTCCATCATGGCAGGGGGGTGGACTGGATGGCTTTTGTAGGCTCTTCCAACTTTATCGTTCATCCTATGATTATGATCCTGGCTTATCCTGAAGCTAGCAATCATAGTTCTCCAATTTAGACAAAATAGGACATTTTGTTTAGTTTTAGATAGCCTTGTTTCATTTGTTTGGTCAGGTAAAGAAGAAGGAAGGGGACGAATATGAAGACAAAGGGTTTGTTTAAACCTCAGCTTGTGAAGTGAATATGTAGTACTTTTACCAAGCATTGTGGATCTGATTTCTCACCTTAGAAAAGGCTAACGGAACTGCACAAGAAGTACACTAACATGCTCTTCTCTGCTTCTGTATTTATATTTTATCTCAAGTCCTTTAACAGGGTTGTGATCATCTGAACTGGATTACTACATGTTTTGTTTTTAAGAGCTTTCTCCACTTCATTCCCACAGAAAAAAATCTGCACTTATATAGGAACTGTTGACATCAGGATTTCCTATTCTGGGTGTTAACAAGTTACAATTCATCTAATTCACAATAAGCCTGACAACTAGGAAGAAAATCATTTCTGTAAATCATGCTTTAAACATGTCTGTGGTGAAGTACTCTATAATGGGCAGACTCTAGGCAGACAAAGGCTGTCTCCAGTGGATTGGTTCTGCCTTTTGAATGAATAAAAAGAGTGGAATGCCTTTCCACCTCTTTGATTTGCAGCAAAAGATTCACCATCTTTTGCTGGAGGAAGAACAGAAACTACATTTCTTTTACGTGTTTGGAGACACAACAATGCCTGTGTCAGGGATACAGCAGCTGCTGTGTATATAATAAATAGTCATGTACACAAACCATTTATATTTAAACATTTATTCACTTGCCCTTAAAATGAGATTGATAACCTTAGTCTTCTCCTTTGTATGAGATCCCATTGTCTGTTTTCATACAAAGCTTTCAGAAAAGAATGGTGTCTGTTCCCAGACAGTTTTTTATTTAAGTCAATTGTGCTGTTTCTTTTCCCCCTTTTTTCTTTTTTGTAGTCAATGTGGCAAAACTGACTTTATCTTCTGTGAGATAAAGTCAAGTGCATTGTAAAGACATAATGGATCAAATTCACCCCTAGAGTAATTCTATTGAGCTTTCAAATGCTTTTACACCATAGCCCTTGACCTGGATGCTGTGAATTATTCCCATCTGCATCTAATTCCATATCCATGCTCTTTTTTCTCTGTCTACTCCCAATTGTGAAAAAAGATTTGTTAAAACATGTGCATTTTAATAACATTTCCTTTCCAACCCTTTAATATAAAGCCAGTAAAATTGCACTGGGGTTATTTTAGCCTTTGGGTAATATTTGTTGGTTTACTGTATGTAGTTCACTTATAAAAGCTGATAAACACCCACCTTTGGTTAATCAGAGGTGAAGACTGATTCTCCGGGTGTTTTTACATTTCCATTCACCTCAGATAGTAGTTCTAGTAATCAGGCATGAATGGAATTGTAGATCTGCATCATCTGGAAGTATCTTCATCCCTATTTTAAACAGTGAGAGACAAATCTTTGAGATAAGTGGACCACAAATGAAGTCCATTTTCTGAGACATGACACTCCATCAGTACTACAACATACACACTATTATGTGCTTAATCTTAGGAGGAGCATCTTGTCTCTCTGCTATTGGGGAAAGATGAATAAGAAGGCCAGCATGGGATTAAGAAGAAATACCCATAAAGAATATATTCCTGAAGCAGGAGACTGTGGATAATAGCAACCCCTATTGAAATGAGTGACTTCTGAAAGAAGTGGTTATAGAGTTGCCCTGGAGGACCTAGAAAATTCCTAGAGGCATATCTCCTGTAGGAATTTCCTATGTCCTCCAGGCAACACACTATAGAACTACCTGGAGGACCTAGAAAATTTCCAGGGAGGACTTTTTTTGTTAGATGCAAGTAGCTGAAATAGTGGGTCTGGAGCTTGTGGATGTTGATTTTAATTAACTTTTCACAGACTGGTTCTGAAAACATGATAAGTTCTGATTTGTTTTAGGCAGCTCTTTTGGACAAACTTCTCTTAATTCCTACACAGGATGTGCTATAGTTCTTCACATATGAGCATATGCCAAATAACCATCATCCATTTCCAAAGACTGAAGTAGGATATAGACAGTTGGGTTGGCTATCTCAAAGGCCATATTCTCCATTCACACAGACACATTTGGTGGGGATGGGAGAGGGGCTGTTCCCCATCTGTAGAACCACCTGCCAGGAGGAGCTAAGCTGACACTATTTCTGTCCTCCTTCTGGTGCCAAGCAGGTATCGTTTTATTTATGGCATCTTCTAGAAGCTCTTCAGAAATGAGTTTTTAATAGGCTGATGAGATACATCTCTTCTTTTTAAAATTGGTTTAAATCAACAGGTGATTTGAAGGCACATGTGTGTTGGTGTGTTATAAGTGTCCCTATATGGTGCTCTTTAAAGATCAAAAGCTGGCCAGTCAAACAAATACTGTGATTCTGTGTGCAAATTTGTGTTGATGGATCATAATGTGACCTCGGTGAATCTGGATTTGAAATAATGCCCACAAATATTGCAGGGGATCAAGGACAGTTTTGAAATTCCATACCTCATACAGATGACTTTCAAGGAGATGAACGGACAAGGAAATGACTGAACTCTTATCATGACAAATAGATCGCATTCAATTAGCAACTACGTTTTCAGGCTCCTCCTAAAGACTGCCAAAGTTGGGGCATGTCTGATGTCCTTGGGCAGTGAGTTCCAGAGTTGAGGGGCCACTTGCTTTGAAGGTGTGGTAGCATAACCACAAGTTTTTTTGACCACTACAGAAAAATAGTATAATTTTGTGTGTACCGCATCTCATTATACAAGGACTTTGAAAATGGTCTTGTGTGATCACCCTGTAACTTCAATGCATTGTGGAAATTTGCAGAGAATAACTTATTTACATACCAGGGATTGTCCATAAAGAGGCTCGAACAGTTGCTGCATTCATGCATCACTTCAACCTTCAAGGAGAGGGCTCAGTTAATTTTTGTGCACCCACTGTTATCACATTTGTGTTTAATTAACAAAACAGTATATTTATTGCCTGGCTTTTGCCTCCTTTGTTCTTGGTGATGTTGGCTTCTCTTTCCTATTCTTTCCTCTTCTCAGCTGTAGACAAGAGTAGCTATACCAAGTGAACAAAGACAGCAAACAGCCAGGCAATGACTTTTTTGTTATTTCTGTTAGGCCTGCTATTTAAGGATTAACAGATATAGCAGCAAGCAAATTCTCTTTATGGGAGAATGGAGTAAGGAAAGGAGATTGTTCAGCAGCAGAAAATTGTAATGGCTGATTGAACCTGCCGTCTCTCTTCCCAGTAATTTCCATATAGATAGATAAACCTGTAAACTAGCTCACAATTTTAGCATATAACAAAGCTTGATTTTTCAAATTACTAAATGAAAGCATTCTTCAATGATATAATGATCATACGTTATATCTTTCAGCTTTGATTCACACAAAGGGTTCTGGTGTCAGCTCCTGGAAGAAGGAAAGACAAAATGCCTTGGAAAGAGCAAAGGAAGAAAATATCCTCCAATGGATTCTGAGGTAAACACTTATTCTTCATCACACTATGAATAAGACCCAACAAGATTTTTGTCAAAGTCTGACTGAATTCATAGGTATTGGTGGGTAAACTTAATTTCACCATAGAAAATGGAAATGATAGACGTTAATTGTACCAACTATGTCATTTATTGGCCCCCTAGCTGCGAAGCAGGTTAAATCGCTGAACTGTTAAACTTGTGGACCGAAAGGTTGGCAGTTCAAATCCAGGGAGCGGGGTGAACGTCTGCTGTTAGCCCCAGCGTCTGCCAACCTAGCAGTTCAAAAACATACAAAATATGAGTAGATTAATAGGTACTGTTTCTGTGGGAAGGTGTCATGAATCTAACCTTTTGCCAGGAAGGCCGAATCCTGGAAAGTCAGTGGCTGACATGTTCAGAGATAGACAGGAGAGTTAAGAGGCAAGAGGGAGGAGTCAGCCGGCTCCTGATTGGCTAGAGCAGTCAGGGGAGGAGTTAGGTTTGAGAGGGGAAAAAGGCTGTGTCTTTTGACAAGCTGGGGAGAAGAGATTTAAACATCGAAGAGTGTAGTAGTACTTTAGGAAGAGGGAGCTGAGAAGATTTTACACAGGGAAGGAAAACTTTTGAAGTGAGCCTTGTAGTTAGAGCATAGGGAAGGCAAAGGTTCCTGGATCACTGTACATAGGGTCAGTGTAGGAAAGCCTGTTTGCTCTGTGAGGCAGTCAGTGGACTGTTATCAGGGACACACTGTGTCAGTGTAGTGAACAGTGTGAAGCAAGGATCTCACAAGAAACAAAAGTTAAAGTCTTAAGACAAGACTGCCTGTTTAACCAGCTAAGCCTCAGTAACCGCATTAAGATTTTGTACCACTCTTTTTAAGAGTTGATTTGTTCACCAAGTTTCAATAAACCTATTGCTTATTTCATCTTTAAACTGCTGTCTGCCTCGGTCTGACACAATCTCAGCAAGGATGAGAGAGCGGATCTGGCATGCATTACCGAGACCTGGTTGGACGAGGTGGGGGGTGTAAACCTTTCCCAGCTGTGTCCTCCAGGTTTTGGAGTGCATCAACAGGCCAGACAAGGGGGGCGGGGAGGATGGGTCGCAGTGGTCTTCCGGCAATCCATCGCCGTGACCAGATGCGTTGTCCCGCAAGCTTCTGGGTTTGAGTGCGTCCACTTGAGGGTGGGGAGCCGTGACAGTGTGGGGTTCCTGCTGGTGTATCGCCCACCCCGAGATCCAGCAGCTTCCCTGTCTGAGTTAGCGGAAGTGGTCTCTAATTCGGCCTTGGTCTCCCAGCGCCTGGTGGTGCTGGGAGACTTTAACATCCACGCCGAGACCACTTTATCTGGCGCAGCTCAGGACCTTATGGCCACCATGACGGCCATAGGACTGTCACAGATAATATCTGGCCCCACACATCAAGCTGGGCACACTCTCGACCTTGTCTTTGTGGCGGACGATGAATTGATCAGAGTGGAAGATCAAAACATCCTTCCAGTGTCATGGTCTGACCATCATCTGATCACATTTAGACTTACTGCGACCCTAAACCTCCGCAGGGGTGGAGGACAAATTAAGATGGTCCGCCCTAGGAGACTGATGGATCCGGACGGATTCCTGAGGAATCTTAGGGTTCTTCCTGCCTTGGAGCCTGGCGATTCTATCGACGCCTTGGTAACTCTCTATAACGGGGAGATGGCCAGGGCGTTAGATACGATCGCACCCGAACGCCCCATCTCGTTGCGTCGTGACAGGCCATCTCCTTGGTTCACCGAGGAGCTGGCTGTGATGAAGCATACGAGAAGGGGGCTAGAGCGCAAATGGAGGAAATCTCGAGATGTATCTGATCGAACACGGGCTAGAGCCTCTCTTAAGGCATACTCCGTGGCCATACGGGCGGCCAGGAAGTAATTCACGACCGCTCGTATAGCATCTGCAGCAAATAGATCATCGGAGCTGTTTCGGGTCGTGGGAGAACTCCTCCACCCACCTGCAGTGGAGGAGGTCCCTGACGACCCCGCAGCTCGGTGTCGCGATTTCGCACACCATTTTGCAGATAAAGTCACCCAGATACGCCTCGAGCTCGACTCCAATTCCATCGCAGTGCCAGAAGAGGTGACGGAGGCACCTGCTTGTCCAGTTTTATGGGATTCTTTTAGGCTTGTTCTCCCTGAAACAGTGGAGGAGATTCTTGGGGCTGTGAGAGCGACCACCTCATCTCTAGACCCATGCCCATCTTGGCTCATTAAATCAGCCAGAGGGGGGTTGCTTGATTGGTTTGTACTGATTGTCAATGCATCGCTGGAGCAAGGAATTTTTCCATCTAATTTGAAGCAGGCCGTGGTCCGTCCACTTATTAAAAAAGCTTCCCTTGACTCCACGGTGCTGAATAATTACAGGCCGATCTCCAACCTTCCCTTTTTGGGTAAGGTGCTGGAGAGGGTGGTCGCCTCTCAGCTTCAGGGTTTCCTAGACGATACCAACTACCTAGATCAGTCACAGTCTGGTTTCAGGCCTGGTCATGGCACCGAGACAGCCTTGGTCGCCTTGGTGGATGACCTCCGCAGAGAACTGGACAGGGGGAGTGTGACCCTGCTGGTTCTCTTGGACATCTCAGCGGCTTTCGATACCATCGATCATGGTATCCTTCTGGGTCGTCTCTCCGGGATGGGCCTTGGGGGCACGGTTCTGTCGTGGCTCCAGTCCTTCCTGGAGGGACGAACTCAGATGGTGAAGCTGGGAGACGCCTGCTCTGACCCCTGGCCTTTGACCTGTGGGGTCCCGCAAGGCTCTATTTTGTCGCCCATGCTTTTTAACATCTACATGAAACCGCTGGGAGAGGTCATCCAGAGTTTTGGAGTTGGGTGCCATCTCTACGCGGATGACACACAACTCTACTACTCTTTTCCACCTAATTCCAAGGAGGCTTCTCGGGTGCTAGACGAGTGCCTGGCCGCTGTGTCTATCTGGATGAGGAAGAACAAGCTGAAGATCAATCCCGATAAGACAGAGGTCCTCCTGGTCGATCGCAAACCAGATCGGGGTATAGGGTGGTCACCTGTGCTGGACGGGGTTACACTCCCCCTGAAACCACAGGTCCGCAGTTTGGGCGTCCTCTTGGATTCTTCGCTTACACTTGAGGCTCAGGTGTCGGCAGTATCCGGGAGGGCCTTTGCGCAACTGAGACTTGTGCGCCAACTGCGACCATACCTCGTGAAGGCTGATCTGGCTGGGGTGGTCCATGCCTTGGTCACCTCTAGAATGGATTACTGCAATGCGCTCTACGTGGGGCTGCCCTTGAAGACAGCTCGGAAACTTCAATTGGTCCAGCGGGCAGCAGCTAGGATACTAACCGGAGCTCATTATCAAGAGAGGTCTACCCCTCTGTTTAAGGAGCTCCATTGGCTGCCATTTGTTTTCCGAGCCCAATTCAAGGTGCAGGTGCTCACTTACAAAGCCCTAAACGGTTTGGGACCACCCTACCTGCGTGACCGCATCACCATCTACGAACCCACGCGCTCGTTACGGTCATCTGGAGAGGCCCTGCTCGTGATCCCACCCACGTCGCAAGCGCGCTTGGTGGGGACACGTGACAGGGCCTTTTCTGTGGCGGCCCCCCGACTTTGGAACGCCCTCCCAAAAGATCTCAGACAGGCCCCCACTCTAGCCGTTTTCAGAAGGAACTTAAAAACTTGGGTGTTCCGTTGTGCCTTCCCAGACTAGGAATCCCCACCCCAAGTCCTAGTAGCACCTTAGCATAACAAATTGTCGCTGCACATCGCACTTTTAACCTTACGTGCCTCCTGTCATTCAGCACTTTTAACCCTTGTACCCCAGTGCGCCGGCTGAACCAGTTTTTAATAATGTCCTGATGTACTGCCATTGTTGTTATTTTGCTTATTGTTTGATTTGCTTAGTATTGCGGTGTTATGTTATTTGCTTATTGTTTGATTTGCCTTGTTGTTGTGATGTTATATTCTCTATTGTATTGTGTTTGAGGCTTCGGCCTGTGTAAGCCGCATCGAGTCCTCTGGGAGATGCTAGCGGGGTACAAATAAAGTTAATAATAATAATAATAATAATAATAAGTCTAAAAACAATTCTATTTCAGTCCAGTCCGCAAAAGAAGCAGTTATTAAAGAAGAACTAAGGGCTTGAATGTACTTTGCCTCTTTCACATTCACACTCATGTTTTCCTCAGACATTAATTGAGGTGGTGGCGGCGAAACTACCAATTACATCAGTAATTAACCTCGTTAATACAGTTGGTCACTTGATAGTAATACTGAGGTGGGATAAGAGAGTCTTTCCCCCTTTGTCACAGCCATTTTATCCTTGTTAAAGTAGTGTCCAGCTGAACGTTAACGCTTTACACCGCTGGTAGAGGTGGGATTAGTTGTCCCCTCTGCCAAGAGAACGTTGATCTTTATTACACTGGTGGGCAGTGGTGGGATTGCTTGTCCACCCTGCCTAGCTGTTGTTGATCTTCGTTATAGAAGGTAACGGCGTTTCGTGCAGTCATGCTGGCCACATGGCCTTGGAGATGTCTATGGACAATGACGGCTCTTTGGCTTAGAAATAGAGATGAGCACCAACCCCCAGTCAGACATGACTAGACTTAATGTCAGGGGAAACCTTTAGCTATGTCATTTATTCCACAATTATCCATCCAAGTGGCATTAGTTTTTTATGCATTAAGCCTCTCTTACACAAAAATATACTATACGATATGATGTTAATATATTTTTTTCATTACTTGGAAATATTCAGAATTTTATAGGTGAGCTTTCTTAAACATTCTTTGAGTATCTGCTCTATCAGCTGTAGCATAGAGAAAAGACTCCAATTTTAGACTTGCTCTTCTTGATTTCCACCAATCAAATACTTGTCTTCAGAGCAACCATTTCAGGTCCCTTTTGGTAGAATTCAAATACATAGCCATGTTAGTCTGGCTCAATATGCAAGGAGTCCTTTGAGACGTACTGAGAGAAAGAATACTGAGAGTATTTGATCAGTTGCCAGAGTGGAACTTGCATCTGATGAAGTACACTCGGTCTATGAAGCTTATGCTACAAACATTTTTCTCTCAATAAGTCTCAAAGGTGCTACAAGATACTTTGCATGAGGTCCCACTTGTTAATTTTGAATAACCAACTCCCAGGCCGTCAAACTGTTCTTGGTTAGAATGAGTGAATTAATTCAATCATGTTAGCTTCAGATTTGCTTTGAGCATATAAATGTACATTTTTTGTTCCTGAATTTCCAAGCGTATGTATAAGAGTACATGGTAGGACTCTCCAAAATGATAATATTACTGAAATTAGTTATTTAATGAATTGAGTCACCTGACTTTTTCTTCTATAGATATACAGTTCTAGCTGCTAGAGAGAAAAAGGGAGCTCATAGTCTGAATGCATGAATGTGGATAGTTCCCCATCCTCTTTGCTGAGCATGACAAACCTGAAAGGTTACACATGTCTCTGTTTTAGTTATTCATGTCCTAATATTTATTTCCAAATGTGTTTTTAATAAAATGCATAGTATACTGTTCAGATCCAAATAAAAATAATATGAAGGCACCATAGTATTTCCTCAAATAACCTGTCAGCTTTTGTGTCCATCAGTGCAGGGTTTTCCTGTCAAGCTACTACAGAGATCATAATGTGGAACTGTCAAAGCTTCTCCACAAATTGGGACAACCCCTGCCATCATGGCTGAGACAGGAGCTGCAAAAAGTGAGATAGCACTGGGGAAAAGAAGTTTCATATAAGAGCTCTCCTTCACTTCAAACGTAATCAGACCTAAAGTCTCCAGAAACTGGCGGAAGACTGTTGGGAAATATGTCTCTTCAAAAGAGAACAAAGAAATGAGGTTTGTGACATGGGTTGGCAAGCTGTCTACACAAGCATCCGGGGAGAGATGGATTTTGGAACAATTTTTGGTTTTATGAAGATTCTAATAGAGTACAATATACGAGAAGGTGCCAGATGCATCAAAATGGGAGCTGCACAGCTGTCCAGGTGTACCCCTATATAATTACCACTCATTTCAGTGGGGCTGCTACAGAAGAATTTGAGATGATTGCGCCTATGGAGTGTTGTGTGTCTGTGTGAATGACAACTGGTTTCAGCTTCAAAGGCAAAGATACACAACTGTTCAAAAATGCCGCACTATTTACAGTTTTAAATATTATATTCATATCAGTTGAAGAATATTGTGTCTCATGTCAATTTTGTAACCCACTGTCTGCCTGCTTAGTTTTTAAATTGTTTAATTGATGTGTCTTATATTATTTTTTTTAAAAGAGGAAAGATGTAGCACACAGTGCCAGATGTGCCACCCCCCCCCCCACTTTCCAAGCTGATTTCTAAAATAGGGAAAAAAATTATAAAGAATTATAAAGTTTGGAATGAAAGTACACATTTTAGGAATACACAATTAGTGAAAAATAGAACCATTAGCTTTTTTCATGACAGGAGTGATTTAAGAAACTGCAAGTCACTTCTAGTGTGAGAGAATTGGCCGTCTGCAAGGGCATTGCCCAGGGGATGCCCAGATGTTTTGATGTTTTAGCATCTTTTGGGAGGCTTCCCCCATGTCCCTGCATGGGGAGCTGGAGCTGATAGAGGGAACTCAACCCTCTCTCCCCGGATTTGAACCACTGACCTGTTGGCCTTCAGTCTTGCCAGCACAAGGTCTTGCCCTTTGCACCACTGGGGGACTCCTTACCATTAGCTAAATGTGCAGGAGGGATCTACGAGAATAAATTACAATACGTAATAGATCTGTGTGATTAAATTATTTTGCCCCAATCTATAGAGCTGGGAATAGCTGTAACACTGTGGACCCTATATTTTCTGGAAAGGTGTGCTGTTGGGAGAGAAGCGTGCCTGGATTGATTCTCTGTCTATCCAGCAATTAATGGAGCAGGGACTCCACATTTAGCTCAGGGCCAGCACTGCAAATTCAACCCAGATTAGGATTTTTCCTAATCATGCTTCCTTATGTATTTCATGTGCGTTTGTAGGATCAGGGCTTTGGATGCTGAAAGAAACAAGGCATTGACACCACTCACAAATTGTTTTATTTGCATAGAAGAACTTGTAAGCTATGCAAATGAACCCAACAGGGTCTATGTTTTTGTGAAGTAAAATGATTTAAAACAGTAGAATCCAAGCCCATTCAAGTGTTACACACATCAGACTGTGAAAGTATAATGCCAGTGCAATTCGTGTGGTGTCTTATGTATTAATTTGGGTAGCTTTTGTCACTACATGGGATAAGTAAACACATATTCTGGATGTTTTCAGCTGCCTGAAATGGGAAAATATGCCACTGACATCAGATTTAGTAATCTTTCATCAACAGAAGAAGGATTATGATTTATCACTTTAAATAATCTGATTTAGTAATTTACTGTTACTGTTGTCTATGTTGGTTGATATTTTGGTTGGTTTTTTTCTTCTTCTGTGCAATCTTAAATGCTTAAAAGTACATGAACGGACTCAGTTTTTATTTAAACGTGCTCAGACTTTAGAAAGTATTAAGATTTTTTCCATGTCAGGAGCGACTTGAAAAACTGCAAGTCACTTTTGCTGTGAGAGAATTAGCCGTCTGCAAGGACATTGCCCAGGGGACGCCCAGATGTTTTACCATCCTGTGAGAGGCTTCTCTCATGTCCCCACAAGGAAAGCTGGAGCTGACAGATGGGAGCTCACCCTGCTCCCCAGATTCGAACCACCAACCTTTCGGTCAGCAGTCCTGCCGGCACAAGGGTTTAACCCATTGCGCCACCGGGGGCTGCAGTATTAAGCTTATAAACACATTGTATAGCTATTATTCTGATTTTCAAAATTTTTCCATTACTGTAAGTTACCTCTCCATATCCACAAATTCAACTATCTACAGCTTAAAAATACTAAAAAAAAATTGAAAAAGCAAACATTGATTTCCCCATATTAGATAAGCACCTTGAGTATGCACAAATGTTAGTCCGGGACAAATGCCAGTGGATACCAAGGGTCCGCTGTATTTAAGACCATTTACTGTTTTCCTAAAAATTAACTATTTATTTGGTTCAGGCATACAATAACCCATATTGTTCCTGAATAGGCTTGTATTCCATTGCACTGCAAAAGCATTCAAAAATCCAGAATGGCATTTAATACATTGTCTTTCTTTAAATGGCAGCTCAAATCCCAGCATATATTTTTAGACATTTAATTTAAGCTAGGCATTTCTTGTGAAAGAGACATTGAAAGCTGCCTATCTGAAACCGTTGTGCTAGTAGGAAATGAGTATGGATATTTGTAGCAAGTATTAATGGGAAAGGAAGAGAAAAACAAACCAAAAACGGATGTCAGTCGATCAATCCAAGCAAACGCCACGGTTCCGCTGCATTATTTGCCTAGTCCTATACATAAGGAAAAAGAAGTGGAAGCAATCTTCAGAATATATTGTACAGATTATACTTTGATATTGCTGAAAAACGTGAAGCTTCCTCAGGAAGAGTAAGATAGATATTTCTGTGTTTATAGATGTAATACTCTTCTCATTCATATTGAATGAAAATTGCTGGAAATGTTTTTTCTCCGTTTTTTAAAAAATAAAGTACAAAACTAGATATTATTCTGAAAGTGGCATGATTTCTGCTGTGCAACAATAAACTCTGATAAGAAAATGGCCTCAGCACTTGGTAGTGACTTTATTCCAATTTACAGATTTCTTTACTATTTCTCCAGCATTTATGGAAACTTGACACCAAGATATAACATACTCAAGAAGCCTGGCTGAGGTTTTTATTTCTGTTTTTTTAAAGCTGTCTGCTGTTTCCAAGTAGATAACATTATTGGGCTGCTTGTGTTTACTATCTTGAGACTTGTTTTTAACTTCAGTGCCGGATTTTCTTTCAAGTACGCTACAACTCCACATTCATACTATTACAAAAAGGAAAAGTAGTAGAGATACTTCTAGCAATTACATTAAATCGTGAAATGTGATACAATAAAAAGAGCCCAGCACTTGCACTATTATTTAAAATAGATACCTACATCCTGCTGCTGCCTGAATAGAAATTGTTTATATAGCAGCAGGTGGGAAGGGCCTCATAGTTACTGATAGAATGTTTGCATGCAAAGGCTTCTCTCTCCATATAGAGCCGTGGTTCCCAACCTGTGGTCCGTGGACCACCAGTGGTCCACAAGAACTAAAATATGGTCCGTGGCCTCACCATATTACACAATTGCAATGAGAGCAACTGGTCTCGTGAGACCCTCTTATAGTGCTGAGGCTTATTAAATATGGATTTTGTGGGCAAACAGATGAGGACTACAGGATGGCATATGTTCTGTATCAGAAACTAGAGCTAATGTGGTCTATCTAATGCAATTTTCTGAATCAGCACCCCAAATAACCAGACCAAATCTAAAGTTGACCAAAAACTGATTTGTGACCCTTTTGGTACTAATGTTGGAAAGTGGTCCCTGGTCAAAGTAGTCCCTGGTCAAAAAAAAGGTTCGGAACTACTGATATAGAGAATCTTCAGGAAGAATTTGACATCGAAAGCATATGCGACTACTATTGGAAACATCTCAGTAATACCTATAAAATCAAGTTCACATTATGATGACAGCACACTATTGTTGCACTTACTTGTCAACAAGTTATGACTTCAATTTATCAAGTTCGTATAGAATCATAGAATCATAGAGTTGGAAGAGACCACATGGGTGGTGGCCCCTCGGCTGTGGAACTCTCTGCCTAAGAATATTAGATCAGCCCCCTCCCTCCTTCAGAAAAGAGTAAAAACTTGGCTCTTCGAGCAAGCATTTGGAACCTCGGAATAAATAGACAAACTTGAATCGGAAAATGACCCAGGAATGGCCGAAGACAATGGAACAGATGAGGATTTGAATAAGTGGACATAGTTTTTTTAAACTGTTATTATGCACTGTCTTTATGTTTAAATGCACTATAATGTTCTTTTTTGCTTATCAATGTATGTATTTTATGGCATCGAATTTTGCCAACTGTGTGTGCCGCCCTGAGTTGCTTTCGGGCGAAATAGAAATAATGTAAATAAATAAATAAATGGGCTATCTAGTCCAACCCTCTATCTACCATACAGGAAAAGCACAAAGTACCCCTGACAGATGGCTATCCAGCCTCTGTTTAAAAGTTTCCAAGGAAGGAGCTTCCACCACTCTCCAAGGCAGAGAGTTCCACTGCTGAACAGCCTTAACAGTCAGGAAGTTCTTATTGTTCAGGTGGAATCTCCCAATTTGAACCCATTGCTCTGAGTCCTACTTTCCAAGGCAGCAGAAAACAAACACTGCCATACAATCCAGATTATATGAGTCTGCACTGCCATATAGTTCAGTTCAAAGCAGATAATCTGGATTTTATATGGTAGCGTAGAAGGGGCCTTAGTTCTGGTTCAGCTCCCCAATCCCTTAAAATTGTTTTACTTTTCCTAATTTGGTGTCATCTGCAAATCCGATAAGCATATCCTCTAGTCCAGTATCCCAGTCCCTGATAATGCTGTTGAATTGCATTTAGGTTACAGCAATAATTATGACAACTTTATGAATGTATTATATCCTTTTGTTTTGTTGATTTGATTTGTTCATAGAGGTCATTGAGATTATTTGAGATTTGGGGACAACATGTTCTAGCTGAAAATGTTGTGGGTGATCCTTTACAGGAATTGCCTTTCTTTCAGGGCGCTTCCACACAGTCATATAACCCAGAATATAAAAGCAGAAAATCCCACTATTTCTGCTTTGGACTGGGTTATCTGAGTCCACACTGCCATATATTCCAGTTCAAAGTAGATAATGTAGGATTTTATTCAGCTGTGTGGAAGTGGCCTCAGATATAATTTGGCTGGTGCTTTCTACTGCAGCGGGTAATAGTATTATCCAGTGGTTTAAAATGTTAATAGTCTGCATGTACAGGCAGTCCCCAAGTTACAAACATCCGACTTACAAATGACTCATAGTTAAGAACAGAGGTGAGCCAAGAAGAAGTGAGAGAAATCTATCCCTTGGAAGGGAACTACGATCATGAAAGAGATTTCATGTGGAAAAGGTGTCTCCACTGAAGCTTTATCACCAACCTTAGCTATAGATATAGATAGTAGGCCTGGGTAACAATGGAAAAATTTGTTTCTAAAATCGATTCATTTTTTGGGGTTTTTTGCGTTTCGATATTTAAAAGAATTCCGAAATTTTCCTTAAAAAAAGTTCGACATTTACGAAATTTCGTAAATGGTAAAAAAATTACAAAACAATAACGAAACAATAACGAATCGATTCGTTAATGGCGGCCGCGATCGCGCAATACGCTAAAAAAACTTCTGAAGCTTCCCTCTCCCTCTGTTGTTGACTGTTGGTGTGATATTATAATTTTTTTCACTAATTAAACAAAAAACAACTATAAAACTTGCCCCAGACATGCAGAAATAATAACGAAACGACCTCAAACCAATAACTAAACGAATACATAACGAAATACGAAGCATTTACGAAACGAATTGAAAAATTCGTTTCGTTTTTAAGTTGCTCCAGAATGGTTCGTTATCGCTTCGTTAACAAAAAAATTAACAAATTTTTAACAAATTACGAATTAACAAAACGAAACCGCCCAGCCCTAATAGATAGATATTGATACAGATGACATAGATGAGAGAGAGAGAGAGAGAATCTGTGAAGCCAGAGCACCACCCAGTGGCCAGGCTGGTTTGTGCATTAGTGTTTGTGAAAAAGGCTACATCATAAAAAGCAGCATTTGCTAGTCAATGTTTTATGAATAAAACATCTTGAAATGGATATAGTGTCAACCAAAGATATATGTATATGCTGGAATTCAACAGAGCTTCATATCAGTCCTCTACTTCTTGTTGCACCTCATACAAGCCCAAGTTTTCTACAGGAAAGGTTTATTCGGATTATAGCTATACTGTCCTCCATGTTCATTGGGGTTAGAGGCACAATTCAACGCAAAAGTGAAAAACTATTAATAGAAAGATTTTAAAAATCTGACAGAACACTTGTCTAGGAACTTCTAGGTTCTCCAGCACGACTCTATGGTCAACTTCCACTAGATTCACTCTGAGAACCTACAAATACCTAAAGAAGTGTATCTCTATGAATCTCTAGGTCCTCCAGCAAGACTGTATGGTCAGTTTCTAATGAAGCCGATCATAGATTTGCACTGGGAACATTTAAAAATGCTTTTAAAGACTGAGTCAGAAGGTGGGATTGGTGTTTATGTATTTCTTTTAAAAAATAACTATTACATTTAATTCTATTTTCATGTTTATATGTTCTTGGTTTTAAATTGTACTGTGGTGTTGGAGGAAAGTTCTGAGAGTGCCTTGGACTGCGAGAAGATCCAACCAGTCCATCCTCCAGGAAATAAAGCCCAGCTGCTCACTGGAGGGAAGGATACTAGAGACAAAGCTGAAGTACTTTGGCCACATCATGAGGAGACAGCAAAGCCTAGAGAAGACAATGATGCTGGGGAAAGTGGAAGGCAAAAGGAAGAGGGGCCGACCAAGGGCAAGATGGATGGATGGCATCCTTGAAGTGACTGGACTGACCTTGAAGGAGCTGGGGGTGGTGACGGCTGACAGGGAGCTCTGGCGTGGCCTGGTCTATGAGGTCACAAAGAGTCAGAGACGACTGAACGAATGAACAACATATATATATATTTACGACATTTATATGCCGCCCTTCTCACCTCAAAGGGGACTCAGAGCGGCTTACAAGGTATATATACATACAATATATTATTGACATAGTACAATATCAGTTTTAAATATTGCTATATTGCACTATATCAATTATACTGTATACACACACATACACACTGTATGCTCAGATCACGAACTTCTTATTGCCCAATTTAGAATAAAACTAAAGAGATCAGGGAAAATACACAGACCAGTTAGATATGATCTCACTAACATTCCTAGCGAATATACAGTGGAAGTGAAGAACAGATTTGAAGGACTAGACTTAGTAAACAGAGTCCCAGAAGAACTATGGACAGAAGTCCGCGACATTGTTCAGGAGGCGGCAACAAAGTACGTTCCAAAGAAAAAGAAAACCAAGAAGGCAAAATGGTTGTCTGCTGAGACACTGGAAGTAGCCCAAGAAAGGAGGAAAGCAAAAGGAAACAGTGATAAGAGGAGATATGCCCAGTTAAATGCGCAATTCCAGAGGTTAGCCAGAAGAGATAAGGAACTATTTTTAAATAAGCAATGCATGGAAGTGGAAGAAGACAACAGATTAGGAAGGACAAGAAACCTCTTCCAGAAAATTAGAAACATTGGAGGCAAATTTCAGGCAAAAATTGGTATGATAAGAAACAAAGATGGCAGGGACCTAACAGAAGCTGAAGAGATCAAGAGAAGGTGGCGAGACTATACAGAAGATCTGTATAGGAAGGATAATAATATCGAGGATACTTTTGACGGTGTGGTGAATGATTTAGAACCAGACATCCTGAGGAGTGAGGTTGAATGGGCCTTAAGAAGCATTGCTAACAACAAGGCAGCAGGAGATGACGGGATCCCAGCTGAACTGTTTAAAATCTTAAAAGATGATGCTGTCAAGGTGATGCATGCCATTTGCCAGCAAATATGGAAAACACAAGAATGGCCATCAGACTGGAAAAAATCCACTTATATCCCTATACCAAAAAAGGGAAATGCGAAAGACTGCTCAAACTTCCGTACAGTGGCCCTTATTTCTCATGCCAGTAAGGTAATGCTCAAGATCCTGCAAGGAAGACTCCAGCAACACATGGAGCGAGAGTTGCCAGACGTTCAAGCTGGGTTTAGAAAAGGCAGAGGAACGAGAGACCAGATTGCCAATATCCGCTGGATAATGGAGAAAGGCAGGGAGTTTCAGAAAAACATCTACTTCTGCTTCATTGACTATTCTAAAGCCTTTGACTGTGTGGATCATAATAAATTGTGGCAAGTTCTTAGTGGGATGGGCATCCCAAGCCACCTTGTCTCTCTCCTGAGGAATCTGTACAAGGACCAAGTAGCAACAGTCAGAACTGACCACGGAACAACAGACTGGTTCAGGATTGGGAAAGGCGTTCGGCAAGGCTGCATACTCTCACCCAACCTCTTTAACTTGTATGCAGAACACATCATGCGATGTGCGGGGCTGGATGAATGCAAAGCTGGGGTGAAAATTGCTGGAAGAAACATTAACAATCTCAGATATGCAGATGACACCACTCTGATGGCTGAAAGCGAGGAGGAGCTGAGGAGCCTTCTAATCAAGGTGAAAGAAGAAAGCGCAAAAGCCGGGTTGCAGCTAAACGTCAAAAAAACCAAGATTATGGCAACAAGAATGATTGACAACTGGAAAATAGAGGGAGAAACCGTGGAGGCCGTGACAGACTTTGTATTTCTAGGTGCAAAGATTACTGCAGATGCAGACTGTGGCCAGGAAATCAGAAGACGCTTACTTCTTGGGAGGAGAGCAATGTCCAGTCTCGACAAAATAGTAAAGAGTAGAGACATCAGACTGGCAACAAAGATCCGCCTAGTCAAAGCCATGGTCTTCCCTGTAGTAACCTACGGATGTGAGAGCTGGACCTTAGGGAAGGCTGAGCGAAGGAAGATTGATGCTTTTGAACTGTGGTGCTGGAGGAAAGTTCTGAGAGTGCCTTGGACTGCGAGAAGATCCAACCAGTCCATCCTCCAGGAAATAAAGCCCGACTGCTCACTGGAGGGAAAGATACTAGAGACAAAATTGAAATACTTTGGCCATATCATGAGGAGACAGGAAAGCCTAGAGAAGACAATTATGCTGGGGAAAGTGGAAGGAAAAAGGAAGAGGGGCCGACCAAGGGCAAGATGGATGGATGGCATCCTTGAAGTGACTGGACTGACCTTGAGGGAGCTGGGGGTGGTAACGGCCGACAGGGAGCTCTGGCGTAGGCTGGTCCATGAGGTCACGAAGAGTCGGAGACAACTGAACGAATGAACAACAACAACAACACACACACACACATACATACACACACATTGTTAGCTGTTAATGAGGCTGGATCTACAATGCCATATAATCCAGATTATCAAAGCAGATTATTCACATTATCTGCTTTGAACTGGATTATATGAGTCTGCACTGCCAAATAATCCAGTTCAAAGCAGATCATCTGGATTTTATATGGCAGTGTAGAAGGGGCCAGAGTCTACATTGCCATATATTCCAGTTCAAAGCAGAGGATCTGGGTGGTCTGCTTTGATCATCTGGATTATATGGCACTGTAGATCCAGCATTAGACCCCACCTACACTGCCATCTAATCCAGATTATCAAAGCATATTATTTACATTATCTGCTTTAAACTAGATTATATGAGTCTACACTGTGATATAATCCAGTTCAAAGCAGATAATCTGGATTTTATATGGCAGTGTAGGAGTTGGCGTCTACATTGGTTTTAAATTGTACATTTTTATTTTATTTTTTAACATTGTTAGCCATTATGAGGCTAGATCTACACTGCAATGTAATTCAAATTCTCAAAATAGATAATCCACATAATCTGCTTTGAACTGGATTATTAGTCTACACTGCTTTTTAATCCAGATTATTAAAACAGAAAATCCATATTATCTGCTTTGAACTGGATTATGAGTCTACACTGCCATATAATCCAGTTCAAAGCAGAGAATCTGGATTATGTGCTTTGACAACCTGGATCATTTAGCAGTGTAGCTCCAGCGTCAGACCCCTTCTATACTGCAATATAATCTAGGTTATCAAAGCAGATAATCCAGATGATCTGCTTTGAACTGTATTATATGGCAGTGTAGACTCACAATCCATTTCAAAGCAGATGATGTGGATTATCTGTTTAGATAACCTGGATTATATGGCAGTCTAGAAGGCATCTGATGCTGGATCTACACTGCCAAATAATCCAGATGATCTGCGTTGAACTGGATTGTGAGTCTACACTGCCATATAATCCAGTTCAAAGCATATCATCTGGATTATCTGCTTAGATAACCTGCATTGTATGGCAGTATAGAAGGGGTCTGATGCTGTTTCTACCCTGCCAAATAATCCAGATTATTGAAGCAGAAAATCCACATTATCTGCTTTGAACTGGATTATGAGTCTACAGTGCTATATAAAGTGCTGGATTATCTGCTTTGATATCCTGGACCATATGGCAGTGTATATCCGGCATCACTGCCATAGGGTTGGGTAAAAGTTGTCCCCTGACATTAAGTCCAGTTATGTCTGACTCTGGGGTGTGGTGCTCATCTCCATTTCTAAGCCGAAGTGCCAGCGTTGTCCATAGACACCTCCAAGGTCATGTGGCCAGCATGACCGCATGGAGCGCCATTACCTTCCCGCCGGAGCGGTACCTATTGATCTACTCACATTTGCATGTTTTCGAACTGCTAGGTTGGCAGAAGCTGGGGCTGACAGCGGAAGCTCACGCCGCTCCCTGGAATCGAACCTGCGACCTTTTGGTCAACAAAGCTCAGCAGCTCAGGGCTTTAACCCACTGCGCCACAACCCATATAATCCAAATTAAAGCAGAAAATCGACATTACTTGCTTTGAACTAGATTAAGAGTCTACACTGCCATATAACCCAATTCAAAGCAGAGAATCTGTATTTCATTGTGTGCGCATACACCAAGCAGGGGCAAACTTTTGAACTTCAACTCCCACAATTCCGGCTGTTAGGAATTGTGGGAGTTGTAGTGCAAAACACCTGAAGGGGCGAAGTTAGCCCATGCCTGGTCTACAATATAGAATTGATGTAGTTTGGCACCACTTTGGCTCAGGGCTATGGAATGGCTATAGTTCTTTAGCTTTGTCTACTCGAATGCTGATGCTTTATCAAACTACAATTCCCATGGTTCCATAGCACTGAGCCAACGGCATTAATTGGGCAGTGTAGAAGAGGCGCCCTCTGCCTATCACCCCTTTCAACTCCCAAGAGGAAGTGGGAGACCTAGAGCGCATGCGCAGCGCTCGAGGGGCCCCTCCTTCCTCGAGGCCGCCAAAGGGGGCGTGGCCTTCCTTCTGGTATAAAAGCCTCTCTGAGGGGCGGCTTTCTTTCTTTCCGGAAGCGCTTCCAGAGTTGCCAGGAGGAGTGTGAGAGGGAGGGAGAGAGAGAGCGTTATACAGCTCGGTTGTAGGTTTTTGCTGTTTCCCCTCAGGGGAGGCTGTATTGGGGCCTAATATAGTACTAATCCTGCTTTTAGCTGAAGGATTTTTCTTTCGGAGGGAGGGAATAGGCCTGAAAAGAGTGTAATGAGAGTGGCCTTGGCGCATGCGCCTTGAGGTCCGTTTCTGTTTCTGAGCGGGGGGGGGGAGAGATTATGAGGGAGTGGGATAGGAGTACTAGATAAGGATAGGCCCTGTTCGTAAAACGAGGCACAGGACAAGAGTAACCGAAGGTAAGGAAGCGTTGCGTTCGTGGGGAAAACGGGACGAGTCCATTGTGCGCCGATAGTGGCAGTTTGGGCCTTGTTTGTGCGTTTCGTCATCACGTGGAGGGGAGTGAGCTCCGGGCGCATGCGCAGAAGGCGCGCAGAAGACCATGCTTCCATGGGACCTGCCAGTATGGCAGCCTCCCTTCCTAGTCATGGTAGAGAAATCCGCAACCTTGCTTTTTGGCATGGCTCCCATCCATTCAATTGGGGGTGAGACTCTGACTTGGGCAAGGCACAAAGTATATATAATACAATACTATATAAGTTTATTTATTTAATGTATTGTCGAAGGCTTTCATGGCTGGAATCACTAGGTTCTTGTAGGTTTTTTCGGGCTATAGGGCCATGTTCTAGAGGCATTTCTCCTGACGTTTCGCCTGCATCTATGGCAAGCATCCTCAGAGGTAGTGAGGTGGTCCTATAGCCCGAAAAATCCTACAAGAACCTTTATTTATTTATTTATTTATTATTTAAACTTATATGCCGCCACTCCTCTGGGGCTCAGAGCAGCTTACAAGAATAGCTAAAATCTAACAAAATTTAAAAACAATTTAGAAACAACACTATCAAACATTAAAAGCCTGTCGAAACAGGTATGTCTTACATGCCCTGCGGAAAGCTGGTAAGTCCCGCAAGGCACGGACTTCAGGTGGCAGAGTATTCCAGAGTGATGGTGCCACTGCTGTGAAGGCTCTGCGTCTGGTTGCTGTTAGACGCAAGGTCTGGACACTGGGGGCTTCCAATAGATCTTGGTCCTCAGAACGGAGGGATCTCTGGGGTTGGTAGGGGGTGAGGTGGTCCCTCAGATATATAATGTACTATATATAATATAGTATATATAATACAATACTTGGACTGCGAGAAGATCCAACCAGGCCATCCTCCAGGAAATAAAGCCTGACTGCTCATTGGAGGGAAGGATACTAGAGACAAAGTACAAGCTATATGGTATATATTAATAATACTTTATTTATACCCCGCTAACATCTCCCCAAGGGACTCAGTGCAGCTTACATGAGGCCAAGTCCACAGTACATCAATAGACAAAAGCAATAACAATACAATACAATTAATATAAATCACATAACAATAAACCATAGCAGTTACACACAGCTGCGTCCCCTCATGTCTCTTTGAAAACCTTGTTCATGCCCAGCGTTATTTTTTAAGTTTTTAAACCTATGGGCGGGCCAAATGTAGTAGTTTAAAATTTAAAAAATAACGCTGGGCATGAACAAGGTTTTCAAAGAGACATGAGGGGATGCAGTCAGTCTTATATAAGTGGTTAAGTGCATTTTGAGGGCATTTTGCTGAGAATTTTCCTTATTCTGGGAAGGCACACTGGAACAGCCACGTCTTCATGCTCCTCCTAAAGACTGCCAGAGTTGGGGCATATACACGGTTATTATGGTCAGTACTAGCTATGCTGGCAATAGAAAGGTAGAAGCTATAGTGACTATGAGGTATGTACTAGTGTATAAATCTGTAAGGCCCTTTTTCTCATAGCTCTGCTCCAGAAAGAATGGAGGGGAAAGACCTATCCACCAAGTGCTGAGCCAGCAGGGCTAAACCATCAGAGCTAGGCCTCTAGGGGGATTTTAAACTCCACCCCTAAAAGCACAAATGGAACAGTCCACCCAAAGAGAGGCCAAAACAAGGAAATGAACAGAGGAGGGAAAAGATCTTAGGCCAGGGGTCCTCAAACTAAGGCCAGGGGCCGGATACGGCCCTCCAAGGTCTTTTGCCAGGCTCTTGCTCAGGATTAACCTAAGTCTGAAATGACTTGAAAAGCACACAACAACAATCCTATCTCATCAGCCAAAAGCAGGCCCACACTTCCCATTGAAATACTAGTACATTTGTATTTAAAATTGTTCTTCATTTTAATTATTGTATTGTTTTGAAGTATTTTTTGCACTACAAATAAGATATGTGCAGTGTGCATAGGAATTCATTCATGCTTTTTTCAAATTATAATCCGGCCCTCCAACAGTTTGAGGGACTGTGACCTGGCCCTCTGTTTAAAAAGTTTGAGGACCTCTGTCTTAGACCAAGACATCACAATATTACAATATAATGGTATAGTACACTGTAGTAATTTTTAATACTGATATTGTACTACGCTTACAATATAGTGTGTGTGTGTGTATATATATATATATATCTTGTAAGTCAGTCGGAGTCCCCTTCGGGGTGAGAAAGGCGGCATATACATGTCGTAAATAAATAAATAAGCTTATTCATACAATAGCATGTAAAAGGAGTTCAGCGCTTGCAAACTTGCATAGGGCTATAGCTTCTAAAGGAAGTCAGTTAAAGCTATTTTTGCCTCAAATGGAGAGTGAGAAGAGAATCTTCTTCAGCAGAATAAGCATCACACGTTTAAATGCAGGAAATGAAGTTAGGTATTTGCTCTCTTTGGATGTGGCCCCTGTATGAAAGACTTCCTATACCAAGCTCAAAGGAACCATAGGTATAAGGGTATCCCAATGCAAAGCACATTGCAGAAGACCAACCTTGAAGTTACCAGCACATACACTACAATCTTCAGGTTTTCCAGATCTAGGAAGGAATAACCTCATTTGGCAGGATAACCACACGTTTAAATGTAGGAACTGAAGTTAGGTATTTCCTCTCCTCTCTTTGAACGTGGCCCCTGTTAGAAAGGTTTTCTAAACCAAATTCAGGAAAGAATTCTAAAGATCAGCATCTATTGATATTGAATATAATTCAGTTGTAATTATCAAATACTTAAATTTTGTATCCATGTATATAAACCAACATGCGCACTTTAAGGCAGATCTTGACCCGTATTTTGCAGTTGGTCACCCCGAACAGGACCACTTGTTGAAAAGAATTGTTCTGAAAAAAGACTGTTTTGTCCTGTGGTGAGACCTGCCACAGAGTTTCCTTTCTTTAGAAGTTTATCCTGAACATGAAAGCAACATTAATAGCTTATGTGAAACTTGTGCTTGAGTTCTGTCTTCCCTTCTCAACTGCTTTGGATCACTGGCAAGACCATGAATCTCTTTGAAATTAATCTCAGCAGTGATTTGGCAGTCATGTTACTAAAGATGTAAAATGCAAGATGTTTAAGAGAAAATGAATGCATACTATCTGTAATATCCTTTTGTGATTGGCATTTCCACAAGTAAATGAGTCTTAAATATCTAACAGTTGTCTGGAATGCTGTTTCCAATACTTATTAAGAGGGGAAGCTGATAAGTCTTTGGCTCTGTGTTCTTTTTTTGTTTCTATGGTAACAAATGTTACATCACATGAATACCTATATTTTCAAAAATTTTGTGTTTTTAGCTTATGGCAACAGTGATCTAAACGTGGGAAAACAAAATGGCAGTCTAGGGCAATATTCCCAGCAAATGAAAGCAGATGAGTGATAAAATTCTTGTTTCTGCAAGGAAAGTCTGCAAAGGTGATATGTCACAGACATTGGGGAATCAATGCCCTTCATATTCTATAGTTTAGAACTAGGTTGCCAAATTTAAGACTGGTCACTTCAGCACCAATGATGAGGAACATCCTGGACGACCGAGTGGGGTTGTTGTTCCGGAGATGATGTATGCTGTGCACAACATCATACTGGAGAATCCGCAAATTTCAGCTAAAGGAATAGCAGACATCATGGGGATTTTTCATGAACGTGCTTGTGTCATTATCCATGAACATTTGAACATAAAGAAGCTATCTGCAAAATGGGTCCCCAAATGTTTGACAACAGATCAGAAAAGCATACAAACTTAATGTTCTATTTTTCTATTTGCAGGGAGGATGTGCTCGCAGTTCTGAGTTTGAAGAATGGTGATGCTTATCACATAAACAAAAACTTTCCAACCTCTGAAATTGTACATGCCCTAAAGGGTTAGATCAGTCAGTTCATCAATGGAAGATATGTGAATTTTAGTGAAGATATTTTGGCTGTAAAATAAAATAATTGATTTGTTGAAACAAGTATTTTGATACCTTTACATTAATCCTTACATACGTGTGAGAGTAGTTCTCACTAATTGAATTTCCTTCATATTACTTGGATATACGAGGGTTGAATGAAAAGTAATGCCTCCACCTTCGCAACTCCTCAACAGATGACGGTACTGGTATGTGAAAGGTACTGGCTTGTTCAGTAGATGCTCCTCTACAGTTCCATTTTGACAGGAAGCCTTAGCATTGAACAGTTGTGTAGTTAAAGTGCGAAGTATGGAACCCTACGCAGACAGTCAGCCAGTGCGACTTAAGCAACGTGCAGTCATTGAATTCTTGACAGCAGAAGGTGTCGCCCCAAAGGAGATTCATCAGAGAATGCAAGCTGTTTATGGTGATTGTGTTGATGTGAGTACTGTGCGTCGTTGGGCGAGTAAGTTTAAAAATGTTGAGGTGGGAACATATGACTTGTGTGACAAAGAAAGAGTTGGACGTCCTGTGACGGCAACCACCGAGTTTCACAAGCAAAAGGTTGACAGCTTGATTCAGGATGATCGTCTTATCACTCAGAGAGAAATTTCAAGCATAATCGGCATTTCACAAGAACGTGTGCGTCACATTATTGCTTTGCTTGGCTATCGGAAGAATGGTGCACGATGGGTACGTTGAGAGAACTTTAAGATGCTGGTTGCGGAAACAGTGTCAACTTCTTCCGTAACAGCTTCAGAAAACACGTGAACAGTTCCTAATCTTTTTTTTTTTTTTTGTTGAAAAGTTCAACTTGAGTCTGTATGTATCCTTTTGCTTTCTGTCTTTCATATAAATACTGATGGAGAAATACTGCTGTGTTGTATTCCTTAAATACTTTAGTAGTATGTGTTTTATTTATAGCTTTCTCGATTAAGCTTAATGGGGTAATACTTAAGCTATGTACGAAAGCACATTTAGATGTTAAAACGTACTTGTAAAATTTTTAATTGTGTCACGTATCCGTTTCAGATGAGTGGGCAATGGTGCAATCCTACCCTATATATAGATTTTAATTTGTTTTGAAATTTAAAATGCTATTAAAATCATGAGGTTATTTTATATTGAATTTGACCCAAATGACTTGTGTGCCTTCAAGTCAATTCTAAGTTAAAGTGACTCTTTCAAGGGATTTCCTTGGCAAAGTTTCTTCAGAAGTTTGCCATTGCATTTCTCTGAGGCTTGAGAGATTGATGTGCCCAAGATCACTCAGTTGGTCTCACAACCAAGCAGCAATTTTCAACCCTAGTCCCCTGAGTCATAGTTCAACACTGGACCATTTATACTATACATGCTTCCACCACACAAATAAGACTGCAAATAGCCATATTTCCATGTAATAAGTACCTGTCAGGAAGACTCTTTTCAAAGGCTTTTAATGCCTGCCCAGCCCCCTTCCTCATGATTAATGTATAACCTTTTTACCATCTACATTACAAGGAAGGGAGGTTTGAGAAGCACAGACTTCTGTCTGTCACTGTCTGCATAGTGTTTGGTAAAGTTTGAGCTGGGAAAGGAATTCTAATCTGACTACGCCTATGTGAGAATTTGCCCTTGTTCTTCTATTTCACATGTGTAATAGTTTGAAATAAAAAGTCCCAGTTTTACTACTCATTTGTTGTGTGGTATAGCCACCTAGTGACATTGTTTCCATGTTATTTCTATCTCTGATATTAAATTTTAATTTGGAAATGTTTTATGTCTAGGACTTGTCCTCCAAAGTGTTATGTCTAGCAATTGTGATATTTTTAAAGGAAGTATCCCCAGCTACAAAGGAGCTTGCAGGCTAAATTTCAAAATAGAAACAAGAAAAGGGGCCAGCAAATACAGTAGCTGGAAAGAATAACAGCAAATTAGTTCAAAGGATCACAACATATGTAGATATTAGAATGTAAAAGGGTGACAATCACTTTTAGACCTGTGCCATGAATAAGGATTGATTGCATTTTCAGGTAGCCTATTCATTGTCCACAAGGGGGTGGTGTTGGTGCTGATATAAAGAAACACTTCATTACCTTTAAGATCCAAGTTTTCTAATCAGGTATGGTGTGAGTCCCAGATCTAGTGAACTGATTTCAGTGCAGAAAGAAATGTGTAAGCACAAGCCAGGTGCAGTTTACACTATGTTTCTGAAATTGGTTCTATCATAAAAACATGGGAGGGAAATTAAACTTTGTTTTTGAGGGAGGTACACCCTGCAGCACATTTTGCTACAGTTTTTCAATGAATATTCCCTAGAGTCTCAACCAATTCAACATAGTTTGCAGTAGCCACAAGAGTTTCTGAACTATAACCACGACTTTCAAAGTAAGTACTGCACAATTAAACAGAAAATACACTTTCAAACTGGGAACAGAATTTTTTTCAGATTCTGTGCCATACTGTTACTTTATGTTGGTATCATTCAGGGACTTGTCTGGAAAAGTATGGAGAAGATCTGGTGTGAGTAACACGTAAATTTGAATGCTAATAGTGTGATCATCTGGTTAAATACATCAAGAGAGCAGAAAAGGAATTAAGTAACATTTTATTGGACAAGTTTACATTGTATGGCTCTGCTGACAAAAATGATGTTGCACAGAAAGACATTTAACAAATAGAAAGATGAAGTGCCTGGGTGTACTTTTGCTAGTAAGCTCCATTCATCGTAAAATGGATTGCATCAAATGAAGTCAGTTGAAGCTGAAACATAATTTTGAGTTTATAAACCTTTTAAATGCAGCTTGAGGATCCCTTATCCGAAATGCTTGGTACCAGAAGTTTTCTATAATTTTGATGTTTTGGATTTTGAATGCTTGTATATAAATATTTTGGAGATGGAACCCATCTAGCCACAAAATTTATTACATGCTTCATTATAGCTTATACACATAACCTAATTGTAATTTTTATAAATAATATTGGGGGTTTTGTGCAAGATATATATTTGTGTGTGTATTGAACTGACAAAGAGGTGTCACTATCACAGCACCCATGTGGTCAGTGTTGAGTTCTGAGTATTTCGGAATTCCAGATAAAGGATACTCAACTACATTATATATTTAAAGTGCTATGTTCGCCAATACAGTATGGTTTGCAAAGCACTTGGATAGACTGTTTTCATAATGCCAGCTTTAAGAAGAACACTAGCCCGTTATCTGGGTGGCTATTCTATTAGACATTAAAGGAAAAACTTCTGAAACCTGAGCTAAGCAAGCTTAAAAGGGCAGAGTATGTAACAACACTTTAATGTTTCTAAAATTGGGCATAGCACTTAAGTACATTGACAATACTTTTATTGTTGCACAAGAATTCATTATCAAAAGCAATTTTATACAGTTCAAGTGATTCTGAGGTACTGGATAACCAATGCAACAACCAAACGTCATACATAAGGAAATGCTAAAAACAGTATCGGCATCACACACATACATGCATCCACAGGCTAACAAACTGGAATTTATTCAGTAGAAAGTAGACCTCATTACTACATTTTAAAAGTATGTTGTAGAACTAGAACCTCTCCTTCCATCTGACAAAACTATCACAATATTGCCTACATACAATTCATATATTATGTGTATTTTCCTGTTCTACAGTTTCAAGGAAACTACCCAGATAAGTGTCAATTATTTGATTAGCTGTTGGCATTTATAACCCATCTAAAGACCAATCTCTTCTGGCAGGCCTATCCTGCCAGTTTTAAGCATGAGTTTAAAACTCATGTCCTATAGAAATACATTTTAATATGTGTCTAGAAATTTTGCAATGTTTGTGTGTTTTGACTGCTGTGACCCACCTTGAGCCACAAGGAGAGGTGGGTAAGAAATTAAATTATTGAAGGTTGACCGTGGTCGACTATGAAACAGGTACAGTGAATAGTACCTGTTGCCCTCATGAACACTGAATATTATGAAAGAATTATCACATACAAAGAATAAACGATTACTTCAGAATTAATTGTTCTCAACAGTGCAGTAAAACCAAGAGGGTTTCATTTGTCTGCATAGATAAAACATTGTTTACAAGTTAGTGAAAACCTCCTTATGGCTATCTTTATCCAGACACATTAAACTGATTTGTGCAGCTATTTAATCTGCTGCTTGTACGGAGGGGGAGGGGGGGAACGGGAGACATTGAAGGTGTATGGTAGTCTTTCCTGTTACTTGTCCAACAGTTCAAAACTTTTAAAACAAGTAATCTTAGTATCTTGATCTGACATACAGAGGGAAAATATTGTTAGAAACAGTAGGTGCAATATGGTCATAGTTTGGTTATGCTTCTTATCCAGGGTACAAAAGAGGAGACTTTGGTATAGACGCCTGGAGAGTCCTTGACTCCACAGCCGTAACCCCAAGAGGTTACCCCATACACAGCCCAACTTTCTCCTGAACGTTCACACATCAGTGGTCCACCACTGTCTCCCTGGCAGCTGTCCACACGTTTCTGCTCCTGGAGATTTCCAGCACAGAGCATCCTTCCTGTGAACTTTGTCTGGTAGCGTTCTTCACAAATTCTCTTAGGAAGCAGGGGGACAGCAGCTTGCTGTAATGTTCTGGAGTAGGCTTTTCCTGAAGAAAGGGGAGGGGATGACAGTTAACATAACTGGAGAGACAAAATTATAGCAAAATGCATGAAGTTTCACCAATAGATGTTATTCGGAGAGTGAGAGTATGCATTAATAATGTAGTATAAAGGGGCCATCTTTGATTCTGCTTTCAGCAGCTGACTACCTACTTCAAGATTATATTAGTAAAAGGAAAAAATATAGTGGGCCAAACCGGAAAGTCCTGGGAGGCAAAATGAAAGGGTCTCATTTCCAGAATAAAGGGAAAGATGGTAGTAAACTGTTCCCGGGCAGGGGGGGAAGAGAGGAGGAGGGGAAAAATGTACAATGGGATACAGGATGATGAAGAATAAAAAAGAATACTTTTGAGGACCTTAGATTGTTAAGTATAAGATGGTAACCGGGGGAAATGATTAAACGCTCAAACATACTGAGGAATAAATATTCAATAGTATTCCTGTACCTTTGTATTAAGGAATGGCAAGTCAAGCGTAGAGGTTCTCAGGAGGAAATGGGCAGATGGTGGAATTGGGGGGAAATACTTGTATTTTGATTGTTGAATTTTGAAGATTTTTTTTCATGCCAGGAGCAACTTGAGAAACTGCAAGTCACTTCTGGTGTGAGAAAATTGGCTATCTGCAAGGACACTGATGTTTTACTATCCTTGTGGGAGGCTTCTCTCATCCACACTCTCCCTGGATTCGATGAACAGTATTGGGATGGTCTGTCTGAGCAGAACTAGTGGCATAAATTGGGATGAACAAGATTACATGTTTTCTCTCAAGAAATTACGATATACAAGTAAAAGAAAAATGAACACTTAGTAAATAGTATATGGCACTGTTCATCCAGAATTGATATAATAGTTGCTGGATACATGTACAGTGAAGGATCATTTTATATATTAAGGAATCTTACAATAAGAGGTATGTATCACACACATGTGATAAAGTACAGACAGAAGTATGTCAGAAAGAACTGGCAGTTTTATGTATGCCTCAACCCAGTTCAGAAAAACCAATTCATGAAATTCTAGTCTACAAAGATGGAGGTTTAATTCAATAAATATACGTATGCTCAGATCATAGGAATTTGTAATGACTGTTTTGCAGAAAATTACTGAACCAATTCCTAATTTTGTAGTCTACTAAAAGAGCTAGTGTAGTGTAGTGGTTTAAGACTGTAACACTGAAGACCAGGGTTCAAATTTGGGTTTGCTATGAAACCTACTAGATAACCTTGGGCAAGTCAAACAGCCCTAACAATAAAGTTTCCTTCCCTGCAATTCAGTAGAGTGGCGCTATTAAAATTTGATGCAAATGTGAGCTCCACAATTAAGAACTAGTTTCAAACCAAAGGCAGACAACAGTCCTGCCATATTAATGTGAAATTGGACAGATCAACAATCTGTGAAACAATGACAGATCACTGACTAAGAAACTTCACTTCCATTGAAGTCAATAAGTATGCTTTTCTATCATGGCTGTTCAGCAAAACACAAAACTCCTGCCAGACAAGTTCAAAGTTAACAATTAAATTGAATATAAACATTTAAAAAGTGAAATTTTCAATAATTCTCTTACTGAATTTACAACATGTTAAGAACTCATTTGAACTAGAACAGACACATAAACATTTAGAAACTGCCAAGTATTTGCTTTGATCTAAAATGCAAAGCTAAGCAGAAATGCTACAGTAACCTATTGTGTGTGTAGTATTACATTTTGTTCCTTCCTTACTGAAGAGACATCTGTTCATACAATAATACATTAATGAATTCAAGAAAAGATCAAACACTGGCCAGTTTTTTGCCAACTTTAATTAAAGAATAAGAAAAAAAAGCATTGAGTCTGTGAAATCATGACCTACGAGTATGTGTGTCTGTGTCTGTCTGTCTGTCTTGCTTGAATGCTGCAAAAACATCTCCACCCTAGGTAGTTAAGCTGAAGTAATAGGACAGCAATAGCAGCAAGAAATGAAACCAAAATGCAGTCTTTTTCTAAGCTAGAAAATGTTTTTATTGCCATTAGATTGTAGAACAGTAGTATGTTTCATTCTAGCTTTTGGAAAGCAACCAGTGGGGATGGCAACATGTAACATCACAGAGAACAAAAGAAAAGTGCAACAACTAGTGGAGGAAAAAATAGGGGAAATGAAGTAAAACCTCTTAAATTAAAAGCATTAGAAAATGGTGCTCGCACTGTTTTGTAAAATTTCATTTCTGGGGCATTATGTACATTGTAACAAAGTAGTACAAGAAGGAAATGAAAAAAATACAAAATTGTAAGACTAAAAGAGCTGGAATCTTGACTTTTGTGAGTAGAATTCTGGTCGCAGAACAAAGCTGTCCAATCTTTTTAGCTCTACAAAGCTGCAGTCCCTGAATCTTATCCTGAAGGTTGGGATCATCTTGAATGTGAAGGAAGAGCAACTTGGCAAACACACCGACATAAACTACTTTCATGAGCACAAATGTCTTCAAGCAGCTTATTTAAACCAATGAGCACCGACTTTACATGTTAAAAAGCACTTCCAGGAGAAGTGGAGCAGTTGACCATCTCCCTAGTAAGATGTGAGCTGTATCTAGAAAACTGTAAATACAGGCACTCCCTGAGTTACAAACATCTGACTTACAAAAGACTTATAGTTACAAATGGGGGTGAGACAACATGGTAAGAGAAATCTACCCCTTGGAAGGGAAATTCACTCCTGAAAGAGTTATCATGGAGAAAAGGTGTCTCCACTGAAGCTTCCTCATAAATCATTTTTTTCACAAACCAAATTTTTCAAAATCTAGTTATCACAGGAACAGAAAATGCAGTGACATATTTTGAATAGGGCCACAGACAGAAAAACAAACACCACAGGCATGTTAACCCTTCCCTATGTAATATAGCAAAAGAAAAGTATAATGTACTAAGGGAAGCAAGAAGGAAAATGTTACAAAAATGGTACAGAACTCCTGCACAACTTTCACGCTTTGTACCAGAGGTAAAGGATAGGTGTTGACATGGCTGTAAACAAAGAGGGCTGTTTAATCATATGATATGGGAATGTGATCAAGTGCAAGAATACTGGAAAATGATTGAAGGGGAAATCAATACAATGTTTACAAATAGTAATGGTTAATAAAAATGTACTACATGCACGGATAACAAGAGGGAAGAATATACAAAAGGAAAAAATGGTTGACAAATTAATAGCGTGTGCACAAATTGTATTAGTGAGGCGTTGGAAGGATAAAACAAAATGGACACTGACTAATTGGTATAACTATATAGTTAATATGTTAAATGTGGAAATAACAAATTGTAAATGGAATAACATAGATAAAATTGAAAAGGTCACAATAAGTAAGAGGATGTGGGAACCAGTTAGGAATTATTTAGAAAATGTGTTAAGATGTGGAGTAGAAAAATTAAGACTGAGACTGATATTTCAAATGTAACTTCTGTAGTTTGATGTATAAATTGTATATACAAGGAGGGGAGGGTGGGAGTGGGAAAAAACCCCTTTTTTAAAAAAAAAAAACCCTTCCCTATGCTACCCAAAGCTAGAAAATACATATTTTTGGTTTGAGTTACACTTTAAAAATGTACCCATTCCAACTTGCATACAAACTCAACAAGAAACCTAATTTGTGGACTGCTGTACCTTGAAGCCTAAAAAATGTTGGTCAAGCTCCTACATTATCTATTTAGTTATGAATATGTAACACTTCCTGCCCTGACCAACAAAACCTGCCTTAACAGTCAGCAATAGAGGTTTGTTCAGGAGATCACAACACAGTAGAATGGTGTTTCCAGCCTCCTTCATCTTCATGTAAGATGGTGACAGAAGCAGATCTTTTGTAGGAATGTTTCATGGCTCCACCTCTAACAAGCCAAATGGAGCATGCTGGTTAGAGGTGACCGGAAACATTCTGCTAAATCCTTATCACCAGCAAGAAGAACAGACCTCCATCACTCAGTGTGGCTACTGACTTTTAAGGTAAATTGAGGAGCTATTTATAATTGTTGCAATATTACCATGACCGAATTTGGAGCAGTCGTGGATCTGTAACTCTAGACTATGAATGTAGAACTGCAATACAAGATGGCACCATATTCCATAAAAATGCTCTTACCTGTGTCACCCCAACCAGTGATGTAGCAATTTGGTGCAGTTTTCTGTGGCCTCTCACGTCTGAGAGGCAAGCAGGCTGGTAAAACATGAGTGCTAAAACGAGCACACTGCTCTTCAGGCCCTTCCAAACGTACTAGTGCAATGTCATAATCACTGCTCTCAGGCCTATATTCTTTATGCTGCACAATCTCTTGTACTCCAATTTCTTCCTCATACTCCTCAGGTACCAATGTGTGGTAGTCCCCAACACGTATCACATAGTTCTTAGTGTTATTGCCATACCTAAAAGGAAGAAAAATAATAATCACAATAATATTTTATTTATTGATAGCATAGATGAAAATACTGCAATGGGAAACTTTGATATCTAAGTAGGTACATGGTGTGCACATTAGAAATCTTCTAGCCATGTCTTCACTGGAAGGTTAAGATTTTAGTTTCAACAAAACATAAGAGCATTTGGGGACAGTATTAGGTACATGTTGGGCAATGGGTTGCCCTTTGTTTGCAATCTGTGGACTTGGCTTTCTCAGACACATATCCTGGGAAAATTTCATTAACAACTCAAACTTTACTTCTTTGTTTCTAAAACAGGAATGTCTACAAATTAGTGGTGGCTTAAACTATGGTAAACACAGACAACTAGTCAAATACAAACCAATTCATTTAATCTGATAGTTTGTTTTTACTGCAGGAACATAATTTTATAGTAGCAAAAAACCTTACCCAAGACAATCAGTGCATTGTTTTCAGTACTCTATAGTTAGCATGTTAAGGGTGTGCTGGAGCACAGGGGGCAAAGTAGTGGGAAGGAGGAATAGAAAAGATTACCCCTTTTCCAACATCAACACTTGCAACATCAACCTTGTTTTTCCTTAGTGTCTAGAACCTTAAAGAGAAAAATGTGTAGCTGACTTTAAATAAAAAAGATGGACAGCATAAAACAATTAGTTTATTGTACTGAGGACTTGTCTTCCAAAAGTATGCATTTTAATAGGACCAAAAAGAAAGCAGATAGACACATGATGTTTCTAATCAGGTTTTTCAATTAACATTTACTTTTAGAACACATTTAATGTCTTTCATCTTTCCAGAGACTTATCAAAGGTATCTATTTTCTTTGAACAACCTATAGAATTTTTCTAGTTGCTCTCTGAAATCAGTCAACCATTAATTTTCAACCCAGAAGATTAATTACCTGTATGGGGGTAGGGAAGGGTACCCATGCAATTTTCAGTAAAGAGGAAGAATTCAAAAATAATACACAAATGTTATAGAGTTGTGGCATCCCAGAATGTGGGTTCCACATAGCCAACTGAATGCCCTAATACACTAGAATTCAATAATATTTCCTTTCCCATGATGTAGCAAAACTAAGGTGCTGTCTCTTTATGGTACATATGAAAAAGTCTCAAGCATTTAAAACAAGGAAAAAAGAAATGGCACCATTTTTATTTTGCAGTGAAATTGAAATGGCTTGGTCAAGGAAACTGAACAGTAAAGGCTGTAGGGCATTTTATGTTCTCCATTTACTCCGAGGCAGACTATTTCCAGAGCAGATGTAATGCCTGGAATGTATAAAGGATTCTGACACAGGAACGGATTAGATTCCCAGCCAAATATTTCTTCCGCAGTGTCATCCCTTCAGAGCTTGATATGATACAAGTTTAGTAATTTGGGTGATGTGACAGATCCCTCAGCCAATTTTTGTTGTTTTCATCAATGAAGGTGAGAATATGTAAATAAAAATAAACTCTTACAAATCTCTATTTTTAGAACCCAGAAAATGCTTTTCCAAAGTGAAATACAACATGTTCTTTTCCACACATCTTAAATATAAGCACCACTTTGCAAATGCATACATGCAGATAGATGTGTGATAAAACATGTTCTGCAGCTAAACATATTGTCCAATTTCAAATTCTACAATGATATACAAATTTCTGGCTAAACTCTGCACGGGATTCTAAAATGATGTTGCATCTAGCTCTATCAATAAAGGAAGTTTTCAGAAGAGATGTACAGTTGTTGCTGTTGTTATTCCACTGTCTGATATGCAAATCTTGATATTACAAGTATTTTTGCTATGAATATTTAAGTTGCAGATCTCGTTGCTTTTAATAACTCTTGGTCCCTAGTCCATCCTATGAAAGAACTGTCACTCTCTGTGTTAAAAGTTTCAAAAATATTAGTTGTTTACTTAGATTTATCATGCATCAGGATTGTCTCCTCTGTGTGTGTGTGTGTCTTCAAATTGCCTTCAGCTTCTAGTGATCCCATGAATTTCATAGGGTTAACTTAGGCAAGAAATACCCAGAGGTGGTTTTACCAGTTCCTTCCTCTGAAATATAGCCTACAGTATCGGGTATTAATTGATGGTCTCCAATAAAAGTACTAACCAGGCTGGGTGTATTTAACTGGGGTATTTACAGTATTTAGGCTACTCTTAATCATTAATGGGACTTCCTTGTTCTCACTAACCTGAACTTTTCAGCACTACTTGAAAACAAAGTCAGAAAGAGGTCACTGATAGACCAGTCAAATAAATACATGAGATGCCTCATCATGTTCTGCAGGAGGTTTCACTGCAGCAGTTTCCATATCATAGAATGTGATATGTTTATTTCTCTTTTCTGTTTCTGAGCCCTGTCCACTTTCTTTCCCTAGACTCAGTTCTGTTTATCTAGAAGTTGATGCTGACATCTGCAACAACTTCCTTTCTTGTTCAAATCCAATTTAGATATAATCTTGAAAAGCCTCTCGGTTCTGTGATTCTGTTTATTTGCATGTTTAGTAGATCATATAAAGTTTAAAATCCAAGTCCTATTCAACTAAACATGGAGCTGTCCAATTGTCCCATCACCCCCCAAGGGGTATATTGTTGTTGGTTGTGTGCCTTCAAGTCTTTTCCATCCTGTCATGACCTTGAGGAAAACCTCTCACTTGGTTTTCTGGGACTGAGGTGTGTGACTTGACTACAGTCACCCAGTGGGCCGAACAAGGAATCATGATATAGTCTACATAGTCATGTCCAGCACACTAACCATCACGGTACACTGAGTATATACTATGATATGCTGGAAAATGCTGGTACTAATGGGTATTGTCCTCAGGAAACAAGCAATAGCTACAATCCAGAACAGAGCTGAGAGCATTTAAGTTTATTTAAATCAGAAATGTTAATGTGGCTGCAAAAATAAAAATATTTAATGTAACACATACTTCTTAAGCATCTTCTTTTTAATGAAAGTAAATGTATCTGAAACTATTCTAAATACATTTTAATTATCTAAATTAATATTTGTTTAGTGTAGGGGTAATTAAGCAAGTAGAAAATATTCCTGTTTTCTACATCAGGTAGTATGTGAACTTAAAACTATACTTAAATACATTATCAGCCAATTCCACCAGCCAATTAAGATGGAATAATATAATTGGGGCCAGTGTACTGTTGTTAACTGAACAGATCTTTTAGCAAAATTAAACTGAACAGAACTGAATTAAATTGAATAGATTATGAGTTAATGTTTCATAATACTTGAATATACGCCAAGGTTTTGCATGTGGAAGGTATGATTTGCATATTACAATTAGGTAGGGTAGGCCTCAGGAAACTCAAAAGTCCACTAGCTAAGGAAAGATGCAGAAAGTAGACTCAGGAGGCAAATAATTATCTAAGGTTTCTCCGTGACCACGTACTTCCTGTATATACTGGGCAACTGCAAAAGAGAAAAGGGGTAATTTGTCATCACCAGAACTGATATCATAGGTTTAGTTTCAGCTGTTTTTCAGTTGTTTGTTTATTGAGAATTGTGTGTTTAATTGTTGAGGGAGGACTGTGTGGATGAGAAATACATTTGGTGCTATTTTTGCGTTTCTTTTGGCCATTACTAGCCAGAAAAAAATGAAAACTTGAAAAAAAATTGAGGAGGATCTGAGGCAAAACAAGCTTCTGTAGAACCACCTGTGTCCCACAAATCACCATTTCCCCATCTCTACTCTAGATAAAGCATATATAGTGATATAAAAATCACTACCGTACAATATATGCTAATGTGTATTAATAAATCCTGTGGGCTTGGTTGTTTAAAAACCACCACCCTTTTTTTCTTTCTCTCTCTTTCTTTTCCCTTTTCTCCTTTCCTCTTCCTTTTCTTCTTTCTTTCCCTTTCTGTCCTTTCTGTCCACTTCTCTCTTTTCTATCTCCTTCTCCATCTGGGTAGTGGTAGCCTCCTAATTTTCACTGTATACTCACTATGCATCTTATTTAATTTTAATTAATCAAATTTTAAAATACTCTGTTTGTGTACCCCTATTCTATCCCTTAATAAAATATTAACTGACAAAAAAAAAAAAAACAAACAACCAGAAGAATTCCACTAGACTTCCTTGTGCTGATTTCTTTTTAAAACTAATGTAAAATAATAAACCATACTTTGCTCATCTATAAGCCAATGTATTGGTTAATTGTTTCATTTTCTACAATAATATACTAATCTGAGGCACCATTCCATGCAATTGATGAAGCTAGTGCAGTCTATACAAAAATATGCCAAATAATTTTTGTTTGTTTTTAAGGTTCTCTGTTGTCTTTTTCTATACTAATGTAGCATCCCAACCCGTATAGCCACTGGTGAATCCAGGACAGTGAGCTGGCAGAGAATTAACTCAGAATTGTACTAAAACACTTCTGCTCTGAACCTGGGTACTTCATTGCCTCACAGCAGCACTTTTCAATTTGTCATACAACAGTACCTCTTAAAACAGTGTGATGCAGTGAGGACCCAGCAGCTGCTGATAAGAGTGGCACCACACAGCAATCTTCCATCACCATGGGATGATTTCAGGCGCAGAGCAACCTGCCAGGGCCATCCCCCTCTAGAAAGAAAACAGAAACAATCCACCTTATTTATGAGTTACTAAAAGTTTTTGCTAACTCCTTATTCAGCCTACCAGTGTTTCTGAAATGATATTAAAATTCTTTTCAAATCCATTCCAGTCTGGTTTGAAAAAACAAAGACCACACCATTCATATAGTTTGGCTTATCACCAGGAAATCAATACTGACAGACCCATCCTCCCTTGATGCAACAAGTGGTGCTACAGAGAAAGCCCTATCTTGTGTAGTCATCAAATAAGCTTCTCAAGGTGATGAGATACATTAGGATCCCTGCTGAAGCTCCAACTTCCATTCAAGCTTCTACAATAGTAGGAGGTGGTTTCAAATAGTCTGGCCCTAAGCAGATTCAGCCTTTATAGGTCAAAACCAACTCCTTGAATTACTGGAAGCCATTGCAGTTGGTTCAAGACAACAGTCTGGCCACTGGATTTTGCAGAAAATCAACCTCCCAAATACATTTCAAATGCAGCTCTAAATTCATTAGAGTAGTCTAACTGATAGGTAATTATCACTGCAACCAAATCTTCCTTCGCTAGGAATGTGTGTCATTACTGTTAAACATGAAGATAGACAAAGACACTCTTGGTTTCTCCAACCCTCTTGCTTTGCTAGGTCCAAACAAACTTCTAAGCCTGGTCTTTCAGAGGGAGTACAATCCCATTTATAACAGCTTGTAATCACAGTCCTTATCATGTCATGTCTAAACCTAGCTGTAATTTTTTCACTATACCCAATCATCCACTATATCCAGAGAGCAGCCCAGGATTTTTAATGCCTCCATGATGACAGCTGAGAAAGACAAGCTGAAGTGGCTACAACAAACATGTAAATATGACCTGACTCCAAATAACCCCTTTCCCAGTGGCTTCATGCAAATACTGAAAAGCACAGTGCCAAAGAAACTCATCCTATTTCAGGATACAGAAAACTAGAGGTTTGTTTCAAAAACCTCCATACAGTACTTTCAGTCAAATCTTAGATAAGCCAAAAGGGAGTCGTGTATGTGCATGGTAACAATTTGGTAGGAAGTGGCACTATTAACATAATAAAGATGGGTAACCTCCGTTCACTTTCTCCTACACAGAGCACACTGAACAGGGAGTACAAAGACTGTCTAGATTTCACTTTTATAAGAGTTATTAAATTATTACTGCTTGACAAATCCTGTGCCAGGGATCATGTAAAACAAAACAAAAACCTTTGCATTTTATGACATACACAGACTGTCTTCCTATTCTCGTCACAGAAATACTATTTGGAGAACAGGTTCAGAGATATTAATAACCTACCTAAAACCATGTAGTGTCTTAAAACAGGTAAATACATTTGAATTCACGTGTCAGCATGGAAAATCAAATGTCTAACATGCTCATTTGTTACATTTGAAGTGTCATCCAATCACATGGTGAGGCCAAAGTTTGAATCAAAGGCAACAGATTTTCTCTATGCGCATTTACCGTAAAGAATTTTTTCCTCCAATGATCCGTTTCTGGCGACGATGCAATAATCTCAAACCACACACTGAAGCAAGAGAGTCTAAGAAGGAACAGGATAATAGAAGATTAAGTCTTCCATAAGGAGAACAGGGTTCTGTTGTTTTTGTATAATCACTAGTGCAGGCCTACCACTACTTTTTGCAAAAATAAATGAAAGATAAGACTTTCTCTGTAATATAGACATCTTTCATTATATTTCCCCCTCTTTCCACCAAACTTACACATATTCTGTTTTATGCCAACTTCACCTTTATTACTGTTGCCAGGTGCCTTCTTGCTAAGATAGTCACAGATCACTCCAGCATCTTCACTGTGTCGGCAATTGTGTCTGCCAATATCCTGCTTAATGCAATCAGCTAAGGATCTCTCACTTCCCGTACATTTCACATTGTCCACATGTATGGGGCCTTTCCCTTCTCCAAAGTATGCCATAGTCCTTGCTCGTGATGGACCTCTAGAAACAACATTAAAAGTCATCCTTTAATAAAGACATCATTAAAAACAAAAAAAGTGGGAAGTTAAACATAAGAGCTAATTTTAATATATCTTTCTTATACAGCAGTAAATATATTACTAATTATTCAAAGAATATATAAAATGTATTACCTTGAGTATAGAATTGCTACCAACATTTATCTAACAATTTTTTTGATTCAGCAGTCAAGATGGGGAGATAATAGATTTAAATATTATATAATGTGACTGTGAGTATGCAATCTATTCAACGAAGATATTTGGTTACTTCAGAATATAATATATGTAAAATAATGTAGCATTGCAGTATTTATTTATTATTGCTTATGTGTTGTAGTTTTGTTTGCACTATTTCCTCCTGTTTTTTCAAGTCTGTTTAAAATATAGATCTCAAGACTAATTCCCCAAATTCCACCTGAAAAGCAATGGTTTGGATCTAATTCTGTTATACCTCTCTTGGAAGGCACTTTGATTCAGCCAAATAAATGCAAAGGTAGACAATACATTTTTCACTGCTTCCCATTTCTTTCTGCTGCTATCTGCAAGTCAACATTCTCCAAAGCATAGAGAAACCCCCTTACATTGTATGAGAAGTTACAGACTGCCCCAGGAAGAGGTAAATGGAGGCCCAGTAGTTAGAGAAAGCAGGAGTGGAAGCATTGCATATTAACAAGTACATTCTTGATGCAAAACATGGCCACAGCTTAATTATGGCCTTGGCATAGTAAGCTGCAGATCTAGATACTGTAAGACTCACTTGCCGTCTGGTGAATCTTCTCTCCTGAGCCTACCTGCTGTGAAACTGAAATGTCAAAATGGTTGTAAGACACTGTGTGTGTCTCAATGACACATGGGAGTAAAGCAAGTTGAACAGTCCCTACACTGGATTTGCACTTGACTTGTTTCATTAGCAAGCTTTTTAAGAGGACCCCAGAGAGGACAGATGGGAACACAAGCTGATCCCTCCAGAACAATCCAAGCCAGTGCAAAAACACTTTAAAAATATTAACATGAATTGTTGAGCAGAAGCAATAAAGAAAATGCATGGACTCATGCAAATGAGTCCATGTAAATGACAGCAAATGTAACAGATACCTTGTAACAAAGTATTCAAGGAAGGAGAGGAAAAGCCATAGCCAACTGAGTGTGGCTACTCACACATAAAGCAGTTATATAAACTGAACCATGGAGAATGGATTGTGTAGCATCTGGTCTGTCTAGGAAGTCCCCAAGCTTGGTGCTTTGGCTCTTATTTGGCCAAGCGGCAAGCCAGAACCTATATGATACTTGCTGAACAGGCAGAGGAGATGGCAGATGCTTGAGCAGGTTGATGACTACCATCCCTAAGCTCTGTCCCACCAACACCACATGTAAGAACCCAAGTAAATCTAGAATATGCCTTTGTGAAAACAGTTTCCCTTCTCCTTTTGTTCAAAATGAATAGACGCACAAAGTTGTATACAACTCAAACTTGTGCTTTCTAACAGCACATTATAAGATAAAGAGGCAATCAAGTGTTAAGTGGTGGAAGTGAACAGGAGCAATCTACTGTGTGCCTCCCTCACACCTGATCACTATCTTGTGGAAAGAGGAGAGATAATTAAGTCCAAAAGGCACGTTGGGTTTAGTTGTGTCATGAAATTTACCTGCATACTGCAGTGGCATAGTAGAGGTAATGAGGAGATTGCATATATGCTGCCCCAAAGTGAATACAGATGCATCTTGTAGGGGACAGATTGGTAATAGGCATTACTCTAGAATCCAAAGCTGTCTAGGCCAGAAGGGAACTATTTTTGTGATCAATGAAGTTGAATAACAGCAATTGTTCCTGTGACACACTGTTTGTAGAAAATTGTCTACATGAGCAGCACACTGTCAGCATACAAAAAGAAACAATTCACGGTACCACACTATTTATTTATTTATTTATTTATTGTCTATCTTATCAGCATCACATAGCCTTGCATAATAATGTATACTGGGATCTGCAAGCTGTATTTTTCTCCATAATCCTTCCATAAAATCAGCATCTGTGCAAGTTAAAAATAATTTATATCATAGCGTGACTCGTCCAGAAAGCTAAACTGGTTCAGACAGGGAGAGATTATTATCCTTTTTCCTTTCCCCCAGAAAACACAACCTACAAATATGTCACTCTCTAATAAATCATATTGATGATAAGAAAATACATGATTCAGAATCATTAAAATCATAAGGAACATATAGATCTTCAAATACCCCTTCATAATTTTGAAATGTTATCAAAGCAAATTAGGGGGTAATCTTATATTTGTATGCCATGGCAGGTTTAATTCATATGATTAAATTATCTTTTGTGTAAAAATAGCCAGCTACATGCAAAAAGCCTGTCAGAAAGAAAGATGGCAACAATTTTCCTTGATAATTACTTTTTTCTATATGTAGGAATTAAAAGAGAAACTTTTGTCAGTGTTTGCCCTTAAATGCCATCTGAAAACATATTAAACATCAAATTACATTATGATTTTACAAATTAAGCACCAAAACGTCATGTTTTACAGCCAGTTAACAGAAAAAGCAGTTCAATATACAGTAACATTATGTAGTAATTACTGTATTTATGAATTTAACACCAAAACATCACAATGGATTGAAACAGCTGTGGATCCGGGCGAGAGGCAGACTGCACTGGATAATACAGAACATTGGATGAGCAAAGGTTGGATAAGAGAGACTCTACTGTAGTTGTAAAAGAAAAGTGTGTGGCATCATCATAGAGACATATTAGTTTGATTTATTTACTAGGAGAATACAAATTTCCCTAGAAGCAATTATAAAATAAATTTATTGTGCATTTGTTAATATTTTTAAAGTTTCAACCTGTCTTATCAACACAAGCTGGTATCATTTGCTAACATTATCAGGCAATGATGTTTTCCAATCCCCTCAGACAAAACGAATTACCCCAGGATGGATAATATTATTCAATTACTACATTCTCATTGCTTAACTCTCAGCCAGGGATCATAGCAATTTGAGTTTGGGGAACTAGAGGATTTTAAAATGCTTTTGCTGTCTTTGCCAATATTGGATTGGCTATAAGCCATAGTATAAAGCATTTATTATACAGGAAGCCAGTCTGCAAGTGTAGTGTCCTCTTAGGATGTCCAAATTCTCGAAGTGGGTAAAACATACAGTTCAATGGATAATTGCCAATTTCTGCATCAAAATGTGGAATACAGATGTCCCACTTAATGTTTGCGAGGCTGGAAATGGCAGGCTTTGCTTTAGCTTGCTGATTTTTGCAAATTACTAGGCAATCGTTTTTTGGGGGGAGTAGTTAATATTGGAGAAGGAAATCTTGTTCTTTATTAAGTAAGTAACGGCTTTGTTTCAGTTTCTTAATTTATACAAATAATAGTGTTATCTCGTTTAGCGCTGTATGTAACTAAGAACAGGAATCATCTTTACTGATTTAGGAGGCAAGATGTCCATATAAAAGATTTGTTCAGGTAAAAAAAAACATGTCACTCTCAGGGCACCACTAAACTGAAGCTTCTCTTTAGAGAAAAACAGGATATTACTGAATTAATGAAACACAGTGTCTTTAGATTAAGATGGAGATATATAAGTCCATTGGGGGGGGGGGGGGGGGTTGAAAAAATATTTTAAAATATTTAATTTTTTTGTAAGTGGTGGCTGTGGCTGATCGTTAATGAAGATCCTAAACAAAGTCTGTGCAAGAATGCTGCCTTGAGGTAATTATTTTCCCACCTCCATATACTTTTCCTGCCTTGACACTCCGTGTATAAGCTGTGGTTTTCTATGAGGGTCTGGATAGTTTTTGTAAAATCATAGTCCCAGGTAATATGGTAGACTTTATGCACCAATTAATTTTTGCATTATGCATTTTTTCTATGTTGCACTGTGTCATAGGCTGCCATAAGGTCCACAAAAACTGTTCCCATAATGCAACCTTTCTCATACCTTTCCTTGGTATACTCAGTCTGTCCAATGAAAAATTATTGAACAATGTGCAGAAAGCCTTGTTTATTTGAAAACACAGTATGTGAAGATTTACATATCTGGCTATCATTCAACAACTGTTTTGTGAAAAACTACCCTTACTCATATAATAAGGCAAGCATCATGCTTCATTTAATTTCTCTTTGGCCATGCTTTTCTCCTATCATGTGTCCATACCAAGCATGCTCCTCTCCCTCCGCCTGCAAAAGCCTCACAGTACCTCAACATTTGGTGTGATTTTTCCTTTAAAAATGCCTCATAAGACATAAATGTGTTAATATTTAAGGTGCATCAGAACCTCTTGTTATATATAATACAAAGGATCCCAGAGCTTCATTGGCTATAGCAGTATTTTATGACACATTTATCTTCACATGGTAAATTACTCCAGGATGATATAACACATTGGCTATAAACAATATGACTCTTCTTGTTCCAAGATTTTTCTCCCCTTGAACAACCACAATGATTGCAGATACTATAAGGAATGTACAAAACCCTGGCAGATGTATCTCCCCCCCAAGCCCCCCAAATGTCTGCAATATGCCAAATCATTTCAAAATTATATCTTCTTTTGGAATCCAAAACTAAGAAATCTTTTTCTATATTCACCCAATGATATTCACTAGGATTGACTGACCCAAATCATTAAATGAAATCTGGCTTCCTGGCACAAAATCAATGATAGCTCAGAAGCCACTTGTGTACACAGCCACTGTGTAGTCCTTTGCCATCTGAAGGTGAAGTTGTTTCCATTTCCACAGTTAGACATTACCCAATATCCCTTAAGGCAGTGGTTCTCAACCTGTGAGTCCCCAGATGTTTCAGGCTTCACCTCCCAGAAATCCTAACAGCAGGTCAACTGGCTGGGATTTCTGGGAGTTGTAGACCAAAACACCTGGGGATCCGCAGGTTGAGAACCACTGCCATAAGGGAATGCATAGTTTAATACCAGTGCTAAATTTTGATCCAAGCACATTAAGTTCAAAGCACAGTTTCTCCACCAGTATTAGATATTTTCCCATGCCACACTGTTAGTGCTATATCAAAGTCCGAAAATCAACAAATCTAATAGTATTGGAGTTGACTTGATAAGCAGAGTACAAGAGACATATAAGTCTCTTATGTAAGTACAAGAGAGTTGCCAGATGTTCAAGCTGGGTTTAGAAAAGGCAGAGGAACGAGAGACCAGATTGCCAATATCCGCTGGATAATGGAGAAAGGCAGGGAGTTTCAGAAAAACATCTACTTCTGCTTCACTGACTATTCTAAAGCCTTTGACTGTGTGGATCATAATAAATTGTGGCAAGTTCTTAGTGGGATGGGCATCCCAAGCCACCTTGTCTCTCTCCTGAGGAATCTGTACAAGGACCAAGTAGCAACAGTCAGAACTGACCACGGAACAACAGACTGGTTCAGGATTGGGAAAGGCGTTCGGCAAGGCTGCATACTCTCACCCAACCTTTTTAACTTGTATGCAGAACACATCATGCGATGTGCGGGGCTTGAGGAATGCACAGCTGGGGTGAAAATTGCTGGAAGAAACATTAACAACCTCAGATATGCAGATGACACCACTCTGATGGCCGAAAGCGAGGAGGAGCTGAGGAGCCTTCTAATCAAGGTGAAAGAAGAAAGCGCAAAAGCCGGGTTGCAGCTAAACGTCAAAAAAACCAAGATTATGGCAACAAGAATGATTGACAACTGGAAAATAGAGGGAGAAACCGTGGAGGCCGTGACAGACTTTGTATTTCTAGGTGCAAAGATTGCTGCAGATGCAGACTGTGGCCAGGAAATCAGAAGACGCTTACTTCTTGGGAGGACAGCAATGTCCAATCTCGATAAAATAGTAAAGAGTAGAGACATCAGACTGGCAACAAAGATCCGCCTAGTCAAAGCCATGGTATTCCCTGTAGTAACCTACGGATGTGAGAGTTGGACCTTACGGAAGGCTGAGCGAAGGAAGATCGATGCTTTTGAGCTGTGGTGTTGGAGGAAAGTTCTGAGAATGCCTTGGACTGCGAGAAGATCCAACCAGTCCATCCTCCAGGAAATAAAGCCCGACTGCTCACTGGAGGGAAAGATACTAGAGACAAAGTTGAAGTACTTTGGCCACATCATGAGGAGACAGGAAAGCCTAGAGAAGACAATTATGCTGGGGAAAGTGGAAGGCAAAAGGAAGAGGGGCCGACCAAGGGCAAGATGGATGGATGGCATCCTTGAAGTGACTGGACTGACCTTGAGGGAGCTGGGGGTGGTAACGGCCGACAGGGAGCTCTGGCATGGGCTGGTCCATGAGGTCACGAAGAGTCGGAGACGACTGAACGAATGAACAACAACAAGAGACATATATTTATACTCAATTGCCCCAAAATGTACCCTCTTCTAGATGCTTGGTTACCTTCATTGATTTGGTCCAGAAGGTGTGGGGGGGGGGGTGGAGGCACTAAGGGTGAGATCACACTAGGCTTTCACCTCCCAATCACTGGTTTGCTCCTGCAGAATTCTGGGAAATGGCAGGGCCTTTGGAATTTTCAGCTAAAGAAGTCCTTAGTTTCCGTAAACTACATTTCTCAGAATTCTGCAGGAGCAAACCAGATGATAGCACAGTGGAGACCTCCACTTTGTACTGTTAATGTGATATCATTCTAAATAGCTTGTCCAGAGCCACAGTCAGCAAACTCACCCTTGAGCAGTAAATCAAAGAAGCACCCTTATTGATATTCAGGTCCACTTATTTTATGGGCATTGCTAGGTCTTTCAGGATGGTTCTATGGTAAACTTCAGCTGGAAGTCCAAAATATTGTTCATTTTACATAAGAAAAATAGAATTTCAAAATACAGTATATATGAAAATCATATTACACAAAAGGTCCTGGAATGGTTACCCTATGCAATACATGAGTCTAATGTTTGTAGCTGTTGTGTATGTCATTAAGACTTGGTTGAAGACTCGGATCTTTAGACAAGCCTTTGAGAATGTCTAGCCTCAATGGTTTGCAATAAAATATGCAGCACTTCACTTTCATCCCATGCCCTGTTCCTTAGCTACAATTTGCACTATCCCATTCCCTCGTCTTGTTTACAGTTTGGCCATGGAAGTTGTCAACATAGGTCACTGGACATTGCTCTGACTTTTAAATTGTTGTTTTATATGCTATAGTTTTACTTTATTGTATTGTACTGTGTGTTTATTTTATGTTTTGTTTTAGGTACCTTGTGCCATACTAAGCCACCCCGAGTCCCTTTGGAGAGATGGAGGTACAAGAATATAGTCATTGTTGTTGTTGTTATCAACCCAAATAATAGCAGGTTGCTTGACCAAAACATCTGGCAAATTTTGGAGCATTTTCTATAATATAATTATATTCATTTTGGATCTTGCTTCACAAAAACACAATTTCCGCTATTCTGAAGGTCTGATGATATGCTTGAACATTAAACTTGTTACTGAAACTTCCCATACAACATTATTTCCTATATCTCAGCAACCTACACAACACAGTCTTCAAAATAAGAGGTCCCATGTCATAAATAAAAGGCAAATACTATTTCAGGGCCCAGATAATCAAAATTTCATCCTTCCAAAAGAATAAAACAGCAGCAAAGAAAACACTTCAATTTTGAATTCTCTCCCACAGAGGAGCAAATTACAGCCAGGTCTTACATCCCACATTGAAAACAATTTAAAGCACAAAAGGGGCTTGTTGAGCTTAATGAATTTTTCTTCCTAAAATTGTTTCTTCAGCATGTTAATGTTTTTCACATCCTTGCTATGCTTTGTTCATATTCTCGTTGGCTAAGGGTCCTGTTTTATAACTGCTTTTCTCATTAAAGCAACTATATTCTTTTTCTTTGTGATACATTTTTCTGCTATAAATTTTAATATACAACTGTAACAAGCAGCCCCACATACTAAAATATTAACTTATAGGCTTTTCACAGCACTTACTTTGTTTGCTTATTCCACTGATTTTTGTCCACATATTAAAAGTCTGCCCAAGTTTGGCAGCTGTGCATGCAACTAATATTTTTCCAATCTACTACATATCTGATCCCCAGTAACATAGCCTATACATTTCAATATGTACGGAGACATGCAGTTACTGCAACATTTACAATACATTAAAGATGAATTATGCATGATCTTAATCCAAAGCAGCCACACATGGAATCCAGCCCAATCCCTTAGCTTCTATAATGACTAGAAGAATTTACCCATGTCCTCACATTCTATACTTTCCTATTCCTGTTGCATATTACATGCTGCCTGTGTGGCACTGGAGAGGATGCAAAATGCTGCAATCTTAGAATACAAACATGTTCTACAGAATACCGATCAATTGAAACATTTATTGTTTATTGCAATCTTGATGTTAATAACTTTTGGAGTCTTGGCATCTGCAAAATTTAGGAGAGTATGAAATGCCTCTTCTAAGGCTTCATTATTGGAAATTAAGAAATTTGAGATAAAACATGGTGATCCCCAATGATCACAGTGGATGCAAATCAGTAAAAGGAAATAATCTCTCTGTTTCAAGGGGATATGCTACAAATTGTGAGGAAACAGTAGTATAATTCTTCTCCTCCATTCTATGAGAAACAGTCACTTACCACAGCATGACTTATGAGAAAAGTGGGGGAAACATGCATAAAATATAGCTGTATAGGGAAGGCAAGGTAACAGAAGGCAGATTACTTCTGTAAGGAACACAAATCAAAATGGCTCACATGTAAATTGAGAGATCCTGCAGTGATGACACTAACATTGATCTTTGAGAATTACTGACAGTTATTAAGACATAAACGTAATACAAAACACTAGAGTAATAGTCTTTCTTAGGTGATCCCTCATTGTCTGAGTATGATGGCCTTCCAAGTATAGTGTCTTGGTGGTGGAAAACATACCCACCACCCATGTGCCACTCTGTGACTAGGGGCTTTCCCCAACACAACTCACTGATCACCATTGGACTTCTGTTTTGTTCTATTTTTCTTGGAAGATGCCTGTGCATGAGGTTTTTTTAAAAAAAATGTGTGGAGGTTGGTGCACAGCCGATGAACACAGTCTTCACAAAGTGAGGATTCCAACCAATGGCATGGTTAACACAATAATGGTGGGTTTTCAATATGTTGCACAATTCTTATATGCTCACAGCCATTACAACATGTACCATTTTATCTTCCGCCTGATCCACCGTTGAGGAATTCATGTCTTCAGATTGTGCTCCGTCTGGAACCTCCCCTGCAGCCCCTCCTGGGAGTGCATGATTCTGGTGGTTACACCCACAAGTATATTGGAACATGCAAGCCCCCTCACCACGAAAAGGTATAAAGGTTTAAATTTAAGAAAGGGGTGTGAGCTGCCTTGGAGTAAGATGAAAAACTGCACAAAATCACTGCATAACTGACAATTAACATAATTTTAGGTCAACATTAAGGGGTGAAGTCATCAAGAGGAGGAAGATTTTAACAGACTTCCAATTATTTCACTTTTTCTTTCCTTGTATTTCATAGGCACTAATAAGTAATGTTTTCCACTCAGTAGTTTCAAGGGGATGATAGTTTAGGATGGAAAAGAAGAGATGAAATGTTCGATCAGCACTTCTGAACTTATCCACACATTTAAAATCATGGGTCTTACTACTCTCACTCTCTCTCTCTCTCAGTCTCAATCTCAACCTCAATCTCCCTCTCTCCTCATCCAAGGAGAGTATTGTAGCCTTAACAGCAGAAAATATTTTCCTGGTGAACAATTTTTAATATCAAGGAAACACAGATATCTATAACAATAACAAAATACAAGTTGCAAATTGTTATCTAAACAAAACTATGTTAACATAAACTGTGTAAATACACTGAATATAAACCACACAAAGAAATTACAAGTCTGAGTGCTACTTGGTTATCTCGTAGTCCTTGAAAAAGTAAACTGTCTTCAACATTTTTAATGCCTTTTCAGACTTGCAGTCATTGAGCCTACCTCCAGTTTCATGCAATATGGTTCTACCTGCCCCACAAGTACCAGTTGTATCATTCTCTGTGGGGGGTAACATTGCCGGTGGTAATTTTTTATTTAATACTGAAATATTGTGTAGCTACACATTTCTGATGAATTTGCATTTCTACTTATCATGTACATTACGGAAACAAAAATCTTTTTGCATTAAAATGCACTTAGATATTACAACAATTTATGTCCAGCTACCAGAAAGCATCAAACTGTGTAAAATTCAACTATGGCTCTGTCATGTTGTGCCTGTTAACATAATGCACTTGGCACATACCAAAACTGTATTTATGATGCGTTAATTTAAAACTGCTTGACAATTACAACCAGAAAACTATTTTATGATCTCTTCAAAATGCTGTATTTCTTAGTATTAACTTTTGTTTTATTTTACAAATCGGTGATTAGAATATTTTATCTTACTCTGTACACAAGGATCTCAAGGTGGTTACTATAAAATCACTACAAACAGTTTAGAAGATTAATCCTTAAAACAATTTAGAAAATTAATCCTTAAAACAATTTAACACCAGTTAAAAATATAAGACAATTTGAAACCATGCACATCTATAGTTTTGGACAAAATTATTTGAATTACAAAGGCTTGAATAAAAAGTCATGTTTTTCTTGACACATGATTGACATCAGTGTTGGTACCAATGAGGCCTCTTAAGGGGCAGGGGCCATTTCTTCTCACACTGTATTGCCCCCATCAGTGGGACACAAAAGAGGAGATCTCAACTCCAGCCCACCTTAGCCAATGTACACAGGAAAGAAAAGGTACTCCTTCAAGTATCAAGGTTCAGAGTAATTTAAAGCTCTGAATGTCACCATTAGCACCTTGACTTTGGACCAGAAACATATTGGAAACTCATGAAATAGAGTCATAATTATAATGTTAGCATAATATTGTATGGGCCCTTCCACACAGCCCTATATCCCAGAATATCAAGGCAAAAAAATCCCACATTATCTGAGTGTGGTCAGATAACCTAGTTCAAAGCAGATATTGTGAGATTTTCTGCCTTGAAAAGGGCTGTGTGGAAGGGCCCTATGACAAAAGCAAAAACTGGATGCATTTGAAAGCATTTGTGGTAGATTCTTGCCACCTGTTTTTTGCAGCTTTTAATTTGTTTTAAAATGTTATCATGTATTTAAAATAACATGTATGCAAGTGGATGTATGTTCAGACATTACTTACCAGGTGCAAATCAACATACAAGGGCTTAGCCCTGGGCTTGGGCATCGTTGCTTTTCTCATCTGGAAAGTGATGAGTCTTTTGAGAAGTCCTTCTTTCCATGGAGAGTCTCACATGGAGATTTTCTACACAAACAGCATCTTGTCATGTTCCATTGAATTAAAGTGTTGACCAAAAGGAGTAGGACTAGACCTCTGTGTTAATTCAAACTTGGTAAATTATGGCAGCCTTATGTGAGAGGGTTGGGCTAGGATGGCAGGAGACTAGAGTTGAAATCCCTGGTCAGCCATGATAATCCATTTCTTTCTTTCATAATGCCAAACCTCCTCTAAGGCCCCTTCTACACTGCTAAATAAAATCCAGATTATCTGCTTTGAACTGGATTATATGGCGGTGTAGACTCATATAATCCAGTTCAAGGTAGATAATGTGTATTATCTGCTTTGATGATCTGGATCATATGGCAGTGTAGAAGAGGCCTAAATGAACCTTGCCAAGAAAACCCAAATTATATGCTTGCTGCAAGGAATATAAGAAAGTAATATTTTATATGTATGGTATAGATTGGTCTGTTGGTATAGATATACATATAAAATGGAATGGATGCAGAGTTGAAAAAAAGGAAGACATTATTTGTATGTGAAATTAAAACAAGTTTAAATAAGTGTAAAAACAAAGAAAATAAAATGTAACTTTATTTCACCTTAAACACTAAACTTTTCGATCAGACCAAAGGACAGGCGCACATGCTTAAAGTATTTAACAGTAATTTAAAAACTTCTTACTTGTAGCCAAGTTGTCGACACACCACAGCTGCATCCTTATCAGACCATCCATCATCGCAAATTGTTCCCCATTGCCCATTGATGAAAATCTCCACTCGGCCCTCTTTCTTATTTTCACCATCCATCAGTCTGAGAGGAGGCCCTGGGAATAAGTTACAGCTATTAACTACTTGCCAAAAATAGCCAGAACTAGCACCTTAGCCAATTTTCATTACGTTTAAGGAAAGCTGTCAATTGGGAGTCAGATTCAATAGGGAATTTACTTGTGTGACATGTAGGACAACCTATTACTATTCAATAAATTTGCATTTTAGGATTCAGCATTTTTCTTCTATTTCCCAGAGGAAAATCCACCTTCTTTGGCTAAATACTAGACTGGAAAAGAGAAATGAATTTCCCTGTAGGAAAACTATAATTCCAGTCTGTGAAGAAGTCACAGGACTATGAGAGTGCGAAATAACTTTCATGAAAAAGGTATTCACCACACAACAATACAGTTTCATTGATCAGTTGGTTGATTGGATGTCCCCAGAATAGGATTCATGGTTGCAAGCTGCCATGAACAGCTAAGGCATTTGCAGGCACTAAATTTAGAGAATAGGGTTTTGAAAGGGAGCATAAGATGAGACGACTATAAAATCAAGGGTCTGGAGAATAAGCCCTACGAGGAGAGGCTTAAAGAGCTGGGCATGTTTAGCCTGCAGAAGAGAAGGCTGAGAGGAGACATGGTGGTCATGTATAAATATATGAGGGGAGGTCACAGGGAGGAGGGAGCAAGCTTGTTTTCTGCTGCCTTAGAGACTAGGACGTGGAACAATGGCTTCAAATTACGGGAAAAGAGATTGCACCTGAACATGAAGAATTTCCTAACTGTGAGAGCTGTTCAGCAGTGGAACTCTCTGCCCCAGAGTGTGCTGGAGGCTCCTTCTTTGGAAGCTTTTAAACAGAGGCTGGATGGTCATCTGTTGCGGGTGCTTTGAATGTGATTTTCCTGCTTCTTGGCAGGGGGTTGGACTGGATAGACCAGGAGGTCTCTTCCAGCTCTATGATTCTATCCATAACAGCATCACACACAAAGCCTGAAAGCCTACACTGAGGCTCACAATTTTGCACAAAAGTTGCACAACATAGCCTCATAGTAAACCGCAACACAATCTAATGCTTAACCAAATATGCCTCATACACAAATCTGTTTCCATAACCTTAAACTGATTAAAACATCCAAGTACTTCTTTATATGAACACATATATGCCTAAGCCATCCACATGAACGGATTAAAACATCCATGTACTTCATTCTATAAATACATACATGTGTAAGCCATCCATACGATGCGAGTCAAAGTATCTTTGGGTAGAAAATGCAACTTCACCTGGCAGATGGGGATATTAGATTTAACCCCATTCAGTTCTGGCACAAAACATTATGTCATGCAGAAACTTAGAGAAAAAGATTCTCCTTGAAATTCTAGCTTTGTATATAGTGGGAATTGGTGTTGTTTTGCTTTTCGTTTCTACTCACCCATAGTTGGGCATTCAAGCATGCAACTAGTTACATGCAATCTGAATGATCTAAGGGAGAATGTATATTGTGATTGCTCTAATCTAATCAGACATCTTCCAATTTTATGCTTTGAAGCTGTGGTTTTGTGTTGAACCTCCCTGTTTGAACTATATGCCTTGGACACTCCTATGTAAAGCATTACAACTGAACTTTTAATCTTTTCCTGAGTGAATAAGAATGGAAAACAAGGAGCATCTCAATTACACTTTAATCTTCTCTCAGAACTATGGCAGATTGCCAGCTCCCAAGGGCCTTTACATCCGAAGGTTGAACATTACGCTATGAGTTCATAAACACCATCAATACATTTCCCACTAAACTTACATTTCCTCAAACATTTAGCAATAGAGTGTCATACTAAGGTTTTCTACTATTGAGAAATTATAATTTTTACCCAAAAGCCCAATTACAGAGCAGTAAAATTAAAATACTAATAAATGCTTCCTCTACATAAAATGTAATGCCAGTTATGTCACATTTTAATGTGTTTATAAAATAATGATTTTACAAAGTTATAAAATCCTACAGCACATTCCTATAAACCCTACCGAATTCGAATAATAAGTATAATAAATGGGGGACATGTTTCACGCTAGCTGTTTTGGACCAATTCCCACTTTACCTTACTACTAGACGTTCTTCATATTGCTTTTATGATTTGAATCAAAGTATCAAACCACTCCTGCTCAAGTTGATGTTGGACGGTACTTCCCATCATGCCTGGCTATGGACTGGAACTGATGGTACCTGGATCCTAACAAAATCTGGAGGACCATATGTTCCTTCCTGATCTCTGGAGGGAGATGGCTGTAGCTTTAATGTAGCGATAGCAAATCCCCATTATTATCTTTGGAGAGCAGTATCTCAAGGAGATTGAAACTCAAACCCCTTCCACACAGCTGAATAGAATCCCACATTATCTGTTTTGAACTGGAATATATGACAGTGTAGACTCAGACAACCCAGTTCAAAGCAGATATTGTGGAATTTTCTGCCATGATATTCTGTGTTATAGGGTTGTGTGGAAGAGCCCTCAGTGGGAGTCTCAGGTTTTGACTGTTCCACAGGCAGCAAACAACTTTTAACTAAAAGTAATATCCAATACATCCTTGATTTGGCCAGTATATCAAGAGCTACTTGCCACATATTCACAAATATGACAGAGGGCGTTCCACACAGCCCTTTATCCCAGGAACATTCCCACTTTAAAAAGGCGAATGTTCCTGGTCCCCTATCCACATACACCCCAGAAGTGTGTGCTTTCTGGGGTAGGTGTCCAGATGTTCTCCCAGAACTTTCATAAGAACACCTGGACACTCTAACCTCCTCCCCAGAAGTCCTTTAAAAAACAAAATAACTTACCCAGCCTCCATTAGAGGGATGCCGGAGCTCTCCTGGCATGTGGAAATGACATGCCAGGAGAAAGGGGGAGGCGTGATTTTCCTTCTCTCCCCTCTTTCTCCTGCCGCATCATTTCTATGCACCAGGAGAATTCCGGCAGCCCTCTAATGGAGGCCTGGTAAGTTCTTTTGTTTTTAAAAGAGATCTGAGGGGCTTTTGGGGAGGAGGTTGATGGCCTCATGGTTTTCTGGGCTAATTTACCCCAGAAAACCGTGGGATTACTGTCTGGACTGCCCCCTCAAAAGTCCAGACACTGGAAGTAGTGGGTTTATCCCATGCCTTCCCAGAAGGCACAGAATAAACCCACTAACAAATTCAATCACCACACACCAGAGTTTTCCTGGTTTGTGGCGACTTAATTTGGATTTGTCCAGGATGTCATCTGGACAGCCCCCTTTTAATTGCAGGAACTCCTGCATTAAAGGGGCTCTCTGGATGTGCCCAGAGCCTAACCAAAGTTAGGCTTTGGTTAGTGTTTGAACACTACATCTTCCTATTGTCTCACGAGACTGTTTTTATACCTCCTTCAGTTTCAGAAGAAGGCTGTCTTGTGGCAAATCCTAAGATTTTTGGGACCTTGTGTCTAGAAAGAGTGACTTACCTAGTGAAATTCTGTGGCTATCATTATCTGGATAGCAACTTATTCTGATGTCCTCTTGGTGGCTACAGTCATGTTTTCCCCATTCCTTCTTGGAACACTGAAGGAGGGCAGATTCCTTTCCTGAACAACTCACATCATCCAGCCAGATGGGTCCACTATTCTCTCTTGGATAGCGTTCCAATATGCTTTTTCCATTTCTGTGAAATCCCAGATTAATATGGTGAAGAGGATATCATTATGGACAAAGAATAATTGCATAATATCAAACAAACAAAAAACCCACAATATTTTGTGCATCAGAAAATGTATTCCAAAAGAGGGCCAGGTTCACCTTCAATTAAAATCTATTGTAACTATTACAAAATATTGCTCAATGCCCCCACCCCCACTTTGAAATGAACTATTAAAAACGACTGTATTATAGTATACATTGAACTATAGCTAGCATCCCACTTATGCAACTGTAACCCACTTTTTTTAGTTATGGCAAAAGTCAAAACCCTGACCAAAATTCCCCCTCCAACCAATCTTTTGCAAGTGTCAGTTCTTCAAGATTGCTATTTTAAACAACAGAGACACATCCAACTATTTTCCTTTAGCCAAATGTATTGTTATAATGTTGTCTTAAGGAACCAGGAATGCATCAAGTTATAGGAAAACATCTCAAGACATTTCTGCTGCTCTACCTGCTCTTCCTAAACATGGAAACTGCTATCTTGGAGCAGGGCTATTACATTGAAAATGTGGGTTGAGGGCGGCACTGACAGAAATATAATAGTTATGTCATGGAGACATGTCACTTTATGTAGGATCTTGGTCAGAATGTTTAACTTTATATGCAGGAACCAGTTTTTCATCCTCTAACAGTGGCATATGATACAGATATGATGGTTTTGATTGCTTAATAGTGTGCACTTCTCTTGGAGTTCAATTTTTTTCATTCTTGGTCTAACCACATGAAAATGTTGTTGATGATAAAGACTATCCATGGCACTATCTTAACTATGGGTCTAAAATTCTGAAATATACAAAGGAGAAAAGGGCTTTGTTATAGGAAGAAATGTGTGGTCCTACAAACCTTCACCTTAGTAAAGGTAAAGGTTTTCCCTTGACATTAAGTCTAGTCATGTCCCACTCTGGGGGTGGTGCTCATCTCCATTTCTAAGCCAAAGAGCCAGCATTGTCTGTAGACACCTCTAAGGTCATGTGACCAGCATGACTGCATGGGACACTGTTACCTTCCCGCACAAGCGGTATCTATTGATCTACTTACATTTGCATGTTTTCAAACTGCTAGGTTGGCAGAAGATGGGGCTAACAGTGGAAGCTCAGCCTGCTCCCTGGATTTGAGCCACTGACCTTTTGGTCAACAAGTTCAGCAGCTCAGCAGTTTAACACACTGCACCACCAAGGGGCCCAGATTTATTACATATGGCAAATTGGTCATCTGTAGAGCGTCCAGGCTTGAACCTATGCAACAACCCAAATTATTATCCTATTTCCTATTTTCACCATACCAGCTGTTTCCCAATGTGAACTGTGGATGCTATCAGGATTTGGAAATTACCTGGCATTTTCTAAGTGATAACAGAGTTAATATCTCTGGCCTAACCACCTGTAAAAGAGTTAAACCACTGTAATTAGGGTGTGGTGGTTAATGCAATGGGAGTAGTATATAGAGGTTGTAGTTATACTAAATTTGATGAGGGTTAGATGGTGTTTGGGGGGAATTGCTGCTGTGAGTATAAACTGTAAAGTTTGTATATTTTGTATACTGCTGCAACAAAAGGGGGGAAAGCCTTCCTGCTTATTTGGGAAAGAACAAGAGTCACTGGTTATTTTGTTGTTTAAGCAGAAGACCACTACAACAGCATTTCTTGGATACTTGGTTCCTTAACCAGAACTAATAGAGTCACTTCCATAAGAACAGGAGGTTTAAGACTGCATAGGACCCCTGTCAGATGCGTCTCTTATGATCTAAGAATTTAAATCAGCCATTCTCAATCTTGTATCCTCCAAAGGAGTTGAACTAAAACTTTGCACTGAGCTGCAGATAATTGGAGCTACAGTCCAACATACCTGGACAGACCAGATTGTTGAAGTCTGATTCAAACATTTGTTTGGCCGCAACCATTTTCAGATATACAGATTGCCAAACAAGAAACTTCTAGCAAAGTGGTAAATCAGTTAATACACTGTACCCACTTCCTAATCTGGATATATTTGAGAAAGAAGATTACAATTTATATTTTCCTCTTTGAAAGCATTGCAGAGCTAGTTTACTAAATCTGATTTTTTTTCTTCCATTAAGTACCTTTGCCATATTTAAACATGCTTTCCAAAGGACAGCATATGAAACTGATTAGGATTTAATCATGAGACTAAGAAACAAAGCAGCACCTGTGAAATTCTGCATAATATATGGAAGCATTTTGCAGAAAATTGTCAGCATTGCTCAACAGAGTGATTAGCAGCCAGCTTCACACAAATTGACCTTACTTAAAGCCCAGCTGCCGACAAACCACTTGTGTGTTCAATTCAGTCCACCCATCATCGCAAATTGTGCCCCACTGTCCATTGTAAAACACTTCCAGTCGTCCTTCATGGCTGCTTTTCCCGCCTGAGAGTCTGATTGCACCATCTGTGGCATTAAAAAGAAGAATCAGCCTTGCTTTATTGACAATCGCCAGGAGAAAAAACGGCACTATAAAATTTGCTGCGGTTGAACAGATACAAGGCCAAATGCCTGTTATGTTCAATCTTTCAAAGAGAAGGTGTAAGAAAGATAATAAAAACATAAAAGACACATCACTCAACTGGTAAAAGAAATCTGTGGAGGGAAAAGAAAGTGAAGGCTACATCTGCCGCACATCCTTTCATTAGCTTAACACCTTCTTTTCTTTCTACAACTCTTCAAATCAAATCAAAACATTTATTTCGGTCATTGACCAGCACAATCTACAACTCTTAACTTCCACACAAGTGAATGCCTTCTTCATTTCCCCTCCCACCACTGTCAATTCTCACACTGAAGGTTTGTGGTTGGATGAAATAAAACAAAAGAAGCAGATTACAATGAAAGCCTCTTGAGAATGATTAACAAATACTTTTCTGCCTGGACATTGCTTCCAGGGATCTTAAGAATTCCCTGGAATTCACAATAGGGCAGTGTTTCTCAACTTGGTAATGCCACAACCCCTTAATACAGTCCCTCATGTTGTGGTGACCCCCAACCATAAATTTAGTTTCATTGCTACTTCATAACTGTAATTTTGCTATTGTTATGAATGTTAATGTAAATATCTATTATGCAGGATGTATTTTCATTCACTGGACCAAATTTGGCAAAAATACCCAATACGCCCAAATTTGAGTACCGGTGGGGTTTGAGGAGGTTGATTTTGTCATTTGGGAGTTGTAGTTGCTGCGATGTATTGTTCACCCACAATCAAAGAGCATTCTGAACTCCACCAATGTTGAAATTTAAACAAACTTGTCACACAGAAGTCCCATGACCAACAGAAAACACTGGAAATGTTTGGTGGTCATTGATCTTGAGTTTTGGAGTTGTAGTTCACCTACATCCAGAGAGCACTGTGAACTCAAACAATGACAGATCTGCACTACACTTGGCACAAAGACTCAATATGGATAAATGTGAACATTGGTGGAATTTGGGGAAAATAGACCTTGACATTTGGGAGTTGTTGTTGCTGGGGTTTCTAGTTCACCTACAATCAAAGAGCATTCTAAATTGGGCCAAAGTTTCCACACAGAACATTATGTTTTTGTGCTGACTTTGTTTCCTTGAAAGTTACAACGTAACTTGTAAAGTTACAAAGAGCAAGGATGGTTGAATCCATGGTTACAAAAGCTTTCAAAAGGTTTTGTAATCATGGATTCAACCATCCTCACCATGAAAGTATTTTTAAACATCCAAAAAGAGCCTTTGTTTTTCCAAATTATGTAGTGGATACAATCAAGAACACCAACTTTTTGGATGAGTACAAGATAAGGTATATTATGTCAGGAGTGCATCATATATAGCCTGTCCCTAAGTTACAAACATCAAACTTACCTACAACTCCTAGTCCCAAATGGGCATAAGACAATAGGAAGTGAGAGGAAATCTAACCTCATGAAGGGAAATTCACTCCTGTAACAGTTATAATGGGAATAAGGTGTCTCCACTAAAGCTTTTATCACCAATCCTTCTTTCCACCACAACTCAAAATTTTCAAAATCCAGTTGTCACAGTGACAGAAAGTGAGGTGAAATCTGAATTCACAGACAGCCAAACAAACACCACAGAGTGTTAACCCTGCCTTATGCTATCCAAAATTAGAAAATAAATGGCTGGAGTTATACTTTAAAAAATGTACCTGTTCCAACTGGCATACACATTCAGCTTAAAAACTTTACAACTTTCTATAGGTTACAAGGAACCTATAGGCATATATATTTTAACCAAGTCATACAGAAGGAGACCACAGTCTTCTTTTCATTGATTTCTAATGATGAAAGAAAAAGGTTTGCGGTCATTGCTATGAAGTAATTATGTATACATTTTACACTGTTCCTAAGAAAGCAGTAGAAGGGTGACTGAATCATAGGAGTCCCTGGTGGCGCAATGGGTTAAACCCTTGTGTTGACAGGACTCCTGACTGCCAGGTCAGGGAGAGTGGGTTGAGCTCCCTCTGTCAGCACCCTCTCCCCATGTGGGGACATGAGGGAAGCTTCCCACAAGAATGGTAAAACATCAAACATCCGGGCATCCCTTGGGCAATGCCCTTGCAAATGAGCAATTCTCTCACACCAGAAGCGACTTGAAGTTTCTTAAGTCGCTCCTGACATGGAAAAAAACTGAATCATAATATAATGATGTATCTCTTAAATGACATATTATTTTGTTCTTTGTTCTTTGCTGAAGTGCCTAAGAAAAGTAGAATGTATATTTGAAAATATATGAAGCCTTTCAGTGCACAAGCAGCATGTATATGGATGGCATTACTCAAAAAAGATTTTCCCCACAACTGCTGCAATAATAGAACAGCAGCAATTGATTTTCAAAAACACTATCCTGTGTCCTGATAGCATTACAGTAATCTAGCTCCTTGAGGTCTACCTGCTAGAGGTGTACAGGAAACCCCTGCATCTTCTTTGTGGCCACAGTTGTGTTCTCGCCAGGAACTCTTCAGGCACTCTTCTATAGACAGCTCATTTCCCGTACAACGCACTTCATCCAGTAGCACAGGACCTGAGCCTTCTCCAAAATAAGCCTGGCTCCATGCCTTGGCAACTCCCCTGTTCAAACACAATAAAAAGCAAATCACAAATGGCAATCTTTCAGAAAGCAGTCTTTTAATTTAGCTGCTGAAAATTATTAGTATTGCTTGGTACAATTACTGCTGTCCAAAGTAAAGGAAGTCACCAAGTTATAAGCATCCAATTTACAATTGACTCCTAGTTAAGAATGGGGTGAGACAACAGGGAGTGAAAGAAATCTACCCCTAGGAAGGGAAAGTTAACATGGGGAAAAGCTATCTCCACTGGAGCTTTCTCAACAATCCTTGTTTTTATAACAAAATTCAGTTATCCCAGAGACAGAAAGTAAGGGGAAATCTTCCAAACAGAGGCACAGACATCAAAACAAACACTGCAGGGATGTAAACCTTTCCCTATGCTATCCAAAACTAAAAGATAGATATTTTTGGTCTGAGATACACTTAAAATGTGCCTGTTTCAACTTACAAACAAATTCAGTTTAAGAACAAGCCTACAGAACCTAACTTGTTCATAACTTGGGGGTTGCCTGTATATTGACCACAGATCTGGGCAGCTGTAAATACTGGTTACATATTTTCTGAAAAGGAACCCACAACAGAATTGGTATTGGACACTAAATATCTAGATTTTTATTCATTTTTATAACTAAATTAGATAGTACTTGCAATCTGTAAAAGATTTGCCCTACTTCTGTTCTTCCTGTGGCTTTTCCACACAGACATATAATCCAGAATATCAAGACAGATAATCTGCAATATCTGCTTTGAACTGGGTTATCTGAGTCCACACTGCCATACAATCCAGTTCAATGTGAATTTTATACATCTCTGTGTGTGGAAGGGGCCCTAGAGTCATTTGCTAGAAGACATAAACTCTAGGATTCTGGGGTGTTTTGTTTTGTTTGTTTGTTTGCATTTTGCATTTTAAAAAAGAATGAAGAAAAAAGATAGTAGATACAAAAAATCCTGTCGATAAAGATACATTAAAAATCTGCCAAAGCATAGTTTTGTGTATAAATATTGAGGAAGCAGAATTTAAACAAAACATATTTTGGATACAATTGCCAAACTCTTATTTATGGCATCTACAGCTGAAAAATCCAGACATAAATTTAGCATCAATTTGTATATAACGGTCCTTTAAAAATAGCTTTTCCAAACAATTTGTGTATCTTAATGTCCTGCATGACTCATAAAAATATGTTGTGGTTTTTCAATCTGTTCATAGGACATCTGGCTGTCTCCTTCACCCACAAGTTAAAGCAGATTGAAATTATAAAAAGTAGTGAAAAAAAGATTAGTTGGCAGCTACAAGAGTTAGTACTAATTTATAAAGGAATAGGATGAGGAAAACAGAAATAAACTGGAAAAGTGAGTGAGAAGGAACATATTTCCTGTTGTAATACCATACAAATAATAACTTTTAAAATGCCTCTTGGAACAAATTAATAGACATATAGGGGAAGCACTGTCTGGTTTTGGAATAATGGCTGTAATCATGTATGGTAGTTATGAATGTTTAACTTGGAATTGTGACTGGTCTTCATGATGACAACATAGCTCCTAGTCCCCCAATCTGCACTTACCAGGAAACAGCTGTTGCAATTGATGGGGTCCTTTTCCCTGTTGTCCACAGATAAGGGGTGCATGTATGGAAACTATAACCAACTGCTTACTGAGTACCAAAGAAACAGACTTCTGTTTTAAACAGAGACTGAGGGAAAGTGGTGCCAAGCCATAATTCACTGCGTAGCGCCACAAGTATAGAAAGACCGCCCTTCTACACAGTCATTTAACCCAGAATATCAAGGCAGAAAATCCCAAAATATCTGCTTTGAACTGGAATATCTGAGTCCACACTGCCATATATCCCAATTCAAAGCAGATAATGTGGGATTTTATTCAGCTGTGTGGAAAGGGCCATAAGATTCTGGCCCAGCTCATAAATAGAGGTGATTACAAACAGGTTTCTGAATTCATGGTTTCTGAATTCAAGAATCAATCCCAGATCAAAAATACTTTTTTCCAGTTTCAAAACGTAAACCTTATTTTTTTCCATTTTGTATAAGGGACACTATTTTACTATGCAATTGTATATAATGGGACTTGAGCATCTATAGGTGGCCCTGGAAGCAAACCCCAGCAGATATCAAATGCCATTTTCAGAAGTTCTTCTCTGGCCTAGAAAGTTAAATGTTTGTGCTTCTTCTCTCTTGCTCCTACCCCCAGTGATTTAAAATGCAATCAACTCCTATTCTGGCAGGACTGAAGACCAACAAGTCGCAGGTTTGAATCCAGTGAGAGCACGGATGAGCTCCCTCTATCAGCTCTAGCTCCTCAAGTGGGGACATGAGAGAAGCCTCCCACAAGGATGATAAAACATCAAAACATCCGGGCGTCCCCTGGGCAGTGTCCTTGCAGACAGGCAATTATCTCACACCAGAAGCAATGTGCAGTTTCTCAAGTCGCTTCTGATACGACAAAAAAACCCAAACAAAAACAAAACTGAATATTGGTCTTTTTACCCGCAAAAATTATAAATAGAGGATTAAAAGAAGCATAGAAAGGGCATTTGGAGAAAAAAGAAATGTCTGCCAAAATGCTGAAAGGCACTATCCACAAGTGGAAGTTCAGTTCATATAAGTTTATTTTGTCTGATTTGTAAATTCCCCTGAACCTAAATCTATCTCCTCAAGCTGGATCTTCTGGCTCTCTGTGTAGATGAAGCATTGGAGAAGCATTGGAAAATCCTGACTTCATCAGGACAGGTGCACATGCCAATTCTAGATCCTATCCATGATGTTAAAACGCATCAATGCATTTAACATCCATTTAAAAATGCAAAAAAGTCTTTGCTGGAGATATGAGACTAATACTTTTATCAGAAATTGTTCCTCAAACTAACCCATTCATTTTGTCTGGAACTATTTGCCTAGCCTTCTTATTATATGTGACAATACATTGTGCAATATTAAAGACCAAAGGAAGACTAAAGAACTGCACATATATGTGTGTGCATTATGCCACATATTGAGTGTTCATGGAATACATTGGTTAACAAACAGAACATTAAAGTAGAAAGAGTGCATACATTAAAATCACACCGAGAAAACAATTTGAAAATAATAACAATAAAAATAATAATGAAACTATTTATATCCTGTCCTATTTCCCCAAGGAGACTACTTTCTACTGTTTATATCAAGGCATAATCATAATGGCCTGGTGACAAGATGTAAACTCTGGGAATATGTACAAACCTGGACTAGAAAGTAGTTGGTTCAACTACCAAGGTCTCATTTACACAAGGAAGAGCTAAAGTAGCAAACCTTAATAACCAATACATTTACTTTTTTGACAAAGATGTGCTATTCTGAGAAAAGAAAAGAAATTCTCAAGCACTCAGAAATGTAGATCACTAAAAGAACTATGTATAAAGTTTGCTATAAATTGATCACCCAATGATTAATCCGAAAAACTATTTGCTCTTTCCTAACACATGGGGATAGGAAGGTTAAAGACTAAAAGCTTTATTCTACCATTCACTGATGATTTCCAGTCAAATTAATAGAATAGCTTGGCCTTTCTTTCTTGCCCCATCCAATGTACTCTTCGACACTATCCCTATTACTTTCCTCTCTTGGTAAATTTCACACTAGGGATAATGTGCCTACTTGCAAAGGAATCTTGCCATTCTTTCTGAGATCACAAGTCTGTAGGCTCAGATAAAAACATCCGGCTGGGGACTATTTATTGACAGCTATCATTTACTAAACATAGGGAACAGATGCAAGCTAGTCAAGCACCCAAGCCAAAATAAAATGTGTGAACATAAAGTTAAGGCAAGCAAACATTATCTCAGCATATGCTATGCATTGTTGTTGTTCATTCGTTCAGTCGTTTCTGACTCTTCGTGACCTTATGGACCAGCCCACACCAGAGCTCCCTGTTGGCCGTCACCTCCCCAGCTCCTTCAGAGCCAAGCTAGTCACTTCAAGGATGTCATCCATCCATCTTGCCATCTTGCTATGCATTAAAAACTGCAAATTGCTAAAAAAAAAAAAAAAAAAAGCTATGGAGTGCTATTTTAACTATAGATTTAACATGGAAATAAAAGAATGTTGGGAGTTTGCAATGGTTTACAATTATATACCGGAGTGTCTTTCCAGTATCCAACAATACTCTTTGCAGAGCATTGGGAATCACTTTCAGAGTTCTTCTATAACAGGAGAAAGTGACATGCTGAGCAGCTCGCTCGGGAAGAACGCTCAGGAGAAGTCCCTGGTAGCTCTGGGGCTTGTTTAAATTGGCAAAAAAGTGTACTCATCATGAATAGTCCACTGGTTATCCCCATTATGTGCAGTACTTCTGATGGGTATTGGGAGGCTTACTTGCAACTCTTTGAGTTAGCCTGGACAAAAAAACTGGGTCAAATTCAGACCAATCCACTCTCCAGACCAGACACCAGTGCCTTCACCCTTTTTACTGCACTCATCAGATTCAAACCCTGGTCCTCCAAATTCTTAGACTAAACTCAAACCATTATACTATGCTGAGTCATTATAGTACAGTGGTTTGAATGCTGGGCCAGGACCCTAAGATACCAGGGTTGAAATGCTTGCTGAGGCATGGAAACCTGTTGTGAGAACTTTGGCAAGTCACACTCTGCAATAGCAAAGTCCGTCTGAACAAATAATTCTAAGAAAACTCATGATAACATCACCAAAAATGGACTTTGAATGTAATTGTATTCTTCGAACAGTAATCCATTCTCTTCTGCCAACAGGTCTCTGCAAGCTAGATTTAATCAGTCACGTTAGTCTGGAATGAAGTGATAAGACAAATTTCTCAAAGAACTTTCTGGTAACTCATCTGAAAAACAGACTTGCAAAAGATACCCTGACCTCTAAGCCATATAATCAGAATATGATGTGAAATAACTGCCCTATTTACTCTATTATTTCTGGTCCAAGAATACAATACAGTCATGTGGAAGGGCCTAGAGGGGACATACATATTTAGATAAATGAAACTACAGTGACTAGCCTCTCATATATAAGCAAACATGCTAGATAGAGAAGATGAAGAACGCATTCTTTCTGACTATGTTTTTAAACACTTTAGAAAAAATGCATGCATATATATTCCCAGGGGAAGAGAGAAAGGAAATCTGGGAATAACACTAACCCAAGGCCGAGCTGCCTGCAGACTACCTCAGCATCAGCATCATCCCATTGGTCGTCACAGATGGTTCCCCACTGACCAGCATGGTACACTTCAACTCTTCCTTCATATGCGCTGCTCCCATCTACTAGCCGGATTGGCATGAAATCAGAGGCTGAAAAAAATACACCCAATAAGAAAAATGAAAGTTTAATATCCTAATTAAATAGTGACATCAGTGAACTACTAAATGGATAAAAGCTACCTTTATCAGCCAATGAAAATGCACAAAATGCTTTATGTAAGCTTTTGAATTTCCAGTGGCTTCTTCATCAGGAAAAATATGTTTAAAATTCATATAGGAGAAAGTAAAGGTGATATTTTTGGAGCCCCAGGTTATATTTTGTTAAGCTACAGACAGAGGCATCCAAGATCCCAAACAGACCTACTTTATTGATAATGGTGGATTGAAAAAATTACTGTCATTTGTCTCAGTCCCCCCACTCTGGCTTCTGACTGAATTAAGATCCCCCCAGAACAACCGAATCACAACAGAATATCTGATACAGGCCTATGACTCCAACACCTTATTTTACTTTAGATTTTTAAATAGCTTTTTACTGCTGAAGAAAATTTAAGCTTCCCCATCCCTGTGTGCTGAGATGGTGTAAGATTTAATTTTTTTTTGCATATACATACATAGTTTCCTGTGCATGCATGTGCATACCCTGGCTCACTGATGTATGTACTATGTAGGTCTACTCTTAACCTTGACTATTAACAACTTTTAAACTTTGGAGTTCACATGTCAACTCCAGAAAAAGAAAATCAAGTTCTCCACATGGAATACATTTGATTGGGGAGAAAAGTAGGAAGCATCCTCAGTCATGCTTTCTCCTTATGATTGAATAAAAGTGCAAGAACATAGTGACCAGCAGTGACAACCATTGATCTAGTGCTAAACTCCTTCTAGATCAATGTTCTTGGATATTACCAGGAATTATCAGTATGGGATTTCTCTCATAACTGATAGTAACAGGGTGAGATGACTGAGTTTGGGGAAATCAACCCTGATCATAATATTAAGTCAGAAATATGCCTCTACATCTGGAATGCAGACTGTAAAAAATAATATCATATTGCTGGGGGGAAAAAAATAAGAAAATGGCAATCAAAATGATCAAAGAGTTCCAACAACTTCCCTGAAATAAAGATATGAAGTGTCTGTGAATATTTATTTTTAAGCGAACTATTTGGGGAGGGGATAAACTGGTAGAGGTTGATCCATTGTGGAGTTTATTCTTGGTGTAGAGAGAACAGAGAACAGTTCTTTAACTACCCTAATCTTTCATAACACTGAAGCACTATTAACTGCATTATATTCATGACAGACAACCCTTCCAGACAATGTCTTTAACATTCCCAGGAACGTTGAAAGAAAAATATAATAAAATAAAATAAAAATGTTGCAGTACTTCTCTGTATTCTGTCTATAAGGTGTAGCCTCTCACAAAACAGATATGGGTTAGATCTAAAACTAAGTCCACTTATTTCTACCAATGGATCAAAAACAAAATTGCTGTGATTCAGCTTCTGTGAACCCAGATACCTTTTGGGCAACAAGGTGAGTGATCCCTGCCTGTATCAACCTTCCCCTGCTACTATCTTTAAAAACAGATTTAACATCTTAAGACGAATCTCTGTGATTCCATATCATCATTTATTTTTTCTCTTAAAATGACTTTTTAAAACTAGGCCTTATGAACTTACATAATGTATATTGTGCCTTTTGGCCGATCACAAGAATGTGGTCTTGGAATGTTGATGCATCATACACCATGTCCACGCTTCCTTTTATATATACTTCAAAAGTAGTGATACATTATCATTCCTATCATATATCCCAATTGGTTGAATAAGTCACTTCTCCATCTCACCAGAAATGCAAGTTTTGCATCTCCCCAGGCAGAAGATAGATGACCTGTCACATCAATTTTTAAAACATCTAATGGCAGGAGAAAGAAAGAAGGTATTTTAGATGAGGTGGGTATGCACCACCAAGACCTCGCTGGATGACCTGGGGTCGGGGGGGGGCGTAAATCTCACCTAGCTTTGCCCTCCAGGTTTCGAGGTGCATCAGCAAGCTAGGCCTAGGGGCAGGGAGGGGGAGTCGCAGTGGTCTATCAGGATTCCATTTCCCTGGTCAGATGTCCCATCCCGCAATCTTCCACATTCGAGTGTGTCTATCTCAGAGTGGGTAACCAGGACAGATTAGGGATTCTGCTTGTGTACCATCCACCCTGCTGCGCAACAGTCTCCCAACCTGAACTAGTGGGAGTGGCCTCTCTCCTGGCATTAGAGTCTCAGCGGCTTATAGTGCTGGGTGACTTCAACGTCCACATTGAGACCACCTCATCAGGTGCGGCTCAGGACCTCATGGCCACCATGACAACTATGGGGCTGTCCCAGATCATATCTGGGCCCACTCATGTAGCCGGACACACCCTGGACTTAGTTTTTAAAGTGGGAGGAGATGATGTGACCAGTGTGGAGGAACTTTCTATCATTCCTTTGTTATGGGCCTATCATTACCTGATCAGATTTAGACTTGCAGTAGAAACAACAAAGAGTCTTGTTGCACTGATTTATTGCAACATGGGCCTTCATGGAGAAGACCTCAGTTTGCCAGAAGTGGGTTGTGGTCCACAAAACACTATGCTACAGTACATTTATTAACCTTTAAGATGCTGCAATACTTTTTTTTTTGTTAAACTTTAGAATGAGATGATGCAAGTAGAAAATGCAAGTATTAAGATATTTTAAACAGGCTTCATAAATCATTGTTCACTAACTGCTCCATAAATGGGGTGGAGTGCAGAATGTACTTTTTCAAAAGGTGATGAATTGTCACACTAGAAAGCATTTTCAGCCTAGACAAGCACATATATGCATACAACTACATAGCATGTGTTTAATCTTTAGGCATCATTCCCAAAGGGTGAGGCATGCCTTCCTAAGGAGTTGCAGGCAGCTGCTCAAGGGAGACATGATCTCATCTTGCAAACAGCTATCTAAGCTGCATACGTATTCCTCCTTCCACTGGTTAATAATGCCAAGTGCCATGTAAAGGCTTTGTGGTTGCCCCTCATAGAGCCAGAAAGATATATCCTGTTCAGCCTTCCTCTACCTGGTACCTTCCCAGGTATATTAGCCTACTCCTCCTACCACACCTATGATTGATGGAGATGAAGGGAATTGCAGACTGACAAATCTAGAAAGCATCATGCTGCAAAAAACAAATCTAGAGCTAAAAAGAGAGAACATTTTAAGATAGATCATTATACAGGTTGGGTATCCTTTATCTGAAATTTTTGGGACCAGAAGTGTTTGGATTTTGGATTTTTCCCCAGATTTAGGAATACCTGTATTTGCATATATATACTTAATATCTTGGAGATGAACCCAAGTGTAAACATGAAATTCATGTTTATGTTGTTTCATATACACCTCAAGCACATAGCTTGAAGATAATTTCAATATTTTTAATGAGTGTGAACATGAAAGAAAGTTTATGTACAAGCAAAAGTATGACTTTCTCATACCCCATATGGACAATTTTGGAGTACATATTCACAATTCATAAGTTCTCAATAAGGGATATACAATCTGTAACTTTAATTTAGGCCCCATCTACACTGCCATATAAAATCTACATCTGCTTTGAACTGGATTGTATAAGTCTACATTGCCATATAATTTATTTATTTATTTATTTACTTTATTTGTATACCGCTGTTCTCAGCCCTTAGGTGACTCATAATCCAGCTCAAAGCATATAATCTGGATTTTACATGGCAGTGTAGATGAGGCATTAGTTTAATAATACAAATATGTGTCAGTTAATAAGATTGGTGTATTCCTGGGCGCTATTTAACAGAAAATTTGGTATCAGGGATAAATATAAGATGGAGAGAACATGGATAGGTTCCGACCCAGAAAAAAAAGCACATATCACCATATTTCAGCATTGTATTCAAAACTACTGATGTGTAATTTTTTTTCTTTCACTTCCATTACAATTACCACTTTGTTGCCAAACTGTGCTTTTAAAAAAACATCAGGGAATCTGTTCTTGCAGACCTTTCTGGCGTATAAGACTACTTTTTAACCCAAGAAAATCTTCTCAAAAGTCAAGGGTTGTCTTATACATGGGAGTCGTCTTACATGCCGGGAGTCATCTTACAGAGCAGGTAATGAAACTTCCAATCCGGATTGGAGAATCTGTGGTTGCTGCATATTGTGGGGGGAGCTCAAAAATGGCAGTGACCAAATCCCTGCCGTATGCAGTGACTGTATGAATGCATTACAAGTATTACTGCTTTACAAGTATGGTAGAAGAAAATCCATTCATCAGGTTTCATGGACTTAATGCGGTCCCAATGGAGAGGTGAAGGGGCACCTCACCAGGAAGGTGTAAGTGAAGGGCGGAGCAAGCTGCAGGCGTCCGGGGCGCCCGGGGTATGGAAAAAAGAGATAGAGTGGCTCTGGGCTCAGAAAAACACACCTCTTTCACCTGTCTGGTCCGCCCTTGTATCCTATTACCGTACCTCCTCCTCTGCTTCTCAGATCTCGCTCCTGAAGACTGCAGTGAAGTGGTGCAGGTGCACATGTGTGAGATCTGAGAGGCAGAGAAGGAGGTACAGTAATAGGAAAGTTACCATATTTAAATCAAATGTCATGCTTTTAAAAATTTTATTTGGTGTGTGTTGGAAGAGGGGTATGTTATACAGTGAGTATATCCCAAACTCTATATTTTAACTGGAAAAGTTGGGGGTTGTCTTATATTCCCAGTCGTCTTATATGCCGGAATATACGATAGTCTGCGTTTCCTTTTCTTTCTATTTTATGTGTCAGTAAGGGATAGCCAGTATGGTGTTGTGCTTTGAGGACTGACCATTCCGGAGACAAGGGTTCAAATCCCCACTCAAACACGGGTGACCTCAGGTAGGTCATTTTTTTTCCAGTTCCATGAGAAGGCAAAACCTCCTCTAAACAAATTTTGCCAAGAAAACCTGGTTATAGATTCACTTTAGGATTGCCATAAGTCAAAATTGACTCGAAGCACACAACATCAAAAAGTATTCTGGAGAGAGTTGCTGTTTACCATGCCATCTGCAAAGAGACACAAACAGCTATAGTAGGATGAATTAGAGCAGAAGTCCACTCTTTCCCAGTTCCAGCATTGCTGCACTATATTTACTATAGACATGTTTCTTCAATCTTGTGTTTCTCCAGTCTCTTTATCATATTGCCAATGCGGATTTTTCTAAAATACTTCCAGCTAGGTGGAGAAAGTGGGCCAAGCAAGCATACTTTGTCAGAGGTAGCTAGGTATGATTGTACTTGCAGATCAAAAGAAGCTGAAGGAGACTGCATCATCCATTGAACTCATAGTGTTTTTGCGGGGGCCCTTTCAACGACACTAAAAATAATTCTGAAACAGATGCAGAGAAGTAAAGTGGAAGGCAATTACTCCTAGAAAAGCAATTGAAAAAGAATGAAAACCACCAGAAACGATATGGGTCTCTGAAATGACTCTTCTAATCCCTAAAAGAGAGCCTCCTTGGTTGAATATTATACAACGTTGTCAAAACCTCTTGTGAAGAAATCAGTCAAAGGACTGAATTGAACAAGCCTGAAGGAAATTAATTACTTTAAAGCTATGTTTGTCATGATAAGTATCTGTTTGTTGGAGGAGTACTTTACTACCAAGAATTATCAACAAGGCTAATTTATATTTCATAATCTAGGTCCTACAAGAACAACAGCTTTCTTTAGAAAATGCAAAACTAAATTCTGTATACATATTTGGATTTACCATGGGAAAAGCTACATGTGACGGCAGCTGCCATATTTTGAGGACACGTTCCATCCTGCCAGATACTTTTTTCACATAGCAGGATGTTTTCTTCATTACCATGGCAATGTACATTACTCCAGTAAACAGGGATAAGGCCCAGTCCAGCAAATGGGGTGTGCTTTGCTGTGCCTCTCTCCCTATGGGAAGAAAAACAAACACAGAGGATTAGTAAATTAATCAAGATAACAACATCCTTTTTCCTGGTATGTGGCCCCAAATTTAAAAAATGCTAGCCTTTATCGAAGCTGCTCTCTTCTATTATGAACCACAAAAAGAGATTAAATAAATAAAGCAGGAGAACATTGCTACAGGTGCAGTGTAAAGTAAAGACAGCTGAGTGTAGCACACAAATGGGATTAATCAATAGTCTTATGACATCTTTAAGATTAATAAATGTATTTGAATACAAGCTTTCATAAGGCCACCATGGGCAAGACAAAAAAAATTGACTAATCTTGAAACTACTACTGGAATGTGACTAAAATGGCAACTAAAATGATCAAGGGTCTGGAAAATAAGCCCTATGAGGAGTGGCTCAAAGAGCTGGGCATGTTTAGCCTGCAGAAGAAAAGGCTGAGAAGAGACATGATTGTCTTGTATAAATATGTATGAGGAAGTCATAGGAAGGAGGGAGCAAGCTTGTTTTCTGCTGGACTGGAGACTACAATGCGGAACAATGGCTTCAAACTACAAGAAAGGAGATTCCACCTGAACATGAGGAAGAACTTCCTAACTGTGAGAGCACTTGAATTCTCTGCCCCGGATTGTGGTGGAGGCTCCTTCTTTGGAGGCTTTTAAACAGAGGCTGGATGGCCATATGTCGGGGATGTTTTGAGTGAGATTTTTCTGTTTCTTGGCAGGGGGTGGGAATGGATGACCCATGAGGTATCTTTCAACTCTATGATTCTACTACTAGCTGTGCCCATGATGTATGCCAGTGAGTATTGAGAGTTTTCTTGCTTTAACTCAACTTTGCTTCACTTTAGGCAAAGTTAGTGGATAGTCAGGAGCCTTCTGGGAAATCTGGAATATCCTGAAACTTTGCAAGTCTGGACATCTGAATTGGGTCCAATTGGTCTGAGCTGCTATCCAAAAGAATAATATGCCATCGCCCTTGCCCACAGAGATCAACCTATGGCCAGCAAAAAGTGGAAGTGGCAATAGAGCAAGCAAACTGATAGTCCAGTAGAGCCGATGCAGTCTTGGCCAGTGCAGCACCACAGTGGGTCTGGTCCAGTGCATCTGGCCACCATCATAGTCATATCAGGACTAAAGTTGCTCACAGAGTCATGCTGGAGGACCAAGAGATTCCTATAGAGAATACCTCTCTAGCAATCTCTAGGTCTTCCTTTGCCATTCTTGCTGGGAGGTGACTGCAATGTCATTATTGGAGGACCTAGAGATTCTTGGGGAAGTATTCTCCCAGGTTTTAAAAAATTAATTTTATTAATTGTTTTTCACTTTTGTGGGGGTCCTGTGCCCCTAACCCTAGCAAATGTGGAGAGCTGACTGTTTTCATTCATGAAATCTTCCTAATATTCAGACACAGAGTTATAAGCAAAATTGCTGATACCCTAATATTGCTCATATCTTCGAAATCTGGAAGTAAAAATATTTTATATGAAAACCAGAAAAAGACAACGCACGTAACACACATAGCTAAACCCCTAAGCAAAATTGCAACCTCCAGATGGACAAAACTTTGATCTCATCTAATCCACATATTTGTATAAATTGGTTTGGCATGTGCAGATTAATATTATACATTATAAAACAGCTCAGAGTCAGATGAAACCAGCCAGTCTTAAAGAGTGGAATAATCTCTGGTCCACGTCACTGTTCAGATATTCTAAACGAACCACTAAGACTTGGCTTAACATAAAGACTAAAAGCATCAAACCAAAGGACAATCAAGTTGCACTGGCTTTGTGGAATATGGCCAAATATTCAAACACTCTGCCCTGACTTGTGACAGTTCATATGGTCCAGACAACCAATTCAACCCAAGTAGACTTCCACCCTTGGCATTTCTATCACCACCATAGCTGTTGCCAAACAGACACACAAATCCAAAGGAGTTCCTGGTCATTCCTGGTCGTTCTAGGTGCCTTTCTGACATAGACAGAGGCACCCACACAATCAGGAGGAAGGAGGATAATGATCCCACGTGGATATACTTGCTGATTTCAGCAAAGGTATATGGCAATGGCCAGTTTTTTGTCTGGAGCCATCTGCTACAGTGACGTGGCCTCAATCCATCATTTTCCCTATGCTGCCAGATAATTACAATATAACCCTTCATAGCACATATTCAGACTACATTTCCACCAGTGACCAGCTCACTTAAAATGTTAATTTCTGATCACAGCTTCATATCAAAGACAGTTTCTCATATGGTTTTATTAAAATAATCTTAAACCAAGTAGAGAACCACTCAAACACATGCTTTTGTCATCACAATGTAATTGTTATACCCTGCAGAATACAGAGAAATTACTCCAATTTTGATCTGCCCACCATAGTCCTGGTTCTGGCTATTGCGATTGGCTTTGATTTATTCTAATGATGTTTTTATTTTTTTACTGTTTTAATTGAGTAATTAAATTGTCATATGTGTATTGTGTTTTTAATGCATTTATTGTGGTTTTTATTCATCTAACTTTGTTGTTATTGGGCTTGGTCCCACTTGTAAGACACTTCAGTCCCTTCAGGGAGATGGTGGTGGGATATAAAATAAAATAAAATGTAACAATAATAACAACAACAACAACTTCGGTGCTGGGGCTGGGGCTGAGCGAGTGTTGGCTCATACCAGTTAAACAAGAGCCCTTGAAAAGTCTAAACATGCTTCTTTGGTAGCCTCAGTTCTGTTGTTGTTGTGTCCCTCCTACCTGAAAAATTCCATTGCCTTCTTTGGCATTACATTTTTTTCCTATTCTAAAACACAGTCTGGGGCAATGAGAACCAAGTATTCTAGTGAGAACCAGCTCCACTTTACAAGACACAACAGGCCATCACCCAAGACTATAATTATGAACAATTGCAACATATTTTATACAATTCTGTCCAGTAATCTTTACATCAGGATCACTGATTAAATTAGGATTTGCTTACAAACAACAGCTGACCACCTCCATTGATACATTACAGATTTCCTACATGGAAGTCATTACCATGTAGAAAGGTGAAGCCAAACCAGATATGGTTTGCTGCACATGGCAAGGTTGCAAGATTGTATTTTACATAGCTGTCTCTGTAAGAATAAACACCTTATGTTTATATATTTATTCTCTGTAAGAATAAACACCTTATGTTTATATATTTGAAAGGATGTTATATTGAGAAGATGGCAAGCTAGATTTCTACTGTTCTAATGGCTATGACAAGGAATAATGGATTCAAGCTGCAGGAAAAGAGACTCCACCTAAACATAAGGAACAACTTCATGATGGTTACAGCTGTTCAGCAGTGGAATATTATGTCTTGGAGTGAGGTGGAGTCTCCTTCTCTGGAAGTTTTGTAACAGAGGCTGGATGGCCATCTGTCATGAGTGCTTTGATAGTATATTTCTGCATGGGATATTGGGATTGGACTGGTTGCTTTCAGGTCTATGATTCTATGAATTGTGTAGTGGAGATTCATCTACCTTAAGTTTGACACTTTTAGCAGCTGAATATAGAATTCCAGTTTCCCTCTGAAACCATTAAGACATGTTTGTTGGTTGCTTTATGTAAAAACTAAAGAAAGGGAATATTATCCTAGATGTTCCATCAATTTTCTCATGTTGGATTATACTGTGCAGCAAGAACAAACACAACTGTGTTGTGCCCTGCTTTGAGGAGAGGCAGGTAAGAAAATATTATTATTATTATTATTATTATTATTATTATTATTATTATACAAATTTAAGAAGCAACATAGAGTTTTGATATATTACCTTCGCCACATCTTCAGAAAGAATATAAACCAATTTTAACCCACACAGACCACTTTACAAAAGTAAAGAAAACAAGGAAATCAGGATACAAGCTGTAATCTTATATATACATACCTGGAAGCAAACCTCACTGATTTCATGAGCAGACATGTAGCAGGGAGCATTGTCATTATTAACTTAAAATCATTGTCTCTAAGAGACTATTCAGAATTAATTTTCTATCATTTTCTGGAGCCTACAGAAAACTAGTACAGTACTGTATTCCATTGTATTCCTATTTTAAACCTAGAAACAGGAAGCTGCTTTTTAAATTACAGTTGAAACTTGATCTAGTTCTGATTATATAATTATTTTTTAAATATATATATAAAACCAAACATTTTAAGGCATAATCGTTGATTGCACAGATTCTTAGCTGTAACATGTTTACCTGGAGACCTAAATCTTTTCTCAAGACATCTAAAAGATAATCCATGTGGACTGATGGCTAAACTTACCCAAGTTCAAGCTGCCGGCATATGACTGATGCATCTGTATCATCCCAATGATGACCGCAGATCGTTCCCCATATTCCGTTAAGATAAATTTCAACTGTTCCTTCAAACTCGTTTTTGCCACCTCTAAGTCTCACTGAGCCTATGAAAGATGGAAAAAATGAGAAGAAGAAAAAGAGGAAGGAAAAGAACTTGTTATTAATCATCTCATAGTTTAAAGCAGGCCTGGGCAAACTTCGTCTCTCCAGGTGTTTTGGACATCAGCTCCCACAATTCCTAATAGCTGATATGCTGTTAGGAATTGTGGGGGCTGAAGTCCAAAACACCTGGAGAGATAGGCTGTTAGGAATTGTGGGTGTTGTGGTACAAAACACCTGGAGGGCTGAAGTTTGTCCATGCCTGGTTTATAGGCATGCTGTCAGAAGGCAACATTGGGTTACCTCCAAGTACTGGTATGCTTTCAATGTTGTCTTGTTGGATACAAACATTACAGTGTATGTGGCATGAACTGAGCATACATTTCTTCCTTGAAAACTCAAACCAATATAATAAATTCCATATAAAACAGAATAATAAAATTACAGTAAATTATCAGTTAACAAGAGATGTGTGCTAGAATGAAACTGTTTGATAGCATTTCTCCAAAAACAGATTGATACAATCTTTCTTAAGCTTCCTTATGGAAGCTATACCATGGCAACCACTACTGAAAAGTTCATGGTGTCTACAGCTTAGCTGATTCATTGTCATTTGATGTGTCAGATGCAACTCAGAGCAATGCCCACTTTTCAGACCAAAACCCTTTGCAACAATGGACAAAATGCACCCATATGGACTCCAAGGGGGTGCCTCAGCCCTACCCAACCCAATTAGGGATACTTTACCATTTACCCTGGTGGCACAGTGGGTTAAACTGCTGAGCTGCTGAACTTGCTGACCGAAAAGGTCAGCGGTTCGAATCCAGGGAGTGGGGTGAGCTCCCACTGTTACCCCCAGCTTCTGCCAACCCAGCAGTTCAAAAACATGCAAATGCGAGTAAATCAATAGGTACCCCTTCTGCAGGAAGGTAACAGCGCTCTTTGCAGTCATGCTGGCCACATGACCTAGGAGGTGTCTATGGACAACGCTGGCTCTCTGGCTTAGAAATTGAGGTGAGCACCACCCCTCAGAGTCGGACATGTCAAGGGGAAAGCTTTACCTTTGCCTTTCATTTACAACAGGCTGCCACTGCTTGTTGTCCATTAAAAATGAATAACCTTTATAGAAAGATAAGATGCAGTTTGCAAAGGTCAAGGGAATGGCAAGAATAACTCCCAGATCTTCAGGAGTTGCCCATCTCTGTTCTAAAGGGGATATGTAACTTTATTCTTCCTGATCTCTTTCTAGCAATTGTAAGCATCAAATATTGAAACTGCCACATTATGAAATTAGACAACAAGTTTCAATACTTCAGTTAGAATGTGATTAAGATCCTACACAAGCAAGGAAATGCATACACTCTTTTCCATAACTGACCATTTCATCTCTGAAAGAAACAGAGACTTTAAAAAAACACCAAAGAATATAGTTAAGAGCGGTTTTTATTTTGTCTCCTCATTTAATTCCATCAGGTTTAAAGGAATTAGAAAACAATCACATAGATTGCATAGCTTTTTCAGTGACCCATATAATATTATACATGACATAAATGCCAGAAGTTTATTTCAGGCCAAAGAATGCATACTTGACCATAACCAAACACCATTACTCAAAGCTCATGTGAATTTATGATCTAAAGGCCCACAAGTATAGATATGAAATAAGTAAACATACACCAACCATAAATACTGAAAGCCTTAGTTACAAAAATATGACAAAGAATTGATAGTATACTTCATACAAAGAAGGCACTATCTGGTAAGTTCCTTCCTGCAACATGTTTTAAATGACGCAAAAATACATTATATGGCGTTCATTATTGCCATTGAAAAGAGAGATTTATATTGTAATAAACTTTGTTATTTTGCTGTGAATTCACCCAGACTTTGTGTCATGTCCTAAATAGAAGAGCATTCCATGTGAGCTTTTTTTCATGTTTGGCCTTTGGATTGGCTGTTCTTCTCATTTTACAATGAAAGATCATTGTTCACTGTACAGTCCAGAACAACTGAAACAACATTCGCAAGTAGAGTGCACTGATTCATAATACATATACACACATGCATACACCCACATTGAAAACATCTAAAGTAAATGACTGCTAAGCAACTAAAATAAACACATTAAATGTCTGCTGGTCAGCAATCTCAATAAGGTTTTCATTATTACAAGATCAGCTGGGAGCACATGCACCAACAGTACAAAGTCAAAAAAACAGTTGATCATAATAAAAATTAGCTAATATGACAAAAAAAATCACTCCCACAGAATTCTTGCAAGTTGCTTAGATTCTCCAGTGCAGCAACCCATTTCTAACAATGATATTCATTAACAATCTTCATTTGTGAAAGGAATCCATTAGCATATGGCAACTAGGGGAACATCACAAGGATGGCATTGAACCCAAACCGTATCACTTCTCTCACACAATATACAAGAAAGGTGCCAGGAATAATTTGTAATGCATATCCTTGCATAGAAGACCCCGGTGGTGCAGCAGGTTAAACCACTGAGCTGCTGAACTTGTTGACCAAAAGGTCGGTGATTCGAATCGAATCGGGGAAGCAGAGTGAGTTCCCGCTATTAGCCCTAGCCTCTGCCAACCTAGAAGTTTGAAAACATGCAAATGTGAGTAGATCAATACGTACAGCTTTGGCAGGAAGGTAACGGCGCTCCATGCAGTCATGCCGGCCATATGATTTTGAAGGCGTCTACGGACAATGCTGGCTCTTTGGCTTAGAAATGGAGATGAGCAACAACCCACAGAATTGTACATGGCTAGACTTAATGTCAGAGGGAAATCTTTACCTTTACTATTCTTGCATAGTCCCGTCCCACTCCCCACCCCCATTATCCAGTTGGTAGGAATGCAAGAAGTGGAATATAGCCAATCAATTTTGTTGGTGTCCTGTGAGAAAAGGGCTAGAGAAAAAGACATGATTGACGTCCTCAATGTATCAGCCAATCAACCTAACAGCTCAGAATTTCAAAGGCATGCATATAAGAGATAACTTGCTCTAGTCTACACCATGGTCCTGTGTGAGTTGCATAAGTGATGGTGGTGCAACAGGTTGTGCAACCCGTGTAGACAGTGGACTGGTTCACTTTGAAGCTGGCCATGTTGTCCACACTCTGCCTAAAGTGTGGGTCTGCTCCGGAGTTTTGCAAAACTCTGGGGCATTCCCTGACTTTGCTTAATGTGGGGTTAAACTGCTTCACTCCAGTCTACTGGACATTATTTGGACACTGAGAAACAATGTTTGGTCCACTTGGGTAATTTAAATGGAGTTAGGAGGTAGGATTTATTGATTTCACTGCTCACGCTTTCCCCCACCATTTGGACACAAGCTCTCATATGCTTTCCCCCACAGTTTGGACTTGAGAATTGGCACACTTTCTATACCAGCTTGAGTAGCCAAAATTGTATGCTAAGTAATGTTAACTAGATTTGGTCTGGTTACTGCTGTATTACCACATTAAAAGCCACATCTATTGATCTAAACTTTAGCTATGGTTGCTCTTGATTTTTTTCTTCTCCATTTATTGAGAACCATTGACCATTCTTCTCCAACAGCAGTGTACCTCCTAAACGAGAAGGAAAAGCCATTGCCATATTTACTCTTCATAAAAGAAAAGAGGATGCCACAGTATATGTTTGAAGTCTGGGAAGGATAGCTATGGCTCCTATGAAGCTAAGGCACTAAAAGTTCTAGGCTGTTTTGCCCTGACCTCAAGGACATGTTTACACAACTAAGATTCAGAGATTTTTTAAGGTTATACTTAAGACTCTTCTGAGATAGTCAACTTCTAGACATACAAAAGCTGTTTTGCTAAATGCCCTTATGTTCGATATACATCTTTGCTCACATTGTAATGCTCTTAGGAATTACAGCCACCAAAGATAACCCTTTATTTACATAATATAATGCTCATATGAAAATGAGGTGAATGAGAGAGAGCCCCTATTCTTGTCAGGATACGTTTGCCCCACTTCAGCTCAGATCTAACTGATTGATCCTTTTCAAATGCAAATATTTGGGGAGGGGCATGAGTTCAAAGATACACTCTTAGAGAAGGTCACGTGAATAAGGAACAGACACAGTAAAGAAAAAATACACACACTACTATTGTATGGAGAGGGTTTAAAATTAATTTTGGCTGCAGTGCAAAGGAAACTTAGTCACAGCATATTTAGCCATGTTTAAGCACTATTGAAATCAACAGGATTTGATCTGGGATTAAGGCCACAGTAGTGAAATAAACAGGATTTGGGACCAACAGAACTGTCTCACTGATGTGCTTAGTAACTGACCCTAAACGTTCTTTCCCAGGATCAACTGCCATTACTTATTTATTCAGTAATATCTATGTACATGGCACATTGCAAAAGATAGTCCCAAGGGTCTTACAATGTAAAAAGAGCCACACAAAAGTGGGGGGGGGGGGGGTTTAGAGGACACCCATGGAAAGAGTTGACAAGAGAAGAATATGCAGGTTATTTCTGTAAAACAAAGAACTTAGTTACAGTAAGATATGAGGACCAAGGGTTGTTGCAAAGGCTTGAGAGTACTTGTGACAGAATTTATTTAACAAACCAGACGTGGGAGTCTAATAATTAAAGTCCTAGTGACTTCAAGCAGGGGAGGGCATCATGTGCCCTTCTCTGAACTGCACCCAAACTTTTACACTTGAAGTCAATGAGAGCCAAATCATGCTGTTTATATTCAGCCTGGCAATTACAGTTCCTTTGGATTGGTCCCAAGCAGAAGCATTTGATACCTCCTGTTACCCTTTAGAGAAGATTATGTTACACTTTCCAGTGCAAGTTGGAGGAGGGAAATGTAGACTAGCATGAACAAGATTTATTCTTGTTAAGGCTTGCCAGAGATGTCTGTATGAGGCAAGTTCAAGAATGGGACAGAGCTTGGAAAAATTATGTTTTCGGACAACAGATCCACAAATCCCTTAGCCAGCATGGGTGCTTGTCCTGTTGTCCTGTTGGCTGGGGGATTTTCAAAGTTGTAGACTAAAATGTGACTTTTTCCCAAGCTCTTGCATGAGGTTAGTTAATCAAGGACATCATCTCCGCACACACAAAGCCCCTTTCCCAGCCACGCTGATCAGGCTCAGGAAACCGTTGTTCTTTGCTAACAACAGATATTAAACAAGTTCAACCCTTTAAGTGGACATTTCAGAGTTACTGCATGTTTATTGTTCTGGAAGCCCCAAGGAAGTACATATGCATTTTAGCTGCATGCTTGTATGAAATAGCTGCATCCTAGTGTTACAGTTCACTCCACCAATCACTGATTTTAGCTTCCTTGGAATAGCTATTTTTAAACGGCCCGTGGAATCTTAGCGTGCATCTACACCAGTGTTTCTCAACCTAGGGGCTGCGACCCTTGGGGTGGTCATGAGGGGGTGTCAGAGGGGTTGCCAATGACCATCAGAAAACACTATTTTCTGTTGGTCATGGGGTTTCTGTGTGAGAAGTTTTGTCCAATTCTATCATTGGTGTGGTTCCGAATGGTCTTTGATTGTAGGTGAACCAGAAATCCCATCAACTACAACTCCCAAATGTCACGGTCTATTTTCCCCAAACTACCAGTGTTCACATTTGGGCATTTGTGCCAAGTTTAGTCTAAATCCATCATTGTTTGAGTCCACAGTGCTCTCTGTATGTAGGTAAACTACAACTCAACTCAAGGTCAATGCCCACCAAACCTTTCCAGTATTTTCTGTTGGCCATGGGAGTTCTGTGTGCCAAGATTGGTTCAATTCCCTTGTCAGTGGAGTTTGGATTGCTCTTTGATTAACTATAAATTCCAGCAACTACAACTCCCAAATGATAAAATCAATATTCAAAATTGAGTATTTGTGACCAATTTGGTCCAGTGAATGAAAATACATCCTCTATATCAGATACTTACATTGCAATTCATGCCAGTAGCAAAATTCCAGTTATGAAGTAGCAACAAAAATCATTTTATAATTGGGGGTCACCACAACATGAGGAACTGTATTAAGGGGTCGCGGCATTAGGAGGGTTGAGAAATTCAACAAATTCAAATTTCAAATATAAAGAATTGCAAATAAATACAAACAATTACCTGTTATCTATTCAACAGCTTCTAGCATGAGTACAATTGCATTCAAAAATAATTTTGTGTCAAAGATCTAGATTACAAGACACATCTGTTTCCAGTAGGTAAAAATGACAACATTCAACCCCAATACAGTGCCGGGTCAGCAGACATCTCAGCCAATTTGGCTTATTCGGAGATCCAATGTACTGCAGTGGTTTGAGTGCTAGTCTAGGATTCTGGGAAAGTTCCTACTCAGCCATAAAAGTGTACTGGGATGCCTTGGGTAAGTCACATCCTCTGAATTTCAGAAGAAAGCAATGGTCATTGACTTCTAAATAAATCCTGCTAAGAAAACTATGTGATAAATTTGCCTTAGAATTGTCATAAGTTAGAAACAACTTGAAATAAAGTAGATAAAAATAAATAAAATAATAAATAAAATTAATTAATTAATTAATAAGATAAAATAAAATAAATAAAATAAATAGGATTAAATAAATAAATAAATAACAACAATTACTTGATCAACACCAGATGTAAATAGTTTGTCCTAACCTTCATATCTCCTATGACAATTTGTCTGGCTTTAATCTAATAGTGATTTATAGTAAACCCATATAGCATATGCAGAATACCCTGCAATAGAAAGCCAAATTCTTGTTTCCTAAAATATATTAGATTTCATGTGTTTAAGCAGGGATCACCGATAGCCCACATGTTCATATCATGTGCCTGTAAAGAAGTATCTCATCCTTCCAAGTCTGATATGGAAGGATGCTTATTACAAACTTTCCATGGAACATAGCCAGGGTGACAAAGCACACAGCTGGCTTACACTTGATGGACTCGGTATTTAAGAATGGGTTCATGCACAATGAGGCTCCAGTCCATGTGATAATAAGCCTCCACATGACTATAGCAGCTAGCAGTTCCAACAGCTGCTGAGTAGTCTTGTAGAGATTCCAACTCTCTCTCAGGGCCTCCCACTTGCTCACTTATCATCTTTCTGGCACCAGAAGGCATCTTCTTGGATCAGAAGTAGTAAACAAACAAGCAATGGGAGACTGCTGACATCTATGCCCGTGTATCCACTCCAGGTTTCAATCTGAACTACAAAGGACCTATCTAGTCTTAGTGAGCAGAGTGAGTTCTTAAAGTCACACTTAACACCCCACCAGAGTGCCCCAGGGGTAATTTTCCCAAAAATTTCAAAATGTCTCTAAATGATATTAATGGGATACGGGAGGGGGCATTCCCACCATATCTGGAGACCCTCACCCTTATAAACGGTCAAAAGAATTTGATGGGTCTCAATATATCAAAATGCCCTTTTGGACCTAGAAATGCCTAAAAGCATGGTGAGAATGTATTGTTGAAAGCTTTTGTGGCTGGAATCACTGGATTGTTGTAGGTTTTTCGAGCTATGTGGCCATGTTCTAGAAGCATTCTCTCCTGACGTTTCACCTGCATCTATGGGAGGCATCCTCAGAGGTTGTGAGATCTCAGAGGTTGTTGAAAGAATACTTCTAGGACATGGTCATATAGCCCGAAAAATGTACAACAACCCAAGGTGAGAATGCCCATCCTCCAATGTCCCTTGGAGTGTTCTTGGTGAAAATGATTAGGAGAGGTAAAGAGTGGTCCCGGCAAGGCTAAAGAGCCCCCTTAACCTTCCACAATTGCTCACCTTTGAATTCTAAACCTAAAATAGGTTCAACATCAGGTTACTCCTTTATGTCTAGACTGAGATATAGAGGTAATTCACCACTTTACTAACATGGAAGCCACTTGCTGTCAATAATTGCAAGAATAAATTCCCATGATTTTCCATGTTCCTACAAGCCAAAAATGAGCCAGATATTGGCAACTAAGTAAGCTACCAGAATTGTGGTTACTACAACAATTATTCTTCTCAATCTCATTTACAAGGGTCCACATGAAAGGCAGATTAATCCAGCAAAGCTCTCTGATGAGAACATATTATCCAACATTACTCAATTGGAAGCTAGAATATACGTGGCCAAGCAAAATCAGAGTGTGATCCAGATGGTAAAACGAGGGGGAACACATGGATACCAGCAGTTTGCTTTAGTCTAAACTTACTGGACAGTGGCAAATTTCCACCGTTCCTCTCCTTTTCTGCTTGCTGAGTTGTTAAGGGAAAACTGCTTTTATGCAGTTATCTCAGAGACTGTAAATGTACTCTGTCACTAGAATGGCTTTATATCTTACTTTTTAGAGATGACTTGTTGCAAGCATGTCCAAGAGTTTGGTCACCGCCACATTAATCGCAGCACAGCATGACAATCTAGTTTTTCTTGTGGATGCCTGCAAGCTAAAATGCTTTCCTGAACTCTCTGAAATTCTTACTGTTCCTCATCTATCATATTTTAAAGAAATGTATCAATGTAAATTCCCTCTTCTTCTCATTCTTCTTCTCATTTCTCTCCTCCTCCTCATTATGATTATGATTATGATTATTACATCTTTTTCACAGCACTGAAACTCAAGGTGGCTTTCAAAAGTTAAAACAGAATACAGCTAAAAGTCCATGTCACACAGAACATGACATTAAAGTATCAACTGTGTTACTTCTATAGTGTACATGTTCATCGAAAAGGCCCTCTCCTCTGTTTCCATCTGCTATACTTCTGAAAGTGATAGGACAGAGAGAAGGTTCCCCTTGAAGATCTCAAAATATGGTGTCTATATGGTCCTTCGAATAATCTGGAACTAAGCTGCATACAACTTGCAGATCACACAACCCACATTTCAATTGAGACTACAAACAGATTGCAGCCAGTGGATCAGGTGTTGAAAGGGAATTGTATGCTCCCAGCATCAGGCTGTGTTAACAATCAGGCTGCAGCTCTATGGTCCAGCTGCAATTTTGAAACATGCATAGACTGATGTATTAAGTCATGAAAGGAGCCTGTGTGGAGCCTTCAACAGGGCAAGGTACAAGGATTGGGAAGGGTTTTCGTGTATCAGTTCAACGCAATGGATCAGGGGAAGGGTAAATGAAAGGAAAATTAGAAGCATTGTACTTGTACTGTATTGTATTGTACTGGAAGTATAATGTTTCTATTATGTATGTGAAACTAAATATAAGCTTCTATAAGGTGCTTTAGGAGGGTTTTGTCCTAGAATGTGGCCTATAAGTACTTTAAATAAATAATTATTATGGTAAAGTTACGCAGTAAAGGGGATTCAAATAGCAAGTGAGTTTTTTCTTTTTTTTCAGAACTGTATATTTTTAATAAAACAAAAATAATTATATCACTATCCCCGATGAAGCCACAGCTATCAGTAAATCTCTTATACTATCTGTAATGTGTTTCTGGGTTGCTGTGAGTTTTCCAGGCTGTATGGCCATGTTCCAGAAGCATTTTGCCCACAACCCCTGAGGATGCCCACCATAGATGTGGGCAAAATGTCAGGAGAGAATGCTTCTGGAACATGGCCATACAGCCCATAAAACTCACAGCAACCCAGTCTGAGAGCTTCTTGGAACCAAAATTGTGAAGGTACCCTGTCTACACTACAGAACGAAATTGGTTTAATCTTCCAACACTCTCTTCTCTTGAAAGTGCAGGATATAACATCAAATCCTGGCATTTTCTGTTGGTCATGGTACAATTTCATCATTAGTGGCATTCAGAATGCTCTTTGATTGTAGGTGAACTATAAATCCTAGCAACGACACCTCCCAAATGACAAAATCAGTCCCACCCCCAACCCCACCAGTATTTAAATTTGGGCATATCAGGTATTTGTGCCAAATTTGGTCCAGTGAATGAAAATACATCCTGCATATCAGACATTTACATGACGATTCATAACAGGAGCAAAATTACAATTATGAAGAAGCAATGAAAATAATGTTATGGTTAGAGGGGGGGTCACCAAAACATGAGGAACTGTATTAAGGGGTCATGGCATTAGGAAGGTTGAGAACCACTGCTATACACAAAGAGCCACCGTGGCATAGTGGTTAGAGCAGGCATGAGTGAACTTGGGCTCTCCAGGTATTTTGCACTTCAACTCCCACCATTCCTAACAGCATCAGGACCTCTCATTTTCTGGGTTGCTGTGAGTTTTCCAAGCTGCATGGCCATTTCTCTCTCAGCTTAAGCGGCTGAGGGGGGAAAGGAAAGAGCCTTTTCCCCCTGTTAGGAATGGTGGAAGTTGAAGTCCAAAACACCTGGAGGACCCAAGTTCAACCATGCCTGGGTTAGAGTTTGGAACAATTTTGGAGATCAAGGTTCAAATCCCAGTTCGGCTATAGAAAGGTGACCTGGGGCAAGTCACACACTTTCAGCCTCAATGGCGCTGTGGGTTAAACCCTTGTGCCAGCAGGACTGAAGACTGACAGGTCGCAAGATTGAATCCAGGGAGAGTGTGGATGAGCTCCCTCTGTCAGCTCCAGCTCTCCATGTGGGGACATGAGAGAAGCCTCCCACAAGGATGAGAAAACATCAAAAAAAATCCAAGCGACCCCTAGGCAACATCCTTGCAGATGCCCAATTCTCTCACATCAGAAGTGACTTGCAGTCTCTCAAGTTGCTCCTGACACGAAAAAAAAGTCCCAAGAGGTAAGCAGTGGAAAACTTTTAGTTATTTATTTTTTTACTAGCCGTCCCGTTGCTTCCGCTGTCAGCCCTAGCTTCTGCCAACCTAGCAGTTCGAAAACATGCAAATGTGAGTAGATCAATAGGTACCGCTCCGGCGTGAAGGTAACGGTGCTCCATGCAGTCATGCCGGCCACATGACCTTGGAGGTGTCTATGGACAACGCTGGCTCTTCGGCTTAGAAATGGAGATGAGCACCACACCCCAGAGTCAGACATGATTGGACTTAATGTCAGGGGACTACCTTTACCTTACTGTATTTACATTCCGCTTTTCTCAAAGGGGGGGGGGGGATGAGTGGAGGAAACTCAAAGTAGTTTACAACAAATGATGGCAAAACTCAATGTCCCACACATACATATATACATACATACAGAAAACCCTGTGAGGTGTGTGAGAGACACACGAAGGCGTTCAGCATTGATACGGAAGAACTGCCCTTCCAAGGCAGGTAACTATGAGTCAGGTAAGTTAGGGAGAAAGTTGCCAGAGTTGGGGGCGCATGCGCACTGGGAAGGAGAGGACCAATTAGGAAGCGGGCGGGCGTTCGGGCGGCGAGGGGCTTCTGCCAAGGGACGGCGCCCCAGCCTTTTTCCCTTTCCGGGCTGCTCACCTTGCCTGCAGTCGCAGTAGCCCCAGTCCACCCTTCCGCGGCCGTTGCGGTAGAAGCACCAGGGCCTGCTGCGCCCGTCCGGGTTGCGGCAGAAGTTGCGCTGCCCGCGGAGCCCCTTGCCCTGCGGGGTCTTCTCCAGGAAAGTGGGCACCTCCGCCCACGGCAGGCACTCGGCGCCGGACTCGGTGACGTTGACGAAGCGCCCCCCGCCGCCCCGAGGGCAGCCCCCGCCACCCGGTTGCAAGTGCTGGAGGGGCAGCGAGTGGGCAAGAGGAGACAGAGGAGGAGGATTGGGAGCAGAAGTGCCGCCTTCAAGGAGAAGCCCTGGCGCCAAGAAGAGGAGGGACACAGCCAAGCAGGCGCGCCCCAATGCCATGCTGCCGGTCCGGCTCACTTTGCTCCATCGCCACTCGGCTCCGGAGCCCTGACTCGGAGGAGGAGGAGGGAGAGAGGGAGGGAAGGAGGGGCGGGGAAAGGCGTCGCGGAGCCCCACTCAGCCTCTCTCGCTCCCTCTTGGGCCCCCCTCCCCGCCTTTGCATCCCAATCCCCAGGCAGGGCGCGCGCCACTCCGAGAGGCGCGCTCTTTCCGCACGCGCTCTTCTCTCCAGCGCTCCTGTCCCAAGCGCTCCTTGTCAACCTCCTCTTTGCCTGCATGGTAATAGCTGGGTCCGGAAGCTCCGAGCCTTACGGAGATGCCACATCGCTCTTTCAGGAGCGCTGTTTGCGCAAGAGAGACTTAGCTAATGTCAGCCAGGCCGGAGACAGATTACATAGAAGGAATGGAAGAGTTCTTGGTGACAGTATGATAGCTGGGTCCGGAAGCTCCGAGCGTTACGCACAGTCCACAAAAGTGGTTGTGAATAAGGGAAGGGGAGAGCGGCACACTGAGGGTGGGAATAAACTTCAATTTGGTGGAAGGATAGAAAGGAGGGGAGGGTTAGGATAAAGTTTAGGGAAAGGTTTGGGGTAGGGTAAGGGTTAGGATTAGTGTTAGAATTAGGCTTTGGGGTTAGGGTAAGGTTTAGGGGTTGGGTTAGGATTAGGGTTAAGATTAGTATTTAGGGTTAGGGTAAGGTTTTGGGTTTGGATAAGTTTTAGGGCTTTACCATTAAATAATTCTTACATTCTTTCTGTAATATCTGTATTCCATTCTGGCTTGCGGAAACAGCATAAGGCTCAGAGCTTCCTGACCCAGCTTTCACACTATTACCGAGTTCTTTAATGGTAAAACCCTAACCCGAACCCAAATCGCAACCCTGAACCATATGGTAAGCCAAAGCCTAACCCCTTATGCAAACCCATACTGCAACCCTGAACCATTTGGTAAGCCTAAGCTTAACCCCTTACCCAAACTCTAAACCGTACCCTAACCATAACCCCTAGCCCTAACCGTAACCCTAACCTTGCCCTAACCCTTACTCTCCTTTTTATCTTTCCTTTGCTCTCCCTGCCCCCTCTCTTCCCTTATTCACAGCTGCCTTTGTGGCATCTCCATAATGCTTGGAGCTTCTGGACCCAGCTATCATACTATCACCATAATTTACTTCACAAAGCTACATTTGTGAAGTCCAAAACACCTGGAGGGCTGAAGTTTGCCCATGCCTGGAGATGCAGGTGGTAAAAGTATGATAGCTGGGACTGAGTGCAGGTAGCGTTACACTGATTCCGGAATGCGACTTTGCCAGTGCTGATAGCGCAATCCAGCGGTAGGTGGCACGATGCCAGGGTTCTGCCTTATTCAGATAGAAATGAACCAAACAATCACCCAGTTTGTGTTAAACAATTTAATTAAAGCAGCACTTACCTTCTGGCTGTTTTATTAGTCCAAAATATAAAACATAAAGATAGCACTCAGCCACAGAGAGCTCAATGAGCTAAGTCAAGGGATCAAGGGTCTATAGTTCTATACCGTAGTCAAAAGCCAGTCTAGAGATTCAAGGTTCCAAGAGCACAGGAGGCAGGTCAGGAGACCGAAAATCCACAAACCTGGGGGGAAACCAGCAGTATCTACCACCAAAATAAGACAAATACTTTTATCCTGAACATCTGTCCCAAGGCTATCTCCTTATATCCAGAAACACCCAGATGCAACCTATCTCTTGCATACCTCCACCCTTAATTGCTTTCACCCATGAACTCTTACTTACAGATTACTCAACCCTTTAGAACTAAGACTTACATTAACCCTTCCATCACCAACTGCTAGGCCTGCCACCACCAACCACCATCCACCATCAACTGCAGAACATGATACATAACAGCAGGATACCATTGAACTCAGTTAACACAGGCAGGACACAGATAACACTGAAGTAATCCTTCCCTCTTTATTGCCCCCCCCCCTTCTGAACCCCCTCCCTTTCTGACCCGCGTTCAGCTCCTCTTCGGTTTCTACAAACTATCTTGCCAACTTTGTCCCACCTGCGTCTCTCACTCTGCCTGGTCTCATTCCGCCCGCTCTCTCGACCACGTGGTCACACAAGTGTTCCTCATTCACAACCACCTTTCCAGCATTAGCGTAATGCTACCCACACTCAATCCCAGCTATCATACTTTTTCCTAAATTATATTAATATCCAAATGTCCTTTGACCAGTAGCTGGTCACTTAGAGTGCCTCTGGTGTTTCTGTAAGAAGGTCCTTCATTGTGCATGTGGCAGGGCTCACATTGCATTTTGGTCTGTGGTTCACTCTTGGACATTTAATATAATGCCAAGTTTTCAAACAAGTTTGGAACAGGTAAACTGATTGAATGTGAACTTCTAGTCATCCTCCTCTCTGAATGACAATGAATGGAGATAAGTTTTTAATTGTTTTAGAAGGAGAAGAACTTTTGCAGATTTAGAAAAGTGACTGTGAACTGTGACAGCTATCTTTCCAAGCCACATAAGAGGATAGTTAATTTAATACGGTCAACTCCGATTCTGCATCCATAGAATGATTTTTTTTCAAAAATAAATCCAACAAGAAAACCTTGATTTGGCAATTTTATATCAAAGGGGCATCATTTTATGACACTGGATATCCTGAGACTTAGCATCCATGGATTTTTGGGATCCATGGGGATCCTGCAATCAAATCCCAGCAGATACCAAGGGTGCACTGAAGTTACAAATATGAAAAGAAAAACACTGCAATGGGGGGAAGAGGAGGAGGAGGAGAAAGAAGAAAAGGAAGAAGAGGAAAGGGATTAGGCAGCAGCAAAATAACTGAACCCATTACTTTTTGGTTATGGTGGAGGGGCAGAGTTGAAGGCAACAACCATCCAGTTGACTACACAGCATGCTTTGCTCCTGTCCACCTCGAACTTCAATGCACATAATGGAAACATTTGGTAGCACCAGTCAGGGATTTTGAACCATGCAATATTCAATTCAGCCTTTGCACCATGATACCAAAGCCTAAGAATCTACAAAGTGATTTAAAAGCGAGCAAAATGGTAGTTGTGATACATTTCTTCTAGATCCCCGAAGGACAGAGTTAATCACTTAAACATTCAGTAGTGTGACTAACAAACTCTAATGAAGATATCTTACTATCTCCCTCTATGAACCATCTTGGAGATTAAGATCTTCCAGGGAGGCCTTGCTCTCGGTCCCGCCTCCTTTGTGGGCGCAACTGGTGGGGACGAGAGACAAGGCCTTCTCAGTGGTGGCCTCTCATCTTTGGAACTCCCTCGCCAATGAAATTAGATCAGCACCCTCTCTCTTGGCCTTCAGAAAACAAGCAAAAACATGGCAGTGGAATCAAGAATTTGGGCAGTAAGCAATACAAGGAACGAACAGGGATACGTGCAATGATTATTTGATATTGGAATGCCCTGGACAATGCTTTTTGGATCATGTGATTCTAATGTCTACATTAATATGTTTTTAACTTCAGGTTTTAATGTTAAATGTTATTACATTTTATGATTTAATTGATAGTTTTATGTTATTGTTTTTATGTTAGGTTTTCATATGCTTGTGATTTTTGATGTGAATATGTTGGAAACAGCTTTAAGTTCCCCCTGGGGTGAGAAAAGTGGTATGCAAATGAAGTAAATAAATTTTAAAAAAATGTAAGTATACTAGTACAGGAGGCCCTTGGTATCTTCTGGGGTTTTGTTCTAGGAGTTTTTGTTCTAGGTGCTCAAGTCCCATTACGTACAATGGGTTAGTAAAATTGGTGTCCCCTTATATAACATGGTGGAATCCTTGGATGCAGAATCTATGGATATGGAGGGCCAACTGTTGTTTCAGCCTTCTCCGTTTTTTTTTTTCCAAAATGAAAATGAGCTACCAAAGTGAGAACTTAGGATTACTGACTCCACAGATTTAATATCTTAGCACCACCGTGTCTTAACCTAGAAAGTAATATGCAACACCATCATCCATTTAAGAATGTTGATAATTGAGTCTTCTCATGTGTCATCTTGACTTCAAGTCACTTTTATTTTGAGCAATTGAAGAAGGCAGAAGCTGAAACATTACACAACTATATTTATAAATATTTGTTTCTTGTTATCTCCCCAAAAAGCAACTAAAAAATTATTACACTGCAGAAAGATTTTCTCATTAGGTTATAATTGTGGTGTGATGTATTTATATTATAATTATTACCCCAAAATAAATTAATAGCAGGTAATTTATTTGTTGTAACTGGTTGCTTCCAAGCTCTGCAACTCCTGGATGATTTTGGTGAAAAATCCATCTTCTGGAAATAACAGAATGCGGTATGTAGGATCTTCAGGGTATTTAGGCTATAGCGGCTTCCCTGCCCCAAGCTCCATAGTAAATTAACAAAGACCCATTGGAGCTAATGAGATTATGCCAGACAAAGCAGTTTCATGGTTTTAATGTAATTCCACTCTACACACATTCACTCCCATTCATACCTATGTCATTTGGCTTCTCTTTCTCTCCTTGTTTTCAATGGTCATTCCAATGCTTCCCTTGCTTTCAGTGGCTGTGCTGGTTTTTTGCCATTCATTTGAGTTTATTGGTATGTTCCCCACATACCAAGTCTTAATTCACACCCTGGTATGGCTGAAGGTGCCTTAGTCTAGCATTTTGATCATGATTAGTGCAATTCACTATATTTTAAATGTGCCTTTTCTGGTTCCTATTAAGGTATATATCCATAGTAAAAGCTTTCCATGACAGGGTTACTGTAAGTTTTCTGGGCTGTATGGCCATATTCCAGAAGCATTATCTCCTGACATTTTGCCCACATGTATGGCAGGCATCCTCAGAGGTTGTGAGGTCTGTTGGAAACTAGGCAAGTGGGTTTTATATATCTGTAGAATGTTTGCGGTGGAAGAAAGAACTCTTGTCTGGTGAAGGCAAGTGTGAATGTTGCAATTGGCCACCTTGATGAGAATTTAATGGCCTTGCAGATTCAAATCCCAGCTGCTTTGATTACATTCTCAAATTCTTCCCTATCAAGTCACTCAAAGTCAGCTCAAATTGTCATGAGGTGTGTGTGTGTCCTTCATGTTGCTTGATTTATGCTGATCCCATGAATTTCATATAGGTTTTCTTAGGCAAGGAATATTGAGATGTTGTTTTGCCAGTCATGAAACAGCCACATTGAAATGAATGGAAATATTTTTGTTACATTGCTTTCAATGACACATATGGAACTTGTGTATGTACATTGAAGTTGCCTGCTGATTTATGATGCCTCTATGAATGTCAGAGGCTTTCCTTAAAAATGGAATACTCAGAGATGGTTTTGCAGTTTCTTCTTTTGAAATATAGCATACAGCACCTGGTACTTGGTGGTGGTTTCTCATCCAAGTACTAACCAGAGCTGTCCCCACTTAGTTTCCAAGATCAGACAGAACTGGCTTTCTTTGTTGTATTTATGAACTTTCTATCCTACATGCCTAAGGTCATACTTTCTAGCACGTACCTATCAATGACAGCCTATTTGTGGGACTTCTTCAATAAGGACTGAATACTCATACACATCCCCTGTAACCGTCTTACCCAACGTGGCTCTCCTTTCTATTAGGTGCCTGGTTGCCTTTTAGTGTTGACACAAACAATGGTGTTCTTAAAATGCACATTGTAAACTAACACAATTATCTTGCATCCACAAAAGTTTGGTATCTGATGCATCATTATGGCACTTAGAAGTTTATTTTATGCTGCAAAGTATAAACGGGCGTGAACTGGTAAAATTGTAAACAAAACAAAAATAACCAGATTATTTTATCCTGTTTTTCTCCCTTTAATGAACTATCAGCTCCTTGTTAGCAGCAGAAATGCAAAAATATTTCTGATATTTCCTGCAGGAATTTTTAAGGCATCTTTTACGGAACATGATAGCAATTCAGATGCAAAATGAAAGGAGGATTAAGTATCTGCCGTGGCATTGCAGTGGCTCAGAGGACTATAAGAATTAATTTGGCAGTAATCTGCAGCTGGACATATGAAATGGCTTCTTGGGCATTCTATTAATCATCGTTTTGACAAGTTACTATATTACTAAGGTCAAGAAAGACTATACATTAGTTCCGATATATGCATATGTATTTGAGGGGCATCTATTTGAGCCACAGAATCTTTCCAAAGAATCGAAGCACTGTAATTTGATACAAATTAATACTGAGGAAATAAGATCAAATACATTCATAAATAACAGACAAGGCTTACTTGAAAAATATTTCCAGCACATACAAGAGGCATAAACCAAATATGTGCCCTAGATCAGTTTTCTCAACCTAGGGATCGGGACCCCGGGGGGGGGGGTCGCGAGGGGGTGTCAGAGGGGCCACCAAAGTGATCACAAAACACAATAGATTCTTTTAGTCATGGAGGTTCTGTGTGGGAAGTCTGGCTCAATTCTATTGTTGGTGGAATTCAGAATGCTCTTTTATTGTAGGTGAAGTATAAATCCCAGCAACTACAACTCCCAAATGTCAAGGTTTGTCTTCCCAAAACTCCACCAGTGTTCACATTTGGGCGTATTGAGTATCTTCAAATGGCTTGTTCACACAGCTTATAACATCATTTCATATTATAATAAACAAGTGATAAGCTTCCATGTGTTGATCAATGTTGAAGATGGTGCAAGATATGAATTATGCTGCCTTTTCTGTCAGTCAACAAGATTTGAACTGCATCACTGTGGGGAGTGCAAGTCTTTCATAGACAATGAAGGCATCGATTTCAACCAGGCATGCAACAATATGGACTTATTGTCTAAAAATGAAAACACAAGGTACATTTATAGTAAATGAAATGCATGCATTCCCATACACACTCACTCACACACACACACACTTTCTCTGTCAAGAGGGGAAAAATCCAATGCAGGCATTCTATAAGTCTTAGTAATGGCATTGAATAGGACTGCAGAGCCTGCCTTAAAGCAAAATGTTTCAATTTATTTTTATTTCAGCAGAATTCTAAAATTATCATTCTTCATAGTTTTTATCTTTTCTCTGTTCCTGATACTTAGTTCAAGGGCTTTACTGTGACAAAAATTGCAACAATTTTGCAGCCCTCAAAGTTAAATGTTTAATCTTCCATAAATGTACTTGCTATTTCGATTCTTATGATCACACAGAACATAGATTTCTTGTTCTAAGAAACTTTAGTCTTTTATCACACTTGGTTACAATAGTTTGAGGATTGGACTGGCGATATTCACTGTAGACTATCATTAGCTGTTATTTACTTACATGTTTTTTGTTTTGCTTTTTAAAACATGTGTATCTCTGCTGAACTAAGATTTTAAAAGCTTGAGCATGCTTGTGTAGAGAGGAATCACATGGGGAGCGTGAGCTTTTTTGGGCAAATTGGTAACCTTAAATGCTCCTCACTATCTGTCCATCCCCCCATTAAATTGACTAGCATGGTCTAGTAGTATTAGCACTGGACTATGACAAGAAATCAGGATTTGAATCTCCACTCAGCCATGGAAACCCACTGGATAACCTTGACCAAGTCACATTTTCCTAATTTCAGGGAAAGGTAAACTACCTCTGACCAAATCATGCCGAGAACCCAAGTTGTTTCCAATACTCAATTTATTTGTTATTACCCCACAGATCATACCTGGGAAACTCCACTGGCTGCCAGTTTGCTACCAGGCACAATTCAAAGTGCTGGCTTTAGCCTATAAAACTCCAAACAGCTTTGGCCCAGCTTACCTGTCTGTACATATTTCCCTCTATGAACCTACTTGAGTGTTAAGATCTGCTGGGGAGGCCCTGCACTCGGTCCCTCCCACTTCACAGGCGTGATTGGTGGGAATGAGAGTCAGGGACTTCTTGGTGATGGCCCCTCGGCTATGGAACTCCCTCACCAGCAACATCGGAACAGCCTTCTCCCTCCTAATTTTTAGGTAAAAGGTAAAATCAAGTAAATAAACCCATACTTGACAGCATCACTCAGCTGGATGCCTTCTTGATGGAAACAAAATTCACTTAAACAAAATTCTGACATAGCACATTCTCAAAGCTGTTTCTGAGCATAAAATCATTACAGAAATTATGAGTAGCAATAATGCTCATAAGGACTTCTCTTTAAATTGATAATATAAAAGTCCTTTTCCAAGTTTGTTTCCAGAGATACGTGAATGAACAGGTAAAGCATTTCCTTTGGGGAGTTATTTTATTGAATGTTTTACTAAACGGTCCCCTTCTTGCACTCTCTCTGTGCTTGATGTTTTTTTTTTTTTTCAATTGAAACTCCTAAAAGAAACAAGAGAGCTGAAATAAATGAGCTAAGGTTATTGTCTGGGTTTGAAGGAAAGAAAGTTCACCATTGAACCCATCATTTGCAGCTGTAACAATACTGGCATTGTTCCAATAGCACTATCACAGAAACTTTCAAATGTCAGAGGGTACCAGAAGTGGGATGAGGTGGGATGAATGTAAGATTTACTACCATTGCCACAAGTGGAAGACATAATAGTTGTGAAATCTTTTTTTGTTTCCTGAATTATCTCTCTTTTTCTTCTTAACTTGCTGACTCCAATCTCAACATCGGCAATATAGTTCTGGATAATACTCTCACTAAAAGAAATGTCAGTGAACACAATGTACATCTTGTGGCTGTTCAACTTCCATTCAAGACTGTAATCTGTAGGGTAGATTTATTTCACACAATTCCATTTTTCATAGGACAGTATTGCATGGCCATTTCAAAGTCCCACTGAGTGTCAGGCTCTATGAATAGAAACTTTTCATCCTCTGCAAACTGCGGAAATCCACAAAGAAGAAAGCTCACAGCATATCAGCTTGTCAAATAGTTGTGTTGAGGTCATCCTTCCAGACCTCAGCCAGCATATCCAAGGCAAATGCATGAATTGTCTGTTAGTGTGTATTATACTGCAGTTTCTGCACAAAGGCTGTGTGGTCCCCCAACTCAGTAAACCTGGCTTGGGTGGTTGGTTAGTACAGCCAAGCTTAGAAAAGTTACTTATTTGAACTACTACTACCACAATCTCTTCACCATATGTTTTAGCCTAAGTTAATTTATCTGGATTATTTTAATAGTTTGTTTCTAATTGTTAATTGGTTTGTTTTATTGCTATTGTTTTGTTTTTATTGATTTTGCTTAATTGTCTTTGTGTCATTGCTATGGTATTGACTATTTGCCATCTTTGGTTTTGGAAGCTGCCCTGAGTCTCTCCGTGGGAAAGAGGACGGGTTAAAAATAAATTATTATTTGAAACACAACAAGATGGTGGAGGCTCCTTTTTTGGAAGCTTTTAAACAGAGGCTGGATGGCCATCTGTCAGGGGTGATTTGAATGCAATATTCCTGCTTCTTGGCAGGGGGTTGGACTGGATGGCCCATGAGGTCTCTTCCAACTCTTTGATTCTATGATTCTAAGATGAGTTCACAGCAAACAAGATCACTCTGCTGGCTGTTGTATTCGGTCACGCGTCGGAAACTTCTCAAGCGTCTAGGACTGTGTGATGTATCAGCGAACAATGTGTGCAGATCCCAGTAAGGTGGCCTTTTGCAGCTGGCAGCTGGTAATTTTGTCAGTGCCAATTGTGTTTAAGTGCAGGCCAAGGTCTTTAAGCACTGCACCCTGTGTGCCAATCACCACTGGGACCACCTTTACTGGCTTGTGCCAGAGTATTTGCAGTTTGATCTTTAAATCCTCATATCATGTCAGCTTTTCCAGTTGTTTCTCTTCAGTTCTGCTGTCACCTGGGATTGCAACAGCAACGATCCATACTTTGTTTTTTAACACGACGGTGAGGTCATGTGCTCCAAAACTCTGTCAGTATGAATTCGGAAGTCCCAGAGGAGTTTGACGTCTTCAGTTTCTGTAACCTTTTCAGGCTTATTATTATTATTATTATTATTATTATTATTATTATAATATTCAACAATATGGCAAATAGCCATTGTGGCTGAATGGTTAAAAGAAAGGTAAATAATATTTCCAAACTCTGATCAAAGTGTCCTATACATCAGGGCAAGCAAACTATAGATTACGATCTACTGCAGCATCTGTAAGTGATATGCAATAGATATAAAATTCTGATCTTCAAATATTTAACAGGAGCAATAAAAAATTATTTTTCTCTACATTATATTATTTTGATGAAAAGAAGAACTATTTAAGGAGTGCTATAAAGAGTATAATTTGGTACAGAGTTTGATGTTTGCTCGGTTCTCTGCATTCTTTAACCACAAGTGTATGCCTCTTGCAACAGTATCCTAGTAATGGATCTCAGGTTTTTGAAAAACAAAAAAAGTTAAATCTCGGAAACCTAAAGTTTGCTCAAATGAATAGTATGAGAGATCTACCTTAGGCTCAAAAACATCTTCCTTCCTTTCATCACAGAACCTTAGGAAAGGTTACATATGCATACTAATCCCATGCAGGGATTTAAATGCTCTTTCATGTTGGCATCATGATTTCCTATCAACTTTTAAGGTTTGCACTGAATAATGAAGTTGTCATGTTTAACCAGTTCTAGTAAAGGGAAAGGTTTTCCCCTGACATTAAGTCTAGTCGTGTTTGACTCTGGAAGAGCCGGTGTTGTCCATAGACATCTCCAAGGTTATGTGGCCAACATGACTACATGGAGCACCGTTACCTTCCCGCCAGAGCAGTACCTATTAATCTACTCACATTTGCATGTTTTCAAACTGCTAGGTTGACAGAAGCTGGGACTAATAGTGGGAGCTCACTCCGTTCCCCGGATTTGAACTGCCGACCTTTTGGTCAGCAAGTTCAGCAGCTCAGTTATATAAGTTATTAAAAGACATCCCTTGTGATATTGAATATTAACTTATACCGTGCACCCAAGAAATGAGAAGTTACAGATGTTTGAGAAATACAGGTGGTCACTGGTTTGAAAGATTTTCATCCAAACCTTTGTTTTAGCTCTTTAACTTAGGAACCTAGGCATCTGCTTTATACTAAACCATATAATTGGTTCATCAAGCCCAGTATGGATCAGATTGACTAGCAACAGCAAGTTTCAAGCAAAGTTTATCTATAGACCATGGCTGGTTCTACACTGTAAAATTAAGGCAGTTTGATGCCACTTTAGCTGCCATGGTTCAATGCTATGAAATCCTGGAAGTTGTAGTTTGGTGAGGCACCAGCACTATTAGACAGAGAAAGCTAAAGACCTAAAACTATAACTCGCATGATTCCATAATATTAAGGCTTGAAAGTTAAAGTGGTATCAAACTGCCTTAGCTCTACAATTTAGATGTCTCCATTAATAGGACTACTTGGGATCACGTTGACAATATTACAGGTAAGCATAAATTAAGGTGGCAACCTTTCAGTAGTTATGACAAGGTTGTATGCAACACAACGGAACCAGAGCGTGCACAAAAATAAAATATGAAAATAGCTTTCCAGTCTCCTGGTACTACAAGATAAGCCTAAATTATAATACATGATTCATGCATGTATAATAAATACACTCCAAATTAAAATAATATAAGCAGCAGGTGTAGTGTTATTATGTTTCAGTTGCCCTTGAGAAAATGATTTAATTCTGTTCTCACCAACTGCCTGGTAAATATGAAGTGACTCTTTGCAAGGTTATGTGATTGTTATTTTTATAGCTTTGTGACTTTATTAATACTAGTGAGATTTGCCCTCCACAAAAAGTGCAAAATTAATCGTGTTCATCCACCTGAGTTCACACAAGGACATGAGTCTTAATGTTCTAGGCTTGTTACATCATTGTGCCATGTTAAGTTCAGTATGATGTTGGATGAACTCATCTGTATTTTACTAAAAACAACACATCTTGTGGTATTTATACTGACATTTTTTAATGCCATTAATCGTTATTATTCCGTTTAATAGAACCATAATATACTGTTAGACTTCAATATGCACAAACATTTTTCATTGTTGTAAAAGTCGACAATCTATAAATGATATATTTGCAATACTTGTGAAGTAATTTTAAAATTAGTGCTATATTTCAATAGTACAAAGAAAAAAAATATTATATAGGCATAATCAAGTGATAACCCAAAATTATTAGCCCAACCTTATTGGCTCCAAGTCTCTTACAGTAGTAGAAGGAGGGAAACAAAATAGAAAAACTTGCTCAGTTCACCCATTACATTCCCATTCATCCAATCTTGTTTGTACAAAGGATAACAAACAAGCTGCTATACATGCTCTATGCCCTCTTTCTCCATTCAGTTTAATAGAGCATTTCCTAATTTGACCACATCATTAACAGTGAACATCAGAATTCATCACCTGTTACCCAAATCAGTACTAGCAGTACCCAGGTTACAAACAAGATGGGTTCTGTAGGTTTGTTTTTAAATTTAACTTGTTTGTAAGTTGGAACAGGTACATTTTTAAAGTGTAACTCCAGCCATATATACTATATATAATGTATGTTAGCTTTAGATAGTATAGGGAAGAGTTAACAACCCTGTGGTATTTGTTTTGCTGTCTGTGACCCTGTTCAGAAGATTTCACCTCACTTTCTTTGCTTGTGATAATTGGATTTTGAAAAAATTAACTTCTTTTAAAAACAAGGATGAAAGCTTCAGTGGAGGCACCTTTTCCACATACCATAACTCTTTCAGGAGTGCATCTCCCTTCTGAGGGGTAGATTTCTCTCACTTCCTGTTGTCTCACTACTGTTCCTAACTATAAGTCATCTATAAGTCAGATGTTTGTAACTCGGGGACTTTTTTTTTTTTTTGGTCGTGTCAGGAGCAACCACTCCTGTTGTGAGAGAATTGGCCGTCTGTAAGAATGTTGCCCAGGGGATGCCTGGATGATTTTTTGATGTTTTATCATCCTTGTGGGAGGCTTCTCTCATGTCCCCGCATGAGGAGCTGGAGCTAATAGAGGGAGCTCATCCGCCTCTCCCCGGATTCGAACCTGCAACCTGTCGGTCTTCAGTCCTGCTGGCACAGTGCTTTAACCCACTGCGCCACCGGGGACTCGGGGACTGCCTGTATTACAAACAATTTTGTTTGGTGGGCTCACACAAACTGCAGATGCCAATGGCAAACTATGGTTGGATTAAAATAGGATATAGTGATCAAGCAATGTATGTTGTGGAAGGAAGGAATGTATGGTATATAGCTGGATGGTTAACAATACGATATCCAAAATGCAGCAGAGGTTATGAACAACTATACAACATATGGATATGACTGAAGACATCAATATAGTGAATATTTTGGCATAATAATATAAATCTGGCTAGTTTTATTATTCATAGTCAAGATATTACTATCCATGCTATTGTTGTAACTCCTATGCATTCTTTATTTCAGATGTTTCCAGTGGCATTAAGAAACATCATAACATTCTGGTTTGAGCACTGTCCAAACACTGAGACACTCGGGTTCAATTTTTCACTCAGTCATAGAAACCCACAGACTAATGTCTGATAGGTAACACTATCTCAGCCTCAGAAAAGCTTTCCTGAATAACTCTTGTCAGGAAAACTCAACAATACTCCCCCACCCACTTTTAACATCACCATAAGTCAGAAATAAACTGAAAGCATAAAACTGGCATTAATATATTATAGGTATAGGTACTAAATAGAAATTTGGCGAGAAGACATTCCATAAAGTAATTTTCTGAATGCTTTAATGCAAGATCAGTGTGAAAAGAGCTGGAGGCCGTTCTGCTTCTTGTCCTGTAGCTGAACCTAACCAAAAGATTCTTTGTCTGTATGATTTGGACAGAGAGATGGGCTTTCTCTCTGATCGTGCTTCCAGTGGAAAGTTATGTTTGGAAAAAGAAGAACTGTCAGTCCTGACAGATGTTTATCATGTGCTAGGATGCCAGTACATTTTGTTTCATTTAGATCTTGCATACATGTTTTTTGCAATTCTTTTTATACAGATCTTGGTATAAAATGCTGTTGTGAAATGCCAGGTAAATCATAGCTCCTGAGTTGCCTGAACTCATCACTCAAACTCAGCCATTCTGTGCAGAGCTTTTAAAATTTAGTATTCAAATTAATGTGTTACCACTGGTGGTTATTAAAAAATCATTAACATTAGTTATTTAGTGAACATGATAGTAATGTTCTACTTTAAATATTTTTTGGGAAAAAAGTTAAATTGTCTAAGAATGGCCAAATAAGTGTCCCAAAACCCCAAATTACAATCCACCAATAATGAAACAGTGTGAGATATTACTAATTACTCAAGTAAGTAACAACACTGCTAGTATTGCAAACTAACAATTTTCAAAATAGATATTTAAAAATCAACAAATTTCAGATAATAAATTAATTTGTAACTAATTTCCTTCCAACTCTTATACAATCTTATACCAAATCAGACAATCACTTTATCTAGTGAGTTGTTTTTTTTAATCATGTCAGAAGTGAATGGAGAATATACTGCAAGTCGTTTCTGGTGTGAGAGAATCTGATGTCTATAGAGACATTGCCCAGATGTGTTACCATCCTGTGGGAGGCTTCTATCATGTTTCCGCATGGGAAGCTGGGGCTGACAGATGGAAGCTCACCCATCTCGTGGATTTGAACCGCCGACCTTCAACTCTTCAGGTCAGCAGTTCAGCCAACACAAGGGTTTAACAGATTGCACCACCACGGCTCTAGTGAGTGAATATAGCCTGCATAATTATGGCAATTTCATACTATTTTAATGCCATACCTCCATCCTATGGAGTCCCGGGATTTATATTTTGGTCAGGTATGTAGAAGGCATAAAAGTACCCTGAAAAGAGAAGAACTGAGGTTTAAATAAGTTTATTTTTATAGGGTAGCAAAGCTTGGGAATTGTAGTTCAAAGGAGTTTACTAAAAGAATTCCAAATCCTTCACCAAACAATAAACTCCAAAATTCCATAGGTTGGAGCCATGGGATTTGATATATTTCTTCTATATTTACTGCATCAACTCATGGCGATTGTCTATTCTGGTTTAAGTATTCTGTAGAAAGATAAATGGTCTTCAGACATTCAGACTGAATGTGGTATCGGCTCAGGTCTCTGGCTAAATGCAAAGTCAAAACTGAGGCCATACACAAAGATTCTGCCCCTTTTGAGAATATCCACATTGATACTATTTTATCTGCTCTTAACTATGGAATCCCAGAATTTGTGGTTGATTTACAGATCTGAGATTTCAAAACCAATAAACCAGTAATTGAGCAGGTTCCAACATCTGGAGGGCCATAGATCTCCATCCCTACTTCACAGATTAACAGAATTACAAATTACTTTACAGACTTAAAGAGAAGTCCTACTATTAATCTTCTAATTTTTGGAACTGTAGATGTTTATTTATTTATTTGTTTATTTATTATTTGAACTTATATGCCGCCACTCCCCTGGGGCTTGGAGCGGCTTACAAGAATAGCTAAAATCTAACAAAATTTAAAAGCAATTTAAAACAATTTAAAAACAACAATATCAAACATTAAAAGCCTGTCGAAACAGGTATGTCTTACATGCCCTGCGGAAAGCTGGTAAGTCCCGCAAGGCACGGACTTCAGGTGGCAGAGTATTCCAGAGTGATGGTGCCACTGCTGTGAAGGCTCTGCGTCTGGTTGCTGTTAGACTCAAGGTCTTGACACTGGGGACTTCCAATAGATCTTAGTCCTCAGAACAGAGGAATCTCTGGAGTTGGTAGGGGGTGAAGCGGCCCCTCAGATACATCAGATACATGTTGCTAAACAGAAGGAAGTTTTGGCATTTCGGCATTTTGAAGTTTTGGAACAATGCATTGGCAAGCTGCAGTAAAGCAGGGTCTGGCCTAACAGGTGCTTCTCCAAGGAGGGAGAAAAGGATATAATAATATTTGGTTGCATGAGGATGAATGCATATACATGTGTGTGAATGTTGATTGAAAATGTAACCCCCCTTTGTTTGTTAGTCCAATGTAACTGTAAGTTGTTGTACATTCTATGTAGTTGCATAGAATCTGTATGTCTGAATGTCTAAATGTTTTTCTTTAATCTGATAGACCCTCTCACTCTGGAAATTGCAATAAAAAGAACCTATGCTTTAAAGTTACTGAAAAGTTATTCATGACAAATTGGTGTCAGAAGTGGGATTATTCTTTTCCAATGTGGAAATGTGTATTCATATCAATAGCCCTCTACCTGGTAGGTCTCCAGTACAGCATTGCTAAATATATGGTGATTGACTGTAGATACAATGGTGACAGCACAGATTTAAACTAAAATTTGATAATATTCATCTGGGAGTGAGCTTCCTTGAAGTCAGTGGGTTTATTTCTCATATTGTTAGATTATTAAAGAGGTTAAGCTTTGCCTGCATTGTGCCTCCAGTGTTCTCCACAGTTAGAAATGGATTTCACAAGGAAGGAGTTCGATCCTGCACTCTAGTCCTCACTTAAACCTGCTGGGCTTCAAAGTATTCAACTCTGAGCTGCATTCGACTTCTCCATTAAAATCTGAATTAATGAAACCCTTGTTGACTAGACTCAGCAAAGCTTACTTCAGCATTTATTTAAACCAAATAAAATTAAAGACAGATTTCCGATAATGAGTATACTTTAAAAGTCCCAAGGGGTTCACATTTTCTACAGATAAGGTTTTTATTCTTAACCAGTGGCACAAATCCACAACACAATTCCTCCCCCCTGTTCTACAACCAGTTAGAAGAACGATTAAATTTCCTTGTCTTACTAGAGTTCTAAAAATAGAGCACTTGTGCACACCAATTCCCCTTTCCCCATTTCTGAATATATATTTGGGAAGTCTGAATACCCAGAAGGAAGTGATTTAGTTACTATGTAGGGACCTTCCACTATATTAATTACAATGAACACTATAGGAGATGTATACTTTGAGATGAAATTTCTCTCTAGACAAATGTCCATCTACAGTGTCATAAAAGCAGCATGTTGGTAATTTAGGAAGTACTAAATCACACAATGGCATTTTTAGTACACACAGTTACAAGAGCTCCATTACATTGGCATGGATTTTGAGTCTACTCCTACATCCAATAAGTGGAGATCCACTGCTAGTTATTCCCGCCAGTGTGAATAGACATTCATGTGTGCTTCCTTCTCCGCCCCACTCTAATTTGATTTGGAAACCTCTTTGGAAGAGAGAAAATAAGATCCTCCCCTGTAGTGATCACAAGAACAGGATCGTGATTGTCGTCATCATCATCATCATCATCATCATCAACAGCAACAACATCTTTATTTATACCCTGCCACCATCTCCTGGAAGGGACTCGAGGTGACTCACAAAAGCACTTCAGAGTGCTGCATATAAAACAAACAATACATAAGTATAACGACACACAGCCGAGTAATAGTAGTAGAGATTTTTAAATTGATTTATCAGACGGGGAAATATAGAAAAATAATCCCTATGCTGCTCAACCAAATAATAACGATAACACCTCCACTACTGACTAGCTCACCAAAATACAGTATAGAACTCACAAAAGGTAGAGGGAGTATGGTAGTTGAACCCACTGTCTATTTAAAAGTTAGGAACTGGGAACCACTGGAACTGAGAGACTTAAAATGATTCTTCAAAAGATTTCTGCTGCCACCATATTAATAATACACAGGCTGAGGTATTATTGAGAGGTTGTTCAGTAACACACTCTGTGTCACTATAGTTTTCTTAGAGGCTGCTGAAAGCTGACTTGAATAACGCTTTGACACCAAAGGTATTCACACTGAGGCTGGTATAAGTTGATAAAAATAACAAGAATGTTTATTGAACAGACTTAAATTATTCAGGTACAAATGCTTAATGGTTTCAGTAAAATACTGGTATAAAAAGCTTATGGTTGCATTCGAGTAAAGATCTTAAAAACTTATGGGTTACAAGTCTTAAAAGTTTCAACACAGAAAATTACTTCAGGAAATGAATCTCTGAAAGTAACTCCCAAAAATCCCCCTTAGGAATCTAGCCAAAAACCCTGAACTAGCCTTCCTTAGGAAATGGACCACTAACGGGGTGCTGCTCCACACTGTATTCTAGCTATATTCTTGATAGCTATTCTGAATACTACACCAAAAGACTGACCCAAACTTCTTCAAAACCCCAAACTGCTCTCGTTAACACCCACACTTCTCTCTACCCGTTCCAAATTCTGACTTCCAACTCCCAAACTGGGATCTCAAACCTCAGTTTAAAAGATACTTTTTTCCTTCAGACCACTTAGGCTCCGCCCCTATCTTTCTAACCAATCCTAGCCTTCTGATTTTCCCTCCTAGACTTGAACACGCCCCGCTAAGGCAAACCTAACCTAAGATGGCATCTCCCTGTCTCCCTTTTCTAAAATAGATGCAGTGGCTTTGTCGGGCCCACTCCCTTAGGCTTTTGCCAGCTAGCTAAGGTAAGGGATTCATTACAATAAACATAAAAAGAGCAACATAAAATTATAGCAACAACCACAACAAATGCACATAACATGGATCAAGAGCCCTTCCATTCCCGGAGGTCTAGCTGAGATATAAACTATTGCCATTTTTCTTAGATCCACAATATATCACTTTCTATTTAGCAAGTGAACATATTTGCCATATTTACATTTCCAGGAGTGTCTGTTTATATACATGAACCTAGACTAGAGATTCCACACTATGGTTGGGCAGAGGTCAATATATCTGTACAATTACGATCTAAACATAAGGCAATAGAACAAAGGAGTTCCCCTAGATCTGTTTTTATGGCTCCCAGGGTTTTTTTTCCCACCTCCACTTTTTTATTCTTTTGAGACAGAATGTCCCATAGTAATAATAATAATAACTTTATTTCTACCCCGCCACCATCTCCCCAATGGGGACTCGGTGCGGCTTACATGGGACCAAGCCCGGACAAAATAATACAGCAATAAAATCAAAGCATATACATTAGACAACAACAACATTATCAAAATGACATTAAAATAATAAATGATAATAAAAATAAAATAAAATACCAATAAACACAATCACGATATAAATGACAATGGGCGGGCCATATATTCCGGGGGGGGAAAAAAAACAATTAACAGACTATAGTAATCTGTATGATGGACATTTCCACCACCCTGTGGGCTCCCAGAGGTTAAAAAATAGCAAAGTTTAAAAACATCATTTGCATTACAAAGGAGCTAGTGGAGCTTCAAAAGCTTGTATAATGCATTTTTGGTTAGCCAATAAAGGTATTCTGTTGATTTTGAATGTTACTGTATTTTGCTGCATGGCCAACAAACTCTATATTGTTAAGAGCTGAAAAATGCAGTATAGAAATAAAGCAAATAAATAAATAAATATTGTCAAAGTTTTTTATGGCTGTAATCACTGGGCTGTTGTAAGTTTTTTGGCTGTATGGCCATGTTCCAGAAGCATTCCTTCCTGATGTTTCGCCTGCATTTATAGCAGGCATCCTCCGAGGTTGTAAGGTCCCACAACCTCTGAGGATGCATGCCATAGATGCAGGCGAAACGTCAGGAGAGAATGCTTCTGGAACATGGCCATACAGCCTGAAAAGCTTACAACAACCCAAGCTCTGTATTGCACACAAATTATAGGTATGATTATTAAATAGTTTATGGGCTTGAGCCACAACTAAATAAATGTAAGTAGTAAAAGGTGGCACCTCTCGTCAAACTCAAATTTGACAGGTACCACGCCCACTTTTGGGGAAGGCCCCTCCCACGCCCCGCCCACTCAATGCCCGGAAGTCCCGCCTGCCCTAAACAGGAAATGGATGCCTGAGAGTCCCTCCCACGGGCTGAAACCCCACCCCAGTGTCCGCCCCACCCCGCCCAACCCATTTGTGTGGAACATAGCATGGATAGACCTATCCCCAACGAATGGCATGTGGAAATGAACAGCCTGAGCCCCTAGCGGCCCCTTTCTAAGATGCCATCACGTGTTGCGTTGTAACCAATAGGGAATGGTTTAGGCTCATAAGGTGACCATGTGATAGTGGGGCCCAATAGGCGTTGTTTTTAGGGGTTAAATAACCATAGTAGAGTTTTAGGGAGGCGCTCTGACTATTTTGCAGAACAACACATAATATGGAATCGCCCGCTGGCCCTTCAACCTCCGTGAGCCTTTCAGCACCAGATGCGCCTAGAAAGAAAAAAGCAACTATGAAGAGAACAGCTGAAAGCGAGTACAGGTACTGGTCTTATCCAATCACGGAGGGGGCAACAGGATTTTCCATACCGGGAACACCTGTGAACAGTCCTAAAAAGCGGAGAGAATCCTCGAGTGCAAAACCACCGACAAGGCTCAACTTATTACCGGGTCTTTATGCTGTGGAAAATAAATTCACAGATGTTGAGCCTGATTTTTATGGTCGGGGTACAGACCGTGTCGATTTGAAAAAGCTTTACCCTGAAATGCCGAGAATGCGATGTGGCGACGCTGATGTGGATGTTGATGATGAAGGGTATGGAAGTCTGACTAATAACCTCGGCTACCAGGACGAAGAGATAGTGCCTGATACAGACCCTGAGGATTTGAGAAGATGGCATGCCAAAATGGAGGAAAAACGCCGGGCGGAGGCTGAGGCTGAAAAGATGGATGAAGGAATGGACTGTAAAGCAGACTATAAGGATAGCGAGAGTATGTGTGAAGAACCAAACCCAGACAGAAGCATTCGGAGGTCACTCCTATCTGATCTGTTGAAGTATGCGGCAGAGGAAAAGGAAAACACGGCTGTTGATGAAAACACTTCTGATGGTTTTGAGAGTTCTAAGGTAAGCGTTAGAATGTCCATACTGTGTATGTGTGGGGGTGGGGTAGGGTGGGGTATGGTGTTGTGAAAGAGAGTGATGAAATTGTGTTCTGTAGACTCATTGCTATTTATTTGATTTCCATAGGGAAGTATCCACCTTTCGGGTGATGTGCGGAATCTACAGATCGGGGACTCGCAGACCATGGAAGTTTCCATCATGTCCTGTCTTTAAAACAAATCCTGCAGAATAGAGATGCTATGTGTGTTTTCTCAATAAAATGAGTTTGATCTGTACCCTTGTGTTCATTTCATGCATTAAGAACCATGTCAGAATACGCAGAAATCCTAAAGAAAATATATTATTCGCCGGGGAAGGTAGGAAGCCTCGGAGGCGTTTGTCCGCTTTTTCAAGAAGCCAGAAAACAATGCAAAAGTGTGAAGAAGCGGGATGTTACTCAATGGTTATCCAAACAAGACAGTTACACGTTACACAGGCCAGCGAGGATCCATTTTAGAAGAAACAAGACTATTGTTTCTCATGTGGATTCTCAATGGCAGGCAGATTTAGTGGATATGCAGCGACTTTCAAAGTATAACCGTGGTTACAAATACATTTTAACAGTGATAGACATCCTGTCTAAATACGCATGGGGAGTACCTCTGAAGGATAAGTCAGCTAGAGAGGTGGCAGGGGGGCTTAATGCAATCTTTACACAAGATGGTCGAAAACCTGAAAAATTACAGACAGACCGGGGGCGAGAGTTTCTAAACAAGTCAGTATCCACGCTTATGAAACATCATGGGGTCCATCACTTTGTCACCAACAACGAGGTTAAAGCTGGAGTTGTGGAGCGATTTAACAGAACTTTAAAAACAAAAATGTGGAGATATTTCACAGCTCATAACACTTTTACCTACATCGATGTTCTGCCTTTGTTACTCAAAAGTTATAACCACAGTTTTCACCGCACTATCAAAGCGAGACCAGTAGATGTTAACGATTCCAACGCCTTAACAGTGTGGAGGAGAGTTTACGGGCCCCCTGTGAAAAGAATAGAGGTAAAAGCAAACCAAATCAGAAAAGGAGACCACGTGAGGATTTCCAAAAGCAAGGGTAAATTTGCTAAGGGGTATGAACAGAACTTTACCACAGAGATATTCATTGTGGACCAGGTTCTTCAAAAAACAGATAAGCCGGTGTTTCTTTTGAAAGATTATGGGGGTGAAGACGTCATAGGCAGCTTTTATACTGAAGAACTGCAAAAGATTAATACAGACAAAGACTGCATCTACAGGATTGAAAAAATTCTAGCCACAAAAGGCCAGGGGGCGAGAAAGCAATGCTTAGTGAAATGGTTAGGATGGCCTAGCAAGTTCAACAGTTGGGTTCAGGCTTCCGAAGTAACAGAACTTGCCTAGCTGAGAGCTTTTTATTCCTAAGGAAAGAAATGGGGGATGGTGGTTTTTATGTCACATTACCTAGCAATGCGAGTGCTATAGCCTTTCCCGGGAACTCCATTTCAAGCTTCACTATATCATTAGCAAAACCTCTAGAGCTCTCGGGGGCCTGGGAAGTAGGACTAGTTGAAATACAGTATCCTCACACCTGGGATAATCTGACGACCCACCCAACTTTTACTATTGTACAAGAAGAAAAGAAGTGGGTCTTCTTTCTGGAGAACGGGTATTATTCTAACATCCCAGAGCTGTTGAGATATATGAACGAACGCATTACAGCACGATGGAACCCACTGAATGCTGTTCTTAAATATGAACCAGTGAGCAGAAGGGTCCTACTTAAACCCGAGAATAAGTATAAGATAGTAGCTGATAAGGAATTACAGTATATATTAGGGCTGCCCCCCAACATTCCGGCCAATGAGTCAGCTTTCTCAGCAGACATCACAGGAGGTTTCAACACCTTATATGTTTACACCGATATAGTGGAGCACCAGCTCGTTGGGGATTTCTACGTTCCTCTGCTGCGATGTGTGCCGGTGCAAGGGAAGAATAACGATCGTATCAACATCTGTTACGATAAACCCCACTACATCCCCGTGAGCAAACACCACATAGACACTCTCACTGTTGAGATAAAGTCAGACCAGAACAAAAATGTACCATTTCGTTTTGGAAAGGTGATCGTGAAGCTTCACTTCCGCCCCAGGAGGACCTAGGATTTTTAAAATGGTCATCTTGAAATCCTATGGGGACCCTGGTCTTTATAAAAACTATTACAGGGCACAAGCTGGAAACGGTCTACCGGGGTATCATGGTATTCCACAAATGTATGGCTCGGGCCTAGGAGGGATTTTCAGAAGCCTTTTCCGAAAAGCTGTACCGCTTTTGAGAAGAGGCTTTGACATCATTAAACCCCACGCAAAAACAGCTGCGCGTAATATAGCCAACGACATGGTCGGTCATATCACCCAGGCGGTTCTAAACAGAACAAGACCTGCAAACCCTCAAGAGGGATCGGGGCTTATGTATATTAGAAGGAGAAGAGGGTTAAAAAGAAAAGCATCGCAACTGAGATTGAAAGGTCCTCCTCAACCCATTAAAAGGAAAGTGCAACGTAGAAAGAAACCCCAGAAGCGTCGAGGAGGTAGAAAGAGGAGGAGGACACAGTCTACGAACGATATATTCTAAAACGTCAGCATGGCTTTTATTCACGGTTGTTCTGAAGAGTGCACCAAATCCGAACTTGATTTGTTTCACATTGGGCCTACACAAACTAGTATTGAGAGAAGCCTTTATATTGAAGTTCCACCATTAACTGCTCTCACAGAATCCTCACCCTTGGACTTTTTTATCGCCGGAAATGGCGAAGACTATATGGATCTCAACAACACGCTTTTATATCTGACGTGCAAAGTGGTGAATGAAGACGGATCAAACCTGGCTAACGGGGCTGCGGTAGGTCTCGTGAATTACCCGATAGCCTCCATTTTCAGCCAGTTAGATGTGACTTTAGGGGACCGACTCATCAGCCAAAGTAACAACTGCTATCCTTACAGAGCATACATTGAATCCGTGCTGAACTATTGCGAAGACACACTAGCCACGCAATTTACGGCTGGGGCTTTTTATAAAGACAATGCAGGGGAACACGAGATTACGGCTCTGGATGGGGCAAATAAAGGTTTTAGCAAAAGAGCATTCCTGGGAGCTGGTAGTAAAAAAATAGACTTGATGGGGCATCTCCATGCTGACTTGTTTTTCCAAGAAAAACTGCTGCTGAACGGTGTTGATGTGAAAATTAAACTCACCCGCAATAAAGACGCCTTCTGCTTAATGAGCAACAATGCAAACAGGCATTACAAATTACAGATTTTATCAGCCTCCCTCTTTGTCAAAAAAGTGAAATTAACACCAGGCGTTCGCCTAGGACACGCTGAAGCCCTCCTGACATCTAATGCCAAATACCCAGTGGACCGTGTAAGCATGAAAGTATTCAGCATACCGGTAGGGAGCCGTGTCTCCAATCAAGAGAACCTGTTTTTGGGACAACTTCCTAAACAGGTGGTGCTAGCACTCGTCGATAACGATGCTTTCAGCGGGTCATACACTAAAAACCCTTTCAACTTTAAGCATTATGACATCAATTTTGCAGCACTCTACTTGGATGGTGAGCAGTATCCTATGAAACCATTTCAACCCAATTTTGAAGAGGATAATTGTGTGAGAGAATATATGAGTTTAGTCCAGACCGCTGGCAAACACATGAGAGACAGCGCACTTTTAATTAACCGTGAGGAGTATGCAAAAGGCTACACACTCTTTGCATTTGACCTGACTCCGGATCAAGAATGTGCAGACCATTACTCGCTGATTAAAACTGGAAACCTGAGGGCAGAGCTGCGTTTTGCCAAGCCTCTGCCAACAACCGTCAATATGGTGGTTTACGGCGTTTTTGACAACGTGATAGAAATAAATCACAGGAGAAACGTCTTGTTTGATTATATGTGAAATGGATAGCCTGCAGTTAACTCGACTACTAAGCTCAAACCCCTATACTCAGAACACCTTCTATGGGGTGTTACCCTGTGACAAACTTCCAAGAAAGCACGTCCAGCAAAGACCAGTGGCGCTGATTATCAATACTCACCCCCATAACCTTCCAGGAGAACACTGGTTAGCTGTTTACCTACCGAATGAAAGGACAGCCGAATTTTTTGACTCATATGGTCACCCTCCTGACTATGCTTTGTTTCCCAAAGCCATTGTGAACTTTATAAGAAGAAATGCTGGCAAAACTGTGTTTCAATGCAAACCTGTACAGGCCTCAGACTCGGTTGTTTGTGGACATCACTGCATTTTTTTCATTCATCAAAGATGTATGGGGGTATCCTTTAAAAATATTAGCGCGTTATATTCCGACGATTTGGATAAAAATGACAAAATGGTTATGCGTTTTGTGAAGAAAATGAACACAAGGACCCGTTCCTCAGATATGTTTCAAACGATGCAACATTGTATGTCCTGTAGTGCATTTCATAAACGTCTTTTAATAAACAGACCCTCCTAGAGGGTGCTTTTGGAATATGATCTGTGTCACTATTTTCTCTTTTTAAAAGAACAGACAATGACAATAAACAGAATTTAAGAAAAGAAGTATTTATTCGGTTAAAATAATAGTATTATAAGCTAAGCCAGGTAGGAGAGCTAGCTTGCCGATGCTCCCTAGAAGATTTGCGTCTTTGAGTTGGGGGTGAAGCTGATGGGTTTTTTAAATAATCCAAGAGTTGTCGATTGGACGTATTACCTATCACGGATGTCGGGGTGTTTATTTCAGCCAAGGCTTTCATAAAAACATCCCACCCTTTAGGGAGACGTGTAACAGAAACCGCATTAGCTTGAGTTGCAGCTTTGACTAAGTCCAAGATGTTAGATCCAGGAATGACTTCTCCTTTATACACGAAGGATCCTTTATCATCCCATGTAGAAATATTCCTGTTTAGGGTTAATTTGTTGAGTATCAATCTTGCGTGACTCTTGTATCTAACAGGCAGGCTGTCTACCACTTCACGAAACACGTTGTCAGCAAAGGGGTCTGTTGTTTCTTCAGCAGTTGGTTCAGGTAGAAACAGGTTTAAATTTTGTTTCTCAGCATCCCTCTGTTTTACATGGGTTAAATATTTTTGAAGTAAGGTATTGTAGAGTCGTGCTTTTTCATGTTCGGATAAATCAGTCCTGTGTAGAATCCCCTGCATTTCTCTATCTAAGGATGAGATAGCTGTAGTTCGTATGTTTTCATCCTTTGGAAGTGGGGTTCTTAATTGATCCAGCTGACGGCTGGGGACCAAATACATTTTTTCAGCGTGTTCCATCACTGGTTTGTTAAAAGCCCGGTTAACAGGGGAACCGCAAAACTTAGCAGTGGGGCCAAAAACCCTCCAGACTGTTTCACAAGAGCCTTCTTTTTCTGAAGAGACACTTTGCTGTTTCCCAGAATTCTAATAAGTCGGCGTCTTTTTCTCAACGTTCGTAGCTGATGCGGAGCCAAAGGGATGTTTCCTTTTAAAGTATTGAGGGCTATTTCTGAGAGAGTAGCAATTAAATTGTTGGAGCCCGTGCACAATATGGCTTTTCTCTGACGTGGGGGTACCTTAATAAGCAGTTTTAATAGTTCAAGGTTTCTCTTTACACGGCTGGACATGATGCACCGGTGGAGGAGCAGCTGGCTGTTGGTCCTATGTTGTTTAAAACAAAGACCGTTTGTGATTCTGTGGTTTTTTCTTCATCAAATATACCACAGGCCAATCTGGCGGAAAGATTCCGGTTCTTAATCTGTATGCTTCTGGTGTAGTACCATGCAAATCTACCACTAAATAACCGTGAGGTTTGCTTGTTGCATCAGAAAAAGATTCCATGAAAAAACGTGTGTTTCCCGGGTACATCTGACGGGCCAGGGTTGCTATCTGTAGTTTATCCCTTGGGTTTTTAAATAGCACCATATATTTTGCATTAAGGCTGATGGTTCTGTTGCTTTTACCTTTGCAAAAAATATTTTGTGTGATGAGGAAAACACTTATATTCCGATGGTGGACATACTGTGTAAAACACATTTCCAAACCAATGCTATTGCAAGCAGACTGCATCAAATCATCGATAATGATAAAATTGACTTTATTGGTTGGTAACAATTCATCATCATCAAATTTTTCAGGTAATCCCTGCACAAACTGAATAAAGACGTATTTACACTGGAGTTCATTGTACAGGGGCTGCCAACAATTGTAAAACCACACAATATTTTGCGGTAGTACAGAGAACACATTTTCAGCATGATCCAGCATATTTTTTATAAAATACGTTTTGCCACATCCGCTAGGACCAGCGAGAATTGCAGAGAAGGGGTGCTGCCAACGTGTCTCCAATTCAGTATCCATAAGGGAGCGTTGTAAACCCTTCCTTAATCACTCTTTTATCAAATACAACCTTCTGAGTTTTTTTGAGAGTTTTCGTGTGAAGCGTCCACTGGCGCTTATTTCGAACAATACCTGGCTGATGTATCACAATTTCACGAGGCTGTCCATCTTTCTTGTCTGAGACGTAATCAAATGCCAGGTCTTTAAGACTAGTAAAATTAATTTTCTCACAGTTCGCGCTATTCAGGGTGATCCCCTTTACCTTCATACAAGCTGTACCATCAGACAATTTATAGCCATAGGATTTCGGACCAATGCTGACAAACTCTGTAATAGTCTGATCTGGCGGAATTTCACTTGTGAGGTCCCCTAAATAATCCCCTAGAGGTGGTTCCCATTCACCTTCCTTACTTACAAAAATGACACTGTCTGTGTCATGATACAAAACACGTCTGCCTAACCTATCTAACAAATTGTAGAGTTCAAGCCTTGCATATGCCGTGGTAAAACATGCTATGAATTCATTTTTTCTCCCAGAGGTTGTCACACGGTCGTCGGAATATTTCCACGAGAGACAGACAGCCTCTTCATCCAGAAACTCACACATGGACACCTTATAGGCATCAGAAAATAGAATTTGAAAGAAATCCTCCGGATCTCTCAGCACTTCTGTGACTGCTAAATTTGTTCTCTGCCCAAACTTTCCCCACAAGGAGTTTAAAAACAATTTGGCAATTTGACGCTTTGCAGGATTCACCGCAATTTCCTTTCTACGTAAACGCACGCCCTCCCGTGCACGATAATCCCTTATATACTTAGATTTATCTTGCTTACTTACACACCATTGAGGGTAACCAGAAGCCTCCTGCTTTTGACGAAGATGCAATTTTATATACTCCGAAAACAGATCTGCAGAACGATGCTCAAAATGCCAGACCTCAAAAATCTCGACAACTCTATAACCCTTTGCTATAGCTACGTTCAACTCAACTGTACACCATGTACCTGATAACGCTCTCTCCTCATCTGTGTGGTCGCAAGGCTCCTGATGTTGGGTTTCTGCACAGCTTGAGCACAGGACGAACATGAGTTTTCCAGAGATTCTGGAAGGCAAAACTGGGAAATAGAGATTTCTAGGGGGAAAAACCTTGGCTTTTACCAGTCCGAAATAATTTGAAAGGGGCTTAAAATCCTTGTAGATGATTTTAGGATGCCCCAAGGGATACTCTTTTGTTTTGTTGACATAGGGATACAGACTGGTAAAGTCATAATATTTCACAGCTTCCCCATCTTTAGGTTTATAATAGAGACATACAGCATTTGTGCGACCGCCAAAAAGCGCATCGCGAGGTTTTAGCGGATCTGGAAATTTGGCGTTTGCAAGATAAGCCTGGACTTCCAAATCTGTTTTTACCATATGTCTCCACTCATGCTCCCAAATGGTGCGCACTTCGAACCCTAAGCGTTGGAGGTCTGCATTCCTTTTCTGTGTCGCATTAAAAAGAAACTCATAACTTTTTCCCACCAGGGAATTGACCTCCTCTGGAGAATAACAATACAGGCATCCATGGTGGTAACAACCCAAAAATTCATAGGCAATTTCCCTTTCACCCACAACTGCATAACCGTCTAGAAAATAATTGCCAACTTTAACCTCCCCGCCATTCAGAGCATGGCGTATTTCAACCTTTTCCTTATGACTGACAAAAGAGAGCCACTGTATAGACGCCGTTGAGAATCGCTTGTACTGATTATGATAATCATTACAACTTGGGATAGCTATAGTATCCTTCCTAAGAAATTTGAACCTGTACATTGCTAGAGCTACACCTGCAATGGTCGGATATTGTAACGGATCTATAGCCGCTCTGTATTTTATGACTTTTTCTTTTTTCTTGCCTACGAGAACTTTCCTGATCGCCGTTGTGAGTTGAACTATTTCGTGTCTGTACTTGGTACAGGCCTTCACCAAAATCTCAACATCCTTCTGACAGTAGTATGCTAACTCTTTTTGCATATCGAAGGTTTTTGAGCGGTTCTCTTCATACCACTTGGTAAAGGCTGTCTTTTCAGCAGGCATCATGTATTCTACACCATAGTATTTGGGCAGCGGCAAAGGCCCTACATAATTCCAATTCTCAGCTGTGTTGAAATAATGTGGAAAATAGCCTTTCACCTCATCGAACCCTAAAGCCTTTGGTAATTTAGAGAGTGCCATGGGTAGGTGACTGAGTGAGTCAATGAATTTTATGCCTAACGAAACAATTGTAACACAGATTAACTTACCACCTTGTGCTATAATTTTAACATCCAGTTTCTCTTTCACTAACTGATTGAGTATAAAGTAACAGTCATAGCCCTTTGAATTGTGGGCTATGAATGTTGAATCTTTGAAGGCCCCATCTTTTGTAAACGTCTTAATAAACTGTTCAACACAGTTTTCACCCCTAAATTCCCATGTTTTACCTGCAAACTTCCACGGGTCCACACCCCCCATTATTTCATCATCACTATCCTCAGACCCGCTATCCTCTTCCACATAATCTGGTTTAAAACACTCCACTGTTTCCCCTGGAAAAGCTTTTATAAAACAATACACTGGCTTATGAACCCCCGATTCTTGTTGTGATTCAAAGTCATAAAACAAGTATTTCACAGAAAGCTTTGGGCGATTAAGTGTTTGCATGTAACACACATGGTCTTCATCTTCAACAATGTACCCCCAACAAACCATGCACTGTCTACCCTTGCATCTTTCATCATCATGATCTGCATCCTGATAATGACAACACTTTGTACAATACCTCCTCGCTGGACATTTGACTTTCTTCTCTAAGAACAGTTGTTGATGTAATTTTAAGCAAGCGTTTGACCTACAATGAAATTTACATCTCAGACAACGAACCTGCTCATCAACTACGTTAGAGCAGTCCTTTCTCATACACATTCTACAATAAAACAGACAGCTGTGTCTGTCATGATTGTAGAGTTTGCGACAAAATTGACAGTAGTTACGCATACCAAAAAGAGCTTTTACATTCAGGACCCCGTAGAAATGTTCTTCGTGTAATAGTAATGTATAGGCTTTGGGATAAATGGGTCCTTCTGTTTTAAAAACACACCATCCTGACTTTTTTGAGTAATAGGCTACATCGATGTTGACTCTTAAATGCTGTTCGACTGTAGAAATGTCCTTAAGGGTTACCTTTTTTTTATCAGACCAACCAAGCTCCATATGCAGTTTTTGACCAGCTGTCAACATTTCGGAATCTGTGGGCTTCTGTAAACTCATAACCCCGAATAAAGCTCCACCAAAGCATAGATTGCTTCCTGAATAATTCAAATCTATCAAATATTGTCTTTTTCGGGCTATTATTTCACTCGCAGGGATTGACCCCAGTTTTCGATGTGCTCCCCCCCGTAGTGGTTTTGTTATAGTAACCACGAACTCAAAATCTCCGTGCGCACATATTTCCATACTGCTTTGTAAGAGGCGGCTAAGGTGTGATAGGAACTCATCAGCGTTAAATAGTTCCCTGCTTCTTTTAAAAGAAAAGAGTGGATTTCGTAATCCTGAGGCTTCTAGTCTCACCTGAACAAAATCATCAGGTTCGATTCTAGAGCCCAGCCGGTCTAATATGCCCTGGATCGCCATGTATAATGCCGTTACAATCTCTGCGTATGACCTAATCATTTCTAAATTTCTGAAACGGTATACCTCAACGAATCGCCATGTGCTGAAATCAGGAATTGGATGCTGCCATGAGCGCACGCATTCAGCAAACACTGGGTGTGAACCATTAACCTCAACAGCATTGTGGGCTTCCTGCTGGATTTGATCACCAACATTAGATGCAGCTCCTAAGTGATGGTGCTCTGGAGAATGTGTGTCTGTACTGGAAGGAGAAGCCGCGTCTGACCTCATTAAGGGGCATGCTCTTTTATGTTTTTTCTTACTTTTGGATCTGGCAAGAGTTTGTCTCGCCTTTTTTATCCATTTACGTCTTCTTTTCCAGTACAGATCTCCAGGACAGGGCTTCTTTTGCTTTCTTTTCCCCCTACTGTTCATACCCCCACCCCTCTGATAGTAAGCTGACTTTGTAAGCATCCGATATTTTTCTAGTGCTTTAATTGCCGAATAAATTTTTTGTAAATCACGGTCCATTATTTGAGCATTTCTCTCCTTACAAGCCATAATCCGTTTATGATTGTGGACCACTTCCGCAGTCAATCTATTAAGTTCATCATAACATTCATTCAATGTAGTAAATTTTCTTTTTTGGGGGGTTTGGCCTTGGGCATCTTTAACGCCAGCGTCGTCTTTTTGCTTTTTGCGGGGTTTAGTTGCTTTCTGAGTTTCTGGTCTGCCACGTTTCATCCCTTTTCCTAAAAGTAACAAATAAAATATCAATACATGAATAACTATTTCTCATATGTGTAGCAAGACATTCTGTAGGAGAGACAAACACCTCATTACCTTGATTTTTTGAAGTTGACGGAATGGATGTGACAGGGTTGTCAGAATGAATATCTAGAAAATACAATTACAACCACATGGTTAGCTTGTCCTAAAAACTTCCTTATGAATGGTTATTTTATTTATTTATAGGGTTGTTCTATTGATTTCTGTAAGTTCATTATTTCATAGGGTTGAGACTGTTATTGCTTTGATTAAAATTTATTTAGTATTTTAAATAGTATTTTATGTTGTGTTTTTGATACACAATGGTCCGTTTATAATCCGTGGGTTAGCATTACCTGTATTTATAGAATCATTGGTATCAGCCTTTTGGACAGCAGCAGCTGCAGCGGCGGCAGAGGCGTCATCAACGAAATCAGAAAATACTCCACCTTCTGAAAATAGACATGTATTTCAGAAAACACACAGACACACTCATTGTGCATTCATTTTATTATTATTATTAATATTATATATTATTTCAGGGTATAAGAACAAACCTCCTATCAGTTGTGGATCTGGCTCTTCAGCCGTTATAATTTCACTATCCGCTAAAACATCATGTAGAGCCATATTTGAATCACCGTATGGTGAAGGGTGGATAATAGCAGCAGTGTATACATGTCTCATTTCTAGAGGAATTGATGTATTGTATCTAGGATGGGCAAGAAGGGGAGAAGATGATGGTTAAAACAGGTTGTGCATAGTTAAAACCGCATTAAAATAGAACGAAGGCCTAGGTCTCATTATCATTATATAATATTAATAAACAATTGAAAAAGACACACATATAATAATGAAAAGAAAAGGGGTGCAGTTATAAAAAGCTGCTCTAAGCCACCCCTCTCCTCCTTCCCCTTGCTAACCCTATGCACGGTTGAGAAGTTAGAATACCCAATTACTCTCCCCTGCACAATGCATATTCAAGGCTTTTTCTCATTGTTAAGAGATAACGACATGTTAGCAGCTAGTTACTTTCACAGTGATTTGCTAATCCACTGATCAAATACACATGGTATTATTTTCATGGCTTTTCTAGACCCCAGAAAGAGAGTGTGTGAGAGTTACAGCATGTTTAAGCAGAAGAAGAAGAGAAGGCTATTTGATCGCCATGTGTGAATATGTGAGAGATAGTCATAGGGAGGAGCGAGCAAGCTTGTTTTCTGCTTCCCTGGAGACTAGGACGCAATGGAGCAAGGGGCTTCAAACTACAAGAAAGGAGATTCCATCTAATATATTGTATATACATATAATATTGAACAACAGTGTTAATATAATGCTTTGCTTGAATATTGTGACAACATGTCTTAGTACAAGAACATAAAATATGTTAATATTGTTCAACGCTAATAATATAATACTAATATATATATATATATATATATATATCTGGTAGTATAGTATATGTGGTGATAATATAATATAGAATTTAACATAATATGTCAACTAATCAATATGTTGTATATACACATAATATTGCTGATATTTTGTATTATTTATATAAAACATTTAAAACAAATGAAAAGGGGTGCAGTTATAAAAAGCTGCTCTAAGCCACCCTCTCCTCCTTCCCCTTGCTAACCCTATGCATGGTTGAAAAGTTAGAATACTCAATTACTCTCCCCTGCACAATGCATATTCAAGGCTTTTTCTCATTGTTAAGAGATAACGACACGTTAGCAGCTAGTTACTTTCACAGTGATTTGCTAATCCACTGATCAAATACACATGGTATTATTTTCATGGCTTTTCTAGACCCCAGAAAGAGAGTGAGAGAGAGAGAGAGAGAGAGAGAGAGAGAGAGAGAGGTAGGGAGAAGGAAGGGGTGGTAGCACTCACCGATCAAACGTGTGTAGAGGTGTGTCAGAAAATGGAAGGAGAGAATTGAATTTTAAGAAGCTTTTTATACAATTTAGCCTGTGGGCGGTAGCTCTCCCCATTTTTGAATCTGAGAAAGTTCATTGGTTGGGGACCCTTAACACATACTGTCTGTGCTTTTGGTAATATTACAGATAGATGTTACATGTGTTTTATTAGATAACATCTAGCATGTGGATTAATGGTAAAAGTTTGAGACATCCTTTGAAGGCCTAGTATAGCAGATAGCAGCCCCCCTTTGAAGAAAACAGTCCATTGAAGAAACCAGGCCACTGGAGCTCTGTTTTAGCAGATGGGGTGATAGTTAGCTCCTGCACAGTGTATTTGCCATGCACCCCCCCCCTTAGTAAAGGAATGTAGCATTCTGTTGTATTTTAGCAGATAGAAGGCCTGATTTTCAATGTGATTTTCTTTCAAATTATTTCATAAATGTTAAATGGTATTCTGTTTGTGGAGGAGACTGTTTTTAGCTGAGCATGAGCAGATGGGGTGATAGATAGTAGGCCTTTGAAGAAAACAGGCCATTGAAGAAACCAGGCCACTGGAGCTCTGTTTTAGCAGATGGGATGATAGATAGTAGGCCTTTGAAGAAAACAGGCCATTGAAGAAACCAGGCCACTGGAGCTCTGTTTTAGCAGATGGGATGATAGATAGTATGCCTTTGAAGAAAACAGACCTTAGAAACCAGCCCCACTGGAGCTCTGTTTTAGCAGATGGGGTGATAGTTAGCTCCTGCACAGTGTATTTGCCATGCACCCCCCCCCCCCTTAGTAAAGGAATGTAGCATTCTGATGTATTTTAGCAGATAGAAGGCCTGATTTTCAATGTGATTTTCTTTCAAATTATTTCATAAATGTTAAATGAGGATAAAAGGCATAAATGGCATACTGTTTTAAATCATTTTATTCCACATCCTTTTTAAAACGGACAATAATACCCTCAGGTGATTTCACAAAATCCGTGTATTTTCTTTTTTGCAAAATGCGTTTCATCTTTTTAATCAAGTTCTCATTACATCTTTTCAATTCTGAATATAAAAAATCATGTGGAGAATCATTACTCCTTAACGATATTACCAAATTCAGGATATAATCCACTGTTTCATTAGTCAGAGAAAGACATTTTTGGGAATAACTAAATAATATATACATATGGAGCAGACTTTTAAAGCAAACATTGTCACATATATCTCTTAGCTTCTTATTAAAGAATGTTATATTCCATGACACACAGTCATGAGCAAGTTGATTTGGCTGTGACGTCACACAGCCTTCACAAAATTCAAATAATTCAGAATCCAAACAATATTCTAAAATAGAATAAATGACTCCTTTTGAAAATGCGTACATGTATGGTTTCTGGATTTCATCTGTTGGTTGAATATCCCTTTCCAACCCAAGGATGCTTGACACGACCTCGTGTCCAGGGCGCTGAATAGCTGCCATTTCAGGGGTCTCCTATAAAAACAAAATAATCATGTTAAAACACATACAATGATCATTATCCCAACACACACACACACACACACACACACAAACACCCACGTTCCCTTTTCAAACTTACATGTAGCTGGCCTGGTGCAACACAGCAGAGCTTCCAGAGAGCAGAGATAGGCGGATTTTCAGCAGCCCCCTAAAATGTTTTAAAAGATCAGAGTGTTAGTAATTTACAGGTTATACAACTTCATCCTTTTGAAACATCCCCACCATCCCTTTTCAACCTAAGGTGGATCATAATAATAGCTTATAAGTATTACCTGCTCAACGTATGCTGGTGTTGAAAGCATATCCAACAGACTGTTCACAGATTCATGAACTACACGTTCTTCCTCCCGAGATCTTTTAGCTTCTTCCCCTTCTTCCTCATCATCCTCAGATGAGCTGATGTACCTTTTCCTACATAGATCATCATCCACTGTTGAATCAGGCAAGTCCATAGTTGAAGGGCCAGCGGGCGATTCCATATTATGTGTTGTTCTGCAAAATAGTCAGAGCAGGCTCCCTAAAACTCTACTATGGTTATTTAACCCCTAAAAACAACGCCTATTGGGCCCCACTATCACATGGTCACCTTATGAGCCTAAACCATTCCCTATTGGTTACAACGCAACACGTGATGGCATCTTAGAACTACCACGCGGGCCCCTGGCTGTTCATTTCCACATGCCATTCCTTGGGGATAGGTCTATCCATGCTATGTTCCACACAATGGGTTAGGGTGGGGTGGGGTGGACACTGGGGTGGGGTTTCAGGCCGTGGGAGGGACTCTCAGGCATCCATTTCCTGTTTAGGGCAGGCGGGACTTCCGGGCATTGAGTGGGCGGGGCGTGGGAGGGGCCTTCCCCAAAAGTGGGCGTGGTACCTGTCAAATTTGAGTTTGACGAGAGGTGCCACCTTTTACTACTAATGTAACTTAGTATTGTTCTCATTGGATTTAATCATGAGTAGTATGAGTTGCATAAGCTCTTATATTATAACTAAGTCTGGACAGAACCCAGTGCAAGCTGTCTGGTTACTATTTCTGTTAAATCAAACATATAATTTTTCATGCAAGGACTACTTCTATGATGCCTGCAATACTTAGAAAACTCCTAGATGTGCCAGGATTGTAATTTTTTTCATGACACTGACCCTCTTAAGCTTCTGAAATAACACTTGAAATTATTTTTCATTGGTCTAGCTGCAATCAAATGCACTTTGATCATTGCAACACTGATTTAAAAAAAAACACAGTAAGAGACACTGCAACACTTAAAACTGGAGAGGAAGTTTAGTCTCACACACAGCTGGAAATGTCCTGGCCACTTCCTTATCATGTAGATCAAGTGACAATCAAGCATCTCCTGCGAGAAAAGTAACCAAATACCCACAACTAATGCGGCTAGCTAGATGTTTCCTGATGACAGTGCAAATTCATGTCAGAATTAGCTTTATGACTTCATGTTTTATTTTGCTGCCATTTCTGCTAGATCATCATGTTTCATAGTACTTGAAAACATACTTTCTTCTTAGAAAGTCTGTTAGTAATCTGCGTGTCTATGTATGTTTGCAACCATGTGCAATCCATTTCAAAGCAGATGGCAATGAGGCATCCCCGTGGGGCCAGCCTCCGGGTTTTCCATTACACTGTGTCATTCAGTTCTAAGATTTGATACTGTAGCAGTTATAACTGGGAATGTGGAGTATTTTACAAAGAGTTTTTTTTAAATGTTAAGGATGGGAAAATTTGATAAAAGGGATATAATAATATATAGGTTGAGAAGATCATGACACCACCTTAACTTATTGAAATAGCCACATTTTATATTCTTAGATTTTATACAGAGTTTAACTGCTTAATGTGCTACTTATGTGGCCTGCACAACTACATTCTCTTGCTAAGGTTGTTTTTATTTGTTCATTTTAATCTAACCAGTCTAAAACATAGGTGTGAGCTTTTCACCTTAAGAACTGACAAGCATCTTGAGCTGGAGCACTGCTGCACACCCAAATACCTGGGAGTTACCCTGGACCGTGCTCTGACTTACAAGAAGCACTGCTTGACTATCAAGCAAAAAGTAGGTGCTAAAAATGATATCATATGACAGCTGACTGGTACAACCTGGGGGTCACAACCAGACACAGTGAAGACATCTGCCCTTAAGCTTGGCTACTCTGCTGCTGAATATGCATGCCCAGTGTGGAACACTTCTCACCACATTAAAACAGCAGATGTGGCTCTTAATGAGACATGCCACATTGTCACAAGATGTCTATACCCTACACCACTGGAGAAATTGCATCACCTGACATCCGTTGGCATTGCACCACCTGACATCCGTTGGGAAGTAGCAGCCAATAAGGAAAAGATCAAGGCATTGACATCTCTGGCCCATCAATTCTGGTATCAACCAGCACGCTAACACCTTTAATCAAGAAATGGCTTTCTAAGATCTACAGAGATACCTGCAGGAATACCTCAGCAAGCAAGAGATCAAAAGTGGCAGGTAAAAACTCAGAACCTCAATCCATGGCTAATACCAGATGAGAGACCCCCCCCCCCCCCCCGGGCACACAGAAAACTGGGCAACTTGGAAGGCGCTGAATAGATTATGCTCTGGCACCATGAGGTGCACAGCCAATCTTCAGAAATGGGGATACAAAGTGGAGTCCATGACATGCAAGTGCGGAGAAGAGCAAACCACAGACCACCTATTACAATGCAGTCTGAGCCCTGCCACATGCACAATGGGGGATCTTCTAATAGCAACACCAGAGGCAGGGCCATAGCCAGAATTTTTTTTGGAAGTAGTTGACATTTTCGGGAGGGGGGGGTTGAAAATTTCACAGCGGGGGGGCAGTTGAAACCTGCCTCCTAGCTCATGCTGAAGCAAAGAGCACAGCAGGGGGCAGAGCAGCCTTCAATAGCCTGCAGCTCCGCCCCTGTCAACCACCTCCACCAAGTCTGGCCTCCTTAATGAGAGCATTCAACACCCCCCCCCCCCACACACACACACAACTTGGTTGCTTCACTACATCAGCTATTGCTGCAAGCAATGACACTGTGAATAAATTGTCAATATTTGCCTGAGATAGTGCTTGCAGTTCTGGAGGGACTCTTAATTTTTTGCATCTCATAGACTTAGCATGGGGATTTGGTTAACCAGTTAAAATTCATGAGTAAACCAGGTTTTTTTAAAAAAATCTGAAACATTTGGGGGGGGTTGAACCCCTAAAACCACCCCCTCGCTACAGGCCTGACCAGAGGCACTCCAAAGTGGCCAGCTTCTGGCCAAAGTGCATTTAGTATAATGCCAAGTTTTTAACTTTGTGTTTTAAAATAAATTGTAACTGTACCCTCAAATTGCTTGTGACATGATAAATAAATAAATCTATTTATTTGAATTGTTAATTTTAATGTTTTTGCTTTCCTATTTTTGTTTAATTTGCTTATTTTGATACTGCACATGACACTGAATATTTGCCATTTTGTTTTTGGAAGCCACCCGGCGTCCTTCTGGGGAGAATGGGAAGGTTCGAAATAAAGTTTTCTTCTTTCTCCTCCTATTATTATTATTATTATTATTATTATTATTATAGTTTTAAATGATTTTTGGAACACTTGATTTTTTTCAAGTAATCCTTTCTGAGAATAGATACACAGAAAGAAATTTACTTGGCCTTTCTGAAGCTTATGATTTTATTTATGATTTGAATGAAACAACAGTTTGATTGCTTTAAATTCATTTCACACCACATTCCAAACAGCAATGGACTCAAACCAGCTTTTTCTGGCAAAGTTTGCTGAACAATCCAAAGTTGCATACAAACAGTTTGCATGTTAGCCTAAGTGTAAACATCATGTTTAACCAAAATTGTTTCAAGGTGAAGTTTAGAGCAAAAATCCAAGTGTTTCTTTGGAGAGTATTGAAACTTCACTCAGTCTTTTTTAAAATCCCATTAAGTACTCGAACTCAGACATGGGCAAACTTGGACCCTCCAGGTGATTTGGACTTCCACTATTCCTAACAGTGAGTAGGCTGTTAGGAATTGTGTAAGTTGAAGTCCAAAACACCTGAAGTGCCCAAGTTTGCCCAGGCCCGATCTACACTATAGGATTACTGCTTATGCTACAAATACCTTTCTTTCTGTCCAAAGTACAAGAACTGTGTTGTCAAAGGCTTTCATGGCCAGAATCACTGGGTTCCTGTGAGTTTTCTGGGCTGTATGCCTATGCTCCAGAAGCATTTTCTCCTGATGTTTTGCCCACATCTATGGCAGGCATCCTCAGAGGTTGTGGTCTGTTGTAAATTAGGCAAGTGAGATTGATATCCAGGGTTGAAGGCAAATGTGAATGTTGCAATTGGCCAGCTTGATTAGCATTGAATAGCCTTGCTCCTTCAAAGCTTGGCTACTTCCTGCTTGGGGAAATCTTTTGTTGGAAGCTGTTAGCTGGCCCTGATTGTTTCCTGCCTGGAATTTCCCTGTTTTCTCTGTGTTTTTCTGTATTTAGTGTCCTGATTTCTGGAGCTTTTAAATTCTGGTAGCCAAATTTTGTGCATTTTTATTATTTCCTCCTTTCTGTTGAAACTGTCCACATGCTTGGGGATTTCTGTGTAGTTTGGCAAGGTGGTTGTTAGAGTAGGTCAGTATTGGGTTGTTGTAGGGTTTTTTTTTTTTTTGGGCTATATGGCTATGTTCTAAAGGCATTCTCTCCTGACGTTTCACCTGCATCTATGGCAGTGGTTCTCAACCTGTGGGTCCCCAAATATTTTGGCCTTCAACTCCCAGAAATCTTAACAGCTGGTAAACTGGCTGGGATTTCTGGGACTTGTAGGCCAAAACACCTGGGGACCCGAAGGTTGAGAACCACTGATCTATGGCAAGCATCCTCAGAGGTAGTGAGGTCACTACCTCTGAGGATGCTTGCCATAGATGCAGGCGAAACGTCAGGAGAGAATGCCTCTAGTCTAGAACATGGCCATATAGCCCAAAAAAACCTACAACAACCCAGTGATTCCGGCCATGAAAGCCTTCGACAATACATAGGTCAGCATTTCTGACAATACAGAGAAGCCATTGAAATCCACAAGCATGTGGACAATTTCAACAGAAAGGAGGAAACCATGAAAATCAACAAAATCTGGCTACCAGTATTAAAAACCTCTAAAATTAGGAAATAAAGAGGAACACTAAAAAAGCAGGCAGGGAGAATCCAGAGAAAATTAATCAGGGCCAGATAATACTTCCTGCTAAAGGATTCCCCCAGACAGGAAGCAGCCAGGCTTTGAAGCTGCAAGGCCATTAAATGCTAATCAAGGTGGCCAATTGTAACATTCACACTTGCCTCCAACAGATAAAAGAGTTGGGTTTTTTGAGCTATATGGCCATGGTCTAGAGGCATTCTCTCCTGATGTTTCGCCTGCATCTATGGCAAGCATCCTCAGAGGTAGTGAGGTCTGTTGGAACTAGGAAAAAGGGTTTATATATCTGCGGAATGACCAGGGTGGGACAAAGGACTCTTGTCTGCTGGAGCCAGGTGTGAATGTTTCAACTGACCACCTTGATTAGCGTTTGATTGCCTGACAGTGCCTGGAGCAATCTTTTGTTGAGAGGTGGTTAGATGTCCTTGTTTATTTCCTCTCTGCTGTTTTGCTGTTGTAATTTTAGAGTTTTTTTTAAATACTGGTAGCCAGATTTTGTTCATTTTCATGGTCTCTTCCTTTCTGTTGAAATTGTCCACATGCTTGTGTATTTCAATTGCTTCTCTGTGTAGATTGACATGGTGGTTGTGAGAGTGGTCCAGCATTTCTGTGTTCTCAAATAAAATGAGTCGCCCTTGGGCTGAGAATTGCGGTATATAAGCGCAGCAAATAAATAAATAAATAAATAAGCATCCTCAGAGGTGTGAGGTCTGTTGGAAATAGGACAATGGGTTTATATATCTGTGGAATGGCTGGGGTGGGGCAAAGAGCTCTTCCTTGCTAGAGCTAGGTGTGAATGTTTCAACCTTCATTAGCATTTGAAGGCCTGCCTGAGCCAGGGAAAATCTCCTGCTGAGACGTGTTAAGCTGTGCCTGGTTGTTTCCTCTCTGCTTTTTTTTTTTTACTTGGGTGATGGTTGGGTGAAGAGACAAGAGCTCTTTCTCCCACCCTGGGCATTCCACAGATATATAGAAACCCCACTTGCCTAGTTTCCAACAGACCTCACAACCTCTGAAGATGCTTGCCATAGATGTGGGCGAAACGTCGGGAGAGAATGCTTCTGGAACAGGGCCATACAAACCGAAAAACATATAGCAACCCAGAAGAACTCTTTGCATACATTAACATGACGGTGTGCTGTTTTTCGTACGTCTATGTTCACAGCCAAAGACAGAGAGGAAGTGACGTCTCAGCTGTGCGTCCGTGAGGCGCCCATTTCTGAACCCGCGCGGCCGTCGGTTGAGGATGAATAGCCGGCTGCAGGAGATCCGGGAGAGGCAGAAATTGCGCCGGCAGCTCCTGGCTCAGCAGGTAACGGGAGAACACCGGGTTGGACTCCGTCCTTCAAGGTTTGGGCCTCCGCGCATGCGCCCTGGCCTCGGAGGGGGAGGCTGACGGATGGATCGCCTCCCTTCCCACTGGTCAGCGCCTGTGACGTAGAACGCGGGAGAGGCTCTGCGTTGCCATGGAGACTGAAGGCCAAAGGGTGTTTCAGTTCTGTCAAGTCTCACACTCTCAGGCCCCTTCCACACAGCTGAGTAAAATCCCACATTGTCTTCTTTGAACTGGGATATATGGCAGTGTGGACTCAGATAACCCAGTTGTGGGGTTTTCTGCCTTGATATTCTGGGTTATATGTCTGTGTGGAAAGGCCCTCAGTCTCAGAAGGCCATGGCAAACCCAGGTTTTCAAGAAATGCCTCCCATTTTATTATATTTTTCCCTTTTTTGTTAATTTTTAAAGTATTTTTTCATATTATATACTTCACATAACGGCACTCCATGCAAGTCATGGTGGCCACATGACCTTGCAGGTGTCTACGGACAACGCCGGCTCTTCAGCTTAGAAATGGAGATGAGCACCACATCCCAGAGTTAATAATAATAATAATAACACTTTATTTGTACCTCGCTACCATCTCCCAAGGGACTCAGTGCGGCTTACATGAGGCCGAGCCCAAATACAACAATACAAGCAATAATAACAACAGTACAAGCAATTAAAATAAAACATGGACAATACAATAATGCAACATTAACAATAAGACCACACGATTAAAAACTATGGGAAGGCCAAATGTAAAATTAAAATTGAAAATAATGCTGGAACTTGGGCGAAAAAGTGATGGGGCGTTTGTGGAAAACATACAAGCAGACCTAAAAATGTGGAGGACAAAGTGCTATGGGATCATTATTCTGGGAAGGCACACTGAACAGCCACGTCTTCAAGCTTCACCTAAAGACTGCCAGAGTTGGGGCCTGCCTAATGTCGTTACGAAGTGAGTTCCAGAGTTGAGGGGCCACCACCGAGAAGGCCCTCTCTCTCATCCCCACCAAGCAGGGCCTCTCCAGATGAACGGAGAGATCGTGTGGGTTCGTATACAGAGATGTGGTCACGCAGGTAGGCGGGTCCCAAACCATTCAGGGCTTTGTAGGTAAGAACCTGCACCTTGAATTGGGTCCGGAAAATGAATGGCAACCAGTGGAGCACCTTGAACAGGAGGGTTGACCGCTCCCTTAAGGAGCCCCAGTTATCAACCTGGCCGCCTGTTGGACCATCTGGAATTTCCGAGCTGTTTTCAAGGGCAGCTCCACGTAGAGTGCATTACAGTAGTCCAATCTGGAGGTCCAGTCGTTGGACACAACTGGACTTACTGTCAGGGGAGACCTTTACCTTTACCTATACTACACATAATACAGCAATGCACCACAGTCTAAAAATTTGCATTATCTCGCATCTCTTCCCTGCCCAAGGTGACTCTACCAATTACTTCCCTGTCAGTCTTCTTACTAATATATTAGCCTCTATTTTCCACGCTTTAATTCATATTTGTACAATTCCAACGAAGTCTTCGGATGGTGGAGGCTCCTTCTATGGAGGATTTTAAACAGAGGCTGGATGACCATCTGTTGGGAGTGCTTTGAACCTGATTGTCCTGCTTCTTGGCAGGGGATTGGACTGGATGACCCACGAGGTCTCTTCCAACTCTATAATTCTATGATACTTGAGCACAAGCTTTGTAAGCAATACCATTATACCAGGAATTGGGCATTAGTTGAATTCAGTGATGTTATTCTAAGTTACCTGCCAGACTTATTACCTTGCTTTAGCATGGGGGCTGTTCTCCTAACATTTGCTGGCCTACTTTTACACTTGAGGACAGAAATTATTGAAGTGAACATGGTTGACACTGGTATACAGTTATTTTTTATTACTTTTTTCATGTCGGTGGCAACTTGAGAAACAGCAACTCACTTCTGGTCTTGAGAGAATTGGCCGTCTGTAAGGACGTTGCCCAGGGGGAAACCCGGATATTTTACCATCCTGTGGGAGGCTTCTCTCATGTCTCTGCAAGAGAAGCTAGAGCTGACAGATGGTAGCTCACCCCGCCCCCTGGATCTGAACCGCTGACCTTTCGGTCAGCAGCCCTGCCAGTACAAGGGTTTAACCCATTGCACCATGGGGGGGGGGGGCTCCACATTTTTGTTACTATGGCTGCTGTATGGAATCCTTGACTGAGATCAGCAGAGTTGCTTTGGGTATAAATACAACATTCGTCCTGTTGCTTAATTTCCCTTACGTGGACTTCATTGTTATTATGTTATATTGTTTATGTACCTTGTTGTATTTATATGCTTGTACTTTTGAATGCTTTTGTGAGCCTCCCCAAGTCCCTTTGGGGAAATGGTGGTGAGGTATAAATAAAGTATTATTATTATTATTATTAGTATTAGTATTAGTATTAGGAAAACAGGCACACATGGATTTCACTGATGGGAGTTTAATCATCTGCAGAAACATTTCATTGGATTTCTCACAAGGAGAATGAGAAATTATGATAAATTTATATTATAAAGGTTTTAGGTATGTAATGTTTGTATTAAAGCTTCTCTTATTTGTTTCTATAGTAATAGTATTTATTTCTTTGTTTTTTTTTTTGTTTTTTTTTTTTTGCTTTTCTCTTAGTTGGGGGCCGAAAGTGCTGATAGTATTGGTGCAGTGTTGAATAGCAAAGATGAGCAGAGAGAGATTGCTGAAACAAGAGAAACTTCCAGGTTTGTACTGAAATAAGTTGTGAAACTTCCCATAACAGTAGTATTCTCAAGGGGGAGAAGATGGAAAGAATACAAATTAGCTTGAATTTATTTTGTTTTTGACTGGTTTAGGAAAAGTTGAACTCTTTTCCCCCATTGTAGGGAGGAAAGAGTTGAAACATAAAATGTTTGTCTCTTCTCAGGACCCTTCCACAGCCATATAACCCAAAATATCAAGGCAGAAAATCCCACACTGATTTGAGCTGGGTTATCTGAGCCCACTCTCATATATTCCAGTTCAAAGCAGATAATGTGAGCTTTTATTCAGCTGTGTGGAAGGTGCCTCTGTCCTTAAGTTTGTTGACAAAATGGGAAGGATATGGGTGATAGTTAAAATGTTCATCACTTAGCATCTCTGAATTATTTACAAATATATTAGGTGCCCTAATTAGTTCTGTAATTTGTTTTTAGTGTTGTTTGCTGTCTTGCACATTATTTTTGTGTAAAGACAGAACAGAAATTTAATATCAACACTAATTGCATTTCTTTTATACCATGTGGAATTTATTTTAGAATATTGAAAGATATACATTTCTAATATGTAATTATCTTAATGCAGGATATATTTAAAGCAATCAATGGTACATTATTATTCAGAAAGGGTCAGCTTATACATTTTCCCAGCTCAGGATATGTTATGGGTAATGTAAGAAGACAAAACCTTTGGTTGCTGCTTCCCTCTCCTCTTGTGTAGATGGACAACATAGATGTACAGAAACCAGCACAGTTAAAGGAACAAAAAAAACTCTATCCCCTGTTTCCCTTGTGTACAGCTCTGATTGGGTTGTCTAGTGTTTGTTTGTATGTTTTTTTAAAAAGGCATGTACCATGGAAAAAGGTGGCACCAAAGTAAGCAAGAGAGGAATAATTACAGAAGAAATTTAGACCCAAGCGAAACATCCTTTCAAATCATTGTGTTCATAAACTGCTCTCATAGGCCAGTACACTCTCTCTTCTTCACATTTTCAGGGCTGCTTATGATACGTCTGCATCAAATGCCAAACGCAAATACCCAGATGAAGGAGAAGCAGACGAAGAGGAAATAGAAGAATATAAGGTAAAGGAACAGTGAAATAATGTCTTTTAGCAAGTGAAGCTTATGGCTGTGACACTCTCAAATAGAATTATATGAAAATATGTTGTATAGGACATTAGCTCAAAAGGTATCAAATGAAGCATACGGCATTGTTATTTCCAAATGGAGTTATATGACAAGCAATAGTGTTGGACTACAGCTCAAAGGACATCCCTATAAATAAGGCAACTAAATTTGAAATACCTTAGCAATATCTTTAATAATCCAGTCCAAAATACAGAGTTCAGTGGATTTAAAAACTTAATGAACTATTCTTTTGATACTAAATTTGGTCTGAGATTTCCATTTATGACCATCCAATGAAGAAAGATTTGGTGCATTAACATTGCGCTCCACTGCTAAGTATCCAGGGAGAGAGCTTCTAAGCACTTACCTTGCATTTCCAGTGAAGCCAGTATCTCTTCATTCTGGTGAATGTTACTACATGTCATAAGGGCCTTAGCCAGTATGATACCATCTTGTTCAGAAATGTACAAAAAGTCAGAGAAAACCAGTGTAGCAATAATAAAGGCAGTCCCCAAGATAAGAACAAAAAGGTTCTGTAGGTTTATTATTAAGCTAAATTTGTACATTTTTTAAGTGTAACTGCAGCCAAATCCACTCTTTCAGGAGTGAATTTCCCTTTCAAGGGATAGGTTTATCTCACTTCCTGTTGTTTCACCCTTGTTTTTAACTATGAGTCATTTGTAAGTTGGATGTTTGTAACTCGGTTGTTTGTAGCTCATACCCCTTTTACACTGCCATATAATATCCAGATTATCTACTTTGAACTGGATTATATGGTAGCGTAGACTCATATAATCCAGTTCAAAGCAGATAATGTGGATTATCTGTTTTGATAATCTGGATTATATGGAAGTGTAGAAGGGGCCCCAGGGACTGCCTGTATTGTGGAATATAAACAGAGCACTAGTTAAGATCCAGAGAGGTGTGTGCACCCTCTGCTGGTCTGCCTCATATATGTCTCACTAACTTCCCTATTACATTTTCAAGATGCTCCTTTAAAACTTTGCACATTAGCATCCATTGCTATTTAGATTGGTCTGAAACCTCACTGTTCCTGCAGTAATATCCAGAAGTCGAAAGCAGCCTACATAATAAATATGGAATACTTGTGTCGTTCAACCCGCAATGGAAGAAAAGAGAGTTACTTTGGCCTGTGATGAAAAATCCTTTTCAGTACAGTGCTCCCCCCCCCCCCCCGCCGCTTCTACACTTCCATATAAAATCCAGATTATCTGCTTTGAACTGTATTATATGGCAGTGTAGATTCACATAATCCAGTGTAGAAGGGGTCTCTCTCTCTGTGTCCTCTCTCTGTCCTCCCTCCCCTCTCTCTATATATATATATCCAGACAGTTACAAACATCCGACATGCAAACGACTCATAGTTACAAATGAGGGTGAGATAACAGGAAGGGAGTGAAGTCCACTAAAGCTTTCTCAACAATCCTTGTTTCCACAAGAAGCCATTTTTTTTTCAAAATTCAATTGTCACAGGGACAGAAAGTGAGGGGAAATCTTCTGAACAGGGACACAAACAAAAGAAACCATAGGGTGTTAACCCTTCCCTAAGTTATCCAAAGCTTGCATGTAACTGAACCTATTTTGTTCGTAATTTGGGGACTGCCATATGTGTGTGTGTGTGTGTATGGTGCTGACTGTTTTGTTTTTTTTAAAAAAAAAACACAATATATCGTACATAGTTCTTTCACAAATTCAGTATTTTTACCAATTCGGTTGTTGTTATTCAGCTTTTATTAAGTATGGGTGCTAATGTTCCTGTACACTTATTTCTGTTCTTTTGAATAGTTTTTTCCCATAGCAGTGTATTAGTGCTTTTAAAGTCTATTAGAAGACTTTAGCCCCTTTCTTCTTTGCAAGATAAATTTTTGCAGGATACATTCCATTCTCTGACATATTACAACATAAAAAACATCAAAGCAACTTGTGAAAAAACCGTACGTGGTAGAGAGGTCATTTTTAGATTTGAAACATCAAATTCCCATAAAATCAGCATATGTTTTTAAAAATATTTTTATGACCCTCAATTTTCCAGGCCTGTTTTATTGCAGGGGCTCAAATGCCTATTTTAAAGCACGTTTTTAATAAACTGATGGAAGTATTCCACTAGAAAAAGTTCTGTTCCTTCAGAGTATTTGAAAACATTTGAGCTTAAGCCCATTGTAAACATGGATACTTTGCTTTGTCTCTTTATATTCTGCCTTATGGTTGATGTTCTGCTTCAGCCATTTCCTTTCCCAGGGTGTGGGAATAATGGTGTTAATTCTCGTGAATCACTGATAGTGTCTGGGTGTAACGACAACTTTTAAAGTGGTTTTGAAGGAGATGGGTACCAATTTTGTCTCTGTCTCCCTTCATAGTGCAGCAATTTATTCATCCCCAAAATAGTTTTTAAAATTTCCAGAGTGATTTTCCCACATCCTCTTTCAAGTGGGTCAAAGTATTCTCATCCTTGGTGGGTTTGCTCCACCATCCCTTCATATTTTAGAAACCTGGTTGGACCCTTCCAAATCAGCTGAAAATCAAATTGAATTAATAGCAAAAGCAACATTGCTTAAATTTGGGAAATTGTGACAAATGTTTATGTTACGTGGAACAGCTGGGAAATCAACATGCCTGTGTTTTGCAGTAAATTTCAGCTGTTTAGAGAAAGGAAACAACATATTATCTGGAAAAAAAATTTAGAGGCCATGTGGCCTTTTTGGGGCTTCCAAAGCCATATGTTGGAGCCCCAGGTAAATGTAGCCTGAAGCTGCACTTTGCCTAGCCCTGTTCCAAACTTTGGATCCAGAAAACTCTAAAAGCTGTTCAATGCACTGAAGTCCTCTTGGACTTAAAAAAAAGCTGATGGTAGGCAAGTGGCATATCTCAATGTGGATGCTTCAGGAGTGAGAGTTGAATAGTTGTTTCTTTCAGTCACCACTTGCTGAGTTTCCATAGAAGATTCCTGCCTCACAAACATGGTTTCATGCTTCTCGTGTCAGGATTAATCAGGGTCTGGGGAGAACACACAAGTTTCTGGGAATGACCTGCTTCTTTTCTGCTAGCTAGGGAATTCCTTCTCCATTCCTCAGCCATGTTTTTCCCCATCACTTCTTCAAGTGTCCTTGTTTCCTGGAGAGTGACTTACCATACACTTAGGTCCCTTCTACACTGTCCTGCAACCCAGAATCTGATCCCAGATTATCTGATCTAAACTGGTTTATATGAGTCTCCACTGCCAGATAATCTGGGATAAGAAGATAATTTGGGATCAGATCCTGGGATATAGGGACAGTGGAAGGTGCCTCAGAGAACCATAATTAAACTCCAAGAGTTTTATATCTGCAGACTTTTGTTATCTGGCTATATACAGAACCTTGCTAATTCACTTTAAAGTTTTGGGACAAAACCATGACATTTGTTATAGAATGAATCAAAAGTTGTTTTGATCTTTTGGTCATTTTCAAAGCATCAATGTATAATCTAACTGGTTTAGTAGTTACAGTGATGACAGGAAAGGGCATCAGATTTTGTTCTTCTTTCTCAAACTGGCATTGGAAATGTTGATGATCTGCTGTTGCAAGAGGCTAATGTTCATAGACAGCCCTCTTCTTCCTTCATTAAAAAAGCGAAATGCTAATGGGAAGAGCAGCACATTGTCCCTACATGCATATAAACCGTGCTTTATTCGAAAGGATGAAGTAGAGCTGCAACAAGATGAAGAAAACCTGCCGTATGAGGAGGAAATTTACAAGGACTCCAGTACTTTCCTTAAGGTAATCAATTTGTGTGCCTCCATGTAGTGGTCTTGTATTTCCTTCCTTATTGTCCCCAAAGTAACTGTAAATACAAATTTAAGGTCCGGATATTCTCTTGGATTAACAAAAGCTTCTCCATAGAGATCAGTTTACAGCAATTTATTTTTTTAATTACTTTTAAGCATTTCAGACAACCTCAAATACCAAAGTTGCAGCACTCCACAATAAGGCAGTAGCATTTTGAAGCCAGCAAACTGTAAAATGCTTGTTTTGCTTATTGGCCCCATCTGCTTCTCAGGTTGTAACCTTATTAGAATATTTGGAGTATGCAAACTAAAAACAATATGAAAAAGGGATATGTGGACTTCTTATGCAGTTAGGGACCTCCTTATAGAAGGGTTGGGATAAGAGATTAGTGGTAGTGTGTAGAATGGGGATCTTCCACCTTTCAGATCATTATGTGCATGAGAGCTAGTTGCCTTATCTTACTATTTATTTTTGGCATTTTTTCCCTTACATAGGGAACCCAAAGCTTAAATCCTCACAATGATTATTGCCAGCACTTTGTGGATACTGGGCACAGACCTCAGAACTTCATCAGAGATGTGGGTATGTCAGACTAAAACATGTCAATTAACAATTTTGTTTGCTCTATGTGGGTTGTATTCTATACATTTTTATCCCAAGAGGCTGACCAGATGTTTCAAAGTTTACTTAGTGGTGCCTTTGGAATGACATATATATTTAGTTGTGTTGAGTTTTTCCCCTCTTTGTTTTTGTAACACTTAATGAAACAATTAGGAAGACTCAAAAACTTCCCCTCAACTTTGTGCATTTCTGTTAGATCATAATTAAAGCATTGTCTAGCCATTGGTTTTCAATTTTGTCCTGTGCCCTAGCAAAGTTAGTGCCAGTTTTGCTGATTTTTTAGTATTGTTCTTCCTGTTCTTTTATGACATGCTACTGTATAATAGACATAGCATTTTTTGTTCCTCCAAAACCATTATGTTCAGAAAATCAATACAGTCCTTTGCCTCTTAAAATAGTGAATGCTTAATCAGATGTGGCAAAAGGTGTTCTGAATATTCATTTTGAGAATATTACATTTCAAATGTTGCAAGATGTTCAGAGGTTGCTAATGCTACAATAGTCTTTTTAAACTTTGGATTGTGATAGTGAGTGTGAAAAGTTAACAAAGCTGCTTAATTCCTTTCCCATAGTTGTTCCTTAATTAAATGATAGCATGAGTTTATTTATTATTTATTTATTTAAAACATTTATATTCCGCCCTTCACTCTAGCATACTTGAAAGTGCTTGAATTTTTTATCATATTTTTGGTTGTATGAAAACTCAGATTCTTCTAAATATCCTAGAAGGCTGTCAGATTGGTCACTGCTTTCTTACTCTTCTAAGACAGACAAGCACACACCAAACCAGGAAAAAAATGGATTTTTTTTGTTAAAATGTATTTTTAAATGACTTTCCTAGCAATACTTACATCCAAATAAACATTACTCAAAACAATTTAAATAATTATATTTTAAGATACACACACACACACACACACACACACACACACACACATTCAATAAATTTAAAGCATAGGTTCTTTTTATTGCAATTTTCCAGTAAGAGAAAGGGTATCAGAACTTTTACAAAAAGAACAACATGGGAAATACAAACATACAGATTCTGTTTAACTACATTGAATTCACAACGAACCCACAGTTACATTGTCTAACAAACAATCAAAGGGGAATTACATTTTTTCTCAGCATTTACATTACCCATACAAACATTAATTCTCATGCATTCATCACCATTTCTCTCACTGTCTCCTGGAGAAGAACATCTCTTAGGCTAGACTGCTTCCTTGCAAATCTGCCAGTTTTCAAATACTTCAAAAACTTCAAAATGCATCCTCTTTCCCTAAGAACAATGCCAAAGATCCGATCTCTATAGCGGAAACTGACTCCATGCAAACATATAATGACTCCAAAATCACACTTCTTTCTCTTCCCTTGAGAAAAGGAAGCAAGTGACCAGACTGCGTTCCATTGCAGATCTGCCACTCCCAAATACATACACTAGCTCTCTCCTTCCAAAGGAGCAGTGCATAGCAGGTGAACAGCACCGCTGTCTGTCACAATTTTTAGACTGTAATAAGGTCTCTTTTATAGCAGTTTTCGTGCTGATGTTGTTTAAAAGTGGTAAATGAATGATAGATGTTTTTCCAGCCAAAAGCATCCTGGCTTGATATCCGTTTATTGGCAGATGTTGACTTTGCATAATTGGTGTTGGTAAACATAAGCCTTGTGTTGACTTCCTTCTTAATGTAAGAGATGTTGTAAACGTTTCCTTAACTTAAAGAGCCATTGTCTCTGATAACGTAAACACATTGTTTTCCCTAAAAGGCCAACATTGAATCATTTGTCACAGTTCTCATCAGGAATTTTTAATACAATCTGTGAATTCTTCACCTCCTCCTTGTAGTTTTTCAGGCTTCAATCTTCAGAATGGTGTCTTCAAAATTATTAGCTCTCATCCATTCACCTTTCATACAATTCCATTCAAACCATACATCATATTTATCCATGAAAACTTTACATGGTGTGATGTAACTTCTCTCACTGGAACTATTTTTAAAAAAAGATTGCCATGTGCTAGCTCTAGAAACCGCTAACAAAACACGCTTATAATTTATTTGACTAAATAATGTTATTAGCTACCTGTGTAATAAAAAGACATAATTCATTCAGAACTCTTTCCTTGTTACCACTGGTTTATCAAAGTTCCATGTAATATTATAACAGTGGCATGTTTTCCTATTAGGCTTAGCAGATAGATTTGAAGAATATCCGAAGCTTCGGGAGCTCATTAGGTTGAAGGATGAGCTAATATCTAAATCCAACACGCCTCCAATGTAAGTTCATTTAATGGGCTGGATTCTTTTCTACAGACTGGCTCAACATTAGCTGCCTGCTAACTAAGATCCTTTCTTTTACCACCTGTTTAGGATTTGCATGTTTTATTTTTGGGTCTGTGTTTATAAAATAGCAATTTGAACTTCAAAGAAATGCATCCATTTTGTTTTTGTCACTTGATTTGGAGGATTAACTGAGATGCTTAGCGTGAGATTTTGTCATCGGACTGTGATTGTTCTTGAAGTTTCCTCTTAGGAGATGAGTTAAGGCAAACAGTCTTACTTAAAACTGATACATAAGAACTAATAGGAGAGAAGACCAGGTTAGTTTGTTAATGATCTATAGTAATTCTTTATTATTATACTGCTACTTAAAAAAAATCTAGCTTGTTCTTAGTCATCAGTTTTTGGTGCAAAAGTTCCTGGAACAAAAGGTCTCTTGTTGAATGGGTTAAAACTAGAAAATGGACATTTAAATGGAATATAATTATGGTGATTTCAAAGCACTGCTACCATGCTATTTATTTCACCAGAACCACTATTTATTTATTTTGTATCAGTTTTTCAGATTTTCAGTTAGATACTGTTGCCTTGTTGAGCTTTCAAACTTCAGATCCTGTTTAGTAAAATGTGTGCTGGTAAACAATGCCAAGGATTATTTTGCATATCTGAAATAGTTCCAGTCAGGTTCAGAATACTGTGCATTGCTATTAGTTTATTCCAGGAACTATATTCTCACAATGTCTGGTGTTTTAATGTGTGAATAGATGTTTTGCCTAAAATGTGCAAGTTGTACAAGATCCACATCCCTCCTAGGTACTGAACACTTAGAACTCATGAACTGAGAATATCCTCCCCTCCCCCCCTCCCAAATTTTTGTGCATAAGGTATCTGCAAGCTGACTTGGAAGCTTTTGATCTTCGTGAACTCAAGTTCAAGTTTGATGTGATTCTTATGGAGCCACCTTTAGAAGAATACTACAGGGAGACTGGAATTACAGCTAATGAGAAATGCTGGACTTGGGATGATGTGAGTTCACGGTAGAGAAGGATGAACCTTGTCTGAGAATACTGTTATCTATCTAGGCCTTAAAAATGAACATGCTGTTGCCATTCATGATTTAATTTTAAAATAATACAGTTCATATTTTCTTGGTCTTGTACCATTCTGAACCCACTGAGAACATGAACATGATTGCCTAGTTACCCCTCATGTGGTTCTACAGACTTCCATTTTCCTGAAAATAGGCTTCTTTCTATTAGTGACAAATATTGAGGTTTAAGAATTGGTAAGCAATAATGCAACTTGTTTGTGCTGTCCCTTTGCTACATTAAAGATGCTGATAGTATTTTACAAATGGAAATCCAGTTGGGATAAAGTGTGTAATTTGTATGCTGGAGATCTTAGATTCAGTCTCAGACTGGGTTAGGAAACATCTCTCTCTAAAAATCTGGACACCTGCTACCAATCAGCATAAATGCTGAGCTAAATGTAGTCATAATTTGACTTATGAAGTTGTCTTTTGCCCTATACTTAATTATGTTTGGTATAGACCAGTGGTTCTCAACCTGTAGGTCTCCAGATGTTTTGGCCTTTGACTCCCAGAAATCCTAACAGCTGGTAAACCGGTTGGGATTTCTGGGAGTTGTAGGCCAAAACACTTGGGAACACACAGGTTGAGAACCACTGGTATAGACCCTTCTTTCAGTCCCACTTTCATCTCAAGCTTGGTTGATGGGAACAAGAGAGAAGGCCTTCTTGGTGACTGCCCCACAACTCTGGAACTCCTTTCACAGGGAAGCCAGAATGGTTCCCTCCCTTCTGTCCTTCTGGCGGTAGGCTAAAACCTTCTTATTCATACAGGCTTTTAAAAAATGATATTTAAGTTCTAGTCAGGGGGTATGTGGTTTTTAACCTTGAATGTGTTTTGATGGTTTTTAACTGAGTTTTTCAGCGCTATTTGTACTTAATTCTGTTTTAATGTTTGTATACTTGTATATTTAAAATTGTATATTAATGCTTCTCTGTCAAGCTGCTTTGAGTCCCCCTTTGGGAAGATAAAGCAGGATATAATAATAATAACATTAACAACAACAATAATAATAACAACAAGAAGAAGTTGTTTGTGTGTATCTTCAAATTAACTGTTGACTTATAGATAAATACACTTTATTTATATTCCACTTTATCTCCTTGGAGGGACTCAGAATTCATGGCAACTTAATGAATTCTTAGGGTATTTATCGGCAATCCTCTATTCAAGTTCTAATCAGTTGACCATGCTGTTTTCCATGATCAGACCATAATCTGGTGGCTTTTTCTTCCCTGTTTTTAGATTATGAAGCTAGACATTGAAGAACTTGCTGCCCCGCGATCATTTGTCTTTCTGTGGTGTGGTTCTGGGGAGGGTCTGGATCTTGGCAGAGTGGTAAGATGATTCTGTACATCTATGGTATTTTTCCCCTGGAAATTCCTTTAGAGTTGTATTAGAGAGTCTAGCAAATTCTTAGAGATAATACATCTCAAGGAGTCTTTAGATCCTCAAGGCAACTCTATAGTATGCTGGGACCAGAAGTGATGTGATTTAATGGCTGATGGTCATATTCACTGTTTCACCTCACCATAGTCCAGCTGGGAAAGTATGGCTTGTTTTTTGTAAGTATAGGTTTTGTAAGACTCCAGGCCCATGGAGTCTTGTAATGACAAATTGTTGTGATTCTGTGAAATGAGACCTTGGTGTCCCAGTTATCTACTCATTTGATTTATTGGATTTATGACACTTCCCCCCCCCCAAAAAAATGAGACTGCAGTTAAATAAATCCACACATTTTCCCACTTAAATCTGCAGTTACTCTCACCTGTACAAATCTTTAATCTGAAACTTTTGTTTTTGTTTCATGCAATCTTTAAAAAACAAAAAAAAACCCAAAACCTTACCATATACACTTAAAAAAGAATAAGCCCCATTAAATGCACTTTAAAAAAATGATATAAGCATGTGTAAGATTGTGGTGTAAATAATATATGTTTAGGGTCATCACAGTTTACAGTATATAGACACACCCCTCCCCTCAAACTAGACTCTCTTCAATATTTTGTGGAACTGGAGAAGCTGCTATTGGGATGAAGTGCAGAAAGGTCTTCTTTCACCATAGGAGTGTAAGTGTCTAATTCTGGATCTCATATTTTGATATAAAGTACACAATATTTATCTTACTGTGTTAAAACATTTCAGTGCTTGCGTAAATGGGGCTATCGAAGATGTGAGGATATCTGTTGGATCAAAACCAATAAAAACAACCCTGGGAAGACTAAAACTCTGGACCCTAAGGCTGTCTTTCAAAGAACAAAGGTATATCTGGCTGAGTTTCTTTCTGTTTGCTGTATTATCTTACATTGTAAAAAAAAAAAAAAAAAAAAAGCATACCCTTTCTTCCTGATCAAAGCTGTTGGAGTTTTAGGAAAACAATCACAGATGAATTTGTTTCTCTCTCTCTCTCTCTCTTTTTTTTAAATAAACCCCAATTTTATATGATAATGGAAATGAATAATTGAGTTTTAACACTTTTGGATTTTTTGTTCCATCTGAGCAAATTTTAGAGTTTCTGTCTGTATCTAACACTTACTTGAAGTTGTTCTGGGAAACTTTTGAATGCGTATTCACTCATTCTTATTGAAATGCAGATCAGATTGGGTAGAGCATCATGGAAAAACTTTATTTTTCTTTACCCTTCAAAGAAGGGATGGAAAATGGTTAGAATGCCTTGTATAGTTCTCTTTGTGCCAACCTGTGGCTATAGTTGGCAATGAGATGTGATTGACCTCCATTTTGTCAACAATTAAGATCCCTACATTGAAATGTAAATCAAATATTTTGCTAACAAGAAAAGATAAAGACTAGTCTTCTAGTTTTCTCAAGAGCAGTTTGGGATTGTGATCTCTTCTTTGACAGACCTGATGCCTTTTCTATTAGATCCATGCTGGCTACTTAGACAGTTCAGTTTCAGAATGGAGCAATCATGTTGAAAAGAAGATTTTGAGACCTTGTATTTTATTGTATAGATCATCAAATCCTTTGTATTTCTCTTAAAGAAATGGATTGCCACTACATTTGATTATCCTAATGTTTATTCAGAACTAGGCTACTGTTGTGACAAAATATGGTGAAACAGAATCATTTCTCCATGTGCCATTAAAACACATTTCAGAAAAGTCAAACAGTTACCTTTTTAAAGGAAAAAAAGTTTTGAATAGAAGCAACTGCAGAGCGTATGTGTATAGGTCTTTTGTATACATGCCTCGTATATACTTGAGTATAGGCTAAGCCGAATATAAGCTGAGAAACCCAATTTTACCATGAAAAACTGAGAAAACTTATTGACTCGAGTATAAGCTGAGGGTGGGAAATGCAGCAGCTACTGGTAAATTTCAAAATAAAAATAGATACGAATAAAATTACATTAATTGAAGCATCAGTAAGTTAAATGTTTTTTAATATTTACATAAAACTATAATTTAAGATAAGACTGTCAAACTCTGATTAAATCATTATTCTGACCTTCTTCAATTTAAATGTACTTACGTATCCTTCCAATAATCACCATAGTTTATTTTAACTATACATTTTGGGGAAAATGCTATGTGTATATGAATAAAGAAAACTGGTAAAGATTGGCACTGAGAGAGGAGGAGAGGAAGGTGCATGCTGCACCGAGAGAGGAGAGAAAGATGTGCGTTGCTCAAGAGAGGAAGGAGGGCTGGGTTGGTGTACGGAGAGATAAGGGTCCTGGCAGGAAGGTGTGGGGCTGAAAGAAGTCCTTCTTTCAGCTCCACACCTTCCTGTCAAGACCCTCACCTTAGTGTAAGCCGAAGGGGGGCTTTTTCAGACTAAAAAAGCGCTGAAATATTAGGGTTATACTCGGATATATACTTTTCCATTACTTGTCCTGAAGGTTGTGCCCCTAGGTTCATTACCACATAACAGAGGAAAACACTGTTACAATGAGTTTGCAACAGTGTAAAAGATGGGGGGTGAGGAAGAAGAAAAATGATTTGATAAATTTGTTTGAATATATGCTTAATGTAGTAAGGGATTGAGAATACTTTTTCAAATACAAAAAAAAGTTAATTAATAATGTTTTTTTGTTTTTGTTTTGGATAGCTAAGCTTATTTAAGTCAGTTGTGTACAGAATGCAATTGTGAAAAACTGGTTATTCAGTTAAATGGGAATTGTAATTGTTTGTTGAAGTGGGCCTTTCTCTTTCACTTATGGTATCAAGAAGTGTCCAAAGAATGGTTTAATCTCTCTCACTTTTTAGAAAAGTCAGAAAACATGTGATGAATGATAAATGAGTTTGTTACCTTCTTGATTTACTCCCTGGGTCTTTCTTTACACCAGGGCACATCTATTTTCAATTTCCTATTGTTCTAAACATTTCCATACATACCTTCATATAACATCTTCTCATGCTCATTCTTCATATTTATGTCTTTGACCAAAAGGCCCTTTTACTCCTTTTATGCTCCAGCTAAGAAATGTTCTTTTCAATTCACAAAGCATACATATTCAAATACTTCACCTATGTTAAGGTCCCTCAAGAGCAGGTACTTTGTAGAGATGAATGTGTAAACACTTCTCAATCAAGCTCAGTATTATGTCCCTCCTTAATCTTCTACTTCCATCCTGGAGCTGCCTCTACAGAGACTCCTGGAGTCCATGGGGATAGGAAGAATGCATCCTAGGTCTGACTTTGGAAATCAGGTGGTTCCTCATCACAGTTTTCACATGGAATAAATCAGTGACAAACAGTCAACTTCATGATCATTTTTATTTATCTGGTTTTTCAGAGCTGGAAACATTGGTGCTTGTGCCAGGTATCTGGAAACGATTATTCATTTATGTCTGCAGCACTGTGAAAACCATCTGGTGACTTCAGTAAATCAGCATTTTATGATCTGAAGACAATTGCTCATTTGGGTGTTGTTTTTATTTAAAACCAGAGTAATCTCTACAACCCACAAGTAATTGTACATCACATATGTGGACTTCCTGCATGTAAACCTTCTCAGCCACTTTGGTTCAACCTTAATCTTATTTTTCAAAAATCGTCTATTTTGTAAGCACAGCACAGTTCTTAGCATTATTCAGATCAGTTAGTAGTGATACTTAGGCACATGCCAGTGAACTTCTGTTCCAGTTTGTAAAGATGTGCAATTTATAGTCTTTGGAAATTGCTTGTTTCAATCTAATTGTGCATTGTAACTGTGTCGAATAAAAACTATAACAGTTATATTGAACACAAAAATAACTAGATTTTGCCTATCAAGTCCAGGCTAAGAGGAAGGGGTTTGGCTGGTGTTTATAGTCTGAATTTGTCCTTTTATGCCCCAACACAATGGCCCTTTCTTCCTTCTCAGCCTAGTGCTGGTTAACTCTAAGTTGACTTTCATTTCTGACTTAAATGTAACTATGTTTCTTTTACATGATATATCATATTTCATCATATAAGAAAATCTCAAATTATCGCTTGCAACAGATGCCCCTCTTTCAGAAATGCCTTTTGGGGATACCCATGCTCTTTTGAAAGTTTTTTTATGCTTTACCTACTTAGTAATTTTTAGGTGTGTTTGTTGTTGTTTATTCATTCAGTCAGTCATTTCCGACTCTTTGTGACCTCATGAATCAGCCTATGCCAGACCTCCCTGTCAGCTGTGGCCACCCCCAGCTCCTTCAAGGTCAAGCCAGTCATTTCAAGGATCCCATCCATCTATCTTGCCTTTGGTGGGCTCCTCTTCCTTTTTCCTTCCATTTTCCCCAGCATCATTATCTTCTCCAAGCTTTCCTGTCTTCTTATTATGTGGCCAAAGTACTTCATGTTTGCCTCTAATATCCTTCCCTCCAGTGAGCAGTCAAGCTTTATTTCCTGGAGTATGGACTGGTTGGATCTTCTTGCGGTCCAAGGTACTATCAGAATTTTCCTCCAGCACCACAGTTCAAAAGCGTCTATCTTCCTTCCCTCAGCCTTCTTTATGGTCCAGTTCTCACATCCATAGGTTACTACGGGGAATACCATTGCTTTAATTATGCAGATCTTTGTTGACAGTGTAATGTCTTTACTCTTCACTATTTTATCGAGATTGGTCATTGCTCTCCTCCCAAGAAGTAAACTTCTTCTTATTTCCTGACTGCAGTCTGCATCTGCATTAATCTTTGTTTCTAGAAATGTGAAGTTTGTCAATGCCTCCATGTTTTCTCCCTCTATTTGCCAGTTATCAATCAGTCTGGTTGCCACAATCTTGGCTTTTTTGATGTTTAACTGCAACCCAGTTTCTGCACTTTCTTCCTTCACCTTGGTTATAAGGCTTTGCTCCTCCTCGCTTTCATCTGCCACTTTGTGTTAGAGTACAAAAATCTATAGAAAATTTCAATTTTTTTGTTCCAATCTCTAGCTGGTTATTTAACTCAAGCTTCAAAATATTTGACATGCTTTTCTCTGACATTCAGTTACTAATGTGTAGCCTACTCTATAAAATGCATTGGCTTTTTATGTTAATAAGCTTTCCAAACCCTTTGTTGTTGTTATGTTACATAGGAACACTGCCTAATGGGTATTAAAGGAACAGTCCGCCGTAGTACAGATGGAGACTTTATCCACGCAAATGTTGACATTGACTTAATTATCACAGAAGAGCCAGAAATTGGCAATATAGAGAAACCAGTGGAAATCTTTCATATCATTGAACATTTTTGTCTTGGGAGAAGACGGCTTCATCTCTTCGGACGGGACAGCACAATCCGACCAGGTCAGTGCTTGTCTGGGTTTTGCTACTCAATCATCACTTCAGTTTTCACAGAAAAATTTCTGTAATGGTGCAGAGAATGGTGGGGGAAGACTCTGGTAGAGTAGCTATTGCAGTTTGTTGCAGATTCGTTTTCCTGTTTCATTGGAGTTTTGCTTTCATAGACAACACTTTTATTTCAGTGGATTCAAAACATGATGGGGACACATATACTTGAATATTTAGGTGCACTAAAAGATAAACTGAGATAGGAACTAAAGATGTGGGTTCTGTTGTGGTGATTTATAGAAGCTTCAGCAATGGGCATTGTATTGCCAAGGGTTTATTTTTCCTCCTACAATATTTGTAATGTGAAATGCAGGGCAATGGACCATTGCTTGTAAAAGCTATTGGTTATACTTAAAATTTCAAGGTCCCAAGTGAAGTGTTTTAAAAGTAACCTTCATTTTCATGTTTCTTGCATGTAATAATACAGTTAGCCCACCATTTCCATGGATACAGGCATTCACAGCTAGGAAATACTTTTTTAAAAAAATCCAAAAAGGCAAATTTTGACTTTCTTATTTTATATAAAGGGCTCCCATCAGGTTGGATTTTTGTATCAATGGGTATCTATGGGAGGTTCTGGAACCAAACAGCAATGGCCCTATCTACTTACAAACAACAGCATATGGATACTGCAGTACAAACTATTAGTGTGTGCTACAGTGCACACTCTCCTCTGGTCTACTTCATTATTTCTCTGAGGCTGCTTTTACTTCCATATAATCCAGTTACTTCAATGCTGCCGTTTTATTTTTCTTATGTGTTATTTAATTGTGTTTTTATTTGGATTGTTTTATTTTACTATGTTTTTATTTTATTGTTTCTGTTTTGCTTTTATGTCTTGTGTCCCATATGTAAGCTACCCCGAGTCCTTTCATGGAGATGGTGGAGGGGTATAAAAATAAAATTGTTGTTGTTGTCATCATCATCATAATCATCATCAAAGCTGATAATCTGCTTTGAACTGGATTATATGAATCTACACTACCATATCATCCAGTTCAAAGAAGATAATCTGGATTTTGTATAGCATCATAGAAGGGGCCTGAGATCAAGCATGAGCTGGAAAAAAGTTTATAATCCTTCTGCGGCAATTATAACAATCATAACTGCAAAAGTACCTAAAATAATATAGCTACACCACCAAAGGAGTGAAGTTATCTCACATAAAGTTACGATCGTGATATAATCTTGTTCATAGTTATTTTTCAAAAGTTGATTTCAAATAACATTTGTTTCAAGCTCTGACTAAATTTATGTACTACAATAAGAATCTGATCTGGAAATCATCAAGGCATATAATGCTGTGGTGTTTTTTTTTCTCAGTTGCTTTCTGTTTTTCCCCCCCTTTTAGGCTGGCTGACAGTGGGACCCACATTGACCAACAGTAACTTCAATGCAGAAACATACACTTCTTACTTCACTGCTCCAAATTCCCACCTCACTGGCTGTACCGAAGAGATTGAGAGACTCCGACCTAAATCACCGCCACCCAAAGACCGGGGAGGCGGTGCCCCAAGGGGTGGGGGAAGAGGTGGAACTTCAGCCGGCCGAGGAGAAAGGGGAAGGGAGAGAAATAGAACGAATTTCCGGGGGGAAAGGGGTGGATTCCGGGGTGGACGGGGTGGCGCCCATCGGGGAGGCTTCCCTCCTCGCTGAACGCATTCCACTTTCAATGTTGTCCTGCCTTAATGCTACCAATTATCTGTATTTTTAAACCATTGTTTCCAAATTATTTTTTTAAACAGTCACTATGCATGCGCCCCATTGCAGTCCTTTCACACTCCACAGTTATATGCTTTGATTCCGCTTTAGCAACTATAATCCTTTCTATGAAAACTCAGGATTTGCAATTTAGAATTCTTAGCCAGAGAGTTCGTGCATTTCAATGAACTACAAATCCCAAGATTGCATAGGGTGTATCCATGCTTATTAAAGTGGATACATGTGGAACCATGGCACTATAACTGTGTAATGTTAAAGAGTCACTAGACATGAACAGCATTCTGTTTGAGGAGCAGTATTCAGAACTTCTGATTTGGTCTCCATTTTCCTAATTTTTAAAAACTTTAAAAGTTTTAATCATAGTAGCTAAACCAGTGGTTCTCAATCTATGGGTCCCCAGGTGTTTGGGCCTACAACTCCCAGAAATCCCAGTCAGTTTCCAGCTGTAAAGAGTTCTGGGAGTTGATGGCCAAAACATCTGGGGACCCACAGGTTGAGAACCACTGAGCTAAACACTCAACAGTTAATCATTTGTCCAACTGACAAGCCTTCCTAGTCTGGCACACTTCAGGTTTATTGGACTACAACTTTAACCTGTGGTGTACTGGATGGAGATTGTCGTAGTTGATGCCCAATACATTTGGAAGGTGATAGATAGAGGAGGTTTTTCTAGACACATTTTCTTTTTGGACCAATGACATCCAGCTCCACTTCCCCCTAGCAATAATAGGAAATGGGTTACATTTTAAATGTCTTTAATGATTTGTGTAAAATATTTTTTAAAGTTGTTGAAGGCTTTCATGGCTGGAATCACTAGGTTCTTGTAGGTTTTTTCGGGCTATAGGGCCATGTTCTAGAGGCATTTCTCCTGACGTTTCACCTGCATCTATGGCAAGCATCCTCAGAGGTAGTGAGGTTGATGGTATTGCTCTTTCTGGCTCTGGAGCCTACTTTGATGTTGTAGCTTCTCTATAGATGGTTCTATAATACGATGTTATCCACTTTGGACCTGTTGTAGATGGTGGAACTGGTCTCTCTTTCGGCTTGGTCTCTGGCTCTTGACGCTGCTTTGACGCTGCAGGTTTGTCCATGATGTTTCGATAATTGCTCATTCCCTTTGGAACAGGTATTGGCTGCAAACTTGCTGCCGGAGTCTTGGAGTTTTGCCCAGTTGACTCGCCTGCATCTATGGCAAGCATCCTCAGAGGTAGTGAGGTTGATGGTATTGCTCTTTCTGGCTCTGGAGCTTGCTTTGATGTTGTAGCTTCTCTATAGATGGTTCTATAATACGATGTTATCCACTTTGGACCTGTTGTAGATGGTGGAACTGGTCTCTCTTTCGGCTTGGTCTCTGGCTCTTGACGCTGCTTTGACGCTGCAGGTTTGTCCATGATGTTTCGATAATTGCTCACTCCCTTTGGAACAGGTATTGGCTGCAAACTTGCTGCCGGAGTCTTGGAGTTTTGCCCAGTTGACTCGTTTTGCCCAGGCTGCCGGCGCATGGAAACTGGAACAGCTGGTGGAGCTGGTGTAAAGAGGGAGTCCTCTGATGTTGTATGATTATCATCAAAATTCTGATAATGAACTATTTTTTAAAGGCTGGTTAATGATACGTGGAAAGCAAAGAACAAGACTGCTATGAGTATTTCTATACCATATGTCTGTATAGCAACATATTGTTTGCCTAGAGTTAAATCAGTTGTTACACCCAACTGGAGTAAATGCAACAAAATGAAAAAGATTTGTTAGTCCCTCACTATATAAATCCTCTTTCCACCTTTAGAAGGGAGATTTTGACAAATCCTGTGGATCCCTCCCAGAGAGTGCAGCTTTGTCATTTAACTTTGGCTAAAATGCTGCTTGAAAAAAACCAAGCCTATTTGCCATTATTATAGTGAAATGCTATTTTCCAATGTAAATATCAATAGGAGGAAGAGTGGATTTTTTGGCGCAGATAATATCCCTGTAGAGAGTTTGGTGTCATTATTTGTATCCAGTCAATAGACATTGGATGTTGTAAGAATTAAGTTTAAGGTCCAAATCTTTTCCTTGAAAACAAACTTTGAAAATGTCTTTTTAAGTGAAAACAATGGAATTTATTTTACTGTTTTGATAAAAATCCTTTTTTCTGGATATGTGCTTTTGTTTTAATTCAGAAAGAGAAATATTTTCTTAAGGTTCTTGGTTTTCACTTTCCAACTTCTGCTTTAAATGTTTCTAGTTTTGCTGTAAGAATCGATTACTATTTGTACATTATTCATGTTTTTGGTTATCTGTTGATGATAGTACAGTAAAAGGAGGCTGATGAGAGTTTTACTTCTGATTAAGCTCTTTGAAACTCTCCAATTAGTATACTAACAATATGTAATTTTAGAAGTTTTTTTAAAAACAGTGTTTTTTTAGAACAATGCTTAAGAATTTATGCTATACAGCAAATTGAATGTTAGTTAGTGTTGAATAATTAGTTTTAGCTTGATTTATTATAAGGCAAGGTTGCAAAGCTTTTCAAGTCATTCAAGAACTAAAAGAATGCTATAAATAGAGTATCAACCTACGTGTAACCGCTGTATGCAGTTTTTTGATATTATTTCAGAGCCGTCTTCCTGCATGTTGTCTATCCCCCCCCCCTCCAAATATTATAGGGCATGTTATAATCAGCCATATATATAAGTGCTTATATCAGGCGTACACTCGTGTTCAGTATCAGTACTCTAGAGTACTTCATGTAACACCCTGAGGATTATTTTCTTTGGCTGAATAAGTCGGGATGTGAGATGGGAAATAAATTTGTGCAGTATTTTAGGAGTGTTGATTTGAAAACAAAACATTGCAACAGGTGAAGCAACATTACCTACCTGATATGTTAGTACTGCAGCGTTGTCTGCCCATTGCAGTTGAAAACAGCTACAAATATTATTTAATGAAAGTGTGGCAACTCATGTACTACTTACGATATAAGATTATTCCATGGTCTTGACTAGCTCATATTTGGCATAGGCATTTGCTCATCACAGAAGACTCTGGCATTTCTTGTCTTATGCTCTACAGGGTCTCTGCTCTAACAGTGTTCTGAATGTTTAAACATTCTCCTGGAATGATTTTTTTTACTTGAAACTCAAAAGGTATATATTTTCATCTTAATTTTGTCTCAGATTTAGCAATGTAGAACATGTATAAAAGAAACAAAAACAAAATAGTTTCTCAGTTCTTATCACAGATTGACAGTAACTAAGTAACCTCTCCACAGAATGTTTCATAAGCCAAAAAGTTACAACTAGTCATGAGTTTGTGATATACCCCGTCTATCTTGTGCAATTACTGAGAATTTGCTATTATACAATGTGCCAAACTCTATTTCTCCACTTCAGAAATTCCTAACACCTGACACTCACTGGGAAAAGGGCAAACATCTTCCCCAGTAACCTATTGTCTAAATTATACAAGAGCTCCTTGGATCTCCTTGACCACAGTTAATTGAGACAGGAAGCTTAGGGTAGCAGGTAGCTCAAAGAAACAGTTGCTTAAATTTGGTTAGTGGTTCCACCTAGTGGCATAGGAATAAAATTCTAACTTTGTGGTAACCTGTTTCATTTCCAAGGGTCCTTTTGTCCCAAGGATTTGTCTGTGTGCCATGTGACCATAATTCACCATAATTCATGGTAAATAGAAAAAGATTATTTGTTGCCCCTTCATATTTTGTGCCACTGATTGTTGAAAGTAATATGGTAGGGTAGATCAGTGGTTTCTAACCTTTAGTCCTGCAAGTGTTTTGCACTTCAGTTCCCAGAATTCCTGATAGTTGACCAAACTGGCTGGGGTTTCTGGAAGTGGAAGTCCCTAACACCTGGAGGAAAAAAAGGCTGGGAAACACTAGGCTAGATAAATCTTGGTCTTACCTGACAAATGTTTCATGAAAGTGCACCAGTATAAAAAGGTGGTAGTAAAAGAACCTTTGTGTAGAGTTTGTATTGCATGGTTTAGAGTACAATTTGTGATACCACAGGTTTGAATTTTAACTTCCACGAGGTCCAACATAGCTTCCACGAGGTCCAATATTCAGGGGCTGAGAACTATTGTTTTACTGCAGGTAGGGTATCTTGCAATGCTCCAAATGTTGGAATGCAATTTCCAGCTTCCTTCATTATTGGCAGTGCTGTCTAAGACTGAAGGGAATCACAGTTCAAAATCATCTGAGTCTTAGATGATATGCATCAATAGGCTTACAGTTCAGTGAAAAGGACTAGTTCTACTAGATCACTCTGAAGATCAATGTCATTTAGAAGCCATTGAGTAAATCAGTTTGAGTGTTGCTAGAAGAATCTCTTGATGATGTGGAGATAATTACAGTGGCTGCTGTCCTATGCATTACAATTATCTTTTCTGTAATTAAAAAAAGCCCAAAGTCCTTAGAGTGTTTATTCAGAGGAAAGGTTGGTCAACTTTGTGATTGTTTGGATATCAGGAAACTGCTCTTCCAGAAGTTGGATTGCAATTCTTGCTGTTGTTCATTGTGGCTGATGGAAATTTCAACAGCATTTGGATTTCCAGAGATTCCATATTCCTGCTATGGTACATCAGAGGTCATCAAGCAATAAGAACAATTCCTTAAGTGCTCCAACAAAAGAAACCATTCATAAACCAACCCTCCAGAGTTTAGAAGTAGGAAAAGTCATACATAATTATGCTTTGCTGTTTATTAAAATTTATGGAATGAAAACCACATGCTTTAAGCTTTGACAGATTCCAGGATTCAAATCTTGTCATAAGAAACTATCCTTTTAAAGAACAGTAAAGGCTCCCCCATAGGAGTTATACCTGAGCGCAGAGTTGCCTATTCTACATTATAATGTAGCCACCTACATTTATGAAAAAGGGCACAAGGATATGAAATTAGAAACTGTACAAAATGGTAGCATTAAAAAGCACCTTGTGGTGGTTTGGTCACTTAAGTATACTCCCTCTTAACAAACAGAAATAATTAGTATACAGGCATCCATTAATTAAGCAATTGACAGATCTCTTTATGAACACAACATAAGAAATCCACATAAGAAGCTCCTCCATAAATATTCTTATCTTCAACCAAGAACTGTTTGAAAGCCATCTCTGGCTGTTCCCTTTGCTTCACAATCAGGATCTGAAAAGGAGAAAAATGGTGGGTTAGGTGTGAACAGAATTTGAAAATACTGCCATGAGACTGGCATGACCCCAATGGGGGCAAATCTACACTGTTGAATTAATGCAGTTTGACACCACTTTAGCTGCCATGGCTTAATGCTATGGAATCTTGGGTTGTTTTACAAGATCTTTAGCTTTCTCTGCCAATGAATGCTATAGCCTTGCCAATCTCCTTCTCCTACACTTCTATAGCATTGAGCCATGGCAGTTAAAGTGAAGTGAAAACATTAATTCTGAGGCACCCTAAGAAAGGGTTGAAAACTATTTGAATTTCCAGTCCCAATAGTTTTGATGACAGTTCAGTAAACATCTTAGAATCTCAATGAATGTTTAATAGTTTACCTTCATGGTATAAGGAGTCTTGTTCTGGAGATGATCTATCATTGCTCTCAGCTTGGTAGAGTAGGGATTTTCCACTTCAGGAAGGCGTGTCTGAATGACATAAATATATAGACAACAAGCAATATCAATATAGTAACAAATCAGTCTAAGATGTTGTCTTACCCCATCCATCCATCCTATTTCTCTTCCCCAAGTCACAGATGTTCCCCTGTCAATCCTCTTATTGATAAATTCACCTCCACTCTGGCTAATTATCTTAATAACAGACATATTTTCCCCAAGCCATTTAACCAAAATCCCACTTGATCTGAGGGTAATTTAAATTTGCTATTACACTGAAACAAAAAGCTAATAAATGGTTTCCATATGACTGCAAGCAAATTCTCTTTTATTTCTCTTCTCTCTAACCTTAATTTGTAAGTTAATCTGTCATATAATAGGGGATTCCGTCATTGTTTGAATCTCCCCATCCTTGTTTTAGACAGGTGGGGCTATTTCCCAAACAGAGTTTCTGATTCCTTCCTGGTTGAGAATAACCTTTATGAGACCTTAAAAAAGGGCGAGGAGGTCCTAAATATTGCAGAATTATCCAGTACAACTTGTAGAACAAATTTGGGGGTGAAGAGATGTTTGTTGGGCCCAGGATGCAGTCCCCAAACCTAAGGCAGGTGCCTTCCCATACTATAAAGGTATTTGGTCTCATTCAGTCTGAACCCTCTTGCCCATAAACTGCTCACAACTGGGAAAAGGATGAGTAAAGTGTCAACCTTCCCCAAATTACTCTCAGCATTATCAACTTGGAGATAAAATCTTAAGATAAGGACTTAACACAATTTCCCACAAACACTTAACACTCTTTTACTCACAGCTTCAGTGCTGACATGTGCAAAAGATGGCACATTAAATATCCCCTGGATAACTTCTGGTGGGGCACTGATTCCCAGCCATAAGAACATATGTATCCCATTTGCCAATAAAAATAAGCCTCCTTCGGACAGGCGTTCTTCTGAGCAGCGAACAGCAGAGGGGAAAACATCACTATTTATATCCATGGAATGCTGCAAAAATAAATGTTAGATTGTTAGGTTCCTATTCCTTTATTACATTAATGGAAAGAGCATTGTTTCTACAGGAAAAAATAGACATGACAAGACATGAAACAAGTTGTCTTATTAGTTTTGATCATCATGTATCTTTCTCCAACAAAGTTTAACCAAACCCAATGCTCATCTCTGTCTTGTCAGAACAACTACAGATTGCTGGACTGAATATTTCTCCCATGTCTTTTTCAGATATTCACAGACCTAATAATGCCCTTCTCCCCAAATGCTTACAATTGGCAGAAGCTGTGGATAGAATAAAAGTTGGGTGCTTGCAACATCCATGGACATGACCAGCTGTCTGTGGAGAGTTCTTTCATCTGTAGGGATCTCTGGTTTGCCCATCAGAACAGAGCTTTTCAGAAGACAGTTCATGTAGACTGGGAGCACCTTCATTGAATCAGGAAGGATAAGCTGGAAGATCGTAAATATATACGTGAGCAGGCAAACTCATACAACCAAGTCATAGCCATTTAGTTCACATTTACATAGCCATACACTAAATCAACAGCAACTTTATGGGGAGGTTTTTACATTATTTCTATTTCATTGAAATCCACCTTAGATTGAGTGATCATATGAAACAAGAATAAAAATTTCAAATGAGGGCCCAACATCAAGCAGGCCGGCATTAGGTTGTGCTTGAACACATCACAAATTCTGTACCATACACATATACCTATGTGTAATGAGTGGATGCACACATCATGGTAAATGTGACTAACTGAAGCTGAGAATGAAAAGGTCCAGTTAAAGCTACACATTTACAGCTGACAAGGTTTGCATAAAATGAGATAATTTGTTTTGTCAAGGTTAATTTATAATGGTTTCCATGCCAAGAGTCCTTCCTGGTGTTTAGCTCTCGCATATGATTTCACTCATAAAATGTGCTCTGCTTTACCTTCTCATTAATTAATATTTAAGCAAAGTGGTATTTTTAAAATGTTTATGTTGCACTTAACTTGTGGTCCCACTATGAGTTAACTAAGGGCCCTTCCACACAACCATATAACCCAAAATATCTGCTTTGAACTGGGTTATCTGAGCCCACACTGCCATATAGTCCAGTTCAAAGCAGATATTGTGGAATTTCCTGCCTTGATATTCTGGGTTATATGGCTGTGTGGAAGGGCCCTAAGGTTTTCATTTATTCCTCTGTAACTAAATATAAATTATTGAGAATAAGTGAATATTTAGTTGAAGTACAGTGCAGATCCTTAAACATTGTACTGTACCTGGCTCACTGCAGACGGAGTGGCACAGTTCTTTCTGTAGCATGCTAACATTCGAGCTGTCTGATTCACCAGGATCTCACGAACGGTCTTCAATGGTTGGCTGAGAATGGCTTTGTAAGCTATAATGATATGAATTAGAGATCTAAAATACTGAATAGTCTCTCAGAAGGCTCAGCAAGTCAACACAATATATTTTGTGCTTTGGTTGCAAAAGATTATAATGGCACCCAATTAAAGGTTGAAAGGTGTTCATCTGATATTGAACTCCATGAAAATTCTGGACAAGTGTTTAACTGCTGCTCTTTTATAGTACTTTATATATTTACTCTATTTATACCCCACCTATCTCTACCTGGAAGGGGACTCAAGGCAGCTTACATAGAGGCAATTATTCAATGCCTTAAAACAGGCAATTCCAAAAAAAAATTAAATTAGATTAGATTAACATTAAAAACATAGTAAACATTTAAAAACATTACATTCCATATTAAAATTGTGGAATTAAAATATAGTATGCAAGAACTTTACTATTTATCCTAAAAAAAAATTCCCCCACCCTTATGTAACTTTTATTTGCCCATAGGCCCTTAGGACCCTTTTAACTGAGTGCAAACTGAATACTTTACAACTAATGGAATTCAGAGAGTAATATGATAGTACACCCAATACAGATAGACAATGCCAATATCGGTCTACAAAGATGAAAGATTTATGTGTTTTTAATAGTAATGCGTTTGATCCTCTTACTGTTCATATTAGAGATGCTATCCCCACCAAAATTGACATTTTTATTAGCAGAAACTGACTATTATGTGACCTATTTAATGGGTCAAATATGTCAAGTTAACCCTGATAAAGAGAAAAATTCTGCCTAATGTCAAGATACAATCTCAGACCAATTTTGCATGTTTTTATTACCCATTCAACTATTTATATCTTAATTATGTTGGAATATGAGATTGGTTTTTTAATGGCTGCATGCAAATTCTTGATTAGCTAATGCAGAATAAACTAAAAAAAAAACCCAGATGGATGTCAAAGTCAGTATGAGTTTTGTTCAATCTACTACTCGTAACATTTCAGATTTTTCTGGAACCAGATACAATTTCAATAGATAACATCTACTTACAGAGTTATGAACACTAAGTTTTAAAATATGAATCATATGAAAAATGAAATTGTGCCCAGGAAGTGCTTTGATGATGCATCTATGACATAACATGACTTGTTGACTTGACAATAGTCCTACAATAATTAAACAGTTTCAGACTAAAACAGGGATTATTATTTTTCCCAAGTAAGTATTAGCTAAACAAAATGTCAGAGATGTGGTAACTCTACAGTCGTCTTCATTCAACTTGTAATGTGTTAGCTATTATTTAAAATTCTTTGCATTACAGGCGAAGTTATTCATGAATTCATTTGCTAAGATTCTACATCAAGGAGACAGAGAGTAACTTTATGCTTGTTCAGTTATTTGACAACACTGCATCATTGAGCAACACTGCATCATTAGTGAATTGCACAACCAAAAGTGTACTGACATTTGCATGTTCCATGTGCAAAGGGAGTCATGCACAATGGTGTCAGATATTTAACTCTGCTTCCAGAACTTTAAACAATGCAGGTCATCCAACACTGGACCTAAATTATCCATAAGGGAATGTATGCACGTGTAAAACATCAACAGGACTTCACCAGTGTGCGCCATAAGCTTACCCGATTTCACAAGGAAATTTATGAGTGCATCAGTCTCGCAGCTCTTGTAGACATCAGCTAACTGGGAACTACAGTTCAACGCAGTGTTATGTATGCGCAGTCGTCTTTGACCGTTCATGGATGTGTAAAGGACTGCACACTACAACGGCAAAATCAATTGGAATTTTTAGTGAAATCTCTATTTTTCTCTAATTCTGGATCCCCTGCAATATTTATGACTTGGTAAAAAAACCCTCTACTGTAATACTCTGAGATGACATTTAGACAAGCCCTTTATAAAAATTCCCCATTGTTTTGCTAGGTTCACTGTGACAATTTATTTATTTATTTATTTGATGCATTTATTAACCGCCATTCTCAGCCCTTTAGGGCGACTCATGGCGGTGTACAATACACATAAAAGACAGTTTACAAAGAGGCCAATTACACAACATATAAACTATACAACAATTACAGACTACACTAAAAATCCGCTTCGTCTCTTAGTGGAATCATAACCAGTCTCGTATTCCTAGTTCCATTCCAGTCGTCTTTACCACATTGTTATAGCACTTAATTAAATGCCCTCTTGAACAGCCATGTCTTAAGGCTTCTTCGGAAGGACATGAGGGAGGGCGCCTGCCTGATGTCTGCCGGGAGGGTGTTCCACAGCCGGGGGGCCACCACCGAGAAGGCCCTTTCCCTCGTCCCCGCCAGACGTGCCTGTGAGGCAGGCGGGACCGAGAGAAGGGCCTCCCCAGACGATCTCAAGGTCCTCGTGGGCTCGTAGGCCAAGATGCGGTCCAAAAGGTATTTTGGGCCGGAACCGTTTAGGGCTTTGTAGGCCAAAACCAGCACCTTGAATTGGGTCCGGTAGCAGATCGGCAGCCAGTGGAGCTGGGACAACAAGGGCGTTGTGTGCTCCCTGCCACCCGCTCCAGTTAGTAGCATGGCTGCCGCGCGCTGAACCAGCTGAAGCTTCCGGGCCATCTTCAAGGGCAGCCCCACGTAGAGAGCGTTGCAGTAGTCAAGGCGGGATGTGACCAGAGCGTGTACCACCGTGGCCAAGTCAGACTTCCCGAGATACGGGCGCAACTGGCGCACGAGCCTGAGCTGTGCAAATGCTCCCCTGGTCACCGCTGAAACCTGGGGATCCAGGCTCAACAATGAGTCCAGGGTCACACCCAAGCTGCGAACCTGCGCCTTCAAGGGGAGTGCGACCCCATCTAGCACAGGCTGTAACCCTATATCCCGTTCGGCCTTGCGACTGACCAGGAGTACCTCTGTCTTGTCTGGATTTAATTTCAGTTTGTTCGCCCTCATCCAGACCGTTACAGCGGCCAGGCACCGGTTCAGGACCTCGACAGCCTCCTTAGTAGCAGGTGGGAAGGAGTGACAGAGTTGGACATCATCTGCGTACAGATGACACCGCACCCCGAAACTCCGGATGATCTCACCCAGCGGCTTCATGTAGATATTAAACAGCATGGGGGACAGTATGGAACCCTGTGGCACCCCACAAGTCAAAGGTTGTGGTGCGGAACAGGAGTCCCCCAATAACACCTTCTGGGTGCGGCCCTCCAGAAATGACTGGAGCCACTGCAAAGCAATGCCCCCAAGACCCATTTCCGCAAGGCGCCCCAGAAGGATACCGTGGTCGACGGTATCGAAGGCCGCTGAGAGGTCCAGGAGCACCAACAGGGACACACTCCCCCTGTCTTGCTCCCGGCGCAGATCATCCACTAAGGCGACCAAGACCGTCTCGGTACCATGTCCCAGTCTGAAACCAGACTGTGCCGGATCCAGATAATCCGTGTCTCTCAAGAATACCTGGAGTTGTGAGGCCACCACGCTTTCCATGACTTTGCCCAAGAAGGGGAGATTGGAAACAGGCCGAAAGTTGTCCAATTTAGTGGGGTCCAGTGATGGTTTCTTCAACAGCGGCTTTATGATAGCCTGTTTTAGGCTCGCTGGAATCTTGCCTTCCCGAAGGGAGGCATTCACCACCACTGTTACCCACTCAGCCAATCCCCCTCTGGCCTCCCTCAGAAGCCAGGATGGGCAGGGGTCTAGGATGGACGTGGTGGGCCTCATTCCTCCAAGTATCTTGTCCACATCCTCGGGTTTCACAAACTGAAAAGAATCCATCAAAATAGGACAAGCAGGTGCTCTTGTTACATCCTCGGAGACTGCATTTAACGCGGCGTCCAGCTCAGAGCGGATCAAGGCGACTTTGTCTGCAAAGAACCGAGCAAATGCTTCACAGCGCGTGACCGAATTGTCAGGGCTCCCGCCTGAGGTGGCGGGAGTTAAAAGACCTCTGACAATCCGAAACAACTCCGCCGGACGGTTCTTTGCAGACGCAATAGTGGCCGCAAAGAAGGTTTTCTTTGCGGCCTTTATTGCCGCGGCATATGCCCTAAGAAAGGACACAAACCGTGCTCGATTTGACTCGCTCGGATCTGAACGCCACACGCTCTCTAGTTCCCTCTTCCTTCGCTTCATTACTGCCAGCTCCTCAGTAAACCAAGGGGCTGGTTTAGCTCGGCTACTTGAGAGGGGACGTTCCGGAGCAATCATGTCAATGGCCCTGGCCATCTTCCCATTCCAGAGAGCGACCAAGGCTTCGACATGGTCACCTACCGAGGTGGTGGGAAAATCCCCAAGAGCCGTCAGGAATCCATTCGGATCCATCAGCCTCTTGGGGCGGACCATCTTAATGGGTCCTCCACCTTTGCAGAGGTTAGGGGGCGCAGTGAGCCTAAATCTGATCAGGAAGTGGTCGGTCCATGGCAACGGAGAGATGGACAACTCCTCCACACCGCCACCCTGTTCCCATCCCTGGCAGAAAACCAAGTCCAATGTGTGTCCAGCACAGTGGGTGGGGCCAGATATTTGTTGGGACAGCCTCATGGTTGCCATGGCAGACATGAAGTCCTGAGCCGCACCTGTGAGGGTCGCCTCGGCATGGATATTGAAGTCTCCCAGCACAAGGAGCTGTTGAGACTCCAACGCCAGGCTCGAGACCACCCCCGCTAGCTCAGGTAGGGAGACTGTAGTGCAGCGAGGTGGACGGTACACTAGCAGAATCCCTATTCTGTCCCGGTCACCCACCCTCAGGTAGACGCATTCAAAATTTGTGGTCTGCGGGATGGGGCACCTGGTCAGATGGATGGAATCTCTATAGACCACTGCGACCCCGCCTCCCCGCCCTCCGGATCTCGGTTGGTGCTGCACGGAGAAGCCTGGAGGACAAAGCTGGGTCAGATTTACTCCCCCAGCTTCATCCAGCCAAGTCTCCGTGATGCACGCCAGATCTGCCCGCTCGTCCAGGATTAGGTCCTGGATCCAGGTCGTTTTTCCGTTGACAGATCTGGCGTTCAACAGCACCACCTTCAGTCCAGAGGGCCCGCTCACCTGGTTACACCAATTTACCTTAGGAGACCGATTTGGAATTGTTAATGTGGATAAATGGTCCGAATTTAGCCGAATTTGAGGTCTCCTTTTCCCGCAATGCAGAAGAATGCCAAGAGACCATAAATTACAATTCAAGATGCCATTTAAAAAAAATCCACATTGTTTGAGGAGGTTCACTGTGATTTTGTAGAAGGATGCCTAGCCTAAAGTATTTGGATGCTTTATAGCAATACTATTATATTCTAACAGCCAGTAGTTTCCAAGGTGTCTAGAAGAGCTCCTATGACTGAATATGTCCAAGATGACACCTACAATGTTTTAGATGCAAAAGGTAAGTCCTAGTTTGGGTTAAGTGACCAGACATGACATAGAGTACTTTGCCTTATGGCACTGTTTTTCAATATTATGAAACAATACCATCTCCTTAAAAGAAATTACTCATGTTTCTATTGCTTACACTGATGGAGAAATCTAACTTTGTATACCTGCCCAGTTCTGGCATTCTCATGCTGTGTCCCACACCTGGATAGTTCCTAGATTCTCTAAACACTTGAACCTATGTCCAGCTCCATTTCTGCAGCTCCTAACATCCTTCTGTATTAGGTCTATTAAGCAGTGGCTAGACAATTAGGCATTAGCCATGTTGTAGGAGCATATTTCAATGTACTGTATTTATTTATACCAAACCCTTTAACCAAAACTGGGATTCAAAGTGGCAGTTGACATCTCTGAGTTCCTTTCAAACTCTCTGATTTCTTACTCTAGCTTGAACAGAACTTGAAAAGTTACCCTTTTGGATGGTGATCATTATTATTGACAACTTTATTTATATCCCACCTTTCTCTCTGTGGAGACTACAACTCCCAGAATTCTCAGTAAGTGTATGATTCAGAAAGCACAGTGCAAAACAGTAAGTCTTCTTCAGCTTCAACTCTGAAGTAATCAGAGGGAAACATGCAACTAGCAGAATTTTATCAACAAGGCTTGTAAAATTAGTTTCAGCTCCCATCATGTATTATTTTATGCCATCCTCAAGAAAGACTCAAACTAAGAAACATCCTCCCTTCCAGTTCTGATCCAACTGTCCAAAGAAAGACATCCACCACTTCCATAATTGCTTTGTTAGATTGAAGCTTGAGACCAAAAATGTACTGTTCTTAGGACAAATGTTTTCCTTGCCAAGTCCAACAGTGTTTTAATGTACTGCACTTACACAAGGATTTGTGGCTGACTCATAGTTATATTTTAAGAGTATGTGATTAACTCAGACAAAAGTATAAAGTTTGGGTGATTTTTGAGCTAGATTTATAGCCTACACTAAAAAAGGAAGGAGTCACAACAAAAGCTTCACTTCATGTGGGAGTTTATGAGGTTTCTGTTTTCAAGAGCAGAATTACTCAGCACACTTAAGGCAGAAATGCCAGAAAAAGTAAACCGAGTCTTTGTTCTCTTTTCTACAAGAAACTGAGAAGTAAAATTGTTGAAGTTTTTACTGAAAGACATTTCTATCAACGCATTCCTAATAACAACCCACAAGCTCCCATGCATTTCTGCCATCTTGCTTTGAGGTAGAGATAGGGAAGTTTGTGGTTTCCAGGTGTTTTCAGCTTCAAGTCACAAAAGCCTAAATAACATGGCCAATGGTCTGACATTAGTGGATCTTCACCGCGTAGTGTATGAAGAACCAAAGGTTCCCCAGCCCTACTAGGACATCTCTCAGGGCACCGAATGGTAGTACATCAATAGGATCACTGTGGTCAGGTAATTCCTCCTGTAGCTGAACTAACAATAATCGCAGGAGGGCTGAAAAACAAGGAAGTAGCAACTCAAAACTGGAGTTGTGAGAAAAAAAATTCTCCAGATCAGAAGCAGAAATGAAGTTGGATGGAAGCTTCTTCCACCAGAAGGGATAGACTTACATAACCTCATCTCCAAGACAGAGATGAAAGGAGCACTTTATCTCAGGATGTTTTCTGTTACAGAGGAAAGATAGTACTGGCATAAAGAAAGCATGCAGATAGGTAGGAAAGTCACACTCCACTACTACTAGGATCCTTTGGTAGGCACCTGTTGGCTTTTATACAACTGCATTCTACCTGCCATTTGTAACAACCATAGGAGATAGGATTGCATCTTCCCTATGACAAAAATATTGTTACCTGAGCACTAGGAAGGTCCCTTAACACAAGACTCATATAAAGTATATAAAGACAAAATAACAAATGTTAATACATTTCTGGACTATCAGAAGAGATTTTTAAAAGGATGGTATGGTTTGTTACCTGGATTAATGCTCCATTGTCTTCGTTTAGCTTATCATCATGCTTAAATTCTACAGTTACAGCCTTGTCGCAGTCTACTCCTGCCATTTCAACATCAGTGGTATTATTCATGTAAATAGCCCCCAGGAAATCTGTTGCTCTGAAACCTATGCAAAAGTGGGGGGAAAGGTCAAGTACACAGCCGGTCCTACATATCCGCAAATTCTGCATCTATGTATTCCACCACCCATAGCTTTTAATTATTCAGAAATAAAATCCAAAAACCATACCTTGATTTTGTCATTTTATATAAGGAGCACCATTTTACTATGCCATTGTATATAATGGAATGTGAACATCCATGGATTTTGGTCCTAGAACCAAACCCCAACAGATACCAAGCGCTTATTGTATATAATTACTCAATAGAAATGCAATACAGAATTGAGGCCAATTTTAACACATGAACATGACAATTATTATTATTATTATTATTATTATTTCTTATGTGCCTCTCCTTGTGGCTTGAGGTGGGTTACAACATAGCTGTGAATAATCAATACATAATAAAATAAGTACACTGTGAACTTCAGTGCTTATATGTGAGAAAATATAAGCAATAATAATAATAATAATAATACAAGGCTTGCAGTATACTGTAAGTATGATTTTGAAATTCATCTCTTCACTCTGGGATATAATAATAATAATAATAATAATAATAATAATAATAATTTATTTGTATACCACCCTATCTCCCCAAAGGGACTCAGGATGTTTTCCAACATATAGACAAACATTTAATTGCCAGGAAGAAACCATACAAACAATTATAACAAAATAAACACATTTGACAATATAACACCACCTAATTAAACTTAACAAACATGATAACGACAGCTGAAAATATCATAAAATATAACAAATTCTACTAAAACATACTAAAGATAAAAACATTAAAACCCATGTCATCAAGCAGAGATTCAGCTAGCTGCGGCTAATTATAAAGAGCTGGGCATGGGCTAGTGCAAACAGCAAGTCGATGGGCTGAAGGAGTGGATAAAGTGCTGGACAGAGTGCTATCTGGCTAACTGGGAACTGGGCTTGGGACTAATAATCCTGGAAAACTTGTTGGAACATCCAGGTTTTTAACTCCCTGAGAAAGGAGGACAGTGTGAGGGTCTGCCTAATCTCCCTGGGAGGGAGTTCCAAAGTTGGGGGGCCACCACTGAGAAGGCCCTCTCCCTAATTGCCACCAATCATACTTGTGATGGTGGTAGCAGCGAGAAGAGGGCCTCCCCAGCAGATCTTAGAGTCCGTCCTGGTTCATAGGGGGAGATGCGATCATGAAGATAGGAAGGGCCTGAACTGTTTAGGGCTTTGTAGGTCATAACCTGCACCTTGAATTGGGAAGCTTATTGGCTGCCATTAGTACCCTAATGTGGGCAGATAGTCATCAAACCAATGGTATTTCTCTCAGGACTTTCATTGGTTCATCTGCCTTGTCTGAACTAGGTCAAGACAACATTTGAAACCTATAAAATTGCAGAATAATTATTTCGGGTTCTATTCTCACAAGTGTGCTATAAAACTGACAGCCTGGTAGAAATGGGATTCCTGTCTCCTCTCCTCTTTATTTTTCCTGTCTCTCCCATTTTTAGGATTTATTTGCATGGTGTTCTCCATGGAAACTAATGATGAAACATTAGAAGAACTTAACAGAGATGTTCTATAGTAGAACATACTATTTCAGCAGGCAGTGAACTCCCTTTCAAGGAGGTTTTAAAGTAGAGATTCATTGAACAACTGTCACATTTCAGCTATTAGACAGACTCTTATTTCTTGGGCCTCACTAATAAATAATTACCACTGTCAATTATGCAGTTTAAAAAGTAACATACAAATTGGAACATACAAATCAGAAAGAAACATTTGCTTGAAATAGTCAGAATGAAAGTTTCCCATCACAGGTTCTTTCAAAATATACACTACTATTGAATCTGAAGAGTTAGGATTTTATTCACAACTATGGGATTCAGTTGCTGCTTTTAAACAATGGTTATTCTCTTCTAGTTATAACTTTTCCAAGTTTTTGCACCATTTGCTTTACATTAGATCTTTTCACAACCCCCAAAGTCCATTAAGAAGGAGAAGATGGAAATATTATATATATTTTTTCCTTACTGATACTGTTAGGAATCATGTGCCTGGAAGAATTTTTAAAAACCTGTGAAATTGTAGCTCACAGTGACTCACTGATAACTTCACTTAATATGGAACATACTAATTGGGTTCTCTACACAATGCATTTATTACATGTCAAGAAGTCAGCTTCATCTTATCGTAACACTGAGAGATCATCAAGCAATCTGTTATTAACAGCCCAGGTCTTGCAAATTTGAGCCTACGACTTTCTTGATCATGTTAATCCATCTGTAATATGGTTTTCCTGTTTTCCTCTTGCTCTAAACTTTACTCAGTATTACCATACAGTATATTGCAGATTAATATGCTAAAAGCATAAAAGCATTGTTACCTGTGCTAGTACGAACCCTCATGATCGCATCAAATGCCATCCTTTTTTCTATATTCTTCCTAAGGTCACTCAAAAACTGGTTACTGTCAGAATTCATCTAAAAGGAAAACAGAAGTTAATTACTGGGTTGCTGTGAGTTTTCGGGGCCTTATGGCCATGTTCCAGAAGCATTCTCTCCTGATGTTTTTCCCACATCTATGGCAGGCATCCTCAGAGGTTGTGAGGTCTGTTGGAAACTAGACAAGTGAGGTTTATATTTCTGTGGAATGTCCAAGTGGAGAAAGAACTCTTGTCTGCCTGAGGCAAGTGTGAATGTTGCAATTGGCCACCTTGGTTAGCATTTAATGGCCTTGTAGCTTCAAAGACTGCTTACTGCCTTGGGGATCCTTTGTTGGGATGTGTTAGCTGGCCCTGATCGTTTCATGTAAGGAATTCCCCTGTTCCTCTTTACTTACTGTCCTGATTTTAGAGTTTTTAAATACCGGTAACCAGATATTGTTCATTTTCATGGTTTCCTCCTTTCTGTTGATATTGTCCACATGCTTGTGGGTTTCAATGGCTTCTCTGTGTAGTCCAACATGGTAGTTGTTAGAGTGGTCTAACATTTCTGTTAATTGCTTGAGATACTTGCCACTGGAGGGCAGCAATGCAACAGAAACGCTTCCAAAATTTGCTTTAACATCATTGATACTCTTCATTCTTGTTTATGAATGCAACTAACTCCTTGCATTTCACAAGGTGGGCTATTGTCCATTCAACTTGTGCAGCACTAAAGTGTTCACTGTTATGGTGTCAAAGGACTGTGTGTTCTTTCTGCTGTAACACAGCTATCCCTATCAACCTTGTACAAAATTAAAGTATCCATCAGATTTGTACAGAGAAGGGGAAAAAACGAAATCAATGTTTGTTAAATATCTTCAAAGAGATATAGCAGCTTAGAGTAGAAAAATGAACCAATGGGAACTTGGTAAGTCAACACTTCTGTAGGTTTTATTGATTCACTGGGTCTACACCAGTTGAAACTGACAAATCAACACAGAAAGAAATGCAAATACATCTTCAACGTCACCCATATGAATAGCAATCACATTGCTAGTAGTTTTTGCAGCCACGACAAGTTGTTGCATTTCAATGTAGGCATTTAGAGCTGGGTTTTGACTACTGTGTTAACATCTGGGTTTAAGAGCTAGATCATTATTTGACAAATGAAAAGACATTACAACTCCTGAAATAATTTGGCATATGACACAAGCTTTCATTCTGGGTATAGTAAACATCACAATGTAAAATCACAAGACTATGAGAACCTGAAAGATTTATTCTTTGATGTCAAGAGGCAGTAAAATGGAATGAAGCACCTTTAAAACATGTTGTTTTGTGGAATTCACCACCAAGAAGCACAGAAAATCACATTTGTTTTTCTACCCTTTTAGAGGTGAAGAAGAGAATCAGAATGGCATTTTTATATCCAGGCAACTGCTGCTAGGTAAAGTGTCATGCTTCCCCAAATATGGAAAAAGTGGAACCTAAAGCATAACTTTAGAAGCAATTTTTTAACAATATGTCTGAGAACAAAAGTTAGTATGAGAGTCCCCAAACTGAAAAGGAGCAGCTCGTAGCCATTTTGGAGCCATAGTGGCACAATGGGTTAAACTCTCGTGATGCTGAACTGATGACCTGAAGGCTGGCAGTTCAAATCCACGAGTCCCATTTGTCAGTTTCAGTTCCTGCCAATCTAGCAGTTTGAAAACATCTAAATGTGAGTAGGTAAACAGCTACTGCTTCATCAGGAAAAGGCAAAGAGATGCTCCAAGCAATCTTGCTGACCACACAACCAGGAGGTGACAACACAGATTCCTCGGCTTAAACATGGAAAAAGCACCTCCCCGGAGCCAGATATGAGCACCACCTCCAGAAAGCCGAAAATAAAAGGAGAAGCCTCTGCCTTTGTTTGTGTTTGTGTGTCTCTTTGTATATTATTGTAAAGGCATTGAATGTTTGCCTATGTATGTCAATGCTGTAATCTGCTTTGAGTCCCCTAGGGAAGAAGGGTGGAATATAAATAAAGTGTGTTGTTGTTGTTGTTGTTGTTGTTGTTGTTGTTGCACATTCCTCCTGAGGGAAAAGCTTTGGGAGAAATTCTGAAGTGAAAATAGGGTTAACCCACACTTTCCACAGTCCTGTTTTGGATCACGTACATGTTGGCCTCCCACACAAACATACAAGGTTGCTTTTTGTTTTAAAAAAATTAAGTGTGACAGGTCTGGAACATGCTATTTTAGAATGTGATTGATGTCCTAGGTTGTCAAAGTTTTCTTAGAAATGCCTGTACTTGGTATTTCAAAATCTAAACAGACACAATCTATGATGCTGCAAGCAAAACTGCTGATTATATTCCATTTGTTGCTATTGGGTTTTTTGTTTTTGTTTTTTTTTAAAAAAAAAACACATCCTAGAGCTTGTAGAAACTCACTTCAGGAAAAAAAACTTCCGTCATACAAGATTAACTTGGATTTCTATATTTCCTCCCAAGTTCTTTCCTTTCAAGGGTATTAAAACATCAGAATATTGTGACTGACCTTCAAATAATTAATTTTTGCTCATCCACTCCCCACTTCATTTCTGCAGTTTTTAGAGACAAGATAAATTGTAAAATTCCAACCAAGAAAAACATTTGGACACCTACCTGAAAATTGTTATATTTGTACAGAGTTCCTCCAGTAAGCATAGTTACAAGACCCATGGAGGCTACATCAATGTATTGGTTTGGGAAAAGAAACAGATCCACACAGCAGCCACTAGCAACACAGTCTTTGCCCAGGGTCTCGTAAATATTTGTCTGAGGCTGAAACAGCGTCTGGAAAGTTTTAAAGGAAGCATTCTCAGTAATACACAAACAAACAAAAAACCAGTACAATGCTAAGTAGCATTTAATAGGAAAATGTATACAAAAAAAGTAAATCCAATTGAAACACAATTTGGACAGACAAACTAGGGTAACTATTCATTAGTACTAGCTGTAAAACAAACTGTGTCTATTTCCTAATATATTTAGTTCCTCGGTTTTTAAATATCTGCTTTGTTCACAAATTGGATTAAGGGAGGAAATCATATATGCATGTTCCACATTCAGCTGAAATAATTACCACCAAATAATAGCTACAAGTAGACATTCTGTGTCACCCAACTGCAAATGAAACACAATGACTTTTGTCCATAGTTCCTTTCCCTTGTAAGTGGAAGGTATTCAACATGGGCGGGGGGGGGGGGGGGGGGTTGTGCTAGTCCTTTGCTCTCCATAGCAGTAGCCTCTCCTATCTCTGCAAAGTGACGTCATAGGTTTATGAGCAGCTCTATATATTTTCTCTCTTATCAGTACATTCACACATGGGGATATTTTGATCCATATCAGCAATTCTCAGTTGATAACACAACCGCAGACATTAACAAAGAGCTATCAACTAGCCTTGGTTTCTGGTCTGTGTAGACTGGGATTTGGATGAACTTTAGTTAGCACAGCACTGGAATTCTTGAGGTTATAGTCCAGAGAAATTGAGAGAAAGAGCTTTCTGGCATGCTCTCTCTCTTTCTTCGTGCTTTCTGGATCTCAGGTTTACTATACCAATTTGCTAAAACTCAAAAAAGACTAGCTACATTTTGAGTGACATCATAACTCAAAAACTTCTGGACTAATTGCCACCAAATTTGGCCACAAGACACCTACTAACCCAAGGAGTGACCATCACTCAAAAAATTATTTTGTTATTTGGGAATTGTAGTTGGGATTTATAGTACACCTACAATCAAAGAGCATTCTGAACACCACCAACGATGGAATTGAACCAAATATGGCACACAGGACTCCCATGACCAACAGAAAATACTAGAAGGGTTCAGTGGACATTGACTTTGAGTTTTGGAGTTGTAGTTCACCTACATCAAGAGAGCACTGTAGACTCAAACAATGAAGGATCTAAACCAAACTTGGCACAAATATTTAATATGCCCAAATATGAACACAGATGGAGTTTGGGGAAAATAGACCTTCACATTTGGAAGTAGTAGGTACTGGGATTTATAGTTAACCTACAATCAAAGAGCATTCTGTACTCCACCAACAATAGAATTGGGCCAAACTTCCCACACAGAATCCTCATGACTAAAAGAAAATACTGTGTTTTCTGATGGTCTTTGGTGACCCCCCCCCCCCCAAGAGGTCCTGATCCCCAGATTGAGAAATGCTGTCTTAAGGCCATCCAGTCCAACTCCCTTCACCAGAGCAAGAAAACATAATCAAAGTCCTCCTGACAAAGAGCCAATCATCCATAGATAGAGATAGAAATATATGATTCACACACACATCCCCATATGCATATGACAGATATAGTACCATAGATTTGAAAGGGACCCCTAAAGAAGGAAAATTATATGTTGCATGTTCCAGAGTAGGCAAACCAGACAATCTCTACAACACTGACAAAGAAACAACAAGAAATACTGTTTACCCACAAACATAAAGAAATTAGTGCTATTTATTTGTACAACGGTAAAACTGAGAATTGTTATCATGCTAGAGGTGACCGGATTCCCCCGGTAGTGCAGCAGGTTAAACCGCTGAGCTACTGAACTTGCTGACTGAAAGTCAGAGTTTCAAATCCACGGAGGGGGGTGAGTTCCCGCTGTTAGCTCCAACTTCTGCCAACCTAGCAGTTCAAAAACATGCAAATGTGAGTAGATCAATAGGTACCGCTCCATCGGGAAGGTAATGGAGCTCCACGCAGTCATGCCAGCCACATGACCTTGGAGGTGTCTTTGGGCAATGCCGGCTCTTTGGCTTAGAAATGGAGATGAGCACCAATCCCCAGAGTCAGACACAACTGGACTTAATGTCAGGGGAAAACCTTTACCTTTACTCTACTAGCGGTGACAAGAAACACCAAAGAAGAAAGTATTATCATTTAGCCTCTGCTACCAATATTTAGTTTAGATCAGCCGTCTATGTCACCTGGTGTTTTCAACTTCCAAAATACCTGACTGTTGATCAATCTGGCTGGGGCTTTTGGGAGTTGGAGTCCCAACCACCCAAAGGACCAAAATTTGGGAACTGGTGGTTTAGAGGAATATTTAGCAGGAATTTGGTGAGGCAAAGATCATAATTATGGTCAGCTTACTGCAAGTTACAAGAAAGAGGAAGGAAGGAAGTAAAGAAAGAAATACCTTCTCCTTCTCTGTATTGACCAGTTTCCTATCATCTCTGCTCTTCAGCTTCCCTGGGGCTTCTGCAGTTGGCAGTGAAGCATGGAAGATGAACAGCTTTCCAGCACATTCTGCTGCCTATTACAACAACAAAAAAGATGTAGTTTGAAACACAGGAATCAAATCCTCAGTTGAGACTCAAAATACCAGTTTAAATGACTTTACAGTAGCACAAGCTAAAACACAGGAATTTTGATAGAATCATAGAATCATAGAAGAATAGAGTTGGAAGAGGCCATAAGGGACATCTAGTGCAACCCCCTGCCTTGCAGGAAAAGCACAAAGTATCCCTGACAGATGGCCATCCAGCCTCTGTGTAAAGGTTTCCAAGGAAGGAGCTTCCACCACACTCCAAAGCAGAGAATTCCACTGTTGAACAGCTCATGTGGTCAGGAAGTTCTTCCTAATGTTCAGGTGGAATCTCCTTTCCTGTAATTTGAACCCATTGCTCTGAGTTCTAGTTTCAAGGGCAGTAGAAAACAAGTCTACTCCCTTTTCCTTATGACACCACGTAATGGTTATTTAAGTCAACTGAAATAGCAATCAGATAGGTATATATAATTAAATTATTTCTTTATTAATTACTTTTCTTTATTAATTACTTCACAAAGCAGTTCACCACATGCATAAAGTAGTAAAAAGCATCAATTTTGAAAAGATTACAATCAGAGGAAATGGGACAGTTACATGCCCAAAGACATGGAAGGAAATGTAGCTGTAACATAAACAGATGTTATTTGAGGAAGGAGCAGTATGCAAACAGGCAGGCATGTCAACATTTGGCCTCCTAGCATTTGCTGGGTCATAAATTTAGCATCTGTCATACAAACATTAACAGTAATAAATAACTCTTTTTTTTAAAAGCTGGGGCTTATACAATATACATGTCAATCAAGGTCTATCTATGGCTTAATACTTTTATGGACTGCTTAGAGTGTCATTCTCCCACCCCAGAAACTCCCACAAATTTTTATGAAGTTTTCAAACAGCACAAATTTTTATCTGAGAACCAATTTCCTCTTCCTAGGGAGACAGTGAAATGCAAAAATACTGTGATCATTTGATTTATGTAGAATAATATGCATTACTGTATTTGCTCACAGTTGGCATTGCGAGGAAAAGAAACAAAGGAAAATAAATGCAGAGACAAGAAGTCTGTTCAGCCACTGAGATCACTTTCATGGAAAAAAAAACACACACAAATTCCAGATGGACCTAGAATGGCCCTTTTGAAGTCGCAATGTATTGATTTTATGGTTTTTTGGTTTTAATTTTCTTTGTGTGTGTGCTCCCAGTATATTTATTTATTTATTTCACACATGACAGATGGCATTTAATGTTTTCCTATATTTAAATAAATAAATACATCTTCTTTAAAAAATAAATATATCTCAGATTTCTTCTCCTTCACAGAAACTTGGCTACATTTAATCTAGATGAGTTAAGGCACTAATAACCATGTTTTTTCTCATTAATAATGACACCAAGAACTACCTGGCTCCAAAATTAAAATGACATCATCTCAAGGAATAAAGGAATAAATCATTCACTTATTTTTAGACATGTTGTAGGAAGAAGAATAAAGGTCAAATGTATACACAATAATGGGCACTTTTCCATTTAATTCAGTGTCATTTACATGAGGCTGGACAATATCCCATAGGGTGCGGCCCTGCGTACTGGATTCTTCCCAAGCTGTGAGATGCTGGATCCTGTTGACATGTTATAGCAGCAGAAAATGCTATTTATTTACTCCAACACAAAGATTCACTTTGTTTGAAAGAAGAATGATGCTTTCAGAAGGCTGCCAGGCATGCAATTCTGCTTTAAAACAGCCTTTTAACCTTGTTTCCTGAAACAGATCTCAGAGCTATCACATCATTCTAGCATCTTTGGTATCAGTTGTGTTTCCAATTTCATCATCATCATCACATTTATGTTCTGTCTCTCCTTGATTGTGCTCATGGTAATGTGTGTGGCTGTCATCCTTCTGGTTTTATCCTTACAACAATACTGTATATCATGCTGTCATTGCATGACAAGCCAATACTCAGGTTAATAGGTTGATGAACCTGTATTTCCCAAATCCACCAATCCTCTAACTCAGTGGTTCCCAACCTGTGGTCCGTGAACCACCACTGGTTCACAAGAACTGTAATATGTTCCGCGGCCTCACCATTACTACACCGTTGCAATGAAAGTGACTGGTCTTGCAAAACCCTCATATAGTGCCGAGGTTTATTAAACATGGTTTTCTGTGGGCAAGGAGATGGTGACTACTGGATGAAATATGTTCTGTATCAGAAACTAGAGCTGATGTGGTCTACCCAATGCAATTTTCTGAATGAGCACCCCAAATAACCAAACCGAATCTAAAGTTGACCAAAAACTGATTTTGGTGCTAATGTTGTAGAGTGGTCCCTGGTCAAGTGGTCAAAGAAATATTGGGAACCACTGCTCTAACTGCTTGGCCATCTCACTGTGAAAAGGGTTAGCTTTCATCAGCGTTTTTGGGTTTTTGTCCTAATAAGGACATTGTGGTGCAGAATACTGTACTTTCTCACCTTCAGCGCTTCCATGCCAGCCTGGATCACAGGAGCAAAGACCGTCTCACTCTCATTACTGTCTGCAAACATCTCTGGAATCTGGTCCAGCAAGCTACAGAAAGGGAGGAAGATCAGTGTTTCAACAGGTTGGAATAGACAGGATAATCCTTTAAAACAAGAAAAATCATAATGACTGCAGATTCCCTTGCTGAAAGATTAACACTTAGCATGAAAAAGAGAATTACAGTGGCTAAGCCTATCTGTCTTTACAAGACTACTTAATGGCTTTTATAAAAAAATTACTCAGTTGAAGCAAGAAAAAAAAAATCCTCTAACTAAAATGTACTGTGTTCAAACTTTTAAGAAAGACCAAAAATCAAAACTTTGACAGAGATCTTAGCATGTTTATGGAACCTATGACATTACATTGAAATGTAACATACTTATTAATAGGCTGATATGAAAAGCAGAGATGTCTATCAAAACCTAACAGAAAAACGCATGGCCTTCTCAGGTTGAATGCATTTATATCTGAACAAAACCTGGTATAAACTGCTTACTTATTGATAACAGAACGTGACTCCTGGAAATTGACAAGGAAACCATCCAGCAAAGGCACAAAGACTTCGCCAACATCAGTGACGACCATCATCTGAGGTTGCGCAAGATTGCTCTTTACGTTGAAGAAATGGAGCACTTTGTTGTAGGTGACAAACCCAACACGGATACTTGAAGACTCCTCTTGTTCCTCGCTGGAAAAGAAATGATTTTAGAAAGGATGGTTTGCAGGTAATTACAATGCCATTATTATGCATACGAGGAAAAAAAAATCTGTAATTATGGGTCTTAGGTTTTGTTTTTGTTTTTTGGCTGAACTCAACAACAAGAAATACCTCAATGAGATATCCAGATTTTAGTTTTAGACAGAGTGCATAAAAGTCTGTTCTCAAACATACAAACCATGATATTGAGTCTGCTGTGTTGGTGTATGTACATTTGGATGTCTGGTCTTTGGTACAGAACTTTTCTCTGAAAATTCAGCACAGGAATAGCTCATTCACTTTTTTAAAAAAGCTGGCTATATAATCATCCCTGGCTACTTCTCATGGCAGTCACAAAGCCATTCTCTTCCCACCATACACATTCCTGAAACACTTTTTCAAATAAGTAAGAATGGTTAAATAAACCTTTAGCAAGGCAAAAAAAAAACCCTGATGTTGTAAAAGTTATTTTTATTTGAGCCAGTCACCCCCATCCTGGCACTTTCCAGTTACTGGACTACAGTTCCCGCCATTTCAAACTAAAAGCCACTGGTTGTGCTATCCGGGAATGCTTGGAATTACAGTTGGATACATATGTAGGGCACCAGGTTGGAGAATGTTGATTTAAGCCACATGCCTGCTTGAAGCATGGAAAGAAATATGGCAGAAATAAGAAGAGAAAGAAATTGACACCATAACTATGTAGGTGTATCATTAGTAGTGTGAAATCACGAGAAAGTCTTGCTAAAGCAGTGGTTTCCAACCTTTGGGCCTCCAGGTGTTTTGGACTTCAGCTCCCACAGATCCTATCAGCTGAAAAGCTGGCTGGGATTTCTGGGAGTTAAAATCCAAAACACCTGGAGACTCAAAGGTTGGGAACCACTGTGCTAAAGGACAGAGCAAAATCTAAGCATTTCACTTGTCAGTTGTTAATTCAGTATGACCCCTGTAGCCACAGGTCCAGTATTCACTGCTTTATTTATCCACATCTGATAATACACATCCTCCCTAGGCATTTTCTAGGTCCTCCAACATGATTCGATGGCAGGCATGGGCAAACTTCGACCCTCCAGGTGTTTTGGACTTCAACTCCTACAATTCCTAACAGCCAGTATGGGCTGGATGTCCTTCATTTCGATATGGTTTGCTATTATCTGCAATTTAGTGTATTTATGTGAAATCCAAGAATGTATTCCTCACGAATATGGAGGTTGTACTTTATTTCTTCACCAAAGAGAAAATTCTAAATCACTGCATATCTATTAATGTCTTTACCTTGGAAGTCTATCCAGTACAGTCTTCAGCTCATCACAGATAAGTTTAACAAGACCACTCTTTATGTTATTGTATGACACATCTATCATGAATATATATGCTGGTGCTTGTGGAGGCTTGTTGTTCTACAAAAAAGGAGGAAAAATAAAATAAAGATGTAAGATTCCTAACCCAAACAGATTTTTACAGGACATCCAACAAAATGTTGAATACTATATTTGCATGATTAAGTAACTCTCAGAAGATAATGGTTTGAATAATAACATTAGTGCCAAGTAATATAGACTAATTGAATCAATGGGATTTACTTATATGCTGATGTACCATGCTAAAATTGAACTATTGAGTCTATTCTAGTTGGAATGAACCAATGGTACTAGCCATAATCTCCAAATGCATTATTTAAAGTCATATTTCAGTAAAATTATTAGAGCTGGGAAAATATAAGAGCTACATTCTCAATGTTTCACAAGTAGCTTGCCCCTCTTGATTTCTTCAACCTTATTTTGAAAAAAATATAGAATTTTCAATCAAAAAATTACATCTTTTCAAAGGTCATTGGTAATTAGAAAATATTGTTCTGCCATTTGAGTCTTTTACTGAAACAAGTCAAGGAAAGATCCTATTGTGAGGTCTTAATGAGAAACATTTTGCCTTCGCTCACATGTTGAAATTGATATTCACCCTGGGAGTCTCCTTTCCAAGGGAAAGAGCAGCCTTGGGTGGGTGAAAGTATTTTCACTGAGACTACAGAGAAAGAAGAAAGGGCAAATTCCCCTCTCTGCACACCATGCCCCCAATCCTGATATGGCACCCCACAATTGTTATTTTTTAAAGAAAGAAGGCATACTGTTAAATACATAAATACACATATAGTGTATCTTGGCCCAAACTGCTTTTTCTTGCATATGCAGAAAAAGATCTGCCCAGACACTAACAAAAGGTAGGCAGACTGCTTGATATAGGTATGGATTTCTTCATACTATGTTTTGTTTTGTAAATCTTTATAGTTTGTGTATGTGATAGACTTAATCCTTGAGAGGTACTCCGTGAACATGTATTTCCATTACAAAAATGATTATGAGAAAACAGAGGCAAAGTCAGTACTTTAGCCTGAAGTACTGTTTTAGCGCATTACACAAATCTACAAAGCAACTTTTTGGGAGCACAGAGCTGGGGAACACTGTGGGGAAAGGAGAAATTGACAAAAAATATCTGCATGCTTCCTCAAAAGGAGTGCTGCTTTGACTTGACCTCCACTCTTGAGAAGTATGGACCCAAGCCAAGTATAATTTAATGCACACAAAGACATATTTCTGTCTTTGATACAAACACACATGCACACACACACAAACCACCTGGATAGAATCTGAATCATATGCACATTATCTTCACAGTTCCTGCTCAATTCTCAGCTGTGCTTGGAAGACAGATTTATTACATTAGGGAATTAAAGTACTAACATCTAAACTAAGCACTAAGAAAGAGACAGAGAACCACCCAGGCAAAGGAAGTTTCTTATAGCTCTCCTGAAGACAATTTATGAGAAGGCAATTGAGAGATCAGACCCAGTACAATCCCTTGCTGTGTCACTTTTGTTCCTAGGAACATAAAGATGATAAATGTTCCCTCTGCCACAATTGTAGTACTGGATTTTCCTTGAATTCAAATGAACATGCAGAGGGCAGGCCATAATATTTCTACAACCAAACCATCAGTATGAGCTGTAGCATATCAAGTGCTATGTGAAAACCACTTCCTGCCCCATAATTAACTCATTAAAGTTAACCTAAACACACACATATATACACACACAGGGTAATCATGGGGAGATGGTAAAAAGGCTATTAAATCCCACATTAACTTAACACAAATCTTAAGCAGCAATGTGATAATGAGTGCCAGTTCTGTATGAGTGCATTTTAAACCATAAATGTAGAGCAATGTCACCATCTTACTTTTGTTCACATCTATGTGTCTCTGAAGCAAGCCCAGGTGGTACAATAAGGCAGATGTGGCAATCCAGGTAAAGTTCTGAGCTTTGGAAAATTGTTCCAATTTCAACATTTGCAGCCAGCTAGCAAAATCTTTCATACTTTATGTAAATTCTATAAACATTTATTAAAAGACTTTGGCTAACTTCCTGGGAAGTTTATTGAAAAAGCAAAATGCCTTGTATTGGCTAAATCCATTCCAATGTACTGCAACACCACTCAACAGCTGTTTTTTGTTAACATTTCCCCTAACAGTTCGTGCTCGTTGTTATTCAGTAAGCACAAAGGAAAGCCGTGGCTTTCCTTAAGTGGAGGGGTGGGAAATACATCACTGTAGTTTTGTTTGATACAGTGCATTCTTCTCATATTGTGAACTGTACTGTATCTGCAAGGAACTTTACAGTGTTTACAGTCTACAGTAATAGAGGCATGAACTGTCAGCTCATAACATATGTTAAATGAAGAACATCCACATAATGGAAAATAATTTAATCCCATCATCTCCAGAGGCAAACCAAGAACGGGCAACTTGGAAGTCCCTGAACAGACTCAGAAGTGGAGTGGGCAGATCAAAAGACAACCTGGCAAAATGCCACTACCTAAAAGAATTCTCCATTTTGTGCTACTGTGGAGCAGAACAGACAACACCACATCTGTATACTTGTCTGTAATGTCCTGCTTCATGTACAGAGGAAGAATTGTTGGAGGCTACAGACAATGCGGTAGCTGTTGCCCGTTTTTGGTCAAAAGATATTTAGCTGCTTGCGCTCCTTCTATTTTTATCAGTTTTATACTAATTTATGCAATATTTTTGATGTTGTTGTTGTTGTTCATTCGTTCAGTCGTCTCCGACTCTTCGTGACCTCATGGACCAGCCCACGCCAGAGCTCCCTGTCGGCCGTCACCACTCCCAGCTCCTTCAAGGTCAGTCCGGTCACTTCAAGGATGCCGTCCATCCATCTTGCCCTTGGTCGGCCCCTCTTCCTTTTGCCTTCCACTTTCCCCAGCATAATTGTCTTTTCTAGGCTTTGCTGTCTCCTCATGATGTGGCCAAAGTACTTCAACTTTGTCTCTAGTATCCTTCCTTCCAGTGAGCAGCCGGGCTTTATTTCCTGGAGGATGGACTGGTTGGATCTTCTCGCAGTCCAAGGCACTCTCAGAACTTTCCTCCAACACCACAGCTCAAAAGCATCGATCTTCCTTCGCTCAGCCTTCCCTAAGGTCCAGCTCTCCCATCCGTAGGTTACTACAGGGAATACCATGGCTTTGACTAGGTGGATCTTTGTTGCCAGTCTGATGTCTCTACTCTTTACTATTTTATCGAGACTGGACATTGCTCTCCTCCCAAGAAGTAAGCGTCTTCTGATTTCCTGGCTACAGTCTGCATCTGCAGTAATCTTTGCACCTAGAAACACAAAGTCTGTCACGGCCTCCACATTTTCTCCCTCTATTTTCCAGTTGTCAATCATTCTTGTTGCCATAATCTTGGTTTTTTTGATGTTTAGCTGCAACCCAGCTTTTGCGCTTTCTTCTTTCACCTTGATTAGAAGGTTCCTCAGCTCCTCCTCACTTTCGGCCATCAGAGTGGTGTCATCTGCATATCTGCATATCTAATATTTTTGATACGAAATGAAAAAATATCTGGACAAGAGATCTGTGAAAACATAAAATAAACAAATACCTTTAAGCTGCAAGCCTGGACTATCCAGTGTGTCCAATGAAGAGATCTATTGATCTGGATCCTGTTGGTTACTTGTTTTTGTTTACTGTCATGAAGTTGACTTCGACTTATAGTGACCTGATGAATGGCAGATCTCCAAGTCAGGCCTGTCATCAACAGGCCTGTTCAAGTCTTGCAAATCCAGGACAGTGGCTTCCTTGATTGTGTCTATCCATCTGCAATACAATCTTCCTCTTTCCTTTCTGCCTTCCACATTGCCAATCATTATTGTGATGTCTTTTAAATGATATATTCAGAATTGTCTCCAGAAACCAGCAAGCCCAAATTATATATATGAAATTTCATAGAATTATTTGGTAATGTATTATTTTAGAGTCCACAATATTACTCTTCTCCAGCACCACATTCCAAATGGGTTGATTCTCTTCCTACTAGCTTCCTTTTTTTTTTCAAAGTGATTTTTATTGCAGTTAGGTAAAAAAAAATACAGAATAAAATTGAAAAAGTTTACATTGAAAGTGGGGGAACATTGTATTCAAGGAAAAGTAGAAAAATTGGGAGGTAGGAAGGAAAGAATGAAAAAGAATAAGAAAAAAGAGGAAAAAAGAAGAAGTAAAGAAGAGTATATTTGAATTTCAAAGGGAGTTTGCTTCCAGGTTCCACCTTGTTCCTACTAACTTTCTTCACTGTCCATCTTTCACACTCATACATAGAAATGGGAAATGCGAAGGCTTGAAAATCTTCATTGTTGCCCTTTCAAGTCCCAGTCTTCTGACTTCTGCTCTGCACTCTCCACTTTGATTAATGACTTAGCCTATGTAAAGAAAACCTTTGACTGTCTTAATGTTTTCGTTGTCTTCTTCAAATTTAAATCATCTATGGTCATTATTTTTTATCTATATATTCAACTGTGTAATTGCCTTTGCACTTTATTCCTTGACTTTTTTCAGTGTTTGTTCCTTCCAGGTCTTTGCTATTTTCTGCTAAATAGTATGGTGTCATCTGCATATCTCAAATTGCTGATGTTCTTCCTCCAGTTTTCACATCTCCTTCCTGGCTCTAATGTATCTTTGCATATGAACTATTCAACATACACATTAAACAAATACCATACTGTGATAAACGCAGCCTTGCCTGACCTCTTTGCCAAATGGAAACTATATTTTGCCTTAGCAGTGGCCTTTTATCCTGTGTACATTGTATGCATCAGGGCAGTCAAGTGTTGTGGGATGCACAGTTCTTTATGATATACACAATAAAAGATTTTGCTATAATCGATAAAGCATTGCTGATATTTTTGTGGAAGTCTTTGTATACCCCATTATTCATTATGTTTGCAATATGATATTTTGTGCCTCTTTCGTTCCTGAACCCAACTTGGACATTTAGCATTTCTTTCCTTAAGGATATGAAAAAAGTATTTGTTGTAGAATTTTCAGCATCACTTGACTTGCCTGGGAAAGTGGTTACTGAGATCCCTAGTTTTCTTTTTCTTGGGGAATGAAATGTTGAATGTTGCCACTCTTGTGCTTTCCATCCCTGCAAAGAGATGCCAAACGTTGACTGGATTCTTTCTCTGTGCCTTGAAATGTCTCTATTGGTATGACATCAGTTAATGGTGATTTCTTTCTCCCAAGTGCATTGAGTGCAGCTTCCACTTCACTTTCTAAAATTGTTTGTATATTGTTAAATACTTATTCATTCTTTCATCTCTTTTATATATTTCTTCAGTGTATTGTTTCCATCAGCTTTTTATTTCTTATTGATCATTCCACAGGTTCCTTTATTGGTTGGTGAGCATCCCCACTACTGATTTAAATTTCACTTTGATTTCTAGATCTTGTGGAAGAGGTCTCTTTTTCTATCTTTTTGTTATCATCTTTTGTTTCTCCACAGTGATTGTTATATTTTTCTTCATATATATTTGCACTACTCTTTATATATTTGAATTTTCAAATTATATATGGATTAAGGCAGTATTTTGGCAGAATGTTTGATTTGGTGTTCTTCAGCTTTACTTTAATTTTTGATATTGATGGCTGACGATCTTTGCCAGTATTTGCTCTTGCTCTGTTTAGCCTTTAGTTTCTTCATGTTCTGTTTCCAATTATGTGGTGTACCCGATTTCTTTACTGGCCATCAGGTCACCTCTTTGATGGCCTTTGCAATGAACAAACTGTTGGCTTCACAAAATTCAACTATGGTAGACCCATTGAATCAGTTGTTGAATTGTGATTCCTCACAATTCAGATTTAACGATAGTGTATGAATCACTGCAGTTATACTTGGCACTAGTTGCAGTTTTAAACAACCAAGGCTGCAGTGCTTAGCACACTTACCTGATACTAAGCATCACAAAATAATGAGCAATCATTCTCTAATAAATAACTAATTATTTCTGCAGAATTTTCTCTTTTCCCAGACTTTGTAACTCATACCTTCCCTTTTCTTGTGGTTTCATAAACATAATGAACTGTCTTTCATTTATGATATAGATTACAAACTCTTTTTCTTTGTGGAAGAGACTTACCCTGCAATAATCTAAAGTAGCAACATATTCATATGATCCTAGCGATAACTCTGGCCTTTCGTAGTGGTCTATTCTTCTGCCAACATGGTCCAGATGTTGAAAATAGAATGGAGGGACTAAAGAAACAAAAACAGGAAAGCTGGTTTCTCCCCTTTTGTTAAACACAGATGAACAAATACAAGCTAATGCTTCATAGGTATTCTAATTGGTTTTATATGAGAAGAGCAATGCAAGAGTGTTATTTTTTATGTAAACCAAAATAGTAATCCTCATCATCCTCCACATCATTTAATCTTTTTTTTCTTATTAAAAGGCTATGCTCCCTGGCTCTTGACATTAATTTTCCTTTATGTCTCCTAGCAGTGAGAAACAAACTGCTTGTAATATACATTTGGCATCCCAGCTAATACCACTCAACCCTTACCATATATGTCTACATTCTCAAACCTTGTCCTGTCCAAATTCTTTGGCCATTTTTGCCTTAAATCCAATTAAAGTAGAACCCACTGAATTAATGTGATTTAAATGCATCCACAGCATTTTATAATTACAATGTTATTGAGCATAGAATGAGAAACTGTGATGGATTCTATAGTTCCATTAAATGAAGATCAAGTGTAACTGGCACATATTTGTTCAAGATCACAACATGCCATGCTGTTGTTAGTCATTTTTAAAGAGTAAACATGTATGTCTTTCCCATTCAAGTTTCCTAATATAATGTTACGATCTTGTCAAGTCAGTGTTAGCATTCTACACTAACCAAAGTAATGAATTTGAGTTTGCATTTTCCAAATCCTCAGTATATCAAAAGATACAACACACATTGAGATGTTTCCCCCACCAATTGAAGATTCGTAGCTCAGAGATATACAAGATGATTGGCATACAGGCGGTCAGTGGTTCACTTCCTTGGAAAAGCCTTGATGAACCATTGGCAGACAGCATAAATAATGCTAGCTCAGCTCAACCAAAGACAGTTTCATAGTAAATATGTATTAGAAGTTTGCTAATTAAGATTTCAGTGAGATTACAAAAAAGGAGTTGGGGAGAAAAGAATGACAAAACAGTGCTATGCTTTCTTTCTTTCCTAGTTTCCTGCCTACCAAATGCATGATGACGACACTGCACTTTTGAATGAGAAAATGATACATTCAGTGAAATGGTTTTTGGAACAGTTTGAGTTCCCAGCCAATTGTGTATATGCTCATATATTTCCATAACAACTTTCAATCAAATGGTCTCCAAAGCGCATTACATCACTGCAACTATTCAACAGCAAAGGCTAGAACAGTGGTTCTCAATCTGTGGCTCCCCAGATGTTTTGGCCTTCAACTCCCAGAAATCCTAACTGTTGGTCAACTGACTGGGATTTCTGGGAGTTGTAGGCCAAAGCACCTGGGGACCCACAGGTTGAGAACCACTGGGCTAGAAGGTCTTTACCCATCTTCTTCAATCCATGAGCAGGTACAAGGCTGGCCATATGCCTTATATCTGACTTTGTACCTTTTCCAACATCCCGTGGTCCTTTTTCCTTCACACTAGTTTGTACATCAACATTCCTAGATGTAACCTCACCAAATTTTAGGCCTCTTTGTCCTTCTAAATTTACCAGTGACTCACTGTTGCCCATTACCTATTCAGCAAAATTGGGCAATTTTCCCTTAATTCTTCTGCTTATGATGGTTCTTGAAGCTTTAATTACAGTGCATAAAAGAACACAGATGGAAGTGCAAGCCATTCTATTTAATTTGCAGTATCACTGTAAATAATAGCTTGACAGTAGACTGTTATGCAAATAGTGGGCATTTGTGAGAATGTCAGGCTGAATAACAGCCCGTGCAGCCGCCTGCTCTCTATATTTCATTCTACAGATTAAGCTTTGAGGCAAACAAGAGTTGGCATAAGTCTTCTAAGGTTCATGTTTCAGAGTTGAAAAGATTACTGTATTAGGGAAAGCTCTGTGCCACTTTGATCCAGCTGAGGAAATCCAACTAGATACAAATGTCTCGAAAGGCTCATTCTGGCAAAGTCTTGGGAGCCAGCCAGGAGCTCAGGAACTCATGAGTCACATGCAATTGCACTTGGACAAATATGGCATGGCATCTCTCTTTGAAAGCAAGTCCTGTCGAAATAAAATTAATGGCCAATTTAACCATTAAAATCCCCTGTTGGAGAAAGGAGGCGATGACCGAAATATTTTCTCTTTTCCAGGTGGTCAAAACAAGTATTTTCCAGTTGAAATACATTTTAGCATCCTTTGTGAACAGTTGCAGGTAAAATGCTATATAGCTATATTATGGCACAATTTTCTTATAATATTTATCTGCTTGAATTAAACTGCAGGTAATACAGAAATCCTTACAGCCAGTAGTATTTGGCGAGTTCTATGTCAATCCACTCCAGCATTTAGTCCAAACTTTAAAGGAGCTACACCAAGGCAGCAAAGCTATTTTAAAGACATGCTCAACACCTTGGATACTGCCTTATTAAAGGCAGGTTCACCACCCAACTAAATTCATCCACTGTCTTTTTGAAGGACTGCTCTCAGCAAGAAATTCAGTCTTAGAACATATTTACCTTTCCTGCAGAGTATATGCATTTCTTAGGAAAAGCCCAGCTCACCACTTTTTTTTTGCTTTATATTTCTTCTACATGCCATCTTCCTTATCTGCATCTGGAAAGGGCATTTCTCACTAAGCTGAGAAATTGTTGCACTTTTATGCCCACAGAAAACATCAGCTGTGCTATTTAGTCCTCTTCTGAGTTAAGGCCATTCAAGAAATACCTCCTTGGGGATCCTAGACCAAATGGCTGAGTGAGTCTATCTGATACCAGTTGACACAAGGAATGCTAGCCGTCTACACCAAAATCAGATGTCTCCATAAAAGAACACCAAGATTATCGCAAAAATGATGCAATGAGCCAGTCAGCACTTTCAGTTCTTAAGAAGTTACATATTTAGTAAAAAGCTCAATTCATGTAGCTTTGGCAAGATGCCAAGCCTTATACATCTCTACTCTCACTCACCTGAAAGAAAGCTTCAAAGAACAAAGAAAGACTTCCTTATGATAATTACAAACAGCACTAGGTTGGACATTAATTTGTAATTTTGCACACAGTGAAACTAAGAAAATGGAATGGTGGATGTATAGACGACAGCAAAGTCTCTTAAAGGAATTAGCACAGGTTTATGTGGATCTAATCTAGGGGTTGCACTAAGTATTATAACTTCTGGACATCTTGGCTTCCAACCAACTTTCACCATTAATTAAATCAGTTGTGATCTGTGCATTAAAGTCAACCAACATGTTTTGCATTCATTCATTTGGGGAAAATATTTCTCTTAAGTTTCAAAATGAATAAAAACACCATCCCATGCAGACACTACTTACCATCATTTACACAGCTACAAAATCCACACTGATATTTTCTTCCCCCCTCAATAAACTGCATGAAGGGACACATATAAGCTTTGCATCGGTTGCATCGGAGGGGCCCAGTTTCACCATGGTTGACCATGTAAATTGGTGTCTACAGAGATATTTTTAAAAGATAACATGCATATTAAAACAATGATTACATCAACAACCCATTTGGACAAATATATACTTGTAAAAAAGTTACTGAAGCACTTGGTATACAGGAGCAGAATTCAAAACGATCTTAACAGATTAGAGAGATGGGCCAAAACTAACAAAACGAAGTTCAGCAGTGACAAATGCAAAATACTCCACTTAGGCAAAAAAAAAAAAAATGAAATGCAAGGAGAAAGAATGCTATCCCTCTATTCTGCCTTGGTCAGACCACACTTGGAATACTGTGTCCAATTCTGGGCACCACAATTGAAGGGAGATGTTGACAAGCTGGAATGTGTCCAGAGGAGGGCAACTAAAATGATCAAGGGTCTGGAGAAGAAGCCCTATGAGGAGTGGCTTAAAGAGCTGCGCATGTTTAGCATGAAGAAGAGAAGGCTGAGAGGAGACATGATGGCCATGTGTACGTATGTGAGAGGAAGTCATAGAGAGGAGGGAGCAAGCTTGTTGTCTGCTGCCCTGGAGACTAGGACGTGGAACAATGGCTTCAAACTACAAAAAAGGAGATTCCACCTGAACATTAGGAAGAACTTCCTGTCTGTGAGAGCTGTTCAGCAGTGGAACTCTCTGCCCCGGTGTGTGGTGGAGGCTCCTTCTTTGGGAGCTTTTAAACAGAGGCTGGATGGCCATCTGTCAGGTGCTTTGAGTGCGATTTTCCTGCTTCTTGGCAGGGGTTTGGACTGGATGGCTCAGGAGGTCTCTTCCAACTCTATGTTTCTATGGGGATAATTAGTAGGTACAACCCAGATTGCTGATCATTCATGTTAAGTTATTTTTGGGAGGCTAAAGAAGATTTTTTTTCTCACTTAAATGTGTGGGGTTTAAAAGTGCTGGATCATATTTACTGTAAATAAATATTTAGGCTGATAATCAGACATAATTGCATAGCATGATAGTATTTATTTAAAAGTAAGCTCCATTGAAATTACACAATGTTATCAAGAATACGTGTTACATTTAAAAAACAACAACATTATACATTTTGGACAGGATTTCAGCTGCCATTAATTTATTCACACATACTGTTTTCTTTCCTATCTCCCTAGCAGTCTCATTTGCAGTAAAAAAATCCTCAATTAACATGTTACAGTGAAAAACTAAATTGAAAGAAAAATATCTTCCTAAAATAGTATCTGGAAACCAACAAGTTTTTTTTAAAGTCATAAAAGTTACTAGATAAGTACAGGATGCCAAAGATATATTATTTCCTTGTTGATATATAGTATATTACCACATAGGCAGATTTAGTAAAAACAAAAACTCTTGTGTTATCAGATTGGAATTGGAAGTATATCATTCCTCTCCTTCCTATGCTATAAAAAAGAACAAATTCACAAAAGTTATACCATTCTCTTTGGCTTTTTAAAAACATTGTCAGCAGCACTGGTTATAGAACAAAGACAGCCAAACAAAATGATTACATCTTTCTCCGAAATGTTAACTAGAGCCTAATTCAGTATAATTAGAAAAGATATTTTGGAAAAAATGTTATAAGATAAACAGAGCTGCCACAATTTAACCTATTTAAATCAGGTTAAATACACAAATATATGTAAGTGATTCTCTGGTAAAATGAAAATGCCACCCACTAGGAATAATCTAGTTATCCCAAGAATAACAGCTTTCAAAAGAAACCTATGTTTTCATAAAAGAGTTTATTCTAGTATTCTTCTATTCACCATAAATCCAGAGTTTGGAAAGGTTACTTCAAGACTGCTAGTCCAGGAGATCCCCTGCCAACATGGACAAAAAAAATTTTTTTTTTTCCAAACTCCAGAAACCTATTTTACTCAGTCAGGAGGCATAGCTATTTGGGATAATGGTTTTGTCCAAACACTGTTTCCTTTATGTCCATTTCCTCTGGATTATATGCCAGTCATTTTTTCCTTCAGTCTCTCTAGTAATACTATTAGTATGTTGATATTGATTTGGCAACAATAAACAACAATAGTGAAATACTAGTTGACTATTCCTTATTCAGAATTCTGAAATTCAGAATACTCCAAAATCCAAAATCAACCCCATGGACAAGCCTTGATAGTGCCACATTTTCTTTCTGGTAGTTCTATGTACAAAAACTTTGTTTAATGCTAAAAAAAACCCCATTAAAATATTGTGCATAAAATATGTTCAGGCTGTGGGTATGACGTATATATGAAACATAAATGAATTTCATGTTTAGACTTGTTTCCCATGTCCAGGACATCTTATCATGTATATGAAAGGATTGTGAAATCCAAAGAAATCCAAAATATAGAATATTTCTGGACTCAAGCATTTTAGATATGGATGCTCAACCTGTATTTATGAACCAGCGTGGTGTAGTAATTTAGATATTGGACTACGGCCCCATTCTGACATGGAAATCAACTGGGGGCACTTCCAGACCGGCCCCAAAATGCGAGTACTGTTGGATTTTGACGCGAGGTGTCAGGTAAAAGCAAATTAATTTGAGACAAAGCAGAAAAAACCTGTTTTGTTCTGAATTAATTTGATACCCCATTAGACCAGGGTGTTCCTGAAAAGCCTAGGTTTAACTGAGTTTTGGTCCTGTGGGGTCCCCACAGCACTCTCGGTTTAAAGGACATCCACTCACTCCCCCAACTCCCACCCCAAACCAGCCTTAAAATTAAAGAAAATTTACCAGGCTACCATTAGGCTGCTTTAGTAATCTTGCTGGCACATAGAAATGGCACACCAAGAAGTGTGTGTGTGTGGGGGGGGGGGGGGGAATCACTCATCCCATCTCCTGGCACATCATTTATATGCATCAGTGTAATGGTGGCCCAGTAAGTTTTTACAACTTTTTAGGGCTGTTTTGCAGTTTTTTGGGGTGGCCCCATGCCGGGATGGCATGGAGACACCCCACCAGGAAAGCCCAGTTTTTTTGGACAGGCGTCGAGACTTAAACCCATGCTGAAGCGGGTTTCTTAAACCTGCTTCATCATGGGTTTAAGCCCTGTCTGGAAGTGCCCTGGGTGATCTTGGGCAAGTCACACTCTCTCTGCACCAAAAGAAGACAAGGACAAACTTCCTCTGAATGAATCTTGCCAAGAAAACTTGATGATAAAGTCATCTTAGGGTTGCCATAAATTGGAAATTACTCAAAAGCACAAAAGAACAATAATAAAATATTTGTTATTCATTTGAATTTATGAGTTTATAAACAGATTAGAAGCATATAGTAAAATAATGTTTACTTTATGTGCGTTACCTAGCACCGGATTTCCATATACCCTGCTTATTAAAATTCACAAAATAGAACAAAACACAAACCCTGCACTGTTTCATCCTGAATAGGAATATAAACTTAATTTTCCTAATTCTTACTGTATCTGTAAGTACATATAAAGATAGTTTTTTAACAATCAATTTTATGCCTCATACCCTCTGTAGGTGTCACTGTGCACTAAGAGAAATTGTGGCAAAATATGCAATTCCATTTAGGCAAACATTAAAAATTATACTGTCCTCTGGAGAACAGATTAAATGTAATTTATCTAATCCAATCGGGAAATGCTGGTTATGTGCTGTACATTATTTAGTAACACTGGCTACAGAGCAGTTACAATGTACAGGATTCAAAACCAGCAGTAACAATTCTGGGGGTTTTCCGTAGCAAAAATCAGAAACATAGTTCTAATAAGAATCTGCAATAATGGTTAGTGTTTAGGATTCTTACTGCTCAGTTATCCCATCCTGTCATAGACAAGTCTGCATCCTATGCCCACTGAGCATTATTATTATTATTATAACTTTATTTGTACCCCGCTAGCATCTCCCGAAGGACTCGATGCGGCTTACATAGACATTTTCATTGTTTGCAGGGAGGAGATAGACAGGAGATATTTTTCTTGATTTTTTAATACTTCTATGCAAACCTCAGGGCCCTCCAGTTAGTCGACCACTTTCTTCTTGTGGAGGCATCTTGACTAGAAAAACAACAACTTTCATAATATGGCTTTCATAAAAAGTGGGGATGATTCTCATGTGATCGATTCCATAGCACATCATACATGGCATAATGCTTTAAGTGATGGACTCTTTGAGGGACCATGGTTCAGATCCACACTGAACTGCAGAAATTCACCGAATGACCTTGAGTAAGTAATACTTTCTTAGCCTAAGAGGAAGACAATGGCAAATTTTACCAAGATAGGATTGCCAGGAGTCAGTCTCAACATGAAAGTTCAACATATCATTGTTGCTGTGCACTTTCAAGTCATTTCTGACTTAAAGTGAGCCCAAGGGAAACCAATCATGGGTTTTGAGCAAGGTTGGTTTAAAGGAAGTTTACCATTGCCTTTCTCTGGCACTGGGTGACTTGTCCACGTTAACCTGATCAGAGTGGGGATTTTAATCCTGCTCTCCCAGACCCCTTCTACACTGCCATATAAAATCCAGATTATTTGCTTTGAACTGGATTATATGACAGTGTAGACTCATACAATCCAGTTCAAAGCAAAGAAAACAGATTATCTGATTTGATAATCTGGATTATATGGCAGTGTAGAAGGGGCTCCAGAGTCCTACCCCATGCAGACTCCACATATTATATGGCACATTTAAATTATAGCCTAAGCTTTTGGCCATTTCATCAAATTACTCTACAGATAATAAAATTTTAATTATATATTAGACACCTTATCATCATTTGATTTTTTTACATGGCAAAAACAGATGATTTTAGAAATGTGCATTATTTTATTACCAATAACTATTTCTGATACAGTCTCTTTTAGTGAACATCAAACACCTGTGGTCTCCAATTTGGATCTGAACTCGCTTCTGAAAAGAACACTTCAACACCTACCATGGGCTAGTCTGGCTTCATCATGCATGTGTGTGTATTTATAAAACAGACTCTGACTCAAACAGAAATCACCTTAAGTCAAACATTCTATTATTAGTGGGTTGTTGTAAAAAAAATTTCAACCATTCAACCATTGTCTGAATGGGTTGTTGTACGTTTTTCGGGCTGTATGGCCATGTTCTAGAAGCATTCTCTCCTGATGTTTCACCTGTATCTATGGCAGACATCCTCAGAGGTTATGAGGTCTATTATTAAATATTCTATTGTTAAATATATTCTAGGGCCTATCTATCACTGGGAGTCACTCTAGACCAGGGGTCCTCAAACTATGGCCCGGAGGCCGGATACGGCCCTCCAAGGTCATTTACCCGGCCCTTGCTCAGGGTCAACCTAAGTCTGAAATGACTTGAAGGCACACAACAACAACAACAACAACAACAACAATCCTATCTCATCAGCCAAAAGCAGCCCCACACTTCCCACTGATATACTAATAAGTTTATATTTGTTAAACGTGTTCTTCATTTTAATTATTGTATTGTTTTAAGTGTTTTTTGCACTACAAATAAGATATGTGCAGTGTACATAGGAATTCATTCATTTTTTTTTCCAAATTATAATCCAGTCCTCCAACAGTTTGAGGGACTGTGACCTGGCTCTCTGTTTAAAAAGTTTGAGGACCCCTGCTCTAGACCATGCTCTGACTGACAAGAAGCACTGCTTGAATATCAAGCAAAAAGCTAGAAATAATATCATACGAAAGCTGACTGGCACAAGCTGGGGATAATAACCAGACACAGTGAAGACATCTTCCCTTACACTTTGCTACTCTGTTACTGAGTACAAATGCCCAGTGTGGAATATATCTCACCAAGTTAAAACAGTCGATGTGTCTCTTAATGAGACATGCCGCATTATCACAGGATGTCTACGCCCCACACAACTGATGAAATTAAACTGTATAGTGGTTATTGCACCACCTGACAACCATTGGAAAGCAGCCTGTAATGAAAGGACCAAGGCAGTGACATCTCTGGCCCATCCTCTGTTCGGATATCAACCAGCATACCAATGCCTTAAATTAAGAAATAGCTTTCTAAGATCTACAGAGATACTCACAGGAACATCTCAGCAAGTGAGAGTCCAAAAGTGGCAGGTTAAAACCTGGAACTTCAATCAGCGGCTGACAGCTGATGAGAAACTTCCCCCCTGGGCACAAGAAAGACTGGGTAACTTGGAATGCACTGAACAAACTGCGCTCTGGCACCACAAGATGCAGAGCCAACCTTAAGAAATGGGGCTACAAAGTGGAGTCCAGGACATGCAAGTGTGGAGAAGAACAAACCACAGACCACTTAATACAATGCAGTCTGAGCCTTGCCATATGCACAATGGAGGACAGTGACACCAGAGGCACTCCAAGTGGCCAGCTCCTGGTCAAAGTAAATGTAGTATAATACTTAGTTTTTAACTTTGTGGTTTTTCTATACATTATAACTATATTCTCAATTCGCTTCTGACGTGATAAATAAATAAATAAATAAATAAATCTGTCACTAGACTGAATCAATCATCTGCTTGAGACAGGTGATTTGGCGTATCATAAAGGGATAGTAAATCATTAAATATTATTGCATATTTACTATCAAGGAAGGAAAGAAGTGCCTATTAGATTTTCCATGAAGGGTGACAAAATAACATGACTAATCCTGGGTACGAGGAGACTGTTTTGATTTTGCAAGTGGACATCATTTATTGCTCTACCAGGGAAATGTCTTTATGCAATCCTGCTACAAACATTAAGACAAAGATTATCACTCTCTTTCGACAAACTATCTAATACTATTTTTTACTCATCTTTTTCTTGAGGTATGAGATACAAGCCTGGAAGGTCAACACATTCATAGATGCCAAAGGGTACAATGCCCACTGTCATACCATGAAATCAAAAGGGCAAAGAAAAAAATTATGTTAAAGGCATAGAACGAAGCCAAGGAATCCTAGACAACTTTGGTAAAGAATGAAGCTAAAGGTTTACAAGCACATTCCATTGTCAGCAACAGCATTTTAAATGCTATTATCATGTCCATAAATCAATGGTAGAATAGTGAAGAAACTGGATTACAGCCTTTAAATGTATCCTGACTATCTAACATCTTCAGAAGTGACTTAGCTATATTATTTTACATAAGTAACTCTTTTTGAAAATAAAACCTCTGCAACCTTAAAAACTTTGGAAATTCTTGGAAATGGGCCAGGATAATAGGCTGAACTTTCAGCTGCATTATTTTCCCATCTCAACACAGGTATGGGCAAACTCAGGCTTAGGGGCCCCTTAGGCCCTTTTCTGAGGCCCCCCTCTCTTTCACCATTCTATCCCTCCTTCTCTCTTTCCTTCCTCCTTACTTCCCTCTTTCTCTCTCCCTCCCTTCCTCCTTCCACCCTTTCATCCTTCCTTACTTCCCTCTTTACTTCTTCCCTCCTTCCCTCTTTCCTTCCTCCTTCCTCTGTCTTCTCCTTCCTTCCTTCCTTCCTTCCTTCCTTCCTTCCTTCCTTCCTTCCTTCCTTCCTTCCTTCCCTTTCCCATCCCCTTCATTCCTTCCTTTTTGTCTTCCCTCCCTCCCTTTCTTTCTCCCTTCTCTTTTTTTCTTTCTCCTTTCCTCCTGGGGGATGTTTAGCTGGGGAAAGAGAAGGTAGAGAGGGAACATGAGGACCATGTTCCAAGATTCCAAAGGGTTACCCACTGAGGAGGAGGGAGGCGGAAACTGACTTTCTGCTGCTCTGGAGAACAGGGCACATGGGAGCAATGGTTTCAAATGGCAGGGAAAGAGATTTGACTGAAAAGATTAGGAAGAACTTCCTGGAGAGTGGCCTAGACTGCCTGGGAGTATGGTGGAGTCTCCCTCTCTGGAGGCTTTTCTGCAGAGGCTGTCTATCGGGAATGCTTTGATTGTGCCTTCATGCATGGCAGGGGTTTGTTCACAACCAGAGAAACTGTGACCTCTACAAATGATGGACCTGAACCAAACTTGGCACACAGAACCCACATGACTAACTCAACCTACTGGAGGGATTTGAGGGGACTGACTCACCATAGTGGGAGTTGTAGTTTATCCAGAGAGCACACTGAACCCCACTGATGATGCATCTATAGCAAGCTTGCCCAACATAACAAACTTTAAGTACTGATGGAGTTTTTTGGGGTTATCCTGGCATGATGTCACTTGTAGTTAATCCACAACCTTAAGCATTTTTTACAATTAAAAAACTGATTTTTTCCAATAACCCGGGCAACACCAAGTACCCAAGCTAGTAGATAACATGTGCATCCTATCCTCAAAAGAACAATTTCTAGATTGGTAATTCAGTTGTGTGATGTAGATAAATTTTCTCACACCACCATCTGTACAGTAAGACTGCTTGGTCACTGGCAGCCTACGTAGAATAGTGCATTTTAATGACTATGGGGCAAGCTGGGGGTGTATCAAGTATCAGGACAAAGGACATCCAGCTTCTATTCAGCTCTGAAGTGCTGATTGTTATTTGGATCTTGAGGTGTGCTGTTTATCAAGGAAAGGTCAATGATCAGGATAGAAACATGGACATGAAATTGGAATGCAAGATGATAATCAAGAAACTCTGTAAGACAACAGGTCTTCAAAATGTCACTAAGCAGGAGCAGTCATTGAGTAGGAATGCAAAAGAGAGGGATTTAACAAGCTTGCATGCAGAACTGATGGGTAAATTGCTGTTACCAGAAGGTCAAGAAAATAATTTATGACAGTGGTTCCCTCTTTCCTACTATGCCTTTGCCTTTGCCTTTAATTCAAGGTTGAAGTGACATCTGCACTGCTGACATTTAGTAGAGTGCATATAGACCCAACACCTAATCTCTATTTGTGATTTTGTACAAACCTTTACAAAGGGGGCCCATAACCATTTACAAAGAAGCCTTTTTTTCTTTTCTATCGCATGAAGCATCACTGTTTGCCTTAGACTCACAAAAAATACTGATGAAATAGATCTTGTTAAACAAAAAACAAATTCTGTATCCTTGATCAGAGGCATCCACTAAAGCCTGGCAAGTAAGATTTGTATGCTTGGGTGCTTCCTATCAACCCTGAAAAGAAAACGTGTGTCTTGCGGGAAGGCTAGTAATATCTTTAAAACAGAAGGGAGTACTTTTTCAGAAGTTGGTCATATCTCACTTCAGGGCGAAAATACCTTTAAAGTCACAAAACACTGTCTGATCTAGGAAACTAAAGACCCTTCCAGACAGGCCCTATATCCCAGGATCTAATCCCAGGTATTCTGTTTGTTCCAGATTATCTGGCAGTGTAGATTCATATAATCCAGTTTAAAGCAGAAAATCTGGGATCACATCCTGGGAGATAGGGTCTGTCTGGAAGGGCCCTAAGGCTGGATCTACACTACCATATATACCAGGATCTGATCCCAGATTATCTGATTTGGATTCTATGAGTCTACACTGCCAGATAATCTGGGATCAGATCCTGGGATATAGATGAGTGTAAATCCAGCCTAGGCAAAAAACAAACAAACAAAAAACAAAACAAAAACCCAAAGTCCTAGGTTGGATCTAGGTAAAGGTGTTTCTTGTCACCTCTAGTAGAGTAAAGATAAAGCTTTTCCCTGACATTAAGTCCAGTCGTGTCCAACTCTAGAGGCTGGCGCTCATCTCCATTTCTAAGCCGAAGAGCCGGTTTTGTCAGTAGATATCTCCAAGGTCCTGTGGCCGGCATGACTACATGGAGTGCTGTTACCCTCCCGCCAGAGCGAAACCTATTCATCTACTCATATTTGCGTGTTTTCAAGCTGCCAGGTTGACAGAAGCTGGGGCTGACAGCGGAAGCTCATGCCACTCCCCGGATTTGAACCCGCAACTTTTCGGTCAACAAGCTGAGCAGCTCAGCAGTTTAACCCACTGCGCCACCAGGGGATCTACACTGCCCTATATTGCAGGATCTGATCCCAGATTATCTGATTTCAACTGGATTATATGAGTCTAAATTGCCAGATAATCTGCAATAAATTGACAATCTAGGATCAGATCCTGGTATTTAGGGCAGTATAGATCCAGCCCTAGTTAGCACTTGGATGGGAGATATATCTCTGAGTATTCCTTACTTAAGAAAACCCTTTGAAAACCATGGGCTTACCATAAACTAACATATTATATTGATGACGTTTACTAAATTGAAAAGTTTATTGACTGCCATTTAACTAAAACTGTATACTGCATTAATAAAGCTGTTTTTATAATACAATAAAACTATGTTACATGAAGTTAGATTAGTCCTTGTTTTTATTTGCTTTTCCAGTGCGGTATAGTATTAGATATATTTGTAAAAGTAACTCTCAAATAACTGCCAACTACATTTATCCAGCATCAACCAATTTCCAGAGGTGCCAGTTAAATGAGAGTGTATTGTATTTAATCTACGCAGTGTGTGCAAGATTTTGGAAGAAACACATGTTTCTTCATTTCAGCCACCTTAATAACCATCCTTAATCTTCCAATAACCAGTACCAAAATACATTTTAAGAATTATAATATGAAAACAACATGTTTTAATTTGGTAGGGTACACTTCTTGACGTGGGCAAAATTCCCTTTAGACATTGCAGACACATACACATTCTTTAGAACTGCCCTAGGCTTTACAAATGGTAAAACATTACCTCTAGCCAAGATAATATTAGTAGCAAACAGTATTAAATGTTAAACAAAGATCATCTGGTTTATCTAAGCTTGGCAAATATTCATCCATCTCCAAAACCAACTTGCCGAGTGCCTGGCCTAGCATGATAGCTGTTAGCTTTTGTTTTTATAGTCTGTTGCTAAAGCAGTGGTCTGCTAAAAATAAATCCTGTCAAACAATGATCTCGTATTCTCCAAAAGACACACACAGCTCTCTGCAAAGAAGGATGAATACTCTCCATAGATCATCCCTATCACAGAAGGGAAAATGAAAAGCTATTGTGCAGTCAGAATAAGAACAAGGAGGGTTTCAGCATACATAAAAAGAGAGAAAGTTACAAATGGCAATCTTTCTATAAAGATTTTTTTAAAAAGTTAAAACTTCACATATACTTACACATCCAGCCTTTAATCCACAAGATGTTTACCATGATCGAGCACACCAGAATTAACTATATTGCTTATTATCATGAAATAACTCTTTGAATAGTGAATGACACTATGTAATGTCCAATGGTAACTCTCCTTTACAGTTCCATTATTTTTAAAAATATTTTATTTATATACATTAACAGCTTACAGTGTAAACAGAACATGAAACAACAAACATTTTACAAACACATACTCCCGCCACCAAAGCCTGAACAAGTATTCTTTCCTTTGCCATATATTTATGAGTCGACCATTAACCAAATGTCATATTCAAAATTCCTGAGCAACAAGATTGTACTCTTTTTCTTTTTCACGATCCGATACATATTTAATAACCCCACCCCCACCCCCCCACCCCAGAACACCCTTATTTCCATTGATAGTTTTCCTTCCCATACCTTTTCTAACAGCTTCAGCCCTATTTCCATTATAACATAAGGAGTGCACCTTCCCAAATTTCATAGATTGTTATTTATATTTATTTATTTATAAAATATATAATTACATATTTATTTATAGAAAAACCAAATCTAGTTACTCAAATAATACACAGATAATGTGAAATAAAACAATTCAATGAACTGTAGGTATGTGGACAAGAAGGCAGATTTCATAGATCTGTTCATATAACATTTTGATATATGCGGCCGCGACTAGCACAAAGGGCCCCAGCTAGCACAGCGGGTTAAACTGCCAGCTATAGAAGTTCTTGCTGACCAAAACGTTGGCTGTTCAAGCCACAGATTGGGGTAAGCTCCTGCCATCAGCCCTAGTTTCTGCTTACCTAGCAGTTTGAAAACAGCAATGCGAGTAGATAAATAGGTACCGCTTTGGTGGGGACGTAAAAGTGCCACTGAACACATGCCAGCAATTCGATCAGGAAGGCATCCATGGTCACAGGCTCCTCGGTGTGGAAGAATGAAACAACAGCACTTCCCCATGGCCAAGTCAAGCACAGCCTCCAGATGTCGGTGATGAAAAAAAGAGGGAAGACTTGCCTTTGTTTATGTATTGTCCCTCTTTGTTATAAATAGTATAATGACATTGAATGTTGGCCATATATGTACCCTGTAATCCACTCTGAGTCCTCTTGTGGAGATAGAGCATAAATAAAGTATACTATTATTATGTTTGCTCTGCAGTTACTTCCCAAATAACAGGCCAGTCAGGATAATAACAACTGAATTCCTAACACTAGAAGGCTTAACTTGAGAACAAGAATATTCCCTCTGAGACGATCCATTTGTCCCCCTTACCTCATTTGGAAGAACATTGGCAAAGGGCTTGATTATAGCAGCCAATGGAATCTGAGCCTGTTTTGCCAAGTCTGAAGATGAAGGAAAGCAATAGGTGGTACATCGAAGGTAACGAGGGCTGGCATTACCTATAAAATAAAAAATGGTGACAATATCAGAAGAAAAATAAGAAGAAGACTGTTTAATTGACAACCAGAGCTGTGACAAATGTTTTCATACATCTTTTTGCCCAAACAGTGGAGAGAGTTGGGTTGCTGTGAGTTTTCCAGGCTGCATGGCCATGTTACAGAAGCATTCTCTCCAGATGTTTCGCCCACATCTATGGCAGGCATCCTCAGAGGTCGTGAAGAGGTGGGGTGGGGAATTCCTGGGAACATTTCCCAAATCAACTGTCCCCAGCACACATTTTTCACTACCATGATTTGTAGCACTCTGTGCTGCTCAGCTTTTGGCAGGACACTTAAACACCAAATTCCACACAGACACATCTCCACATTGAGAGTAGGAAATACTACCCTCACTTTGAATTGGCTTCCTAGTGAAGCCAAGCAATCAGTTGGCGTTGTCTTACAGCCTGCTCAGAGTCACAGCAATGATTCCTCCTCTACAATGAAGCGCAAATGTGCCTTCTTTTTAGTTCACCCCAAGGGGTTCAGATCCATGAGATTAATAGCCACAAAACCACCAGAATTTTCCCTCTTGTCTTTAGAAGAGGGCTCATTACTACCAATGGTATAGTTTTCCTTGAACTTCTATTTGTACCCTTTTTGCACAAGTCATTCAGACTTCAATTATGTTCTGTGCAAAAAAGGAGCTTAGTATTGCTTAAAATTAATTAATAATGAAAACAATATATCAATATACTAATAGAAATATAAGAATCCTGAATTATTTTAAAATACCAGCAATCCATACATAAAATACCACTAAAATTCAACCCAGAACAAAATAACCCCCATATCATTGTCAAAAGAAGCTAAAAAAGAATTTAGGATTTGTTACAATCACAAAAACATGAATGGAGAAAGTGTTACCCACAGGCCACATCTGGCCCTGAGCATCACCCCCAAAATGGTAGTTGTGGTGGTGGGAGACAGAAATGCTCCCAGTTCTCCTAGTGAGCATGGGAAAAAATTGCTACTATCCTCAGTTATTTTAAGAGAGTTCTTTTTCTAACAAAAAGGGACCTAGACATGATAATCCAATCATTTCCTTTTGAATAACAGGACTAATGGAGTCATCCAAATGTGATGAAATTGTCACCAAACTCCAAAGGTACATTGAGGGGTATTTTGATGATTTTTTTTTTACAAAAAGTAATTTGCCTTGTAAGGATAGCATTGTGGTGGAGGACACCAGTCCACCAGCCACCAGGATTGGCCCATCACTGCTTTAGGAGAGTCTTCACAGAGATTAAATTCCATAATCCACCAAGACCACATTTCTGTATATTGTCAGTTTGTCAAGCAGAGGAGGCTAGCCAAAAGATGTTCTAGGTCAATTTACACTGGTATATTTCAGTCAAGAAAGATTAGAAAATCAAAATCTGAGTGGGACGGGGGTAGGTGGGACTTCATTACCTTGATCCTGGATCACACAGTCTGTAGTAACCAGAGGAGGAACCTGCCCTCTGATGTTTGTGGCATAGATCTGACCTCCTCTGGAAGCTCTGTCATTTTCAATTACCTGAATCTTAAAGGTAAAATAAAATACAATTATAAATTGGAAGAGACTTCTTGGGCTATCCAGTCCAACCCCCTGACAAGAAGCAAGAAATCTGCTTTCAAATCATCCCTTACAGATGGCCATGCAGCCTTTGTGTCAAAGCCTCCAAAGACGGGGCCTCCACTACACTTAGGGGCAGAGAGTTCCACTGCTGAACAGCTCTCACAGTTAGGAAGTTCTTCCTAATGTTCAGGTGGAACAGTGCCAGTTCTTCTCCTATTGAAGAGCACTGGCAGTGCTGCATTTAAGAAGTGTACAGAGCATTGGGTACTTAAAGAAAGACTAAAATCTATGAAAAATATTACAAACTAAATTTTGTTAGAGATGATGACAGAATTAATTTCCATTACATCCCCTACTAGAGTTTGCAGTTCTGTATTTGCAGAACGGTTTCTTGTTTAAAACTTAAAGGAAGCAAATCTAGCTGGATTCTGGAAAAGGCATCTTTCAATGGAGAAACTACAAATATCTTAACAGAACTTTTCCCCCTATTTCCCCCATTTCTGGGTCTGGAGCTGGTTGTGGTTATTTTGAGAAACTGTAAAATATGTGAAATGATGACTTGTTCCCAGTTACACTTTTTCATAATTTCAACATAGCTGTCTCCACAATTTTGCAAAATTTAAAAAAGAGAGAGACCAAAGGCATCAGCCTGGTTTAGATTATAAACTATTTTGGTTAGGAATAAACATTTGAATCCTTTGTTACTAATATGATTAACTAGCATTCCAGTTAGCCAATAGAATCCCTAAATCTGATTTAGTTTTGGAAGAAGATGTGGCACGTCAACCTGCCATGACACATAAAGAATAAACATATCTTCTATGAAACAGCAAATGTGGTTTTATGAGGAGCAGCCATTCATAATGTTTTCTTTGTGAAGCAGTATAGAAAGAACCTATATTCACTGCTATATGCATTAGTAGCAGCAAAACTTAAATTAATATGCTCCTTCTTCCTCCTTACTACTACAGCACAACTGCAAGAAGACAGCAAGGTTTAATATGGTAAGAAATCTGGTTAAACTATCACCTATTGAACCAAGTCAAGATTTGGTTCAATTCTGGGTTGTTTCAACAAACCATTGTCTGCCTTAGTTCATATGTAATAAGGAAGCCTGGTTAGTTTAAAAGTTTTAGCAGACAGCTATCATCCTATATTTCAAGGTTAGATGAATTAAATAGTCATGATAACTATGACATCAGATTGCAATAGTGTTTAAACCTCTCTGGTTTTCATTTCATTGTATTAATTTATTGACATTCCCAAAACTGATTTCTTCATATGTCTTCATTTAAGCCCTTTTCAGCTTGGCCTATGGTCAGCCATAATAGTGACTGTGCAATTGTCCATTTTTTGCAGACTAAGCATTCTTGGAGTTGATTAATCATACATTACTCTGGTGCTCCCCTATGCATCACCAAAAATATGTTCTTTCTAAGCATTTCTAGCTCTTCCAGTGTGGTTCTATGGTCAATTTCTAGTGAAAGCAGACAATTATATTAGAGCAGTGATCCCAACCTTTTTTTGACCAAGGACCACTTGACCAGGGACCACTTTGACCAGGGTCCACTTTGACCAGGGACCACTTGACCAGGGACCATATTAACCAGGGACCACATTGACCAGGGACCACTTTGACCAGGGACCACTTGACCAGAAATCACCACTTTGTGCAGGTATTACTTGATCACAAACCCGTTGACCAGGGACCACTTTGACCAGGGACCACTTGACCAGGGACCATATTGACCAGGGACCACTTTGACCAGGGACCACTTTGATTAGGGACCACTCCCCAACATTAGTACCGAAAGGGTTACAAATCAGTTTTTGTCAACTTTAGATTTGGTTTACTTGTTTACCGTGCTGATTCAGAAAATTGTATTGGATAGACCACATCAGCTTTAGTTTCTGATACAGAACATATGCCATGGTCAATGACAGGGAAGGACTGGCAGGCAGTGTGAAAGGAACAGAAATAATTTTTTTAAAAGTAAGTAAAGATGAAGGAGGCTTGTGGATCGGATTTTCGTTCTTGCGCCCCACTGATGGTCCACGGCCTACAAGTTAAGGACCACTGTGCTAGAGGAACTGAAAATGCCCAGAGGGAGCACTTCTCTGGATATTTTTAGGTCCTCCAGGATGGTCTTACCATCAACTTCTGGCCAAAGTTGACCAAGAATTGTAGTGGTGGGCATGGAAATGCCTAGAGAAGTGGTGTCTCCGGTGAAACAAAACGTTTGAGAATTTTATGTTTGCAGTTTTCCCACTTTCACAGGGACCTCCTGCCTCTAACCCCTGCAAATGTGGAGAGACCGCTATAGTTCAACGTACCTGGAGCAACCTTATTGTGGCCCTTATTCTAAGGAATACTTCTACTCACTGGGCTTGGAATGGAATCAGGATCCAGTTTCCTCTGCTGAGGTCCAGCCATTTGTGATGGGCCTGTGGGAAGGCCACCTGGATAAGACAGCTGTGCACCTGGCATTGGAGGGCCATAGTTTCCTACAAAAGTATAAAAATGAATGTAAATGTGAAAAGATACATTTTTTTAAAAAAATCCTTTGTTAGACACATTAACTTTTAATAATTGTAACTGATTCCTCTGGAAAGGATGTATTAGAAAACAAACCTAGATAACCTTTTCACTGAGGATGACAGTGCCACACCACATTTTAAACTGAGCACTCTCTCTCTCTCTAAAATAGTAGAGAAAACAGATTTTACTCTGGTTTACATTTAATTACTTACTACATTTTGAAATTGCATATTTCATCTGCCATGACTATAAATAAATTAACACTAGATGGAAAAATCTAGAAATGCAGAAGCAATTAATTTCTATGCTACAAGAAAATTCAAGAATTGAATCAACAGTAAAATTAAAGCCCAACAAAGTATCATATTGTATTGAAACCTAGAGAATAATAACAGTCTTTACAGTTAATCTATAGCAAAATAATGATTCAGTTTCGCACTTGGACTACTACTATCTAAATGTCCATTTCTCAAATATCCTCCAACCAAGTTTCTCTGAGCACATCTAATACATAATAGGAAGTGTAATAGTATGGCCAATCAAAGAATTTAATTTAAATGAAGAACTAATGTAAGCGAGGAATTTTTGGTTGCAGACTGACACTACCTCTGATATGTGATACTGTTTCTCATCACTAATGTATTTATTTGTTTATCTATTTGCAATTTGGCAACACAAAACTTCCAATTAACTGTATCACTGGCTTAATTTGGGATCTATTTGGTCCAATATGAAATTACAGCATATTTTTTCAAATAATTTCTGCTTTTCCAAAGAATTATATACTATGATAGAACATTCTCATGTCAGCAATGAATTCATATGGTATTTAAGATATTTCCTTCTCCAAGATTGCTGTGGTTACAGGTAGCATATGCTGCAAGAGACCTATCGGAAAAGAAAACAGATGCCTGCTATAAATAATAGTACGTTCACCTGGAAGAGTCAGAGTTTCCACTTGCCAACTCTTTGTAAAACATCCCCACTTACCATACTGGGGAGGAAACCCAGGACCCAAGGGTTCGCCTGGGAGTTGTTGTGGCAAGTTGGTGTTCATTGGGGTGGAGCCGGGCATCCCTTCTTGTCTGGCCATTGAAGGTGGAGAGGGATGACTGTTCAAGTTGTTTGCTGGTGGTGGAGAAATCTGAGGACCAGGTGGTAAGGCCATTTGTTGTGGTCGAGGAGGTGGAGGACCGTGCAAAGACTGTGGTGGTCCAGAAGGCACACAAGGAGGTGCACTGGGGGCACTATTAGAACCTGCATGAAACCATACATACATCAGGAAAAAAAAAAACATGAAAATAAGAAAATGAATTACAGGTGATCTCCAAGTTACAAACAAGATAGGTTCTGTAGGTTTGTTCTTAAGTTGAATTTGTATGTAAGTCAGAACAGGCACATGTACATTTACTTCTTAAGTACTTCTGTTTTAGAATTAACACTCATTTTTTTCAGACCCATTGAAATTAGTAGGACTACTGTGACTGATCTATCCCAGAAATTTCAATTGGTTTGCTCTAAGAATGACAAAAAATGGTTTCACTCATTAATGATACCATATAATATTAGTTATAACTAATGCTCAAAAAATATACTAATTTTATATAAATATTACATTTTATTTATTTATCTGCTATATTTTTATTTTGCCTTTCTCCTGAGTCTCAATTTATGTTGTAAAGGTGAGTCTCAATTTATGTTGTCCCAGTGTACAGTGCTCCATTTTACAACACTTCTCCACAAAGCAATCAATCAAAGAAAATTTCACCCACAATGAATAACTCTCTCACACACCTATATAACTGAGCAAAGTAAGAGAGCAAAAAGAGAAACATTGAGAGGTGAAAGAGTGAGTCTGATGTTTTGATGGTGCATCTTGAGAGGAAAGAAAAGATGATCAGGATGAGTTTCTTGTATTTTCGAATATAGTATAGAGGAGGATAAAGCAACCGCCATCTTAAAGGAAAGGATTTCCTCTGTCAACTTACAATAGTGCTTGAAAAGAAGGAAGACATAAATCTTGGAATTTAGATTTTGCTGGAAATATTTTATTCTGCTTGCTTAGTTAATGGCAATCAACTGGCACCTGCTTTCTTCATCTAGTACAATGGTTCCCAACCTGTGGGCTGCACGGGTGGGTCACAAGACCTAAAATAGGGTCCGCAGCTCTAGATTATTAAATATGGTTTTCTGTGGGTGAACAGATGGCGACTACTGAATGGCATATGTTCCATATCAGCAGCTAGGCTGATGTGGTCTATCCAATGCAATTTTCTGAATCAGCACCCCAAATAACCAAACCGAATCTAAAATTGACCAAAAACTGGTTTGTAATCCTTTAGATCCTAATGTTGGAGAGTGATCCCTGGTCAAAAAAAGGTTGGGAACTACTGATCTAGTAAGAAGGCAAAGTGAGCAATACACTTCCCCTTTTATTGTACTCTTTGTACCTTCAACAGAAGATACAGCCAAAAGAGCATAATGCCTCTCTCCTGATGTGCTTTAGGAAAACCGTCTGGAGAAAACATATTGTTTTTTTGTTGATGTATTCCTCTGAAGAAATACAGTAATCTAATGATAAGCCAACTCTCTCTAGCCAAGTCCCCTTGGAGTCAGCAGTTGCTGCCTCTTCTGGTCCCTCTGGAGATTATCTGCACATTTCTCTAGCCTGGAATGAGTGAGCTTTGATGTTTTATGTTTCAAATATCTTTTAAATTGGTGATGAGTCAAATGAAATAGCTTATTTTATGATTATTTAAGCTCTATCCAAACACATCCCTCTGTCTCAAATGATTCCCTTCAGAAATTATTCCCACCATTTATATCAGTCTCAATTTACATCACAAGTCATAAAACACAATCCTAACCTTAATCTAGGCCTCTCTGTGCTTGAATATATTGTAGAAAAATAAGTCTTCATTCAAGTCCTGAACATCAGTACAATTATAGTTATTAAGAGTATACACATTTTAAAACACAAATGTTTAAAATAATACAAATCAAATGATATTTTTGACAGTTCATTAGGGAAAAAAAACAAGAAAAGTTTCCCAATTTTAACAAATAGTTCAGCAGTGGCTGATGTCTCCATTTTGTAGTGGGATGATGAACCTGATTCCATTTTGGTCTCATCTGAAAGGAAATATCCTAGGTCCTGATCCCTATCCCTAAACAAGATTCAGTGCTTTGGTTTTCTTCTTTAAAGTTCTGACCAAAATCCTTACACAAGTTATCATCTACTTCTAAGGAATGAGCTAAGACATCTATATAAAGGCAAGAAAAGGTTTCTCTTCCAACTGGAAGTCTCAGAAAGCTTTTGAAAGCTAACTCCTAGAAAACAGTTTAATATGTATACATTATTTCTAATGGATCTATAAAAATATTTATAAAATCCATGGAATTTTAAGTGCATTTGAAATGAAGAGGAATATACAGATTTACTGATATTTTGCTCTAGAAATCCTGTGCCAACTATTAAAACCAAAACTTAGGAGAAACCTTACAAGGCCACAATCTTTTAAAATAATATCTAGCAGAAGCATCACAGAAGAACATTGATTTGGAGCAATTCAGCAAAATCTGGAATCCAAATTATCCTACAAACTTTCTGAGGATTTGGGCCTAGCAAATTTGTCTTCTGAATAAATATATGCAGAGCCATAATGTGATAGCTCAACTCACTTCTCTGAAGAGTTCTCAAGACAAAGTAAGTTGCAAATCCATGGGAAAAAGACAACTCATTTTCCCATTATTATTTGCTGTGAATAATGTTTTTTTTTTTTTTAAAAAAAAACCAAACTTTCAGTGTTCAGTTATGTGTGTGTCATGCTGGTGTATCATGCATACATCAGGTATGATCAAGTCAACAGAGGTCAGCAATGATCTGTTATCTCTCACAGCTTCTTTCTAAAAGGACAATAGTCACTTTTTGCCAACTCCACAGTAACCTCATACAATAGTCCATGCCTTGCTGGAAGGCCTTCTAACCTTCAGGAGTTTACCCCAATGGGTTGAATCCACAATACTAGTGCAATCCTAATTTACCAAGACAGTTGATGGCCAGAACTACTGCCACTAGGGCAGCTGAGGCTGTGCTTCATCTAAACAAGGCATGGGCAAACTTCGGTCCTCCCGGTGTTTTGGACTTCAACTCCCACAATTTCTAACAGCTGATAAGCTGTTAGGAATTGTGGAGATTGAAGTCCAAAACACCTGGAGGGCTAAAGTTTGCTCATGCCTGATCTAAACCCTTTTCAGTGTGTCAGCAGTAGAAATTCTTCAGGACTGTCCTGATCTAACACTGTGCTGCACAGTAGCTCAGTCTTTGGATGATGAATTTTGGATTTGATGTTACTCAGCTCTTTATGTATTTTTCTTTTGTTTTGACTCTTCTGCCAGCAGAACAGTTGTGGAGCAAATGCCAACTGATTTCAGTGGTAACCAACAGAAGGAAATTATGTCAACAGAAGATCCGTTCAGTCATCACAAGACTTATTTGCCTACTCCTGCTCCTAGATTTGCTCATCAAAATAGTCATGTTGGACATGACTAATTTTTCACATTGAAATTGGTAAGAGATAAGGATAACTCATGTTATATTGGCAATGGATCAATTTGCTATTTTTGTTCTAAGCACATTATCTCTCAATAGTGTTCCTGGAGGATCATGCAATACTTACCATAATTATTTATTTGCATGTTGCCAAGCTGATTAGCTAGCTGTACTGAGGGTGAAGAGGGTGGGTTATTTGGATAGGACTGTGATGGATGGCAATACGAGGGGTGAGAACCTGGAAACCTGGTAAGACAAAATAACTTTACAGAATCCGGAAAACTATGATCCAATTTACCTTTATAAACATCTCTTAAATACAAAAGACTACAAAAGTCAAATCTAAAAGCCTTACAGAGAGGGAGAGGGGTAGTAAGTAAAGAAAGAGAAAGAGAGAGAAAGAGAGGGCGAAAGAAATAACTCGTTTATGAGACTCAACTTTAAATGGTTTTTCCTTATCAGTTAGTATATTTTATACATGAACAAGCTAAGAAACACATCATGACATTATATACATATTATGATATATACTCCAGGATATTAATAACCTGCCATGTCTATAAAATGCAGTATGATTAATTCCTGCCTAAACATTCAGAAAATAACATAGAAGCAACAAAGAGAAATGAAATAGGATTAAACTTCTACTCATGGATCTTCCACTTTGATCTTTTAAATCAAGCAAAGAGGTCAAAGGTTATTCTCTGCCAATAGAATATGCTCCATATTATGGCTGCAGTGCTCAAAACATATGGATCAAATTAGGCCTTGGACTCTAATCTTAATAATTGCTTGATCCAGGAATGAAAGAATTAGGCTTTTCCCCTTGATTAATCTGATTTATGCAGGCATTTCTTAATAGGTATTCCAGAACACAGCAGTAAAACTAGTGCTTTATTTCTCTGAAAGTAAATATTGAGCTCTAAACATATAATATGTTGTACATGAAAGCGTAGGAGGAAGCGAACTTTCAACTAAATCAAGATAGGATTTCACTGCTAAAATCTCAGAGTTAGCGAGAATTGGTAAGACCATTGTTAGATTCAGACAGAAGATTATGCTATGAGAACTTAGAAAATCAGCTGGGTGGGGAAACAAGGACGTGATTTATCAAGGCAGTAGTGATAATAAGGAAAGAATTTAATTCCTTCTCTTACATCATTTTCCCCAATCATAATTGTACTCCTCAAAGCTGCTGTTAAACCTAGTTGGGAAAAATTACTGATGATTGCATACTATTTTTTTCCCTACAGTATACAAAGTAGCAGCCTTAGGGGAAAAAATCAGAAATTCTCAGAGTTACAAAATTCTTATTCATATTGAGCATACATAGCTTTTTTGGGGGAAGTTAATTTAAGTAGTCATCTATTATAACAAAAGAAGATTGTGAGTGAATATCTATGTTCAAAACCTAGGGCCCGTTCACACGACACAATGATAGTACTACATTCCATGTAGAAATCCTGGGATCTTCAGTGGCCCATAAAGCATTTAGAATTCTCAGGTAGAGACTTCTACTGCCTCATCAAACTACAAATTCCTAAATCCACAAACTGCACTATGACAATTCAAGTGGAATAACACTACTATAATTATGTAGTGAATAGAGCATTTAAAACCTGAATACTTGAAAGATGGTGTGCATGCTAAGGAGACCACAGAGGTATTCATCAGATGGTAATTTTAAGTGTGTGTGTGTGTGTGTGTGTGTATATATATATGTGTGTGTGTGTGTGTGTGTGTGTGTGTGTGTGTTTGAAGCCTGCAGTACCAGTTTTGGTCACCTGGTGACAGGCTTCCATAATCAGTGCATAGATCTGAAGTACTGTATTTGATCGCATAATAGTCGCCATCCATAATAGTCACACCCCCCCTTTTTTTAGTGTCAAATTTGGTATTTTAGGATTCCTCACATAATAGTTGCACCCTTGGTTTAGACAGCATCCCCATTAACATTCCCTTCCACTGGTCTTGTTGTCCTGCCCAAAAGAACTTTATCTACTTGTCCTCCCCTTTCAGCAAGGGTACATAATCCACTCACTCGTTTGCCTATCTACCCATCCACCCACCCACCCCCTTTTTACCAAAAAAAGGAACAAAAAGTGTGACTATTATGCGATGAAATTTGGTAACTACAATCTGAAGTTGTTTGAAGTACTTCAAGATCTTTCTCCAACCATCTGCTTTAGAATGAAACACCCAAATAGTCTGTGACCATGCCTAGGGCTTGAAGTGACCTTGTATGGTTTGTATTATCACAAAAGCTCTTGATAGATTAAAAAACCAATTATGCATGACATTTTTTTTAAAAAAAATGATGATTTCAACCATATTTTTTAAATTAAAAATACCTGTGCAACTGTTGTGCTGTGCTGCTGGGACCATTTTGAAGATTCATCTGGTTAAACTGGTGAGTGCTTTGAGGAGGTGGTCCAATGGGAGCAGCAGACCCAAAAGGCACATTTGTTTTCAGCATAGCTAAATGACACATAGATAAGAGTAAAGTTAATAAGAACTGATTTCCATTCATTTGGTACACATGACCAAAGTCTAAAATAAAAAGGAAACATATTTTCCACCTAGTTCTTTTCCCTTATCCCTAGGTGCAAAGGAGGAACAATGATTCAGATACAATGTTAGTCCCCTCTAGAGCAGATTCATTCAAATGAATGAGATAGATGATTTCATCAGACAGGGCTTACTTCGGAAGCATATGCCAGTTCAGCCATGGTTCACCCACAGAGTCCACTGACTCCCATCCCATGATGCAGAGGAACTTCCAGCAGGGCTCTGTGGGTAAACTATAGTGAAAATGGCATATGCCAGTGCCATAGCAACACTGGAAATTCCTGAGTTGCACCAGAAGCAATGGGGGAAAGCTGCAAAATTGAAGCTTCCTCCCACCAAGAGTTGGCATGCTGATAAGCCGGACAATTCGGGGCATGGGGCAACTGGTTATCCATTCCCACTGACGGGCACCTCCAGATTCTCCATGATCCATGGCAATTCCAGCAGGCTTTATGACAAGGTCCTTATTCATTCCATTGATATCATAATCAAGATTAAGTGGGCTGAGCACAGGTTTTGTCCTAAAATAAGTAATTACATTATACTGTAGTCTTCCAAAGAGAAAAGATTCTGTAAGAACAAGAGTTTCTTCCAATCTCACAAGCACATAACCTCACAAGCACATAAGAACACAATCTTCCCCTTTTCCTTCCCAACTGTATAAACACATATACAATACAAATCTGCTCTGGAGTGTCTCCAACCCTTCAGGGTGGATTTGGGGTCACTTAGGTGGGTGTTAGAATAGAAATGCATTCACTTAAACAGGCTCAGTTCTGTAAGTTTTATACCAGCGATCCTCAAACTTTTAAAGATGAGAGCCGCTCTACTGTCCCTCACAATGTTGGGAGGGTGGAGGACTCTAGTTTGATAAAACAAACAAACATATAAACACATTCCTATACACACTACACACATCTTATTTGTAGTGCAAACAAACATGAAAGAACAATACAATATTTAAAATGAATATCAATTTTAACCAACATAAACTTAATAGAATTTCAATTGAAAGTGTGGGCCTGCTTCTGGCTGATGAGATAGTCAAGTTAATGAAAATAGTTGTTGTTGTGTGCCTTCAAGTTGTTTCCTTGTCTAATGTTTAGGGCAGGGGCCAGGTAAAGTACCTTGGAGGGCCTTAGTTTGCCCCTATGTTATACAAACAAGTTATATACAGTCTTTGCTATAATGCTAATCTACCTGATTGAGGTACAGATGACGATGGGTTTGATTCACCATAGTGTCCATATAGGGGAGAAGAAACAGGTTGACCAAATCCAGGTGAAAATCCTCCCATTCCTGGCTGGGATTGAGAATATGGAGGCATTGCAACATATCCTTGCTGATTCATTTCAGCAGTGTTGTATTTTTAAAGAAAATCCTGCCATTAAAAACAGGAAAAGAAAGTTATTTAACTGTAATTAATTAACTGATGTATAGCATAAGTAAGAAATAGGATGAGATTCATAACACAATAGCACCGTTCAAAGTCAGAAGGACAACATTCCATTCGTTAGTTCTTTGGTGTAATAGTGACCAGATTTTGATCTGGAGAAAGCACACTGATGTTTTCTTGTATCAAAATTGCTGACACAATCTCGTTTTTCCACTAAAAAAAAAAAAAAAAACCCGGAAAGCACAGGTAGATGATACTGATGAAATCACAGTTACTTTTAGCAAAAACAAAAAAAGTTTTGTTTCTAAAAGCTGGACATATTTCTTGATTTAGACAACTTTATAGGAAATAACAACAACAACAACAACAACAATAAAAACAATGTTATTCTTATATCCCGCAACTATCTCCCCAAAGGGATTTGGGCTTACATATGGGTCAAAATGCCCACAAAACATAAAAGCAAAACAATCCATTAAAACAAAAACACAAATAATATAAGAGCATAGTAAAATGTAACAATCCAGATAAAACAGAAATAAAACATAAGAATATAAAACAGCAATGTTAAAACTCAAAACAATGTTCAACAAAACCAATAACCAGTAATACAATGGACATGACCATACAATAAAAAGGGCACTATCATGGGACAGTGCAAACCAGCATACCATAGGGCCAGGGTATTGGACAATGTGCAGAGAACAAAATATTATCAGGTGAACTAGAGACCGGGCATTTAGAACTAGCTGTTCTCAAATGCTAGCTGAAACATCCAGGTTTTCAGGTACCTGCAAAAGGAGGACAGTGTGGGGACTTGCCTAATCTCCCTGGGGACGGAGTTCCAGAGCCAGGGAAGGGGTCAACATTGAGAAGCCCTCTCCCTTGTCCCAATCATGCTTGTGACAGTGGTTGGATCGAACGGCGGGACTCCCTGGCAGATTTTAGAGCCCATGCTGGTTCATAGGGGAAGGTGCGGTCACAAAGATAGGCAGGACCCAAACCATTTAGGGTTTGTAAGTCATAACTTGCACCTTGAATTGGGACCAAAAACCTATCGGCAACCAGTGGAGCTGCTTTAATAGGGGTGTCCTGCTCTCCCTATAATTATAATATGTCAATAATTCATAGTAGACAATGTTTCAGCAAACTTTCATCCAAAACTAACAATATGGACATGTGAAATGAAGCAACTTGATCAGATAACTATTTAGAAACCATTTAAAATATATTCCAAAATGCATCCAAGTATTTTTTTTTTTTTACCAACACTAACATTTAGTACAATCTTCACTCTTGGTTTCTGACATCTCTGCTCTGTTCACCAACTTTAGTTCAGCAATCTGTATTAAAATGTTTCACTTCTCATTGCTTTGACCAGATAATTCCCTGCCTTATGTCCCTACATCAGCCTTCTGTGCTCTCTTAGATCCGTTATAACCTTCCTGCCTTCCCTTCAGAACTTCTGTATTTACCTGCTTAGTTCTATGTGGTTCCACATACATAATTATCCAAAGGCCTCTGTGCCATGCCTCTTCTTTGAAGTCTAGTCCCTATATCTTATGTTACCCAAACCAAAAGTATATACATTGAAATAATTATTTATTTTTCCTCCTCTGCTTACCCATGCTTCCTTTCCCTCTTGTCTATTTCAGATAGGAAACTCTTTGGGTCAGGCACCTGACAAACCTCTTATTGTAAAGCACCATATATAAATAGCTCTGATATTAACCACTAAACCTCACAGCCATTTCATAAAGCTACAACATGCCTCAAGCATGGAGACTGGTCCAATTAAACACTTTGTGACAACCAATGGATATTTTTCAAGAGCCCTCAAAATGAGACATTAAGTCCTTAACTCTGTCAAAATGCAAATATGGCATTATTTAGGGGATTATCTGTTCAAGTTTGTAAGGGATAACTCAGCAGCATTTTTTTTCATGTGTGAAACCAAATGGAGTCTTTGGGAAGTGATGAACCTGTTTGCTGTCGAACTATCCAGTCTGAAAGACAGTTGCATCTATCAAGTAGGAAATTTAGGTACTGCTTTATGGCTAATTTAACTAATTTACAATGCCATAAAATCTTTCAGCAGTGCGTAGAAGAATGAGGAAGTACTCCATCAAAGAAAAAGCTGGAATGTTAAATGCCTCTGTGTCTGTCTATATATGTTGAATGTCTAAATGTCACTTAATGTTTGCCATGTATATATGCACTGTAATCTGCCCTGAGTTCCTGCGGGGTGAGAAAGGCGGAATATAAATACTCTATATAAATAAATAAATACCAAAGTATGAAGAAACAGCACATCACATGCCAAGACTATATAAAAAGGGAAAGGAACTCCATTCCAATGACTTTGTCCTGTTTCTTAAAAAGTAGATGAAATATGGATCATGTTGACTACCAGAAAATATCCAATTACAGAAAGTATAATATTCACAGATAGTTCCACATATACTGTAGACAGCTTACTGAATATTAAAACTGTAGGTAATGTTAATCAGCATTATTCTCGATCAGAAATGTGAATGTAAAAAGTTTGTCTGCATTACAAATTGCCTCACACTTTAGTCAGAATATTTGTTTTTGCTCTGAATCATTCATACACACACACACACACACACATTCACAGAGAGAGGGAGAGGGAGGGAGAGGGAGAACATTTTTGCAGAGAGAGAGAGAAAGAGTGGGAGAGAGAGGGAGAATATTTTTGCAAGTTGAACACTTTAGATGTTACTTTAAAGAGTTAAGATATTTCAGGTTCATGCAATTACAGGTGACAAGCTCTCTTTCTAGTGAGAAGGTGCCAATTAGTTGATCTCAGTATTGAGGTGTGGATCCCTCCTTCTTTCTAGGTAGAACTAAATGTGAGCTTCAGTTCTGATAATTTCAGTAACTTCACTTAATATTCACTATTGAAGCACCTGTACTGCTGGTTTACTGGCTACTACAAAGCATGATGTTTAAGGTGGTTGTAGGAGTTAACTCTCACCAAAGTCTTAGCAAAGCAAACTACTTCCTGAATAGTTCAGTGCCAGCAAAGAAAGTGTGCCACGTCAGACTTCCAATACAAATCGAAAGGACATGAAACCAAGAAACCTCAGACATGCAAACAAAACAATGCTGACTCAGTGACATGAATGTACTTTCTATTACATTTTAAGTACCTGAGATAATCTGTAGAATTAAACCCCCTCCCTCTTGTCTTCAATAAAAATTCTAGACAGATACAATTTCACAAGGCATACAACACACCAGTACAAATAATCAATCACCCACAATCAAACTAGAACTTGGAGAACACCTGGAATCTTTCACTGGAATGGCCAATGGTTTGGGGAATCTGGAAACTATGGTCCAAAATATCAGCAATTGACCATGCTTCCTGACTAATGTGACTTTCTTAAGATCTGAATTAGAAGAAACATAAAATAGCACTAAAACTTCTGCTTAAGTAGTTGGAAACTCTGGGCATATATAATATTATAATAACTTTATTTTTATACCCCACCTCCATCTCCCTGAAGGGACTCAAAGATAAACGCAGCATAAAATATAACACAACATCATAAAACAATCATTAGCCTGAACAGTAATAAATACTGAGCTCGGAGGGATAGGAGCTAGTGCAATAGTTTCAGGACAGGGCCTGGAAGAAAAGTGCAAGAGCTGATAATACCTTGGACTAGAAGAGTAATATCATTTGTCATTTGAACTTACTCTGCTGAAATGTGGGCATGTTTGTTTTGTTGGTGTGTCTTTCAAGTCATTTCTATCCTATCCTATGGTTTTCTTGACAATTTTATTCAGGGTGTGTTTGCCATTGACTTCTCTAAGGATTAGTGACTTTCCACGACCAAGCAGAGATTTGAATCCTAGCCCAAAACTCAAACCATTATACCACACTGGCTTTAATACATCCATGTAACCTCTGCAACTCTTTTTGATGTAGTGAATGTTCTGTACCTTTATAATTACTCCCTTGGGTTAAGAAGGAAATCCATCTATTACCATTTTCTAATGTATTCAGGCTATAAGTATAAGTATAAGTAGATACTTCCATGTAGAAACTGTTTGACCATCATGCCCAAGTCTTGCAGATTCTCTTTTTTTCTTTTTTGTCATTCATTGAAAGAATTATTTCTAAAATGAAAAGCAATTTATAGGTTTACAGGGTTTTTTTAAACATGTCAAGTGTAGCTGGTGAGACAAGTTTATTTGTTCTCAGCAAGAGATTCCATAGGCAGCTGCTGATTACTTTGCCTGTTGTAAGCAGGCTGTCACAACTATAGTAGGATCAGCTAGAAACTTGATCTTTCCCAGCACTACTTCTTGGAGATACACCACAATCCAACAATGAAAGTCTTGCGCTTCTCCACTTCTCTTTAACCATCCTCCCAAAACTGATTCTGCTTAAAAACCACATACACCCAGACCAGTGGATCCCCAGATGTTTTTGGCCTTCAGCTCTCAGAAATCCTAACAATTGGTAAACTGGCTGAGATTTCTGGGACTTGTAGGCCAAAACACCTGGGGACTCCCAGGTTGAGAACCGCTGACCTAGATAGATAACAAGAAAGAAAAGAAAGGACCTAGGCAAGTATGAAAAGAGTTACATTTTATGAAGAAAGGAGCTGGTGTTCTCAACAAAGCTGACAAAAGTCTGGTTTCTTTCTTTCTTCCTTTGTGGCAGCTTTTTCCTTCCCTTGCAAGCAATCCTTTTCCCATCTTCCTACTTGATGCCACATCCAAATCAATGGAATTATTATTACATACATACATACATACATACACTCACCCCATGCAGCAGTTTTTATAAATCCATGGTTTCCAATTCTAGTTTGCTGGCATACTATGATTTGCAGTGAACCATTTACTTGCATTAGACATCACAGCAAACCATAATTCTTGCAAACAAGGAAGTGAAAAATGGTGTTGGAGTCTGTGAGCCCAGCGAATAGTCCTGACATTGGCCATAATATGCAAGTCAGATCAAAACTTTGGGATTCTCACATAAAACTTTTCACAATGTGAATTTTCATTAGAATGTATTTATTTCTTGAATTGATGTAACTCCATTTTCTCCTTGGAGGCCCACATATCAATGCAACCAAAAAAAAAAAAAACCAACATGAAAAGTTTATAGATAGATAGATAAAATTTAGGAGCATCCATTAAAATTAAAGAGCAGACAGTTGACTATAAACTATCTCATGCAACTGAACAGTCTTTATTGGCTGCCTAAAGCAGAACAAAGAGGGAGCCAATCTGTCCAGCTACAGAAAGGGCACTGTCTCAGGTACCCACCAATTGAGATTCCCAACGTGATGTTTAACAGCACTTGCAATAATAATTTCAGTTTATAGGGAGGTAAATATGGAAGGAAGCACTCCATGAGATACTTGAAACAATTCAAATTTGAGTATCTCGGGGGCTGCTTCTTTCCATATTTGAAGGAAGTATTTTGAATTAGACCTAGTCCTAGACACATACTGGATGAGAGTGAAATTGTTGTACTGTTCTCACACAGTCTACAAAAGCAACAAATGTATATATAGCAAACAAATATTTAAAAGTCATGATACATTAAATAGTACACACACACACACACAAACAATGTAGCAACAAGGTATGACGTACCATTAGACATCAATCTTTAACTGTAGGAAGATTGATGACCATGGATCAAAAGAAGACTTAAATGAAGCAAGGATCAGATGTCTTGCAAGGAAACCTTACATAGAATATACCACAATGATCTATAACAGGCATGGGCAAACTTTGGCCTTCCAGTTGAAGTCCAAAACACCTGGAGGGATGAAGTTTGCCAATCCCTGATCTATAAGAAGAAGAATTAAAGAATGAATCCCTATGACCAGATCATTTCTCCCAAAATGTACAGTCAACACATGAAATCAAGCAAAGATATTACCAAACATCACTTCCACCTGACATTTCAGGAGAAGGACAAGATCCAAGAGAACTCCAAAGTGCATACTTATTTATTATTATTTATTTACAGTATTTACATAACGCTTTTCTCACCTCCTGGGGGGGGGATTCAATGTGGTTTACAAAAATAATGGCAAAATTCAATGCCTTGCATACATAAACCAAATCATAAATGAAACAACATATGACTAAGCATAAAATACAATAGGACAAATTATCCATGGGATAATAGAACATTTAAACAAGAAGAATAAAAATTGAAAACACTTAATAAAAACATTAAAATCACATGATACAAACACATAGATCAGGCCATTCCAGATTTCAATTACACATATTCCATATTTACTGCTTGTACTGCATTACTTTACTAGTCAAAAGCTTGATTCAATAACCATGTCTTTGTTCTCTTTCTAAAGTCCGGGGGGAGGGTTCCGATCTAATCTTACTGGAGAGAGAGTTCCAAAGTCAAGGAGCCACCAATGAGAAGGTCCTGTCTCTCGTCCTCACCAACCGCACTTGCGAAGCAGGTGAACCGAGAGCAGCCCCCCTCCCAATTGCATTCCAGGTCTCAGGTTAGAAAAGTTCTTAGGTCATGTGTTGTCTAGGCCAAAAAGCTGAGTTGTGTATTCCAAAAGGAAGAGGCAGATAATATCAACAAAGAAGATTCATTCACATCAAATCAATAAGAAATAAAAACACTACATTCGGTATCAAGGTAAACTTCAAACAATCACTGGAAAATCAGAAGATATGAAGTGGCAGTTCCAGAAGCAAAGACAATTTCCCATGTGGATGTGTGGACTGGCATGCATGGCACATAGTTGTATGCCCCCTTTTCCATGCTCCATGTAGCCCCGTTTGGCAGGACTTACCCAGGATGTACTTGTCCATCACAAAAATGACTTTTTTTTTAAAAAAAAAAGTTGGTGGTCATAAGGTGCAGGAGATGGTGTTCTTATGGCATATAAGCTAATTATGTAAATCAGATTTATATGTCAGGATGGCTCTACACTGCCATATTAAGCAGTTTAAATCTGCATTATATGGCTTGTGTATAATGCAGTTTAATTTTTTATTTATTTATTTATTAACCATATTTTACCCCAATCTTCTCACTCTGAAAGGGACTTTGAGTGGCTTCCAAGTTGGCAGTATTCAATGCCATACAAACAACAGATACAATATCTGAAGTCACAGTCCAGAAGTCATTCCAGTTGTATTACGCTTACTTCATTGCTGCCTATTGTACTGACTATTCTCCAAAGGCTTGGTGTCATAGCCAAGTTTTCAGTTTCTTTCTGATGGTCAGGAGGGAGGGAGTTGATCTAATATCATTGGGAAGGGACTTCCACAGCTGAGAGGCCACCACTGAGAAGGCCCCGTCTCTCATCCCCACTAGTCACACCTGCAAAGGAGGTGGGACCGAGAATAGGGCCTCCGCAGAAGATCTTAAGTTCTGAGGTGGTTCACTGAACTGTAGTATATAGGTCTATACCTGTGGTTCCCAACCGTTGGTCCTCCAGTTGTTTTGGACTTCAACATCCAGAAGACCCAGCCAGCTTGCCAGCTATCAGGAATTGTGGGAGCTGAAGGAGGACCAAAGGTTGGGAATCACTGGTCTATACTGACCGTATCATGCACATTTAAATTGGATTATATGGCAGTGTAGATCCAGCCCCAGATGCTTTATTCACAGTCTTATAACAATCTGAGTTTGAATGTTTTTGTAGTAAAGTCAGTTCCCTCATGTCCATTTATTTAGCATCAATGGATTCCACCATCCATGACCTGAAAATATCCTTCCCTCTCTAAAAAAAATCCCAAAAGCAAACCTTGATTTTGCCATTTTATATAAGGGACACCATTTTACTTCACCATTGTACATAATGGTACTAATGCATCCATAGATTTTGGGATTCATGGGGCACCTGGGAACAAAATCCCAGCCATTGCCAAGGGCTCATTGCACATTTAGCAGTCACAGTTCAATACAATCCTCAGTGTCTGGCTGACATCCTTCTGACAGTGTCCTATTTTACCAACATACCACTTTCCAACAAAGGAATGAGCACTCCGTACGTACCTAAATGACCTGTTTCATCTTGAATTCTCTATCTTGAATTGTTCCTTATCCCAAAAGAATTGTTCATATTGCTCATAAGGTAAAAGTTTCCCCTTGACATTAAGTCTAGTCATGTCCAACTCTGGGGGGGTGGGGGTGGGGGTGGGGTGATGCTCATCTCTGTTTCTAAGCCAAAGAGCCGGTGTTGTCCATAGACACCTCCAAGGTCATGTGGCCAGCATGACTGCATGGAGCGCCACTACCTTCCTGCCAGAGTGGTACTTATTGATCTACTCACATTTGCATGTTTTCGAACTGCTAAGTTGGCTGAAGCTGGGGCTAGCAGTGGGAGCTCACCTCCGCTTCCTGGATTCAAACTGCTGACCTGTCAGTCAGCAAGTTCAGCATCTCAGCAGTTTAACTTGCTGCACCACCAGGGGCTCCCATATTGCTCATAAGCTCCATATAAATGTGAATCTATTTTACCAAGTCTATTGACATTGAAAAGGTTTTCCAAGGGTCTTTAGCTATCATTCATGTAGATTTTGCTATACTTATGGGTAGGGACGTATTTCCAAAGCATAGATCAAACATTTGAAAAGAACTTGGACATCCTTAAGAGTGCATCTGTGCTGTAGATATAATGCACTTTGACACTACTTTAACTGTCATGGCTCAATGCTATGGAATTCTGGGATCTGTAGCTTAGTGAGGCAGCAGCACTCTTGGGTGGAGAAGGCCAAGGACTTTGTAAAACTGCAGCCACCATGAGTCCAAAGCAGGCATGGGCAAACTTTGACTCTCCAGGTGTTTTGGACTTTGACTCCCACAATTTATTTATTTATTTATTTATTTATTTATTTATTTATTTATTTAAAGGGGACTCAGGGTGGAGCACAACATATAAACAGCAAACATTCAATGCCGAAACATACAAAAGCATTAAAATCGCTTATCTTGATGTTAAAATCCTTTAGTTAGAACTGTCTCAACAACCACTACTGCAACGCTCTCTACATGGGGTTGCCTCTGAAGACTTCCCAGAAGCGGCAATTAGTCCAACGTTCAGCAGCCAGATTACTAACAGGAGCGGGGTACAGCTCCACTGGCTGCCAATTAGCTTCCAAGCACAAATCAAAGTGCTGGTTTTAACCTACAAAACCCTATACGGTTCCGGCCCAATTTACCTGTCCGAACGTATTCTCCTCTATGAACCATCAAGGCTATTACGCTCTTCTGGTAGGGCCCTGCTCTCAGTCCCGCCACTTTAGCAATCGCATCTGGCGGGAACAAGAGACAGGGCCTTTTCTGTTGTGGCCCCCCGGCTATGGAACTCTCCTGACTGATATCAGATCTGCCCCCCCCCCCCCGTTCTTCAGGAAGTCCTGGCTATGGAAGGAAGCATTTCCAGAATAATGGTTGAGACCGGCTACAGAACAAAGTTATCGACCACACATACGGATTGAGTTGGACATGATTTTATCTTGGCGATTTGGCTTATTTGTAATTTAATCTATATGTATTTTAACTTGTTGTTATTGTATGATGTTTTTAGACTGTATTACTAGCATTGAATCCTTGCTGTGAGCCGGTCTACAGAAGTAAAGAAGGTTGGGATATAAAAGTTTTAAATAAAAAATAAATCATATCGAATTTGGTTGGAATACTAAGAGTTCCTATTGCTGCTTCATTACACAGTCACAAAGGCTTGGTCCCACAGCCACGTTTTTATCATCCTTCTAAAGGACAAGAGGGAGGGGGCTGACCTGATCTCATTAGGAAGGGAGTTCCATAGCTGAGGGGCAATCATTGAGAAGGCCCTGTCTCTCGTCCTTGCCAAATGCACCTGTGATGGTGGCGGGACCAAGAGCAGGGCCTCTCCTGAAGATCTTAATCTCCATGGTGGTTCATAAGGGGAGATGCATTCGGACAGGTAAATTGGACCAGACCATTTAGGGCTTTATAGGCCAAAGCCAGCACTCTGAATTGTGCTCAGTAGCAAACTGGGAGCCAGTGGAGCTGGCGTAACATGGGAGTTGTGTGCTGTACAATTCCTAACAGCCTCAGGCCCTTTTCTTTTCCCCCTCAGCCACTTAAGCCTGAGGCTGTTAGGAATTATGGGAGTCAAAGTCCAAAACATCTGGAGGGCCCAAGTTTGCCCGTGCTTGCTTTAAAGCCATTACAGTTCAAATGGTGTCAAAGTGCATTAATTCTACATAGAGCTTATAATTTTGCACAACTACCTCAACACATCACAACCAAGATCACCAATGTGTGCAACAAGTGCATTAAGTCATATATTGAATTCTGGACTGGAATGCACCCAACTTGTTGCAGGAAACAGACCAACTCACCATTGTCACCTTCTGGATCGGCTATGAGCAGGTCTACACTGTGGAATCAGCACAGGTTTGACACCACTTGGCTCAGTGCTATGGGATCCTGGGCTTTGTAGTTTGGGGAGGTGCCAAAGAAAGCAGAGACTTTGGAAAATTGGCATCTCCTTGAGGCATGGCAGTGCAAAGTGGTGTCAAACTGCATTCATTCCTCAATGAAGATGCTAATCATGGGGTATCATGGAGGAGTTCCAATCCCTGGATGCTTTGATGCTATGGGATGTTCCCAAGATGATGCAAGCGCCTATCCCCAACCCTAGCACTTCATTTTGGTCCAGGTGGCATTCCCTTCGAGGCTGGATGCAAATCCCTTTCCCCTTCCCATCTGGATCTCTCTCTCTCTCTCTGTCTCTCCCTTTTGCAGGTCCCTCACCGAGTGCTCTTGTGCCTCTTCTTTCCTCCTCTCTGCGCTTCTCTCCGCGTCCCAAGCCCGCTGCTTGTTGCCAAAGAGCGAGAGGCAAACAGAGCCGGCTTCCTCGCTCAATCTCTCCGCCCGGGAACTGCTCAGTGAACTGCCACGTCTAACAGGGCGGTCGGGAGCGCGCGCCCAGGCTACAGCTGGACCGGGAAGCACAGAGGGAGGGAGCGAGGGAGGGAGCAAGGGGCGCGCGCCGCAGCCGCCACGATTCAGGGCTGGCGTCAGTCACCCTTCTGGGCATGCGCGTTGCCTCCTCTGAAGCCTCCTGCCGTTTCCTGCCTTGCCCACCCACTGCTAAGAAGACCTTGCATTGGGAAGAGGTTAACACGGCCGAGAGGAGAGCAATGGTGGAGGAAAGGGAAAAAATGCAGTTTGTTGTTGTTTATTCCTGCAGTCGCTTCCGACTCCTCGTGACTTCATGGACCAGCCCACGCCAGAGCTCTCTGCCGGCCGTCACCACCCCCAGCTCCTTCAAGGTCAATCCAGTCACTTCAAGGATGTATTGTTTTAACTGTGATTTATGTTTAATTGTGGTTTTACTATTTATTTATTCACGACTTTATATGCCGCCCTTCTCACCCCAAAGGGGACTCAGAGCGGCTTACAAGTAAAAAGTAAATACAATATATTCTATTATTACCATAGGTAAAGGTAAAGGTAGTCCCCTGACAATAAGTCCAGTCATGTCTGACTCTGAGGTGTGGTGCTCATCTGCATTTCTAAGCCGAAGAGCCAGCGTTGTCCGTAGACACCTCCAAGGTCATGTGGCCGGCATGACTGCATGGAGCGCCATTACCTTCCTGCCGGAGGGAAGGTTACCTATTGATCTACTCACATTTGCATGATTTCGAACTGCTAGGTTGGCAGAAGCTAGGGCTGACAGCGGAAGCTCACGCCACTCCCCAGAATCGAACCTGCGACCTTTCGATCAAAAAGCTCAGCAGCTCAGTGCTTTAACCAACTGCGCCACCGGGGGCTCCATTATTACCATAGCACAATATTAATATTTTATATTACAGTATAATATTTATATTACAGTATACAATATTACAGTATAATGTTATAGTACAATGTAATATAAAATATTATTATTACCATAGCACAATATTAATATTATATATTACATTGTACTATAACATTATACCGTAATATTATTAGTTATATTACATTTAATATAAAATATATAATTATAATATCATATTATTATTAGTTTGGTCATGTCAGGAGCGACTTGAGAAACTGCAAGTCGCTTCTGGTGTGAGAGAATTGGCTGTCTGGAAGGACATTGCCCAGAGGATGCCCGGATGTTGTGATGTTTTAACATCTTTGTGGGAGGCTTCTCTCATGTCCCTGTGGGAGGAGCTGGAGCTCATAGAGGGAGCTCATCCACACTCTCCTCGGATTTGAACCTGCGACCTGTCGGTCTTCAATCCTGCCGGCACAGGGATTTAACCCACTGCACCACTGGGGGCTCCATTATTATTATTATTATTATTATTATTATTATTGTATTACATTATAATATTATCAATATTATATGTATATACAATATATTATATTATATTATATTATATTATATTAAGCACAGTGCAGGAGACAAGATGGAACTGCCTTCCTGGCCCCTCTCTTCACACTGATCTCAGAGCAGCGGTTGGTGCTGGGGGGGGGGGGGGGGGCTCCCAACTAATGACACTGGAGACAAGATGGAACTGCCTTAATGGTCCCTCTCTTCATTCTGAACTCAGAGCAGCGGTTGGTGCTGGAGGGTTTTTTTTATTGTTTTACTGTTGTAATTGTTTGTATTGGCATTGTATCGGTGGCCAACGTAAAGTATCGAATGTTACCATTATTTATGTATAAACCACTTTCTCACCCAGGGGTGAGAAAGGCGGTATATAAATATTGTAAATATATAAATCCATCCATCTTGCCCTTGGTCGGCCCCTCTTCCTTTTTCCTTCAATTTTCGGAAGCATCATTGTCTTCTCTAAGCTTTCCTTTCTTCTCATGATGTGGCCAAAGTACTTCATCTTTGCCTCTACTATCCTTCTCTCCAATGAGCAGTCAAGCTATATTTCCTGAAGTATGGACTGGTTGGATCTTCTCGCAGTCCAAGGCACTCTCAGAACTTTCCTCCAGCACCACAGTTCAAAAGCATCTATCTTCCTTCGCTCAGCCTTCCCTAAAGTCCAGCTCTCACATCCATAGATGACTATGAGGAATACCATTGTTTAACTATGCAGATCTTTGTTGCCATTGTAATGTCTCTACTCTTCACTATTTGATCAAGATTGGTCATTGCTCTCCTCCCAAGAAGTAAATGCCTTCTGGAGGACCTCCAAATGCCTAAAGAAGTTTTCTGATTAAGAATCTCTAGGTTCTCCAGTGTAGCTCTATGGTAGAAGTTGTGTATAGTCAAATTGGAGGATCTAGAAGTTCCTTGAGAGAACATATTAATGAAATCCATGAATAATCAAATCCATAAAAGTGAAGCTCACAAATGTGGAGGGCTGATTGTATTCACATATATCAGTGGTTCCCAACCTGTGGTCCATGGACCACCAGTAGTCTGCTAGAACAAAAATATGGTCCGCAGCCTCACCATTACTACACCGTTGCAACAAGAGCGACTGGTCTCGCGAAACCCTTTTATAGTGCCGAGCTTATTAAATATGGTTTTCTGTGGGCGAGCAGATGGAAACTACTGAATGGCATATGTTCTGTATCAGAAACTGGACCTGATGTGGTCTATCCAACACGATTTTCTGAATCAGCACCCAAAATAACCAAAAAGTTGACCAAAAACTGATTTGTAACCCTTTTGGTACTAACGTTTTAAAGTGATCCCTGGTCTTGGTCCCTGGTCAAAAAAAGGTTGGGAACCACTGACATATATGATGAAAGTGAAATCTTTTCAGATATAAAATTATAACTATACTTATACTAAAATACTTTGGTGGTAGTATTAGGACAAAACTAGTTATACCGTATGAGAACCATGATTGGAAAAATGGCACTTTTTCGCTTGTGTTTTTCTTACTTTACTTTTCCTTGGCTTTGTAGATGTTTTCATACTGCAACTTTCATAATCTCCTTCAACTGATAGAAATAATTGGTCAAAAACATCTGAAAGGCTTCAACTGCTCACCTGAAATAAAACTCCCACAATCTGACATCTTCGTCATTGAAAACATGCAGCAGGGATAGGGAATATACAGCCCTCCAGATGTTGCTGGACCGCAGCTCTTATCATCTCTTTCCATTGACAAAGCTGGTTAAAGCTGGTGAGAGCTAAAGTTCAATGACATCTAGAGCATTGCATGTTTCTCTGGGGAGGATGACATATTTCCCATTTCTGATGTGCAGTTTTAGACTCTTGCCGTTTAAAATATCACATTTATATATACTTTTATTATTCACATCATTGCTATTTGTTGAATGTTCCATATTTTCATCTTTATGCCTTTTTCTTTTTTAAAAAAACTAAGAAAAATGACTAGTGTGTTGGTTTTATGGAGATATCATAGAAAATAACTCACAGTGGATAATACCACATCTGCTAAAATATTATCCCACAGTTATTCCCCAATGGCAATGCAGAACAGGAATGTAAACTATTTAAGCAATTGCCGTAAGGATTAAAGGTGTGTGTCACAGGTGTTCAGCATGTGGAGCTGAATTAATTTTGAGTTGCAGAAGAGGTTAGTGAGGAAAAGAAAGGATGTACACCATGTTTCAAAGGCCTTCCATTTGATATAACCAGTGTTTCAAAGGGCACTTATATTGTTGTGTTATACACTCTATAATATCTAGATAGTCCTGCAAAACAATCATGTGTAATTTAAAGTTTAGGAGTATATATGATTGCACTTCTCACTTAAACTATGCCTCTGAGTGGAATTTGAGAAAATCAACAATGTAAAATTCACATTTTCTATCCTTCACTATATGGATTTGGAATTTCTCTTTAAAAAAGAGACACATATTGTGTGTGTGTGTGTGTGACATGTTACCTGGTACTGTACAGCTACCGTTGTCATGTTGACATTTTCTTTTGGACTTCTTTTCAAGACTACACATAACCATATCAGAATCATGTCTTCAAACAGAAGGCTACACCAAACACTTACAAAATGAGAGAAATGATGTGGAACCAAGCGCTAAAAAAGGAAAGAGTGGGAGGCCCTTCATCCACCTGCAATTTCTCCCCTGACACCATTCTCTTGAGACACTTTCCTTCATGCTGGACTTGTTTTCAGTCCCAAAGTCTCAGAGAGAGAAAGCATGGGTTTTTTTTTACACGTTTTAATTTAATTTAAACATAAAATGCAAAAAATATATATACTTATACATATATTCATATACAAAAGCATACTTCAACATCAACTACATAACTAGAGTACAAAGTTTCTCCTACAAATATTTTTCTCTCTAATTGCATATATCTCTAAAATAGAAACATACATACATTAAAAGAGAATTTCTTGTTTCCCTTTTATCTGTTTCTCTATAATGTAATTTTTTCCTCCTTATATCCAGAAGCTGAGACTGGTTGCTCACTAACACTAAACATTAACAACAACACATTTTATTTAAAACATGCCTCTCCCCATGGTTCAATATTCTATATTACAATTCATAAGTGTTAGACAAGTAGAGTTGCCAAATAAAATAAGTAACAGGGTTCCTGTCAATTTAATAACAACAAAAGATTTCAGTAAGTGTTGCTTGTCATGTTTAACAACATCTGCTGAAATATACGCTTGTATAGTCACAGGCCTATGGATTATATGGGAGTGTAGATGCATTCTCTCTTGAAATTTCACCTGCATCTATGGCAGGCTTTCTCAGAGGTTGTGAGGACACAACCTCTGAGGATGCCTGTCATAGATGCAGGCTAAACATCAGAAGATAATGCTTCTAGAACATGGCCATATAGCCCAAAAAACCTACAACAACCCAGTGATTTCAGCCATGAAAGCCTTTGACAATAGAAAATCTACATTGATTTGGATTATATGGGAGTGTAGAGTTGTATATTATCTGTCTTGATATTTAGGGTTATATAGCTGTGTGGAAAGGCCCACATTGGCTATCACAGTTCTACAGCTTATAGCCTGTAACTCATCCGTTGCTGAACTTAGTTTCTACCCACTAAGTCAAAAGTGTGCAAGAAGTTTGAAGTAATGCAACTCCTTGGAAATGGAGTTGAATGGGACTGTTGCGGTGTTAAATGAGACTAGTTATAGAGATGATATAATTATCCTGCTCCATCAGCTCTACTAGCCCTGGCCTGTTTCTATGCACTGATTATACATATAAAGCGCTTTAGTCCTGCCCCTTGTGGGTCACTGGGACAATCCAGGGGAGCAGTAGTGCAATGGGGGGGGGGGGGAGGGCTTTGAATAAAAATAAAGAAAAGAATGTTTTGAAAAAAATGTTTTATCTGTTGTAAAACAGAGTTAAAGTCATAGAGATTAAACAGGTGACATGTATGAAATCTAAGGGCCCTTCTAGATATGGCTAAAACCCGTATCGAAACAGGTTAAAGTAATCCACTTTAGCACAGGTTCTAGTCCCCAACTCCCAACCAAAACTCCAGATTTTCCAGGGAGGTGGCTGCATGCCATCCAGAGACAAATCAGGATGACATGAAGCACCCATTTAGGCCCCTCTTCCTAAAGTCCTCCTGATGTGAGAAAATGACGTCTCTAGGGGGGATGGGGAAGGAAGAAAATCCCCACTACCACCTCTTTATGTGCCATTTCCTCTCACTGGGATGACTGTAGGGAGAGGCCTATGCTGCTGACAGGTCTCTTGTAAGTTTGGGAACCTAAATGGCAGGCTGAAGGGGAAGAGGTGGACTCCATCCTGCACCTTTGGGCTCCAGTCCTAGAGTCATAGAATTGGATGCCCCCTCCCTTTTCTTCTTCCAGGGAATTGTTTATGGTTGTGCTTTTAGCACTTCCATCTTCATATTGGTTAAGATCAAGTTCAGGATTACCAATCCCTTTGGTCCTTCTTCCACACTTTGAAAAAAGAAATTTTCTGTAACTCACATTAGGAATTTGTTGGAGAGCCAAGGTTTAGGGAAACTAGCTTCCCACCAGTATCGGGATCATTGAAGTCCCCCTTTACATCTAGTTCTTGCTTCTTGGAGATTTTTGAGATTTTTTTCTGAAAATTATCACCCACCACCTTGTGTTGGTTTGCTGGCCTATAATGTACTGCTGCCATGGTGCTAATTTTAGTTTTTCTCTCTCCATTTATCTTTACCCAAATGCTTCCTACTGGTCCAGTCTGATGGGTTGTGTGGATGTCCTACCACCTTCATAGGAAGGGAATGACAGAGAAATGGCACAGGGGCTTTCTTAGGCTGGATCTACACTGCCATACAATCCAGTTTCTGAGTCCAGATTATCTCCTTTGGATTAGATTATATGAAACTTCAAAACCATATAATCCAGATCAAAACAGATAATCTGGCAACTGGATTAAACAGCAGTGTAGATGGGTTCCCAGTGGCTGCCCCTCAAAAGGTAAGCTAGAATATTCCTCACTTTTTTGTCCTCGCATTAGCAGTGAATACCTTTTCATTCTCACAGACTTTTTGAACTGAAGATTTACAAGGAAAGTGCTTTTAAGATGGCACTATATTGTTTAAACTGCTTTTAATCCTTTCAATAGAATTTAGAAACATTTGAAAAATATTCTTTATATATTGTTAATTCTATTTAAATGTGATTTTTGTATGTTTTTGACGATACTATAATCACTTCAATTTCTCAACCCCCTTGAGTTTAGATTTTGGGGGGAAAATTCCTCTCACAGAAATTTAGCCAAAGCTTTTCAATCATCACGTAGAATTCTACCCTCAGCTTTTATTACTGATTTTTATAGCTGTAGAGTGCTTTTATTAGTTTCTTTGATTTTAAAAACTCTATTTTAATGTATTTACTTTTTATGGCTGTCTCCTTCTGCACAGATGGGAAGTATGCATTCCATGATACCGTTGTATCTTTCACCCAGATCCCAGTTTACTGTATCACTGCAAGCGATCTTTTTGAAGTGTTTGTGTCGACAAGTGTTGATTAGGCTTTTCATGAAGGATTCCAGCTGGCTAAATAAAACATGTTTGAAAAGGAGATTAAAAAGTGGTTGTATCAATAGAGGCTAAGGAAGAGTACTGGCGTCTATTGGATACAAAGTCTCAGAAATGCATCCTTTTGCATACTGATGCAGACTAATATGGCTATATCTTTGAATATTGCTAGCTCTGTTAGATTTCATGGTATCATTGCATCTGTTAAAAGCACAAATGCTTCAACAAGACAGTATGATAGCAGTTAGCAATATGTTGTGCCCATTGTTGTTCATTTGTTCAGTCGCTTCCAACTCTTCGTGACCTCATGGACCAGCCCACACCAGAGCTCCCTGTCAACCGTCACCACCCCCAGCTCCTTCAAGGTCAAGCCAGTCACTACCTATCTTAAGTACTTGGAAGATGAACTGTCTGTGCAGGGAACAGATTGGAGACTATATAGTTGAATCAAACAAGAGTTTATTAACTGACAAGAATTTTAGACTTTCTCTCCTGAGTCTCACTACAAAGTCTTAATAAGAATCATAGAATCATAGAATCATAGAATCAAAGAGTTGGAAGAGACCTCATGGGCCATCCAGTCCAACCCCCTGCCAAGAAGCAGGAATATTGCATTCAAATCACCCCTGACAAATGGCCATCCAGCCTCTGTTTAAAAGCTTCCAAAGAAGGAGCCTCCACCACACTCCGGGGCAGAGAGTTCCACTGCTGAACGGCTCTCACAGTCAGGAAGTTCTTCCTAATGTTCAGATGGAATCTCCTCTCTTGTAGTTTGAAGCCATTGTTCCGCGTCCTAGTCTCCAAGGAAGCAGAAAACAAGCTTGCTCCCTCCTCCCTGTGGCTTCCTCTCACATATTTATACAAGAAAATGTAAAGTCGTTGAGAGGTAGACACAGTTCTGGCCAAATAGGCTCTTGAATCTTTATTTCTTCTTATTATCTCTTTCTGGCATGGTGTTCAATTTTTATAAGATATTTAACCATGGACTTGAATACAGCTCCAACTGGACTTGAATACAGCTCCGACTGGACTTGAATACAGCTCCAACTGGACTTGAAGACAGCTCCGACTGGACTTGAATACAGCTCCAAATGGACTTGAATACAGCTGCGACTGGACTTGAACACAGCTCTGACTGGACTTGAACATAGCTCCAGCTGGACTTGAATACAGCTCTGACTGGACGTGCTATTTTATAGACCTTCTGGTCTATCTCTCTCTTCACCGTCCAGTCATGAAAAGGCTGACCCCTCCAAGAACCAGAAGTGCCGCACCCGAGGCTCTGCCCCTGAGGAGATTCCCAAAGGGGTGGGGCAACTGAGGTCCCAAATGCAAAGAGGCTGACCAGACTGACCCTTCAGAAACTGCACATAAAACATCAATCCCTCTAACCAAAAGGGGCTCAACCAGGGCTAAACAGTGAGGGTGTCCATGGCGCATGACATCATGAGTCTTTTCAATAGTTAGATGCCTTGAATCTGAATGAGATGAAAGATAGCCAATAAATTAATTTGATGATGATCAGGAGAAGGATAAAATTCAGAAAGATGTAGATAATTTTTTACAAGTGTGATTATTTCTTGTGGCTGTAATTTGATATGCCAGAGGTGTGGAAAATGACATACATGGCCTGCATGTAGTCACTCCAGAGTTGTCTTGAGAGGCCCAAGATACAAACCTAAAATAAATAAATAAGTAAATGCCCTCTAAATGTCCCTGTATGGCATGGGGACTATTTTGCTATAGTTTTGCCCATACCTGAGCTGTTTCAGGTTTAGACAAGGAGGGTTTTTCTTTTTGCAATAGGAAGTCATTTTACTATAAGAAGTGATCCAGAAGCAGATTTTCCTATTGAAAAAAGGCCTCCCCTGGTTCTAAATTGACCAAGAGAAGGCAAAAACCATGATGAAATAGCAACTCAAATCAATGAGAGGCAGTTGGGAGTGCAAAACAAAACAAAACCCAAGTTAGGATGAAGCTCTCTAAGGTCCCCTGGAAAGAGCCAGATTGACATCCCAAATACTTACTTGGAACGAGTCCCAATGAATGTAATAAGACTTACTTCAGGGTAGCTCCATAAGATATTATTAGTAGTAATATGTACCTTATAAGGTATATGGTTAGTATAGAGACTCACACAATGCAGATTGAACTGCATTGAACTGGAGTATATGAGTACACTGCCATATAATCCAATTCAATCTACATTGTAATAGCAGTGTAGATGGGGCCTGGGAGTAATGTGATGCATGCCATCAATTTACAAAAGAACGAAAACATTGTGGAAAAGAAATATTATTGTCCTGCTATTGTTCAGCAAGAATACAAAAGGAAAGAGCTCAGTATGTTGAAGTAATGACAGTTGCATTTGTTGTGTGACTAGAATAAAGAAAACAGTGTTTGACAATCATGTAAAATTGAATCCAATTGTTTGTCCCAACTAAAATAGAGTCATTGAACCATTTGCTAAATAGAAAGTCAACACTTAAGACAATGTCCTGGCTTTATTTCTTCTACTCTAACCGGAAAGAGTGTTATTATTATTATTATTATTATTATTATTATTAACTTTATTTGTACCCCGCTAGCATCTCCCGAAGGACTCGATGCGGCTTACAAAGGCCAAGGCCTCAATACACAACATAACAATACAAAACCTAAAGCAAATTAAAAACAATTAAAGCAATATTAAACAACAAGCAAAAAACATACACCAAGACACAATAAAATTGGGCCAGGCCAGAGTAATGGGTACAGAATTAAAAGTGCTGATGTGACAGGTGGTATATAAGGATTATAGGGTAAGTGCAGTGTGCAGTGTGCGGCAATCTTAGTTCTAATCAAGTGCTTCTGGGACTTGGTATTGGAGATTTCCTATTCTGGGAAGGCACATCGGAACAGCCAGGTCTTCAAGGACTTTCTAAAGACTGCCAATGTAGGGGCCTGAGTATTTTGATTAAATCCTTAGTATTTAAAATTATTTTGTATAGATATGAATGGTTAGACTGCCTAAATTGTCAGCACAGAAAAGAAGTCGCAGTAAAAATCACAATTATTTTTGTTGGATAATTGCAATGTAACTTTGGAGTACCTGCTAATTGGACATCTTCTGACAAAATAACAATAGTCAACCCTCCACATTCACTAAGGTACAGGCAAGGGACGTCTGCAAAAAAACAAAAAACGACAAATAAAAAACCCACCTTTTAACCTAAGAAAACACTTTTCTAGTAATATCTAATGCCCCTTCTACACTGACCCTATATCCCAGGATCTGATCCCAGATTATCTGCTTATCCCAGATTATCTGGCAGTGGAGACTCATATCATCCAGTTTAAAGCAGATTTGACCATAGCACATTGGAGGATCTAATAGAATCACAGACAGAACATTTTAATCAAATCCATAAATCATCTAATCTGCAAAACTCAAACTCACAAATGTGGTGAACTGGCTGCTTAGTCAATTTGAATGCATGGGCTCACTCCTTCTTAGTGTAGCCTGATCTCAGCACATCAAAGCCAGTTCTGTAGACCTGAGAATATTCCAGGTTTTCTGAATGCTTTGAAGACTGCCAAAGAGAAGGACAAGAAAGCTCTACCACTGCAGAGAGAGTGGCCCCACCTATAACAACAACAACAACAATAATGGTCTTTATTTGTATCCTGCTTTTCTCCCTAAACAGGACCAGAAGTGACTCACAACATTTAGAAACAACAGAAGTCAACCATACATACAATAATAACCTGTAAAACCAAATTTACAAAAAGGCATAAATAAACATTTTTAAAAACATTTAACAAATACAGTTGTCGGCAGGAAACTTGTCAATACAGATGGTAACTTCTACACTGCCATATAATGCAATTTCAAACTGTAGCATATGATCCCCAGTGTAGACTTATATAATGCAGTTTAACTGCACTGAACTGCATTATATGGGTCTACACTCATCAAATAATACAGTTTCAAATTGCATTATATGACAGTGTAGGTGAGGCCAGTGAAACATAACATTCAGGTCATTGAACGGCACAACACAGTGGGTCATCGTCCTATCAACTAATGTCCTTCATTTGCTGTTGTATATATTTCTGTGTTGATGGTTAGCTTTTACCCACTATAATTGCAACCAACACAAGAAAATACTATAATGGCAAAGGAAGCAGCTATTTTGGTTTCTCCAGAATTCAAAGAACAACTCAAATCAGGGTGTCTGTGGGTAAAAAAAACAAAAGGCTATTTTTTTTGCCTTTCAAAACAATTTAACCTCCAAATTGTAGCCAGAATGGTCAAATTTGGTGCCGGTTAAATTGGTTGATCAACTAATAGAGCCCTAGTTCTGCCACTGATAGAGCTGTTCTTCTTACTTGACATTTTCAAGACTAGTTTTATCATAGGAGGGTGGAATCTATCCACAAGACCCCAAAAGTCATGCACATCTTCTTTCCTTTGTCTAGTACATATGTCACTATGAATGGTGAGATGGTAACAAGAAACAAAATGTTGCCCCAGGAAATCTTGGACTTAGTCTTGATTTGTGACAAATTGGGACATTAATAAAGATCATTATGACTCAACTTTACTCCTTTGGTAATGTGCATTTATATGCAAACCTGATCTTTTTTAAAATAAGCTTTCACAAATAAGAGAGTGGCTGATGCCTGCAATGAAGCCTTTTGTGATACAGAAATCCTGAAAGATGCAAAGAATGTAAAAAGAGATAACTGTCATGCTTAAAACAAGATGTTGCAATTAAAAAAAATTAAGGAAGTTATATATCAGTGGTTCCCAACCTGTAGTCCGTGGACCACCAGTGAAATGAAATTTTCTTCCTGAGCTACTCATGAAAAACCCTACAGTTTGATGGAGAATATATAATCACAATGTTGTTGTTAAGTGGCTTCAAGTCATTTCTGACTTATTATGACCCTCTCCCAGGATTCTGTTGGCAAGACTTGTTCACAATTGGTTTGACTTTGCTTTGAAAGCGATTTTCCTGTTTCTTGGCAAAGGGTTGGACTGGATAGCCCACAAGGTCTCTTCCAATTCTATGATTCTATGATTCTCTTATTCCTCTGAGGCTGTGAGAGAGTGTCTTACCTATGGTCATCCAGTAAGTTTCCATGGATGGGACTGGATTCAAACCTTTATTTGCAGTTAAACCACAATACCACACTGGCTCCAGTCACCACAATTTACAGGGGCCCATTTCTAATATCTCAAATTTGCTTTTTCACAATATCTCCACTAGTCTGTAGAAGCACACATTTCTTATTAAGTGTGAAAGTTACTGAATGCGGTCACTGTTGCTCGTTCTTGGACAAAAATTATTTAACTGGTTTTATCAATTTTATACTTATTTATGCAATGCTTTTGACTCAAAATAAATAAAAAGTGTGGAAGTACCATTTTATGGAGCATTCAGACCTCATAACCTCTGAGGATGCCTGCCATAGATGCAGGCAAAACATCAGGAGATAATGCTTCTAGAACATGGCCATACAGCCCAAAAAACCTATAACCCATTAAGACAATGATTGAATCCTTTTCTTTAAAAAAAGCAGTGGAGGAGTAAAAAGTTTGCAGGCAAATAATCTGGGGTTTGTTTGCAGATCTGGGTTTTCTGGGACAACAGAAAAAGTTGTTTGAGTATCAAAATAAAAGGTATATCATTTGGATATTAAAATAAAAAAGCTACTGCTACAAATACCACAACCTCTGCCAACATTGCACCCATTTGGAGAAGTCCAAGATTAGTTCCAAACTGAAATAAACTAAACCAGTCATATCGAGTTTGGCACATATAATGAATCTCGTACGTAATCACACAATTCCTTCCTTTCTTTTCAAGTGAAATTATACTTTTCACAACAAAAAGGAAAATGTTAAAGTAATTAATATTTATTTCTTTTGATAGATAACTGGAATTGACAGAAGAGCAAGACAAGGAATGGCACTGTACCAGTAGTTCAGACTGTGCCAAATATGAAACAATAATAAGTTGCAAGTGGGGTCTACTGATTAAAATAGCTGGATATTTCTTGTGAAAAACTTTCTGATAAGTAAAAATTACCAAACTGCACAGGAAAACTGGGTTGTTGTGCGTTTTTTTGGGCTATATGGCCATGTTCTAGAGTCATGGCGATATAGCCCCAAAAAAACCTACAACAATCCAGTGATCCCGGCCATGAAAGCCTTCGACAATACATTGCACAGGAAAAAATTATAATACTACAGAAAGTTTTCTGTGGACCACTGTCATGACTCTTCTTTCAACTGTGTACAGAAAAGCCCACAACTGTACTATATTGCCCTATTGTACAAGGAACACTATTATGCAACTCATCCTCTGGAGCAATAAGAGGGTATTCATTCTTTCACATATATAGATATTGATGTACACACCTGACAAACCTCTTCCCCATGCTGAGCAACTAGCTTTGCCAAAAGGTTTACTTTGATTACCAGCCAAGACACAGCCGATGTCAGGCACCCAGCTGTTAAATCCCCTTGTTTCAAATGCCAATCCCCAGTACCACTGATTGATCCACTGAAATGGCCAATTTGGCTCGCCTCTTTATGAAATTCCTCAGACTTGAGTTATATCCACTTGCATAGAAATCTAGGTGTTTCTGCCTCATGTTTCCTGTCAAGTTGGGTGAACTAGAAATCATGTGTGTGAGATACTGTCACCCTGTGCCAGTTAGTCACTATGAGTGTTTTTTCATAATTTTCTATACTATTTATAGGGATATTTTTGGTCCCTTCTATCATAAATCCTTCAATCTGTGTTATTGACTCTTACTTCAAACTCTTTTAGGACCCTTCCACACTGCTCTTTTAATCAGATAATCTGGAATCAGATCCTGTGATAAACTAAAATATATGAGTTCCCACTGCCAGATAATTTGGAATAAACAGATAATCTGGGATTGAATCCTGGAATAAAAAGGTAGTGTGGAAGGACCTTACTTGATCCTGGCATAACCAATTGTCTCTGGGATCTTGCTTTCTGTATAATATGCTTCCCTGCCAATTGGTTTTAAAAGGTCTTTAGCCTTCTCGGCCATTGAATCATGGCTATTAAAGTGTTGTTAAACAGCATTAATGGTACAGTGTCAATGGACCCCCGGTTTCAAAGTTTCTTGAAGGATGACAAATTCCAGGGAGTTTTCTGAGGATGACCTTGGACAAGTCACACTATCTCAACCTCAGAGGAAGGCAATGGCAAGTCGTATCTAAACAAATATTGCCAAGAAAATCCTGTGACAAGTTCATCTTATGAGCATCAGAAAAAAATTCAAGATACACAATAACCATATGAATTTGCCTTTTCTGCTATCTTATCCAGTGACTATCTGTGCATGGCTTAGAGCAGTGGTTCCCAACCTTTTTTTGACCAGGCATCACTGTCCAAAATTAGTACCAAAAGGGTTATGAATCAGTTTTTGGCCAACTTTAGATTTGGTTTGCTTATTTGGGGTGCTGATTTACAAAATTGTGTTGGATAGACCACATCAGCTCTAGTTTCTGATACAGCACATATGCCATGCAGTAGTCACCATCTGCTTGCTCACAGAAAACTATATTTAATAAGCCTCTGCACTATAAGAGGGTTTTGCGAGACCAGTCGCTCTTGTTTCAATGGTGTAGTAACGGTGAGGTTATGGACCATATTTCAGTTTTTCCGGATCACTGGTGGTCCACGGACCACAGGTTGGGAACCACTGGCTTAGATACTAAAATACATTTTATAACCTTCACATCATCTATGACAGTGGTTCTCAACTTTCCTACTGTTGCAGTCCCTTAATACAGTTCCTCATGTTGTGGTGACCCCCAACCATAAAATGATTTTCATTGCTACTTCATATCTGTAATTTTGCTACTATTATGAATTGTAATGTAAATATCGATATGCAGGATGTATTTCATTCACTGGACCAAATTTGGCACAAATACCTGATACTACCAAACAGAACTTCCATGACCAACAGACAATACTGGAAGTGTTTGGTGGGCATTGATCTTGAGTTTTGGAGTTGTAGTTCACCTGCATCCAGAGAACATTGTGGACTCAAACAATGATAGATCCAGACCAAACTTGGCACAAATACTCAATATACCCAAATGTGAACACTGGTGGAGTTTGGGGAAAATAGACCTTGACATTTGGGAGTTGTAGTTGCTGGGATTTATAGATCATCTACAATCAAAATATTGTGTTTTCTGATGGTCTTTGGCAACCCCTCTGACACCTCCTTGCAACCCCCCTCCCCAAGGTCCTGACTTCCAGGTTGAGAAACTCTGATCTATGACAATCCTAGACGTTTCCTGCTTCCATGTCCTTGCAAAGTCTATAATGGAGAAAGTCAGGCATATGGGATAAAAAACTTCAAAGCGTCAGGCTGTCACTTGATAATTGCAACCACCCTACATGTGTGAATAGCACCGCTATTAATCCCTTCTGAGCAGGACACTTTCATACATTATCCTTTGGAAGGGGTGTGAAACCCACCCTCTTTTCCTCCGACACGTTGTTTGGATTATGAGAATACAAAACTGGTCTGCAATTAGAGCTTAGCAGCAAGTCTGGTCCCATTTACAAAAGTAAACTCTCTGTCTTCAATCACAGCTGGGAGATTTACAAGCCCTTTGCTGTGCTGTTTTGCTTTAGCTGTCTTGGGTTTAAACAGAGACTTTTTCCACCCAGTCCATTCCATTTGTGTTCCTTCGAGCTTATTTTGCTTTGCCATGAAGGTGGGCTGAGCAGAGCCACACTGACGAAAGAGTGGGCTGTTCCCCTGACCGAGAAGAGCTCTTTCCCTTCTCTGCTAATGCCTGAGTTGGAGAGAGCAGTGCACAGGCAGTGTCAGCCGCAACAGTTGAGCCTGCTATTCCTCACCATCAGGAGGCAAACTCAAGAGCTCAGCAAAATTCCCCATCTTTTAGGAGAGAGATACCTAAACAGAAAGTTTCTTTTGCCAATGAATACTGCTTGATTGCATCTGGATGAAAATGGGTACCGGGGATTATATCTGCATTACCATGACTGGAGGGGCCCCTTGGGGCTTTAGACTTCAAGGAGGAAAGGACGAAAAGCAGCCTTTACAGATTGCCAAGGTAGGACAATAATAGAATCATGCTGTCTTTATCAATGGTTGGAAAAGTTGTCTCAAGGATTTCTCTTCTCTTGTTACCCTTGGACAGGATAGTATGTTCAAGTGCAACATCTTGATGAAAGCTTTATTGCTTGTTTTGGTTTGGCAATGGTTCCTTTCAATTTCTTTCCTCTTTTCTAGCATGTGTAGAGTTTTATTTTAAGGTGACTAGCATAGCTTATGCTTTCTTACCTTGGTGACTTGGAAAGTACAAAAAGTAGATGCCCCCTCCCTGTACATAAACATGAATGTCCTCTGAGATGCTGATTATTTTAGCTCCTGTTGAACTTACTGAATGGTGTTGAAAGAACTGAGCAATGAGGACCGGTTCTTAAGCTAGCAAACTCTCCTTTGATGAGAGATTTGTGACATTTCCCTCTGTTCTTGGCCGAGGGAGAAATGTACAGCAGTGAGAGAATTGTACGCCTCCCATTTTGAGGAATCCTGGACAGCGCGATCATAAAGCTATTGCTTAACCTTCTTCAAAACCACAATCTTTAGGATTGTCTTTATAAGATGCTGCTTGTGAATGCTGATATTAATGTTTGTTTTATTGAACTGGATCTCTGTGATACACGTCAGGATATTTATGAGGATTTTGCTTTGAAATTTCCAAGGAAATTGTGTGATGATTCAGTGTGTTAAAAGTCTTAATGCAAAACAAATTTAATATTTCCAAAAATTAAAGCATTGTATTATCTCTACTTGGGAAGCAAATTGTGCCTATTGCTGAACACAATAGTCCTAGATTCATACTGCTTGAGAAAGTAGGAATAAGGATTATTTCATATCTTAGCTTTAGGTTTGCTTATAAGATGCATGCTAACTTGAAGCTAAAAAGCAAATAGCTCAGTCTTAAATGCATGTTTATTTTAACATGTGGATGTAAGTCTGTCCAAACTTTCTTGGGTGTGCAGCCTGAATTTGGTGGGTCTTATCCCAGAAGACTGCATGTATGGGATCACACTGTATGTGTATGCCATGTGCGCATGCACACACACACAAATCCTATTTTTTTTTTTAAAAAAAGTCATGTCAGGAGCAACTTGATAAACTGCAATTCACTTCTGGTGTGAGAGAATTGACCGTCTGCAAGGACGTTGCCCAGGGGATGCCCGAATGTTTTACCATCCTGTGGGAGGCTTCTCTCATGTCCCTGCATGAGAAGCTGGAGCTGACAGCTGGGAGCTTACCCTGCTCCCTGGATTCGAACCACTGACCTTTCAGTCAGCAGTCCTGCCATCACAAGACTTTAACCCATTGCACCACCTTTATTTAAAAGTGAAACATATACTTCTCAGTAAATATAAATATATCAGGATTTACTATTTAGCTTCCTTTTTATAAGAGAGAATTTCAGAAAATTTTACTTGTTTTAAAGTCCTGTGAAACATATTCGTTTTCAGAAACATGATATATTCCACCAGTTGGGGGAACAGCAAGTAAAACTTTATATTTTATCATAAGCTATTCGTTTGTTTCTAAACAGATCAAAAGTATATCTTGGGAGTATACATTTAAAACTAAACTAAAAAAGATTTACAAATCTTTCATTGTGTTAAAAAAAAACACTACACCAGATTTTTCTTAAAAAGTAGCTGATGAAGCCAATGCATTCTTAATAGATCAATGTATAAATGTCTTATTCTGAAACAATATCTATATCTATCCCTTTCTATGTTTCAAAATCAACCGTTGTTTTGTAAAGGATGCTGCCATCTAGTGAAATACTCCTGCCACCTGGTGAATTTTGTGGGTGAATATAAAATGAATTTATATACGTAGTTCATACAATTTTAAAACTAATTTTTTTAAATTTTGAGTGTGTGTGGAAAACTTTAAAAATGATAGAGTTGAAAGGCATGGTGACAACTGGTTCATATGTAAGAGAAGATATATGGATTGCTGTGAGCTTTCTGGTCTGTATGGCCATGTTCCAGAAGAATTGTCTCCCAATGTTTTGCCTGCATTTATGGCAGGCATTCCATATGGATGCCTGCCATAGATGCAGGTGAAACATCAGGAGAGAATGCTTCTGGAACATGGCCATACAACCTAGAAAGCTTACAAAACTCCAGTGATTCCAGCCGTTAAAGCCTTCAACAAAACATTAGAGATATGCATTTTTGGATAAAATCCCTTACAGGTATCATTAAGGATCAATCCATGCAGCTATAGTAGTAGTAGTAGTAGTAGTAGTAGTAGTAGTAGTAACAACAGCAACAACTTTATTTGTACCCTGCCACCATCTCCCCTAGTGACCTGGGTGGCTCACAAGCACTCAAGGTACAAACGTGCAAAATATAAAAAGTGGAAAGACAAACACAAAGTAATAATAACTAATATAAACATCATAAAAACTCCTGGTTAAAATCAATAAAATGCAACAATAGCACCAGAGACAAAAGAAACTGCAATAAATATCACTCTCATAAAGTGCATAGTGACATAATCTCAAGGTCCTCAAATTTTTAAACATGATCAAAGCCTTGTCTAAAAAGCCATGTCTTCAATTGTATACAGAAGGCTTGGAGAGTGGGGGCTAGCCTGATCTCCTTCAGCAAGGCATCCCAAAGCCAGGAAGGCCACCACCAAGAAGACTTGAGATGGAGGCGGGACTGAGAGGAGAGCCTCCCCGGTAGATCTTAGTACCTGTGCCAGTTCATAGAAGGAGATGCGGTCTCGAAGATAGGTTGGACCCAAAGCATGTAGGACTTTATAGGTAGTAACATGCACTTTGAATTGGGCCTGGAAACTCATCAGCAGCCGGTGGAACTGTTTTAATAAGGGCATGGTATGATCCCTATAAACAACTCCAGTTAGTAATCTGGCCGCCAACCTTTGCACTAACTGTAGTAAGACAGCTCTGGGTACAGATGTATATTCCCCAAATATTTCAGTAGTGATTCTTTGAAGATCCACATTGAAGCAGAAATGCACAAAACACAATTGAGAATAAATCCCAATTTGCTTCTGTGGTATTCCTACTTTTCAAACCACATTGAAATGAATAGAGGCGACTTGACTTTTTTCCCCATTGAAAACTGAGGAATACACTTTGGATAATGTGGCTGTAGCCCTTGAAAAGTTATGCCATAAAAATGTTTCAGCCTTTAAGATGTCTTAACTTTGTTGTTTATAAAGTTAAAAAAGTGGAGACACAGGGCGGAAAAGTTGAACAAGAAATATAAACCTTGTTTAAGAGATTATGTGCTTTTTTCTCAGTGTGTTGAATTGTTATTTCCTGCCCTTATGCACTAATGTATTCACGGTTGGGTGAAACAACCAGCTCTTATGCTAAAACCACTGATATGAAATGCTTTTAATTTTTAAATATAGAAAACCTAGGAAGTGGGTTCATTTGAAACAGCCCTTATCCAAAAAAGTCTTGGGAATCCATCTGGTTAGAATCTTTCCCAGCACACTGTTGGCCTATGATAGAGAGGGAAGCCTGCCAAACTTGGCTCCAGTATATTCCTGTGCTGAAATTTCCCAAGAGATCTAATGATTCAGCAGATCTTCAGTGCATACTGGCTTTCTGAGGATTTCTGGAGACTCTGGCATGTCTGGCATTGAAAGCATCAAGAAGTAGTTTAGTCTGCATTTCTTTCTAGTCTTTCATCCTAGGTGTAAGTGATAATTCTCCTTTTGTTCTGGAATAAGAACTCAAGAATTTGTCTTAGCATTTGATTACATAAGGGATGACCTGTAAGCTGAAAACGTATTTAGTATTCTGCCAAAGCTAGGGATATCACGACTCATTTCTTCAGCCCCTTTTCTATCATTTTCCAGCTGTGGAGGCAGAAAGATGTGGAGAAGAATCACAATCAAGCATTTCTCCCTATCCCCAACTTTAACATGTTGACTATTTGAGCAAAAGCCTTACACAGAGAGATTTCATATGGAAATATTTCCTTAGAATCGTGGAATCATAGAGTTGGAAGAGACCTCAAGGGCCATCCAGTCCAACCCCCTGCCAAGAAGCAGGAAAATTGCATTCAAAGCACCCCTGACAGATGGCCATCCAGCTTCTGTTTAAAAGCTTCCAAAGAAGGAGCCTCCACCATACTCTGGGGCAGAGAGTTCCACTGCTGAACAGCTCTCACAGTCAGAAAGTTCTTCCTAATGTTCAGATGGAATCTCCTTTCTTGTAGTTTGAAGCCATTGTTCTGCGTCCTAGACTCCAGAGCAGCAGAAAATAAGATTGCTCCCTCCTCCCTATGACTTCCTCTCGTGTATTTATACATGGCCATCCTGTCTCCTCTCAGCCTTCTCTTCTTCAGGCTAAACATGCCCAGCTCTTTAAGCTGCTCCTCAAAGGGCTTGTTCTCCAGAGCCTTGATCATTTTAGTCACCCTCTTCTGGACACATTCCAGCTTGTCAATATCTCTCTTCAATTGTGGTGTCCAGAATTGGACACAATATTCCAGGTGTGGTCTAACCAAGGCAGAATAGAGGGGTAACATGACTTCCCTGGATCTAGACACTATACTCCTATTGATGCATGTGATAAGACATCCACTATTGGTGACACCAAGCAACCTCTTTGGAAAAAATCATTCCATAATGGGAATGAGAGCTAAAAATACTGTTCTCCCTTGTAGATGTTCTTTATATTTCTAGTGGAAGAGGTACATGAAGAAGAACCTTGTCAGATATGGAGATAAACAGCTTAACAAGAACATAACTGAACTAATGAGATTCATACCCTCCAACATTTCAGAGATGAAAACCAGAACATGTGTGGCCAAGCAACATCAGAATGTTGTCAAGATAGCAAAACTTATAAATGAGGATACACACATATACTAGAAAAGGCTGTAACAGTTTGCTTCTGTTGGTGTCAACAGGGAGAAGCAATGCTCCATGTTCTCTTCTTTCTTTAACTATTTGTGTGGAAACTACTCTTGTACTTTGAACTCAGACATTATCCCATGGGTGGGAGGAAAGTGGGGGAAAATGCCTTCAAGAGTGGGGACCCTTCTTATCTCAGAAAGGTCCATCTTTGGGGATGCCCAGCCATCTCACAACATTTCACCATCTTTTTCCTGCTTTTCTCTACTTCCCAACACAAATAGTAGACAGGTGGGCGAAGTCACTGCAATTTTTCTGCTTTTCCATCACTTACAAGTCACTTTTCCTGGCAAGAAGGGTTGTTTTTGATTAGCTCTGGCTGCCATCCTGAGAATAAGCCAAGATAACACATGGCCTTATTTTTTTTTAGTAGACATGGATAATGCTATGCTGTAAATATATGCTATAAATAATTCACCCTGATGTTCAGTTAATTACAGGTGTAACTGACTGGGGTGAACAGAATTATCTTGCTTAGTCAATTTAATTCTGAATGCATATTAAACTGAATGAACTAATTTGTTTATTTTTGCCAAAGTATTCTATAGATACTAATTGAGAGTCAAGCACCAATTGTTCTTTCCAGAATTACAACTCTCTACTCTTCCCAATTTCTGTAATCTTATCCCAAATAATTTTTGTTCAGAATTCCCAGAATGATACAATTCAGAAGAATGAACCTTTCTTTAGAAACTGCTATGGTTGATTTCATGTTACCTTAGCTGTTATGGAAGTTTGAAGTCCAACTGTTTTAATGTGAGAAAATAAAGAGGGAGTATTACTCAAAGTGCACTGTGTTTTAGTTTAACACTTCCTGTGTATATAATTGTGCCAAGTATGTTCTCCCTGTCACTGTCTTCACATTTAGGCAACAAATATTATATGTTAGGAGAAAGGCAAGAGTGCCCTGAATGTATAGTATGAACTTCTGAACTTGTTGCTTTTCTAATAATGGCTTTTTCTAAAGGAATCTCAAAGGCACATTTAATATGAAAAGAAAACATGTGTTGGATTCAGCCCTAACATACTAAGAGCAAGCACACTGAAATTAATACACTTTCAATTAGTAATGATTAATTTGGACCTACTGAAATTAATATGTCTACGTTGGTGGGCTTCCCCACAAGCAACTCATGTGAACACAATGTTGGAATAAATAAAAGTTTGAGCCAAGCTAGCATGACTTTTCTTGTGTTTTTAAATATGACTAATGCCAGATCCAGTCCATTGCTGTCTTTCTCCCCCCGCCCCCCGTCTATTTATCTAGACACAATTGCCTGATGCACTGAGTACCTTCTGCTGTTAATCTTGGGGGGGGGGGGGCACAGTGTTTTGGATAACTCATTATTTCAGAATAATTGTCAAGACAGTTGACTTATCAGACGACGTTTATAATTTATGTAGGAATTTTAGTCTGCAGCTTGCTTTATTATTATTGTTATTATTATTAGTGATTCCTTTAGTCATGCTCTTTATAGCTTGCAAAGTGTAATCTGATCTGAAATAAAAAATATATTCTTTAGAGCCCAACTTAGGAAGAACTTTGATTTTGTCACATTTAGTGACAAAGTTTGTAAGCAATTCTACCTATGTTCCCTTGAATGCAAGTAAAACTTTCTGAAAGACTGGGCTCCTTATTAAAGTGGAGTTCCCAACTGCAAGGAGCATACTGTGCACAGTCAACTGAATGCAAGCAGAATAATGCTTCAGAACTTGTCAGTGAGGACCTCATCTTTAGGTCTTCTCTCTGTTTCTCTGCACTGCTGAAACTGAGTCCCATAGAGGCCATCACATGATGCAAGCCAACTTCTAGTGGAACTCCATGGAACTCTGTTTCCACAGCACAGAGAACACCCAATTCCAAAAAGAAAGACAGATAGGGAAAGGATGCAGGGTGACAGAAAACGGATCTCAACTGGAAGGAAAGGAGTAAAATGATCCCCTACTTTTCCCTTGCTTATGGGATGCATCTGATGAGGCCCTCAATGAAAAGTTTAAGGACTGAGAGGTTGAATGGAGTACACATAGAGATACAGGATACTAAGATAGTATTCATAGTACCTTAGAGAGTTCTAGAAGATACCAAAAATACCAAATAAAGCTGATTTCAAAAATTCTATCAGGTCATCACTCAAGGGGCACTTGGCTTCTATTCTTCAGCCTAACTAGTAGAAAAGGCACCATTGATCATTTCAGAGTAAAGACATGTTGGTATGAAAAGCAGTGAATCTTTAAGAACATATGTAAATAATCTGAACTATAACTTCTAAAGCTGTGGTCCCAAATATTTCTTCTCGTGTCCCAAGCTCATACTGAACCCCACAAAATGTCATTAATTGAGAACCACTCCCTTAGAAATACTACTTCCCTGATCCATAAAATAGCAATAACATTATAAATATCCCAGCCCTACCCATACTGGTCAATTGCAACATTCACATTTTCCTCGAGCAGATAAGAGTTCTTTCCCTCACCCTGGACATTCCACAGATATACTGTATAAACCCCACTTGCTTAGTTTCCAAAAGACCCCTCAAATTCAGAGGATGCCTGCTATAGATGTGGGTGAAATGTCAAGAGAGGATGCTTCTGGAACATGGCCATACAGGCTGGAAAACTCACAGCAACTCACAAACTTCTTGGGTGAATGTGTTGTCCAAAGCCATGCGCTACAGTCCCCAGTGGGGATGAAAATTGTCCCTGATCTTGTCACAGTCTTGCTCTTAAGATCCAAGAGAACATTTCAAATTAGTTTCAGAAAGACACTAGCAGTGGCAACCAGTACCTTGGAGCAGTATTGGCATCACATAAGTAGTCGTTTCCCACCATTATCCAGACAGCAATATTGTGTACCAAATGAAGTTTTTGAATCACCTTTAAAGGCAGTGTCCAACACAGCGCATTATAATAATCCAGCCTGGATGTCCTCAGAGAATGAGAAACCGTGGCAATATCAGCCCTTTCCCGATAAGGCCACTGCTGGCATTCTAGCTGAAGCTTGTAAAAAGGACTCTTGGCTGCTACTGTCACTTGAGCTTCCCCAGTCAGAACTAAGTCCAAGAACATCTACAAATTGTACATTTTTATTGCTCTGGGGGAACTGCAATCCCTTCTAAAATGAGATGTAATCCTATCCCTCCAAAGGTCAGTTTCTTTGTTCTCGTCTTTATGTCCCTTCAAGTCAACTCTCACTTTGAGTGACATTTTCATGGGGTTTCTATGGAAGATTTATACTAGCAAGTTCCAACCAATGTGCTGTGACACAATTGTGTACCATAAAAGGTGTGCCACATCAATCAGCCACAGGAAGTGCTGTACAGGTTGATTAAAAAAAACTTTTAAAATGTCCTGGCATTTTTCCAATTTGAATATGAGTAGTTTCTCCACCTTCACAGGGGTTAGGGGCACAAAATCACTGCAAAAGTGGAAAAACCATGAACAAAAATTGCTATTTTTTTCCTGAGAGAACACCTTTCTAGGAATGCTTGACTCCTCCAACATGACTCTAGAGTCACATTGAAGGACCTAGAGATTCCTGAAGAACAACTATTATTCAAATCCACTAATAATCAAATCCTCAAAAAATAGAAACAAAAAACCCACTCACAAACATGGAAGGTTGACTGTAACAAATAGAGGGATGAGAATGAGAGCAAGAAAAGAATGAAATGACTTGTTCTCCTTTTCCTGTCACTCCTGTGACCTCTCAGCTCCCCAACTGATGACAGGGAGAAGTGCGAGAGGAGCATGTTGGAGCCCAGCATTCATCAAACCTGAGGGAATGTCAGGGAAGTAGTGCATTTAGAAGGCAAGAGCCACCCATTCACCCACTCTAAGGTGACACTGGATGCTCTCCTTTTACCTTGGCCTCACCAATTTTCTGTGATGGAGGAACAGAGTGGGCATTGTGTCATGATGGATGGAGATGCTTTCTCTCTATGTGGGATACCTGGCAAGAATAAACTGATAAAGGGAGATGGGTGAGAAAGACAATCAGTGATGGGGTAAATCCAATGGTGTGAGAAGAGAAATATTATTTGTGGAAGACAAACTAGAGGAGAGATTGAGCAAAGGTGAAACATGTGGGAAGGAGGGAAGGTTGTCCTGCCGTTTACATTGGTTGCTAATTGGCCACTGACTCTTCCAGACCAATAACTACACACCCACACACCACTTTCCCTACATTTAATAAAACCTTAGAACATTTTAGCTAATTTAACATTGAAGTTCAATGTGACTACCAGTTTGCAACAATCTTCCCGGAAAAATGTCATTGTATTTTGCCCCCCCCCCCCCCACAACCAATCACTAATATATATTTTCTGTTCGTCGTGGGAGTTCTGTGTGCCATGTTTGGTTCAATTCCATCATTGGTGGAGTTCAGAATGCTCTTTGATTGTAGGTGAACTATAAATCCCAGTAACTACAACTCGCATATGTCAAGGTCTATTTTCCCCCAAGAGCGCCTCAAGATTGCCCCTGGGCAAAATCAACTATACTGCAAATGCTTACTTTGCGTAATGGGTTGAGCCACCCCTGAGGATAATTCATATATTTTGCCACAACAAGATTTCAATATATCACTTGGCAGATTGATACAGATACAGATCAATGAGTTTCCTGTGTATTTCTGAATAAGTTAATTTTGTATTTTGCTCCCTTCATTAAACCCACTAGATTTGGAGAATATGCTTAGATATCATCCATTGGTTCTAATCAATAATCTTATTAAAACATTGTGTTCCATGTACAGGATGATTCAAGATATACATATTTATTGTTTATTTTAAAATCAAAATCCTGAAGTCAACTAGAAAATACCTGTCTTTGGTATGATGTGCCCATCCATAGTGTGTTGTGCAGAGCAATTGGCTGACTGGATATGATAATGCATGGATTATGGATTATGTTTTGAACTGGCAAACTGCTTTTAATTGAATGATTGTTTTAACTGTGTTAATTGTAACTGTGTGTTTTAATGTATTGTTTTTGGCATCTAATGGCTGCCTGCTGTAAGCCATCCTGAGTCCCTCTTTAGAGGTGAGAAGGATGGGGTAGAAATGCCTGAAATAATATAAATAAATAAATAAATAAATAAATAAATAAATAAATAAATAAATGCATGTTAAATGGTGAAGAATAGCAAATCACATAGGAAGTAAATTGGCTTTTGGTATGCATAGATTTAGCAGCAGAGTTTATAGATACTCTCCAGTGTACTGAGATAACAAAAAAAAAATCATCACACTAGAGAAAATCTACTTTCTCAATCCTACAGAATTCTGGGGTTTGTAATTTAGGGAAGAGCCTTAAACTACAAACCTCACTATTAAGTGGATTTTTTCTCTGGTGTGATGAGGCGATATCCAGGGTAGCAGCAAAAACCCCACATTTATTTAGCCACTCAAAAGGTGCAAAACATATTACACAATCTTTCATAGCTCACAGTCATCATCATAAAGCATGGGTGACAACAGTCATTTTAGGGGAGGAAATTCAACTGCATCAGAAGAATCTGGAATTTGTGGAATAACATGGACTGGAGCTCAGTCTATGAGGTTTTCAGCACCAGCTGTCTTGAATCCCATATTGAGAAAAAGGCAGGATATACACTCAATAAACAAACAAACACAGGCAAAACAATTTGAAATTGGTTGTCCTTGGGACATTTTAGCTTTTACAGGACCTCCATTTGTCTCCAGCTGTCTCAGTACAGAGGCTTCTAAAGGAGCTCACTGAATTCTTCTTACAAAGTAAGTTATAATCTTGCGCAAGACAGATATGGGCTAGATCCCAAGAGAACCCCCTTTTGTCTCTCATAAGGGAGAAAAAAAGTTTACTCCCTTGCCTTGCTTTTGTGTTTCAAATGCCTCATGGCCAGCCAACAGTGTGACCTTTACCTATATCAAGCCCCCACTACCTCAAACTCATCTTTAGCATCTCAAGAAAGATGTGGCTCTATCATCACATTCCTACTCCTAAAATGACATTTAATATCCATGCCTGATGGCAAAGCCTGTAAGCTTCAAAAGTTTGTATAATATAGCTTGCACTAGTGTTGCATTCATAAAAGCATCATTATAATATGTTCTTTGGAGTCTGAAGAAGTTACTTGGTAAAGTACTGCTCTTTTTTTTTGTTCAACACTGTCCGGGCTCCAAGGGTTTAGGCCTTGGAGGTTTTCCCCTCTTCACTCTCTCTCTTCTCAGTCTTGAGAACAGGAAACTGTTGAGAATAGGAAACTGTTGCGAATAGAGGCTAAAGGAAGGGTGTAAAGTCAGCAATGCAGATGAGGATGGGAACTGAGTCAAGAAATTGGGCGATTTGTGCAGAAATTGGGCTATTCATGTTAGGAGGAGTGGGGAAGTTGCTTCAAGTAGCAGATGCTGGAAAGTGGGAAACAGCAGTGAGAAATTACAGAACAGAACACATCTCTCAGCTCAAATAGACCTGTTACCCACAGGAACGCTGCCCCATTGCCATGTTGCCCCATTGCCATATGATTCAATTATCTGTCGTTTGCTTCCATAAGTAAAAGGGAGTAGCAACATAGTTCTTCATTTCAGGCAGTAAAATATCTTCTTATATTCAAACCTTCAAGAAGGGCATTTTGGCAGAATCAAGTCAAAGCTCAATGTTAAAAGTCTTCAAACTGTACCTGATCTGAAGTGATGTCACTGAGTCATCAGAACAACTTGACCTTAAAAGCCAACACTGGCCTAAAGCCCACTGAAGTAAATATAATTTTGTGTGCCTTATCTGTGCTATTTCTAAATGGAGTACCCCATGAATGGATGCTGTTACCAAATCAGAATATCATAATTTGTCCCCTTCATTTGAAAGTTCAAGCAAAGGACAGCACTAATTAAAACAGCTTAGAAAGATCGTCTTCTTTTCTCTGCTAAGAATACAATTTAATCACCCTTGATTTTCAGAAATAAATTACATGTTGGGTTTAAGGGGTATTTGCACATCAGGTTTAACACATTGTTGAACAATGTAGCATGTAAGGAAAAGGAAGGTTTACTGCATGCTGCAAGCTGTGTCTCTTATGGGCACTTCCCTGGGTTGTTGAATTTGAGTAATATAGTAAAGGCAGTCCCCAGGTTACGAACAAGATAAGTCCTGTAGTTTTTTTTCTTAAGTTGAATTTGTATGTAAATTGGAACAGGTACATTTTTAAGTGTAATTCCACACACACACAAGCTTTGGATAGCACACACACACACACACACACACACAAGCTTTAAATAGCATAAGGGAGAGTTAAGACCACTGTGGTGTTTGTTTTGCTATCTTTGCCCCTGTTCAGAAGATTTCACCCCACTTTCTGTCCCTGTGAGAATTGGATTTTGACAAATTTGGCTTGATGTGGAAACAAGGATTGGTGATAAATAACTGGTGGAGACACCTTTTCCCCATGATAGCTCTTCCAGTTGTGAATTTCCCTTCCTGGGAGTAGATTTCTCTCAGTTCCTGTTTTCTCTCCCCCATTCCTAACTATGAGTCATAGTTAGAAATGGGGTCAGATGTTTGTAATTTGGAGATTACCTGTTTTGGAAAAAAAAAATCTTCAACCACTTTCTTTGCAACCTCAACACACTTTCTGGTTGATTTGCCCACCTGCTAAGGTACATGTGCTCATCCTACTGAACATTTGCCTAGGCTTTTTATTGTAAAAGAAATACAAAATTCATGAAACTATCGCTAGGCATTTAAGCTTCATATTTAAATGACCATATTGTAGGGAGTGCCTTGGTTTAGCATAGCTTATCATTTTACCTCAGAATTGCAAGGTGTCTTAACTTGAAAAGGATCTATATTGGTCTGCGTGTTTTTCTGACTATGAGTGACGTTTTATTTGTGCATCACTTGCTTAAAGATTATCTGCCAAGTTTAATTGGCCCAACTTTTAAAAGCAGATGGAAATCATCTGAAAATGCAAGAACAGTTTCACAACTAATGACAGAAAGGGAGGAATAAAGTCCCCATCAAGTAAGCAAAATCCCTCTGCAGTCACTTGTAAAAACTCAGAGACAGGCAGCTGTTAGTATTCCTTTCAGACAAGTTTTACATACAAATGGATGACCTGAACACTTTGTACTGTGAACCTGGTTTCCAATGTGTAAACGTGACCAAGCAGAATGAAATGTTGGATGAAATCCTATTGGTTAATCCCAACTAGAATAGACTCATTAAATCAAATTTTAAATGGTGAATTAACATGAAGATAAATAAACTTAATTAAGGTTCTATTGTAATCATGACTAGGAATAGGTTTCCTTTTACCAAAATTCCCCAACTATCATGCCTACTGCTGATGTTAGCAGGAAGAGTCTGATTGAAGTTGAGAAGGTACCATTGAGAGTACAGAGCTGGCAAAATGCCTAACTGTGTTTTGTTTTGTGTACCCTATGTCTACCCTTGTAGATAGCTAGTGTTAGTTTTATTGTGTCACGGTGTATTGTTTTTATTGTTTATTGCTATTGTTTTATTGTTTGATTTGCTTTAAGTTATGTGTTTTGTTATGCTGTTGTTTTATTGAGGCCTTGGCCTGTGTAAGCCGCATCGAGTCCTTCGGGAGATGCTAGCGGGGTACAAATAAAGTTTAATAATAATAATAATAATAATAATAATAATAATAATAATAACTGATTTCTCTGTTGGACCCATGCCTATACTGGTTAGGTCAGGAAGTCTCTGGTGTGCTGGCTTACAAGTTTGACTATTGAATTGGAAGTGAAGAAAGTCCTCCAATGTATGGCTAAAATACACCGACCCAACCTGTTGATAGCCAGTTGAGGAGTCACCAGACCATGTATGAGTTATCGCCTCTACTGAATGAGTGAAGCCCAGAGTACTTGTTTTTGGTCTTCTTTTTGACACTTAAGCATTTGACATAAATCAAGCAGGAAAGGACAAATTAATTGTTCAGAGAAACACAATGTATCAAATACTTCTACCACCCAAAGGTCTATGTAACAACATAGAAAATACTATTGTTTTGAAAAGTGACCAGTTGTCAGTGCAGTGGTCTCCTCCTTTAGCACTTCCCTTCCTCTCTCCCTGGACTCTGAATGATGGAGGGAAGGAGAGAGGGAGGGAAGTGCTGAAAGAGGAGGAGGCTACAGCAACTGCTGCTGGGGTGGCAAAAAGTCCAGCTAAGGAGAGCATGCTGGTTACACTCCTTCAACATTCACTTGCTGGGCTTTGGGTGAACTGGGAAGTATGCTTGTGCATGGATTCAGTTTGGTCAGTTCCTTTTGGCCAATCTGGCTTGTTTGGCTTGTTCAGTTGGTTCAGCTGGCCATGACGGTAAAGGCTCAGTCACCTTGTTTTTTTCGGCCAAAATGTCCCACGTGACTGCCAGGCATGACTTCTTCCATTCTATTCACGGCACTCTTGAATACTGTTTCTCAAACCCAGGTTCCCTTGAAGGGAAGAAAGGAAAGGGTCCCAGAAAGGGTGCTTCCTTAACCCCATTCTTCAAACCCAGACTCCCTTGAAAGGAAGAAAGGAAAGGATCCCAGGAATGGAAAGGGGAGCCTTGTAAGCTCTCAATTGCCGCCAATTGGCCAGATCTTCCCAGATCTTTCTGCTGTCAAGCCAAAACCAGATTTTTCTATTAGTCAATTTTCAGGAGGCTCCCGAAAGAGATCTGAGTACTCAACAACATTGGGATACCAAAAATGGATCACCCTCCAATCGAATTGCACAAGCCTACTAGGAAGCCAGAGAGGGAAGCACCAAAGGTAGAGGTGACTGCAGCTGATGCTGCTGGCAAGGAGCCTTATCTGAAGGGCAGTGTGCTGGCTCTGTCCTGCTTGGCTGGCATTGTCAAAGGCCTAGTGATGGGGTCTGCCTAGCCCATGTACCTCACCTCAGCCCATTCTCCACAGCCCCAGATCCCAGTGCAGAGTCCTTACATAGTTGGCTCTGCATTTGGTGTGCCTGCCTGCTTCCTGGAGGTGGGGGGAAGAGAAAATAAAAGTGGCTTAGTGGACTACCCAAAATCCATTGTGTGTCACATGTGGCCCACAAGCCATATGCTTTGCATTCTTGATTGAGGCAGATGTTGCAGGTGGAAGCTTCTAGCACAGAGGTTTCCAAAGATTTCATGCTAGTGGCACACTTTTTACACATGCATCATTTGCTAGTGATTCTGTTTTACTAACAAATGGAGATTAAACCAAACCCGAATACATACATAATTGTATGGAGACACAACATATTTCATGAAAACATAACATATTTCATTTATATATTTTAAAGACATGATTCATTATTTATTTAACATAGGCCCATGTTTTGCATGTTTAATGTAGACACAAGAAATTGCAGCCGACACATTAATGTGTTGCGACACTCTGCTCTGCTCACACAATCCCACCCGTGAAATGAAAACTGGAAGTAGGAGAGCCATCACTATTGGTTAAAACTTTTCCTTCCTGCTTTCCTTCTTCCCTTCCTTTGATAAGATGTAGTCCATAGTTGATGCTGGGGACCAAAGCATGCCATAAGCCATACGAAATAAGCCAAGGCCTTACCATACTGAAGTGTATGACAAACTCCTTTCTATATCTTTGTTACAATAATAAAAGTGTTACAGATAGCTAGGCCCTTTAGCAAGGAATAGTCAAATAGATCTACTGGCATTGGAGTAACCAGAACATTTCCCACTTGTAGGCTTTGGAACAGTTTTGGCCAAAAGACTAATATGAAATTCAGATATGCTCTATTGTAGATAAACATAGCAGCCTTTCCTCTATTGTAACTATTGTTAAAGCACATTATCTAATGTGAAGTGATGCAGTGAAATCTTTAGATTCTGGAATGGGACACACAGCATGATCATTAGTATGTCCCTTAATTTTAAAATGTCACATGAACAAATACATCATTGAAATAGTCACTGAGAACAAAGACATATTGCATGCATCCTTTGTTTGTCCCTCTCTTGCATTTTTCATCAGAAAGTGATTTGCATAACTGGCCTAGAAAAAGCACCATTGATAGCAATTAACAAAAACATTTAGTTAGTACTGTTGGGTGAAACTAAAACTAAAACACAAATGAATTGTTTAAAATATACCAAAACACTTATATTGGGGAATTGTTGCTTGGTCAAACTATATGAGAGAAAAAGGACTTTTCAGTGCAATTAAAATTGTGGAAGAGTTTGACTAATTAAATTTGGCAGTTGGGATAAAGTTTTGTTGCAAAGAATTTAAATACAATTATCATATCACATTCCTACGTATATCAATTTTGTAGAACCAATGGTCATGATTTGCCCTCTATATTCCCTTTTCCCAATCAAGTTTCCATCAAATATTTCGCATTATTTCTCTTAACATATCTAGCCAGAATAGTCAATGAACAAATTAGGTGTGGTAAACGTATCTGGATCTCGCAGATGACCTCATCACATGGGGCTAAAATCTGCAGCATATGCTGATCTAGCCCCAGTTACCCATGGAGCTGGCCAGCTCTCATCAGATGACATTGTGCCACTTCCATGGGTGAAGGAGGGTGGAACTGGTGTGCAGCCCCTGCTGTGGTAACATGGGAGGCTTCCCGTGTTGCCATTGACTTTAATGAGGGAAGCTGCACACTCCACACATGCACCATGCTTCCTCCCATATGATCATATGCTGGAGGAGCCTGGCAATGTTGGACATGAGGCAGCAGGTTCTCCACATCCTGTGATGAAGTGGAGAGATGTGAGACATTTTTGGTGGCCGTGTGACATTTAGGGCTTTCATACTGAAAGCCCTAAATGATTCACCTAGCCACTGATATGGAAACAAACACCACTGTCTGCCATTTTTGTTTTTATTTCCTTCCACACCAAATAGGTGTGGAAGGGGATAAAAACCTAGCTCTTCAGAGAAAAGCAAACAGGATGAACTAGTTGATTTAGGAGAAATTAAAATACAAAACAGTTAAACCCTGCATTTCTGGCATTGTGCAAACATGTTGCATTTTCTGGCTTCAGTCTTCAGAAAGAAACACTAGGGCTGGAATTCACAATTGCAGTAATGAATGTGTAACCTAGAGAATGAAAGTTACACTTTCATAACTAATTCATATTCATGATCCTTTGGTCTTCACTATGACAATATCATAAAGGTTTCTCAATCAAGGCGGCAGCAGTTCTGTTGATTGGGATGCAGCAAACTGATGTTTCCATACTTGTTCTTACCAACAATCTCCTGGGTAAGGAGGGATTGCAACAGAGATCCTACTTTGTTGTACTGGAGATCATTGGTAGGAAGGGCAGGAAACATCAGCCTGCTGCATCCTAATCAATAGAACGACAGCTCCATCACTGGCAACAGCTGCTGCCTAGTAAATACCTTGTCATAGGGCCACCAGGGGTGCTCTGCTTCATAGAGGGGCATGGGTAACCCAGTGCCACACACCTCGTATTGCCTCATGCCCTGCATTGCATCGCCTGGCTCCAGATGAGAGCCATCAGATGGTGGAAGCATGAGCATGCATGGAGTGTATGGCTCCCACTCTTTGGATTCCAATGGCAACATGGGAGTCCTCCTGTGTTGCCACAATGGCAGCACACACTGGCTCCACCTTTCTTCACCCATGGAGCAGCACCAGCGACATTTGATGAGAACCAGCGGGCTCTGTAAGTGACCTAGGTTAAAACGGCGTGATGCTGCTAATTCTAGCCCCGTGTGAAGAGGTCGTAAGTCACAATGGGGAGGGGGATATCCTGCCTTACTAGATAGAATTACTAAGAGATTCTCAGCCTAACCATATATAAAATAAAATGTATATACTTCATGCTTTAGCTGTGAATAAAGACAATTTGAAATATTGGCCCTCTTCATTCGTTCTGCAGACATTATTACCTAAACAGATAGCAATCGAGGATTTATATTTAGTGAAAAATCTAGATTGGTTATTTCTGATGTAACATTTTCCAGATGTGGTCCTCCATAGGAAAATGCAATCCTATGGAGGAAAACATTACTCAGAACTTGTTCTAAAAACAGTATGCATTTTTCCCACTCTAGACCCATTATAGAAAATGTCATTATAGAAACTGGTCCATGTAGAACTTTGGCCTCGATCCTATTGTTAAACCCAACTATAGAATGCAAAATGATAAATCAGTGCTAACATCAATCCATTTATTCAGTGTGTTTATTCTGTTTAGGACTAGAACTTTGATTTAAGGTCTTCTTCAGTCAATATTGAGGTGAAAGAGGTATGGAGTTGTCCTAGGAATGGGACATCACTACTGTTTTAATGGTATTTAGACAGTTTCTATTTGGAAAGCTTGAGCTATATGACTATTTTTGGGTTATAACAACTATTACCAGCCATTCTCTATCATTGTCCAGAAAAATGCAAACAGACCAACTATTCATGAAAAAAAAAATGAGAATGAAATTGTATATAGTGCATATATTATATGTCAGAGGTACATAAATTTTAAATAACAGTTCCCTAGTTAAGCAGAAATATTTTATTAATGATTCTATGCAGATCTGTAAGGGAAAGGTAAGTTTCAGGTCAAAATAATAAAAAGCACAGGAAACAGCAAACTTCTTAACTTGATTTTCATTTATAATGGTAATTACTTTTGACATCTGTTTAAAGACCATCCAGTCCTTTAAAGTCTGTTTCCTGGAGAAAGCCGAGCTGATTTTTGTCATTTTTATATCTGAGACTGTTAGAATAGACTGTTCTTCCAAATTAGATTAATGAAGATAATGCCACAACAATTGAGTCCATTTATAGGGCATATGTAACGGAGATAATCTGAAGAAGCAAAGTGACACCATGTGTTAGATTCCTGCCTAGAAGTTCAATACTCTGACCACCAAAATAAGATAGCTAGTTAGTTACTGTGTTTATGCTAATGTAAAAGAAATATCCCATTTAATAACAAAATGTAATTTATCTTCAAGGCATGAGTTTGGTGGATTAAAATAGGGTCTTTCCCATTGGCTTCAATTTATAGATATAATTTATTTTTAATAGTTTTTGTGTGTTTCTGTGTGATGGGCCATTATACGAACTAAGTAAATTTGAGTCTTGACCTTTCTGTTCTGCAGATCTCAAATAGAAGAACAATAAGACTTGGCCAATTATAGCAGGCTGGATGTTAAAATTCCTATATGCTTGTTTTAAGAAATGATTGGTCAAACATCATTCTTAAATATAACAACAACAACAACAACAACAACAACAACAACAATGATGTGCTGTTCATTTGTTCAGTCACTTCCGACTCTTCATAACTGCATGGACCAGCCCACGTCAGAGCTCCCTGTCGGCCGTCACCACCCCCAGCTCAAGCCAGTTACTTGAAGGATCCCATCCATCCATTTTGCCCTTGGTCATCCCCTCTTCCTTTTTCCTTCCATTTCCCCCAGCATAATTGTCTTCTCTAAGCTTTCCTGTCTTCTCATTTTGTGGCCAAAATTCTTCATCTTGGCCTCTAATATCCTTACCTCCAATGAGCAGTCGGGATTTATTTCCTGAAGTATGGACTGGTTGGATCTTCTCGTGGTCCAAGGCAGTCTCAGAACTTTCCTCCAAGACCACAGTTCAAAAGCATCTATCTTCCTTCGCTCAGTTTTCCTTATGGTCCGGCTCTCACATTCATAGGTTACTATGGGGAATACCATTGCTTTGACTATGTGGATCTTTGTTGCCAGTGTGATGTCTCTACTCTTCACTATTTTATTGAGATTGGTTATTGCTCTCCTCGAAAGAAGTAAACGTCTTCTGATCTCCTGGCTGCAGTCTGCGCCTGCAGTAATCAATAAAATACAATACAATAAATACATCGAGTAGAATAAACAATGATGCATCCAATCAATATAAAACAACAAAATACAATGTAACTGAGCAATCAAAATTAACAATAAAATTATAAAACATTAGTTTAAAAGCACAATAGTTTCTATGAGCTAAAAAGAGCCTGCTACCCCAGTTGAGATATATCCATATCACAGAGATTGAGTAATCATTGCTAAAAACCTGATTAAATAGCCAGGTTTTCAATTCCCTCCTAAATGTCATAAGGGTGGATGCTTGTTCAATCTTTCTGGGGAGGGTGTTCCAGAGTCAGGGGGCCACTACTGAGAAGGCCCTCTCACTCATCCCCACCAGCCTTGTTTGCGATTGAGGTGGGATTGAAACCAGGGCCTCCCCAGCCAATTGTTAGGCCCCAAATAGGTTCATAAGGGGGGATGCAGTTGCATAAATAGGCAGGACCTGAATTGTGCAGAGCTTTAGAGGTGATGACCTACACGTTGAATTGGGCCAGGAAGCAAATGGACAACCAGTGAAGCTGCTTCAGATGTGCTTTCTTCAGATGTACCATATATAGCGGTACATCATGTATTAGTCAAGGACAGGTTTTGGGCCCAGAATGATGGATTTTAACGTGACCTACAGATAAGTCAAGCATCATTCCATGGAGAGGGGAAAAGGCTAGTATCACCTCAGTGGGACAGTGCCTTCAGCCACTGCTGCCATTTCTTCACCCAGGCATTCAAAAAAGGCCAAAAGTAACAATACAGTAGAGAAAATAGAGAGATCAGCACTTCTTTGGGGATGCCCCAGGACAGACTAAGCCTTTACCTTTTACCAATCTACTCAGAAATGGTTCGTTTTCTGAAAAATGTACTTACATTAACCTGAAAACATTTTCTGAAAAATGTACTTACAATAAGTCAACTTAGGTTTGAGGATGAATTTTTGGACCAAGAAATTAGACTCATACATGAGTATATACGATAGGCCTCACTGAGATCAGTACCCTTCTATTTATTGTTTCTGTTCCAATATACCAAACAGGACCAAGCAATTTGCTCTAATCTCCTTTATGTTTCCTGCAATGTCACCATACAGCCCTGGGGCATTGTGGAAAAATAAGATGATTGTTATACCCAGTAGTTTGGAACACTGCTACTACCTGTGCTATGAGTGTCTTCCTAGAAACACTTGTTTTAGTTTAATAGGATTTACTCTCAGGTAAGTGTGAATAGGTTAACAGTCCTAAACCATTTCTGTTTTCATGTAGATATGACCTTTGACATGTTTGGAGGGTAAGATTCTGAAGTGATATAATGAGAGGGTGACAGGTTTTTATACATCTATATTTGCCTGTGTACATAGATGTCTTTCCATGACTAGGAAGTCTGCCCACAGGGAAAGGAACAGAGTGTTGTCCAGTTGTGGACTTGTGATGAAAGCATCATGCATAGGGTGAAAATAGAAGATACAATTATAGTTCTGCTACCCTACCCTATACACATTACTTAAACACACAGAAAACCTTCCAAACATCTGAATGAGGCTGTACTGAATAGCCAATGGCCATCTTATAAGCAAGATTAAATGACTACAAAATCTAAGATCCATCCCCACTGACCATTTAATATAGTTCTAATCTGACTTCAAACTGTGGCAGCTAGACAACAAAGTCCCATAAAAGCATGCAAAAGAAAGTCCTTAGTACGCATCAGCGCTCTGTGGTTTGTGTAATCACCATCCGGGCCTCAAACCAGTTCCAGGATTTCCTATGTAATAATCTGCATACAAAACCACTTCTCTCAACACCGATTTGCAATTGCATTAAATGATCAGTGTAGATGTGCCTTTACATAGAAGCCACAATGCACAATTGGCCAGGCATGATCAGTCACTAATTTGCAAAGATTTCTTTTATTTCCTTTCCTCTTTTTTATTTCTCGTCTTCATTCTGTTCCTATTTCATTGTATTCAAAAAGATTCTTAATGTTTTTGTTCTGAAAATTGAGCTAGTCTTTTTCAAACTGTATTTCATTCATTAGACAGATAGTTAGCTAGAGAGATAGGATCAATATCAGGCTTTTCCTATGGGTTATTTTTCTTTTCACTAGGAATCTGGAAGGGAGGGAGTAGTCTTGTATGCAGAACAGGGAACAGATGGAGTAAATTCCATTTCCTGTTCAATTCCACTCTTGTATATTTGACCTCCAGATGGGGTTGGTGTACCCTGCAGAGTTCACATCTAAAGGGAAATACCACACTTATTTCTTTTGTTATTTCTTTAAGATCCACTAAAAACCTCTTGTGAAAGACTCAGTTTTGCTAGTGCAGAAAAAGTAGCAATCCTTTAATTTTGTTATGTAGAGAGATTTCCTTCCTCTTCAGTTCATCTGGAGCAGTGGTACCCAGCCTTTTTTTGACCAGGGACCATTTTGACCAGGGACCACTCTCCAACATTATTACCAAAAGGGTTATGAATCCGTTTTTGGTCAACTTTAGATTCGGTTTGGTTATTTGGAGTGCTGATTCAGAAAATTGCATTGAATAGACCACATCAGCTCTAGTTTCTGATACAGAATATATGCCGTCCAGTAGTTGCCATCTGCTCACCCACAGAAAACCATATTTAATAAGCCTTGGCACTGTAAGAAGGTTTCATGAGATCAATCTCTTTCGTAAAATATTATAGTAACAGTGAGGCTGCAGACCATATTTTAGTTTTTGTGGACCACTGGTAGTTCACGGATCACAGGTTGGGAACCACTGATCTGGAGCCTAGAAAGATGTGTACAAAGATAACATTTTCAGAAATAATGATAATAATAATAATAATAATAATAATAATAAATAATGTATACCCTGCCCTTCCCAACCCTAGGTGGACTCGGGGCAGCTTACAGACCAAGGCAAACTCAAAGCCATATTACATATACAATAATTAATACAGCATATCAATTTAAAAAGTTAAAATATAAGTACAATGAAACAGTAAAGATTTAGGTACAATAAAACATAAGTACAATACAACAGCTTAAAAGCATACATTCAATCCCAACCGAAGTGGACTGATAGAATAAAAACATTCAAAGCAGACAGCAGGTGATGAGAGGCGACCCCAAGAGCAAGGTTACCCACCTGAACTCAAAGCACCGACAGAGGGACAGCAATCATCCGGACGGCAGGGTAGTAGGTCCATGGCTTCAGGCCAGCATGAAAGAGTAACCAAACGGCAAGGAAGCAGGTTGTAGAGGTGCTCCATTCAGGTGTTGCTATGGCCGGGTGGTGGATGTTGAAGTACTCATGCGGTGAGGCTGTGGGGGACGCGGAGGCGCCCCACCAGGAGTTGTAAGGCAGTGGGGCTAAAGAAGTGCTGTTATGGCGTCATGCAGTTGTTCCTATTTTCCTGATTAGCCTTATTTGATTAGATTTATAATCCCAACGGTGATGATGCTTGATCCTGAGAGAGATACCTACACAGTCACAGTCACAGTGTCGACAAAATACATTCTAGCAGATGAAAGCATCTAATTCAAGATAGTGGGTAACCATAAGACCAGCCATAACTACTATTTCCCCTTAAGTTTTCATCTCACCCTGGCTGTTTTCCTTTAAAAAATACCTTTTTGAACTACTAAGTAAGCTCCCATATGTACTTCTCTCAACTTCCTTTGGACCCTTGATATAGAGATGGCGGCAGCTTCTTCACCAGCTATATCACTTCAGAGTGCCACTCTCAGTCTCTGATATGAGGGTTGAATGAAAAGTAATGACTCCACCTTCGTACCTCCTCAACAGATGGCAGTACTGGTATGCGGCATGCACTGGCTTGTTCATTAGACTCTTCTCTACAGTTCCATTTTGGTAGGAAGCCTGAGCATTGAATGGCTGTGTTGTTAAAGTGCGGTGTATGGAACCCTGCGAAGACAGTCGGTCAATGTGACTTAAGCAATGTGCAGTCATTGAATTTTTGACAGCAAAAGGTGTCACCCCAAAGGATATTCATCAGAGAATGCAAGCTGTTTATGGTGATTGTGTTGGTGTGAGTACTATGCATCATTGCACAAGGAAGTTTAAAGATGCTGAGGTGGGAACATCTGACTTGCATGACAAAGAGTTGGATGTCCTGTGACAACAACCACCGAGTTTCACAATCAAAAGGTTGACAGATTGATTCAGGACGATCGTTGTATCACTCAGAGAGAAATTTCAAGCATAATTGGCATTTCACAAGAACGTGTGGGTCACATTATTGCTTTGCTTGGCTATTGGAAGATCTGTGCACAATGGGTACTCAGGATGCTGAAATGAAAGCGCAAAGACTTGAAACTTCAGAAACTGGATCACACCTCTGTACGACATCCTCCATACAGTCCAGATTTAGAACTGTCTGACCGATCTCTTCTCGATAATGAAAGAAGATCTGTGGGGACATCATTATGCTTCTGATGAAGACATTGAGAAAACTCTGAGATGCTAGTTGCGGAAACAGAGTGTCAAGTTCTTCAGAAAACTTGTTCATTGTTGGCAGAAATGTATCCAATTGTCTGGTAATTATGTGTAAAGGTGAATAGTGGTAGTTAAAGAGCACATTCTAAGGATTATTTCTGTGTTTTATTTATTAAAATATTCCCATTCAAACCCAAGTAACGAAGGTGGAGGCATTACTTTTCATTCAACCCTCTCCTCCACATCTTCTGGTACATTCATGGAGAAAAAGAAATACCATTATACCTTTACCCTCTTACATTTCTATATTTGTCTTACTTTCTTTTCCAGAATGCAAGCTGATACTGTCCTACATAGCAACTTTGGCCTCATCATTGTGTATATGTAAACTGTCGTATAATGTGTTAAACAAAACACTCACTACCCATAACGTGCATGTATCGTGTAGGGGAAAAGAGTTAGTGCTTTTCTTCTATCTATTAGTTCTTAAGCTATGGAGAATGTCTTCGAATAGGACTGGAAAGAAGTTTATCAAGGCAAACAGATCTGATTCCCTTAAAAGGAAGCAGCTTCGTTTTTCTTCTCCCTCTGGAGAACTGGCTACAAACTGGGAATTGTTATTGTATGACTCATTGGAGGACCATAGCTACACAGAGTTCAGATAGGATTTTAATAAAACAGAACCCAGATTACTGGAAGGCAGCCTTTTCATAAAGGGGGGAAATCTTCAACTGTTGTAAGGCAATGTGATAGTATAAGCTCTCTGCAATGTAACAGCAACTGAGATGGAGTTAAAATCCAAGATCTGGGTTTAGTTGAACTGAGGAAAATTGTACTCCGTGCGAAGGAAATTTTGTACTGGCATTTTACATCTCTGCTAATCGGTGGGACAGTGGGGGATACAAAATAATATATACATGCGTGCAACCCACAGATAATAAGCATACAACATTTACACACAGCTCATCCATCTATGCTAAGATATTGCAGTTTGCTCAATCCTTGCATTGCTGTTTTTTAACCTATGAATAATATAATAGATTTGATTCTCACTCTGAATTTACTTTATGCTGATATTCACAAGTACTTGAATATAAATTCCCACACTATGACATATATCTTTCAGAGCTGGTTGTGTTGGTCAGAATATGAATGTTGTTAGGCGATTTCTCATAGCCCGATCAGACAAGCCCCCACATTGGCAGTCTTTAGGAGGAGCTTGAAAACGTGGCTATTCCAGTGTGCCTTTCCTGAATAAAGGAAACAATGTCCTGATCTGACCAATTTTCTGCAATATGTCCTCTGAAGTACTTTATCTACCTGCTGGAATGATTCCCTACATTATCCTTTAAAACACCCCTGTTTAGATACCCAACTTCTATTCACCCCCCGTATTTTAAATTTTTAATCTACTGCCCACAGTGTTTTAAATCTTTTGTGTGTTATTGCTTATGTTATTTATGATATTGTATTGTGTTTTATTTGCTTGCTTGCTTTGTTGTTTTTTACTGATGTATTTTGTTGGGCTTGGCCTCATGTAAGCCGCCCTCGGTCCCCATGGGGAGATGGTGGTGGGGTATAAATAAAGATTATTATTATTATTATTATTATTATTATTATTATTATGGTCCTCAAAGTTTAGTGTCTTGGCGGTGGGTCTGTAGGTGGTTGTCGACCTCTATTCTTGATCCGCATGTTCTCCCGCAGTAAGGACATCAGTTTCCAGGTGGAAGGAGATCCCGGTCAGGGTTGGCTTGATGCATCTTCCTCTTGGCACATTTCTCCCTTTTGCCCTCCATTTGTGCTTCTTCAAATTCTGCAGCACTGCTGGTCACAGATGACTCCAGTTAGAGCACTTAAGGGCCAAGATATGATCAAAATCACAAGCAGCATGACCTAAAAAAACCAAAACACCTAAAGTACTTTCTCCATCTGTCAGTGTGTCAGACAAGGAAGAAAGACCACATTAGATTCTAATACATCTCCCATCACTATTTAGAACAGTGGTGGTGAACCTTTGCCACATGTTCCAGAAGGGGCATGCGGTACTCTCTCTCCTGGTATACATGCCGTCACCCGCCCCTGCTTGCTCACTTCCCTGCCTACCTGCTTGACCACTTGCTCAGTGTTCCCCCTTACCTTCCCAAGTACCCAACCTCCTGGTGTGGGCACTTCGCCTCTAAAAGGTTCGCCATCACTGATTTAGAATTTTGATAAATTGTTCCAGATTGATTCCTAATGGCCTTGGGGTACTTTATTATTGCCTTAATTGGACCTTGATTAACCTCTAAAGTGGAAAACAGTCCTAAACATTTCATGATGGAGAATGGCTGTGGTGAATGAGAAAAGTCAATTAGCCATTGTGCAAATGCCTATTTTTGGACCAAACAAAATAGTACATTCTTACATAGACCTAAGAAAGTTATTTCCAGTTACTCCCTTTGGACCCAGAGAACAGGAAAACTGATTAATCCAAACTGACAGGAGGGAGAGCCAATTTCATTCTATTTTTTTCATTTCTGATACCCTTTCAATTGAGAATTGTTAATCAGCTGTTCGTATTATTGAGAGAACTTCACTATCCACCCATGTTCAGTCTAAGTAAGAGACTAAGACTTCATTCAGAATTATAAAATGTACATGTAAACAAGCAACATAAATCTGTCTAAAAGATATGAGCATGCACTCTCAAGCAGATTTGGCAGAAACTGGGTTTTTGGCGGGGCTCTTTCACGCTATGCAGTTATAGCACTATGATTCTACTTTAACTGTACTGACAACAACTTATAAAATCACAGTTTTTGCAATCTGGACAGGCATGAGTTTTCTCTGGCAGATAACTCTAAAAAGCCCTCCCTAAAATGCAAGCCTAGGATCCCCAACAATGTTGCCCTAGCTGTTACAGTGGAGCCATCTATATATATAAATTTGTTAGGGGCATCCAACGAGGAAACAAAACTCAAAAAAACCCCAACGAAACTTAACCAAAATTCCCATGCCCATAACACAACCCACAAGGTACAAACATATCTACTCAAAATGAAAAACAACACAACAACACACTCACAAAACGGCAAAACAACAAAACTCAAAAATCCCCCAACGAAACTTAACCAAAATCCCTGTGCCCATAACACAACCCACAAGGTACAAACATATCTACTCAAAATGAAAAACAACACAACACACTCACAAAACGGCAAAACAACAAAACTCAAAAATCCCCCAACGAAACTTAACTAAAATCCCCGTGCCCATAACACAACCCACAAGGTACAAACATATCTACTAAAATGAAAAACAACACAACAACACACTCACAAAACGGCAAAACAACAAAACTCAAAAATCCCCCAACGAAACTTAACCAAAATCCCCGTGCCCATAACACAACCCACAAGGTACAAACATATCTACTCAAAATGAAAAACAACACAACACACTCACAAAACGGCAAAACAACTGAGCATGCACATTGGCGCCCAGCCGCAAGTTCCATCGCGCGCGCACATGGCCTTCCGGCCAACGTTCCCTCTGCGGAAACCATGCCCACTCCAAGCCCCGCCGCGCCGCTTCCCGCACACACACGCCCCCTGCCGCACACACACACGCAACCCCACGCTCCATCACTCCCCCCGCCGCCGCACACACACACGCAACCCCACGCTCCATCACTCCCCCCACCACCGCACACACACGCAACCCCACTCCCCCCGCCGCCGCACACACACACGCAACCCCAGGCTCCATCACTCCCCCCGCCGCCGCACACACACACGCAACCCCACGCTCCATCACTCCCCTGCCCCAATCTTATTTCCTTTTACTTCAGGCCACCTCCAAACCCCACCCCGCCCCTTCCCGCCCTGTCAAAATCTAGGAAAGACAGGAAGGAAGGAAAGAAGGAAGAAAGAGAAAGGGAGGTAAAGAAAAAGGGGGAAGGAAGGAAAGTTAGAGGAAGAAGAAAAGAAAAGAAATGGAAAGATGGAAGGAAAGAAAAGAGAGACAGCAGAAGAGAAAGAAAAAGGGGGAAGGAAGGAAAGAGATAGAGAAAGAAGAGGAGAAGGAAAGATGGGAAGGAAGGAAGGAAAGAGGGACGGAGGGAGGGAAAGAAGGAGGGAAAGAGGGAAGATTGGCCACAGCAACACGTGGCGGGTAAAGGTTGTTATTTCTATTATTATGATGATGATGCTATTGTTCCTATGAGACCCTTTTAGGGGGAATGGGAGAGGTGTCAGGTCCCAGAGGCAATGCATTGCATTATTGTTATTGTTATGATGGTGGTGAAATAAAAGGAAATAAAAAGAGAAAGACAAAGGAAGAAAGGGGGAGGGAATGAAGGAAAGAGAGAAGGATGAAACCAAGTAGTGAAAGAAGGAAAGAAAGAGGGAGAGAAGGAAGAAAGTAGAGAAAGGGGGAGGAAAAGGGGGAAGGAATAGGTAGGTACCTCTCTTTCATAATAGTCCAGATATCTACCTCAACTTTGATAAGTTTTACTATAGGCCACAGCAACGCGTGGCAGGGCACAGCTAGTAACACTATAATTGTGCTGTGTGAAAAGGGTCCTAGATGCTTTGATTTACAACTCTCACCAATTTCTTCCTGACAGCCATGATGAGTGAGTAAAGCCTTGCAAGAATTGCAAGCCCAACAAAAATCTTTTTTTCTTGAAGTCTTGGTCTTTAAAGCTGGTCCTGGGGTTACCTGGGGAGCTGATTCACCCCAGGTAACCCCAGGGTTTCTTAGATATTTTTATGATGATTTTTATGGTGACTGGTATACATTCTGTATCTCAAAAACTAGAAGTGATAGGGTAAAACTGGTGCCATTTTTTTGAATCCACTGGTCAAATATACCCAAAAACAGGTCTATCATTTGAAGCACCAAAATGTTTGTTGGTCACTGTTATGGGTAAAAAAATCAAGAGGACCAAAGCTTCTCCATCCCTACAGTAAAATATTAAATGGGAGTTGAATTACCAAATCAGAGCTATCTTCATTCCTGAGATTTCAGTCCCAAACCCTGAGATTTAGGCTGGATCTACACTGCCATATAATCCAGTTCAGGGGTCCACAAACTTTTTAAACAGAGGGCCAGGTCACAGTTCCTCAAACTGTTGGAGGGCCAGATTATAATTTGAAAAAAAAACATGAATGAATTCCTATGCATACTGCACATATCTTATTTGTAGTGCAAAAATCACTTAAAAACAATTCAATAATTAAAATGAAGAACAATTTAACAAATATAAACTTATTAGTACCTCAATGTGAAGTGTGGACCTGCTTTTGGCTCATGAGATACGATTATTGTCATTGTTGTGTGCTTTCAAGTCATTTCAAACTTAGGTTGACCTTGAGCAAGGGCCGGGTAAATGACCTTGGAGGGCAGTATCCGGCCCCCGGGCCTTAGTTTGAGGACCCCTGATCCAGTTTCTGAATCCAGATTATCTGATTTGGATTATATGAGTGTGCACTGCCATATAATCCAGTTCAAATAAGATATTCTAGATTCAGAAACTGGATTATATGGCAGTGTAGATGGGGCCAAAGAGACAACATCTTATGATATCGCAGGTCAGCCCCTGATGATGTTATAGGGGTGGATCTGGTGTTATCATCAAGCATGCTACAGTAAGTGTCAACCATAGTGTCCCAGTTAAAAATCTGCTAAACTTAACAGTCAAAGGGGAATACTTATGCACACACTTACTTTCCAATGTGGAGCTCTCACCCTGATATTTTCCCCCTTTATCATAATTATCAATGAAAGGGTTCCAGGGAAGCTTAGGTATGAATGATGCTACAAAAAGTGAAAAGTTTTACAAAACACATTTTTACATTTTATTACAACACTAAAGTCTTTTTGCATTAGCCTGAGTGAGAGTGGTTTGTGTAAAAGACACTGAAGTTGAGCTGTAAGAATAGTTTCCTATACTAGTATCATTCAGACAGCTTTGGCACAATCTGCAGAGAACCTTTCCCACACAATAGAATTAACAGGCAAAGTGGAAAACAAATGTTCATCCATCATCTTTCCCTTTGGGGCTCAGGAAAGCAGAGAAGCGTGCCTACGGGTTGGATCTGCTGTTGATACATCGGCAGCTGGGTCGAATCCTGGGTTGTTTATAATAATAATCCTTGCTGAATATCAGATGGATTTAATAATTTGCAGAAAGAAAGGCTACTTTTTCCCCCTCCTGATTAAAACTGTTTGAGATTAGATGGACTATAAGCACTAACTGGGATAATAACTGCCAAAAGCATGGGGGGAGTATCTGGAAAGAAATATAGCATAGTGGGAAAAGATGACTTTAAATAAGAAACTTGAAAAGTATAACTTGAGAGAGATATATGGGACAAAACTGGGCATGCTTCTCCTAAGCATTCCAGTTGTTCACTGGTATTTGTCTTGGGGGGCTGTGTTTCAGAATCCATTTATCTGAGTGGGGTCATAGGTTCACCTCTGTTCTCTGTTTTTTTTTTCTCTCAGCATTGGTGCTTATAAATTGGGGTGGGATTCATCCAGTTCTCCAGATGCCATTGGATAACAAGTCCTACCAATTCCTACCCAGCAGAGCTAACTTTGAGGAATCCTGGGAGTTGTCAGGAGGGTCACACAATACCAACCACAGGTTTAGAACCACCAGAACAGAGAAGGCCACAAACACAATATACTGAAGTCCATGTCCGTTGTGTTCAACCATTTCCTCACACTGAGATAAATTGGAATGGGGGGGGGGGCATCTGGGAGTGGATCTGACTGAAGACTACACCTGTTCCTGAGTCCCATCCTTGGCCAGCCAATGAAGCAGCCTTATTGCTCTTTACCACCATAGCATAGCCCCAGAAAATCTGGCAAATTTCTTCTTATCTAGAATTTTTCTAGGTTCTTCAGGGCAACTTTATGGCAACTTCCAGTGGAAGTCTTTTTATTTCAATAGGGTTTGTTATTACTCACAGTTTTCTTTTTCAGGAATGTATCCCATGTGGACATGGAGGTCATATTGTACTGATATTTCCTTGCCACAAGCAGGACTAATAGGAACTGTGCAGAGCAACTAAGCCAATAAGATGAGGTAAACTCATTGTACATAGATTGTTATACTTTAAAGCAGAGGTTTTCAAACTTTTTCAGTCTCAGGACCCTTTTTGAAGCAGAAATTTCTCATGGAGCCCCAAGAAATGTTTATGTATTATGTATTATATATTATATAATATATTATATTATTATATTATATATTATGTATATATATATATATCAGACATGGGCAAACTTTTGGACACAGGGACAGCCAGGCCCGTAGCCAGGATTTCATTTTTTTGGGGGGGGGGCTGAATTTTTTTCAGAGGGGGTTTCGGGGGGGGGCTGAGTTTTGGGGGGGGGGCTGAGTCTGAGTGAAAGAGAGTCTAGCCTAGCAAACCTTTTGTATCATTACCCCAATACCCCCATGCATATGGGATATATTGAGTATGGTGATCAGATCATGATATGAATAAACATAACAGTTTAAAAAATGCACCAGTAAGGCCTTTTCGCGAACCACCATGAGAATTTGGGGGGGGGGGGCTGAAGCCCCTCAAGCCCCCCCCCCCCCCCCCCCGGCTACATGCCTGGGGACAGCATTGTGTTTTAAAATTTGACAGACAGGCAGAGCCAGTGGCAAATGGATTGATCTAATTGGGGGAAAAACATGAACAAATTCCTATGCACAGTGCACATATCTCCTTTATAGTGCTAAAAGAAAAGAAAAGCAAGAACAAATGAAGAACAATTGGACCAACATAAACTTAACAGTAATTCAGTGGAAGACTCCAGGGGCCATCCAATTCAATTCCCTTCTGCCATGCAGGAAAAGCACAAAGCGCCCCCAAGAGATAGCCATCCAGCCTTTGTAACAATAATAGTAGTAATAGGAGCAACCCCAGGGACCATCCAGTTCATCTTCCTTCTGCCATGCAGGAAAAGCACAATCAAAGCACTCTCTGAGTAGTAGGAAGGAAATAGGGTTTTGGAAACATGCAAGGCAAGGGGGAGGGTCTGGGCAATGAGGGAAAGTGTGTGGGCAGCGAGGGAAGTGTGGGAGAAAGAGTCTGTGCCCAGGAGAACGCTGCTGCTGATGTTTCGGCAGCTCCAAATTTGAATTTCCCTGCATTTCTCAGGAGGAGGAAAGAGGAGGCGGCAGGAAGCAGCATGAGGTCATAGAGCCCCTCACTATCACTTGCAGAAACCCAAGGGCTCTGTGGAGCACAGTTAGAGAACCCCTGCTTTAAAGGATCCTTTAGCAGTGAGGTGAGCAAAGTGCATCTTGTAGGCTGCAAGGCTAACCCCAAAACTTCACTGTGTCCTCTTGGTCCTCTTTATCTTCCACCAACTCACATTTTTAAAAATGTATTATTTATTTATTGTGTCATCAGCAACCAGACATTTGTATTACATTTTTAACAAAAACAAAAACAAAATTTTAAATAAAAATAATAGTATGATTTTCAGACAATTACCCCCATCACACAGAAAGTCCTCAGACACACAGAAATCCACAGAACAACCTCCACCAAAGCATCCAAAATCTCATACAACCCCCAAATACTTCCATTTCCTTCTACAGCCCCTCTCAAAATGGTGATATTACTTCCTATTGCCATTTGAGAGGGACTGCAAAGATAATAGGAGGTGATAGGGGACCTTTGGGGAAAAACAATTTCTTGCTACCACAAAGTTGCCCACTTTTGCTTAAGAGAGACTTGTTTTGATTGGTACAACTGTGTAGGAATGGGAGTGCTTAACCCTTTCTACAGGAACATTTTCAGTATCTATTCTTCTTCCCTTGAATTGGAGACTGAAAACATTGTTGTAGCAAATAACCACATGATCTACCTTTCTTTCCAGTGTTAACTTAATGTGTCATTGGAGTGGTGTGAGGAGTGGTGATGAAATATCAACAATTCCATTCCAATAACATAAACACAAGGGCCAAAGGCTGTTTCCAATTTTTCAATGTTTATTTGAGCTGTTTAGAAGTGTTTGGTCAATGTCAAATTCCTGTCCAGCACTTCTGCCTTTGGGTAAAGGCGGTACTAGTATCGGTTGATGAGTTTATGAAAAGCAAAGCATTTTCTTGTAAAGTTTATTAGGATTATACCAGCCCTTTTTCCAGCAGAAAGAACACACATTGGGAAAAGTGGACACAGAGATCTGGGCAACAGGTTCCACACCTGTGTATATCCATCCCCATGCATTCATATGCCTATATTTATTAGCCCTGTATTTTGCAATCTAACCCTAACTGCCTTAGTGGAGGTGGGTCCACACTACAAAGAATTAGCTTTCTGTATCCCCAACAGTGACTAGCCAAATGGCCTCTGTGTACCTATTCTGCCATTTTCACACCTTTATGGAACAATGGAACCTCCATAGACTTCATTAAGCCCCTAAAGCAATAGTTTTCCCACCCTTGATCAAACTGAGACCATAGCTTGCTACCCATATTATATGTTTTCATTATATCTAAGCACAAATATAAACATTTTATCAAGCTTTATAATTACTATATTTCCCATACATATCAATAAAAATAAATGCTTTAAAAGAAATTACTATTATGAGACCAGATGTCCCTGTACTTGCCTTGCCATTGGGAATTGTCTTTACTACCATCCTTCCTCATAAAACATTTACTAGTGATAAGTTGATCCACATATAGGATGCCTCTCTATAGGTGGAGGTAAACATAATTTCCATAGTACATGATGGTCATCATTACCTTCTTCTTTAATACTTGAAGGGGCACCAGAAGGGTCTCCATCCTGTTCTTGTCAAAAATTACAAAGTTGTATACATATTAATGATGCATCAGGCTTTATATCAAAGCACACATTTGATATACAGACGGCCCTCCACATTTGTGATTTTGACTTTTGTGGATTTGATTTGATTATCCAGTGCAATTCTATGCTCATCTTCCAACAGAAGTTGACCATAGAGTCATGCTGAAGGACCTGGAAATTCCTAGAGGTAAAAAAGTAATCACATGTGTACACACACTTTGCAATTCAAACAACAGCATTAGACAAGCGATACCATAACAATAGCATTTTTTTATTTGCAGATTTTCACTTTCACAAGGCTCTTGTGCCCCTAGTAGTCATGTGCATTTGGGACTTACCTTGATCCGTTTCGTACCCCGACTTTTGCTGGGGGCCCTGATCCATTTTCGTCCCAGCCTCCTGAAATTGGGAGGTCAGATATTTGGGGGGGGGGGGGGGGGGGGAAAGATCCATTTTCTTTCAGCTCATTTTTTTTTTGGGGGGGGGTGTCTTCACCCATAGGCCCAAAGTACCCAGGTGTACATGTGCAGGCTTTGGGCCTATGCACCTGGTCCTGGCAGGACCTACAGAAAAATGTTGAATAAGGAGTGCCCAAAGCCTGCATCCATACGCCTGGGCACTTTGGGCCTATGGGTGCAGGCTTTGGGACTATGTGACCGGGCCTGGCAGGGCCTGCAGCCAAGCACCAAATAAGGAGCACTCCTTACTCAGCGCTCGTGCCAGGCCCCAGACAAGCAATCCAAAAAGCAGGCTTGGAGCTGGTACCCGCTCCCACCTGCCTTTCGTATCGTTTGCATTTTTGTTCCAGGAGGGGCCTTTCCGTTTCGTGGCATCCGAATGGATGGAACAAAATGAAAACATGAATCAAACGAATGGGACAAATTTCAGGCCCATGACTAGTCCCAGTGAATGGGGGGGCTAACTGCAAATGAAGGTGCTTACATTTTCTGGTAACAACAGAAAGCAGCCATCATTTCTTAAAACTCTTCGGAATCTACCCATATTGAGTTTCTTTTTTGTAGAGGTTTAAAGGGATTTTGTTGTGTGCTTGTAAAAAAACCTTTTTTTTTTTTTTTTGCATTTTCTGGTATATCTAAAGGTTTAATATACATCAGAAGGAATCTTATAACATAATGAATTGGTTACTAAACACGTTTGTCTTTTTATCCTATCCATTAGTATTTGGCAGGTAAATCTGGTGTATTCTGATATTTCAACAATGTCAAATGCAGGCCCACATATATATCTTTTGCCTTATTTATAAGCTGTTTTATAGACTGAATTGCTTTCAGATATTCCATTAGATTGTGAATGCCCTGGTTAAATGGAAACACTGCTCAACTACTTAACAAAATGGAAATTCTCAACTACCAACAGACACACTGTAACTCCCAAATATCCTTGGTATACTATGGCAAGCACAAACAATTTAAACCCACCAGTCATAGTTCCTGCAACTTATGTATTAGATGAACTTTTGAAAATTTGAAAAATAGCAGCTACAAATTGGAATGAGTAGGAGCCCTGTTCAAAAATAGCAGCACTTACCTTCTCCCTTGGGACTTCAGGTTGTTTTTCATGTTAGTGAAAAGTAGTTTTTAAAACAGTGAATCAAATTTTTGCAGAACTTTGGATTTCTCTTTCTAGGGAAGGCCTTATTGTTTGGTGAAACCTTTGGTCAGTTGAGTAGATCAGTTTTTCCTTCTGCCAATTGGCCATTTTAGACAAATTGTCGATCCTTTGAATCTGCTGTTTAACATATTTTATCCTACATGCATTTCACTCCATTCTAATCTGATTTAGAGTTTCATTTTATATTTTACTATTTTTAGCTATCTTGAGTGTTTAGCGCATTATGGTGTGAGAGAGATTTAAACAATACATGAAAAACTTACAAAGTGATTAAGGATGCATTTCTTTGTTAAATTTATTCTTGATGGAAGCTAGGAGTAATTTTAGCAATTTTTACATTGTGTCAGAAGTGACTTTAGAAACTACAAGTCGCTTCTGGTATGAAAGAATTGACTGTCTGCAGAGATATTGCCCACGGGATGCCTGTGGAGGCTTCTCCCATGTCCCCACATGGGAAGCTGGAGCTGACAGATGGGAGCTTGCCCCATCTTGTGGATTCAAACCACCAACCTTCAGGTCAGCAGTTCAGCTGGCACAAGGGTTTAACCCATTGAGCCATCACAGCTCATTATTTTAGTAATTGCATTCTGTTGTGCAAATGTATTTGAAAATTGCATGGATATTCTATGTAGAATTAGTATGGCTTTTCTTTTTTGCTGAGAAAAAAGCTTTTTGTGAGCATTTTCTGTGCAGAATTCAATATTTCCATAAAAACATTACTTTCCGAGCTGCATGATTAAGTCCAGAACTGCAAAAATTATCATCATTCCAGGATGCTACTCACTAGGATGTGCTAACATTTGAGAAAAATATTTTAAACCCCTTTTCAACATTTTTCCATTTCTAAAGGTGATGTCAAGAACAATTAACTCAGAACGAAACATGAAACTATTGTTGCAACTTTGAGGAAAGACTTTTTTTTCATGGTGGGAAAGAAACATTCCCAAAACACAGTTCCATGATCCCTTTATTAGGGCCATCCAAATTGTGAAGGATTGCTGAATGAGAGGATTTTAGATCCCTCCTCTTCCTCCTTGTGAACCAAAAGCTATTCTGGTTATTTTTTTTATAGAAGATTCAACAATTATAAGTGCATTTCCTGTCACACATTTGAAACATCTTTGTTTTTTTAAAACACTTTCAGTTTTTAGTGTGGAAATCACAAACAAAGATAGGTTGTTTGTCTTTGAAGAGCACATACTGACAAGCTGGACTGTGCAGTACAACAAGATTAAAATGCCAGAGAATCTTTTGAAATAAATCAGCATTAACACAGCTGGCAATGGTCTGTGGCTTGCAGGTGTTTAATGTGTCACTTTGAGTCACCCTCTCTTTTTATACCTTTTCCCCAATCTTCCCATGTAGCAATTAACTTATGTCAATTTCAGCTGACCTGCAAATGGTCTTAGGCACATGATGCAGCTTACACTGAAATTGTCTTGGTCTGGATCTGATTAATGTGAAGATAAAGGATTAGTTCCTCCGGAAACCCACAGATAGCTAGAGTTTGGAAATAGTTTATTTTTCTGCACTAATGGTCCAACTAGATTCAGTTCTCCCAACTAGCATGGCCACTGACAATTATGGTTGCCGGCTTCCGGTGAAGTCTTGATTTTGCCTTCTCCTTTGCTTAGCAGTCCAAACATGCATTCTTAGCACTTTCTCCTGCTGCTGCATTTAGCAGTATTTTACACCAATGTCCAAAGGCCAAAATAAGCTTTTAACCAACCTAAGCTTCACAGGAAAGAAGATTAACACAGTTTAATCATTGCTTTGGCACCAGAGGCAAAAGAGACTTTCAAAGACCCCAGAAAGATGCCTGCAACCAGCAAGTTCTCCTTTTGTAATGTATTGTTTTAAGTTTGATTCATCTTGTTTCAGCAAACTTATTTGGTTATCTTTTCACCTTGTTTCAAAGTGCTTCTTTCTGCTAAGGGTCTTAATCTTAACAGAAGGTATCAGATACCCCCGAGTAAAGCTAGACATTATAGTTTTCCCAAAGGCTCGGGCATGCCATCACACTTCCAGGGAGTTGTAGAGCACAAAAACAACTTTTTCCAAGCACTGTTTGCCACTATGGATTCATCAAAATACTTAGATTACATCACATTGTTCAAGTATTTCTATATTTTTCTTTTTGGTGGTTTTCTTGTGACAAGAATCATAGAATCATACAGTTGGAAGAGACCACATGAGCCATCTAGTCCAACCCCGACATGCAGGAAAGGCACAGTCAAAGCACCAATATGATGGCAGAGATGAGGTCAAGGACAAGAGCAGTGGTTCTCAGCCTGTGGCTCCCCAGATGTTTTGGCCTTCAACTCCCAGAAATCCTAGCAGATGGTAAACTAGCTGGGATTTCTGGCAGTTGTAGGCCAAAACACCTGGTGACCCACAGGTTAAGAACCACTGGACAAGAGGGTCACAAGGTGAAGGTGGCACTTGCATATAATAATAGTAATACTTTATTTATAACCCATTCTATCTCCTTGAGGGGACTCATATCCCTCCCATATAGATCCCAAGTCATGGGAATGAATGATCCATGTGAAACTGGAGGTTATGAATGGAAAGGATATTTTCAGCTAATTGTAAGAAAAAAATAAAAGATTTATTTATCTCCTGGAGTTGGGAGGAGCAGTAGACATCAATATAGGTTTTATATCCAGAGATTTTTTTTAAATATCTGAATATTAAATTCTCCTGTTCTTCTGATGAATGAATGAAAGTAACCTACCCCAGATTATAGTTAAACAGGAGTCTATCTACTTCATGACCCATTTAAAAGAAGGAACACACAGAACGAAACACAAGAAAAATCTCCATGTGTTGATTTCCCCCAGTAAATGTTCTTACATTCATGCTAATATATACAGATTAGAAGTAGACTGGTCTGCAGGCATTCCTGCTACTCCAATGATTGCCACATCTACGGTTCCAGCTTGCAACATGTTCGGTATCTCATTATTTCCAAGAGAGCAGAATGAGTTCATCCCTTGGAAAACACTGTTCCCTTAGGGCATTATGTTGTGCTTGTTAAAACCAATTGCATAGTTCCTGTGGGTTGAGGGAAAGCACACACACACACACACACACACAAGGAAGACCACTACACCGAGGAACAATTAGGCTGAATACCACAGGGTTTGATCACCTATCTCTTGTGACTGATGGTTAATACTGTTCTTTATGCAGAAAGTAACTATTTGGAGATAAATCTGCTAACTCCTAGCATTTAACAACTTGAAATTGCCTTCTGGACAGCTTCCATGCTAAAACATGCCTGTGTGGATTCCTATAAAATACTATGATTCCAGCCCTGAATCACAGTGGCTTAAAATAGCCAACCAGAGTATTGTCTTTAAAAGACGAAGTATGAATTTATGAGCTTCCATGTTAAAATCTATACTTTTTCAACTTTTTTGTGTGTCAGGAGTGACTTGAGAAACTGCAAATCACTTCTGGTATGAGAAAATTGGCCCGTCTGTGAGGACGTTGCCCAGGACACCGGATTTTTTATGCCTTACCTTGTGGGAGGCTTCTCTCATGTCCCCGCATGGGGAGCCGGAGCTGACAGAGGGAACTCATCCGTGCTCTCCCCAGATTCGAATCAGCCACTTGTCGGTCTTCAGTCCTGCTGGCACAAGGGTTTAATCTATTGCACCTTTTTAAACTGGACAGAAAAAAGGGAGCAGCAAATGCTATATATGACAGAGTGAACTCCAAGTTCTCAATCTATAACTCTTGTTGGTCTAAATCCAGTTGTTGATCCTGACTAAAGTTAGATCCACTGCCTCAGTACAAATGTGAGAAGTATGCCAGTTTAATGGTGGGAGTGACATCTGTATCCCTAGCTAGTTCTTTTTTTAACTCTTCAATGTTTAAAATCATATACTATCACAAATCCATCAGATATTCAACAGATTTGATGGAAAAGTTAAATCTGGGTTTGCATGTTCCAATAAGTATCCATTTTATCTGAACACGTTCCAGCTTGCCAATATCTTTCTTGAATTGTGGTACCAAAAATGGATACAGTATCCAAGTGAGGTCTGACCAAAGCAAAACAGAGTGGTACATATTAAACAATTCGAGCAGTTAAAAGAAGACAGATTAAAATCAGTCAAAATACTTTCAAAAGCTTTAAAACACTGTATGTGTGTGGTCTGAGTAAAACCACCTAAAAGCTCTTGTGAATAACTTTTTGATTTAATACAGTAATGAAATGATAGCAATATACAGCTGCCAATTGTGTCTGCATTCAGCAGACAAGACCTTCTTCTATAATCCCAAAACAGCATTTTGACCTAATTGACAATGGAGGGCCAGTGATATCCATTGAGTATCAGCCAGAGTAGATCATACCTTGTCAAATACACACATATACATGCACAAAACACCTTTCCCCCCCTTTTTGGAAGCTATGAAATCTTAACTGAAAGAGCTGTTCCCAGATCAAGGCGAAATGAAATTATTCCTTCTAATGTGCTTAGGGAGACAAGATAATTTGGGATCAAGCTCACATTTTTTCCACTCACAACCCCTTTCTAACCAAGAAATGTTTATGTGACCGGGATATATAGGTACATAAAATAGGTATAAAAATCAAACATATACTGCTAATAAATTAACATTTGTAAGTCTTGCTCAACAGGCAGATTTTCCTTTTTATGGAACTGATGCTTTTTTTTTTTTTTGGAGAGTGCACAGTAAACACTGCACATTGTTGCTAACAGATGTGTGGAAATAGGTGGCATTCAGAAACTTTTCACTGTTTTCCAATTTATTCAAGACCCCAATATGAATTAAGCTAAGAGGGGCCATTTGGGGTTGGGACCCACAATTTAAGCGCCAGTGATCTAGCCTACTTGTTTCTAACCAGAAGCTGGGTGCAGAGTAGAGCAGGACAGAAGGTGAGTCTTGGTGCAACAATAACTGTAAGGGAAGGATGTTAAATAGTCAGTGCATACAAACACCACATGTGCATATGAATCTTTGCAATTTTCAGTAACAACCAAGCCCCAGCAATTGTAGCAATTGCTGGAGATTTGCGCCTATCCTTTTCCTCTTGCCTGGCACTGAGGTGACCAAAATTGGAGAATTTGTCTCATGTCCGAAGATAGCCCATCCAAACTGGAGACTCATGGATGCACCCTGAGAGCTGACAAACCCAATTGTACCAATGGGGATATACTTCCCATGTTGCGTGGCCCACCTATAGTGGACAGTTAAGAGATGGCATGTCCAATTAACAAAACTTCTAGCTGTCTTTCTAATGGACACATGGACAATATACACTGTGGTTTAGAGATTTTCTCCAGACATATAATACTTCTATTTTCAGAGAACAAAGACATTGTGAACTGTGTCCTCATCCATCTTTCAGTTCAGGTCAAGCAATTTTTAAAATAGTCTAAGGATCCATTTACCACAGAGCAAGTACCTCATTTATGTCATGTCTTGGTATTTAACTGCTTGTGAAGCCTAAAGAAAATACAATCCATGTACATTCATGGCTTGTCAAGGGACAGTTAGCCTGCATTTATAGTATCACTATCTACCAATGAAAGTATTTTATCCTATTTAGGAAATTGTATTTTTTGATGGGGGTTATGTGCTTGCTTTGGATGTGAACTCACAATTAAGCTAGCAATGCAATGGTAACAAAATTTGTTCTTTCTAAATAGGGAAGAAAAATAGTTGCATAGATAGTTAAACTCAAAACCAACTGTGAAAGGCTGTCAGGCTTTGGTAAATATGTTTTAAGCATTATAATAACTAATTGCCAGGAGTTATTTAAGGTAACAATAAGAGCAGCCCATGCGGTGATTGCTAGAGGATGAAAAGACAAATCGAAATAGATGTTAAGTAATTGGAATGATTATATGTATGACCAAGTGCTGTTAGATATTACGGGAATTATGACTAACCAAGCAGCAAGAATGGATAAAGAAAAGATCATTACAAATAGATGGAAGGTCTACTTCAACTGGGTGAAAAATGGAGGAGCCAACGATCACATCAAAGAAAAAATACAGACACTACAAGTCTGTATCTGCAAGATTAGCTAGAAATATACTATGGTTGAGGAGGGAGGGAGAGGGAGGGAAGGTGGGGATAATGTAATCTACACCAGTGTAAATTAGCATAATGTATTTAATATTTGTTGAATTACTCAGGATTTATATGTGTAACACTTGAAATGTAGCTTATTGATTTGTGTTTATAACATAATAAAATACGTTTAAAAAATATGTTTTAAGCATCAAGGGCTTAGATTTAGCCTGCAATTTCTCCTTCTTTCTAATGACATATCCTAATGGAAATTTTAGAAAGTAAAATTCGATTCTATATAACATCTTCATTGTAGGGAAACATGAAGACCAATTGCATGCTACTCTCCAGACATATGCAGCAATTTCCTAATCTTAAAAATATAATGAAAGCAGCTGTGAGAGAGTGAAGAAGGGGCAGCTCTGATCATTTTTGCTCAGAATCTCTGCCTTTCAGTGGCTTTTCCAGTTGTAAACACAAGTATTTTTATTTTCACAGCCGGAAAAGACCACCATAAACCCCTATTTAATTTTTGAGGCTAGGATGTTGACACCCCTCCCAGAAAAGATGTTAATGTATTGTCGAAGGCTTTCATGGCCAGAATAACTGGGTTGTTACAGGTTTTTCAGGCTGTATGGCCATGTTCTGAAAGTATTCTCTTCTCCATCTGTGGCAGGACTTTCCACAGATACATAAACCCAATTTTCCTAGTTTCCAACAGACCTCACAACCTCTGAGGATGCCTGCCACAGATACAGGTGAAACGTCACAAGAGAATGCTTCTAGAACAAGGCTATACAGCCCAAAAACCCTACAACAACCCAAAGATGATAATACTTGCTAAAATAAAAGGCAGTAGCAGTGATGTAGTAGTAGTAATAATAATAATAATAATAATAATAATAATAATAATAATAATAATTTTTATTTTTATTTTTATGCCCTGCCCCCATCTCTCTGAAGAGACTCGGAGTGGCTTACAAAGGGACAAGCTCTGAGAGCACAGAGTTAAAACGTAATGCAATAAAATAAAAACAAAACAAAACCAAATAGAAACATATCACAATAAAACATAACATAATGAAAACAGTACCATGGGAGCAATAAAAGTGTTGAGTTCAGAGAGCTCTGAGTTTGGGCAAAATTCCTAGATAGAGCTAAGGGAAAGTGCAAAATTCAGTGGCAGGGATAGGAGAGTAATGTCCTTGGGCTTTATAATGTCAGGATTGTAGAGCAGAGGACCATGCTAAAGTGCTGGAACTCAGATATTAATGGGCCAAGTCATTGGAACTGCCTAATCAGGCACAATGGAACATCCATGTTTTTAGGTTCTTGCAGAAGGAGGACAGGGTAGGTGATAATCTGATCTCTCTAGGAAGAGAGTTCCAGAGAGTTATGAGAAGGAGGATGAGACACCATCTAAGGGGTGACACCAAAATGACTGCCTATCAAATATTTCAGCAGAAATGTATTCTTCCAATTAAAAAATAACATCTATGTGGTTAGATATAACCACCAAAATATTTTCCAAAGCCCAGTTTACATACTTTGTATCAATACACTTGCAAGGCTAAAACTCTGATTTACTTTTTGAACTTTCTAATGCGCACGCAGTTGGGTCAATGCTGTCATGATTATCCATTCATGATGCACTCCGAATTACATGGTTTCATTTACATGTGCCAGAAGTGGTTGTTTTCATTGCTGTTGTTTTTTAATAGTTTTTTATTAGTCATTGACCAGCTGGACTATAAAGGAAAGAGGTCCATGGAAATGATACTTCACTTCACTTCACTTTATTTCTTAATTAGTCGCTCTCCACCAAGGTGCTCCGAGCGACTTACAATCTAAAATAGCAACTCACAATATAAAAACATTCAACATAAAAACATTCAACAGTGACTATTTGGCAAACTAGATCTGATTACTTAAATGCACAACCAAACAGCCAAGTCTTGAGTGCCTTTACAAAAGGTCGCTTTTCCACACTTGGTGGCACCAACTCTAGTGATGCTACTGGACAATAGAGAAAAAAAGAAAAACCACAGGTTGTTTTATTCAGTCAAAAAACACACTGCCCCAGGTTGACAAGAGCTGAGCAAGACATTTGAACACCAAGGCTCTTGGGGGTTCTTTGTTTATAGGATAGCTATGAATTGTAATTGACATGATGGCACAACAAATCCAGTTTACAGTTACTATATGGTTGGGGGCCCTTTAACCCAACACAGTTACAGTATTATGATTCCACATTAACTGTAACAACTACCCTCTGGAGTCCAGAGATTTGGAGTTTGTTGAGGCACTTGAACTCTTTAGCAAATAATTATAAATACCTTCCTAAAAACCCTTCAAATCTTAAGATTCTAGGGATATTGGTGTGGGTAAAATAATTACAATCATTCAGCCCCTGCAGAAATAGTTACAGTAAAGGGATCTACATTAACTCCTGAGGCAGATTGTTTCACTACCCATTAGGATGTTTCTCCGAATATAAAGCTAATATCCACTTCCCTGAAATATTTGTACATTTGTTCTAATCCTGTCCTGGTCTTAGAGAATAAACAAGCAGAGCACATGCCTGAGGCACCAAACCAAAGAGGATACTGAGCTGGGCTCAGTCACTTAGTAGCTGTTGTTGAGCTAGGAAATCGTTTTCAGATTGCTGTTCTCAGAATCTCAGCTTGTTGCCTTGGGATTCTGGAAGTTGTCCTTCAAAATGAAACTTTCCATGTTCTGCTTTGCTGAGTTTGTCTGCCGTCAGCTAAGTTTGGAGGTGGGTGTGGGAGCAGAACTACCATAAATATTTTTCAAATCTGTACAGATGGTTTTCTTACTAACTACAAACATGAGCAGTCTACCAATTAGCTTTTAAAATGATGCTCTTTTTCCAGTTTTGAGTGTCACTCATTCTAGACCAGGGGTCCTCAAACTAAGGCCCAGGGGCCGGATGTGGCCCTCCAAGGTCATTTACCCGGCCCTCGCTCAGGGTCAACTTAAGTCTGAAACTACTTGAAAGCACACAACAACAACAACAACAACAACAACAATCCTATCTCATCACCCAATAGCAGGCCCACACTTCCTATTGAAATACTAATAATTTATATTTGTTAAAATCATTCTTCATTTTAATTATATTGTTTTGAAGTGTTTTCTGCACAGGTAAGATATATGCATTGTGCAAAGGAATTCTTTCATGTTTTTTTCAAATTATAATCCGGCCCTCCAACAGTTTGAGGGATTGTGACCTGGCCCTCTGTTTAAAAAGTTTGTGGACCCCTGTTCTAGACAATATCAACAGGACATGGCTTTATTTGGAAGTGACATTTCCAAGCATTATAAATACTATAAAAACTATAAGCACTATGAATTTGTGTGGAAACATGAAACCAGGGATAATAGCAAAACCTATTGAAGTGAATTACATCTGATGGAAGCATACCATATAGAATCTCCTGGAGGACCTAGAAATCATAGGGAAGACATGCCTTGTTGCATTTGGATAGATGAAACTACTGGTATTGGGGTTGTACTGTATTATAAATATATAAATGGTATTCTGTCCTGGGCTTGCTTCTGTTCAACATCTTTATTAATGACTTAGATTGGGAGGGAGAGCCAATACTCCAGAAGACAGGAGCAGAATTCAAAACTATTGGGCATGTGGCTCCAGAGCAGTATGTGTGAAAAAGATCTTGGAGTCCTCGTGGACAACAAGTAAACATGAGCCAACAATGTGATGCTGCAGCTAAAAAAGCCAATGGGATTTTGGCCTGCATCAATAGGAGTATAGTGTCTAGATCCAGGGAAGTCATGTTTCTTGTCTATACTGCCTTGGTTAGACCACACCTGGAATACTGTGTCCAATTCTGGGCACCACAATTGAAGAGAGATATTGACAAGCTGGAATGTGCCCAGAGGAGGTTGACTAAAATGATCAAGGGTCTGGAGAACAAGACCTATGAAAAGCAGCTTAAAGAGCTGGGCATGTTTAGCCTGCAGAAGAGAAGGCTGAAAGGAGACATGATGGCCATGTATAAATATGTGAGGGGAAGTCATGGGGAGGAGGGAGTGAACTTGTTTTCTGATGCCCTGGAGACTAGAAGGCGGAGCAATGGCTTCAAATTGAAGGAAAGGAGATTCCCCCTAAACATTAGGAAGAACTTTCTGACTGTGAGAGCTGTTCAGCAATGGAACTTTCTACCCCAAAGTGTGTCAGAGGCTCCTTCTATGGAGGCTTTTAAACAGAGTCTGGATGGGCATCTGTTGGGGGTGCTTTGAATGCGATTTGCCTGCTTCTTGGCAGGGGGTTGGACTGGATGGCCCACAAGGTGTCTTTCAACTCTATGATTCTATGATTCTATATTCATAGGTTCTATACATAGCACTAAATGTATTGAGACTGAGATAGGCCTGTTGGTGCCAACCTCTTTCCCTGTTCTATGCATATACTACATGTGAGAAAAAGATTGTTTTCCAAAATGCTACCAGATCAGAGAAAACCTAAACATCTGGAATGCACCAAGGCAAAACGAGTGTGTTATATCAAGACTTTCAATAGGAAGGGAGAAACTACATATAAGAAATACTACCTGTGTAATTATAAAGGGGAGACTAATTTTACATTTGTAGGAACATCATAACTGGTAGAGGATTTCCCAGTTTCTTCCAACAGAAACCTCACCAGTAACCATAACAAATCTCTTATAAGAAGCTATTCTGGATTTCTTACCAATTTAGGAAAAGGGCAAGATATTTTAAGGAATGATGCTTCATTCAAGGGGAACACGTTTCCAAAACCATTAATGCTGCCTTAGAAGAACAGCAGAGCTCAATCCAATTATACACAATGTAACTTGAATATTATTTTGCTGCCTCTTGGCACTGTTTTCCCCCCTTTGTTTTAGCAACCCAATGCTAAATTAATTTACACCCCTTTTCTTTCTCATCCTTCAGGGCTCTTCTTGTACACTGTTAGTAAAAAGGCTTTTAATTCACCATATTTTATAATTTTGGGAGACATTTCTCCCTTTGGCTCCTTGGTTGCTCCTTTTTAATAAACTAAAAATACTGATAGTACAGACACTTAGCGAATTGCTTGTTCTGGACTCCCACTGATGGGAAATTAATCAAACTGAAAACTAGTTTTTAAAAAAGACTCATTTTTCTAAACCTTTTCACTGAAGAAAATGATGCCTTTAGCTCTTAACTTTGAATAGATAAGGTAGTTGTCAAATTTTTTAGAGCAAATCCCTGCAAATGAACACAGCTTGAGTGCTCAGTTTTCCGTGCTAGAAAACATGAAAACAACATAAGTGTAAAATGCCTGAAGTTGTGCATAATTGATCTTTTGATAGGCTCCAGGAGGCTAATCCATTACAGTTGTTGTTTCTGGCATCCTCTTTACGCGAATAATGCTGAATGCTATTTTCTTGCTTCAAATCTCCAGAGAACTGGACTTAAAAACATTACCAAAGGGAAAAAAAGAATATTTAATGCAAGAAAGTTGACATGCACACCAAGATAACATTTCCTCAGTAAGCCAACAGTCATTCTACTGGGGAGATTCTTAGAACTGCAGTCTAAAAAAGTAACTCCAACAAAACTGAGGAAGGGATTGCATGCACACACACACACACACACACACACACACACACACACATGCTCAGCCACAGTCTTATATCCTCTTAACCTAATTAATAGGGGGCAGAGAACCACTATTCTGAAATTTGTAGCCCATAAAGATCTTTCCACTGATACATCTACTATTTTGAGACAAGGACCCAAAAAGATAGACATACAGGCAAACACAGAACCCTTCATCAAAGTGGGGGATGATATAAACAAAGACATTGCTATTTTTTAGCCCGAGAGAACACCTCCTTAAGGATTTCTTGGTCTTTATGGTTAACTTCCATGGAAAGCTGGCCTTAGAATCTCAATGGAAGACTTAGAGATTCCTGAAGAGGTGTTATTTCTAGAAATCTCCAAATCCTCTAGCATGACTAGAGGAAGTTGACTATAGAGTCATACGGGAAGACTTAGGGATTTCTGTACACTGGTCACACTATTTGGAACTGATGGGAGTAGAAGTTGGAAAAATTGCTGTTTTGGGATCCCATCACATGCAAGACACCCCCCCCCCCCCCTTTTCCACACAATTCTAAAACAGTTCATCAATGAAGTAACATGATCCCATATGATGCAAAAGGCCTCTGCCTCTCATGAGTGAACTGTCTCGGAAGTGCAGGATGATTGGGGGTGGGGGGGTGGGGGGTGGAGCCACTTAGAAACTCAACTCCTGATGTGCATAGAAATAGGAGGAAGCGGGGGGGGGGGGGGAAACACATGGGATGGGATCTGTCAAATTTGCCCATGTTGAATCGCTTCAGTGATGTGGAGAAATGGGCGGTCTCCTACTAAGCATTGACATGTCTACCTTAAGAATGAATAAAGAAAAATGGTGTCTGCCTTAAGAACGATGCCTTCTGTCTCCTGTATGGATGGTTGAGCTAGAGGTGGGAGGAGGCAATCCTGTCTGATGAGAGTAAGTAAATTGTCCATTTTCTATAAAGATGGAATCCCATGCAAAGAAGACGATTCAACATGCAACGAAGACTGTCAGGAGCCGGTTTCCAGGCCTTTGGTTTTGGCGCTAAAAACCAGGATCCTGACATGTAACGCTGATAAGAACTGTGCAGCTGGTGACCTCGGGGAGAGCAGTTGGCATTTGGCGGAAATGTTGCGCGGGACTCTTAGCTGGTGGGAAAGGGGATTTTGAATGTGGGGGAGGGTATATAAGGGTTGACCGGCGGCTGCTAGTCAATCCTGGCTTTCTTTGTGTCTGAACATCCAGCAGTAAAAGTTTCTGATTGATTACGGATTGGAGTCCTGTGTCATTATTGGGAACGGCTGTTGTGAGCTCACAGAAGACAATTTCCCCCGTTTACCCTAGCTCCATCTGATAAAGTCCTTGGTCTTCAAAAAAGGAAGTTTATCTACAGGCAACAAGATCTGTCACTAATTAACTCCCTCTGCTTTGTACAATAACCTGCAATGTTTAATTTTATTCATTGGGTTTTAAAAGTATGATTTTCAAAGGAAAACAACTCTTTTTGGAAAAAAGGAAAGAAAAGAGCAAGGAGGTAAATACATCAAATGTGAATGAGGGCTATGCATTAATATAAGCTTAGCATAATTTCAAAAATACACTTGAACCTGACATCTACAAAATATACAATCATATGTAGTAAGAACTTCTGACCAAATGGATGATGAATACTTATCATTCCAGCCTTGGAAGGTGGCCAGAAATGCATGCATGGGTATTCTGTGAACCATTGCAACTCAAAACAAGCATTTTCATCTATCATTCAATTCCATCTAGAGTGCTCTGCCTCAATAAGATACATAGCGATTTTTTGGTCATATATTGTTTTCAAAACAAGTGCAGCATGAAGGAGACGCATCTGCAACCCATTAACTATCTATGTTTCTAGCCCCAGTATACAGTAACCACCGTTCCAGTTTGACAAAGTGATTAATTCCAAACCATAATTATGGGTCATAGGCTCTTAAATTCTCTCCTCTATGCTGCTTATAAAATTCCCAGTAAAGTGTTCCATTGGTGAAGGTATGGTTCAGGCAGAGTGAGATTGGGATACTACAGTAACCATGCTTCATATTAAACAAACCTGGGCCTGCAGATGGAGCAGCTTGACATACAGTCACATAAGGCCATATTTCTGGTGACATGTTGGATGGCAGTCAGCCACCACAATCACTATAGTTCTGCATATTATGAAGTAGATAGACTGAGGCTCTTTTACTCCACACAGAGCGCTCACAGCTTGAATCCTAAATATAACTTCCAACTTTGTTGTAATATCTAAGGAATTTGCTAAATCATTTTCAGGTGCCTCTTAGACCTGTGTGGCCTTTCGAATGAAACTGAGCAGGAAAGGAGTATAGGGTTTCTGTTTTGTTTTGCCACAAAGAGCAAGTATTTCCATCTCAAGGTTCCTTGCCTGAACCATAGGCAGCTAGCCTTAAGGATATGGACTTAAAAAATAACCAGCTGCATATGTGCATTTGCAAAAAAGTCACACACACACACACACACACAGAGAGAGAGAGAGAGAGAGAGAGCCATATCTGTGTGCCTACTCAGTCAGTAGTGGAGAAGCAAACGGATTTTTTATATATGCACTATATTTCTGTTCTTACTGACATATGTTTGTTTGCAAAGTGCCTGGCTTTGCTGTAGAGATCCTCTCTAACTTCAGTCATCCCTCCACATGCATGGATCCTGCATGAGTGGATTCAATTAATTATGGTTTGAAAATATTTGGGAGAAATTCTGAAAAACAAAGATTGATTTTGCCATTTATATAAGAGATGCCATGTGGGGTCTTGGACCAAACTGCACTGGATACTTTAGGAAAAACCCAACAACTAAAACTAGCATTTACTGGTATAAGAGAGAGATTATTGGGACCACAGCAGGCTGGTGGACTATATAATTCTTCCCATTTCTGACAATATCCCAAAGAAACTCTCTCATTTGCAGCTGCCATTTTTACCAGGAAGGGATGCCTGTTAAAAGGCAATTTCCTCTCCCCACCACCTAAAAAAAAGCAAGCATCATTTTAGGGTGGATGGAAGAGTGTACAATAACACTACTATCATCCCATAATATACTATATGAATAGATCCCAGTACTACCACTGAGTATTCTTTGCCTGAGAAAAATGTGATGAAATTTGTGGGGAACACACAGTTTTGAAAAAGTGTGGTTCCATTTTGTGATTAGCTTTTTATGGCAAAGTAAATATGGTGTGAAAAATCATTAAAGTAGAATTCCTTGTGTTGACAGTATAAAATGTTATCTTCGTGTTATGGTAAAGGATGCCAAATTTCAGTTGGACAATATGTCCTTTCAGCTTGCTAGGAATGGCCCATCCAGACAGGACAGGATATTATGGGAACTCCAGACAACTTTCTGGGCAGTCCCAAATTAATTCGCCACAAAACAGGAAATTTGATAGCGGAGTTATTCCATGCCTTTTTGGAAGGTGCAGGATAAATGCACTATTTCCGGGTCTGGACTGCAGAATATTGCAGTTCAGACAGTATTCTCATAGTTTAGTGGGCTAAATAAGCCTGGTAAACTGTGGGAATATCTGCCCCTCCTCCCAAGCTCCTAGATCACTTAGAAAACTAAGAAAAACTTACATGCCCTCCATTTGAAGCATCGGCAGGCTCTCCTGGCATGTAGAAATGATGTGCCAGGAGAATGGGGGCAGGAGAATTGCTCCCCCCTCCTCCTGTAGCATCATTTCTACATGTCGAGAGCCTGCCGAGGCTTCAAATGCAGGGCATGTAAGTTTTTCTTAGTTTTTTAAGGGAGCTGTAGGCTTGGGGGGGGGGGGGGGGGCTCCACATGTTCTCTCGGCCTAGTCCTGAGAGATCGTGTGGCCAACCCACCCCATAAAGCATGTGCTTTCTGGGGGAGGGGGGTATGGACAGGCCCCCAGAAACATCCACGTTATTTTAATGCAATCTTTTAAACTCTTCATGGAGACAGTATTAATCTAGTTTCTCAAGAGGTCATGCACAGTGAAGCAAAATATGAGAAAGAAATGTTCTAATCTAATTTTCACAACATAAATACTTTTCAAACTACCCACTGAGTGCAAACCAGGATAATTGTATCCCTACTCAATAATATCCTCATTAACCCATACAAAACTTTGTATTCCAAATCATATTTTAAAGCTACCTCTGTAAGGGTGATATTATATTGTAGCTACTTTAAATTGGGAGTGATTATACTTGTCTAAGTGTTAAAACTGGGATTTGTTATATATAACTTACTTGATTATAAATCACACCTTCTGCCTACTGCACTCCTGGGAAGAAACACAGTAAAGCTATCAGTAAAACATACTATAAAACCAAGAGCAAAACCATACCAAACAATAACATCTGAGTAGAATTAAAATTAAAACTGAAGAGCAGCATAAAACTGTACAAGCCATGAAAACGATTATGGAACAGTGTGGTCTTTGTATGTGTGTATATGTGTGTGTGTGTCTTCAGGTCACCTGTCATTTTATGGTGATTCCATACATTTCATAGGATTCTGTTGAGCAAGAAAAAGTATGAAATAGTTTCTTTCCTCTGAAATATAATCTTCAACAATTGTATTCATTGTTGGTCTCCCATTCAAGTACTGACTAGGGCTGACCTCGCTTAGATGAAATTGGATCTGATGTCTTTAGGGTATTCAGAAAGTCACAAGCAGTCTATTATTTTTCAAAAGCAAAGTCAAGAAGGAACCAGCCTCACCTTTTTTCACGAGGTGTATTACAATTCAAATGTTTTTACTGAAAAAGCTAGATAGGGGCTGGCACATGTATTAGGAAAAAATGAACTTTTGGTGGGTTAACAGCTTCCTTTTGGCACAAATGAAAATATGTAGCTTTCCCCATATTAGTCCCATTCTCAGCCCATCATCTCCTTTTGGTCCCAACCCAACTTTTTCTTTTAAGTAGTTCTCCCACCTCTCACAATCTCCACCCTAGTGGTCATTTCAACTGCCGTCTTTGCAAGGGTTACAAACCCCTTTGTCTCCCTCACCATACATTTCTCCCCTGCCTTATTCTTTTTCTCACTCACTGATTTTTCCTTGTTTTGCCTTTCCATTGAGTAACTCTCCTTCTCTCCCTTATCAGAGGACCTTTCATGCCATATATAGATTTATAATTCTACAATAATTGCCATATCTCTATCCTATGTGTCATGGTCAATTCTAACAGTGAGGATGAGGAAGAGGGACTGCTTCTTCCAGCCTCCAAGCTGGAATCAAACACAGACCAACAGTACCCTCAACTGGACAGCGAAGAACCCTCCACTTCTCAGGCTACAGATCTGAAGCAACAGCACCCTCAATTAGATAGTGAAGACACCACCACTTTTCAGATTACAGATCTGGGCCAGTATCAGACTCCTGAGATGGAAGGCAATGAGTTAAGCATCCCAGACCAGTTGCAGCTGTGGAAAGAAGTAATACAAATTTGCAAGTCCAGTTGTTTGGCAGAAAAGAGGGCCAGCAATTGGGAACAGCAGTGAAACCAGCATAAATAGATGAGGTTTGAAGCAGTTAGTTGCTGGCAGCAACATCTTTGTTGGAGCTGTGGCCTCGAGACTTTGTGTGATTCCTTGGACCTTGTGTGATGGATTGTATCTAGGATTTTGGCTTTGGATTTCAGATTATACATTGGATTGTGGTTTGTTTTTTTTTAGGATATCTTGACTCTAGAACTTTGGAATGTACTCACAGTTTGCTCTACTGCATATTTCTTGTTTTGTTGATCGACTCGTGATTTGACTCTGGACTGACACCGGACTACTCTTGCTGTGTTCTTTCACTGCTACAGAGACAATCTTGAGAGAAACATGACACTATGGAATCCTGGAATTTGTCATTTATTGAGACACTAACATTCTCTAAGAATTTGGTCACTCTCATTCAGAAGAGAGCAACCAAAATTGTAAAAGGTTTGGAAACCATCCCCTATGATTACCAGCTTAGGTAGCTGGGTATGTATCGTCTGGAGAAGAGAAGTTAGGAGGTGACATGATAGCCATGTTTACATATTTGAAAGGATTGAATATGGAGGAAGCTTGCTTTCTGTTGCTTCAGAGAAGAGGACATGGATCAATGGATTCAAACTACAGGAAAAGAGATTCCACATAGGCATTAGGAAGACCTTTCTGATGTAAGAGCTGTTCAACAGTGGAATACACTGACTTGAATATGGCAAAGTCCTTTTGGGGGGAGGGTTAAATAGAGGCTGAATGACCATATACCATCGTAGACTAAAAAGGATCAGGTCCCTGGAAGTCACAGAAATGGCTCACGGGATCTGCATGTGTCCTGCAGACTGCATTTTGCCCATCCCTGCTCTAGACATTTGGGTGGAATTTGCTTGATTCTGTGTACACAAACACTCAATTGGGTATGGGGCTTTTAAATATCCTACACTAAGATTTTCAATGGTATCAGAAAATATCCTATAATTTGTATAATTCTAGTGTAAGAGGCTTAAAGCAGCCATTTGATTGAAAACAGAGGGTCTTTTCATTCTTCCATCCTGAATCAAACTGGCACGTTTCCTTCAAATGAATGAGGCAGCTTGCTAAAGAGTGCTCTTTCCAACCAAACCACCTTCCAAGCAGATCATCTGTTTCTTCTTCGCAGTGTTGGCTCAAAGGTCCACTGTATGATTTCATATCAAGAATGAGAAAGAAGATAAAGGCACACAGGGAGAGTTGGTTTGCCAAAAAGTTTCAAGTGGATGTTGCACTGAGTGTCTTGAATGTTTATTTACTTATACATATCTCAGCAAGCTGGGATCCATCACCCATCTTGGGGAGGAGGACTATGTTATTTTCTGATCTCTATTAGATCTCACAAAACTGGAGAGCCCTGCTGATACATCAACATCAAATTCAAACATTACACAAGGAAAGGAAAGTCAAGCATACACATAACATGTGAGGATTTGCTGACCAGGCAGTAGCATTTCTGACAAGTCTTGGGGTGTTGTTATGGTTAATGGAGTGAATATGGAACAACAACCTGGTCCAAAAGACAAATGAGGTGTTATATTATATCAGCATATGGACTGCATCCAAGATGTGGAAAGTATTCAATGAACTATGAAATTCACTGGACAACTCTGGGTCAGCCCAATTATGTATTTACTGAAGATACACTTTGGCCTGTCAATTTCATTGAGTTCCTCACGCGGTTGAAATTGGGGCCAGTATCAAAATGGTTTCAGCCACTCAACTGCCTTGGCTGCCACCATTCACCCATCTATTCTGGATTTCCACCTCCTGCCTTACAATAGTCAGTATGTCAAAGCTGCAGAGAACACATGTAGTCATAATTGGGCTGTTTTGAATGTATGCAAAGCACTTAACTAAGTCTGCCTATACCTCCCAGTTAGGCACATAAGAAGTTTGTCCTGGTTGTGTTACAGCAGCCAATCTCTGGGGTCCAGGCAGGGTTCTTTCCTAGCCATACCTGGACATGCTGAAGATAAGCCTAGAATGTAGGCTTAAGCTTGCACTATCTATGGATCCTCCATGCATTTGTGGATGGTTTGATTTTAACTATGTAAGTAAGGGCACTTACAGCCTAAACATAAGCAGTAGAGGTAACCATTAAGGTTAACGTGACTACCATTAGTGTCAGAATTGCCTCTACTTTATTAAAAGATCAAAAGGTACATTTTAAATGGGTGTATATCCAAAAAAGGAGCCACCAGTCGCGCAGTGGGTTAAACAGCTGAGCTGCTAAACTTGCTAACTGAAAGGTCACAGGTTTGAATCTGAGGAGTAGGCTGAGCAACCTCTGTTAGCCCCAGCTTCTACCAACCTAGCAGTTTGAAAACATGCAAATGTGAGTAGATCAATAGGTACTGCTCTGGCAAGAAGGTAATGGTGCGCCATGCTGTCATACTGGCCACATGACCTTGGAGGTGTCTACGGACAACACTGGCTCTTCAACTTAGAAATGGAGATGAGCACCAACTCCCAGATTGGGACACGACTGGACTTAATGTCAGAGGAAAACCTTTACCTTTACCTTATATCCAAAAGAAATTGAGTGAAAATAAGCATAGACACACAAGGCATGTTTTCCTTTTATGTTTCAGCTTTCTAAATGAAATTTGAAATAGTGATACTTAAAGCAGTCAATACAAAACAATTAATATCACTGACCTGCACAGAAGCAGTCACTCATTTTACACATGGATCCTGATACTATAGTTTCCAAAATGTATGTTTTATCCCTAGTAAACTCCAGCAAAGGATCACCGCCTTGTCGGGGCGCTGGAGCTTGAGCACCTCAATGATGTCATGAGCGAAACCGTGAAGGGACACCCAAGACGGGACGGTTGTGGCAGAGAGGTCAGACCAAGCGTGATCCCTGGGGAAGGCAATGGCAAACCACTCCAGTATCCTTGCCAAGAAAACTAAATGGACCAGTACAACCAGAGATATGTCGGTATGCCATTGGAAGATGGGACTCCCAGGTCGGAAGATGGCCAAAATGCTACTGGGGAGGAGCAGAGGATAAGTTCAACTAGCCCCAGATGTGATGACGCAGCTAGCTCAAAGCCGAAAGGAAGGCTAGCGGCCGACGGTACTGGAGGCGAACGACGAATCCGATGCTCTAAAGATCAACACACCATAGGAACCTGGAATGTAAGATCTATGAGCCAGGGCAAATTGGATGTTGTTATTGGTGAGATGTCAAGACTAAAGATAGACATTCTGGGGGTCAGCGAACTGAAATGGACTGGAATGGGCCACTTCACATCAGATGACCACCAGATCTACTACTGCGGACAAGAGGAACATCGAAGAAATGGAGTAGCCTTCATAATTAATAAGAAATTCGCTAAAGCGGTGCTTGGATACAACCCAAAAAATGACAGAATGATCTCAATTCGAGTGCAAGGAAAGCCTTTCAACATCACAGTGATCCAAATATACGCCCCAACCACAGCTGCTGAAGAAGCAGAAGTAGATCAGTTCTATGAGGATCTGCAGGACCTACTGGATAATACACCAAAAAGAGACATTATTTTCATTACAGGAGACTGGAATGCCAAGGTGGGAAGTCAAGTGACAACTGGGATCACAGGCAAGCATGGTCTGGGAGAACAAAATGAAGCGGGACGCAGGCTGATAGAATTTTGCCAGGAAAACTCGCTGTGTATAACGAATACTCTCTTCCAACAACCTAAAAGACGGCTTTATACATGGACCTCACCAGACGGTCAGCACCGAAATCAGATTGACTACATCCTTTGCAGCCAGAGGTGGCGGACATCCATCCAGTCGGTGAAAACAAGACCTGGGGCTGACTGTAGCTCAGATCACGAACTTCTTATTGCCCAATTTAGAATAAAACTAAAGAGATCAGGGAAAATACATAGACCAGTTAGATATGATCTCACTAACATTCCTAGCGAATATACAGTGGAAGTGAAGAACAGATTTGAAGGACTAGATTTAGTAAACAGAGTCCCAGAAGAACTATGGACAGAAGTCCGCGACATTGTTCAGGAGGCGGCAACAAAGTACGTTCCAAAGAAAAAGAAAACCAAGAAGGCAAAATGGTTGTCTGCTGAGACACTGGAAGTAGCCCAAGAAAGGAGGAAAGCAAAAGGAAACAGTGAAAAGGGGAGATATGCCCAGTTAAATGCGCAATTCCAGAGGTTAGCCAGAAGAGATAAGGAACTATTTTTAAATAAGCAATGCATGGAAGTGGAAGAAGACAACAGAATAGGAAGGACAAGAGATCTCTTCCAGAAAATTAGAAACATTGGAGGTAAATTTCAGGCAAAAATTGGTATGATAAGAAACAAAGATGGCAGGGACCTAACAGAAGCTGAAGAGATCAAGAGAAGGTGGCGAGACTATACAGAAGATCTGTATAGGAAGGATAATAATATTGAGGATAGCTTTGACGGTGTGGTGAATGAATTAGAACCAGACATCCTGAGGAGTGAGGTTGAATGGGCCTTAAGAAGCATTGCTAACAACAAGGCAGCAGGAGACGACGGGATCCCAGCTGAACTGTTTAAAATCTTAAAAGATGATGCTGTCAAGGTGATGCATGCCATTTGCCAGCAAATATGGAAAACACAAGAATGGCCATCAGACTGGAAAAAATCAACTTATATCCCCATACCAAAAAAGGGAAATGCGAAAGACTGCTCAAACTTCCGTACAGTGGCCCTTATTTCTCATGCCAGTAAGGTAATGCTCAAGATCCTGCAAGGAAGACTCCAGCAATACATGGAGCGAGAGTTGCCAGATGTTCAAGCTGGGTTTAGAAAAGGCAGAGGAACGAGAGACCAGATTGCCAATATCCGCTGGATAATGGAGAAAGGCAGGGAGTTTCAGAAAAACATCTACTTCTGCTTCATTGACTATTCTAAAGCCTTTGACTGTGTGGATCATAATAAATTGTGGCAAGTTCTTGGTGGGATGGGCATCCCAAGCCACCTTGTCTCTCTCCTGAGGAATCTGTACAAGGACCAAGTAGCAACAGTCAGAACTGACCACGGAACAACAGACTGGTTCAAGATTGGGAAAGGCGTCCGGCAAGGCTGCATACTCTCACCCAACCTTTTTAACTTGTATGCAGAACACATCATGCGATGTGCGGGGCTGGATGAATGCAAAGCTGGGGTGAAAATTGCTGGAAGAAACATTAACAACCTCAGATATGCAGATGACACCACTCTGATGGCCGAAAGCGAGGAGGAGCTGAGGAGCCTTCTAATCAAGGTGAAAGAAGAAAGCGCAAAAGCCGGGTTGCAGCTAAACGTCAAAAAAACCAAGATTATGGCAACAAGAATGATTGACAACTGGAAAATAGAGGGAGAAACCGTGGAGGCCGTGACAGACTTTGTATTTCTAGGTGCAAAGATTACTGCAGATGCAGACTGTGGCCAGGAAATCAGAAGACGCTTACTTCTTGGGAGGAGAGCAATGTCCAGTCTCGATAAAATAGTGAAGAGTAGAGACATCAGACTGGCAACAAAGATCCGCCTAGTCAAAGCCATGGTATTCCCTGTAGTCACCTACGGATGTGAGAGCTGGACCTTAGGGAAGGCTGAGCGAAGGAAGATAGATGCTTTTGAGCTGTGGTGTTGGAGGAAAGTGCTGAGAGTGCCTTGGACTGCGAGAAGATCCAACCAGTCCATCCTCCAGGAAATAAAGCCCGACTGCTCACTGGAGGGAAAGATACTAGAGACAAAGTTGAAGTACTTTGGCCACATCATGAGGAGACAGGAAAGCCTAGAGAAGACAATCATGCTGGGGAAAGTGGAAGGCAAAAGGAAGAGGGGCCGACCAAGGGCAAGATGGATGGATGGCATCCTTGAAGTGACTGGACTGACCTTGAAGGAGCTGGGGGTGGTAACGGCCGACAGGGAGCTCTGGCGTAGGCTGGTCCATGAGGTCACGAAGAGTCGGAGACGACTAAACGAATGAACAACAACATCCCTAGTAAAATCAAAATTTGAAATCTCTTTCCTGTTAAATGTGATTCATAGCAATACTTTCACTATCTCCCATAAGAAGGTAGTTTCCTCCAGCTAATCTTTCTTCCCCCCTCCTCCTGAGTGAATTCAGTGCCCCCTACTGCCAAGAACAATGACCACGTAGAATCCAGAAAAACTATTAATAATCAATTTTAAAATACTGTTATTGTTGAATTGCCAAGAGAAACATTGTGTGACCAGCATATCCAGTCAGTCTGAAATAATCAGTAATAAATCTATTTTTGTTAAAAGAAAAGGCCCCTTTGTACAAAAGTGACTTTCATTTCAAAATGCCATGTGAACCTCACCGATTATCTTTTGTACTGTTTCATAAAAGCAAGCTGCATTAATTTATACTGGGTTCCTACAGTGATCACATTATTAATAAGCAGGCTTTGGCTGTTTATGCCAAGAGGTTTATCTGAACTCACAGTTTTTCCAAGAAAGCTGTACAAAATAAGCCTATGGAAGCTCACATAGATGTTTTTTCTATTCTGACTGATAAGGCTTAATTGGAAGAGTGTAAAGCATCGTAATATCTTACAGTCCTTTGTTCTTCATTAAGCCAAGTGGAAGAGATATATCATTGAGATATATAAATATCTGCACTGGTTGTGCTATGCAACATTTGTGTTGAATGGAAATGTGCAAATGAATACATGTGTAAATCCATGTGTGTGAATGCACATGTATCCCATGCCAACTCTACTTCAAGAGTAACAAGGTTATTCCATGTCAACTCTACTTCTGCAATCTTGAACTGAATGGAAACAGTTGCCACTGGACAAAAATATCCAACTATTTCTGTAGGGGAAGAAGTGCCCTCACAAGACAACAACAAGAATCTGGCCAAAGGCCTGAATGGTACAGCTGACAAAATTTTCAAGGGGCATAACCATCAATATGTCTTCAAGGATGACTTCAAGCAGAGTCTGAATCATCTTTGCAAGCACTGGTATAAAGCACAGCACAAAAATGAAAGAAAGGAGAGACCTATGGATGTAAGCATAACACTTTATAGAAGTAGTTCTCAACCTGTGGTCCCCGGATGTTTTGGCCTTCAACTCCCAGAAATCCTTACAGCTGGTAAACTGGCTGGGATTTCCGAAAGTTGTAGGCCAAAACGCCTGGGGACCCACAGGTTGAGAACCACTGCTATATAGTACATTTGATAGGATGAGTGTGGAGAGGAAAGTAAGCCTTTCTTGGAAAAGGGTCCATGGTCCAATAAGGGGGGGGGGGTTATCTTTACCAATTCACTGCAATGGAAGAACAGCCATAGAGACACCACTAACAACAACAAATTCCAATAACTCATGACATGGTGTTGAATAAACTTCAGAATAATGAGATTGGAATCTCAGGGCCCTTCCACACAGACCTATATCCCAGAATATCCGCTTTGAACTGGGTAATCTGAGTCCACACTCAGATAATGTGGGATTTTCTGCCTTGATATTCTGTGATATAGGGCTATGTGGAAGGGTTCTGAGCCACACTATGGAAAGAGTCAAACAGGTATGGGGTCAGCACTTTGGATAGGTCCTGAAGAGTTGGACTGAAACCCTGAGTTGATCTGCTACTCAGCTGAAGCCAATGCTAAGGATTTCATTATATGCTAAATTGGTACCACAATTTGAGTCCTGGTAACTAAAACCAAACAACTTTCTAAAACTTTTCATGAATAAGCAAGACAAACTTTCTGCTGATGCAAAATCACTGGATAGTGGATAGTATTTTTCACTTAATACTTGAATTAAGTCTCTTTTACAGATAAATTACACCTTCAGGATAATACAGAACTATCATGTGGTATGCATTATAAATTTGTTATATAGAACTTGGCCAAAGATGCTTTCAAAAAAAAAGAAGAAAGAATCATATGCTATCTATAGAAGTGACAGAGTAAACATTTTTCATTTGTTTCCCTAGTGGGTGTGTTGTTATACCTGGGAGAACTGAAACAACAGAGATTGATGAATAATGTTGGCCACAACATTATGACTTCTGCAGATGGTTTGGCACATGAAGATAGGGAGATGAGGCTTTTCCTGCTTAGCCAGCTGGTTGGAGGTAGCTTACATTTGATCCAGCGTGATTGCTAGAAAACCTGGAATGACAAATGGCTCTGGACAATGACCCAATGTGGTGGGACAAATGCCAATTGATAGATAGGCCCAAAGCCCTTGAAGAAACCATTCCAAAAGACATTAGAGGCTCATAATGACTGCCCATCTCATGACTGCCCATCTCAAGTAACTTATCACTAAGAATATTGACAATAGTGGCAGAATCAGAATAAGAGACAGGTCTCCCAATCATGAAATGCAATTTGTTATTGTGACAGAGTGGGGTTTTGGTATGAGCTACAGGGCCGGGCTGTAGCACAGCTGGTTAATCACTAGCAGCAATAAATCACTGCCAACCGGAAGGTGGCAAGTTTGAAGCCCAGGTTGGGTTTGAGCTTTCAACTGTTAATAGCCCAGCTTACTGTTCACCTACAGTTCAAAACAGCTGAACTGTGAGTAGAGAAATTAAAGACTCTTTAAAGCGGGGAGGTTAATTTATGATACATAAAAATGGCAGAGATCAAAGAGCAAGGAGGAAATACTACGATCAAAGGCTCAACGTCATAGTGGGTGAAGCGACAGCTCCACCCTGTGGCCGGAATTGAGCAACCACCAGGAGCCAAAGTTGGAGAAAATGCTATTACCTCTACCTGTCTGCATGTCTTGTATGTCTAAAAACGGCATTGAATGTTGCTGTGTATATGTGCATTGTCATCCGCCCTGATTTCTCTTTGAGGTTAGAAGGGCAGAATATAAATACTGTAAAGTAAAGATAAAGGTTTTCCCCTGACATTAAGTCCAGTCATGTCCAACTTTGGGGGTTGGTGCTCATCTCCATTTCTAAGCCAAAGAGCCAGCGTTGTCCATAGACACCTCCAAGGTCATGTGGCCAGCATGACTGCATGGAGCGTCATTACCTTTCCGCTTGAGTGATATCTATTGATCTATTCATATTTGCATGTTTTTGAACTGGTAGGTTGACAGAACCTGGGCCTAACAGCAGTAACTCATGCCGCTCCCTGGATTCAAACCTGCAACCTTAAACAAATCAATAATAAATTGTTTCCAGGATGTCACATAGATACCAAAATCCCTGAATGGTCATGGCACCAAATAGCAAAATCGAGACTTTATTTATAGATTTTTTTTTTGGAGGGAGGGGATATTTTTGAGCAGTGATTGATTGAATATGTGGATGCAAAATCCATGGATATGGAAAATTGACTATACTGTGTGTGGAAGTCAGGGGAAGCATGCTACTGCAGTTTCTGGATAAAATATTTCTCCCTTCTCCTTATGGTGATCCATGCAATATTTGTGAGGCCCGATCTACACTGCCCTATATTCCAGGATCTGATCTTTGAACTGGATTATATGAGTCTACACTGCCAGATAATCTAGGATAAGTAGATAACTTGGGATCAGATCCTGGGATATTGGGCAGTGTAGATCCAGCCTCAGTGGATAAGTATGCTGGAAAAATCGCAAGCACCATTTCCATTCAGCTGCCAATTGGTTCCAGAGCAACCATTTACCCATTCCGAAGCTCGCTGAGATATTCTTCATTGTTAAGTTAATTTGTACTCTATCTTCTGACATGAAAAAGTAAATCTCATATTTTTATAAAGTGGAGAGATAGCAAGCTACATTAATTTACTTTAAAAAAACTGATCAAAGGGCTTTCAGAGTTTTGCCAGGGAACACAATTTAAAAACAAAATCCTTGGGAACTTTCCAATGACCTATGTCAGTGGCTGCAGTCCAGTTCTGAAGAAAGAGATGTTCACATCATCATGAAAATGAACATTAATTAGAAACACTGGCAGGCAGTAGGCCAAAACTGGGTGGGTATGGACAATTAATATTCCTTAAAGATACAGCCAGCAGATCAGTAGTGGTCATGATGGTTGACAATCTAAACATGTGATTGGCCTTACTATCTTTCATTTTCAGTGAAATTTAGCCACAAACATATGGTATTGGAGCCATTGTAATATGGGAATAGGTACACTTGGACAGCATGGTCTTCATAGATATATAGATACATATTTTGTGGAACCGAGCCTGTGTAAGAATAAGTTAACTATAGAGAGCTAGTGCATTGTAATGGTTTGAGCATTGGACTGGAGACTGAGGTTCAAATCATTGCTTGGGCATGTAAACCCACTTGGTAACCTTGGGCAAGTCAACCTTGGGCAAGTCAGCATCAGAGGGGGCAAAGTCAACTCCCCTGTATAGATATTGCCAAGAAAAACCAATGATAGGTTCAATTTAGTCACCATAGGTCAGAAGTAACTTAGACCTTGTGCACCATCCAGTCCAACCCCCTGCCAAGGAGCAGGAACATCGCATTCAAAGCACCCCCGACAGATGGCCATCCAGCCTCTGTTTAAAAGCCTTCAAAGAAGGAGGCTCCACCACACTCCAGGGCAGAGAGTTCCACTGCTGAACAGCTCTCACAGGAAGTTCTTCCTAACGTTCAGGTGAAATCTCCTTTCCTGTAGTTTGGAGCCATTGTTCTGCATCCAAGTCACCAAGTCTCCAGGGCAGCAGAAAAGCCTGCACCATCCTCCCTATGACTTTCCCTCACATATTTATACATGACCATCATGTCTCCTCTCAGCCTTCTCTTCTGCAGGTTAAACATGCCCAGCTCTTTAAGCTGCTCCTCATAGGGCTTGTTCTCCAGACCTTTGATCATTTTAGTCACCCTTCTCTGGACACATTCCAGCTTGTCAACATCTCCCTTCAATTGTGATGCCCAGAACTGGACACAATATTCTAGGTGTGGTTTGACGAAGGCAGAAGAGAGGGGGAGCATGACTTCCCTGGACTTGTGGGCAAACAACACAAAATAGGACTGGTTGATAAGATGAATTTAATGCAAGTAGGAATGAATATCAAAATGATGCAGTGAGTCTTTAAATAGTTGACTATGGTTGTGGAGAGCGCAACACTTGAACATTAATTCAAACAGCAAAAGCAAATTGGGCCATCTCATGGGGACATGAAGAAGTTGAACCAATAAATCAGTAGAAATATCCACCATGGTCAGAAATGCAAGTGTTGCTATATGCTATATAGGTAAGCAGAAGACCACAGGCATTTCTGGTTAAGCAACTAGCTAAAAATAAATGTCATCACAACAATATCTGATTAGTTAGTTTCAAAGTTCTCACATTGCTGTGGCCATTTTCTAATGGTGATGACTCTACCCAAAATGTGAGGAGGGTCCTCCAAATGTTTTGGATTTGAACTGCCAGAGAACCCAGCCAACATGGCCAATAAAAAGGGATTATGTGAGTTGGCTCAATGCATCTGTAAGGCCAAAGGTTCTCCAGACCTTCTCTACCCAATGACCCTAGCATGCAAGAACTTTTGTGTCAGGAGCGACTTGAGAAACTGCAAGTTGCTTCTGGTGTGAGAGAATTGGCTGTCTGCAAGGATGTTTCCCAGGGGACACCTGAATGTTTTACCATCCAATGGAAGGCTTTTCTCATGTTCCCACTTGAAAAGCTGGAGCTGACAGATGGGAGCTCACCCCACTTCCCAGATTCAAACCACTGACCTTTCAGTTAGCAGTCCTGCTGACACAAGGGTTTAAACCATTGCACCACAGGAGGTCCATGCAAGAACTGATGTGTTTTATAGAACTACTCAAACCATGCAAAGTTCACATTACAGTTGTACATATTCATACAAGTGACTTTTACTAGGCGTAAAAGAATACTCACAGGATCAGAGTAATTCCCATCAGAGTTTAGAAATGTCAAGGGAGAGGAGAAGGCTTCCAGCACTGAGTGTTCGAGTCAAGAAGTAACATTTCTGAGCTTGAATTAAAATGCAGTTCAGTATATACATGATACAAGTGTTCCAAAAATGTTATCCCTAAAAATATGGTCATTGCCTATAGTCATCTAATGTTGTTCCAAAATAGTATGCTTTCTGGGGGGTTTTAAGCAATAAGATGGCTGCCTATCAAGTGAAAATAATAGTGCACATATTTATAAATTGTTACCAATTTTGATTCATAATTAAATTCAGTTTCTTGGGTTAGTCTCTGCAGCTGTTTCCAATAACTTAGGATAATTTTTGTTCTGCTGATTTAACCTCTGCCTATTCAGTCATCAAGAGTCTGGTTAAATTATTGTTAAAACCAGATGACTTTGTGAACATGCTTCTTTGTTTATGGGTCATACTGTAGATATTATATAGCACTTAATGGCAGTGTCTGACAATAGAGGAATTCATGTGAGCAGTTCATTCATTCGTGGACATTCCAACTGTCCATATCAGAATGCTTCCAGCAAAATGAGATTTGAAGCAAGAAAAAACTCTATACTTATTTTGTTCCTTTTACAAAATGTGATTTACATCTTTCTCTTCTCCCAGAGACTGAAAGTGGTTCACAAAAAGATTGAAAAAAATGATACAAAGTAACCTAAGTACCCAAAAGGCACCAGATTCTGATACTGGAAGTTAACTAGGGTCAGCCTTGTTTGGATGGAAGCCCATCAATAAATACCAGGTGCTGTACTTCGGAGGAAGAAACTGGCAAAACCACATCTGAGTATATTTTGCATAAGAAAATTTTACAAAATTCATGCGGTCAGACACAAACCCTTTGAAAAATGAAAAGACAGCTAAGAGATTATCATGTTAAACACAATTCAGGTGACATAAATGTAATGGTACATGCAGCATTCTCCCTTAAAGGTCCCTCCCTTTGCCATAATGCAGGCTTCAGGTCACTGAAAATGCTTCATTTGGGGGCTTCAAAAAAGCATTCCTGATTATGCATATTGTAGACCAGGCATGGGCAAACTTCAGCCCTCCAGGTGTTTTGGACTTCCAACTCCCACAATTCTTAACAGCCTACCGACTGTTAGGAACTGTGGTACTTGAAGTCCAAAACACCTGAAGAGCTGAAGTTTTTCCATGCCTGTTGTAGACAGATTAGGAAGTGATGCCATTCATGCAATTAGCAATTCTACTTTTGTGCAAGTAGAACTTTGAATTATATTTTAAATAAATAAGAAATATAGAGTGGGAAGGTTAGGAAATTGGAAATATTGAGGACCAGGGTGTGGTGCAGCTAGTTGGGAGTCAGCTACGAAAGGTCATGAGTTCAAAGCCAGCCTGGGTTGGAGTAAGCTCCCAGCCATTTGTCTAGCTTGCTGTCGACCTTTGCAGCCTGAAAGACAGTTGCATTTGTCAAGTAGGAAATTTAGATACTGTTTATGTGGGGAGGCTAATTTAACTAATTTACAATGCCACAAAAATAAAAATCGCCAGCAGCATGCAAAAGAATGAGGAAGTACCCCATCAGTGTCACAAGTGGATGGTGAAGTGACAGCTCCCCCGGTGGTCAGAATTTGAAGCATACCCTCATGAAGCTGGAAAGTTAAATAGCCTCTGTGTGTCTGTTTATATATGTTGTGTGTCTGTGGCATTGAATGTTTGCCATGTGCATTGTGATCCACCCTGAGTCCCCTGTGGGGTGAGAAGGGCAGAATATAAATATTATAAATAATAAATAAACAAGTGTTTCCAGAACTTTACCTCTTTGCCCCTAATCTGGATTAGGTCTTTCATACCTGTTGTTTACTTTGGAAGGTAAGATTCATTTGGCATGAATAGAAGCAATCCTCTCAATTCAAAAAGTATTCAGGAAGCCTTGATCCAAGCAGGCACTACAAATGGATTGGGAAGAGTTGAAGTTCCCTTACAACATCATTAGGTAGGGCCTGCTATTTACTTCTAAAGAAAACAGGAACTTGTTAATTGAATGAATGGTGGCACATCAATGGTTCCCAATAATCAGTGTTTGGTGAAAGCCCTTTTTGGACTGGCTGTATTGGAAGAAGAATTCTGGAAGTTGCAGTCCAAACATAGACATGGGAGAAGTCTTCCACAGGATGGTAAAACATCTGGTTGTCCCCTGGGCAACATCCTTGTAGACAGCCAATTATCTCACACCAGAAGCTCCTTGCAGTTTCCCAAGTTGCTTCTGACATGAAAAAAAGTCCAAAATAAATACTGTACATTCCAAATTTGTCAAGAAGAAACAGTCTTTTGGGAGAAGTCTAGAAGTCTGGTGCTGTTGACTTTTGCCACACGGTGGCAGCAATGCCTCATTTTGAAGAATTCTCGGAGCTAAAGACCTGATTAAGGATAAGTTCTGTGAACTTATCTGCTTTGTCATCAGTTCGTAGCCTGCCTTGTCTTGACACATAGTGTAACATTGAAGGTTGCCTGAAGATACTAGAATGTGAATCATGACAAGGTCTTGTCTTCTTCCTGGAATCCAGTAAACATTAACTGAAAGCTATTCATAGCCTGTTCACACAAAAAGATTGTGCTTTTTTGCCACTGGTAGTATTTGGTGAGAAGACATTTTCAAATCCTGTAATTAGACTTTTGCATTTCTGCATATTATTTTTCCCAGGCTCAGACATATCTAGCCAGGTACAATTAATAGCAAACCCAGCTGGAATGATAACAAGTCAGGTTATGACTGTCCCATACCAAAATAAATGGATTTACAGCAGTATTAATGATGAACTCGAACTTTTTTCCTGCAAACCCATCATTTCATTGTTATAATCTCAGAGATCTACATAATGGTCTACTACTATTGCTTCATACACATGAAGAAGGCTAACCAAGAAACCCTTGATAGAATCTCACATGCCAACAGATACCTATTCAATATTTCTTTATTTAAAGAAGAAGACATAAAAGAAGAAGAAAATTACCTGGGGATTTTGATGGGTTAGATAATAGATAGGGAGAAGACCTCTGTTCCAGGTGTGGTGGATCTTCTGAGGATCTATTGATGAGATAGAAAACAGGTGAGCTGTCAAAGCCACCCCGAGTCCCTTCTGGGAGATGATGGCAGGATATAAATACATTTGTATTGTTGTTGTTGTTGTTGTTGTTGTTGTTGTTATATCTTCTCGAGAACTTTGATATTATATTATATTATACTATATTATATTATATTATATTATATATCAGGGGTCCTCAAACTTTTTAAACAAAGGGCCCGGTCACAGTCCCTCAAACTGTTGGAGGTCTGGATTATAATTTGAAAAAAACATGAATGAATTCCTGTGCATATTGCACAGGTTTCATTTGTAGTGCAAAAAACATTTAACAATGCAATAATTAAAATGAAGAACAATTTTAACAAATATAAAATTATCAGTATTTCAGTGGGAAATGTGGGCCTGCCTTTGGCTGATGAGATAGGATTGTTGTTGTTTTTTTGTGTGCTTTCAAGTCATTTCAGACTTAGGTTGACCCTGAGTGAGGGCCAGGTAAATGACCTTGGAGGGACATATTCAGCCCTCTGGCCTTAATTTGAGGACCCCTGTTATATATCTTCTCTAGACCTTTAATAATAATAATAATAATAATAATAATAATAATAATAATGTTATTAAAGGTCTAGAGAAGAGTAAACATTATCACACTCTTCATAAAAGGTCAAAAAAGATCAAGGAAACTATGGACTGGTTTCAGAAGCAGACCTACAGGAGTGGTTTGTGGAAGATCTTATTTCTTTCATTGCCTCATAACCAAGGAGCATTCAAACATTGATAAAAGTAATCTTGATTTGATTATATGTAAGATTGTATCAATATTATTTTGCTAGAATGTTTACTAGTGTGAAAGTTTTTCTGGTATATATTGATAAAACTGCAAAAACCAGACTTGGTGGGTTGTACACACTGTTCCATCATGATTCATTCTGAGTTATTCTTTACCAACATATTTATTATTTAAGGCATTTTTGTAGTACTTCTTGATACATTGGTGAAGCTTTGTCTTTAATTTTAGTGGGTCTGCAAAGTATCTCTTAGTCCAGATCGAATTCATAGGCATGGATGTAGATTGGCATTACTGTGTCCTTTCAAGATATTTCTAAATTACAGTAACCCTAAGATTGAAGCCATCTTGGAAAAGGCTTATTCAGAGCAGGTTTGCCTTTGCCTTCCTTTGAGGATTTGAACTGGGTTATCTCAGTCCACACTGCCATGTATTCCAGTTCAAAGCAGATAATGTGGGATTTTTCTGCCTTGAAATTCTGGGTTATACAGTCTACCTGTCTGAACATATCTCCCCCTATGAACCAGCACGAAGACTAAGATCATCTGGGGAGGCCCTGCTCTTGGTCCCACCTTCTTCGCAAGCGTGACTGGTGGGGACGGGAAGCAGGGATTTCTCAGTGCGACCTCTCAGTTGTGGAACTCCCTCCCTAGTGACAGCAGATCAGCCCCCTGCCTCCTAGCATTCAGAAAAAGAGTAAAAACCTGGCTCTGGAAGCAGGCTTTCAAAAAATAGGGCAATGCAGTAATTTTAAAATGGAATATGTGCAATTGATCACAGAACGGCCTTAGACTTTGATCTCTGGATGATGTGTTTAAAACCTTGAATGTATTTTAATAATGTTTATTGTGCTAGTAATTTTAATTTAAATCATTTTAAGTGAATATTGTATGTTCAAGGCACTGTTTAGGTGCCATTTGTACACTGCTTTGAGTCCCCTTTGAGGTAGAAAAAAGGCAGGATATAAATAAGGTTATATATATATATGGATGGCTGTGTGGAAGGGCCCTAAGAGCGTGTGACTACCCAAAGTCACCCAGTAGGTTTTCATTCAAACGCTGGTCTCCAAACTGGTAGTCCAACACTCAAGCCACTGCACCATGATGGTTTGGCTAGATAGATAGATAGATAGATAGATAGATAGATAGATAGATAGAATAAAGTTTGGGATCACACAAGGACAGAGTCATTTTGTGTATGACTATTCAGAAAAAATTCTTATTGGGCTCATGGGACTTATATCCATATATAAGATCTAGTCTTATGTCATCCTACTGTAAACTTTAGATAGATATAGGAATTTAGATCAAGCAAGTTCTATCCATTGCCTACAATTTCTTACCTATAGAAAATACAAGATTCATCTGATCAAAATATTTGTATTAGAAGTATTTAGTTTGGGTCAGTTAATATATATATATATGTCCCTTGTTTATTAAAAGGAAGTACATCTGTGGGAACCTAGCTTTGAATCCCCACTCAGCCATACAAATCTACTTTGTGACCTTGAATAAGTTACACTGTCTCAGCCTGAGAGGAATCCAAAGACAAACCCATTCTAACAAATCTTGCCAAGTAAACCGTGCTTTAGGGTCACCATGAGTCAGAAATGACGTGAAGGTACACAAAAACTACAATTAGAGGTTCTAAAATCTCATTTCTATTGATTTTCCAATTGTATTAGTGACATTTTTCCTAATCTATATTCATATCCCTGAGAACAAATTCTGTTATTTTTGCCTTCTTGGAATAACTGTCATTTTGATGTATTATGTAAAAGCAGCAATGTCTCCAGCACAGCCTTATATAGCTGGCTGAACGGATGCCCCTCTAAAAATAGCATTCCCTTTGAGGTGCCAGACAATATGGAAACTGTTATATTTCAAGAAGACATCTAGGGAAACATGTCCAGTACTCCTTTAATTGTTTTGCAACAGTGTGAAATCCATGAACTGGTCCATTAAGCTCTACAAAATAAGCCCTAGCATGTAGAGGCATTTCTGTTAGGTTTAATAAGATGGGAAGTGTCCTTGATTTGCTGCTCCTCAAATTACACTATTGGAAGCTTAAATCATTTCTTAGGGCATAATCCATATCAGTGAGGAAAACAGAAATTCACTTTAATGGATAAGTAAGCACATTTTATGCCTAAACATAAATATATCTCGGATCCAGTTGCATGCCAAGTGAACCAAGATTTTAAGTGTCAGCTTTGCAGATAAAATGCTGACTTAGAAATAAAAACATCTACCTGTGATTTGCTAGACTGTATTAACACCTCTATAATAGAGAAAGGAAGGAAGTGGAATCCAAATTCTTTCAACCCATGAGAAAGTAGAAATAGTTAAAATGTTGGCATGCTGGTTTTCTTTTCCTGGCCAACAAACTACAAGTCAGTATGTTGATGACATAACAAGTTCAAGAAAGGTCAAAGGAAAAATAGGCAAGGAAATAACATACATGAAGGACAAGATAAGATAAAGGCAACCAAAAAAGTACACCATAATATGAGTTTTGGGAAGTCAGACTTGACCATGGTAGTCCACACTCTTGTTATGTCCCGAATAGATTACTGCAATGCACTCTACATGGGGTTGTGTTTGAAGACTGTTCAGAAGCTTCAACTATTCCAACGGGCATCAGCCAGATTGCTCTCCAGAGCAGGGTACAAGGAGCATACAACTCCCCTGTTACACCAACCCCACTGGTTGCCCGTCTACTACCAAGCACAATTCAAAGTGTTGGCTTTAGCCTATAATGCCCAGTTTAACTGTCCGAACGTATCTCTCACTATGAACCATCACAAAGGTTAAAATCGTTGGGGAAGACCCTGCTCTCGGTCCAACCATCCTTGTAAGCATGACTGATGAGGTCAAGAGACAGGGCCTCCCCAGTGATGGCCCCTTGCCTGTGGAACTTCCTCTCCAATGACATCAGGTCAGCTCCCTCCCTCCTGTTCTTTAGGAAAAAACTCAAAACATAGTTGTGGGACCAAGTGTTCGAACAGTAGATGCAGGAACAAGAATGAGAGTGATTTTATGTGACTGACAATGGATTGACTTGGATTGTGATTTTGAATTTGTGTGATTTTAAATGGATGTTTTAACAATTGGTGTTTTACCTGCTTGTTTTAACGGTAATTGTTTATTTATAATTTATGTGATGGCATCTAATAGTTCCCTGTTGTGAAGCTGCCCTGTGTCCCCTTCCAGGGGTGAGAGGGATGGGGTACAAATATGTGAAATAAATAAATAAATTATAAGTAAAGATCTCTAACTGGAGCTATAGAACAGCATGTCAATAGCTTTTTTCCTCTGGACTGCTTGGAGCATGGAGCAAAAGAAGGCAACATATCTTCAAAAGAGAATCACCCATACAAGAAAGCATTTTTACAAATAATGTTTTCATTTTTTCACATTTTAAAGCTCAATTTCATATATGAGGCTGGATGTGCATGGTTGTCCAATGGTTGCTACTCAAGAGAACGATTATGTGAGTCTACCATGCATGATAGGGACAACAGTGTTTGGTATTCTAGATACTCCCTAAATTATTACCATCCTCAACTTTTTGCCAACTTTAATCAGACTGTAAAAGTAGAAATTGGATCCTTAATGCATGAGCTAAGTAAGATCAAGGCAGACGAACCTTCTCATGATTTTGTAACAACCTGCTATCCCAGTTTACATTTTTAAATTGATATTATGTTGCATTTATAGCTTTTATAAACCCTCATCTGGAAGGCCACATGATTCCCAGACTTGGTTTAAACTCAGTAAATGTATATAAGGAAGTCTTCTGTTTCTCCAAAAACATGAACAGCTCTCTTCATTCAGAACAATCCTATAGGGCTTAATGCTACAGTTCAGATCATGAGGACATAATGAAATCCACCAGCCCCAATTTTTACTAGGGTGCATTTACACTGTAGAAACTTGACACCACTTGAACTGCCATGGCTCAATGCTATGGAACCATGGGATTTGTGGTTTGGAGAGGCACCAACACTCTTTGACAGAAAAGACTAAAAGTTTCTGAAATTGCAACTCCCAGAATTCCATAACACTGAGCCATAATCCATTGAAGTTGTGTCAAACTGCATTAATTCTACAGTGTAGGTGCACTCCTGTTTAAAGAGTTCTAACAAAATTATTGTCTTAAGCTATTCCCTATCCAGCTCCCAAACAACACTTCCAGACAGGCTATCTGAAAGAGAAAGAGGTCTTATATCAGATTTTTGCTGAAGTTCCCTTACTTTCAATTGCTGGTGGAAATTGCTGTTCTGTATATTTTATTGCTTCTGGTGTCAACTGGTAAACTGCCCAAACAATGAGACGAGAGGTAATAAATACCACCCTTGAGTGTACATTTCAATGTCACCCAGTGATATTCCTGACAGTGATAACTGCATGCTAGGTGAAAAAGTTGCCCGTAAAATACACCTGGTTCTCTCATGCAGCTACCAGTATTCCTGTTGGCAAAAGGGTGCATGCCTTCATGGTTTATTTATGTCATTAAGTACAGGGAAAGCAATAAACCAGACCTATTGAAAGAAACAGATACAGGCAAGATAATACAGCTGTTATGAGGTTTATGATCAAACATGACTTGTAACATGCTTCCACAAAATCTGAAGTGACCACAATAGGGAGAAAACAAAACCATAGGTAGGTAGAAACAAGTGCCACATTTGCATGAGCTATATATTCATACAACAGCTAGCCCTCCAGCATGCAGCTCAGTTCCCTTACACAGAAAACCTCTAGACTATATTCTCTCTTTTCAGTAGAATCGGAAAAATCAAAGTGTGACAGCTTCTTCTACCCTGTATGTTCTGCTTCATTAATAATTGTTGGCATCTTGACTACACTCTGATGGTGCTTGGACACACATGTCCAGGTTTCTATCTGTAAACTGTTTGTGAGAGTGTTATACCATGGGGGGAATATTTCGCTCTCCATATGAGGCCTACTACTCCTTCAGCCCCTAACCATTGGTCATTGAGCGAAGCTGATGATAGTTGTAGACCAAAACAACCTGAGTGACAAAGTTTTCCCATCACTGCTAATAACCATTCTCTATTTTGTTTCAATTGTGGCAAATGAGATTTTAACATTACAATACGAGCCCATACCCACATAATAGTACCTGTGGTTTGATCTCTGTATCCAGTAAAATATGTCCTTTCTAGGAATTTTCTAGGTAATGCAGGTGATCCTATGGTATGTTTTCACTGGAATTTACAATAGAGCTGCCCTGCTGGACATAGCAAATTTGGACACAGGATACCTTCTCCAGGAATTTTCTAGGCTCTCCAGTTTGACTCTATGGTAACCCTGGAGAACAAGTCCTATGAGAAGCAGCTTAAAGAGCTTGGCATGTTTAGCCTGCAGAAGAGAGGACTGAGAGGAGACATGATGGCCATGTATAAATTTGTGAGGGGAAGTTATAGGGAGGAGAGAGCAAGCTTGTTTTTTGCTGCCCTGGAGACTAGGATGCAGAACAATGGCTTCAAACTACAGAGAATCCACCTGAATATTAGGAACTAAAGAGAATCCACCTGAATATTAGGAAGAACTTCCTAACTGTGAGAGTTGTTCAGCAGTGGAACTCTCTGCCCGGACTGTGGTGGAGGCTCTTTGGAGGCTTTTAAACAGAGGTTGAATTGTCATCTGTCAGAGGTGCTTTGAATGTGATTTTCCTGCTTCTTGGCAGGGAGTTGGACTGGATTGACCACGAAGTCTCTTCCAACTCTATGAGGCTATGATTCTGGCAGAAATTCATTTCAATAGGGTTTGTCATTATTCACAATTTCTTTTTGGTTTTGTTTCCTTGGTAAGTTCAGTAACAGATCTCCCCTGGATACAAGAATCATACCTTGTTTTCCACTATTTCCATCTTTAATATCTATGCAAAATTCAGAGAGGTAGTCGCCAAACAGTGTATTGTTGGGTCTTTGAAAAGAAACAGGAATGAATAAAGAATTAAAAACAACAGCTGAGCCAGATATGGGACCTGGATCCAGAAAAAGTTAAATACACATAGAGAAGATCTGCTCGTAGTATCATAACAAGATATCATTTCCCTCTTTCCTCTCTTCTTTGCCCAATCACACACTCTTCAGGCTGTATGAGGTATTAGCCGGGGAAGTGTTAACAGCCAGGTCAATAAAACAAGATCATTTGTGAGTGGACAAAATAGGGGCTGATGCTCTGCTGATAGAAATGGAGACTGGCACAATATCCTCTTGCAGAACACGGAGCTCTAGTGTGATGCACAAGGCTCACTGTTTGAAAATGTGCTGTGTCGTCAGCTTACCAGATTAATATTTTGAAGCTCATGACCTCATCCCTCCTTCAGTTGCTCACCTTGGGCCTCTGCCAGAGATGAAGAGGAAAGGCATTCATTAGCAAGAGGATAATGATCACCCATTTGGGTACTGCTTTTGAAACCCAAGCAAGCTTTTCCTTCCACTGAAGTCAACTGGTTATTTGGCTGGAATTATCAAGAGTGGACCTTGATAGGATGGTTTCTTACAGTTTCTCCTTCGTGTGTGTCTGTAACAAACTGGAGACATGGACCACAAAAGGTGGCATTCCTTCTGCCCTATATTTGAACAAGCTCTTCTGATATCATGTTTAGGACTTGGGGACATTGCAGGGTGAGGTGGGATTATACAGTAGATCTCATGTGCAATATATAGAATGATGTGAGACAGGTTTATTCTGGAGCATGACAAAGGTGAAAAACATGGGCACATACAAACTCTTTAGAATAAAAATTGGCTCATTGGGATCTACTAGTGCAGCATTTCTCAAACTGGGGGTCAGGACCCCTGGGGGGATCATAAGGGGGTGTCAGAGGGGTCACCAAAAACCATCAGAAAATACAGTATTTTCTGTTGGTCATGGGGGTTCTGTGTGGGAAGTTTGGTTCAATTCTATCATTGGAGGTGTTCAGAATGTTATTTGATTGTAGGTGAACTATAAATGCCAGCAACTACAACTCCCAAATGTCAAGGTCTATTTCCCCCAAACTCCACCAGTGTTCACATTTGGGCATATTGAGTATCTGTGCCAAGTTTGGTCCGGATCCATCATTGTTTGAGTCCACAGTGCTCTCTAGATATAGGTGAACTACAATTCCAAAACCCAAGGCCAAGGCCCACCAAACCCTTCCAGTATTTTCTGTTGGCCATGGGAGTTTTGTGTGCCAAGTTTGATTTAATTCCATCATTGGTGGAGTTCAGAATGCTCTTTGATTGTAGGTTCACTATAAATCCCAGCAACTACAACTCCCAAATGACAAAATCAACCCCCACCCCAACCCATCAGTATTCAAATTTGGGTATATCAGGTAATTATGCCAAATTTGGTCCAGTTAATGTAAATACATCTTGCATATCAGATATTTACATGACAATTCATAACACTGGCAAAATTAGAGTTGTGAAGTAGCAATGAAAATAACATTATGGTTGGGGATCACCACAACATGAGAAAGTGTATTAAAGGGTCACAGTATTAGGAAGGTTGAGAAGCACTGTAGTAGTTGATACCTGGCTAGCTTGCAGTATATCAGCAGATGTTTTGTTTCCTACTAGTTTAAGAAGAACAATGGAAGAACCTCTTCATTATCTTTATATTGGGCTGCTGAAATAAAATTTAAATTATCAAGGATAAATCATGCAGGGTTCCTATATGAAAGGACTGTGAGTTAGACTCTGGAATTGGAATAAAAAATACCCTCAGCCCAAATATGTAAATGTAATGAGGACCCTTGAAACTCTGTTTTGAAGCTGATTTCCTGACCTTGTCTTCATGTAAGTGGAGGCTCTTTCTTTGGAAGCTTTTAAACAGGGGCTGGATGGCCAATCTGCCAGGGGTGATTTGAATGCAATATTCCTGCTTCTTGGCAGGGGGTTGGACTGGATGGCCCATGAGGTCTCTTCCAACTCTTTTTATTCTATGATTCTATGATAAGTTTTAAAAGTAAAATAGTTAAAAAAAAAGATTATTGCATAACGAATCTGACTGAATATTCTTGGCTCTTGTTGTCATCTACATGCTTCTCCACTGTGAGTCAGAGATGAAGCTCCCAATGATGTCAGTATCCCAAAGTTCTGGGGGTTTTTTTTCTAGAAAGGATCCCAAAGGCCCTTTGAGTGCAGGTTCTGGGAGAATCAGCCAAAGATGAAAATATACTAAGGGCATCACTACTTTGTGTCTTGTGTAATTATTCTAATTCGATTTCTTTAGCCATTCTCCTAATGTTATAATACATTTGTTTTGAACAAAGTTGTGTGCACCATTCTTCTAAGCACCTTTACTCTGAAACTATGCTTAATTGCATCCTCAGTATGTGAACTAACAACCTGAGCCTTGTCTGTACAGGTAGTCCCCATGTTACAAACAAGATAGGTTCTGTAAATTTGCTCTTAAGTTGTATTTGTATGTAAGTCAAAGCCAGTCCTTTTTAAAGGGTAACTCCAGATAGATAGATAGATAGATAGATAGATAGATAGATAGATAGATAGAAGCTTTCGCTAGCACAGGGAATAGTGATGGTTGTTTTGTTGTCTGGGCCCCTGTTTAGAAGGTTTCACCTCTTTCTTTCTCTGTGATAACTGGATTTTGGCGATAAAGCTTTGGTGGAGACACATTTTGCCCATGATAGCTCTTTCAAGAGTGGATTTTCCCTTCCTAGAGGTAGTGTTTTTGGAGTCCCCGGTGGTGCAGCAGGTTAAACTGCTGAGCTGCTGAACTTGCTGACTGAAAGGTTGCTGATTTGAATCCAGGGAGCGGGGCGAGTTCCCACAGTTTACCCCAGCTTCTGCCAACCTAGCAGTTTGAAAACATTCTAATGTGATTAGATCAATAGGTACCACTCCAGCGGGAAAGTATTGGTGCTCCATGCAGTCATACTGGCCACATGACCTTGGAGATGTTTATGGACAACACCGGCTTTTTGACTTAGAAATGGAGATAAGCACCACCCTCAAGAGTCGGACATGACTAGATTTAATGTCAAGGGGAAACCTTAGGGGTAGATTTGTCTCACTTCCTGTTGTCTTGTCCCCGTTCTTAAATATGAGCCATTTGTAAATTGGATGTTTACAACTCAATGACTGCCTGTATTGCTAAATAAAGATGACCTATCTTCCTATTACTTCAGTCCTGTTGGTTCTAACACTATGTCAATTTTTGCGATAATATTTTGATCACTTTTTCCTGGCTCTGTAAGCACAGACCTGACCTTCATGGGAGATGGCTTTGTGTCAACCATTGATCATATCTAAACCAAATATTTGGAGTCTCGGTCTCATTTTTGTCTGTATCAACAATGAATGATGCCATAAGCATTTTTCAATATTACAATTCTATGCATGTACAGTGTGTACAGTGGGCTGTTAATTATATGTACTTTGCTATTTAGCATGTTAAAACTATTAAGAGATCCTGCAGATTACCTGTGATTATTTTTGTATGCATTCTATATGGGAATGTTCATAAAAGTAGACTCTAGCATAAGAAACAATCAGTTAGAAGAGTTACAACATAATGTCATAGTTAAGGTACAATAAATGAAAACTGCAAATATAGGTAGAATTAAACAAGTTCTTCTATAAACTCATTTTTGATCAAGTAAATAAAATGTAGAATTATACTGATACATTGCCAAGTGTTGCAATTCAGATCGGTTTTATTTGAAGAGTTCCTTCCAAAAAACCTATTCAACACTAAGAGTAGATTGCTGCTGCCAACATCAAGGTGCTAACAGCATGTGATTTGTTGCTTTGCAATAATTAGCCATTTTGTATTAATTGAAAACCTACCCAAAAGCTCTATCTTTTTGCTAAATATCCTGGTTTGGATTACAAAATCATTATTTTCATCGAAAATACAAACTTTAGTAATTTGTAAAAGGGTAAATTTACAATACCAATAGAACCGAGAAGCCATTTTTGATGGCATGCAAAGGCCTTGAGTTCAAGTGTTACACAATGGTGTATCTCCTGACAGCATAGAGACCATGCTTATGCAATTGCTGGAAAATCGTGACTGCTTCCACAACTATTTTTATGTTAGCATGATGCTGCAATAGAATTTTGGCCTAAATATCACAGTATTGTATTTCAATGGCATGCACTGTCCCCAGCCTAGGGAGTCATTTTCTGTTGCTTGAAACCTTGTTGTGACTATTCGCTATTGGGAAATCATCCAGAAAGGTCCTGCTTAGACTTCCATGAAGAAGTGAGATCTGAAAGGAAGGTAGCAGACATTCATGATGACAGTCCCAGTTCTTTGGAGGTCTGCTCAGTGACATTTAGCATTAGGCTTTGCTCAATTTGAGGATTTTTTTTAAAGATGTAGAAGGCTCCTTTGATTCCTTTAGGCCTTATCTTACATTTATTATTTAATTATACAGCAATCTATACAATCCCTTTATATTCTTATTGAAGAATCTAATACAGCTAGATAGATTAAAAGGCTTTTTATTAATTTGTATATATCTTTGTATATAACCTGGCTACTGCAATGGAAAAAGAGCAGTCGAGCCCCAGAAAGTGGCAAAATGCAACAAAAGCTTTGCTGTAGATGTAGCGATCCGGTCATGTGAAAGAGGACAGTCCGTTGGGTTTCCTAAGACCAAACTATTTCTAGTAGTATGACTGGCATAGGACATTTTGCTGACTGAATCAAAGTACATCATGTCCCAGGGGAGGGGTGCAAATAGAGGTCGTTGATTCCCAAATTTCTGAAATCCTCTCTTGATATTTTCCTTCAGGCCCCAAAACTCCAAATCTCTAGTAACTTATCAATTTCTGTATTTAGAAACACAGTTTTGACTTTCAAAGAAATGTAAACACAGCAAGAACAAGTATATTTCAGTTAACAAAGCATAGAAATATCTTAATTAACAAACCACATCCGTTCTCGGTATGATTTCTTTAATGGAACATTTGGTACCAGAAGCAAATATAACATGGAAAAAAACAAGAATAGATTTATCCACCAAAAAATGGATAGCGTTTCGACACAATTCTGTAAATGTTTTATTCAAACTAACAATATGCAAATATGGAATGAAACCGATATGGTAAGCCTTGTATCAGTAACTGAGAACATTTTTAGAAACCAAGGAAAATGTTTTGCAAAATGATTTTGTTTTTCACCAGCTTCCACTTTTCTTATGATCTCCATTTTAGTGGTGAAACATATAGTACTACAGGGTTTTTGTTAATAAGCTGGGGAGGCAGGCTTATCTGCTTTCTCCTTTTTATCTGTTTTACTGTTCATGCACACTCTGTAAGGGATTCTGGAGGTAGCTGCTGTTTATCTTGCCTTTTGCAGGTCAGCTGCCATAGTTTCTGTAGAATAAATTGGAAGAGAATTACCTTTTGCAGCTCAAGCTTTATGTCAAACAGCCTGACAGTGAAAATCTGTTATTTCAATCTTCTGTTACCATCTTTCCAATGCCTTTTGCTACTAATATAATGCTTCTAGTTCTTACACAGAGAATGGAAAGGAAAGGAGAGGGCTTTATAGGTGTGAAACGTATTTGCATCTATGAACCACCTCGAAGGTATTATTGTGATATGTTTTTATTTGGTTTTGTTTTGATGTTATCTTATTGTGTTATGTTTTTAACTTTGTGCTCCCTGGGCTTGTCCTTTTGTAAGCTGCCTCGAGTCCCTTAGGGGAGATGAAGGCGGGGTATAAAAATAAAATTATTATTATTATATTATTATTGTTAATATTATCTAGGGAGGCCCTGCTCTTGGTCCCACCTCCTTCACAGGCATGGTTGGTGGGGATATGAGCGACAGGGTCTTCTCAGTGGTGGCCCCTCAGCTGTGGAACTCCCACCCTAGCAAAATCAGGTCAGCTCCCTCCCTCCTGACTTTTAGTAAGAAATTAAAAATATAGCTATGGGACAAAGCCTTTGGTAATGCAGTGCAATAATTGAAGCTGAAATATGTACAATGACTGGAATGGCTCCTGGAATATGATTTTGGATTATTGGTTTTAATCATTGGTTTTAATGTTTATATGTGTTTAATTCTATGGTTTAATCTATATGTTTATTTGATTATATGTTTGTTTTTGCATGGCATTCGTATGATTGCCCATTGTAAGGCTGCCCTGAGTCCCCTTTGAGTTGAGAAGGGAGGGGTATAAATAAAGCAAATAATTAAATAAGTAAAAGGAATTTATAAAAAGAAGTTTCACTGTCACAGGATTTGTTAGTATACCTGTACTCCCAAGTGATATAACCCTAGAAAGTAGACTTCAGAAGTCCCTTGGATTGCCATGGAGTCATTTTTGTAGTTCTTTTATTATTTCACCCTTGTTATGCTTCATGTTATGCTACATATTACATATCTGATGATATGTAATATGTATAGTGTCAAAATCAGCAGATGATTCAGGTTCATGGAGAATAAGTCTTTGTAAAGAGTGTGGTAGGACTGGGTAGGAAGTATTCAGATTCTGTTCATTTCCTCTGTATAGTTCTGAGCAGCAGGTGGCACACTACTGGACGTCTGAGGAGGCACACTGTACGTATATTACGGGAGACATCTTTCAGCACCGGCTATGCTCTCTGCTCTAGGGGAAAGGAAAGAGAGACTTCTGAATGTTCCAACAGGCAGCTGTTGTCTAGACGTATTCAGCATAAGGTTTTTCAAGAGTAGAGAAACCGATCACCGAGAACCATAATAGATTTTTTGGAAAGCCAACAATCTCTTTAAATAATTGGCAAAAGATTTATTTAATGGTCAAGTTGAAAATGTTTTAGGGTGCTAAATTCTAAAGACAGTGTGACTGGTGTAGTGGATTAATCAGCAGTCAATGTGGAGTTTTGTTAAGTCTGTGAAATTCAAATCAGCCTTCGATCAGTGGGTCATCTATAGGCTGAGTCATATCAAGATTGCAAAGTCTCATGGTTTCCCTTCACATGCTAGGTATGTCTTCATTTTCACAAACCATAAATCACGTTTCATTATCCTCCCCCTCCCCTGGCAATTGTCATGTTAACTTAAGGACACAGACTACTCAAATCCTACCAAAAATTAGCACCAAAGCACACAGTAACCCAATTGAAGAGTCCTAGCTATTGTGAACAAAGACAAAGCGAATTGAATTGCAATTGTGAAAAGAATTTCCCAAAGACTTAAGGGATGTTCCCAAGACTGCATGGATGTTTACATATTCCTCCAAGGAGAAGAGACACACAGCATACCACTCCATATTTGTAAGTGTTTATCATATCTGCAAGGAGCAAAAAGGCTATGTTGGAGGCAGGGAGTACTTTGGTATTTTCCAAATGAGTGCCTAGTATTTTAAACAGCGCAGATGAATGGTCCACAGCGATGCCAAGGATTACTTACTGATGGTTTGCCTTTATGGCAATTGTGTCTTTTACAGTCTCTTAAAAGGGCAGCAACATTAAAGGAAAAGAAAGAGTGGCTTAGGAATTGTTATATGCCACCAACCTGAAGCTTGTCTTTCTGTTAATTAAATACTTTATCAAGCCAGTTATAAACACATCTTATTGCCAATCCCAGGAGCCCCCAGTGATGCAATGGGTTAAACCCTTGTGCCAGCAGGACTGCTGACTGACAGGTCAGCGGTTCAAATCTGGGGAAAACGGGTTGAGCTCCCATCTGTCAGCTCCAGCTCCCCATGCAGGGACATGTGAGAAGCCTCCCACAAGGATGGTAAAACATCAAACATCCAGGCATCCCTTGGGCAACATCCTTGCAGATGGCCAATTCTCTCACACCAGAAGCGATTTGCAGTTTCTCAAGTCACTCCTGACACAGAAAAAAGCACCAATGCCACCCAAAATTTATTATGGGACAACCCATAATCCCTGCAGTCCTAGCAAATGCATGCATTTCTGGGAAGATGTTATAAAAGTTACTTTTTCAACTATGAATCCCACAATCCACCTGACAAAGAGGATAGTGATAATCCTGGAATGAAATGATGCAAATTTTAATTGAAAAATTACTTTTCTGAACTCTTCTAACACTCACTTTTTGTTTCTCATTTGCAAAGATATCCTTATCTGCTCATATGATGGTTAACTTAATGAGCCAATAATGTGATGTGGCAGCAAAAAAAGCCAATGGGATTTTGGCCTGCATCAATAGGAGCATAGTGTCTAGATCTAAGGAAGTAATGCTACCCCTCTATTCTGCTTTGGTTAGACCACATCTGGAATATTGTGTCCAATTCTGGGCACCACAATTCAAGAGAGATATTGACAAGCTGGAATGTGTCCAGAGGAGGGCGACTAAAATGATCAAGGGTCTGGAGAACAAGCCCTATGAGGAGCGGCTTAGGGAACTGGGCATGTTTAGCCTGAAGAAGAGAAGGCTGAGAGGAGATATGATAGCCATGTACAAATATGTGAGAGGAAGCCACAGGGAGGAGGGAGCAAGCTTGTTTTCTGCTTCCTTGGAGACTAGGACGTGGAACAATGGCTTCAAACTACAAGAGAGAAGATTCCATCTGAACATTAGGAAGAACTTCCTGACTGTGAGAGCTGTTTAGCAGTGGAACTCTCTGCCCCGGAGTGTGGTGGAGGCTCCTTCTTTGGAAGCTTTTAAGCAGAGGCTGGATGGCCATTTGTCAGGGGTGATTTGAATGCAATATTCCTGCTTCTTGGCAGGGGGTTGGACTGGATGGCCCATGAGGTCTCTTCCAACTCTTTGATTCTATGATTCTATGATTCTATGTTATGTATGTGCCTGGGTAATGACATTGCTTATTTCAGAATATTATATTATTTTATATCCTGTGTGAACTGTAAAAGAATGCAAGGATCTTATGTTAGTCCTGGAACTCATAAAACACCAGCAATTCATCATCTTGCTTGTGCCTGCAAGGATTAGCTGTCAGTTCCAACAATGTAAGAGTCTATTTATGTCCTCTAGTGCTTTACGTGACTTCGGTCATAGATACCCTTCCCAGACCTCTTTCTTCTAGCGATGCAATTTGAGATAATCCAGGGAATGCAAACTTGTTTTAATTTGTGGAACATTTGTATTTAGACTAAAAACACAAGGGATACATTTCACTCTTGAGAATCAATAGAAGGACCACTTCCTCCAACTTTTGAATCTGCTATTTTGGAGCTGGTTTGATTGCAGCTTCAGATCATGGAATCTGGGAAGAAAATATATAATTATATTTGTATAGATGTACTTTTTAAAATCTCATCTTTATTTAAATATATTTACAAACCATTTCAGTGAAATGTCAACATGATTTTTTTAAAAAAAAAATCCAGCTTTTGTAAAACTGGAACTGAAATCCCTGATATAAGTGAAATATCAGGGATTTTTAATGTATTTTATGACAAAATGAAGGAAAAATATAAGGCACATTCAATTTCAATGTCCAATTAATTCTGAACACTGCAATTTAAGGTAGATATTGACAAACTGGAATGTGTCCAGAGGAGGGCAACTAAAATGATCAAGGGTTTGGAGAACAAGCCCTATGAAGAGTGGCTTAAAGAGCTGGGCATGTTTAGCCTGCAGAAGAGAAGGTTGAGAGGAGATATGATGCAAGCCATGTATAAAGATGTGAGAGGAAGTCATAGGGAGGAGGGAGCAAGCTTGTTTTCTGCTTCCCTGGAGACTAGGATGCTGAACAATGGCTTCAATCTACAAGAAAGGTGATTCCACCTGAACATTAGGAAGAACTTCCTCACTGTGAGAGCTGTTCAGCAGTGGAACTCTCTGCCCTGGAGTGTGGTGGAGGTTCCTTCTTTGCAGGCTTTTAAACAGAAGCTGGATGGCCATCTGTTGGGTGTGTTTTGAATGTGACTTTCCTGCTTCTTGGCAGGGGTTTGGATTGGATGGCCCATGAGATCTCTTCCAAGTCTAAGATTCTATGATTCTAAAGGAAAGGATTCTGTTCTGGTTTGGAAGTGATCTTATTAAGACAACCAAGATTTCCCACATTTGGATTCTTATCTGCCCTTGCATTCTGAATTTGTGTCTTTCCCAAACTCAAAATGCTTGTTTGTTTTTGAAGTCTCCAGCAAGTTCCCTTAAAAGGGAAACGTCTTGAGAGGGCCGTTCTTTTCTCTCTAATCAGACTGAAGGCCCAAGCCTCCTTACATCTTTGATAGCAGCTGAGTTCTCTGTGAGTCAAGAGTCTGGGTTTTAAAGTTATTTTTAATGCAGCTCAGTCTGACTCAGGCAGCATGAGTGGTGAATCTCAGAGGGACAGAAGGTGTCACATTTGGAAGAAGACATTTTTTGGTCATCTCAGAACTCTCTTGAATTTTGCATTAGTGTGATAAAGAACCAAAGCCTACTTTATGCAGGCAGCAGAATGATAATTGACTGATTACATATAATTATGTACAGTACCACTTAAGAATTAACATTTCAGAATGCATTTGATCCCTGGTGTTGTGGATTACTTTGGACACAGGGAGCTTTAGACATAAAGGAGAATTTTACAATTACAGCCTCATCTTGTACAACCAAAGCAATTCTATCAGTTCCAGATTGGAGTGAGCATTGACCCCAAATGAGAATTCTTCTCCCAAAATGAAATTTTCATTGAATTTCAAGCACTGTGGATAGTTTTTGTTCATGTAAGGAGTGACTTGAGAAACTACACGTTGCTTCTGGTGTGAGAAATTTGACCGCCTGCAAGGACGATGCCCAGGGGACGTACGAATGTTTTACCATCCTATGGGAGGCTTCTCTCATTTCACTGCATGAGAAGCTGGAGCTGACAGACAGGAGCTCATCCTGCTCCCCAGATTCAAACTCCCAGCCTTTCGATCAGTAGTCCTACCAGCACAAGGGTTTAATCCATTGCAGATAGTGAAACACAGAAAATTGTTTCCATCTAGAAAATGGTTTTCTTCTAATGGTAATTTCACCCCCATTCTTTTTCTTATGCCTCAACTGTATTTCTCTTTTAATGTTTTAAGTTATTGCAATATTAAATCTTGGAGCTTGGGTGAAAATTTCATTGGGGGATTTTTATTTGGTGGGCAATGCTTGCATTTTTCTCTCTCTTATATCCCATCTGAGCTATTCTACCACCACATAATTTTTTGATCTCATTCTGCTCCATTGGTTGACAAAATGTTGGAAGCTATGGTTCCAGACGAGGCTTATTGTTCAGTTGCCCTGCCTCATTTTCCTTCTATATGAAACCCTGACTGATTCTCTTGGACTTTAAAAAAATCTGAAAAGGACCTAAATACAGAATAGTTGTATAATGCTCTTGGATAGCTATTGCTAGGAGCTGTCATCCTGGAAGGATTCAAAGTGAATGTCCCAGTCAGTCCAAATATTCTGATGTGAAAGAGAGACTTAAAGTGAATATACAATGTAGAATTAATGCAGTATGACACCACTTTAACTTCTGTGACTCAGTGTTATGCAGTCATGAGAGTCTGGTGACATATGGGCACCCTTTGGCAAAGAAGGCTAAATACTTTCTAAAACTACAAATCCCAGGATTCCATAGCATTGAGATATGACAATTAATATGGTGTCAAACTGCATTAATTCTATAGTGTAGATGCATCCTGAGTTTTAGGATGTATTTGTGAACCACAAATGTGCCCAATGAATGTTGGTCAAGAAATTTCCCACGGTCTTCTTCAGGGCCTGTTAGAAGAAAAAGTGAAGGAACAAGAAGTTTGTCTTAAGAAGTATATGCAAGACATGTCCTGGAGAAATTAAAAGGTCCCTATTTTTGTCCATATTTCTCTTATTAAATTGTATATAAACTACAATAATTAAGAAATAATATTTTCAATCAGATTAAATTGAAACATGTTTGTAAAATAATTTTCTCTATATAATTACTAATTTATTTATTTATTTATTTCGAGGTTTTATATACCGACCCTCTCACCTTCAAAGAGGGATTCGGACCGGTTCACAACATGTGTTAACATGCAAAGAATATACAATAACAACACAATGCCACTTCATAACACGATTAAAATATCAACACTATACACATTAAAACATTATCATCACAGTTAAAAGAGCCAAATCGTCCGACACCATCACAATCCCATTCATTATCCTCCTTTCATGTGGGCAAAGAATTAAATCAGTTGTCAAATGCCGTGTTCCACAACCAGGTCTTTATTAGTTTCCTGAATGTCATGAGGGAAGGGGCAGCATTTTGTAAGTCAGTTTTCAGTCCAAACATTTTATTATTATTATTATTTTGTGGTTCATTCGTTCAGTCGCTTCTGACTGTTTGTGACCTCATGGAACAGCCCACCCCAGAGTTCCCTGTTGGCTGTCACCACCCCCAGCTCCCTCAAGATCAAGCCAGTCACTTCAAGGATACCATCCTTAGTCGGCCCCTCTTCCTTTTCCCTTCAATTTTCCCCAGCATCATTATCCAAGCTTTCCTGTCTTCTCATTGTGTGGCCAAAGTACTTCATCTTTGCCTCTAATATCCTTCCCTCCAATGAGCAGTCGGGCATTATGTCCTGGAGTATGGACTGGTTGGATCTTCTGGCGGTCCAAGGCACCCTCAGAATTTTCCTCCAGCACCACAGTTCAAAGGTGTCTATCTTCCTTCACTCAGCTTTCCTTATGGTTCAGCTCTCATATCCATAGGTTACTATGGGGAATGCCACTGCTTTGACTATGCAGATCTTCATTGGCAGTGTGGTGTCTCTATTCTTCACTATTTTGTCAAGCTTGGTCATTGCTCTCCTCTTAAGAAGTAAACTTTTTCCAATTTCCTGGCTGTAGTCTGCATCTGCAGTAATATTCACATCTAGAAATACAAAGTCTGTCACTGCCTCCACATTTTCTCCCTCTATTTGCCAGTGATCAATCCGTCTGGTTACCATAATCTTGACTTTTTTAATGTTTAACTGTAACCCAGCTTTTGCACTTTCTTCTTTCACCTTGATTATTGGGATCCTCAGCAACTCCTTGCTTTCAGCCATCACATTTTTATGTTTATTTATACATCGCTTTTTCTCATTACAATGAGACATTTGTTCATATGAGTATTTCTAAATGATGGTGAAGAAAGCAAATATAGAGAAAGGGATGGAGGACATTCTTCCAAAATAGTTTTGGGCAGCACTCTGATTGCCAGTGTGATATCACTAAGCCCTGTGCCAACTCTTTCCCAAGAGAACTGAACAAATGCTTCTTTTATGTCAAAAATCCTAGAATCATTGTTATTATCAACCTACTTTTCTCACAAAATCAGGACTCAGTTGAACATTGAAATGGAATCCATGTTTTCACAATATTAATGAACAAACATTCAGATAAACAAGAGTGTGTTGAGCTTTTAAAAGATTAACTTTAAAACTGGAAAACCCCTTTTGGGAGGGGTGGCACATCAAGTGTCAAAATACATTCTGACACTTCTGGGCAGGGTTTGGTATGTCTCTATATGACTTGGCTCATTACTACATTACAACTGAATCTGACTGTCATTTCTATCAGCTGTTTCTGTCAAAACCAGGGCTTCCCCAAGATGTTTTTCTGCCTAGAGCAAAAGACAACATGATATCACCAGCCCAATCCATATACAGAAACCAGCTGGACTGGCAACTGAATATTACTTTAACTTGAAGACAAGTCACATTCTCCATTATATGTACAAGAGCAGGCTAGTTTAGGTCTTGGGCTTCCAAAGTCTGTGGGAACCCAAAAGATATATGGAGTGAAGCAAAGGTTATTTATATAACTTATAGATTTGCAATTGAGTGACCTGCTGTTCTCTAGGATCTGCTGCCTAAGGCAGGCAGCATACTAATGTAAAGGTCCTTGATCTGACATCCATGGAGGGGTTCCAGGGGTTCTGTGATTGGGAAGGGGGTCCAAAGGAGGTCCTTTTGCTGATCTCATTCCTTTCACTTTGAAAAAAAGTGAGTGAATGTATTTTACAGGGGAGAGGGTTCATAGTAGGGGTGTGCGAAATGACATAAATCTGTACCCATTTTCTGTTGTGTTTTTGGATGCCCCTTGTTCCATTTTTGGGAAACATTCAGGAGCCTTTTTTCAGATCCATAATTTGGAATCACAGTTCCATTTTTGTTCCAGGAAGATTTGGTCCATTAGCACCAATGGAGGAATTTTAGAGGCCCATCTCACCATATTTTTATGGCTATCAGAATGAAACGTGCCACATGTGTAGGACACATTTACAACTGCAAGCCTGCCAAGTTTCAAATCATTTTGCTAATCCACTGATTTTGGGGAAATTTTTTAAAGTTTTTACCAATAACATTTTAAAAAACCACAAGAGGGGGTTCTGGAATTTAAGGTCCAAACCAGTGCGCGTCACAAGAGGGGAAGAAAATGGTCAGAACCAAGCCTCTGATTGACGGAGAAACATGAGAAACACTCAGCCGCATCACTCTCACCATAGAGAGATTGCTGCTTGTGCTTGCAAAACAAACCAATGGTTAGGATACTAATATGAAAAGTAAGTCCGAATCAACTAACCTTTCCCAATTTTTTAATTCAAAGATTAGATTTTCAGATTTTTTTCTGGGAAGACTCTGAAGGAGTCCTTCCAGGTCTGTTTCCAGGGGCTCGTCTGCTGGATCTCTGAAATTATCCAAAATCCAAATCAACCAACAGAAGCTCACATAGCCCAGTTCATAGTATTCATTACATCCTCAATGAGATCCATGATCTCAAAAACATTAAGACCTTCTAGCTCTCTTAAAAATGAAAGTAAACAATGAATTTGCTTACTTGGTATGATTAGAAACATTGTTTCAGAGTTTTTAACTTTTGTACTTTCTTCCCAAAAAAGACTCCATAAACAATTGTATTGTTGTTGTTTTAGATTCGTAACAAAAGCAAAGCATCCAGTGCTGGGTTATGTGAAGGTGATGAGGTGGTATCCATCAATGGCAACCCTTGTGCGGATTTGACCTATTCTGAAGTTATTACCCTGATGGAAGGCCTGGCTGACACTTTGCAGATGCTTATCAAGAGGTAAAGTAAAACTGATGTTTGTCACATATTCTGCTATATTAATGTTATTTTCTCACAATTAACAGTGGGTCCTTGGCATCTGTTGGGGACACCTTCAAGGTCATGTGGCCAGCATGACTGCATGGAGCACTGTTACCATCCCACAGAAGTGGTACCTATTGATCTATTCATATTTGTATGTTTTTGAACTGCTAGGTTGTCAGAAGCTGGGCCTAACACTGGGAGCTCACTCCACTCCCTGGATTCAAACTGCCAACCTTTAAGTCAGCAAGTTCAGCAGCTCAGCAGTTTGACCTGCTGTGCTACCAGGGACCCATTGGTATCATTGGTACCTCCTCAGATATACTTGATCTGAAGTTTTCAAGATGTAACAGACCAAAACTAATATTTTTCACTGGACTCCAAAATGTACTATTAACAGGAACAACTGATAAATAAGTTTGTGTGTTCCTTTCATTTGCCTCACTACAATAAATGGGCTGCTATGTTCTATCGTGGCTTCTGAAACTCTGATATCGATAGAGCAGTGAATCCATCCCAGGCTTTCTCTGACTTTAATTGAGCTATCCAACATGCTGACCCTGTTGAAATGGTTCAGTACCTTGGAGAGCTCTGTTGCAGCTTGAATTAAAACCTGGCATGCATTTGCTGTCCCACTGGCATTGGAGCCATCACACACCTCTATGTTCAGCACTAATTGAATTTTTCATAGGCAGCCTCTTGTGGGGCAAATTACAAAAGCTTATTAAAATGCTTTTGTTTTAACTCCTGCACTTATCACAATGCCTGTCTTTATGAGGGTATTTTTGAGAGAGTGCACACTTTCTTCCATGAATGAAACTGTATTTGATTAGAACATTGACTTGCAACACTTAATCCATTGAGTCCTATTGAATCATCTATGGAGCCATGGTGGTGCAATTGTTTAAACCCTTGTGCCAACTGAACTGCTGACCTGAAGACCTAAGGGTCAGCGATTCAAATCTGCGAGATGTGTAGAGCCCCCGTCTGTCAGCCCCAGCTTCCCATATGGTGACATGAGAGAGGCCTCCCACAGGATGGTAACACATACGGGCATCCCCTGGGCAACATCTTTGTAGGCAGCTGATTATCTCACACCAGAAGTGTCTTGCAGTATATTCTCAATTTGCTTCTGACACAATTAAAAATGCTATTTGTGCATAAACCAGTAGAGGGTTTTAGTAATAAAATAATATTGGATGATGATCCAGGCAGAACTATCAGAGTGATTGTGATAGTGTTCACTAAATGCATAAACAATAAAACCATGGTGGAGGGAAAATAAAAGCCTTAAAGTTTTAACAAAACATCTGTGCAATCAGATAAAAAATTAGTGTATGTGTGTGTATATATATATAAATGAAATTTGAGCATTGACTTTGTGTTTTGTAGTCAATATTGCTTCTGTAATAGTACTATTTTAAGGAAAGATGGCTGATCCAGCCCAACAAATTTCAAATGATTCTGTGTTGGTTCATTTCGAAGGTGGGGAAAGAGTCTGAGCATATGCACAGGCAGGGAACCTTTCAAGGGGGGATTTCTTTCTCCCTCTCTTTCTCTTCCATCCTGTACACACTCAAACCCAGACACCAAGCTACCAATAAAGGACAACATTTATCTGGCTTGCTCCCAGGCTTCCTTCCTACAAGGAAATGTTTACAGATTCATAGTTTATATCTATGGAGTACCAGAAATGATTGTCCAAATAATCCAACTTGAGAGAAAACAGCTACAGTCCAGAACTTCATAAATTAAGATGTTTGACCTTCTAGAAACTTCAGCTATGCTTCATTAGATGTTATAGATTGGTCCTTGGTACAAATATTGTTTCCAGCAAGTAGTATAGATGTGAGTGATTGTGAGGAATTGAATAATTAATACTTTCCTCCTTTGTCAACATATATTGGTGCTTCTAGGCAGTAAATATGACATGAGGCCGCAGTGTTTATTACAGTAGTTTTCGAGGTTTTTAAAAATATCTAAATAATGTTTTTGTTATCCCAGTGCTCTTTCGCACTACATAGTTATAACATTATAGTTCCATTTTAATTGCCATGGTTGTGTAACCCTTGAAGTCCTGGTTTTTGTACTTTGATGAGACACCAGAGTACTCTAACATGGAATAACCTTCCTAATCTCAACGTTTTATGATTTGAAACCATGGCAGGATTTATTCAGAGAGTGTTTGCCACTGCTTCCCTCTAAAGATGAAAGCACATGACTTCCCCAAGGCCAGAAAAATGGAGAATTGAGGTGCATTTGGAAATCTTGTATAAATTAGAGAAGTGCATCAACTTCTTCAATGGAGGTACGTGCTCAAAAAGAGCATGGACTGACCAGTCTTTGCCAGTTTCTCCAACATCCACCATCCAACTATAAAAAAAATCTGTCCTCATCCCATAGTTTATATTTTAAATGTTTATTTTAGCTGAATAATCCTTGAACAAAGGTGTAATGTAACCTTTGTTTGGATTGGTTGAAAGGAATCAATAAATGTGGCCTGTAGTTACCCGTTCCCAGAGGCGGCCCTAGGTAATTTTCAACTGTATTTTCAAACAGTATTTTGCCCCCCCCCCCCCCAAATTAATCACTGATATATATTTTCTGTTCATCGTGGGAGTTCTGTGTGCCATATTTGGTTCAATTCATCATTGGTGTTCAGAATGCTCTCTGATTGTAGGTAAACTATACATCCCAGTAACTACAACTCGCATATGTCAAGGTCTATTTTCCCCCAAGAGTGCCTCAAGAGCGCCCCTGGGCAAAATCAACTATACTGCAAATGCTTACTTTGCGTAATGGGTTGAGCCGCCCCTGTCCGTTCCATGCAGGATGTAATGGGTTAGACGCTCAGGCTACGGGATTTGTAAGGGATCAGTGAAAAGTTTTATTGGAGACAGTTGGGGAGCTACTGATGTGAGTTAGTGACAGTTAGATAAAGAGAGATTGCCCAAAGGGAAGAGAAAACTGCTTTAGAAACTGCTTTCAGGCAGAGGACTGCATATATATGGCAACAGGAATCAGTCTTTTTTTTCCCCTAGTGGCTATAGGGAAAGCAAGTCTATGGCAAAGTCTACTGAGAATTTATTTAGCTGATGATGATTTCTGTGCTTATTAGCAGCTACAACCAAGGTTATACACCATTACTATTTTTATTTGCCAAGGTTAATAAGCCATTTGAATATGATGGTTGAAGAGAAACATATTACTCCACTGTGCAAACATTTTCCACTAATAAATCTGTTCATTTTGTTGTCGAAGGCTTTCATGGCCGGAATCACTGGGTTGCTGTGAGTTTTCCAGGCTGTAGGACCATGTTCCAGAATCATTCTCTCCTGATGTTTTGCCCACATCTATGGCAGGCATCCTCAGAGGTTGTGAGGTCTCACAACCTCTGAGGATGCATGCCATAAATGTGGGCAAAGCATCGGGAGAGAATGCTTCTGGAACATGGCCATGCAGCCCAGAAAACTAACAGCAACCTAGGGCCCTTCCATGCAACCCTATATCCCAGGATATCAAGGCAGGAAATCCCACATTATCTGAGTATGGACTAGGATAAACCAGTTTGAAGCAGATATTGTGAAATTTTCTGCCTTTATATTCTGGGTTATTGGGCTGTGTGGAAGAGCCTCCAGTCTCTTCGTTTTGTTTGTCTTGTCTTTAGAGATGGTGATACTCTTATGATTACAACAGAAGAATTGGGATCTTGGGTTAAAATGGGCCCCATAGGCCTAAGTCTCAAAAGGTTTTGTTTAAGGTCTATATGATTTGTCTATGTTTAGAAATAATGATGGGATAAGCCATCTTGTTCCACCACAAATAGACCAAGAAGGCTCATGGTGACACAGGCGTATCCCCACAAGGCTCTTCCTGGAAAAGATATACAGTTTAATCATGCTGGGGACCATCTGACTATGAAAACAGGCCTCATGGGGTTTCATCTTTGTCAAAGCGACTCTTCCATCACCTGTTACACCTTTTCCTTCTACAAATGGAAAGTGTTCAGAGGGGTTTTTTTACCCAATTTAAAGCTAGCCTAGATTAACATTTTAAGCCTTTCTCCCTTCAAACACTTGATCCATTTAGATTCTAAACATTAAAAGCTTATACCGTTTTCTGTGCTGTATTGTCCTGTGATTTAAACATTCAACCTATAACATTAAACAGAGTATTAAGGGTGTTATTTTTGCCTACTGAGAAAGTCTTCATGTTTTCCTTGGAACACTTCAAGATCAACATAACATTTACATAAGAGCACTTGTGAAAAACATCTAAAATGTTCTACCAGAATTGCTAGTACTATCACCAAAACTATTCTAGAATGTAGTATATTTTGGTGATAAGGTAAGGAATTGTGGGAAAGCCATTCCTAAAAGGGTAATACTTTAGATTTTTATATAGTTAAATTCAGTGCTCTAGCTACAATTGTGCCTTCAACCTTTGCTAGAATATATTACATATCTCTATTGTCTACATGAAGAACAAATTGTTGAAAGGCAAGGATCAAACTCAATTTATATATATGACTGGAAGAGAGAGTAAGGTATAGTTTCATGTCTCTTTTAACAGATTTAGTGGGCTGTAACCCTTTCCTGCTTTTAGTATTCTGAGGCATGGCAACTCTGACCCAGAATTTGGAAAATTTGCTCTTCTAAGCTCTGCTCTAATCTTGGAAGTATTATGACTGCTAGGCACTGATAGTCTTATCCTCCACATATTTGTTGAATCTCTCTTTAAAGCCATCTAAGTTGATAGCTGTCACCACATTTTGTGGCAAGGAATTCCACAGTTGAGCCACTGTGTGAATAATTAGTTCCTTTTGTCTGTCCTGAATCCTCCAACATTCAACTTCATTGGCTTCACACTGAGTTTTTTTTTTGTTATATGAGACAACAAAAACTTGCTTTGCACCCATTTTCTCTACAACGTTCACAATTCACACATAGAGATTCCTAAAGAAGTGGTCAGAGGAAGGAGTGGTTCTGCGCCACTAACCCCAACCAAAGTAGAGGTCATACATTAGTTTAAACACCGGACAAGCACTGTAATCAATGTTTAAAGAGCATGACTATCAAACTATACTTACAGCAACATGTTTGTACAATTTGCTTTGTGTGTGTTTGTGTGTCTGCAGATCTTCCAGTGGAGTAAGTGAGACCCTAAGTCTTGAAAAAGAAAATGGAAGACATATTGAAACCAAAAATGAAGAATATAAGGAAAGTACTACTCTGCAAATCAGAACGGCAGTCCCCAAGGCTCCCCAGGAATTGCTGATTACAAGGGTGATTGAAGCATCGGCCCCAAAAGATGTGGAACAAAGTTGTGTGGGTTTTTCTGGGACAAACCAAGAAAGAGAGTTAACTCATTGCCACAAAATCCCCCTGAAAGTCATAGAAGCCCCTGAAGCACACTTAATCAACATGCCTGCCTTCACTGGGTGGACTGGAGAAAGTCCAGGCCCTACAGTTGAGCTGAAGCTGTCCCTCTCACATGATAACCTCAAAGGCAGCAATGCTTCTGCAGTGACGGTCCTGGGGACGGAAGACCATAAGCCTCTGGAAATAGGACCCACCCTGCTGAAAGATGGGACTAGCTGGGTAACTCCAGATCCTGAAATTAAAAAAGACTCTGCTGCCCAGTGGTCAAGCAGGTCATTCCAGATTGCTAGTGGTAACAAGGAGGTCAAGGCCTTCTATGGAGCAGAGACAAAGGAGCCTTCTCTCACCAAAGTGGAAGTGATCCTGGACTGCTCCAACCAGGCAAAGGAAGGCTCCGGGTCTCCAGCTGAAAAGGGGTGTGTGGATTCTCCGTTGGAAGGAGGGCAGTTGGAAGCACCTCCTTCTGTCGTCTCCTTTGGAATCTCATCCGAAGGCACCGAGCAGGGAGACGAGGATCAGCACTCCGAAAGGGAACATAGCAGACCTCACAAACACCGGGCAAGGCACGCCAGTAAGTATGTCACGGCTTAATGGGTGGTATTGCTTGAAGGATAAATTCAACATTTGGAACACTGTTACATCCACATGCTGAGAACTAATACATTCTTTACAAGGAGGCTTCTTTTTTCCCCACTCATTCTTTCTCTCTGCTTCTCTCTTAAGAAAACAAAATACTACTCAGTTTCTTTTGTTTTCACAAATTCTGTAATATGGTTATGGACTGAACCCTTTGCACTTGGTAACACTATCGCAGAAGCTTGCTTTGTAATATAATCTGAGCCTGTCTTTCTGTGAGACTAACGTTGGCTTCTTACTAAAAATACTTTCTTCTATCTACAGTTTTCCAGGCTTCTTAACAAAGACTTAAAAGGCAACTTGAGAGAGATTGTGTCAGAAGAGAGACATATTGTTGAATGTACCACAGATGACTTTAAGAGAGGCAGAATATCAGCCTTTTCTCTAGAATGGAGGCAGCATCTCTAAAAGTGCAAATGATGCTGCTTCTATTAAAAGCTGGGGGAAAATTTAAAAGGGAAGAAAGGAAAGGAAAGCCTAGTAGTGAAGCTTGATGATGCTTGCAGAAAGTCCCTTTGATGGACACCAGCATGTGTATTTTTGGCCAGTTATATGATCCTTTTAGTTTTGCAAGGCTTCCCTAGACTGTAAAGTGAACTTACTATTCCTTCTGCTTTCCAGACCTAGAGGTCAGTGCAAAACCTAAGCAAAGTCTTACTTGGGAGTAATCTGGATGTGAAATAGTAATAAAGCTAAGAAGAGTAACTCTGATTCTCCTTTTCTCAAAGCATCTGCTTATCGATTCATTTCTACTGCTGGTATTTGTGCAATCATTCCTGGCTATTTCAAGAATTCTGTCAAGGGATTTCATTGCAAAATAGCAGAGGTGCAATGATATACCGTAGTACTGAGCTGACTTACGCAGACTGCCAGGATAAGCATGCCAACCCATTGCTAATTCCTCCATAAGCATATTTTTAGAATGATAGCCATTTGTATCAGTGTGTGGAGTAAGCCATCGTTTACACTTAAAGGACCCTCGTGTAGTCACGGCTTAATGTCATATTAAAAGGAGTACAAAGGAATAGCATGCATGCTTGGCATTTTGACAATGAAGTCAGCAACAGCAACTGTGAAATTTTATCTATTACAGTCTTTACTAAAGAGTGTAGAACTAAAAAAAAACCTCTTATTTTTTCTATTATGGTATATATTATATATCATACTAATATTGTGCTGTCCTAATAATATAATATATTGTATTCACGTATAATGATAATAATATTATAATGTAATACAATATAATAAAATATAATAATTATATATTTTATATTACAAGTAATATTACTAATAATATTACAATATAATGGTATGGTACAATATAGTACTATGTAATACTAATATTGTGCTATGCTAATAATATAATATACTGTATGTACATATAGCTTGTAAGCCACTCTGAGTCCCCTTTGGGGTGAGAAGGGTGGGATATTAATGTTGTATATAAATAAGTAAATATCTAATATAAGCATTCTGGGTATAGTTTGAATGGATTTGGACAAATCGGAGTGCCATATTGAAAAATTAAGGAAAAAAATCAATTCGTTTCTAACAAAATATAAATTAAAGCTGATACCCAAAGAACTGCCTCTGGATTAAATGTATGCATTCATACTTTTTCAGAAACTCTCTGCAATTTCAAAGCTAGGTCACCATGTGGAAGGCTGCTGTTTATGGAGCGAGGGGGTAATCCCAGAAATTGAAAGATCTCTTGAGCATGTGCAGGTTATTCTTAGGTTTTTTTTCTATCTGCAGCCTGACTGAGTAACCACATAGTTATGTTACAATGGGAAGTGCTCATAATACTTCAGAGGTGTTCAGGACTGGTTCTAACATAACGAGTAAAGCAACTGCTTTATGCACTTGCTTTGAAATGTTATGAAAATATGAATATTTTTAATTTTATTGATTAGATTAAATTTTCTATTGAATTTCTATTATTATTATTATTATTATTTTCAGGGAGGGGAATTTAGGTAATATCCGTGTGTGGAGTAAGCCATCGTTTACACTTAAAAGACCCTCATGTAGTCACGGCTTGTAGTCATGTAGTCATCCAGGAGGATGAGGATGGAAAGGGGCTCCATTTGAGGATCAGTTCCAAGACAGAAACTTTTCTAGGATATCCACCTGACAATACAGCTAGTCTATAAAACAACAATGGATTGCATTAGTAGATCAAAAGAGTATCTATAGTAGGAATGGCCAAACTTTGGCCCTCCAGATTGTGGGAGTTGAAGTCCAAAACACCTGGAGGGCTGAAGTTTGTCCATGCCTGCTCTACAGTAACACACTGAGAGCTGCCTACCATACCTATGTTTTCAATGTAGTCAATGGGTAGCATATAATAATGTAGTCAATGGGTAGCATATAATAATAATAATAATAATAATAATAATAATAATAATAAAGCACAATACTCCTGACCTCATGATCATGCTAAAAAAACAAAATATGGATTGCTGATCTTGCAATCCTAGGTGACAGCAGGATTGAAGAGAAACAACTGAAAACGCTGACACGATATGCCTAAAGACCTTGGCCTGCACTTAAACACAATCAGCGCTGACAAAATTACCATCTGTCAGATGCAAAAAGCCACCCTACTGGGATCTGCACACATTATTTGCTGATACATCAGACAGTCCTAGACGCTTGGGAAGGGTCCGACGTGTGATGCAATACAACAGCCAAGATAGTGACCTTGTTTTCTGTGCACTAATCTCTGTGCACTAATCTCGTTATGTTTATAATAATAATAATAACAACAACAACAACAACAACAACAACAACAACTTTATTTTTGTACCCCACCTTTATCTCCCCGAAGAGACTTGTGGTGGCTTACATGGGGACGAGTCCGATCAAAAGCAAACATCAATCAACAGCCAATGAAACTGCAATAATAATGAGTTTCAGGGCACGGGTGGGCAGACTGGTGCACATCAATTGTAAGGATAGGGCTGATGGATAAAGTGCATAAGTCAATTGGCAATAGCAAGGATAGAGGGCAATGTGAGATAGAGTACTATAACTTTGGGTACAGAACAGTAGTAAAGTGAAAGCGTCCTAACTGGGGCCAAGTTATCAGAGGAATTGTCTAGAATTATTATTTTCAATTGATGTGCCATTCGGACTTAATCTCAAGTGAGTGCATGGAATTGCAACCATAATTATACATCTCTTGTTATTAGAAACACCTTTCAATTATGGTAGGACTATATGTTTGCAAATGGGTATAAGACCTGCATTGCAAACATGTAATAGGAATACAACAGACTAGAGAAATAGTTATTTGTTTTAGTATAAGTGGAATGAATTTAGTAGCAACTGTTTCAAGATGAACCTTCTGTTATCTGAAGCTTTTTAACAAAAAGGCATTAGTAGTCTGAGTACATTGAAATTTCGCTCTAGGTTGCACACTCTTTCAAATATTGGTTCCCAAAATCTGCACCTAGGAGAGGCTTTCCCCTTAACAGTAGAGTGAGTGCACTTGTTAAGTAATTATGCTCTGTCTTCTAAAAAGAGCAAATAAAAACACATCCTTTGAAAAATTCTATGATAAAATAACCTAAGAGAGTTTAAGTGTTTGGGTTCTTTTTCAAATCATGATTATTAATTTCTGTAGCATTTTAGGAAGATTATAACGACAGAGGTCATAGCAAGCTAGGCTGATTATGAGCCTGACTAAGGGCCCTTCCACACAGCCCTATATCCCAGAATATCAAGGCAGAAAATCCCAAATTATCTGACTATGGACTCAGATAACCCAGTTCAAAGCAGATATTGTGGGATTCTCTGCCTTGATATTCTGAGATATGGGGGCGTGTGGAAGGGCCCTAAGAGAAACTAGTTGGATACATGCAACAATTTGAACGCAATCAGCAACTATCCCACAGGTGGGGAAGAAGTGGGGAGGAAAACAGAGGAAAGCAGCAGAAAGTGTCCTACTCTGGCAAGATCTGTCTTTGGGAATGACCAGCCATCCCATGACGTTTCCATGCTTTCCTCCACTTTCTCCTGTTGTATTCTATTAGGAGTTGAGGGTATATCCGACTCCTGAAAATGGATTTTTCTCTTTGTTTTTCACACTGACAAGATGGATTTCAATGCAGAAGTGGCTGTATGTCATGGGAAGACCTCTATTACATCAGCGTATGAAAACAGTGAAAAAATTGGAGAAATTTAGGGTGGGATAAGGTCCTAAGAGGAAAGAGCCCCATGGTTCTTATGTGGATATCACTCCTTTGGTGATACGTCCTTTGCTTTTGTTTTCTATATCTATTTGTACAAGTTATTGAGATTTCTTTATTTGTACAAGTTATTGAGATATTCGAGCTCGGCCTCATGTAAGCCTCACCGAGTCTCTTGAGGAGATGGTAGCGGGGTACAAATAAAGTGTTATTATTATTATTATTATTATTATTTCTCTCGTCTTGTACTCATCAGCAAAGCCTTATTTGCTTTCTCTAGGAACAGAGTGTGTCACGATTGGTTAAGATTTAAAAGGGTACTTCAGATTTGATGACTTGATCACCACAAGTGGTATTCCATGTTCCTTTGCTCTCTTGGGAAAGAAAATGATCATGCCTTAATATAAAATGTATTTGAAACCTTTTCAATTGAAATTGGCTTTCATACATGTAATGGAAAGCTTCAAGTGGAGAAGTAAAGAATGAATTCATGTGTTTTTAGAGTTCATTTTGCCTTAGTATATATATATTGGTCTATGCCCCCAACCTCATTTGACTGAAAGGCCAATGACATGTCTTATATAATGAATTTCAGTCAGTTCTATGACATCTAGTTGTTTCCACTAGGGTTTTTTTCCACACTGCCAGTAATGCACTAGGTGCCCCTGATCAGTCTGGCTTCTTTGAATCTGACCTTTTCATTTCAATGAGATCAAATCACACCCTGGTTATAAAAAAGATATAAATGGGAGAGACTAGTAGAACCAGCAGCAGTCCATAGCACAAGTGAGTGAGACTTAATCCAGCTATTTATGTGAATGGATGACCTCCTCTATCCTGAATGCTCAGCATGGCAAATGTATCTAGATCAAAAATATCAAATAAATATAATATAAAACTGCACATGAAAACAGTCCAGTAATTTATGCAAAACTTGGTAAGTTGCTTTTTTTCAAGTTTACTTTCTTCCTCAAAGTAATTCATTGCCAATAGTTATTAGAGTTATTAGAGTCGACACCAGAGGCACTCCAAGTGGCCAGCTTCTGGTCAAAGAATATTTAGCATAATACCAAGTTTTAAAAAGTTTGTGTTTTTAAATGCATTTTAACTGTACCTTCAACTCGCTTCTGACACAATAAATAAATAAATAAATAAGTTATTAGTGTGTCTAAAAACTGAAAGCAAAGCCTCAGGATTTGTAAGAGAATAGCATAAAAAAATTGAAGAATTCTTTTTAAATGCCTCTAAAATGCATTCTAAAAAGTATTTTTAAAAGTAACAATAAAAATGCTATGTATTACACCAAATCAATTCAATTTGTACTTGACATGTTTTTTTTCTAATCACAGAACTTTTATATAGCACCTTACACCCAACTCAATTACTGCGTTAATGGTAACTTATTATTTTCACACTCTTGAGTTTATGGATCTAGTTTTCCATATGAATGCCAACCATACTGCTATACTGTGGATCCAGGAAATATTCATATCTGGAACATGCTTTTGTCCTTCAAACATCAAGAGACAAAAAGCTAATGTTGTATTTGTTGGAGCTTAGAGAAAATAGAGGAGGAGTGGGTTGAAAAACGGAACTGAAGGCTGTATGGAGATCCATGGTGATCTCAAGTAATTCTCAACTTGTGTATCATTACAATATTGCACTAAGAGTCAGAGAAAAGCACCTAGAGAAATGAAATATAAATGTCAGTGTTTCAACTGATGTTTTTTCTTAAGTGTTAAAGAACTTCAGGAACAGAAATGTATGTGTTAAGAAAGAGATTGCAAATAAATAAATAAATCTCGGTGTAGTATATGTAAACCAACATTCCTAGTATATGTAGATTGGTGTGACACTACTAATTTATCCTGTTGGGTTATACTGGCCTACGTTAAAAACACAGAACAAAGCAGATACCTTATATGAAATGCTAGCAAATCTATAGGGGCAAAGGGAAATATTGTGCAAAGAATGCCAGGGAGGAATGTTTGCTATGGAATTTTTGTCATGGTTGTAACTGTGGGAAAATATTAATATTAATGCCCTGCCAATGCCAATCCTTGCATAAGGGAGGATTCCAACTATAGTAGAAGAAAGATTACTATTGCACTCTTGCAGCCCAAATAGTTGTTGTGCACTTATCATTAAAATTGATTTCATGTTAAATTTGACTCAGTGCAGTGAAATATGCTCTTTAATTCTTTCCTGCAGGGCTCAGACGGAGTGAGAGCCTGTCAGAAAAACAGGTGAAAGAGGCCAAATCTAAATGTAAAAGCATTGCCTTGTTGTTGACGGCCGCTCCCAATCCCAATTCCAAAGGGGTGTTGATGTTCAAGAAGCGTCGCCAAAGGGCCAGGAAATATACTTTGGTGAGCTACGGCACTGGGGAGTTAGAACGTTACGAGGACGAGGGTGAAGAAGACGAGGAAGAGGAAGGTGACAAAGAGAACACTTTTGAAGTGACCTTATTAGGCACAAGTGAGTCAGAAATTGATGAAGATTTCTTCTCTGATCTTGACAAAGAAGACCGGATTGTGACGTTTGACTGGGACACTGGGCTACTTGAGGTTGAAAAGAAACCAAAAAGTGGGGACGAGATGTCTCAGCTTCTTCCAGACAGCAAGGGCAAAGGGGCACTGATGTTTGCCAAAAGACGTCAAAGGGTGGACCAGGTCACTGCTGAACAAGAGGCTATGAAGATGCAGGGAATGCATAGAAGCTCTGAGGAGCACCAGGAAATCACTTCAATGGAAAACACTCACAAAATGAGTTCCTCTATATACCAGTCCAAACAAGAAGCTTCCAGAGTTCAGCAGAGCCATGTTAGCAAAAGCTACATAGAAGTGAGCCGCAGTCATGGTACAGCAATTCAGCAAAATGGCATTGGGGTTGCTCCTGAGACAAATATGATATATCCATCTTCAGCAACTTCAAACAGAATGGCTAAACCTTTCCCTGGTGTACAGAATAGAGCAGCAGCTCCATTTTCACCCACTAGAAGTATGACGAGCCCCCTCTCAGATCTACCTGCACCGCCTCCTTATACATCAGTCAGTCCACCACCTGAAGCCATGTACCGAACTGTTTTGACTCCAGTTGCCACCAGCACGACTCAGTCAACTCTGTTGTCTCCAGTGGAATCAACTGAACAGATTGCATCCAGAGACGAAAGGATTGCAGTGCCTGCCATAAGAACTGGAATTTTGCAAGAGGCAAAAAGAAGAAACACAGCAAAACCAATGTTTACTTTCAAAGAAGCCCCCAAGATGACCCCCAATCCTGCCCTTTTGTCCCTTGTGCAAAATACAGAAGGCAAAAAAGGTGTTCCTGTGGGCTTTGAATCCGGCCCTGAAGAAGACTACCTCAGTTTGGGAGCAGAGGCATGCAATTTCATGCAAATTCAAGCAGCCAAACAGAAAATCCCACCTCCGGTGGCTCCAAAACCATCACTTAAGGTTTCTCCTACAGCCACAACACCAGTATCACCAGTTTGGTCCCCTCCAGCTGTGGCTGTTACCCAGCCTTCTGCCTTTCCGGCTCCACATTCGCCTGAAGTGGCTGTTCCAGCACCTGTGAAAACAGTGCAACCTATTTATCCCCCTCCACAGCCTCCTACCACTCTTAATCTAACTAGTCCCCTTAAAGGACCTCAAATAGCAGCATCACACCAAAATTATACACCCAGAGCTACACCCACCACACCACTAGGAAACAGTGTGCTTGCAGGAGGGGTGGGGCCAGCTTTTGAAATGCCCCCAGCTTTGAGTGGGAAGGGAGCCCAACTCTTTGCCAAAAGGCAATCACGAATGGAGAAGTATGTGGTTGACTCAGAAACTGTGCAGGCCAATATGGCTCGGGCTTCTTCACCAACACCATCTTTACCAGCTTCTTGGAAATACTCATCAAATGTCCGAGCACCACCACCTGTAGCATATAATCCTATCCAGTCTCCATCTTATCCTCTGGCTGCTACCAAACAACAGTCAAAGTCCCCAGGAGCTGCCAAAACAACCAAGAAAAAGCCTAAGAAAGCACTTAGTTCTTTGGAAGTTATGAAGCATCAACCCTACCAACTTAATGCATCCTTATTTACTTTTCAACCTCCTTCTGATAATAAGGAAGGCGTGCCCAAGCAACCTACAAAGTTTGACTCAAAACAAGCTCTACCTTCAAGATCTCTCAATGCCGGTTCTCCTTCTAATGTCAGAGCCTCTTCCGTGTACTCTGTACCAACCTACAGTTCACAACCATTCTCCCCGTCAAATGCTTCTAGTCCCGTAATTGAGTCCTGTGCACCAACAGTTCATTCTACTTTTCCGAAGCAAGAATCACCTGCCTCCTCTATGTTTACTACTCCCAAGCCAAAGTTCTCAGCCAAGAAAGTTGGTGTCACAGCACAGGTGTGGAAACCCTCAACCATTGAAGAGTAAACCATAGATACAACTCAGTGGTTTGCAATGAATTGTTTGCAGTGGTGATCTGACACCCAAAGTGATCCTCAGCTTACTTAATAATTTTAAAACTTTCTCATGAAATCTGGGTCCAAAACTTGGCTTAATTCTGAAATTCTGTGCATACCTACCTGGATGTAAATTCTACTTAAAATAGTAGGGTTCACTTCTGAGTAAGCATGCATAACATTGCACAACAAACAGTTTTGAAAGAAATCAATATGAATAGTAATTTCAGATGACACATTAATATATGCAGTCATCTATAATAAAAGGACACATATACAGTGTCCCAAAATGGACATAATTAAGTATTAAGTAAGCAGGATGTTAGGTGTCAGTGGCTTCAGTACACACAAACACAGTGAACACTGTTCCTGTATTGCAACAGTTAAACATAGCTTTCACAGGGTTTTTCGGGTGGGTGGGTGTGCGGAACATATCATTCTCTGCTGGCCAAAAGGTTCAGGTACAATTAACAGTTACTGATATTAGATTCATTTTTAAACAGTGCCTCCCAGTATTATGTTTCTTGCAGATGTATAAAATAGCAATATGAAATATTTGGCACAACTCTGCAATTGATTAATTATGGAGAATCTGGTTGAGAGCCCCATTGATCTATATGTATTGGTCCATATGAAAATAAGTGGCTTACACTTTGGTATATCCACAATTAAAATGTGGGCATATAAAATTATAAACAAGATCTTCTCAATTCTCAATGTTAAGCTGCATGTGAATTACTATGGTGGATCCATGGTAGTTCACCTTATTCAAGTATTATGGATATATGGCTGTCTTTTTCATGTGACTCCACAATGTTATAATCACAGGAAAGCAGTTCAGTCACATTGGCACTGGTATTTAACTTCTGCTTTAGTTCACTTGAGAATCAACTGCATTCTTTGAGTGTAAATTGGTGACATAACAATGATCCAAAACCATGAATTATGGTACCTCTTTGGTATCTCTGTGATTCACTCTCTTTATCCCTTCCCGAGGGTCTGTTGGGGGAGAGGTTTGCTATATAGGAAGAAGAAAGACATTAAGGGGAAGAAGTTTAGACTGGAGAGGTTGTTAGAAGTTTTCCGATTTTTAGGAAATGTTGACCTCCACAGTGCGAGCACACTTTTTTTATATAACAAGCAGATATCACAAAAGAAGGACAATAAAATTAGAAGTATTGAAGAGCCAGGATAAGCCGGGATCTACAACTATGGAAGTGGTGCAATATGTTCATGCGAAAGTATAGTGACTAATATTTGAAGGGACAGAATTTTGCAACCAAAGTAATATGTGCCTTAAAAAGAATAGCTTAATGATATGCTATGATTCCTGGCTTTATCTTTCAGCTGATCACTCAGCACATTTTTATTTATTTTCACTTGGGGCTTTCCAATCTCGCTTCTTCCTTCCACTGGTGTTTCTTTTTTATTCTCTTCTTGCTCTTTCATTCTAATTTTAAATAATGTACTGTGGACCAGGAGGATCAAAACACTGTTACCATCCCCCCCCCCCCCCCCCCCCGCAGAATATCTTTAGCTAATTTCTGACCATGTTATTTGCGGCTGTAATATATAAGAATATTATTTGGCATGTCAAGTAGTTCCAGAATATCTGGATATCTACAGAATAATTGAACACAGACTACTTTGGCTCTTAAAATATTGCCTATTTACATCTTGAATTGTTTTCAAAAGGCAATGGGTTGTGGATACAAGATTGTAGGGGGAAAACAATAGCACAAAATATGTTAATTAGTTTTCAATTAGGAATATTACTTAGTCTTTCCCATCACTTACTATCTTGTCCACTTAACTAGACATAAATTGAGCCAAGGACGTACTGCATACAAATCATGTGAGCTGCATTTCCCACCCAAAGATTGGACAAACCAAGCTATATACCTAGGCATCAAAACTGAATCCTGTTTAGCGATCTCCAGACATTCTCATGAAGCAACTGGAGCCCCAAATCCATAGAGCCTCCTTGTTCTTTGCTATACATTGCTTAGTGAAGTATTGGACTTGGCCAAGACATCCTTAATCATTAAAAGAGTAGCAATAATGAGGAATAGAGGCCTATTGTCAACTTAACCTTAACTCCTTGAGTCTACTTTGAAATCTGATGTGAGCTATGTACCTCGCACAGTCCAATTCATGCAAACAACCACTGCTTACACTTCGAAAGCCAGAGAAAAGTATGAAAAAGATGTGCTGCAGGGTTGACTTGCTACTACAATGATGTTCAAATGGCCTTTCAAGTTCAAAAAGTTCCTGATTTGTTACTTCTTAACTGTTCAACACTGTGAAGAATACCTCCAAATTTGGGCAACACCCAGTAGTCGAAACTATTTCTATATAATGTGCCTTCACTGTGAACTTGGAGGAGGATCTACACATACATGTAGCTTCCTGAAAACAATTTTCACAGACATAGCATGATGTTATGTTTACACAGACATCTGGCTAGAAGCCTTATCTGTGAACAGACAAAAACACCAATGGAAGCTCCATTTGGTTGTGGAAACATAAGCAATGGAGAATAATTCTCCCTCCCACTGTTTTGATGTCATTTTTGGTGTGACATTGAAGGAATTAAAAGATGTGAGAAGGTAGGCCGCCATAAGGAAAGGAAGATAAATCTGCTGCACAAAGGTATACACTATATTTCTGTTGCATGCTGCATTGTACATTTTAAACACATGCATTCCTTGATATGCAGGCCTTATCTAAAGCTCATGGGGACACCTGGAAGTACTTTTCTGGACAAGTAGTAATATATTTGCTTAACTAGTGGCTTTTGCCTGTAGTTCACAATGCTAGCTTGTTTTGAAAAGGATATTTTAGTTGAATTATTCTGTAGTAGAAGTCAAACTTGACCTTATACATTTTAAAAATCCAGCCCATTCTACACAGAGGATTATTTTGTGATTGAAATTATATGGTACCAATATTTTAATCCTCTTGCGATCTTTTTTGTTCATTTCCACTTGAAATCTACTGTATTTTTCCTCTGACATTAAAACTTTCTCTTTCTTCTTTACTTGATTTCTTGCTTATTCTTTGCCTTCGCGTATTTGATCTATTATATCAATACACCTTCCTCCCTCCCTCCCTTCCTTCCTCTATTTTTTCCCAGAATGCTAAATGAAACCATTCAGATACAATTGGAATTGATTCACTCTTTCAATCTACTTCTTATATATGAGTACTCAAATCTGAATGGGTCTGTCATATAACATTTATGGGATTACATCCCATAAATCTGTTTATGTGACTTGAGGCCATAAAACCAGGATGCAACAGCTGATCACTTCAGATTTGATATATATGTAGTTCTTTATTTGCTACCAAAACTAGGACAAAAAGAGGACAAAGAAAGAAACTTCACTAATGCCTCTTGTCCTCTGTAATCACAAGTATTCCCGTGTTTGACCATTTATATATTATGGCACTTAAGAGGGAAAGATTGTGGCGATGCATATAATTATCTTCTCAGCTTTCCTTCACTTTCTTGTTCTTAAATGCTGAGCACAAAAAACCTTTGAGATAACATCTCAGTGCTGATGATCTATCACTGTGAGAACATTTCAGATATCATGGCATCTTCCTTTCACAGTTTGGTTTCCTTAGAGTGTCTAGTGTTGGTCTCACTTGTTCCTTTGCTAACTTGCTCTCATTTTGAAGTGTGCTTGGGATCCCTAAAACACTCCTCTGGTCACTTAAATGTAAGTCTATTACCCTAGCCTCCTTTATACTCCAATATTTAGTGAGGTGACATGAGCCGCATCTGTTCATATTATATTTGGCTGATTAATGATTCAGAACCTGAACTTGACTCAAGGGAGAATAAGTTTTAATTTGTGTGTGTGTGTGTATATATATATATATATACATATACACAGACGCACACACACATATATAGATACAATTACAGTTAGTATTTATCCAGTTGAAGTCCACACAATAAATATCTGTTGACTTCAATTCGTTGAAAAACGACAATTGCTTTGATACAAATACATCAGGTGTTCAAATCCATAAAAGCAGTATCTTCTTAGATGAGAACATTAGGTGCATAGTTGTTGGCACTATAAAAACAACGTCCTTTTCAAAATAAATACCCTAGGCTGTACCCACACTGCAGGGTTATAGCAGTTTGGGACCACATTAACTACCCTGGTTGAATGTTACAGAAAGCTAAGGTTTGTTGCAGTTTTGATATTTACCCTGCTCTGTCAGAGTGCTCTAGTCTCCAAGACTGCTTTTTAAGAAGTGTCACACACTAGTAGTTCAATGTTTACTTTTAAATTATGTTTTCTGAGAAGTGTGCTGGGGCACCTATATATTGCAATGACACAAGGAAACCTTGTCCTCTTACTGAGTTGAGAGGAGAGTTTTGGATGCCTGACATTTTTAACTCCACCAGCAATGGATTGCAAAGGGGACTGGTAATAGAATACAGGGCCTCTCACCTCTTGTTCAAATATGGCCTAGGGCAGGAATGACTGAAAGCCACGACCAGCTGCTGCGTTGTCTGAGTGACATCAGTGGATGGTGACTGTCAGTCCAGCCAAAGCAGAGAGGTTGCCCTCACACCTAAACATAACTCAAATACGCATGAACTTGCATTCTTCCTGCAAGATCCAGAAAAGCCAAGGAAATATGAACAGATGTTAAAGAGATGTTGTATTCTAAGATATGTAGTGTGCACTCTCTTTCCCCAATGAACATTATCATAGAATCATAGAGTTGGAAGAGACCTCATGGGCTATTCAGTCCAACTCCCTGCCAAGAAGCAGGAAAATCACATTCAAAGCACCCCTGACAGATGGTCATCCAGCCTCTTTTTAAAAGCCTCCAAAGAAGGAGCCTCCACCACACTCCAGGGTAGAGAGTTCCACTGCTGAGCAGCTCTCACAGTTAGAAAGTTCTTCCTAATGTTCAGGTGGAATCTCCTTTCCCGTAGTTGGAAGCCATTGTTCTGTGTCCTAGCCTCCAGGGCAGCAGAAAACAAGCCTGCTCCCTCCTCCCTATGACTTCCCCTCACATATTTATACATGGTCATCTTGTCTCCTCTCAGTCTTCTCTTCTGCAGGCTAAACATGCCCAGTTGTTTAAGATGCTTCTCATAGGGCTTGTCATCCAGACCCTTGATCCTTTTAGTCACTCTCCTCTGGACACATTGGAATTAGAGTCAACATCTCCCTACAACTGTGGTGCCCAGAATTGGACACACTATTCCAGGTGTGGTCTAACCATGGCAGAATAGAGGAGTAGCATTACCAATTTTGTTACATTTTGTCAATGTTTTAAAACTGCTCTTAATTTTTAGTGCAAAGGATGAAGGTAATGCTTCTTACATTCAGTAAAGAGACCAAAAGCTCAATGGCATAAGAAAATTAGAGAACAGAGAATTTTGGAACACTGTGAAAGGAAGGTTTGTAGCATCTGACCATCATTAGCAATTCTTTTATACTTTACTTTTGAGTGATAAACATAATAATCTACACAAGCCCTTGCTACAGTATATTTCAAAAGCAACAGCGAGATCTTTTATGAAATTTTCTCAGGCTTGAATCACTCTGGAGGCACAGAGTTACAAGCCCATATTTATATGACAACATCAAGCAGATGATAAGTGTACATTTGCTAGGAATAAAGAGTAGGAGCAGGAGGGATATTAATCCTTCCTAGCCACTACTTTTTCAATCCTCAGTTAGGCTGTCAGATAAGAAGGAAGCCTGATGGAGGAACGCGTCTTAAGGAGATGGGTTGTGCAAGAAAAGAGGCAGGTAAGGAAGGATCAACTGAACACACTATGTTGCACATATCTTCCATCCAAACTCAATGCCATTTACTGGCAAAAACAAGATTGGGAATTATTAGCATTCTATTAATGACCTGTGCAAGTGTAAGTTGTGCTGCGCAGGTAGAGTGACTTTTGGAGAGGGGCAATCTAGCTGGTAATGGCAGAAGTGAAGTTGCACCTGTAGAAGTCCATTAAAGAACGTAGTATAGCATCTACATGTATACTGTCCCTATGCATTACTGTTGTATTTTGCAGATGCACAACAGTTTGCCAGCTATGCACATTGAGTGATATATATATATATATATATATATATATATATATATATATAGTGCAATTTTAAGATATAACAATGATAGAGGGAGAACAATGCACATTGATTTTGATACACATGTTGCACTATGCTGGCATTCATTTTTATAGGCACTGCATAATGTAACTTTGCCAGTGGATATTTACAGTGATAGAGTGCTACAGCAGTGGTTCTCAACCTGTGAGTCCCCAGATGTTTTGGCCTTCACCTCCCAGAAATCCTAACAACTGGTAAACTGGCTGGGATTTCTTGGAGTTGTAGGCCAAAACACCTGGGGACCCACAGATTGAGAATCACTGTGCTACAGGATCCTGGTTAATGTTTGCTGATGCAATGTTCTCAGAGAAAGATGCTTCTTCCTTCCAAAGGAAGAAGGAAAGTCTAGATTCATAGGATGACTCTTCCTCTGACATTATAGAAGAAATGTTGGTGTTCTCTTAGGGACTGGGTTGAGACTTATAAGAAGCATCTTTTCTGAACTGTCCCATTGTGTTGTGCCCTTGTGTGAGCAACATACCTTGACCACAATACATTCATAGGATGTCTGATCTGATCAGTGTGATCAGTTTCTCATTCCAATAAAGAAGGGTGTAACTGTAGGGAAACCAAACAACATTGGGAGCACTCAATAGTGCTCTTTAACCTCTCTATGCCTAGTAAAAACTGGAAGAGCATACATACAAGAACTTGAATGAAAAAATAATATTGTAGAGACAAACCCCCCCCCCCCCCCAAAAAAAAAAAAAACCAAAGCTTAATTGCCCTGCAGGTCTCCAGACCTACAGGGGCATCAGAGAATGCATAAATATATTCTGAGGTCTGGGTCTTAAAAAAAAAGTAAAAACCTTCAAAGGGTTTAATAAAGGGAATATTTCTGGAAGGTACTTCCTGATATGTAGTTCCCATGAAAGCATAGGATTTTTTTTTCGTGTCAGGAGTGACTTGAGAAACTGCAAGTTGCTTCTGGTGTGAGAGAATTGGCTATCTGCAAGGATGTTGCCCAGGGGGCGCCCAGATGTTGGATGTTTTACCACCCTTGTGGGAGGCTTCTCTCATGTGCCTGCACGGAGAGCTGGAGCTGACAGAGGGAGCTCAACCTGCTCTCCACAGATTCGAACTACTGTCCTGTTGGCACAAAGGTTTAACCAATTGTGCCACCAGGAGCTCTGAGCATAGGATGATACCCCATTTTTGTAATTTATCTTCTCTTTCAAGTGTGAGCTGTCACTTTCCTTTCTTTACTGTTCTTTAACTCTGTTCCTTTGCTTAGGCTCACTTATAATGATACCTGACTATACCACTTACCATATGCTAATATTGTTTCCATTATAGTGCCACAATTAAGCACTTGAACTTTCCTATTTTACCTGGCCTCAGTGCAATAGGTTTCTAGTCAGTCATTTTAGCAGATCACTTAACAATATCTATAGTCCTCATTTGCAACACTGTGATAAGGAGTCTGCTAGGATTTTAAATGTGCTGATAGACACAAAAGGAACTAGGATTTTAATTCAAGTGGTTGTTATCAGCAAAGGAAAGAATGTGTTTGCCCCATGGCAATACATTTTCCACTGGGTTCAAAGGTGAAGCAAAACAAAGGGAGAGAAATTTCCAAGAGAATTTAGCAAGGTGAACAAACCCATGTTTGTATAAATGCCATACAATAGAAGAATGAATGACAGCAGGTGAGTGAGATGGAATGATGGATGGACTCACTGTGAAGCACTAGCTAGTAGCCTGAATGTGTTGGGAGAATCAGAGGGGAGAGTGGAAGACATAGGAGCAGATGGGTTGAAAAAGATAGCAGTTGAAAAGGGGGATCAGTTATGGCATGGGAGGTTAAGTTATACAAAAGATTTTTTCATATTTCTTATGAAATGATTTCACATTCTAAATACTGTGTTCTATAATAAATATATAGTTAATGATATGCCTACCTGTGTTCTGATCTGGGGGATTCTAAGGCTAGTGTAATTCCACCCCATGTACCAGTTCTGATTTACGTAACCAAGGATAAAACAAGGAGACTCTTACTGCTCTCTGTAAATCAGTGGCAGGTGATGACCTGAGGAGTAGCTGGTCTAGACTAGAGATGAGAAGTCAGACCTGTGGAACCTGGAGCTTTCTTTTGAAGCCCCCAAAGCCTCCCTCTCCAGACCACTAAAACCCCGCACTCAAAAGGGTGGCCGGAAAAATGACCAAAACTACAACACCACCCAACCAACCGCCCCTGAGTTTGTCTATACTTGTAACAGATTAGTACTGCCTGGCCTCAATGCCAGATAAAGTTCTTTTTTAGAAAGGTAATAGATTATCTTTCTAAGCAGTGGCACAGCAGGGTTAAACCACTGAGGTCTCACTCTTAGTCCTAGCTTCTGCCACCCTAGCAATTCAAAAACATGCCAATGTGAGTATATCAATAGGTACTGCTTTGGAAGATAACGGCATTCTATGCAGTCATGCCGGCCACATAATCTTGGAGACATCTACGGACAACACCAGCTCTTCAGCTTAGAAATGGAGATGAGAATCACCCCCAGAGTTGAACACGACTAGACTTAATGTTAAGGAAAAACCTTTCCTTTACTTTTAATAGGTTATCTTCAGACTTGGAAAGTTTTTTAAAATGTTTCTGTGGGCCATACAGAGTGAATTTTAGTCGCCCTCCTCTGGACACATTCTAGCTTGTCAAGAAAGATATTGACAACATGGAATGTGTCCAGAGGAGGGCGACTAAAATGATCAAGGGTCTGGAGAACAAGCCCTATGAGGAGTGGCTTAAGGAACTGGGCATGTTTAGCCTGAAGAAGAGAAGGATGAGAGGAGATATGATAGCCATGTATAAATATGTGAGAGGAAGCCAAAGGGAGGAGGGAGCAAGCTTGTTTACTGCTTCCATGGAGATTAGGACAAGGAACAATGGCTTCAAACTACAAGAAAGGAGATTCCATCTGAACATGAGGAAGAACTTCCTGACTGTGAGAGCCGTTCAGCAGTGGAACTCTCTGCCCCGGAGTGTGGTGGAGGCTCCTTCTTTGGAAGTTTTTAAACAGAGGCTGAATGGCCATCTGTCCTGACTAGGTGATTTGAATGCAATATTCCCGCTTCTTGGCAGGGGGTTGGACTGGATGGCCCATGAGGTCTCTTCCAACTCTTTAATTCTATGATTCTATGAATGCAGTTTGATACCACTGGAATAGTCATGGCTCAATGCTATGGAATCATTGGAGATGTAGCTGGTGAACAATCAGCATCTCTTGGTAGAGAAGGTTAAAGATGTCATAAAGCTACAAGTCTAAGGTTCCATCTACATAGGCATATAGAATCCAGATTATCTGCTTTGAACTGGATTATATTAGTCTACACTCCCATATGTTCTAGTTCAAAGCAGATAATATGGATCTTATATGGGTATGTAGATGGGGCCTAAAGATTCCCCAGCATTGAGCCATGACAGTTAAAGTGATGTTAAGCTGCATTAATTTTACACCACCAGAATCTCACACCAGAAGCAACTTGCAGTTTCTCAAGTCACTCCTGACACAAAAAAATAATTTTACAATTTAAATACATTCTAAAAAGCAATATAATTGTAGTAATATGAAATAATCACCAAAAACCAACAGATTTCGGAAATCTATTATCACATTAGATTATGTGCACTAGATTTTGCTTGATGGGATATTTCAGTCCCTAGAAATTTAGACTAAAATTTTTAGTCTTTATAGTGCAGCACAATTATGGAAACAACATATTAATCTGGTTGCTATGAGTTTTCCGGACTGTATAGCCATGTTCCAGAAACATTCTCTCCTGATGTTTCACCCACATCTATGCCAGGTATCCTCAGAGGTTGTGAGGTCTGTTGGAAACTAGGGAAGTGGTTGAATGCTCAGGTGGGAGAAAGAACTCTTGTCTGCTTGAGGCAAGTGGGAATGTTGTAATTGGCCACCCTGATTAGCATTGAATAACCTTGCTGTTTCAAAGCCTTGCTGCTTCCTGCCTGCAAAATTCACACTTGCCTCAGGCAACCCAGCAACCTCACAACAACCCAGTGATTCCAGCTATGAAAGCCTTTGACAACACAAAGTATTAATCATTTACAACAGTTATGACAAAATCATAATTATTAACAATCATACACATATATAAATAGTATAAGCCAAACACCCATAACGGAAAAGGTTTGATACAGAAAATGTCACAGACCAGACAAAAATAAACCAGCCTAGCAGCGAGGTGCCACAGTAAACAAAGCTACAAAATCCAAGAATTTTGTTGGCAAAATTACTACCATGAGAGCAGACAAAATACAGCCTCCCATTTTTTTTGTATCAGGAATGATTTGAGAAACTACAAGTCACTTCTAGTGTGAGAGAATTGGCCGTCTGGAAAGACGTTGCTCAGGGGACACCCGGATGTTTTGATGTGTTACCATCCTTGTGGGAGGCTTCTCTCATTTCCCCACATGGGGAGGTGGAGCTGATAGAGGGAGCTCATCTGCACTCTCCCTGCATTCGAACCTGCGACTTATCGGTCTTCAGTCCTACCGGCACAGGGATTTAACCCACTATGCCATTGGGGCTTCAATACAACCCCTAATAAAATCAATCATTTGAGACAATTACTAAAACACCACAACCAAAATTCCCCAAAGCTTGCATAATTAAAGTGAAAATAGATTTGAACTAAAGATTAGGAGTTTTTTGGCCTTATAAAGGAAATAGACCTATAAGGAAAAAAATGGTTCTCGAACACCTAATGTTAGAAATCTGTATGAAAGAAGAACCCAGTCAAGGCCTCTGAAGGCACAGAGAAATAACAGTAAACTTGGCTGTGAGAGAGAACTGCTTACACACAGTATGCAGGCCCTCACCTCAAAAAGCTATCTGGATTACAGAGATGCTCAGCTGCTCCAACTTTTCAGAGAGGAATCTCTCTGTATATTCTGAAAAGGTGAGAATGCCAGAGAGTGAGACAATGGTACTGGTTCCAGTAATAACACGGGGAGATCATTTTACTTCTGTATGCATCAAGATTTATGTTGCAACCATTTAACTCCAAGGTACAAATAACTTTAAGCTTTGAAGGTTGAGATTTTAATATTAAATACATTTAAATCAGTGTTGCTCCTAAGTGGATATTCACTACTCTCCTCTTCCCCTGCTTTAGATTGTCTGGGGATTAAACATAATTTCTCTCATGCACACAGTCCCCATGAACTCTACCAGCTAACCTTCCTGTTTTGATTGTGTATTTAATCTAATTCAATGCCTAATATTTCATTACTAGCATCATTATATAGTTTTCAGTCCAGGTTTTAGCAGGCATGTGGAATGTGGCAGCATACTCTGTGGGTTCATAACTTGATGATAGATGCAATATTGCTACTATAGCAGCTTATGATGTACTGAACACTTCTTACACAAGCCACAAAATCAAGAGTACAGCAGGCTCTCAGTATTCACTAAGGCAGTGCTAATCAACCTTCCTAATGCCGTGACCCCTTAATACAGTTCTTCATGTTGTGGCGACTGTTATGAATTGTACTACAAATATCTCATATGCAGGATGTATTTTCATTCACTGGACCAAATTTGGCACAAATACCCGATATGCCAGAATTTGAATATTGGTGGAGTTGGGGGCGGGGATTGATTTTGTCATTTGGGAGTTGTAGTTGCTGGGATTTATAGTTCACTTACAATCAAAGAGCATTCTGAACTCCACCAACAATGGAATTGAACCAAACTTGGCACACAGAACTCGCATGACCAACAGAAAATATTGTAAGGGTTTGGTGGGCAATGCCTTTGAGTTTTAGAGTAGTAGGGGGGCTTCAGCCTTCCCCTCCCCTGAAATTATCAGGGTAGTCCGTGAGAAGGCTTTACTGGTACATTATTTAAACGGTTATGTTTATTCATATCATGATCTGATCACCATGCTCAATATATCCCATATGCATAGGGGTATTGGGATAACGATACAAAAGGTTTGCTAGGGTAGATCCTCAAACCTCCCCCCCCCCCCCAATCAAACTCAGCACCCCCTGAATCAAAATCCTGGCTATGGGCCTGGAGGGAGTAATTTCCTAGAACAGAAACTTTAGTTCAAAAATGGTATAAACCCTACCTCCAATGCAGAGGCCCATAGTTGCCCAACTAAATTTGGATTGTTTAAAGTCATTCAAATTTTGGGGTACCCATGTTGACCTTCCATACTTTAACAATGCCTAATGTTATTAGGTAATGTTAAGCAATTCGTAACATTCCTATCACAATATGGTCTATTATTTTCATACTGTAACAGTTTCAGTTCTTAATACAAATATTAGGACCTTCAAAATGCCAACCAATGTATGGCCAGATTCTGGAGCTATGGCAGACTGCACCTGTTATTGGATGTCTTTGGTGTCTTTCTAACAGAATCATCTCTGTGTGATTATTGTGTGTGTCCAGAAGGTGGCGGTATGAACATCCTTTTATTTGAAGTACAGGGTTGAATTATTATGAGATTTTTAGAAGATGTGAAAGAGGAAAAACACAGGCTCCTTCTACACTGCCATATAAACCAGATTATCAAAGCAGATTCATATTATCTGCTTTGAACTGGATTAGATGAGTCTACACTACCATATAATCCAGTTCAAAGCAGATAATCTAGGTTTTATATGGCAGTGTAGAAGAGGCCATGGACTCCCAGAATCCTAGCCTGACACTCAAATCACAGCAGCTGGCTTTTTAAGCAGCTCTTGCTGCTGTCGTGATTTTGGTAGAGAGGCAAATATTACCACTTGTTAATTTCTGCAGTGTAAGAACTTCATCCTATGGAATAAATAAAACAGTTGAGATTGTTGGTTTTCCCTTAAGCTTTACCATGCCCCATTTTCAAATTTTCATACTCTTCTCTTTGGTAGAGAAGAGTATTAAAACTACAACTGTCATGATTCCATAGCATTGAGCCATGGCAGTGAAAATGGAGGAAAATGGTGTTGAAGTGCAATAATTCTACTATATAGATGTTTCCTGGGATTCACTTACTTTTCTTCTCCATGTGATCTTCAAATGGCAGCATTCCAACATTGCTATTGATGATAAGAGTTGTTGTATAGCATCATTTCTTCATATCGACAGTCTCTTCTCAGAAAACTTTCCATAGTTTTGAAGTTTCGTTCAGCAACGAAATGAAGTGTTTTGGTATGGCTAGGCTGGAAAAAGAGCTTCTGAAACAGGATATGTTGCATGGATGGTTTAAGACAATATACAGTCAACCCTCACATTCACTGGTGTTAGTGCCACAGGAGCTCCGTGAAGATGAAAATTTATAAATGAAAAGGATTTTTTTAAAAAAAAAAACCTGAGGGAACATGCTTCTGGGAATTTCTAGATTGTCCAGTATGATTTTGTGATGAACTTCCACTGGAAGCTGAACACTGAGGGACTTAGAGATTCCTATAGAGGTGTTCCCTCTAGAAATCTCTTGGTCCTTCAACATGACTGTAGGAAGTTGACTAAAGTCACACTGGAGGAGCTAGAGATGCCCAGAACATTTTTAAGGAGGCCGAGAGAACACTTCTCTGGGCATTTTCTAGGTCCTCCAGAGTGACAGAGAAATGACTGTAGAAGGTAGAAGTTTGTTATGTGTTTTAAATAAACTACATCCTTAGAAGGCAAAGTACATATAAACAAGATCAGTGGTTTGCAACATTTTAGAACAGCGTTTCTCAACCTGGGGGTCGGGACCCTGGGGGGGGGGGGGTTGCGAGAGGTGTCAGAGTGCTCGTCAAAGAACAGCAGAACACAGTATTTTCTGTTGGTCATGAGGGTTCTGTGTGGGAAGTTTGGCCCAGTTCTATCATTGATGGGGTTTGGAATGCTCTTTGATTGTAGGTGAACTATAAATCCCAGCAAGTACAACTCCCAAATGTCAAGGCCTATTTCCCCAAACTCCACCAATGTTCACATTTGGGCATATTGAGTATCCGTGTCAAGTTTGGTACAGATCCATCATTGTTTGAGTCCATAGTGCTCTTTGAATGTAGGTGAACTACAACTCCAAAACTCAAGGTCAATGTCCACCAAACCCTTCCAGTATTTTCTGCTGGTCATGGGAGTTCTGTTTGCCAAGTTTGGTTCAATTCCATTGTTGGTGAAGTTAAGAATGTTCTTTGATTGTAGGTTAACTATAAATCCCAGCAACTACAACTCCCAAATGACAAAATTAATCCCCACCAACCCCACCAGTATTCAAATGGGCATATCAGGTACTTGTGTCAAATTTGGACACGTGAATGAAAATACATCCTGAAAATACATAGATATTTACATTATGGTTTTAACAGTGGCAAAATTACAGTTATGAAGAAGCAACAAAAATAATTTTATGGTTGAGGGTCACCACAACATGAGGAACTGTATCAAGGGGTCGTGGCATTAGGTTTTGTCTGGTTTTGCCTGGTCCCAAACCATCATTACTGCTGCTAGACTGATCGCACTACAGCACTCTAGACAAACGTTGTGATTTACCTGGCCTTAAGTCCTTGCTGTGATTTACCATCTGTTTCGCGACAGCACCCTCTCTGGCTGGAAGTGCAATAACACCTACCTTTTGGAGTCACTGCCCACAATATATAAGACCAACTCCCTCTGACTTCCATCAGATTCTCTGGACGGCCAAGAAGAACTAGGGACCTGGCCAAGGGGTGCCGGCTTGCTGTCCACGGGCCCTAGAAGTGGGGTCCTTGTTTTGATTGGCCCACTCTAGTTGAATGACATTGGGACATCTATGTGGGCACAGACCTTGAGCTACTGAATTATTAAGCACTTTAGTCCAGCACTGAGACCAAATGGGTCACTAGAATCTGAGCCATAGAAAGTCATTCAGTTCTGTAATCTAGCACTTTAATCCTGCACTTTAGTCTGCCTGGGTTGCCATAAGCTATTAACTGGTTCAGAGCCAACAAGCTGCTGTGAGGTGTGGTATTATAGCACTGTAGCGCTTTACTACAGCACTGTGAATTTCAAAATCGCCTGATGTCATCGCAGTTGTCATTTTTGGTAACGCTGATAGTCCTCTCTGTTAATACTACTCAAATGCACTTTACTGGAAGCAAGGATGGGGCGGACCCTAGGGGTTTAGAGTTTTATAACCACAACAATGTCTGTTATGATTATTATGCATTAACATCTGATACCGCAAGTGAGGAAGTGAGAGGGAACTCCCCTGGGACGGATGGTTCTATGGGTGTGGGGGCTGCTATAGAGGTGGTGACAGGTAGAGGAAGATACGGGAAAGGGAGAACAAACTACTCAATCCGATCCAAAATTTTCAGCAATAATTTGGCAAACCTAAAATGCTCTAAGAATGTAAGACAAAAACAAATCCGGCCCAAAATTTACAATAGAACATTGGCAATCCCAAAGACTACCCATATTACAACTTCACAATCAATTCGGCCTGAAAATAATAGGAATATATTGGCGATTCCAAAAAAAAATCCTCCCGACAAGATACAACTGAGATGTCAGGATGGTGGTCCTTCTGGGCTAAGGGTGGTGCTGTTCAATGCCAGGTCGGTAAATGGGAAGTCCTCCATTATTCGAGATCTAATTCAGGAGGAACAGGCCGACCTGGCATGTATAACGGAGACCTGGCTGGATGAGGGGGGTGGTGTGAACCTCTCCCAGCTTTGCCCGCCAGGTTACTCTGTCCAGCACCAGCCAAGGCCCGGAGGGCGGGGAGGAGGAGTGGCAGTGGTCTATAAGGTTTGTATTCCCCTAATCAGGTGCCCCATCCCACAATCATCTACATTTGAGTGTGCCGGCTTCAGGTTAGGTGACCGGGACAGGATAGGGATTCTGTTAGTGTACCGACCACCCCGCTGCACGACAGTCTCCCTTCCTGAGCTAGCAGGAGTGGTCTCGGACATGGCGTTGAGCTCCCAGCGGCTTATAGTCCTGGGGGATTTCAATGTTCATGCCGAGACTGCTCTGTCAGGTGCAGCTCAGGACTTTATGGCCACCATGACAACCATGGGCCTGTCCCAACTAGTATCTGGTCCCACCCATATCGCTGGGCACACACTGGATTTGGTCTTTTCGCAGGGATGGGGTGATAGTATCGGGGTGGAGGAGCTAACCATCGCTCCTTTGTCATGGACCGATCACCACCTGATTAGGTTTAGACTGACTGCTCCTCCCAACCTCCGCAGGGGTGGTGGACCCATTAGAATGGTCCGCCCCAGGAGACTTATGGATCCTAGTGGTTTCCTGACGGCTCTTGGGGAATTTCCCACCTCCCTGGCTGGCGACCCTGTCGATGCCTTGGTCTCTCACTGGAACACCGAGATGACTAGGGCAATCGACACAATCGCTCCAGAACGCCCCCTCTCGAGTAACCGAGCTAACCCGGCTTCTTGGTTTACTGAGGAGCTGGCAGCAATGAAGCGAAAGAAGAGGTGGCTAGAGCGCGTGTGGCGCAGTAACCCGACTAAATCAACCCAAACACATCTGAATACCTTCTTAAGGTCCTACGGTGTGGCAATAGAGGCAGCACAAAAAACATCTTTCGCTGCTAATATTGCATCTGCGAAGAATCGTCCAGCTGAGCTCTTTCGAGTTGTCAGGGGTCTGTTAAATCCGCCGAAAAGCGAGATCCCTGACAGCTCTGGAGCTCGCTGTGAAGCGTTTGCTCGATTTTTCGTAGATAAAATTGGGCGGATTCGGTCGGGTTTTGACACCACTTTACCTGCAGTCTCTGAGAATGTAACGAGAGCATCTGCTTGTCAAGTTTTGTTGGATTCTTTTCAATTAGTTCAGCTTGAGGATGTGGACAGGATCCTTGGAGAGGTGCGGCCTACCACATGCATCCTAGACCCCTGTCCATCCTGGCTTATAAAAGAAGCCAGAGGGGGTTTGGCGGAGTGGGTGAAGGTGGTGGTTAATGCCTCCTTACAGGAGGGCAAGATTCCAGCGAGTCTAAAACAGGCTATTATCAAACCGCTGTTGAAAAAACCATCACTGGACCCCACTCAATTAGACAACTATCGGCCAGTTTCCAATCTCCCCTATTTGGGCAAAGTCCTGGAACGTGTGGTGGCAGCTCAACTCCAGGGATTTCTGGTAGACACTGATTATCTTGATCCGGCACAGTCTGGCTTTAGACCGGGACATGGAACGGAAACAGCCTTGGTCGCCTTGGTAGATGATCTGCGCAGGGAACTGGACAGGGGGAGTGTGTCCCTGTTAGTTCTCCTGGACCTCTCAGCGGCCTTCGATACCGTCGATCACGGTATCCTTCTGGGACGACTCACAGAAATGGGACTTGGGGGTACTGCTTTGCAGTGGCTCCGGTCATTTCTTGAGGGACGGTCCCAGAAGGTGTTACTGGGTGACACCTGTTCGGCTCCACAACCATTGTCGTGTGGAGTCCCTCAGGGATCTATTCTGTCCCCAATGTTGTTCAACATCTACATGAAGCCGCTGGGGGAGATCATTCGGAGTTTCGGACTGCGGTGTTATCTCTATGCAGATGATGTCCAGATCTGTCACTCCTTTCCGCCTGTCACCAAGGAGGCTGTCCAGACCTTGAATCGGTGTCTGGCTGCTGTGTCGGACTGGATGAGAGCTAACAAATTGAAATTGAATCCAGACAAGACAGAGGTCCTACTGGTCAGTCGGAAGGCCGAACAGGGTATAGGGTTACAGCCTGTGCTGGATGGGGTTACACTCCCCCTGAAGACGCAGGTTCGCAGCTTGGGAGTGATCCTGGACTCGCCGCTGAGCCTGGAACCCCAGGTCTCGGCGGTGGCCGGGAGAGCTTTTGCGCAATTAAAACTTGTGCACCAGTTGCGCCCGTACCTTGGGAAGTCTGATCTGGCCACGGTGGTCCACGCTCTTGTTACATCCCGGATAGACTACTGCAACGCGCTCTACGTGGGGTTGCCCTTGAAGACTGTTCGGAAACTCCAACTAGTCCAGCGTGCGGCAGCCAGATTGCTCACCGGAGCGACATACAGGGAGCATACCACCCCCCTGTTGTGCCAGCTCCACTGGCTGCCGGTTCAATTCCGAGCACAATTCAAGGTGCTGGTCTTAACCTACAAAACCCTATACGGTTCTGGTCCAGTGTATCTGTCCGAACGTATCTCCCTCTACGTCCCACCTCGGAGTTTGAGATCATCTGGGGAGGCCCTGCTCTCGACCCCACCACTCTCACAAGTGAGGCTGGTGGGGACGAGAAGCAGAGCCTTCTCAGTGGTGGCCCCCCACCTGTGGAATTCACTCCCGGGGGAAATCAGAACAGCACCAACCCTCCTCTCCTTCAGGAGGAGGGTGAAGACATGGCTGTGGAACCAGGCCTTTGGGCAACCAGGCAATTAGACAATGACAACCAAATAAGGCAATCAGATGTGTGAGATCGGCAGGATTGTCGAAATGGAACCAAAACAGATCTTTGAGTTAATTGTACACTGATGGGTAGGAGGAAGTTCCAGGTTTGTATTGTTTTTACTGATTTTATCATTTTACTGATTTTATTGGATAATGTTGAATTGTGGGAATTTGTACTGTTATATTTTTTGTGATGATTGTTGTGTAGCAGGCGTCTAAGTGCGCCTTGCAGCTGTAAGCCGCCCTGGGTCCCCTTCGGGGTGAGAAGGGCGGGGTACAAGAACCCCAAATAAATAAATAAATAAATAATAAGGTTGAGGACCCTTGTTTTAGAAGATTGAGAGTATACATGAGATTGAGATTTTTTTAAAAAATCTTCCTTTCTCTGTGACTTGGACTGTCAAGTCAGAGAGGCAGGTTCCACATCACATGGCCCCCATTGAAAACCCACATTTAAAAGCAGCTGACAAAATGTTGCAGCCATTATTCATGATGAATTAACAAGCAAGTAAGGAGAGTTGCTTCACTCTAGCTTGAGTAAATGCAGGAAATTCTCCTATGACGTGATGTAGCTTTATGTGGGAAATATGATATTGTGAAAACATAACACAAAGGTCAGTGTGTCATTATGACCTCATGTTATGCCTCTGCTACAGTGATTGCACCAACACAGGGCTATGATTGTGCAACAAGGACATTAATTTACTTCTGTAACTTTCCATAACTTGATGTTTTAGGTTTTCTCTTTGCCAGTGTCTTCTTTCCTCCATACACACCAAAGGGAAATTAGAACAGAGGAAATTCCTCATTTGGGTTACAGTGACCCTGTTTTTTTTTTATGTGATACTTAAGTCTACAGACTTTCTGATGTTGCTTGTCCACATGTATCTGGTTTGCATTTGTGAAATGTTGAAGTGGCTGCACTGAGAAAGATCGTTACAGTTTAATTCTGGATTTAACAGGCTATGACTTTTCAAAAACAAGGTGAAATTTCACAGTTTCCACTGGAATATTAATCTTCTGAATAATACATCCCATTTTAAAAATTGCCATCAAGTTCACTTTGACTTACGGCAATTTTAATAGAAGGTGTAATTTGAGGGTGTTTTTCAAAGCAGAATGTGATCTTGTGGAGCTCAAAATTTTCTACAGGTTTTTAATAAATGTATGTCTAATCAGCAAAGGGTCAACACAGCAAAGCAGCATTCATGTTTTAGGTGAGAATTAATTCTGCTTGACTAGCATTTCTCAACCTGGAGGTCGGGACCCCTGGAGGGGTCACGAGACAGCTGTTAGAGGGGTTACCAAAGCCCATCAGAAAACACAGTATTTTCTGCTGGTCATGGGGGTTCTGTGTGGGAAGTTTGGCCCAATTCTATAGTTGGTGGGTTTTAGAATGCTCTTTGAATGTAGATGAACCATAAATCCCAGCAACTATTCAACTCCCAAATGTCAAGGTCTATTTTCTCCAAACTCCACCAGTGTTCACATTTGGGCATATTGAGTATTCGTGCTAAGTTTGGTCCAGATCCATCATTATTTGAGTCCACAGTGCTGTCTGGATGTAGGTGAACTGCTACTCTAAAACTCAAGGGCAATGCTCACCAAACCCTTACAATATTTTCTGTTGGTCATGGAAGTTCTGTGTGCCAAGTTTGGTTCAATTCCATCGTTGGTGGAGTTCAGAATGCTCTTTGATTGTAGGTGAACTATAAATCCCAGCAACTACAACTCCCAAATGACAAAATCAATCCCCGCCCCCAACTCCACCAGTATTCAAATTTGGGCATATTGGGTATTTGTGCTAAATTTGGTCCAGTGAATGAAAATGCATCCTGCATATCAGATATTTACGTTATGATTCATAACAGTAACAAAATTACAATTATGAAGTAGCAACAAAAATAATGTTATGATTGGGGGGTCACCACAACATGTGGAACTGTATTAAGGGGTTGCTTATTAGAAAGGTTGAGAATCACTGTGCTAGACGGTTGTGGTGATCCTAGAAAGCATTCTTCAATATGATCTATTAGTTAAGAACAGAATGACTAATAAAATCACAGGCCCATACACTAACTGGACATACCAAAATTATTCTAGACAATAAGTCAATCAAAATAAAAGCCTTCGACAACACAATATACAATACAAACACAATATACAAACACAATAGGTCCATTATGCAAAGGATTCGTTCTAGAACCTTTTGCATAAATACAATTTTCACGTAATCTGGAACCCTATTTTCTTCCTTATCTTGAATTATGTCTGTGGTTTCCGGCCAAAGCATTCCATAGTATCACTCTGGAGGACCTAGAAAATGCCTAGAGTGTTCTCTCTAGGTCTCCAGTGTGACTCTATGGCATTTTTGTAAATAAATGACACTGTGCTCAGAGACCTCGCATAATAAACAGACCTATTACACAGTATAAGTGCAGTAGAATTGCGCCTTCCATTCTCTTGGTGTGTTAAGAATAAACAGAAATTAACTACAAAATATGTGTTCTGAGGAAGACATAAAATGTTCCCGAGTTTAGCAATAAATTCAGATCAGTTTAGATTCAGTTATTTTACCAGAGTATTAGCTTATAACATGGATACACCATATATGGCTTTGGGTTCACTAGTACTGTAGCTTCTACAGCTCCTAATGCTGGTGGGTCCCATTCAAAGAGGAAAGCATTGTTTCCTGTTCTCCAAAGAGTGCAGCAAGTAAACAGGAAGTTAAGAGGAGGATGCCGCAGAATGGAATGTGCTGAACCATGCATACATGCAGGTGCAAATGAATGCAGCTGCTAAGCCCCGCTGCTGACTGCCATGGGATACAGTCCTTAGCACTGGAAAGGTTGCACACATCATCCACTAATATCTCCCAGGGCAAACTATAATTAGGCAGAGCAAGACGGGTGCCTCAGACAGCAGGCATTTAGGGGTTGGGACTCAAGTGGAACATGCATATGCTTAGACTGGTGTAACTCAGTGACAGCTAAAGAGTGGCCAATGGGCTTTTATTGGGCCACAGGCCACCTGTTGTGAATTTTTGGCCCAAATTGTCCTTTAGTGGATATGGAGGACTTTTTTGCCACTTTTATGACAACCAGGAGGTGCCCTTTCTATTATCAAAGGCTTTCATGGCTGGAATCACTGGGTTGCTGTGAGTTTTCTGGGCTGTATGGCCATGTTCCAGGAGCATTTTGCCTGCATCTATGGCAGGCATCCTCAGAGGTTGTGAGGTCTGTTGGAAACTAGGAAAAAGGGGTTTATATATCTGTAGAATGTCCAGGGTGGGAGAAAGATCTCTTGTCTGTTTGAGGTAGGTGTGAATGTTGCAATTGGCTACCTTGATTAGCATGTAATGGCCTAGCAGTTTCAAGGTCCGGTTTCTTATTGCTTGGGGGAATCCTTTGTTGGGTGGTGATTAGCTGGCCCTGATTGTTTCTTGTCTGGAATTCCCCTGTTTTTTAGTGTTGTTCTTTATTTAGTTTTAGGTTTTTAGAGTTCGTAAAATCTGGCTGCCAGTATTAAAAAAAACTTTAAAATCATAAAGGTAAATAAAGAACAGAACTCAAAAAGAAGGGAATTCCAGACAAACAATCAGGGCCGGCTAATCACCTCCCAACAAAGGGTTCCTCCAGGCAGTAAGCAGCCAAGCCTTGAAGCTGCAATCAAGGTGATCAATTGCAGCATTTACAGTTGCCTCAAACAGACAAGAGTTCTTTGTCCCACCCTGGACATTCCACATATATATAAACCCAATTTCCTCCTGATGCAGGCAAAGCATCAGGAGGGAATGCTTCTGGAACATGGCCATATAGCCCAGAAAACTCGCAGCAACCCAGACATATCTTTCTGTTGTAAAAATAAAGGTATCTCTGTGTCTAAAAAAGGTTGGAGGTTGGGTAAAAAATGTGGTAAAAATATCCCATGTCTCTAAAAGATATTTGGGGTCATTTTTTCTGTAAGGTCAGTCCTCCAAGGACTTTTAGAGGTCAAATGCATCCCACGAGTAGCAATAGTTACCCACTTTGGTGTAATTCGTACATTGGGAGAGAGATAAATGTTGATTTAAAACTCCAATCACACTTTGAGGACAAGCCTTTCTGTCTTCATCTGTCCTGAAGAGACCTTTTTGTATACTTAACTTGACTCACAATAACTCAGCACAATAGGAAATGTTTGTAGAAAAGGCCTATGATGTATACAAATCAATAAATGAATGAATGAATGAGTGAGTGAATGAAAGAATGAATGAATGAATGAACAAAGTCTGTTGTAGCAGAAGTGTTTGTCACACGGTGAATTTATGAATGAGACTGTTCATTTCCTAAGAAGATTAGGATTTGTGAATGGATTGCTCCTATAAGTGGGTCAGAGTGTTCTGAAATTATCAGGGCATAGCCTTTCTGAAAAAGGAACAGGGTTAAGTAGAGGATCATAATGGCGGTGGATAAATGCCCGCAATTAGGATAGATCCGCCTTTATGTTTGTTTTTTGCTTTCATTTTAATCTTTTCCTAACCATGTTAAATGTCATTTCTTTTGCATTAATCCCCAGCAATAGTCCAAATGAAGAACAACAACAAAACTTTATTGTTCTCCTTCCCATATTAGTTAATGCTTTTGTTGGCAAATGTGATGGGCGCTGGGACCAATTCCACACAAACCTAGAGATCCACGGAGTGCTTCCCCTTCCCCATTTAGAACAAGAAGAGATCAACAAATGAGCAAAAGTGTTCTTTTGGTTTGGACTTCTGGATTTGGGGCATTTTTTTTAAAAAAAGTAGTGGTTTGGAAGGAATCAGGGGTGTCAAGTTCACATTCCAGGAACAGTAATCAGTCCTTAAGGGAACCTTCCTTCCGGCACCCTTAAACAAAATTGTAATATGGGGCTAGGTGAAGAGACTGGGGATAGAATTGGCATGTCAAGACTATACCAGGCCTTGAGATTACTGGACAAACCCTCAGATATAGGGATGACCTTGAGTGATGTTACAAGAGGGGAACCCTAGTGATGACAATAAGATTGATTTTTTTTTTGTTTTCTGCCAGAAACAACTTGAGAAACTGCAAGTCACTTCTGATGTGAGAGAATTGGCTGTCTGTATGGACATTGTCCAGGGGATGCCTGGATGTTTTACCATCCTGTGGGAGGCTTCTCTAATGTCCCTGAATGGGAAGCTGGAGCTGACAGACAGCTGACAGCTCATCCTGCTCCTCACATTTGAACCACTGACCTTCAGGTCAGCAGTCCAGCCAGCACAAGGGTTTAACCCATTGCGCCTTCATGGCTAATAAGGTTGATGAGCAATCCTTAGTGATGTGATACACACACACACACACATACACAAATACTCAGAATCTACTATAGTAGCACAGAGAATGACAGTTAAATATAAAATTTTAGATATAAGAAATGACACCATACCCACTATTCAAATTGTTAATCCTATTAAAGGTGTATACATTTGCGGGGAGACTGCACTTGCATTATCACAGTCACAGATAAGGAAGGATAAGGAAGGATCACCTATTTTAATTTGAATGCAACATTGCAATTATATTTCATGTTTTGTTATCTCTAGGGAAGAGGCAGCGAGCGATCCCTGTCAATCTCTGGATGGCCTCCTTCGACCACTTTACGATCCATGTCACCTATTTCTCCTGGGATGTTCCAACCTGCCCCTGATTACTTTAGCAAACCAATGCCTACAGGAGCCGACAAGCCTGGGAAGAGGCTAACTCCTTGGGAAGCTGCAGCAAAGTCTCCTCTTGGACTTGTGGATGATGCTTTTGGCCCACAAACCATCCAAGAATCAATTGCAGCAAATGTTGTGTCTGCTGCTCGCAGGAAAACACTTCCTGCCCCGCCTGATGACTGGAAACAAAAAGTGGCCTATGAGCATCCAGCCCCAAGTGCCCATACAAAATTATCTTCTATTGGAAGGAGTCATTCAGCAACCGTCTACCCTCCGAAGAGCACAATGTCCGCTCCGAGCTCCACAACCCATTCCAGCTCTCGGCTGCAGCATGCATATTATGACCAACGTACCCGAACTGATCCTGACGTGCTCTCCATGTCTTCCAGGTCTGATTACTGCCTGTCAATATCTGACCCCAACTATAACCCACATCCAAAGGGATGGAGGCGTCAAACATGAGAAACAGAAGATCACGTCTTAGTTTTTCTTCTTGCAATGTTATGAATCTGAAATGCTACAAAAAATTGAAGTGGCAGCCAGCATGAATACATGCTTTATGTAGTCTCAACAGATCAAGGGTTTTCCATAATGGAGGAGAGTGTCTAGGACACTGTGCCACATTTCTCACTAATGCAAACATATTTTGATCCTTAAAGATATTCTTTGCCTTTCAGTGTGAGTGTTTGGGTTTGTGCATGAACACGTATGTTAAGAAGTCCAAGAAAGCACAAAGCAGTGTCTCCATTTCTGAAGCTGGGGAAAGTACAAGTTAGGCAAAGATAACTGATGTCATCTTAAGTGTCTCAAAACAAACCCCAAATGCAGAATTCCTGTTTCTTATTCTCATCTTATTCCTGGCAGGTCTAAGAGTCCATCTGTGTTTCTGGTCACTTTACAGCCTTATGGAACTTCTGGGTTTTCTTTCAATAGAAATGTCATTACTCAGTAAAATATCAAAGAGTGTATCTGTTCAACATGATTATAGCAGTCCAATATACTTTTTAACATCATGGCTAAATTCTAAATAATCCCAGTGTATGGGTTTTTTTTTATCATGTCAGAAGCAAATTGATAATATACTGCAAGTCATTTCTGGTGTGAGAGAATTGCCCATCTGCAAGGACATTGCCCAGGGGATGCCTGGATGTGTTACTATCCTGTGGGAGACTTCTCTCATGTCCCCACATGGTAAGCTGGGGCTGACAGACAGGAGCGCACCCCATCTCATTTATTTGAACTGCCAACGTTCAGGTCTTCAGTTCAGCTGGCACAAGGGTTTAAGCTATTGGGCCACTGCGGCTCCTCCAGAGTATGGTGAGGTACAGAGTACTATTTGTTCTTGATGTTTAGTGTGTTAACTCAAGGAAATAGAGTAGAGCTCTCCAAGCAGAAAATTCAAAATACGATGTCATCAAGCTACATATTCCAAGATTCCTTATGGTGGCAGTTGAAATGAGTTCAGACTGGTTTAACTGTGTAATACAAATATACTCTTAGTTGTGATATTTTAAAATTTTGTTCAATCAGCTATAACTTTTCTGTCCTGCAAAGCTAGGAGGGGGTATAGCCAGTGCCGGATTTACCATTGTGCTTAGGTGTGCTTAAGCACAGGGCCCCGTTGGCCGGGGGCAGGGCAGGGGCATCTTTGTGCCATTTTTTAATGATGGGTTTTGTTTATGTGGTGCAATTCTAAATTTGAAAGAATTTTGTTTCAGAATGATTCCAGATATAATGATAGAGTTGATCGTATATGGGAGTGTGCCACAAAGCAGACAATGTAGGCCTATTGGGCCTACCTTCTTCAGGGCCCAAGTAAAGGGCCTCATAACTTAACTATGAAGCACAAGGCTTCATTTGTTCCAAATCCAGCACTGGGTATATAGCAACATTTAGCCTTTTTGTCTCTTCTCGCACTTACTGCATTGAGAACAAAATGCATTTTGCGGCAAGTGAAATAAGTAGGGAACAAATGGAGATAAAGGGAGACAGAATCTGGAAGATTTTAGAAGCAGCTGGAAAAGGGAGATCATGGGGGATTAACCAGAACTATCTCCACAACTTTGAGATAATTGGAGAATATACTGGTGTTATACTAGCTGGTCATGCAGGTTGTGGAATTCTGGACCTTCAAATATTTAATTCTATCTAATGCAGTCTACAAACTTTTGAAAACAAGTTTGGGCTTGGCTTTTCTTTAACAATATGGGAATAAACACTTTTTTACAAGATTCTTATCACATGACTAGTTAACTAGAAAAGTAATGCAACATGTTCTGTGTGTGTCTTCCCCTTCCCCAACACCCAGATCCAATAGGTTTGAATAGCAGACAGAGAATGTTGGTTGTGTTTGGGACATTTTGGAAGTGATTCAAAGGTTTTTGAATATGTGTATATAAAGCAAATCCATCCAGTCAGATATTGCTTCTTTAGTAGATTGATAAACAGGGCAGATAGGTCTCACAAGGACATATGACTGCAAGGAAGTCTAGATGTATGAAGAGATCATTGGTACTATGCAAGGAATAATGCAAGATGATGCAAGCAGAAAGCAATAGTTTAGATTTCATTGAGAGTGAGCAATAGGCATATTGCAAGGTTTATGAAACAGTCAACCTACTTTGGCCTTGAGAGTTTGTACTTGTTTCTGAAATATGTACTTTGCTAGTCATGCAGTGGATCATGTTTTCCAGTGTCCCTGCATATTTGTTGGGAAGATTTTGGTGTGATAAGAGATCTCAGTAAGTGTAGATAGCAAAAAGGATTTACATTTTAGGTAGTCGTTTTTATATAGAAGTAGGTTTTTGTTATGTGTTCAGTGGTTTGAGTTCAGTTTAAGGCAACTCCCTTAAATAGTCACACATTAAAAAACATTGGTCTAAATCCAATGTTCTGCTGGTTATTGCCAGGGCCTTTAAAAGGGGGTTTCATTTGGTACATTCGTCTGGAGTTTGGCAAGCCAAGGCGAGGCCAATGAATTTCTAAGCAGAAAAAAAGGACAGCAGACACTCTTCCAACTTTCTCTTAGAGTCCTGGTTATTTCTAGTCCTAAACTTCCTGAAACTTGGTTCCAACAGTTTTCTCAAGCCTCCAGCATTGGTTTGGAGCTTGCAGGTGAGGCTATGGAGATGAAAGGAATAAATCCCAGTTATGATTAATCCTGCCAATGTGCCAGAAGAAGGCCATAGTTATTTACTGCCTATTACTTTAAGAAAAATACTTGGCGTTATGTTCATTGTATCTTCCAGGCATCAACAGGGCAAACATAGACAGCTAAACACATGTCTATCATCTGTTTCAAGGCCTTAAGCATCTTAGGTCATGTCTAAAAGGGTCAAATAAAAGTTGTCAATGTGTTGTCGAAGGCTTTCATGACCAGAATCACTAGGTTGCCGTGAGTTTTTCAGGCTGTATGGCCATGTTCCAGGAGCATTCTCTCCTGCCGTTTTGCCTGCATCTGTGGCTGGCATCTTCAGAGGTTCAAAAGTTGTCACCTTGAACCTACTTTGAGCATTCCAGGGAACATGTTGCCAGTTTCTTAGTAGAAGCACTTCTTCCAGCCATTAATCAATCACAATAAGAACCACAGGTTATGCTAGAGCTTCCAAGAAACTCCAGAATAAAACCTAGTTTGGGTGTGATGGCAGAAAAGGCAGCGGGACAATGTGCATTGCCACCCTTTCTGTCATTTGATGGGAGGAGGGAAAAGGTGCCAAAGCACCCTCTCCTGTTCCCACTGTGTGATGAGGGGAGGAGGAAGGGCACATGGGGTGGCTTGTGACTGATGCAACAGCACTGCCCAAAAGGACCATATGAAGAGGTCCCAAGTGTTTTTGATGGGCTTCCAAATATCCCATGATATATTGGGGGCAGACTACTCTAGAGCATTTTGCTTGATGTAGACATAACCTCAATCTGTATTAGTATGCAAAGGTATGTTGTAGCACCTTAGAGACTATGAGAGGAATACGTTTGTCACAAATGCTTTCATAGATTGTATCTGGGTGTACAAAAAGCTTATGATTGCTTTCATTTAGTCCCTCGGGCGCTGCAAGATCTCTTTGTATGTGTCTGTCTGATATCATCAAGGACCAATGATTCAGTCTGCATATTTTCTGAGCATGACTTAATGCCTTGAGGGCTATGTCCTGCAGTTTCCAGGAATATACTTGTGCTTAAGGCTACACTCTTTCTAATCATAAGTAATTGAGATACAATATAATTCTACTAAAATCAATGGAACATGGTTCTGCGTAAATGTATTCAAGACTGGTGTGTCCATGAATCAGAGTGTGTTACGGCCCACATGATCAGGTCATGTTTCAGTTTTGCAATGTTCTGCTTTTCTTTTGGGACCATGATTAATCAGCTTCCTGCAAATAAGAGTATTGCCAGATGCAGTAGTGGATATATGTTTTCATTTGTCAGTGCTCAAGGAAAAACATTTGTGAATTGTTTTCCTTTGTAAATATTTGTGTGTTACCCAATACAGCATGGATAAAACCATGAAATGATATCCAATTTCAACATAGATGCCAGGGATTATTTTCAGATTACGTTCTCATCACAAGATGATTCCTTAAAGCCACACAAAGGGTGTGTGTTTAACACACCCTTTTCTACCCAAGAATTCTGAGAATAATAATCCTGGGAGCTGTCATTTATGAGTCTGCCATGAGGCATCACATGATACAGCAGACCTGGTGAACTACATCAAAGAATTTAGATAATTAACTATCAAATGATGGAACTGAGCTTTGATGCTCACCCAAAAGAAACCTTTGGCACATGAGAAAGAAAATTCTACCTGCAATGCTCCTCCTACACAGTAGTAAATATGTGTGTTTATGCAGAAGTTTTTGTAGTGTGTAGAAATTTTTGGTGACGCAGTGGATTAAAGTGATGAGCTGCTGAACTTGTTGACCGAAAGGTTGCAGGTTCGAATCCGGGGAGCAATGTGAGCTCAGCTGTCAGCCCCAGCTTCTGCCAACGTAGCAGTTCAAAAACATGCAAATGTGAGTAGATCAATAGGTACTGCTCCGGTGGGAAGGTAATCGCACTCCACGCAATCATGCTGGCCACTTGTCCTTGGAGGTGTCTAAGGACAATGAAGTGTCTATGGACAATGCCGGCTCTTCGGCTTAGAAATGGAGATGAGCACCAACCCCCAGAGTCAGACACGACTGGACTTAATGTCAGGGGAAAACCCTTACCTTTACCCTTTTGTAGTAAGAATAAAACAAGTACAAATATGCAGCCCTTTCATGATGTTGGAAAATCTTAACTATGAGGCAACTTCTTCATTCTAGTCCTGTAAATATTTTGCTAGTGAAGTCTAACTCTGAACCCTTCTACACTAGCCACTATATAGGCCCAATCTGACATCCCAGATAGTGGATCAGGCCCGTATGGCATCCATATATGGATTCCTTGAACTGCCTTGGAGGCAGGAATGAGTCCTAACTGTCCAGCCTAGCAATCTTGTTTCAACGTTACTGGGAAGCCACCCTAAGGATCCCCACCCACCCCCTGATTTTTGGCTATCCCCAGCCACAACACCCCATCTAGTTGGTTTCACTAAGAGACAGGCATGTAGCTTCAGCTCCTCCCCCCCCCCCCCCAAATTCTTAGGGTGGTCCGCAAGAAGGCCTTACTGGTACATTATTTAAACTGTTATGTTTATTCATATCATGATCTGATTACCATGCTCAATATATCCCATATGCATGGGGGTATTGGGATTATGATACAAAAGGTTTGCTAGGGTAGATCCTTAGCCCCCCTCCTCCCCGAATCAAAATCAGCACCCCGCCCCCCCGAATCAAAATCTTGGCTATGGGCCTGCTAAGGGAGCTTGAAGGGGGGAAGAAAGGAAGCTCCCCTCTCCCCACCTCCATTGGTGTGTGGATGCTCTGATTGCAGATAAAGTGCCCAAGAGAAGGTAAGTGCAGTTGAAGACAGCCAGTGACACAGGAGAGGGGGCAATAGGGAACTGCCGTCTGGTGTCCTCAGCTGTCTGAGCCTGAGACATGGAGTATGGCATTCAAAACAGCTGTGGCCACTTCAAATTAGAAACTGGCCCAGCTTTCTTGACAGCCTCAAATTCAGGGAAAAAACTCAAACCCTGGGTCAAGATTCAGGCTTTCCCCTGACTTAGCTTACACCAAGGCAAGACTACGTAAAGGCAGCCTTGTCCCAGGTTAAGCCAAGTCAATCCTGTGTAGTGTTCAGCTGCTACAGGGTTAAATCAATCACTTTGGCCTGATTGTCTGGTTACTTCTTGGTTTATGGATTCAGCAAACACTTTTCATTTTTTTTATTCAGGGATAATGCATATCTGCCATTAGTCCTCAGGGCTTTTTGGACTTCCTCCCCAAGAACTTTCAGTCAGCATTCAGTTAAGGATTCTGTAAGATGAAGTCTAAAAACATGGAGAACGATTGGCTACTGATCTTAAAAATAAAACATATGCTGATATTTAACAAGTTATGTTATGAAACAAGTCCATGATAAATTCTTTTTTAGAAAATGCTGAGTGATTCAAGCCAAATAAAATTTAAACAAGGATTTGAATATCTACTTTTTAAAGCTTTCATTTTGTTCCAGTTTAGTTATAGCTGAAGTCTGATATGGTATTTTTTTCATGCTTGGTTGTGTCTGCAAACACAGAACAATAAGCTCAGTCTGTTGATAACCAACCATAGAATAACAAGACCAGACATAGAAAGGTGGGTCAAGTAAGGCCACTTCCTTTGTCATTTTGTAATATTTACATTTATTAGACCTGAAAGGGGAAAGATGGGAGAACAAACTGATGCGGATTCATCTGACAACCAGTCAGATGAATCTACCCTAAATTATAATCTCAGCCTTCCCTTGGGTTAAACACCTGAATCCAGAGGGCAATCCAAAAGTTGGTTTGCTTCCAGGCCAATCACTTACTGAAGGATAAAACCAGGGAACTCCACCCAAGTCCCACGATCATGTGAATGACAGTAAAACCCAAGATCAGTCTCAAAATAGACTCTTTCCCCATCCTTCAGGTCCCAGGATCTGTAGAGACCATGCTAGAGCCTTACTCTGCACCCAAAGGGTGTCTCAAGTGCACACCAAGGTTTCTCCCTCTCCCCCACCCCTGCCAAATGACAGCCTATTTACAGACATCATCTTGAGTCAATCATCAAAGTCTTTCACATATACTATGGGGTAGGGTGATCTGACTGCGACAATTGTCATCCCATTGACCACAAGGGTTGATTTGGGTGATCTGGCTGGCTAAGTGGGTGTACCCTTCCCCCCTCCTTCACCGCTCCCTGTGTGGCGCTACTGAAGCTGCACGCTCGGTGGAAGAGGACAACTTCCCAGGTATACAAGAAGTGTCTCCAGTCCCGGCTATAGCTGTGCTCCCCTGTTATAACCTCCAAACAAGCTCAAAGTCCATTTGTAGGGTAGGGAAAAAATAAATAAAAAGGAGAAAATCCCTACCTGGCTCCAGTGCCAACCAGAAAACTCACATTAAGCCTATGAGCAAAATATTGTAAATATTAAGGTGCTCCGTTTTCTCTGTTTTAATGGTATTTTTTAAAAAGAAAATGTAATCTGAAGAAATATAGGTTCCTTGGGCCCTTCCACACAGCCATATACCCAAAATATCAAGGCAGAAAATCCCACAATATCTGCTTTGAATTGGGTTATCTGAGTCACACTGTGAAGACAGACATTGAAACAACTTCTGGATTAAACTGGAAGAACAAAACTAAGGTTGGAGGAGATGGGACAAAGGGTGGAAAGTTGGAGAAAGTCTTGCTTTAAAAAAGATTGGGCAAGTAAAAACCCATTTAGTGACCCCTAACCTCGATGGATGGTATGTTTATTGTTTCCACACCATGGACATGTGGTGATCATATGAAATGTTCCACTGTCAATGTTAATGTTCCATTAAATAACTACAGAAATCTGCAACAGTTTGGGAATGATGCACCCCTCCAGATATGCAACTCCTTGCATTTCGCACCACTGATTTTGCTGTGTAAGGGCCCTTCCACACAGCCATATACCCAAAATATCAAGGCAGAAAATCCCACAATATCTGCTTTGAACTGGGTTATCTGAGTCCACACTCAGATAATGTGGGATTTTCTGCCTTGATATTCTGGGAAATAGGGCTGTGTGGAAGGGCCCTGGAGCTTCTGGGACTTGCAGGACTTGCAATCCAACATCTGGAAGACTGAACATGATTTCCATCCCTGATCTACTGATGAAGTCTGATGCATGTTTTCAGAATTTCATGCTGTAATCACACTGAAGAATTACAGAGGTTTGACACCACTTTATCTGCCATGGTTCAATGTCACATATTTGAGACTGAAAGATTGATATGTGACTAGAGCTGTTGCTTACGAAGTTGAAAATAAATATATATTCATTGCACTGTTGTGTGAGTTGAAAAATAGACACAGCTTTCTTAAAATCCCATTTCCATTCCTTCAATCAATTACTTTGTGCCATCCGTTAGAAAGAAGAAAGGCAAGCACAGTTACTGTTGCAACATACATTCTGCCACATGTCACTGCATTTTTTGTTTTGTTTTATTTGCACTGTATACATTTTTCTCAGCTCCTGGAAGGAAAAACGATATTTTATTGAGGTGAATTTTACATGAATTTTAAACATCCATCTAAATATCCCTTTTAAGTTTTTTGCGCCATTGTGTAAAGGGACACGTCTTACCATTTTATGAAGGAAATATTCCAGCAGTGTTCAAGTAGATGCTTCAGTTATCGTAACAGATTCTGACTCGTCAGAAGACTTGCATAAAGATGTCAGAAGTTCTGAATGTATGAATGATGCTAAAAGTTATATTTCTGTACTTGTACTGCAAGAAATATTTTATTTTATTAACTTCAGTGCAAACTAACACTTAATGCTATTGCTTTTGCATACCAGGTGATATATATAGGTATATATTCTGATTAAGTAATTTGATTTTCACTATCACCAGCTGTTAGGTTGTCAGGGAAGGGCACTTTGTTAGAATGCATGATAGAGGTGTAAACTGGCATAAATCAATAAAAATGATTTTTCAATCAAATGGAAGATCTAATTTTATTTTCTCCTTCTTGTTTGACTGGACATAAATGATTCATAACGTAACTCTATTCCTTGATCTGTGTCACAATGTATTAAAAGCTTAAATAAATATTGTGTTGCATAGCAACCTTCTCTGAGCTAGAGAATGGTCATATCTACCATGCTACCAAGGTTTGTTTCTTCCCTTCTCCTTATCTTTGCAATGGTTTGTTTGCAAGATCATGCACCTGCTGATTTTGCGCACAACACTGAAGCCTATATCCCAAGGGCAAGTGGAAGGTACTTGCCTGCACACCTCACAAATGTGCAGATATTACATCGCAAATCTTTCAAGTAAATCCCAAATCAACAGGACATGTTTGTAGGAGCAGGAGTCATGCACCACATACTGTTGAATTACAGTTCCCAGCAGCTTTAACCATCAGAGCCAACAGTGAGTAGTGCGAGAGATTGGAGTCAAACATCTGGAAGGTCATAAGATTTCCATACTGCACAAGTATGGATATTTTTATTAGATATTTTTATTGGGGCCAAACAAGTAGAGTAAAACATAGTTCTTTATTTGGATCCATTGACAATTATTTCTGCTAGATTATTTTTATATACCGTATATACTCGAGTATAAGCCGACCCGAATATAAGCTGAGGCACCTAATTTTACCACAAAAAAAAAAAACTGGGGAAAAGGATTGACTTGGGTATAAGCTAAGGGTGGGGAAAAGCAGCAAATTTCAAAATAAAAATAGATACCAATACAATTCCATTAATTGCAGCATCAGCAGGTTAAATGTTATTGAATATTTACATAAAATTGTAATTTAAGACAAGACTGTCCAACTCTGATTAAACTATTATTCTAACCTTATTCAAAGTAAATGTGCTTGCATATCCTTCCAATAATAATAGAGTAAAACAATAAATGTAATAATAATAAAAAATAGAGTAAAATAATGGAAATGTAATAATAACAGTAATAATAAAGTAAAATGATAAAAGTAGCAACAACAACAACAAGTAAAGTAAAATTATAAATAACCTTGATTTGAGTATAAGCCGAGGGGGACATTTTCAGCCTAAAAAAAAGCTGAAAAACTAGGCTTATACTTGAGTGTATACAGTAATTCTGTTAATACCTTGCAAAATTTCTTTCCCAATTTGAAGTTTCACAAACTGATGATTTACAGAGCTGAAGGCTTTATAGACATCCAGTTTAAAATCAATAATTTCTCATTCTCTAATGTTGCTTGATTGGTTACATTTATTATGTTCATAATTGGGTCAGCCAATATCACCTTTTTAATGAATCCATATTGGTCTTCTTCAATTGAATTTGGAATAACCTCTTTCAGTCTGTTAGTTAGTATTTTTGTAAAGATTTTATAATCTACATTGCATAACGTAATTGGTTTGTATGAATTGGCATTATCTCCCTCTGCACAAGTATGGAAATCATGCCTGGGTCTACTGAAGAGCTTGGGAAAAAAACCTTTGGGGTACATATTGCAGTATCCTTCATCCAACAAGGTCACTGGGATTTAGAACACAAGGCAGCTGTTTAATATCTGAAGGTGGTTCCATACAGACGCTAAATGCAATTTGAAGACCTCTTGAGGTTGAGGTGACCACTAAATATACATCCCTGGAGCATGCTGCAGCTTACCTCCAGCCAGAAATATTGTATTTAAAAAACTCACTGAGAATTCCAGAATAAGTCATAAAACCCACTGCAGTCAATCAGGGCATATCCCATGCAGAGCTGGACTTGAGACAGAGAAATGTGGAGTGCTTATCAGGACAGGCCCAGCGCTGAAGCATTTGGGAGAAACCCAGAGACACAGCTAGCCAGAAGGTAAACACCTCCCCTCAGGGGAAACAACAGTGCTTCCATGGGAATGCTTGCTTTCCATCTCCTGCCTCATTTTGCTGTGCCTTGTTTTGATGTAGCACTGATCTCGATGAAACATACTGCTGCCTATGCCAATGCCCATCAGCACATCCCCGCCAGACTCAGTAAGAAAAAAAATCAGATCTTTATGGCCATCCTTCCTGGGGTGCCTGTGCAGATGCTCCACACGGAATTTGTTCCCTTTAATCCACATCCTGACTTGGTTTAAATGACTGTGAAGAACTGTCCTTACAGAAGCAGACAAACTTTCAAGGGCATACACACTTCTGCTCCAGTAGATGAAAGAGCTGCAGTTTGGTTGTGAAATGCCCGCTTTTCATGGAAAAGATGCCAAATTTGCACTTTCACAACTTCACATAGGGTTAAGGAAAGATGCCTATCTGGAATTTAGAAGAGCCACTGCCAGTCAATATAACTTATAACTTATCCATTCTGCCAAGTGTTGCTCTCCAAATGTTGGACTTCAGCTCCTGTCATATTGAAATCCAACACATCTGGTCTAAAGCAGTTTTCTTTTCTGGGAAGAACCAATTTAACAATTCATATTTGGATTAAGGCTGTTTGTAATAAAAGCAGACATGGTCTAGTTCAAACCAAGTTATACAGTTATAGTGCTGCAAGAAAAGAGGCCTAGCCGTCTTAGATGTTTGGACAAAGCATAGTCATATGCAAACTGCTTCCTGCTTTCTGAAAGAACAGAAGTAAGTATACTGATTTTCATAAATACATAACTGAACCATTTCTAAAGGATCATACCACAAAATGTACTAGCACACTGTGATCACTACAATAAGAATAATGGAGTTGGCATGATTGATTTCTACATTTTCCACTCTATGTTTCTTTATTAAGTTTTTAAAGTGGCTAAGGACAAGAAAACTAAAAACTGAATAACTAAAAAGAATAAATTCAAATCAATAATTGCTAACAAAATCTTAAACATAAAACATCAACAGAAGAAATAGCAATGACCTATCAAGCATGTTCTACTGACTGACTATTCTGTCATAGGGTATATATGTGGAGTTTGTATTCAACAAATACCAAATAGATCTGAATGATTTTTACAAAAATTGAACAAAGTATGTTGAGGATATGCATTCTTTTGTCAGAAAAGTGCAATTCTCCATGCCCTGTACCAAAATTATTTGGTACATTTCAATAGTTTTGATCTGTACGCATAGTATTCTATGCCTATCCAACAATGTGCTGCTATTGTCGAAGGCTTTCATGGCTGGAATCACTCAGTTCTTGTGGGGTTTTTTTCGGGCTATATGGCCATGTTCTAGAGGCATTTCTCCTGATGTTTCGCCTGCATCTATGGCAAGCATCCTCAGAGGTAGTGAGGTCTGTTTCCCAGTTCCAACAGATCTCACTACCTCTGAGGATGCTTGCCATAGATGCAGGCGAAACGTCAGGAGAAATGCCTCTAGAACATGGCCATATAGCCCAAAAAAACCCACAAGAACTTAATGTGCTGCTACCTATAACTCACTTTTCTTTTTCTTTTTTTTTTGGAAACAAACTCTGCATTTGGAGATTTTACTGTCCATGGACTGACCTGCAGACTGGCTCCTTATGTGAACAGCAAATTGCTTGCTTTTGGAGTTGCTGAATATAATCTTATGGAAACTTACTAAAGCCACAAGCCGTCAATGTAATCTGTGGCCTTTCACACTACAGTACTATAGTGCTAAGGTTTAATTTTAACTGCCATGGCAATATATCATGGAAATCTAGGATGTGCTGCTATGGGAGGGGCATTTTTAATTATTAGCTAGAGAGCTCTAGTACTCCCCCCAAGTTGGAAAGCACAGAATTTCATAGGATGTTCTCATAGCATTTAAAGTGAATCATAGTTCCATAACCGTGAGGTGAGAAAAGATCCCAGAAATTGCACTGTTGTAGTGGCCCTATAGGGCAGTGTTTCTCAACCTTCCTAATGTCATGACCCTTTAATACAGTTCCTCATGTTGTGGTGGCCCCCAATCAAAAAACTATTTCCATTGCTACTTCATAACTATAATTATCTGATGAACAGGATGTATTTTCATTAACTGGATTGAATTTGGCACAAATACCCAATACAGCCAAATGTGAATGCTGGTGGAGTTGGGAAGGACTGATTTTGTCATTTGGGAGTTGTAGTTGCTGGGCATTCTGAAATCCACCAACAATGTAATTGAACCAAACTTGGCACACAGAACTCCCATGACCAAAAGAAAATACTGGAAGGGTTTGGTGGGCATTGACCTTTAGTTTTGGAGTTGTAGTTCACCTACATCCAGAGAGCACTGTGGACTCAAACAATGATAGATCTGGACCAAAGTTGGCATGGATACTCAAAATGCTCAAATGTGAATACTAGTGGGTTGGGGAAAAATAGACCTTGACGTTTGGGAATTGTAGTTGCTGGGATTTATAGTTCACCTACAACCAAAGAGCATTCTGAACCTCACCAATGACAGAATTGGACTGAAGTTCCCACACAGAACCCCTATGCCTTGAAGGGACTCGCTGGCCAAACCTCCCTCCAGCCTCGCACGCTCTTGCTCACCTGCACATGCGCACCATGCTGCCATGCACTGAGCACACCTGTTCTCCCCTCCTCACTTGGTGTCTCAGAAAAAGCTCTCCCCTTGGCTGAGAGGGGATCACAGCGGAGGAGGGCTTTTGGTGGGAGGATTTGCCGTGTGTTTACAAAAAGGAAGAGAAAGACAGGCAGAAAAATTTTCAACCTTCTCTGCCAAAGGGGTTCCTAAAACCATCAGAAATCTGTTTTCTGATGGTCTTTCGTGACCCCTCTGAAACCCTCTCATGACCCCTCAGTGGTTTTGACTCCCAGGTTGATAAATGCTGCTATAGGGTATTGCCTATGCATTTGTTTCTCTTTTAAAATGTAAAACCAGCTTTCGCGGTGGTGCTTTTGAAAGCTTGAAACCATATTCTTTTTTAGTGTGATTTGTAATGCAAAATGTTCGTTTTCTAAGAGATAACTCTTTCAAAGCTGCACAGAGCTTCAAAGATTATGACTAGCACTTGGATATATGTCTTGAAACACAGGTACATTTCAACATGGATCTCTAACTGACCTGTTCAAATGGTTTAGTCTTCAAGAAGTTTCATAGTTATTTGCCCCCTCTTGATACATTAACATGCCAAATTATAGTCAATACAAATTCAATTATATGAACACTATCTTTGTTTTGAAATAATTAACTGAGCTGCTCCATTAATGTCATCATTATGGAAAAATTGTGACAAATAACAAAACATGACTCTGTAGAAATCCAGGAATGTTCAACTGATTACTCAAACTCCATGACTCAATTTACAGACACAGATGTAATTTCCAACATGAAATCTGTAGGACAGTACATAGCTTTAAGAAAAAATATGTCCCCTTGAGAACATAAAATAGACCATACTAGGCAGACCCCAGATTCTAGTATCAAGAAGCAGAGGATACACCATATCTTCCTTCCTACTCATTTTCAGTGCAGCACATGTAGTTTGAGACACATTCCCCCTATTTCCTCTTATTTCCTTATGATGTGTCAGGGTTCCTATTTATATATGGTAGCTTAAAATCCATATGGTGTGAAAGTAAAACAGCTTGGTTTCAGTCTTGATATGACCTTGGAAAAGATATACCTTATATACTCAAATATAATCAGGCCTTTTTAAGATTGGAAAAGCCCCCCTTGGCTTATACTCGAGTCAAAGTTATTTATTATTTTGCTCTGTTATTATTATTATTACATTTATTATTTCACTCTAATTATTATTATTATTGTTATTACATTTACATTATTTTATTCTATTATTATTTAATTACATTTATTATTTTACTCTATTATTATTAGACGTCTACGTAAGCATATTTACATTGAAGAAGGTTAGAATAATGATTTAATCAGAGTTGGACAGTCTTCTCTTAAATTACAGTTTTATGTAAATATTCAAAAACATTTAACCTACTGGTGTCTCAATTAATGTAATTATATTGGTATCTATTTTTATTTTGAAATAAATAAAGCTGCTGCATTTCCCACCATCAGCTTATACTCGAGTCAATACGTTTTCACAGGTGCCTCAGCTGATATTTGGGTCGAGTTATACTTTTGGAGAGCTACAATAGCCAGAATCCCCAGAGAATATTTTGAGGGAATTAACAGTTACAGTCCAAAAAAGGAACTCTTCCAAGCAGCTTTGGCCCTGGCCATAGATATTTTTTTTTACTTCCTTGGGAAAGTAGGCATGTATAAACAAAAAAAAGTGTATTTACATGGACAGAATATAACAACACTTCTTCTTTCATGTAACTATTATAGCTTTGACCCTCTTAAATTGCCATCACCTTAGAAGAATCTGAAATATATATTTAGAAATACCTGATATGTTGATTTCACATACATTAATTATTGTTATGGTTATGTGACTTTGAGTTGACTCTGACGTGTGACAACCTGTTCATAGAGTTTCTTTAGCAATATTTATACAGAGGATGTTTGCCATTGCTGTAATGCCTAAAATTATGCAATGGATTTCCATTTATTTTTCTTTGCTAGAGATCAAATTAAACATAGCTCAATTCTCACATGTGCAGGGCCGTAAGACTTATATGAGACATAATTTAATCAGTAGCTTGATTATTAATGAGTGGGATAACTCTTTGTCAGTTCCATCAGTAAGTATATAGGATTGTAGAAACTGGTTTGAAAAACTTACATTTTTTCAATGTAGTTAATCAGGCATCAAGCCTTTTTACATATAATCAGTTATGTCCTGCTATTAATGACCACCTTTGACTTTAATCTGAGATCACTCAGTACTTGCCTGAAAACGTTATATCTGAACTAAAGTCAGAATTGCTCATTTGAGTGGCTTTTATGTGCTGAGACATATATCCCATACTAGCAATATCTGCAGACCCACTGTTTGTATCTCGTCAATTATTACAATTATTTTGTAATTTTTTTGTACCATACAAAGGACATCATGGTTGTTAGATGTTAACAGGTACATTTAATGTTTTTTGTTTGCCCTTGACATTAAGTTCAGTCGTGTCCGACTCTGGGGGTTGGTGCTCATCTCCATTTCTAAGCCGAAGAGCTATAGACACCTCCAAGATCATGTGGCTGGCATGACTGCAAGGAGCGCCGTTACCTTGCCACTGGAAGATTATCAAATTCCCTTGAATGCATTTGATTCTGTCTCCTTGTTGGAAGCTAACCCAAGCGTGGATGTTATTGTCTCATTGTTGGAAGCTAAGCAAGGCCAAGCCTGGGTGGTATTTGGATGGGAGAGTACCAGGAAATAACAGGATTCCTGGCCGATAGGGTCCTAGACTGAAACCTTGGAGAGCCTTTACTGCCAATGACAATTGATAATATTCAGCTAGATGGACCAGTACTCTGAACAATGGCAGCTAATGGACCTGCCATCAAAAACGTTGGAAATCTGCTCTGTAGTTCCCTGTTGCTCCAGATTGAATGAGGGCTCTGAGGGTACTAAACTGGTGTCAAGCACTGGCATAAATACTGTTCCACCTGAACATTAGGAAGAACTTCCTAACTGTGAGAGCTGTTCAGCAGTGGAACTCTCTGCCCCGGAGTGTGGTGGAGGATCCTTCTTTGGAGGCTTTTAAGCAGAGGCTGGATGGCCATCTGTTGGGGGTGTTTTGAATGTGATTTTCCTGTTTCTTGGCAGGGGGTTGGACTGGATGGCCCATGAGGTCTCTTCCAACTCTATGATTCTATGTACAATATGTCATAAAAGCTGAATGTCATATCTAATATTTGTATGCACAATGATCAATTTTGAATTCATTTTCTCCTCGTATATCAAATGCTACAGAAGTCTTAAAAATGATAAGCATACATGTAATTAGGAATCAGAAGGCCATATTCACAACAGCTAAAGATCAAACACCAATGGAAGTCTATTTCTATCCATCAGAGGGCAGTAATGACTAGAAACAGAAGCCAACATAGAAGTACATGATGTTTATACCATTCTAAGTCCCGGCACCTGAAAGAACTTGTTTGTATGTACACATCAAATTAAAGCAGCAATATTGAGCGCTCATATCTTTCTGTTCTTGATTTGAGCAGTGGAGATACATTAGCCTTTCCAGAAAGCATGACAAGGAAAGCAGGAGAAATGAGAGTTCGATCCAGATTCACATTACATTTTTCTAAATTGTGCTTCTTGTCCTTCTCTTTAATTCCTGGGCCATCATTACGTGGACTATACATCTGCTGCTTTGTCAAACAAATGTTGATTTCTTTTTTTCTTTTCTATCATGTTCTAATGTTGCTATAGTAAATTTTTAACAATGATAGATGACAACTTATTTTTTAAAAGTAGAATGGGAAGAATATTTGTCAATATTTATTCCCAGCCAAATACTAGAATCTTTGACACTTGGGAAACCTGATTGGGGAGACTAACACAATGGTAAGACTTTGGCAAAGGTTTCCTTCATTGTTCACGCATTCCAAACACAGGTTCAACACTGAGGCTCTCTAAGAATGGTGTACACTTAATAAGATTACATCCTGACTAAAACCTGTTTATGTAGTGAGCACAGGGACAGTTCTCACTTAAGACGTGAGACAGGCAATTGCTACCTTTAATCTTCCTTTATTCACACTTTCTCAATTGTTCCTTGTCAACACATCCTACTTAAGGAATTACTATATAAAATATTACAGAATTTTACAATTAGATAGGGCTTGAGAATCCAAAAGTATGGATATCTTGTCACCAACCTAAATCTTTGGTTGGCTCAATATATACAATGTGGATCAACATGTAACAAAAGGAGATTGCTGTTATGCCACAGAGAAGACATATTTTTCATGAAAAAAGCCAACCAATATCTAGTGCAATATTTCTCAACCTGGAGGTCGGGACCTCCGGGGGAGGGGGTGTCAGAGGAGTCACCAAAGACCATCAGAAAAAAGTATTTTCTGTTGGTCATGGGGTTCTGTGTGGGAAGATTGGCCCAATTCTATCAATGGTGGGGTTCAAAATGCTCTTTGATTGTAAGTGAACTATAAATCCCAGCATCTACAACTCCCAAATGTCAAAGTCTATTTTCCCCAGACTCCACTAGTGTTCACATTTGGGTATATTGAGTATTCATGCCAAGTGGTCCAGATCCATCATTGTTTGAGTCCACAGTGGTCTCTGGATGTAGGTGAACTACAACTCCAAAGGGTCAATGCCCACCAAACCCTTCCAGTATTTTCTGTTGGTCATGGGAGTTCTGCGTGCCAAGTTTGGTTCAATTCAATTGTTGATGGAGTTCAGAATGCTCTTTGATTGTAGGTTAACTATAAATCCCAGCAACTACAACTCCCAAATTTGAATACTGGTAGGGTTGGGGGGAGATTGTTTCTTTCTCATTCCAACCCTACCAGTATTCAGATTTGGTTCAGTGAATGAAAATTCATCCTGCATATCAGATATTTACATCACAATTCCTAATAGTACCAAAATTGCAGTAATGAAGTAGCAACAAAAATAATGTTATGGTTAGGGGTCACCGCAACTTGAGGAACTGTATTAATGGGTCACGGCTTTAGGAAGGTTGAGAAGTGCTGACCTAGTGGATGGTAACCCCAAAGAAGCCTAAATAACTAGCTACAAAATTCCTTCTTGTCTTTAAATATCAAAATTGCGGATAACATTAGCAAACTTCTCATCTTACAAATAAGGCCCATCCCTGGAGTCAGTTTTCTAGGCAAATTGATCCTTCTTTGTAGGTGTCCTGTTGTTTTACAATCAGATGTTTACATATGATGACATCCTAAAAACTGTAATTATCCTCACCATGATTCAGCGTGAGAAATGAGCATTTATACACATCTCTTTTGTATCTGGTGCCGAGCACTCAAGCCTATGCTTGTTGAGTGGAGTTAAAACATCATCAGCAACAGACAGTTGAGATGAAATTTCTAAGAAGACACTTTCCCAAGAAGATTTCTGATATTTCCCTTTTTGGGTTTTTTGTATGATGTGTTTCCCATTTCCTTGACTGAAACACGATGCTCTGAATGATGCAAGGTCTAAGGCAGTGGTTCTCAATTTTTAGTTTTCCAGGCATTTTGGACTTCAGCTCCCTCAATTCCTAATAGCTGATAAGCTGGCTGAGACTTCTGGGAGTTGAAGTTCAAAACAGCTGGAGAACCAAATGTTGAGAACCACTGGAGGGTGTTGTGGAGAATGTCAGGTGGAGGCCAGGTTACCCACAAAAACACCCTGGAAGCAAGGAGAATATGATTTGACTCCAGGATAAACAGAAGGAAGTCAGTGCTGGTAATGAACCCCATTCCCTGAGAAATTACAGAAGAACTCCTCCTCTCTAGTAAAAGTAGTTTCAGTCCCCATTTTTAATATCTACACTAGTATAAGTCTATCTGCCTATCTATATGTCTGTCTATTTATCTATTTTTTTCAGGTTACATCAACTGCCTGTAGTACAAATATAGTCCAAACACCCCAGTTGTTCTCCAGGTCATAGCTCACAAATGTAATTTTCAAAGTAAGTTTTTCAAGCTCTGCAAGGATTCACAGATATACTTGTAACTAAAGTGAGGAGAAGCTGAGGAACTTGGTAACCAAGGTGAAAGAAAGTGCTTAAAAAAAAAAAACCCAAGATTATGGCAACCAGGCTGATTGATAACTGGCAAATAGAGGAAGAAAACGTGGAGGCAGTGACAGACTTTGTATTTCTAGCTGCAAAATTTATTGTGGACACAAGCTGCAGCCAGGAAATCAGAAGACGTTTACTTCTTGGGAGGATAGCAATGACCAATCTCGATAAAATAGTGAAAAATAGGGACACCACACTGGCAATAAAAATCTGCATAGTTAAAGCAATGGTTTTCCCAGTAGTAACCTATGGATGTGAGAGCTGGATTGTAAGTCGCCTAATGGCTGAGAAGAGTGGTATACAAATAAAGTAAATAATAAATAAATAAATAAATAAGGAAGGCTGAGAGAAGGAAGATAGACGCTTTTGCTGTGAATGCCTTGGCCCTCAAGAAGACCAAACCAATCCATACCCCAGGAAATAAAGCTCGACTGTTCACTGGAGGGAAGGATATTAGAGGCAAAAAATTGGCCATACAATAAGAAGACAGGAAAGCTTGGGGAAGATAATGATGTAAGGGGAAAGGAAGAAAAAGGATGAGGGGCCAACCAAGGGCAAGGTGGGTGGATGGATGTTATCTTTGAAGTGACTGGCTTGACCTTGAAGGAGCTGGGGGTGGCCACAGCCAACAGGGAGCTTTGGCATGGGCTGGTCCATGAAGTCACGAAGAGTCAGAAGCGACCGAACAAATAAACAACAAAAATATTTTTTATGAGAGTAAGATCAACTGATCCATATAATCACATTCTGCTCTAATATGGAAAAAAATGCTTCAGTGTCTATTTATAAACCAATTATATACCAATATAGTTGCATGTTGGGGGACCCTAAATTGCCTTTCATTATCTTTTGTGAGCATAATATATATATCTTTACCACCAGAATGAGAAAGAAACAAAACACCTCGTGAACCAGAATTATCACTTCCAACGTAATGATTATGCATTGGCTTGTTTTGTTTTTGTTTTATTGAGCAGGATTACTTGGAATGGCAAATTTACAAAGAAAACTTAGGCACATTTCCTTAGAACTCGTTAAATTTTATTATGATCCAGAGACCCTTATTACACTGTAGCATACAAGTTATATAAGTAATGAGATTAAGACCATCCAGTGGATAAAATTTGGACACAGTAAAAGCTGCTTAAAATACATGTTGGCTAAAAACAAGGGTAAAAAGCTACAAGAAGTGCCGACATGTTTCCTTAGAAGCCAAAACTTGTTCAATGGATCTTACATAAGTGCATAACCTTCCCAATTTAAACTCATTGTGACATTATTGGTTTAGGTAAGAGGAGAATATGGAAGTAGTTGTATTTCTGATTTTGAAATATACTGTGATCCACCCTGTACTTTCAGGTCAGAAACCTAAGTAACTATGTAAAAAATAAACAAAAATAGTACATATTTTAGCCAAGGAGAGGCCTAAGAAGATGTGGGAGCACGAAAAGAATGCAAAACACACCCGTTTGTAATTAACCTTCCTTAAAATAAGCAACATAGACTAACAGCATGCCAGAAGAGTGAACACTTCAGTCATGGAAGTGAGTTCCTCAAAAGATGTGCTAACTCAGAAGATGTTTTTATAGGTTCTCTAAACCAAAAAAGTCAATGCATTGTGGCAGTGTGATGGAAGATTGGGTGAAAAGGTCATCTTTCCTTGACCAGCTGGGGAACGTGCACTGGCCTCATGCTCAACTTTGCAGAGAAAATACAAAGCCCATTTTGGGGGTAACAACTTTATTACACCATCCAAACATCCTGGTAGTGGATGCTGACTTTAATGGCATTGGTGGTTTCTATTACACCTTCCTGGGTTTTAATCTGAGCTTTAAAGGAGCTATCCAACATGCTGAAGTCTGTTTAGTTTTTTAAGGGATGGATTTCATAACCTTAGACAAGCCTTTTCAAGGACTATGAAGTAAAATTTGAAACAGACTCACTATCCCACTGATATTGAGGCCACCTGCTGGCATTGAGAATGGCACAAAAATGTGTTCAAGCTTTCCGAGATTTTCAGATCTTCACAAGACATTGCAAAGTGAGGTGGGCTGACTTGGTGTCCAAAGGTGAAATGGCATGTGAAAAGTCTGTAGGATGAAGAGTCTACAGTTTTAACCAGTGTGCTTACATATAGAGTAATCCTTGGGTATTCAAGGCAGAAGAAAGCAAAAAGGGTTCCTTAGCATTAGTATTGGCACAGTATATATGGCTCTGATCCAGGCATCCATTCTTCTGCTACATTTTTTGGAATTCTTAAAGCCTGGAAATTTACTTCTTGGAACAGCTGCTACAAAAACCTGCTATAGTCATCTGTAAGTAAGCAGATCATTCTTTGGGATGATTTCCCCATATCATTACAAGCAGTCCCCAAGTTACAAACACCACACTTTCTCTTCCTGTTGTCTCAACCCCTGTTCTTAACTATGACTCATGGCCAACAACAGAGGTGAAACAACAAGAAGTGAGAGAAATCTACCCCTCGGAAGGTAAATTTACTCTTGGAAAGCTATCATGGAAAAAAGGCATCTTAACTTTATCACCAATCCTTGTTTCCATGACAAACCAATTTCTTTTTCAAAATTCAATTATTTTTGGATAGTATAGGGAAGGATTAACATTCCTGTAGTGTCTATTTTGCTGTATGTGCCCCTGTTCAGAAGATTTCACTTCACTTTTTGCTGAAGTTAAAAGTGCTGGAAGAAAAATTAACAACCTTAGATATGCAGATGACACCACTTTGATGGCTGAAAGTGAGGAGGAGCTGAGGAGCCTTATAACCAAGGTGAAAGAAGGAAGTACAAAACCTGGGTTGCAGTTAAACATTAAAAAAACAAGATTATGGCAGTCAGACTGATTGATAACGGCAAATAGAGGGAGAAAACATGGAGGCAGTGACAGATTTTGTATTTCTAGACACAAAGATTACTGCAGACGCAGACTGCAGCCAGGAAATCAGAAGACGCTTACTTCTTGGGAGGAGAGCAATGACCAATCTCAATAAAATAGTGAAGAGTAGAGACCTCACACTGGCAATTAATATCCACATAGTTAAAGCAATGGTACTCCCTGTAATAACCTATGGATGTGAGAGCTGGACTTGTAAGGAAGGCTGAGTGAAGGAAAATAGATGCTTTTGAACTGTGGTGTTGGAGGAAAATTCTGAGAGTGTCTTGGACTGCAAGAAGACCAAACCAGTCTATCCTCCAGGAAATAAAGCTCAACTGCTCATTGGAGGGAAGGATATTAGAGGCAAAGATGAAGTACTTTGGCCACATAATGAGAAGACAGGAAAGCTTGGAGAAAACAATGATGCTGGGGAAAATGGAAGGAAAGAGAAAAGGGGCCAACCAAAGGCAATATGGATGGATGTTATTCTTGAAGTGACTGGCCAACAGGGAGCTCTGGTGTTGGATGGTCCATGAGGTCATGAAGAGTTGGAAATGACTGAATGAATAAACAACAAGACGAAAGCTTCTTTCATGAGTGTATTTCCCTTCCTAGGGATAGATTTCTCTTCCTGTTGTCTCACACACATACACCCCCCTGTTCTTAACTATGAATCATTTGTACGTTGGATGTTTGTAACTTGGGGACTGTCTGTATATATATTTATCTGGAGTTACACTTTAAAAATGTACCTGTTTTGATTGACAAACAATTTCAACTTAAGAACAGATCATAATGTACTAAATTACTTGTAATCACTCTCCAAAATAAAGGATAGATGCTAATGAGTGTATGTCAAAGGTGGATCAACAGTACCCCTAAATCCACCAATCACAGCCATGTCCTCAGATAGGGCATCACTATTAAAGAACAAGTGGACCGTGGGCTCAGCTGGAGATTCAGAATGTGTTTTCAATATCAGAACTGTGCTTAGTGAACTGAGTTAATAGCATATTATGCAAAAGTCTACAATTGGCTATGCTCTGCTTCCTAATTTCAGCACCCAATTTAGGGGATAGTTGGAGTCATTTGTTGTTGATACTATTCTTCCAGTCTTGGAAGCTATGTAGGATCAGCCCTGGTTATTACTTTGTTGGGAGACTACTATTTAATAGCAGATGCTGTAGGCTATATTTCAGAGGGGGAAAAACTTGCAAAAACAGCTTTGAACTTTCCTTAGAAAGCTATACAATTTAGGAAGTCACCATAAGTCACAGATGACTTCAAGGCACACATATGAACTGGTTTTTGAAAAAACACATTTGTGTCATGACTGGTTGACAATCTATTGTAAATTATTCAGTAGATCTCAATTAACATTCTGTTTCACAATCAACTTCCCAATCAATCTTATAATTATTTGCTAAGTGGGGTAATTTATGACATTAAACCTGTGTCTTACTGGTGAACGTTGGAAGAAAAGTAGATCTTTTATAAGTTGCCTTTGCTTGTATGAAAGGAGTGTGCTTTTTATAGTCTGTCATGTTCCCATCTGGCTACATTTACAGCCTCCTCTTGAGTCCTTTGAACCGAATTAATAATTGTCAGAAACTACTGCAAATTATCAACCAGTAGCACCCAATCTACCATCTACCTCCTAATTGTTTTCCCAATCTACCATATAATCTTCAGGACCTCCTCTGCTTTACTTGTAAACAGGGCATGTATGGGACTGCATTCATGACTGCACTATCCAAGTTTCAAATTTCATGAGTTTCAATAGCACCAGGATTGAGTGAGTATGGATTTATTTGCAGGTGTGGATCGAGCCTTGCATGCAAAAGATGCAAAATCTTATAGACAGTAGGCATGAAACATATCTTGCATACTTCTGTACAAGTATTTTCCTGAAACAAAAACAGATATGGCCAGTGAATATTTAGACAAAGTATAAACACAGGGGGGAACACATCAGTGACAGACCTAATGGAAAGGAAGATAGCATGACTAAAACAACACCGCAGCTAATAATAGAGAAGGATGTATCTCATTTTCCTGCACAAATGCAGGTCAGCTTAATTGCATTTCATTTCCAGTTGTAATTATCATGTTGATTTTATCTTAATGTTTCCATTGCAGTTCTAATTGCTCAGCAAATATAGCTGTACAACTAATTTCATCACAAGGTATGCAGTAATATGTGTCCTTTATTTTCTGGATAACCTCTTTGTGATTGAACTGAATAATCTCACATTTTAGGTGATCTGGAAAACAGGTTTTTGTGGGGCTTTTAATATGCCCTTTTTGCACTCTCTATGTGTTGGAGCTGCCAGCTCTTTTGAAGCCATTTCAGTAGGTTGAATGTTTGGCTTGGCTCCCTGACACAGTGACTTTTCAGTGTGCAGACAGAATTTTTTTTTTTGCCCAACTGTAAGTCATAGAAGTTGCCAAGTTTTTCAGAGTAGGTCTGCCATAACTCTGCACAGCAAGGAGGAATTATTACTGCCTGGATATTGCAAATATTAAAATCAGGACATGGAGCAAGCAATGTCCAAGAGTGGTCAAATAATAATAATAATAATAATAATAATAATAATAATAATAATAATAATAATAGACAGCAGAATTGACAAGAAGCAACTGGAAAAGCTTACACAATATGAGATTTTAAAGATTGAACTGTAAAGACTCTGGCACAAGCTAGTCAAGGTAGTCCCAGTGGTGATCAGCACACTGGGTGCAGTGCCTAAAGACCTTGGTCTGCACTTAAACACAATCAGCGCTGACAAAATTACCATCTGTCAGCTGCATAGACCCTACTCGGGTCTGTGCACATTATTCGCAAATACATCACACAAGCTTAGACACTTGGGAAGTGTTCAACGTTTGATCAAATACAAAAGCCAGCATAGTGATCTTGTTTGCTCTGTACTAATCTTGTTGTGCATCAAATAATTATTACGAAAAAGATAAAAGGTTTTCCCTGACATTAAGTCCAGTCGTGTCCAACTCTGGGGGTTGGTGCTCATCTTCATTTCTAAGCTGAAGAGCCAGTGTTGTCCATAGACACCTCCAAGATCATGTGGCTGGCATGACTCCATGGAGCATCATTACCTTCTCGCCAAAGTGGTACCTATTGATCTACTCACATTTCATGTTTTCGAACTGCTAAGTTGGCAGAAGCTGGAGCAAACAGTGGGAGCTTACACCGCTCCCTGGAACTGAACTGGCAACTTTTTGGTCAGCAAGTTCAGCAGCTCAGCAGTTTAACCCACTGCGTCACTGGAGGCCTATTATTATTATTATTATTATTATTATTATTATTATTATTACCTGCCTCTCCTGGTTGCTGGAAGTACTACAAAATAAAAAATGAACATAAAATATATACAATAAATTACATAGATAAAAACACAAAAATGTAAAATTAACTTGCACCAAACACAGAAACAAAATTGACATATGGTAGCAATAGAATGTAAATCAATACTCATGAATTGATTGGGTATGCCCACTGGAAGGGATGGGTCTTCAATTGCGTTGTAAATTCTGACAGCTTGCTTAGTTGTCAGATCTATTCTAGTAGGTCAATCCACAGTCATGGGGCACACAATGAAAACGTTATCTCAGTGATGGTCACCAGTAAAGTTCAGGCTGGTTTGAGTAAGAATCCACCAGAGGACCTAAGTGTCCTAAAGGAGGGTTGTGAAGGTGAAGGTGATCCTGTGAGTAATCTAATGATAAAAGTTACCAGTGAGGATGAACACACAAACTAGTAAAGATTTGCAGCAGTTTGCTTTTGCCTGAGCTTACTGGGACAGACATGATTCACCCTCTCCTCTTCTTTTCCCCCCTGCAGTTAGGCAGCAAGTTGTTCAGGAAAAACTAACCAAGAAAAATAGCAGCCACCTGCTGATTCAATGTATTTTTCCACACAGAGAGAAAGAATCAATGGTATGGAAGAGATGTGACATTTGCAATTTTATCCCTCTCACTTGTGATTCACAAATTTACCTGGATATAATTTCTTTAGTAACTATATTGAAGCTAACTTGAGAAGCCATGCCATCTAATGTATCTAATTATATCTATAGCTTTGATCCATCTCCTCAAAGAACAATTGTGAAAGAACGGTTCATAAAGGCACTCAGCAACATGACCAAGTATTTTCCAGCTATTTCCTTTCAAAAGTTATACAATACTAGAATAGTGCTTATTATCTATACAGTTAGTTACAAGGGAGTATGGGACAATAGACAGCATTTTGCCTTTTGGCACAGCAGCTTATTTTATAATATACGTAGAATGGTACCATTTCCACTGTTGTGTAAAGTATACTTGTTTGACTGTTACATAATATATAGCATGAAAAACTTGCATTAAACAGAGAAAAAGGGGGTGGGGGCAATACAAATAATGGAATACACTGATTGTTGGCTGAGAATATTCAACCTGTATTCAGTCTTTCGGCTGGAGCATGAATGGCATGATTCAACCAGAATGAAAGACGTTTCAAGCTCTGTTGATCTCAGGGGGTGCATTAATCAATATAACTAAAATGCTTACATTTGGTTAGTTTGTGGCCCAGGTTACTGCTCTTCTGCCATGGGTTGACGGGAAAGATACAAGGGAGGCTTCAAAGGAAAGAGGATTTGGCACACACTTAAGAGTGAAAACTGCAGTTTTCTTTGGCTCAGCCTTATTTTATACAATGACTAGTCTATGCTTGGAAGTTAGCAGAGATGAAACATAGAGCCTAATGCATTTCATGAATTTTCCCTTTCTCTCTCTCTCTCTCTCTCTCTCTCTTTTGTTGCTCAGCAGAAAAAGTTCCCATTAAAAAAAAGGGGGGGGGGGTTCAAGTTGAAATCTCCCACAGTCCATTAGGCCAATTTGGCTTCCATGTAGTAAGATGCACAAGACAAAGCTGTAGTTATTTTTTTATCGTATCAGAAGCAAACCAAGGGTACAGTTGTAATATATTCAAAAAAAACACAAAGCTTAAAAACTTGACATTATATTATATGTTCTCTGACCAGTAGCTGGCCACTTGGAGTGGTACTCCATTGTGCATGCAGCAGGGCTCAGGCTGCATTATAATAGCTGGTCTGTGGTTTGTTCTTCTCCACACTCACATATCGTGGACTCCACTTTGTGGCCCCATTTCTTAAGGTTGGCTCTGCATCTCATGGTGCCAGAGCGCAGTCTGTTCAGCACCTTCCAAGTTGCCCAGTCTTCTGTGTGCCCAGGGGGAGTCTCTCATTTGGTATCAGCCATGGATTGAGGTTCCAGTTTTTGGTCTGCCACTTTTGGACTCTCGCTTGCTGAGGAATTCCGCCAGGTATCTCTGTAGATCTTCAAACACTATTTCTTGATTTAAGGCATTGGCGTGCTGGCTGATATCCGAACAGAGGATGGGTCGGAGATGTCACTGCCTTGGTTCTTTCATTATTGGTTGCTACTTCCCAGCAGATGTCAGGTGGTGAAATACCGACTAAACAATGTAATTTCTCCAGTGTTGTAGGGCGAAGATATCCTCTTGCTTTGGATAAAAATTGCATACACTGCAAGTCATTTCTGGTGTGAGAGAATTGGCCGTCTGCAAGGATGTTGCCCAGGGGATGCCTGGATGATTTTTAAAATGTTTTACCATCCTTGTGGGAGGCTTCTCTCATCTCCCCACATGAGCTGGAGCTGACAGAGGGAGTTCATCCGTGCTCTCCCCAGATTCTAATCTTTGTCCTGTCGGTCTTCAGTCCTGCCAGCACAAGTTTCTCAAGCCGTTCCTGACACAGGGAAAAAACTGCATATAGCAATGGAAGAGAATTTGGAAGCTGAAACATATTGTCAATGCATATGTTTATGAAAACGCTCCTCTTAGTCTCTTAAAGAAAGTTCTTGTACTTTTATGTTTCATTTTTCCCAATGCTTGGAGCGCACATATATTGTACCAACCAGAATGGAAACAATAAATGCCTTCTCTTTTTAGAACAGCCACATGGTTGTTTGGTGGTTTTTGGTTTTCTTTTAGAGTGACATGTTCATTAATCATCCAGGTCTCCCTATCCTTTTCCCTAGTGAATAATTTACTTTATGCAACCCTTCCCAAGTGGGAAAACATTTTGAAGAAAACAAACACAGTGGCTAGTTCAGAAAAGGGAGCATTAAAAGAATAGGAATGAAGTAACTGGGTCGGATTAGGAAGCCACAGGGTGTCCACATGCTCATACTGGATTGCAATGGTATGAGGAAGAGTAACAAGGAAATCGTATGAATTTAAAACTTATTTCCTGTTGGAACATGTGAACAATTCCTCTTTTTTTGCTGGCCTAAGTAATTGCTCCATCATTAAAGAAAGCAGAAGGCTCACCACAGCTCTTGGTGCTCTTACTGCCTATTACAGGGAAAACCAGCTGATTCAAATATCAGCCAGCACACCAATGCCTTAAATCAAGAAATAGTTTTCTAAGATCTACAGAGATACTTGCAGGAATACCTCAGCAAGCAAGAGTCCAAAAGTGGAACCAGGGGCGGCTCAACCCATTACGCAAAGTAAGCATTTGCAATATAGTTTATTTTGCCCAGGGGTGCTCTTGAGGTGCTCTTGGGAGAAAACAGACCTTGACATATGTGAGTTGTAATTACTGGGATGTATAGTTCTGCCACATGCACAATGGAGGACCTTCTTATAGCGACACCAGAGGCACCCCAAGTGACCAGTTACTGGTCAAAGGACATTTAATAGAATGCCAAGTTCTTAAACTTTGTGTGCATTTTTAAATACATTACAACTGTACCCTCGGTTCGCTCCTGATACGATAAATAAATAAGCTGGAGAAGCCAGTCCTACTAAATTTATTCATCTGTGAAGTTATTCGTTGGACCAATTGTGACTAACACCTTTATTAGTGTAGAGGGAGTGGTTTTCAGATTTGACTATTTAAACAAATTAGGTGTGGACTAATACCTTAGAAGAATTGCCATATACCCTCCAATCCAAACCCCCCAAATTTGATAGAAACAGTCCAAATTAATTTTCTTGCTCTCCACATTTTCAGCTGTTTGGAAATTTTTCCAGTTTCTCTTTCCTCCCCCTTTTCTTCCTTTGTCCTCTGCTTGCCTCTTAAATGTCTAAAAGTCTTAAATAATTGTATGCATATCTAGAAAATGTTACTTGTAACACAATAGAGTTGCATTGTTTGTATTCATTCCATTAGTTTTGAAGTGTGAGTTTGCAGAGTGGGAAATGATTTAAACTGGAACACAAAGGAAATGTAAGCTGCAAAAGACCTGACGCAGCACTGGAAAGAAAGCAAGATAAAGCAAACAAATGACATCTTGGAACCTGTTTAAAAGCAGATAAGGAAACTTGTGGGATCTTTGCTTATGGGTAACTCCCATAGTGTACTTGCTAACGTACACATGTGCTTAGGCATATACACATGCAGTAGTATTCTTGCCTGAATAGCAACATCTGGTACATCAGTGATTGGAGCAGTCTTGTCTAAGCTAATACCTTGAGAAAAGTTGGACCACAACTGTCAGATGATAATTGAATTGGGGGGGGGGGGGGGCAGAAAATATATGGCACATAATGACAGCTTATTAGGAAATAGCTGAGTAAGGATGAGAAGTAGAGCAATATATGGTGCAAATACTGATTAGGCATCCAAAACTTATGTGAATCCAATCTCTCCCACGGGAAAATTATATCCTGGCACTCATGCCAGGATGTGGAGTGTCGGGGAAAAGGGCCAGAGCTTATTTAAGGTAGCATCACTCTCTGCTTCTCATATTTACTTTTCAACCCACCATCTTACCTCTGAACAGTGTGAGCTTGCTTCTGGGCTGAGTAAGATTTTTTTTGTGTGCTTTTCCATGCATTTTGCCTATCTTATACTTCTGATATGGAAAGTATTAACTTAACTAGGGTAGAGTTTTAAAGAGACAGCCACTTGGCAGGTGTTGGGGGAAGAAAAGAGAAATCTAGTGAGGACTTAGGGTGCAAATTTGGTGAGGAGTAGGGCCTCATGCATCATGACACCAGAGAGATGAGAAAAGAGATGTTCCTTGGGATTGAGGGTTTCACCCTCATGAAAAGTCATGCAACTTGGGACACGTTTACACTGCAAGACAACATAGTGTAGAGCAGGGGCCCTCAAACTAAGGCCCGGGGGCCGGATGCAGCCCTCCAAGGTCATTTACCCGGTCATCGCTCAGGGTCAACCTAAGTCTGAAACAACTTGAAAGCACACAACAACAATCCTATCTAATCAGCCAAAAGCAGGCCCACACTTCCCATTGAAATACTAATAAGTTTATATTTGTTAAAATTGTTCATTTTAATTATCGTATTGTTTTTAAGTGTTGTTTGCATGACAAATAAGATATGTGCAGTGTGCATAGGAATTCTGTTTTTTTCAAATTATAATCCGGCCTTCCAACAGTTTGCGGGACCATGACCTGGCCATCTGTTTAAAAAGTTTGAGGACCTCTGGTGTAGAGGATGCATTAGCTTGGGGCACCCAAACAATGGGGACAGGTACATCCATAGGGATACCAAGGTGCTTGTTTATAAAGCTATTGTCATCCCAACCCTGCTATATGCCTGCGAAACATGGAATATCTACGCAACTCCTGGAACGATTCCATCAGCGTTGCCTGTGAAAAATCCTGCAAATCTCTTGAGAAGACAGGTGGACAAATGTCAATGTTCTGGAAGAAGCAAAGACCACCAGCATTGAAGTGATGGTCCTCCACCATCAACTCTGCTGGACCACCCACATTGTCCGAATGCCCGATCACCATCTCCCAAAGCAGTTGTTCTACTCCGAACTTAAGAACGGAAAATGGAATGTTGGAGGACAGGAAGAGATTTAAAGATGGGCTCAAAGCCAATCTTAAAAACTGTGGCATAGACACTGAGAACTGGGAAGCCCTGGCCCTTGAGCACTCTAACTGGAGGTCAGCTGTGACCAGCAATGCTGTAGAATTTGAAGAGACACGAATGGAGGGCGAAAAAAGAGAAATGTGCCAAGAGGAAGGCGCATCAAGCCAACCCTGACCGGGACCACTTTCCACCTGGAAACCGAAGCCCTCACTGCAGGAGAACATGCAGGTCAAGAATAGGGCTCCACAGCCACCTACATACTCACTGCCAGGACACCAAACTTGGAGGACAATCTTACTTGGACAACGAGGGATTGCCTAAGTAAGTTGGGCAAAGAAAAGAGAAATCTGGTGAGGACTTAGGGTGAAAAATTGGTGAGGAGTATGCATCATGACACCAGAGAGGTGAGAAAAGAGATGTTCTTTGGGGTTGGCCTGAGGGTTTTACCCTCATGAAAGGTCATGCAACTTGGGACACATTTACACTGCAAGACAACACAGTGTAGAGGGTGTGTTAGCTTGGGGCATCCAAACAATGTACCAGGCTAACCCGATGCAACCCAGGACAAACCTGCTAATCTAGGTTTCTTCCGGATTTTAAAAAACACCATGAAAGGTCTGGATCTTCCAACAAAGGAGATTCCACCTGAACATTAGCAAGAATTTCCTAACTGTGAGAGCTGTTCAACAGTGGAACTCTTTGTCCTGGAGTGTGGTGGAGGCTCTTTCTTTGGAGGCTTTTAAGCAGAGGCTGGATGGTCATCTATCGGGAGTGCTTTGAATGTGATTTTCCTGCTTCTTGGCAGGGGGTTGGACTGGATGGCCACGAGGTCTCTTCCAACTCTGATTCTATGATTCTATGACCTTCCAGGGAGGTGGGATGGCAGTGCCACCCTCCCCTTCCTGTGCCCTGTTTTGCCCCCAAAAGAAGAAACAGTGTGCTTGCTGATGCAGGAGGCTTCCCTGTAGCTCCATCAAACTCAGAAATGATGCAACAGAGTTTTGTAGATGGAATACCCCTTATCTATTGTATCATTTCTGAGCAAAGTATAAAAGGCAGCACCACAATTCCAAAAGCAAATCAATAGCATAAATCTCACATTAGCAGAAGAAGGGACTAGTATGGAAAGAGCCTGGATGCATGGATGTTTTAAAAAGGAAAACCAAATAGAGATGGAGCTTGTAAGGATATAGATGTTCTGGGGCAGGACCAATACTTATCCTTTGACACATACATACACACACACACCCAACTTACCACCCACACAGAAACATTTTTTCACCTCTGTGGAATTTGACTAGTAAGAATTAAAAAATGGATGGTGAACAAAGCATCCAGTGATACCTTAAGGCTAATGAATTTATCACAGTGTAATCTATGACACAATGCAGCTAACTTCATCAGGTTCATAGAGTATTATATAGGTGTGTGTGTGATATAAAATAGATGTGGCTGAGTAGGGAAACAGAGACGAAGGAAATTAAATAAATAACAAGTAATTTAGCAAAGAACTTTTCATTTTTTTGGTCCCCCCCCCCCCCGAATAGACGTAGTATTTATTATTATTATTATTTATTTATGACATTTATATGCTGCCCTTCTCACCACAAAGGGGACTCGGAGTGGCTTACAAGTAATATGTAAATACAATATATTATATTATGACCATAGCACAATATTAGTATTACATATTACTATATTGTACTATACCATTGTACTGTAATACTATCAGTAATATTACATGTAATAAAATATAATAAATATAAATATTCCAAATATAGTATATTTGGAATCCTATACAACATTCCATGATCAATAATTTTGAAGGGATAGTAATTACAATATATTTCAATTAATTAAAAATAGAAAGGAAAAAAGAAATATTTAGTACTAACCAATTTATTTTAGCATAAGTCTTCTTTCACTTTCTTGCTCAAAATATAATAATAATAATAATAATAATAATTATTATTATTATTATTATTATTATTATTTCTTGCCTGCCTTTCCTCGTGGCTTGAGGCGGGTTACAGAATAATTAAAACACATAAACTTTGTAAAAAAAATACACATCTTAAAATGTATTTCTATAAAAGCTACCAGTTAAAGCATATTTCTATAAAATACATATTAAAATACACAAAACAGAGATTAAACAAAGGAGATGCATTTAAAATTAATGCTTAAAGACTGGCTGGGTAGGTCTGCCGGAAGAGATAGTTCTTTACATTGTTTTAAAATTCTGACACCTCATTTGGCTGTCAGAGTTCTGGCAAGTTATTCCACTGTCTTGAGGTGAGCAATGAAAAGGTCCTCTGGGTGGTGGTTGCTTGTCGGGTTCTGACTGGTTGGAGCAGATGCCCCACAGAAGACCTCAGTGTTTGGGGCAGATTGTATAGGAGAAGGTGATCCTTTAGGTAACCTGGACTCAAACCATTTAGGGATTTAAAGTTCAAAACCAATACTTTGTACTTTGCTCAGAAACTAATTAGCAGCCAGTGGAGTGACTTTAGGATAGGTGTAATATGCTCACGCCTAGATGTTCCTGCTGTATTTTGAACCATCTGGAGCTTCCAAACTTGATGCAAGGGTTGCCTAATGTAAAGTGCATTGCAGAAGTCCAATTTTGAGGTTATCAGCATTTGCACTACCATCTTCAGATGTCAAATGTAGCTCATGAAATCTTATGCTAAAACTAAATTGATTGGACTAATTTTTGCTCTCCTTTTCATATTATAGTAATCTCCTTAAAAAAAAAATTAAAATGCCTCCTTTGTTTTGGGGGCAACAAATGACACAGTTACCACTTTGGAAATGGATTCAATATAGTAAAGGTAAAAATTTCCCCTGACTTTAAGTCTAGTCATGTCCAGGCATGTAGCCGGGGGGGGGGGGGGGTCTTGAGGGGCTTCAGCCCCCCCCCCCCCGAAATTCTCATGGTGGTTCGCGAAAAGGCCTTACTGGTGCATTATTTAAACGGTTATGTTTATTCATATCATGATCTGATCACCATACTCAATATATCCCATATGCATGGAAGTATTGGGGTAATGATACAAAAAAGTTTGCTAGGCTAGACCCTCTTTCACTCAGACTCAGCTCCCCCCCCCCCAAAACTCAGCCCCCCCCTGAAACCCCCCCTGAAAAAAATTCAGCCCCCCCCCCCGAAACGAAATCCTGGCTATGGGCCTGGTCATGTCCGACTCTTAGGGATGGTGCTCATCTCAATTTCTAAGCCAAAGAGCCGGTGTTGTCCATAGACACCTCCAAGGTTATGTGGCCAGCATGACTGCATGGAGCATAATTACCTTCCTGCAGAAGCGGGATTGATCGACTCACATTTGCATGTTTTCTAACTGCGAGCTTGGCAGAAGCTATGGCTAACAGCGGGAGCTGACCCCGTTCCCTGGATTCGAACCACCAACCTTTCGGTCAGCAAGTTCAGCAGTTTAATCCATTACGCCACCAGGGTGCCCTAGTCAGTAATGTTTAACAATCTTGTTATTAAAAGAGTAAATTAAATAACCAAAGAAATAAACACCTTGCATAAATTTAATTTCTATCCCAGTGAATTTAGTTGCATTCTTCACATATCTGATCCATTCAATTTTCTTCTAAACAAAGACCAGAAAACAACACAAGTTGATTGTGATCTTCATAGCACACTCCACACACATTCTCTTCTTGTGATCTTCTACCTCCATTGCAATTCAGGATAGAATTTGTACAAACCGCCCTTGCCAAGCTGAGCTGTTTGGCTGTTTCTGCTCAAGAGAAGCATGAAGACTTGGCAGAACATGTTGAATCTGAGAAACTTTACTTTGAACTAACACTTCCCTTGGGAAATGAGGGAACGGAAAAACTAACATAAAACGGAAGCCTTTAAAAAAAAATGCTGGAGAAGATGAAATGTCAAAAGCTTGTGTATATTAAACAGGTATTTGACACTTTCCAAGCTATCTTGTTTTGTGTTCACTGGAGACAGGGAAGAAAATTCACTGTGAAAATATGAAATCAAGCAGATCTGTTTCAAAGTATAAGATCTGATTGGGGCCTCCTAGTAGCAAACAACGTTTCCTGCCTAGGAAAGGGCAAGGTTCCCAATTTTCAGTGATCCTCATTATTTACAGCCGGTTTTAATATTAATTTATTTCCAAAATAAAAAAGGGACAACTACATTACATTATGATGTTGCAGTAACTCAGAAAAGAGTTTTGCATTAGTTATGTTTTTCTTTTGTGTTGATATGTTTTTCTTTTGTGTTATGGAGCGCCCAGTAGCACAGTGGGTTAAACTGCTGAACTGCTGAACTTGCTGGCCGAAAGGTTGATGGTTTGAATTCGGGGAGCTGGGTGAGCTCCCGCTGTTAGCTCCAGCTCCAGCCAACCTAGCCACAAATGTGAGTAAATCAATAGATTTTGCTCAGGCGGGAAGGTAATGGCACTCCATGCAGTCATGCTGGCCACATGAACTTGTAGGCATCTATGGACAATGCCGGCTTTTCGGCTTAGAAATGGAGATGAGCACCACCACCAGAGTCAGACATGACTAGACTTAATGTCAAGGGGAAACCTTTACCTTTACTGTTTTGTTATAACATTTTAATTACTTTTATAGTAGTGGGGTGTGGTGTCATTAAACATTAAAGGAGTCATATCAAACACTTGCTGAAATCTGGCCTAACACTACTCCTTCAGGCTCTATTGTGAGTGTGGAAATGACAATGAGGTTAGAGGGAATGTGTCTTGTATAACAGAGCAGCAGCTCATAGCTCCAAGGTGTTTTTCAAGTGTCGCTTTAAACATTCTGCTGGAAGATCATGGGTGTTATAGTCCTACATGCCTGGAAATTAGATGTCCCATACCATTCTACAACATCCTCCAACCTGCAGGTATTTATTGGGATGGTGAAAAAGTTGAAAGTCAGATGCCCTACATTATGAATGTGGAAATACATTCTCATAACCGTCTGATTTTCAGCCTTCTGTTATTCATGTACATTGGCAACCTAATATCACCACAAAGATCATTCTTAGAACCTAGGCTCAAACAAAGTTTCAATAAAAGCCTAAACCAGGTTTGAAAATATACACAACTTTCAAGAACATAATGTCATTTTTTGGTTGATACTATCTAACAACATGGTTAATATTAAACCTGTGTGACTGTAAGGTATTAGAAGTACGCAGAAGCTAACTTACCCACAACTCACCTTAACTGCCCAATTACCTCCTGTATATTGATACAATTGATGTTGTATAGTGTCTCTGCAGATATTTGATAAGATCATAAATCTGTAAAATCAGGAAATTAATTATTGTATTGAAACATATGCCTTCATTTTACTTGATAAGCAAAAAAGAAAAAGTAATTTTCCTTCCAGTTTCCACATCAATACCATTACAATATTTTTATGCGATACAGCTTCCAATAGCATGCAACTTCTTACAGTACTAACCTATTGGTAGACGATAACAAAATGGCAATAACATTGAGTGAGATTGTGGTTTAGTGGTCTAAGTGTTGGACTATGACCCCAGGAGACCACTGTTTGACTCAACAGTCAACCATGGAAGCCCACTGAATGGCTTTCAACAAATTCCATAGTCTTAGGCTCAGAAGAAGACCCTCATTGAGCTAAATATGCCAAAATAAAACCCATGACATGGTCAGAAATGACTTGAAAGCACACAGCTAAAACAGTAAACATTAAGTCTGTGTGACTGTCCTATGGCAAAATAAGACAAAACATTGCCCTGATTGCAGTACTCATACTGCAAACAAAGGTCTGGTAACAAAATACCAGAAGGTTTTAAAAAAGAAATGCTTTCATGGATGTAGATCAGTGGTTCTCAACCTTTGGGTCCCCAGGTATTTTGGCCTTCAACTCCCAGAAATTCCAGCTAGTTTACCAGCTGTTCGGATTTCTGGGAGTTGAAGGCCAAAACTTCTGGGGGCCCACAGGTTGAGAACCACTGATGTAGATAAAAGAACATGAGGTTTCACAATATGATATGACCCCATCTCCATGGGACTAATATCCACATTTTCATTTATCCATGTCCAACAAAATTTGTCAACTGTAGGCATTTTCTAGGTCTTCTACCAGACTTTTGAGCCAAAAGTCCTCCATTTCAATAGTATTAACTGTTATCTGTGGTTTTGCATATCCACATTCAAGTCTGGGAATGTATCCCCTACAGTTACAGGGGATGGATTGTACACATGCACTACACCATTACTGTTTCTCAATGAGATTAGAAATCCTTGTAACCATAAGTGATCAGGTAGTAAGAAAAAAAATTGTAAGGGAAAGTTGTGAAACTTGTTTTTCTGGAAATTTTACAAGTGAAACTGAACAAATACAGTAGCTGGTGATTAAATCTCATTGCGATTTTATGTGTGCTGACAGTTTCTTATATCACTGGAGTAGATCGAAGGTCTGTCATGTTAATCCTTTCCATGCTGTATGTTATGCCATATCTGTATTATTTAAAAATTATTTTATACTATTTTAAATCATAATGTTAAAATAGGATACTTTATTTATTTTTGTTTTCAAATTCATATCAGATTTTCACCTATACAGTTATTCAAGTTATAAGCTGCCTTGGGTTCATATCAGGAGAAAGTCATGATGTTATTATCACTATTATTGTTATCCTGTACTTTACAAACTTGGGACTTAAGATGAGCAATAGATAATCTGTGTTTTAACTCAATACATATTATCATCTGCAGGCATTCAGTATTACTGAATGCAGTAAACATGAAATGAAGAAGAGTGTTCTGGCCCAACCATCCCTCTATCCTTGTTTCTGTTGCTTTCAACATACAAAGGTCACTTTCTGGAAACAATCTTCTATTTATGAAAGCTTTCCGCCAATTTTGGATTTGTTTCTCCAGCACTGCAAATCCTTCACCTTTATATGTAGAATGGGAGTTCTCAACTTTTTGCTCCTCTGAATGTTTTGGATTTCAGCTCATAGAATCCTTATATTGGCCCTACTAGTTGGTCCTTTTGGGAATCAAAGTCCAAAACATCTGGAGTATTCAATGTTAAATACCATTGGCACAGAAGAAGATAAAAATATCTTTCATGTGGTTGTTTTATTTACCGAACTTCTGTAGCATGCTCCCAAACTTTTCACAGATTAAAACTGACACATGGGACCAATCAACATCAGAGTTTGGTCAAGATGGAAAAAGATACAATGAACAAAACAAAAGTGTGCTTTTGCCTAAGCTTACTGGAAGGATACTGATGACTAACTGTAGACAAATGCCTTTTGCACTTTAATAACAGATTGCAATAACAGAAGGAAACTGAAAACAAAGAAGGAAAAAGGGAGTAGGAGAAGGGAGAAACTAGACCATAGCCCCACCTATCTTCGCTATCGCATCTCCTTCTATGAACCAGCATGAACTCTAAGATCTACTGGTGACGCCCTTCTCTCGCTCCCACCACCGGGGATGAGAGATAGGGCCTTCTCAGTGGTGGCCCCCCACCTCTGGAATGCCCTCCTAAGGGAAATAAGACAGGCCCCATCCCTTTCCTCTATTCATAAGAGCTTGAAGACTTGGTGGTTTCACCAGGCCTTTGAGAATGACTAGGATTGCTCCTGCCCCTGGCCACTGTCAGGTTTTCACCTGTACTGCCCCTGGCCTTGTACCCCTCACCCATTACCTCGGACAGTTCCCCAATAGGCCCTGGAGTTGAGCAGCCATATGCCCCACTATTATTATTGTTGGGACCAGTTATTGCACTTTTAGGCTGAACCTCTTAAAGCAAGTTCCAGATTGGAAAGTCTCAGGCCTGTTTTCCCACCTTGCCACCATTGTATCTGAAAATGGCAGAGAGCAGACACTTCTGCATGACCATGATTCCATTGCACATTGGTCCAAGAGAATCATCTAATGGAATTTACTAAGGTCCACTGTGGCCTATTGTAGGCTAATTTGCCTGAATTCATCTCTAGACAGTAAAAGTGGGAAATTATAGACTTTACTGAAAGAAAGACAGTAAAAGTGAGAAATTATAGACTTTACTGAAAGAAAGAAAAATGTGGTAAGAGGGAAATGGTGGAAAAGTAGTGGATAGATTTAAAAAGAAATCAGGGTGTAGCTTGTGAGAAGAGCCTTTGGCTTGAATGGCTGGTTTTCTTCTTTCTGCATTTTTTGAAAGAGTTATAGAGGTATAATGCAAAAGTTCCATTTCACCCATGAACTATATCAATCTGATTCCAGAAACATAATAAGATTAGGGACTATATTATTATGATATGACATGCTAAAAGGAAACTTATTCAAGGAAAGATGGTGCTGAGAAACTGACAAAATTATGGAACAATAGAAACATTTTGGATATTTAAAACAAAAACCCTGAGAACTATTTCAAGATATAACACAAATCTTACAAATTTGCACATCTGGAGAAGCCTGTCATTGTATTTTTTTTATAAAATACATTTAAATGTTATAAAATATTGTTTTATTAAAGATTTATTTAAAAACCTAAGATGGCATTACTAGCTATAAGCATCAGTTGTCCCTGTTTAAAGGCCGAGGGTGTTCCTGTAGCTGAAAAAGAAGTGAATTATGCACTTTGGGATTTTTCCATTGCCAAACTTGCCCTTTCTTTCTGGTCAGTTGTACAAAAGCAAAGGAAACAGTGCAATGAGAGAAATCCGACAAGGAACAAGAACAGACATGGAAAGTATTGGCTCATGCAAACCATAACTCTTAGAGAGGAAGTCATGAGGTCAGTATTGCCTTGGCCTCTAGATAGATGCCTACCATCCGTTCCATGATATTTATTTTCACTGCAGTCCTATTTTGTCTGTGGTTCTATCCAGCTGGGCTAAAGAAATAAAACTGTCTGGTGGCGCATTATCCTTCAGACACATCTCACCAAGGCTTGAGGGAAGAGGAAAAGGGAGACAGCACATAAGGAAGTTCTTAACTCTTCTCCAACCAAGGGTTTTCCCTCTGAACCAACTTTTCACCTGTCAACTGTTTTTTATTTGTCTAAAGTTCAATGTAGAACTTGTAAAGGTTGTTTGGTTCTTTTGAACTACAAGTCCAGGATCCAGAGTCAGGATGACCAGTGTTGCAACCAAAACAAAACACTCCAATGCCAGAGTTGGCCTGTGGTCTGATTAATAGTTTATATCAGGTCTGCACAATCTGCAGTGCTCCAGGTGTTTTGGACTTCAGCTCTCAGAATTCCTGACCCCAAAGCAAACTGGCTAGGGCTTCTGGGAGTCTGACTACTAAACCCTAGAAGACCACAGGCTCCATGGGCCTGGTATAGTTACTGACATTGTCTCATAGATCTGACTTGTCTGTAGCCCTAGTTCAACCCTTCTTCTGAAGTCGTACCTCATTATTCTTCCCCCCTCTATTTGAACATTGATTCATATGCAAAAATACACATTCATACATTTCTGTATGCTTGGTCCTCTGCTGCACAGACATACATCTACATTAGCATTACAATAAGAATAATTGCTTATATGTAAGCCACCTTGATGCAGAGTATAAATAAATAAATAAATAAATAAATAAATAAATAAGAAAGTATTTGAAATTCATCTGTTGGAAAGGCAGCATTCAATTGCAAGAAATGAATAAAATGCAATCTTCAGAAATTCATAGGAAGGAATCATGGAAGATAAAGTGAAATAGTACCATAATTGTGTAATGTGAACCAATTCATTGTTTTCAAAGACAAATACCAGTGTTGTGGCCACTCTTATTTGAAAAGCCATTTTCATCCATGTCTATGATGATAAATAATAGGCAACTATGACGATAGATATAGGCCAGTAAAAGTATACACAATGTGTATCAGCCAATTTATTTGTATGAAACTTTCTTGGGAATCAGAAATAAACCACCTTACGAACACAAAGGATGTAAGCGTGAAATAGTTCACAATGTCTCCCTAAGAGTTGGAGATTTATACAGTATTAAGAAGACATAACTAGAAAGAAAAGTGTGCAAAATACACTTAAATAAAAATAAAATAAAAATAGAAATAGAAATAAAAGTGTGCGCATTTTCTACCATGTTTTATGTTTTTGTAAATAAGACTTCATATAACAGGAAAAAGTTGCCAAATCCAGCACCTGAACAACTTGGTTATGTCTGGAAAAACTTTTAAGCTTTGAAACGTCTGGAGACAGAAAATATATTGCTCTGCTCAGATTCAAAAACACCCAAAAAAGTCTGGCTTCTTCCCCAGACTTGTGGTGAATTGGGGTGAATGAGGATGGTGACAGGACTTTGGATGTTTTGTTTTCAAAGTTGCTTCTCTGTTGGAGTTCACCAGTTCAAATGGTTGCCTTAAGTGAGAGTTTTGCCTGAGTACATTTAACTGAAAACATTAACGAATACCTATTTTACTGTGTTCTACAGGACAGAGTAATGCAAGTGCCTCTGCCAGACAAGACTCAGATGAAGTGGAACAAATGTCATTCTGACTTGCTGCTATGTCCATCTGACACAAATGTCACAGCAGGAGTGATGGAGGAAATGCTCAGTGACCTCAGAAAATGCATCCTGTTCACTGATGTTTCCAGCAAGAAGGATGAGACCAATTGCCACCAAACCTCATCCTAGTGGGCCATATCTATCCCTTTTCTGAACCAGAGTTATCAGTTTTACAGGACTTTATCACCAAAAATCCAAAGAGGGATTTCATAAGACCCAGTTTTCACCAGCTGATGCTGCCATTTTCTTTATTGCAAAAAAAGTCCAGAGAGTTGAAGCTCTCAATGTTCATCACAAGTTCAACAAAACACTACCAACAATTATTTTTGTGAGCAGGGATAGAGAATGGGGTATAACAGTTTTCACCAAACTGGACTGTGGCAGAGCCTTGTTTTAGTATGCTGATGTTTGTACATTGACATACCAATGCCGACTTCTTGGACCCTCTTTTCCTTCCTTTCCACCCCAAAGCCGCATCTGGATTTTAAACTGCTCCCTTGATCTCTTCCTTCTTATCCTGCTGACCTTGAAGCCTCATCCATAATTTAAACCCCTTCCTTCCAGTCTTAATTCCCCTCCTTCCCACCTTGAAGCTTCATCTGGTTTTTAAACCTTTCCTTCATCTCTCCTTTCCCTACCATCCCACCTTCAAATCTCACAAAGATTTTATATCCCTCCCTAACTCAAGCTGCATTCAGGTTTTGGTTTTTTAAAATGCTTTTTATTAAGTTTCAGCAAAAAACACACCATCAAAAATTACAAAGAAAAAGTACACTAACCAAACAATCACAATCCAATCCAATTAAATAACAAAAATGATGACACTACTTCAGTGACTTGTCTAGCCTTCCTTCCTTCCTTTCTGGAGTAGAGGTTCTTCCTTAATTCTGAACTACTTCCTTTCCTGCCCTTTCCCTTTCTTCCCACCTCAAAGCCTTTTTCTCTCTCAATTCCCTTGCTTCCCACCTCAAAGATAACACTAGCATCCTTAAGGAACCCTGCCCTTCAAATGGGGGATCCCACCAACCTCATAGCGAAAGCTTTGCAATCAAGCAAGGGATTCCAAGATACAAGTGTGTGGAGGCTATTGACATCACAAATCTGCCTTCTGAATCTGAAATGTGGGCAATGGAGAAATTGCAGATGAAGGTGGGGACTCACAGAAAGGAGGAAGAATAGTTAGCCCCTCCACCCCACTGGCCTCTTGTTTTGGTATTAGAATGCCTAGAATCATTTTTGGGGGCCCATGCTGCAAAACCAGTAGTTTAAAAATAATTGTCACACTCTCTAAAAACAATACCCCTTAAAATAACTTACATAATTTTAAAAAACTAAAATATATATAGCATGCCCAACAAAACACCACCCCTGCTTGTAGATTAAAAGCTTGTGGTTGTAGCCATTCTAGTATTGAGACAAGGTAGCAATGGGACACGAAGGCTAGATGAACTTCTGCCTCCTCACTGAGAATCCTCATTTGCACCTGCCTCATCTCTGCACCATTGCATGTCCCAGGCTCAGAGTACAGAGGTGAATAGTCCCACAAGGAAGAGTGGATGGATGTGGTGTCTGGGAATGCCCTGCTCAGCTGCAAAGGCCCCAGAGTCCATCAAAGACCACTTTTGAAGGACAAGCTTTCTTTAGGGTATGTGTTACTTCAAGGTGGGTGGGAAGGAATGTGCTTTGTGATGGGAAGGAGAGGAAAGTAGTTAGGATGGGACATGTGAGCAAAAGTAGAAGTGAGACAATACAAAATCATAGGAAGTAGAGTAATAATAATAGTTTATAGATCTATTTTTTGTTTCTCTGTGTGCTTTGTGTTTGTTTTTCTGTTATTTTATGGTCATTTAGTTGTCATGTAGAACTAGATATTGTGTAGTTGTGTAGTTTAAAAAAATATATAGATGAGGCTTGAATATTGAACTCCATATGCATGGACTGGCTCTCCCTCTATGATCTTCAGAATGATGTGTCAAAAAAACAGAATTCACAGATGTTTTCAGCAAGATGGAAGCAGAACAACTGTCACCATCTACAGTTGATACCTGCAAATCATGCAAGTCCAGGAACAAATTGGTTGATCATCTATATCTTTCTGGACCCTTGAATTCAACCACCATTTTGCCATTGCAAGTTTCCCTCCTTTCAAATTGAATATATAAATGGGTTTGCTTCCAGTCATATACCAGGACTCCATTTCTTTGACGTCAGTGAAACCAAAAAATCCCTGGTCTATCAAAGCAGCCGAATGAATGGATAGAAATCTGAGGTGGCAGAAAGAAATGCAGTAGAATAATTCTGTAACGTGCTTGTATGTTTTACTATTTATGTCAGGTTTCATTGAAACTTCATTGCTCTATTTAATCTTTCAGTATTTTTTAATCTATATTCGTGTGTATTGATTAATTGATTACATTATTTGTGTCTGTTGTTATTGGACATCCAAAGCTAGGATTGAGTAAGGATACTTCCAGACTGTGATAGCTTTTCAGCAGTGGAACTCTCTACCTCGAAATGTGATGGAGGCTCCTTCTAGGGAGGCTTTTAAACAGAGGCTGGATGGTCATCTGTTGGGGGTGCTTTGAATGTGATTGTCCTGCTTCTTGCCAGGGGGTTGGACTGGATGGCCCACAAGGTCTCTTCCAAATCTATTATTCTATGAGTGTCCCATTACCTCATTCTGCTGTAGAGCCAACTATCAATCACAGTTGATGAAGTTGAGAGTCTGATGGACACATGTTTAGATTAGTTTATTGGTCTCATAAAAAAATTAAAAATATAGCAGGTTTGTGAATTAAGGGAAATAAAGTGCACAAAGGAAAGCCAGGGGAAGTCCAAGTTAAGTCCCATAATGAGCTTCAGTGAGTCTCAACATTGCATGGTGAAAAACAAAATGCAAGCCACTTTATCGACCCCCACCCCACCCACGCTAAATCACTTTGTAATATTGAGAACATGGGGATGAGGAGCTGCCAACAAACACCCCAAGGGCATTGCTGGGGAGCAGGAGCTAATTGACACCCCTGGTGGGTAATTGATTACCTCCACTATTAACTCTCACTTTCTCTTCTCCTGTTTTATATGCCTTAAGAGTGCTGATGTGCATCTCAACCAAAATGGGGAAAAAACCCACATTCCCTGGTAGCTATCAAGCTGTGGATACTGCAGGTTCTGGAAACTACATTGAGGCTACCTTCCATAATTAATGTAATCACTTTCCTGGCCTCAAATACTGTAGTTTCCAGACACGTCAATTTAATCATCTGCACAGTAAAAATGGTTTCTAGCAAACCGGTTCTGAACCGACGTAAGTAGTCAGTGTTGATGATCCCAGCGAGAATAGAGGGTAATATAATGAAGTTGCTATTTTTATCTATTTTTTGAGAACTTATAACTCTTAGAATCCCTAACCAGCACTGTCAATGGTGAAGGGTTATGGGGAGTGCAATTCAAAACCACTAAAGGGCCACAGTTTCCCATCATTAGCATAAAGCAGATCTAGTGTAGCACTGTACTGTCGAAGGCTTTCATGGCAAGCATCACTGGGTTGCTGTGAGTTTACCGGGCAGTATGGCCATGTTCCAGAAGCATTCTCTCCTGAGGTTTTGCCTGCATCTATGTCAGGCATCCTCAGAGGTTGTGGCCAAACAGCCCGAAAAAACTAGTGTTAAAGTTGCTCCCAGTCCCATTACTAGCGCTGATATGGGAAAGTGGGAGCCCATTGCAGGCTGGGGCCATCTTTTTGACATTCACACCCATCCATTCAATTTCATTTTGCATCTATTCCAGTGGCAGCCAGGTTTACATGGGCAGATAGGAATCTGTTGACTTGTTATATTAGGTTCTATCTATTCTGGGAGATGTGATAGACCTCTGTGAACATGGGCCATTTACAGCAGTTGCAATACTTCTGTAAACCTTTTAACACTGCAGTTGTTGCTGGGTGACTTGGTCAGTGGAATCTGCAAGTCGTCTTGGAATCTGCATGATCTCGTAATTTGCAACTCGTAATTCTTTTTTTTTTAACTCTTCCCAGTAGGCTTGTGCAATTCAGGTAAACCCTGATCCGTTTCGTGTCCCGGCTTTTGGTAGAGGCCCCAATCTGGTTTTTTGGGAGCCTCCTGAAATCTAGAGGGAAGATATCTGTTTTCTCTCTGGAGTGCCAAAAGATTCATACCTATTTCTCTACTCTAGAGGAGAGGTGCTCAGCTGTAGGCAGGCATACACACTTTTTGGGCCTGCATGCCACCCACCCATGCTTTCCAAGGCAAAGAGACAAGTTCTGTTTCAGAGAAGGCACTCGACTGTAGACAGGCATATGTGCTTTCTGGTCCTGTATGTTACACACACTCTCTTTCCAAGGCAAGGAGGCTGCTCATGAAAAGCAAGCAAGGAGCCGGGATCAGCTCCCACATGTTTTCATGTCAAGCTGATTTTTGTACTGGGAGGGGGCTTCCTGTTACGTGTCCTGAAGGTAATGAAATAATGAATGTAACGAAGGAAACAGATACATGCACAACTCTACTTCCCAGTAATAATGATGTTGTACTAAAGAAAGCTTGTTTGATTGCATGAGAAGTAAATCACACAATTCCTGCCAATTGCCCTGATTTATCAGAAACATACCATTTTTTTTCAGTTAATGTAATTGATTTTTTTTTTAAAAAAATTAAAGGCTATGTTGTCATTTTTAACAGAGTTTAACTGCATGGCAGAATATTTAACTTAATACTGCAGGTTTCCGCTCATGTTTGCTTACATTTTGTTCTCTGTTGAGGTGCTTCAGTATTGCACAAAAAATGCCTTAGGATTACTGCTGAGTCACAGCAGCTTATTTTTTATGGTCTCTTCAGATGCCTGGGGAAAATAGAAATTTTAGTGCAGTAACACTAGCCCTGCCAGCATTAGTACAATGTCCTGACCCCACACAGTAAAATTAATGTAGCCTTTCTTCTGGAGTGGAATAGCTTCCGCTTTGACACTGAGGTTTTCCTCTAAACTTTAGAAGTTAAGTACAGTATTATCTATAACTAATGGAAAAGAAGAAGAAGGGTATATTACTTTTCAAAAAGGAATAAAGTATAAAATAATCACTTCTGAAATGAATGATGTCACAGTCATCAAGAGGCAATCCAGCTCGTTCTTATAAATGCCAGATATACTAATAGACACAGTTGATACCACATGTGTGTGTCTTCAAGTTGTCAATTTATTGTGGCCTCATGAATTTTGTACAGTCTTCTCATGCAAACAATGCTCAGAGGTGGTTTTGCCAGTTCTTTCCTCTGAAATATAGGCTACAACACCTGGTATTCAGTGGCAATCTCCCATCCACTACTAACCAGAGCTGATACTGCAGTGTTTAGCTTCCAAGATCAGGTGCCTTTGGAGTATTTACCATATTCTCCAACGTTTCACAGATTAAAATCAGTACATGTGTTGTAAATCAACTTTAATGTGCTCAAGACAGGAAAAATAATGTTATGGTTGGGGGTCACCACAACATGAGGGACTGTATTAAGGGTGTTCGCTGAATTAGGAAGGTTGAAACTCATTGATCTAGAATACCTGAGTGAACTAACGTGCCCTTGTCAAAGAAAAAATGAGAGTCAACTTATACTCTCCAGATTTTTTCAAAAGTTTCACATTTTGTAGTTCATATATTGCAAGAACACAATAAATAGTTACTTAAGTAGCTACATGTTTTCCAGCTCTCTTTGATTAGGCAGGGACAATCATGATCAGTTTTCTGCCACCTCAATTTTTCAGCTGCTTTAAAAATACCCCAATTTCTCTCTTTTTCTCTGGTTTCACACTTTACCCTTCACTTGCTTCCAGTTTGTGCCCAACTAACTCATTGGGAAAAGAAGGGAATGGAGTCTTGCTCTTCCGAGAAGGATTGAGCAAACTGCTGCATCCTCTCTTTACTTGTCTGTTCTTTCTCAAAATTAACTTTTTATTGCTACTTCATAACTGTAATTTTATTGCTGTTATGAATTGTAGTGCAAATCTCTGATATGCAAGATGTTTTTTTCATTTACTGGACCAAATTTGGCACAAATACTCGATACACCCAAATTTGAATGCTGGTTGTGTTGTGAGGGAGGGAGGTTGATTTTGTCATTTCAGAATTGTAGTTGGTGGGATTTATAGTTAACCTACAATCAAAGAGCATTCTGAACTCCACCAAGGATGGAATTGTACAAGTCTTGGCACACAGAACTCCCATGACCCACATAAAATACTGGAAATGTTTGGTGGACATTGACCTTGAGTTTGGGAGTTGTCGTTCACCTACATCCTGACACCACTGTGGACTCAAACAATGATGGATCTGGACCAAACTTGGCACAAATACTCGATATGCCCAAATCTGAATACTGGTGGAGTTTGGAGAAAACAGATCTTGACATTTGGGAGTTGTAGTTATTGAAATTTATAGTTAACCTACAATCAAAGAGCACTCTGTACCCAGCCACAATGGATCTGCACCAAACTTGGCACACTACATGGCCAACACCAAATACTGGTGGGGTGGGTGGGGGTGGCTGTTTTTGCATTCTAAGAGTTGTAGTTCATCAACACCAAAAAGGAAGAGAAGGACAGGTGGAGGGATCTTCAGCCTTCTTTGCCAAAAGGGTTCCTAAGACCATCAGAAATGTGTGATTTCTGATGGTCTTCGGTGACCCCTCTAAAACCGTGCTTATGACTCCCCCAGGGGTTCCAAGCCCCAGGTTGAGAAACACTGTTCTAGATATTGTAATATTATTGTTATATTTTATGTGTTGTCATCTCAAATTTTCATAACAAATCATGAGCTTGTCTTTTTAAGGAAAGTAATAGCAACAGTAGATTATCCATGGTGTCTTAGGAAAGCACTGTTGAGTCTCATTCTTTTTGCAGCTGCTTCTCATAGGTAGAATTTGGAAAAGTTATTTAGATTTCAGCCCCTGCCAGGTACTTCCTTTCTGGTTCACATCTTATGGTCTTTTAACTAGTTTCTTCCTTTCCCCATATATAGCCATTGGCATTTATGAGTCACCTCTTATTTAATAACTTCCTATTCCCTTCAGGAAATTATACTAGTTTCCGTTTGGCAGAACAATTGGAATGGCACTGATAATAGAGCCTCACAAATATTGTGCTATTTTGTAAGCATTGTTTTAACCACAGGTGATAAGACAGCAAATGAAAATATATACATGGAATATAAATAAAACAAAAAACCTTTTTGTAAACACCACTCCACTGTACATTAAATGCATGGAGTATGCTTTTAAGTTAGAGTTCTTCTCTGTTTGCTACAAAGAACCCAAGGAATCTCATTATAATAAAGCTTCATCTGTAAAATATGTATTTTAAAAGGCATGAAAGAGTTTCATGACATTGTATAATGAGAGCAAAATCCAGAAACCTTCTGAGGTCAATCACTTGCATTGAACCAGGCTTGTCCCAAAGAGTTCAATAGGATTCTGTCTGATTGTATATGACTAACACAACCAACATCTGTTTTGAACATCTGTTACATCTATTTTGAACAGATGCAACATTCCAGTTCAAAAACAACCCTTTTATAAGGTGAAATCATAACACTGCTTTTTATAACCTTGTCCCAATTATCTCATTCTGTAAATGTCAACCAAGCTGACCATGTCTGGTTGAATTGTCTGAGAAGGACACAGCACATTTGTGATCATGCTAGTCTTTGCTTCATCTGGAGCAACCAAAGTCATTTGTGATCATTCAAGGATTATGATGTGATCAAAGAAGCATTTAAAGGCACATTGAGTAATTAATGCTAAAACCTGAATCACTTACAACTGGTCTGCCATTTAAAAACGTAATTGGCATGAAAGAATGCTTTCAAGTAGAATTAGCCAGTGGTCTGATGTATTTTAGATTTTTCCAGCCGTGCCAGTTTTATAGGCCAGTATTAAAAATAAGAAGTCTTGTCCCGATTACAAATTTGTCTGGAATATCCACCAAAGAGCCATTAAGATCTCGGTAACAGAAGACATAGACAGCCAAAGGAAATTTTCAAATATTTATTTACTTGAGTTATTAACCTACTCCTTTCTGAGACTTCATGTGGTTTTTGCATAATTGAAAAATGGCAAGGCAATAAAACAAAATAATACACAACCAGTATTTATGCAAAATAAATCAAAACTATTATTATTATTATTATTTGAAATTTTCATCTCTCTTTCACTTACATTTAGATTTTGAGCAATCTCCTTAAAGCAGTGGTTTCCAACCTGTGGTCCGTGGACCATCAGTGGTCCATAAGAACTAAAATATGGTCCACAGCCTCACAGTTGCAATGAGAGCAACTGGTCTCACAAAACCCTCTTATACTGTAGTGCTGGGGCTTATTAAATATGGTTTTCTGTGGGTGAGCAGATGACAGCTTCTGGATGGTATATGTTCTGTATCAGAAAGTAGAGCTGATGTGGTCTAGTCAATGCAATTTTCTGAATCAGCATCCCAAATAACCAAACCAAATCTAAAATTAACCAAAAATTGATTCGTGAACCTTTTGGTACTAATGTTGGAGAGTGATCCCTAGTTAAAGTGGTTCCTGTTCAAGTGGCCCCTGGTCAAGTTGTCCCTGGTCAAAAAAAGGTTGGGAACCACTGCCTTAAAGAGTTTCATGTTTGTGAAGTAGTTACCAAGAAGACCGCTCTGAGATCCTTGCTGATCAAATGCTGCATGTGATCAGGGGTGGCTCAACCCATTACGCAAAGTAAGCATTTGCACTATAGTTGATTTTGCCCAGGGGCACTCTTGGGGGAAAATAGACCTTGACATATGCGATTTGCAGTTACTGGGATGTATAGTTCACCTACAATCAAAGAGCATTCTGAACTCCACCAATGATGGAATTGAACCAAATATGGCACACAGAGCTCCCACGATGAACACAAAATGTATATCAGTGATTGGTGGGGGGGGGGGGGGGGGGAATACTGTTTGCTTACCATTGAAAATTACCTAGGGCCACCTCTGCATGTGATATAAATAATCTGAGTTCTTGGTTAGGTTTGAAGTGTAGGATGAAATATAGAAGAAAGCATTATGTAAATTACACAGATATTTGATGCTTCAAAGGTCAACATATTTGAGAGCCAGAATGCTATAGCAATTTGAAAGTTGGACCACAGCCCCTTCTACACTGCCATATAATCCAGATTATAATCAAATCAGATAATCCACATTATCTGCTTTGAACTGGATGAGTCTACACTGCCATATAATCCAGTTCAAATCAGATAATCTGGATGTTACATGGTGGTGTAGAAGGGATCTAGGTCTCTGACAGACCAGGTGACCTCAGGCAAGTAATACTTTCTTAGTCTAAGAGGAAAGGAATTAAAACTTCCTTTGAATAAACCTTTCCAAGAAAGCCCTTTTACGGGATTGCCATACCTCAAAGTTGACTTGAATGAAAATAAAACAGGAAGAAGAACAATAAAAATAATCAGGAAACAGAAGGAGATACTAGAATAATAGTGTAAGACATCTTCAGTGACTCATCCCAATACAGAAGACAATGGATGGCATTTCAACAGAATATAAAAATGTTAGGCTTTTTTTGTGTCAAAAGCTACTTGAGAAACTGCAAGCCGCTTCTGGTGTGAGAGAATTGGCCATCTGCAGGGACATTGTCTAGGGGATGCCCTGATGTTTTACCATCCTTTGGGAAGCTTCTCTCATGTTTCCGCATGGGAAGCTGGAGCTGACATACAGGAGCTCACCCTGTCTCGCAGATTTGAACCACTGACTTTCATGTCAGCATGTTCAGCCAGTACAAGGGTTTAACCCATTGCATTACTGGGTGAGGGATGACTTGAAGCTGATCAAGAAAAAAGGGGCAGTTTTGTGATGCTGAAAAAGGCCATCTTTTTACTTAGTGGATCAAGTCTAGAAAAAGACAGGAAAGCCTTTTAGATGTTTCAGACTCAGTTCACAGACACCAATTTGGACAATCATTAGAAAGTTCTGGTGAGCTACCAGTTCCTCGACCCTCTTCTAGAAAAACATAAGGATTATTATTCAGTTTGTTACATATTATTACAGAGTCATGGAATAGAATTATATATAGTCTTCGTGATGATCTGAAAAATATTCTTCCAGACATCAGAAGATCACTCTGAATCATTTCAGGTTTTGGAAACAGAAGCCAATTTGACAATTCAAAAAAAATAAAAATAAAAAAAATAGCTGTTCAATAGCTGGATTTAGGCTGTTTTATATCCCTGATCAACTTCTCTACCTTTTCTTATGAAAGTTAAGTAGCCTCACATGTGAAGAGCAATGTCTTTCTAATAACAATAACACAAATGAATTATTCTTGTTTGATATAAGATTTGGTATAAAATTAGTACTGAAATGTCCTTTTAGCTTGAGCACAGAGGAGATAGAGGACACAAGCACGGTATGAAATGGAAAAACAGAAATGGCATTTCCGTATGCTAAGAATCTGAAAAGTGCATGCGACATAGGGTTTTATATATTTTTCCCTGTTCCCTATTAAAGTGAAAACCTTCTAAATATTTTTTTTTTCAGCACAGATAACTTTGAAGAATGTTAAGTGCAATCTTTGTACAGGCAGTAACTTTAGCCATTAGCCAGTATAGAAGCATGGTTTTATCTTTCAGTAAAAGATTACTCCATTCCAGTCCCATCAAATATAGTCCTTGTCACCCTTATAGTTAATTGCAATTATTTTTAAGTGTCTCTCTCATAGTTACACTGTGGAGATGAGCATTATCAAAGGTGATGATGGGCTGAACTATACAAGAAGGGAGAAGTGTCTCTATCAAATATTTCAATAAGCTGTGGCAAAGATAGATGTGCTTTTGTGGTGCGTGCGGCAGAATCCTTTCTGTTCTCTTCTTTCGCCAGGAAGACATGAGTGGCTGGAGTGTTTGCTTCTATAAATAACTACTTTATGTCAGCCAGATGCCAGTCTTTTTGAAGAGGGTCAGTCCCCAGTTTGTCTTGGTACTAGGCATCATGCAGACCCAAGAACGAGCATAGAAACCATTCGGGACCGGACAGGTCACCCCCATTCATAACAAACTCCATAAACTTCATCCAAACCATCAAGATCACTGATCTCTACAACAATAAGGTAAGTGCATTGTTTCCTGAAATAATCAGGCATCGGTCATCTGATGAGCTTGTGGTGTTTGCAACAATAAATGAGCACGGTACTATAGTAATTTCTCACAGACTGTTCAGGATGGTTCTCTGTTTAGTCTGTGGTTTATTAGCTAGTGCTAGTTCAAAGAGTGTGTGCACTGAACTTTTAGAAGCCTGGTATTGGAGGAAATTATGTATTTTAAAGAGAGCAGATAGCATTGAAATAAATCATGCATGGATAAAAGTAAAGGTTTCCCCTTGACATTATGTCCAACTCTGGGGGGTGGTGCTCATCTCCATTTCTAAGCCGATGAGCCGGCGTTCTCCATAGACGTCTCCTAGGTCATGTGGCAGGCATGACTGCATGGAACGCTGTTACCTTCCCGCCGAAGCAGTACCTATTGATCTAATCACATTTGCATGTTTTCAAACTGCAAGGTTGGCAGAAGCTGGGACTAACAACAGGAGCTCACCCCGCTCCCTAGATTTGAACCACCAACCTTTCGGTCAGCAAGTTCAACAGATTAGATGTTTAACCGTGCATGGATATTCACATATATTTGTACAGTTTGGCACCATGATGAATTTTACACATCCACATGAGAAAGTGAAAAGGCCCCATCACACTTTGTCATATATAGTTTGCTTAGTCTAATCAAGAAGGTAAAGGTAAAGGTTGTCCCCTGACATCAAGTCCAGTCATGTCTAACTCTGGGGTGTGGTGCCATTTCTAAGCCAAAAAGCCGCCGTTGTCCATCGACACCTCCAAGGTCATGTGGCCGGCATGACTGTATGGAGTGCCATTACCTTCCCGCCAGAGTGGTACCTATTGATCTACTCACATTTGCATGTTTTTGAACTGCTAGGTTGGCAGAAGCTAGGGCTTACAGCAGAAGCTCATGCCGCTCCCCGGAATCGAACCTGCGACTTTTTGGTTAACAAGCTCTGCAGCTCAGCGCTTTAACCCACTGCGCCACTGGGGGCTCCCCATAATCAAGAAACTCTTGGTCTATTAGGATTTCACGTGCAGAGTTAATAGAACACACCTTTTTTGCAAACCCTGTACGTGCCAGAAAGGTTTGCAGGTACTTCAATAGCTTTGGCAAACAAGAATTGCATTAAATTCCTGGAAGAGTACTTTAGGTTAAAATGTCTGCTCGACAACATTAAATATAACTTTCTCTTACTCTCTAGAAAATCACACCAAACAACTTGCAATGCTATCACATGCTGACACCATCAAAGAAAGGAAGCAGCAAGCATCCGCCATCATGAAGGAAATCCAGAGAAATGGTATAGAGTTAAATCCCTGTTATGACTGTATGTCTAGTGTCACTCTCTAACCTTTCTTTTTAATCTTGCGGCATTATCTCTCTTACAGCTTTGCCTCTGGGTATGCTGCCATAAATAATCTCATGGGGCTATCATGCTGCCTATGGTAACTAATCCTTTTGTAGTTGCCTCTTTTCATTTGAAAGCTATTTTCAGATGAACAACTGTTGTGGAGGAATGAAGTAATCTAACAGCTGATGTACATTCTCCCTGGGATTGACTTTCAGGGTATTATTTGGGGAGGGGGCTCATAGGTCTGGATGCCATATTATGAAACTATTCATATAGAGAAAAGGGTATAATTCTTGGATCTCAGAACTATTGTTAAAACTATCACCATGGATATTTGCAAAGCAAACTGAATTTCAATCTCTGTCTTCGCCCACACAAAGCCGGTTGTAGATTTATTCAGCTTCTCAAGGCACAAATCTCACTTAAGAAATGTTTCAAACTAGATCTTATTATGGACATCTTTGGACTGAATTGTAAAAAACCTGGTTTGGTGGATCAAGATTTCCACAAGAAGGCATCTAAAGAATTCACTGAACAGGAAATAGACAGGAAATTCTAGGAAATAGACAGGACATTCTGGGAAATGTAGTCAAAAACATAACTGGTCTGAGCTCTTATTAAGGTAACAAAGCAATAGTATTTCTTTTGGATGAGAAATTACTATAGCCTTGTTTTAAAGACCAAAGAACAGGATGATTTCTAGACCCAAAGCAAACAAGTCAGGCTTTCCCCTTTTTTTCACAACTAGCACCCAAAACACCAAAATATCATTTGATAACTAAGAAGAATCTATCCTCCCTCCCTCCCTCTCTTCCTTCCTTCCTTCCTTCCTTCCTTCCTTCCTTCCTTCCTTCCTTCCTTCCTTCCTTCCTTCTTAGATGGTCTAGCTGTAAAGCCTTGTACAGGCTGTATTTTCTTTCTTTTTTATAGCTCAAGTATACTTTTTTAGCTACCTTAAAACAGACTTCTTCTGGAAATTGTACATATAAAAAACATACCTATTTGGTATTATTTTGTATATTGAGCCCCTGGTGACACAGTGGATTAAAGCACTGAGCTGCTGAACTTGCTGACCAAAAGGTTGCCAGTTCGAATCCAGGGAGCGGCTTGAGCTCCCGCTGTTAGCCCCAGCTTCTGTCAACCTAGCAGTTCAAACACATGCAAATTTGAGTAGATGAACAGGTACTGCTCCGGCAGGAAGGTAACAGCGTTCCATGCAGTCATGCTGGCCACATGACCTTGGAGGTGTCTAGGGAAAATGGAGATGAGCACCAGCCCCCTGAGTCAGACATGACTGGACAATGTCAGGAGAAAACATTTACCTTTTTACCTACCTATTTTGTACCTTAAAATGATATAGTGGAATCTGTCAAACTGCAGTCTTCTTCATTATACTTCATCAGATAATCATAGAGTTGGAAGAGACCTCTTGGGCCATCCAGTCCAACCTCCTGCCAAGAAGCAGGAAAATCACATTCAAAGCACCCCCGACAGATAGAATCATAGAATCATGGAGTTGGGAGAGACCTCATGGGCCATCCAGTCCAATCCCCTGCCAAGAAGCAGGAATGTTGCATTCCTGCAGATGGCCATCCAACCTCTGTTTAAAAGCTTCCAAAGAGGGAGCCTCTACCACACTCTGAGGCAGAGAGTTCCACTGGTGAATAGCTTTCACAGGCAGGAAGTTCTTCCCCATGTTCAGATGGAAACTCCTTTCTTGTAGTTTGAAGCCATTGTTTCGCATCCTAGTCTCCAGGGCAGCAGAAAACAAGCTCGCTTCCTCCTCCCTGTGAATTCCTCTCACATATTTATACATGGCTATCATATCTCCTCTCAGCCTTCTCTTATTCAGACTAAACATGCCCAGCTCCTTAAGCCACTCCTCATAGGGCCTGTTCTCCAGACCCTTGATCATTTTAGTCGTCCTCCTCTGGACACATTCCAGCTTGTCAATATCTCTCTTCAATTGTGGTGCCCAGAATTGGACACAGTATTCCAGGTGTGGTCTAACCAAGAAGGAATAGAGGGGGAGCATTACTTCCCTAGATCGAGACACTATGCTCCTATTGATGCAGGCCAAAATCCCATTGGCTTTTTTTGCCACCACATCACATTGTTGGCTCATGTTTAATTTGTTGTCCATGAGGACTCCAAGATCTTTTTCACACGCACTGCTCTCGATGGCCATTCAGCTTCTGCTTAAAAGCCTCTAAAGAAGGAGCCTCAGCACACTCTGGGACAGAGAGTTCCACTGCTGAACAGCTTTCACAGTTAGGAAGTTCTTCCTCATGTTCAGATGGAATCTCCTTTCCTGTAGTTTGAAGCCATTGTTCCGCGTCCAATCTCCAGGGCAGCAGAAAACAAGCGTGCTCCCTCCTCCCAATGACTTCCCTCACATATTTATACATGGCCATCATGTCTCCTCTCAGCCTTCCTTTCTGCAGGCTAATTATGCCCAGCTCTTTAAGCTGTTCCTCATAGGGCTTGTTCTTCAGACTCTTGATCATTTTAGCCACCCTCCTCTGGACACATTCCAGCTTTCTTAACATCTCCTTCAATTGCGGTGCCCAGAATTGGACACAGTATTCCAGTTGTGGTCTGACCATGGCAGAACAGAGGGGTAGCATGACTTCCCTGGATCTAAATATTATACTCCTATTTATGCAGGCCAACATTCCATGGAATGCTGTGTTAGAATTTTTATTTTTAGTAAGTTCTTGTGGGTTTTTTCGGGCTAAGGAAAAAGGGTTTATATATCTTCCTAGTTCCAACAGACCTCACTATCTCTGAGGATGCTTGCCATAGATGCAGGCGAAACGTCAGGAGAAATGCCTCTAGAACATGGACATATAGCCCGGAAAAAACCCACAAGAACTTAGTGATTCCAGCCATGAAATCCTTCGACAATACATTTTTATTTTTAGTTTCAAAGGTACTAGAGCAGTGGTTCTCAACCTGGGGTCCCCAAATGTTTTTAGCCTTCAACTCCCAGAAATCCTAACAGATGGTAAACTGGCTGTGATTTCTGGGGCTTGTAGGCCACAAACATCTGGGGACCCCAGGTTGAGAACCACTGTACTAGAGAATCCATTTATAACTTTTAGTAATATTCAGCTGTTAGTCTGAAAACTACTACTATTTTATACCAGTTTAGCTATCATGCGTTTTTCCAAAGAACTATAGTAATATTTCTTGAAAAGGGTGTTTTGAATCAGCATGGAGAAATCCCTAGCTTCTTTGCAGAACTCAGTTCCCCAGATTAACAGACCTATGTGCTAAGTTAGGTGTTATAACAGAGACGCCTTGAATCCAATAGGTTCTATAAAATGTTTGCTTTTCCTGTTCAGTGACAACCAGTAGCTTCAATTACAATAGGATGTACTCAGGATCCAACTGTTTTCTTAGTAGTATGTCAACCCAAAATTGTTTTTTTGTAAAAGGAAGGTAGATGGACAAATGGCTGATGGATATTCCCATTGTTGAATTATTTATGAATATAATATGGGACTTCCCCTCACATTAGTTTGTCTGTATCACCTTTTAATATGGCCAATTACATGCAGTCACCTACATGACATGCCAAGTAGGTCAAGGCAATTAGGGCATTGAGAGGTTTCTTGTGGTTACAATGTAGCCATGTGCACCTGATCGCCTTGTCCTAATTATTCTAATTATCAAAGTCTGAATTGGGAAAATGGGCCACTGGTGCCTAAAGGTCATTAACGCTTGCTTTCCCCCTGTAATTTCAGTTTTTACCATGGATATGGCATCAGACTATGCAACTTATTTCCATAAATTAATTCAAACTTAGAGCTTCGCCCTTTGAAAATGAAGAACAGTCTGTCTGTCTGTCTGTGCAAACATATCTCCAGATCTGATGATGTTTGGACCACAGATCCCTACAAAAGTGAAAAATAACAAACTAAAAATGGCTATACTGTATTTTTTTTACCTGAAAAACCACTCTCTGGGAATTTCTAGGTTTTCCAGCATGAATCTATAGCAGGAAATGGGAAAACCTTGGCCCTCCAGGTGTTTTGGACTTCAACTCCCACAATTCCTAACAGTCTGCTGGCTGTGGGCGTTGAAGTCCAAAACACATGGAGGGCCAAAGTTTGCCAATGCCTGTCTTAAGCTCTTTGTTTGATTTTTTAAAAATCATACTAACTATTAAAGTTTAAAAGCATTAAAAAAAAAACCAGAAAGAATCCAAAAATCAAAAACGGGAGTACCACTTTCTGTGATTAGCAAAATGTGTGAAAGCAAAAGATTTGTGTTGTTGACCACCTTTGTAAATTCAAGCCATGTAGAGTTTTAAAATGTAGTCTGCATCTCTTCAAGATACTAGACATCAATTCCCTTTCTTCTGAGAGCTTGTAATGCTTAATTTTGGTACCACCTGAATTCCACAGTCTGCTAACCTTGGCTGCATAAACATTTCCTTCTGTTTCTTCTGTTTCCAGCTTTTAGGCTGTGAATCTTATTCACAAAGTTACTTGGAAATTTTACTTATTTTGATTATAAATCTCAAAGTTCACAACAGCAATGCTGGGTGGGGATTATGGGATTTGTAATCCAAAAGGTAACCTTTTCAGTCTCTGACCAGTCGGAATACTGGAAATAGAAGAAACACATTTTGTCCCACACTTGTTTTGTGTATGTCAGGGGTGACTTGAGAAACTGGAAGTCGCTTCTGGTGTGAGAGAGCTGGCCATCTGCAAGAATGTTGCCCAGGGAACACCCAGATGTTTTGATGTTTTACCATCCTTATGGGAGGTTTCTCTCATGTCTGCAGATGGGGAGGTGGAGCTGACAGAGGGAGCTCAACCCGCTCTCCTTGGATTCAAACCACTAACCTGTCGGTCATCAGTTTTGCTAGCACCCATTGCACCACCGGGGGCTAGTGTCCCACACTGTTGTAACTGTTTCTAAACTTTTTAGGAAACTGACATAATTCCTACTTCATAGTGTCTTTAGTAAAGGATAACCATTAAAAAGAAATATTTCTTAGATAAGTATCTGATACAGAAAATTAGTTATTTATATTACATATATCATAAGGGTCACTGTTATTTTTAAACTAGGGTAAGACAAGGCCATGGGGTGATTGTGGCACTGCAGATTAAACTGCTAAGCTGCAGAACTTGTGGACTGGAAAATCAGTGGTTTGAATCCAAGGGATAGGGTGAGCTCCTGTTGATAGGCCAAGCTTCTGCTAACCTAACAGTTCAAAAACATTCAAATGTGAGTAAATCAATAGGTACAACTTCGGCAGGAATGTAATGGCACTCCATGTAGTCATGCTGACCACATGACCTAGGGGGCGTTTATGGACAATGCCAGCTCTTCATCTTAGAAATAGAGATTAGCACCAATCCCCATAGACAGACTCAACTAGACTTAATGAAACCTTTACCTTTACTAAGACAGGGCCATAAAATAGATGACACTGTTACTCAAACCAAATTAAGATGAGCATTGGTAATGTTTTCATTAGAGTAGGATCCCTGTATCCACAAGAGATATGCTCACCAACTTTGTGTGGATGCACAAATCAGCAGATAATAGTAAACCTATTGAAATGAGCTCAAGAATACCATAGAAAATGCAGAGAGATAATATGTTTTGAGGAAAAGTAAAACTGCAGATACCAATCCTCCAGATACAGGTGGTTGTACTGTATTATTTGAGAGACAGGATGAGTGGTTTACTGAATTTAGTGCAAATCCACCCATGTTTTTCTTCTCAGATGAATTGCCTATGAGATTATCCTGTTGCTCCCATTTTCTGCCCTTTTCATCATCCCATTTTTATTTGCTAACATCAGATGCAATCTATTCACAACTTAATTAAGAAAGATAGTGGAATTACATTTTAATTCACAGAAGCCTTCTATTAATCTTGCACTTAAAATATCTGGGAAGCTGCCTAGACACACAAAGTGGCTTAGATCCTCACTTGAAACATGAGATAGCTAATTAACGTTTTGGAGCAGAAAGGCAATGGGTAGCATATGTCTGAAAACTTAATCTCGCTCAAATATTTAACTTTCACTAGCAAATAGCCTACATTATGAAAAGTCAGTTTGCAAAATCAAACAAGCACTCTTTCACTGAAATTGAAAAGAAGTTTTATGATTCAGTTCTAAATGTAATTATGTGGAAACAACTTCCCTGGAGAAAGAGTTCAACCCTGAACTAAAGGACCATTTTAAGACACACACACACAATTCTGTTTTGGGCTGTGATGGAACTTCATTCCACTTTGGAATGGAAAGAATTGTCTTTTTTGTGTTGCATTTCATTTCATTTAAAAAGGATTTGGAGAATTTACTAACTACCATCACATGTGTTCACTTATGTCTTAAGAACTATGGCAAAAATTGGAGCATTGAGGTCATGTAAAGCAAGCTTACACAAAACCATCACTAAACAGATAGGAGACAGAGAAATAGAACAATTCCCATTCCACTTTAAATTAGCCACTTTAACCCATTTCTATGTGTGGGGAGCCAGCAGCAGTTGATTCCTCACCATCTTTAAAAGCCTTGCGTTTCCATATACTTCGGAAACGGAGGCCAACAGAAAAGCCACAGAATGACCTTGCATCATGTGATGGGTTCTGTGGAACTCTGTGTTTGAAATATCTAAAAACACTGGGAACACTGTGTGGGATGAGGTCCATTAGCAGACCATGGCAGTAAAGCAGAAAACTATCAGTTAGTATTCACATAGTTTATATGCCCTGGTCCAGGGAACTGTTATGCGTTAAGAGATGATAATCAAGCAACCCTCCAACCATTTCTGGGTGGTAAGTCCCAGAAGCTGTAGCTAGAAAAGCCAAAGGTGAATCATGATAGGAGCTACAATTCGAAGTTATGTGTCACGATGCCAGGGCTCTGCCGGTATTCAGGCAGAGGTAAATCAAACAAACACCCAGTTTGTATCAACCAGTGTAATCAAAACAGTACTTACATCCTGGCTGTTTTAATAGTCCAAAATATAAAGATATAAAACAGAATATAAAACAAAAACTGATAGCAAATGCTACACTGCAATCAAACGGTCCAGTCCAGTGGTTAAATGCCAAGAGTTCAATCAGCAAACTCCAGGGATCAAGAGTCTATACCGCAGTCAAAAGCCATCCAAAGATTCAAGGTTCCAGGGTTCCAAGGGTTCAGGAGACAGGTCAGGACACCGAAAATCCAGAAGCCTGAGGGGAAAACCAGCAGTATCTACCACCATGATAAGACAAATACTCACAAAGATCTGCCCCAAGATTAGCTCCTTAAATTCAGTAACACCCATCCCTTGCATACCTCCACCCTTAATTGCTTTCACCTCTAAACTGTTACAAATTACTTAGCCCTTTAGAACTAAGATTTACATTAACCCTGCTAGGTCTGCCACCATCAACCACTATTAACTGTGGGACATGATACATGACACTATGTCAAGAATTTGGGTGGTCAAATGTAAAAGAGGATAGCCTATCTTTGTAAGGAACAACTGTATAGAACAGGCATGGGCAAACTTGGGCCCTCTATGTGTTTTGGACTTCAGCTCCCACAATTCCTAGCAGCCTACTAGCTGTTAGGAATCATGTATGTCCAAAACACCTGGAGGGCTCAAGTTTGCCCATGCCTGGCATAGAAGGTAGAAATTCAAAAGGTGTTGCATGTCCTGTAGGAGAGCCAGCATGGTATAATGATTTAAGTGTTGGACTATGACTTTGGAGACCAGGGTCTGAAGCCCTGATTGGCCATGGAAACCCACTGGGCAATGTTGGACAGGTCACATTCTTAGTGTCAGAAAAAGGAAAGAAAACCCTATGGTAGGGTCACGTTAGTGTCACCATAAGTTAGAAATGACTTGAAGATAAACAACAACAATAAGATGTTCTGCAAACACTGATAGGTGGCTTACCTTTTCTATATCATTATAAAGCTACAACAGTCTTCTGTTCTTTTGCATCAGGAAACTCCATTCAGGAAATAGTGTGGCTGCAAATATTTCAGACATGCTCTTTTGCTCCCACCTAACAGATTATCACCTAGGCTTGTAAATAGCCTTTCACTTTTTTTAATAGTGGCAATTAATATGACTTCCTAGTGACCCTGCTGAAAATTACCTTTAATTGATCATTTAATGGGAAGGTTGATGTTGATATGCCACAAATGACTTACAAGGGTAAGCATAAGCAGATGAGATAGCAGAGTGAATTGTGAACTGATGACTTTTGGGGGTCAGTTTGTAAAACAGTCATTACATGTTAGACAGGATAGGTAAGTGATAGAAATTGTTTCTGGTTGTACTTGCGGCAGAGGTGATCAATGACCTGAATCCAATTATTAGCCTGTTCCATCATGGCCAAAATCTCTTATTCTTGTTGGACTTTCTGGGAGCTATAGTCCAAGCAATTACCTTTTCTGGCTCTGCCACTGATTTGGGAGAATTTTCTTAGAAATGTGTGTTCTTATTATTTTGTAGAATCACCTGGAATGGATCTTGGAAAAAAGGTTAGCATTCCCAGAGACATCATGCTGGAAGAATTGTCACTGCTTAGTAACAGAGGAGCAAGGCTGTTCAAGATGCGACAAAGGAGGTCTGACAAGTACACATATGAAAACCTTCATTTTTTAACTAGCAAACCAAGAAACGTGAGTAATGTTGGATTTTTGGGCTTTCTTTGCACAATTATCTTTTTACATGACAGAGAATGTTCTTTGGCCAATCAACTGGAATAAAACCAACCAGTTTAATATAGTCAGTCATATGTTGTCCAGATACTGTCCAGATACTAATCATATTTTCAAGGTAGGCAAAAGAAACAAGTGGTCCCTTATTTTTGGTGTTGAGTTGCATTTAACTTTGTGGGGCATACAATGTGTAGCACAGGTACAACAGGATCACTTGCTTTTCAAAGATGAGGAAGAATAGCCCATCTCCACCTGATGTCCTCTATATGCATTGGATTCAGCATTACCGGCCAGCACAACTGTATTGGCTGGATATCCTGGAAACTGTAGTCCAGCACATTTGGGCCACAACAGATTGGGGAAGGCTGACTTCTACATTTCTGTGACATTTGTTCCAAAACTATAATTTTCACACCAGTGGGAAGTTCTAGATCAGTGTTTCTCAACCTTACTAATGCCGCAACCACTTAATACAGTTCCTCAGGTTGTGGTGACCCCCAAGCATAAAATTATTTTCTTTGCTACTTCATAACTGTGATTTTGCTAGTGTTGTGAATCATCATGTAAATATCTGATATGTAAGATGTATTTTCATTCACTGGACCAAATTTGACACAAATACTCAATATGTCCAAATGTGAATACTGGTGGGGTTGGGGGGATTTATTTAGTCATTTGGGTGTTGTAGTGGCTGGAATTTATAGTTCACCTACAATCAAAAAGCATTCTGAACTCTACCAACGATGAAATTGGACCAAACTTGACACAAAGAACTCCCATGATTAACAGAAAATATTGAAGGGTCTGGTGGACATTGACCTTGAGTTTGGGAGTTGTAGTTCACCTAAATCAAGGGAGCACTGTGGACTCAAACAATTATGGATCTGGACCAAATTTGGCACAAATACTCAATATGCCCAAATGTGAACAATGGTGTAGTTTGGGGAAAATAGGCCTTGACATTTGGGAGTTGTAGTTACTGGAATTTATAGTTCACCTATAATCAAAGAGCATTCTCAACCCCACACAGAACCCCCATGACCAACAGAAATTACTGTGTTTTCTGATGGCCTTTGGTGACTCCTCTGACACCTGCTCATGACTCCCAAAGGGCCCAACCCCTAGGCTGAGAAACACTGTTCTAAATGTTCTAACAGGGAGTGATGCTTTGGTTGTGATCATTCTGACAGGGCAGAGATCTCCACCATCCCTGGAAGCCATTAACTTAAAAGGAAATAAAGATGATATGTAATTGGACAATGTGTATCCTATGGTCCTTATCAAGCTATAGAACTTAAATTCCTTGGACTTCTGTGAATATAGCTTTGTCTGTATATGTTATCATCTCAAAAACAAAACATTTTCCATTCTTCATTCTCATGTAGGAGACTAAAATAAGCAAATGCTGGCATCCCTAGTATATACCTGTGCGTGTGTCATCTTGGCTATGACTTGAAAAAAACCGATGAGCGTGCTTCCAGGAGGAAGGATCATTGTTTTCCTATTATGCAATAATGTTCTTGGAACATTAAGAAATGCAATTATCACCATAGCAGAAGCAATGCTTGAGGGAAAATGCGAGAATGCTGTGCCATAAATAAAAAACAGATGCACCTTTATAGCACACAAAAACAGCTGGGCAGAAGCAGAAAGTCATTTTCAAATTAGGTGTGAGGAACATTGAGCTCACCAGATGTTGCTGGATTACAGTTCGTATCAGCTCTTAAAACGGGATAGTTAGGGAAGGTAGGAGTTTCTGTCTAACAGTATCTGGCTGTTGCAACATTTTAGTCACCATTTTAGATGGTTCATTTTCACTGCTTTATAGGGATAGAACCTACTAATGTTTATACATCTATGAGATATAATGGCAAACAACTACTTTAGTGTCAAAAGTACACTTTTTGCTGAGTGGATATAACCTAACTTGGATTCAAATTTTCCACATTAATAAGACTTACCAAAACTGGAGCTGTCCAAACTGGATGGATTCATATTAGAACTCTGACATTTTAAGCGGTCAGGCCTTACTGGTGGTATTCCAAAGAACAGGAATCTCAAAGGGCTAAGCAAGTTTGGCCACTGTTATTCCACTTGAATTGGCAGAGATCCTATGATCCCTGCTATTAAGTTAAAGCAAGCCCTTTGGAGCACTGAAGAAAAAGGGATACAGTAGTATGGTCCACTTTCTCATGGAAGGATACTCCAGGAACAGTGCTGGTGATGATATTTAAGTACCTATAGACCAAAATAGGAACTGGAATCTCAGGATCCATTGAAATCAGCTAGGCATTAATTTGTTTTGCAGAATAAGATGACATTGGGATATGAATAATGATATTGAGCCTCCGGTGGTGCAGTGGGTTAAACCAATGAGCTGCTAAAATTGTTGACCAAAAGGTCACAGGTTCGAATCCAGGGAGTGGCATGAGCTCCCACTGTTAGCCCCAGCTTCTGCCAACCTAGTAGTTCGAAAACATGCAAATGTGAGTAGATCAATAGGTACTGCTCCGGTGGGAAGGTAACGGCTCTCCATGCAGTCATGGTGGCCACATGACCTTGGAGGTGTCTATGGGCAATATCGGCTCTTCAGCTTAGAAATGGAGATGAGCACCAAACCCCAGAGTTGGTCACGACTGGACTTAATGTCAGGGGAAAACCTTTACCTTTGCCTGTGATATGAAAGCAAAATCCCTGAAATCTACACCCTTCATCTCCTGGCTGACAAAAGTTTTCTATTGGAAGATGAAGACCAGTTGGATTCTGACCAATGCAAGATATTTGAAGTATGAAAATGAAAAGGCATATATGAAAACAAACAAAACAAGAGACAGGAACAGATAAGTCCAAAATATTACACTTATAGGGGAACAAAGACACTGATGGTCAGCCTCTTTTCAGGCAAATATCATATACAATAAATACAATTAGAGATAGGACTTTTCCTTACAAACTTGCTGCCTTGCAGTTTTGTGGGGAAAGAAATATAAGGAACAGAATAGGATTGGAGAATTGTTTAGCTCATAGCGCTGAAATCAAACAAGATGTTAACAAATGTTTTAAACCAAAAATCAGTGGAGATGTTCTGATATCAAGTGGCCAAGGATGTCAGAGATTAGGGAGAAAATGGGAGACCAAATAAGGGATAAGGGATGGGACTGAGAATTTGTCAAGAAGTAAAGTATAAGAACATAAAGAATGAGAAAGAGAGAGGAGATGTGAGAGCATAAGTTGTAGAGAAACAGAAGGTTGTGATTACTGTAGTACAGTGGTTCTCAGCCTGTGGGCCACAAGAATGAAAATCTGGTCTGTGAACCTCCTTCCTCTTTATTTATTTATATTTCATTTATTTTAGTTCCGCTCCTTTCCTCAGAGCTAACTACCCCTGTCCCTTTTGGTGCTAATGTTGGAGAGTGATCCCCGGTCAAAGTGGTCCCCATTCAAGTGATCCCTGGTCAAGTGGGCCCTGGTTAAAAAAAAAGTTGGGAACCACTGCTGTATAAAAACAGAAAGTGGTGTGCAGCAGAAAAAAGAGCAACAGCACTGGATAAATCTAGCAGTAAGACAAATTATGTGTGCTGCAGAATTTAAAACAAAAGTGGCTGAAGAGAAGACAGAGGAACAGTAGATAAAATGGCATTGTAACGATCAAGTCTAAACAGTATAACAAAATGAGACAGAGTCTGTGTTGTACGAGTTGGATAAAAACAGATGACTCGTAAGAGATACTGGTGAGCTGAAAATGATAACATTTAGCTGTTGCAGCAACAGAAGACTTGAATAGAAAGGGTTCATAGTCTAAGAAGCCTGAAATTATGGTCATGTAAAGAAGGAGATGTACCAAGTAAAGATAAAAACATAAAGGAACAGAAGGAACACTAAAGAAACAGATGCAAATTGTCAGTTTTAAAAGAAATTGAGGGTTTTTTTCTTATGAGAAAATGTATGTGAGGAAATTCACCAGAAAAGCAGAAAGATTAAAGAAGATGGTGATAAAATGTCCTGTTTAAAGCTATAACTGTATGCCATTGCATATAAATAACTGTATGTCGAGGGATCAAATAAAAGAGTTCAAAGGATATAAAAATATGAAAACAAAGAACCAAGAGCAAAACTTTGTGACCAGGAAATTTGGAAAAACAGAAGGGCTAACGTGATATGTTCAAACACTCAGGAAACAGAGTATGCTTCTTGCTAGGCTAGTAAAACAGGTGATAACATTACTTTTAGAATTCAAAATCACTTTTGGTTGTCACAGACTAGAACAGAAGACAGCAGAAAATGAGGAAAATCATCAGGCGTTGGGTTATTTCCTTCCCTTTGATAGTTTGTCCTTCTTGCTAGCAGTCTAAATGATAATGCTTCTTTGCAAGTGCAGAAGGTGTAGCTCTTGACACTCAAACTACAAGTACTATTAAGGTTAAAGGTAAAGGTTTCTCCTAATATTAAGGAGTCGTGTCCAACTCAGGGGGTTGATGCTCATCTCCATTTCTAAGCTGAAGAGCTGGCATTGTCCATAGACACCTCCAAGGTCATGTGGTCAGCATGACTGCATGGAGTGCCATTACCTTCTTGCCGGAGTGGTACCTATTGATCTACTCACATTTGCATGTTTTCGAACTGCTAGGTTGGCAAGTACTATTACTCCACTGTATTTGGTTATTCTGTTGGAGGCCAATACAGGAATAAAAAAATACATGGAGGAGGTCTTACTTCTCGAGCCCTGAAGTTTAACTGTCTTAAGACCTTGTGTAAAAGCTGTTTGTCTTTTCCAAGTGGAACTTGTGTAACCTGTTCTATGCACCACTGAGTTCAGTGGTCTGCAGGTTGAATTGCAGCCACTGGACTTTATCACATGAGGATGCTAAAGTGCAATTATGGCAGGATAAGAACACCTGTTGAAAGGGTTTACCACAACTTTGTGGCTGTACCATAGTCACATTGCCCTTGAATCATAATTGGATCATCTCTTTTTTACCAATGGGGGCAAACCCATCAATTAAAACAATATTATTCTGCAGCTCTTCCCTGTGCAATAATTTGTTTTCTGCTGCAATCCCAGTATTGGGAAGGAAAGTCTTGTCAAAATGCCAAAACTGTACAATGGCACAGTTGTGGCAAAACAGGTGGGAAGAAAAAAACACAGTGTGCATGATGTACTGGATACAAGGCAAACAAAGATAGGGAGAGACTGTGCAGAACACTGATCATGGACATTTGCATCAATAAAGTGCCAGTGTTGCACAATTACGCCAAGATGTGAAAAAGATCACTGCAGTAACAATATTTTTCTCTCTGTTTAAACAATGCAATTGTGACGAGACAACAGGCTGGTTTGTTCAAGTCCATTATTATATAGACATTTTGCTTGGTACTGCTGTTCTCAATGCATGTTTGTGTATGGTGTGTGTACATACCGTATGAGGTTGCCCTTAACTTCAAATTTTACTCCACTGAAGATGCTGCTACTCTGTTAAATCTTTCCATGTCAGTTGAAATACACTGATGTGGTGTGGTTTACAGCACTCATCACTCATGAATGGCAGAGCACCAAGTTATTCAGGTCAGTTCGAACAAACGCCAGTAAAAACATCACTGCATTCCAGAGAGACAAAGGGTTTGCTTTGTTGCCTTTTTTAGGTGGAAGCTATTTTAGAAAACTTGTTTAATGCTCTGTGAGTAACTTCTCTCGTTCTTCATCATTTTGCCTCTAAGTCATATAACCTAACAGTGTTCCCTAAACTAGAGCTTTCAAAACTTTAGACAAATTAAAAGTCTTTTTTTTTTTTAGTGGATAAATCTAAGAAGAGCCCAAAGGGTAATTTTTCCAAAAGTAATTACTTATAATGATAGTTCAACACCCTGAGTTGTAAGCTAATGCTATAATGTTAAAAAGAACACCAGTTATTTACTTGATTCTTTATCAGTTAGAAAGAAGTCTAAAGGTAAAACATAAGCAAGTAATGAGACCTTGAAGTATTCCTCCCCTAATATGTCCCAGATTATAAAAGTAACTAAACCATTTGGTACATCAGAAAGAGAATTACCGTAAATGCTCGAGTATAAGTCAACCCGAATATAAGCTGAGGCACCTAATTTTATCACAAAAAAACTGGGGAAAACGTATTGACTCGAGGATAAGCCAAGGGTGGGAAATGCAGCAGATACTGGTAAATTTCAAAATAAAAATAGATACCAATAAAATTAAATTAATTGAGGCATCAGTAGATTAAATGTTTTTGAATATTTCCATAAAACTGTAATTTAAGACTCTCCAACTCTTATTAAACCACTATTCTAGCCTTCTTCAATGCAAATGTAATAAATGTAATAATAATAATAATAATAATAATAATAATAATAATAATAATAGAGTAAAATAATAAATATAATAATAATAAATAGAATAAAATAATAAATGTAATAATAAATAGCATAAAATAATAAATGTAATAAAATAATAGTAATAGAGTAAAATTAAATAAAAGTAATAATAATAATAATAATAATAATTATTATTAGAGTAAAAATAAATATAATGAAATAATAGTAATAACAGAGTAAAACAATAAATAACCTTGACTAGTGTATAAGCTGAGGGAGACTTTTTCAACCTAAAAAAGGGCTGAAAAACTCGTCTTATACTCAAGCATATATGGTAAATTATTCTTGCAGAGTTACCACTATAATCTAACATAAGTATACCGGCATTATTGGAGAAAGAAACTTGTTACAGAAAACTCATTCATGGAGAAAATAACTATTACAAGTAACTTCTTACTGTTGATGGTCTTTCCAGGTTTCAGGGCATTGTAACTAAATAACATTGTAATCAAAAGCAACCCTTGGCTTACAACCTTTCTCATTTAAATATGGCTAAAATAAGATCTTGACATTTTCTGGAACTCTAATTCTATGTTCAAGAAACAATGATTAAGGCTTGGGATGCAGTCTTGGAAACTAATGAGTCAGTAGAAAGGGTGGAGATCTTCAGCCTGTCATTAACCTTCATAAAGTTTAATGTAGTAAAGTTATTATTATCGCTGCAAATTGAGATGGTGTTCAAGGAATTCTTCATGGACAGCGAGTGTGCAATGGAGGGCTACCAACTGCCAGGGATTGTAGAGATGCATCCATCTACCCTCCTGTGTAAACCTGGTGGCAACTCATGTCCTCAAATTCTGTAGGTCAGCAGTTCTCAACCTTCCTAATGCCATGACCCATTTGATACAGTTCTTCATGTTGAGATCCCCAACCATAACATTATGTTTGTTGCTACTTGATAACTGTAATTTTGCTACTGTTATGAATGGTAATATAAATATCTAATATGCAGGATGTAGTTTCATTCAGTGGATCAAATTTGGCACAAATTCACGATATGCCCAAAATTGAATACTGGTGGGGTTGTGGGGGGGGGGGGGGGAGAGAGGGTGTGGAGTTGATTTTGTCATTTGGGAGTTGTAGTTGCTGGGATTTATAGTTCACCTACAATCAGAGACCATTCTGAACTCTACCAACGATAGAATTGGGCCAAACTTCCCAACCCTCATGACCAAGAGAAAATACTGGAAGGGTTTGGTGGGCATTGACCTTGAGTTTTGGATTTGCAGTTCACCTACATCCAGAGAGCACTGTGAACTCAAACAATCATGGATCTGGACCAAACTTGGCACAAAAGTAAATATGTTAAAATGTGAACACTGGTAGAATTTGGGGGAAATAGGCCTTGACATTTAGGAGTTGTAGTTGCTGGGAATTTTAGTTAACCTACAATCAAAGAGCACTCTGAACCCAGCCCACAATGGATCGGCATCAAACTTGGTACACTACCTACATGGCCAACACTGAATACTGGTGGGGTTGGGGGGGGGGGCTGTTTTAGAATTCTGAGTGTTGTAGTTCACCAACACCAAAAGGGGAAAAAAAAGAACAGGCAGAGAGATCTTCAGCCTTCTCTGCTAAAAGGGTTTCTAAGACCATCAGAAATATGTGTTTTCTGATGGTCTTTGGTGACCCCTCTGCAACCCCCTTCTGCAACCCCCCATGGGTCACGATCCTCAGGTTGAGAACCACTTCTCCAGAAAGACTCATGTGGGTCTTTAAATGGGGTGGGAGCTTTCTCAAATGCCTTCACGTTGCATGGGACACGTTGACTAGTGTGGGGGTTCAGAAACAGCTTTATGAGTCTGCTTATGGCTCAAGATTCCCCTTTGCCTACTCCAGTGTAAAGGCAAAGCAAGTCAGGTCAACCACCAGATATCTAAATGAATTAGTTAGGATGACCATATGAAACAGAAGAGTGAAATGCATCCAGAAATGAGGAGCTGCCTATCTATTTACAGGTAGCATGCTTTTGCATTTATAATGGGAACCCCACGTGCCTTCTTGGAAGATATTGCCTGGTAGGCTGGCAAAGGCTACAACAATGACTCAGTTCCAATTTGTTTTAATTGTTCAGAAACACCCTTTGCAATAATATGAGGTTTAGTCAGAGGAAAATGTGAGAGCTCTGTCAATTGTTGAAGCTATGAGGAACTTCCCTGTCCAGAGTGCAGGGAAGTCCATAGGAAGGTCTGTGACATCATGAATGTGACAGAGGAGCATCATCACCATCTCTTAGTCTGGGATTCAAGGTGGATTGCAGAAACAAAAAAATTCAATAAAAGCACATATCATGTTGTTGAAGGCTTTCATGGCCAGAATCACTGGGTTGCTGTGAGTTTTCCAGGCTGTATGGCTATGTTCCAGAAGCATTCTCTCCTGACATTTCACCCACATCTATGGCAGGCATCCTCAGAGATTATGTTTGTTGGAAACTAGGCAAGTGGGGTGTATATATCTGCGGAAGAATATCCAGGGTGGGAGAAAGAACTCGTGTTTGCTTGAGGCAAATGTGAATGTTGCAATTGATCACCTTGATTAGCATTGCAGGTTCAAAACTTGGCTGCTTCCTGCCTGGGGAAATCCTTTGTTGGGAGGTGATTAGCTGGCCCTGATTGTTTCCTGTCTGGAATTCCCCTGTTTTAAAGTGTTGTTCCTTCTTTACTGTCCTGATTTTAGAGCCTTTTTAAATACTGGTAATCAGATTTTGTTCATTTTCCTGATTTCCTTCTTTCTGTTGAAATTGTCCATATGCTTGTGGATTTCAATGACTTCTCTGTGTATGCTGACATGGTAGTTTTTGGAGTGGTTCATCATTTCTGAGAAACCATCAGGGCCAGATAATCACCTCCCAACAAAGGATTTCCCCAGGCAGGAAGCAGCCAAGTTTTGAACCTGCAATGCTAATCACGGTGATTAATTGCAACATTCACATTTGCCTCAAGCAAACACGAGTTCTTTCTCCCCCCTGGACACTCCACAGATGTATAAACCCCACTTGCCTAGTTTCCAACAAACCTCACAACCTCTGGGAATACCTGCCATAGATGTGGGTGAAATATCACGAGAGAATGCTTCTGGAACATGGCCATACAATTGGAAAACTCACAGCAACCCAAAGCACATATCATTAAAAACATTCAGAAGAGAGATGACCATATTAAACTAACAGCAAAATTAAAATTATAGTTTTTTTCTATGTTACAAAATGCTCTTGGTATCCACGTGACAGGTACTCATGGTTTCATTTACCTGCTTCTCACAAAATATGCCTCCCCTTGGCATTTTCTAGGTCTTCCACCATGACTGTATGGTATTCTTTATTCAGAAGTCTTTTATTTCAATAGTTTGCCATTATCTTTGGTTCTGCATATCCATGTGAAATCTGGGACTGTATCCCCCACAGATAAAGGGGTAATACTGTACAAATATTAAAAACAATACCACACCACGAGAATCTTCCCGTTGTTAACAAAAAAAAATCCTATAGGCTTGCTGGAACAAAAATGTATTAATCTGTTAACAAAAAGACAGCAAGGATGGAGAAATACTAACTTCACTAGGAAGGTGTTTGAAGTGTGGGAGTAGCCACAAAGAATATCCTCAGCAATGTTTCCACCAAATGTTACTGTGAAGGTGGTACGATAGAAAGAAGTGCCTTCTCCGAGAGTCTGAGGGCAGAATTTGAATTGTTTTTTTTAAAAAAGTACAGATTTCAGAATAACTAGTGAAAACTCAGGGTAGAAGTAAAACAAAATGAAATGAATGTGACTTGGCTCTCATGCCTCTTCTACACTGCCATATAAACCCAGATTATTTGAACTGGATTATATGGCAGTGTAGATTCATATAATCGAGTTCAAAGAAAATAATGTAGATTATCTGCTTTCATAATCCGAAGTATATGGCGGTGTAGTAGGGGTCTCAATGAAATCGCGCTCATTGTGACTGCTTTGGGCAAACCAAAAGAAACTATAATTGTATTGGTTATCCAAAAGCTAATATTGGCAATATATTCTCTGGCCCCCTGGTGATGCAGCGGGTTAAACCGCTGAGCTGCTGAACTTACTGGCCGAACGGCTGGCAGTTTGCATCTGGGGAGCAGGGTGAGCTCCCGCTGTTAGCCTCAGCTTCTGCAAACCTTGCAGTTCAGAAACATGCAAATGTGAGTAGATTAATAGGTATCACTTCTGTGGGAAAGCAACGGCGCTCTATGCAGTCTTGCTGGCCACATGATCTTGGAGGTGTCTGTGAATAACGCTGGCTCCAGGCCCGTAGCCAGGATTTCGTTTCGGGGGGGGGGGCTAAATTTTTTTCAGGGGGGTTCGGGGGGGGGGCTGAGTTTCAGGGGGGGCTGAGTCTGAGTGAAAGAGGATCTAGCCTAGCAAACCTTTTGTATCATTACCCCAATACCCCCATGCATATGGGATATATTGATTATAGTGATCAGATCATGATATGAATAAACATAACAGTTTAAATAATGCACCAGTAAGGCCTTTTCGCAAACCACCATGAGAATTTCGGGGGGGGGGGGGGGGGGTGGCTGAAGCTACATGCCTGGCTGGCTCTTTGGCTTAGAAATGGAGATGAGAAATGGAGAGTCAGACACAACTAGACTTAATGTCAGGGGAAACTTTACCTTTTATTCTCTGATATTACTTTAGTCTAGCTGATAGCTGCTGGAATATCAGATTTTCTTTTTCTCCCACAGGGATTAAATACATTAGTGCTCTGCTCATTATATTCTGACTTGCCTAGGATCCAGATATAAAGCTGAAATCATTCTGTTTATTTCACCTCCCCATTAGCCTGCAATTCCAATCCCCATCAGTCCTAGGCTTTTCTCAGACCTACAAGGCATGTTTCCACACCAGTTTTGTTAGATCATACTTAAGAGCTATAGCAGTTAGATCCCTCAGCAATTTCATTGATAACTTCAAAATCAGGGGCACTGCAGTGTCAAAACGTGGGAAAATTCCACTTTTGACCACAATTCCACAACCATCATTGGCAATGACAGATTTTGCTATCATTAACAGAGTTTATAAAAGTTACTTTCTGGAGAAATAACTCCCATAATCCCCAGTCAGCATGGCTAGTGCTCAATTAACTGATTGATTCTGGGAGTTTTTCCTGTGCAGTTCCTCTGCCCAGAAGAGGTTTAGAAAGAAGAGCCATTCATTTGAGTTTTTGCAAGGACAATGAGTACAGAATGTTAAAATAAGGGCATCTGACAACCTTGGCTTCAGGAAAAAGGATATTCTCATTTAGATAACTCACTTGCCCAGAGCACAAGAGGCCTATCATTCCCAGCTTGCCAGATACTTTCTATTCCAGCTTTAGAAAGCCAGTTAATCTTGGTGGCATCTTCATTCCATGTCTCTAAAGACAGTATAATACTTCACCAACTGACATCAACAGGGTGCTGTGGGGCTTTTTGAGCCTCCAAAGCTGGAAGGCAAAAAATGGTCAGAAAACAATGAATAGTAACTGGGACAGCTGCTATCGGTTTCCTGGTTAGAAAAGGTGAAGCAATAGGAGACACTGTTTTCAGAAGTGATGTCTCTGTCTTGTGCTCCTGATAGCTGTGCTCTTTCTTCCCATTCAAATGCAGCGCAGTGAGATCATTCAGTGCGTTCAACTGGATACTAGTGGAATGGGAGCTGACCAGCAGCATCCACCAGTAACACCTCCCAATACACCTGATCCACGCAGCCCACCAAACCCTGAAACCATTGCCCCAGGTAAGTCACCATGCAGCTTTTCAAGCAGGCATGCCATCTTAGAGAGAGAGAGAGAGAGAGAGAGAGAGAGAGAATAGGAAAAGTAATTCTGTCAGCCTGGCCGTATACCAAAAAATCCATGGAACAGAGAAAATGACTTATTTCACACCACAATGGAAGAGACATACATGTATCGCGGTGCCTGTGACATCTGTGAATGGGCCAATGACAAAATACGAAAAAACAAAAGGGAGCAGCAAAACCTTTACAAGATACCTAATGACCTTTCCATACTTGCCAAACAAATAAAACTACCACATTTTCTCTATTGTGCTGTAGTCGCAATTGGCTTGATGCAGTATTCGCTATATAGTACCACTACCTACCTTTCCAGTGGGACACATAAGCACATTGTTTTGCATTGTTGTTCATGTTTCTTTTTTTAAAAAAAACTCTCATACAAAGAAGATCAGAGAACCAGAATTGTATAGACTTTAAAGTTTTCTGTTCCTCGCAGAGACTCTACAGTTGCAACCAGGGAAAAAGAAGTTCGATTTATCTGCGAATAAAATGTTTTAATTTGTTAAAAAAATCCCTCTTATAGCTATGTCAACTTGAAAGCACATAACAAAATAATAAACAAACTGTAATGAGTCTGGAAAGACCTAATTCTATTATACCAGTGGTTCTCAACCTGTGGATCCCCAGATGTTTTGTCCTACAACTCCCAGAAATCCCAGCCAGTTTACCAGCTGTTAGGATAATATCTACTATTACTACTTCTACTTTATTTTTGAACCCTGCCTCCATCTCCTTGATGGAACTCGGGACGGTTTACATGGGGACAAGCCTGATCAACACAGTTAAAGCATAACACAGTAAAATACAGGACAACAGTCAATACGAAATAAAACAACATTATCTATATAAATAAAAATGTAATGTTCGGTTGTGGGATTAACATAACTCAAAAACCATTGGATGAATTGCTGCCAAATTTGGCCACAAGACACCAACTAACGTAAGGAGTGACCATCACTCAAAAAATATTGATTTTCTCATTTGGGAGTTGTAGTTGCTGGGATTTATAGTTCACCTACAACCAAAGAGCATTCTGAATTCCACCAACAGTGGAATTGAACCAAACATGGCACACAAGACTCCCATGACCAACAGAAAACATTAGATGGGTTTGGTGGGCATAGACCTTGAGTTTGGGAGTTGTAGTTCACCTACATCCAGAGAGCACTGTGGACTCAATGATGGATCTGGGCCAAACTTGGCACAAATACTCAATAGGCCCAAATATGAACACAGATGGAGTTTGGGGAAAACAGACCTTGACATTTGGGGGTTGTAGTTACTGGGATTCATAGTTCACCTACAATTAAAGAGGATTCCGAAACTCACAAATTACAGAATTGGGGCAAACATCCCATACAGAACCCCCATGACCAACAGAAAATACTCAAGGCCATCCGGTCCAACTCCCTTCACCAGGGCAAGAAAATGTAATCAAAGCCCTCCTGACAAAGAGCCATCCAGCTATAGATATAGATAGATAGATATAATTCACACAGAGAGAGATATAGTATCATAGATTTGAAAGGGACTCCTAAAGAAGGACAATTATATGTTGCATGTTCCTGACTAGGCAAACCAGACAATCTCCATATCAACACTGACAAAGAAACAGCAAGAAATACTGTTTACCCACAAGGAGAAAGACATTACATATATTAGAAACCAACACTTTCTCATTACTTTATTTTCCAGATCACCAGACTGGGCCACAGCCACGCGTGGCAAGGGTCGGCTAGTAACAATATATAAAAACAGGCATCAAAACCAACAACCAGTAATAAAATTCATTGCTTGTCACAGGTGGGCAGACTGGTACAACAGCAATTTAGAGGAGAGGGCTTGTGAATAAAGTGCATAGATCATATGGCAGTAGTGAGGATAACAGCAATGTAAAATAGGGCATTGTAGCTTTAGATACAAAACAATAGTAAAGTGCAAGGACAGATTTTGGCCCCATGTAAACTGCCCCGAGTCCCTCTGGGGAGATGGAAGCGGGGTACAAAAGGATTCCTGGGAGTTGAAGGCCAAAACATCTGGGGACCCACAGGTTGAGAACCACTGTATCATACTGTCATTTCATGAATTGGGCTTAGATCATGATGCTGTAGCATAGTCGTGCCCATATCTGGGTTTCCAGATGCTACAGCTCCCGGAATCTCTGACCATTGGTCATGCTGGAAGTTGAAAGTCAACATTGAATGGAGACGAATATTTTGTAACCACTTCTTCCTTGCTTATTACAAAACTTGCCTTGATTTAGATCTACCAAAACCTCTTGTTTTGTTTCATGAGCCCACATTAAAGGCTGAGTGAGGCTAATGTGGCCTGATATACATAAAAAACTCTTTGGTGTTGCTAGGCCACATCTTTCAGTAGATAAAACACAGTACCAGTTATCTTACATTTTGTCGTCATGTACAAGTTGGAAGCTGAGTGAAAGGAAGCTTGAAAGGAAGTCCTTGTACAATTTCTACTATAATTTGAAGAGTGTTTCTGCAAGGACAGTTGATTCTTTTATTTGGAAATGCTGACTTCAAATAAGCCTTTTCTCTTTGTTACTCTTTTCAAACAAGAACTAGTTTGTATGAAATAATTTGTAAAGTGAATATAACTTTTCCTCCCACTGATAATTATGACATAATGGATTCAACACAATATTTCCAGAACAGGTTTAATGAGTTCAGATTTAGAACCTGTGCACACTTCTCTGAAAGTAAACTGCATTAAACACAGCGGGACTTCCTTCTGACACATGTAGGCTTGATCTGTTATGATGTGCACCAGAGCTTAGAAAAATTACTACTTGGACCCAGAATTTAGCTAAGTTGGCTGAGGTATCTAGAAATGGCAGCTCAAATAGGTAATTGTTCCATGTTCTGATGTGTTTTAAATGCCTCTATCAGTTTAATAATGCTTCTAAACTGGCCAAAATATCATTTGCATAACTGGTTATTAGATACCCATCTACATAAACATTTGGAAAATATGATCATGTTAAAATGCACTTTTGCCCTCTCGTGGATACATGCTCTGAATAGCATGTGGATTAAGCCAAAATGTGGATTAGGCCAGTGCTATTTTAGAGTGCTTAGTGATGTACAGAGAAATGGAAGTCAATGCTGTTGGTTTTTACCGTCTGGGGATGGATTTAACTTTCAGATTGCACTCATTTGATACTCAGTCTAACAATATCCTCCCTCATGTTCCAGGAAAGGGGGCTATCTTTTAAATTTGACTTTTGAAGTGCATGGCAAGTTCATTATTTGTGTCTAGGATTGTCAGAATGCAAACTGCAGAAGGCTTCTCTGCCTCTGATCAATTTGTAGAAGAGGGTTGCTTGACATACAACCAGGTAACAAGGAACACCCTCTTTCACACAACCAACAGCACAGGAGCGCCCTTCAGTTTTCAATCTGGCAACTGTGTCCTAGTTAGAGCTATCACTTCAATTTCTTTTAAAGTTTAAATAACTGTACTGGGACTAGGAAGATAGGGAAGTACTTTTGTGATATCACAAGGATCAGCCAATCAGTTTTATGTACAATTGGTTTCAGTTGGAAAGTAGCCAAACCGGTTTCTCCTGATCTGGATTCTGTAGGGCAGATTATACAACTGATAGATATGAATTGAATGCAATTCCACAACAGCTTGAAATTTCTAATTATGTATATCAATATATACTCTTATCGATGATTATTAAAAGTCTTTCGCAGCTAGCTTTGCCTGCAGAATTATCAATTAAATCTTGAGGCTTAGTGTGTGCAAAATGTATGGCTTGCCTCTATTGTGTGTTTTCAAGTCATTTTGCTTTATGTTGATTCAAAGGCGGCCCTGTCACAAATTTTCTTGACAGATTTGTTCAGGGGGAGGGGGTGCCTTTGTCTTCTTCTGAGGCAGAAAGAGAATTATTTGCCAACAGTCACTCAGTGGATCTCCAAAAACATAGTACAATATTCCGAACATGACACCACACTGGCTCCCATCTATTAGTCACTACTAAGCTCATTGATTTGACAATGTTAGTAAATCCCATAAATTCAAGAGGCATATTCCAGCTGGAGTTAATAATAGGATTTGCAGAGAAAAACACCTGCTGGGACAAAATAATGGGACAGATAAGAACTTATTCACAAGAATTTACAAAAAAAAAATTAGAATGGCCAACTGAAACAGAACAAGTTAAAAACTGTATGATGAAATGGGCCACAAATATTGGACAAGTCATAACATTAGAAGAATGGGAAAAATATGGAATCAAAAACTAAAATTTACCTACTCCTACAATCTAAAAGAAAATGGGTACAAAATCATGTACCAATGGCACATAAGACCACAGAAACTAGCGAAATGCTATCCAAATATTCAAAGCAAATGTTGTAAATGCGAAGATCACAAAGGAATGTTCTTCCATATGTGGTGGACATGTAAAATAGCGAAAAAAATATTGGAAAGAAATGGACAGAAACAAAGATAGACTATTTAATGGCAGTGGCTAGAAAAACTTATGCTACAAAAGAACAGTAGTTGTCTAAAATAATGGACATAATGAATAGGGACTACTGACAGAAGGAGGGATGTAAAACAAATTGGACTCCTATAAAAGATTATATGAAACCAGAAAAAATAAAAATGATAATAGAACCAAACTGAAGATAACAAGAAAAATTGTAGCCTGTTGTGAGCAATCGAAGAGGGGGATAGCAGTAATATAAAGAAAATAGAAAAGAAAAGAAAATGTAATCTACAGTGAAGAAGATTGGAAGCCATGTTTTCTTTTTTCTTCCTTTTTCTTCCTACTTCCTCTTCTCCCTTCCCCAAACCCCTAGTAAATATAAAATATAATTTTATATTTTCTTTTTTTTCTTATTATCAGTCTATTTGCAGTAGTATTCCTTCTTTCTATTCCCATTTCCCTTCTATGCTCCCCTTCTTTTTATTAAAATATTGCAAATTTGTATACAAAAATGCTTACTGCAATTGATTAAAGGTTTGTCTCCAAGCTTTCTTTCTTTTCCTCCTTTTCCAACAAGCATGCAATGACTGCCAATAGACTTCTTCTTTTGATGACAGCTATGATCAGTCCAATCAATCTTGGTGACCAATGGGGTGACAGATATTTCAGGCCTATCTTTCTCCCTTTGGACAGCCTTACCATCCTGAATATGCCTAGTTAGACTCAAACTCTAAATGTCTTTAGACCTTTATGCCTGTTGAGGTCTTCTGGACATATCCTTCTCTGTGTTCTACCAGTGAGATCTACAAACTGGTGTGAAGATTTGGAAGGTCAGTAGCGACACCCCAATTGTGGAATGTCCTCTCCAAATGGGAGCCAAGACTGGTTTTATTTAGGCACTGAATAAAAACATGACTGCTTATTAAAGCCTCAGGGCCTCACTCATTTATCTTTTGATATATGCCAGGGTGTAAATATTTTTGAGAGCCAGCATGGTGTAATGGTTTAAGCATTAAACTGAAACTCTGGAGACTAGCTTCTAAACTCCATGTAGCCATGAAAACCCATTGGGTTTCCTTCCAAAAGTCACAATCTCTCAGCCTCAGACAAATGCAAAAGCAACCCTCCTCTAAACAAACTCTGTTGTGATACGTCGGGAATGAATTGAAGTCAACAATGGACATATTTTAACAAATAAATAAATATTATTTTCATACTTACCATGATTGTAGAACCTCTACAAACTTTACACTTCTCTTCCATTCAGAAATATTTCAGCGGTACTATATAATACCCATGCAATCTTAAGTCTGAATTATTTGAAGATGTAGTGGGAATGAATTGCTAATTGGATTGAGGCATTTGAAATAACTGCTTGCTTACATACTGCATAATTTTTGCTCCCAAAGGATATTCTGGGCCATTGAAAACAATCCCGCCTGAGAAGTTCAACACTACATCTGTGCCAAAGTACTATCGATCACCTTGGATAGAAGCTATTAGCAATGATCCTGAGCTATTGGAGGCTTTATATCCTAAACTGTTTAAGCCAGAAGCAAGGCCAGAGCTGCCTGACTTTAAGAGTTTTAACAGGTAATTTTTTCAGTTTCATAGAAAATGGGAAACAGAAGCATGATAAAACTGTGGTTTCGATCCTCTTAAGCAGGGGTCCTCAAACTAAGGCCCGAGGGCCGGATGCGGCCCTCCAAGGTCATTTACCCGGCCCTCGCTCATGGTCAACCAAAGTCTGAAATGATTTGAAAGCACACAACAACAACAACAACAACAACAATCCTATCTCATCAGCCATAAGCAGGTCCACACTTCCCACTGAAATACTAATAAGTTTATATTTGTTAAAATTGTTCTTCATTTTAATTATTGTATTGTTTTAAAGTAGTTTTTGCACTACAAATAAGATATGTGCAGTGTACATAGGAATTCATCATCCTTTTTTCAAATTATAATCCGGTCCTCCAACAGTTTGAGGGACTGTGACCTGGCCCTCTGCTTAAAAGGTTTGTGGACCCCTGCTCTTAAGGTTCTAATGGAAGACTATCTATGGAAGGAAAGCTTCCTGGCCAAGATCCTATATACTGTCAACATAGTTGAGTTATGCAGGATCCCATAGATGTGCATTCATTTGGCTGAAGGTGTTAGAGCCTTGAGGTTCCCCATTGTGCAGCAGCTGTTAGCTCTCCATCCATCAATCCAAAAGCACGAAAACAGTGCATACATCTTTGACTGCAGAATGATTGGTTGCACTATGGACCACACTTACACAACTTCTGAGAAAATGCAACACGCAAGGCAAATGTCATGCTATCATTCACTGGAAAAGCTCACATAAGGCATGGGAATGACCTTTTGAAAATGTAAGCGAAGTAGCATCTCTGCTTGATACAAGGATGTCCACTAAACATTTATTTTTAATTTTGTAAAATCTGTTTCCATTTTTTAGACAACCAAAACTTGTTAATTTTTTGCCAAACCCAAACATCTAGGCAACACCCACAAAGAGCACTGTATGCTAAGATAAACTGTAAATAATGTTTACCTGTTAAACAGTGCCATGTGGATTTTAGCAGAAGCTCTAGACATGTTGACACTGACTGGAAATATTTTGGAAAAATTTTAAAACAAAATATCCAGGCTGCGGGTCAAATTTGTTCATGCTCAGTACAGTAATTTCATTTATTAAGATCCTCTGTGTAAATATGTGTGTGAGTGTCCGTTTTCAATGAATCACTTGTATTTAATTTAAAGTGACTAACTCAAGACAAAAAATCCTTTCAGGTCCAAACCAGTTGCTATGGAAGAGATGGTGTGCTCTTTCAGAACTAGCCGTTCCATTTTGCAAAATAAGGGAAAATAAATGTCTCTGTGAGTAGAAACTTTACAGAGACTAATGGGGGTCTTCTACAGGTTCAGTTGGATATAGGCACAATCTGATTCACCAGCCCTACCTCAGGGGTTTCTGATTCTTCCTGGAGGTATCACCATCAAGTCCTTATGAGCTAGAAAAACCCTTTAATAGAAAACATATAGAAGTGGGTATGGCTAGAGTATCTATTCAGCCAAAACTGACTAGATAGAGAAGGTAGCTGATCCTCAGTTTTTTCTTACCACCTTGGAGTTTTTCTCTTCAGTTGGTTAGAATGAGGAAAAAGAAAAATTCCAATAATTCAATCCTTAGTTATTCCCAGTATCTAAAAATATGGAGTTGGAAGGGGACCCATGAGCCACTGAATTCCAGCTCCGATTAAATGCACAAACTCCAGCTAGAGCACCCCCGGCAGATATCATTTCAGTGCCTAACTGTGCATTGGTTTGTAACTGAAGCAGTTTGTGATAGTAGTGATCATTCCAGGAACAATTCTATTTTTGAGTTATTCAAAACATGGGAGTAAAACAGCTCAGTATTGCACTTGAAGGAAATCTGGAGTAATGTGTAGTGAAAATGCAGGGTTTTGACAACCTTTCTAGTATTCTGAGAAAGTGATATTCAATGAAAATGTATAATAACTCTTCAATATCCATGGGTCCAGCAATCATCCATGGCTTGGAAATATTAAAACAAATTCTAAAAGTTAATCCTTGATTTTGCCATTTTATAGAAGGGAAAACATTTTACTATGCCATTACATATAATGGGACTTATGTTTACTTTGTTTATCCTTGGGTAAGTTTGGTTATTTGTAACTTATATTTAGTTTATTTTATCTTATGTTTTGTCTTGATCATTAATTTGGTCTTGGCATTGAATGTTTGCCATTTATGTTATATTTTGGAAAACGCCCTGAATCCCTTGGGGAGAAAGGGCGTGGTATAAATTATTTATTTATTTAAAACATTTATACCCCGTCCTTCTCAGGCTCGTAGCCAGGATTTCGATTCGGGGGGGGGGGGGGGGGGGGGAGGGGCTGAGTTTTTTTCAGGGGGGTGGGTTTCGAGAGGGCTGAGTTTCGGGGGGGGGGGGTGAGTCTGAGTGAAAGAGGGTCTAGCCTAGCAAACCTTTTGTATCATTACCCCAATACCCCCATGCATATGGGATATATTGAGTATGGTGATCAGATCATGATATGAATAAACATAACAGTTTAAATAATGCACCAGTAAGGCCTTTTCGCGAACCACCATGGGAATTTTGGGGGGGGGGGGCTGAACCCCCTCAAGCCCCCCCCCCCCCCCCCGGCTACATACCTGGTCCTTCTCGACCTCCGCAGAGGGACTCAGAATGGCTTCCAAACAGGCAACAATTCAATGCCAAGCATAATACAAAACACATAATACATTTACAAGATTAAAGTAATTCTAAATATACATTAAAAACCTGCTCGCCATATTAAAATCACCAGAATTAAAACCGTCATCCAAAGCAATCCAAGTCTGGTCAAATAAATCTTGTCTTTACCCAGTAAACAAACTATTCTGTGAACACCTGATCCCATAACCAGGATTTAAGCTTCTTCCGGAAGGTCAGGAGGGAGGGGGCAGATCTAACCTCATTGGGGAGGGAGTTCCACAGGTGATGGGCCACTACAGAGAAGGCCCTGTCTTTCGTCCCCACCAAACACAACTGCAATGGCAGTGGGACCGAGCACAGGGCCTCCCTGTATGATCTTAAGGACCAAGATGTTTTGTAGGGGGAGATACATTCAGACAGGTAAACTGGGCCGGAAGCATTTAGGGTTTTATAGGTGAGCACCAGCACTTTGATTTGAGCCCGGAAGCTAATAGGCAGCGAGTGGAACTGGTGTAGCAAGGGAGTTGTATGCACCCTGTACCCCACTCCCGTGAGCAACCTGGCTGCCGAGCACTGGACTACTGCAACGCACTCTACATGGGGTTGCCATCTTCAGAGGCAACCCCATGTAGAGTGTGTTGCGGTAGTCTATTTGGGATGTTTTTGCAGCAACAACAACAACAACAACGGATTTTGGTATCCTGGAGGAAACCCAGTAGATAACAAGGGTCCTCTGAATGTGGTTGTTATAAGCTGCCTTGGATCTCATGGGGCGGGGGGGGGGGGGGGGGGTAGCAAATAAAGTCAAGTGAAACAAAAGTGTAGTCCATGGACCCAAGTTTCCCATTTTATTACAGGCATGCAACTGAATTCCTATATTTAGGTTATGTATTTTGTAGTCATTACAGCTGATTCATTTGATTGCTGTTTTAGGGAAAATGCAAATGATGTGACCTTAGAGACCAAAGTGATATAATAATGACATCAGTCTCTGAGAGTGACTCAAGTCTTAATGTTCGCATAGTGTCATTGTAGGAAGAAATATTTCTAGGAATTGTAATGCTTAGTAAGTGTATCTCAGAGGCATACTCACTAGTTATCATGGACATGTGAAGATCAACCCCCATGTTGAAAATCGCTATGTCAACAAAGCTTTGTGTATTTTAATCAGCCTACATTTGCAACTCTAAGCAAACATATACAAAACATGAATGCAGCTGCAACATCCTCTTAGTTATCAGGCTCTACCAGATTGGAGTAGTGTTTGTTTCTGACTGTGATATTTCTATGCAAGCTGGGATGGATTCAGAAGATAGCTAAAAGGATTTCAGAGGCTGAAAATTAAAATGTTATTTATTATTATTTCAGTTATTTATTTTTCTAAAAGGCTTGAGTCACCTTCCCTGCAAAAAAAGGATCACTAACAATAAAACCTATAAAAGCATAATAAAATACAGTTATGAAACTGTCTAAATACTAAGCTGAAGTTAATAAAACAAGGTCTACAAGACCCATTTTAATCTAAAATAGATAACAATAAAAGTGGACTAAATAGTGCAACCCCTTCCCCTCCTGATTAACAACAACTGCTACCATGATAAAGACCAAAGCTGCTCAGAAATATGCCTCATAATATTCATGTAGACCTACAGATGCTTTTGGACTACAATTTCCATCAGTTCTAGATGGATTTGGCAATGTAGGATTATATGAGTTGCAGCCTATTAACATCTGGAAGGTCACAGTTGTCCACACCTGCTATATATAGAGTTCCCCATTGGCCCACATTTTCTTGGCACTACACTTGGTACTTGGGAGGGCACAGCAGGGAGCAACTATGAATCTGGCTTAATGTCTTCAATTTAACTAGACCTTGGAGTCCCTGTTACTGCGCAACAAAGCTGCTGTAGGTTTTATTAATGCCATTAAAAGCACATGCTAACATTGTTTCGAGTCTGATGTCAAGGACTATGAAGGTTCTAGCACTAGCTCTTCAACACTTGGAACAATGCAGAAGAGCCTTCACTAATTTCACTTGCCTCTTTATTCTCATCAGAATTTGCGATTCTGTAGTTCCTTATTTCAAAAGGCTGTATTTTAAAGATTGGAGTAGACAGATTCTTCAGTACTTCCCCACAAGTGTTCCTCCACAAGTTTGGGACTTCAGCTTCCAGAAGTTCCAGCCAGCTTGGCCAACTTTTAGGAATTCTGGCCAAATATCTGGAGGACCAAAATACCTGGAGGGCCAAAGGTTGAGAACTGCTGTTTTAAAGGAATGGCAGCTTCCACGTCAGCAATGCTAAGCTCTGTGCTTTAGTCCAAAATTTAAAGGAGCCATTGGCAAAATAAATTGAACTCCTTAAATAGTTCTTTATGGCTGGACTAAAACCTGCAGACATGTGACAGTTCCAGACAGGCCTTTATCTCAGGAGAATCCACATTTTATAAACACGGATTTTCCTGAGGGCCTGTTCACACACACCACAGAAAGTGTGCACTTTCTGGGATGGGTGTCCAGACAAGTAATGAAAACTTACCTGACCTCCATTATAGGCTTGGAGCACCTCTCCCAGTATGTAGAAATGATGCACCAGGAGAGCAGGGGGAGGGGGGAGGAAAGGCAGGGTAAGTTTTCATTACTTTTCATAGAGGTCTGGAGGCCGTACCCCCCTCCCTCGAAGCACCCCAGACCTCTTTGAAAAATAATGAAAACTTACTTAAAAATTTGAATTATTATAAACTCAGGCTTGAAATACTCTTGGTTTAACAGTACTAGAATTGTTGGAAAGATCTCTTTCTTTTTCTCTTAGAAAATAGTAATTTTAGCAACATTTTATCATTGGAATACGTTTTTGGAAATGAAATGTAACATTATGGGAAAGGGATACATAATCTGGATTCCAAGGGCCACCAAACAACTTTAACTGTTCTTTGTCTGACTCCCACCTACCTGTCTAGTACGTGAGCTGTTGAGTTCCTGATTTCTGGGAGAACTGTTTTTTCAAGTGGTCCAAACATCAGATGCTCCATTTGCTATAGGATGCAAGAAAAGATCACTACTTGTGTCAGTTTGGAAGAATCTCATGAGACACCCATCATGTTAAGACATCTCCAACATTTTTATTCTCCACTTTTCTTCAAAGAGATAGTCATGTTAGTCTCTTGAAGCACAAAAGGACAAGAGTTGGGGAAGAAAAAAAGAAATATGGCAGCCTCTGTAAGGGCCCATCCACACAGCCCTATATCCGAGAATATCAAGGCAGGAAATCCCACATTATCTGAATGTGGACTCAGACAGGCCTGTAGCGAGGGGGGGGGGGGGGGGTTAGGGGTTCAACCCCCTCCCCTGAAATTTTTCAGGTTAAAAAGAATAAACCTGGTTTACTCATGAATTTTAACTGGTTAACCAAATCTGCATGCTAAGTCTATGAGACACAAAAAATTAAGAGTCCCTCCAGAACTGCAAGCACTAGCTCAAGCAAATATCGACAATTTATTCACACTTTCATTACTTGCAGCAATAGCTGATGTAGTGAAGCAACCAAGTTGGGGCGGGGGGGGGGGGGTTAAATTTGAAGGCCCTCATGAAGGAGACCAGACTTGGTGGGGGTGGTTGACAGGGGCAGAGCTGCAGGCTATGGAAGGCTGCTCTGCCCTCTGCTGTGCTCTTTGCTTCAGCGTGAGCTAAGAGGCAGGTTTCAATCCCCCTCCCCGAAATTTTCAACCCCCCCCCCCCGAAATTTTCAACCCTCCCTGAAATTTTTTTCTGGCTACGGCCCTGGACTCAGATAACCCAGTTCAAGGCGGATATTCTGGGATTTTCCACCTTGATATTCTGGGATATATGACTGTGTGAAAGGGCCCTAAGACTACCTGGTTTTTATTTTGGTATGAGCTTTCATGGATATAAACCAACTTCTTCAAATGCAGTGCCATGAAAGCTCATGCCAAAATAAAAACCAGATAGTTTTAAAGTGGGTGACACATTTCTTCTCATTCCTGCTTCCTTTTTTAAACTTATGTAAGTAAGTGAAAAAAATATTTCTTCTGCTCTTTCTTTCCACACACCCCCCCCCTTTTCCCCCTTCCTGTTAGGATAAACATGCAGAATAGCACCCTATGGAAGAAGTGAGGCACTGTAAAATACATAGAAGCAACATTAAACAGGCTTGACCGGTTTTGCCTCTTTGCCTAGACAAGAAACAAAGTGCCCTTCCTGAAATGGATTGTTTTCAAAGCACTACAGGAATCCAGTCCATCTGGGTATCCCTCTGTGTTACTAATTTAGATGCAGCAAACCTAATTCCACAAATTGTAAAGCATTTTCTTCAGGTTGTTAAGGACTCAGTTTGCACCACAACGTCTTATGACATCATCAGTCGAGTAGTTTTTCTTGTCTCTGCGTGCTGCCAGCACACTGATGAGATGGAGTTCACCGGATCCCATCAAATGACGCAAAGCTACTTCCAGTGGGACTCCATGCCAGCAGCATGCCAGCAGTGTGCAGAGATAGAGCCCTGAGGAGTCAGGTGACTATCCAACTCCTCATAGAAGCAGCCAGGGACATCATGGAAGGAAGCTGGGGGCTGCTGGGAAACGTCGTGGAATGGCAGCCCATGACCCATGATGGGAAGGGAATGAAGTGAAATGCTGCCCCACAGTTTCCCCCTCTGTCCCCCAGCTTCTGGACCTCCATGCGATGAGATCCAATGATTCAAAAAGTTTCTCAACCATTCTGGGAAGGAGCCCCCAGTGGCACAATGGGTTAAACCCTTGTGTCAGCAGGACTGCTGCTTGAAAGGTCAGCAATTTGAATCCAGCGAGCAGGATGAGCTCCTGTCTCTCTGCTCCAGCTTCTCATACAGTGACATGAGAGAAGCTTCCCACAGAATGGTAAAACATCTGGGTGTCCCCTGGGCAACATCCTTGCAGTTGACCAATTATCTCACACCAGAAGCGACTTGCAGTTTCTCAAGTCACTCCTGACATGAAAAAAAAACCCCATTCTGGGCACTGAGCATTATTTTAATGAACAGCATTTCATTTTTTGATTGAAACAGAAATTAATTTACATTTGGTTATTAACCTGGGTGCATGCAGCGTCGTTTGGACTAAATCCAACCAGCAAGAGAAAATCAATTTAATTAATTGCTTAAATAGTAAATGACTACTTATATGAATCTTATTTCTTCAACAGAGTTATTCTCTTTGAGACTACTAAATGGATTTAGGCATCATTTATAATTCTGCATTATTACATCACATCCTAATAGTGATGTTAATAGCTATTAATCCTCTGCAAAAGGTGTACCATCTAAAATGTAAAATTCGTTTTTATGGAAAAGGAGGTGCAATTACATTTTCTGTAAAACTGCACCAAATACTAATTTAATATACAAAGTTCAAAAGGAAAAACCAAAATTAATATAAAAGGAAAACAATTCTGTCTAGGCCAGCAACTAAAATTCTTATACAGAGATGTCGGCTAATGGAAAATATTGACAAATCCAACTTTCTGTTTTCCCTCCTTGAATGGTTCTGGTTCAATTTTCTTAAAGTTATTCTTATCATTCTGTCTGCATGTGTATGTTACACAAAATCATGGTTTAGCACAATCTAAACAAGCCACAACAAGCATCAGGTTTTCACAAGTCCTTCCTGCTCCCTTCCACCACATGTCCAGGTAGGAAAAAGGTCAGAGACATTATTTTCTACTTTTAGTTAATCACAAACTACTGTGTCGTCTGGACTAGGAATTGTGGCTAACACCAGCTTCAGAAGTTAGTTGAAAGTGGTTTCCTTGAAACTGACCATGTAGGGCCCTTCTACACTGCCAAATAATCCAAAATATTGAGGCAAATAATCCACATGATCTGCTTTGAACTAAATTTTCTTTTCTCATACTGCCAGATAATCTACTTCGAAGCAGATAATCTGGATTTTATTCAGCTGTGAAGAAGGGGACTTAATTGGAAACTTTTGCATCAATTAACAAAACAAAGCATGACTATCCATTCTCAGTAAGCTCAGTAAGCCTACTTTCTGGTTGTGAAGGAACAATCATATTAAGTCTAAGGCTTGTTTCCTCACTGTTCATATTTCGCACAGCCATGATTTGGAGAAGGTGTGAGCACAGTGCTGGACTATGACCTCCAGCACCCCCCACTACTGGCCAACAGCATCTTTGGCACACTAGCTGGATAGCTGGTTCTCCTTAGACCAGTGGTTCTCAACCTTCCTAATGCAGTTACTCTTTAATACAGATCCTCATGTTGTGGTGACCCCAACCATAAAATTACTTTCGTTGCTACTTCACAACTGTAATGTTGCTACTGTTATTAATCTTAATGTAACTATCTGATATGCAGGATGCATTTTCATTCACTGGACCAAATTTGGCACTAATGCCTGATAAGCCCAAATTTGAATTATGGTGAGGGTTTTTTTTGGGGGGGGGGGATTGATTTTGTCATTTGGGAGTTGTAGTTGCTGGGATTTATAGTTCACCTACAATCAAAGAGCATTCTGAACTCTACCAACGATGGAATTGAACCAAACTTGGCACACAGAATTCCCATGACCAACAGAAAATACTGGAAGGGTTTGGTGGGCATTGACCTTGAGTTTGGGAGTTTTAGTTCACCTACCTCCAGAGAACACTGTGGACTCAAACAATGGTGGATCTGGACCAAACTTGGCACAATATGCCCAAATATGAAGACTGTTGGGGTCTGGGAAAAATGGACCATTTTGGGCATGGTAGTTGCTGGGACTTTTAGTTCACCTATAATCAAAGAGCATTCTGAACCTCACCAACAATAGAATTGGGCCATGACAACAGAAAATACTATGCTTTCTGATGGTCTTCGGTGACCCCTCTGACACCCCCTCACGACCTCCCAGGGATCCTGACCCCCAGGTTGAGAAGCACTGCCCTAGAATAACAACTTTACATTGTTGTTAGATTTGTAAAATTAGAGGGATGAAGACTGTGGAAATAAGAATTTAAGAATATTCAGCTGCAAGGGAAGCAACTCCTGAAAGCATGTTCTCCAAGGGCTGCAAACATCACTAAAATAAATCTGAATAGCGTCACCCAAAACCACATTTATTCCATTCATAAAGTCTGATCAATGCATGGGGCTTCTTAGGTTAGATCTTAGACATATAGATGTGTATTTACCGTAGCATAGCTATGTTGCAATTATACACACTTTTGATTATGTAACTGTTCTGCATATGGATGTTCTGGTTTTATATGAATTACAAAACTGGTGAAAGAAACTAAGAAGACTGGGTCAGTTTTTTGCTGGAAAAAATAGCACTCTAGGCTTCTGTATTATATCCAATGAGCAGTGGTGTGTGTTTGTGTCTATGTCTGTGTGTATCTGTGTGTCTGTGTGTATCTGTCTGTGTATGCTTGGCATTGCGCTTTGATTACACACAGTGAGTCAGACCTCAAATTACATGTTTAGGTTTCATGAAATATAGGGCATTACAACTCCTTGACATCATCCCAATGATTGCTTCAAGGGATTTACGCTTGCCATACATGAAGATTTACTACTTAATTACTCTTCTCTTTCTGTTGGTTCCTGTGGACATCTATGCAATATATAAATATGTATTTTTACTAACTGAACTAGGTGTAGAAAGCACTGCTTTTGAAACATAAAAAAATTAATCTGTAGACTTTTCACAACTGCCCAAGCGTGTCTATAACAGTAGTGTTTAATTTGTTTATCAGTAACTGCATAGGAACGTTACTAGGAGCCAGGCAGATCATGCCATGTGTATATTCTTAGCAGTGTTATTATGAAATGAGGACAGTGGATTATGAAACAAATCTTACATATGAAATAGCCTTATCCTGAAGCATATTATTGGCCTATCTAGAATAGTGTGCCTTCCAGTCATTTCTGACTTGTGGCATGGTGTGGATTTTGAACTGTGACTCTGGAGACCAGGGTTTGAATTTCCATTCAGTCATGGACACACACCAGGTGACTTTGGCAATTCACATCTTCTCCGGCTTTGAACAAATCTTGCCAAGATAACTCCATGAGGAGCTTGTCTTTGGGTTGCCTACTGAGGCATAAAGAAACACAACAGAACTTTTGAGACTAACTTAGAAAAAGGAAACTTCTAGCATAAGCTTTTTACCTTCATTAACCAGAAATTGCTGTGCCACTTAGGCCCCTTCTACTCTGCCATACAAAATCCAGATTATCTGCTTTGATAATCTGGATCATAAGGCAGTGTAGAAAGGGCCTTAGGCCAGGAACCATGGTTAATATCAGCCACATATTTGTTGTATCATATGAAGTGAACTGTATCCATGAAAACAATTTCTTCCCAGTCAGCTTCAAAGGTTCTGCTGCATTTCTCTCTCTGTTTTCTGATGCTATAACTAATACAGCTATCCCTCTGAATTCTGTGACAGAAAGCAGGTTTACCAACTTTGAACATCAACACATTACCAAATTTCAACGTTCTAGGGTGCTTCCAGGACACTGGGAGGACAGAGCTTGACGGAGCCAATCAGACAACATAAGGCTACTTCTACCGGGCCTTTGTGCTTCCAAGGTCCTAGGACATTGCCCAGAAGACGGGAGGCTTCCCATGTTCTCAAAGAAAAAAGAAAAAAGAATAGTGTACAGGGAGTGCACAACCACCCTGTTATGCCAGCTCCACTGGCTGCCAATCTGCTACCGAGCCCTGCTCTCAGTCCCACCTCTTCCGCAGGTGCGTCTGGTGGGAACAAGAGACAAGGCGTTCTCAGTGGTGGCTCTTTGGCTATGGAACTCCTTCTCTAGCGAAATTAGATCAGCCCCCTCCCTCCTGGCCTTCAGAAAAAAAAGTAAAAACCTGGCTATGGAAGCAAGCCTTTGGGCAGTAAGCAATACAAGGAATGATCAGGATCATATCCAATAGATATTGATATTTGGAATAGCCCTGGACTAGGACTGTTGAATTGTGAGATTTAAATGTTTATATGAATATGTTTTACCACATTTTAATGTTTAACTGTTGTGTTTTTATTATTTAATTGATATCTGTATGTTATTATTGTTTTATGTTATGTTTTTATGTATGTTAGGCATTGAATTTTGCCATATATATATAGTGGGATGGGCAAGGGAGCGATGCAGGTGATACAGGACACGTAAAATACAGTTAAATACTACTTACCCCATTTGAAATATGTATACATAGTATAACACTATTTAGCCTATATATGCATATATGTATATATATATGTGTGTGTGTGTGCAATTTATATTCTAAAGGTAGCAAATCCTGTCTGACTTTGGAAGCTGTGCAGAGACAGTCTTGGTTAGTACTTGAATAGGAAACTGCCAACGGATTCTAGGTGCTGTAGGTAACATTTCAGAGGAAGGAACTGGCAAACTACCACTGAGTATTCTGTGCATAAGAAAACCTTATGAAATACATGGGGTTGTATAAGTCGGTAGCAACTTGAAGGCCCACACACACACATTATTTAAACTCATTAAAACAGATTCATTAAAAATCCATTTGTATTAAGAGAATAGCATTCAAATTAAAACTCCCTGTGGTTTCATTGTAAGGTTTCAAAATCAATCAGCAAACGGGTTTCAGTCATTATTCCCAGACCTATAGCCTGAAGTAATAATTTACCTCCAAAGAATGTTAGCACTAATGAGCCTCCCTGGATTCAGGCAGGAGTTCTAGTATAACAACTTTGTGCTGGAATTCCTAATAAGAGACTTCTCCACAAATATACTTTTGCTCCAATGAGTTACAACTATTTCTTACCTTCTGAGCCAACTCATTTAAAAGTCTTATTTTTAAAGTGGTCTGTTGATAGCAATTTCGACACTAGTATTACTCGAGAGAATGGAATACTTACAGTCTTCAGCCTAAATCCAAATTTTAGTCCTCAAATGGAATTTACATAAATGTTGACTTACCAAACTGAAATTTGGTTCCAAACCAGATTGAAACCTTAATGTTTGATACATTTTTGTTATGGTGGTTGTTGTACTCCAGAGCAGGAACATCTCTGATTTGAAATGCTACACTGGCTTGGTAAAATCAGCAAGCACTTTATTGAAGAATATATGTAGGCAAAGCAGTAAAAATAGTAAAACAGTACAAGTCCAAAATCCAAGATAATCCATAAAGTTTAAAAAGGAAACCAAGAACATTAGTACATAAAACTCCATGAAGCAAGGCACTTGAAAACATGAACCAAAAACTGCAGAAACTTTCAGGCAAAAGCTCAAACAATGTGATACATGAAACATAGAACACTTGAAAACGAAACCAGCATGAATTAAAGATGTTGAATCTGTTGGAGGTTGTAAATGTCAATAAACAGAAGCTTTACCACCATTTCTGAACCAAAATATACCCTGCAGTATATTTTGGTTCAGAGAGTGAAGAGAGCACTGACTGGAAACAGCCTGTGATTGTGTCTGATGCTCATGATGGGAATGAAATCCATTAGTACATAAAACTCCATGAAGCAAGGCACTTGAAAACATGAACCAAAAACTGCAGAAACTTTCAGGCCAGAACTCAAACAATGTGATACATGAAACATAGAACACTTGAAAACGAAATCAGCATGAATTAAAGATGTTGAATCTGTTGGAGGTTGTAAATGTAAATAAACAGAAGCTTTACCACCATTTCTGAACCAAAATATACCCTGCAGTATATTTTGGTTCAAAGAGTGAAGAGAGCACTGACTGGAAACAGCCTGTGATTGTGTCTGATGCTCATGATGGGAATGAAGTTCATGATGATGTTCCTGTTGGGAATGATGGTCATGTTGATGTGCATAGTGGCAATGGAGATGGAGTTTCCGATGATCAGTCTGAGGATGCAGGTTTGCCCAGGCCAGAGTTAACTTTAGAAGAGAGGCCTGAGCAAGGTCACATTCCTGGGAACGACCTTTCACCGCTTTTCTCAGAGTAGCAGCCTGAGAATGATGCTGAGATTGCTTTGACAGGTGCAGAGGGAGAGGATAGTGAAACCTTGGACAGAACACAAAGTTTTAATAAATAGAGGCAGAAGTTTCAGAATCTCAGATGTTCTACTCGTTTACAACAAAAGAATGATAACAAACTGTTATCTAGTGGGAAAGTAAGAAATAATTATTTCTTGTCAGTTTTAGCCATTGGAAAGGGTTTATAATGATTCATGGGAGGCTAGTGTCTCAGTCGATTCTGTGGGGACTTGAAAAAGGCACCATGATTTAATGGGTTGACTGGAAAGACATGTGTCAGCAGCTGATTGGCCAAGCGTGCCAGGAGCCAGAATTCTGATTGGCTACTGTCTCTAGCTTGCTGCTGAGAGAAATGGTTTTAACTGCCATTTTCACATCAGAGAGTGAAGAGAGCGCTGACTGGAAACAGCCAGGAAGGAAATGGCTGCCAACTCTCTGAAGCCTTATCATTTCTAAGGCATGAAGCATATTTTAAAGACTGTTTAAAAGGACTATTTATTCCCTCTGTTCTCTTTAAGAATTTAGAGAGACTGCTGTATATATTGTTGCTCTGTTTGACCTTTTGAATTGAAGTAAAATTACTGTTACTTATTACACAAATCTGAGTGACACATTATTATACTGCAGGGTATATTTTGGTTCAGAAACAGTGGTAAAGCTTCTGTTTATTTACATTTACAACCTCCAACAGATTCAACGTCTTTAATTCATGCCGGTTTCGTTTTCAAGTGCTCTGTGTTTCATGTATCACGTTGTTTGAGTTTTTGCCTGAAAGTTCCTGGCGTTTTTGGTTCATGTTTTCAAGTGCCTTGCTGACATACAACAGTGGTGTCTCTTCGAATAATTTCTGACTTATGGCAATTCTAAGAGAAACCATATTATGGGCTTTTCTTGGCAAGGTTTGTTTAGAGAGGTTTTCCTTTGCCTTCCTCTGAGGCTGAGAGAGTTTGATTGTCAAAGGGTTCACATGAGATTTGAATCCACAGTTGTAGTCCAGCCCTCACAGTACCATACCTCATTGACACTCCCTGCAGATGAAAATTTGATTCCTAACTTTGTCACAGATTTGATCCAGCATTCCCAGGCTTTATGAGGAATCTTTTTTAAAATAGGTAATATTTTTTATTACCGTATTTTCCAGTGTATAAGATAACTGGGTGTATAAGACAACTCCCAACTTTTCCAGTTAAAATACAGTGTTTGGGATATACTCACCAAGACTACCCCTCTTCCAACGCAAACCCAATAATTGTTTTTTAAAAAATCAGATTTGATTAAATATATCAGAAAGTGATGCCATTTCCTTTGCAGAAGGGCTTTAAGCATTGGGTGGCCATTTCTCAGGGTTGCTATAGCACTGGCAGGAAGACCTCCCTATAATACTATAATTCCCAGTCTAGCACCTGGCACAAAGGGTGTACACCTAAAAAGAAAGAATTTCTGAACCTAAATCTGCTGTTTACCTCAAAAAGGCTCATTACAAGATCTTTTCCACTCACATCTATTTAAACAAGAAATCTTTACAAGTCACTTCCTCCACATTTCTTTTCCTTGATGGAAGATGCTGTCAGCTCCTTTTTAGTACAAATTGGACCAAAAAGTATTCAGTTTTCATTCTTGAATTTTGAATGCATAAAGCAGGTGCTGCTGTGCCCCTCTGGTGCCGCTTGGCTTCCCAGGCTCCCGCTACCGAGAGGCTCCTCCACTCCATGCCCATCTTAGCTGACAGTGTGGCAGCGGAGGAGGAGGTGATGTGAGGCTGGGAGCCATTGGGCGATGGAGAGGAAGAGGAGGAGGTGACGGAGAGGAGGTCAAGCAGCCGTCTCCTCCGCCACCTTCTCCTCCTACCCTGTGAAGGGAGGGAGAGAAGGCGAGAGAAGGAGAAAGATCCAAGCCGCACAGCCTCCTCTTCCTCCTCCTGTCACCCTCAGAAGGGATAGGGAGATCCAAGAAGTACAGACTCCTCTCCAAGGCGGAACAGCTTTGCGAAGGGACAGAGAGAGATCCAAAGGCAGCACAGCTTCCCCTTCCTCCTCCTTTCACCCGCCATATAAGATGACACCCGGCATATAAGATGACCCCCGACTTTTGAGATTTCCCTGGGTTAAAAAGTCATCTTATACACCGGAAAATACAGTATGTGTATTTTGCTTTTATTCAAATTTTTCTTCCACAGTCCCAGTCTACCAGTAAAATGGGAAATGTATGGACTTAACTGCTTTATAATGTTGCTATCAGAAGCAATGAAACAAAACCAAGACACTTACAGAGAGAAAATAAGTGTTTGTTTGGATTTTTCATTTATTCTTGTTCCTATCATTTACAGAGTTGCTACTCCTTTTGGTGGTTTTGAGAGAGCATCGAAACTGGTTAAGTTCAAGGTTCCAGATTTCAACTTCCTGCTGCTAAATGACCCTCGATTCATGGTCCTTGCCAATCCTCTTTGTACCAGGAGGAGCTTCAACAGGACTCCTAAAGGATGGACCTCTGAGAGTATTCCCATAATGATTACTATACAACCGTCAGAGGCCAATGGTGTTCCAGAAACAGATGATTTGTAAAAACAGTATGGAATATGCATTACACACCCCTGTCAACATGGTGACATTTTGATCTCTAAATACTAATTCTGTTTCAACATGTGGTCTTATGTAGTGGAAATGTAATAACATCAGATGCGATAATTGTTTTTTGGTGTTAATTTTCTTCTGCAGATATAACACAAATAAAACAACATAGCAAATACTCTTTGAACACTACTTTGGATTATTTGATTTATATGCATTTTAACTTACTTTAAATAACAAAGACAAGACAAGGACTGCATGTATCCTCCTTGCAAATTTCTCCTAATGCATAATATATCCAATTTTTTTCGTGTCAGGAGCAACTTGAGAAACTGCAAGTCGCTTCTGGTGTGAGAGAATTGGCTGTCTGCAAGGACATTGCCCAGGGGACATCCAGATGTTTTGATTTTTTACCATCCTTGTGGGAGGCTTCTCTTATGTCCCCGCATAGGGAGCTGGAGCTGACAGAGGGTGCTCATCCACGGTCTTCCCGGATTTGAACCTCTGACCTGTCGGTCTCCAGTCCTGTTGGCACAAGGACTTAACCTATTGCACCACCGGGGGCTCCTATATCCAACATGTTGGAAGCATAATGATACAAATAGTAAAAGTAGTGATCGAAAGTCTGTAGGACACAAGATCTGTGTCAAAGGACAAGAATGAAACTCATTGCTTTCCCAAACTTTAACATCTTGTCCTCGCACCAAGCAATGAACTGAAATCTTACATAGTGTTCTGGAAACAAACCTTTGTATGGTGTGGCTTCCAGTGCAAGCAAGTTGTCTTTTACGATAGTTTCAATGATAACAGGAAGATCGTAAATGCTAGCAGCTGTAATTAGGTTTTGAATACAAAATTTCAATCCTGAAAGATACTTTAACATACAATTACCCATCAGTCTTCAAGAAGAATTATGCAATATGTATTTTGAAGACACTTGCAAATGCTGTGCTCCCATGCCCTAAAAACAAATGTTGCTTACAACATAGCATCTTGTTGAATCGAATGCTGTGAACAGATCTGTGTATTGATCTGTCTATGACTAAAGTAAAAAAATATGTTTCCATTTTCTAATCACCCAAATATGTGCCAACCATGTGGCAATACACAAAATATACACAGTGGATCCAGTCTTAGGTATGCTTAGCATAGATCTAGTTAGATAATTAATTATGGATCCATTCGATCATGTTATCTACATATATATGTGTATTATGTGAGCAAATACATGCACATATTTAACGTAATGTGTAAATTATTAAGAAATTACATTATTCTCTACTATTTGTGTTGAAAACTATTTTTGTTATGATGATACAGTATTAATACATATAGATCTATCTAGAAGGGAATGTTTGTGAAGACCACACATCATGGAGATAACAAATACAGTAGAGTCTCACTTATCCAACCTTGGCTCGTTCAACATTCTGTATTATCCAACACAGTCTGCCTCCTGCCCGGAACCACAGCTGTTTCAATACATTGCAGTTTTGGTGCTAAATTCGTAAATACAGTAATTACTACATAATGTTACTATGTATTGAACTGCTTTTTCTGTCAATTTGTTGTAAAACACAATGTTTTGGTGCTTAATTTGTAAAATCATAATGTAATTTGGTGTTTAATAGGCTTTTAATTAATCCCTCCTTATTATACAACATTTTTGCTTATCCAACGTTCTGTTGGCCCATTTATGTCAGATAAGCGAGACTCTACTGTAAAGATAAATCCTGAGCCATGCTTGAAGTCTAGCCAACCGCCATGGGCTCTCATTGCATCAGATGCATGAAATTGGTCATTTAAAACAGTAGTACATGATATATGCAATGTTCTTGTGTGAAATACCTAGAACCAGTGATGAAAACTTGTGAATAAAAGGACTATGAAAAAGAAAAGTTCTGAATAAGTATGTGAGATAAGATGAAAATAATGGCACATCATGACAGTCATGAAAAGAATGCCTCATTTTCCTCTGCTTTTGTTGAAGTTGTCACTAACTGCTACATTTTAATCTCTCTGCTGCAATGCCTAGGGTGCATCTGCACTGTAGAATTAATGCAGTTTGACAACACTTTAATTGCCATGGCTCAATCCCATGGAATCCTGGAAGTCGTAGTTTCACAAGGTCTTTAGCCTTCTCAACCAAATAGTGCTGATCACTCACCAAACTGCAGCTCCCAAGATTCCACAGCAAAGAGCCATGGCAGTTAAAGTGGTCTCAAACTGCACCGATTCTACAGTGTAGATACGCACAAGGAATAAGAGGCATTATACTCCAGATTCAATACCTCCTTTATTTTAAGAGAACTTGGAAAACACAGAAAACTTCACCACTTGAAGACCCTTGAGCAGCCTAAACTGCTTGAAACTGTTGGGGAAATAGGTTGTTGTAGGTTTTTTGGGCTGTATGGCCGGGTTCTAGAAGCATTCTCTCCTGATGTTTCGTCTGCATTTATGGCAGACATTCTCAGGGTCTGTTGGAAACTAGGAAAATGGGGTTTATATATTTGCAGAAAGTCCAGGGTGGGAGAAAGAACTCTTGTCTGTTGGAGCAAGGTGTGAATGTTTCAATTGGTCACCTTGATTAGCATTTGATGGCCTGACAGTTTTTTGGCATGGCTTGTTACTGCCTGGGGGAATCCTTTGTTGAGAGATGATTAGGTGTTCCTGACTGTTTCTTCTCTGGAATTTCGCTGTTTGAGTTTTGTACTTTGTTGGCATTTTTTTTTTTTTTGCGTGTCGACTTGAGAAACTGCATGTTGCTTCTGGTGTGAGAATTGACCATTTGCAAGGAGGATGCCCAGGGAACACCAAGATATTTTGATGTTTTATCATCCTTGTAGAAGGCTTCTCTCATGTCCCCTCATGGGGAGTTGGAGCTGACAGAGGGAGATCATCCACAGTCTCCCTGGATTCGAACCTCTGACCTGTTGGTCTTCAGTCCTGCCGGCACAACTGTTTAACCCACTGCACTACCAGAAAAGAAATAAAATTGGTGGAAAGAGTGGAGCAAAGCACTCCAGCTTGGAGGACTTGCTCAAGACCCTTGGACAATCAGTGCTGTAGGAAACTCTCATGTAATCCAGAGTATTGATGTGTAATGTTTACTAGCCTTGTCCATTCTCTACTCATAATTGCCAAGACTGAGTGGAGCTGACTTATTAGCTCCCATTCCATTTTGATAGCTTTTCTAGGCAACAAGTTACTCTCAGTTTCTTCAAGCGTTGGTGTGTATTTTACTGCTTCCTTCTTAACCAAGAAGCCCAGTCTATGCATTTTATCTTCCAAATCTGCCTCCCTCCAGCAATGTTCTGGCATCTTTCCTACTTAGTCTCCTGCTGAGTTTACTTATGACTTTTTTTTTCAATTTAGCACTTACTCTATAAAGTCTGCCTTTAGAACAGAAGTGGGGATTATGGTACCCCACAAATTTTATACATTAATTCTCATTTGGAAGGACATCATAAGGAAGAGGGAACATGGCTGTTTTCTGAAATACTGGTAACTAGGAGCAAGTTCAAATTACAGGAAAGGAGATTCCACCTGAACATTAGGATGAACTTCTTGACCAAAAGAGTGGTTCAACAGTGCCTTGGAGTGTGGTAGAAGCTTTTTTTTTAAAAAAAAAATTGGCTTTTAAACAGAGGCTGGATGGTCATCTGTCGGGGATGCTTTGATTGTGCCTTCCCTGCATGTAATATCTTTCAACTATGATTCTATGGTCAGACATAGCTTCCATAGGCAATGGTAAGAAATTAGGGAAGTTGCAGTCCAATAATACCTGAAAAGCTATTGTTTCCCATTCCTGCCTTAAGGGTTGATTAAACTTCCTGTTCAACCTCTGCTCCAGTATATGACTGTTCCTTCTTCATACTTGGACCACAATGTTTGCATGTTTTCAGGGTTATTTCATAGGTCACCTTCTAGGTAAATTCCTCAGTATTATCAGCAAGAAATGAAGACTTGTGGCTTTAAGCAGACTGTGTTGTCGAAGGCTTTCATGGCCAGGTTGACTGGGTTGCTGTGAGTTTTCCAGGCTGTATGGCCATGTTCCAGAAGCATTCTCTCCTGATGTTTCGCCCACATCTATGGCAGGCATCATCAGTGGTTGAAGAGTCTGTTGGAAACTAGGCAAGTTAGGTTTATATATCTGTGCAATGTCTAGGGTGGGAGAACGAACTCTTGTCTGCTGGAGGCAAGTGGAATAACAGCTGCATACAGTATGCATGCCTGTACTTTGCAAACAGATTGCAAGGTACAGACATGCATACAGTATGCAGCTGTTATTCCTACTATCGAAGGCTTTCATGGCCAGAATCACTGGGTTGTTGTGAGTTTTCCAGGCTGTATGGCCATGTTCCAGAAGCATTCTCTCCTGACGTTTCGCCTGCATCTATGCAGGGATCCTCAGAGCTTGTGTTGGAAACCAGAATAATGGGATTTATATATCTGTGGAATGTCCACGGTGGGAGAAAGAGAACTTGTCTGTTGGAGGTGGTTATGAATGTTTCAATTGGCCACCTTGATTAGCATTTAATGGCCTAGCGGTTTCAAGGGCTGGATTTTTCCTGCTGGGGGGGAATCCTTTGTTGGAAGGATGAAACCATGAAAATGAACAAAATCTGGCTACCAGTACTTAAAAAGTCTAAAATCATAACAGTAAATAAAGAACAACACTCAAAAACTGGGGAATTCCAGACAAAAAAAAATCAGGGCCAGCTAATCACCTCCCAGCAGGAGAGAATGCTTCTGGAACATGGCCGTACAGACCGGAAAACTCACAACCCAGATTGTTTTTATCCACCAGTAATCCAATTTCTAATTAAATTATCAAAGTAAAATAAGCACAAATTGAGGAGCACATGTTCCCAAAATTCTCAATAACCTCTACTGTGCAGAATAATATTTTTTTAAAAACCTTAGCTCATGATATAACAAAAATGTGGATCTTGCAAAACATAAAAAGTATTAGACCTCAAATAATCTTATCATTCCTTGCATCAGCCTTACAGAATTGCTGATATGGTCCAGTTATTTCTCTTAGGATATTGGCAAGTCAGGCCAAAAGCATGCGTAAGAGTGGAAAGAACCACAATTTGTTACCCTGGAGAGTTCACTTCTCCTTGCAGATGTCATCCTGCTTAGGCCAGCTAAATTATAGAAACAAGCTTTGTGTGCTGCACAGTGAGTTTACTTACAAGGCTACTTACAAGAGTTGGATGAAATGCAAAGGTCATTTAAGTGCCATACAATGTCATCCTTATTGTCCCCAAAAAGAGAACATTGTATTTCTTCTCTGTGAAAAAGTACATCTTTCTAAACTGATTTCTTAAGGATAAACTCAATTTGAGCAGGAAAAGAAGAGACTGGATCCCAAAACAAAATGCCCCTCCCATACCTTTTACCTTTCAACTTACCTGTTTTTGAAGTTTCTCCAGGTTCAGTGAAAGAACTATTGTCTGTTTGAGGCAAGTGTGAATGTTGCAATTGGCCACCTTGAGTAATAATAATAACAATCATCATCATCATCTTTATTATTATTATTATTATTAACTTTATTTATACCCCACAAAATCTCCCGAAGGACTCGATGCGGCTTTCAAAGGCCAAGGCCGCCGCCAACAACAACATACAATAAACAATAAAACTCATAAGCAAATAATAAACATCAAGCAAAACAATGAAACAGTAAAACGATGTCACTGTGACGTGTACCCCACCACCATCTCCCCGATGGGGACTCGGTGCGGTTTACATGAGGCCAAGCCCAAAACAACAATTACATAAAATAAAACCTAAAACGCAAATAATGAACAATAGCATTGAATGGCCTTGCAGCTTCAAAGCTTGGCTGCTTCCTGCCTGGCGGAATCCTTTGTTGGGAGGTGTGGACAATTTCAACAGAAGGGAGGAAACCATGAAAATGAACAAAATCAGGCTACCCGTCTATTTAAAAAAAAACAACTTTAAAATCAGAAAAGTAAATGAGAAACACCCCCAAAAGCAAGGGAATTCTAGACAGGAAACAATCAGAGCCAGCTAACACCTCCCAACAAAGGATCCCCCAGGCAGGAAGCAGCCAGTGTTTGAAGCTGCAAAAATATTCAACGATAATCAAGGTGGCCAATTGCAACAATTATACTTGCCTCGAACAGACAAGAGTTCTTTCTCCACCCTGGACACTCCACAGATATATAAACCTCTTGTCTGCTTGAGGCAAATGTGAATGTTGTAATTGACCACCTTGATTAGCATTCAATGTTTGTTGTATGGCCAGTCTAACACATCTATTGCAAGGTTGACTTGATAAGATTTATTCAGAGGAGGTCAAACAGCAGGACATCTAGTTCAAGAAAACAGCCAAGTAACTCCATCTGTTCTGTCCCATGGAGGTTTTGAAGAAGCCCTCAACTCTTTGCTCTAGATCAGTGGTTCTCAATCTTCCTAATGCCACGACCCCTTAATACGCTTCCTCATGTTATGGTGACGCCCAACCATAAAATTAGGTCCATTGCTACTTCATAACCTTCTCAGTGGTGGCCCCTCAGCTGTGGAACGCCCTTCCTGCAGATATCAGATTGACCCCCTCCTTGCTGGCATTCCGGAGGAAAGTAAAGACCTGGCTGTTTGAACAGGCATTCGACTAAGCAGTGTGATTGATTGACTGATTATTGGAACACGGAATAATGGATAACGAGTTCGGATTCTGATTTCATTGATGAGACCTGATGGATTTGTTATATTGATGTACTGTTGTATTGATGCTGATGTCCAATGATTTGTGATGCTATTGCTTTTAAATGCCTAATGATTTTGTATTGTGTATACCGAAATTGTTGTAAACCGCTCTGAGTTGCCTAAGGGCTGGGAAGAGCTGTATACAAATAAAGTAAATAAATAATAAATCATAAATAACTGTCATTTTGCTGCTGTTATGAATAGTAATGTAGATATCTGATATGCAGGATGTATTTTCATACACTGGACCAAATTTGGCACAAATACCCAATACGCCCAAATTTGAATACTGGTGGGATTGGGGGGAGGGTATTGATTTTGTCCTGTGGGAGTTGTAGTTGCTGGGATTTATAGTTCACCTTCAATCAAAGAGCATTCCGAACTCCACCAACGATGGAATTGAATCAAACTTTGCACACAGAACTCCCATGACCAACAGAAAATACTGGAAAGGTTTGGTGGGCATTGACCTTGAGTTTGGGAGTTGTAGTTCACCTAAATCAAGAGAGCACTGTGGACTCAAACAATTATGGACCTGGACCAACTTTGGCACGAATACTCCATATCCCTAAAGGTAAACACCAGTGGAGTTTGGGGAAAACAGACCTTGACATTTGGGAGTTGTAGTTGCTGGGATTTATAGTTCACCTATAATCAATGAGCATTCTGAACCCTACCAACGATTGAATTGGGCCAAACTTCCCACACGGAACCTCCATGACCAACAGAAAATACTGTGTTTTCTGGTGGTCTTTGGTGACCCCTCTATCTGACACCCCCAAGCGACCCCTCCAGGGGTCCCGATCCCCAGGTTGAGAAACACTGTGATAGATGGAAGCTCATCCGCCTCTTCCTCGGATTCGAACCTGCGACCTATCGGTCTTCAGTTCTGCCGGCACAGGGGTTTAACCCACTGCGCCACCGGGGGCTCCAAGCTGAAGAGTTTGCTTTAAGATAAGGAGGGGGGGGGGGAGGGAAGGAAACAAAAGTTCCGCGTTCGGATTGGCTCCTCCGGCGATGACGTCACTCCCAATCCCTGCCCACGTCTGTTTCCTGTGTCCTCCAATCATGAGTCGCCGTCACCTCCGGGGCGTCTGAAGTCATCCGAATCAGTAACAGCCAGCTCGGCTCGAGACGGCGGAGTGAAACTTACTCCCCTTTCCCCCCTCCTCCTCCTCTCCAGTCAAACAACACACCAGTCAAGTTGCTGCGCATGCGCGGGGAAGAGAATGCTAGAGTCAGAGTCTGACTCTCGCATTCTCTTTCCCGCGCATGCGCAGCAACTCGACCGGTGTGTTGTTTGACTGGAGAGAGAGCGCGCGCGCGCCCCCTCCCTCTCCTTTTCTCCAGCTATAGCCCGTGCGCGCGACCAACCGACGCCTCCTTCCTCCAATCCCCTTCCCTCCTCAACTGTCAGTGCGCGCGCGCCGAGGGGGAAAAAAGGGGGCGGAGCTGTCTCGCGGAGGTGGGCAGGGCCAGAAGGCATTCCCTCCTCCTCCTCCTCCTCTTTGCCGGAGTCGCGGTCGGGATGGGGGGAAGCGCCTGGCGTGGCGAAAGCGTCGGAGCTGAGGCAAGTGTGTCCCACCTGAGGGAGGCCGGAGTCGGGACGGGAATGGTCGGGCGGGAAATAACATAAAAGAAGCGGCGTGGGGGTGGGGGTAGTGGCTGGCCAAGAGTGTTGTGGGGAGTTGTTGTGGTTATTCACAAACGCCGGCCAAGGAGGGACAGAGAGGCCGCGAACACACCCTTCAGCACTCAGGAACTTCCTGGCACTAAAAGTTTTTTTCCTTGAGGAGGCAGGTGCCTATGGATAGCTATAGATATGTATATGTATGCCTATGGGTAGTGTATTTCAGGCAGGGGCAAACTTGAAGGGCCTGAGGCTGTGAGGAATTGTGGGAGTTGTAGTCCAAAACACCGGGAGGGCCCAAGTTTGCCCCTGGCTGGTATACATATCCCCAAACAAATATTACACAGGCTTCTTTAATCAGGGTGGAGGAATCGCCACATTTTCCTCTTTGGAGCTTGTGTCATTGTTGTTGTTGTTGTTGTTGAGGGGTGTGTGGCGTGAAGAGAGTCACCTTGCGCCCTTTAATCTGCCAGTTGTGAGGAGAAAACCTCTCCACACCTGCATATTGTTATTATTATTATTATTACTAGCTGTACCCGCCACGCGTTGCTGTGGCTAACCTTCCCTCCCTCTTTCTCTCCTTCCCTCTTTCCTTTCTTCTTTCTTCCTTCTCTACCTGTTTCTTTCCACACCTCCTTCGCTCTTTGGTTCCATCCTTCCATGTCTTAAACTCTCCACACTTGCATATTATTATTATTACTACTAGCTATACCCGCCATGCGTTGCTGTGGCCAACCTTCCCTCCCTCTTTCTCTCCTTCCCTTCTTTCTTCCTTCTCTACCTGTTTCTTTCCTCACTTCCTTTGCTCTTTGGTGCCATCCTTTCTTGTCTCTTTCCTTCCTTCCCTTTTTCGTTCCTTCGTTCCTTTCTTCCCTCTCTTTCCTTCCTTCTTTCACTTTTTTATTTCCTTCTCTCCATCCTTCCTTCTCTACCTTTCTTTCTTTCCTTCCTTCTCTCCTTCCTTTGTATATGTGTTTTCTGTGTGCACATATGCATATATGTGTGTATATATATGGTTTTGCACATGCGTCGTAATGTGTTTTTGTTTTTTGGCTTTTATAGACTTATGTGCTGTGTTTTTCAGTGTTTTATGAGTGGTGGTCATTCATTGGCCTGATAGGTGTATTGTGTCCAAATTTGGTGTCAATTCATCCAGTGGTTTTTGAGTTATGTTAATCCCACAAAGGAACATTACATTTTTATTTATATAGATTATTATTACTACTAGAAACCATACACTTGATGCTTTCATGGTATTCCTTTCATTAGGTAGGATAACTGTGATTGGTTTTATTTTTCAACGGAAGTGTGTGGTGCAGCTTTGTTTTTCTCAGCCCCCCTCCACATCTGTATTATTTATTTATTTATTAGGTACCGGTCACTTGATGGAAAAGGCCTGAGGCTGTTAGGAATTGTGGGAGTTGTAGTCCAAAACATCTTGATGGTTTCGTGAAATCCTCTTCAATGGATAGGATAATTGTGATTTTTGATTTTTCAAAGGAAGTGTGTGGCGCAGCTTTGCTTTTCTCAGTCCCCCCACACCTATATTATTATTTATTTATTAGGTACCATCCACTTGATGGGTTCATGAGTACCTCTTTATTGGGTAGGATAATTGTGATTTTTGATTTTTCAAAGGAAATGTGTGACACAGCTTTGGTTTTTTCAATCCCCCACACCTGTATTATTTATTTATTTATTAGGTACTGTGCACTTGATGGGTTCATGAAATCCTCTTCATTGGGTAGGATAATTGTGATTTTTTTATTTTTAAAAGGAGGCGTGTGGTGCAGCTTTGCTTTACCCGATCCCCCACACTTTTATTATTATTACATTATTATTATTATTATTATTATTATTATTATTATTTGATACACAACAAGATTAGTGCACAGAAAACAACATCTCTATGCTGACTTTTGTATTTGATCACATGTCAGACACTTTCCAAGTGTCTAGGACTGTGTGATGTATCAGCGAATAATGCGTGCAGATCCTATTATTATTATTATTATTATTATTATTATTATTATTAAGTACCACAAACTTGCTGTGCTCACGAAATCCCCTTCTTTGGATGGGATTATTAGTAGTTTTTTCCCTTATTAAAATGAGGTGTGTGACGTATCTTTGTTTTCCTTAACATCCCATATCTATATTGTTATTTCCTAGGCATTGTTGTTTCATGTTCTCATGAGATCTCTTTCCTTAGGTGAGATATTTGGGATTTTTATTTTATTTTTCAGAGGAGGTGAGTGGTGCAGCTTTGCTTTTCCCAGCCTCCTTTCTGGACGCCCGGTTGTTGTCACCTTATTATCCTTATGGTTGCCGCTGAGCCTTATTGTCCGTAGACATTCAGCAGCCTTTGTAACCCTCTTTCCGGCTTGTTTACTTCTTCACGCTTTTTTCCCCTCGGCCAGTTTATTGGCTGTTGAAATGTTCTGGCAAATGAGAGCTGTCTTCTTTCTCCACCTCTGCCAGTCTTTGATCTGGAGCTTTTCCACAGCCTTGCTGCCTGCCTGGTGGCTCTCATCACAGTATGTTACTTAACCCACCCTTTTCCCTGGAAAAGTACAGTTCTTAGTGAAGTGGTTTTTTTTTAGAAAAAGGACACATTTAAAGAAGAAGGTAGGTAAAAAAAAATCTATTTTGAATGCCAGTTGTAGTAGAGCTGCCTTATGGATGGTCCATACTTGTGGGTGCTGTCAAGGCAGAGGCATCAGTGAGCTGCTCGCTTAGTTTTGCTACATTATAGAGTAAATGCAGTACGACACCACTTTAATTGCTGTGGCTCAATGCTGTGGGATCATGGGAGCTGTAATTTTTAGAAGATCTTTAGCCCTGCTTGTCAAAGACAGCTGGTGTCTCACCAAACTACAACTCCCATGATTCCATCCTGTTCAGTCAGGGCAGTTAAAGTGGTGCTAGCGTGCTTTAATTCCACACTTTGGATTCCTTTTAATAGTATTATATTTTATCTGTCAGTTTCAACCATGTGTATCCTTCCTTAAGCTGTGAGGAAAAGCAGGTAACAAATACTATTATTTATTAGTTTTTGCAAAAATAACTAATCTTGCAAAAATGTGGATTATTGTTATTTTTGTAGCAACATTACAGGGGACTTTCCATTTGTTTTCTGTTGTGTGTGTATGGAAGGGAGAGAACTTACTATTTTAGTTGCATCTTCTCTTCAGTTATGTATCCTTATATCAAAAGGTATGTTTTTTAAAGAAATCAAGGTACTTATAATTTGTACAGAGCCTATGGGATAATTTATATGTTTATATTTACATTGGTAAAGCTGTAACATTAAGTTACAAAACAAAAGTTTATTTTATGTGTCTGGCTATCCTCTTGTTACTCATAACAATTGATTTTTAACTTGGATGTCATTACCTTGTTTAAAACGTTTTTGAAAATAGGAAATATTAGTACAGCAATTTCAAAATGTTCTTTGTTGTAAAACACAGTAAAATACAGGTTTAAATTCATTTAAGAGCTACTGATAACTTGCATTAGTGTCTAGAAGCTCATATATGGCTAATTGTAATGGAAATCGTAATTACTACTGATCTGAGATGCTTTGTAAGCATTTTACTGAAGTGTTCACTCCCTAGTGCAGTTGCCAAATTAGAAGTATTGTGTCTAGGATAGATTAGCTCAACTTTTGGGGGTAAAGGTGATGTCCTGTTTTTATGGGTATGTAATTACCATCATAGGTTAGATGTTTGCTTTGGAAATCTATATCCTGATTATCTGGCTTCTATTCTCTTGGAACAAAAATTAGACTTTACTACTTTAGGTTTTATTTCAATATTATTTCATTGATTCATGCTTTAAAACTTTATTCACAGTGAAGTGGTTTCAAGGTTCAGTTTGCCTATTTTTTTTTTTGAAAACTTTGATTAATAAACATATGTTGAAGTAGAAGACATATACAGGAAATAATGGGTCTTCATCTAGGTTATTAATTGTAAGGAGTAGGGTGAATTTCTGTAGGGATGGATTTCAGACCTGAGGATAAATACATCCAAATGTTAGTAGTGTGTTATGTAAGATAGCAGACAGAGGGTAAACACTGATTTCTATAGAAAGTATTATGCCTTCATGCATTTCACTACTGGCTGAAACCCACTTTTCTAGAATATTATGCATCACAGCACAGGCAGCTGCAACTACAGGAGGAGAGTCAACATAATTCAGAGGCTGTCTCTCATTGAATACTCATGTTTTGCTTATGCTAGAGTGCTCTAAACCATTATATTTAACTTAATCTTTCTCATTTAAATTATGTTATTTTCTTTTTTCAAATTTTCAAAACATACTTTACAAACTAATCTACTACATTGACATCATTAAAAGCCTCCTTTTTCTGGAATGTTTGGCACACACATACATATGTGTGTGCATATATACAAATACATGCAGTATTTTGCTCTGTACTTCATTCTTATGTAAGTTCATTTTTCAAACATTATTTGGTCCCTGAAGGCATTCTCGGATATGATACAAGGAATATATTTTACAGAGCATTCCAAAACATGTTTATACTGTAAGTTGATGGCAGGTTTTGAAGGCAAAATTTTAGATGTTGATATTGTCTATGAATAAGTCAAGGATCATTCCACAGAAATGGAAAAGCACCAGTACTGCTTCAGTTGGCTAGCTATCCCTGGCCACTGCCATCATTTTCCCACCCAGGCATTCAGAAAGGACAGCAATGACAGCAGGTTAATGAGACTAGAGGGGAATCAGTGCTTCCTTTAATCTCTCCCAGGACAGACTAAACACCTTTTGCCACTCTACTCATAGAAAAGGATGTTTCCTTTTTTCGATATGAGTTAAGGCAAAGTACTCACATTGGCTTGTGGATAAATCAGGAAAAGCCAGGTTTTTTATTTGATTTTTTTGACTAAAATTTCTGGACTTATGTATAGGGTAAGTCTTGCTGAATTAACTAGACAACTTTAACCATAGTTATTTATAACGATATTCAAAATCTTGTTTTTGATACACACACACACTAAAGAAGAAACATCAAGATAGATTGATATCACGACCATTTAAATTATAAAATGATATAATTCGAAGAGACCACACGGGCCATCCAGTTCAACCTCCTGCTGTGGAGGAAAAGCACAATCAAAGCACCCTGGCCTCTGTTTAAAAACTTCTAAAGAAGGAACCTCTAAGGAAGAAACCTACAAAACATTCCAGGACAGTGTGTTCCACTGTTGAACACCTCTTATGATCAGGAACTTCTTCCTAATGTTCAGATGGACACTCCTTTTCTGTATTTTGAATCCATTGATCATTTCACATAAAAAAAACCCCTATTATTTAAATAGTAGTTCCCTTTGGTGCTGTTTCATTTTCTTTACAAAATTATTTTACCAATTAAACTCAATTTCTTACAAATCAGATTGCTAAAATGTGTTAACTTGCAGTGTAGTTTATAACATGGGAGGATATAGTTTTGTATATACTATGATAATACTATGTGTCAAACTGTTGATGCTATATCAGTATATTAGGAACAATGGGAAAACACTCATGCAAAGATTAGCTTCAGTGTAACTCTTTCCAACTTGAAGAGATCTACTTTTTTACATTTGCTATTATAGGATTGCCAATTGAAGATTATACTGAAAATATACATACTTCTCTAGCACGTAAGAAGGCTAGATGGAGAATGTTCATGTCTTACATTTATCAATTATGATTTTCAGCATGTTTTAACACTCATTTAAAAATTTCTAAGTGGCACAAAAATAATCAAGACCTAAACTGGTCTAAGCTATTCTATTGCCTGAAACAGTTGTGCCCACCCATCCCAAATTAAGGTACAGAGTAACTCAAGTAGCAAATGCTCCCACAAAGGCCTCTATCCACCTCTAACAGTGAAAATATAATAATACTAAAATAATCATTTGCTGGGCTTTCCCAAGGAGCCAGTTTTTGTCCACATGCTGAAAACCAATGAACTACACTATGTTTATAATAGGAATATGGACTGTTTCCGGCTCAGCACAATGCATCTTTATCTTGTATTCATAAGTGATTACATAGGGCTTTGAATTGTTTTTAGAATTATGGCATGCTAGAGTAATGTGGTGTTAGTGGAAGAAGAAACTCCATTAATTTTTACAGTATGTAGGTATATTGTACTGATTATTCAGTTAAGGATAATTGTCCTATAGGAACTTTTCAGAGCAGAAATCTAAACAGACTAATTGTCATTGACCTCCTCCTCCTGTTTAGTACAGTGATACCTTGACATACAAGTTTAATTCATTATGTGACCATGCTTGTAAATAAAAACACTTGTATGTCAAAGCAAGTCATCCAATTGAAATGCTATTAATCTGACCCAGCCCCCTCCCCACACGAAAACCAACACAATTTCCCCCTTTAAGAGTTCAGTCACAGAACGAATTAGGTATAAGACGAACAATTTTGGTCTTCCCCATCCCTGTCGGAGGCCTTGTCAACAACATTACCTTTTGGAAGCTGAGCTAGAAGCCTTCCTGCAGTGCCTGGCAAAGAAGGAGGCCCTATGTGGCTTGGGGAGCCTCCATCCACCACCATGAGCAGGCCCTATGCTGGGCCTGGGGCAAGCCACACGCCTGGCAGAAGAGGAGGCCCTGCCAAAGGCTGTGAGCAGGCACTTCCCACCACTGGGTCTGGAGCATGCTGCGCACCTGGTGGAAGAGGAGGCCTGATGAAGGCCGTGAGAAGGCCCTGCTTACGTTGGCGGGTGCTCTTGCACTAGTGCTACTTTTCGAGAGGCTTGGGACAGCTCTCTTGCAGGGGTAGTGCTAGCGGCCTTTGGTGGGGCCTCCTCTTCCACCTTTGGTGAGGCACAGAGCCCCCTGCTCCAGGTGCCAAACTCATAAGTCAGATCGCTGTTTGTATGTAAAAACAAAACCCAGGCCAGGTGTCAGCTCGCAAGTCAAAAGGTTCATATGTAGAGATGCTCATAAGTCAACGTTCCACTATATCTTGCTTTTAAAATATATTATTTAGAGGTTTCATACAACAAAAATCAAGTAATATTAGTTGTTCTTCTTACTGAAAGATTGCTTGCAATACTAGTAATAATTTTCCTCATGCAGAAAGACTCATGTCTGCAAAATCTTACCAAGTACAGTACACAGTAATAGATGCCACAGTACTCAGAGTATTATTGATCAATTAGATCTGGAAAAAAATAACTGTAATTTACAGATGATAGAATCCAAAATCTCAAAAGTTTAGTCAAATTTAACATTAATACATTAAGAAACTTGTTATTCCACACAGTTGAAATCCTTTGAAGTCAGATAATTTCTGTTGCTTGACATTAAAGGATCACTGGTTTTTGTGGCAAAATAATACTTCAGACTAAAATAAAATAATTATAGCAATACATTTATGTGGTTATGGCCAACTTTGTTGAAAATAAAGATGGTACATAAGATAGTAATCAGATTTGCTTTTTCATTTCATATGAGAGAGGCAAATGATAAAATCTCATAATGTGGCTTGCCTTTGTTATAGAAGAATAATGGTGGTGATGGCAGAAACGGTAGGGAAGATGTCCGGAACATGGTGTAATCAGCAGGTGTTGCAAAAGGCCTGTCATCTTTAACTTAGAACATAAGAACCAAAATGGATGAGACCAAGGATCTGTCTAGCCAGACATCCTGTTTTCCAAAATGCACAGTCAGGTGTTTCCTGGAGGCCCCTTGCTCTACAGAAAACATCAAGGCAGTAGTCCTTCTCTATTGTTTATTGCCCAATTACTACCATTAAGTGGTGTGTGGTTAATGTTCTGTTAGTAAATTGAATTTGTTTAAATCATGAAATCTTGAACCAAGAATTTTTGTGTGTTTTATATGCATCTGTTTTAGTAAATGTACAACGAAATACACAGTAAATTTTATTAAATATATAGGACTCAAAATGCTAATGGTTTAGGGAACTCTTTTGCTTTTTTCTATTAGTATATGGCACAAAATGTACCCTTTTACTGCTACTGCAGTTGTGTTCTTCCAACTTTCCAGCATATTGAACCCTATTATAGGTTTTTCTTGGCAAGACTGGAACAGAGGGTGTTTGCCTTTTGCCATCCTCTGAGTCTGAGAGAACATGAGTTATCCACAGTCGCCCAGTGGGTTTCCCTGGCCAAATAGGGGTTCAACCCTGGTTTCTTAATATCCTAAGTCCAACACTCAAACAACTACACTACACTTGGTCTTGCATTGCTGCATATACAAGGTTGATGTTTTACTGAATGAATTATAGCAAATAACTAGATATTACAATGCTTTCACAAATAGGATTGGGCCACGAGACTCTAGAAAAATCCTTAAATTAGTTTAATTTATCATATTTATTTTTGTACACTGTTTTAATAGCACTTTTTGAAATATGAATGCATGTGACACAATCTATATTTTCATGTTCAGTGTCAAATTATCCCTCCCCTGCTCACCTGATCTCCATGGAAGGGAGGGTAGTTAAAGGGAAGCAACTTGTGATACTTGAGTGCTGGGGCTATTTAGGGCATAGGAAAACTTTGCCCCTCCAGGTTTTTTCTACTTCAACTCCCACGATTCTTAGCAGGCTTTTAGGAATTGTGGGAGTTGAAGTCCAAAACACCTGGTGGGCCGAAGCTTGCCTGTGCCTGGTATAGATACCATAGAGCTACATGGCAATTCCTCAGGGCTCCAGCACTATGGCTACCCATGCCAGCCAGGGTTCTTCCTCCAGGCTCCTACTACTCACAGAGTCATTACACTGAATTTGAGACCGACTGAGAATCAGGCTCCTTCTGTTTTCAGCTTTGCCAGATTTTGGGGGTGAACATCTCTTTTGAGCCTTTTTTTGGCAGACAGTTGATTGGATTGTTTGGGCTTGAGTGGGTGTATCATGGTGAGGATGCAGAAAATTCTGTTCACTCTGCATGTTGAAGTAAGCCTATACTATTTTCCGGACAAAACACGTATTTAATATGTACACTAAAATTATTGTTTCATTTTCACATTTATCTTAATTTTATTCAGTAATTGTTAGCCAATGTTTTGTACACATGAATGATAATGTGAATTAAGCTGAGTTCAGAAAGAAATTCAAATTTTCATGAGGTTTTGCTTTTAGCAAATTGCAGATTCATGAACAAATTGGATAGAAAGGACTCACATGTGAATGCTTACAATACTATTATAGGCAGTGTATAGATTTATTCTTCTGTCTATAAGCATTAGGGCTGGGCAACCATGGAAAAATTTGTTTCTAAAATCGATTCGTTTTTTGGGGGTTTTTGCATTTCGATTTTTAAAAGACTTCCGAAATTTTTCTTTTAAAAAGTTCGATATTTACGAAATTTCGTAAAATTACGAAACAATTACGAATTGATTCGTTAATGGCGGACACGACCGCGCAATACGCTAAAAAACCTCCAAATGGGACAGGGGAAACTTCTGAAGCTTCCCTCTCCCTCTGTTGTGTGATATTTATAATTTTTTTTCACTGATTAAACAAACAACAACTATAAAACTTGCCCCAGACATGCGGAAATAATAACGAAACAATTTCAAAACGATAACAAAACGAATACAAAACAAATTCGAAACAATTACGAAACGAATTTAAAAATTCGTTTCGTTTTTTAGTTGCTCCTGAATGGTTCGTTATCGCTTTGTTATAAAAAAAAATAACGAATTTTTAACGAATTACGAAACGAAACCGCCCAGCCCTAATAAGCATGGCCACAACTTTGGTAAATCTTTTTAGTATTTTTCTCAAACTAAGCAACTATTTCACTCAGACTCTTATCTGCAGGCAACTGGTGAGAGTAATCTAATTTGCAGAATTTTCCTGAAGTTGAGAAAGTCAAATGTAGTATCAGTAATGAATTACTGTTGTTCTTATAATTCCTACACATTATAGACCCTTAACATTTGTCCAAAGGTGATTATCATCACAAACAAGACAAGTGGGTGGGTGTATAATATTGGAGCATTAATTTCCCTTAAGCAGTCTGATTTTAAGGTTGGCATTTTAAAAATATTTTGAGACTTGAGATTGTATATAGAATACTCATTATTTCTTAGGACACATTGTCTAATTGTGGCATGGAGAATTTATAAAGTCCCAGGGATTTTTCAACATGATGTGCATTCTGAAAAAAATTGCACAAGAATCTAGAGTATATCTAGAGTGAGTTTAAATATATGTGATAATGCTGCATTAAAAATATTAGAAGGGGAGCATATTTAATATCAACTTCCAGCTAAATGGTACAAATTGCGTGAACTCTGTAAAAAAGGGTTAGGACAGCCTGCAGTTTTCTTGAATTGTTATTTTAGATTCTCCTTGGCTACTGAGGAAACATCTTTTTCTTTCTTTTTTTTTTTTTTGCCCAGGGAAGAAGAGAATTTGATGATCAGCAAAATAAGACAGAAAAAGAAAGGGGGGGGGGGGGAGATAAGGATATATCAGCAAAGAATTTGCCAGCCCACGAGGAGAGTAGAATGCAGACATGAATATAATAAATTGCTGAATAAGTGTGCTCCATTTTATCTGAAATAATGCAATCATCACATCATGCCCTTTTCCTTCTCCCTCCAAATTCTATTCTCTGAATTTAGGAGGTGCCTAAATACTTATTTTATTAAGCAATAAAACAGGACACATATGTTAGCCTTTGTTATTTGGAAGTGCTCTTACAGATACCATCACATCTGATGAAAATTTAGGGTCAAAGAGTATAAATGCTGAATTCCTCCAAGTTTTTTTTTTTTTGCATTACTTACCAGGCTATCTGCAATTATTGGTTATCTGACAACATGCTGGGTTTTGCTTCTAGACCACCCATGATATACTGTGAAAAAATGGTGAAGCAAAAATGTTATGGCTTGGTTTCTCTTCCTGTGTTCTAAGCATCATATTCCATGAAACATACACAAGGAAAAGTTTCTAGCTCGTACCAGATTCTGATGTTGTATAGATTCAAACTATCCTTTGAAGTCTGTATGTAATAATAACCGTGTTTGAAAGTAACATCCCTTTTATTACTGATAAATTCTACATCTTTATTCATACTTTCTTTAAATACTATCAATCTGTGTGCAAGCAATTTGTTCACAAGCTAGAATTGCTTACAAGAAAGTGAAACTATCAATATGTCACCCCCTCATTGATAATGAATGCCTCATTCCAGTCTTCTACCCCTTTGACTTCAAACTGCAGAGGAATCTAAACATGCACAAGAGTAGGAATCACTGTCTTCTTGTAGACAGAGTGTACACAGGAGAAACTTTTGATAGTGAATTCTTATCTCTTTAGCTTTACGAGAGAGTACTATCTCCTTCCATCTGAGAAATAGTTTGGGTAGCTTTCCAGCACCTTCAGCAGATTTGTATGTGCCAGTTAATTTTCTTTCAAGCTGGTGCTGTGACAGCAGACAGTGTATTGACCGCAAAAAATCTGAAACTATGCATTAAATGATGTTTAAGCTTTTCTGAAACTTGGATGGAAGAAACTTTTATATGTGGTCTTAAGAGACTAGAAAAAAAGTATTGGATTCTAATATAGATTTAATTAAGGATAGTTCCTGTCCTCCCCTGCCAATACAAATTTTTGTATTGTTAAATAATGCTCTTGATCTTTCAAAGTGGCCTTTTAAAGGCAGCAGGCAGCAAAAGGAATTAGATGGGAAATTTTACTTTTGAATTTAAATTTATTAAAGTTAGGGTACTGTTTCATTATCCAGGCAGAAGCCACTAGGGAGCACTAGAGAGAGAAAGATAGTCCATTTTGTGGGGTGGAGGATGTGTTGAAGGAGGAAAACCATTTTCCTGTTATTCCCCCCACCCATGACCCCCTCGTGGAAACAGCCTTTGTTTATGATATGGGAAGAGGGGGGGGGCTAACCAGCAAAAACGGGGGAAATGGTTTGCTACTTCAAGATCTAAACAGTTATTCCCCACATAAATTAAACAGATTGTTTAGTGTATTGTCAAAAGCTTTCACACCTGGCATTTTTGAATGTCGGATCGCCCATAACAGCATGGATGGCATGGCCATGTTTGTTTGTTTGGTTTTTTTTTACTGCCACAAAACATGCTGTGGCCAAAAACGACTGCTTTCTGTATCTTTCAGGTACACATGGAGCACAGAGCAGCAACCAAGTGCATACATAGGTTTCCCTGTGAACACTGCTGCCTGAGCCAATCAGAAGAAGAAAGTTACTTACATATTTTTAGCCCCTCCATTTTCCTTGGCATTCTGGCTGTTGAGAGAGAGAGATAGAGTGGCCAATGAGAAGGTCCTCTAGGTGGTGGTCACCAGTCGAGTTCTGGGAGGCTGGAGCAGGTGCCCCACAAAGAACCTAAGTGTTCAGGGAGGATTGTACGGGAGAAGGCAATCCTGGAATTAACCTGGACCCAAACCGTATAGGGCTTTAAAGGTCGAAACCAACACATTGTACTTTGCCCAGAAACTAATTGGCAGCCCCTCCAGGTGGGGTGACATTAGGATAGGTGTAATGTGCTCACTCTTAGATGTTCCTGTAACCAATCTGGCTGCTGTATTTTGAACCAACTGGAGTTTCTGAACATGGTACACAGGTAGACCAATGTAAAGTGCACCCTTGATAGCAAGCATCTCTGTATCCTGCTCTGAAGCCAGTTTGAAATGCATGAAGGAAGTGTGTGTCATCCAAGACTGCCTGGAGTTGGAGGGCTACTAACTTCTCAGTTACCTTGCCCAAAAAAGGAAGGTTAGATACTGGTCTGTAATTATTAAGAACGAGGGAATCCAGGGAGAGTTTCTTTAGTAGCGGTCTAACTAATGCTTCTTCTAAACAGGATGGGAAATTCCCCTCCCTGAGAGATGCATTAATAATTTATTGTATTTGAGATGAATTGTATCTCCTCTCTGGATGACCAGCCAAGAGGGACAGGAATCAAGAAAGCAGGTTGTCCTCCTTACTTGCCCTAGCAGCTTGTCCACATCAACAGCACTCACCAATTGAAACTAACTCAGTGTAATCCCACTTACAGAGTTATAGGACACTTCGTCGTTGACTTCTGCTCCAATGACAACATCCAAGTCCATTCTTATGCGAGAGATTTTATCTGCAAAATGGTTGTTAAAAGCATCTCAGTGAGCTACCAAAGGTTCTAGCAATGGGTTTGGGGGGGAGGGCACTTGGGTTAAGCCTCTCACCACTCTGAACAGATCATCTCGACATTAATCTACAGACAAAATGTGTGCAGAAAAGAAAGCTTTCTTCACTGCACATATTGCCACCTTTAGGATCAAAGTACCCTGTGTACCATGTCTTTTCTCTTGGCAATGTAATTAAATTTTCTTAGTTTAATATCTTTCAGTTTTTTTAAAAAAAAATCACTAAGGAAGTGCGGATGTGTAAATGTTTGGGGTGTGTATGAGAGTGCATGGGGGTGTTTGTTTAAATATTGGGTTGGTTTAGTGAAGGGAGGGAATAGCCTGACCCCCTTGAACCCCTGAAAGTTGTTTGTTGTTCACCTCTTTGACTTTTATATTTTTCTTGTGGCTTCTGTGTATGTTCTCTTTCTCTCACACAAAAACTCCGAGCCTATTTCCTCCCCCAAATATAAAAAGTAATTATATATAATAATACATATATGCATACTAGAGCTGTGCAAAACTGTAGTTAGCCTTGTAAATCATTAGTAATTCATTAGATTTGTGCAAATGAATCTCTATTAAAAAACATGCAGGAAAGGGGGAGAAAAAAAATTAAGAATCAAAACACTTACCAATAATTTTGATTAAGATTTTGTAACATTCAGAAGCCTCCAAAAGTCAGTTTAAATTTGGACCAAGGCTGCTTGCCAGTCGCCATAAGGAAGGGCAGCTTGGGCGGGACTAGCTGAGCTGGGCAGAAGACTGAGAACACACTCTTGTGATTCTATGTTTCATATAATACCTTTAAAACTTTCTCTTTCTTTCTTGACAGACTTTAGGAGAAGAAAAATATGTATTGTGCACAGTGGAATTACTTCTGAAGAAAGAAATGTGATTTCCGAAACTGAAGAAGGATCTGCACCCTTATACTGAACATAATACTAAGAACTCCTAATTTGTAATAGACAATTGTCATAATATTAAAAGACTCTCTTTCAAAAACTAATGTGCACTGAGATGAAAGTAAAGAAGAAGTAACTTTTATGAAGAATTTCAAGATTTTATGGTTTTTAAGTATATTTTAATTTATTCACCCATCAGTTTTTTGTCTCCTTTTTTAAAAAACCAAGCTATTCTCAAACAAAACAAAGCAGAACTATTACTAGCTTGGTGTGATATAAAAAGTTAAAAGTTTATTTTAGTACAATGCCATAACTTTTCAAAGGTGATTGTCAGAAATTATTGTGTTTGCTTGGAGTCCTTACTCACATTTTATCAAGACATATTTATTTCATGAAAAATGGCATGGGTAAAGTTCCTGAGAAAACCTGGAGGAAACCTTGGAAAAGTGTATCAACCGGGAAGTGTCATGTCACTGGCTCCTACCAAGGGACTTTTAAATGAACCAGGACAAAACAGCTGTTTTCTGAACAGTGCTGTACAGGTAAGGAAGCAAGAATATAAAAACATTTATTTTTAATGGTAAAGTATACCAAAATGTGTTGAAAAGCTATATTGATCTCAGTTTCTGTTAAAAATATGAATAGCTTTAATAATTATCTCCTTTATAATGGATAAAACAAGAAAGTGCAAGCAGAGAATGTAGGCAAATATCCTTCCTACAAATACTTCAAAATTAACTTCAAAGAATATCAAACAAATAATTAAATCAGAAATATAAAAATCCTGCTGGATACACCAAGGCATTATTCAATCTAATTCATTAGTGGCCAAAAACATGCTTTTGGGAAGCCCACGGCCATTGGTATTAAAAATACCTGTGATAAACACACAAGCAGTAGAAACCAAATTCATATGTCATTTCATATAACACAAAGGAAATTCTATTTAAAAATGTTCAAAAAGCAGTGTCAGGAGTTTGCATATTTAGGCAATTGCTAAAGCTCAGACTATATGGGATACGCATTGCTCCCTATCTCCACTGCCATATTTCTTTCTATGCCCTTGATGCTGTCTCTGTTTGCTCTCTTCCCATCTCTAAGTATACACACAGGGGCAACAGTAACATCCATTTTCCCTTCCTATATTTTAGAAAGATTGGTCTCAAAGAACGATGACATGTTTTAGTTCTGAATAAGATGGGGAGTTGGCCTTGTTGCTTAACTCCTACAGAAGCTTTCCCCAAATGTATAGGTCATATTGACTTCTGAAGAAATTATGAGGAGGGGATCTTCCTGCCTTTTAGGGGTCTGCATTTACCCTGTGGTGTGTATGGGAATGCACTTTCCCAAAGATATCTCTCCTCCCTCCCCCCTCCCCCCAAAAGTTCCCATTCCCAATTTGAGAGGCAAGTTCTGGGCAAGAGAATCCCACTTATCTCTGGCCTAAGATTGGATTGTAGTAGGATTCCCTAATACTCATTTGTCTTTTCAATTAATTGCTGATTCATGAGGCTTTCATGAGAAACAGTTTATTCTTTTTATGGCCTGGGAATGCAAGTCAGGTAAGGGCTAAATCCTGCTGCCACCACCTCTGATCCAAGAGATAGCGACATACTTGTACTGACTCTGTTTGCATTCTCAATATTCCTTATTAGATAGGAATGCCCTTATCTTCTAGCTGAGAGATTAGAGATATGTATCTTTTCCTTACAGAGAGCACTAAGCTCACTCTGGAGTAGGAACACAATGATGTCAGAGAGGAGTGTATAAATGATATAGGCAGAACAGAGCGGTTTTATGGAAGCTCTGCATTGTTACATCAGCATAACAGGCAGTCTGATTCTTGGAACTAGTTCAATTCCCATTCTAAGAGAAAGAAATCTTTAAATTTACAGATTTGTTTGTCTGCTGTAGATATCTGCCTCTGTAATAAGTCAACAAATTAATTAGTATAAATACTGTAAGGCATTTTGATACTGTTGCAACTAAGTATTTACTATGTGTGGAGAAAGGAAAAAGGTTATATATTCGTTATAATATACATTTTAATAAATCAGAAATACAGAGAGTCACTATGAATGTACTTGCAAAGTCTGAAAGCAAATTCTATAAATTGGAGCAGGGCAAAGTGAAGTTCTGGCACTGCATGCAGCCCCCAAGTCTGTGTTTGTGAATCAAGACTCCCCTTTTTCTCAACAGAAGGATGAAGAACCATTCCTGGAAGTCTCCAGGACTGGTAATTCAACTTTAAAATACACTGCCCCGTTCAACTGTTTAATATAACTCTACATTTCTTTTTCAAAATCAGAAATGGACATTTGAATTTTTAGTTATTCCATTTTTGTTAATCTCTGGAGCCCTTGGAGTGTCCTAGGGATGGAAAAATTAATCCCCAAGCTTGCTGAATGAAGTTGTCCAGCCTGCGGTATTCCTGTATATTTCACAGTAACTATGCCAATTCTGAAATGTATTATCAATGAATTAAGTACTGTTGCTACAGAGACACAGTGAATTAGTTGCTGCATGATAACACCATACATATATAAGGTTTAATGATTTCATGCATCTTCCCTGATGCAGACTAGCAATTGGATTTAGTCCAATAATAAATGAATGAACGTTTGTAAAGCAGATGCAAAATATATTTATCTCTTAAGCTTTCACATATTTCCCAGAAAAGCAAGCAACAATAAATAGAAAATTAATAGAAAACAAAATCTAGAGTACCTTCATGTGAGGACTAAATATCATACTAGTAAAGTAGATCAATTTAAATTTAGTTATTTAAACCAAATGAAATGACAATTTTATTCTGGTTAAATAAACAAGATTCATCCTTTTAATAATATAGTTATTAACTGTGGAGCTACCTACCCCAGGAAGTTCAGCTTGCACCTTAATCTTCTGGTGTGCACTGAATACAGTACTGTTTTCTATTGCATTCAGTGATAAAGTTGCTATTTTTGCTATTTTAAAATTCAATTCTAGGATTGGTTTTAGATTTCATTTATGAGTTTTAATTGTGCTTTTAAAATATTTCTATCTTTGTTCTGGTTTAATTGGTATATATATATATATATATATATATATATATATATATATATATATGGTCTGGGAAGTGATGCAGATTTCTTTAAATTAAATAATAAATCCAAGAGGGTTTCACCTCTACATTTTGGCACTGTCCAGGGCTCTAGAGGTCTGCATCATGATGCTGCAGCCACTATTTTGTTGTTTATAGGAGATATCATGTCACTTTCATTCATCTTTTAATCCAATTGGGATGTTCTTTGAAAAGGGCAGCCAGATTGTGAAGATTTGCTCTTTCAAAATGAGAAAATTTAATCTGTTCACCAATTAGAATCACAGTGTTTGAAGCAAGCCTGTCTAAATAAACTCTAGTATGTCTTCATAGACATTTAAACAATAATATATTTATTGGAATAAATTCAAAATTCAGTCTCCCCTTTGAATCAGAATTTCAAACTACTCCAAAACATGAAACTTTTTGCTGCCACCCACCCACTTCTGTCACTATTTATATGCAAATACAGGTATTCCACAATCTGAAAAAACATCTGGCCCCAAACATAAAGGAGAATTGTCCATAATTATTCATTTTACAAGAATGTAAATAGCATCCCTTTATTCTTCTAACAATAGTTCTTGTAACTTTTATTTGTATAACTTTTTTTGGAACACAACATAATTGCAGTGAATCAAATGATAACTATTGCTTTTAAGATATCAAGTTGTCCATATTACTTTGTCTTATAGCTTCTTATAAATCCTTGATACTATGTGAACCAGCATAACTGCAGTCTTTTAATCCCAGGGTTTGTAGTTATGAGAAGGCTATATAGAATTTTGTGATAGAGAGATGTAATGTCACACAAAATTATTAATCCCGGGATACTACAGAATGCAGCCATGGCAATGAAAGTATTTCAAACTGCTATATTGATGCAGAAGAGTGTACAGGTAATTAAGCATCTGTAAAAGACCATGGTAGTTACTGAGTAAAACATTGTTTGGGACTGCTTAAAAGGTTGTCAGATGATTTGAGCAATAATGGACTAGTCTGAAGGAACATTCACAGTAGTGAATACTGATAATGTTTAACATTTGTTGTATTGAATTTTGTTAGATTTTGCAAAAAATAGTAAGGGAAAGTATCCTGTTTGTAAATCACTAGCAGAAAAGCTTGTAGGCTTTCGAATTTGAGTCAGGAAAATCATTGGGAAAGAAAGAAAAACCTTTATCCTCACCTTTTTCATCTTCCTTGTAGGTTTTATGGCAACTTGACATATTCCGACGCAGTTTAAGAGGACTAACCGGACATGTTTGTCAGGGTGATGCCTGTATATTTTGTGCTCTGAAGGTAAATGTAAAATTGTGTTACCCTTCTTATATGGATTGACAACTAATTTTGACAGAATAAAGTTCTAAGTAATAATAATTTCTAACATAACATGTATATAAAATCAACATATTTTGATTTTGTATAGTTTTCCCAGTTTATTGAATAATATAGGAAAAGCAGACTAAATAACTTTATCACAAATTTAGAGTAATTTAGAATTGATTCATTTTCTAAGGTAATATTTTTGACAACTTTTAACTGTTACCATTATATAATTTGCATAGTCTAATACATTTGAAAGAGAAAAACAAAAATGAGATACAATCTGCTTAAGACACAGCACTTTGGGAGTATCTCCGAGGATGCCATGATTGGCTGGAATTCTCTCCAGGAGCACTTCTTGATAGAGGTTGAAATACTCTGCAGCCTGTTCTGAAATATATTGTACATAGCTATCAGGAGCCTCTTTGCTTGAATTTAGCAGGGACCAACAATAGAAGAAGAGTTGTTGCTTTTATGTCCCTTTCAGAGGCATCTGATTCCTTATTTTAAAAAGCAGGGTGCCAGCCTTTTGTGATCTTTTCATCAGTAAAGCAGTAGCAAAGATCTGCTCCCCAACAGTCTTTTCACCAAGATCTAAATGTGCAAAAAAGAGGGCATAGGAAAACCAAATAATTGTATTTAATAAACTAAGTAGTTATATTTTATTAGATAACTGCACTGTGTTCTTGATATCCAAACATCACTGGATTGTCTTTTAGATTTGAAAATGTGAGATATGCTGTACTTTTCAAACAACAAATTTTAATAGGTAGATAGATATAGCTTAATTAATGCTACTGTTGGCTTTCAGACCATATTTGCACAATTCCAACATAGTCGAGAAAAAGCACTCCCATCTAATAACATGAGGCATGCCTTAGCTGAAAGCTTTAAAGATGAACAACGATTTCAACTTGGCTTTATGGATGATGCAGCAGAATGTTTTGTAAGTAACCTCCATGTAAAAATGATTAAGACCTCTTTTTGATAAATTGTTGCCATTTTGGTGGATGGGTTAGCTAAAGCAGATGATGGGATATAAACATTTCGATCTTTTTTTACTCTTTTTCACTATTTATTTATTTATTTATTTATTTTGGCCTGCTTTTCTCCCATGGGTGGGATTCAAAACAGCTTTGACATTTTCTGGGTTGTAATATGTTTTAACTTCTGTTTCGATTAAAAGAAAAACACATAATATGTAAGCAACAATTCTGTAATCTATTGTTAATGAATACATTCCTGACATTAAGTGGAATATTGTAACATGTTATATATGATTGTTCAGGTTACTCCCCCCCCCCCCTCTAAAAACTTTTTTAATGTACTCGAAAGTCATTAATTATTTCTTTATTTCAAAGTTTTCTATACCGACCTTCTCACCTCATTGAGGGACTTAGCCCGGTTTCCAACCATAAAAACACATACAATCAGTAAAATATCATAGTTCACAATTACAATAACACATTTAAAATAACAATATATTTAAAACGACGGTGGTCAGTCGTCATATTAAAATTAAATATACATCATCTTCCATCCAAAATCCTAGGGTGTTGTCTCATTCATCGAAAGCCTGTCTCCACAACCACGTCTTCACCCGTTTCCTAAATGTCAGGATAGATGGGGCGGTTCTGACCTCCGGTGGGAGAGAGTTCCAGAGTCGCGGGGCCATATAAGTCATGCTTATATTACTTTTTCCTTGGAAGCTGCTTTAAAAACCTGAATAATGGGAAGAAACAATATAAATGTTTTAAATGCAACATTCTTTCATTTAGGAAAATATTCTTGAAAGGATTCACTATCACATAGTGCCAAGCAGTGAAACAGATATGTGCACTTCTAAATCTTGCATTACTCATCAGAAGTTTGCTATGACATTATATGAACAGGTAAGATATATCTTTATATCACTTCTATTATTTTGAAGATATTTTAAAGGCTGTAGAAACTGATTTTTCTTTTAATTTATAGTGTGTGTGTCGCAGTTGCGGGGCATCTTCGGATCCTTTGCCTTTCACAGAATTTGTTCGTTACATTTCAACTACAGCCTTGTGGTAAGAGAGATTTTGTCTTTGTGCCTGTTATGTTGGCATAATGAAGATACTATTTTTAAAAAACAGAATCTTATGACATGAGAATTATGAATTCTTAATACTAATGGCCAGAATTATGAATTCTTAATACTAATGGACAGTATCTAATAGAGAACTTCCATTGACAGAATGGCTTCTGTTTAGTGGAATTTAGTTCTGTACAAAATACTTTGTAGAAATTTTTGGGATCTAAATAACAGTGGTAGATGTAGTCAGTCTAATTGCAAACTGTTGCAAACTAATTCATGATGCCTAAGCTGTTGTAATGATAGAAGAATATTTGTTTCGCTGACTAATGAGTCGTGAAATTATTTTGATCCACATATAATATTTATCCACTTTTCCTTATACTATAATATATTCCACTTAAATAAATTTAGGAATTCACAATTCCAAATAAAGCTAAATGTGTTAAAAAAATAAGCCATGCCTAAAAGTAGATTGATGTCACTTGCCTCCTTTAGAGTTTATAGAACTTGCTGAAAACTTTTGTTTATTGCCATGATGTTTTATACTAAAATATTAACCATTTTCCTTCATAGCAATGAAGTAGATAGAATGTTTGAAAGGCACGAACGCCTCAAGCCTGAAATGTTTGCAGAACTGCTCCAAGCTGCAAACACTACAGATGACTTCAGGAATTGCCCTGTAAGTAAACGTTAAAAATCACTCTTCAGTTTGGACAAACCGTCCTTGGTATCAGTGAAGCTGAACACTCATGGTCAAAATAGGATTGAAAAAGGAATAGTAACTTTAAAAATGTGATATTCCTGAAGTAATCCACAGTCTACAAGTGTTAGACTGTAATGTCTCTTTTATTAGTGCACTCTGAGTGTGAGAGACACACTGGAGAAAGGCAAAGCCTCAGGGAATATAAGTAGTTATCTCTTGAAAGGGTGGATTAAAACCACTGGCCATTTTTCTAAGGGTTTCAGATGAAATAATTTATTTCAGAAATTCTTATGACATGAAAAAGTGAGATACTCTTTTCAGTCAGCACTTGAGTTACAAGACATCTGACTTACAAATGACTCATAGTTAAGAAAGGGGGGTGAAACAACAGGAAGTGAGAAAAATCTACCCCTAGGAAGGAAAATTCACTTCAGGAACAGTTATTATGAAAAAAGGTGTTTCCGCTGAAGCTTTCTCGCCAAATCCTTGTTTTCACAATTATCCAAATTTTTCAAAATCAAGCTATCACAGGGATAGAAGCTATCTTGTTCATAACTTGGGGATGTCCTGTACTTAGTGCATCTCTTACACTTGGTATGTGGACCTTGACTTAAGAATTTAATTCGTTCTGTGGCTATATTCTTAGGTCAAAACATTATCTCAGAGTGAATGTCCCCATTGAAATGCTATTAATCCATTCTGCCCCACCCCGAAAACCACCCCAATTTTTGTTATGTGTTTTAAACAAGAAAATGTACTTTATAAATAACAAATAAAATGTATTAAATGTTCAAAGATAGGCAGTGCCTGGTTCTATCCAGCCACTGTGGCAAGGAAGCACATTTGAGGCCACAAAATGTGTGTTGGCCAGTGTAACAGCAAGGCAAAACAGCATCATTTTCTTCATATGGTACTCCTTCCATCTCTTGCTCACCCTCTTCCTTTCTCTCTGCTTCAAGCTAATTATACCTAGTACCAGGAATAAAAAGCACACAAAGTGAATTAACTCAAATTTTCTCAGTGGCCCTAAATCTCCCAAAATGGAGAAGAGCACACGGCACACTGACAAAAGCACTGAGCCATGAGGTACAATGGCTACTTCAGTCTGCTGGAAGCCCTGTACTCTCTCTGTAGGCTGAAGCTCTACTGCACCAGGGTGGACTGCATTCTCTGGAGTGGAATCTCCAGATTGGAGTCCTCCCAGAACATTCAGGGGAAGCAGTCACATGGAGCTGGAGTTTATGCTTTGCAGAAAGAGCCAAGGGTGCTCCAGCTAGGAATCCAGTCCAGGTTTTGTTTCTCTCTGCCTTGCTGTTAAAACTGGTTTAAGGGGCAAAGAGGCTTCTTTTGCACAGTTTGTACATCAAAACAGTGTTCGGATGTCAAAAGTCACTTTAGACCATTGATTATCAACTTGTGGATCCCCAGGTGCTTTGGCCTACAACTCCCAGAAATCCCAGTCAGTTGACCAGCTGTTAGGGTTTCTGGGAGTTGAGGGCCAAAACATATGGAGACCCACAGGTTGAGAACCATTGCTCTAGACCGAGTGAGGATCTGCAAGTTAGAACATACTTAAGTTGGGACATTCGTATATAAAGGTTCTACTGTATAAAGTATGCGCACAACTGGATAAATGTGTGTTCATAAAATATATTCTGTGCATACTTAAAATTAAAAGTATGGAAGTACATTATGGAGAACTTTGGTTTAAATCAATTGTTGCTATATGGACTTCTCAGGCAGAAGTTGAACATCTTTTATCTGGAATTCCAAAATCCAAACTACTCTAAAATCCAAAAATTGTCCAGTTGGTTGACTAGGATAATCACACTTAATATAACACCAGCCAAGTGTGTGTGTGTATATAAGCTTTAGATAGCATAGGTAAGGGTTAACAGTCCTGTGGTGTTTGTTTTGCCCCCCCCCCCCCCACTTTCATTTCACCTCACTTTCTGTCTCTGTGTTACTTGGATTTTGAAAAATTTGGTTTGTTGTGGAAACAAAGAATTGATAAAGCTTCAGTCGCTTTGAGTCCCACCCATAGGAGAAAAGTGGGATACAAATAAATAAATAAAAATATTATTAATATTAATAATATTCTTAATAATAATAATGTTTTTTTCTCCATGATAATTAATTCAGGAGTGAATTTCCCTCCCTAGGGATAGATTACTCTCACTTGCTGTTGTCTCACCCCCTTTCTTAACTATGAGTTGTTTGTAAGTCAGATGTTTGTAACTCAAGTGCTGCCTGTATTCCAAATTCCAAAAAAAAAAAAAAAATCTAAAAATCTAAATGAAATATTTCTGGTCCCAAAGAACCAAAAATATAAGGGATACTCAACCATTTATTTTCTAGTTTGAACCATCACTATAATAAACTATTCTGGTTAAAAATGCTTTAAAACATTGTTACAAAAAACAGCTGTAATAAAATGAAATAGGTTTCATTTGAGTCATCGCAAAAAAAATGAAATTCTTAGACAATGTTTCTGTCACTGGCTAACTTTATTGTAGATAAAATGAAAACTATTGGACAACAGTGATCAGAGAACTAATCAATACCTTTCCAAATCTCTGTTGTATAAATTTAACAGTAAAATCAGATGCATAGGGCCATATTATAAGCATTTAGTGTGGGCTACTTACCATTTCAGTTAGAAATAAAGTAAAAGAAGATATGTGATTAATGTAAGTGCTGCAATTTGAATTCCATCTTGTTAAAAAGAAGACATACAAATTAAACCTATGTACTTTTCCTTGCTTTTTCTAGAGCAACTGTGGCCAAAAAATAAAAATCCGCCGAGTTCTGATGAATTGTCCTGAAATTGTCACAATTGGTTTAGTTTGGGATTCAGAACATTCTGACCTGACCGAAGATGTTATCCGAAACCTGGCAACACAGCTCTATCTTCCAGGGGTATTTAAACCACATTGTTTAATATAAACTGTATTCCCATGTTTGCATCTTTATCAAAACTACTTGAAACCTTTTTCTGTGTTAGAACATATTTTCCAATATGGTAATTCTAAACTCAGAAGCAAATCCCACTGAGGTCCATATGACTTACAGTTAAGTGTGTATCATGGCCTAACCAAAAACAGGCTTTTATTTATTTTTTTTAGTTTTAAGACTAAGTAACAGAAGTTTTATGAAATAATATGTTGCAATTGAAGATACAAAGACCCGGGGGGGGGGGCAGAATCAGGAAAATACATAAAACTTGTTTGTCCCTGTTACCCTGATGCTTTATGTCTGCTTGACACTGTAGAGAACTACAGAAGACAAAATAATTCTCTGTTTTAATAATGTTTCTTGATCCTTCTGTTTGTGTTATTTGCTTGCCCTTTTTTAATCAATTGGCAAAACAGAAGAGATTTCCAGAAGACTTTCCAAAAGAGAAGAGTGAGAGCCTTATGGCTCCACTTGTAATACAACAATTACATTTTTAAAAGGGAGCTCAATTAGTAATTCATTTTTTGAATAAACTACTTTTAAAACGTACCAAACATAATAACTGTATGCTGGACTGAATTAGTCATAATACATTTTATGTTCATGAAGTATCACAGAGATTTTCAATCTTGTACATATACTGATATCACATTTTATCTAACCCGTAAGTAAGAGCCTTTTAAAATGTTTAGATCTTTATGTGGAGAATGGGTGTGTTGCAGTTCATAAAAGTTAATAAAACCTCTTGTTTTCCCATTGCTAGCCCTTCCACTTCATCACACTAGAGAAAAAAAAATCCACTTAAAATCTGGTTTCTGCCTCCTGCAGAATTCTGGGGTTTGTAGTTAAGTGAGGCTGTCAAAGGCTCCCCTCTAAACTACAAACCCCAGAATTCTGCAGGAGGCAGCATCTGAATTTTAAGTGGATTTTTTTTTCTCCAGTGTGATGAAGCCTTTAGTTTTATGCCCCAGTATACTCAGAACCTTCTCTCGAAGACTTAAAAGATACTCTGGAACTGGTGTTTTCGGGAAAGGGGAAGAAGGAGGGGAAAGAAAGAAAGAAATTTATGTTGGCTGCTGCTATGGCACCATTTGAATGTTGAGTTTATGTCAAATAATCCAGTACTATACCCTCTGAGAAGAAGCTTAAAAAAATCCCACCAGGACTGAATAGACTTCAAATCATATTGTGGATAATGACCTTTGATCTTTTCTATCACAATTTAAAATAAAGTTTTCAATTTAAACTTGCTTTTCTGCTATGCCACTTGTTGACTGATAATTGTTTTTCCAGCTGTTTTATAGGGTTACCGATGAACGTGCCAAAAATAGTGAGCTTTTTCTTGTTGGGATGATTTGCTATGCAAGCAAACATTACTGTGCCTTTGCCTTTCATACCAAGAGTTGCAAATGGGTGTTATTTGATGATGCTAATGTGAAAGAGGTAAGCTCTCATGTACTTATTTTTGGCATTTTACTTTACATCTGGGTGTGCTATAGAACTGTGAGGGAGGTTTATGTAAAGTTCTGAGAGCCTTCAAGTTTGATATTAAACCAAATTACCCGGTGTTTCATTAAACATACATACTTTCTATCAAAGTTGAAAGTAAATGAAAAGAACATTATCCAATGTTGAGTTGGGTAAACACATAAAAAGTAGTTCTTATCACTTCATGTGATGCCAAATTTCATTGAGTGTGTGTGTGTGTGTTCTCAAATTCATTAAACATTTCCCCTCTAAATGTTTTGCTGAAAACATATTTAGGTTGGAACAAAATGGAAGGATGTGGTGTCCAAGTGCATTCGGTGCCACTTTCAGCCACTGCTGTTATTTTATGCAAACCCGGATGGTACACCGGTATCAACAGAAGATGCACCTCGACAGATAATTCACTGGTCACATTATAAAGCCTCTGGAGGAAATGGAGAAGAATCTGGTAATAAAGATCTTTGCAAATTAATTTTTATTTTATTAATCGAAGAAAATATATGAATCTGTATGTAGTCTATTTATTCACTTGTTTCCTGAGATGGTTGCTATTAAAAGAAAAGTAATCCTTTGGTCTCTTTCTTGTGCTGTATGCTCACTATGTTGTAATGTTCTTGTACCTGTCCAATTCATATTATGTGTATAATATGAATATAAGTAGGAAGGCCTTGTATTTACTCTGTAATCCTATAGCCATTTTTCTTGTAGGTAAGCCAAATGGTACTCAGTAGGACTTACATTTGAGTAATCTCACATAGAATACCATTGCAAGTCTCCAAACACAATTCCCAAATAGAACCAGTTACTCTGCCAACTGGAAAAGACTTTTAAAACACAATCTATGTAAAGGAAGAAATAGTTTGATTTGTTCTTATACACGAATGTTTACACTGTGCCTAGCTATTATAATTATTTCATTGTTTCATTTTACTTTTGTAAAAATAAACAGTTGTCTAAGAAGTTATGAAACCTTAGCTGTATCTGGCAGTCACAAAGATTCCTTTTATGTGGGGAAGCAGGAAGTTATCTTAAATGAACCATTTTTTTATTATTAATTGTAGACACAAGTAGAGTAAATCTTCATAATGAAATTCCACTTACATTTTCACTCAATATAGTGTCTCTTATTTACTTAACCTTACGAATTCGAAATTCCACATTTGTCAATGACTTGTGTCCAGTAGCTTTTCTTTCCCTGTCCCCTCCCTCCCCCTTTGTCCCCATCCACTGGAAACAGGTGTATCTTCAATTGGAGTATTATTTGAATTGATCAGTTGTGAAGAGGGTGTGATTTAGTTCTTTATATTTTCTTTTTCCTTTTACTCTAGCTATTAGAATTCCCCACTTCGAGTCCCATTTCTTCTTACAACAGCCTGTTGTGTATTTCATTCTCCTTTCAAAATATAATCATGGAGTATACAATCTGCTAAATACTGAATCCATTTTATAAAATTCCCATTTTCCTGCTCTTTCCAGCCCAATGTTACTGTTTTTTGGACCGCTTCTATCATATGTTTTATGATATTTGCCCATTTGTTAGTTCTGCTCTTGCCCTCAGTTTTCTGAATTAAAAAAAATCTCTTTTATTCAGCTCTAAAAAAAGTTGAATGAAGCATGAAGGAGCAAGATAAAAAAGAGGAAAAGAAAAATTGCCCAGTGCTTAACCTATCATATCTTTCCAAACAAAGGCTTTGTTCATAAGCTACTGAGTATATTTTAAATATGAAGCACAGTATATCACCTAAAAAACAACACAGGCAGCATATAGTAACAGCATATCTGCATATAGACCCTAGTTGTAAGAATATAAGTGTGTAAACAAATTAATTTAGCTGTGAATTAATGTGGTTTAGTTGCCTAGATTGAACCAGTGCCTGAGAAACAATATGAACATACATCAATGAGAGACTTGTTTCTGGATTATTTAAATTGTATAAACTTGCAGTCTGTTCTATCAATGTGAAGGATTCCCAGCAGTCCTCCTGTTGAATGGAGATGGGGGGCAGGGGAGGCCTATCTCAAATTCTGGAGCAATTTGATTTATGTATTTTGCTTCCTTATCTTTTTGACTCTCCATTTAGCTTTACTATTGTGGCATGATTGTTAGATAATCACATCTTTTTTTAATGAATTAATTATTTTAGACTGATAAAAATTAATTTTGAATGTATACACTTTTTAAAAAGAAATACTTAAATTGTTGCATGTACCTTACTAGGATTTGAAAAGTCTACTTTTCCAAAATTAGACCATACAAAAGAGAATGGATTTGAAGAATCTGTTGTTCAGAAAAGCACTAAAAAAATTCAACCAGAACACTCATCTCTTAATCGGAATCATATTCAATATGGTGGTGTCAGAGGATCAGGTATATATATTAAAACTTCTTGCATTCATTTTCAACAGTGTCATTTACAAAGCTTGCTGTGCATAATTGCTTAATAACCTTTAAAATGTAGCTGTTAAACATAATAATGTAATTGTGTAATACATGCTTGAACTGTTACATAGAATGATTCTTATGTTATTTCAGTTAATTGCTAACTGACCAGTGCCCATAAAACATGAAGCAAAAACAGATTTGGTCACAACCTGTCTGGCTTTGGTGATCACCAACCAAAAACAGATTTTTACAAAAATCTATTTCCTAAGGGCAAAGTCCTGTATCCAATCTTGCCTGCAGTCAAGGATGAAAAACAACAACCTGGAGTATGATGCACATCATGAAAATACAAGGTAGTCCCCGAGTTACAAACATCTGACTTACAAATGACTCATAGTTAAGAACAGGGGTGAGACAACAGGAAGTGACAAAAATCTCCCTCTAGGAAGGAAAATTCACTCCTGGAACAGTTATCATGGGAAAAGGTGTTTCATGTGAAGCTATGTCACTAATCCTTGTTTTCACAACAAACCCAAGTTTTTCAAAATCAGTTATCACACGGACAGAAAGTGAGGTGAAATCTTCTGAACAGGGGCACAGATAGCAAACAAAAAAAACCCCACATGGGTGTTAACCCTTCCCTATCATATCCAAAGCTTACATATACATTTGACTGGAGTTACATTTAAAAATGTACCTGTTCAGACTTACATACAAATTCAACTTAAGAACAAATCTACAGAAGCTATCTTGTTTGTAACTTGGAGACTGCCTTCAGTAAGGAAATTTGGGGCATGATTTACTATTATGCTGTGATTTAGACTGCATCAGCAAGCTCTGAGGATTATTGCATTTTCGTACCAAAAGATCTTTCAGCATTTTGAACTATTTATATGATTGGAGGAATCAGTGGCTGCAGCTAAGGGAACAATTCCTACTTTTCTCTCACAACCCCAAGGTTAACAGAATTGTCAAACAGATCACCAATTGAGAAATTCTGCTGGTGAAGGAATTCTCATCCTATTTTCTACATGACTAAATTGCACCTTAAAAGAGTTGATTTTAATTTTGATCAAAATTAGTTCACACATCTCAAATTATACTAATGATTACAATATGCAGAAGAATAGAGTATTGATCAAAACCCAACACTTGAGACACTAGATGGCTACTTCTGTTAGCTTTTCTCATATTGTGTAGAATTATGAAGCTCCCAGGAATAGGGATTTTATCGGTAGAATATTTTTTTTTTCCTTCCATACACAGAGAACTATTTATAATCCTGTTGTTTTCCTATTCATCTGAAAGCATGTTGCTGTTCTTATGATTGGTTTGGTTGATATACTATATATGATCCTTAATGACAAGGTGGTTGGATTGAATTGCCTGTTTCCTTAATGATTGAATCCATAATACATGTTAATATCTATCATTTCAGGGAAATTAGGGCATAGTGAGCAGAGGGAAAAGGCAAAGGACATTTCCAGAGAATGTGCTCAGAAGGTTTCTGAGATGAAAAATATCTCATCTTCTTTAAGAAAAGATGTGGACAGAGGATCAAAGAGAGAATCAGGGAAACAGAAAGGTAACAAACTCTTGTTTGAGAAGGGAAAGCTTCCTACGACTAATCTCTCCCACACACTCTGATTAAAGAATCCCTTGTTTTTAAATGTTCTCTTTGAATGTTTGCTTTGAATTTCTAATGGTCTGACAAAAATAATAAATTACTTTTCAAACTCTGAAGCCTACTTAAAATGTTATTTCTCTCTTGTTTTTCTTTCCTTTTTGTTTTAAAGACCTATCTAGAGACGTCCAAACTCATTTTAAACCAGGATCACCTCCTTCTGGTAATGGATTTAGACCTCATTCCAACGAACGACTGTATAACAGTCAGGGCAGAGGACCATACAGGCACGAAAAGGTTCACAACCAGGTCAGACCTACTGCACAGGTGTTGGGATCCAGTAAAACAGATGGCTTTACTGATGGAGAGAAGATGAGTCGAATGAAGGCTGATAGCATCACCGGTTATGAAACAGATAGTAGCCAAGACTCTAAAGACAAAGGAAGTGTCAGCAGCAGCAAAAGTCGAAGTAGAGGGTGGAAGCCCATGCGAGAGACACTGAATGTCGATAGCATCTTTAGTGAATCTGAGAGAAAAGAGCATAGCTCAAAGACAAAATTAAATGCAAATAGCAAACCTAAGCATGAAAAAGAGACAAGTTCAAACAACTGGCCCAAAGAAAATGCAAGTCAAAAAGCCCTTATGACTATTTATGAAGATGAAACAAAGCAGGCAGGGAATCGAAATTCCTTTGATTCAGAAGGGAAAGAAAATGCAGAAAAAAGCAAAGGATTTACAGAGAGAAAAGTTCATATAGACAGTTGGCAGATACAACGGACTGAGTCTGGTTATGAAAGCAGTGATCATATCAGCAATGCATCTGCCAATTTGGATTCACCTATCATTGAAGGAACCAGCCCAGTTGATAACGCAGTTACTAAAGAAAACACTTCTTGCAGGTAACAAAAATAGTTTCATATTAAAAAATATGTTTTATAATAAAATATTGTCATAAATTAGAAAATTATGTCTTGAAATTTGGACTGAGGAAACAAGTATGCATACTACAATGAAATAAATTCAAGTGAGAAAAAAGGTCACACCCCAGTACACTCTTTCCTGTGACTAAACTCTTTGGGATTCTATTAGTCAAAATTTGTAAAAAAGAAAAAAAAAGAGTTCTAATAATGCGCCTGATAATGTTTGACATTTGTTTGCAGCATTTACCCTCCTTCTTAGCTTTTAAAAATCTCCCTGCCCCAAAGACTTACACACTTTAATTGGACTATTAGTACATCTGCCAAATGTGCGAGAATATTTAGATTAAAATCAGCGATGTTTGTGTGTGTGTTGGGGGAGGGGGGCGGGAAGAGTGACAGAGAGAGACAGAGAGAAGGAGGGAGAGAGGAGAGTTCATGCAAAGGTACCCTGACCTTGCAAGTCCCTTTGCTTGCCTTTTCTAATTTAATTTCTGCTTGGTCAGGTACACTATATTGGTGCCTCTGCATTGGCTGCCTGTTATCTGAAAGGTGGACAAATAACATAGTAAATTGGTAATAAACATATCTTGCAGAACTGAAAGAGAAATAAGGGGAAATTTAGTGAAGTTACTTTGCATAAGTCTTTTTGCAGAGTAGCTTTACTTTTAGAAGTTTCTCATATGATAAAGATAACCATGCAATAAGCCTTTTAGTGAAATGTTTGATACTAGAGTTTATTTATTTTTATTTATTATTTATTTATTATTTAAACTTATATGCCGCCACTCCCCTGGGGCTCAGAGCGGCTTACAAGAATAGCTAAAATCTAACAGTGAGATATGTCCTGCATTTGGTCAACAGTTTAGTGAGATATGTCCTGCATTTGGTCAACAGTTACATACTTTGACACATCCTTTTGTTTTGTAGTGACCAGAATCTTTCTGTCAGATATTCTGGGTGTGTCTTGCAGTCTACCTCCCAGCAAAACAAAAATTATTTGGATGGTAAGAATTCAACTCTGTTATTGAAATACGTTTAATTAATAAATGATACTGTATTTTTTCTGTAATTAAAAAAAATTAAAACGGTGCAAATTGCAATTCTTAAATGAGAATTAATCTTTTAAAAATGTAATTCCCTCAGCATTTATAGTTGCTGTATCAGTAACACAGCTCTGATTTACTTTTCATTTCCCTCTGATCCTTTTTACAGTGAAACTTGGCTCCCAAACATCTGCCATAAAGTCTTTTAAAATGACAGCCATTTTATAATCTGAATTGTTTTCTGAAAGTTGGTTCAGTAGTATTTTAGATGAGACATCTGCTTCTCTGTCCACTTAGAACTTTAAAGTGCTCATCTGGTGTAACAATTCTCCAAGTGAGTTCTGAAATTAAGCAAAGCCAGAATTCTTTTTGTTGCTGTTAATGCTTCATTGATAATAATGAAACCTGTGCTCTTTAGGCCTGACTTCTGCCATATTTAGTTTGACTAGATCCTAGAGCCAAATTCCTATTGGACTGTCATTGGTCTTAACCATGCATGGATCTTTATGTCAGCAGAAGGGAAAAATAACACTTCTATTTTTACATTAGCTGGAATTCTGAAGGCACAAAACCTTCTGGTGTCAGTGAGCAGCTTGATTGAACACTTGCCATGTTATAGCATTCTCCTATTATGAGCATCTACTGCCCCCTCCTGTTTAGTGTATGCCACTGCATGACAGTGAATTACACCCGTTAGGTTTGTGTGGAGAATTTGACTAATTGTGTATGATGCTGGCAAAAATAGTAGAATTTCCTTATTTATTTATTTATTTATTTATTTACTACTTTAATCTGCCATTCTTATCCTGAAGGGGACACAGAGCGGCTTACAAATTATATTTGTTTCTGATTTGTACGCTATTTTCTTTGGACTTCATTCTGGTCTTGATGTTATACAATAAAGACACAAGGAGTCATTCAATAAGGTGTTGCTGTGGCCAGGCAGCCAGGCTATTGAAGTACTCTCACTGCGAGGCTGTAGCACCTTGCTCAGGAATTGTAAGGCAGCAGGGCTGAAGAGGTGTTGCTATGGCCTCACGCAGGTGTTGCTATAGCTGGCAGCAGGCAGCTAGGCCATTGAAGTACTCTCACCGTGAGACTGTGGGGCCATAGAAGCACCCTGCCCAGGAGTTGTATTTTTTAAGTATAGTTATGTCCCATGTCTCCCAAATCATGTCCTAACTACAGATTAATTTACACATCATTATTCAGTATCAGAATATGAATAGCAAGAAATAGTCAACAGATAGAAATAGTGTGCATTTCCCTAAACATATGTTCAATTTGCCTCTGGAAAGCATCCAGTGAGCTCCGTATCCTGGAGCAAATAATGTCCCATTTCAGAAATCTATATTAAGTTAATGGTTTCCAGTCAAGATCCCAAGTGGGCTAGATCAACCGAAAGCATGAGTTTAAATCTCATTTGCTATCAGACAGATTTAAAAGGGCTGAAATTTGGCTAATGTCCCTGTGTCTAAAAAGACTCCTTGATGTATTGATATTTAAGCATATCATTTCAAGGGCATTTTAAAAAATGTGAAGAGCTTCAAGATTTTAGCTGACCACATTTATTATATGTTCCTCCTTTGGTGGGTGGGGGACAGGGTGTCCTTTACCACTATAAATAAATCAGTTCTAAATGAGACTTTAAAAAAATAGTGGAATATGTTAAAGGGTGTAGGATGGTGTCGTTGTTTGAGTATTGAGGTACAACTCTGAAAACTAGGAGTTGAGTCCCCACTCAGCTGTGGAAATCCTTTGGGCAAATCATGCTCTTCCTTCTAAACAAATTCTGCTAAAAACCTTCATGATTGGGTTGCTTTAATCTGGAATTAATTAAAGGCACAAAACAACATCATGTTGACGTTAAATGTAAACACTGTTTTGTAGGTTTGAAGAAAGATCAAGCCAATACCCACATTAACTACAGACCTCATAATGCATCTTCAGTGTCTCATCTACAGATGCACAGTCCACCATTGAAAAGGTAACTTTTTTAAAATTGCTTTAATATGGTCTAAAGCAGTCTTGGATAACCTTTGAGGAGAGGACAGTTGGTGAATCCCTTAAGAACAACAGTGCTGATTGTGAGAGGAGATCCTGCTTAATCAACCTTTTTGCTGGACAGTTATAGGTGGAAAAGAACATACACTCTTCCCTTCTCTCTCAACATACAGACATACATTTCCTTAACAGAAGTACTAGTAGGCACACACAGACACTAGGCCTATCCTAACAAGCAGCTCTAGTTTACTTGTGAAAGATTACATGCAGATAATGACTTTCGGTGCACTCCATCCTCTCAGTCATATGCTAGCTTTTTCTAGATTTCCAAAGATGCTTCAGGGAATGGAAGAACATGCTTCTGTTGAATGACCCAACAATAGAACATACCAGATAGACACATAAATAAATTCTGAGTTTAAATGTTCCCCCTGAGAATAGATGCTCAGAGGCTGGAAGACACTCCAACCTTTTCTTTAGAAGATAACAATGGAACATGCAAAGTAGAATATCTATCTGACATTCATGCTGTGGTCGTTTATGGTTAGGGAACAAAGGACTCTCAATATAAATTACACTCATATTGGGACCCCTGGCAATGCAGTGGGTTAAACTCTTGTGTCGACAAGACTGAAAACTGACAGGTCAGAGGTTTGAATCCAGGGAGAGTATGGATGAGCTCCCTCTGTCAGCCCCAGCCCCCCCATGCGGGGACATGAGAGAAGCCTCCCACAAGGATGGTAAAACATGAAAACATCCGGCCATCCCATGGGCAGCATCCTTGCAATCGGCCAATACTCTCACATCAGAAGCAATTTGCAGTTTCTCAAGGCTTCTGACACACACACGCACACACAAAAACCATATTAAAAAATTCAGCTGTTTTCTGGGCCAATTTACATAGACTTAGCTGTCCGAACCCTCTGTTACCTGAGGAGGAGAATTTTGAGGTATGCATAGCAGGGAGGCAGGAGAGGCCTCCAAAGGTTTCAGGTTGCCAAAATTTAGTTTAAAGCAATTCATACAAGAATCCAAATTTTATTTCCTTGTAATTAATATTTTGAAAACAAATCCTTTCAAGACAAAGGTAATATATATATGTTTAAAAGCTCTATACTCAGTATCCTTGCTGCCAAGTTTTGGATACTTAAGTTACTTGCTTCTATTCATTAAGTCTAACAACTACATAGTTTCTAAAGAAGATATTTATGTGGGTTAAAACTCATCTTTAAATATTGACCATGAAAGCTTTTTTATTATTTCAAAATTTCAAAACAATCCTGCATTTCCAGCCATACTTATTGGAAGCATTCAAATTACATAACTATAACAATTGCTGCATGGTCTACTTTGGAAAAACATTTGGAAATGACAGTTTATTTGGCAGCCAAGGTTATTACCTGTCATTCTTACACACTATTCTAGTGCTTAATGATCTGTGCAGGTTTCCTGTTTGTTTCCACTTGTGGTTTCAAAGTGCTGCTCTTGACCTAAAACTTTCTAAATAGCACCTTCTTTTCTTTCAACCTGTCCATGTACTAAGATAATCAAAGAGACCTTTTGAGCAGCCATCAAACATTAATTGGATGGTGAGCAGGAAAAAAAAGTGAAGTTGTCAGTGTTTTGGGGGACAATTAAAATCAATATAATTAAGAAGGACTTCTGGGAGAAAGGAAGATGCAGATGAATATTTTATTTTTGTGGTTGGTGTGGTCCAGTAACTTCACATGATGCATATCTAGATTTTTTAGCTACTCCGCTTTTATAAAGACATGGTATAAATGAAATTAATGATGGTTGTGAATAAACAGAGGTAATGTTTAAATGTTAGTTAGCTGTTTTACTCGGGGTAAATGAGTTCATATAGAGTAAAGATTACTAAATTAGCCAAGTGCCTATACATCTGGGGCACTCATTGTATGGCATATACCTTTCTTGCAAGGAACCTTGAGGGTGTTGGTGTTACTCCTAGTGGTTACAAGGAGTGATGTAGATTTTGCCTTCATTGGTAATGTCCTAATAAATAAAAACATGGAAAACCTCTTTCTCACCCTGGAGGGACAGGGGACGGGGACTGAAGGCAGTTTACAACATACTAACGGCAAAAATTCAATGCCAGCACTACACTGGCATTCTACTGGGATAGTATGTTTCAACATGTATCCCTCAATCCTGAATAGTAGATTCTCCTGACTTGTGTCCTGTGCCAATACTGGAAATAGGTGAACTTGTTTAACTGGCTTATGGTACCTCTTCAAAGCTTGTCTAGAATAAGGGAAATAGCATGAAATGTCTTATTTATATTTTTCATAGTTTGAATGGTCATTTTAAACCACCAATTCTTTAACCTTCTTTAACCTTTAATTCTTTGACCTTTCATATTTTATGTTCTAGGACTGGCATACCTGATTGCAATAAGAAGTTTTTTCCTTTAACACTACAGAGCACTTTAAAAGACCACAGTGAGAAAGGAACAAAAAACAGTGTATTGAATGAGCAAAATAATGGACGATGGCCTAAGGACCATGTACTTGATGAAACAACCATGCCAGTGCACAGTACTGAGAGTTCAGCAAGTCCTTACAATGGGGAGAACCCAACCGTGGCGGAAAGGATTCTGAACAAGGAATCTCTCTCCCCCCAGTTACAGTTGTCCCAGACACGGACAATGAGATCCAAGCCGGCTCTTGCATTTTTTTTGCAACAGAATATATCCAAACCTTCCTATAGTGAATCAGCTCCATCAGTTGAGCATAAAATCCCTTTGTATGGAAGCAAGACTGATGATACATCAGAAGCAATTTACCAAAATCTTCCTCCTCCTTTGCCACCAAAGAAATATGCTCTGACTAGTTTGCATGGATTAGAACAAGACTCCACTGTAGACCCAAAAGTAACCGAAGTATCATGCACAAATCCTTCAAATATTGAAAGGCATCTTGCAAGTGTTCCTTCAAAAGCTACACCTGAAGCAAATTCATTTGCAGAAGAAGAAAGAGCTAAATCATCATTTCATGGCAACGAGTCCTCAAAGACAGATTTTCCAACAAGTTTATCAGGAAATGATTTGTGGGCTCTTTCTAGTCATCCTACAAACAAGGGGGCTTGTCTTATGGGAACTCGTGCTAGCTCATTGGATGCAAACGCAAATGACATTGTGTCTCTTACGACTTACTTTTCAGTTGATAATTGTATGACTGATACATATAGGTTAAAATACCACCAGAGACCTAAACTGTATTTTGTAGACAGTAGTGTGTTAAGCAAAGAGACACCTGCCATGCATCTGAACCCTTCATACCACAGTACATGTGAATCAGATTATCCCACTCCTGAGCAAAGACATAAACCTAGCATTGGAAATATGTATTGCAATAGGTAAAAATAGTCATAAATGAACCCCGATACATGGCACATGATGGAATGTTTAGATTTCTATATCTTACTTCATTTAGAAGTTATAGCTCTTGAACTGTTGTTTGCACATGCATGTGTGATCAAGAAAGATGCAAAGTATTTTGATCCTGTGCTAATACATACATCATTTTTCTACTTAAACAAGATTTGACCCATTATAAGCTAAAGTAGAATTCAACCAGATTTGATACAAGAAATCCTATTTATACATGTATTTGAGAAATAGGAATAGTCTGCTTATTTTGCAACTAATTTATGCTGCTCCTTCATGACATGACTTGTTTAAATTGTTTTAAAAATTAGGCAGATTGATATGAAATCATAATCTTTAGTTTCGATTTCACCATTGATTAGTTACTAAACTGTATTTTAGGGCACATTCTTTAGATTACATTTTACGAATCATGTATTTTTAAATCTTCAATTGCCATTTTGTTCTCACAGTAGGAGATGTTTAAGCATAGATCTTGAACAATCTAGGTTTGAAGCAGTGGAAGGAAATCCATCATGTTAATTCTGTTGGTTTGGCTAAATGAATCCTAGTTGGAATGTAATGGTGAATTACTAGATTTTTAAATGAGCAAACGTTTGGCCAAAGGATACATGTATAAACAAAATAGTATAGTTCTCATAGGGGCTTACACTACCTCAGATTTCACTTGGGAGCTTTAGCCCTCACATGAAAATGGTTCCTTGTGTAAAGCTCTTACATGGTGTATTCCTGCTCAATGTTGAAAGTTTTTACATGAAGTGTGGTTTTTCTATGGAGGCATTTTCAAACACTCACCTTAAAAACGGAACAGTTATACTCCCATGCGAACTGTACTACCTCACCATGTAATGTATCATTCTACCATTTGTATATATGAAAAAATATACTAATTCAGGGAAAGGTGGAGATGTTTGGGTTGCATTCTGCATTTCTCCATCCAAGTCTTTTCAAGGCTTTTGTAGCTATGTGATATCACTGTGTAGCTAGCTGGTCATTTCCAGGGTACCAAATTTTAAAAAATAAAACTACTCCCATTGTGTCACACATTATCTACACCAGCAGTGAGAATCATGTCCCCCCCCCCCCCCAATGTGTGGGTGATGGTGGAAGAATTATATGTCTGAGGGTTTACAAATGGTACAAGTGTCCTCTGAAACACAACATCTTCCCCAATTCTTTATCATACAAATCCATTTTTTAAAAATCTGAAATGATATCTGATCACTTCTAATTTTGCCAGCAGCAAGAATCATCCCCCCCCCCCCAAGTGTGGGTGGTGGTGGAAGAATTGTATGTCTGGGGGTTTTCAAATGGTACAAGTGTCCTCTGAAAGACAACATCTTCCCCAATTCTTTATCATACAAATCCATTTAAAAAAATCTGAAATGAGTATCTGATCATTTCTAATTTTGCTAGAAGATGCTAATGTGACCCATAGTGGGTCTGGTCTAGGACATCAGAATTAAGTACCCTAGTTTGCACCTTAGTTTTAAGAGTTAGTCTTCACCAGAGAAAGGCTAGTTCTTGCTAATGTGTTGTGAAAGTAAAAAAAAATATTCCTTAAGATAACTTAAAGCACCGGTCCTGCCTAAGAATCCCTTGCAAGAACATGAGAAGTGCATTTAATGGGAGTGTTGAATTGACTTTCCCTTTCATTCAGGTACCCCTTAATTAAAAGTTACAGTAGTAGCAATGCTACTGGTTTGCCTTGTTAAAGTTGTAAGATGGAAGTTTTTCTTGCTCTTGTAAACTCAGATTTAGAAGTTTTACTTTAGTCTAACCAGAAGTCTTTTAAATATTGGTGTGATATATTGAAAGGTCAAGACCTATGCACAGAATGATAGATATAATCAGAAAAATATTGTGAAATTTTTTTGTATTGGTTAAAACCCGTAATGTATCTGAAATTCTTGAGTCAATATTTCTATTGTCCTAGATATCTTTAAATCAGGACTGTATAGTAGTTTTTGGTTATTCAAAATGATGCCTTAATGAGTGACTTAGATCGTATTTTAATATATAAAGTGGCAACTGGTGGTTTAAATAGCAATAACAGATGTTCCATACAGCATACCTTAAATACTTCAAATTGTGTGTAGCAGTTGTATGTAGTAGGGTTGTTTGGGGCTATCCTTATGCTGCAAGGAAGAATTTCATATCATGAATTGTATATATTTTTATGAGAATGGCCAAAAGAAACAATATATGATTATCTGTGTGAATGGAAAATGCCATTGGTGTTCTTAATGTCTCAATTCAAATTATGAGCAGGGATACACAGAAAATACTCCTTAGACATTCCTGTTATGGGAGCAGGTGGCAGGCCTAAAATAATGAGTTTTAGGTTTACATGAAATTCTCATTTAGTTACTGTAGGATGAAAATAAACTGTATGGTACAATACTTTCTGAAAATTTAGGAAGTATTTAAATACCTTAAAAGCATCAGATGTCATCTGAGCTTGGAAGCTATGCAGGGTCAGCTCTGGCTAGTACGTACTTAGATGAGAGGCCACCAACCAATACCAAGTGCTGTAGGCTATATTTCAGAGAAAGTCATTGGCAAAAGGAGCTCTTGGGTATTCCCTGGTTAAGAAAACCCCACGAAATGTATAGAATTGTCACAAATGGACAAATTACTAAAAAAAAAAAAAAAAAACCCCAAATCATAGTCCTGAGAAAAGGGAGAAATGCTTTTTTGTTTAAAGTCATGTAATTAAGATTCTCCTTCAATGCTTGTATTGGAGTTGTATTAAGCTCTGCTTTTTGGCCAGTTGAGGTAGTTACATGTGTTGCTCCAGGATACTATCTGGTATGCTGTATGTCTCTGTGTTACAGAAGGAGTACCTTGAATTGGTTTGCTCCCTTGACTGCATTGTGAAATGCCATTCAATTGAGTGTAAGAGTTTTCTGATCAAATTATATCTATATATCGTTGGAATTTTGTGACATCTGAAGTTTTTATACATACTCACACAAACCAAGGATGGGGAGGGGGTAAGCATACCTAAGTTTGTTTTTCAGACCTCCCCCCTTTTTTTCTAAACAATGATTGTATCTTTAGGAACCTAGCTACTAGGGTAGTAAATTGGTCTCTATGCACCTAAAATTGTTCAGAGACTAAAATTGCCTTCCATCAGAGTTCAAGGATTACCCCCCACCACCACCCCCCCCCCCCCAAAAAGAGAGAGGGTTTGGCTTTCCGTTATCCTGTATAAGAGAGCACAGCTGCCCACCCAAAATTGTATTTTGACAGTGTATTAACTATAAATGTAATCTAAAACGTGTTACTTAGCATTTTCCATCACACCAAATGACTTGCATCAGTTGCTTTAGATCTTGTTTCCTTTTTGCTTTTCCTAAAAAGTAAGACTTCTGTAGAAAGTATTTTCTCTAAAACATGACTACAAGCGAAACCAAACTTTTGCCTTGAATATAGGCCAGAATGTTCATCTAAAAGCAGCTGCGTGAAGTTATTGGTTCTACTCATTTTTGAAATGGAATTTTAAAAATCTCATTTCATTCTTTTTACACACGAAATGTGTTACTAGTTTAAAGCCTTCATGTGTAGAAATGGAATTGTAACATACTGGAATCTGTAAATATACTATTGAAAAGCTCTTACTAGAAATTGTGTTTTTGAATCTGCAGTATTGACATAAACACTAACAAATGTGAATGATCTGGTGTAAGAGCATTACTACATTTTAAAAATGTGCATAGCAAATGTTAAATGTCTGTATAAATGAGAAAGACCTAACTGTACATTTATTTTTAAAAGTGCTAATAAGCACAATTAGTAAACTGATTATGCTTATTAGAAAGATGTTGAATAGTATATATTCTTCTTGTAAATCGATACCTTTGTTTTTGTCTTTTGACAACCTTTTGTACAGACTTGTGGCTATCAGATAATGCTTATTTCATTATAACTTATGGTCAGTTTTTATAACAGGCCGTGCACTCTAGATATTTGCTAGCAAAAGTTGATTTTTTTTTATTTTTCCAGGGTGCCTATTTTTATAATTGTTCCCTTCAGATTATAGATTTGTATGGATTTTGTAATGCTAAATGCATTTAACATGTCTTGTAAACAATATTTTCATTGTCTTTAGAAAATTTTGACCCAAAGGTGCATTTTCTGCTTGTTCCAACTTGTCGGATACAACTAAGTTAACCTATACAGTGCTTAGCTTACATGTGCATATTTCCAAATAAGGTCTGTTTCACTGCTGCTAGGTTTGGTTTTTTCAAGCAAGCATGAGCAGCGTAATTGGTGTGTGTTAATTTTATATCCAACAGTAAAGCTACTCCTTAGTTTAGGAGCATGAGCCTTTGCCATCGAATAACACGGTGACCAAACTATCTAGTATGAAACAAGATTCCTTACTGACATGTTTGGCCCTGTGTCGTTTTCTATTGCATCTATAAATTACGCAGGTGGTCATTATCTAATGGAATTTATTTATGTTCGTCTAAAGAGCTTATTAAATGAATTGTACATTCTTTCCTATGGAACCTTTTGTGTAGACATGTTCGATTCAGAATTAAATACTAGTTTGTTCAACAGAACTTGCTCCTAGTTACATTTGTACAGTAATCTTATTTTTCCTGGTCTCTTCGGATACTTTGGCTTACAAGTGACATGGGGAATGATGCTGGGTTTTGCAGTCAAAAATCAGATATTCTGGTTGATATACAATAATAGTTTTGAACACTTAGAAGACAAATTAAACTCCAATTAAATGAGAACGAATTCACATACAGCATCTAGTCTTTTAGATAAAATTCTCCAGATACAGTTCAATTAATCATATCACTACAGGAATCAATACTACTGTTTCACATTAACCCACATTAAAATGTGTGATTTTGTAGCTCAGAATAGACTGGGAAGCCCGTGGCTTTCTTTGCTGTTAAGACTATGGCTCTCTGGATCCCTAAAGGGTAGTGGTAGCTGAAGATGATTACTATTTGAGCATACTGACAAATTTTCAGTACTGAATTTCAGTTCATTAAATTGGTAGCAGTACTAAATACTGCCCCATACTGTGCATACAACTATATAATATGTAAACATAAGGCAACTTTTCACAGTAGAAATGTCATTCCCTGTATTTGAATGCAGGATTTTCTTACTGGGCAGATGTCTGTTAATTCAGTATGTCTGTTTATTGTAATGCTTATGGGACAAGAATGTAAAGGGTCATCTCACATAAACAGCTATACAATTCCGATTCTTCAGTACTGTGCCTTGTAAAACAAACTTCATATCAAAGAATCCCACATTATCTAAGATGGAATACCTCATCTGGACGGGTTGGATCCATTCATCATCTTAGTGCAGTTGTTTCCAACCTGTGGTCCACAAGAACTAAAATATGGTCCATGGCCTCACCATTACACCCACCGTTGCAAAGAGAGCAGTTGGCCTTACAAAACCTTCTTATAGTGCCAAGGCTTATTAAATAGAGTTTTCTGTGGGCGAGCAGATGGCGACTACTGGATAGCATATGTTCTGTATCGTAAACTAGAGCTGATGTGGCTTATCCAATGCAATTTCCTGAATTGGCACCCCAAATAACCAAACCAAATCTAAAGTTGACCAAAAAACTGATTCGTAACCCTTTTGGTACTAATGTTGGAGAGTGGTCCCTGGTCAAAAAAAGGTTGGGAGCCACTGGTTTAGTGAGTGCCATGGTATTGTGATTATACCAGACTGGGATTGGGAGAGATTTGATTCATGTAGCTAATAGATACCCCTGACCTAGGTGTTTTCAGAAGGTTGTAAAGATAAGGTCGAGAGTCTTGGTTACATGGGAACATAGAATCAAAGCAATTATACAGATCACTTCCAATGTAAAAGTGAGCAAGCAGAGAATTAAGGCATGGCAAAGAAGTATTTACAGCAAAAGTCTTACAGGAGCTATATATAATCTCATGCTTTAAGTCCATTGCTGCCATCTCAATTCTTATGCTTTCAAATAGCCATTTTCCTCTAAGGCCTAGCAGCAGATGTTTTCAATACACGTGCAAAATAGGTTTTGGAGGCCAAACTGAATACAGTGTCGGCATCTTTCTTAGTCCAATGTTTGTTTGTGTATCTTCCAGTTTTTCAAGTATTATTTCTCCAGCTATTTTCCTGATGCTAAAGAACAAAGGGCTCTGATGAAACACAGCACAATTCAGAAAGGCTGGATTGATCTTGCACATTATTGTAAAAAAGTACAAGTTTCAGAAGCAGGACAAGGATAAAGCTGCTATATTTCTACTTTGATTCCTATAACGGAGCAGTATATGCATCCCAAAATTCTCTTCCCCTCAAGAGTTCAACCCACAAAAGAGATTCTTCATCTGTTCTGAGAAACATCACAAAAAACCTGAATTATTTTATATTACTCTTTATTAAAGAGTGAGCTTTGTAGTCAATTACTGAAATGAAGCACTTCAACATAGTTGAAAACCTTTAACCCGTTCAGTAACATTTAACATAAGGCATAACTTGCACTCGCAGGCGAAGAATAGATGTCGAATGGCATCTGCTCCAAGTTCATTAATGAAACTCCATGTCTATCAGTCTCAAATGTGCCATCAGTTCCAAAACAGGTAATCAGACTTCCACTTCCTGAAGTATAACAACTTCTCTGTGTTTTTCTTTTTCCTGTTTGGGATAGAAGCGCTACTCAAAGAGTAACACTGATGGTTTTCCTGGAGAAAAATCTGGTTGCCCTGGGGGAAAAAGAATATGGGAGTTAAAACACATTTTCAGTGGGACCAATGTATCGATTGTAGCTCACCAGCACATGCAAAAGAAACCATGAAGTTAATTATGTCCTATGTAAGGCATTTTATTTATTTACCCTATTTATACCCCACTTTTCCCTACCCCGAAGGGGACTCAAGGCGGCTTACATATAGGCAATTATTCAATGCCTTAACACACATACAAAACATTAAGCTTAAAATAAATTAAAATTAATACATATTAAGCATTTAAAAACATTACACTCAATATTAAAATCACACCATTCCGAAATCGAAGTCCAAAGCCATTCCATGGTCACTGCACATATTCCAAATCTGTTACTGCATTGCACTATTCTCCAAAAGTCAGACCCCAAAGCCAAGTTTTTACTTCTCTTCTGAAGGGTAGGAGGGAGGGGACTGATCTAATGTTGCCAGGGAGGGAGTTCCACAGCTGAGGGGCCACCACTGAGAAGGCCCTGTCTCTTGTCCCGACCAGTCACACTAGCGAGAAAGATGGGACCGAGAGCAGGGCCTCCCCAGGCGATCTTAATCTCCTAGATGGTTTGTAGAGGAAGATCCATTTGGACAAGTAAGCTATTTTCTTTTCCACTTGAAATTTCTTCTGGTTTCCAGTGAAAGTTAACATTTTTATGAACCACAAATCAGGTATCAAGAATCTTGTGTCATGACAGTGCATCCCCCTCCAGACAAAGAATGATAACAACAGCTGATGAAGCTTCATGAATCTGTTGAGATGGAGAAATTAAACAGGCCAATGAAAGGAAATATTTGTCCAATGACAAGGAAGATGAGAAGATCAAACCAGTCCATACTCCAGAAAATAAAGCCCAACAGCTCACTGGATGGAAGGATATTACGGGCAAAGATGAAGTACTTTGGCCACATGATATTTGTGTGTGTCACTTCTGGTGTGAGAGAATTGGCTGCCAGCAAGGACGTTGCCGAGGGGACGCCCAGATGTTTTTTACCATCCTTGTGGGAGGCTTCGCTCATGTCCCTGCATGGGGAGCTGGAGCTGACAAAGAGAGCTCAAGCCGCTTTCTCCAGATTCAAACCACTGACCTGTCAGTTAGCAGTCCTACCGGCACAAGGGTTTAACCCACTGCACCACCAGAGGCTCCAGGCCACATAATGAAAAGTCAGGAAAACGTGAAGAAAATAATGATGTTGGGGAAAATGGAAGGAAAAAGGAAGAGGGTCTGACCAATGCCAAGATGGATAGATGTTATCCTTGAAGTGACTGGCTTGACCTAGAAGGACAGGGAATGCCCAAAGGGAGCTCTAGTGTGAGCTGGTCCATGAGGTCATGGAAGAGTCAGAAGCAACTGAATGAATAAACAACAAACAAGAAAGACTGGGACTTACTAATTTACTAGTTAGTTTTATTCTTATTGTGTAGGTGTATGTTCTTGACCGAAAGGTCACAGGTTCAAATCCGGGGAGTGGCATGAACTCCCACTGTCAGCCCCAGTTTCTGCCAACCTAGCAGTTCAAAACCATGCAAATGCAAGTAGATCAATAGGCACCACTCTGGCGGGAAGATAACGGCGCTCCATGCAGTCATGCTGGCCACATGACCTTGGAGGTGTATGTGGACAACTTCAGCTCTTCGGCTTAGTAATGGAGATGAGCACCAACCCCCAGAGTCGGACATGACTAGATTAATGTCAAAGGGAAAACTTTACCTTTACTTATGTCCTTGGTTGTTTTATGTTTGTAAATTTGTTTTAAAAAAACCAAAATTGTAATTCGCATACACATGCATTTTTTTCGTGTCAGGAACAACTTGAGAAACTGCAAGTCGCTTCTGGTGTGAAAGAATTGGCCATCTGCAAGGATGTTGCCCAGGAGACACCTAGATGTTTGATGTTTTATCATCCTTGTGGGAGGCTTCTCTCATGTCCCCGCATGGGGAGCTGGAGCTGACAGAAGGAGCTCATTCACGCTCTCCCCGGATTCCAACCTCCGACCTATCAGTCTTTAGTCCTGCCAGAACAAGAGTTTAACTCACTGCGTCGCCAGGGGCTCCTAGAGATACAGTATATGCCATCCAATAGAAGACATTCAGCTTCTGTCATAACCAATCTCAGAAATAAAAACCGTTGCCAGGAAATGCTGCATGTCCATTGAAACGTAGTGATTGTTTTCTTTCATCTATTTCAAATATGATTCTCTGCTTAACTTAATTAATCTGCCTCATAATCAAGATATGAATTATTTTCCATTATAACATAAACACCTTAACAAATGCCTCAAGGGAAACATTTTGCAATCATGAGAGTCTTGGCTGTGTGTTTGCTTAACAATGCTTCCAGTGTACAAATATATCCTTAAAGGCATGCAGCCAGATTTCAGAACCATCATCCCTTCTTGGCCTCGAACAATTATTTTGCTACAGGATTTTGGTAGGACTTCTTGTAGGACTTCACATATATCAACCAGAATCTTGCTGGTTACATGCACCCACATATGGCAGTGTTGCAAGAGGAAGTATGTAATAACTACTTGTGCAACAGCCCTCCCACCTCTGGAAGGCAGTTTCCAAGGCGTGCACTGTTGTGAATGAAATGGGCCCTTGGCATCCCACGAGGTTTGGTTCCAGGACTCTTGTGGATAACAAAATGTGTGGATGTCCCATTATATGTAATAGTACTTACATGAAGAGCAGTAATAGCTTCCATTTGATATCCAATAATAACAACTTCGTTTATTTATTTACTACATTAATATACCGCCCCTCTCAGCCCAATGTATTGTCGAAGGCTTCCGTGGCGGGAATCACTGGGTTGTTGTAGGTTTTTCAGGCTCTATGGCCATGTTCTAGAAGCATTCTCTCTGACATTTCACCTGCATCTATGGCAGGCATCCTCAGAGAATGCAGGTGAAATGTCAGGAGAGAATGCTTCTAGAACATGGCCATATAACCCGAAAAACCTACAACAACCCAACTTTATTTGTATCCTGCCCCGTCTCCCCGGAGGGACTCGGGGTGGCCTACAAGACAATGCAACAAAAGCAACATACAATAAACATCAAAACATTAAATCAGTAATATTATTTATGCCACTCTAACAGATGTAACTTGGCAACATGGAGGCTCAGTTCAAGTTATTTTGAAGCTCAAATACAGATGCTCCTATGCTTAAAACTAAAACTTTTAGCAAAGTGATTCTCAAACTTTAATTTTCCACATGTTTATGACCTCAGCTACGGAAATATCTGACTGTTGGCTTCTGGGAGTTGAAGTCCGAACACCTAGAGGGCCATAGTTTGGGAATCACTGTTTAGTGCTTTGGAAAAAATTCGAGCAACAAATTGAAGTATTTCAGAAGGCTGTTAGAAGACCCAGACCCCTTTCTTACTGTTCTTAAAGAAATCCTAGTTAGTCACATACGACAAAATAATATCATCGAAGAAAATTGTGAAAAAATGTGACAAATCTGAGGTTTTCATTCCTCGTTTCTCTTTTCCTCCTTCATACTTTCCCCTCCCTTTCATCTCTCTCCCTTTCTTTTTTCCTTCTTTGTTTTTCCTCCCTTCTCCAGCTCTACCTCACAATGTTTCCATGGCAAAATGGCTTTCCTTCCTCTCCTCCCCTCATACACATGTCACCTTTTCCCCAGTAACATCACAAAAAGCCACTTTGCTTAGCCACAGCCATTCCTTGACCTAGCAATGGACAATGTAGTGACATCACAAAGGGCCCCCGGGTTGTCACCTAGGAACTCCCTTTGTGGTACAGACAGACATACTTTGACTGCTTATAGACAGATGCGTACACAATACACCATTTTATATATTAATATGGGGCATGCACATACATACATACACTCATACATGCTAGTTTATATAGAGATAATACACACACACACACAAAATATATACACAGATGATACACACAGATGCTGGTTTTATAGGTTTATATCAGCGGTCCTCAAACTAAGGCCCGGGGGCCAGAAACGGCCCTCCAAAGTAATTTACCCGGCTGTTGTTGTTGAAAGCACACAACAACAACAACAATCCTATCTCATCAGCCAAAAGCCGGCCCACACTTCCCATTGAAATACTAATAAGTTTATATTTGTTAAAATTGTTCTCCATTTTAATTAATGTATTGTTTTTAAAGATTTTTGCCCTACAAATAAGATATGTGCAGTGTGCACAGGAATCCATTCATGTTTTTTCAAAATATAGTCTGGCCCTCCAACAGTTTGAGGGACTGTGACCTGGCCCTCTGTTGAAAAAGTTTGAGGACCCCTGGTTTATATATACATATGCACACACATACATGCTTGTTTTATATATGCATGCTGACTTTATGTAGATAGTTACACATATATGTATACACATATATGATACATACATTAACATGCACATATATGCGCACTGTGTATGTGTGTATATGCAACATACCTCGTGTGTGTGTATATATATGTGTGTGTGTGTGCCTCATTTTCGGGCTTCATGCTCATGAATGATGTGTGCTTTCTTTTCTTCCCTTTCTCTCTTCTTTTTTCTTTCTCCCGCCCTTTCCCCCCTTTGCCTTCCTTCCCTTTTCTCCCTCCCTCCCCCCTTTTCACCATCCCTTCACTTCCTTTTTCCCTTCTTTCCTCTTCTCCCCTTCCCTTCAGTCTCTTTTTCTTTCCTTCCTCCCTCTTCTTTTCACCATTCCTTCTATTCTTTCTTTCCTTCGTTCCTGGTCTCCCTTCTCTCCTTCCCTTTTTTCCTTCTCTTCCTTTCCCTTCCCTCTTTCCTTCCTCCCACCTTCTCCTCCTTTATTTCTCTTCCCTTCCTCCTCCTTTCCCTTCTTCCCTTCAATTGTTTCTTTTACTTTACTTTCCTTCCCTTTTCCACCATTCCTTCCCTCCTTTTTCCTTCCTTCCTTGTGTTACTTCCCTTTCATTTTCCCCTTCCATCGTCTTTCCCTTTCCTTCCCTTTTCCAGCATCCCTTCCCTCCTTTTTCCTTCCTTCCTTGTCTTCTTTCCCTTTCCCCTTCCATCATCTTTTCCTTTCCTTCCCTTTTCCACCATCCCTCCCTCCTTTTTCCTTCCTTCCCTTTCCCCTTTCCTTTTCCCTTCCATCGTCTTTTCCTTTCCTTCCCTTTTCCACCATCTCATCCCTACTTTTTCCTTCCTCCCTTGTTTTCCTTCCCTTTCCCCTTTCCTTTTCCCCTTCCATCGTCTTTTCCTTTCCTTCCCTTTTCCACCATCTCATCCCTACGTTTCCCTTCCTCCCTTCTCTTCCTTCCCTTTCCCCTTTCCTTTTTCCCTTCAATCGTCTTTTCCTTTCCTTTCCTTTTCCACCATCTCATCCCTCCAGGCCTGTAGCGAGGGGGTGGTTTTAGGGGTTCAAACCCTCCCCGAAATGTTTCAGATTTTTTTAAAAAACCTGGTTTACTCATGAATTTTAACTGGTTAACCAAATCCCCATGCTGCTAAGTCTATGAGATGCAAAAATCAAGAGTCCCTCCAGAACTGAAAGCACTATCTCTAGCAAATATTGACAATTTATTCACACTGTCATTACTTGCAGCAATAGCCGATGTAGCGAAGCAACCAAGTTGTGTGTGTGTGTGTTGAATGCTCTCATTAAGGAGGCCAGACTTGGTGGAGGTGGTTGACAGGGGTGGAGCTGCAGTCTATTGAAGGTTGCTCTGCCCCCTGCTGTGCTCTTTGCTTCAGTGTGAGCTAAGAGGCAGGTTTCAACCCCACCCCACCCCCCAAAATTTTCAACCCTCCCCAAAATTTTCAACCCCCCCCCAAAACATTTTCAACCCCCCCCCCCCCAAATTGTCAACCCTCCCCGATATTTTTTTCTGGCTACGGCCCTGCATCCCTCCTTTTTCCTTCCTTCCCTTTCCCCTTTCTTTTTCCCCTTCCATCATCTTTTCCTTTCTTTCCCTTTTCCACCATCCCTTCCCTCCTCCTTCCTTCCCTTTCCCCTTCCATCGACTTTTCCTTTTCTTTCTCCCTTTCCCACCATCCCTTCCCTGACTTCCTCCCCTTTCCCCTTCCCCCCTTCCATCGTTTCCTTTCCTTCCTCCACTTTTTCCACCATCCTGCCCCCTTTTTTCCTTGTCCTACTTCCCTTTCTTCCTTTCCCTTTCCTTCCCTTTCCCCTTCCCTCGTCTCTTTTCCTTTCCTTCCCCTTTTTCCACCATCCCTTTCTCCTTCTTTGTTTCGATCCTTCATCCTTTCCATTTTTCCTTGTCTTCCTTCCCTTTCCTTCTGTCCCTTCCATTGCCTCTTTCCCTTTCCTTCCTCCTTTTTTTTACCACCATATCTTCCCTCCCTTTTTCCCTTTCATCGTCTCTTTCCCTTTCCTTCCTTTTTCCATCATCCCTTCCCTCCTTCTTCCTGCCTTCCTTCATTTCCTCCCTTCCCCTCTTTTCCCCTCCCTTCCCATTGGCTCACCTTGTGGTCTCTCTCTCCCTCTCCTTCAGGGCAGGAGGTAGACGAAGACGAAGAGCGCCAGGTCGAAGAGGATCATGAGCCAGAAGTCCAGCCAGTAGGACGTCCCAGAGAGTGGTGGGCCCCGCGGCACCTCGACAGCCCCTCCGGCTGAGCCATTGCTTGCTGCCGCCGCCGGGGGAGCAGGGCCCGGAACCCTGCGGCCCCTCGGCCCTTCTCTCGCCGCGTCCTCCCGCTCCAGCTCCATTCCCCGTCCGAGGAAGGAGGAAGCAAGCAAGCAAGGAAGGAAGGCACTCCCCTCCTTGCGCCTGCGCAGAGAGAGTCAGGCGAGGCGACGCCCAGCGGACGTCAGCAAAGCAACACGCAGCAATGCAGAACTTCGGGGGAAACGTGAATTGGGTCCCACTAGGCTGCGAGTCTTCCTAACTGCCGGCAGGAGGCGCTATTACCTTTAGTTCCCATTTAGTCAAAAAGGAACAGATGTGCTTTTCTATCTATCTTGTATCTATATAAATAAAAATGTAGTGTTCGTTTGTGGGATTAACATAACTCAAAAACCATTGGACGAATTGACACCAAATTTGGGCACAATTCACCTAACTACCCCAAGGAGGGACCATCACTCAAAAAATGGATTTTGTCATTTGGGAGTTGTAGTTGCTGGGATTTATAGTTCACCTACAATCAAAAGGCATTCTGAACCCCACCATCGATGGAATTGAACCGAACTTGGCACACAGGACTCCCATGAGCAATAGAAAACACTAGAAGGGTTTGGTGGGCATTGACCTTGAGTTTGGGAATTGTAGTTCACATCCATCCAGAGAGCACTGTGGACTCAAACAATGATGGATCTGGACCAAACTTGGCATGGATACTCAATATGCCCAAACCTGAACACTGGTGGAGTTTGGGGAAAATGGACCTTGACATTTGGGAGTTGTAATTGCTGGGATTTATAGTTCACCTATAATCAAAAGGCATTCTGAACCCCACCAACAATGGAATTGAACTGAACTTGGCACACAGGACTCCCTTGACCAATAGAAAACACTAGAAGGGTTTGGTGGGTATTGACCTTGAGTTTGGGAATTGTAGTTCACATCCATCCAGAGAGCACTGTGGGCTCAAACAATGATGGATCTGGACCAAACTTGGCATGGATACTCAATACGCCCAAACCTGAACACTGGTGGAGTTTGGGGGAAATGGGCCTTGACATTTAGGAGTTGTTGTTGCTGGGATTTATAGTTCACGTTCAATCAAAGAGCATTCTGAACCCCTCCAACGATAGAATTGGGCCAAATTTCCCACACAGAACCCCCATGACCAACAGAAAATACTGTATATGCTGGTTTAGGTCATCCTGGGAGAACCCAAAAATGGAACCATCCCCATTTTTGAGTAGACTGGTAAAAGATGAAAGCAAAGTTCATCCCAGAGAAACCTACAGGAAGCCCTGACTCTCTGCAATGGCACTGTTACTTGCCTTTTTGAATGCTTTTAGTGGTAAAATGGTGGTTGTGGCCAGGTCAGATGGTCCTCAGCAATGCTTCCCTCTCTCCACAGAATGACCCTCAACTTATCCTCGACTTATATCAAAATCGATAATGTTGGCCCCAAAACCTGCCTTCAACTTATACTTGAGGTCAACTTAGACATGGTGGTGGCCTGTAAAAGTCAATTAAAACCATGACTTATTGCACTTGTAAAGTAACTTCATTGTTCCTTATTTGGTTCCTTTTGAAATTGTACATCTTTACAGTCTTGGGTCATAAACTACCACTTCCCCATCTAGGTATAGAGGTATTTGCATAGAGAATTGTGCTGGAAAAATGCATGCACAAAATGACCTAAGTTAAGCCATATTGGATGTGTTCAGTGACGCAAGGAGTGAATTTCAACTGTCTGCATGGATGCAAATTCTGCAAATCTCCAACTGCACAAGAGCAGAGCTTCTTAAGTCTTTTCAAATTGTGACCCTTTTTTTACCAAAAAAATGTTTAGGTAAAGGTAAGGTAAAGGTAGTCCCCTGACATTAAGTCCAGTCATGTCTGACTCTGGGGTGTGGTGGTCATCTCCATTTCTAAGCCGAAGAGCCAGCTTTGTCCGTAGACACCTCCAAGGTCATGTGGCCGGCATGACTGCATGGAGCGCCGTTACCTTCCCGCCGGAGTGGTACCTATTGATCTACTCACATTTGCATGTTTTCGAACTGCTAGGTTGGCAGAAGAAAAAATGTTTACATGACCTCAAATATAAAAAAGATACTCGGGGACAAAAGGAAAACAGAGAGAGACACAAGAGAGAGAGAGAGAGAGAGAGAGAGAGGAGCTTGCATGGGAGAAAAGGTGACCCCAACATACAGTTATGGCAACCCCATTTTGGAGTCCTGACCCATAGTTTAAGAAGCTGTGATCTAGACCCTAGATGGAGTCCCCTTAGCTTAATGTTGGGGTTCAGAAAAAAGGCAATAATAAAAGGTTTCTAAATGCCACTTAGTGACTATTTTAGACATTTACACAGATCTGTTGTGCTGTGTTTACAGTGGACTTCGCAGAAGACGTACTCCACAAAAAGGAAAATCGGCCCATTTAGCAAGCCTTGCAAATGCTGATTTATCATAAGTAAATATTTGATTTTATGCCTGTATTTTATATATCTATAAAACTGGGGTCAAGTTAACATTTCTTAGGAGGAAAGGCATTGCAAAAGTTTCAGATCCAAGATCATTGAGAATTTAAGACTTTATCACACTAGAAAATATGTTTCTGAGACCCCAAATAACCAAACTGAATCTAAAGTTGACCAAAAATGGATCCATAACCCTTTTGGTACTAATGTTGGAGAGTGGTCACTAGTCAAAGAGGTCCCTGGTCAAAAAAAGAGAAAAAAAAGGTTGGAAACTACTGCATTAGACTTTGTCTGCAAATATTGCAGAAATTGAATATTTGCATTCAGGATTCTAATGTTTTTTGAAATACTATGGCTTCTTCCTTTATGAAGTGTGCTTTCTTCATGTGATCTGAAAACCAGTATGCATCCCGTCCAGGCATGTAGCCCTGGGGGGGGGGGGGCTTGAGGGGCCCCTCCCCGACCCCCCCCCCCCCGAAATTCTCATGATGGTCCGCGAGAAGGCCTTACTGGTGCATTATTTAAGCTGTTATGTTTATTCATATCATGATCTGATCACCATGCTCAATATATCCCATATGCATGGGGGTATTGGGGTAACGATACAAAAGATTTGCTAGGATAGACCCTCTTTCACTCAGACTCAGCCCCCCTCCCCTTGAATCAAACTCAGCCCCCCCCCCCCCCCCCCCGAATCAAAATCCTGGCTACGGACCTGATCTTGTCAGTAATAATATGACTTGTCAGTCAGGGGTGTCTCTGGAGTTTGGAGTCTCCTGACTCCAGAATGTTTGTGACAGAAGCACCCACCATTTTTGTTTTGGAAAAAATCTCTGAGATTACTGAAACCGGTAATTAATGCTTTACCTTATTATTATCGTCAATTTTTAACCAAAATCTGTGCATTTCCTTCCCTCTGTTGTGTTTGAATTGTCTTTTTATATCACATAAAAAACTTGGCAATGTAATAACAAAGGATAAAGACTTATTTGTTTCTTTTTCCTATTTAGCTATACATGTGAAAAAGACAGCAAGTTAAACATGAACCAACAATGTCATGCGGCAGCTAAAAAAACCGAAGGAATCTTGGCTTGCATAAATAGGAGTATAGTGTCTAGATCCAAGGAAATCATGCTACCCCTCTATTCTGCCTTGGTCAGACCACACCTGGAATCACACTGTGTCCAATTCTGGGCAGCACAATTGAAAAGAGATGTTGACTCTAAGCTGGAATGTGTCCAGAGGAGAGTGACTAAAATTATCAAGGGTCTGGAGAACAAGCCCTATGAGGAGCGGCTTAAAGAGTTGGGCATGTTTAGCCTGCAGAAGAGATGGCTGAAAGGAGACAGAGGCTGGAGGGCCATCTGTCAGGGAAGCTTTGAATGCAAGTTTCCGGCTTCTTGGCAGGGGGTTGGCCTGGATGGCCCATCAGGTCTCTTCCAACTCTATGATTCTATACTATACACATACCTCCTAAAATCATTTCTCAGCTAGCATCACCTTGGCTCTGGGGTGCCCCCTTCCCATGTATGGACACCATCCGTCCAGCAACACAATCAGCGAAGATTTCAAAGTATATCTGTCATGCCTTCTCAAAAGGAGAAGCAGTGCCAACACAAGGCTTATTTGCTTCTGCACTGCCTAAAGTTTGGCTTCATAGAACTGAATTACTAAGTGAAGCAACATCAGCAATAATTGCAGTAATGTAGCCATTTATGCTGTAATAACTAGCTTTTAAAAGTTAATTTGCATATTAACAAAAACAAGAAACCACAGGATTTTTTTCATGCCAAAAGATAGCAATCAGAGAAACCTGTTACTGCATAGACACAAGATCTTTTTCAGATTTCACAAGAGCAGTAGTTTTTATACTTTGAGGCTTCTTCACTGTGCAATATTAGAATTTGTTTTAAGGTCACAGAGTGATGTAGGGAGTCTTTTGAATGGATTGGGAAGACCCAGCCTTCGGTGGTGTGATGAGTAACAGCAAATACATAAATCATAATAACTGGGTGTGATGGGGAGATTATGCATCCTGTCTGGATACAGTATACCTCCAGTCCTTAAAAAAAAAAACCCCAAAATGTATACCGATTGACACTGAGTATTTCTTAATGTGATAAGGCCCTGTGTGATTACTATCTCTGCATTAGACCTTATAGCAGACATGGGCAAATTAAGGCCCGGGGGCCAGATGTGGCCTCCTGGGCGCTTACCTCAGACCCTTCTAATTTTCCCTGTCCTCTCAGTATAAGGACATGGTGGTCTGCCACATCCTTATGCAGAAAGGATGGGGGAAGAAGCCACACAATAGCTGGGAGCCCTCTGGAGTGCTCTCAGCCACCGCATGTCTCTTTTTCCTCCCAGCATAATGATGGGGCGAGCAGCCCTGAGTCCTCTTGGAGAGATAAGGTGGGTTATAAATAAAGTTGTTGTTGTTGTTGTTGTTGTTGTTGTTGTTGTTGTTCTTGTTATGCCAGAAGGGCAACCTGAGGATCTGAGCCTTGCCCCGCCCCCTCCCAGTCCCACCATCCCACAGGCCCTCTCCCTTCTGGCCCAGCCCTTTTGGTCGGGCCAATAATGTGGCCCCAAGGCCAAAAAGTTTACCCATGCCTGCCCTATGGCATACACTCCAACACTTCATGGATATAAACCAGGACACACAATGGACCTCTTCACACAGGGCATTTTTGCCCTGTTTTGCCGCTTTTATGCACTGCTTGGATGGGGCCTGCCATGTGCCATCCCACATTCCTCCACCACTACGAGGAGGAAAGTGTTGTTTGGGTAACTCAAATGAAGCTAGTACCCACACTTTCCTATCCTTTTTTTGGTGTGATGGCATAAAGGGCAGTGGAGCAATGCGCATTGCTCCAATGCGCATTGCTCCTTTCTGCCATCTGATAGGGGGAGGGAAAGGGTGCCAACACAAAGCGTGCCCCACCATGTGACGAGGAGAAGTGGGAGGACGTGTGGGGCACCACGAGCCATGTGAAGAGGTCCTAGGTCAAGCAATATCAGAGTGTGGTCAACAGAGTAAACATTATTAAAGAGGAAGAACACACAACCTAGGTGAGTCCGGTGCAGTTTTAAGTTTGCCAAAACCCACAGGGAAGGACAAAATGCCCTTATCTTCAGTCCATGTGGAGTTAACTCAGTGCAAAACTACTTCTGTACTTTGAACTCACTTTGCAGAAATTGGAGTAAGATGAGGATGAAAGAGGGAAGTGGGGAGAGGAGAAGAAAGAACTGGGCCATTTTTAAAACAAGTTAAAAAGTGGGATGGTGGAGGATTAAGCAGGACTGTTGCTACCAAACTGAGGGTACATCTATACTGTAGAATGAATGCAGTTCGACATCACTGTAGCTTACATGACTCTTGTTATGGAATGATGGGAGTTGTAGTTTTATAGGATCTTTAGGCTTCTTGCCAGAGTTCTGATTCCTCACCAAACCACAGCTCTCAAGATTTCATAGCAGTTGAATCAGGGCAGTTAAAGTGCTAGCAAACGGCATTAAGGATGTAAATGCACCCTTAGACAATTAGAAAGTATTTACGCATTCAATCAGAGCAATATGTACATGAATCTATGTACATATGTACAAAACAGGTAATCTTTCATCAGTTTCGTACCCAAGGAAACCAAGTCCATTACAATTACTCTGCAAACTTTCCATACTTCAGAATGCAAAGTGGGCGCAACAAAGGCGACATTCAGAGTCAGGGAGGAACTGTAACTAACTACAATCAAACGACATTTTCATGGTGAATCAGAGCTTTGTCTGTGAATGCAGTCTTTCAGAAGAAAAGTTGCTTAGGACACTGGGTGTGAGGGTTGTGCAATTCTTGGAGTTGAAGTCTAAAATTAACATTTCCAAGCTGTGCTTAGGACAACATTCCATCAAATGCACCTTGAGATCCTAACGATTTCAACTTGAACATTAAGGATATGTTAAAATTTCACACTGACTTGAATGATATTAAAAAGTATTTATCTCTGTCTTTGTTGTGCCCTTAATTTTGAAACCATGTTAATCATTATACCTTGGTCCATTGATCAAGCTCACCGATTCTTACTAGTGTATTATATAATGGGAGGTATTTTTAAAAAGTTTATACAAAAATGATGGAATGAAAACATGTCTCCTGAAAAATGAAGTAGAAACTTTGTTTATTTTCCTCTCCATTTATAAAACAGTAAATATTACTTGTAGCCTTAGCAACGCCATTTATTTAAGCAGATAGAGGTGTGAAAGATAAATACATCTGAATTGTTATGGCACATGGACAAAAGTAGAACTCAGTTACTCTGCACTTGGTGGGAAAACTACTCTTTCTATAAACAAAGGACAGCCATTCTTCTGTCTGACTGTTTTTCATGCTTTCTTGAAGAATCTCTTAGCTGCAACTCCTTCATAGGTGTATGTCTGAAATTTAAAAAAAAAACAAGTTAGAAAATTGTGTGCTGAAGATCAACAAATGGGACATCTGTACTGTATAATTAATGCAGTTTGATACCACTTTAATTGCCATGGTCCAGTGCTATGGAATCCTGGGATCTGTAGTTTGGTGAGGCACTAACACTCTTTGGATGAGAAGGTTAAAGGCAGTAAATAAAGAGCCACACTCAAAAAGTAGGGGAATTCCAGACAAGAATAGGTCAAGGCCAGCTAACACCTCCCAACAAAGGATCCTCCCCAGGCAGCAATCAGCCAGGCTTTGAAGCTGCAAGGCCATTAAATGCTAATCAAGGTGGACAAACTGCAACATTCACACTTGCTTCAAGCAGACGAGTTCTTTCTCTCACCCTGGACATTCTACAAATATATTAACCTCACTTGCCTAGTTTCCAACAGACTCCTCAACCTCTGACGATGCCTGCCATAGAAGTGGGCAAAACGCCAGGAGAGAATGCTTCTGGAACATGGCCATACAGCCTGGAAAACTCACAGCAACCCAGTGTTTCCAGCCATGAAAGCCTTCAACAACACATTGAAGGTTAAAGACTTCGTAAAACTCCCAGGATTCCATGGCATTGAGTCATAGCAATTAGAGTGGCATCAAACTGCATTAATTCTACAGCGTAATGCACTCAGACTTAAGAATAATGCAGTAGATAAGTTTAAGCTACACTGGCAATTGGTAGTGACATATTTAAGAGAAAACTGGGGGAGATAATTAAGTTCAGCGTTGTAGCATAGTAGAATTCATGCCATCAGTGGCGGCCCTAGGTAATTTTCAATGGTAAGGAAACAGTACCCCCCAACCAATCATTGATATATATTTTCTGTTCGTCATGGGAGTTCTGTGTGCCATATTTGGTTCAATTCCACCATTGGTGGAGTTCAGAATGCTCTTTGATTGTAGGTGAACTATACACCCAGTAACTACAACTCGCATATGCCAAGGTCTATTTTCCCCCAAGAGTGCCTCAAGAGCACCCCTGGGCAAAATCAACTATACTGCAAATGCTTACTTTGCGTAATGGGTTGAGCCACCCCTGCATGCCATGTGAGAGTTTACACATGCTACCTAGTTACATAAATCATTGGGACTGAGTTTGCAAAGATCCATTTTGCAAAGTTGTATTTCCAAAGGAACCATGAGCCACATTTGTAAAAGTAAGAGGTGTTTTCCTAAGGCTGGGTGGACAAACTGCTGTTCTCTAGATTATAATTTCTATCAGCTCTCGCCAGTATAGTGAGTTGTGATCAATGATGGGGTATGTAGTCCAAAAGCATCTGGAAGCCCATCAGTTGTCCAATCCTGTTTTTAAGTAGGTATAAACTAATCAAAACTGAAGCTGGACTGTATGGTCAAATAAAAACCTATATTTAAATAGCAGGATGAGTTGATGCTTAAACTCCAACAGCCTTGATTGGGAACAAGTACTTCTGTGTTATTTGTCTTCACTTGGGGAGATTTATTTAGTTACCATAATAGGCCTGCCATAAAATCCCACATTATGCAGGATGTATTTTCATTCACTGGATCAAATTTGGCACAAATACCTGATATGCCAAAATCTGAATACCAGTAGGATTGGGGGGGGGGGGGGGGATTGAAATAGCCTTTTGGGAATTGGAGTTGCTGGGATTTAGAGTTAACTATAATCCAAGAGCATTCTGAACTCCACCAATGATGGAATTGAACCAAACTTGGCACACAGAACTCCCATGACCTACATCTTGATGTACACCTTCATCAAGAGAGCACTGTGGACTCAAACAATGATGAATCTGGACCAAACTTGGCACAAAGACTCAATATGCCCAGATGTGAACACAGGTGGAGTTTGGGGAAAATACACCTGGACATTTGGGAGTTGTAGTTGGGATTTATAGTTCACCTACAATCAAAAAGCATTCTGAACCCCAGTAATGATAGAGTTGGGCCAGACTTCCCACAGAGAACTCCAATAACCAACAGAGGGTTATTGTAGATTTTTCAGGCTATATGGCCATGTTCCAGAAGCATTCTCTCCTGACATTTCACCTGCATCTATGGCAGGCATCCTCAGAGATTGTGAAATGCTTTGTTTTCTGATGCCCTTTGGCAACCCCTCTGATGACCCCTCACAATCCTCCCCACAGGGGTCCCAACCTCCAGGTTGAGAAACCTGAAATCAGTAAACAACATAGGCTTGGATAGGAAAATGCCAGCCAATCTTGCCTTCTTTTTATATACCCAATTCCACTCTGTATTTATGAGGCAGTATGAAGGAATAAGGGTTTAAGAATATTACACTCATTCTTTGTCAAGAAACAAGTGTGATTTTTTTTAAATGAACAGATCTATCAATTGTTTCTGATGAACTTACCTGTATCATTTCATTTCCTACAATTTCTCTCAGTGCTAAAAGTTCCTTCCCATTATCTTTGCGTTTGAATGTCCCAACCAGTTTACCATCTTTCACGTCCCAGTTGCCCTGTAACATGAACAAAGACAAAAGCATTCTTAATATGCCAGTAAGCAAAACACAGGAATCACTTTTATTTGTATCCTCTTAACAGCAGATTTTTCAAGCAAGACCAGACCATCATAGACGAGGCTTTTTTACCTGAAGTTCAGTTCCATCTGCCAAGCTATAGTCAAAGGTCTCTCCCAAATTGAACACTATTTCTATGGTACGGAAATTGCTGGACTCCTTGATTATAAATGTGTTTCCTTCTTGTTGGATTGTGAGCTTCAGATTGTCATGAGCTCCTAGCTTTCTCTTCACTAAATTAATACCTAGGAAGGTACATGAAAAAGCAAGTTAAGCACACAGCGAAAGGATTTTCTGTTCTGTAAAAAAGCATTTTCAAAATAACAGAAGTGGCTGATATTATAATTGTAAATACAGGTAAAGGTTTCCCTTAACATTAAGTCTAGTCATCTCAGACTCTGGGGGTTGGTGCTCATCTGCATTTCTAAGCCAAAGAGCAGGTGTTGTCCCTAGACACCTCCAAGATTATGTGGCCGGCATGACTGCATGGAGTGCTGTTACCTTCCCACAGAAGCAGCACCTATTGATCTACTCACATTTGCATGTTTTCGAACTGCTAGGTTGACAGAAGCTGGGCCTAACAGCGGGAGCTCACCCCGCTCCCCAGATTCAAACTGCCAACATTTCAGCTAGCAAGTTCAGCAGCTCAGCAGTTTAGCCTGCTGCGCCACTAGGTGGTCTGATTGTAATTGTAATGACTGGAAAAAATGAAATAGTTTCTGGGAGACACAGATTTAAACCCATATGATGAAGTTCACCACACACACGACTCTAGAACTATTGCAATCATTCAGACTAATTTCTTTTGTGAGGTTGTCGTGAGGATATAATATCATGTCTGTCTGTTATGAGGAGATTTTACATGTTATTTTGAGATAGTTATTGAAAGAGAATAATAAACATAAAATTGGATCCAGCCATGATTCAAGGATAAACCCATTGAAACTAATTATTGACATACTGTCGTAACATATCTAGTGGTATGTTTGTCTGTTTGTCTGTTTTTGTGTTCGTTCGTATTGTCCTAGTGCACCAAACACCTCTTTCCTTTCAGCTCTCCTTAGAGCACTATATTCTAAATAAACATATTTAAAAAAAAAAGAAACTAATAAGACAAGTTGGTTGTGAGTCCGTTGATTTTAGGGGAGTGTTGCATTTTGCTTTCTTATTGTTCTCTCTATAATTCTAAACAGCTTGGCAAAATCTTGAAAAATTATCACAGTTTTTATTGCTTGAAGGTACTAGAACATGCATGGGCCAACTTTGGCCCTCCAGGTGTTTTGGACTGGCGGTAGGCTGTTAGGAATTGTGGGAGTTGAAGTCCAAAACACATGGAGGGCCAAAGTTGGCCCATGCCTGTTCTAGTACCTTCAAGCAATAAAAACTGATAATTTTTCATCTTAGAAAATATTATGAAATGAATAGAATCACCATAAGTTGACAAGCAACTTGAAGACACATGTACACAGAGGATCCAGACCCTACAAAATCAATTGACTCGCAACCAACTTGTCCTATGGGTTTATTCTTGAAGGAAGGCTGGATCCAAGTTTCTGTTTCCTTAACACTTAAAGTGACAAGGGCTGGTCTCTTTCAGTTGCAGGTCTCAACTGAAGCAGATTGTTTAATCAAGGGCTGAATCAACTCTTATGTAAATCCCATTATATTTTGAGGAAAAACCAGTTTGGAGAGCAAAGAAATAAGATTTAGAATGCAATGTTAGTAGTTTCCATGAGGACAAGAAAGTAGAATGTCAGGGACTAACCTTGTGAATTAAATGAAGTAACCACGAGCCCTTTCACACTACACAGTTATACAATCGTCATTTCATTTTTAACTGCTTTGCATTTTTTTTAATCATGTCAGAAGCGACTTAAGAAACTGCAAGTGGCTTCTGGTGTGAGAGAATTGACCGTCTGCAAAGACGTTGCCCAGGGGACGCCTGTATGTGTTACCAGGCGTCTCTCACTGCTTTGGTAACATCTATTGATTTCTGAAATTTGCATTTTAGGGCAGGCCATTCAGAATTCTCAATCAGAAAGCTCTCCAAAGTACAATCTCCAGCCTCTTATAGGATGTGCCTGTGGCATTTAAACTGGAATCATAGCACTATATGTGTAGTGTGAAAGAACCTCCAGATCTTTCCAACGCAATGATATAGTACATGGCTGCTGATAGGAAGCAAAAAGAATGCATATCTCACCCATTACTTCCATAAACTTCTCATAGTTTTCACTCTTCTCCACTTTCCAGGTGCCATCAAATGCCATGACTGCCAGCTGTGATAGGGAAGATTCAAGCAGACGTGATTTTATTTTCTGTACAATCAGGGTTATACTACAGCTTTGTCCAGAAATATATGCCTTCTCTTATCTTGAAAGCAATTCACACACCGATGTGGCTGACTAAAGTGCAATTAGTCACATGACGCTATACAGTAAATCTCCTTTATTGATTCTGAGTTTTCCCTTTGAGTAAAGCCTGCAAAGCCTGTGGAGTTATTTGTCAGGATTTTGTTGAAGGTAACTGTGATTAATGAATTTACTGTCACCACAAGGGCAGCTTAGACTAACAGATTGAGGCCCCTTCCACACAGCTGAATAAGATCCCACATTATCTGTTTTGAACTGGATTATATGGCAATGTGGACTCAGATAATCCAGTTCAAAGCAGATATTGTGGGATTTTCTGCCTTGATATTCTGGATTATATGGCTATGTGGAAGGGTCCTCAGTTGGTTCTTGGGTGAAAAGAACCAACCAGGGTTGTGCCGTGGCTTCACTGAAACTCTATTTATTCCAACAAGCGAGCAATTATTATTAGTAGTAATATTAGTTGTAGTAGCAGTAGTGTCTTTTCTCAGCAAGCTGAAAAAAAAACAAACAAATATTGGCTTACACAAAGAACACAGATTTGCCTCTATTCTGTCCTTCCAGATTTTGTAGGAAGGTGCCCCTTTCTTCAAGTTACAAATCTACAAATGAGGATGGGAAACTAGACTATTTCCTGGCCATGTTTACCCTGGAAGATGTCTGATAGGTTTCCTCCCCCCCCCCCCCCCCAGACCTGAAGTTTGTGCCTCTTGTATTTTGATTCCTTCAGTTTTGAAATGCAAAATACCTGTTGTGAAAGTGAACAGAGGTTAGCCAAGGCAAACAAGACCAGCTTGTCCTGAACAGAGAGCCAGCTGTTATTGTGTCTCGGTTCACAGGGGCAAAAGAGACTGACCTGAGAGCAGGCTTTTCTATATTATGATCTTTTCGAACTTTGCCACTGCATTTGATATTCAGGAAGATTGTGCTGTTTTCTATCCCTAATATTTCAGACTGTTTGGGAGTGGTGAAGCATTAGGGATGCAGGAGTTCAATTCTAACCCAACCAGTTCTGCATCTGTTCAGAGATTCCAATAAAGTAAATATTTGGTCAGGATGGAAAGAAAAAAGAAATACATATGAATGAGAAATAGAATTTATTGTTATTTATTTCATACATTTATACCCCATCCTTTTCGCCCCGAAGGGTGACTCAGGGCAGCCTCAGAACAGGTAACTATTAGATGCCAACATACACAATTATAAAAAAACAAATACAGTTAAAACAAATAGTTAAACCATCAGTTAAAGACATCCATTTAAAATTGCGCAAGTTCAAAGTCATAATCCAGGGTCTATCTATTGTCAGTCACATAAGATCACTTTCATTATTATTGCTGCATCTGCTGCTCAAATGCTTGATCCCACAACCATGTTTTGAGTTTTCTTTCCCTTAAAGGACAGGAGGGAGGGGCTGACCTGATTTTATTGGGGAGGGAGTTCCATAGATGAGGGGCCACCACTGAGAAGGCCCTGTCTCTCATCCCCACCAGCCGCACCAACAATCTTAACCTCCGAGGTGGTTCATAGAGGGAGATACATTAGGACAGGTAAGCTGGACCAGAACCGTTTAAGGCTTTATAGGCTAAAGCCAGCACTTTGAATTGTGCTCGGTAGCAGACCGGCAGTCAGTGGAGCTGGCGTAACAGGGAGATTGTGTGCTTCCTGTATGCCGCTCCAGTGAGTGGAATTGTAAAGGTTGTACATGTGATGAGGAAAGCATTGCCAAGAGGGAGCTGCGCACAGAGTGATGGATTCGCCCCGCTGCCTCTCTCTTTTCTCGGCGAAGTCAGGTGAAGCAGGATGCCTTGCCTGACCTTTCTGATGAGCCCCTTAGTCAGCTACCCCTGGTCACCACCACCACTGCTGTTTCCACCTAGGCCCTCTCAAAGGCTGGGATCGGTGACATTAAAAAGATGGATTTAGTTTTTGCCTTTTACCACTCTAATTCATAAGAGTTAAGGTGTATGGATCTATGGATTAGTTAGCCCAGGTTGTTTGGGTTGATTTTTGATTAACATTTCTAGCCTTGTACATTATTATATAGGGTAATCAAAATACACAAGCTTACAAATCCAGAGGGTTGCCAGTGGAAGATAATAATGTTTTATTGCTGTGTAAAATTACATGCAACAGGCAAAGGGCTTGCACAGCAAAAGCCTTATCTGAAAACCCCCGCATTCATATTTGCAACCAACTTCTCCTATTCATATCTCACTTCCTTACCCATGTGTGGATTCAAAATTACTTCACTAACCTGAAATAGGGGCAGAACCATTTGCATGGCAGGATGCCAGGTTGGACTTTGATTCACTTCAACTCCAATTTGCAAACCATATTCTTAGTGATAAGATAAGCACTTCCTTTAGTGGTTTAGCCAACTTATTACATGTAGTTTGAGGATCATGCCACCAATGGTTCTGTCAGCAAGATTATTCAGGCTCTTACTCCATTTTCTGAAGTTAGGGAAAAAAACTGCTATATAACATTAAAATACAATTGTTCCCCTTCACATGAAGAATATGCAAGGATAAAACCTTATAAGAATAAGAAACCTTACACCTTTCAGACATTTGAGAATATATTTTGACAAATTCCTTAACATTTGCCATGCTAGAGTTAATTGAAATCATCCGAAGGGCTAAAGATTCCCCATACCTGTCTTTGTTTTTTGTGAGCAAATCTGTCTAGAGTTTAACTTGATACAATGTGGAATCATCCAGTGAATCCAAAGATGAAACTGCCATTCAGCGTGAAATGCCCATGCTAAATTTACCTCTGCTGCTGGGGACCAAAGTTTCGCATGAAAAATAGATGTCCAGTGGTAGCTGACGAGTTTCATATTTCTGAAGTAGTGAATCCACTTCTGGCTTTAGTTTAGCCTTTGAAGAAGTCATCCAAAGAAATCCATGGCCATATGGTTCAGCACCTTGGATACTTCCTTTAAAGACTTGCTTCATGTACAAGGAGAAGATCGGTGATCAACAGACATAGACTATATATTACAGAGGACAGGAGAGAGCCTGCATACTTTGCATATAGTTTGCAACACAGTCAGAAATAAGTTATACATTGAAAACTAACAGCTCATGTAGAAGCATGGCCTACTTTTAATTTGTTTTTAAAATCTGGACAAATTGCAGGAATACTGGATAATAGCTCGTTTCTCAAAAGACAATGGATTCCCAAAACTGCAAAGACACAAACCCACTACAAGCAGTAGTACATAAATCACAGAGGTAAATGTTTTATGCAACTTATGTAATACATCATTGAATGTATGTACAACTTATATAATACAGCATTGAGCGATATACAGAGGACATAAGTCTGTGATATGCAGTGATTTTTTCAATATATATGTTCCATGTTGTATTACACAAGTTGCAAAATCTGTGATTTATGTACCACTGCTTGTTATAGCTCGTTTCAACATGTCTTTGGGTTTATGTTGTAAAAAATACCTGAAAATCAGACTAATAAGGTCCGATCTCTGTTCTAAGGACATCTTAGCCATTAGTAAGTAAAATCTGTTTTGTTCAAAATGAAGAAATTTGGAGGGGAAGAGCATAAAGGGAGGTGTCTGGTTATATAGAGACACCACCAATGTTGTATTGACAACTGCAAGTCGTGCCCAAAGCAGTTTAGTTTAGCAGGAGTTAGGATGCGGACAGTTTAAGGGTTTTTTTTTGTCTGTTGCTCTCTTAGGTATCTGCATACAGAAAGGTTCTCTTAAAATAAGATGCAACCGTTAAGATGCTATTGGGCTGTAATTTCCAGTTAGCACAGCATAGCCGATGGTCACGAATGGTGTGAGTTGTAATTAAGGACAATTTGAAGGGTAGTGTGACTTCCATTCCTCTCTTAAAGGAATTGAAATAAGTAGCAGTGATTCTTGTCTCTAGTGCGGCACTTTAGCCAGAGTTGCATCTTTCAATTTTATTACCTGCTTTAGTTGTCACTAGAGACAACTGTTTGAGGTCAATGAATTCTAAAGGAACACAGCAAGAGTTTGTTAACTAAGAGAAACTCATCATGGCCTTGATTGTGGTACAGTAAATTACAGATAAAAAGGTTCCACGCGGTACCAGTTACTGCCTTTTAATTTAGGCAAATGGGAAGAAAATGATTAACCAACAAAGAGATCTAATCAACTCATCACTGGTAATCAAAAGTGTATAGCATAAAGTTGCATCACAAAAATTAAGGGACATTCCAAAGATCAGAAGTCAGGATTTCAAGGCTGGAAAGTGTTATAATTTCATATTGAAAAAGAGCATTAACTTGATATTACTGAGCAGACAAGACTAAATTATTCTCCTATATTTCTTAGCATAAGCTTGTTTAATTAGTTTGATCATTCTGCACAGAGTTGTTGTTATTAGTTGTTAACTGCCATCAAGTTGATTTTGACCATGGTGACCCTATGAATGAGAAGATCTCCAATTCACCCTTCTTTGGTTTTCCATATGCAGGGTTATGGCTTCTTTGATTGAATCTACCTATCTGTAATGTGTGCCCCCTGAACTAGCTGAGCTGTGCTGCTGAACTTGCTGATCAAAAGGTTGGCGGATCGAATCTGGGGAACGGGGTGAGCCCCAGTGTTAGCCCCAGCTTCTACCAACCTAGCAGTTCAAAAACATGCAAATGTGAGTAGATCAATAGGCACTGCTTCGGCAGGAAGGTAACGGCACTCCATGCAGTCATGCTGACAACATGACCTTGGAGGTGTCTACGGACAATGCCACATCTTCGGCTTAGAAATGGAGATGAGCACCACCACCCAGAGTTGGACACAACTAAACTTACCATTATCTTTTACCTGTAACACATTCTTCATCTTTTCCTGGTATCTTCTACATTACTAGATAGTACTGTCTTTTCTAGTGAACCATGTCTTCTCATGATATGTCCAATTTTTCAGTTTAGTCATCTTGGCTTTTAGGGAGAGTTTAGGTGTGATTTTCTCTAGGATGCATTTATTTGTGTTTTGGGCAGTTCAGGTTGTCTGCAGAAGTCCCTTCCTATCAGCTTTCTTCATTGTCTAGCTTTTGCAATCATCTATTGAAATTAGAAATAAAATTGCATGGATGGACAAATCTAGATTTATTATTCAATTATCTGTCATTATACTTATATATCATTATAGATATATTATTATATCTTGTTTTCCTTCATAGCTGGCTTTTAAATGAGCTGTGGGTTAAAAGCATTACAGGTAATCCCAGGAGAAATGCTAAACCACGAAGCTTGCAAATGATTCCAAGATAAAATACAGTTCAGTCAGGCTTGTTGGATACAGAAAAAAACATGTTAACCATCCCGATATAGACATAAATGCACAGGGAAAAGTCACATAATAGACTCATAACATATAGATACTACAAGGGGATAAGAGACTGGGATTAATAAATACCTTAGTCAATAAAATTGTGTATTTGAGGTAAGAAAGACAAGGCATTTGACAGACAAAGCATAAAGCCAAGGTCCAACTAAAAGGGATTTTAAAAAACCCTTACATTGTTCATATCCACAGTTCACCTTGTGTGAGATAAAGAAACACAATGACTAGTGATTATTTTAGAGACTGTCAAGAAGGAAGGGCACACCCTCGAACATTTCATAGATGAAAAGACATGCGATCAGGCAATACCAGTTGTCAAGATGATAAAAAAAATATTAATGAGAAAGAAAAGAGTACAGGTTTGCAGGAAGGTACTGTGAGTAAGAAGAGCTGCTCTGTTTAGTAAGCTGGCCATCTCAATGGAAGCCCCAAAGAGAGATCCAGGTAGGGACAAGGATCAGGAATAGTTTCCAGGATTGAATTTGATCATATTAGGTAGGAACAGGAAGAAGACCCTTTGCGTGATCTCCAGGTCTTCACAGAGATATTGTGAAGGGACTGTGGTTATTGAAATATTATATCATGTATCATGAAGTTTAAGTTTCAGGGAGGCAACATTCCAAACAAAATTAATGAAAAGTTCTTATAAGACAAATGGGGAAGGTAGCGCTGTTGGTGAAGTAACAGATGAGGCTACGGTTCATATTTCGTAATTTTATGGGTCCGGGGGTTTGATAACAATGGGTAGATAATTTCATAAAAATCAAGGGAAGTAAACAACTGCAAGACTGAAGTTGTAAAAATATGAAACCGCAAATCATTGTTTATTTTTCTTGAGGGGGGGGGGTATCTGGATTAAAGAAATGTTACACAAACACAACACCACTCCAAGCCATTCCATGGCTTATTAAAGGGTTTTCAGTATACAAACTCTGACATGTTGCTTCAACTTCCCAAAAGCTCTGGTCCTGGAGAGCCCTAGTGAAGTTTTTTCTTTAAAAAGGGAAGCTAAATGTCAGTCAGAAAACAATACTCTCTTTTTTTCTCTGGCATTCTCCTTCAGTACAGAACTTTGGGGATGTCCAGGGGAAAAATTCAAATGGGGATCCAAACTCTTCTTCAGGTTCTGAGGCAGGTCCAAAGCATGTAATCCATTCCCCCTTTACTTCTTTCAACACAAGTACCTTGGGCTCTTATTTTCACTTGATTAATCTGCTTAGGCTTCAGATTCCCACATAATTGCCAACTGAATTCATTTATACATATATCTGATAGGCTTGTGCACAGATTCGGTTTGGCTAGTTCCCTTCAGTCAAACTGGCTTGTTCAGCTGGCTGTAACAGTAAGGGCTCAGTCACCTTGTTCTTTTCAGCTGAAGCGGTCTGTGCGCCAGCCGGTCACAATTCCTCCTCTCCTATTCGGTATCACGCGACGAGTGAATAGGCTGCTGCATGCTTGCACTGTCTGTTGGGCCAATGAGAACAGAAGATGGTTAAATTTCCCACAATACATTTTGAAATTTTTTTTTTGCTCCAGTGGCTCATACAGGAGTATTTTTCTAATAAGGGGGGAATGTTTGCTTACTGCTGCTGCTGACCTCTTCCAGTACAAGAAATGCAGAAGCTTTGGAAGAAGTTGCTTGCTGTTGTTTTTCTATTTTTGTGTGTGTCAGAAGCGACATGAGAAATTGCAAGTTGCTTCTGGTGTGAGAAAATTGGCCGTCTGTACTTATCCACCACACTCCAGACCAGTATAAATCAGCAAAGCAGTTTATTGGAGATTCTATATAAAGTAGAGCAGCAAAAATAATAAAAACCATCTAAGTCTAAAAGGTATGCAATAATCCATAAATCCAAGGTACAAAAGTTAAATAAAAAACAGGAATGCAGAAGGATCCAGATACGACAAGGTAGCATAACATCCACACACAGAACTCAAGAATAATCCTTTAAACTTGGAAGCATGAAACTTGAACACCTGAAGACATGAAACTAGAACTCTACCCAAGATTAAATTCCAACATTGACCAGGCTGCCGAAAAATCCCTCTGGTCTCTCTAATAAATCAGATAAAAAGAAAAAGGCTTTTTCTCTTATTTCTCTAATAGGCGCTGTGACCTTTGCTGAGCATGGGAAGCAGCCGTAGCTTCCGAAAACTAAGCTTTGTATCTATCAGCTCATTAACCTTTCCACCTGGCAATTCATCCTCAGAACTCCCTTCCCTAGAGAAAGACTTCTCTGGGCCTCTCTCAGAAATGTGACCTTCACTGCCTTCACTAACCACAGGAGACACAGAATGGTCCATTTCAGGACTTAAAATCTCATGCTGGCCAGAAATCCCATCTTCCTTATTGACATTAGGGACAAGTATGGGCTGAATCACAACACCCCTCCTTTTATTCCGGTTTCTTCTGCATTTTAGGGCCTATGTAGAAGGGCCCATATTTTACTCTCAGGAAAAGATACCACATGTCTGGAACCTCTTTTCTTCAAGTTTGTTACTTTCTATTTGAGGGAAACTCTAATGGAAAGTGAATGGCTATTTGATTCCTAGCTTCCATATTTGCAAAAACACAAAATGGGATTCCTGAACCAGCTTTAGATTTATTGATGCACTTTAGAGGAAACATGTTTGACCATGTTCTACTGCAGTTAACTTCTTCTGTTTGTCCTGGTTATATACAGGTCATGTCATCCTGTTGATACTTTTGTCAAGCAGATTTACCCAAGCTTTTCTAAAGTCTCCTTGTCCTCCATTAGTTTTTTGCCTCTCAGCATCTGATAGGAGTAATAAAATGGTCAGTAAGGGGACTATATGAAGATTCAAGTAAGGCCTGAAGTTGGCTTGACATTTCTTCATTAATTTGAAACTGAATTTTCCTAGGCATGCCAAGAAAACATTTTACTGTAGTGGATTATTTTAAAATTTGTAGCTCCAGACAAGTTGGATTGTTATAAGTTTTTTGGGCTATATGGCCATGTTCTAGAGGCATTCTCTCCTGACGTTTTGCCTGCATCTATGGCAAGCATCCTCAGAGGTTGTGAGGTCAGACCTCACAACCTCTGAGGATGCTTGCCCTAGATGCAAGCGAAACGTCAGGAGAGAATGCCTCTAGAACATGGCCATATAGCCCAAAAAAACCTACAACAACCCAGTGATTCTGGCCATGAAAGCCTTCGACAATACATTCCAGACAAGTTATTCTCTTAACTACATTTTTCTTTGATAGCTATGATGTACTTTGATAGCTATGATATCCGGTCCCAATTCAAGGTGCAGGTTATCACATATAAAGCCCTAAACGGTTTGGGACCATGCCTACCTTTGTGACTGCATCTCCCTCTATAAACCTGCACAAATTATTCAATCCTCTGGGGAGGCCCTTCTCTCACTTCCACCATCATCACAAGTATGATTTATGGGGACGAGGGAGAGAGCCTTCTCTGCTGTGGCCCCTCGGCTCTGGAACTCACTGCCTGATGAGATTAGGCAAGCCCCTACCTTGGCAGCTTTTAAGAAAGACCTAAAAACTTGGCTCTTCTGATGTGCCTTTGGCGAGTGAATATATTTCCCATATGTAATCTGTTCCAACTACTGCTCCATCCTTATGAGGCACTTTCCCCTGGCCCTTTATGAAGGCCTAACTCTACTATTCCGGTCCTTTTGTGTTCTGGGTAGCCCAAAAGCCCGGCTGCTCTCTAAAATAGTACCCTGGAAAAGTATCAGTGCCCAGGGTTTCTAAATTACTAATTTACTATGTTGCATAAATCATTTTCCCATTGTTTTGAGGTACGTTGCTGAAGGAAAGGCAACATTCTTAAGACTGATAGGAGAATGGCATAAAACTTAATGGTGCTACAAATTGCAAAGAAGTCTAAAATACTTTTTAAAGTAACTTCTGAAAATAACAAGAAGCTGCTATCTGTTATACTATAATTTTGAACTAAATTGTTACAGTGCTTATCAAATATAACTTTTTACTACCCAAATGTAAACATAGTTACTTGTAACTTGTAAACTTTGGGAAAATGCCACCCTGGCAAGTAAAGAATCGAAACCAAGAACAAAAAGAATATAATGAATCATAGGAGTAATGTATGTTGAATGGGAGATGGGTTCATTTTATTAATTTGTTTTTTATACATTTTTAAATGTCTTGAGTGATGAATTCTCACGGAAATTATTCTTTGTGGTTTGCCAATAAATTGGATGTATTGTTTTATCTTTATTTTACTGCTACTATTGTATCTCTTTGAGCCTCTCCTATTTCAATAGATTTATTGTTAGCAAGGGAATTGTGTTTTAAAGACTGTATGCTTAAGATGTCTCAAAAGATTTCAGAGCAAATAAAGCTGCCTTACATTTTAACATTAATAAATTGTATAATTAAAGAACTAACTGAAGAAAGACACATTTATTATCCTCAACAGCACTATTGATGAAATAGTTGTGTTCCTGGACATTAGATGATCCTCCAATGGGCTCATGAGCTGCAGCAACGCACATTTATGTCTGGTCCAGGCAATGGCACATTATATTGCCATTAGATGTAATGCCCCTGGCCCTCTGTTTTGCCTCCAAGACAGCATTCCACTCACAAAATATCGGTTTTGGTCAGTCATGGCCAAAGCACTTAAAGCTCTGGGCATACAAGGTCAAAAATTTGGAATCCATTCTTTTTGGATAAGGGCCGCCTAGACGGCAGCAGCCATGGGCTATAATGGTAGATTCAAACATTAGGCAGATGGAAGTCCAGAGCTTATTGTTCACATGGTTGCCCAGTTTTTTATATTAACATTTATGTGTCTTTTCTGATGTGGGGTCACTGGCGCATAGAAGATGGGTCTTGATCTGCAGCCATGGCTACATCCTTTGGGCAGAGTGACAGGCCCATTTAAGTTGGTATCGCTAGCACCTGGGTGTTGCCTCCCTGGCCAACACAAATGGAAGGACAGAAGAGGCCTTTGTTGGGACAATTTTGCCCATTGTTGTTTGATTTGGGGAGAGGACTCCCTCCCACGTTCTAGTTAACCACATGGGTGGTAATGATTTGGGGCTTCCAAGAGGTAGAGCACTGTTTCTTCAGGCATTGTGATTTTCACAAAATCAAGGAAGCATGGCCTCACACCCATATTTTAGGGTCTGCAATCATCCCATCCTTGTAGTGGCCAGGAGGTGGCAATGTCAGAAAGCTCGACAGAACCAGAAAGAGAGTAAACAAGGCCATACACAAGGTTTTAGCTGATGGTATGGGCTCTTACATACACAAGAACAAAATTTCGCACCTTAGACAGGATTTCTACCAAGCTGATGATATCCAGTTCTCAGATGCAGGCAACCACCAATTATTGTACAACTTGCAAAGGGGAATTTGGGGCGCTTTGGCATACTTGGTGGGGGATAGGTGTAAAGCGGACACTTACCCTTAATCTGTGGCAGAAACCAGTGATGGGTTTACATTTTGGTGTACACCTAAGGCACTCCTTTGTGATGTAGGCCAGGATCGGACACCCTCTCCTGTGCTTCAAATAATGGAGGTGAGGGTGCACAGAAATGGCCTTGGAACATAAAGACTTCTGGCCTCCTTAAACCCTTTTGAGTTGGGGCAGAATTCTCAGTAACATTTCCGTGAGTGGCCGCCTTGGAAACAGTACAGTTTACCAAATCCAGGGAACCAGGTGTTTTGCCCAAGTTAGCTGGGGAGTAGGTCTTAGATGGTCACCGCCTCTGCTTAATTCACACCAAGTTCATGTCCCTTCTTTGCAAGTCACAAAAAGGTTAATTAGGTAACATTAATAAAAGTTGCCCATAGTTAATCCCATATTGTTGTGTGGTCTCATCATTTTGGGGAGTTGGATGGCAAAACATAAAAGAAAAAGAAAACAACCACTTTGAGGGAAGGAAAGGGAGGAGAGGAAGAGGGGGATACTCCTGCTCCCTGGCTGCAAACGAGCAGCACAGAAGTGGAACGGAACCATCACAATGAAGTGGCTGATTGAATATTAATGGATTGGGAGCTATTGATGGGTTTTAGCAAGGGATGGGAGAATCATGGGGGCAGGGGCACATTGGAAGCACATGGCATTGTGTGATAGGGAACGTTTCTGCTGATTTGTCTGCCTTGCGAGATAAAGTGCAAAGATGCTGAGCGGGTTTCACAGCTATTTGACAGTTATCACCTGCAAGCCTGAATACTGTAAAAGCAGCAGATTCCATCTGATCTTAGATATTAAGCAGGGGCAACCCTGGTTAGCACTTGAATGGGATAATGCTGCAGGCTGCATTTCAGAAGACGAAACTGGTGAAACCATCTCTGAGGCTTGGCAATTCAAGACGTATCTATTAGGCCTGGGTAACAACGGAAAAAATTGTTTCTAAAATCGATTTGTATTTGGGGGGGGGGGGGGTTTGTTTCGATATTTAAAATAATTACAAAAATTTCCTTTTAAAAAGTTCGATATTTACGAAATTTCGTAAATGGTAAAAAATTAACGAATCGATTTCCGAAACAATAACGAATCGATTCGTTAATGGCGGACGCGACCGCGAAATATGCTAAAAAACCTCCAAAACCTTCTGAAGCTTCCCTCTCCCTCTGTTGTTGACTGTTGGTGTGATATTATATTTTTTTTTTCACTAATTAAACCATAAAACTGGCCCAGACATGCGGAAATAATAACGAAACGACCTCAAAACAATAACGAAACGAATACAATATCGAAATACGAAGCATTTACAAAACGTTTTTGAAAATTCATTTTTTTAATAATTGCTCCAGAATGGTTCGTTATCGTTTTGTAATTGAAAAAATTAACGAATTATTAACGAATTACGAATTAACGAAACGAAACCGCCCAGCCCAAGTATCTATTATGTCCTGTCTACAGCTAAATAAATATGTGGATAAATCCTTGATGATATATCGGGATATCTGCCTTGTTAATTTTACAGCTGACCATGAATTAATCTGTAGGGAAGACACCCATCTAAGAACACAATAATAAATGTTGTTGAGGCTTCATGAATGTCAAGGAAGATAGGAGGGGAAGTAAACAAGGAAAATAAGACATGAATACAGTGGAAAAAGAGGGATGACATTTCTGCATTAATGGGCAAATGAAAAGGAAGATAAACATAAGAGAAGGAAGTGCTTGACCTCCATTGCAATATTAATGTCTTCCCTTTCCTATAAATAGGAAACCAGTACTGTGTAGTATCATTACAATAGAGTTTTGTTAAGTTAAGAGTTAGAAAGGCACCAAGAACCAGACACAATGAGGCTGCATTTTCTGCTAGGGGTTGTTTTCTTCTGTCTTCTGGTTCTTGAAAGGTCTGGTGCAGTTCCATTAAGCCTAGAGGTAAGGATGACCATAGCGATATATTGTTATTGACATCTCATGAATTTTCAGCTTTATCTTATAAGACATAGTTGGAGTGGTGTCCACATTAGGAATATCCTAATGGAGTGTGGCTATTCTTCCCTCAAGAGGTTTGTCATATGAAATCATGGGTTTTAATAAGCATCATTGAATGTTATTTCTTGTTTTTCTTGTCATTATCTTTCAAAGTGGATATCTGGTAGCATTCACTCTTTTTCAGGATTTTGCTTAATCCCAAGCATTACCATAAGAATTTGATCAATGTACTGATGAACATGGTATGATAATCCTGGTTCCTCATACTATTACATCACAGTAATTGTGAGAAAGATATTTATATTCCTTCGTATATGAACTGGATGTGACAGGATGATCTACAAAGTTCACTGTACTTAGGAACAGATATATTCCCAGGTATCTTAACATAGAGTGGTGTACATATGTTTGCACTATTGGAATAATGTTGAGACATGGGTCCTAGAGCAGAATATTAGCTGAGATGCTGATGGTTTAATTCAGCTTTATTCAAAGTCAACCTCCCCAATAATATGCTAAGATTGTGATCCTGAGTCACAAACTGAGCCAATTGATTTTATAAGATAATGTGATTTTCTTTTACTTTCAGATAGTCTATCCCATAGGTTATACAGGAGAGTGCAACTGTGGCCCTACAAATGACTGGGGCCTACAACATCCTATCACCAATGGCAAGGAGTTACAAAAGTTGTAGCCCAAAACAGTCTGGTGGACCAAAGTTGCCCACATCTGTTCCATAAAAACTTAAGTGATCTTTTTACGACATCGTGTTCCCAAATCATGATCCATTTCATTTTAGGTTGATGTTCTTTCTCCATGTGAAATAATAATAAGAAAAATGCTATGAGGGTAAATTAAAATATTAAAACGGTGTTTGGGAACAACGGCTAGAGTGTTAAATTCTGAGATTGGATAGTATGTTGCAAACTGGATAAATTATTATATAAGATGTTATGCTCTTGAACTTCCTTGTTCTGCTTCTATTTCCCTTTGAAATTTACAGTTCAAAAATATCATTCTTTCTCCTTGCAGAGAAGTGAAGAAGATGATGAACAAAATCAGGTGAGATTGGTCTAAATATGATATTTCCCTTGAAACACCTCTCTTACAAAGTCTGCAGTTTAGTTCTTCCTTTCATGATTGGCAAAATTTTTACCAGCAATGAGACTGGGAACACAAGGGCAAGGCATTGTGAAAGTTGTAGCCAAAAAGATCTGGTGGACCAGCGTTGTTCACTTATATTACATAAGAACTGTCTTTAACCTTCTTAACTAAAGCTTAGAGTGCAGAAACTCTTTAGGAAATTACGTTCCCAAATCAATTTCTATTTCTCCTGTAGATAATAATAAGAAAAACATCATGGGAGTGCATTGAATATTGTAACTTTGTGAATAATAGCTAGTCTCTGAAATTGTCAAAGGGGCAGATTGGATGAATAACTACATAGGAAATTAGGCTCTTGAACATCTTTGATCTGATATCTATTTCCCTTTGAAAAATAAAATTTCAAAAATAATGCCCATTCCCCCTTTGTCGGGAAGTGGACATGAAGATGATGAACACAATCAGGTGAGTTTGTTCTAAATATGATATTTCTCTCAAAACATTTCTCTAACAAATTCTGAAGTATACAGTAGTTATTTTTTTTTCATGCCTGGCAAAATAGCTGCCAGCAATGAGATGGGGAACACAGCAAGAATGCCAGGGACCATAGCAAAGGTCTTCTTTCTGTTGATAAAGGAAGAACCACTGGTATTCTCTTCCAGAATGCTATTCCTCCAGATGTAGATTGAGAAAGCATTAGTAATTTTCTTTCACTTTCAGATAGCCTGTCCTATAGTTTATAACAGTGGGTTGGGGACAACTGTACATTATGAAAGTTGCAGCCCCCAAAAGATTTGGTGGACCAAAATTGCCCACCTCTGCTCCATAAGAACTGAAGATCTTTTTTAAACAAAGATCAGAATACAGAAGCATTTTAAGAACTTATGTTCCCAAATAACTATCCATTTCATTTCAAGTTGATATTCTTTTCCCATGGAAAATAATAATAATAATAATAATAATAATAAAAATAATAGGGGGAAAACATGGGTTAAATTAGACAGTTCAAATTAATAACTATAGCATTTTCTTTCATTTCAATGCAATATTCTTTCCTCGTGTGAAATAAAAATAAAAATAACATCTCAGAGGGGGTTATAACCCTAACTCTAACATTAAAGATGGAAATTCTCATATTGGATAAGTATGTGGCAGATTGGAGAAATTATTTATGTAAATATGAGGCAGATTGGGTAAAGTATTACATAAGATATAAGGCTCTAACACTTTCTTGTTCTACTTTCTATTTCCCTTTGAAGTTTGACAGTTCAAAGATAACATCCTTTTCTCTTTTGTAGGGATGTTGTCAAGAATACGAACAATCTCAGGTGAGATTAATCTAAATATGACATTTCCCTTGAAACACTTCTCTTACAAAGCCTGGAGTGTATTTTTTTCTTTCATGACTGGCATAAAAGTTACCAGCAAACGAATGCTAAGAATATAGGGACTATATAATAATAAAAAACATCACAGCATCAATTAGAATATTAAAACTTCAGGGTTGTGAACAATGGCTAGAATTTGAAATTCTCAAATTGAACATGGCATATTGAGAGCTTGTTGCATTAGCAATTGTGCCCTTGAACATCCTTGTTCCGCTTTCTCGTTCCCTTTTAAATTGACAGTTCACTAATAAAATCCTTTCCCCCTTTGTAGGAAAGTGAAGAAGCCGATGATCAGGTGAGTTTTGGTCTGAATGTGATATTTCCCTTGAAACATGTCTCTTACAAAGTCTGGAGTATAATTCTTTTTTTCATGACTGGCAAAATATTTTCCAAAAACTAAAGGTTAGAGTACAGGTACTCATTAGGAAACTACATTATCAAATCAATAACTATGGCATTTCTTTCATTTCGATGCAATATTCTTTCCTCATGTGAAATAAAAATAAAAATAACATCGCAGAGGGGGTTATAACTCTAACTCTAACCTTAAAGACAGAAATTATCATATTGGATAAGTATGTGGCAGATTGGAGAAATTATTACATGAGGAAATTAAGCTCTTGAACTGTCCTGTTCTCCATTCTATTTCCTTTTGAAAGTGACAGCTCAAAAATCACATCCTTCCCCCCTTTCTAGGATAGTGGAGAAGAAGATGAAGAAAATCTGGTGGTTTTGGTCAAGATAATCTCTCACGTAATGACTTGATTACTTGTATTTATCTACAAAGGTGGACAACTTGCAGCACTTACAATTTTCAGGATTCTGTTGTTTGCTTTATCCCAAGAATTACAACAAATGAAAGGATTTGATCAACCTTGTATGATGGGCTTTCATAATATTTCCTCTTAGTAATTGTCAGAAAGATGTTTCCTTTGGGAGCGGGGTGGCATATGAACAGCTCAAGTATGTAAGAGGAATCTTCACTCAGAAATAGACATCCTTCCAAGTAGCATACCAGCTAGGTTGAAGGACATCCCTTTGGACCCGCAGAACAATCTTCAGATATGGGTCCTAGAGCAGAAAACCAGCTGAGATGCTGACGGTTGATTCAGCTTTTTTCAAAGCCAACCAACCCATTAACAGGTTAAGTTTGTGATCCTGAGTCACACACTGCCTTTGCAAAGAGCCCCCTTGCTATGCAGAAAAAAACAATGTGCAGATTTATGCAGGTACATTAATGTATTCTTTTCTTCCAGAATGATGATTCTGCAGATGATGATTCGGTAAGGATTTGTATTTCTCTTTTGCTTTCAGATAGTCTGCCCTATAGTATATAAGAGGGGAGAGCAAGTGCACCCATACAAATGTTTGAGGCCTACAACATCTTATCACCAATGGCAAGGAATGATGAGAGTTGCAGCTCAAAAAGATCCGGGGAACCAAAGCTGCCCACCTCTGTTCTAAAAGAACTGAAGTTATCATTTTAAACTAAAACTTAGAATATATTAACACTTTAAAAAATTATGCTCCCAAATCAGTACCTATTTCATTTCAATTTGATAATGTTTTCCTGTGGGAAATAATAATAAGAAAAACATATTGACATTGATTAGCATATTAAAACTTCGGGGTTGTGAACAATGGGTAGAATTTGAATTTCTCAAATTGAATGTGGCATATTGAAAGCTTCTTACATTAGCAATTAGACTCTGAACATCCTTTCTAGTTTCCTTTTAAATTGACAATTCACTAATAAAATCCATTCCCCCTTTGTAGGAAAGTGAAGAAGATGATGATCAGGTGAGTTTGGTCTGAATGTGATATTTCCCTTGAAACATGTCTGTTACAAAGTCTGGAGTATAATTCTTTTTTTTCATGACTGGCAAAATATTTACCAGATCAATAACTATAGCATTTTGTTTCATTTCATTTCAATGTGATATTCTTTTCTCATGTGAAATAATAATAAGAATAACATGGCAGAGGGAGGTTTATTACAGTACGATTGTGAACAGTGGCTAAAGACTGAAATTCTCAGATTGGATAAGTATGTGGCAGATTGGATACATTATTACAAGAGAAATTAAGCTCTTAAACTGTCCTGTTCTCCATTCTGTTTCTTTTTGAAATTGACAGCTCAAAAATAACACCCTTTCTCTCTTTCTAGGATTGTGGAGGAGAAGATGAAGAAGATCTGGTGAGTTTGGTCAAGATGTCTCCCTCTCCTGTTATCACTTGTTTTTCTTGTATTTAACTACAAAGGTGCATAACTTCTAGCACTTACAATTTTCAGGATTCTGTTGTTTGCTTTATCACAAGCATTACAACAAAGGAAAGGATTTGATCAACATACTGGTGAACCTTATATGATGGTTTTTCATAATATTTCCTCGCAATAATTGTCAGAAAGATGTTTACATTCCTTTGCATATGAACTGTATGCAAGAGAATGACCCACAATCTTCACTGCCATCAGGAATAGACATCCTGCCGGGTATCTTAACAGCTTGGGTGAAGTACATCTCCTTGGACCTATAAAACAACCTTCTGATACGTGTCCTAGAGCAGAACTTCCCTGAGATGCTGAAACTATAGTCAAAGCCAACTAGCCCACTAGCCCACTAACAGGTCAACTTTGAGGTCCTGAGTCACATACTGTGAAGATGTACAGATTTATAAAGGTACATTCATGTATTATACTTTTCTAAAATGATACTTCTCCAGGTGTCGGTTCGGTAAGGATTTGTGGCTTTCTTTTACTTTCAGATAATCTGCCATATATTTTATAAAAGGGAAGGGCAAGTGCAACCCTACAAATGTTTGGGGCCTACAAAATTGTATCACCAATGATAGGGAATTATGAAAGTTGCAGCCCCCAAAGATTTGTTGGACCAGAGTTGCCCACTACTGGTCCATGAGAATGGAAATTATCTTTCTTAACTAAAACTTAGAAAATGGGACCTCTTTAGGAAATTATATTTCCAAATCACTATTTATTTTTTTCAATTTCATATTCTTTCCCCATGAGAATAATAATAAGAAAAATTTAATGGGGTGCATTAGAGTATTGACATTTTATAGTTGTCAATATAGTCTCCAAATTTATCAAATTGGGTAAGTATATAGCAGATTGGATAAATTATAACATATGAAATGTAGGTATTGAACTTCCTTTTTCTGCTTTGTATTTTCTTTTGAAACTGACAGTTTATATCTAACATCCTTCTCCCCTTTCTAGGGAAGTGAAGAAGAAGAAGAGCTAGATCAGGTAAGATTGGTTTATATATGATATTTTCCTTGAAACACCTATCTTACAAATCTGGAGTATACTTCTTTCTTTTATGACTGGCATAATAGTTACCAGTAAACGAATGCCAAGGATATAGGAACTCTTTAGGAAACTACATTATCAAATCAATAACGAGAGCATTTTATTTCATTTCACTTTAATTTTCTCATGTGAAATAATAATAATAAAAGCATGACAGAGGTGGGTGCATTACAATACTGAAATTTCATGGTCATCAACAGTGGCTGAAATTCTCAGATTGGGTAAATATTTGGCACACTGCATAAATTATTACATGAGAAATTAAGCTCTTGAACTCTACCATTCTACATTCTATTTCCTATTGAAATTGACAACTCAAAAATATTATCCTTTACCCTTTTCTAGGACAGTGGAGAAGAAGATGAAGATGATTCGGTGAGTTTGGTCAAGATATCTCTCATGTTATTACTAGTTTTTCAGTCTGATATTTCTTTTCATTTCAATGTGATTTTCCAGTTTGGTAAGTTTGTCGCAGATTGGATAAATTATAACATAAGAAATTTAGGTTTTGAACCTATTAGTTCTACTTTCTCTTTTTCTTTCAAATTTGACAGTTTAAGAATAACATATTTTCCTCCTTTGTAGGGAAGTGAAGAAGATGATGAACAAAATCAGGTGAGATTGGTCTAAATATATTTCCCTTGAAATATCTCTTACAAATCTGAAATATACTTTCTTTCATGATTGGCATAATCGTTACCAGTAAACTATTGTCAAGAATTTGAATTCTTTAGGAAAATACTCTGCCCGGCTAACTGAGGTTGTATAAGGCAACGCCAAGCAGCTCACTATCCAGTGTCCCAGCCCACCCACCCTTCATACGTGTTTTTTCCCCCTATGTTATGGTTTTTGTTCAGCTTTGTTCCTTTGTCACAACTTGCAGGCATGTGGCATGAATCCTGGATCTGGCTTGATTAACTCCCCTATTGGAGTGGGGGGGGGGGGGTCTGGTGGTTCTCCAGGGGGTGCAACAGTAATGGGGTCCTGGTATTGTGCTGGTCAGTAACAGCAATACTCCCTGGCATGGTTAAGCAGTATCGGTCAGCAATGGGCTGCCAGATCTCAGATCCAGGACCCATGCATGGCTGCCAACCCTGTTAGTCTTTTGTAAGAAATAAACACGTTGTGGCCTTTTTGCATCCCAACACCAATTGTGTGTTATAATTGGGTCTGTTGGCAGGAGGCAATAGTCACACTTGCCCACACAAGTACATTATCAAATCAATAACGAGAGCATTTTCTTTCATTTCACTTTAATGTGGTATTCTTTTCTCATGTGAAATAATAAGGATAACTTGACGGAGGGAGGTTTATTACAATATTGAAACTTCATGATTGTGAACTATGGCTAAAGACCGAAATTCTCAGATTAGACAACTATGTGGCAGATTAGATAAATTATTACATGAGAAATTAATCTCTTGAACTGTCCTATTCTCCATTCTATTTCCTTTTGAAATTGACAACTCAAAAATCACATCCTTTCCCCCTTTCTAGGATAGCGGAGAAGAAGATGACAATCTGGTGAGTTTGGTGAAGCTAATCTCTCATGTTATTGCTTGTTTTTCTCGAATTTATCTTCAAAAGCGGACAACTTGTAGCACTTCCAACTGTTTGCAAGAGGATGGCCCACAATCTTCACTTTCCTCAGGAATAGACATCCTGCAAGGTATCAGAACAGCAAGGGTGAAGGACATCCCTTTGGAACCATGGAAAAAACTTCAGATATGGGTCCTAGAGCAGAACTTCAGCTGAGATGCTGAAGGTTGATTCAACTTTATTGAAAACCAACCAGCCCACTAACAAGTTAAGTTTATGGTCCAGAGTCACAGGCTGCCTTTTACGAAGAGCCTCCTTGCAGTGCAGAAAAAGGTTGTACAGATTTATGAAGGTACATTAATGTATTCTTCTTTTCCAAAATGATGTTTCTCCAGATGTTGATTCAGTAAGGATGTGTGGTTTGCTTTTAATTTCAGCAAACTAATGTTAAGAATGAAGGAAATCTATATAATCTGCCCTATATTTTGTAACAGGGAAGGGCAAGTGAAGCCCTACAAATATTTGGGGCCTACAATGTCCTATCACCAATGGCAAGGAATTATGAAACCTACAGTACTCAAAAATTTGGTGGCCCAGAATTGCTCACCACTGCTAATAAGAAGTGAAGTCATCTTTTAAAACTAAAACTTAGAAAATGAAACCTGTTTAGGAAATTATATTCCCAAATCGCTATGCATTTTATTTCAATTTGATATTCTTTCCTTGTAAGAAATAATAATAAGAAAGGTTTAATGGGGTGCATTATAGTATTGAAATTCTGTGGCTGTGAATAATGGCTAGTTTTTTCAAATTCTCAAACTGGGTAGGTATGTGGCAGACTGCTTAAATTATTAGATGAGAAATTAAGTTCTTGAATTGTCCTATTCTCCATTCTATTTCCTTTTGAAATTGACATCTCAAAAATAACATCCTTTCCCCCTTTCTAGGAAAGTGGAGAAGATGAAGAAGATCTGGTGAGTTTGGTCAAGATAATCTCTCATGTTATCACTTGTTTTTCATGTATTCATCTTCAAAGGTGGGCAACTTGTAGCACTTCCAATTTTCAGGATTCTGTTTTTTCCTTTATCCCAAGCATTATAACAAAGGAAAGGATTTTATCAACATACTAGTGAACTTTGTATGATAGTTTTTCATAATATTTCCTTGCAGTAATTCTCAAAAAGATGTTTATATTGTTTTGCATATGAACTGTATACAAGAGGATGACCCACAATCTTCACTACCTTCAGGAATAGACATGCTGCCATGTATCACAACAGCTAGGGTGAAGGACATTCGTTTTAACCCATAGAACAGTATTCAGAAATGGGTCCTAGAGCAGAACTTTAACTGAGATGCTGAAGGTTGATTGATTCAGTTTTTCAAAGCCAACCAGTTCACTAACTGGTTAAGTTAATGATCCCGAGTCACAGACTGCCTTTGCAAAGAGCCCTCTTGCTATTTAAAAAAAAATATGTACAGATGTATACAGGTCTATTATGTATTCTTCTTTTCCAAAATGATTCTTCTCCAGATGTTGATTCAGTAAGGTTCTGGGGTTTTCTTTTACTTCCAGATAGTCTGCCCTATAGTTTACAACAGGGAAGGGCAAGTTGAGCCATACAAATGTTTGAGGGCCACAACATTCTATGACCAATGGCAAGGAATTGTGAAAGATGCAGCTCACAAAGATCTGGGGGACCAAAGCTGCCCACCTCTGTTCCAAGAGAACTGAAGTTATTATTTTTAACTAAAACTTAGAATACATTAACACTTTAATAAATTATGCTCCCAAATCAATATCCATTTCAATTCAATTTGATAATCTTTTCCTGTAAGAAATAATAATAAGGAAAACAACACAGCATTGATTAGAATATTAAAACTTTGGGGTTGTGAACAATGGCTAGAATTTGAAATTCTCAAATTGAAAGCTTGTTACATTAGCCATTATGCTCTTGAACATACTCGTTCCGCTTTCTATTTCCCTTTTAAATTGACAGTTCACAAATAAAATCCTTTCCCCCTTTGTAGGAAAGTGAAGAAGATGATGATCAGGTGAGTTTGGTCTGAATGTGATATTTCCCTTGAAGCATGTCTTTTACAAAGTCTGGAGTATAATTCTTTCTTTCATGACTGGCAATATATTTACCATAATCTAAAGGTTAGAATACAGAAACTCTTTAGGAAACTACATAATCAAATCAATTACTATATCATTTTCCTTCATTTCCTTTCAAGGTGATATTGTTTTCTTGTGTGAAATAATAATAATAATAACAGCAACAGCAACAACAACATGATGGAAGGAGGTTTATTACAGTATTTAATCTTCATGACTGTGGCTAAGGATATTGTCAAAGGCTTTCATGGCCAGAATCACTGGTTTGTTGCAGGGTTTTGTTTTGTTTTTGTTTTTTGGCTGTATGGCCATGTTCTAGAAGCATTCTCTCTTGGTGTTTCACCTGCATCTGTGGCAGGTATCCTCAGATATTGTGATGCCTGACCTCACAACCTCTGGGGATGCCTGCCACAGATGCAATTCTCAGATTGGATAAGTATGTGACAGATTATTAGATGAGAAATTATTAGATGAGAAATTAAGATCTTGAACTGTCCGGTTCTCCATTCTATTTCCTTTTGAAATTGACATCTCAAAAATAACATCATTTCCCCCTTTCTAGGAAAGTGGAGAAGATGAAGAAGATGATGGGGTGAGTTTGGTCAAGATATCTCTCATGTTATCACTTGTTTTTTTCAACATCTGGTGAACTTTATATGATGGGTTTCCATAATATTTCCTGGCAGTAATTGTCAGAAAGGTGTTTACATTTTTTTACATATGAACTGTATGCAAGAGAATGACCCACAATCTTTACTGCCGTTAGGAATAGACATCCTGCCAGGTATCATAACAACAAGTGTGAAGGATATTCCTTTGGACCTGTAGAACAATCTTCAGATATGTGTCCTTGAGCAGAACTTCAGCTGAGATGCTGAAGGTTGATTCAGCTTTATTCAAAGCTAACTAGCTCACTAACAGATTAAGTTTATGACCCAGAGTCACAGACTGCCTTTACAAGGAGCATCCTTGCAGTGCAGAAAAAAATGATGTACAGATTTATGAAGTTTCATTAATGTATTCTTCTTTCCCAAAATGATACTTCTGCAGATGTTGATTCAGTAAGGATTTGTGGTTTGTTTTTAATTTCAGCAAACTAGTGTTAAGAATGTAGGAAATCTATGGGTTGCTCACCACTGCTCCATAAGAACTGAAGTTATATTTTTAAACTAAAACGTAGAAAACCCCTTTAGGAAATTATATTCCCAAATCATTATCCATATTGTTTCAATTTGATATTCTTTCCCTGTGAGAAATAATAATAAGAGAAGTTCAATGGGGTGCATTATAGTATTTAAATATTAGGGTTGTGAACAATGGTTAGTCTTTCCAATTCACAAATTGGGTAGGTATGTGTCAAACTGGATAAATTATTAGATGAGAAATTAAGTTCTTGAACTGTCCTGTTCTCTATTCTATTTTCTTTTGAAATTGGTAGCTCAAAAATAATATCCTTTTCCCCTTTCTAGGAAAGTGGAGAAGAAGATGAAGAAGATCTGGTGAGTTTGGTAAAGATAATCTCTCATTAGGTTCTTGTAGGTTTTTTCGGGCTATAGGGCCATGTTCTAGAGGCATTTCTCCTGACGTTTCGCCTGCATCTATGGCAAGCATCCTCAGAGGTAGTGAGGTCTGTTGGAAATAGGAAAATGGGTTTATATATCTGTGGAATGACTGGGGTGGGGCAAAGAGCTTTCTGCTGAAGCTAGGTGTGAATGTTTCAGCTGACCACCTTCATTAGCATTTGAAGGCCTGGCTGAGCCTGGGAAAATGTTCTGTTGAGAGGTGTTAAGATGTGCCTGGTTGTTTCCTCTCTGCTGTTTTGCTGTAGTAATTTTAGAGTTTTTTAATACTGGTAGCCAGATAGGGGTCCTAGAGCAGAACTTCGCTGAGATGCTGAAGTAGGCTGGTTTCAGCTTTAGTCAAAGCCAACCAGCTTACTAACAGGTCAAGTGTGAGATCCTGAGTCATACACTGCCCTTGCAAAGATGTTCCGATTTATGAAGGTACATTCTTGTATTGCGCTTTTCCAAAATGATACTTCTCCAGATGTCAGTTCAGTAAGGATTTGTGGCTTTCTTTTACTTTCAGGAAGTCTGCCCTATATTTTATAAAAGGGAAGGGCAAGTGCAGCCCTACAAATGTTTGGGGCCTACAGCATCCTTTCACCAATGGCAGGGAATTATGAAAGTTGCAGTCCCCAAAGTTTTGTTGAACCAGAGGTTCCCACCACTAGTCCATAAGAACGGAAGTTATCTTCCTTAACTAAAACTTAGAAAATAGGACCTCTTTAAGAAATTATATTACCAAATCACTATTTTTTTCAATTGATATTATTTCCCTATAAGAATAATAGGAACAACTTAATTATTAGATGAGAAATTAAGTTCTTGAACTATCCTGTTCTCCATTCTATTTCCTTTTGAAACTGACAGCTCAAAAATAACATCTTTTCCCCCTTTCTAGGAAAGTGGAGAAGAAGATGAAGAAGATCTGGTGAGTTTGGTCAAGATAATCTCTCATGTTATCACTTGTTTTTCTTTTATTCATCTTCAAAGGTGGGCAACTTGTAGCACTTCCAATTTTCAGGATTCTGTTTTTTTTCCTTTATCCTAAGCATTAGAACAAAGGAAAGGATTTGACCAACATACTAGTGAACTTTGTATGATGGTTTTTCATAATGTTTCCTTTCAGTAATTCTCTAAAAGATGTTTATATTCTTTTGCATATCAAGAGGATGGCCCATAATCTTCACTACACTCAGGAATAGACATCCTCCCAGGTATCACAATAGCTAGGGTGAGGGACATTCCTTTTAACTCGTAGAACAGTCTTCAGAAATGGGTCCTAGAGCAGAACTTCAGCTGAGATGCTGAAGGTTGATGGATTCAGCTTTATTCAAAACCGACCAGTACATTGATTGATTAAGTTTCGAGTCATACACTGCCTTTGCAAAGAGCCTCCTCGCTATTTAAAAAAAATATGTACAGATGTATACAGGTCTATTATGTATCCTTCTTTTCCAAAATGATTATTCGCCATATATTGATTCAGTAAGGATTTGTGGTTTTCTTTTATTTTCAGATAGTCTGCCCTGTAGTTTTTAACAGGGAGGGCCAAGTTCAGCCATACAAATGTTTGAGGGCCACAACATCCTATCACCAATGGCAAGGAATTGTGAAAGCTGCAGCACAAAAAGATCCGGGGGACAAAAACTGCCCACCTCTGTTCCAAGAGAACTGAAGTTATTATTTTTAACTAAAACTTAGAATACATTAACATTTTAATGAATTATGCTCCCAAATCAATATCCATTTCAATTCAATTTGATAAACTTTTCCTGTGTGGAATAATGATAAGAAAAACATTACAGCATAGATTAGAATATTAAAACTTTGGGGTTGTGAACTATAGCTAGATTTTGAAATTCTCAAATCGGAAGCTTCTTACATTAGCAATTATGCTCTTGAACATACTTGTTACACTTTCTATTTCCCTTTTAAATTGACAGTTCACTAATAAAATACTTTCCCCCTTTGTAGGAAAGTGAAGAAGATGATGATCAGGTGAGTTTGGTCTGAATGTGATATTTCCCTTGAAGCATGTCTTTTACAAAGTCTGGAGTATAATTCTTTCTTTCATGACTGGCAAAATATTTACCATAATCTAAAGGTTAGAATACAGAAACTCTTTAGGAAACTACATAATCAAATCAATAACTATATCATTTTCTTTCATTTCATTTCAATGTGATATTCTTTTCTCATGTGAAATAATAATAAGAATAACATGACAGAGAGAAGTTTATTACAGTATTGAATCTTTATGATTGTGAACAGTGGCTAAAGACTGAAATTCCCAGATTGGATAAGTATGTGGCAGATTGGATAAATTATTACATGAGAACTTAAGCTCTTGAACGGTCTTGTTCTCCATTCTATATCCTTTTGAAAATGACAGCTCAAAAATAACACCCTCTCCCCCTTTCTAGGAAAGTGAAGAAGCAGATGAAGTCGATCTGGTGAGTTTGGTCAAGATATCTCTCATGTTCTCCCTTTTTTTTCTTGTATTTTATCTTCAAACGTGATTAAATTGAACCACTTACCATTTTCAAGATTGTTATTTGCTTTATCCCAAGCATTTGAACAAATGAATGGATTTGATCAACATCTGGTGACCCTTATATGATGGTTTTTCATATTTCCTTGCAGTAATAGTCAGAAAGGTGTTTTCATTCTTTTGCATATGAACTGAATGCAAGAGTATGACCAACAATCTTCACTGCCCTTAGGAATAAACATCCTGCCAGGTATCATAACAGCTAGTGTGAAAGACATCCCTTTGGCCTCGTAGAACTTTCTTCAGATATGGGTCTTTGAGCAGAACTTCAGCTGAGATGCTGAAGGTTGATTCAAAGCTAACCAGCCCACTAACAAGTTATGTTTGTGATCCTGAGTCACACACTGCTTTTGCAGGGAGCCCCCTTGCTATGCAGAAAAAATGATATACAGATTTAAGAGGGTACATTAATGTATTCTACTTTTCCAAAGTGATGCTTCTCCAGATATTGATTCGGTAAGGATTTGAGGATTTCTTTTCCTTTCAGATAGTCTGCCCTATATTTTATAACAGGGAGGGGCAATTTCAGCCATACAAATGTTTGAGGCCCACACATCCTATCGCCAATGGCAGGGAATTGTGAAAGTTGCAGTCTCCAAAGATTTGGCAAACTAGAGTTGTTCACCACAGCTCCATGGCTCATTCTTGCATTTAATGATGGTTCTTTCTGTTGCTAAAAAAAGAGACACTGTTATGCTCAAAAACTTCAAGCTTGGCATTTGCATGACAGTGGTATATTTGGCAGTCACATTCCCAAACTGTCCCTTTACATGTGTTTGGTAGATATAATAAAACAGCAATATCAAAACCGGTTGTGACTGTAAATAACAATTCTCAGCTATTATGAATACATTCATATCCTTTCTGTGAACTGATGCAAAAGGATTTCAAGATGAATTTGTGATAAATTTCATTAATTTCACTGAAATAAAGAATGAACACTTGTGTAATCTCAGGTAACGCAATAGTATACCATTTTTAAAACTTTGACCAGTTTGGAGGATTTTTTTACTTGGGATTCCCACATATGGAGATGGAACATTTAATAATCCTTTCCAAGTCCTGATATATCATTTTTTTGACCACACACTGATATATCTTAGAACAGTGGTCCTCAACCTTCCTAATGCCGTGACCCCTTAATACAGTTCCTCATGTTGTGCTGAACCCAAACCAGAAAATTATTTTCATTGCTCCTGCATAACTGTAATTTTGCTGCTGTTATGAATCATAATATAAATACTTGAAATGCAGGATGTATTTTCATTCACTGGACCAAATTTGGCAGAAATACTCTATATGCCCAAATTGGAATACTGGTGGGGTTGGGTGTGTGTGTTAATTTTGTCATTTGAGAGTTGTAGTTGCTGGGATTTATAGTTCACCCACCATCAAAGAGCATTCTGAACTCCCCCTAAATGGAATTGAACCAAACTTGGCACACAGAACTCCCATGACCAACAGAAAATACTGGAAGGGTTTTCTGAGCATTGACCGTGAGTTTTGGAGTTGTAGTTCTCCTACATCCACAGAGCACTGTGAACTCAAACAATGATGAATCTGGTTCAAACTTGGCACAAATACTCTATATGCCCAAATGTGAACACTTGTGGAATCGTTCACCTACAATCAAAGAGCATTCCAAACCCCACCAATGATAGAATTGAGCCAAACTTCCCACACAGAACCCCCATGACCAACAGAAAATACTGGAAGGGTTTGTTGGGCATTGACCTTTAGTTCACCTACATCCATAGAGCAGGAGGAGGGCTTATGGTGGGAGGATTTGCCGTCTGTTTTCAAAAACAAAGGGAAGGACAGGCAGAGGCATCTCCAGCCATCTCTGTCAAGGGGTTCTTAAGACCATAAGAAATATGTGTTTTCTGATAGTCTTTGATGACCCCTCTGAACCCTCCTCCTGACCCCCTCAGGGGTCCCTCCCCCAGGTTGAGAAACACTGTCTTAGAAGAAGGGATTGCTTAGTCCTTTGAACTGAATCTATCAGTACTACATGAGACCATTCTCTTCAGGCATCCTGTTGCCAGTGCAGAAAAATAAATGTATGTATTACAGTGCTAGATACAATTAGCCCTTTTCTTTCTTGCAATGTGATTTTCAGCAAGATGGCTGGAATTGGATTTTTCAAGCCGAAGTGCCATGTTGGTGTAGGTCATGGCATTCAAGACCAGTGCCCTCAAGACAGCAATTTTAAAAATCCAAGTGCCAATGTAAAGTGCAAATGTAACAGGTACATTGGCCTAAAACTTCTCATTATGGTTAACATGTCAAAAAATTCTTTGCCTTTTGTACAGGGAAGTGGAGGAGACGACGAGGGTGACATAGAGGAAAGCAATGAGGAAAGTCAAGAAGACGATGAGCAAACGGTAAAATTTTGCTCAGGGCATCTGTTCTCTTCCTATTTATAGGGAGTCCAACAAATGGCTATTCTTCAGGCATTTTGTGTGGTGATTAATATCGTGAAAGGATATTTTGAATAACAATTCCCATAGCTAAGAACTGCAGGCAAGACTCCTCCCTGAAGTTGCAGTAACCTTTTCCTTAAGAAAATATTTCAACAAAATTGTTGTTTATTCGTTCAGTCGCTTCCGACTCTTCGTAATCTCAAGGACCAGCCCTTGCCAGAGCTCCCTGTCAGCTGTCACCTCCCCCAGCTCCTTCAGAGTCAAGCCAGTGACTTCAAGGATACCGTCTATCCATCTTGCCCTTGGTCGATCCCTCTTCCTTTTCCCTTCCATTTTCCCTAGCATCATTGTCTTCTCTAAGCTTTCCTGTCTCCTCATGATGTGGCCAAAGTACTTCATCTTTGCCTCTAATATCCGTCCCACCAATGAGCAGTCAGGCTTTATTTCCTGAAGTATGGTCTGCTTGGATGTTCTCACGGTCCAAGGCACTCTCAGAATTTTCCTCCAGCACCACAGATCAAAAGCGCCTATCTTCCATCACTCAGGCTTCCTTCAGCAAAATTATTCCTATCATAGTTTTATAAAGTTTTATAAAAACTTTATTAATACAAAATTATCTAGTATGAAATATATAAGGAAAACTTGCAAAAAAAAAGAGCAAAATGCAAGATGCAATTAACCTAGACTGACACTACATCTAAAAGCTACTTTACACGGCTATATTATTATCTTGTTCTCCATTCCATTTGCTTTTGAAACTGACAGCTCAAAATTAACACCCTTTTCCCCTTCTAGGACAGTGGAGAAGAAGAGGATGAAGGTGATCTGGTGAGTTTGGTCAAGATATCTCTCATGTTAATACTCATATTTCTTGTATTTATTCTGCTCCTTAATGTTTTCTTTCAGAACCCAAATTTCTGGAATTGCCCAGTGAGATATTAAAAACTATTGACATCTAGAACTCTTATCCTTGCAACATTGGCATTTCCATTGAAACCTTCCCTTCCCTCATCTCTTTGGGTGTATAATCTGTTTATCTAAACACTCAGGAGTTCCTGGTAGCACAATGGGTTAAACCCTTGTACTGGCAGGACTGAAGACTGACAGGTCAGAGGTTCGAATCCAGGGAGAACACAGATGAGCTCCCTCTGTCAGCTCCAGAGAAGGCTCCCACAAGGATGGTAAAACATCAAAACATCTGGGCTTCTCCTTGCAGACAGCCAATTCTCTCACACCAGTAGCAACTTGCAGTTTTTCAAGTCGCTCCTGACACAAAAAACAAAATCTAAATACTGAATTTGAGAAAATTGGCAAAGGCGTGTGTGTGTGTGGGGGGGGGGGGGGGACACGAAAATCATATTTGTGGGGTGATGTTCTCTTTCGTAACCCTTAGCTACATACTTTGGAGCCTCCAGTAGTGCAATGGGTTAAACCCATGTGCCAATAGGACTGCTGACTGATAGGTCAGCAGTTCAAATCTGGGGAGAGAGGGTTGAGCTCCATCTGTCAACTCCAGCTCCCCACGCGGGGACATGAGAGAAGCCTCCCACAAGGATGGTAAAACATCAAACATCTGGGGATCCCCTGGGCAACGTCCTTGAAGATGGCCAATTCTCTCACATCAGAAGTGACTTGCAATTTCTCAAGTCACTCCTGACATGGAAAAAAAACCACTTAGGAGATAGCATATGATATTCATTATTCATGTTTAGAGGTTAAATCCCTTTGAAAGCAAGTAACACTCTCAGTAACATTCTTTCTCCATCTAGGATCTTGATGAACAAATCACAGATCTGGTAATTATATTTGAGTTTCTCTTCTCTTTTATGTTTATTTCTGAATCTTTCTGGTTTAATGTAAAGTTTCCTCAGAAAATAAGAAACCCTTAAAGAATTAAATGCCAAAACACATCATGAGAAGCAACCCTGATATTTCCACATTCAGTGTGGCATTGTTGTAATGAGGAGCGGCTTAAAGAGCTGGGTATGTTTAGCCTGCAGAAAGGAAGGCTGAGAGGAGACATGATAGCCATGTATAAATATGTGAGGGGGAAATCATAGAGAGGAGGAAGCAAGCTTATTTTCTGCTGCCCTGAAGACTAGGACCCAATAGAACAATGGCTCTAAACTACAGGAAAGGAGATTCCATCAGAACATTAGGAAGAACTTCCTGACTGTGAGAACTGTTCAGCGGTGGAACTCTCTGCCCTGGAGTATGGAGGAGGCTCTTTCTTTGGCGGCTTTTAAGCAGAGGCTGGATGGCCATCTGTCAGGGGTGCTTTGAATGCAATTTTCCTGCTTCTGGGCAGTGGGTTGGACTGGATGATCCACGAGGTCTTTTCCAACTCTATGATTCTATGATTCTAATTGAATATGGGGAAACACACACAGACAAATAAACTAATACTATGTATACATCCCCACTGTAGAATGGATGTAGTTTGAAACCACTTTAACTGTCCTGTCTCAATGCTTTGGAACCCTGGGATTTGTAATTTGATGAGGCAAAGATTAAAGACCATGTAAAATGACAACTTCCAGGGTTCCATGGCTTTTAGTCATAACAGATAAAGGGATGCCAAACTGCATTTATTCTACATTGCAGATGCACCCTACAATGTATCTACAATGCACCCTATATTTTTGCTTCACTCATAATTGAGAAAAGGGTTAAAGCAGTGTGTAGATTAATGGAAGTGAGTGCAAGGAGAAAGACTATTATGACTTCCAGCTGAATTTGGAAATATCAAGGATGATCAGTGGACATGATCCGTCATGATTTTGTCCTATATATGGTTGATCTATGAAGTGAATCCAGGCAACCCCCCCCCCCCCCCCACACACACACACACAAGACTATTGCTGTGACCTTGAGTTCCTACATTGGGATAAAGAATAGAGTAAGTAAATACATACAATTGTTTCTCTAGTCTGCAAAAAAGAGGGATGAATCACTTAACTGCAAATATTTTCTAAGAAAATGAGAAATTGGGGACATAGTTTTAAGAGAAATTGTGCAAAATGTGTTATTTTGATTCAATTTACCACCCATACAAGTGGTAAAACAAATCCCAAACTTGACCTCCACATAATTCATTTTCACTTTAGTGGTTTGGTAATGCTCTCTGTTTAAAATTAATACATTTGGAAATAACATTATTTTCTTTCCACAATAGCAGGATGAATTACAAGAATTAGAAGAAAAAATTCTGGTGAGTTTCTGACTTTGGAGTAATTTCACAGGAATCAAAATTATTTCAAAGAACATATCCCAGGATCTGATCCCAGATTATCTCCTTATCCCAGATTATCTGGCAGTGTAGACTCATATAATCCAGTCCAAAGCAGATCATCTGGGATCGGATCCTGGGATATAGGGCAGTGTAGATCCAGCCTCAGTTGCAAATGTCTAGAAATAGGTCTTCATAGGACTCTTATCTTCTGGCTATTGAATGATAAGTATTTGTATTTCCAGTCTAAGAGCCTGAATAGTTTTCCAAGCAGGATCCACTTAGGACATCATTCCATACGCAAGGGAAAGCAGAGCAAAGCAGAGGGAATCATCTTTCACCATTCCCACCTACCCAGGTCAGTCTTCTAGGATGGCCAGCTATCCCACATCCTTTCCCCATTGAGATCTGTCTTTCCCCTGCTTTCTCCCATTAGGAGTCAGCTAACACCCAACTTCTGAAGACAGATTTAGGGCTTTGTTTCTATGCGCTGTAGAGGCCCACTGGAAGTGCCTTTATGCCATGTGATGGTTTCTTTGGGGCTCCTGTGAGGTTCCGTTTCCTAAGCGCAAGGAAACCGAGCACCATCAGTTAAGTTCCAGTTAAGGTCAAAGTTTAAAGTAATGGTGGACAAAGTGCCACCTTGGGGTTACATGCAAGCCCTAACCTGTTTGTAGACTTCCAACAGCTTCCCACACTCTCTTAGAATTTCCTTTTCCCTTTTCTGGGAAAAATGTCTTAACTTGATGCCAGAAAGAAGCCACAACAGGTGCCACAACTGGGAAGGCCCTCTCTCATGGGTGAACCCACACTGTAGAATTAATGCAGTTTGACATCACTGTAACTGACAAGGCTCAGTGCTATGGATTTTTTGGATTTGTAGTTTGGTAAAGCATCAATAAGGCCCCTTGGTGGCGCAGCAGGGTTAAACCACTGAGCTGCTGAACTTGCTGACCAAAAGGTTGGTGGTTCGAATCTGGGGAGTGGGGTGAACCCCAGCTTCTGCCAACCTAGCAATTCGAAAACATGCAAGTGTGAGTAGATCAATAGGTACCACTTCTGTGGGAAGTTAAGGGTGCTCCATGTAGGCATGCTGGCCACATAACCTTGGAGGTGTCTATGGACAACGCCAGCTCTTTGTCTTAGAAATGGAGATGAACACCACCCCCCAGAGTTGGACACATTACTAGACTTAATGTCAGGGGAAAACTTTACCTTTACCTTTGAAACATCAATATTCTCTGACAGAGGAGGCTAAAGATCTTATAAAACTACAGCTCCCATGATCTCATAGCATTGAGCTATAGAAGTTAAAGTAGTATCAAGCTGCATTAATTTATAATATATAGATGCTTAAATATCTGAGTAATGCTTTATAGAACTATAGTGCCTAAATAATCTAATAGCATTTGGTTATCAAAGAAATTGTCAGTTGGCAGATATATCTTTCTAGGTGAAGTGATAGCCATTTGTGGTGGGACTCTTTCAAATAGATCTAATAAATAATTTACATTTTCTTTCTCTATAGCAAAAAGCACTGAAGAAAAAATTGTCTCTGGTAAGTTTCAGACTTTGAATATGTTTTAGAGAAAATATGATAGCTTCAATAATGCCATGCTCCATTTAAAGGGAAGCAAATGATCAGATGGACAAAGTGTCACTATGCTTCTGTGTGATTGTGTTGAGGTGTGATACAGTCACCCATACCAGGTTATGATTTTCAGGGTTAAACTGGATGTTGTTCTGACATATAGGGACATTCTGGAAGACCTAGACATTCACAGAGCAGTGTTCTCCCAAGTAAAATTTAATAGTAATTTCTATATTTGTGGTTTTCCAATTTCATGGCTGCCCTGTTCCTCTAAGCCCAGTGAATGTGGAATGAGGGCTGACTGTATATCTCAACTGGTCCATAAAAGGATCCTAGCCCAGGCAGGCAATCTGGGCCTCAGGCATAAATAGCATAATAACATCAGGCATAAATAGCATAATTGGGATCGTGTTATATCATAGATGTGGAATTTAGAAATGTTTATATCATAGATGTGGAATTTAGAAATCTGTAGCTATAACACACAGAATCCACAACCAGAATAATCATTGTCTACTACACGTGTGCAATGCATGTAAACCTTGACCTGTTTTGTGTCCTGGCTTTTGGTGGGGGCACTGATCCGTTTTTTGGGAGCTTCCTGAAATCGGGATGGCAGATATCCCTCCTGATGCCGAAATATCAGTTTTCTATCGGCCCATTATGGGGGAGCTTCTAAGACTCCCCTTCCCATCATTTTAGCCATTTAGGCTCTACTCTAGAGGAGAGGCACTCAGCTGCAGGCAGGTGCATGCTTTAAGAAGGCTTCTTACCTGTTTATTACTTTAAGGGAAGTGCTTGGCTGCAGGCTGGCATGCATACTTTCTGGTCCTGTACACCACATGCACTTTCAAAGGCAAGGAGGCAAGTTTACTCAAGAGGAGGCACTCGGCTGCAGTCAGGCACGCATGCTTTCTGGGCCAAGGCAAGAATGCTGGTCACGAAAAGCAGGCAAGGAGCCTGGATCAGCTCCCGTTTGCTTTCATGTTGAACTGATTTTTGTACTGTTATGTGCTCCCAAAGATAGGAAAAGTAACGAAAGAATGGATTTAACTAAAGGAAAACAGATCTATTGTCTACAGTGCTCAAACAGCACATATTCTGCTTCTTTTTAGAGATCTGCCATTGTTACATGTAGGAAAATGTCATTCTAGTGTTAATGGTGCAGTATTGTACTTCTTTCACATCTGCAGAAGGACATGATGAAACACTTGAAATGAGATCTGTCTGAAGTTGGGATGTATATCACCTTAAGTGTCGCCTGGAATCTGTTCATATCTGTCCGAAGTCATAATATTTGATTCAACTGTTTCATCATAAAAGTTAAAAATACAAATGCAGAGCCCTTAAAACAACATGCATAAAATAGAAATATAGCTCTCATAAAACAGCTTACCTGAAATAGCAATACAGAACCCTTGAAAGAATATACTTAAAATATTTATCTCATAAAAGACTGTCCATAAAAATGGAAAGAAAATACATAAATATAGAAATACAGAATCTGAGATCAAATCAGGTCTGGTCCTTGTCTTGCTATTTTCTGACTCCCTCTACTGAACTGGAATGAATTTCATCCCCATTACATTCTCCTCCCCATTACAAATGTAGGATTTTCATAAACCTTTGAACAAAAAAAGAAAATCACACCAACATGTGAGTACTGATAGCAAAGGCCAACTGTAAACACAATTAATTTTTTTTGGTTTATTTATATGCAGGCAGTCCCCTGGTTATGAACGAGATTCTACTGCAATATATAATATATATAGTGGCAGTCCCGAAGTTACAAACATCCAACTTACAAATAACTCCTAGTTAAGAAAGGGGGTGAGACAACAGGAAGTGAGAGAAATCTACCCCTAGGAAGGGAAAGTCACTTCTGGAAAAGTTCTCATGGGGAAAAGGTGTCTCCACTGAAGCTTTCTCATCAATGGTTGTTTCCACATATTACAGTAGAGTCTTGCTTATCTAACATAAACCGGGTGGCAGAATGTTGAATAAGCTAAAATATTGGATAATAAGGAGGGATTAAGGAAAAGCCTATTAAACGTTAGATTACATTATGATTTTACAATTTAAGCACCAAAACATCAAGTTTTACAACAAATCATCAGAAAAAAGCAGTTCAATACATGGTAACATTATGCAGTAATTACTGTATTTACGAATTTAGCACCAAAGCACCACAATGTATTGAAACAGTAGTGGATCCGGGTGGGATCCACGTTCTGCATTGGATAATACAGAACATTGGATGAGTGAAGGTTGGATAAGTGAGACTCTACTGTATCTTAATGGATAATCTGTGGTACATATCTAAAAAATTTTCAAAACTTTTTTAAAGGTTATATAATTTTCTCCCTTCACCAAAATAATTTTACTCTGAGGCTTCTTCTCTTGCATTGCTACCTTAAACAAACTTGTGGACCAGGTCACCATGTAACAACATACAAAAAGTTTCCCTTTTTGTGGTAAAAGGCAAGGTTTTTATGACCAACGATAAAGATAAGAAATACAAACAAGAAAGGAATGAGATAAGAACAAGAAAGAAGAATAGGGAAAGGTAATTTTCGGATGAAGTTTCAAGGAACAGAAGGGGTTGGAGTCATCCTTTCAGTATGTGCAGTTCTTCTTTGGGTATAAATAGGACAATCAAAACTGGATGAAGTCACAGTAGGGAGAAAATGAGACTGTGTCTTTCCCCTCTGAGTTTTGTTTCAAGAGCAGTTTCATTAAATGCAGGGGGAAGACTGAAGTATGCAAATACTTGGAATATTATTGCATGGTAACCATCTTTTTACATTTTTAAAGGAATAACTGAGAGTGCAGCCAGTTACACTGTAGAATTAATGCAGTTTGACAGTTCTTTAATTGCCATGGCTCAATGGTATGAAACTGTGGGAGTTTAGTTTGGTGAAACCCTAAAACTATTTGGCAGATAAGGCTTTATTAACAGAGTTGTGCATGGAACTGTTTCCTTCATTTCATTCTTTCGTTTGTTACTTTCGTTACCCTTGGGAGCATGTAACGGGACACACACCACCGGTACAAAAATCAGCTCGACACAAAAGCAATCATCAGCTCCCCTTCTGCTTTTGTGAGCACGAGGTGCTCCATGCCTCCTTGCATTGGAAAGAGAGAGCATGTGTGTGGCGTGCAGGCCCAGCGTGTGTGCCTGTCTGCAGCCAAGCACCTCCTCTAGATTAAGAAAGTCAGAACTTGCCTCGGAAAGTGTATTGCACGCATGCCCGGAGTGGGTGCCTGCCTGCAGCTGACCACCTCCTCTAGAGTAAGAAAGCCAGAATTTGCCTTGCCTCCTTGCCTTGGAAAGAGTGTGTATGTGCCCACATCTACGGCAGGCATCTTTCTCTCATTCTGGACATTCCACAGATATATAAACCCAAATTTCCTAGTTTCCAACAGACCTCACAACCTCTGAGGATGCCTGCCATAGATGCAGGTGAAACGTCAGGAAAGAATGCTACTACAACATGGCCATACAGTCCAAAAAACCTACAACAACCTAGATTTCAAAAGAAATTGTAGCTTAGTATGCTCTAAACCTCCCAATCCACTTCCCCATATTGTTTGCTGGTTTCATGACAGTAAACAAGTAAGGTAAAGGTAAATGTTTCCCCTTGGCATTAAGTCTAGTCGTGTCCAACTCTGGCGGGTGGTGCTTATCTCCATTTCTAAGCCAAAGAGCTATTGTTGTCCTTAGACACCTCCAAGGTGATGTGGCCTTATGACTGCATGGAGCGCCATTACCTTTGCATGTTTGTGAACTGCTAGGTTGGCAGAAGCTGGGGCTAACAGCAGGAGCTCAGATTCGAACTGCCAACCTTTCAGTCAGCAAGTTCAGCAGCTCAGTGGTCTAACCTGCCATGGCACCGGGGGCTCCCAGTAAACAAGTACCAAATATTAATTATTTGTATTGTAGACATGTCCTATGTGTTGTGTGTCTCTTTTGTGTTTTTGCAGGTCAATGCATAAGTGACCAATGACAAACAAGTGCCCGAACCTGGACTTGATCATGAAAGAAAACTGCATATGATATCCTCCACTTTGGCCTCAAGAAATCAAATGTGCATTTGGCTTCTGATAATTGTTAAGACTTGATGGTTTGGCTCCCAAAAGAGTATTTTCTTAAAACTGAATCAAGCTGTTTCAGCCTTTTCAAAATTCCAAATAAATCTTATGGCAGCAAATATTTTGAGTTTTTACTGGGAATTTTAAAAACTTTATGTTTCTCAGAAGCAATCGAATCAATAACTTTTACTATAAGTTTCTGTCTTGCGTTTCCAAACTAAATTGCCTCAGTAAAAAATGGAAAAAGCCCGTGTTCATATAATAGTTGTGTAGAAGTGGGAATTTTCAGAAGGTGTTGCTTGTTGGCCAGGTGACAGCAACACCTGTAATCATTCCTTCTTCTGCACAATAGTTCAAAGTTCAACATCTCTCTCGATTTTTCACTCTGACAACTGTACAAAACACATTTTCCTCCCATCTACTGCATTGCTGCTTTAATTGTTCTGCAATTGAACTACAGAAACAGGATCAATTTTTCTAAAAATGTAATATGCAAAGGCTTTTATGGCTGGAATTACTGGCTTGCTGCGGGTTTTCCAGGCTGTATGGCCATGTTCCAGAAGCATTCTCTCCTGACATTTTGCCCACATCTGAGGATGCCTGCCATAGATGTGGGTGCAACGTCAGGAGAAAATGCTTATGGAACATGACCATACAGTCCAGAAAACTCACAGCAACCATATAAATGCATGATTAATATGCTAAGCTGATTGCTAATTGACTCAGTCATGGAAGAGAAAATATATCAGTCAAAAGTAATGTATTTTCATCTTAATCAGGCACTGGAAATAAATACATGCAAACAGTGGCCTAATGCATTGGCCATATGCATCAGATATAACTTGCAAGAACAGAAGTTGACTCATCCTTTCCCTCAAAATGTCAAACTTGATTCTCTTCAAGGTCTTTAATCTCAATGCACAGACATATTGAAACCACATATTGAAATGATGTGGTTAAAATGACCCAAAGGACACAAACTTACATTGCAGAAACAGTTTGAAACTATGGCTCAAGCCAGATAGGAAACCAGATGCTGATTCAGTAGTCCTGTGTTTTAGCCAAACTCTCCAGTTTTTGTGTATTTTTAAACAATTGTCTATACATTTGTTCCATTGACAGTACACTTCTTTCTGTTCTTGAAAACACATTTTTAGATGGGACTACTGTAGATGGGACTACTGACTCCACTGAAATTTTAATGGTCTCAGTGGTGCAGCTTCTGCTTTACATACATCTTTCAGAACCAGATGGGAAAATGGGAAAGGAAAACAAGCACATGTCCAAACTGCTGTTTATTTCAACTCAGGGCCCTTCCACACAGTCATAGTATCCAGAATATCAAGGCAGATAATCCACAATATCTGTTTTGAACTGGATTATCTGAGTCCACACTGCCATATAATCCAGTTCAATGTGGAATTTATACAGCTGTGTGGAAGGGCCTCAGTCCTACTTTTGTTTCAACTCCTGGTTTCTGTTATTACATTGCTACATACTTTCAAGTTGATGCCAACTTATAGGGCTTCCTTGGCGAGATTTACTCAAAGAAGCTTTGCCATTAACTTCTTCCGAGGCTGAAAAAGTATGACTTTCCCAAGGTCATCCACTGGATTCCATAACTCAACAAGGATTGTAACCCAACACTCAGACTACTGTACAGATTTCGATTTCTACCTAGTAACTGTTAGGTCACCTTGCATATTTTTTATTATGCCTTGTGCTATATTACTTTATACTTCAGAAGTGGTCCTTTTTTAAGTTTGGTTTTGCTGGCCCTTAGAATTTTAGTTCTGTAATTGTAGGTGGATTGACTAACTGTAAAATTTAATCAATGTGCTGGGTCCTGGGTGATGTAGCTTTAGTGCCCTCTACTTGCCATTCCTTGCTAAGAAATATTCTGAGAGTATTTTTCACTTCTCAGAAACTACAATGTGGCACAACAGATTGTCCAAAGACTGTCATTGGGGCCTCCATCCGATACAGCAAAACATCGACCCCTCCAAGCCTTGATTATCCCACATTTCCACTCTCCAGCATTTTACAAATGTGCTCCTTGCGCTTGTTGGGTCATTTCTCAACCCCAAACATTTGGACTCCAAAGACAAAACACTCTGAATAGGACAAGACATCAAGCCAATATCTTTAGGAAAACTAATTCATAAATATTACCTCTGAGTATACATTAGGGAATAAATGATAAAGTGAAAACCATGGAAGAACGTTATTTTTGTATTTATTGCAGAACATGTGGGGAATTATACAATGAAAAGCAAAATAAAAGATAAAATTTGGCCATCTATCTATCTGTCCATACTGCATAGTGCATTTTGGAAGAGGGAATGATATGTTTTAATGAGTTTAAATAAAGGATGTTTGTGACTGAAGAAGAATAGAGTACCAAATATTTGAGATACCTGCTTCCAAAAGCTTTTTTAAAAATTGTGTCAGAAGTGATTTGAGAAACTTCAAGTTGCTTCTAGTGTGAGAATTGGTCATCTCCAGAGAAGTTGCCTAGGATATGTTACCATCCTGTGGGGAGGCTTCTCTCATGTCCCCGCATAGAAAGCTGGAGCTGACAGACAGGATCTCACCCCGTCTCGTGGATTCGAACCATTGACCTTCAGGTCAGCAGTTCAGCCGGTTGAATCCATTGTGCCACCATAGCTTCTTTTCAAAAAGCTAAAACACCTTTAAAAGAGAACACCAAATGTATAATGAAATATTTTGAAAGCTGTGGTAGGGAGCTCTTGGTATCAGCTGTTGTTTGGTTCCAAGACCCTTTGTGGATGCTCACATCCTATTACATACAATAACATAAGAAAATTGTATCCCTTATATAAAACTTTAGAGGATGTTGTGCAGATAAAATAGCATGGAACATTAATGCATGCTTTCACTTAAGTCTTTCTGAATTATCCTGCTGAGAAGAAGCATCAAGCAATACCAAATAACCTACTCAGACAAAATACATGTTGCAATTTAGCTATTATTTCTCTTCACTGAGCTATTAACAGCATGGGGCGACCTACTTAGCTTCAGAATGCCGCAGGACACTGAGAATTGATGAGATTATATTGATTTATCATCACCGGCACAAACAATATGGAGCAACCTGTGATTAACAACTGAATCCTTATTATTCATTTTAATCATATACTGTGCATAAATGAAACTATAGTAATTGTTCAGTGATTAGGGAGACAAAAGAAGGGCTTTTAATGGACAAACTCACAGCTGGAAAATGTCACAATCAGCCTCTGTTGTCATACTTAAACTGATCAGAGTCAATCTGTTAACTAAACAAGCCGATTATGACCATAAACACAGAAACTAATTTTGGGGTCTGCAACCAATGTAATGGAACTGGATCTCCTCCTTTCTTCTCTAGACACTTCCAAATGGAGTCAGGAGACCCTAATGAATGGGATGAACACTTATGTATGGTATGGAGGATGGCCTTCCAGAAATAAAAAAAAATCACAGAATCATAGAGTTGGAAGAGACCTTGTGGGCCATCCAGTCCAACCCTCTGCCAAGAAGCAGGAAAATCACATTTAAAGCACCCCTGAAAGATGGCCATCCAGCATCTGCTTAAAAGCCTCCAAAGGAGGAGCCTTCACAACACTCAGGGGCAGCGAGTTCCACTGCTGAACAGTTTTCAGTCAGGAAGTTCTTCCTAATGTCCAGGTGGAATCTCCTTTCCTGTAGTTTGAAGCCATTGTTCTGTGTCCTAGTCTCCAGGGCAGCTTGCTCCCTCCTCCCTATGATTTCCCCTCACATATTTATACATGGTGATCATGCAGAACTACTATGTGTTTTAGTCTTCTTTTACTGCACACAATTTATATTGTAAAGTGCATTAAGATTCAGGTTCAGGTTATTTACAGGACTGTATTCACTCCATTGAACCTGCATGAGTTTTGAGATCTTTTGAAGAGACCTTTTTTCTGTCTCATCATCCTCACAAGTACAACTCTTCTGAGGTCCTTCACAGGAGTTGCTCACAGGATCTGGTAGGCCCTTCTGAGTCAACTGATTCATTAAGTAACACGGCTTTATACTGATGTACACTTCATGTGCAAGTTAAAACTTAAATGATGACACCAGACTAGGATGAAATTACAATCGTAGTTATTACGTAGTTATGCAATTCAGGCCTAGATAAGTGGGTAGCTCCATAGTGGCATTTTATTGATTTCATGGTTGTGCTTATACAGAATTTAATGGGTATGACAAACAGCTAAAACAATATATTTTTATTTTAATATTGTGTAACACAACAAAAGCAAAGGTTTCTTTCATTCAGCCTACCTATATCAGTAGAGCCACAAAGTATATCTTGACTTTCTAAGCTGCCTGGAGATATCAACACTGAAAGTACTTGGAAAATGTATCCTTTTCCTTGCTTCTGCCAAGATCTTTATAGTATTCTGAGAGATACTACTCCATAGGATGACAGGTGAAAGATCCAGCCTTTGGTGCCTTGTTTTGTCGAGCTGCTGTATATGTAATGGTCAAAATTTCACATAATTGTTTCTCTGGAGATAATTGCTTAAAGATTGAACAAGTGATATACATTCTGCCTGGTGGCTTCAGATTCCTATGGTTTGGGCTTGAAATAGCATTCATAGGGTGGGGGTCAACTTGCTTAGAGAAATATTTGAATCTCCTTCACAGACAATGTATATAATAGCACATGGTATTGTCTTTTCTGCAGTACGCTGCCTGAAACTGGAGGTGGCAGACTGAGCAACTGAAAGCACTGCCATATAAAATACCCTGTTTAGGTAGCTGCTTTTTAAACTTACCCTGCTGAACATGCCAGCTTTCTATATGCAAGGAGTGTTTCAGCATGCTTTCAAACAGCAACTACCCAAAGTATTACTGGCTGGAAAAACACAATTCCAGAAAAAGCCTGCTCTCATGATTTTTTCTCTGATCTGAATGAACAAGGCACCCTTAAGTCCGTGATTATGAGGCAGGTGAGACTGTTGGATCTCAGTGCTAATGCCATTTTGTATCTAACTATGACAGTGGTTGTGGTGTTGGAGGAAAATTCGGAGAGTGTCTTGGACTGCAAGAAGATCAAACCTGTCCATTGTCCAGGAAATGAAGCACAACTGCTCACTGGAGGGAAGGATATTAGAGGCAAAGATGAAGTATTTGGCCACATAATGAGAAGACAAGAAAGCTTGGAGAAGACAATGATGCTGGGGAAAATGGAAGGAAAATGAGGGGCTGACCAAGGACAAGATGGATGGATGATATCCTTGAAGTGAATCTTGAAGTGTCCTTGAAGTGTGACTAGCTTGACTTTAAAGGAACTGAGGGTGGCCATAGCTGACAGGGAGCTCTGGCATGGGCTGGTCCATGAAGTCAAAAAGAGTTGGAAGTGACTGAACAAACAGGAACAAACTAAACTTGTAGCACCTAGAGGTTAATGAGAGAATGAACTTGGTATCATAAGCTTTCATAGACTAAGTCTACTTCTGTATCTGAGGAAATAGATTTAATCTAGGAAAGTCTGTGCTACCAACTTTGATCTCTCAGTCCCTATGGTGCTATAAAATCTTTCTGCATACTCATATTCCAGACAAACAATAGCTAAGCAACCTCTCTTGATCTGACCTCCCTCCCCCAATCTGATAGAAAAATCTGTTGCCCACATTCCAATTGTCAATTAAGTAGTTATCTCCATGCACGTGATGTACAGTAAAATAGACTGCAGAGGAGAGGGAAATTATGATCGTGGAAATAATGTCACAATTGTGACTAAGTAGCAATCTTGGCTACAAAACAGTTGTGGATTGACTTCACAACTGCTACTTAATTATAATTGTGACATTATTGCCATACTTGTAACTGCTCTCTCCTACTGTATCAGGCATCAACTGCATGTGAAGAACGAGACCTATTCCGCTTGTGACTGGAACAAAGACAGGTTTCCATCAGGTTTGGGAGGGATTGGGCCAGGAGAGGTAGCTGATACAGGATTCCGGCTAACTTTGTTACTAAGACTATTATTAACAGCTCCTGATCTTCTCGGTTGTTCTGTGCCTTTAAAGAAGAGTTCTCAACCTGTGGACCCCTAGATGTTTTGGCCTTCCAGAAATCCTAACAGCTGGTAAACTTGCTGGGATTTCTGGGAGTTGTAGGCCAAAATGCCTGGGGATTCACAGTTTGAGAACCACTGCTTTAAAGAAAACTGTGGTCCTCATTTATAGAGATACAAACAATGCTTATCTCCATATATCACTAGCTTATATATTTCCTCACCATTGGGTATCCATCTCAGGCTGCTGGGATTTGTAGTCCATATCTGGAAGGGGGCAAGATTCCTATCCCTTGTTTAAATGTCAGCTGCAATAGACCCAACAAATTAATAGTAATCTGGTAAGACAACACATATGTCATTATCCAACAGGTCTAATAGTTCCATTTAATAGAATGCAGACCACTAAATAAGAGGTAGGTACCTCCTTTAATTCCACACATATTGGCTAAACAGGTTAAGACTGAATGGCAAAGGTAAGTTCAAAAGATCTGGAAAGCCATGTTTGCCTACTACCCTTGATTTAAAGCTGTAAACACAAAGTACTGTGAGAGAATCAGATCAGGAGGTTGTGTTTCATGACTAAACTAGAATGTCTTTGAAGGAAAGCTTTGAACCTACTTTGAAAATTGCTGTAGATTCTCACCTTCACACCCACAAAAGAGACACAAATATGCAGCTTTTTCAATACTAAGGCTGAATCAGTGTAAAATACTTTACAAGATGTGCTCGCTCCCAATACTATCTTGCCCTAAAAATATTACACATGTCAAAATCATATTTTTAGATATCTGTATGAAGCCAAAGTCAAATCCACGCATAAATCATACCAAACAAATCCTTGTTACTGGTGGGACAATATTAATGGTTTCAAGCAGTGACATGGTATTTTCAGATTTATATTGTCTATCTTCTTTTCTTGAAACTATGTTCTTTGGCTAATTTAAAGCTATCCTTGTTAAGTCGTGGCTCTCTGAAGCGCTCTTTTCTGTTTCCATTTGTGCTCAGTGCTTTAAGACTTTGTGGTTTTGATGGTTCCAAGTTAAACGATTTCATGAAAACCCTCAAAACATTCTTCTTTCCAACATTCACATATAAAAACTCTGCAATTCCGAACAGTTGTTTTTAAGTAGTCCCAGCTATTTCTGAACTCAGATCTCCTTAATTCAATTCTGTTTGATGATATCCAGAGCATTTTCCCAGGCTTTGGAATAAGCTTGATTTTCTGATTTTTTTTCACATGACAGCCATCATCTGCTTCTCCATTCGTGTTTCCATGGGCAGGATGCCAATAACTTTGCCTGCTGAGGAGCAATCCTATTGAAAGCAGATCCCCCTTCAGATCTGCTTTACATTTGAAATATTTTTCCTTAGTCACCTGCAGTTTTAAACTGTGATGCTCTATCATATTCTTCAATCTTCTGCTTGTCGATCTCAGGAGTTTGTCAACTCAAGTTCACACAGTTGAACCACTCTGAGTTAAACTAGATGATATGCTGAGTATGTTTTTTTTTTTTTTAGAAGAGATGGTCCAGAAGATATCTTTTGGTCACAGCACACAGTTGTCTTTACCTATGGCTCTTTCACATAATGTACTTTGTTTTGTGACTTGTCATGGAAGGTAAGCATGGGCATGTTGTGGCAGAGTTACATATTTCTGATTAAATCCCATTGTTGGAGGGAAAAACCAGCATTCTTCTGAACATCTGGTTTGACTGTCTTCTAGCAGATAAAGGCACAGATGTAGTATGTTACTGCAAAACACTGCACCAGCAATCCTTGGGACACTGTATGTTTGCCTCTGAAAACACTGGCTTTATTTGGTGCTAGATTTATCACAGCAAGCAGTCTCTGTAGTGAATATCAGTCTCCATATTTCTCAATGTCCAAAGGCAACACTGTTCTTTCATTATTTATATGTACACACACATTAAAAAAATTACAGACAAACACAAACAAATGAAAAAAAGGTGCCAAATATGATAATCTTGAAGGTACTGGCCATTAATCAAAGCTAAGTAATTATGTACAACTTCCTGAGCCAAGAGGCTTCCAAAACAGTCCTGGAAACTCTCCCTTTCCATACCATCATATAAAACTGGACCTGCGAACTGCAAATCTGTTCTCTCTTATATGAAATATTGAAAATATACAACTATGATACAACGGTACACATAAAAACGTTCATATTGCACTTCCAAATGCTGTGCAAAAATATATGTCTCTCATATTTAAAATACAGCAGTGGCAAATTATACACCTATTTCATACAGTGTCTAGCAAAATGCTAAGTATTCCCAAATTATTATATATAAATATCTTTTTTTTTTTTTTGTAAACCAGCACTTCTGAATGAAGGGCTATCTCAGTTCCTCTTTGGCTGATTATTTTCCCCATTGATCAAGTTATTTTCCTGCTGCTCAGCTAAAGCTTGCCACTTCTGCCTGTTCTTTCTGCAGCCTTCCAGCAAAGGATAGCAGGCTTCCGATATGTGTGTCAGTGCCTGAAAATAGAAAAGAATTCAGACCAATAAACATTGAATGGAAGCAGGCAGACTCCTCTTATTTAGAGTTTAAGAAGAAATATATTGGTACGAGGCGCCTTGGTGATACTAACAGTAAACCCAGAAAAGATTGCATGCTTCTCATAGAGGGCTGTTTTATGCAACAACAGCACCATCACTGCCATACATCTGGACTCATTCAATTTTGATAGATAAGAATGATTTCATCAAGTCTCTAAGCACCAGGGAGACAACAATGGAGAGAATGGAGGAATAACAAGAATATAACAAGATTGATGAGTAAGGCTTGGAAAGAATTTGAACCTTGGAGAGTCACCACCATTCAGAAATAACAAAACTGCACTAGAAGATACAAGAGTTTGACTCAGTATGGCTGAGGTCCTACATAACTTTGAATAACTTTGAAAGTGGAGTTACATAGCTTCCCATTTCCAAACAGCTGTCAGGCCTGGAAGGAGGCCCTGTTGATGTTGCTTACTGGTTAGGGAGGAAGGGAGGCAGTGGCAATTCAAGCTACCTTCTGCAATTCAGTGGAGCTCCCCTGTCACAGGGCGGGAGCAGACAAGTGTTTGACTATATCCCCATAATTTGTGGCACAATGCTTACATCATCTGCTACACTCTGCCATGCAGGATCCCAGCCTAAGCCATCTAGATGTTCATAGACTGAAACCTCACCATTGGTTATGATGGTCAGGACAGTCTAACAACATCTGTCAGGGAGACACAATCTGCCCAAGCCTACATGAAGGATTTCAAGCCTTCATCTTGCAATCCTGAATTTATATCTCACATAGTTTCATCTCTTCTACATGGACCTTAGACCTTTTGAGTAGTATGTGTAGTTTTGAATTTAGTACTTCCAGACAGGGGCAGCCTACAAGTAGCCCACAGACTACATGTGCAGCCAAGTCTATTTTTGTGGTCCCAAGATGCCTCCATGTTTTGAGTGAAACCAAACTCACAGCTAATTTGGGTACAACTGGTGGTGAGTCCCAAGAGAAGGGGAACTGGCTCTGGAACTTGATTTTGGAACATTACCAAATATGCAGGATAAAATAGTCATAAACCCTCCTATCATTCCATATACCTTACCTCATAAAGCTGTAAGCAGATGGCATCAATGAATCCAACTTGCATGCTGGGGATTTTGTTTTTCTTCTCACGATTCATTAAATCCTAAAAATCACATAAAACCCACTTTGAAGTGATATCAACAATGCACTTGCCAAAATGTGGCCCAGTTCAGTAACTTGGGTCAGAGGGGCATGCTAAAACAATACAGCATCAAATAATAGTCACAGTTCTCAGAGAGTGCAGCCCAGACTAGTCTAGCTTCACATTCCAGTTCAGCCCTAGCACCCCTCAAGCAATCCCCAACTCTCCGCTTTAACTCCTCCATCAGTAAAATGGTAAATTTAAATTATCTATCCTAGAGGTGGGAATTATGTAACCATCCAGATGTTTGGGAGCTGTCTTTTCACAGCCCTAATCAGCACAGCCAATGGTGAGGAATGGCAGCTTAACAACATCTGGAAGGCCAGAGAATTCTCAGACTTGATCTCTCCCATGGGTTTGTCACATAAAGCTGCAAATACTGTTAAGTGGAACCACTAAAATAAGTGATTTTAAGGTCACATGAACAACGTTCTGTAAATACAAAAAATACCACATATGTAAAAAGCTGAAAAATTCTATACTTTTCTTTGAGATCTTGTTCATACAAGAAGCAGAGAAAGCTCACAGTCATGCTGTGAAAGCAAAAACTAGTTATGTGGTGAGTATTCTTCCAGCCAATCCTTGTGCGATGCCAGAAAAACATGAGAAATTGTTGACAATTTCCATTATCTTGGCAGCCACCTCTCCACAAAAGCCAACATTGACACTGAAACACAACACCGCCTGAGCTCTGCAAGTGCAGCATTTTTTCAAATGAAGCAGAGAGTTTTTGAGGACCAGGACATCCGTAGGGAGACCAAAGTGCTTGTTTATAAAGCTATTGTCCTCCCAGCCCTGTTATATGCCCACAAATCATGGACTGTCTACAAATGTCACACTCAGCTCCTGGAATGATTCCACCAGTAAAATCTTGTAAATCTCTTGGGAAGACAGGTGGAGAAATGTCAGTGTGCTGGAGGAAGCAAAGACCACCAGCACTGAAGTGATGCTCCTATGCCATCAACTCCGTTGGACTGGCCATGTTGTCTGAATGCCTGATCACCATCTCCCAAATCAGTGACTCTACTCCCAAGGCCCCCGGTGGCGCAGTGGGTTAAAGCACTGAGCTGCTGAGCTTGTTGATCGAAAGGTCGCAGGTTCGATTTCGGGGAGCGGCGTGAGCTTCTGCTGTCAGCCCTAGCTTCTGCCAACCTAGCAGTTCGAAAACATGCAAATGTGAGTAGATCAATAGGTACCGCTCCGGCGGAAAGGTAATGGTGCTCCATGCAGTCATGCCGGCCACATGACCTTGGAGGTGTCTACGGACAACGCTGGCTCCTCGGCTTAGAAATGGAGATGAGCACCACACCCCAGAGTCAGACATGACTGGACTTAATGTCAGGGGACTACCTTTACCTACCTTTTTACTCCCAACTCAAGAATGGAAAATGGGGGATAAGAAAAGAGATTTAAAGATGGGCTTAAAGCAAACCTTAAAAACTGTGGCATAGACACCAAGAACTGGGAAGCCCTGGCTCTTGAGCACTCTAATTGGAGGTCAGCTGTGACCAGCAGTGCTGTGGAAATTGTAGAGGCATGAATGGAGGGTGAAAGGGAGAAATGTGCCAAGAGGAAGACACATCAAGCCAACCCTGACCAGGACCGCTTTCCATTTGGAAACTGCTGCCCTCACTGCGGAAGAACACGTAGGTCAAGAATGGGGCTCCACACCTACGTATCTACCGCCAAGACACTACACTTGAACAACAAGGGATCACTTAAGTAAGGAAGTAAGTAAGTACTAAAAATAATAATAAATTTGACAGAAGACAAGATCTATTTTACATGTGAAAAAATAAGATCTAAAATCATAAAGAAAGAAAGAAAAATGTTCTTTATGGAAGATTCTTTAACTTACAGTTGGCTCTATGTTGAGTTCTTGTCTCTCTTTATCCCCTTGATCAAAGAATTCAGCAGCGACAAGCTCAGCTATCTGTGTTTTCAAAAAACAAAATACCAAACAACTTAATACGTTTAGTGATTTTTATCGTAACAGTCAAATATCTCACATGAGTAGAATCATCATATCAACAACATCTCCAAAAATGATACGCTGTAAGATTAGGAAAGAAATGAACAATATTCAAAGAGAATGTATACTATGACTCAAACTGAATCCTAAATTCGGTTATTAGTCCTGAATAGAGTAAACACTGAATCAAATCTTGACTTACTAGTATTCAGCAACAGATTCAATGGTCTAGTCTAGTTTGAATGAGCAACAGCATTTAGATTAAAATTTATAAAATATAATAAATTGTTTGGAAATTTGTCAATTTCCTCATTTGGAAGTTGGCCAGTTTCCCCATTTTTGGCCTGTGTAATTACCTTTTTTTTAAAGTTAGCTTGTATCTAAATTTAAGAGTTTTTTCCCCCCCACAGCTAGTCCTCTATAGAAGGAAAGGGCTGTTCTTGAAAAAATCTGGAAACGAATGTGTTTCAAGACACACGCTGCCAATACTCTTATACTGTACCTTTATTTCTTTCCTAGTACATAACACTTTGGTATAAAGTAGTTCTTTCACCATAAAATGCTATGTGCATAAAACTAAATCATAGCAGGCTTCAAGCTTCTAAAAGATCTGACACAAAGAATTCAACTTGAGCTAAATGAGGAAAAAGATCCAAATCTACTCTCTATTTATTATTTATACTGCTAGTATAAACTAAATACTGCAAAAAGATTACAGTGCTAAAAAGTATTATTATTATTATTATTATTATTATTATTGCTATTATTATTAACTTTATTTATACCCCACCTTTCTCCTTGTGGGGATTCAAGGTGGCTAACGATCCCATACTTTGGTCACAGTTTAAAAAGCATGCTTCATAATAAAGTAGATTCATTACATTAATGGGACTTACATACATGTTATTTTACTACTCGGCAACTGATTTTTCGTCTATAAACTAGCAATTACATTTATGTATTTATTTATTTACCACATTGATATACCGCCCCTCTCAACCCGGAGGTGACTTGAGGCACCCCAAGGAGCAACCTTTAGTCTAGGAAAGGTTGCTCTTGATGACTCCATTTAATTATACTGCAATTGACACTGCTTACCAATGATGGATGTCTCAAACTGGGAAAGTGCACCAATAGCCTCCATGGCCATGTGGGAGAAAAATTATCACACCACTTGACCAGATTAATACTAGGCACGGTGCAACTCTCTAGTCAGGACTTTATCCACTCCCTAAATACTTCCTGGGGTATCTTAAGCTTCGATAAATTTGAACTACAACTCCCAGAATCCCCATCAAGTCAAAATGTGCATTTTCACCTTTTGATCATTTTTTTTCCTGTCAGGAGTGCCTTGAGCAACTGCAAGTTGCTTCTGGTGTGAGAGAATTGGCCTTCTGCAAGGATGTTGCCCAGGGGATGCCTGGATGTTTTACTAGATGTCCTCTGGTAAAACCTGTGACATCCCCTGTAAAACCTCCCCTGTGGGAGGCTTCTCTTACATGGGAAGTTGGAGCTGACAGACGAGAGCTCACCCCGCTCCCCGGATTTGAATCGTCAACCTTTTGGTCAGCAGTCCTGCTGGCACAAGGGTTTAACCCATTGCACCAACAGGGACTCCATCATAATTATAGTTTCTAAGTAAAACTCTACAAACCTTCAGTAATAACTCCTTGCAAAGGCCAGTGGTGAAGGCGCTTTGCAACATGATGAATTAGTTTGTTTCTTTAAACAAAAAGTTCTTTTGCTAATGTAAAAAAATAAAGCAGGATAAATATTTATTGGGGAAAAACACTTTAATGAGTTTCCAAAAGGGAGTGGTTAGCCTTGGGCAGAAACTTACCCGTTGCTGAACTGGCCATGGTTTGGTTATTGCTGATAGGTCACATGCAGTCATGAGCATTGCCCTGTAGAAACCAAATAACTATTACATTATGCATGTCTTTTTTGCTTTAAAACTACCTTAGCATGTTATTCCAAACAAGTATGGGCCTTTTATAAGTACCTGTTAGCAATCTGGCCACAGCTCTTTGGACTAGATGAAGCTTCTAAACAGTCTCCAAAGGCAGGATGCAATAACAATAACCCAACTGGGATGCAACTAAGACATGCACCACTAGTGTCCAAGTCAGACATCCCAGATGCTTTAATCCAGATGTGACCATTTAGACATCTTTTAATAATTTGAGTATTTACAAGCAGTGAAATAGACTGAACATTTGCAGTGCTCACTGTCTGTTGATGTAAATGGATGCAGTAACAGGAACGATATTCCATAACCAGGATGTGAGAGAATAACAATTATAAATGAGAATAGTAATTGAAGCTAACGTAGCTTCAAAGACTCATTGTTATTATTGTGTTATATCTTGTATTTTGATATGTTTTTGTAGTCTCTTAGGCACTGAATGTCTGCCTTCCTATATGTAAACTGCCCTGAGTCCCAATTGGGGAGAGAGAGCAGTATAGAAATAAATTATTATTATTATTATTATTATTATTATTATTAGCAAGCAAACAAACAGGAATATTAAAATGCAGCATTAAATAGAATACCATAACCTACAACCCAAAAGATAATCATTTGTGGTTTATGTATTTGTGGTAGAGACTTGACCCTTCCTTTCTTGTATTTGTTTGATTCACATAACCAGAGTCAGGACTGGGAAAACTCTGGCCTTATAGGTATTTCATAATCCCTCAAACTCCCATTTGGGCCTGTTGGCTGTGGCTTCTGAAAGTTGAAACCCCAACATCTGAAGGACCTTGTTTTCCACTTCTGATCTAGGTTACCAGCAGAAGCCCATCTGAGTGCCCATCCACACAGCAATAAAACCCAGAATATCAGGGCAGAATAACCCACAACATCAGCTTTGAATAGGAATAGCTGAGTCCACACTGCCATATATCCCAGTTCAAAGCAGATAACCAGAGGAGGGTGACTAAAATGATCCAGGGTCTGGAGAACAAGCCCTATGAGGAGTGGCTTAAAGAACTGGGCATGTTTAGCCTGCAGAAGAGAAGGCTGAGAGGAGACATGATGGTAATGTATAAATATGTGAGGGGAAGTCATAGGGAGGAGGGAGCAAGCTTGTTTTCTGCTGCCCTGGAGACTAGGATGCAGAAGAATGGCTTCAAACTACAGGAAAGAAGATGCCATCTGAACATGAGGAGGAACTTCCTTACTTTGAGAGCTGTTCAGCAATGGAACTCTGTCACAGAGTGTTGTGGAGGCTCCTTCTTTGGAGGCTTTTTAACACAGGCTGGATAGCCATCTATCAGGGGTGCTTTGAATGAGATTTTCCTGCTTCTTGGCAGGGGGTTGAACTGGATGGCCCATGAGGTTTCTTCCAACTTAAGGATTCTATGATTCTATGTGGGATTTTATTCAGCCGTGTGGAAAGGGCCTGAATTACTCAGAGCTTGGACAAGCTATGTTTTTGGAGTCTATAGATATGCTGGCTGGAAATAACGTGGAGTTGTGTAGTCAAAAACATAACTTGTCTAAACTCTGGAATTGTTCCCATTTGTTGGCAGTGGCAACAAAACAGAGTTGCTGTATATGCATGATAAATATATCCCTGTGGCTACAGTACTGATTCCCTGTTTGGAGTCATTGTAACATTAACCCGACTGTTTCCCATGAATAACCTTCCTGAAACTAAGAGTATTGCCTTTAACAGATCAGTGCTTCGGGACAATGAACCTTCAGCGAAGGAACAATACAGTATTCTATCATGCCTTTTACACTACGGGTTGGAAAATAATATGTGGGCTTACATAACTATCAGAAGCCAGTTGTTCAACTATATGCATGAGACAATTTCTTTCTGTTCTCTTAGAGGCCAGCCTAGGCAAGCTATTCAATTAATCTAAAGGTCTTGTGACTGGTGTTCTAGGCTAATGTGAAGAATTATAAATTGATATGTTGAAAAAGCCAGAAACTGTATTGCAGAAAGTGGTTTCCTTTGTACTTATGGGAGTAAGGGTTTGTTTTGGGTTTTTTTTTTACTTACAAAAATAGCTCTTTTTGATAAGGGTCTTCTAGGTTAAACTGTTTCTTCCTCAGAAGGTCAAAAAACTCGCCTCTTCTCCTTGAAATATAAAAAAGAATATTTATTGAGTGCTGCAAAAGGAAGTTGCTACATCGCTGTCTATTTAGAACAGAAATACCCAACTAAAAAAGGAAAGGAAAAAGATTGCACAGTTGAACTATGGCATTTACACAGCTGGGACATATTCGTAACCAAGTAACTTCGACTTACTTAATGTACAGTGCAAGGTCTGTGGCAAGAATGGCTTGTTTGATCATTTTCACAGTTGCCTTGTATTCTTCAACAGAAAGACCACTAAGAATTTGGTTTCCCTTCAAAACAGGAAAGATCAACAAGTCAGTTGCAATACTCATAAATTCGCATGCATCATTGTATTGGCTAGAAATACCACATAAATGAGCCAGTGATGGGGTAAACCAAATACAAGAACAGAAAGAGATCAGAACAAAACACAACACAAATAGTTTCAAAGCTGTTGATAAGGCTATCATGGAAGGCCCTTCCACACAGCCCTATATCTCAAAATATCAAGGCAGAAAATCCCGCATTGTCTGAATGTGGACTCAGATAACCCAGTTCAAAGCAGATATTGTGGGATTGTCTACCTTAATATTCTGGGATATAGGGCTGTGTGGAAGGGTCCTACATTAAACCATTTCTTCTGCTTTGAACATTATCATTTTAATACAGAAAGAAGGAGAAATTTCAGAAAGAACACAAGTGCTAAACCAGCTCTACATTAAGTATTTGGAAAACTCTTAAGGGCCCTTCCACACAGCCATATAACCCAGAATATCAAGGCAGAAAATACCACAATACCTGCTTTGAACTGGGTTATCTGAATCCACATTGCCATATATTCCAGTTCAAAGCAGGAAATGTGGGATTTTATTCAGCTGTGTGGAAGGGGCCAAAGAAGCTGCTGCTCCCTAAGTATCTGTTTGGGTTTAAGGACCAACATTGAGCTGAGACCATTTTGTCTCAGAGGACATTGTTTTCAGACAATCTGATAAATTAATTTATCTCACCCTACTTAAAATAAAAGGCAACACTGTCAACCTTTTTACTCAACACCACGTTTTATGATAGCTGGCATTTTTCCTTCACGGTACCCCAGAATGATATGGATGCAAAATGGCCAATATGTTCATTGCTATTGGCTATTTAGCATTTGACTCAATGCATCTAATTAAGACTTGCAACAAGATTTTGGTCTAAATGTGCCTATGTTCTGGCAGCTTTTCACAGCCACAAGAGAGTTAGGGCAAATTCACTGTTTGCCTGATGTGGGTAGAATGGCATTGTGCCATTCTACCCACATCCTTGTGCACCTACATGTAACTTATCTGTTTGTATGCTGTGTCAGCGTTAACCAGAACTTAAAAATGTAACTTTTTTGCATTACATCAGCTGTTTTCTCAGTTTTGGCATTAACACAGCTTCATTATCTGATGTCCTTGCTCTAGTTTCAAGTGGTCTAACATGGCAGCTCCAAGTGCAGCAAAAAGGCATTTGCTCCTAATCACATGCAACTTATTTTCTGTATGACAGACTTTCAGACAAGGCAGCTGGCTATTCATTTTAAGCCTTCCTTATTCATTTTCCTTTTTAAAGTACTGTGAAGCATTTTGAAATCAATTTGTGACTTGCTATACCACAAATAGGACTTTTGGCTCCACAGAAAGATTAACCGGTGTATTGAAAAATAATTTTCTTTGGGTAAAAGACAGTAGATAGTGACAACAACAACATCACCAAGTTCCTCTGAGCTTATTGGCTGGTATTCAGAAAAACTTGGTAGGCCTCAAAATGGTTCCCTTTGCCATCTTGTCCCAAAAAGGAATACAAAAACATTTAAGAATGCATACTTCTGGGAACCCATCCAACACTAAAAATAAAAGCGAACCACACAAGGTTATTATCTAGTGCACACACAACTGAGTGTCATTTACTGGAGTGTTCAGGATCATCAGGCACTGGTCAAAATGGTGATGTTCCATGATCGAGTGGCAATATAGCTGTGCAAGTGGGTGTTCACTCCTGAAAATAAATTGGAAAAAAATGAAGAGGAAACATCATATGATGCTTTCAACTTTTAAGAGAGCTTAACATGGAGGTACATATATTTCCTTCCTAAACTGATTAAACAGTGTTTACATTAACACAATAACCAATTTCTCTGAGGGAGTCATGCTTTTCACCCTTCCTTAGTAGCTAATCAAATATATCTCACTGCAGAACCAAGTTTTTCCATCCCCACCCTCTGAAGTTCTGTCCTTGAGCTTGTGTTTTGGTTTTAAAAGTGAACATACTATTGGAAACAATCCATGCTGATCATCCAAGCTCAGAAAACCACTTTGCAAATAAAGTGTATGAACATAAATAATGATGTTTACACTGCCTGAAGTTTGGGACTATGTAGACACCACAAAAGAAAAATGGCAGAGAGAATAGTGGAGATTTCAAATAACAATTGCCATTAGTATGAACATGTGTGATTTGGTGACGAGAGGCAAGTCCTTGAGGTCAGCCTAACCTTCAGTATAGAACTTTTAAAGAAGTATTATTGTGCCCTGTATGGATAGGACAAGTGCACAGTGGAAAATTACAATAACTTGGGTAGTCTCAAAATGAAAATAGCAGAGGCAAATTAAGTGGAATCTGACCTGTCTTCCAATTGTCCTAGTTCAAAGAAGAAATACATACTTATTTCCCATCCCAATTTTGGTGATGCCACCCACATGCCTTGCTTGTAGGATTCTCACAAGCATAGTAATCAACCACTCTTTTGTACATCTGAATAGAATGATGGACTAAACTGGGGTCCTCAAATGTTTTAAGCCTAGAGCCAGTTCACTGTCCCCCAGACTGTTGGGGAGCTGGATTATAGTTTGAAAAAAAAAGCGTGAGTGATTTCCTATGTACATTGCACATATTTTATCTGTGATGCAAAAAAATACAAAATACTAATACTATTAAAATGAAGAACAATTTTAACCAATATAAACTTATCAGTACTTCAGTCAGAAGTGTATCCCAGTTCTTCAGTCAGAAGTGTATCCCAGTTTTTGACTGATGAAATAGTCAAGTTAATTAGGATTGTTGTTGTTGTTGTTGTGTGCCTTCAAGTAATTTCAGACTTAGGGTGGTCCTAAGTCTATAGTGGTTGTTCTCAACCTTTGGTTCTCCAAGTGTTTTGGACTTCAGCTCCCACAATTCCTAATAGCTGGTAAACTGGCTAGGATTTTTGGGAGTTGAAGTCCAAAACAACTGGAGGATCAAAGACTGGGAACCACTGGTCTGAAGTTTAGGGTGGGTAAATGACCTTGGAGGGCTGCACTCAACCCACACACCTTATTTTGAGGATCCCTGGACTAAACAGACAAGTGGTCTAATCCAGAATGGCTATTCCTATGTTCTCAATTCACGTGTTACGAGTAAGAAATTATCTGGGATTGAAACTCCAACTACTCCAGTAGCCGTGATTGTTGCTATGGCTCAAGACACCATCAAAACAATTGTAGTGGTTCTCTGTGGTAGTGCAGGATGGTGCAGCATACTCTAAGTTGTGTCAGTCTACACAATGGGCCATCTCTCTTTGGGAAGAATCATAGAGTTGGAAGAAACCTCCTGGGCCATCCTGTCCAACCCCCTGCCAAGAAGCAAGAAAATCGCATTCTTCAAACCTTGGGACTTGGGCAGCTATTGTCAGATAGCTATTCTGTCAGTACCAAGGGCTCTCAAAGTTGCCTTGGTATGCATGCATTTGGTTTAAAGATCTCACTAGTCCTGCACTACAAAGACAACATATGTTGTGCATTAAAATCTCAAAACATCTACAACAAATAGATCTATTGTTGTCCATGAAAGCTAAGAATGGAATGTCCAGGTTCAAAGGCCATTCATCTCTGATCAGCAGATTCTGGGAACAAAGCATGTCTATCATTTTCCCATCCTCCTTCTGAGCTTGTTAAAGGGATTTGGCAGTTGTAGTAAGCAGCATTGGACTAGATGAACATTTTATCAGATCCAGTGGGGGATCAAATTTTGAGTGTTGATTCTGGAACTTGCACAGTCCAAAACAGTAACTCTTTCAACTGGAAGAGTTGAATCCTTTTACTTCCTCTGATCAAGCAAACATAATTCCTAGTAGGCACACACAAAACAACAAAAACATACTTCTAAGAAGGCAAATGTCCCAAGTTTCCTTGTTCTCACAACTCACAAAGGACAACATTAATCCTTCTTTAAATCTATATACACTAGCCTGAGGGATTCTTTTTAAAAAGCACTATAACTGGTTTTAGTCCAAAAGGGAAATGTTGTGAAAATACAATAATCTGCTTTGTGGCAGGCATGAATGTTGAGCTTTGTTGTTGGCAATATTTCCTCATGATGTCCTTGAAAGGGTGAAGGTAAATCTCCAAATGTTTTTCAAGAAATGATGTATTGCTAAACACACACGCATAGATCAGTCAAGGGTGATTCCACCCTTGACTGATCTGCAGGTTACTGGATGTGCATGAAAGAAGAGCTGGAATAAGTAGGAGGGAACAGAGGGCTTACTTTGCTCCTCATGCTGTGAGGATACTATGAGTCAATTTGAACTAAAATAGTCCTCCTTCAGACAGCATACATGCTCTTTAACATAATTCCAAATGTTGCAGCTTATGAGCTATATTTGTATTTAATTTATCTTCCCATAATAATAATGTTAACCATCTCGGGGACCACCAGCTCAGCCTCAAAAATGGTTATGTGATTGGGGGCTTCACTATAGATAAAGAGAAAGGAAGGAAACATGCATACTCTTAGACTGATATTTTTATTGAGGGATAACAGACTCCCAAGAGGTAGCCTACTACACCATTGACCAAGCTTTCCAATGTTGCTATTGCATCTTAACACACAAACATCATAGAATGGAAAGAGGATCTCAAGTCATCTAGTTCAATCCTATTAATTGTCCTTTTATGCTGATAAGGTAAAGGTAAAGGTTTCCCCTTGACATTAAGTCTAGTCATGTCTGACTCTGGGGGGTGATGCTCATCTCCATTTCTAAGCCAAAGGGCCGGCATTGTCCATAGACACCTCCAAGGTCATGTGGTCAGCATATCTGCATGGAGCACCGTTACCTTCCTACCGAAGCGGTACCTATTGAACTACCCACATATGCATGTTTTTGAATGCTAGGTTGGCAGAAGCTAGGGCTAACAGTGGGAGCTCATCCTGGTCCCCGAATTCAAACTAGCAACCTTTCGGCCAACAAGTTCAGCAGCTCAGTAATTTAACCCACTTAGCCATCAGAGGCTCCCCTTCATGATGATACAATTATGCAATAATGTGCATGCATGGTTTAGAAACAAGTGAAAAACTGTTTTTATCCAGTAAGATACTCTGGAAAATGTATCAATTAAAATTTAACTGAATAGTAAAGGTTAAGGTTTCCCCTGACATTAAGTCTAGTCATGTCGAACTCTGGGGGATGGTGCTCATCTCCATTTCTAAGCCAAAGAGTCAGCGTTGTCCAGATACACCTCCAAGGTCATGTGGCCGACATAACTGAATGGAGCGCTGTTACCTTCCCGCCAAGGCGGTCCCTATTGATCTACTCACATTTGCATGTTTATGAACTGCTAGGTTGGCAGAAGCTGGGCCTTACAGTGGGAGCTCACCCTGTTCCCCGGGTTTGAACCACCAACCTTTCAGTCAGCAAGTTCAGCAGCTCAGTAGTTTAACCTGCTGCACCACCATGAGGCCCAACTTAACTGAATATGTTGCTCTAATTTTTTAAAAAACTTGCATTTAAAACTATATATCACGGTGTATTTACATCCCAATGACTACAATGCTCCTTATACCTCACCGTGTCCAAAAGAAGTTGTATCTGATAGGCACGTTAGGTTATGCATCCAATTTGAACTGGAGACTGAAAATGTCTCCCAAAACCCAATCTGTTCTCTTCTTAGTTATTCTTTACTTACCTCTGTATGTAAGAATTGTTCACCCCTCTATGATCTAAATCATGGCTCAGTGCTGCGATCAGCAAAGACAGTACCTCAGTGTCAGTGAGCTTGTTCTGTATATCATGAAATGCAGGAAAAGATACGATTACATTTGCTAAAAATCTGGATGTGACACTACTTCAAGATCTGACTTGCTTATTTAAACAGAAAGTAAATGGATAGATGAACACATTTTTGGTTTATAAAAAGTAATATCCACTATAAATATTAGCTGCTGCTCTACTTCTAAAACTCTATTTGTTGTACAGTCCTACATCAGGACTTTATTTTCTCATTAGTGTCAGCCCAACAATACAGAATATAAAATGCACCAAAACTTAGCATGTTACAAATTTAAATAGAGTTAAATAAAGTTCATGATAATCTCAAATATTCCGATTTTATACATTTTGACATCTTACCACTGAATAAACACAGCTTTAAAATAAACTAGGCAGAACCTGAAAAAGCTTATTATGGTTTGGTATATTGAGGTCTTCAACTTTGTTTTTCTCCCTTTTGTGGCCCACCTCTTTGCCGGCCTCTGATTTCTTATAGGGCTGAACTGAATGTTCCAGGCATGGACAGCTTGCCAACACTAATGAGACATTTTTGCTTAATCACCAGCTGTGCAGTGCTTCATATACATATTGGATCCTAACACTGTTAGAATAAGTCAGTTGACTCACTGATGCCAACTCAAGATCTAACAACTTGGTTCTCTTAGATCAGGGATGGAAAACCTTTGACACTTGAGATGTTTTGGTCTCCAACTTCCACCAATCCCACCCAGCATGCCTAATGGTAAAGGATCATGGGATTTGTTGGCCAAAACATCTGGTGGGTCAACTCCATCCCTGACACAGTGGTATCTTCATATGATTCAATATACTCCTGTCTATTCAGCTTCTGTTTCATGCATGCCTAGAACTTGATGAATGATAGAAATGCAAACTGGGGAGTTTCCAGGGACATCAAGAACCTTTCCAAACAGTGACCAATAAGATAGCTTTGTAACCCTTTCGGTTTGTCATTTGGTTAGACTGGTAAAGACACTACATGAATATAGATTTTGGAGTTTTTGTTATGAACTTCAAGTTTAAAGAGGCAGCTGTCACAAAATTGTGTTCTCAGAGATTCACAGTAGATGACATTTCTGACTCCTATAAACAACTTCTTAGTAAAGACCTTAAGATGTTGTGTGCCAGGATCTAACAGACTTTATGAAAGACCATAACATAACGAAACATATATTCAAGCATACCTGAATCTTCCCCGACTTTAAAGCGGCAAACATGCACTGGGCTGTGTTAAATGCATGCCTCCAGTTGTGATAGGCAACATTTTTCCGATAATTTTTCCTCACACTTAAAATCCATCTGCAAAGAACCTTTAAAAAGAATCAATGGGCCAGTTAGAATTACATTGTATTTCAATCTGCCTTTACAGGTTCAACTTCCACTCATCATCACTATGGCATATCTATCACATGGTTTTCTTAAGATCTTCATGGAAATGATACATTTTGACTCAAAAGTAATTAATGGAAAATTACAATGCATGCAATCCTTTAATATAATCTTATTGAGTCTGATAGGAGCCCCCGGTGGTGCAATGGGTTAAACCCTTGTGTCAGCAGGACTGAAGACTGACAGCTTGCAGGTTCGAATCCTGGGAGAGTGTGGATGAGCTCCCTCTGTCAGCTCCGTCTCCCCATGTGGGAACATGAGAGAAGCCTCCCACAAGGATGGTAAAACATCAAAACATCCAGGCGTCCCCTGGGCAATGTCCTTGCAGACAACCAATTCTCTCACACCAGAAGCGACTTGCAGTTTCTCAAGTTGCTCCTGACATGAAAAAAATGGATGTGATATATTTTGGAAGTAGTTTGGTCATGTTTATCATGATATGTTATGCTTACTATACTTCTGAAATTATGTATGTATGTATGCATGTATATGTGTGTGTACACACACACACACACACACACTATATCAAGTCACTTTCACTTCAGTGAGTTTACTCCAGTTGAGATTAAAATTGGATTCAGCTCATGAAAGTTTTGTTTACAAAAATTGTCTTCAGCCAGCCCATTAGCACTCCTAGATCTTCAAAATCATTTTAGGAAGCATGTCTTTAGTCATAATTTATATTAGCCTGTGTTGTTCAGGACCAAATCCAATTTTAATGCCAATTACAGACTGACTTATTGAAATCAATGGGGCATACTTTACTGTTGACCTAAAAATCCCATTCATTTAAATGGATTTATTTAGTAGGGACTAAAATTGAATTTAGAATTCAGTATTTATATTTCTACATGGAATCTTAAGGGTTTTTTTTATTTTAATTTGTCAATAGAAAGAAATCTGAAACATAATACTAAGACCAGACAGAAACAGCCTTCTAACAGACTTAAGTATATCCTATGGTCAGGCATTGTTTCTCAACTAGTCTCACCAAATGTGTGTTCCCTGACTAAGCAAAGCACTCAACAAAAATTGATGATGATGAGATTTATTTTTCTCATGAATATGTTGAAAGTTATTGTTCAATGGCTGTTCAGATGTAATGCATTTGCACCAGGGATGGGAACTATGCAACTTTCCAGATATTGCTGAATTACAAATATTACCAGCCTTAACTAGAAGAGGCAGTGATTGGGATGTTAGGAGTAGCAGCTCAACAACATCAGACTAACCAAATTTCTAACATTCATAGAATCATAGAGTTGGAAGAGGCCTCATGAGTCATCCAGTTTCTAACCCCCTGCCAAGAAGCAGGAAAATCATATTCAAAGCACCCCTGACAGATGGCCATTCAGCCTCATTTTAAAAGCCTCCAAAGAAGGAGCCTCCATCACAGTCCAGGGCAGAGAGTTCCACTGCTGAACAGCTCTCACAGTTAGGAAGTTCTTCCTAATGCTCAGGTGCAATCTCCTTTCCTGTAGTTCGAAGCCATTGTTCTGAGTCCTAGTCTCCAGGGCAGCAGAAAACAAGCTTGTTCCCTCCTCCTTATGGCATCCCCTACATATTTATACATGGCTATCATGTCTTCTCTCAGCCTTCTCATTTGCAGGATAAACACACCCAGCTCTTTAAGCTGCTCCTCATAGGGCTTGTTCCCCAGAACCGTGATCACACTTACCTCAAGCAGACAAGAGTTCTTTCTCCCACCCTGGACATTATACAGATATATAAACCTCACTTGCCTATTTTCCAACAGACCTCACAACCTCTGAGGATGCCTGCCATAGATGTGGGCAAAATGTCAGGAGGGAATGCTTCTGGAACATGGCCATACAGCCGGAAAAATCAAGTAACCCAGAGATTCTGGCCATGAAAGCCTTCAACAACACACATTTTTATTGCCTAATTTAATGTTAAACGTATTTCCACATGTAAATGGTCACTCCTTGTATACTAAAAGATTCTCACCTCATGTTTCATCTGGAAATTCTGCACCAGATTAAGATCGGTGAACATTCGGATTGTGCACAGAGAAGTCTCCATATCTGAGAGCTCAAAGTCACTGAAATAAAAATCAGTGAGCCCAAGAGATTGCGCAGATGGGACAACCGCAGCCTTGAAGGAAGCAAAATACAATGGCATGTAAGATAAAATGAAACCATCTTCTTTCGAAATGCAAGCCCCATACAAAAAAACAAAGAACAAAAATGCAGCACATAATCAAGTTGCAATTCTCCACATGCAATAAATGCAGAGTTTTGGTCCATACATAGAGCTCTGAAAGCTTACCCAGACATCAATGTGAACAATGTGAATTTTTCCCCACTATAATCAAGTTATCAGTGATCACATTTTGAGCCGTAAAAGCTATTTCGTCTTTGCTACCATATCAGTATGAAAAGGGCTGTATTTTCAATAAGTTGATAACATGCCAGTTATTTTAAATATCCTGAAGCAAACTTTATCTTCTGTAGTTAAAGACACTTATCATAAGGCTAGAAACTATGTGTGTCTAACAGTGCAATTCTAATTTAAAGATGTATTGGCTGTAGAAGCTATTCTACATATCCATTTTCTATTTGCATATTCTGTGGACCAATATGTCAATTCCTGAATGTGGTGTGTGCTTTGTTGCATGTGCAAGAATGACATAGAAGGTGTAATTAGGCTATATAGTAAGAAAGAAACCACAACATGTACTTTGCTCCTCAACTCCTCAGTTAGACCACAGTCTCTACCACTTTCAGTTTAATGTGCATACACCAGTGGTTCTCAACCTGCAGGTCCCCAGATGTTTTGGCCTTCAATTCCCAGAAATCCTAACAGCTGGTAAACTGGTTGGGATTTCTGGGATTGTAAGGCCAAAACACCTGGAGAACCACAGGTTGAGAACCACTGGCATACACAATCAAGTTCTTGCCACTCACATTCTCCAGTATGATACATAGTCCTCTTATATAGGGACACAAGGACACTGTCACTTCTCATGTGTGGACAAATAAATTCAAGAAAACAGGGATGGTGGTCAATTTGCTATTGGACAAAGAAGTCAGCACTTTATTTATTTATTTATTTACACCATTTATATTCCGCCCTTTTCACCCGCAGAGGACTCAGAGCGGATCACAATGCATATATACATGGCAAACATTCAATACCATAGACACACAACATATATGGACAGAGACACAGAGGCTATTTAACTTTCCAGCTTCATGAGGGTATGCTTTTTGAATTCCAGCCACCCGGGGAGCTATCAATTTACCATTCATTGTGCCACTGATGGAGTACTTTCTCATTCTTTGCACACTGTTAGAGAGTTTTATGGCGTCATAAATTAGTTAAATTAGCTTCCCTGCATAAGTGGTACTTAAATTTCCTACTTGACAGATGCAACTGTCTTTCAGGCTGCAAAGGTCAACAACAAGCTAGACAGATGGCCGGAAGCTCACTCCAACCGGGGCTGGCTTCAAACTCATGACCTCTCAGTCAGTAGTGATTTTAGAGTAGTTCATCCTATTTACTAAACAAATTTTCTTTCCTTGATGTGTCTATGAAGACAGTGCATTGGATTCAGAGTTGCACAAGAATAAGGTTACTCACATAGCATGATTTTCCCACTTTCCTATCACACACAAAATCATTTCAGGGCAATAAGGAACCCTCTAGAATAGCCTTCATAAGACATGAAGGGAGGCAGCAGAGGGGCAGGAGATGCCCTGTGCCAAAAATCCCACTCCTACTGCAGCTTGCCAGGCTACATCCCACACACTTCCACAGTGTCCCCACTTTCTGAAGTGGCCTCACTGGAGAAGAGGACATTTAGTTTGTGTTATTGTTTATTCGTTCAGTTGCTTCTGACTCTTTATGACCTCATGGATCAGCCCACGCCACAGCTCCCTGTCAGCCATGGCCAGCCCAGCTCCTTCAGAGTCAAGCCAGTCACTTCAAGGATTCTATCCAGCCATCTTGCCCATTCAGTTAGCAAACAGAAAGGTTTCACTGCATGAGCAACTTTCTTTGTGGACCACCAAAATAATAATATGTCAGATTAAGAAAAAAAGCTGCTGAATAGAAAGCCGCTCTAATAGTATAAATTTTACTTCCATGTATTTGGATGGTATAAGTCCTTTCACTTATACTCGTTGCATGAATTAATTTAAGTATACACTTGAAATGCAAGGAAGTATATCTTTCAAAAGTGGAGGAAGCACACACTTCATTGTTTTTTTGGGGAGGGGGACAGAGGAAGAAAGCAAACAAATGGCCATTATTTTTACAAACCAGATGACTAATGTCTGTTACTAAATCTGAGCTTAAGCTATGGAGGAGGCTGATTGAAAATCAGCGGCTTTAGACAAAGTTTATTGTGTCTACAAGATTAATATTTGCTACCAAATTTAACTAACCACTAGCATAGGAAGGCAGCTTTTAGAATCATTTGTTTACTGTTAAGTAAATGGAGATGATTTCAATAGCTACGTAACTCTGAAATGTTGAGCATGGGTAAAGTAAAAACTCCAAGAGTGTTTTTCAAAAACATTGCATCTGAAAATGTCTTAAATCAGTTTTAAGGGTTTTAACCCATAACTTTTAATTAATACCACTGATGTCTTGTTCTATTTTAATGTTTGTATGCTTTTGGATTTTACATTGAATTGAAATACTTTTAATGTAAGCTGTGTTGAGTCTTATTTGTGGAGAAAAATAGCAGGGTATAAATAAACATAAACAAAATAATAATAGTATGATTTGGTTTGGAGCTATTTTAGACTGCCAGCAAAAACAGTCTACGAAATCTTCCATTACTACATATTAGAAAGTCTGCTTTCTTTTAACATAAAGTCAAGAATAAGTTTATTATCCTGAATTTTCAAATGAAACCAACTTTTATAACCTCCCCCATCTCTACTTATTATAATGGGAGGGGGATATAATCTGTAGTCAAACACTGAGATGGAATTAGGCAACTCTGAACAGTCAGTTCCTAACATAGGAGTTGTTTCCAGAATGTTAGTAAAAGTGTTGTAACTGTACATACACTGAAGAGTTATTATAACCATAATACAATAGTAGTAGAAGAAGAAAAATGTAATTACCGCTGTTACCTGAAGTTCCCTTGCCTCTTCGTCAGCAGCTGAAGCATGGTAAGAAAGGACCTAAAGAAAAACAGAACATGTACAAATATTAAAAAAATTTAAAAATGTATGTTTGTGATTACTCTCCATTCTCATAGCACTTTCCACCGGGAGCCACAAAGTTCTATTCAATCTTGCAGCAATAACTCATAGTGTAAAGCTATTTTACAAGAGGTGTAATTCATCAGATCTAAAAGACAAAGTACAAACTCAGTCATAAGGACACAGGAAGCTCTTATACACTTTGTACATTATCACATAGTATGTTTGTTGCATAATTAGTTTTGTATTTGATCTTTTCTTATCACATGATGTTGAGACACTCTCACAGTATTTCTATTATTATTGGATCACATCTTTTCGGGGAAACTTGACAATGGCTCCATTGTCAGAGTACTGTTTCTGGTACGATCACTGTGGTTTGAGTGGACCTGGTTCTCCTCTTCTGCCTCTTCCTATACCCAAGTAGGATAAAATCATGTTGTTTTACTCTGGCAACAATGTTTTCTTTTGTTTTTTGTTTGTTTTACTGTAATTGTGCAATTGCACTGTTGTGGGGAGTCACCAGCATGGTGTCGTCTATTTGAAAGATGTATTGAAACTGTAAAATTGTAAAACTGTAGGGGGAAAATAAACAGGATGTATGTGCTATTTAGGGTGATCATGGCTGGTAAAACAGGTCAAGTACAGCACTACAGCACTATTAGAGAGAATATGACTTAAGCTAGTGGTTCTCAACCTGCCTAATGCTGCGACCCCTTAGTACAGTTCCTCATGTTTTGGTGATCCTCAACCGTAAAATTATTTTCGTTGCTACTTCTTAACTGTAATTTTGCTACTGCTATGAGTCATAATGTAAATATCTGATATGCAAGATGTATTTTCATTCACTGGACCAAATTTGGTACAAATACTTGATACGCCCAGATTTGAATACTGGTGGGGTTGGGGGGATTGATTTCATCATTTGGGAGTTGTAGTTGCTGGGATTTATAGTTAAACTACAATCAAAGAGAATTCTGAATTCCACCAATGATTGAGTTGAACCAAACATGGCACACAAAACTCTATTGGCCAACAGAAAATACTGGAAGGGTTTAGTGGGCACCGACCTTGAGTTTTGGAGTTGTAGTTCACCTACATCCAGAGATCACTGTGGACTCACAGTGATGGATCTGGACCAAACTTGGCATGAATACTCAATATGCCCAAATGTGATTATTGGTGGAGTTTGGGGGAAATAGACCCTGACATTTGTGAGTTGTAGTTGCTATGATTTATAGTTCACTTACAATCAAAGAACATTCTGAACCCCACCAATGATAGAATTGGAGCAAACTTCCCACACATAACCCCCATGCCTTGAAGGAACTTGCTGGTACAAGCCTCCATCCAGCCTCACATGCCCTCCCTCGCCCATGCATGCACACCATGCTGCCATGTGCTGAGCATGCCTGCTCTCCCCTTTCAGCCTGTAGCTTCAGAAACAGCCCTCCCCTTGGTGAATAGCAATTCCTGCTGATACAGGTAATAGAATGTAGTTGAGAGGTCTTGGCAGGTCTTGGCATGCCATATTAGACAGCGATAACAGAAGAAAAAAAGCCACAAGCACAGTGACAGTGAAGGTGCTAAAAAATAGGCTTCTTGGAACCAGCAGATTTTGCTTCTCTTGCCATCTGCTAGCATACTGTTTCAACATGCATCCAGCTGGGTGCTGTAAACTAATGTGCAGATAAGCACTATCAGTCCTGACCAAGGCTTGATGATTCATTGTTAGCAAGAAGAGAAATGTGATCTTTTGGATATCTGAAATCTCACAGTGAATTTGGTAACAAATCTGCATTGGCAATCATGCAGGACACAAATCAGTTGTCATTTCTCCCTCTAAAATTATGAAATAAAAACCCAGTCCCAAACATTTTATTAATCTATATGAGGTATTCATCAGTTTCCTTTTATAGACAACTCTCCTCAAACCACATAAAAAGGAATGTTGTAAGATACAATTTGGAAACATTAGTTCAGTACAGCGTTACAAGGAGAGACAAGTGCTGTGAATTACTGAAGCTGACAAGAAAGCTGTTTTGTTTTCAACATCTTCTTGGAGCCCCCAGTGGTGCAATGAGTTAAACCCTTGTGCTGACTGAACTACTGACCAAAAGGCTGGTGTTCAAATCCAAGGAGCAAGATGAGCTCCCGGCTATCAGCTTATTTTTCATGTGGGGACATGAAAGAAGCCTCTGACAGGATGGTAAAATATCCGGGCATCCCCTGGGCAACCTCTTTGCAGATGACCAATTATTTCACACCAGAAGCAACTTGTGAAGCTGGGGGGCCACAATCGAGAAGGCCCTCTCTCTTGTCCCCACCAACCACACTTGTGACAGAGGTGGGAACGAAAGGAGGGCTTCCCCAGAGGATCTTAGAGATCGTGCAGGTTCATAGGGGAAAATGCAGTCACAAAGATAAACATGTCCAGAACTGTTTAGAGCTTTATAGGTGATAACCTGCACCTTGAATTGAGACCGGAAACTTATCAGCAGCCAGTGGAGCTGTTTAAACAAGGGGGTTGACCTCTCCCTGTAATTTGCTCAAGTTAACAACCTCAGAGAAGCAAGGCAGTCTGCTCAGCACACAACTCTTTCCTCCAACATCTCCTACCACTTTACAGGATCTGCCACTCATAGTGCAATGGGTTAAACCAGGGGTCCTCAAACTATGGCCCGGGGACCAGATGCAGCCCTCCAAGGTCATTTACCCAGCCCTCACTCAGGGTCAACCTAAGTCTGAAACGACCTGAAAGCACACAACAACAACAACAACAACAACAATCCTATCTCAGCAGCCAAAAGCAGGCCCACACTTCCCATTGAAATACTAATAAGTTTATATTTGTTAAAATTGTTCTTTTACTTTATTGTATTGCTTTTAAGTGTTTTTGCACAACAAATAAGATATGTGCAATGTGCAGAGGAATTCATTCATGCTTTTTTTCAAATTATAATCTGGCCCTCCAACAGTTTGAGGCACTGTGACCCGGTCCTCTGTTTAAAAAGTTTGAGGACCCCTGGGTTAAAACCTTGTGCTGGCTACATCAGTCATTGCTTAAGCCAGCAGAACCCCTTGGAGGGGGTCATGAGGGGCTTTCAGAAAACATATATTCACCGACTGATTCCAAAAAGGAAGAGAATGGCAGGTGGAGAGATCTTCAGTCTTCTCTACCAAAAGCGTTCCTAACACCAACAGAAATATATGTTTCTAGATTACTTTCGAAGATGTTTAAACCTGAATCCCTTACCAGACTGTCTATTCATACCATGGCCATTAAAACTAACAGTAACCAATTCAAGGGCAAGGACGAGATGATGTTCATGCTTGATATGGTGTGATGAAGTTAGAGGAAGCCTGCAGTAATTTTGGTGTAGCTCCAGGTACTGGTTTGTTTGAAGGACTGAGCCAAAATCATCACAGAAAACCTCAAGCAAGAAGAGGAGGATGTCCCAATCCCATAACCACATCCTTTTTCTATGCAACAACATAACCAACTACATCAATCACTCCTGCAATATGCAATATGTTTATAGAAGGCAACATCTGTCTCCATTACAGAATCTCAGGAGATTAGCACAGCAATCCAACACATGCCATATATGTACATGGAAATGCATAAGCAAGCAATAAATAAGGGGAGAAAGATCATTATCCTGATCACACAGCCAAGCCTGGGTTGTCTTAAGAGAATTCCAGGAAAGAAGCAGCTGTGAGCAACATAAAGGCTGCTTTGATTTAGCCTCACCTCCAATGTCACCATCTGCTTCGCCATGGCTCTTTCCACAGCTTCGTACATCTGCGTGTTCTGGATGCCTAAGCCACAGAAGATGACAAAAGCTTCGAGGAACTGCTCATCATTTCTGTTGAATGCTTTTATTTTGCATGAATTTTCCTCCATCTTATTTGCCAGTTGGCATACTCCTAGATCATTACCAAAATGAAAATGAAAAGTAGCTTTTTAAAAAGTAAGTGCTAAGCTTTAACCTATATAAGACAGTTAGTGTGCTTTTCACATAATTAGATATTTAGTTGAAAGATTGTAGTTCAAAGTTTTTAGTTCAAAATGGAAAGCATGTAAAGATCTCCCTGAGATCTTTAGAGGGCATAATTGATATATTTTAAGAAATAATAAATAAAAACATGGATATTGTAATAAATATATGTTCAGCTACATCCTTTGAAAGGTCCTGATATTAAGCTTAAATTCTATCAAAGCTTGAAACACTACATTTTGGGGATTACATCTTCCAGAATCCCTTACCAACCTATAATATTTATTTATTTATTTACCATATTTATACCTTGCCCTTCTCAACCCCAAAGGGGACTCAAGGTGGCTTTACATGTGGGCAACTATTCAATGCCATAAAAAACATACAATTAAGAATAAACATTTAAATTAAAACCACATTATTAAAACACTTCAAACATTACATCAACTATTACAATCACTCCATCAACAATTGTAAGCCAGGGCATTCCAGTAGTCATTGCACATGTTCCATATCCATCTATTGTACTACAATTATTCTTCGAAGGCTTGGTCCCAGAGCCATGTTTTCACTTTCTTCCTGAAGGTCAGGAGGGAGGGGACTGAACTAATATCACTGGGGAGGGAGTTCCACAGCTGAGGGCTGTGGCATAAAGTAAACCATGTGTAGTTCACATATGATTGCCAGAGAAACAAAAATATGCCACGCATGTGAACAGTGAAGAACAAGTAGTTCACTCTTCTTAATTCAGAAAAACATATGTACAATATGATCAGTTGCATCAACTCACTAAATGTCCTTTCAGAGAGATTTAAAATTGTATTTCTTTGTCCATATGAGAGACCTTCTTTTCAGCAGCCAAGAAGCAAATCAGTCTGTCTGTCTCTTCTTCTCTCTTTACCTCTTCTTAACTGTCTCTTTGAAGTTTGAGCCTGAACAAAATTGCAACAGTATCCAAAAGTCCCCAGGCTCAGCCATCACTCCATGCCTTGCCCAACCAATCAGCTTCATGCATCTTATTTTACAGTTGACACACATACACTGATTGCTTGCATGATCCAACAAGGGCCACCACTGAGAAGGCCCTGTCTCTCATTCCCACCCACCATGTCTGTGAAGGAAGCGGGACTGAGAGCAGTGCCTCCCCAGAAGATCTTAATCTCTGCACTATCTATGGATTTCTTACAGCTGTATTCCAAAAAAGGTAACTCCTGTGTTCATTAATATATACATTCATCACCAGATATTCATTTATAAGTGTCAAAGTATTTACTAATTAAAATCTCCACCAAAAGACGAAACCACGCGTATTCTTTCCAACTTCTCCCAATTCTTTGACTCAATTTTTCCTCTTGACTTTTATTAATAGTTCTTTGGTCTCATGTAATCCCTGAAGACAATTTGTCCTTTGCAAACTAATTAGATTTTTGTAAGCCTGCCAGAAGAACTATAATGAATGTCAGGTTAATGGTACACAGAGCATGCACTTCCTTACTTGAAAAGAGGCCAGAATGTTTTGTAAATTAACTAAATAGAAAATACTGCTGGTTCATGAGTAGATAGACCATCTGCTATGTACAAGTATGTCCCCAGGTAGACTCCTTCTGGTGTCTTTTGCGTATACTGTCCTCTTCCAAATACAAATACACACACACACACACACACACACACACACACACAGTGTAATGGGAAGGCTGTATAAGAACATAATTTCTGGAGGGGAATGAAAAAGAATACATTCTAAACGTGTTTAATTTTTCTCACATAACTCTTTCCTAAATGCAAGGTACTCTTCACATATAGAAATGTACCCTTGCATCCTACCAATTCCCCTGCAATCTATATGAGCAATAGACTCACAGAACAAATGCTCCATGATTCATTTCCAACAAAGTCTCTCTAAGCAGAATGTTTTCCTTGTGTTATTCATGATCCAGCGGTAGGTTCATCCAACTAGACAAAACGCCAAATCCCCATTAGGAAATATTTATAACACACGAAAAAGGAAAAGCCTAATAAACAAGACCAAAACAGTTCTCAGCTGGCCTGTCATCAAAAACACGCATCAAGCATCTCAATATATGGTATGATCAGCAAAAAGGATCTCAGCCTCTCACTTTGCTGATCTGAACACTTTTCACTCATCAGCCCCCCTGGAATAAATTCTAGCTTGGCACAGATGAGTGGGTACTTCAAAGGCTGCGAAAGGACCAGAAAGGTTTCAATCACATGCTGTTATAACATCGGAGAGAGGAAGGGGTATCTTCCTACAGGCAGAGGGTTGTGATATCCCCCCCCCTCCCAAATAACTGGGAGCGGGAAATTATACAATGTGCAGATACTAAAAGAACATTATTCCATAAAAACAAAGGCTTAAGACATTGAGTAACAGGGGATATGATGGGGAAAGTGATAAAAAAGAAATGTCTTATCACTTATCTCATAAACCATCAAGGACTTTAAGATCTTCCGGGGAAGCCCTGCCTTCCCTTCTATCTTTCTCTTCTGCACATCTCTTTCTACTCCCCCCTCTTTCTTGATACTTCTCTGTCTTCCTTCCTCCCCCCCCCCTCTTCTTTCCCCCTCCCTCCATTCTTTGGGGTCTCATAAACATTTCTCAGTTAAAAAGGGATCGCAAGTCAAAAGAGCTTAAGAAGCTCTTGTTTAGGATATGGTGAGCAGCAATGAGAAGAGGAAAGCAGCAACAATTAGGTTCCTTAACTTGTACAACTTACTAGTGCAGGCATGGGCAAACTTTGGCCCTCCAGTTTTGGACTCTAATTCCCATAGTAGTCCACGCTCTGGTTACATCCCTTATAGACTACTGCAATGTGCTCTATGTGGGGTTGCCTTTGAAGACTGTTTGGAAGATTCGAATGGTCCAGTGGGAGGCAGCCAGGTTGCTAACAGGAGCAGCACTTAGGGAGCACACCATTCCTCTGTTGCACCAACTCCACTGGCTGCCAGTTTTGCTACCAGACACAATTCAAAGTGCTGGCCCTAAACGGTCCCGGCCCAGCCTACCTGTCTGAATGTATCTCTCCCCACGAACCAGCTAGGAATTTAAGATCTTCCGGGGAGGCCCTGCTCTTGATCCTGCCTTCATCACAGGCGTGCCTGGCAGGGACGAGAGACAGGGCCTTCTCAGTGGTAACTCCTCGGCTATGGAACTCCCTCCCTAGGGATATTGGATTGGCCCCCTCCCTACTGACATTCCGAAAAGAATAAAAAAACTGGCTTTTTGAACAAGCTTTTGAAAATGCAGTGTAATGGATGAATATGGAGGAACCCAGGAAAGAATGAACATGGAACAGCTTGACAATGTCTTTGCAAAATGAGGTAATAGAAAGTTATTGGTGTTTTATGCTTTTAATGCTTTTACAAGTTTTTTATAATGTGTGTCAATTGTTTTTAATTTTGTTTTAACTTTGTTTATGCTCATTGTGGCATCGAATTGTGCCAGTGTAAGCCACCTTGAGTCGCCCTCAGGCTGAGAAAAGCAGCACAGAAATGCAGTAAATAAATAAATAAATAAAATTCCTAACAGCCCATCAGTGGTTAGGAATTATGGGAATTAATGTCATAAACATCTGGAGGGTTGAAGTTTGTCCATGCCCGTACTAGTGCAATGGCATTATTGCCTATAACTACTTTTTTTGTTTTACACGAACAAGCATTTTTATCTAAACCATCTCTTGGAAATAATGTCTGTTATATGAATTTAAATGCACTCCAATTCCAAATATGATATTTTGCATTATTAAATAAATTTGTATCGGGACTTTGCAACTTATTTGCAACAATATACATATATTTCAGGTACACTAACAAACAAAATAATAATGAGGGAAGGGTGAATCTTAAAGTATTGTACCTATCACTTTATTCTTCTTTCCATTCTTGATTGGTGTGCACAGTAAACTTTCAATATTCTGGTCTGTGCTTTCATTCTGTCATGGGGGAAAAGCAGTAATAGTTTTGTTACTCTACTTAAATATGATAAATACAACATCTGAGATCCAAGTTATTCAATAATAGCAATCAATTGACCAATATATATTGAAGTATAAGTACAAAACATTGAAACTTATTAAATAAACCATGTCGTGATACCAATGTCCTAAACTCATTAGTCATCTGCAGTCTTGTAGTTGTTGTCAATCAGCCTACCTATCCCAGTCTAGCACCTTCTGAATCAGGCAGAAACAGGTCAAAGAGAGTGTTTGTGAGCTGTGATTTTACCATGGAGGAATTTAACTGAGAATTTAATTGAGAACTGGAATGGTATAAGGAATATGAGACTGGCTATGATTCCATTAAGAGACGAAGCGGATTTTTGTGTAGTCTGTAATTGTTGTATAGTTATATGTTGTCGAAACTGGCCTTTTGTAATTGTCTTTTTATGTGTACTGTACACCGCCATGAGTCGCCCGTATGGGCTGAGAATGGCGGTTAATAAGTGCATCAAATAAATAAATAAATAAAATAAATTAACACAGACATAGACACAGTAAGGTCCTTCTACACTGCCCTATATCCCAGGATCTGATCCCATATTATCTGTTTGAACTGGATCCTGGGATATAGGACAGTGTAGAAGGGGCCAGAGAAGAACTGTATCAAGTTTTCCACTGGCAAACAAGTAGAGGAAAGGCAAAAAATGCTTAGGTAGACAGGGTGGGTCCCATGAACAAAGTGGTTATCTACAGAGCAAAGACTGAAATTACTATTAAAGGGCTACCATAAATACATACATCATAACTATTCAAATTTCCTTAAGAGTGCAATAGAAGTCACACAATACTTTCTGTTATTGGGGCAGACATACAAACAAGTCCTCAGCTTCTAAGTGTAGGCACATGTTACTTACTGTCCAAGGAAATCTCTTGTCTTGGCGAATATTTGGAATGTTAAGAGGCTCCATGGTATTCTTGACATATTGAGCATACATGTAATTAATTTGGTTTGTATCATAATCTCTGTTGAAGTAAGGAAAAAACAGAATTATTTCTTGGAATTTCTTTTATGAAATTTGTGATTTTTATATTTTTAATGCTCCTCAACATAACTACAAAGCAAGCAACCAAGAATGAAAGAGCTTGTCCCTGGCAGTGTTCCAAATGTGTACCAGATAAACTCTACGGAAGTGTGGCCATGCACTGTACTTTACCTGCATGACTTTTGGGAAGCACAATGCTTGCTCCAGCATACCTCTCAAAGTCTTTATTACCACTAACTTTCTGAGGAAAATGACAGAAAGTACTCCTGTACATTAATAAGATAGCAAACCAATGGTGAATCCATCTAGTTTTCTGATTTGATTTTTTAATTCATCTTTTAAGATAGCTCTCCAAATAAATATCCCCGCCAAAAGGCATTCATTATCTTTCTACTGATAGTAAGGGCTGCTCATTTGGGGCTAGTTCTCAAGAAAATCCTTTTGTTACTATAACTGAATTATGTACACAATCCAAGAAAATTGGTGTTTTCAGGTATGGTGCTTCAAACTTTTCTGTCTTTTCTGATTTCTCCAATTTACAGTTGAATGAAAAACATTCACTTGTTAAAATACTGATTTCATTTTGAAAATGATCATTTGCTGATTTATGAATTGAATCTGCATTAAAAAAGTGAAATGCAATAGACAGGTGTGCGAAATTTCCTACCATTTCTACCGTTTCTTTCATGTCTTCCGTTTCTTCAGAACCACAAAACATGAAACCCCTCCCACACAAAAATCTGTGCAACACGAAAGCCTGCTTTTGTGTGCATCCAAACTTGCCTCCTTGCCTTGGAAAGAGAGTGCATGTGTGGTGGGGTGTGCAGGCAGGCAGGCCCAGCACTTGGCACACTCTGCCATACATGCACTCTCAGAGTTTGTGGCAGGGCATGTGTGGCGGGACATACAGACACTGGCAGGTGCACATACTATCAGGACCTGCCTGCATCATGCCCTGCATCATGCCCCCCCCCCCCACACACACACACACACACAATCTCTCAAATGAGAGTGGTGCATGGCCTTCAGGCAAGCAGGCCCAGAAAGCATAGATGCCTGCCAGTACCTACAGCCAAGCACCTCTTACTCTAGAAACAGCAGGTGCCAGGTAAGAAGAACATACACCAGGAAAGGGAGCCAGTGGGTGGGACCCCCCCCCCCCCCACCCACCCATAATGGTCCAGTTATCAGGCCCTAAAATGAAAAAAGCAAAAACAACCCCTCTCAATTTCGGGAGGCTTGCAAAAAATGGATTGGGGTCCCCAATGAAAGCCGGGACACTAAATGGGACAAAGTTTACTCTGAATGCTCATGTCTAATATGCAATGAAAAAAGCAGGTTATGCATGACTTGTAGAGATAAACTAGCATTTCCCCAAAAAGAAAAAAAATACTATAATAATTGGGAAATCGACATTTGGAAAATGGCTGATGGAACTATCATATACTTGGATTTATCTAACCTAGGGCCTTTCACTTTTAAATCCTCCATAGCTTTCCTACTACTACCATTTCAAAAGAAAAGAGCTGTTCCTAATGCAACTACTGTCTCAAAAGGTTATATGAAGGAAAAACATGGAAAGAAGAAGAAAATGTGTACTTAGGTGCCTAGGGGCTGCCAAGTACACAGGAGATTCAGCTGAACTAGGGCTCAGTTCCAGTTGTATTTAAACATGTCAAAAAGAAATGTAGCATATAGGAATTAAATGTGTACAAAGGGAGAAAAAATTGGACAGGTGTTTCCCAAATCATATACTTTGGGAATTTTGGAATGTTTGCAAATCAATAATACACTTACTTCATAAAAAAATCAGAACAGATGGAGTACTTATGAATGTTCTCAACACTTACCAAAGTTTATATTTTAGAAAAGATGCTTTCAAGAGCTGAATGTACACTTATTGCATTGGTATTGCTTTACAGAGTTACAACATCTGCATCTGCACATGAGGATCCAAAATAAACCTTTTCCCAAGGAATCATTACCATTCATTACATTTAATTTGAACACATGGTTCCCTATTCTATCACTGTAGCTACTTAGTTTTCTTAATAATTTCCAGCTTTGTTTGCATAGACTTGGTGGTGTAAATATGGGGAAGGGGCAAAAAATAGGGGTTGCTTCACCCCAAAATAATTGTTCTGTCCCCAAAGGCAATTTCCCCAAATTTCTAGTATTGTACTCACTTAAAACTTTAGTTGAGCATTTAAAAACAGTCTGGCTATCCAAGGAAACGAGGGAGGCAACATTACCAAAAGAATGTCAACATAGAAAATGTGACTTCTAGGTGTGAATTATTCTCATTGTTTCACTCTCTACAAAGCTAGAAATCTGAGGAAAATTTCATAGGGTGCCTCATGGTTCTTTCATTTCAGATGCATCCCATATCTATATAACTTGAGCACTTTTTATGTCATTGGTGCTTTGTTATTTACAATTCAAGCTTGTGTGAACAATATTGAATATTCGAAGGGAGAATGGTCTCAAAGCTCCAGAAGGGATATCTTTAAGGCTCTTTTTGAGATTATGAAGATTTATTGGAAATTGTACTCAGCAACAAATACTTTGAAATCTATATAAAAAAAACTGTCAGATATTAAGCCTCATTCTTCCCATGGCTAGCATGATGGGCAACTTTCTGTTAGAACACACCATCATAACTTTTTGCTTCAGAAAAAGTAATCATTTGAATGGCCAACAGATGGTATGAAAATCCTGTGTGCTTGCCCAGAGACAAGCTGAACTTTAGGCCGAAAACCATTTTGCATCCCTGCAATATAATAATAATAATAAACTTTATTTGTACTCTACCACCATCTCCCCAAAGGGACTTAGAGAGACTCACAAAAAGCACACAGTAGTGCAGAACACACAAAATACAAGACGCATAATAAATAAAACAATAACTGCATAAAATAACATACAACCCTATCTATTAAAATCCAACAATGCAGCAAAGCTGCAGGTATAACAGGCTGTGAACTGTCTTAGTCCATTAAGTATTAACAGAATCAATCACTAAGGACTGAGGTTTAGTTAGTAACGTGCTAATCATGGTCCATAGACTTGTTGAAAAAACATGTTTTCAGTTATGTCCAGAAAGTTTGAAGAGAGGGGGCTAACCTGATCTCCTTTGGGAGGGCATTCCAAAGCCAGGGGGCCACCACCAAAAAGGCCCTCTCTCTCATCCCCACCAACCGCATTTGAGATGGAGGTGGGACCGAGAGGATGGCCTCCCCAGCATATCTTAAAGCTCGCCATGGTTCATAAAAAGAGATGCGGTTTCGAAGATAGGTTGTACACAAAACATATAGGGCTTTATAGGTAATAGCCTGCACTTTCAATTGGGCCCAGAAACTGGGCCCAGAGCTGCTTTAATAGGGGTGTAGCATGCGCTCTATAACCAGCCCCAGTTAGCAATCTGGCTGCCGACCTTTCAACTAATTGCAGTTTCCAAGCTGTCATCAAAGACAGCCCCACATAGAGTGCATTATACAGTAGTCCATTCTAGCTGTAACAACAACAAGCATCTAATTAACCCTATGACTTCTATTCATTTCCTCAAATCCACAATTTTGTCTTACTTTCTGTCATTGTAGGAGATTTAACTGTATTTTTCCCAATTTATCTAGCACCCATCCACACTCATTTATAACCTATTTCCTCTTCAAATAATGTTACTACTGAACATGTTACTGAAGGCACTTGACAAGCATCATTAGATAAAACAATTGAATCAATTACATTTTAATTAAAAGCTACATAGGCATACTATGCCAAAATGTATGCTAGGCCTTTTCTCTGACCTGGCATACAAAAAAAGTTATTCTGAAGACACCATACAGAAAAAATAGCTGATAGGTTAACCTTCTATGAGTCTGTACGACAAAAAAGTAGACAATGGTTCTTTAACTGCTGGTGGTCATTCATCAAACTTTAAATTCTTATAAATATGCAATTCTTTTTTTTAATTGCAAAATTGTCATGGATCAGCCTCAAACTAGTTTCTCTGACACTACCAAATCAAATACATCTGCAGAGAGGTTTTTGACTAAAGCCACAGAGCTTATTCCTTCATACCTATAACCTTTCTGGTTATAATGGTGGAATATGAGTTACCCAATATGCACAAAGTGATGCTCATGAGTCCTTCTAATAATGAAAGCAGATCCAAACCTTTTTACCTTTTGTGTGTCTCATTGGAATCTTCTAATTCTTCAAATTCCATGTGGAAAACACTAGAATATGAATCCTAAAAATAAGAAGTTTATTTCTGCTTAGTTAAAACATACACACATGCACAACTGAAATAAAACTATGCATTTCAAAGGACACATTTCACTAGTTGAGGATCTTTTGAAACCAGTGAGTTTTTTTCTGTCTGATGGTGAAATTTAAGAGCCAGAACAACAGTACAGTTGGTCCTGCATATTTGCAGATTCAACTTTTGCGGATTTGATTATTCGTGGATTTGGATAAAACGTTATCTCCAATCTCTAGATCCTCCAGGGCAACTCTTTGACAACTTTTAGCAGACACTGAACACAGAATCATCCTGGAGGACCTTAAAATTCCTAGAGGTATGTTTTCTCACATAATTTTTTGTAGTTTGTGGTGTTTCTATTGTCACAAGATTTTACTCTCCTAATCTCTGTAGAGCCTACTTTATAAAGTTAGTGAAAATGTTTCAGTTTTAATGTTTGACTCAGCTGTAGCCTACTAGACAATGATGAACTTCACATTATTGACTGATGTTGGTCCATATTCTCACCAGTTATACTAGGGATAGTGAATACTGAATTTGGCATCCTCTGAATGCAAAGCATAGACTTTACTACTTTGCTACATCCTCTTTTAATTTGTTTGTTTTCCTGCACACTAGTCTATGGGAATATAGGGCAGTCTAGCAATATATTAAAGCAAATATATTAAAGTAAAAATCAAAGACAGACTCCAATACATAATGGAAAGCAAGCACTGCCCACTCTTCTTAGTTCAGGGACTTAATCCCTCACAACCCATTTGATTACAGCCATTTTGTGAAAGACCAGAAGACGTACGTTGAACAACAATAGTAATGAAAAGTTGAGAGCTGGCGGTAAAATGTGTAAGGGAAGAATTAAAATCTTATTTCCTCCAAGTTTGGTCCAATCTCGTACTTACAGAACAATCTTCATCCACTATGAAAATAGTGCATTTTTGCACCTGCATGAAGGAGATTATTGTAGCAGCTATCTTCTTCAATATAACCTCCAAAGACTGCTGCTCTTCAAAAATTAGGCTTGCAAGATCAAGAAGCACCTGCAGATGGGAAAAATTCAATAGCCACATTTCTGATAGGTATCAAAAAACTACATAATTTACTTTTTACCATATATTGTTTTACTTTTACTTAACTATAATATTACACTGTTGGGTCTGATATTGAAAGAACGGTGGAAAATAGATAAATAATATCACTTGTATGCAGTTGGGGAACAGGGGTAATCAAAGTAGGGGTCACTACAGATTGTATACACCTGTATAAAATCCACATTGAACTGGATTATATGGCAGTATGGATTCAGATAACCCAGTTCAAAGCAGATATTGTGGATTATCTGCCTTGATATCCTTAATTACATGGCTGTGTGGAAGGGTCCTAAGAGGGTTTGGGCCCTTCCAAACAGACCCTATATCCCAGGATCTGATCCCAGGTTTTCTATTTATCCCAGATTATCTGGCAGTGTGGACTCATATAATCCAGTTTAAAGTAGAAAACTTGGGATCAGATCCTGGGATAAAGGGTCTGTCTGGAAGGGCCCTTAAGGTCTGGTATATATTATTTACTGCCTCTTTAAGAGAGCAAATAACCAGATGGAAATGAGGAATGCTGTAAAAGTGGTTCCCAACATATTTACTTCCAGATATTTTGATACCTTATTACACTAACTGTTACAGTGCTATATCCCACTTTAACTGCCATGGCAACATCCTATGGAACCTGGGAATTGGAGTTTAGGAAGGGACATTGAATCTCATTAAACTACAAATCTTAGAATTCCACATGGTATTCCAATAACAATTAAAGTGAAATATAGCAGGAGAACAGTGTAGTGTCATTAGAAGATTTGTCTTCAATTTCCAGAAGTCTAAGCCAACGTAGTTTGATGGCCAGGAATTCTGGGAGGCCAACTCCAAAACTTCTGGAGAACCAGAAGCCGAGAACCACAGACCTGGACTAATTTGAAAGGCATGTGCTTCACATTTTGAGCAGGCAAGTACTTTTTGACTTCCCAAAGAAACTATGGAATATTTGCTCCTGCAAAAAGAAGCTCTTGCTCTTCCAACTAGTTTTTATTAGAAGTGTTCTCTCCTCTGGTAACCTGACTGTCCAACTACTTTTTGTTGTTTATTAAACTGACATTTGAATTTTATTGGCCACCTGCTGGAAAAAGGCAAGATCTATATGTTTTAAATGTATAAACGGAATATTCTCACAGAAGGGAGATTAAATCTCTATGAACCACCTTACCTTCTAACCCCTTAATTTTAAACATTCATTCCAATTAATACCAAAGATCAAGGCATCCCAAAAATTGGGCATATGTTGCCACAGCTGTAAAAATAACTAGAAACATTTCCCCCCTCCCTCTCTTCAGACCAAGGCTACAGAGTCTCTTGAAATTTCTGATATGGCAGGTCTCATAACAGCATTGCTCAATCCAGTACCCTTTACATGGGTTAGATCTACCATACCGAGAGATGGGAACTGCAACCAAAGACCAGAATCCTGCTGATGACTTACTGGCATAGATAATATAGTTGAGTGGTTTGTATTTTCTTAGACCCTTCCACAAAAGTGGTATCCAAATCAGGGTTGCGTAAATGGCATAATATTTGTACAAGTGATTGCATTTCTAAGCAGTGCTCCCATTTCATGTCATAGTTTGGGAATATCTATCTGCATAATTGCATAGCAGGTGACTATAAGAATGATTAATCTAGTGTAATGCCTGTCTAACACAGGTCAAGTGTACCTATACTAGCAATCATTTATTTTGTGCAGGTGACTAACATAATCTCATTTCTGGAGGGTATCAGGTTGTGGAAGGAGAGCCAACAATACTTTTGTATACTTAATACAGGATCCTTATTTAAAATAATAATAATAATAATAATAATAATAATAATAATAATAATCTCCTCTATATTTTGTTATCTAACAAAAATCCTTTGTCCATTTTTTTTTACTTTTCAGGCTGGAAATTACTGGAAATGTTTACCAGTGTTGGAATCTGAGCCATATTTTGAGTTATACTTTCAGAAAGATGGATGGAGAAATCCCAGCTAAGAAAGGGATTTTTAGTTGATTCATTTTGCAGTTCTTGTTCTGATTTATGAGAATCCTACATTGCTTTAGGAGCACTAGATTGCTTCAGCAGCATGAAAAATAAAGTATAACTAATATATATATATATATATATATATATATATATATATAAACATAACTGATTTTTTAATATATTGCATTGTGTTGAGAAGTTTGGGAAATTGTAAAGATCCATGGAAAAGCAACAAAAAAGAAAACCGTTCATCTCATTGTGGATTTGTTTTATCCCCCTTTTTAAAAACTTGTTTTCTTTTCTTTGGGTGATTACTATTGGTCAAGCCAGTGTATATAATACTTAGCATAAAATAACTGTTTGGTTACCAACACTTTCTACTGACTGTCTCAATTCAGAGGCATCATTCATCAATCATCTATTATTGGACTTTCGGGCTTTTATTGCCAAGTACATTCTTAGCCCAGTAGGGACTCACATCCATGAACGTTTGGCTCAACAGAGGCCTGGATTTCTTCCACAGCACCTCACTGTAACTTGACAGGATGAGAGACTTTTGCTTGAAAGAAGAGAGGAAGTCTCAATTTGGCCAGCTAACGGCTCCATTTAAAAAACAACCATGAGTGCAGTATGATGGGAACCTGGTTGGGGTGGTGGCCTGAAATTGTGAAAAGCTTTTGAAAACAACTTTGAAATTTCACCCCAGTGGAAAGTTGTAGATCCCTGTCTGCCCATTTTATTCCTACCAATGTTTTTTCACACTGGCCAGAGAGGCACTAGATACTTCCCTCCGCAAACAGTGGTAGAATATAAATAACCCTTCAACAAAGCACATGGGTAGATGACACACCCTTAGAAACACTGAGAGAGACCAGCTCTGCTTCACCAGATACAGTAAACACACTATTAATACATGAGAAGGAGCCTCAGAGTCTGAGTAAGCTCACAAAAAATAAAGCAGACTCAAGACTGGTTCAGACACAAACTCAACCCAGTGCCAGTAAAAAGGTTGTGTGTAGGTGGGTAATCTGGAAAGAAGAGAAGTTCTGAAAGCATCTTCCTTCATCTGGTTTCCTCCCTAGCATTTCAACTAGGCCCAAGAAGAACATGTAAAACCAGACTTTGGAAGAGGTATATTTTGGATTATAATTCCTAGAGTATGCCAATGAGCAAATCCAAAAATGGAAGTTCTCAAAGCTTTGGAATCATTCAATTTCTTATTTCTTCCAGTGTCAGCTGTCCTTCAGCACTGCCCACTGAACTACATAGAACACATTAGAACAAACATTTGGTATGAAGATGGCTCCAAAAAGCTCAACTCACAGGCTTTGGAAAGAACTCATGACAGAAATCCTATAATTAGCCCATACCTGAATGCCTTTTAAACTTTTCTAGACTTTTCCATTAGGAAAATATATTTAGCGGCAAAGGATAAAGAGAAGGAGTAATCATAGTAGACATTATTCCAATGTGCTGGTGACTAGTTTTTAAAATACAACTCTTAGGATAAAATAAACTTGCACTGTGTGAACTGAAGAGTACTGCATGACAAATGTATTGCAAGATATAGAGATGCCCCATGTCCACCAGAGGGTTTTTTGTAGACGCAATCAAAATGTGATCTACCCATTCAATTAGTTGATAGTAGAGTTGGTACTTTGTCCTTTGCCACAAGAAACAAAATATTTTTGGTCAGTCCTATCCTAGGAAAACTGAGAGAACATTGAACAATTCAAGACTTAATGAAGCTTTTCCATTTGTTTATATTTGTTTTTAATGGAAACCTCTTAGAACAGAGCTGTGTTAGTGCTATCTGCAGAAAAGGAAGAAGAGGAGGTCACTGCTCCTGGGAATGATGGGATTTGTCATTCAAGGTCATGAGCTCCAGTGGCAAAATGGGAGAAATCTGTTAGTGATGTAATACATTGCTACCTTGACTCCCTTCCTGATAGCACGGAGAATAGTGGTATAAATATACAAATGCCAGCTGTGGCCTTCCGGATGCACCAGGACTCCAATTCCCATAAGGCTACAGCATTGGCTATGATGTCCAGGATTTGTAGGAATGATGGCTCAAAAACATTTGGAGAAACATGGATGTCCACTGCTGGCACAATGGAAATAACAACAACAACAACAACAACAACAACTTTATATTTTTATACCACGCCTCCATCTCCCTGAAGGGACTCAGGGTAGTTTACATAGGGACAAGCCCGGGAAAACAAAGATTGAAACATGACACAATAAAATCAAAAATAAAATAAAAATAAACACACCACAATAAAACAACAAACATTCTGGTAGCAATCAACTCTTTCAATATTATTTTTGAACATTTGTGGGTTTTGTAATTTACAGGAACATTTTACTTGCATGGCAAACAACCAAACAGATCAGCTGGTCCTCTGATCTCCATCACATCTTTCTTTTCCTAGCAGCAGAGACTAGGCCAGCAAGTGATACTACATCACCTACAGAAACATTCTTGCCCCATGTCACCCAACTTGGTAATGAAGGGTGCTATCCATAGCAGCAGCATCACACAGCACATATTGGAACTAATTCATTTATTTCCTTCATTTCTACCCCACCCTTCTCCCACAAGGGGACTCAGGGCGGCTTTGGTCCATTAAAAATTAGGAAACCTGAATGAAAGGGTAGCCCTACCATAAAGTAGAATGATGTGGCTGCCTGCAGTTGCAGATTCTGGAGCAAAAACAGGATGTCAAGAGAGAAGGATGTCTGCTAAATTAGAACCCTAGCTAGTCTACTGATTTCAAGTGCAGTGAAGAAGACTGTTTCATTGTTAGCATGGAATAAAGAGTTCTACTACCTGTCCAGTCAGCTTTTGTGTTTGGGAAGGTGCCCTCTTGTTTTTCACCACAGCACTAAAATGTCTTGCCCCCATCTATTCTGACACAAAATATTAGGCTCACCTGATTGCGTCTGTTTTCAAGCAAGGATGTCTCGTAGAGCTGAGCATTGTGAAGAACAATCCCACAAAATGCCAAGTAAGCAGAAAAATCCTAGAATCGAAAAACAGGAATGAAATTGAATTGGCATCTTCATTTTGAGACCACTAATTTCCATAAAGGTATAATATAGATTGGTCCCATAAAATATTGGTTGAAATTCCACCTGGAATTTAGAAAGTTACTTTTAAATTTGTTGATTTGTTTCTGTTACCCGTTGCAGTGTTTGAGGAGTAACCTGTTACTCAATACCATGCTGAACTTGTAATTTTACTTTTTGTGCTTCTCTTACTACTTTTCTATTGCTATCTATTACATTTTTGAAAGAAAAAATCTTTATGATTGATAACAAAATGTTTCAAACATAGCCTATCCAAATTAAAAAACAAAAAGTTTCTCTAAAAATACAACTTCTGAAAATAATTTTACACGCTGCATCAATAAAGTTTAAAAATGTAAAAAAATATACTGAAGTTGTTGATTGAGAGGTTGGCGGTTCGAATCCAGGGAGCAGGGTGAAGTCCTGCTGTTAGCCCCAGCTTCTGCCAACCTAGCAGTTCGAAAACATGCAAATGTGAGTAAATAAATAGGAACCGCTCCGGCAGGAAGGTAGGCAATGGTGTGCCATTCAGTCATGCTGGCCACATGACTTTGGAGATATCTACAGACAATGCCGGCTCTTCAGCTTACAAATGGAGATGAGCACCACCTCCCAGAGTCAGACACAACTAGACTTAATGTCAGGGGAAAACTTTACCTTTTTATCTTGCTTTAACATGTTTCATTACTTTTTAAATGTGACTTTTTTACAGCCTTGTAAACCTCCCCCCAACCACCAAATAAAGAATTTTTCCTTGCATCTCATTACTATCTAGTCTTCATTCTAAAGATAATCCTGGGAGTTTCATAGAAAATTACCCTTTTAAGCCTAGGTCCAATGTCATCCATGATTTACATCAACTTTAAAATATTGCAAAATAGTTTGGCAGTCCTTATTAGTGTATTTTCATTCTGCATAATCACAAAAGGGACAAAGCCTGGATATGAACTCCTACAAACAAGGACAAAACATCTGACTTACAAATGAACAGGAGAGAGACAACAGGAAGTGAGAGAAATCTACCCCTCGGAAGGGAAATTCACTCCTGAAAGAGTTACCATGGGGAAAAGGTATCTCCACTGAAGCTTTATCACCAATCCTTGTTTCCACAACAAGCCACATTTTTCAAAATCCAGTTCTCACAGGGACAGAAAGTATGATGAAATCTTCTGAACAGGGGCACAGGCAGCAAAGCAAACACCACGGGGATGTTAACCCATCCCTGTGCTATCCAAAGCTGGAGTTACACTTAAAAATGTGCCTATTCCAACTTACATACAAATTCAGCTGAAGAACAAACCTACAGAACCTATCTTGTTAGTAACTTGGGGACTGCTTGTATTTACACCTTGATGTGATCTTGTGTTTCCTCATTTCTAATAGCACTCCATTTATTTGGTTAGGCTTAAATAGCTAAAAAGAGGCTGCTATTTTCTGTTCACAAGCACCCTGCTTTAGTAGCAGTGAGTGTTGTTTATATAGTGTCTTAAAATATCAAATTCTACCTGTGACCAGATCCCCAGAAGTAAAGATTTGTGGTTATTTCTTGCAAACACAAAAACAGATTGAGATAATGCCCTATATTATGTGTAATATTAAATGTGCAATGACTTCCACAGAGTTTCATCCGCCTGGTCCAAAGCAAACAAACTAAAATCAAGAATCCACTTCCCTGAGTAATAATAATAAGACTCAATAGATGCTATCGAAGAGTGTTTCAAGATTATTCTTGAACGAACATGCATAAAATTGTCCTACTCGCCAGCAGTTGCCAAGTTTATAATCACAGCTTACATAAGAAGAAGTATATTATTCTGACACCAAATATTTATTCTTAAGTATTACCTATATAATATTAACCTCTCTTTTGTCATGATAACAGGAGCTGAAATGGCGCAATGGGTTAAACCCTTCTGTCGGCAGGACTGCTGACCAAAAAGTCAAATCCGGGGAGCAAAATGAGCTCCCGTCTGTCAACTCCAGCTTCCTATGTGGGGACATGAGAGAAGCCTCCCACAGAATGGTAAAACATCAGGATGTTCTCTGAGCAACATCCTTGCAGACAGCCAATTCTCTCACACCAGAAGCAACTTGCAGTTTCTCAAGTCGCTCCTGATATAAAAAAAACCCAGTGTTCTTTAATTAATAGATCTGGAGAACCACATATACCAAGCTTGTTGTCAATTACACAAAGAAATCATGTCTTTTCAAAGTAGAAACTGGATCAGTCTTTAAGTTAAAAAGCCAGAAAGTGTATTAATTTTGATACCCTGCAGATGTTCACCACACATTCCTTTTACAAGAAATGAATGAATTCTGATTTTCTTGCTGCCAGAGTTTGTCAGCTCCACTGGCTTGAGCTCAACTCTATTTGGCAAGCCACTAATTATTCATGGAGTAACACAGCTTTTAATAAAGCTACTAAAACTTGACAATTTCAGTCCTCTATGCCTCAAGCACTTCTCAGTTAAGCTAGTACTTTTGAACTATGGCTGCTATCCAAATTTAACTTCTTTCTTCTTTCTAAAAGAAAAATACATAGCAGCTGCACAAATTACACAGATATGAAAACATTATTTTGCAAACAATCATTTGATAGTATTTTAACCCAGGATTAGATTCCTACACTGTTCTTGTTTTTAGAGTGCCTACGAGGCACATTCATTAAAGATTTCCCCTGACCCACTTCCTGTGGACTGAGAGCAATGAAACTTGGCACAGTTATTAGTCCTTCCCTACACAGGTTCCACCTAGGGACACACACTTCTCCCATCTTTTTAAGCAACTGTAAACACCTCACTTGTAGAAGTCGACAGGTTGCTCCAAAAGCCACGTTGTGACTGGAAATCAGAGTCTTATCATCTGAAAAATGCTTGCCCTTCAAAAATAATTTAATTGTTGGAAAGAGGTGGGAGTCCGATGGTGCGAGGTCGGGTGAATAAGGGGGATGCGTTATAATTTCAAAGACACAGGAGGATGCTTCCATTTGGGCAATATGTGAGTTGTGAACTGGTGCACTGTCTTGCAGAAGGTGGGCATCTTTGGTGAGCATGCCAGGTCTCTTGGCATTGATGGCCTCCCTCAATTTCCACAGCAGTGAAGCATAGTATGACCCAGGGATCATGGTACCCTTTGCTAGGAAATTCATTAATACTACACTGTGCTGGTTCGAAAATACTGTGAGCATGACTTTTCCTGCCGAGAGTTGGGCACATGTCTTCTTTGGAAGTGGTGAGTCATGATGCGTCCATTGCATTGACTGGATTTTAGTCTCAGGATCATAGAGATGGACCCAGCTTTCATCCTGTGTGATCAGTCTGTTGAAAAAGTCCTTCTGGTTTCCATGGCACATCGTCAGTAGAGCCTGAAAGCATTTGATTCATTCCTTATTCTGGAATGGTGTGAGGAGCTGGAGGACCAGTGAGCTGATACCTTATGCATGTGAAGATGGTCTTGGATTATTTTTTTCCATGGCACCATACTAATCTTGTCATTTTGGGCTAGGTGGCGAATGGTAATGTGGCAATTTTCCAAAATGGTGACCTCCATTTGCTGGATGGTGTGTCCATCAATAGCATAGTGGAATCACCCTGTAATTGGAGGTGTTTGCACCGAAGTCTGACCACATTTGAATTGACAATGCCAGTTCTTGACTACATCATATGATGGGGAATCATTCCCATAAACCTCTTTCATCTCATCAAATTTCTCCTTTAGTGTGCGGCCTTTCAAGTGAAGGAACTTGATGACTACTCTGTATTCCACTGGGTCCATTATCAGACCTCAGACCACTTCAGCACCTTTGAACTCAAGACCGTTATCAGTTCTGAGATGTAAATTGGCACATAAGCTATAGAGACTTATATCATTACACATGTGCAGTTTCAGCATCCTGCGATAAATAGATATGGGTCAGGGAAATCTTTAATGAGTGTTCTTCGTAACATAAGTATCCAGCTCTTATTTTATTTTAACTATTTTTTATGTGGATAAAATAAAATGATCATCGTAGTGTGACAAAATGATGGGTTGAATGGAAGGCCCACAGTTCAGTGGTTAGAGTACATCTGTCAGGGGTTCTTTGTTTGTGCTTTTCCTGCATGGCAGGGGGTTGGACTAGATGGTCCATGTGGTCTCTTCCAACTGTATTATTATGTGATTCTATGATTCTATATGCTTACTGTGCATTAAATGTCAGGTCCAAACTAATCATATTCTATGCAAGTAGCATGCTTAAGGTACAATCTCTGACTGAAGAAGACTTTCCACACAAAATCTTGTAGAGATTCTATCAATCAAGACTCCATTACAACATGCAAAGAGAGGAAAGCTATGCCAACTTTAAAAGACCCCATAGTATTGTCAAAATGTGTTTTCTGTCAATGTTATATAGTAGAATAACAACAACAATAACAATAGTAGTGATATAGAAGACCTCTGTAATGTAACAAGCATACTTACTATAAGTTATGCAACTTGCACATAAATCTGGCAGTGCTCCCAGCTGAGTGGAATATAACAGGCTAAATATGGCAATAGTTTACATCAGAATAAATCCACTTTTTCCGGCCTGAATCTGTCATCCACACAAAAAATGACATTTCTGTAGCTACAGAGAGATATAGCTATGACACAGATATAAGGAAAATGATACAACTTTTAAAGAGTGAGCTGAATCAAAGAACTCTGCCAAGGAGCAAGAAAATGGAACCAACAGACTGTCATGATGAGATCATAAATGCTGCTGTATATTCTAGTGCTTCCTGTTTATAGGATGTTCCCCTGTACAAGTCTTTGGGCTAATCTAGCAGAGCTCTAATGTGGTTACAGAGAGCCCGCTGGATCCAACCAAAGACCTATGAAAGCGTCTACTGTTCTTAACAGTGGTGAAACAAATGGTACAGGAAAACCTATAAGTGAACATGGAAAACAGCTGCTAATCCAGATCATTAGGGCTCGTATAGGAATTCTTCAAGAAAAAGCAGCTCAGATGTCATCCAGTTCATGGGAGAGGGTGAGATGAGCTATCCCTTGGTGTCTGTAATCCCAATACAAAAATATAGCATAAAAGGAATCCACTGAACTAAAAGCAAACACCAAATGATAAAATGGGCAATGTACAAATGATTGCAGGCCACATGCAAGCCTTCCAAGAAAGAGCAGACTACAGCCAGGTCCTAATGTTAAGTCGGTCTTTTTGCTACAGCCATCTGTCCTCATCTCAGATTGTTTAGTAAAAATGAAGTCAATTCAATAATTTCTACCTTCTCATCTTGTTCAGTAAATGTTCCTCCTCCACCAGACTTCTTATTGATTGCTTGTGCCACACCAACAACCTAAAAAAATGAAATATAGAAGCATTAGTGAATTTTGCATGGACTTGGATATTAACATTGGATGTCAAATTGCTGTTACAAGAGCTTTACAAGCGCTTTAGAGTTGTGTACATATGCTATGATAGCAAACCTTCCTTATAAAAGCAGCAAATCCCATTTACTTCTGCCTCTGTGTAAAACAGAACTGGATGTCTGGGATGAACTACATATAGATGGGCACAATACCATTGGTTTGCAAGATACAAGTCATGAATGCCTCCGCAATTGAATTCTTAGCACAATTTCTCTATTGAATTTCATAAATAAGATGAGCTCATGAGGAATCTATTACTTCCATGCTTGATGGTTCTAGATCAGTGTTTCTGGGGATTGTTACCTCTGGGGGGGGGGGTCGTGAGGGGGTGTCGGGATCACCAAAACCCATCAGAAAACACAGTATTTTCTGTTGATTGTGGGGGTTCTGTATGGGAAGTTTGGCCCAATTCTATCATTGTTGGGGTTCAGAATGTTCTTTGATTGTAGGTGAACTATAAATCCCAGCAACTACAACTCCCAAATGTCAGTGTCAATTTTTCCCAAACTCCACCAGTGTTTGGTCTTTGTGCCAAGTTTGGTCCAGATCTATCATAGTTTGAGCCCACAGTGCTCTCTGGATATAGGTGAACTACAACTCCAAAACTCAAGGTCAATGCCTACCAAACCCTTCCAGTATTTTCTGTTGGTCATGGGCGTTCTGTGTGCCAAGTTAGGTTCAATTCCATCATTGGTGGAGTTCAGAATGCTTTTTTATTTTAGGTTAACTATAAATCCCAACAACTTTAACTCACAAATGACAAACTCAAACCCCCCCCCCTCCCCACCAGTATTCAAATTTGGGCATATCGGGTATTTGTGCAAATTTTGGCCCAGTGAATGAGAATACATCATGCATATCAGATATTTACATTACGATTTATAACTGTAGCAAAATTATAGTTAATATGAGGCAATGAAAATAATTTTATGGTTGGGGGTCACCACAACATGAGGAACCACATTAGGAAGGTTGAGAACCACTGTTCTAGATGCAACTGAAATCTGGGCTTACTATATGGCTTATTATATTGTCTCTTAAATTCCGCATTTCCATATGTAAATCTCAGTGTGTATATATCTTTATGAAAGAGATGAACTGGTAGGTTCCAGATAGAACATCCAATTTATCCAAATGGGTAATTAATTGCAGCTTTTAGTCAGGTCAGATATGGCTAGCAGTGCAACATGTACATTGAGTTGACAATTTGTGATCTTCCTGATTTTGTTGTACTGAAACTCCCATTATTCTTTGCAAGAAAGGTAACCTTTGATGGTTAATGCAGCAGTTCCAATGGCTTCCAGTCCATTCCAGACACAACTCAAAGTGCTGGTAATGACATATAAAGGTTCTTTGAAGGATTATCTTTTGATTATACCATAATGAGCCCATTAGGGCTCTACACTTTTCTGAGAATTTCATGGTAAGGGAGGAAAGAACTGAACAGCTCCTACTTCTATGTAATTCCAGTAGTTATCAGTGCAATGACTGCTCTTTGTATTTAGAAAATGGAAAGTTGAATGAAAAGATGTCACAAATATCCATATATACTTGAGTATAAGCCAACCTGTATATAAGCCGAGGCACCTAATTTTACCACAAAAAACTGGGAAAGCATATTGACTCGAGTATAAGCCAAGTGTGGGAAATGCAGCAGCTACTGGTAAATTTCAAAATAAAAATAGATACCTATAAAAATACATTAATTGAGGCATCAGTAGGTTACATGTTTTTGAATATCTACATAAAACTGTAATTTAAGATAAGACTGTTCAACTCTGATTAAGCCATTATTCTAACCTTCTTCAATGTAAATGTGCTTGCATATCCTTCCAATATTAATATTAATAACATATGTAATAAAATAATAATAGAGTAAAATAATGTAAATGTAATAATAACAGTAATAACAGAGTGAAATAATAAATGTAATAATAGAGTAAAATAATAAATGTAATAATATTAACAATATAAATATTATAATAATAAATAGAGGAAATTAATAAATGATAATAAATTTAATAAAAATAAATGTAATAAAATAATAATAATAATAATGGAGTAAAATAATAAATAACCTTGATTCAAGTCAAGCCGAGGCTTTACCAACCTAAAAAAAGGGCTGAAAAACTCAGTTTATACTCAAGTATATACGGTACCTTACTTTCACCCTATACTTGCCTACAGATATTGGCAGAATTTATATTTCCCAGTTCCCCCAAAATACCTTTGGTTCAACAATTCCAAGTCATCGCTCAACTGTTGGAGCACAAAGTAGCTTTCACTGTTACATGTGTTTGAATAAAGAATTAATAATTTCTAAACATTATCATTGTACCACAAAGGATTATATGGCTTGTGCCAAATAACACTATCAAGTATCTTGTTTAAAAAAGATGAAACTTGTAGAGAATTGGGAGTGACATTCTGGAATCTAGACCAAGTTGACCAAGTTACCCAAACATTGCAAATAAGCAACATAATACTCTGTCCTTGGTTCCATAACCCTCTGTTATTTTCAGCAGCACGCTCCACTCCCCAATCTGATTAGCATCCAGCAGTGTCATTCACTGGAAGCTGTACATAAATTGCGAAATGTTGCTGCTGTTTTTATAAAGTACATAAAAAAGAAAAAAGGCTAAAATTGTTTAAGATTGTTTAGCTCATACAAAATCGTGCTGACTTGGTTTTATTTCCTTCTTTCTCCTAGTGATTCTGTTAAATTTCAAGTTATTTGAAATTCCTAGTTAATTTCTTTGTACATATAACAGCTCTGCTGGATTTTAAGTGTCCTGGCACAATGGTCTCTACTTTGCTGGCGTTAATGGAAGGTTTCAAAAGGAGCACTCCATTTATACATGCATATCTGATCTTGCAAGGACCTACTGCAGAGAAATAATTGAGCCAGATGAGTGACTTTTTTGATGTACCACTTATAGTTCAGAGGAAATGGAAATAGCACTGTGACTATTCCAAAGGGTTATCTCCATGAAAGATCTGAAGTGCATTCCACTTTCCTTCTTCAAATGGATATAGCTTTGTGATCAGTTCGCCTTCCTGTACCCTGTGTCACCCAGATTGCTGGATGCTATAACAAGGTCCTCCATTGTGCATGTGGCAGGGCTTCAGACTGCATTGGAATAGGTGGTCTGTGGTTTGCTCTGCTCCACACTTGCATGTTGTGGACTACACTTTCTTAAGGTTGGCTCTGTATCTCGTGGTTCCAGAGCAAAGTCTGTTCAGCATCTTTCAAGTCACCCAGTCTTCTGTGTGCCCAGGCGGGAGTCTCACATTTGGCATAAGCCATGGGTTGAGGTTCTGGATTTTTGCCTGCCACTTTTGGACTCTCACTTGCTGATGTGTTCCTGTGAATATCTCTGTAGATTTTAGAAAACTATTTCTTGAGTTAAGACATTGCCATGCTGGCTGATATCCGAACAGAGGATGGGCCAGAGATGTCACTGCCATGGTCCTTTCATTATTGACTGCTAATTCCCGATGGATGTCAGATGGAGCAATACTGGCTAAACCGTATAATTTCTCCAGTGGTGTGGGGCGTAGACAACCTATGATAATGTAGCATGTCTCATTAAGAGCCACATTCACTGTTTTAGCATAGTGAAATGTGTTCCATACCAGGCATATGTACTCATCAGCAGAACAGCAAAGCGCAAGGGCACTTCACTGTGTCTTCACTGTGTCTGGTTGTGATCCCCAGGTTGTGCCAGTCAGTCAATAGTGCTGACTGGCATTAAATGGTTGAACAATGTCTCTTTATTTTTTTCATTTTCTATATCCAGCATTCCTAGAATGAAATATTTTGGTTCCATTTTAAACTTTATATGTAGCATTTTCTATATTCTATCGTGAATTTCTCTCCAGTACTTAGTATTTTCACACAACCTCCTTGAGTGGAAAAACATGCTCGTCTGTTCCCCACATTCCAACTTTTGTTTGATGTATTTTTATAACAAATTGCAAGTTTTTGTAGAGTGATGTACCACCGGTACATCATTTTATACCAATTTTCCTTTAAGTCAATTGCATAGGTATATTTAATTTTGTGACTCCATTTTTTTCTTATTCTTCTGATTTTATATGTTTTCCAATATTCGCTGCCCATTTAACCATGCAGTCTTTGATTTGTTTTGTTTCCCTAGCCCATTCTAAGAGGTTTTCGAAAATAAATTTTAGTAATTACTTTCTTTTCCGTTGTCATTATTTTATGCCAAAAGGAATCTTTCTCTGCAAATCCTACCTTTTTATCCTTATTAAAGTATTATTTCATTTGTATGTATTGGGACCAAGAAATATTTTTGAACTTTTGATTAATTTCTTCTTTTTTCTTAATTAGTATCTTTCTTTTTCTTTTATGAGTACATCCCTATACGTTGGCCATCCAGATTGCTGGATTCCCTCCAATGCCTTCAGTTTGCCCAAGTTTTTCAAAACTGGAAGCAGGCTTCTACATTTTGATCAGTGACAAAATGAACTTTTTTCATGTCAGGAGTGATGTGAGAAACTGCAAGTCATTTTTTTGTGAGAGAATTGGCTGTCTGCAAGGACGTTGCCTAGAGGATGCACAGATGACTGATGTTTTACCATTCTGTTGGGGGGCTTCTCTCAAGTCCCTGCATTGGGAACTGGAGATGACAGAGGGAGCTCAACTCGCTCTCCCTGGATTTGAACTGCTGACCTGTCAGTCAGCAGTCCTGCTGGCACAAGGGTTTAACCCACTGTGCCACCAGTGGCTCCTACAAAAGGAACTGATTTCAGTTAACTCACTATTTGTCACTAGTTATTTCTATATTTTGGTCAGGGGCTACCTCAAGCCACCCAGCACCCAATTCTTCCAACATCCACCTGGTATGGATTGTTGGTTTAGTATTCCTTGTGATATCTGCAACCCCAGGAAACCTAGAAGACATATACCATTTTAAAAGGCTGTAATTCAACTGTTGCTTTAGCACATTAGCAGCAGTGCTGTTGCCCAGAATTCACCAGAAATAGAATTACTTGTGACCACTGAAGTTTGGAAGGGATATGAAACAGGAAATGATGACTTCTGGTATTAATGTAGAGCTCAATAGAAGATCTTTTTCAAGGCGTACATATGGAAAAGTGTGCTCATCCATTAAGCACCAAACTTCCAATAGCCAAATTGGGTGGAAAAGAACTGGGTAAATGCTTTCAGTATCTCAGCGGGTAGGATAGTGATTTATAATCTCCGCTTTCACACCAGTCTCTACAAAATACTGGCTGCACAAATAAGATCATTGTTCTGTGAGGTTAGCCATTTGCGAAACGTCCACTTTCAATAAAGGTTTTATTGTGAGGTCCTTTGCATTAAGTCCAACTTTGCTCTTTTAAAGTTAATAGCAAACTCCTCTTGGCTGTAAATAAACCACACTGTTAAGGGGGGAGTGGGGAAACAAGGTTTTAAAAACACAAAACATCTGCTAACATAACACATATGCAAACTGCTTTCATCATTTTACTCATCCTACCCATCATATAGCTATCCCCAAATTTCGAAGATAGATTGAGAAGAAGTTTTTTTTATTTCAGATCATACGTCAATGGATAGACAGTTCAGATCACCATGCGTCACATCCTTTCTATCTTTATGCAACAGGCACCACAAAGAATAGATAACACACCAATTTCACAGAACACAGTGCCCCACAGCTACCCACAAAACTATTATTATAGATTTCCTACTACATCCCACAAAGCTCTCATATAATTTCAGTTTTAAATATTTTCGACAAATCAACTACACTCCACAAGCAAAATCCCCAGCTCTTAATCAACATCTGTTGCAATTATAGTTTTTATGAACACGGAAGCTTTTAGAAGACCCAAAATCAAGAGTAGAACCAAGTCATATACTAACTTTCCTCACAACCTGAGATGATTCTTGGGTAGCTCCTTTGAAATGAACTCTGAAGCTTGAAAAATGTACTTCTTTGGACTATTATTCTGCCTTCAACCAGTGGCCATACTGGTTGAAGGACTCTAGGAGTTAAGGTCCAAAAAAGTAGCTTTCCCATGGTAATTGGGGGAGATCTACTCAATGATGGAAGCAATTTTTGTTAACAAGGTTAACATATAAGCAGCAGCTCCAACCGTTCCACAAATACAGTTGCTGCTTCTTTTTCTTGACAGTTGTTCTATGCCTTTAAAAGAAATAGAAACCAGGCAAGTATAGTCCAAGGGCCCTTCCACACAGCCATATAACCCAGAATATCAAGGCAGAAAATCTCACAATATCTGCTTTGAACTGGATTATTCGTGTCCACACTGTCATATATTCCAGTTCAAAGCAGAAAATGAGGGATTTTATTCAGTTGTGTGGAAGGGGCCCAAGATATTTTGGGACTGAGTCTGGGTGCCCTTTCACACAACCCTATATCCCAGAATATCAAGGCAGAAAATCCCACAATGTCCGCTTTAAACTGGGTTATCTGAGACCACACTCTGATAATGTGGGATTTTTTGTCTTGATATTCTGGGATATAGGGCTGTGTGGGAAGGCCCTGGGTCTACACTGCCCTATAGCCCAGGATCTGAACCCAGATTATCTGCTTTGAACTGGATTATATGAGTCTACACTGCCACATAATCTGGGATAATCAGATAATCTGGGATATAGGGCAGTGTGGAAGGGGCCTGAGGCAACAAAAAAAGATTTCTTATCCCAAAACCAACTAAGGTACAATCAAAGAGCATTCTGAACTCCACCAATGATGGAATTGAACCAACCTTGGCACACAGAATTCCCATGACTAACAGAAAATACTGGAAGGGTGACCTTGAGTTTTAGAGTTGTAGTTCACCTACATCCAGACAGCACTGTGGACTCAAACAATGATGGATCTGGACCAAGCTTGGCACAAATACTCAATATGCCCAAATGTGCCTAATTCCAGTCACTGGTCACTGTTAAATTAGATCCACTAATGTGAGCTTTTGTAAGTTTGATTGCTTTATTTGAACTATTCTAGCTGAAACTATCGATTCAGTCTACAATTCAATACCCTTATTCATTGATTCAATATCATAGTTTCACTACCCACCCTCTTAAGAGTTTATGGACTTCTCCTCTAGGTCCTCCAGTGCAATTCTACAGTATGCTTCCAACCCAAGTATAGAAACATAGGGTTCTCTATTATACAAGGTTTCCGAATATGTTAGGTCTTCTAACATATTCCCTGCAGATATGGGGGTCATACTACAGGCTTTTTAAACAAATCTGAAGAATCCTAGTCAGTTCTTTGTCACACACTTTCTGTCCCTGGAACGTCATCCAACCAAGGCAAACAAGGGTGTTCCCATAGCACTGAGCCATAAAGAGGTGTGAAACTGGTCCCTTGTTTTAGAACTCCAAAACTGAGTCAGACCTTAAGATGCAACATGAATCTCTGCAGCTAATTTGAGAAAATAAGTAAACTTCCGAACTTTTCACTGTATTCTCTCACAAGTTTGCAGGTGCACAACTGACATGCAGGTGCCGGCTCACAACACTGAACTTTTTATTTTTATTAGCCCTGAACCACAAAAAGCTGAACTTATTTCAATGGTCTCACTGCCTCTCTGAAGAATCCAAAAGGAGAACACTTTCACCCTATGTAAACAGTTTCCTGCCATGAAAGGGAAGCTTGTGGTTCTTAAAGACCTATGAGGAAACAGTAAAAAAGAAAAAGAAAAAAGAAAGAAAAAAGAGCTGTTAAAATAGCCTTAAAAGACCATCCAACTGTTCCTTATTAGCCCTGCAGGTTTCTGTTTTACTCTGAAATCATGCAAACTATGTGAAGGCTAATACATTAAATCATATATTCTTCAGATTCACATATAGAATTCCAGCCTTATAAAGAATGGGAGAGGGGTCTCTTGTGTGATGAATTTCAGAATTATTTTAGCTTGAAGAATTGTTAATGTCATTGGTGGACTGGACAATGAAAGGAAATTATCTTCAATAAGCTGGGCACCCAAGCTCTTGAACTCATTTAAGTTGGTGAAACTCCAAATAACTCTATTTGCCTTGTGGCGAATGTAAGCCACATTAGCGGCAAGTCTCTCAAAACCAGGTAATTAGGAAATGACACACACAACTCTGAAGGATGTTTCTTCAAGCCTAAAAGAGATGGAGGTGGAAAAGGAGAGAGGGAAGAATGTATTTGGATTATATAATGAGAAGCGTGGATGACTCCATGCATGTCAATAAAATCTTGGCATCTGTATATGAAAGCAAGTAACTAAGACAGTGGTTCTCAACCTTCCTAATGCCACGACCCCTTAATATAGTTCCTCATGTTGTGGTGACCTCCAATCATAAAATTATTTTTGTTACTACTTCACAACTGTAATTTTGCTACTGTTATGAATTGTAATGGAAAGATCTGATATGCAGGATATACTTTCATTTACTGGACCAAATTTGGTGCAAATACCCGATACGCCCATTTTAGTTAATACTGCAAACCCCTCACCTTGGAAAGTCACCCCTTTCCCATCACAATGAGGATTTAAGATAGATCTGTCAGTTATTTTCTGTACTGTCCCTTTATCTGGGTGGACTCTAAAGGGGGCGTAGACAGAGAACGCTAGTCCGTTTTATTGGGGAGAGTTGAAAAAGGAAAACTATGTTCTCCCTTTTCGCTGGTTCCCCCCCCCCCCCTCACTTTCCATTCCATAAACAAGGGTTGTTTCCAACACAAGTGGGGGAAATAACAGGAAAACAGAGGGAATTTGTTTAACTCTTTCAACCTCCTTCCTATCATAAAATGGACTATCCTTCTCTCTTTACCTCCCCCTTTGTGGCCTCTGCCTGGATAATGGAACAGTATCATATTTTATTTTTAACTCTAACTTAATGCAAGTTTGAAAAATGTTCCTCCATTTTAGTACAAAAGAGACATTTATATAGAACGGATGCAACATGAGGCCCAGCAGCAACTGAATTGAATCTTATGTATGGAGGGTGGGGGCTGAGAGTATCATCCTCCCAAGTAAGAATTTTACTCCTGATGAAATCTGACTTCAATCCCTAAATGTCTACCATAAGAGTGAGATGTTGAAAATCATTCATACCCAAGGCTTCCCTACACCTACGTTGACTAGTCCACTATAGCCAAGCACTGCCATCCCTTTTTCTCTACACTCTGCAAAATAGAGGATAGATCGGAGTTGCATCATCCTTGCTGCCATGGGAGCTGTAAGGAAGATACTGGCTGCCAATGCTATAAAGCTATTAATGACTGATGTTTTTGGTAGGTATGACTGCCACCAACTCAGCTTTATTGGTCTGAGGAACCAAAGGTGTGAATGTGTTGTAGGTAAGGTGTGTTTGCCCTTAGTTCTTCTATTGCTTCTTCGCTGGCTGACTGGACTTTAAAGAGATTTCTATTATTGACTTGACTTAGTTCTGAGGAGATTGACAGACTGAAGCTGACACCAGTTAAAAATGAACTAGAAAAGGTTTATTAAACTTTAAGCAAATATCTACTCATAAAATGAGCGGTACAGAAACTTGATTCAGTTGTAGAGACTTAGTTGGATTAAACAGTTAGTTCTACTGACAATAAAGCTTTTATTAACTGTGAGTTTCCTTAAACACCCTGTTCTAGTCTTAGAAACAGTATCACTTAGAGAACAGACTCCTATCTGTCTCACACACAGGGCAATAAGCTCTCTTATACTTTCCCTAAGTATAAGAAGACAAGACTCTCTTTTACTGGTCCTCTCAACACAGTAAAAACCTAGCCCTTGTCTCAACCTTATTCCCTATTCCTTAAGGCTCACTTTAAAGCTTTCTTTCCCTGTCAGAACTCTATTTAGCTTCCTCTCCTAAAAATCCCTTCCTTCTGTGTCTGGTGTCAAGACACTTCTCCCCCTTGTCAAAAGCTGACAGTCTCTTTCCCTCTCTCAACCGACTCCTCCCCTAATTGCTCTGACCAATCAGGAGTCGGCTTGACTCCTCCTCCTGCTTCTGCCTGTCTTTCAAGATGACAGCCACTGACTTTCAGGCTTCGGCCTGGATGCCTTAAAGGTAGATTTCACTACAGGAGCCAACCATAGAACTCCAGAAAGCTTCTTGCTTTCACCAAGTGCTTTCTTCTTCACCTTCTGCTTTTGGACTATTGCTTTAAACTTGTGTCATTAAAGGCATTTTCCTTTGAAGAATGCAAATGGTCCTTTCCTTCCTGCAGAATAAACTCTTTTCCGAAGATGTTCACAATGTACAAATGACACCACAGGGTGGGGTTAATTATGGAGTACTATGATGAGCATCTGTTAGTTGGTTCAGCCCTACCCTGCCTTTATCCATGGGGAAAACACATTATTTGTTCAGCTGAAAAGACTTTTAGGTTAATCATGAAGTGGCATTGGAATTGCTGCAAAGTCAGAGGATTGTTGTTAGAGACATGGAAGTTATCCTCTAGCTTCCTAATTAGTGTATTCTCTAAACCTTTCCAAAGCAATCTATGGGTTGTTTTTATATCCACTGAAAATCCACTGAAAGCAAGTCCCAAGAAAAGATTCATTTGCTTAAAAAGGAAGGAATCCTTTTTGTTCTCATAGTATCTGACACAGTTCCATCCTTGCTAATTATTATTATTATTGCTTAAAGTAGACAAGTTGACATTTGGCCTTAAAAATGACATTGCACTTCCTCATTCTTTGCAGGCTTTTCTTCACAGGCAAAATACATTTCTTTAGTATTGCCAACTTCATTCAAAATTTGATTTTATGTGGATGCTTCTTTCTGCATTCCTGTACATTGAGATCTCAATTTTTGGGTTTCATGAAAGCTACTTCAAACCCCAAAGGGAGATCATGCCTGTTTTTCATTGTTATCCTGAGCTTGGAAATGTCTCTTTCTCTCTCTTAACACACACATGCCATCTCTCTCAGATGATTCTGAAATGTAAGAAAGACGAACAAAACAGATCCGTTACATTGTACAATTGTTACAAGACACAGAAATGCATCTTATTACTAAAAACTGGCTACCATAACTGACATTCTGCTGTAGATTGTATTACTTGTTAGATATATTATTGAACTCATCAGATGGGGTGAATTTAGCATCCCAGGACGCTAAAAACCCCATCTAATGGACGGAGCCTGATGCTGGAGATCACACGACGGAGGAGATCTTGTCCACAACCAGGGTGAAAGCATTGCCAGAGACCTTTTTTCCAACATGGGAGGCTTCTCATGTTGTGCTGACTCCAACTGACCTTTTAACATTTTTGATCACCCTCCTATGTACAGGTTCTATCTTACCACTGTCCTTCTTGAATTGTGGCATCCAGAAATAGATGCAGTATTCCAGGTAAGGTCAAACCAAAGCAAAACAGAGTGGTACTACAGGTAATTCCCAAGCTATCAACAAGATAGGTTATGTAGGTTTGTTCTTAAGTTGAATTTCTTTGTAAGTCAGAATGGGGACATTTTTAAGTGTAACTCCAGTCATATATATAGGGGGGGTGGGGGGAAGAGCGCACTTTGGGCAGCATAGGGAAGGAATAACAACCATGTGATGTTTTGCTGTCTGTGCCCATGTTGGGAAGATTTTGTCTCACTTTCTGTCCCTGTGATAATTGCATGTTGAAAGAAATTGGCAAAATTTGTGATAAAGTTTCTGTGAGTCGTCTGTAAGTTGGAAGTTTGTAAGTTGGGGACTGCCTATATTACTGTGAGAAATATATGAAGTTTCCTTTTTGAGGATTATACTATAACTAAAAGCAAAGCTTCAAAAAGTAACTTTTTAAGATCACAACTATTATCATTTGTACACTTTAGAGACCATATTGCACATCTTGGATCATTTTTGTGACTTCCAATTTGTTTCCATTAAAAGTGAAGGTCTTCTTTGATCTACAAAACTCTAAATGGTTTGATGGCAAGATAATGGAAGGACTGTCTTTCTCTCGCTCTCAAGGCCTTTTTGCTCTTCAGATGTTTTAGAGTGCAATTCCCATAATCTATTACTCCTTAATGCTATATATTTGGGTAGTGAACTGTGATTTTAACATTTTATAAAAGGGACACTATTTTACTTTGCCAATAGGACTCAAGCATCAATTGATTTTCGTATCCAAACAGAGTCCTGTAACCAAACCCCAGAGATACAAAGGACTCACTTTATTTATTTTCCTAAAATTCACTTACAATGACATGTGGATGAAGAAAGTCTTGGGTACACGGAATTTGTCTGCTAATATAGTATTGTGGATTTATTAAGGGATCCATATACTAGTGTTTGGTGTGCAATTTGCAGACCAAACACTTGTACATTCAATTTGGAGGGGGGAGTACAGTGTTCTTTGTGAGGAGTGAGATCCTTTTTTCCAGGGCAGTTTAAGAAACCCACTCCAAAGGGGGTTTAAATCCACAAAGGTAGAGGAAACAATGAGCTTTACCCGTTGGCTGTCCACATGCCATCTTGAATATTTCCGGGATGACGTGGCCATGCAACCCCACCTCAAAAAAAAAATCCCTTAAAAATAAAAAGGAAACTCACTGAGAGTCAGTTGGCTTCTCCTCCTATCTGAAGGAACATACCAATGATGCCCAAATAGAGAGGGGGAGCCAGGAGCAATCCCCCTCCCCATTTTTTGGCATCATTGATATGTTACTTCAGAGTTTTCCTTTTTATGTTTGAGAGTTTTGGGGGTGGGGTGGGGGTGGGGGTGGGGAGGGGATTGGTGCCCTGATTCAGCCTGGAAAACATGAGAGGGTTGTCTGGACTGCCTCCTCAGAAGTCCAGGACTTCTAAGGGAGCAGTCCAGACTGTGGCCATAGTGAGTTCGACCCACACCTTTCAAGAAGGCATGGATTTAACCCACTATCAAATTACCTTGGCACAAAGCAGGATTTTTCTGCTTTGTGCTGAAACCATTCATTTTTCCCTGAGATGTAGTCTGGATGCCCCAGGGGAAAACTCAAGAGGGTACATACTTTAGGTGCTGTCTAGATGCACCCCCGGTCTTTCTCACTTAATTAAAACTCTTTGGCAATGTTTGAACAGCAATTCTATCTTAATTGCTTCCTGAACAACTTTAATACTCACGCTACTTTCCCCCTTTTATGGTTTAAAATAAACTCAGCACACTTCCTTGGTTTGAGTCATGTTTCAAGCTCTCCCTTCCCAGACGATATTTGTTCCATTTCAAGTCTTGAAGATATATTTCCAAAACATGTGTTTAGCTTAAAAGGCAAATTTTCAACCTCACAAGGTCAGATATTTAATGGACCTCTGTTGAGTTTTCTGAAGCTCTTTTCCTGGGACTTTCAAGAACAAACATATTATCTTAAAAAACAAAAGGATGTAATGTGCCTTCCCCTTTTGGTGCAGAATAGATGTGATTCAATTTCGAAGTAAGTTTCTGCAGTTTCTCAAACAAAACAAACAAACAGAAATTGTACAGGCAGCCTTTGCATATTCTCACATTTTTCATAATATACAGTATTGTTGTATATAGAGTTCTGCTGTCCTTCAAAGCAATGTTTAATGTTTTAAAAATGTTCACCATGGAAAAGATTTATTTAAAGGCAGCTCAAAACTCCAATTAGCTGCTGACAATGGGATAATTCCAGTATTAATTTTCACTTAAGCATACCTATTGAAATTAAAGGAGCAACAAGTCTAATTAATTTCAATGTATCTACCCCAACTGGGAGTGGCCTTGAATTTAGCCCCAGAGAGCAGGTTGACATCACACCTTTCTGAAACAACTTCACTGTACTCTCCAGTTCAAAACTGTTGGTGCTCGCTTTTTAAAAATCTACTACACTTGGAAACCAGATATCTGTGGGATCATCCTGTTCGCCTATACCAGTCATTTTGTGTACATTCTGTGGTTGTCCTTGGCATATTCCCCAATTTTGACCATTAAAACCATTAGCATATCTTCTAGCAAAATGAAACCTTTCATTATGATAGTTATTACATCAAAAACGTTCTTGCACGATTGTAACTTCTCATGTTACCGCAACTTAATACTTTGGAAGAAATATAAGAAAACCCTATGCCATTTCTTTCACTGTGTACTTTTGGTAGGGATGCAATTTTGGTAGGGACTTTTGGTAGGGATGCAATTCTTCAAAAAGTTTTTTTTCCCCTTGAAGTTAGTGACAAATAAGTTCAGCAATGTTATTCCAATTGTGAGAAATTCTTTAAGAGCAACAAGTTTTCAAAAGCTATTTGCAACTCAGGACTTAATATTTTTAAGAGAGAGAAACATCATCATCTGTGCAAAATTCACAAGTGGTTATTTTTGCATTTTATTCCAAAATTCCTGCAAAAATGTTGTTTTCTGCACAGACAATGCTGTTTTCTATGCAAATCGACTGTGGGGAAATTTTACCCAGAATATATTCCCAAATACAGCATTTTCTACACAGAAAACAGGATTTTCTGTGCAGAAAATCATGTTTCTTATATTAAAATATTATTTTCCATGTAGAGAATGTTATTTCATGTGCAAAAATGCTTTTTTCTGTGCAAAACAACCATGTGTGAGTTTTGTGCAGAATAAGTCCCAAATTGAAAAAAAAATCTCATTAGTCCAGGATTTCTCTTGTGAATAGTTTTCTGCACTCACAAAATACATCATTTCAACATTTTCTGAATATTTTCTAATATTCCTTCCATCCTTATATTATGGACACAAGTCACTCCATGACCCACTCATGGCAATATGCTTGCACCACCCTCTGCAAATGGAAGGACCAAGCAGGTTTTGAGACATGAAAATCACATTTGGATCATCTTTAGGATTGGAAGGGAAAGGTGCTATAAGAACTGGAGTTGTTCTTTTCTTTTCCAGGTTTTTCTTTTTAAATGCAACAGTTGTGTTCTGTTCCTGTCATTGTGGCTGAAAGACAATATAAGCAGATTCTTCTTCCAGAAAGGAACAAAGAACAGCAGAATTCCCTTCACATAACAGGTTATGGCTTCTACCACTTATACTGTCCAATTGTTCACAGACATTCTCACAAGGGCATGGAGTGCATCCTACCCAAAATGTTCACAGATGGCTGAGCAACTGAAGAATTGCTTGTAGAAGTAATGAATGGCAGCTAAAATGTGTTTGCAACATGATTTCATCAGTCATGAAGAAAGCCTTTCAATTTCTGGATTGCTACTGATTGTCATTCAGAAATGTATCATGATTTCCTGGTTTTACGACATCAGTTGTTCCCAACCTATAGTCTGCAAGAACTAAAATATGGTGCGCGGCCTCACCATTACTACACTGTTGCAATAAGAGCGACTGGTTTTGCAAAACCCTATTATAGTGACGAGGTTTATTAAATATGGATTTCTGTGGGTAAGCAGATGGAGACTACTGAATGGCATATGTTCTGTATCAAAAACTAGAGCTGATGTGGTCTATCCAATGCAATTTTTTTGAATCAGCACCCCAAATAACCAAACCAAATTTAAAGTTGACCAAAAATTGATTTGTAATCCTTTTGGTACTGATGTTGGAGAGTGGTCCATGGTTAAGTGGTCCCTGGTCAAAAAAAGGTTGGGAACCACTGTACTACATAGATCTTCAGGATTATGTGTTTCCTAAGCATTGCTCATGTTCAGACCAGAGTGCCTTTAATGTTGGTAATGGCTTTAAAAAAATAAATAGGAAAAACAGCTAAAAACAGATGGTGATTTAAGGGCTGATTCAGACCTCTTCCAGAAATGTGTCAGTTAGGCATTATGGTGAGAGTGAAGAAAAACTTCTGGTAAGAGTCAAAGAGGGGAAAAAATACCCAGCTTTCCCTCAGACACATTCCAAACCTCAGTTCTTCCCATTTAAAATGCAGAGAAATGAATATAACACACGACTCCCTTCCCTCCCCATTTTTCCTAACATTTGACAGTTTATTCATCTATCCGTTTATTTTACATTTTCAGACAGAAAAAGAACACCGTTTGCTTCAGCCAAGGCTCTCTTTGTGGTTACAAAGTAAAGCTATCTAGCTCATCACATTTTTTTTCAGAAATTGCAAATAATTATCTAAGCAACACGAATCGTTTTTGAATATTTTGATCTGAGAGCTGTGGCATTTTATTTCTATTTCTATCAAAGATGGCTGACTAGTTGATAGTTAACAGCCAAGCCCCTTTAATCTTTATGGCAAATGTAGATTTGTAAGTCAAAGGCCTGACACATTCTTGTTTCCATTCAGCCTGCTTGTCTAAAGAAAGCATGTCCTCAGTAAAACATGGGCCTCATGCACCAGACTTCCGACGCCAGGCATCATCACTCGCAATGGTCTGCTCCACTGACAAGGGGCCAGCTTTAGCGCTTGCCAAGCACAGACAAAGGTGGGAGGAGGGCACTTATGATGGCAATGAAAAGGACATATTTAGAGGAAAAATAAGAAGGAATTTTAGCTTCTGTATTTCCAGAGAGTGTAATATACAGACATTTCAGAACAAGGAGAAAAAGAAGGAGAAGGAGAAGATGAGAAATAATAATAATTTTAATTTATTTTCCACCTCTCCTAATGGTTCAGGTCAGGGCACAGCACAGTTATTATAAAGTCTTGAACATTTAGGTCAATATCTTCAGGTAACTAATTCCAGTCATCTCTTAGTAAGTTAATATCTTTAGGTAATATATTCCTAGATCTTAAAGCAGTGGTTCTCAGCCTGTGGTCCGTGGACCACCAGTAGTCCCACAAGAACTAAAATATATTCTGCGGCCTCACCATTACTACGCGGTTGCAACAAGAGCGACTGGTCTCGCAAAGCTTTCTAATGGTGCTGAGGATTATTAAATATTGTTTTCTGTGGGCAAGCAGATGGCTGGATAGCATATGTTCTGTATCAAAAACTAGAGCTGATGTGGACTATCCAATGCAATTTTCTGAATCAGTTGACCAAAAACTGATTCGTAGCCCTTTTGGTACTAATGTTGGGGAGTGGTCCCTAGTCAAAGTGGTCCCTGGTCAAAAAAAGATTGGGAACCACTGTCCTAAAAGAAATTACTTTTTCAGACTACAAGTCCCAGAATCTCCTAGTCAAAATAGCTGCTGGCATTGTTGTCACCAAATCCTGGGCCATTTCTTCCACAAAATCATAGAATTTGAAGGGGCCCAAGAGACAATTGATCCAATTTCCTGTTACGTAGGAATATATACCTTGGGCAATTCCAAGAGACATTCTGCCATCTTCTGTTTAAAATATATATATTGAAAATACATACAATTTATAGATGGCTTTCAATATGCATTTCTTATATGAAGATTAGAAATCGTAACATTTGAAAGGACAACCTAATGCAATCATGCAAACTGCATTTGTAATCAAGTCGTAATTTTTATATCTCTGGCTTTTATGTTATACTGGGTTTTAAACAAAATCTAATTCATTCTGTTTTCTTTTAGTCTGCCTTGATTTAGACTATAAATTTAATTTTACATAACTTTATTTCATCGGAAGTCTTTTTAGGAATGCATTTTCTACACATCTAAAATTTCCAAATAATAACAATCCAGTTGAATTCAAAGGAAATAACAAATGAAACAAAATAGAAGCTGGATTTTAAATGAAGAGGGGGGGGGGGGGAACGCTAGCATGTAGATACACTTCCACTGCCAAAAATGGTTAACACTATTTTGAAAATGACAACACTGAAGAACAAAAAACTTGGCTGCATATCAATGTCGCATAGTTTATGGAGGAGGTCAAAATTGTGCTTTATGGAATATATGCAGACAGCCTTTTAAAAAAAAGGACCGAAAGAACAAGTCTGAAAGCTAAGAACAGTTTTAAGGAAATTAGCAAAGCAGGAAATGCTTAAAAAGAGACTGACATTCCATTACTTTACCTCTTCTCTGTGATTCTTGATTGGCATACAAAGAATACTCTGTGTCTTATAGCCTGTTATTTGGTCCACTTCTGCATTGAATCGGGGATCCTGTCAAAGACAGAAATATATATAAATATGTGTTTTCTCAACAACTGTGTGTAGTTCTTTCATGTTACAACAAACATTTTATTCTTGGTCATTCTCAGCATTTGGTTCCCTGGGGGCAGTTCTACACAGCCCTTTAACCCAGGAGCAATTGCATATTAAAAATGCAATCGTTCCCAGGTTCTAATCTACACACACACACCCCTCAGGAAGTGCATGCTTTTTTTTTTGAGGGGGGGGGGTGTCCACATGCCCTGCCGGGCTTTCCAGCAGGGCACCAGGACACAATAGGAAATGTGGAATCCAAGACAATTCCCACCCTCTCCCCAAATTCCTTAAAAAATCCTTGCAAAAAGGGAAATAACTCACCCAGCTGCCATTTCCCCTTCTGTGGAGTTCTCCTGGCTCATACCAATGATGTGCCAAGAGAAGGGGGGGGGGGGGCAGGAGTGATTTTCCTCCTCCCACTCTTCTCTTGGCGTGTCATTGGTATGAGCCAGGAGAACTCCGCGGAAGGGGCAATAACAGCCGGGAGAGTTATTTCCCTTTTTTCAAAGCTTTAAAAATGGGTTTTGGGAGAGGATGGAGGTTGTCTTGGGTTCCAGGACCCCAACAAACCTGAGACAGATGTGTAAATAGGCACTGGAAGTCATGTGGCATGATCCCTGGTCCCATCTACATAGTTCCCGCACCTGGAAAAGCACAGGTCTTCTGAAAGACCTGGGTCTTTCCAGCAGACAAATTACCCCAGCATAAAACAGGGTTTTCCTGCTTTGTGCCAAAAGCAATAGTTTTTCCCTGAAGCTTTGTCTGGATGCCCCAGAGGAAAACGCAGGAGGGCATGGACTATAGGTGCTGAAGTTTCAAAGAAAATGATCAAAGGTAAGGGATTCTAGGACCAGTTTCAAACATTTTGAGGATCAAAAATTGAGAACTACTAATTTAACTGCATTCCTCTTAATAATGAAATTTCCTTCATGAGTCAATAGAGAACACATGTTTAAGGAGGCTCTAACCACATTTTAGGACAAAGTATTCCCAAAGCATCAAACAATTCATTAAAAACAAAATAAAATGTACAGTACATTAAAAAAAGAAGTAAGCTAAAATGCAAAAATAAGCCAAAATAAACATTTTAAATATCTCATTTTTCCATGTAAAAAGTGAAATATACAGATCTTTATGATAATAACAAAACAACAATGTAAGGGACTTGGCAAAGTAGTGAGGAAGGAATGCCCCAAGTTTGGTGTCACACCAGAAAATCCAGTTCTTTCCAGTTCTTTCTTTTCTTGACCTCTGATTTTTATAGTGTAACAACTGAAATAAATCCCAGATGATATAAATCCTGTCACATGTATGTAGATAAGGATCTCCAAATGTTACAATGAGCCTAGATTTTTTTTCCAAATCTGTGATATACTGCATATTCTCCAATATGAATACTCATTACAATATGCTGATTACTCAAAGTACAACAATTTTTAGAGGATTATCTGTTCCCTGAGCAGAAGGGTAAAGTGCAAAAAACACGGAGTCGTTGTGTTAAAAAGATCAGCATCTTCCATTTCAGGAAAAAAAATGTCAAAATATCTCATTCTTATACACAACCTCAACTCAGATGTCACATATATATTAAAAGCAACCCTCATAATAAAAAGCACCAAAGAAAACCTCCTTTTAGACACCTCACCTAAACATCTGATGGGGATACTAACATGAAAAGTATTCCCACAAGCTAAATTTCTGTGTGCAATGTAATAGATATGAAGAATTATAATTAAGGAGGAAATAATTAGCATATATAACATTATTGTCTTAACGTTAGTTGCTACTGGCTGGCCTTTTCCATTGAGATGCCCATACAAGTAAGTTCCACATTAGTAGAAACGGATATTAAGAATCACTGCCAATTTTGTTTTGATGAATAGAGAACAAATTTCAGGTGGTACTTTTATTAAGTTTCTTAAACTACAGTCTGCAGATTTTTAATGGCCAGTGAGCATAAGCCATGTGATAAGAAGAAAAGTTGCAAAACAGTCCAGAATATTTGTACTTGGCCTCAGAGGTCTCTTTCAAATGGGCAATGCTGAGGAGACTTTGATTAAACTGGATTATCAAATAGGCTAAATCGTCCCATAAAAATTAGCAGTTAATGGCATCATTTTCATTTTGTAAAATGTAGTGACTGCTACAAAGATATTAATATCATTGCTAGAAAAATAGACAACAGATGTGTACATGCTTTTATTTATATTTTATTTCTTTTTAAATTAAAGAAATAAAGTGGTCTGCAGAAACTATCAAGATCTTAAAATGGTCCCTAAAAATATCTTGAGAGCCATTGTTTGAAGCCAAGATGCCACAAGTTTAGGAAAAAGCTTGATTCCCTCCAGTATCAGAGTTATTCTGGAAGGTATAGTACAAAAAGGAACGTTTTCAAGCTGTGGTTTGGCATGGGATACCCACTGTGTAACCTAGAAAAAGTCATACACTCTAATGTAGTGGTTTTAAAAGTGTACTCCATGGAGCCCTTGGGGCTCCGTAAAGCACCCCGAGGGGCTCCATGGTTCCTTCCTTTTCCTCTCCCCATCTCCTCCCCCTCCAAGCTTTCCTTCCTATTTCCTGCTCCTCCACCTCTCTGTCTCCCTCACCCCAATAGCCTTTTTTCCCTCCTCCTTTGCCACCAAAACCCTTTTTTCCTCACCAACAGATGATCCCTGACATTGCACCTATTATTACTATTGTTATTATTACAAAGGCTGGATGGCCATCTGATGGGGATGCTTTAATTGCACTTTTCTTGCATGGCAGACAGGGGTTGGCCAGATGGCCCCTCGGGTTGCTCCTATTATTATTATTATTATTATTATCATTATCATTATTATTTATTTCAGATATTTGTACCCCACCTTCTCAACCCCCCCGGGGGGGGGGGGGTCAGGGTGACTATTATTATTATTATTACTACTACTACTACTACTACAAAAGTGAAGTGACCATCTGTTAAGGGTGCTTTGATTGTACTTTTCCTGCATGGCAAAGGAGGGTTTGACTGGATGGTCTCTGGGGTTATCCATTGAAATACTGTTATATTTATGTTGGCTAAAATTGTTCTTCATTTTAAATATCTTGCTGTTGTTTTGTTCTTTTTTGTTCTTTTGCATTTCAAAAGAGATGTGTACAGTGTACATAACAATTTGTTCATTTTTTTTCAATTAGTTCACACAAACACTCTCCATCCATCTGTCACTGGCCCAACCTGTCTGTCAAATTTTAAAATACAATGTGTCAAAAAGTTTACCCATGTCTTACACACACACACACACACACATATATAAATGTAGTTTGGGGCCTTTGGGATACTTGGGGCCCTTCCAGACAGCTCCAAAACACAGGACCTGTCAGCTTTTTGCCTGAGGCAATGCATGGCACTCCAGTTTCTAGTGGTCACACTATAGTTTCTAGTGATCATGACTCAGTGACAGAGGCAATATATATAAGTATGTGGGCTCAATCTGTAACTTTTTTAACTTACTGATCTTAGCTAGTATTGCTTGGAAAAAATAGCTATCTATCTGATATCCTGGAGAACCACAATTGTCAACTAGAGATAGTTGGGCTACAGTTGAGACTGGGTGATTTTCCATCCTGAGAGGGCATTTTTATTAGGATTCTTGTTGTAATTTATTTTAAAATGGTGGCTCTTACTAAAATGCACATACACATGAATCAAATACAGGAAAGCATCCTTTGCTTACCTCATAGGCATCCTTAATATTCAAAGGCTGGCCCAAAGCTGCAACATGGCCTACAATTCCTTTGTTCCATTCCAAACGGATGCAGTTGTTGGAAGCTTCTTCTAAAGTGGTACCTTCAGCAACATCAAACAGCCTGCTGACAAGAAATTTCTCATTGGAACTATCCTCACAAACCAGAAAGAGGGAATAGCGATCTGCAGCTATGAGTTCATGGATGTGCAAGAAAATTTTGTGGCAAAGGGCTGTGACATCCAAGTGACTAGAAATATCCTTCACCAGTTCTAAGAGCCTTGTGCATTGATCCCCTGCATCAGTCCTAAGCGTCCGAGACTGGAGAGGCATCTGCTCCTTCTTCTCAGAGTCTGATAGGAAACTCACTGTCCCAATGGAATCCTTGACAACAATAGGCCTAAGAGGTCTGTCAAATTCAGAGGCAGATATCTTCCTGGCTGGAGGTGTAGAATTAGTGCTCTCTGCACGTGTTGTTTGGAGAGTGGAACAAGAACAAGTTTCACTGTTGGATTTGGTCCCTTCTTTGCACACTGGAATGGTATGAACTCGCTCAGAAAACCATGCATTGACCATCTCTCTGCAAGAAAAGAGATATATAGTCAGTATTCTAGCTTACTACCCTCTCCCACTCCTCAATAAATTAAGGAGGAGCTCCCAGAAGAGTAAGATCCATGCCTTCTCCACATAGGAAGGCAAAAACACACTTTCCATAGCCACACGTTTCTTCTTGTAATGATGTTCTCCAATTCAAGCCAACATGGTGGCTGACATGAACACTAAGCATCTTTCATATCATACAAATGATTCCACCACCTATCCACCCACACATCAAAAGAAACCACAGAACATGGTTTTTCATGGCTGGTATTTGATGTTCTTGCTTACTTATCCTTCTTAACATTCATGATTCATATGAGTAATAGATGGATAAAAGAATAATGACCAACTCATAATGCAGATCTTTGTACTTTTTGCTTTAAATTGTATACACGTATCTGACTAAGATTCCGGTTCCAAACAACCCAATTTTTCCTTGATTTTGTGCAAACTCTTTTTTTGGCATTAATTGCATATATTGATTTATTTTGCATGTATTTGTTTTGCTTCTGGTAATTGTAGTAAGGAATGATGAAATCAAAGCCTTTGATTATTGGAATTCTATTCCAATAGGCAAATAGCTTTCTTACATCTACTAGGATGATACCAGGCCCACACTATGACCATATATTAATATATTATATTAATATTATTTTGGGCATCTCAGTCTTCCAATCACATTCCTCAGGTTCCATATGCATTATATGGTGGAAGTGCTTCAACAGATTCATTTCTGATACACACAGCAGGCAAACTCAATCACAGCACTGAGCTAGGCCAGGGATGAGTAAATTGCATCTGTAAAGGCAGATATGGGATCCATTTTGTTTATTCTGAAATTTCCCCCCAAAGGCGACCTGCCTATTACAGAAGTCTCAAAGAATTGTAATTCAGCTTTTAACACAATTATACTGAATTAGAGAGTTCGCCAAGAAATACCAAGTGCTGGTGTAGACTATATTTCAGAGGAAGGAACTGGCAAAATAATCTCTGAGTATTCCTCATCAAAGAAAACCCTATGAAATTCATGAGGTTGCCATAGACCAGTGGTTTTCCAGGTGTTTTTGGACTTCAGCTCCCACAATTCCTAACAACTGGAAGGTTGGCTGGAATTTCTGGGAGTTGAAGTCCAAAACATCTGGAGGACAAATGGTAGGGAACTACTGCCATGGACAGACAAATGACCTGAAGGTGTGTGCACACACACACATACAGAGCGCTGAATAACAATTTAAAAAACACTTCTTGAAACCAGAAATAGACTTTCTTAGTATGAATTTCCAAAGAGGTAGGCATATTATTTTGCTGCAACAGTCACAAAGAGTCCGGTGACACCTTAAAGACTAATAGAATAAAACTACCAGGCTTTATAGGGCTCTTTAATTCACACAGTAGGGAACAAATTCTTCTCTTTGGGGGTCATCAATTTGAGGGACCAGGAGTACAGAGACTATTTCAACATTTCACAAAAAAATCACAATTATTAAATCAATATCTTAAGTGGGTAGGATATGCTTAACGGCCATAGTAAGTAGATTCAGGGGAAGCAAGTGAAATCAGGAATCTCAGAAGAGAGAACTGGTGGAAGCTATAACTCTTATATTCTGATGCTGGCCCTAAGAATACATTCAGAAGGTTTGGTGCATGAGGTCATGGGGCCTGGAATCTTTCCTATGATGGCTGTAGACATTGAAAATATTATGCAAACTAAGTAACAGTTTCAGGGGGAAATGCTATGTTATCCATGAACTTACTACAGCCAGGACTTTGAAAAATTAATTCATCCTTGTTATTTCTTAAGTGGTATCACTTATCTCATAAAGTCACTTTTGAAATGTGACTTTTTTCTAGACTTGTTACCAAAATAAAACTTTTTATTAGTCATCTGTGTCGCTTTTAACATCACTGTACCTCCAACTTCTAACTGAAGCTAATGCTGTGTCTACCATATCCTCAGAACTAATTGTTATTGTATTATTCAATCGCTCTGCTTCTGAAAAAATAGCTCTTGGTAAGTATTACAAGACGCAAATATGTACAGAACCTTATCTTTTACAGATGGTTGAGTAATGGCTGCCAAACTTTCCAGATTTTCATTAGATATAAGCTTCCATGGAAACTAAAAGAGGGAAAAGTACTGATTGATGCAGTTTTCTGTGTCTGAACATTTCTTACTTGGTGCCAATTGTTACTGATCAGCATATATAGAGGGCATAGCTTTAACTTCAGTTGCTTCGTGGAGCAATACGTTTTGATCATTTTTACTTCAACTCCCCAGTCTGCTCAGGAGTTATAATATGAAAATTGTCCAGCAAAAAAATCTATAAATAACCTCCAATATTTACAAGATGTATAAGATACTGAGGTTGCAATGTTTGTTAGTGATTGCTTTTATTTTTGCAAGATGTTAGGTACTACCACTTCCCTACACTAGAATGAATCTGGGTAAATCACTGCTTACTATCTAAACACCACACCTCAATTTTGAAATGATCCAGATTGTATAAACGTCTTTATTAGGCCATAAAAAGGTGTAAAACCATATGCATGCTTCTAAGATATTCAGATTCCTTTCATCAGGCAAAATGTTGTAAATTCAAGAAGGAAAAAAAAATTGTCTAGCCCAGGCATAGGCAAACTTAGGCCCTCCAGGTATTTTGGACTTCAACATAATTCCTAACAGCCGGTAGGTAGCCTTTCCCTCGCCTTCCTCTTTTTCCTGTTCTCTGAGTGAGCCTGAAAGTGCAATGCAAAAAAATACTGCTTTTAATCCCTTTCCTTGACCCAAAGTTGACAATAGCTCCTCCTCAAATTACTTCTTACTTTTTCTCTCTTTGTTGTGTTTCTTCTTGCCTTTTATTTCCCCTTTCGGTATATTTTCCTTTTTTCAAAACAAAGCCATCAACTCAACACACACAACTTTCCTTGATAAAAGCTAATTTGGGAGATAATTGGTTCTGGACTCTATCATCCAAGACTCTGTGTTCTCTACCATATCTCCTAGTAGGTCAAGAAACTAACAAGGATGGACCAAGAACAGATATGGAAAGGATTGGTCCCTCTCAGATTGAATCCTAAATCCAATTGTTCATCCCAAGCACAGTATGCCCTTTTGCATCAAGTTGAACCTGGTGAATCAACATGTATTGGTAAATCTGACCAATTCAATGAGTTGAAACTTCTTGAGATTAACAATTTGATACCAGTCTTGGTCTTTAAGTCATCGGCAGAGGCCAAAAGAGGGTGTTAGACAGACAATGATAGTCCATTTTAGCAGGGGAGGGTTGAAGGAGTAAAATAATTTCCCCTTGTTTTCCTGTTACCACCCACCCCACCCCACCTATGCCACTGTTGTGGAAAGAACTCTCATTTATGAAATGGGAAGTGGAAAAATAACAAAAACGAGGGGGGGGGTTGTTTTCCTCCTTCATCTCTCCCCCCCCCCCCCCCATAAAATGGTTTATCCTTCTTTGTATAGGCCCCTTTTTGTAGTCTTCCCAGATAACGGAACAGTACCAAGTCATGCCACCTCCATATCACTGTTCTGAGATGTAATGAGAGAAAATGCTAATAATGCTAATAATGCTAACAACAACAACAACAACAACAACAACAACAAGTTTTCAAGCCAGCAGTAAAGAACTGGTGGGATCATAAACCTGCAAAGGTAGTGGAAAATGAACACGCAAAAATATTGTAGGACTTTCGAATCCAAATTGACAAAGTTTTGGAACACAATACACCAGACATCATGATTGTAGAAAAGAAAAAAAGTTTGGATTATTGATGTCGCCATACCAGTTGCACTGAGGAAAAACAACAGGAAAAACTCAGCTGTTATCAGGGCCTCAAAATCGAACTGCAAAGGCTCTGGCATAAACCAGTACAGGTGGTCCCAGTGGTAATCAGCACACTGGATACCATGCCAAAAGATCTCAACCAGCATTTGGAAACAATGAACATTGACAAAATCATGATCTGTCAGCTGCAAAAGGCCACCTTACTTAGATCTGCATGCGCATCATTCGAAAATACATCACAGTCCTATACACTTGGGAAGTGTTCGACTTGTGATTTTGTGATACAAAATCCAGCATATATATCTCCTTTGCTGTGACATACTGTGTTTTTGTGTCAATAAAATAATAACAACTTTATTTTTGTTTCCTGCCACCATCTCCCCAAAGGGACCAGGGCAGCTTACATGGAGACAAGCCTGGTCAAACAAATATTAAAATAAACATAGTAAAATTTCTAAAAGCAACATCCTAAAACAACATAAAAAACATTGACGAACATTCAATAGTCTGACCTGGTAGTCAAATACTAAACTCGGGTGAGAAGGGGCTTGTGCAATACAGTTGCAAGGACAGGGCTGATGGAAAAAGTGCAGGAGCCAGGCGATAAGTTAGGGCTAGAAAGGCAATGTCAATTAGGGCAGGACACTGTGGTAAAGTGCAAGAGCCAAATATTAAGCTATGGCTGGGCCCCCCACATTATCTAGTGAAATATTTCATCAAAATATCTGCAGAAACATTAATATGTCACCTCAGATGATGTCATAATAATTCAAAGGAAATCACCTTCAGCTTGCTGTAAAAGAGGAATACTATAAATCATGACACCTTGTCACCAACCCCCTTGTATTCACACTAGCCATCCTGGGGAAAGTGAAAAGCAATAGGAAAAGAGAAATGCCATACTACAGGTGGATTGATTCAATCAAGAAAACTACAGCCCTGAGTTTGGAAGACTTGAACATGGCACTTGATGACTGGAGATGTTGGAGGTTTCTGATTCACAGAGATACCGTAAGTCAAAGTCAACTTGATGACCAAAAACAACAAAGTTGTTAGCTTAGAACACACAAACTTCTTTCTTTAGTTGAGTATTTCAAACTTTTTTGGTTGTCCTAATAAAACAATAAAAACAATATAGCTTTTTGAAGTAATGACAAATAAAGCCAAGGAGGCTGATTTAAACAGAACTAAACTACACTCTATGCCACTCAGTGTTAAAATATCTCCTACAGAATAGTCCAACAACGTAATTTTCGCCTATTGCTAGCGTTATTTTTAAATAAAGCAAACAGTGTGATCTGTTTGTTAAACTGAGAATACCAAAAAAGTACTCTCCTGTGAAACTGTTATTCTTGGCTTGCCAGCATGTTAGCTTGAGCAGCTTAACTTTCAGCTATCCAGAGTACGAGAATAGTTGTCTAGCCCTATAAGGGATTTTTATTGTTAATATGGAGAGGAGCACAGTAAAACCACAGGGATATAAAGGTCAAGGCTGCAAGCAAAATATACAGATATTATTTACCCTGCTATTTTTGTTGCTTTCAGATCCCATGCTCAAAATATCAGAAAATGAAAACAAGATTAATAAGTTGTCTTATGGAAGTAAACCAGAATATTTCTGTGAAAGAATGATGGATCATGGGACTGGGAAAATCTGTCTTTGCATGTTGACTCACCAGATTCTTTCAGCATTGCTTCTTTGGTCTTGTTAGTTCATTTCATACATATTTGTTTTTTAATTAAACTTATATCTCATTTTCCTCTTCCAAAAATAGAGCTCAAGGCATTGTACAACAGAATTAAATAAAACATAAAATAAGGAAATCAATGTAGAAATCAATGTGAAAGTGTGAAGGCAGTAAGAAGCCAGACCTTGAAACTGCTAGGCCATCAATGCTCATCAAGGTGGCCAACTGCAACATTCACACCCACCTCAAACAGACAAGAGTTCTTTCCTCCACCCTGGACATTCCACAGATATATAAACCCAATTTCCTAGTTTCCAATAGACCTCACAACCTCTGAGGATGCCTGCCATAGATGCAGATGAAACGTCAGGAAAGAATGCTTCTGGAACTTGGCCATACAGCCCAGTGTGGGGAAAAACCTGTTATTTACTATATTTGTATACCGCCCTTCTCAGCCTTTAGGCGTTAGGATTGCAAACCAATTACCCATTGATGAAAGTGGTTCCAAACTTCTCCTGTCAGATCCAGAGAAAGCCATGAGTACAAGAGAAATGTTTTTTTTAGAAAGGTTATGTTTTGGGGGCTATAACCTGCAGAATCCCCAGAACATGTCATTCTGAAAATTCTGGGAGCTGAAGTGTTCAAAAATACGTTTTAACCAACTCTATACCTTGGAGACATTTCCATTTCCACATCCTTTTAAAGATATGCCAAAAATTTGATAAGAGCAAGAAATTGTTAGATCTTGAGGTTCTGTCCCCACATCACATAAAACATTCATCCAAATCCCTATCTTTCTTTTACGACTAGGATTCAGCTCAAAATGTACAGTTTGATCTCATATGATTAGTATGCCCTCATGAAGCCGGTAAAAGCTGGAATGTTAAATTGCCTCTGTGTCTGTCTATATATGTTGGGTGTCTAATGGCATTGAATGTGTGTCATGTATATGTGCATTGTAATCTGACCTGAGTCCCCTGCAGGGCGAGAAGGGCAGAATCTAAATACTGTAAATATTTACGAAAAAGAGATGGAGCGAGACAGGGTTTTCCTTTGCAAAACTGGCAGAAGTGTAATACATGCCTTTGAAAAAGAAGTGTCCCTAATTAGAAAGGGCGGTTTCCAAATGTATAGAAGAACTACAGCTTCCAAGCATGTTCTGGTGTAAGCCATAGACTTCAGCCCTATACCATATCCTTATTTTGTGAGAAAAGAAGGACCCTGTTGAATATGGCTTATCTGAAGTTGCAAAACATTTTGCAACAATCAAAACAAGAGTAGGATTTGGCTGTGAAAGCTATCCACACAATCCCATAAATTACTATTGCACAATTTCTGGCCTTACATAGCAAAAATAAATATATGCCAGTCGGTTAAAACCTGATTCTCATATATATGCATATGTGCGTACACACACACATACATAGTACCTCATTGTGCATGTGCATTCATTACAGTTTTCAGATTTATAGCTAGATTTATAGCAGGAAGAAGAATGTTATTATATTACAGAGCCATTCTACTGTAATTATGGGGTCACTGCCTGCTAGAGTGCTCTGTACAGAGATTGATTGGTGCCTTGGAGGCGGGAGAAGGTTAAATGGAGCCAAGAACCACAATTTTGTTCCAGTGCTTGCAGTAAAATGACCACTTCTATGGAAAATGATTTAGACTTTTGTTTATTTTAGAAACTGAGTATGCACACACTGATATATACAGCTGCAGAAGATGGAACATCAGTTCTATACATCTTAATCTTGAACAACTCTGCACTCTGCTATGGCTGTCCATAGGTTAGTCACAGGGCCATGTTTAGGCAGTAGGTGAGTACATACTGCCCAGCCTACAGAGGAAACCTTTTGTCTACATTGGGCAAACCAGAATAATTACCCAAGAACAACACCAGATCTCACAAGTCAATGAACAGCCACAACTTCTGTCGCTTGTTTAGTCACTCCCATTTAGCATGAGAATTATTCGACAGCATGTACCAACATATTGCTTCAATCTTGCAAGAATGTCATGAAATGCACACATTGAATCTCAACCTAAGGTACAGGAGACTCTAAGGGCCTTTCTATACAGGGCTTTATCCCAGGAGCATTCACGTTTAAAAAAACGCAAATGTTCCTGGGGCTCAGTCCACACACACCCCAGAAAGTGTGCACTTTCTGAAGTGGATGTCCAGATGTTTTACTGGGACTTCCCAGCAGAACACTGGGACACTGTAACCCCCACCCCAAAAGCCCCCTAAACAGAGTAAAAAAAATAAAAGAACTCACCCGGCCTCCATGGGATGATTGCTGAAGTTTTCCTGGTGCATACGAATGATGTGCCAGGAGAAGGTGGGGGCAGGAGCGATTTTCCTCCCCCCCCCCTTTCCCCTTTCTCCTGGTGCATCATTTGTATGCCCCAGGAGAACTCCGATAGCAATCCCATGGAGGCCGGGTGAGTTCTTTCCCTCTTTTACTCTATTTAGAAGGTTTTGGGGGAGGAGGGTTGGTATTCCCACAGTTTTCCGGGCAAGAAGGCATGGAATAAGCCCACTATCAAATTAATTCACCACAAACCAGGGTTTTCGGTTTGTCCAGGACGTTGTCTGGACAGCCTCCATTTTATTGCAGTAACTCCTGCAATAATGGGGCTGTCTAGATCCATCTTCAGTTAATCAGAAAACAAACAACCAGAACTCTTAAGTAAAAAACAAAAATTGAATAACACTTTAACTTTTTTTAAAGCTATTTTCATATAAATGGTGTTACATTAAATTAAATTTGTCTTTATTTGCTTTCATTTGCTTTTCACTACTATATTTCAATACTGATATCAAGTCAGAACAAAGTCTATGATATAGACAGGCCTATTTTACTGTTAACTTTCAAGCAACCAAAACTTGCAGTTTCTCAAGTTGCTCCTGACACGAAAAAGAGCAACCAAAACTGCATATATCTGGTGTCTACTAATGCCCATGGGCGCTGGTTAACTGGGGCCCCAGCTACACTACCATTTAACAGGGCACCGAAAATGGATTAGCCTACTAGAGTATCATTTGGATGACCTAGGCTAATTTAGTTCAACCTGGAATAAATTTGATTATCCAGGTTTATTCCAGGTTTAAAAAAATACCTGCAAAGGTCCAGATTTTACTGGAGCTCCAGGCAAATCTTGTCTTGCCCCAAAATTTGGGTTGAATCAGTGTTTTAAATGCTAATTTATCTCACATTTTGGCTAGAGTAGAAGTGCCCTGAGAGTCTACTGTATATCAGAGTGTAAAATCTTTAATATGCTAGGGTCCCTGGATTGTTAAAAAAATCAATTTACAGATGTATTACAGAAAAATCAATTTACAGAAATTATATATCTCTCATCTGTTTCTCACATTTGACAAAAGCATACATGCAAAAATGTTGACACCCCTGTTAATTATCCCTCAGATACAAGTTTTGTTGCCTTTCTCCTGAAGAACTACTTCACAAGACCTAATGTCATCCATAACTTCATTTGGTTAACTTGCTAGAAAACCAAAGGGTAACACTCCAAACTTGGGTCTAAAATTAAAATTCTTCTGGAAGTCAGATAAATTCCCACATGTAGAATGGGAAGTGTAATTTTTCCCTTTTGTCTTGGGCCAGGCTAATCCAACTGATCTGCAGATCACAACTAAACTGTGGACATGTGTGTTGTAAAGTAAAATGCTGCACACACACAATCTTTTCTGCATACGAAGCACCTGGAAAGGATCAGGCCCAATATGTTTACACTGCAGAAATTGCAGTAGAACTCTAATATAAATACAAGGCAGAACCTCTTTCTCTCAGAGATACAAGTTAAATGTATTACAACATAAATTATAATGACAGCTACGAACAAACATTGGAAAATAAGAACACAATACAACAACTCAGAGCTGCAAGCATTTCTTCTATTAATAGTCAAAATATATTTTGAAGACCAGACTGTGGGGATCCTAAAAATTATTAATCTTAAACTGAAATCCAATCTACTTTTTTGAGGAAAGGAACAACTAATACAATTAAACCTATCCTTAAGGAAAGTACTGTATATTCCGGCATATAAGACGACTGGGCGTATAAGACGACCCCCAACTTTTCCAGTTAAAATATAGAGTTAAGACGACTCCCATGCATAAGACTACACCCGTGTATAAGACGACCCCTGACTTTTGAGAAGATTTTCTTGGGTTAAAAAGTAGTCTTATACACCAGAATATACTGTATATCAAAACTTCTTTTAAACCATGTTAATTTGGGTTTTTTAGTATATCTATTGTTTGTATGTTGCTTCATTCCTCATCTAGTGTAATCAAGCAGTACAGATAAACACAGGCATACACCCGAAGAAGTTATAACGAAACAAAGGAAACCATCCAGGAGATCTTGTCGTATTGCTTTTCCTGGTGTTACGAGTCAATGAAGAATCTCCTCCAACATAGAAGTTGTTATTTTGGAAGATGATTTTTGACTACTATTGGTATTGGACTCAAGACTTTTTGCAGCTCCAGGATTTATTAGGATTTAGTTGTTTTCTTATGCTTTACTTTATGTCTGCTACTTATTCCGTGTACTTTTACTACTGTAATTTTTTGAAGTATTTTCAACATAGTAATATAGTTTTAAGTACTTACTCTTAGACAGAGTTGTATAAATTAGATCCTTGTTATATTTCTTGTGAGTTATGCATATACATTGTTGTTTTGTTTGATGTTATTACAGATATCTGTGCATTACACACATTGCATCTAATAGTGTCACATGGGGGGGGGGGTGTAAACATTTTTTTCACAATTCCTGACAAGTAGGTACATAACTCGAAACAATTTAAATTCAATTATTTGATTTTTATATAGACCTAATTATGTCAAATTTCTATTTTAGCTAGCTACAAAGTTTTAAGTCTAAAAAATCCTCTGAAAATGACTCTTAATTGGTAATTTAGTGGTTACAAAATAATATCAGAACACTGGTTGGAAACACTTGAAAACTGTATTAATACAGAAATCAGGCTCCATTGATAAACTTAGGTGGATACTTAAGAGTTCAAGTCCAGTCAGTCTCTTGCCCCATTATGTTTCTTTTGTATGTTTTCAAACATTTAAGAGTTGAAAATGACATTTCATTTGTAGCTGTTGCAAACATGACAATGTTGCAAAAATGCAGAAATCTGAAGAAGTTTCTTCATATTCGAATAAAAACTGTCATAGACAAGATATGCTTTCAGTGCATCTGATACTTTTTTTGCAGGTGTAATTTTTTTCTACACTACAGATCAAACTCAGTATCTTGAAGACATTCATTGAAAAGTTCTGTGCACTTGATCAAGTTGGATTTTAAATGGCCACAATTAATAGGGAGGATCTGGCACAAGATCTTAACAAGGCCCTGAAATGACCATCATTGTGCAAAGGTCCTTTACAGGTAATAGGTCCTGAATCATTGCTCCCTCTGAAAGCCAGTTCTTGTTGGCCATGAAGAACAATCGTTTTCAAAATTGGCAGAAGTTTCTTTCTGTTTTATTCTGCTTTCTTCTTGTTTCCTTTATTATGATGGGTTACATCAAGACATTTTCCACTGTGATTTAGCAAGGAGTTTTCAGCCAAGCACAAGTTGTTCTGATGGTACTGTTTTTTGGTGTCCATTAAAGACTTGTATTGCATCTTTCCATTGCATAAATGGTTTAGCATCCAATGCTTCTGATGGCCACCTTTACCCCCAACTCCTCTTCCAAACACCACATGGTACTTAGAGTGCACCTTGTACATGAAATGAGTAGGCTAACCAGGGAAATCTCTTGAACTGTTTGAGTTGAAATCTTAGATGTTTCTTCTTATCCATAGGAAATACATATCCTGGCAAATTGAGTCCTTTGATTTTGCACTAATTGAGTTTTCACTTGGTCATCAGAAACAGTCTTGTTCATATCAAGACCAAGGTCTAACAATGACACAGCTTCTTGTCTTTGCTCCTGTTTCATGGCTGCTTTGGTAGGGCTTGGATTAGATCAGTGGTTCTCAACCTGTGGGTCCCCAGGTGTTTTGGCCTACAACTCCCAGAAATCCCAGCCAGTTCACCAGCTGTTAGGATTTCTGGGAAATGAAGGCTACAACATCTGGGGACCCACAGGTTGAGAACCACTGGATTAGATGAACCAGTGGCAGACACCTTAGTTTCCACAATTTCCTCAGTTTTCCCCTGCAATCCAGAAGTGCATGTTATGGTCTTCAATATTTTTTTTCTTTTTTTGCCATGATCTCAAAAGGTTCAGTTGTGGTATGATAGATGTTTAGGCATCTTCTGAAGTCAGGTGGATGAAAGGAAACACTAACAGCAAGTAACAGGGCTTTAAGTCTCAGAACAGTGACTCAAGGTAGCAGGCAACTGCACAGTAAGACAACGGTGTTTGGAAAGACCCACAGCTGCTTTCATGCCTTCCTTTTATACACCAGTGGGAGGAGCAAGAAGGCTCTGAAAGTGGGAAGAGCAAAAGTCCAGTGATGTGACTACTTTCAGGTGTTTTTAAAAATAATATTTCACAAATCATTAAAAGTAATTACATAGGATACAAAACAAATGAAACTACATAATAAAATCTATAATTGTGTTCAAACTTCACAAAAAATGTTGATTAGAATAAGAGATAGAGCATTTTGTAAGATCTCTTCTACATATATTTTCATATTTAAAATATTTAAAAATTAAGATCTAGCCTGCTGGACTAAACCAGAGGAAAAACACCAACCATAAATCTGTACTTCCCACCCTACAACCCCTCCTCCTACCCAAACCTGCCACTTGTTTCCTCAAAACTTGGAAAGTACAGGCAATCCCTGAGTTATAAACATCCAATTTACATTCAACTCATAGTTGCAAATGGTGGTGAGACAACAGGAACCCACCCCCCCACCCCCACCCCCGGACTATGGTTTTGGCACTAGTACAAGATTTGTTGTGCTAGTGGATAGTCATTTACAGAGGCTTTAGACTAGATGAGCTACATTTCAGAGGAAGGATCTGGCAGAAATACGTCTACATATTCCTTCCTTAATAAAAACTCTTATGTAATTCATGGGATCACCATAAGATGACAGATGACACACACACACAAAGCAATCTTCCATTTTACAACCAGCTACAAAAGTGATTGCACGTGTACTACTTACAGCTTGTGCTAATGCCTGTATATAAAATAATTCTATGATGTGAGCATAATTTTCAGAATTAAAATAGACACTTAGGCTCTGCTAGTATCATGCTGGATCTGGGTATTTTAGTTCGACTAGACTTAGCTTCAAATACTTGATAGAAGTCTCAGTGAACTCTTTGGGCTTTATCTCTGAATTATATACAATGCATTTATCCATCAGCTAATTACCACTGCTATTTATAAGTGTAATTAACATGAATATTATTTCCCTCTTTCCTCTATATTTTCACCTCCTTTTCTCAGTGTGTTATTTTAAATCTCAAGTTTCTCAGGACAAGGACCTACCCTCTAACATGTTTTATACGGTTTATATGCAGTAACATTATGATGCTTCATTATAAAGATTAAGTCAACCTAAAAACAAAAACAAAAACCATAATTGTTTCCATATTTTCAGTTTATACTTATCAGTAAAGTGGGATTTGTGAACAAAACCATGGGGTAGAAGCCAGTACATTTGGCAAAAATGTTACTTTGGAAGGTTATAGACCCATGTAATTCAGTTCAATGCAGTTCAAACTGCATTACATGGATCTATACTGACTATATTGGTAAAGGTAAAGATTTCCCCTGACAGTAAGTCTAGTCGTGTCTGACTCTAGGCTGGTGCTCATCTCCATTTCTAAGCTGAAGATCTAGCATTGTCCATAGACACCTCCAAGGTCATGTGGCCAGCATGACTGCATGAAACATGGTTACCTTCTCGCAGAAGCGGTACCTATTGATATACTCACATTTGCAAACCGGTAGGTTGGCAGAAACTGGGGCTAACAGCCCACTCCTCGGATTCGAACAGCCAACCTTTTGTTCAGCATGTTCAGCAGCTCAGCGGTTTAACCTGTTGTGCCACCAGGAAGCCCATACTGACTATATAATGCTCTTCAAATGGCATTATATGGCAATGTAGATCCAGACATGGTTCCCAGACAGGATGGCCACTAACTACAGTGGCTGCAAGATTCTGGGATCTGCAGTCTCTGAAAGTAACCTTTCAAGCTCCCCCTTTTAAACGTACTTTTAATTAACAGTTGATCAGATAGTACATTGTGTATGTGTTAGACACTTAATTTTTAAAAATTATTAACAGCCTACAATGGTATATATCCATCTACGCAGATAGGGGGTTGGTGAAAGATGCAGCCTACCCTGTGTCCACAAGGAACAGGAAGATGTCAGTTGTGCGTCACATCCCTTGAGCATCTGCCTTTAGCATCAATTTTTGAGTGTCGTGAAATGGCAGCAAAGTGTTAGTCATTCAGTTACTGAGTTTGTATTGCTGACGATGGAAAGAGATACTTTTGAGATTTTCTATCTCATGTGCCAAAATACTGTGTCTGGCTTGGAACACTCTGAACCTTGAAATGGGTCAGCAAAATGGACCGGCATGTCCAAGGAGAATACTATGCAAACCAGTCCTTGTGAAGTTTAGCTCCTAGGCAGTATCTTCTTATTGTCACTCATATGAGCAAATCCTGATTGGCATAAGCAGCACAAGGAAGTATTTTGATAAGCAGATACACTGATATTTACTATCACGCAGATCATCCAACTTGTGGCAGATTAAGGGAGAAATTTGACTTCAACAGGTTTCATGCCCAGATAAGTAAACATTGGATAGCAGCCAAAATCAACCTTTCTGGCATCTCTTCTAAACAAAACAGCTAACTGAGCCATCATCACCAATATACAACATTGTTCTTTTCACAACAGGAGAGCAAATGCTTTCTTCCTTAGTGCACCCAGCCACAAAATCAATAGGAAATTCAAAACTGGAAAGTTAACCTGATTATATGAGCTGCTGAACGTCCCCAAAGAGGGATTTCTAAGTTCCTTGCCAAGAAAGCTTTGGCCCTGTATTAAATCAGATGCTTTAATTTGAATTTTCTGCAGTTGTACCATGACTTCAGTTGGGGGAAAACTTTTAAAATAGACACCTAACAAGATTATATAACATGGGAAACATATCCTTTAGTCTCCAAGGCTAACTGCTTTCCATACATCACAATTTGCTTTAGAAGATAAATCTGGAAGATTCAATTTCTGTCAATATAGACTGGTCGTGTACATCTGTGCCCATACATCCCTTCACACACAGGGTTCCCCAAAAATATATTCACCTTTATCAGCTTAAAATTTGGATGGGATTACATTTTCCGTCTCTGTGTGAGTATGTGTGTGTATACACACACACACACACACACACACATGTATACATATATATACACACACCCTTAACAGGATTAAGGATTTCAACTGTAAAGAAGTGTCACAAAATTACAAATAAAACTTTAAATGATGTTGGCAACTGGGGCTAAGCAGGGTCAGCCCCAGCTAGTACTTGAATGGGAGATGCCCAAGAAATGCCAAGTACAGGGGAATACAAAGCAGCTCTGAGCATTCCTTGCTTAAGAAAACCCTATGAAGAATTCATGGGGTCTCCCTAAGTCAACAGGTGAGTTGAAGGCAGACATCCCACAGACAGTAGTTGGCTTGTGCAGCTATTTAAAAGCACAACATTCCTACCATAAAGCCATATAATAGCCATGCACTGCTGGGAAGAGATGAGGTGGTTCTCTGATTAAATCATTATTATAACTGGTGTAGTTATATCCACACCACTGGAGAAATTATACTGTTTATCCGGGATTGCACCACTTGACATCTATCAGGAAGTAGCAGCCAATAATGAAAGGACGAAGGCAGTGACACCCCCTGCCCATCCCCTGTTCAGATATCAGCCAGCACACCAATGCCTTAAATCAAGAAATAGCTCTCTAAGATCTACAGAGATACTTGCCAGAACACCTCAGCAAGAGAGAGTCCAAAAGTGGTAGCCTAAAACCCAGAACTTCAATCCATGGCTAATACTGGATGAGAGACTCTCCCCTGGGCACACAGAAGATTGGGTGACATGGAAGGTGCTGAAAAGACTGTACTCTGGCACCACGAGATGCAGAGATAACCTTAAGAAATTGGGCTTCGAAGTGGAGTCCACGACATGCGAGTGTGGAGAAGAGCAAACCACAGACAACCTACTGCAATGCAACCTGAGCCCTGCCACATGCACAATGTAGGACCGCCTTACAGCGACACCAGAGGCACTCCAAACCTTGCATTTTTAAATACATTATAACAGTACTCTCAATTTGCTTCTGATATGATGAATAAATAAATAAATAAATAAATTGTTATAACATTTATTCTTCAATACAAATGTATTTGCCTAGCCTTCAATTAACCATCATAGCCATTAAATGGTGTATCACTTTTTGGAGGGATACTCTGCATATATGGAGCTAAAAATCACTGAATAATGTTTTGGACAAAAAGGGCACAAACATAACACACAAAACAGTCATTTCAAGAAAATGATACGATTTCATCTAACTTCAACCCCATTATCGATCTTAATTTTATCATAAAAATATAGCAGCAAAACTCATCACTACTCATTCTTCTCCCCGAGTTAAAAACAAAGACATCCAAAACCGTCCTATTAATGTAAATAGGCAACTGTGTTTGTTGAAAGCTACTTTCAATTTCTGAGGCTGCAATCTCAAACATACATACTGCGGACAGACTTCATAACTGAATGCAACACAACTTTCTTGCAAGTATAAAAGCTTGGGATTTTGTTTCATGACTGCAATCAGAGTTACATGAGAATAATTCATTTTCTAGACTTCCAAAGAAATATGAATATGATTTAAGGAAAATGGGCTTGCTTGGTAATGTTTTTTACTCTGAACAACGTTAAATGATATCTGTCTAGTACTCATATACTTCCAAAAAGCAGTGTGCAAATACATCAGTGTGTGTGTGTGTGTGTGTGTGTGAAAGTAAAGCAAACTGTTAAAGGACCAATTTTTTTGGTTATTTAATATTTAATGTTTCTTTTACTTAAGTGATATTTGTCTTTACTATTCCAATGTAGCACAAATCCTATGTAAAATCATACAATGTATTTTCTGACATTAATATTGAAATCTGAAATATATATAGAAAGTCTTTATATTGGAACAAATATGTCCATTGAGAGATATACACTCATATATAAAATGCATATACAAGCATCAATACTTTCATGTATTACACTCTACATAAAATATACAGTACAGCTTGATATAACATGCTAAACTCTATATAAAGGTTGACACCTGAAATGACAGTAAAAGAAAGTTTATTAATTATCTACCTATTAGCTGAAAAACTTGAAATACACTTAAACAATACTAAAATGTCAACATAAAAGTGTGGTTGACTCCATTTAACATCTATTGTTTCAAAAAGTAAATAAAATGTGGTCTTTAAATATTTATTTTTCATTCCTCGATACCACAACAGAAATAGTGTTAAACGTATGCAATAAGACTTATCAGGGCACTTCAAGACAGGCCCTATATCCCAGGATCTGATCCCAGGTTTTCGGTTTATCCCAGATTATCTGACAGTGCAGACTCATACAATCTAGTTTAAATCTAGGATCCAAACCTGAGATATAGGGCCTGCCTGGAAGGGCCCTCACAATGAGAAACACTGCTCCCTGCCCGGGGAAATCTTAATTAGCTAATAAACCAATAAAAGCTTCCTGTCCTAATTATAATAGATACAAGAAAAGCAATCACACAAGATAGCCAACATGTAGCAGTGATTTGCTACGCAGGTACTGCTCTGTGCAGCTCAGCACCTAGCTACACCTCACAGTGAATCGCTTTCCTAATATATTTGGATACAGACAGTATTCAGTTGAAGTCAAAGACAAAAACAGTCCATTCGTATCAGTCATGATCCATATTATGTGATAAAATGCACAAAAATAAACACCGCAAGTGCAAATCTTCCCAGTAACTCTAAGGAACCTCAGGTTAAATATTATGCTAGCGTTTTAGATTTTTTGTGTGTGTTAGGAGGAACTTGAGAAACTGCAAGTCACTTCTGGGAGGGAATTGGCCATCTGGAAGGACGTTGCCCAGGGGACGCCTGGATGTTTTACCATCCTGTGGGAGGCTTCTCTCATGTCCCCACATGAGAAACTGGAGCTGACAGATGGGAGCTCACCCTGCTCTCCCCAGATTCAAACCACCGACCTTGCAGTCAGCAGTCCTGCCGGCACAAAGGTTTAACCCATTGCGCCACCAGGGGCTCCAGCATTTCAGATGACAAAGGCACTAGTCCTCTCTCATCTTGGAAGCTAAGCAGGGTCAGCCCCAGCTAGTACTTGAATGGGAGATGCCCAAGAAATGCCAAGTACAGGGGAAGACAAAGCAGCTCTGAGCATTCCTTGCTTAAGAAAACCCTATGAAGAATTCATGGGGTCTCCCTAAGTCAACAGGTGAGTTGAAGGCAGACATCCCATAGACAGTAGTTGGCTTGTGCAGCTATTTAAAAGCACAACATTCCTACCATAAAGCCATATAATAATCCCAACCCACACCCACAAATAACAGATTTGCCTCATTTCCCCATCACTCTCCTTGCAGAGGAACTAAACCCTACAAAACAGAAGAAATACTTCTGCCTTTGAGGGGCTTCATTTTCTGTCTCACTCACTCACTCTGTGTTTTTTTAAATTCTAGGAAAATCAGAGAGAAAGCACAAGGTGAAACCCAAATTGTGACTACTGGTAGGGAAACAAAAGACCTCTCAAACTCTGCATATGCCTGCCATAGATGTAGGTGAAACATCAGAAGACAATGCTCCTGGAGCATGGCCATACAGCCCAAACAACTCAAAGCAACCAAGCAAAATAAACTTTCTTCACCAACAGAAGTAACAGAAGCACTTAATGTAAGGCTTGAGAAAGGCTGCATCTACACTGTAGAGTTTGTGCAGTTTGATGCCACTTTGACAGCCACGCCTCAATACTATGGAATCTCATGAGAGCTGTCCTTTTACAATATTTTTAAGCTTCCCTGACAAAGAGTGCTGGTGCCTCACCAAACTACAAACTCTAGGACTCCATTGGATTGAGCCCTGCAGTCAAAATGATGTTAAACTGCATTAATTCTAAAGTGCAGGCACACCCAAGGCTTTTGCTCTTCTCTGGAGGTGCCTTACCAGCTATGACTCTCATTATTCCATAGCATTGAGCGTGGATGTCTTAAAGTGATATCAAACTGCAGTAATTCTACAATGTAGATGCACCCAAAGTCTTTATCCATCTCTCCCAAAAAATGCTGGTGCCTCACCAAATCACAGCAATGACCATTCCCTTTATTATTGAACCTGGACAACATAAAGTGATATCAAACTGCAATAATTCTACAATATAGATGCATCCAAAGTCTTTATCCTTCTCCCCCAAAGAATGCTGCTGCCTCACCAAACTGCAGCAATGATAATTCTCTTTATTATTGAACCTGGATAACGTAAAGTGACATCAAACTGCACTAATTCTACAATATAGATGCACCCAAAGTCTTTATCCTTCCCTCCCAAAGAATGCTGCTGCCTCACCAAACTACAGCAACGACAATTCCCTTTATTATTGAACCTGGACAACTTAAAGTGACACCAAACTGCACTAATTCTATAATATAGATGCACCCAAAGTCTTTATCTTTCCCTCCCAAAGAATGCCAATGCCTCACCAAACTACAGATATCATTATTCTATAGCACTGAACCGTGGCATGAAGTTAAAGTGATGCCAAACTGTCTTGACTTTACAGTGATGTCCTTCTTGCACCTAAGCACTTGATACAGTCTGCTCCAATGAATTTGGATTCATTCTTTCCCGATGGTTCATCCACTTCTGCCCCTTCCCTGGGGATATTTTAAAGGGGAGAGAAAGGGCTGAACAGAAGGAAGGCGAAGCCCTCTTCATCTCCAGATGGGCTCCAGGGGAGAAAAAGTCCTTGACCCTTGTCACCCAAGTGTCAATAATTCATGGGATCCCCCTTCTCATCTTACCGCACCGTTTGAATGAGCCTGACTCCTTCAAAGCCCATGCAATCCCCGTCGAAGTGGTTTCAAAGAGGTGGCAGATGTCAAGAAACCAGTGGAAATGGGAAAAGAGAGAAAGAAAGAGGAAAGACTTCTCCGGCTTCTCTTGTGCTGTTGTTCCTGAAAGAAAAGCGAGCTCTCCAAACTAGAAGGAAACCTGATTCTCTCTTCCCACCCCCACCCCACTCCACATTTTTTTTTCTTTCTAAATATAGCTGGGCTCCCCAGGGTCCAGCAGCGAATCCCCGACGGGAAAAGGCGGAGGAGAAGAGTACCTCGTCTTGTCTCCAAAAGGCAGCATGTCAAACAAGAGAAAGTGAGGAAAGCCAGGCGAGAGCAGCCTTGATCTCGGCAGGAAATCTTTGGCCGGACTGCAGCCCAGCCAGCCATCCATCCGGCCCCCTCTGGCTTCTTCTCTTCCGTCCTCCCCCACTGAAGAAAAAAAGGGGGAGAAGCAGAAGACCCACCCTCGACTCAGAAGTCCCACCGGGAGAGAAAACACACATGCTCGGGCTGCAGGAAAAGCACAGGGCTGCCCTCTGGCGAGGAAGCCACCCAAGCTACATCTACTACTAACCCTGGCAGGAATGCAGTCTGGCACCCCTCTGTCACTGCCCTGGGTCACTGCTATTGAATTGTGAGAATTTGGGTGAAGCATCAGCACTCTTTGGCAGAGAAGGAGAAAGAGCTTGTGAAACTCCATAGGCTGGAGCATGGAATGCATCTGCACCAGGCATGGGCAAACTTGGGCTCTCCAGGTGTTTTGGACTTCAACTCCCACAATTCCTAACAGCCATTAGGAATTGAAGTCCAAAACGCCTGGGGGGCCCAAGCTTGCTCATTTTGGAAAAATGGAAATCTCCATAATCTTTTGGAGTTTTTATGGTCTTTGGAAAGGCATGACCTTGTTAGAAGTCACAACCTTTTATAAAATGATGCCATATCCACATTGTTGTAAGTTTTTTGGGCTGTATGGCCATGTTCCAGAAGCATTCTCTCCTGGCGTTTCACTTGCATCTATGGCAGGCATCCTCAGAGGTTGTGAGGATGCCTGCCATAAATGCAGGTGAAATGTCAGGAGATAATGCTTTTGGAACACGGCCATACAGCCCAAACAATGTACAACAACCCAGTGATTCCAGGCATGAAAGCCTTCAACAATATGATGCCATAACATCTTGGTAAAAGGATTACCTGTTACGAGTCATAACCTTTCAGGAAAATGGCATTCACCAGCATTCATATATACAGCAGAGTTTCAGAAGTGCTCTTTCAATCAAGAGACAAAAATAAGAAGACTTCTTTAAAGGCAGCATATTTCATTTACTCACAAGCTCCATGTATTCAACATACAGGTACTTTGTTAAAGAATCCAGTTACAAATAGTATTTGAAGTAGTTTCACTGTTTGGACAACACAGGGCATCTTTCTTAGACTCAATAGTCCATAGCCCAAAGCATCTCTCAGTTTAGAGCAGTGGTTCCTAACCTGTGGTCCATGGAGCACCAGTGGTCCTCCAGAGCTAAAATATGGTCCATGGTCTCACTGTTACTACACTATTGCAACAAGATTGACTCTTATAGTGCCAAGGCTTATTATATATGGTTTTCTGTGGGCAAGCAGATGGCGACTACTGGATGGCATATGCTCTGTATCGGAAGGAAGGAAGGAAGGAAGGAAGGAAGGAAGGAAGGAAGGAGAAGGATATATAAAACAAAAATATAAAACACATATGTACTTGTGTTTTATATTTTTAATCTGAATATTGTTGTTTTTAAATGTTGTAAACCGCAATGAGTCGCCGATTTAGGCTGAGATATTAGCGGTATACAAGTGTACTAATAATAATAATAATAATAATAATAATAATAATAATAATAAAGAAGGAGGGAGAGAGGGAGGAAAGAGGGAAGGAAGAAAAGGCTAAAGCTTCCTGCCTGGGGGAATCCTTTGTTGGGAGGTGTCAGCTGCTTCCTGCCTGGGGGAATCTTTTGTTGGGAGGTGTTAGCTGGTCCGGATTGTTTCCTGCCTGGAATTTCCTGTTTTCTGGGGAATTCTTGGGAGAATCCCAACAAAGGATTCCCCCAGACAGGAAACCACTAGGCTTTGAAGCTGCAAGGCTATTCAATGCTAATCAAGCTGGCCAATTACAACATTCACACTTGCCTCAATTAGCAAGCATTCTTCTCCAACCCTGGACATTCCACAGATATATAAATCTCACTTGTCTAGTTTCCAACAGACATCACAACCTCTGAGGATGCCCGTCAAAGATGTGGCAAAACCTCAAGAGAGAATGCTCTGGAACATGGCAATACAGCCCAGAAAACTCACAGCAACCCAGTGATTCCAACCATTAAAGCCTTCAATGGCATATTCAAGGATTGTTGTGGTTGGTAGCACAAGTCTGAGGAGAATAGAAAAACATTGTTCCTGAATTCTGGAAGATGCACAACGGAATAATAGATATAAAGAAGAAATGCAGAATCCTACGGGAGAAACTGCCACTGATACAGAATCTAAGCTTGGAATGTAAAAGACATTATCCTTGAAGATTTTGTGCAGATTTGGGGAAAGTTACGTTTTTGGGACTATGTCCCATAATCCCTCAGGTCTAATATTGGTTTGTCATGTCAGAACGAGAGGTTATACTGCTGGAAATAAACCTGCTTTCTCACATCTCAAGATGAACATACGCCAAAAGTGTGATTAAGGTAAAGGTTTCCCCTTGACAGTAAATCTAGTTGTATCATACTCTAGAAGGTGGTGCTCATCTCCATTTTTAAGCTGAAGAGACAGTATTGTCCACAGACAACTCCAAGGTCATAAGCCAGCATGACTGCATGGAGTGCCATTACCTTCCCGCCAAAGCAGAAAGGTACCTACTGATCTACTGACATTTGCATGTTTTCAAACTACTAGGTTGGCAGGACCTGGGGCTAACAGCGGGAGCTCACCCCACTCTCCAGATTTGAACTGCCAACCTTTCAGTCAGCAAGTTCAGCAGCTCAGTGGTTTAATGCACTGTGCCACTGCAGCCCCCAAAATGCATCAAATAATTATTTTCTCATGAAGGTCCTTCAAATTGAGAAGAGGGGGATATGAATTAATCTTTTAATGCACACGCTCCTATTGTAATACAATACTTTGATTATAGCTATTCTATACAAATCTAATATAACAGTATTAACACTGGGTTGTTGTGAGTTTTCCAGGCTGTATGGCCACGTTCCAGAAGCATTCTCTCCTGACGTTTCATCCACATCTATGGCAGGCATCCTCAGAGGTTGAAGAATCGGTTGGAAACAAACATAGTCTTATAAGTATCAACACTATGTAACATAATTAGAAACATTTTCGGTTCCTGGTTTGAAAGTGTAGTTTCCTGTTTTAATTGTGCAGGACTTACGTGGAATGTAGCTGTTATACTCCAGAAACGTTGTTTCTGAGGCTGCCACAAACAATGTTGAAATTGGTTGCACCCCTCTGAGATATTCATTGGAAAACTACAACAAAACGTTCCCCGTGGTTTTTTTTTCCTGATAGAAGCAATTAAGAAAGAACATTTATCACCATGGAATGAAAATTGTGTTACATAGTGTAATAGTAATTTAATCCTTCTCGGGACCTTTATGAGGACATTGTGGACTCAGTTCCCAGGCTGAGAACGAGTAACTATCTACATTATAATGTAACTATCTACATTATAGAACAGGCATGGGCCAACTTGGGCCCTCCAAGTGTTTTGGACTTCAACTCCCACCATTCCTAACAGCCTCAGGCCCCTTCCTTTCTCCACTCAGCCACCAAACACTTCCAAACCCCTTTTTTCCCAGTTCCAGCAGACCTCACCTCTGAGGATGCTTGCCATAGATGCAGGCGAAACGTCAGGAGAAATGTCTCTAGAACATGGCCATATAGCCTGAAAAAACCCACAAGAACTGACTTCCAGAATTTTCTGTTGTTGGGAGTTCTATGTGCCAAGTTTGGCCCAATTCTATCGTTGATGGAGTTCAGAATGTTCTTTGATTGTAGGTGAACTATAAATCCCAGCAACTACATCTCCCACATGACAAAATCAACCCCCTCCCAACCTCACCAGTATTCAAATTTGGGCGTATTGGGTATTTGTGCCAAATTTGGTCCAGTGAATGAAAATTCATCTCACATCTCACATATTTACATTACGATTCATAACAGTAGCAGAATTACAGTTGTGAAGTAGCAACAGAAATAATTTCATGGTTGGGGGTCATCAGAACATGAGGAACTGTATTAAGGGGTTGCAGCATTAGGAAGGTTGAGAGCCACTGTTCTATAGCAAGCATGGCCAAACTTCGGCCCTTCAGATGTTTTGGACTTCAACTCCTAGAAATCCCAGTCTGCTGACCAGCTATTAAGAATTATGGGAGTTGAAGTCCAAAAGCCCTGGAGGGCCGAAGTTTGCCCATGCCTGTTCCACAGTGTTGGGATTCATGTTGGTCTCCTGGATGAAGAGAAATAGGATGTTTCGCCCACATCTATGGCAGGAATCCTCAGAGGTTGTGCGGTCTGGGTAGTTGTAAGTTTTTCAAGCTATATGCTTCTAGAACATGGCCATATACAACAACCCAGTTGTGAGGTCTGTTGGAAACTAGGCAAGTAGGGTTTCTATATCTGTTGAATGTCCAGGGTGGGAGAAAAAACTCTTCTGTGCTTGAGGCAAGTGCAAATGTTGCAACTGGTCAGCATGATTAGCACAGAAAAGCCTTGCAGCTTCAAAACCTGGCTGCTTCCTGCCTGGGGGAAATCCTATATTGGGAGGTGTTAGTTGGCCCTGGCTGTTTCCTGTGTGGAATTTCCCTGAATTCCTGGGGGAATCCCAACAAAGGATTTCCCCAGGTAGGAAACAGCCAGGCTTTGGAGCTGCAAGGCTGTTCAACTCTTTCCAGGATCTTGATTGGAAAGATAAAAAGACTGGGAGAGAGGGAGAGGCAAGGAGGGCGCTGCTGGCGTGGGGCTTGGGTCCGGTTTGCCCAGAGTCTCCCTCTTCCGTGACCGGGAAGGCATTCCTTTGAAGGCGACACAAGAGGTGGAGGCAGAGTGGCACTGACTCTCGTCCCAAGCAGGGAGGGCGGAGGGGAAGGCGAAGGGGAAAGCCCAGGAGAGAGAGGACCATCTGCAAGGAGGAAACGCCGGGCAGGACAAGACAAGGGAGCGCCTGTGCCTTGGCGGCGTTTGAATGGGAGAGGAGGAGGCGCGCCCCCTTCCTTCCTCCTTTCCTTCCTCCCTTCCCTGTCTCCCTCCCTCCCTCGGTGGACTCTCACCTGGTGGCTTTCCTGGCGAAGTAGGAGCGGGCGAAGTCGCGGTGGTCGTCCAGCCAGGCTTCCACCTCCTCCGGGTCCCTCTCGGCGCCTTCCATGGTGGCAAGTCAGGCGCCGAGGACTGTCCGCGGACCGGGCTGCGCCTCTTCTTGTTTGTTGTTGACTTCACCTCCCGACCCGGCCACCACGCCTCCCCCGCAGCCCCGGGAGGCAAGGCCAGGCCGAGCCCTCCCCGCCTGAGGCCACCCAGCCAGCCAGGCTGTCCCCCTCCGCGCCCGGGACCGCCCCTCCCAGCCCTCCTCCTCCTCCTCCTCCTCCTCCTCCTCCCAGGTGCCCACGCCTCCGCCGGGAGGCAACGAGCCCCAGGAAGCCTCCCTGGCCCTCCTCTCTTCCCGCCTCGCCTCTTGGGGACGGCGTTGGCCTCTCCTCCTCCTTCGCCTTAGGGCACCCGACTCATGGCGACCTGGGTTTCCTTGCCATTGCCTTCCTCCAAGATGAGAGAGTGCGACTTGCCAAAGGTCCAGCAGAGATTTGCACCCTGGTCTCCCAATACTACAGGACTGTTGTTTATTACTATGATTGGAAACACAACAAGATGAGTCCACAGTAAACAAAGTCACTCTGCTGGCTGTTGGATTGGATCACACGTCGGACACTTCCCAAATGTCTAGGATGCCTGCAGATCTCAGTAAAGTGGCCTTCTGCAGCTGGCAGATGGTAATTTTGTCAGCGCTGATTGTGTTTAAGTGCAGGCCAAGGTCTTTAGGCACTGCACCCAGTGTGCCAGTCACCACTGGGATCACCTTGACTGGCTTGTGCCAGAGTCTTCTCTAAATCCTTGTATCGTGTCAGCTTTTCCAGTTGTTTCTTTTCAATCCTGCTGTCTCCTGTAATTGCAACACCAAGGAGCCATACTTGGTTTTTTAACACAGTCGTGAGGTCAGGAGTGTTGTGCTCCAAAACTCTGTCTGTCTGAATCCAGAAGTCCCAGGGTAGTTTGACATGTTCATTTTCTGTAACTTTTTCAGGCTTGTGATCCCACCAGTTCTTTGTCGCAGGCAGATGGCATTTGTGGCACAAGTTCTGATGAATCATCTTAGCAATGGCGTTATGCTTCTGCTTGTGGTCTGTCTGCGCAATCTTCTTGCAGCCGTTGAGGATGTGATCTATTGCTTTCTTGCAAAGTCTACATTTGGGATCTGTCGCCGACTTTTCAAATCTGGATTTGATGGTATTTGTTCTAATGGCTTGTTCTTTGGCTGCAAAGTTCCATTTGTGAGTCACAGCCATGTTTTCTCCTTGTCAATTTGGCTCTCAATTTTTCCCAGGAACTGTCTATTGTTGTTGTTGTTGTTTGTTGTTCATTTGTTCAGTCGTTTCCAACTCTTCGTGACTTAATGGACCAGTCCACGCCAGAGCTCCCTGTCAGCCATCACCACCCCCAGCTCCTTCAAGGTCAATCCAGTCACTTCAAGGATGCCATCCATCCATATTGCCCTTGGTCGGCCCCTCTTCCTTTTTCCTTCTATTTTCCCCAGCATCGTCTTCTGTAAGCTTTCCTTTCTTCTCATGATGTGGCTAAAGTACTTCATCTTGGCCTCTACTATCCTTCCCTCCAATGAGTAGGGCTTTATTTCCTAAAGTATGGACTGGTTGGATCTTCTTGCAGTCCAAGGCACTCTCAGAACTTTCCTCCAACACCACAGTTCAAAAGCATCTATCTTCCTTTGCTCAGCCTTCCCTAAGGTCCAGTTCTCACATCTGTAGGTGACTATGGGGAATACCATTGCTTTAACTATGCAGATCTTTTTGTAAGTGTGATGTCTCTACTCGTCACTATTTTATCAAGATGATGATGATGATGATGATGATTATTATTATTATTATTTTATGTATACGCTGCCACCATCTCCCTCAGGGACTTGGAGCGGCTAACATAAGGCCAAGCCCAACAGATACAGTAAATAAATGAAATATATACATTAAATAATAACTCGAATAAAGTACAAGAAATAAAAAACAATAAAATAAAACAATAATAAAAATAACACAGTGTGATAAAACACTGGGTATGAAGTAAAATAAATTAAGGACAAAGAGTATAAAACAAGGTGGACTGGGCCAGATGCAAGGATAAAAACAGGGAACATCGGATGAGATGGGGAAACTGGATTGATTTATTTGGTGGGAGATACAGGAGAGATAAGCTAAGGAATAAGGTGGAGTGCATCAAGAGGACAAGTACAGTATATGCTGGGACAGAATATGGCCATACAGCCTGGAAAACTCACAGCAACCCAGTGATTCTAACCATGAAAGCTTTTGACAAACCCTCTCAGGCTTTGCGATATAATATTGATGCTCACAGAGTTGAAGGTATGGCCGATTAAGCAGTTTTGTAACCCACAATTTGAATAAACATAGGCAGCGGCAAGGCTATTATGCATGAAACTGCTATTTTAGCAAGAGATGGCTCACCATGTGTTTAGCGACTGGATGGACGTTTTAAGAAAAATGACAGAAAAAAAATTGGCTACTAAAATTTAGGTGAGGATTCGGAGTCGGTTTCAAGCTTTCTTCGTTGTCAGCATGACATAGCAGTAGGGGGATCTTTTCATATTCCCTTCAGGTACCATCAGACCACATTGCTAAAGTCCTGGCTTTGTTGACATAGGCAAAGAAGTCTGAATGGCTGTATTCAGCAGCCACAGAGTGATGAGTGGTTTCCTCCACATTGGCTCCAAGTTCTGTGTCGTTCATTTCTGGCTGGACAGAGACGTTATAGCAAGAGAGAGCAAGACCAGGAAGTGGCACTTTTACACAGCGAAAGTCAGTCCCCAGAGCATGTTCTAGCTTTGCAGGATGGGATATATTCCATGAATCAAAAGTGAGCTTAATCTCGAACCACAATTTAAGGATCAATAGCATTCGATTGCAAATTGGCAAGCTTGGGAGAAAGTGTTCTTTCTTCATATGAGAACGTGGTTTCATTGTAAACATTACTGAGCTGTGATAGAACTACAGCAAATGTACTTTTTCCTTCCTACTCCTCCTCCTCCTGGGATTATGATGATGATTTTATTACGGAAGAGTTTTTAATCTGGTAGTTAAAACAAAGTAAAATCTACACTACACTTCTGCCACATTGGATTTGAGGGAAGAGTTGGGATTGCTTACATTATTTGACCTAGGGACAGTTAAAGATAAACAGTATAAAGAGGGTTTAATGTGATGAGCCCAGAACTTATTTAGTTGTAGTTCAATTATGGACAAACAAATGTATCCCAGAGTAGGTATAAAGTGCATTTTCATCACCAACAAAACAGAAAATAAATTGAATCTTGGTCATGTTTGTTTATCAGTTGCTAGGTATGGGACATCTACCCTCAAATACACTATGTAACACATTTTTTGTTCCTGGGTTATAAATGTCATTTCCTAATTGGTTCTGTCATAAAAACATGGAAAAAGTTTATTACACTGCAAAAAAAATTGCTATAGTTTTTCACTGAATGTCTCAATCAATTTAGTGTTGTAGATCAGCCAGAAACTGATGGTTTAACTGATGATTTAGAGAGGATTGTAGACTTTCCTGTGGCACAAAGTGAAGGGCCCTCAAGTCTGGGGAATTTAGGTCTGGGAAATGATGTTTCTCTCTGTGAGAAAACTGGCTTGGAAAGTGCAGTGCCTCAAAGCCAATCCAAGGAGTCAGAAGTAGCAACAGCAGATAAGGAATTGAATGAAGAGCTGAGTGATAAGGAGGGTTCCTAGGAGAAACCAGCTGTAGCTATGGAGAACAATAAAAGTCTTTGTTTACAAATTAGAGCCCAAAATAGATCTCTCCAGTCTGAGAGATTACATGGGAAGGTTGGGAAGAAAATTCATGGGAGATGTAATGCTTTCATGGGTGTCTATTAAGCAACAAGTCATTTACCTTAAGGGCAGTTCAGGCAACACTGTGTTAGAGTGAGAAGCTAAGCCTGAATCCTGTTGTTCTTGGTTCAAGTCAAGCATTGGTTTTGGATTTTAATCCTGTAAGTTTTCTATGTTCCTATCCATGTACTCCTGTTCAGGTTTTCCTAGGGCGCTTCCAGACAGCCCTTTATCCCAGGAGCATCTGCGTTCCTGGGGGCCTGTCCACACCGCCCCAGAAAGTGCATGCTTTCTGGGGTAGCTATCCAGGTGTTCTTCTGGGATTGGACCAGCAGAACATCTGGAGACCCTCCCCTTCCCTCACAACCTCCAAACTCCTTTTAAAAGTAAGTAAAACTTACCCAGCCTCCATTAAGTCTTGCTGGAGTTCTTGCAGCACATAGAAATGATGTGCCAGGCGAGTGCGGGGGGGGGGGGGTAGGAAAATTGCGCCGGGAGAGCTCTGGTAACACTGTAATGGAGGTTTGGGGGCTGTGGGGGAGGATGGTGGGGTTTAGTCCAGAAAACTGTGGAAATGGTGTCTGAACTGTAGTCCAGGCACCGGAAGTAGTGGTTTATCCCATGCCTTCCAAGAATAAATTCATTATCTAATTAATTTGCCACAAACCAGGGTTTTCCTGGTTTGTGGCAAATTAATTGCAGGTTGGCCAGAACGTCATCTGGACAGTCCCCTTCTTATTGCAGAAGTTTCCGCAATAAAGGGGCTGTCTGGATGGACCCCTAATTATACCTTGTTGCTGGTGGACTTATGCTATACCTGTGATTTCTGGCTGTTCTTGGACTTTGTCACCTCTGGAACTTTATGAGACATTTGGATTATTGTTTGGTTATCACTTGTTGCTAACCCTTTTCGAATTATATATGAAACCCTAAAGGTGTTTCCCGGTCTGGAGTGCAACATTCAACATAGTTTGTGGCAGCCACAAAACAAAGTTTCTGGAGGATAACAACTACTTTCAAAGTAAGTACCACACAATTATACAGGAAATAAAACTTTCAAACCAGAAACAGGAAATATTTCAAATTTTGTTACATAGTGATATCAGAAGTAATAAATAATAAAGAAAAAGTCTTAGTGTTCAACATATTCATCTATGACTTGAATACAAAAATAGAAGGGTTGTTCAATGAATTTGCGGATGTCAGCAAACTGATAGGTGTGGCTAACCTTTCAGAAGCCAGAATCATGATTCAGAATGTTCAGAATAGATTAGAGAACTCCATAAGAATAAACAAAAATAATCTTAAAACATAAAAAGATTCTCAGCATGGATAAATACATTTGGGAAAAGGAAAATAATATAAACAAATGTAGGGCAGGTGACAACTTTGCAGTACATGTGAAAAGAACTTGAGGGTCATAACAGACTTGATGCTAAACTAAGTCAGAAATATGATGGGATGGACAAAAAACAAAAAATTATAGGTCACACCAATAGAATTGTAATTTTCAGATCAAGGAAAATGATAATACCATACCACTCTATGCTGCTTTCGTAAGACCTCAGTGGAACTGTATCCATTAGGAATGCAGTTCCACTGAGACAAGATGTGAGTGTACAGTTATGATGGTAGCCCTTGGCCATCACTCCTGCTGTCTTCCTTTTCTGGGGGGGGGGGGGGGGCATATAGCTATGTAAGCCAAATGTCTTGCCCTGCTCCTTTTGAATGAGCCTTGCTAGCATATTGCTGCTAGGCCATGGAGATCCTTGGGCAAGTCACAGCCTCACAGGAAGGCAAACCCTGCTCTGAATAAATATTGTAACCTCTCCCCCCAAAAAATACCCAAATAAACCTTGGTGACAGGTTCACTTTAGTATTGCTATAAGTCAGAAAGGAGGTTCACTTTATGTTACTGTATGCCAAAAATGACTTGAAGGAATATAACAAAAGATACATATCCACAACCCTGCCTCTACACCATTCTATAGTGCCAGCCAGAAATGCAATAAGAAGACACAAGGTAAGCTGATAAACTCAGACACTTGTGAAGAATCTTTTTTTGAGAGAGAGACAGACAGAGAGATCATCAGGGTTGCAAGTATATTGGATTGAGAGGCTCCTGAATTATTCAAAACAGGAAGTAATCAATAATAATGTTACTTATGGTAAGCTGAATTTATGCACTAAAACAAAGCTGAGAGGGTCAGAGTCCATAGGAGCGCAACATGAAAAGGAATCTGCTCAGCAGCTGTGTTTGTAGTTCAAAGATATTAACCATCACAGGCTTTTTGGAAACCAGCAACTGACTGCAGTTTGCTTGGCTTTCTGGTAACATTGATCTCACTCTAACTTACACTGAATAGTAAGTGATTTAAGAAATACTGTAGCATTACCAAAATGGGTATTTCATATTTAATTTTCATATAGCTATTTAGCTTTGTTTCAGAAACTGCATTCTCCTATATCAACTTCAACTTGTAGGAGACCTAGGGCGGTTTCAGACAAACTAAATTGCATTGGGGCAAAAAACAAAAACAAAAACCCAGGACTTGAGAAGATGACCGGATACAGACCTCTTAGTCCTGGGATTTCTGCTTCCGTCATCCACACTTGCTGCTTTGCCTCAGGTTATTGCAGCCCCCAAAATGGCTGCCACAGGACATTCGCTGAAAACTTCAACTTTTTTTTAAAACTATAGATGCAAATATGTGAAGATGTGAATCATTGCAAAGGTTCTGTTCTTTGTCATGGCTACAGACAAAGAACATGCAAAGAACATGCAAAATTAGTTTGTGAAGTTTTTGACACACAAAGTGAATGGGGTAGGACCACTTCTGTCGAAGTCAGCACTACACAATCAAACAGGAACAAACACTTTCAAGCCAGGAACAGAACTTTGTCCTTATTGACACTTTTTATAGAGCCTGCCTGCCTGGCCATCTGTGCAGACAGATTTATTTGTGTTCTTGTGGCATGAAACAACATATTGCTGTTCTTGGGTTATACATGTATGCTCCTGATTGCTCTTACTGTGAAAAGATGTGTAATGTCAACTAGGGGGCCACAACTTTGTCATGGACAGAGAAAATGTGCCCTCCTTGAAGTTTCTGGCACACAAAGTTTTCACCTACTCAATTGTCACCTTCTTTTTAGAAACCAACCAATCAGGAACAAACATCTAAAACTCAGAAACAAACCTAGATAAAAAATTCTGTAATTTCTGATTGCAGGGGCATAAAGACATTCGAAGAAGCAGATTTTCGGCTCAGAACTGGGATATTCCAACACCTGAAAATCTCGTGTGTTTTGCTGTTTTTAGCGCTTCATTCTGCATTTTGAGGTAACAGCGTCTGGCCACCTTCCTACTTGCTGCAGAAGCTCCTGGGATAAAGGTACTTTCTGGACAGGCCCCTAATTTCTGAAAACTTGTTTGTCATTTTGGCAACATATGGAGCTGCTGGTACTTTTGCAGTCTCAGAGTCTGAAGGTCACTTGTTCAAGTCCTTTCATGGTCAATTGATTTTTGCAGACACCTATATAGTTCTTTGAACTTACATTGAGCAAGTGTGATGCAGTGGTTTGAGCACTGGATTACAATTCCAGAGACCAGGATTCAAATCTCCACTCAGTCAAGTAAATCCACTGGGGACCTCTTCACACTAGAGAATAAATACACTTCAAAACCAGTTGCTGCCTCCTGCAGAATTTGGGGGTTTGTATTATAGGGAGAAGCCTTTAACAGCCTCACTAAACTACAAACCCCAGAATTCTGCAGGAGGCAGCAACTGGATTTAAAGTGGATTTATTCTCTAGTGTGATGATGAAGTAGTGGGTGACCTTTGGCAAATCAACCTCCGAGGGAGGCAATGGCAAACCTCATCTGAATAACGCTTTCTAAAGAATCCTCATGGCTTAGTGTAGCCGTAAATCAGAAATGATTTGAAGGCACACAAGAGCAATGGAGACTTGCAGTTTGGAAGTCAGTATCAGAGACAGATATCATGTTAAGAGAATATATTTCTTGAGAAATGTGCATATTTTGTTGAAAGAGAAACATGTGGTTTGTTAGCATGACTAAGTGAAAGATCTGGCCACATGACTAAGGAAAGGGCTGCAGGAAGAGAAGGAACGAGAGGAAGTCAAATCTAATAATATTAGTCTACAGCTAAGAAAGCAGAAGAGTTAGATAAAGTTGGCACACTCCAGGAGAATCTAACCACCTGCTTCTATCTCTACTGCTTCCTGTGGGTGTAGGAACATAGGTGTTTGTGCAAGCATAATTATGTATGTTCTCCACTTGCAACATTGAGGAAGGGAGTATAGAGCTAAAGTAAGAAAAGGGAGCTATGTAATAGGGCAGCTAGTGAAAGTATGAAATTGTGTATAGACATAATCTGTAACCACATTGGATAGGTTATGCTCAATGGCAGAGCACATGCTTTGCATGAAAAAAAAAGGTTTGAGGTTCAATTCCCACTCAACTGTCCTAATGAATTCCCTGTTGTCCTGCATTTTCATATGCATTTAAATATTCAGTTTCTCTCTTCTCTCCCTTTTTTGATCTCTTCAGCCTGTGTCCATTACTGCAACTTAAGTTCAAAGTGCAAAAGTAGTTTGGACTGAATTAGTTTCTGCCAAATACGCTGGTGCCTTGCCAAACTACAAATGCTATGATTCCAAAGCAAGCATCCTTGTAAAAACTAGTCTGAATTACCACTCACAGGTGAAGTGAATATGTAGAAACTCTAGCTGGTGAGTAAGGGCTTTTCCAGACAGACCCTATATTCCAGGATCCGATCCCAGGTTTTCGGCTTTAAACTGGATTATATGAGTCCACACTGCCAAATAATCTGGGATAAACAGAAAACTTGGGATCAGATCCTGAGATATAGGGGCTGTCTGGAAGGGCCCTAACTGGGATGAGGGCCCTGCCGCGCTGCCCTATATCCCAGAATATCAAGGCAGGAAATCCCACAGTATCTGAATGTGGACTCAAATAACCCAGTTCAATGCAGATATCGTGGAATTTTCTGCCATGATATTCTGGGACATAGGGCTGTGTGGAAAGGCCCTGGGACATTTGTACATTTTTACTACACTTACGGCCCTTCCACACAGTCCTATATCCTAGAATATCAAGACAGAAAATCCCACAATATCTGCTTTGAACTGGGTTATCTGAGTCCACACTCAGATAATGTGGGATTTCCTGCCTTGATATTCTGGGATATAGGGCTGTGTGGAAGGACCCTTACATGATAAAAATGAACCCTCCAATGGAAATGTAAATATAGGTGCAAATCCAGGCCCCTTCCACACTGCCATATAATACAGATTATCAAATCAGATGATACACATTATATGATTTCAACTGGATTATCTGAGTCTACACTGAAATATAATCCAGTTCAAATCAGATAATCTGGATTTTATATGGCAGTGTAGAAGGACTCCAGTGTTCTAGGTATTCTGGATAGGGGCATCCACTGATCAAAAAGAAAAACATGGAAAAACTCAGTTGGATGTGTGCCTATTTCTCTGAAGGAAAGGAGTCAGCTATAGGGGATCAATAGCATTTTCATAGAACTCATACAAAGAAAAACTGCAGTGTATAACCCTGGGAGCAACAAGGCTAGCTTTGAACTCATGCTGAATGCTGGAAGGAACTATCTGACAGAAAAAGCTCTGAGCACTGATTATTCGCTGTGCCTGCTGTTCTCAATTTAACATTAACTCAGAAGAACATGGATATTTTAAAAAGCAAGTTGTACAAGATTCCCTCAGTCTTCATAGTGAGTGCCTCTCTAGAAAACTGACTTTCTATAAAGGCTGTGATGTCCTGTCCAAACATTTGCTGTAGCCAGGTGAGTGGGACCAAACAATAGATACATGTTCTCCAATATGCCACATTTCACTAAGCAACATCAGAGAGTGGTCTAGATCAGGGCTTCTTATACTTTTCCACTTGGGACCTCTTTCCACCTGAGAAATTTTAGCATGACCCTAGATATTTAAAATAGGTATAAAAAATACTTACTGATAACAAATCAGCATTTGCAAGGCTCACTAAACAGGCTGATTTTCCTTTTTATGAAGTACACCTGAAGCATTTTCTGCAGTCTACTGTAAACATTGCACAATATATTCCTGTAAAAAAATCATGATGGAAACATTAAGCTAAGGGGACCCCATTTAGGGTTGAGACTCAAAATTTAAAAAGCAGCAATCTAGATCAGTTTTTTTTATTGTGTCAGAAGTGAGTTGAGAAACTGCAGGTCGCTTCTGGTGTGAGAGAATTGGCTGTCTGCAGAGACATTGCCCAGAGGACGCCTGGATGTGTTACCATCCTGTGAGAGGCTTCTCTCATGTCCCTGAATGGATTCGAGAAACCCTTCAGGTCAGCAGTTCAGGCGGCACAAGGGTTTAACCCATGATCAGTGATTCCCAACATTTGGTCCTCCAGATTTTTGGGACTTCAGCTCCCACAATTCCTAACAGCTGGTAAGATGGCTGGGATTTCTGAGAGTTGAAGTCGAAAACACCTGGAGGACCAAAGTTTGGGAACCACTGGAATAAATGACAAAATATATTGATGAGGAAGAATAGACAAAGTAGGAATGGCTACAGCAGTTTGTATTTGCTGAGCCCTCCTCTCTTCTCCTCCTGGGTAATTTGACATGGAACTATTTCTGTATTTTTAACTCAGGTTGTAGCAGTTGAAATACAGGTGAAAAGTAATAGTAGGAGAAACCAAAGCTCCATCTCCACAACCACATAATGCGGCATAGGAAATGGAATAGCCTGGGGCATCCAAATGATACTTCAGGTTAATGTTTCAACCTGGAATAAAGTTTTAAAGCTGAAATATTAAACATAATTGACTGGAGAGTAATTTCAGTAGACACATTGAGAATTTTTGAATTCTGAACATTTCTAACTGGCCATGATACTTCAGGGATTCAATGAAGAATCATGCTGAATCTAGATTTTTTTTAAAAAAATCCGACCTTTACCTTTTTTTAAAGCAGTTTTTTCCCCAGATTTAGCCCATGAAATAAAAACTCTGCTTCCTAAATGCTTCCTCCGTCCCTTTTTTCTCCCATTTCAGAGAGTGAGCCACTTCAAACTGTTTACATCTAGAGCTCATATTTGCTATGTTCACATTCTCCCGTTAGCTTTACCATTGGATGGCTAGACTGTCTTTCTAAGTGCTCAACTGAGGTCTTAAACAATGGTGATGCTCAAAATGTGGGGACTAGAGAGGAAAATTTCATGCTGGGGGATTCTTACTTGGGAATTTTGCAAACCCAGTCTTTTCTACAAGCACCTTTAACATTCCTGTGCTAAAACACAAAGTAAATAGCATGGAAAATTGCTTTTTATGAGTTTCCTAAAAAAAACATGGCCCAAGTTCATTTATCCCTACTGTGGAATGAGTGTAAGCACTAAGGTCAGTTTGTACTGTACCTAAATAAAATTCAAAACAAAGGACAAATTCTTCTGCTTTATAGCCAAAGGCAAAAGATTGCCCAGTTCTGACATTTACTATTAAAACTGGAACACATTGCCATTAAAAAATGTAAACCCTGGCCTTAGAGGCTTATAAATTTCACTATAAAATAGAAATATTTTGATGTATTTATTTCAGTCTTGCCTTTTACATGATAACGCTTACACACTAATTCTGTGGTACCACAATCTCAAGGCTTTGCTATGGATTTGCTCAGCTATTTTCAACCAGTTCTTTTTACTGAAGAAGCTAAAAAAAAATCATGGATTTGGTTTGCTCCAGAATCAGTGGAACTTTGTAGACTCTGTGGTAACTTTGAACAGGTTTCAGGGATGCTTCCATAGGCACTCCAAAGTGAACCAGATTTCCTAAATCCAAATCCTGACACAGATTGAATGGCTATGTAGAAAAGAAGACAACGAATGAAAGAGAGAGAGAGAGAGAGAGAGAGAGAGAAGATTTTCCCATTGCAACAGGATAATTCTAATGCAGGGATGTCAAGCTCATTTTCATCGAGGTCCACATCAGCCTTATGGTTACCTTCAAAGGGCCATTGACTCCATGGATGGAGAATACGTGGAGGGCCAACTCTGTTTTTTTACATAGTGGTTAGTGTCCTTTAAAAGGAGCCCCCAGTGGTGTAGTGGATTAAACCACCGAGATGCTGAGCTTATTGACCGAAAGATTCAAAGCTGGGGAGCGGCGTGAGCTTTGCTGTTAGCCCCAGCTTCTGTCAACCTAGCAGTTCAAAAACTGCAAATGTGATTAGATCAATAGGTCTAAAATGCAGTCATGCCGGCCACATGACCTTGGAGGTGTATACGGACAATGGCGGCTCTTCAGCTTAGAAATGGAGATGAGCACCACCACCCAGAGTCGGACACAACTGGACTTAAAGTCAGGGCAATACATTTACCTAATGCTCTTTAGTTTTTACCCAATACAGGTGTTGTTGAATGACAACTGTGATCACTTCTGATTATACACCATGCAGAGTGGGAAGAATGGGTCTGGCAGCCCAACAGCACTTGTGACTCTGAGGTTGGGTAAAGGTATTTTATTGATTTATCGTGCCAGAAGTGAATTGAGGGTACAGAAATTATGTATTTAAAACACACACAAAAATTTGCCATTATACTAAGTGTCCTTTGACCAGAGGCTGGACACTTGTAGTGCCTCTGGTGTTACTTTGAGAAGGTCCTCCATTGTGCATGTGGCAGGGTTCAGACTGCATTGTAGTAAGTGGTCTGTGGTTTGTTCTTCTCCACACTCGCATGTTGTGGACTCCACTTTGTGGCCCCATTTCTGAAGACTGGCCCTGCATTTCGTGGTTCCAGAGCACAGTCGGTTCAGCACCTTCCCAGTTGCCCAATCTTCTGTGTGCCTGGTGGGATTCTCTCATTTGGTATCAGCCATTTATTTATTTATTTATTTATTTGATGCACTTATTAACCGCCATTCTCAGCCCATTTAGGGCGACTCATGGCGATGTACAAACACATATAAAAGACAGTTTACAAAGGAAACCAATTACAACAACATATAGATTATACAACAATTACAGACAACACTAAAAATCCGCTTCGTCTCTTAGTAGAATCATAACCAGTCTCATATTCCTTGTTCCATTCCGATCTTCTTTACCACATTGTTGCACTTAATTAAATGCCCTCTCGAACAGCCATGTCTTAAGGCTTTTTCGGAAGGCCATGAGGGAGGGCGCCTGTCTGATGTCTGCAGGGAGAGTGTTCCATAGCCGGGGGGCCACCACCGAGAAGGCCCTCTCCCTGGTCCCCACCAGCCGTGCCTGTGAGGCAGGCGGGATCGAGAGAAGGGCCTCCCCAGACGATCTCAAGGTCCTCGTGGGCTCGTAGGCCAAGATGCGGTCCGAAAGGTATTTTGGGCCGGAACCGTTTAGGGCTTTGTAGGCCAAAACCAGCACCTTGAATTGGGTCCGGTAGCAAATCGGCAGCCAGTGGAGCTGGGACAACAAGGGCGTTGTGTGCTCCCTGCTACCCGCTCCAGTTAGTAACATGGCTGCCGCGCGCTGAACCAGCTGCAGCTTCCGGGCCGTCTTCAAGGGCAGCCCCACTTAGAGAGTGTTGCAGTAGTCAAGGCGGGATGTGACCAGAGCGTGTACCACCGTGGCCAAGTCAGACTTCCTGAGATACGGGCGCAGCTGGCGCACGAGCCTGAGCTGTGCAAAAGCTCCCCTGGTCACTGCTGAAACCTGGGGATCCAGGCTCAACGATGAATCCAGGGTCACCCCCAAGCTGCGAACCTGCGCCTTCAAGGGGAGTGCGACCCCGTCCAGCACAGGCTGTAACCCTATACCCTGCTCGGCCTTGCGACTGACCAGGAGTACCTCTTTCTTGTCTGGATTTAATTTCAGTTTGTTCGCCCTCATCCAGACCGTTACAGCGGCCAGGCACCGGTTCAGGACCTCGACAGCCTCCTTAGTAGCAGGTGGGAAGGAGTGACAGAGTTGGACATCATCTGCGTACAGATGACACCGCACCCCGAAACTCCGGATGATCTCGCCCAGCGGCTTCATGTAGATATTAAACAGCATGGGGGACAGTATGGAACCCTGTGGCACCCCACAGGTCAAAGGCTGTGGTGTTGAACAGGAGTCCCCCAATAACACCTTCTGGGTACGACCCTCCAGAAATGACTGGAGCCACCACAAGGCGGTGCCTCCAAGGCCCATCTCTGCAAGGCGTCCCAGAAGAATACCGTGGTCGACGGTATCGAAGGCCGCTGAGAGGTCCAGGAGCACCAACAGGGACACACTCCCCCTGTCTAGCTCCCGTGTTCTAGTGCATTGCTATGGCTGAGCTAATGCTTGCATTTTACACTGTTTTGAGAGTATTTGTTGTAATGTTTATTTATGTTGTAGTTAATTATGTCTTACTGACTATTCTGTTATATTTTTATCTCAATGCTTAATTCTTTGTAGTAAACTCACTGTTATTATTGTGCTCTAGTGTGTATTTTGATATGTTTTGTACTCACTTAGACATTGTATGTCTGTCTTCTTATGTGTAAAGCACTCCAAGTCCCCTGAGGGAGAGGAGCAGTATTTATTTATTTATTTATTATTTACAGCATCTATCGCCCGCCCTTCTCACCCTACCGGGGACTCAGGGTGGATTACAATGCACATATACATGGCAAACATCCAATGCCATAGACACATAACATATATCAGTGGTTCTAAACCTGTGGGTCCCCAGATGTTTTGGCCTTCAACTTCCAGAAATCCTAACAGCTGGGAAACTGCCTGGGGTTTCTGGGAGTTGTAGGCTGAAACATCTGGGGACCCACAGGTTGAGAACCACTGACATATATAGACAGAGACACAGAGGCTATTTAACTTTCCAGCTTCATGATGATATGCTTTTTGAATTCTGGCCTCCGGGGGAGCTGTCATTTGACCATCCACTTGTGACACTGATGGAGTACTTCCTCATTCTTTGCATGCTGCTGGATAGTTTTATGGCATCATAATTTGGTTAAATTAGCATCTCCGCATAAGCGGTACCTAAATTTCCTACTTGATAGATGCAACTGTCTTTCACGCTGCAAAGGTCAACAGCAAGCTAGACAAATGGCCGGAAGATCACTCCGACCCAGGCTGGCTTCGAATTCATGACCTCTTGGTCAGTAGTGATTTTAATGCAGCTGACTCCCAACCAGCTGCACCACAACCCGGTCCTTATCATCATCATCATCATCATCATCATCATCATCATCATCTCTTAATGATGATGATGATGATGATGATGATGATGATAATGGAAGAAACCCCATTGAAGATACCAATTAATCTTTATTAAACAGTTAACTCCTTGTTGCCATTTGTTCTTCAAACCTCAGTAAGCAAAACACAGGCTTTGTGGGAAAACAACAGTTGCAGAGCTCAACTTGGATTGTCAAATAGTTTGGATCTGAGTGGCTACAGTCTAGAAAACTTAAAATACAGCTCAAATTAATAGAGCTCTTAAAAATACTCTCTCTCTTTTTTAATGCTTGTACCTGGCCATGCTAGATGAGGGATACTGGGAATTGTGATCCAGATATATTTTTTCAAAATTATGTAAATCACTCAAACTAGGCAATTATGAGTAGAGAGTGCTCTTTAAGGCTCTAATATTAGACCAAGGAAAAACACAGCATACAATGTACACAAAAATGATTTCAGGGAATAAATCCAAAACTGAAACCATGCCACTGGTTGGGACCCTCACTCACACAGTGAAAACTGTGTGTTGATTGGCTATGCACTGAGTTCCACACTTTAAAAAAAACATATGCACAGACATCTTCCATGAACTTGGAAGGCCATCATACTCAGACAACGAGGAATCACCTAAGTAAGTAAGTAATACAAAAATGTGGTTTCAGATGAGCTATATTAAGGACCCCTTTCTTGGGAATGATGTGGATTTTTTAAAAATGCAAAGTCATTCCCTCTCTCACATTAGAAAACATTGGATTATTTAACATAAACAGAAAATGAGCCAAGCACCTTGTAAAAAAAGAGTAATATATACAGTATGCTTGATTTCTTTTAAAAGTAGCAAAAATAAATTGAAGCAAACATAGTGGTTTATTCAAGTTAAGTTGTGATATAAACCAGACTATTATTGGTGCAGAAAGAAGAATATACGGACCATTCTGAAATTGAAAACAGGGGGCTAAGTCTGTAATAAGTCTGCGCAAAAGATCGTCAGACTATGTCAAATGACAAAAAACCTCCCTTGCTGTGTTTTTGATGGCAAAACATTGTAGGGTACTATGATTACACAGGCATATTGCATTAAAAAGATATGGTTTGTATTAGGATCGTATTATGGAAAGGAGTTGTACTCCAAAAGGTCAGTGAGACTCAAGAGAGACTTTGTTTAGGAGGCAACTGCTCCTCAACATTGCTTAATGCCTGAACCACCAGAAGCAGGATTTAGATTCTGTACAGCATGATGTCAGTTACCGTTTGGATTTCATTACAATTTTTTAAAAAAAAATAGAAAGTGAAATACAAGATACAACAAAATATCCTGGTAAATATACCAGAAAGGAAAGATGTATGCTCATACTGTTCTCTCATTTCCAAGGACATATTCATTACTTTCCACTTGTTGGGACTGACTTTCTAAAGTCCAGGTAAATCCAATTATTAACTCATTGAATGAATGAGACTTAGTAAGTCAACACTTTTATATTATCTTCTTACAGCGATATCAGAGGCACTTGACATGGCCAGCTTGTGGTCAAAGGAAATTTAGTATACTGTCAAGTTTTAAAACTTTGTCTATGGTTTTTATGCATTGTAACTGTATTCTCGATTCGCTTCTGACATGATAAATAAACAAAATCAAGCTTAAAAGCAGAAAATGATATTATGATTAAACAGGACAGTAAGAAGAACTGGAAGACTCCAGCTACTATTAAAAAGAAATGGTAATTTAGATGCTTTATTGTTGAGATCACCCAAAAGGAACCCATTTGATATCTCAGACTCTACAACTAACACCTAAGACTGAAGAACTACAACAAGATCTTCCCACCTATCTGTGAATGTATTCAGCCACTGTTTCCCCATCTACACTGCCATATAATCCAGTTTGAAAATTTCTTATATGAGTCTACATTGACCACATAACACAGTTTCAAACTGCATTATATAGTAGTGTAGATCTAGCCTGTAACTCAGCCAAAGACACATACACAAACGAAAGGGCAATATGTTACTCAGCATGGTCATTTTCTAAAGAAACCAGTTCATTCTGAGGATAATTTTAATTGGACACATTTTTATGGCTAAGTGATTAAAAGTGGCACAGAGGGAGGGCTGTGATATAGAGTTTAATGATAAGTGCTAGGAAGGTATAAGTGGCTGTATCCAGCCTGAAGCAATTACCATACTTATCCTTTTCTCTTTACGTATATAAAGCTGTTCTTCAATACTGTTACACCAGTCTGGCTTTTCTCTGAAATAATCTTGCCGCTCATAGTTCTCAAGACAACATATGATTTTAAAGAAACAATCCAGAATCCACACCGAGCAGCAACAGCACACTATTAACAACCACAGCTACAACAAATAAGATTTAAAATATGAAAGGAAAATATTTAAAAGTAAACATAGGAGTAGCAAAAAAGACCCAAAAGAACCAAAAGCTCTTTACCCAGTGCCAAAAAGATAATGTTGGTGTACACAAATCTTTCCAAGGAAGTTATTTTAAAATGGGTTCTTCAGTTACTAAAAAGACTGATTGTCAGTAATTATCCACTGTACCCCACCATGGAACTTTCCTTGGAACCCGATCTCTAATGTTTATGTAATGGATTGAGTGAGGAATATCTTCCCAGAAGCCTTTCTTTAGATGCTGTGACTTCAAGCACTTTGAAGTAAAGTATATTAAATGAGAGCGAAAAGATATTAAGAGTCTACAGACAAAAGAATAGCTTTTTTAAAATCTTAACTTTATTCAAGGATTCAGGATAGAGTTGATTGATGGTGCATCTACACTGAAGAATTAATCCAGTATGACATTACTTTCACTGATATGGCACAATGTTTTGAGTCCTGGGACTTGTAGTTTGGTAAAGCACCAGCACTCTTCAGCAGGGAAGTCTAAAGACCTTGTAAAACTGCAATTCCCAGGATTCCATAGTATTGGGTCATGGCAGTTAAAGTGGTGTCAACCTGCATTCATTCTATGGTGTAGATCAGTGGTTCCCAACTCGTGCTCCCTAGACCACCAGTGGTCTGCAAGAACTAAAATATGGTCCATGCCCTCACTGTTATTACACTGTTGCAACAAGAGCAACTGGTCTCATGAAACCCTCTTATAGTGCTGAGGCATATTAAATATGGTTTTCTGTGGGCGAGCAGATGGCGACTACTGGAAGGCATATGTTCTGTAACAGAAACTAGAGCTGATGTGGTCTATCTAACACAGTTTTCTGAATGAGCGCCCCAAATAACCAAACTGAATCTAAAGTTGACCAAAAACTGATTCGTAACCCTTTTGACACTAATGTTTTTATGTTGAATGTTTTTATATTGTGTAAGTGCTATTTTGGATTGTAAGTTGCTCGGAGCACCTTGGTGGAGAGCGACTAATTAAGAAATGAAGTGAAGTGAAGTGAATGTTGGAGAGTAGTCCCTGGTCAAAGTGGTCCCTAGTCAAGTGGTCCCTGGTTAAAAAAAGTGGGAACCACTGGTGTAGCTGCACCCGTAATATTTAGGTGCTCAGTTCCTTCCACTGATATACTCTTAACATGGAGCTCAGTGGTCTTTTATGTTTTAGCACATGATCAGACACCTTGGTTTTTCAGAGTTCCAGAGTACATGGAAAGTCTCAGTGGTACAACAAAGATGTTCCTTTTGCAGGCTATTGTTCTGCAACTGAAAACAGAAACAGTGGAGGGGGTGGGACTGTTTCTTCTGCCCATTGGCCCTGTTCTGGTCATTTGAACAGGGACCTTGTCTTTCATACAATTTGGAGCGTGATGTGCCAGTTCTCTGAGGCTAATGATGATGGCCTACTTCTAGACATATATTTTATAATTTGTGAAGCAGTAGAATAAAAGAACTAGATGGGATTACAACAAAGTGTGTCATAGTTGCTTTATTCCAAGAAGTGGAATCTGAAACAGATCATGAAACATTTTGATATCTTGCCCACTGGGTGAAGTGTGTTTCTTTCCAAAGATGGGAGGAAAAAATAGAGTTATTGGTTCAAAGGGTTCGGGAAACATCCATCAATCACCCCTGACTACTGTCAGGCAATTGGTTGAACAAAAGATGACAGTCTAACAGTTGTGACCGAATCTTCCCATATTACAAATCATAGATAGAGAACCACTAATATACTGGATAAGGCTGAAAACTCATAGGGTTCAAACATGTTTAAAAATCATATTCCCATATTCCTTCCCATTTTGATCCCATATCTCTTATTTTGGATCAGCATTGTTTCCTCAACAGTCTATATATTTTGGACTTATTTATATGTAAAAACATTTACACTGTCAACATTCCTTAGAGACAATTGTAGTATAACAAGATATTCATTTGGCAGGGCAAAGGGAAATCAACTGATAATGGATGCTTCCTTTCCTTTTCTATAGGTAAGCAGACATTGATTTTGAATGATCTTTGATAAACCATTGATTAAAAAACAAACTTGATTTCCAACATATCTTGATCATGGCAATCAGGTAAACATAAGTAAACTGTTGTTGTATGTCAGCCTGTTCAGCCTGTGATTGTGTCTAATGATCAGGTTACTTTGGATGATGGGAATGACAATGTTGTTCATGTTCAAGTTGATTCCTCTGATGGGAATGGGGATGCTGTCCATGAAGGTGTTCCTGAAGTGAATGGGGATGATGGTATGTTTCTTGAGCCTGTTTTTAAATATGTGGGGCCTGAATGCAGTTCAGATGATGGGTCAGAGAGGCACAGCCCTATATTCCGGGCAGCCCTATATTCCAGAACATCATGGCACAAAATCCCACAATATCTGCTTTGAACTGGACTATCTGAGTCTACACTCAGATAATGTGGGATTTTCCGCCTTGATATTCTGGGATATAGGGCTGCATGGAAGGGTTACTACATTATTGGGTCCATGTACTCAGCTGAATTTCTCTTTGTTTACAGTAATGAAACAAGAAACATACACATTGCAACTGAAAGCTATTGATTAGCTTTATCAGCTAATCTGAGTTCCATTATAATGTACAGTGGTGTGTTGTTGCAAACATCACTGATTTAGCACTATGACTTTGTGTGCTATAAATGTGTGCCTAAAGGCAGCAGATCTGATCTTGGAAGCCAAATGGGGTTAGTACTTAGATGGGAGACTGCCAACGACTATTAGGCTATAGCCTATATTTTAAAGGATTGAGCTGGCAAAACCAACTCTGAATAATTCCACCCTAAGAAGCAGCCTATTCCAGTGTTGAATAACTGTAACTGTGAGGAAGGTCCTCCCAATGCACAGGTGCAAGTCCTTTCCCTACAATAGGAGCCCATGACTCCACATAGTCCACTGCCGAACAGCTCTTATCATCAGGAGGTTCTTCCTAACATTTAGGTGGAATCTCTCATCCTGAAATTTTACTCTATTGCTCTTTATCCTAGTCTTCAGAGAAAACAAGCTTGGCCCCTCCTCAATGTGACATCCTTTCAAATATTTCAACATGGCTATTATGTCCCCTTTCAGTCTTCTATTCTCCGAGCTAAACATACCTAGCTACCTAAGCCACTCCTCTTAGGAATTGTATTCCAAACTATTGACCATTTTGGCTGCTCTTCTCTGGACGCTTTCTAGCTTGACAATATTTTTCTTGAATTGTGGTGACCAGAACTGGACACAGTATTCCAGGTGAGGTCTGACAAGCACAGAATAAGTTTCAAGTGCAATTGATGTTTTTAAGATGTCTCTTCTTATTCCTTTTCCTCACCATGGAAATAGCTTCTGTGTGCATTAAGTTGTACCACATTCAATAAAGAGGCTACCTCCCATGTGACTCCTTCTCTTGTCCCATTGCTTAGACTGAATGAGAACGCACCGTAATGAATCAGACAAAAGTCTTGTTATATTACACTGAAAAATTATAGATGACAGCCCTGACGAGTTTGAGCTTTTACAGCACAATTACTGCAGAAAGTACCGTATATACTTGAGTATAAGCCAACACAAATATAAGCCAAGGCACCTACTTTTACCACAAAAAAACAAAAAACAAAAAACAGGGAAAACTTATTGACTTGAGTATAAGCCAAGGGTGGAAAATGCAGCAGCTACTGGTAAATTTCAAAATAAATATAGATACCAATAAAATTACATTAATTGAGGCATTAGTAGGTTAAATGTTTTTCAATATTTACATAAAACTGTAATTTAAGATAATAATAATAACAACTTTATTTTTATGCCCTGCCAGCCATCTCCCCTAGGGGACTCGGGGCGGCTTACTAGGGGCAATTCCAAAAGTTACAATCAAAACACAAAAGTAAAACACTCACCAATTAAAAACATCAGATAAACCAATACAACACAATTATAACCAACATAAGAGCAGTATGGCTGAGAAAAAAATTCAATGAGTACAATACATTTTACAGGAGCGCAAGAAAAATGCAACAAGCAAAGACTGTCCATCTCTGATTAAATCATTATTCAAACCTTCTTCACTGTAAATGTGCTTAATATCCCTCCAATAATCACCATAGTTTATTTTAACTATACATTTAGGGGAAAATGCTGTGTATATGAATAAGGAAAAGTGGGAAAGACTGGCTTGGGAAAGTACTGGAAACATAAAAAGGTTGGAATGGGGAGGGGTGGTTGAAAAAGTAGGAAAATGAGGTGGAAAAGGGGTAGCTGGAAAAGTAGGGCAGATTGAGGTGGGAAGGGGGCAACTGGGGAAGGGGAAATGACTGAGGTGTGAAAGGGGGGCTGGAAACTGGAAAAGGCTGGGATGGAAATGGGGGGCTGGAAAAATGGGAAAGACCTCAGCGTAGAGTGCATGTGGGGGGATTAGGAAAAGTTGGGGTGGGAAAGAGGGTCAGCTAGAAAAGATTAGAATGGGGAAAGGAAGATTGCAAAATGAGTAAGACTGGGGTGCAAAGGTGGGGGCTGGGAATATTGGAGTGAAAAGGGGCAAGTGGAGAAGTGGGAAAGATTGAGGTGGGAAAGGGGAATGAGAAAGTGGGAAGGACTGGGGTGAGAAAGAGGGGCTGGGAAAGTGAGAAACTGCGCTGGGAAAAGAGGCAAGACTGAAATGGGAAAGAGAGGCTGGAACCTAGTAAAGGCTAGAATGGAAAGGGAGCTGGAAAAGTGGGAGAGAGGAGCTGGGGATAGTAAAGAAGAGTGAAACTAGAAAAAAAGGAAGATTGGGGTGAGAATGGGATACTAGAAAAGTGGGGAGAACTGAGGCGGGAAGGGAGGAAGTGGGAAGGACTGAGGAGAGAAAGGTGCATAGCCTCTCCTCCCTTCTTGGCACAGCAAGGTGTACAGCTTCTCCTCTCGGCCCAGCAACCCAGCGGGGTTGCTGTGCAGAGAGGTGGGGGTCCTGGTGAGAAGGTGTGTGGCCGAAAGAAGGGCTTCTTTCAGCCCCATGCCTTCCCAACAAGACCCTCTCTTGAGTATAAGATGAGGGGGGCTTCTTCAGCCTAAGAAAAGGGCTGAAAAATGAGGCTTATACTCCTCAAGTATATACAGTAACTAGTTTTCAAAATAGCAGGTAAGATTTTATTTTGAAGTAGTGACATGGTTTTGTAAATCTTTCTTTGAGCTACATATACATCTCAAAAGCAAATTCTGCAGTGAACTCTGGTCGTGAAGTTCATCTTCCCTTCATCTCTAACAAGACTATTACTCGAAATTACTGAGACATGCTTTAATGCTTTGCAGCAGTTTTAAATATAATAGCCCTGATCCAAATGGAGCTATTTCTCTCTTGTTTATAACCCATCAACAAAATTCCTTCTTGTGTAGTTAAGAAACTTTGACATTAAACAAGGAGAACTAACAACCCTGCATTTTACAGCCTTCTAAGTGAATGTTTTGCTACTAGGAGCATATCTGTTGTGTTCAAGTCATGCTGAGCTGGAGTCTTGAAATAATAAAAGAACATGGCAAAAAAAATCAATCCTCTCCTTATGTAGTATACAGCAATAAAGTCAGGCAGAACTTTGGACCCACTCTTGATTCTGCATAGGTTTCTTTATCCATAGATGTATTAAATGCGTAAGATATATTGTGAATATCATTCAATAAATCTGAGGCACATAAAGAATGAACATGACAAAATATGTTCATGATATGTGTTCCATATGATTCAATTTGGGCCCTTAGATGTTATTGAATGACAACTCCCAACACTTCTGATGATCATCCATGTGAGTTTGAGATAATGGGAACTGCAACCCACCAGCACTTGTGGCTCTGAGGTTGAGGAAAGGTTAAAGGGCATTTTAACATCATATCATATGCACAAGGTTTGTACATAAATTAAAACCCCACTTTCCTGAGTGGGGCCCTCGGTGGCACAGTGGGTTAAACTGCTGAGCTACTAAACTTGCTAACTGAAAGGGGAGTGGCATGAGCTCCCGCTGTTAGCCTCAGCTTCTGCCAACCTAGTAGTTCGAAAACATGCAAATGTGAGTAGATCAATAGATACCACTCCGGTGGGAAGGTAATAGCACTCCATGCAGTCATGCCAGCCACATGACCTTGGAGGTGTTTACAGACAACTCCAGCTCTTCAGTTTAGAAATGGAGATGAGCACCAACTCCCATAGTTGGACATGACTGGACTTAATGTCAGGGGAAAACATTTACCTTTACTTACTCCTGAGTAAACAGAGCAGACTTCCAGATGTCATTGTATCACAGCTCTCATCATGATGAGGGATACAGGAGTTGTAGTCCAAGCATCTGGAGAGCCACATAGAATGACATGAAGGGCCGAGTTCGACCCATTGACCTTGCGTTTGACACATGTGCTCTAGGAATTGCAATGAGCCATTTGATCCATTGAGTGTTTTCTATGTCACCTCAGGACTCTCTGCTCTCCCGCTTCTGGTGCATCTTAATCGCTGGTTAAGAGGAGAGCGTGATCTATGACTCAAAACTAAATTAAATTGATGGTTCCCATCTTGAATTGACATATTGAAACAATTGCAGAATGATTAGAAAGATAACCCCACTGATTTAGTGGGTAGACTCCAATTGAAACAAACTCTTGGATTTAGAATTCAACCTTCTTACCATGACCTTAAGGCCTGACCCAGCATGTTGGACAGGAATTTACCTGCTTTGATCTGACTGTCATTTGATGTTACTAAGTTTTTCCTCAAATATTGACCATATGGAACTGAGATAGTAAACATTTCCTCTCACTAATTCATAATAGCAGGTCACCAGAGAAAGACTGGAGAGAACAGCTGTGCTTACCTCTTACGTACTTTTTCATTGTCAGTATATAACAGGGAACATCTAAAAGAGAATTTGTTTTATCATTATAAGATAAAACCGCAACTGCTTTTTTGCTTTTTATCTCTTAGTTCTTTCCATTCGCTTGATTAAAGCTTCCTGTTTCTTTCATGGTTGCTTAACTCCAGCTCAATGATATGTACTGAATAAAATAAGGCGGCTTTATACAAATGATGCAATACCATGTAGTCACAGAATCTGCTCATCTGATGTCCAAACATAGGGAAATATATGATAAGGATGCAAGCACAGTAGAGAACATTCCTTTCCTTTTCTCTTCTCACGTTTCCCATATTGAGTAGGAAGACTGTTTTTTACTACTATTTGCCTGAATGTGTGTAGAAGTGCACCTATCTTTAAAAATCCTTCAGATAATGCTCTTCAAATGAGATAGAAGTAGATAGGCATGAGCAAAGTGTTGAGAGACCCCAAGGATCCTCCTGACTGCTGCTTCTCCTCCTCCTCCTGTGCACAGCCATTCCATGTATTGTTTGGAAATGGGGGCACCTTGGTGCCTTCGTTTTTAGGCCTGTTCCTGGGGTGATTTTGGGGTGCTCATTCAGAAAATTGTATTGGATAGACCACATCAGCTCTAGATTATTAAATATGGTTTTCGTGGGCATGCAGATGGCTACTACTGGATGGCATATATTCTGTATCAGAAACTAGAGCTGATGTGGTCTATCCAGTGCAGTTTTCTGAATCAGCACCCCAAATAACCAAACCGAATCTAAAGTTGACCAAAAAAGGATTCATAACCCTTTTGGTATTAATGTTGGAGAGTGATCCCTGGTCAAGTGGTCCATGGTCAAAAAAAGGTTGGGAACCACTGATCTCATTCAACCCCCTACATTGCTAAAGCATTCCCAAAACATTGTCATCCTGCCTATGTTTAAATACCTTAAAAGGAGAGTCCACTATTCTTTAACAGCTCAATTCCATCAGAAATTCTTCCCAGTGTTTAGGTGGAATCATTTTTCTTGCAATTTGAATCCATGGGTTCATATTTTGATTTTGAGGAAAAGCAGAAAACAGATTTCAAATATTTAAAGATGGCTACCATGCCATCTTTCAATCTTTTCTTTGCCAAGCTAAGCATGCCCTACTCTCTCAGTCAAGTCTCTTAGGAATTGTTTGCAGTCTTGGTTGCCCTCCTCTAAAGAGTTTCCAAATTAACACTGCCAGTGTCACTACAAAATTTCTTTCTTCTACATAACTTTTGTGCAGTGTTTCAACAAAAAATGTATTTTTAAAATAAAAATATTTATGTATTGAGATAAAACCACAGTAACACTTTGTATTAGCTTTCTTAAAAATGGACAACAACTGTGTATATTATAATTAAAACTGATCCATGTTCTCAGACTCTCGTGTGAAATATAACAATTCTAAGTCTTCCCTCTCAGGAAAGTCTGTGAAAAGCCATCCATTATACCAAAGTTTGTCATTTAGCTTTTATCTTGCAAAAAGAGCGGGAGGGACGGAAGAGGGGAAGGAGATGCAGATGGACTGCTGTTTACATTTTCCCATCATCCTGAAAGGATGCATAATAGTGAGTCAGTGCAATATGTTGTTCAAAAATATGAAACTGCAGATAGCTCTGTTTGGTCTGATGTTAAGTATGGGAAGTACAAAAATTATTTAGTACTATATATACTTCTATATTAGTTGACTTCATCTATAAGTTGAGGACACATTTGGGACCCAAATTATGGAATTTGATATGATCCTTGGATAAATCCAGGTTCAGTCCATGGAAAAAGGAAAGCGTGAATGCTGTTGCAGGGAGACAGCTATCCATGGCATCTTCTGCCATTTACCCACCAAGGCATTTTAAAAAGCCAGAAGCAATGCCATGACAAAGAGAGTAAAGAGGCTCAGTGCTTCTTTTAGGTTCTCCTGGGATGAATTAAATCAGTGTTTCTCAACCTGGATGTTGGGACTCCTGGAGGGGTCACAAGGAGGGTGTCAGAGGGCTCACTAAAGACCATAAGAAAACACAGTATTTTTTGTTGGTCATGGGGGTTTTGTGTGGGAACTTTGGCCCAATTCTATTGTTGGTGGGGTTCAGAATGCTCTTTGATTGTAGGTGAACTATAAATCCCAGCAACTATATCTCCCAAATGACAAAATCAATCCCCCCAATCCCCACCAGTATTCAGATGTGGGCGTATCAGGTATTTGTGCCAAATTTGGTCCAGTGAATGAAAATACATCCCACATATCGGATATTTACATTACAATTCATAACAGTAGCAGAATTACAGTTATGAAGTCGCAACGAAAATAATTTTATGGTTGGGGGTCACCACAACATGAGGAACTTTACTAAGGAGTTGCGGCATTAGGAAGGTTGAGAACCACTGAATTAAGCTCTCACATTTTGCAACTCTACTCTAAATTTACACATAAATATATAAGTATATTTGACTTGGACTAACTTAAGTATTATTCAGTAAAGAAAAAATTGAACCTACAGTGATCTGCACAATACAATTATAGCTCTTCACATTGCCTTAGAATATTGACAACAATCAGATAAAGCAGGAAATGTACTTAATGTACTTAAATGTACCATGAAAGCAATGGCAAATAATAACTGAAATATTATGCCTTTGAGTAAAATTTTATCAGCCAGTGGGAAAAGTTTGCTTATAAGGTTGTGAGTCACCTACTACACCTTTGAAAACCAAATGCTGTGGAAATATGGTAGAAGATACAGCATTACACACATATTTAAAAACAACAACATGAAAACATTTTTCTCCACCAAACTTGAGATGTAGGGCCCTTCCACACAGCCATATAACCCTGAATATCACGGCAGAATAATTCACAGTATCTGCTTTGAAGTTAAATATCTGGTCCACACTGCCATATATCCCAGTTCAAAGCAGATAATGTGGGATTGTATTCGGCTGTGTGGAAGGGGCCATAGAGAAACAAATTACTTCTCCTATCCATTACGATCCCACATCCTTAAATGTGGAAACTCTTAAAATACCGATTGTACTTGGATATTACCTTTAAGTATTTGATATAAATTACTCCTGACTTAGTGTGCATAGGATAGATTGCACACAGCCTTTGTTATTAATAGAAAGGTTTGATTACAGCAGCTATTTTAATAATTGTTTTGTGTTTGATTAGAAAAGGAGGGAGAATATGGGGTCAAATAGCAGCACAATTCAAAGGTCTCTGTGTATGCATGAGAGAGAGAGGCAGAAAGAGAATTGAATTATTTTGTGTTAGGCATAAGGGAAGTAATTCTGCATTTTCATTTCATTTGGCACTTTGCCACTATGCCTGCTTTATATGCAACAATGATGGTTTCGTTAATACCATCATTCCCATTCTGCTATGTTAATTCACATCTGTAATAGAATATGAAACCATTGTCCTTATTCACTACTAAAAGAAAAGAATCAAGCTTGGAGATTCATTCTGCAAGACTCATCATGTCAAAATGATGAAAAAATGTTCATATTTAGAGCAGGAGGATTGGAAAATTGGGTACTGAGCTGTTGTACAAAATTGGTTCACAATCTCAAAGGGGTTTTAAAAGAATCATTTAGGTGAAAGAACATAGGAATATTTAAGGATGCCTAACATTTTTACAGTGTTTTCAAGTGCTCAAAGGGCTTTGTTTTATTTATTATAAAGATTTATAAATTACTCTTCCAACCATGGAAGCCCCCAAGTAATACCAACAAAAGTTATGTGTGTGTGTGAAGAGAGGAAGGGAGAGAGAAGTAAAACAAAGCATGATTTAAAAAGCTCCTGGCGCTCATATCGATGAATCTGCTTCAAGTTCTATTCTGAATTTCAAAGATAACATCAAAGGTTGTTGTTGTTGTTCATTCGTTCAGTCGTCTCCGACTCTTCGTGACCTCATGGACCAGCCTACGCCAGAGCTCCCTGTCGGCCGTTACCACCCCCAGCTCCCTCAAGGTCAGTCCAGTCACTTCAAGGATGCCATCCATCCATCTTGCCCTTGGTCGGCCCCTCTTCCTTTTGCCTTCCACTTTCCCCAGCATAATTGTCTTCTCTAGGCTTTCCTGTCTCCTCATGATGTGGCCAAAGTACTTCAACTTTGTCTCTAGTATCTTTCCCTCCAGTGAGCAGTCGGGCTTTATTTCCTGGAGGATGGACTGGTTGGATCTTCTCGCAGTCCAAGGCACTCTCAGCACTTTCCTCCAACACCACAGCTCAAAAGCATCGATCTTCCTTCGCTCAGCCTTCCCTAAGGTCCAGCTCTCACATCCGTAGGTGACTACAGGGAATACCATGGCTTTGATTAGGCGGATCTTTGTTGCCAGTCTGATGTCTCTACTCTTCACTATTTTATCGAGACTGGACATTGCTCTCCTCCCAAGAAGTAAGCGTCTTCTGATTTCCTGGCTACAGTCTGCATCTGCAGTAATCTTTGCACCTAGAAATACAAAGTCTGTCACGGCCTCCACGGTTTCTCCCTCTATTTTCCAGTTGTCAATCATTCTTGTTGCCATAATCTTGGTTTTTTTGACGTTTAGCTGCAACCCGGCTTTTGCGCTTTCTTCTTTCACCTTGATTAGAAGGCTCCTCAGCTCCTCCTCGCTTTCGGCCATCAGAGTGGTGTCATCTGCATATCTGAGGTTGTTAATGTTTCTTCCAGCAATTTTCACCCCAGCTTTGCATTCATCCAGCCCCGCACATCGCATGATGTGTTCTGCATACAAGTTAAAAAGGTTGGGTGAGAGTATGCAGCCTTGCCGTACACCTTTCCCAATCTTGAACCAGTCTGTTGTTCCGTGGTCAGTTCTGACTGTTGCGACTTGGTCCTTGTACAGATTCCTCAGGAGAGAGACAAGGTGGCTTGGTATGCCCATCCCACCAAGAACTTGCCACAATTTATTATGATCCACACAGTCAAAGGCTTTAGAATAGTCAATGAAGCAGAAGTAGATGTTTTTCTGAAACTCCCTGCCTTTCTCCATTATCCAGCGGATATTGGCAATCTGGTCTCTCGTTCCTCTCCAGCAAAGGATCGCCGCCTTGTCGGGGCGCTGGAGCTTGAGCACCTCAATGATGTCATGAGCGAAACCGTGAAGGGCCACCCAAGACGGGACGGTTGTGGCAGAGAGGTCAGACCAAGCGTGATCCCTGGGGAAGGCAATGGCAAACCACTCCAGTATCCTTGCCAAGAAAACTAAATGGACCAGTACAACCAGAGATATGTCGGTATGCCATTGGAAGATGGGACTCCCAGGTCGGAAGATGGCCAAAATGCTACTGGGGAGGAGCAGAGGATAAGTTCAACTAGCCCCAGATGTGATGACGCAGCTAGCTCAAAGCCGAAAGGAAGGCTAGCGGCCGACGGTACTGGAGGTGAACGACGAATCCGATGCTCTAAAGATCAACACACCATAGGAACCTGGAATGTAAGATCTATGAGCCAGGGCAAATTGGATGTTGTTATTGGTGAGATGTCAAGACTAAAGATAGACATTCTGGGGGTCAGCGAACTGAAACGGACTGGAATGGGCCACTTCACATCAGATGACCACCAGATCTACTACTGTGGACAAGAGGAACATCGAAGAAATGGAGTAGCCTTCATAATTAATAAGAAATTCGCTAAAGCGGTGCTTGGATACAACCCAAAAAATGACAGAATGATCTCAATTCGAGTGCAAGGAAAGCCTTTCAACATCACAGTGATCCAAATATACGCCCCAACCACAGCTGCTGAAGAAGCAGAAGTAGATCAGTTCTATGAGGATCTGCAGGACCTACTGGATAATACACCAAAAAGAGACATTATTTTCATTACAGGAGACTGGAATGCCAAGGTGGGAAGTCAAATGACAACTGGGATCACAGGCAAGCATGGTCTGGGAGAACAAAATGAAGCGGGACGCAGGCTGATAGAATTCTGCCAGGAAAACTCGCTGTGTGTAACGAATACTCTCTTCCAACAACCTAAAAGACGGCTTTATACATGGACCTCACCAGATGGTCAACACCGAAATCAGATTGACTACATCCTTTGCAGCCAAAGGTGGCGGACATCCATCCAGTCGGTGAAAACAAGACCTGGGGCTGACTGTAGCTCAGATCACGAACTTCTTATTGCCCAATTTAGAATAAAACTAAAGAGATCAGGGAAAATACACAGACCAGTTAGATATGATCTCACTAACATTCCTAGCGAATATACAGTGGAAGTGAAGAACAGATTTGAAGGACTAGATTTAGTAAACAGAGTCCCAGAAGAACTATGGACAGAAGTCCGCGACATTGTTCAGGAGGCGGCAACAAAGTACGTTCCAAAGAAAAAGAAAACCAAGAAGGCAAAATGGTTGTCTGCTGAGACACTGGAAGTAGCCCAAGAAAGGAGGAAAGCAAAAGGAAACAGTGAAAAGGGGAGATATGCCCAGTTAAATGCGCAATTCCAGAGGTTAGCCAGAAGAGATAAGGAACTATTTTTAAATAAGCAATGCATGGAAGTGGAAGAAGACAACAGAATAGGAAGGACAAGAGACCTCTTCCAGAAAATTAGAAACATTGGAGGTAAATTTCAGGCAAAAATTGGTATGATAAGAAACAAAGATGGCAGGGACCTAACAGAAGCTGAAGAGATCAAGAGAAGGTGGCGAGACTATACAGAAGATCTGTATAGGAAGGATAACAATATCGAGGATAGCTTTGACGGTGTGGTGAATGAATTAGAACCAGACATCCTGAGGAGTGAGGTTGAATGGGCCTTAAGAAGCATTGCTAACAACAAGGCAGCAGGAGATGATGGGATCCCAGCTGAACTGTTTAAAATCTTAAAAGATGATGCTGTCAAGGTGATGCATGCCATTTGCCAGCAAATATGGAAAACACAAGAATGGCCATCAGACTGGAAAAAATCAACTTATATCCCCATACCAAAAAAGGGAAATGCGAAAGACTGCTCAAACTTCCGTACAGTGGCCCTTATTTCTCATGCCAGTAAGGTAATGCTCAAGATCCTGCAAGGAAGACTCCAGCAATACATGGAGCGAGAGTTGCCAGATGTTCAAGCCGGGTTTAGAAAAGGCAGAGGAACGAGAGACCAGATTGCCAATATCCGCTGGATAATGGAGAAAGGCAGGGAGTTTCAGAAGAACATCTACTTCTGCTTCATTGACTATTCTAAAGCCTTTGACATCAAAGGTACTGAACCTAATTTTAGGCAGGGTTCAACACACTGGGCAGCTCCTTTAAAGTTCAGGCCAAAACCCAGAGGGGATTCAGATTTCTTCACTGAGATGAGATCCATCAATCACACTCAAAATTATAAGGCTCAGATTCGCTATTCTGTTGAGGATAGAAGCAGCTTGTCTTCACTTGAGATGGAGTTTCAGAATTTTAATGCCACTACAACTTGTTGTTGTTGGTCAGTCGTAAGGTCGATTAGGGTATAGGGTTACAGCCTGTGTTAGACAGGGTTATACTCACCTTAAAAACACAGGTTCACAGTTTTGGGGTTCTCCTGGACTCATCACAGACCCTTGAACCTCAGGTGTCAGTGGTGGCCAGGGGAGCCTTTCGCACAATTAAAACATGTGCGCCAACTGCGGTCACAACTTGTGAAGTCAGATCTGGCCATGGTGATCCATGCCCTTGTCACATCCAAACTGGATTACTGTAATGCACTTTACATAGAGCTGCACTTGAAGACCATTTGGAAGCTTCAGTTGGTCCAAAGATCTGCGGCCAGGTTGCTTACTGGAGCGCCTTACAGGGAGCCGTCAACCCTCATGTTATGGCAGCTTCACTTGCTACCAGTTTGCTTCCAGGAACAATTCAAGGTGCTAGTTTCAATCTTTAAGGCCCCGAATGGTTCAGATCCAGCTTATCAATCCAACTGCCCTACAATTGGCCAGGGAGGCCCAACTCTCAGCCCCACCCCTGTCTCAGGTGTGGCTGATGAGAACGAAGGAGAGGGCCTTCTCAGTGGTGGCTCCTCAGCTCTGAATCTCCCTCCCGAAGGACAATTAACCACTTTCCTGTTGCACTCCAGACCAGGAAAAGCCCTCTGACTTTAAACACCACACAGTTGAGTAGGGAAACAATCTTTTTATTTAAGATAATTAAAAAGCAGTAAAGTAAAAAGTACTTTAAAGAAATAGGTAAATTCAATAAGGTAGGAAGATAAGCCGGAACAAAATAGTCCAGGGTAATAGTCCATCAAAGTCCATGAAAAACAAAGGCAAAAACTTCTCTAATAAAATCCAAGAAACCAGGAAACATGAATCCAAGACATAAATATAAAATAATAGAATCCAAGAATCAAAACCATGAAACAAAGGCACTTAAGCATGAATCTTTCCAAGCAAAGCTTCCAAGAAACAAGGATGAGAACTTGATTTGATTCCAAACGATACTTCATCTGACTACATATCCTGTTCTTGGGACTTTTATCTCCTCATTAAGGTATGTCCCAAGCGCTCAGAAATTGGTTTTACTTTAGCTTTCAGTCTTTTATCTTTCTCTGTCTGAGCCTGGCAGAACACCGAAGCCACTGTTCGGCTCTTCTGTATTGACTAATCTCCTTCTGTCTATCTGTTTGCTCATTAAATTCTGCAGCTGGGCCAGGCGCCGAGCTGTTTTCAAGCTCCAAATCATGGGAATTCTCTGGTAGCAATTCAGGGAGCACACCATCATCCCCACACCCTTCAGGGACATTCTCATGAGAAATTACACTTTGAACAGGGATCTCCTGGTTATTCTCTGCATCAGTGTCATTGACCAGACCATTGCCATCTTGAAACTCATTGTCATCACTCCCCACATCTAAAGCACCCTGATCCTGAAACACAATCACAGGCTGAGCTCCAACACTTCCTTTGGAAACAAGCCTTTGGGGAAGACAACTGTTAAGCTGAGTTAAGTGCAATGGTTATGGAACACAGCAATGAGTTGGAAGCGGTTGTAATTATAATTATAATTGTAAGATAATCTTAAATACTGAGATAGTTTTAGTAATTTTTATTTCATATTATTGTGCTCTAAAATAGAGCCTCCAAGCCCCATGCCAGCAAAATGGCCCAGAAGGATTCCATGGTTGATAGTATTGAAAGTCAAAGAGGGGTTCAACGGCCTAATCAGATGTCTGGCACCAAGAGGCAGCAATGCTCCGCTTTGCCATGGGGCATGGGGGGGGGGGCATGCCTCACATCAACTGCATCACCAGGAGAGCAATCACATGGGGAGAAGCATAAGTGCACATGGAGCATGTGCCTTCCCCCCATGAATTACATGGTAACAAAGGAAGCCTCCCATATTGTTGTGGGAGCAGTAGTACACTGGCTCTGCCCTCTTTCACCCACAGAGCAGGCATGACATCATCTGGTGGGAGCTGTGAGGCTCCATGACCAGAGCTAGATTGGCATATGACACCGATTTTAGCCCTGTATGGTGTTGCAGGAGAACCAACAGGAACACACTCCCCCTGTCCAGCTTTCTGCATAGGTCATCCACCAAAGCTGTCTCTGTTCCATAGCCAGACCTAAAACCAGATTGAAATGGATCTAGATCAGTGGTTCTCAACTTGTGGGTCCCCTGATGTTTTGGCCTTCAACTCCTAGAAATCCTAATGGCTAGTAAACTGGCTAGAATTTCTGGCAGTTGTAGGCGAAAACACCTGGGGACCCACAGGTTGAGAACCATTGATCTAGATAATCCATTTCATCCAGAAACACCTTTCTGAAACTAGGCATAGGAGATCCAAGTTTAGGGTCTTACAATAACTTGGCCAAGTTTCACCTTTTACTCTGTCAACCTGACAAACCACACAGCATTGTAGTGAGAACAAAGTGTATATATGTCACCATGATCTTATGGGATGAATGGTGAGATATACGAATAAATCTCTTTATTAGTATATGTAGAATTTAATTTCTGACTATGCTAACACATCATATGGAAAAAGGTGTGTGGATATCCACTAAATTTGGGGGATATGTTTGGGATGGTCTGACAAAAATATGAGCTATATGGTTAAAAATTAATGTCAGGTGCACCATGGAGAGTGCATCCTGCTAATTTTATATTGGATTTTCCCCAATGTGGGTAACTAGGATTAAACTGTATTTCCTCTTCCCAGGGCAGTTGTGCCCCATTTTCTGCTGGTCATGGACCGTAATAAAAAAAAGATTGATTGACGGGGATGATCTTAGTTATCATAAATGTTATGTAGCATACATAAAATTCATGGTAGGATTACCAGAGTGAAAACTGGAGTATCCTCTTATACTTTTAATTGTTGGGTAGAAGACAGAATTTCAGCTATTTTTTTATCTGACAGCATTACAAGCAACATTTGCTGAAATTTACCCTTTTGCACATCCATTTAAGTTATAACAATTGTTTCCGGTTTTAGCAACTTAGATTTCAAACTAGAGTTGCTACCCCCATTATTCTTTCATTTAGTAGTTTTGTATTGTGTAGTGGTTGCAGAGGCTTGTGAAAAGCATGCTTTCTTAACGGCAACTCATGTGCAACATAAGGAACATTTGAACACTCAAAGAGATAGACAGTCATCATCCAGAGCAGTTCAGAGAAACTGAACAATCATTAACAGTGGCTAATGATTCTTCCAAGTAATACTGGCAGCTAAATGTAGTGTAAAATAAATGGGCTTCTGGTGTTTGTGTACCATAAGGTCATGCTCCACAAAGCCTGTCTGTTGTCAGTAGAGACTGGCTGGGTCCTGTCTTGACATGAAAAACAATTGAATTCTTTCCCTTCTCTCCCTTCACCTCACCAAAAACAACCACTTGGGTAAGCTTTATCAGAAGAGTCTAGAGAAGAAGGGCTTCGAACAGCCATGACACATATATTTTGAATATACCTGCAGGATTTGTGAGATGCAGGCCAGGTGAGTCCATTGAAAAGAAGAACAACTGCCTCCCTCACAGGATAGAAAGTAGAAAGAGTATCTCAACACAGACAATATTTGCAAGGAGGCTTTGGTGTTTGAACAGACTGAGTGTCTGGGTACTGTGAGATCATACTCCAGTCAACAAGAACGTCCAAGTTCCTTTCTTGAAAGCAACCAATGCAGAAAGTAAATAGGGAAGCAAATAAGTTGGCCTAAAGGAAAAGCTCTCAGTACAGGATAGGAATTCCACTGGTGCTTCAACTAATGATAGACCACAATCTGGATTGTATTAGGTACATGACAGGGTAATCTTGGATCTCTTGATCTCACCCTGAACCACATTATATGAATAACAGAGTAATAAATACTTTACTTTCTCCAGTTCTACTTTATCTGCTGTTTTTTTTTTTAAAAAAAAAAACCTTTAAGAACTCTTATCATCACAATGAAGTTAGAAAAAATCTCACCCTAGAATTTACTTCAATTGTGAGAAATGGGGAGGATGAAAAAACATACTGAGACTGGATCTACACTTCGCTATATCCCAGGATCTGATTCTAGATTATCTGCTTTGAACTGGTTTATATGAGTCTATACTGCCAGATAATCTGTGATCAGGTCCTGGGATATAAGGCAGTGTAGATCCAGCCTGAGCTCTATTCAGAACTCAATATACCACCTTATTTCTCATGACCGTGAAAATGTGTCACAGGCCCCTTCCACACTGCCCCTACAGCCCAGGATCTGATTCCAGATTTATCCCTGATTATCTGGCAGTGAAGACTCATATCATCCAGTTTAAAGCAGATAATCTGGATTCAGATACTGGGATATAGGGGAAGTATGGAAGGGGCTCAGATGAAGAGACCATGGGCCCTTCCAGACAGGCCATTATCCCAGGAGAATCCAAATTTTTTAAAAAAAAACATGGATGTTCCCAGGGGCCCATCTACACACTCCCCAGAAATTACATGCATTCTGGGGTAGGCATCCAGATGTTCTTCCAGGACTTCCCAGGAGAACATCTGGACACTCTAACCCCCTCCACAAAAGACCCAAAAACCAGTGTAAAAAACCAAAAGAACTTACGTGGTCTCCATTGGTGGGCTGTCAGAGTTCTTCTGGCACGCACAAATGACTTGCCAGGAGAAGGGGGGCAGGAGCGATTTTCCTCATCTGCCCCCCACCCCCTTTCTCCTGGTGTGTCATTTGTACATGCCAGGAGAATTCTGGCAGCCCTCTAATGGAAGTGGGGTAAGTGCTTTTGTTTTTTCACACTGGTTTTGGGGTCTTTTGGGGAGGGGATTGGTATTCTCACAATTTTCTGGGCTAATTTAGCCCAGAAAACTGTGGGAATACTATCTGGACTGCAGTCCAGACACCGGAAGTAGAAGGTTTATCCCACACTTTCCAAGAAACCCACTATCAAATTAGTTTGCCACAAACTAGGGTTTTCCTGGTTTGTTGCGAATTAATGTGGGTTTTACTTGGATGTCATCTGAACAGCCCCCTTTTTATTGTGGCAACTCCTGCAATAAAGGGGCTTTCTAGATATGCCCCTTTTTGAATGCTATGATTTCGTGGGGAGAGAGAGGTGACTAAAACTGGGCAAAGAGATCTTCTGGAATCTGAGCCCTTTCATGAGGACAAGGCAGACTGATCTTATTTGATGCCCTAGTCCATAAAGTCCCACTGCAATTTTTAAAAATACAAAAATGAGAAAACAAAGCATTATTACCAACTGTCAAGGCATAAGATCTTGAACACATCTTTAAATGTCAGTTGGGGGTGTATGCCCTTCAATTCCCTTGGAGTACATTCCAAACTGTAGTTCTCAGAAAATTCTGGACATTATTACAGCATCTGGTTTTAATTGAAATGTGGGATTTTTTTTCCCCTATGGAGTTTTCCAGCTGGGTTGAGATACAGAAAGGACAAAACATTTCCTAGAGGTCATGAAGGGAATGCTGGTTCAACCCAAATGTCAACAGATTCATGGACTTCCAATTTCTACAATGAATGGAAGCTTCCAGCATTGTTTTATAGGACATTCAGCAACCATATGCCAGTGCATCATATGCCAAGTTGTGTTTTGCTTTTCCTCAGAGTCATGAAATACAAAAATGCTTTTATTTGGTTCCACAATACAGTCTGTGATGCAATCTGAAAGTTACACAATCCAGATGTACAGATATATGCCACCTTCCTTCTAACCTTGCATTCTTCTTATATGCAGATGACCATGTATAGTGTTGGTAGTCTCAGACTGTGTGTACAAAACTTGAATTGATGTGCTTTAAAAATCTTTCAGATATCAGACAGTGGTTAAATTGTCTTGAGATAATGCCCAGTGGCTTTTAAATTTTCTGACCATCATGAAAGTATTGCCTACTCCTTTTTTGGTTGTATTATCTATTATTGTAGATTGAAGACCGTCTGTACAGTCACTTACTTGTTTGAAAGTCCACATTCTTGGGTGTTTTCCCCCTTAGGAGTAGTCATAAACTCTTGAATATTTTCTAAAGCTTTACAAACTTACTTTGAGACATTCCATCCTGATAAGAGCCACAAGATTCTCTTTCACGCTAAAACATTTCCCAAAAGCAGCTGTAACACAATTTATGGTACTGCCTGTTTTCTATTAATCCTGCAAACTGGATTTTAACACTTCACTATTGGCCCTATGTGCAATCCTGCCTATCCTTAAATGCTTCCCTGCAGGACAAAATAAACAGACTGAAATAACATATTTTAATGCTCAGTGAAAGGGGAAATGTAACTTACTTTTTACCTGAAAGGGAGCATGAAGATTGCATCTGCACTAATAAATGTATTGAAAGATAATGGGAATCTTCAATTCCACTGCATTGGAGCAGATAACATTTTTTGCACACGCATACAAAAAATTTCCTAGTATATATTCTGCCTGCTATTCCTTACCTCATATATAATCCCAGTCATGTTACCCACATTGGGGGAAATCCAATATAAAATTAGCAGGATGCTAATATGCTACACACACACACACACACATAATATTTTTTCTGTTGCAGTGGTCTTTTTGACTTGGACTTCAGATATTTTAAATCTCTAGACTTTGCAATGAAGCAGTAAATAAAAACTGACAGTTTGAACCTCTTTGTATAAGAGGAAAAAGCTCATCTGTGTACAAGCCAAGAGCCATCAGTCTCTGTGTTATGTGCCTTTCCAAGCATACCTCAGGAGATGTGGATCTCAGAAGCATCAACTCCTGTTCTAATGAAAATGAGTTTGGTAATTATTGTTTAGAAAAAGCTGTGCTCATTGGGGGGAATGGGTCCTAATTAACAAAGCTGAAGGAAAACGAAATAGGTAAACAAAGCCCAAATCCTGAGAGAATTATGATGTCTGGAAGCTGACTTAAGCACTGTGCAATGTGGTGATTTCAGACTGATTTTCTTTTAACCCCATTGCTGGCTGGAGCTCCAATTCTATTTTAAACATAAGGGAGCTACACCCAATTTCTAACCATAACTTTGTGGAATTGATTATTTATTGATTTGATGAATATGTTATCTATAGCAATCGCTATGTCCCGTTGGGCCCTTCTACACTATACTAAAACAACAACAACAACAACAACAACAACTTTATTTTTATACCCTGCCTCCATCTCCCTGGAGGGTCTCAGAGTGGCTTACATGGGGACGAGCCTGAACAAATGGTTAAAATATAACAAACTAAAATACAAAAACAACAGCACAAAACAGAATAAAACAACAACATTGTAACAAAATATAAGAGCAAATAAGTGAGTTAAAACAAATTTACTGGAGATACCTGCTTCCTCTCTTATTGTAGTCCCCACCCCCAACCCAAACCCCGGGCTTTCCTGGGAGGGGTAGCTAGATAGCATCACGAGTCAAACAAAGTTGATCCAGGATACCATCCATCCCCCCTCTAGCTCCCCCCCCCCCATTTTACCACGCAAACTTACTGGCAGATACCTGCCAACCATGCAGGCTTCTCTCTACAGTGCTCCTGATGCAAGAAAATGACTTCAGAAAGGGGGGGGGGATAATCTCTTCTTCCCCCCCCCTCACCTCCTGGCATGTCATTTCCTCATGCCGGGAGTACTGTAGAGAGGGGTCTGCGCTGCCCACAGGCCTCTCTGGTAAGCTTGGGGGGCAAAATGGGGGACTGGAGGGGAGGAGGTGGGTGCCATCTTGCTTTTTCGGGTTTTTTGGATCTTGAAAAAGTGGGAGGGTGGTCCTGGGAGTCAGTCCCCACAGGGCCCTCTCCTCTAAAAACCTGGACCTCTTGAGAGGTGTTTTATTAATGCGGAGTAAACTAGGAAAATCTGGTTCCCTCTGCATTAATTTGCTTTTACCTGAGGTGTTGTTTGAATACCTCAGGAAAAATGGAGGCAAGTCTCATGTTTTGGGCCTGTCTGGAAGGGCCCTCTGTATGATTCTGTGGTGAACAGATAGATAGGGCTATTTTCCCACTTTCACAAGTATCCTTGGATCTGTAACCCCAGCAAATGTGAACTATAGTATGAAAGGACCTGTATCCAACTCATGTTTACTCTCCTTAAGATAGTGAAAGTTTTTGTATGATCCCACTATCCTTTGCATTTTCTGTATTTCCCATCCCATTGGCATGGAGATCTACCTACCCACCTATCCTAATCTGGCCTTCAATCCAATGTGCAGCTGTTGGTGGCAAAAGCTGAGGCTGGACCTGTTAATAGAAAAGCTGCCCTAAAATATTCTGCCTTCTAAGGCTAATAAGCAAGTATCATGACCTACCCATCAAGTCAAGTTCCATAACCAAGAGAATTCCTTTGGCATGTGTCCTCATCTCTGACAATAAAATATGATAAGAGCACATTACATAATTGTTTCATGATACCTAGCACCTGCTGTCTGTGTGAACTTAATAGTATGCAAAAGAGACCAAGACATTTGGGGACCACGGCTTTCTAGGGTAGGCCAGTGAAATCAATGGAACTCCCCTATATGTTGGTTTGCAAGGATTTCAATGGCTCAAGAGATCTTCTTTAGCTGGAATTAATAATTGGATTTAGACTTTTTCTTTTTCAGTTGTCTGCACAGCTTGGAAATGTTATTTCCAGCATCTCTGAGCATCATGGCTATTTGTTATGCTGCCTACCCCCTTATTCTAGTTTTCTCTAAGCAAAACTTTTCTAAATTTTGCTTAGAGAAAACTAGAATACACATCCAAGGTGTTCACAATTCCATGTAAAGTCCAGGTTATTTCATCAGAGTCCAAGAAACCTTTTACCAAATAAAATATGTTTGCCTCCAGGGTGCTGAAACATTCTTCATTGCTTTTGCTGCAACATACTGGCATGGCTACTGTGTCAATCATAAACCAAGTGGGTTTTAAAACAACAAGAACAACAAGAACAAGAACAAGAACAACAACAACAACAACAACAACAACAACAACAAAGCATTTACTCATACATTATCTTCTCTAGGATATATTCAGCATTCCAGGAAAGAAACATATGTGTACACTAGAAATGTTGAACAACTGAACATGAAAAAGCATAACCAATGTTTAACTACAAGTTGAAGATTACTCACCTGCCTGTATTCTTTGCTCTGGAAAGTTCTACTTTTCTTATGTATTCTCTTAACAGTGACCATCATCCCAGACTATAGCTTTTGTGTTATGCTGCTGAATGTCAGAGAATCTTTTAGCAGTATTTATATTAGATTTCTATTATGGGATTACTGCTAAACCCATCTTTCAGATGATTGCATTTTTGCAAGCAGGCTAAATGAAATCTCACTGGTACTGAGAACAGAAAAAAACGTTTGATCTAATTTTTTCCTATTGTTGTGCCAGAACTATATTTAAATGCTCCACCTGAGACCAGCAGTTTTAATAAGCAATGTTCCTTTAGCCTCCCTGTGAGCAAGATAAGCTTATATTCCCAAGATCTGTTGAGAGGTTACTATTTTTAAGAGGAACGAGAATGTTCAACTCAGTGTAATTTGATGTTTTAGGAGAAATATAGACTTGAAACTAATGTTCGGGGAATCACCAGTAAAAGCAAAGGTAAGAGAGCAACAAATGGAAACTAACAAATTTTGTTTCACAGCTTCTTCCCTAATATATTGATTGAGATTTTTATATCATGATCTTTAGTTCTGACTCAGTTTGGTTCCCCCCCCCCCCCCCCCCCATGTTACTGAATGACATCTCCCATCTCTTTTGATTCTCCTCCATGCAAACTGGGGATAATGGGAATTGCAAGAGAACAGCACCCTACATGGAGGAAAGACATGAAAGACAAAGACTATTATTGCATTAAGGATTTGTACAGCATAAATGGGAAACTTATTCCCAAGGGTGGGGTAATAGAAAAAATGGGAAATAAAAATTGGATAAAAAGTATTAGGCCTATATAACAAACTTAAACAGGGGAAATATGGGCAATGTCTAGGCAAAGAAAGTAAGTTGGAAAGTATATTTATGAAAGGACAAAAAACAAAGAAAGTATTAGTAGGAGAATTTTATAAAATAATGATAAAGGATGATGAATATTTAGTAAGAACGCTACACAATAAATGGCAGAAGGAAGGGCCACTCCCAAAACAAACTACAGAGGAAATAAAGATGGGGGTTAACAACATTAAATTGGAAAAAATATAAAGAGTTAGAAAGAAATTTTATCTGGAAATGGTATAGGACACCAGTCCAACTAGCAAATATGAGAACAGGAATAAGCTAAATGTGTTAGCATTTAGAGAAAGTAGAGAAAGGCTGGGATGCACATGTGTGTGATGGGATTGTTTAAATGCAAAAAAAGGGATAAGATAATTTAAAAAGTGGAGAAACTGTTCAAAATAACAATTCAGACTAATATGGAACTTATGTTAATAGCAATTACAGGGAACAAAAACATAAATGCGAAGAACCAATATCTATTTAAAGTAATGATTCTAGCAGGAAAGGCAGTGATAGCCTGGGGATGGAGAGATGGAAAAAATGGAATTTAGACAATTGGAATAACTATTTATTTGAGCAAGTCCAATTGGACATTATTCCAGGTATAACCCAAGAAGGTTCACAAGAGGACAAAATAGTACTAATTAAAGAGAAATGAACAATTTATATGAAATGGGTAGAAGAAGGTGAAGCCAGCATAGATATTGTACAAAGATTAAGAAGTTTGTGTTCATGGTGAAAGATAAAGATATAGAGGAAGATGTGGCGGATGGAGTGGGAAAGGGAGGTGGGAGGAAAAAAATGTAATGAGAATGAATTTGTAAAGAAGGTGAATAGATAATATAGAAATACTTTACCATAACGTATAAGCCCACAATAGATATTTAGTATCTGCTAAAACAATAACATCATCATCAACAACAACAACCATGCAGTGTAATCATGATGTCTAATGAAAGGAATACAGGAATTGTAGTCCAACATCTGGAGAGCCACAAAAAATGACATTGCAATCTGGATTTGATCCACAGGCATTGAGTGTGACATGTTTACTAGGCACAGAACCATGACTAGAGCAGTGGCAATGGTTTTGCCTGTGTTGCTTTGCAAGATCTAGAAGCCAAGGTTTGCTGTCTAGGATAAGATACCAGTGTGTTGTTAACATACATCAGAGACCCTCATTTAAACAACTTTGCCAAACTAAGATCAGTCTTCTCATTTTTATAAAATTAAAGAAAAGGGGGATGTTATTTTAAAACCAGTTGCTTGCCTTTTATCAGTTTTACATAGAGGTATAGATTTACTTGGTTAGTATCATCTTACTTCTTCTCCTGCATATGTAAACGTTTTTAATTATTTACATTAACCCCCACAGTTTTTTAACCATTCAGCTGGGGGTACAGGCTGACTCTAATGAGCTACTTTATCCCTCTGCGCTACAGTTGTGTATGTCTTAAATCAGCAGGAGGTTTATAATATAATATAGAGGCTGTTTTGAATGTGATGTCATGGAGAAAAGCATTGAATGAGTCAATGTGGAAACTTGCCCAGATACTTCTAAGTTGATTCCTCCCTGTGCGTCGCATCATATGTTTGAGATCTTCCTGTTGTTTCCCAGTGGCTCTTCATCCTAAAACAGGTTCACTTCCCAGTCCAAATGCAGCATGTGAATCAATTTTCCCCAAATGACTTTTTGTGCAAGGCCTTTGGCAATCCAAACCAAAACCAAATCCAAACCAAATGTGTCAGCAAAGATGAGACAGTTTCTTGTTTTACATTTTTTTATTATTTTTTTAAAAAAATAGTTTTTAAATATATATATATACATACATAGAAACATACAATCTTTGATGGGGAAAAGGGCAGCACAGCAATGTGTGTTGCTGTATATCGCTGCCTTTTATCCCATCTGATGGGGATAGGGTGCCAATATACCTAAAATGGCCTAAAACGGCCGTGTGAACAAGTCCTAGGAAATATCTACTCCAAAGTCAGGATACATGCTAGTACCCAAGTCAGCCATGTTATTATGACCCTAGAGTCAGAAAACGCTACACATCCTCCTTCTTGGCAGTACAAAATAATGAATTAAACAGTTTGCTGCCCAAGGCAGCTCCTATATTCTGCCTAGTGGCAGGAGTAGCATGATCCCCCGTAAGATCTATAATTCTGGAACATCCACCCTGCAAAATTCTGTGCATGGTTAGCTTTGGTCATTATCTGCGAAGTGACCTTTCTTTCCAGAGGCCTATTGAGGGCAGGCGAGCTGAACATGTAAGGACTGTGCTGTCAACTCTCATTTTTCTGACTGTCAGGGGCAGTGAGATGTTATGTAACAGGAGGGATCTGGGAAACTGCAGTCAGCAATTAGTTTTATTTGGCTACATGAGAACTGCTGAAGAAGGCAGAAGCACAGATGATAAAACAGAGCAGAGTGCAACGGCCTTAGTCAGGCATATTTCCCCTCAAACCCAGAAGGAAGTTTAGATCAATGACATATTGCCTGAAGTTGCTGAAAAAAAAAAGTCAGGATTTCTCACTAAAGAAGAAAATATACATCAGAAGAAATACAGTATTTTAAGAAGTGGTAACTTTTAAAGGGAACGACTTAGACCTGGATACCAAAACTACCTTTTTGTGCATTAACTTTCATTACATGTTAATATCAACCCAAGAGGCCTTCCAGCTTTTTTCAATTTCAGAGTCCATGAGTTGGTAACCTGGGGCAGGGTCCTTTTTTTGCTGTGGTGCACTAGTTTTCTGATGTTGTCCTCAAGAATATTATGTGCTGTCAATGTTCTTAAGATCTTTTGCATGTCCAGTTACATGTGGTGGGCTGTGAAATATAATGTTTTACTCCAGTAGAACCGTTTTTGTAATTTGTGGTCGTATTTATATACCTGAGCTCGAGTAAAAATTTATCAGATGAAAAGAGGTCACAAAACAGTTTAAGATGTCTCAAAGAAGTGGTCCTTGAACATTTCTCTGCCCATGAGCCATTTGCTTTCGATCTGCTGCACGTTTCCAGGAAAGAAAGAAATAGTAGTAAGCAATAATCACAAATATTGTGCCAGTCACTGGCATATGGGGCTGGGGGAGAAACCTGCTCATTCCCCACACGAGCTTAAGAAGCACTTTCTTATTTATTTATTTACTCAATTTTTACCCTGCTTTTCTCATCCCGCAGGGGACAAGGCGGCTTACAAACTCCGGCAAAATTCAATGTCGCATGGACATAACAACAAAACACACCCCATCAAATTATAAAAACATTTAATACATATGAGCTATTAAAACACATAAACAATAAAACAGATTAAAACCATATAAAGTGCCAAGTCTTGATCTCATTGCAGCGCACCCAAATACCTGGGAGTCACTCATACTTGTTCATAGTCATTTTCCAAAATCTATAGTCATTATTCATACTGTTGAAGTCTAATTCTGTAATATCCTATTCGCCAAACGCCCTTATGCAAAGCCAGGTCTTAAGCTTTTTTTCTAAAGACTAGGAGGGATAGGGTCTGCCTGATCTCACTAGGGAGGGAGTTTCACAGTCGAGGGGCCACCATTGACAAGGCCCTGTCTCTCATCCCCACCAGTCATGCTTGTGAAAGTGGTAGGACCGAGAACAGGGCCTCCTCAGCTGATCTTAAAGCTCTTGTTGGCTCATAAAGGAAAATGTGTTCGGACAGATAAGTTAGACCAGAACTGTCTTCCTTAGTGGAAGAATTGTAAATTTTACAATCCAATAATCCAATGCAATCAACACAACCCATAATTTTTGTGCAAGTGGAAGAAATGAACATAGAAATGTGGCAACTGTTAATGTGTATCTCTAAGGTTACCCACTTATTTTGGTGGTATTGAAATGCAGATGGCCAATCTGCATCTGACAGCATATCAGTTTACCAGTTCTCCCTGCTAAACAGATGGCATGTGTATAGATTTTCATAGTCCCATCCTTTCAATGCCTGGAGCACCCATTTGATTGCAAAGGCTATTACGTAACTCATAATTGAACATGATGAAGATGTTCTTGAAAGAAGTACATTGATAGATGTGATTGTGACACTGTTTTTAAACATCTGTGACAAAGAGATGGGATTCTCAATATCAAGGTGGTATTTTTGCAAAGGAAAACAAATTCCTTGCAACCGAATCCACACAGTTCTGCATAAAGAAATTAAAATAAATACAACTTAAACAAAATAAAGAACATTAGCTCTTATATATGAATTATGAGTGATGCAGCTGTTCCCTCTTATCAACAGAGAAATTAGATACCAGGATGGAGGGAGCACCAGCATAATATGTTATACAACTCCTGGAGAGACGATGTGATGTTTCCTAGCAAAATGGAATGTTAAAAGCCTCCCAAACTATGCAGGAAAAAAAGCCTAACCACTTCTGCTTCAAGATCACCATATAAAGTATAACCTCTCAACAAAGATTCAACTAGAATTAGAGGATGAGTTTTTGGCATTCAAAAAGGAAAAAGAAAGCCACATCACAGGTTGTAGAAAAAGTCCATTTAAAAAAATACTGAAGGTCACTGAAAGGGCACTTCATGGCTTCCAGTATTTGATGCACTCTTGTACATTTTGGCAACTATTTATTCAAAGACATATTGGTAAATTTCAGTGCACGAGACCTTTGGTTTTAGTGTGATATCCTTTGTTATATTAGACAACATCCCTGTGATAGAACTGTAAACTGTTCATAAATACAATGTAAACCCAAGAAGTAACAGAAAGAGAATACATACTATTGTTTCCTGAGCATTTCTACAATCCAGTTATGTTTCTATTGAAGTTTATTTCTGATTCATGAATGCTTTTCTTGAAGTTTCTAATATGTCAGTCAGCTGACAAAATTTCTGTATATAATAATGTTTTGAATTCCAGACTAAGCTGAATAAACACATTAATTCTCTTTGGGGATTGACTTTTCCTGCAACTATAGCTGTAGGCAGGGGAAGAAAAAATAGTTATAGTTGTTCATTGGTTTATTGATTGGATAGCCTCCAAGCCAGAATTTTAAAACAACTACTACAAATGAGGGACAATGAATTATTTCAAGATAATTGCCCCTATATGGTCCTGTGATTTGCATATGCCAACTAAAGTACCATTAAATGCAATTTCCCATCTTCCATTTTTGGCATGTGGGCTAACACTGTTATATATACATCTATTTAGAAAATGCTTCAAGGTTAATCCCATTTAAAATTACTACCAGTCTGTTTTGAAGTGTAGACATGCCATGGCCCCTAGCATCAGGTTTGTGTCCCTATTTTCAAAGATAGGGTTTAGGCCAGTGGTTCTCAACCTATGGGCTGCGGTTCAGCAGTGGGCTGCGAGAACGAAAATCTGATCTGCAAATCAATCCCCTTTTTTCTTTCTTTATTTCTTTCCACTCCTTTTTGCACAGCTGACCAGCCCCGCCCCTTTTGGTACTAATGTTAGAGAGTGGTCCCTGGTCAAGTGGGCCCTCAAGAATAGGGCTCCACGGTCACCTACGGACCCACCGCCAGAACACCGAACTTGGAGGACCATCCTCCTCAGACTACGAGGGATCGCCTAAGTAAGTAAGGTCAAAGTGGTCCCTGGTCAAAAAAAAGTTGGGAACCACTGGTTTAGGAAGATGGGGCCCCAAAGCAGTTCCCTAAACAGGGCCATTATGGTGTTCATGTTCCAACAATGCAGGAGCAATGTATTGTTGAAGGCTTCCATGGCTGGAATCACTGGGTTGTTGTAGGTTTTTCAGGCTATATGGCCATGTTCTAGAAGCCTGCCATAGATTCTAGAAGCCTGCCATAGATGCAGGCGAAACGTCAGGAAAGAATGCTTCTAGAACATGGCTATGTAAGTATGTAGCCCAAAAAACCTACAACAACCCAATGCAGGACCACCTTGATATTGTAGCAGGCTAGGCTTTGGGCATTTGTACGTGACCACTTAGGTCAGTGTGGAGATGGATAAACCGCACGGCAGGTAAATGCTGAATGAAGCTAATCTTTGTCAACCCGAGGCAATGCCACCTTGACACAGCCTTGCCCTAGTTTAACCTAAGTTAGGGGAAAGCCTAAATCCTGCTCCAGGATCCAGGTTTTTCCCCAATTTGGAGGCTCTTGAGACAATTGGGCTGGTTCCCAACCAGAACTGCCCACAACTGTATTATTAGTATTTTACCGACACAAAAACACAGTATGTCACAGCAAACAAGATATATACTGTGACACAACTGTATTATTATCATTATCATTATTATTATTGGGGTTTTTCTTGCCCATCTCTCCTCACAGCTTGAGGCAGCTTACAGCATTACTAAAACATAAACAAATATGTAATCATTTTAAAACACTCGGTAAAATACATTGTATAGACTGCCATTCTGTATTCCTGGGCTCAGGTGCCCCTTGTTTTCCTCTGCTCCATGTTGCAGCAGTCCCCAGCAACAACATGGCACTTGTTTTCCTCCTAGCACTCTATCAAATGCCAGATTGAGTGCTGACATGCCAAAGGAGAAGGGAGGAGAAGGGAGTGGGGACAAGGAACTTCCATCTCTTCCCTCTTCTCTTCCCATTGGTGTGCAGAGCACGAACATGCAGGAAGCTGCAATGTAGCAGTTGGGGACTGCCATGGTATATAGAGGCTGAACAGTGTTGCTGAGCAGTAGGGACTCCCTCCCACCTCCAAAGTGTCTATGATACGAGATTGGGCCCACACTTATCTAAAAGACTTGCAAGGCTTTCCCTGTGGATCATTTCAGACCAAGTGTGTTCAAGGTTGAAGCCACAGGGTGCAACTACATTGCAAAATAAATGCAGTTTTACCCTACATTAGTTGACATGGCTCAATGTTATGGAATCTTGAGAGCTATAGTTTTACAAGGTCCTTCACCATCCCTGCCAAAGAGTGCTGATGCCCCGTCAAACAACAATGCCCAGGATTCCATAGCATTGAGCAGTCACAGCACAGTCAAACTGAATAAATTCTAATGCACCCAGAGAAGCGTAAAGATTTGTGAAACTATAGCTGCCGTGACTCCATAACGCTGAGCCATGGCAGTTAAAATGATGTCAAACTGTATTGCAGAATGAGCATCCTTTGAAGCAGTGACAGGACAACATACTGCATGTCTTTTCATTCATATCACATCTAGGAAATGAGTCTGATGTAGGCTATGCAATGTTACCTATTCTTGAAGATGGGAAGGGGAGAGAAACCTTCTCTTTCCAGGAGCATTTCTTTCTTGACATAATGACTATACAAGGACCTTGTGTAGTGTGTGTAGACTAGAGTTGCCAGCTCACATGACCTGACTTTGAGTCTCCAGTCTTTGTGGGTCATCCCCAGGGACAAAATGAAGGATCAAATAATTTTTGTATGTTGAGCTTGAGAAGGAAGATTTTCAGTATTTTATTATATGCATCCCCACTCAATCTTGTATCCTCTTCTGTTTTTTGTAATGTTTTAATTTTAAGTTGCCTTGGAGACTATTTTTGTTTAAAGCTAATTTGAAAATTGATAAAGAAAAACTCGCAAATGCAGCCGGGGGGGGGGGGGGGGGTCTTTCCAGAAGTTATACCCACATTAGGTTTGAGCATTTCAGCTGAATTTTGATCCATTTCTTCTGGCTAGATTCCAGTACAGCCCTGTATCCATTTTTGCAAGCCTCCTGAAATTGGGCAGGTAGCCGGAAAGCCTTTTTTGCTCCACACCTGAAAAATACGCCTAGGTCCAACCCAATGGCAGCAATGAGGAACTTACGAGGCTCATCTTTCCATTCCTGACACCCTTTCCTTTCTTCCCTTCAAGGGAGCCTGGGTTTCAGCAACAGACTTAAGGAAGCTTCCTTCCTGGAACACTTTCCTTTCTTCCCTTCAAGGGAGCCTGTGTTTCAGCAACAGGGTTAAGGAAGCAGACACAGTTTGCATATGACACGTCATGGAATTATTCTATTCCGATTGGCCTAACAGGGATGGCTCACAGGAAAACCCATGCAAACAGCATGTGGCAGCCTCTTTGTGTGCCGTGTGATGTCAAATGGGGAGGAGGAGCCATTATTAGCTGCCACATGGTCTTGTAATGAACGAAAAAACATGTCAGCCGGGCCCTTGCCATTATGGCCATCCAACCAAGCCAAACTAGCTGTATTGGCCAAAGGGAACCGACCACTCTGATTCCTTGCACAAGCCTAAAACATATATTTCCCAGTCCCAAAAATATGAGCAAAGGAACATGGTAGAATTTCCATTTGAAAAAGAATATTAAAAAACAAGACTGGGCTTGATCCAGTTTGAGCCTTCCTTATGCTATTTTTAAAACATACTCAGAGATGTTAAGGAATCCAGGGAAAGATATCCAGTGTATTGTTCTGTTTAGTCCTAACAGTTTTACTATAAAGTACAAAAACAACCAAAACCTCACATCTTAAAACAATCCAATTACTTTAGACAACAGAGAGCTAGGGAAGTAAAAGGTAGAAGATAAATTTGGTCCCATATAAAAACATACTATGTCAACACTAAGTAACCAAGGCATTAGTTATACAACTGTCCTAGGCTTATATAAGGGGGTTCAAAGCAAGTTAAGATGGTATCTTACATCGGACAAAACTCTTTTGCAGTAATTGTGCAAGATTTCTAGTTTGAAAAACATAAGGCAACTGTACAGTCTTTGATTTCATGAACACCATTTAAGTCATCCAGATTTTCACGGAAGAGTGAAGAAAGGACATAATCAGCAAGTTCAGTAATCACTCTGCCTTTCCCCTCCTCATTGTGACTGTTTAAGTACAACTCACTTTTTTCTCATCAGATTAAACTTGTCAAAACATACGATCATGCCAGGATTTTAATATATTTCATGAGTAGCTTTTTTCTATTCTGAGCAAATGGGCAATCAAAACTTGTACATGTTTACTATAAAGCAAACTGGAATAGAATTTACTCCAGGTGTAGCATAGAATTGCTATCTTCATTGTTCACATAACATAGATTTATTTCACTATACATTTTAACAGTTTAATAATAAATGGTTAGTTTTAATAGGCAAAAGAATGGCTTACCCCAAGGCAGCGTTCTTGCTGCCTTGTTTAATATCTTTGTTTAATATCTTTACTAACAATCAGCCACAACCACCACTCACAAAGAGCTTTATATATGCTGCTGACCTTGGCCTAACAACACAAGCAAAAGACTTTGAAACAGTTGAAATCCAACTTACTAATGCCTTGAAAGATCTCTCCAGCTACTTCAAAGATAACCACCTGAAGCCTAACCCTGCCAAAACACAAGTATGTGCTTTCCATCTACGCAACCTTGAAGCCAACAGGAAATTGAAAGTCACCCAGGAAGGTCAAGAACTTGAACATTGTTTCCATCCTAAATATCTTGGAGTTAACCTTATATCGAACACTAACATTTAGGAAACACTGCATGAACACCAAGCACAAAGTAGCTGCACGCAATAACATCCTGCGAAAACTTACTGGCAGCACATGGGGTGCAGACCCAAAATTAATAAGAACATCAGTCCTTGCCTTGTCTTACTCAACTGCTGAGTATGCCTGCCCTGTTTGGCATAGGTCTCCCATGCAAAGCAGGTGAACATAGCATTGAATGAAACATGCAGAATAATCACAGGGTGTCTTAAACCTATACCTGTTGATAAACTCTACAAGCTAGCTGGCATTGCTCCCCCAAATGTGTGACGGGAAGTTGCTGCTAAATGTGAGAGAAAAAAGGTTGAACACTGTGAAAGCCATCCACTATATGGCTACCATCCTCCTCCCAGTAGACTCAAATCAAGGAAAAGCTTTATGAGAACTACCATTCCTCTTAGCGTACCTCCAGCAACAGCAAGGGTATCCTTCTGGGCAGCTAAATCAAGAAATCCCAACTGGACGGCCCCCTGCGAGGGTCTTCCTCCAGGGGCTAACCAAGAATGGGCAACCTGGAAGTCCCTGAATAGACTCAGAAGCGGAGTGGGCAGATCAAAAAACAACCTGGCAAAATGACACTACCTAAAAGAATCCCATACCTTGTGTGACTGGAGCAGAACAGACAACTCTGCATCTGTATGCTTGTCCATTGTGCCCTGCCGCATGTACAGAAGAGGAATTGTTGGAGGCTACAGACAATGCCTGTACACTCCCCCTGAAGACACAGGTTCGCAGCTTGGGAGTGATCCTGGACTCATCGCTGAGCCTGGAGCCCCAGGTCTTAGCGGTGGCCGGGAGAGCTTTCGCACAATTAAAACTTGTGTGCCAGCTGCGCCCGTACCTTGGGAAGTCGGATCTGGCCACGGTGGTCCACGCTCTTGTCACATCCCGGTTGGATTACTGCAACGCACTCTACGTGGGGTTGCCTTTGAAGACTGCTCGGAAACTTCAACTAGTCCAGCGAGAAGCAGCCAGATTGCTCACCGGAGCGGCGTACAGGGAGCACACCACCCCCCTGTTGCGTCAGCTCCACTGGCTGCCGATCCAATTCCGAGCACAATTCAAAGTGCTGGTTTTGGCCTACAAAACCCTATACGGTTCTGGCCCAGTGTATCTGTCCGAACGGATCTCCCTCTACATCCCACCTCGAAGTTTAAGATCTTCTGGGGAGGCCCTGCTCTCGACCCCGCCAGTGGCACAAGTGAGACTGGCGGGGACGAGGAGCAGGGCCTTCTCAGTGGTGGCCCCTCACCTGTAGAACTCACTCCCCGGGGAGATCAGATCGACGACTTCCCTTCTAGCGTTTAGGAAAAAACTAAAGACCTGGATGTGGGACCAAGCTTTTGGCCATGCTGACAACTGATTAAAGGACCTATCGATAGACAAGGACAATGGAATGGAATGGATATATGGACTCTGATATATGGACTCTGACATGAGATAGTTTTTATGATTTTAGTAGGTATTGATGTTTCATTTTAATTGTTGAACTGTTATATTTTGTATTGTTTGTTGTGTGATTTGGGCTTCTAATTGTGCCTCCTTTGTAAGCCGCCCTGAGTCCCCCCCGGGGTGAGAAGGGCGGGGTATAAGTAGATGAAATAATAATAATAATAATGCCATTGCCCATTGTTGGTCAAAAGATATTTAGCTGCCTCCACAACTTCTATTTTTATCAGTTTTATACTAATTTATGCAATGCTTTTGATACGAAATAAATAAAAGTTTTAACAGTTTAATCAATGTGTTTGGGTAGGAAAGTCATCCATTCAATTTCAAAATGGGGTTTTACGAAGCTTTAAGAAAAAACAACAATCCCAAATGCTTTACTTATCCCATGGGATGAAGTCCTGTATTAGAAAAAGAGAAAGACAAAACTCCAGATGGATAGAGTCAATCAAGGAAGCCATTGCCTTGACTCTCTAAGACCTGAGCATACTTTGTGATAGGGTGAATTGAAGGTCTCTCATTCATAGAGATGAAGTTGACTTGACAGTTGTTAGCGAAAACTAACAGAGGACACAATGGTCCAGATGGACTAAAGGTCTGAAATTCAGTTTAAAGTAGCTTCTTGTGTCCAAAGGGAATGGGATTTCTTTTCTCTCTTACTTTTGTACCCATCTTTTTTTCTCAACTTGAGGGCAAGTGCTAGAGAAAATAATATGTAATGCAATTTTGTCGTTATTACAATTTTTCTCTTTGGGTATAGCCAGTCCTAACCAGAGGCTTTTTAAGTCAAACATCTCCATATAGTCTGAATAACTTACTCCCTTTGTTGTTTTTATGTGCCTACAAGTCATCTCTAACTTATAGTGTTCCTATCATATGGCTTTCTTGATAAGATGTAATCAGATAAAGTTTGTTATTTTCTTGCTCTTAAGCAGAGAGTATGAGTTGCTCACAGCCATCCAGTAGGGTTCCATGGCAGTGCAGGCATTCAAAGGGTTGTCATATATTTCATCTCTATTGCTTTGGATGAATAGTGGGATATAAATATTATTAATATCAATATTAAACCTATTGCTTTTTTACAAACTTTATTCTGTTTTCTTCTCTATTTCCTTTCCAATTCACATCATATATGAACTAATTAGTTTATTCCCTACTCTTCCTGCCCTCACCTCTGCTCAATGTTCTTGCCAAGAGCTTAATGTTCCCGGTATAGTGCCAGATGAACCTCAGTGTAGCACCACAAAGTTAGGTCCATCCTTAAGGCAGGCATTTTTGTTTCTGCACCAGGGATTTCTTCTTTCCCAAGGAACTTCCTGTACTTTTCTTACTTCCTGTGTATTCTTGTTTTTAGCAAACAAGGAGTCCAGAGGGCAATTTATTTACGGAAGTTTAGCTTATTAGCAAAACCCTGTAATCAAAGGGTTGTAGTATGTCATCTTGCGTGTATTCCTTTGGGGGAAAGTGGAAATCAATGATTTGAACATTATATCTTCTCTAATTAATGCAGTAATGATGTTCTACTCCACTCATATTCAAACATTACAGATGTAAGTACTGTAGACCCTCTACTTTTGCAAGGCTTAGGGATGAAGGTGATTAAAAACACAAATTTTAAAAATACAAATGAGACATTACATGCCAGCAGCATGTGCTTAGATCCGTGTTTCTCAACCTTCCTAATGCCATGACCCCTTAATAAAGATCCTCATGTTGTGGTGACCCCCAACCATAAAATTATTTTTATTGCTACTTCATAACTGTAGTTATGCTACTGTTAAGAATCGTAATGTAAATATCTGAAATGCTGGTTGTATTTTCATTCACTGGACCAAATTTGGCACAAATTCCCCATACGCCCACATTTTAATACTGGTGGGTTTCGGGGAGGGGGATTGATTTTGTCCTTTGGGACTTGTAGTTGCTAAGATTTATAGTTCACCTACAATCAAAGAGCATTCTGAACTACACCAATGATGGAATTGAACCAAATTTGGCACACAGAACCCAATAACCAACAGAAAATACTGGAATGGTTTGGTGGGCATTGACCTTGAGTTTTGGAGTTGTAATTAACCTACAGCCAGAGAGCACTGCAAACTCAAACAATGATGAATCTGGACCAAACTTGGCACAAATGCTCAGTATGCCCAAATGTGAACACTGATGGAGTTTGGGGAAAATAGACTTTGCCATTTGGAGTTTTAGTTCCTTGGATTTATAGGTCACCTACAATCAAAGAAAATTCTGAATCCCACCAATGATAGAATTGGGCCAAACTTCCCACACAGAACTCCCATGCTTTGAAAGGACTCGCTAGCACGGGCCTCCCTCCTGCTTCGCATGCTCTCCCTCACCTGCTCATGCACACCATGCTGTCATGTGCTGAGCATGGCTGCTCTCCCCTCCCCACTTGGAGTCTCACAAACAGCCCTCCCCTTGGCTGAGAAGCCAGTTAATCACAGCAGAGGAGGGGTTTTGGTATTTCCCAAAATGAAAAGAACATCTTCAACCTTCTCTAAAGCCATCAGAAATGTATGTTTTCCGTTGGTGTTTGGCAACCCCTCTGAAACTCCCTCATAACCCCCCAAGGGTTCCCGACCCCCTGGTTGAGGAACGCTGTCTTAGAGAATATCTGAGAATCAGGATATAGCTACTGACCTATGTAATAGTCTGGCCCTGCACCAGGTTACATAGGATCAAATTGTATCAAATATTTAAAGCAGGAGTGACCAACACATAGCTTTAACATTGCAAGTGGGCCTAGGGTCAGTGTGTAGGATCTTCAAGGTAATCTGAAAATCCTATATGTGATCAATTCAGAAATTGACAAAAAATAATCTGTCCCTACTCAGATTATGAATAAAAATGTGGAAAGGACAAAGAGGAGAAAAGAGAGTTGACCAAAAAAAAAAAAAAAAAAGATAGAGAAAAGGGGTGGCTAAACAATTTTTTGTTCTGGCTATGCCCATCCCTCCATTCATCTCTGTCCATGGCATATTGGAAATAAATGTACTATTTTACAGCAAACAGTCCAAGATTCTTCTACCAGTTTCAGGCTAAAGAACTGCCGGAAGGGAGTGGAAGACCTTGTGTTTGGTCATCCACAGTTAGTCTCTGAGCAAAAGCAGACTTGGTAACCACAGAGACCACATTATCCTCACTATGATGAAATGTACTGTACTTCTATTTAAATTCGTACAATGAGTTTTCAATATGTCTATTTTGTCTTCTTTTCTGGTAAGGCGTTTCCACTTTTGCTGATGCATTGGTCTTACTTCTGTACTACATTAAGAAACACCACTCTAAGTTCACCAGAGGGGGAAAGCATTATTACACCACTCTTATATTCTTTCATCTTCAGACAATGCTGAAAAGTCCAACTTCAAAGCAAGATAAAAGTATCAGCCAATCAGTCATTATCTGCCAAAGAAAGCACATCCAACAGTGAAAATGAACAATGAGGACACAGAATATATGGTTTTAAAATCTGCCTTCTTATATAATGAGTTCTTCTGAAATCTTGAAAGACTGGGAAAATTGCCACCTACACCAGGCAGAGTATAAAAGTTCAGGCAAGGTTGGAATTAGGAGTAGAATGAGGAAGTAAAGTGGACTGTTAAAATGTTGAGTAGTTTAAAAATTGATCGTCATTAATGTTAAATAGAGAAAAGAATTATTTCATCAATAAGTGTAGAACGTGGAAAAATTGGCTGGAGGATCTTTAGAACTGAAGTCCCCCCCCCCCAAAAAAAAAAAAAAAAGAGAGAGAGAAAACTTTCTAAAGTTCCTAATAGCACATTGACAGTGGTAATCTGGATGGAATTTATTTTAGTTTTTTTGTGAAAAACTGCAGCATGAAATAATCTAATGAGGATCATATAAATTTCAATCAGGAGAGCAAAACCTTACAGGAGATGAGTGAGTTGTACCAAAGTGTATGTTATGAAGACCAACCTGACTCCTTGTACTCTGCCAGTTTAACGAGATCATGATACGTGATTTCAGCTTCGCAGAATCGTGGGTTCAAGTTCCCAGCATGCTTAGGCACTGAAGGATCAAATCAGACAGGAATGAGACAAAGGCAAGGATCAGAGGTTTATTCCATTCAGCTAAATGTGGATATCAGAGAGACGGAACACTCAAATCAGAAATAAAATGAAAGATTCATACAGAGACATTTATAGAGACTTCACAAACAATTCAAAGAATGGACTTTTGCTCCTCCTGACACTGTTTAGTGCAAGTTATAATCTGTGCACTGGTTGGTGGAGGTGTGTTGTCCACTGCTGCAGCTGACTGGTTACCTGATCTGGTGGGAATTTTAATAAACTGTCAATAAACTGTTTGAAACTTGTGGGGTTTTTTTTTGTGTCTGGCTTCTTTGGGTGCTGGAGGAAAGGAATGTGGGCAGGTTTGATGAGCTTTTATGGGTCTAATCTTGTCAGCTGGGATTTCACAATGCATCTGGGCTGGGAGGACAAGGAGTAGAAACACCTTGATGGATTCCCAGAAGGAAACAAAGGCAGGGCATTGGGTGGCTTGATGACCATTCAGGTTGACTAGGGATTAATTCACTGTTAGGAGGAAGGGTTCATTGCTGGCCAAGTAAAGTGAGTATTGGGTGATTGTGTCAATTGCCCAGTGGAAAAAAGAGATTAGCTCTGGGTTTCCCCTGTGGAGTACTAGTGCAACTGTGTATATGGGGGAAAGATTGTCTTTTAATGCCGGCCAGTATGTATGTATGTATGTATGTATGTATAGGGCAAGGTCATCTTTGAATGCGAACTGATGGGACACTTTCTGGCCATCTGATTGGTCTTCTCTCTGTCACAGATTTCAGGGTCTCGGGTTTCTATAACAGTGGCCATAACAAGGTGCTATCAAGGAGCAGATTGTTGTCTGATCTGCCAGAGAGGCATGATCAAGCCCAAGGGGAATTCAGAAAAATTATCAAAAGTTATACTCTGCATATTTTCCTACCTCTATACCAGTAGTTCTCAATCTGTGGGTCCAGGCATGTAGCCGGGGGGGGGGGGGGGGGGGCTTGAGGGGCTTCAGCCCCCCCCCCCTCGAGATTCGCATGGTGGATTGCGAAAAGGCCTTACTGGTGCATTATTTAAACTGTTATGTTTATTCATATCATGATCTGATCACCATACTCAATATATCCCATATGCATGGGTGTATTGGGGTAATGATACAAAGGGTTTGCTAGGGTAGACCCTCTTTCACTCAGACTCAGCCTCACCCCCCTGAAACTCAGCCCCCCCCTGAAACCCCCCCTGAAAAATTTTTAGCCCCCCCCCCCCCCCGAAACGAAATCCTGGCTACGGGCCTGTGTGGGTCCCAAGGTTTTTTGGCCTACAACTCCCAGAAATCCCAGCCAGTTTGACAGCTGTTAGGATTTCTGAGAATTGAAGGCAAAACATCTGGGGACCCACAGCTTGAGAACCACTGCTCTATACTTTCTTCCTGCTTAGGACTAACGTATTGCAGGTCAGGTGGTAAGAAACATGGGAGTGTGTCAGCCTAATCCTATCACTATCTGTTTGGAAGTAATTTCCACAAAGATCAGGAACTCACATTCCAAGTAGAGCAGCAAAATTTTTGAAAGTGTTCTTTCTTCTAGAAAGGAAATAAATGTTCTTTGAAGTTTTTTATGTTGTGATTTTTGGAAGCCTATGTTATTATTTGTTGTGAAGTGTATTAAACAGTTCCCAGCCCAGAGTGTTTCTAAACAGGATGTAAGACTGCCTTCTGAACCTTTATCACTGAACCTAATTTATCATTCTTTGACCAGGGTCCTTGACTTTCCAGCTGGTTTGGACTTCAACTTGTAGAAGCCAGTATGACAAGTCATAAGGGATTACTAGAGCTGTAGTTCAAAATATCTTAAAGGCCAAAGGTTCCCCACCTATGTTTTAAAGACTTTTGAACTCTCTTTGTTTGGTATTAGCATCTGAAAGATATATTAGCTGGACAGTGATTTGTTAATCTTATCTCTGGGAACCGATCAGTAGGAGGAGGCTATAAAATTACTGCTCCAAAAGAAGGAAAACAAAAAGGAACAGGACATGATGGTGATATGGAGACATAGCCTACCACATTTTTGCTAGTAGGATTTATTGAGTCTGTATCCATCATTGAAATTTGTTTAATCTCTAGACATTAAAAATAATCTTTGAAGAATATAATAAATCTAAAATTATTACCAGTGGCATAGCAATTCTGGACTCAATTGAAAGCTGTCTAGTGGTTCTTGGAGCATCACAATTTTTTACAGCAAAATCAACCGATCTGTGAGAAGGATAACTGTCTATAATTGAGGGAGGTGATTGTGAAAGAATTGGCAAAAGAAACAACTATCTTTAATGGCCTTAGCTAGATGGAACTCATGACAAGGTTCATTTGTGAATTTAAGCTTTTCCATCATTGGCAGCAACAAGCAGGAAGTCTCCAGGCGAATGATATCACACCTCATTAATAGGTGTGCAGAGCTTATGGAATGAGACAAAAAGCCTTGTTAAGAAATATGCTCCAGAAAGAAATGGAAAAATTCAGGGCATGTTTACTTTGAGAGACAGTAGGGGGGAAAGGGTCTGAAGTACTCTCCGAGGCAATGATGTGATCACATTAATCTGGTTGTTTAAGTAGTATAAATACAGTTTCACTGGTGTTTGGAACCACCAACTTCCCTATTATATCAAGACAATATATCCAGTTAGAATCTTGTAGCTGTCATAAACCTATAGGAAAACTTTGGGAAAAGCTAAATAATTAATTTAAATGAATTAGTAATGGTATTGTTTCAATGCTGCTCTCAGTAGTTTGTGTGTGTAAAATACCTCTTCTCCCCTGCAGTCTTCTCAAGTGCTATTGAAATTTTGGGGTTCTTTAACATTATGAAACTCTATCTTAATGATTCCACTTTAATTGTGGCAGCTGCATTCTATGCAATTGTAGGGTTTATAGTTAGGGATCTTTTATTGTGCTTTTCCTGTATGGCAGGGAGTTGGACTAGATGTGGTTTCTTCCAACTCTATGATTCTGTGAAGTATACAGTTATTTTATATTCTTGCCCCATAAAGTACAACTGGGTGCATACACAGTGATGGCCTTTATCTCTCATTTCAATGGGCAGTGAATATGTTTTGGGTTTTAGTCTAAACTGTGATGAGCCTACCAAGAAAATGACTTATTTTGCTTCAGCACATTAGAGAGCACCTTTTAAGTTTGTACTAAAACCCAGGGTGGAAGCCATGCCTTCCTGACATGGAAACTCCCCGACTTTACTGTCCATTTGAACATATGAATATAGATATTTTAAGAGATGTATTTCCCTGGTTTGACCTCATAGGGTAAATTACATTTTGATAATCAAAGAAAGTTGTCCAAGCATCAATGTAGAACAATTAGTCATTTGAGGGCTGGTGCATGAATGGGTGGGTAGGAACTGAGATAATTAAAACAAATAAACTAAGATCATGCTCAGGCTGGAATGCAGTCTGATTAGAGAAAGAAATTGAGTTGCAAAGTCACTGTAACTAAAGTTTCCTATTGCTACAATCCATCTGTTCCTTTATCAGGAACACCAAGTGACTGTACACAACATGTGTGCCACCGTATCACAGCAACATGGCAGGAAGAGCCTAACGGTTCATTCCATCTTTTTCCATTAGTTAGTCTCACCCAGACTGTTATTAATTTTAATTAGAGCTGGAAGAAGGCCACTGAAAATATTCACAAGCATTTGTTCAGATAAAAAGCACATAGCTGCTTTGTTAATGCTTCCAACTAGTTAAATTTTCCAGAAGTATTCATGGCACCAGGTATTAACTCTGCAATGAGATGATATACAAGGTTGGTTATGAGTTTCTGTACACATATAGCTGACATAAATAGATATGTTTTAGAGTAGAACTCAAAGTGCTAGTTATGATTTATGACTTCATGACTTGAGTCCAGGAGACTTGAATGAGTGTACTCTTCTATATGCACCTTTCTGGGTTATGGAATTGGAAGGAGATAGTCCTCTCAAGGTGTATCTGCATTGTAGAATTAATGCAATTTGACACCACTTTATCTGCCACTGTTCAATGCTATGAAATCCCAGAATTTGTAATTTGATGAGGCACCAGCACCTTTTGGCAGAGAAGGCTAAAGATTTTGTGAAAATATAGCTGCATTGATTCCATAGAATTGAGCCAGTTAAAATGGTGAGTAAAATGACAGTATAGTTTAATTACAAATTCAGAGTTAGTTTAATACTAGTTAATATAATCTTGATAATTTCCAATTTAAACAAAGTTGGTTCTCCAGGAATGTTTCTAACATGAATATACCCACAAGAAATGAACTGAAAATTAACCTTGGTTTCCTTAAAATGTATTTATTAAAATACTTCAATATGTCTGGAATAGAAACATAATATGTTTGGATGCAGGCCAGAGCACAAGTATGAATGCCTAAGTCTCATGCTCACAAACTCTGCAATAAGTTGCAGCCTTCGTCAATTATAAATGAAGCCATTTCCCTTTCCAATGTTATTAGCAACGGATGGACTTTTAACTTTGCCAGTTATAAAAAGGGGAAATAAAGGCAGAGAGACATTTCCTCTTCTAATTAGATTAGCCAGGATAGTCTTCTAACAGTCAGGGTCCATGTGAGGAGAAAATTGGAATTTCCAATACATTAGCAATTGTTTCCACAAAAACCAGGCCATGTAATTTTAGCTTCACTCTGAACAAACATGCTTCATCCTGTAACACATTAAAAAGGCAACCCAGTGGTACTACCAGATCTGAACCATTGAACACAATGCTCACAATTAGGCTGGGTTTCTACATATACACACATGTGTATCTGTGGAAACCTTTCCATGTCAAGAGAGCAATGAATTTGCTCTGGGTTTTATTCCAGACTTCAAAGGAGCTATTGAAAATGCTGAACCTCATTACAAAACTAGGTTCCACACCTTCAAATAAAACTCAGAGAAAATTTACCAGGTGTCATACTCTCAAATTGTTCTGGGCTATAACCCAGACTATTCTACTTCAGTTTAACACTATACTGCTACACACGCTTTAATCCAAATTAGTCACTTCGGACAGATACATGGGGCCCTGTCCCTGAAGCCACCTCAGTACAAAATATATGTCTACCTGTTCACTGTATTGCATTATTTTAGTTCACATGACCATACAGGATTGTCCCCCCACCCCTGCACACACACACAGTTTCCCAGCTTGCAGGCAAATATCCATATCAACCATGGCTTTTTTGATATACTGTAAACCATACCTACAACCTGTTGCACTCCCATTGGATAACTCTCTTGATCCCTTTCCTTCTCTTTCCCTGCTGTATACACATAAGAACCTCTCCATCCATTTTAAAGCTATCCACATAACCTTTACCCAAAATGAACAGGATATGTATACACACACACACAAATTTACATATATATGCACACCTTAAAATGTCCCAATTTCTCTCTCCTTCTCCTTCCCCCCTTTGTCTTCAACTTACTTTAATGGCTGCAAAGTTGACATCACAGTGCAAAGAGGAAGGGTGGCATCTTCCCAGTACATCCAGGAAAAGGCAGTCTGCTGTAGCATCTCCTAGTTTATGTTTTCTTTCTCATTAATGACTGGATACGGAGACGCTTTGATAATGTTTTTTTAATGCTGTGTATGGTTTTTATATTTTTATTACTGTTAGTGTTTTAATTGTATTTATGATTGTTTTAATTGTTGTAACTGTTCTGGCATCGAATTGTTGCCTATTGTTAACCGCTCCGAGTCTCCCTTGGGCTGCGAGGGGCGGTATATAAGTGTAGTAAATAAATAAATAAATAAACAAATAAATAAATAAATAATGTTTGCTCTTTTAACTACAATCTGATGTTGACGTGGTCACAGTTTCCATTGCTGACATGTTGGAAGGTATGCAGCCTTGATCTGAACCATACCAACTGCCATAGAGAGGAAGTGAAGTTGTGGCAGCAAATATAAAAGCATGGCAAGCAGATTGTGGGTACAGTTCTTTGGCACTTCATTTTATCTTCCTTTACTTAAATTAAGGAGTGACCATTTGAATCAATCAGGTACTGTCTTTGCCTGCTTGGATAAACTAAATCTCTCATCATGTAAAGGCTTTCAGCATGAAAAACACAAGTGGTTTACCAGGCTCAGACTGCTCTGTCTGCCCTTGTGTTCCTGGCATCTGTGTTTAGGAAGATCAAGCTTTTGTGATGTGATTCAGTCTGTCTGCTCTTGTGGCTGACTAATTTGGGAAACAGTCTGGAGAGAAATCCCAGGAAGGGCTTTAGAAATTAAGTTTATGCAAAGTTTTTCTTACATTGTGGAAGGCTTTGTGTGTGTGTTTTTAAAAGGAATCGATCCTAGTCTAAAAGGTCATGTTTTCCATTGTAGGTAATATGAAGATGATTTGCTACAGTATAAGTGAGTCCAACATTAACAAATATATTAGTATACCAACATAGCACCACTTTTTATAAGTGTAACTAGCTGTGCCCTGCCACGCGTTGCTGTGGCCTATAGTAAAACTTATCAAAGTTGAGGTAGATATCTGGACTATTATGAAAGAGAGGTACCTACCTATTCCTTCCTCCTTTTCCTCCCCCTTTCTCTACTTTCTTCCTTCTCTCCCTCTTTCTTTCTTTCCTTCTTTCACTACTTGGTTTCATCCTTCTCTCTTTCCTTCATTCCCTCCCCCTTTCTTCCTTTGCCTTTCTTCCCTCCCTGTTTGCTTCCTTCTTTCACTTTTTATTTCCTTTTATTTCACCACCATCATAACAATAACAATAATGTATTGTCGAAGGCTTTCATGGCCGGAATCACTCAGTTCTTGTGGGTTTTTTCGGGCTATATGGCCATGTTCTAGAGGCATTTCTTCTGACGTTTCGCCTGCATCTATGGCAGGCTTCCTCAGAGGTCTGCTGGAGCTGGGAAAAAAGGGGTTTATATATCTGTGGACTGACCAGGGTGAGACAAAAGGCTTTTGTAAGTTGGGCTAGGTGTGAATCTTTTCAACTGACCACCTTTATTAGCATACAATGGGCTGACTGTGCCTGGAGCAAACTCTTAATGAAAGGTGCTTAGAAGTCCCTGCCTGTTTTTCTCTCTGCTGTTTTAATTTTAGAATTTTTTAATACTGGTAGCCAGATTTTGTTCATTTTCATGGTTTCTTCCTTTCTGTTGAAATTGTCCACATGTTTGTGGATTTCAATGGCTTCTCTGTGTAGTCTGACATGGTGGTTGTGAGAGTGGTCCAGCACCCACAAGAACTGAATAACAATAATGCAATGCATTGCCTCTGGGACCTGACACCTCTCCCATTCCCCCTAAAAGGATCTCATAGGAACCATAGCATCATCATAATCATAAAAATAACAACCTTTACCCGCCACGCGTTGCTGTGGCCAACCTTCCCTCTTTCTCTCCTTCTTTCCCTCCTTCCTTCCTTCCTTCCTTCCTTCCTTCCTTCCTCCCTCCCTCCCTCCCTTCCTTCCTTCCTTCCCATCTTTCCTTCTCCTCTTCTTTCTCTATCTCTTTCCTTCCTTCCCCCTTTTTCTTTCTCTTCTGCTGTCTCTCTTTTCTTTCCTTTTCTTTCCTTTTCTTCTTCCTCTAACTTTCCTTCCTTCCCCCTTTTTCTTTACCTCCCTTTCTCTTTCTTCCTTCTTTCCTTCCTTCCTGTCTTTCCTAGATTTTGACAGGGCGGGAAGGGGCGGGGTGGGGTTTGGAGGTGGCGTGAAGTAAAAGGAGGTAAGATTGGGGCAGGGGAGTGATGGAGCGTGGAGTTGCGTGTGTGTGTGCGGCGGCGGGGGGAGCGATGGAGCCTGGGGTTGCGTGTGTGTGTGCGGCGGCGGGGGGAGTGGGGTTGCGTATGTGTGCGGCGGTGGGGGGAGTGATGGAGCGTGGGGTTGCGTGTGTGTGTGTGGCGGCGGGGGGAGTGATGGAGTGTGGGGTTGCGTGTGTGTGTGTGTGCGGCAGGGGGTGTGTGTGTGCGGGAAGCGGCGCGGCGGGGCTTGGAGTGGGCATGGTTTCCGCAGAGGGAATGTTGGCCGGAAGGCCATGTGCGCGCGCGATGGAACTTGCGGCTGGGCGCCAATGCGCATGCTCAGTTGTTTTGCCGTTTTGTGAGTGTGTTGTGTTGTTTTTCATTTTGAGTAGATATGTTTGTACCTTGTGGGTTGTGTTATGGGCATGGGAATTTTGGTTAAGTTTCGTTGGGGTTTTTTTTTTGAGTTTTGTTCTTTTGCCGTTTTGTGAGTGTGTTGCTGTGTTGTTTTTCATCTTGAGTAGATATGTTTGTACCTTGTGGGTTGTGTTATGGGCACGGGGATTTTAGTTAAGTTTCGTTGGGGGATTTTTGAGTTTTGTTGTTTTGCCGTTTTGTGAGTGTGTTGTTGTGTTGTTTTTCATTTTGAGTAGATATGTTTGGACCTTGTGGGTTGTGTTATGGACATGGGAATTTTAGTTAAGTTTCGTTGGGGGATTTTTGAGTTTTGTTGTTTTGCCGTTTTGTGAGTGTGTTGTTGTGTTGTTTTTCATTTTGAGTAGATATGTTTGTACCTTGTGGGTTGTGTTATGGGCACGGGGATTTTGGTTAAGTTTCATTGGGGGATTTTTGAGTTTTGTTGTTTTGCCATTTTGTGAGTGTGTTGTGTTGTTTTTCATTTTGAGTAGGTATGTTTGTACCTTGTGGGTTGTGTTATGGGCACGGGGATTTTGGTTAAGTTTCGTTGGGGGATTTTTGAGTTTTGTTGTTTTGTCGTTTTGTGAGTGTGTTGTTGTGTTGTTTTTCATTTTGAGTAGATATGTTTGTACCTTGTGGGTTGTGTTATGGGCATGGGAATTTTGGTTAAGTTTCGTTGGGGGGTTTTTGAGTTTTGTTTCCTCGTTGGATGCCCCTAACAAATTTATATATATAGATTAGTAGAAATGTGTATGCTATTCGTTTTCTCAGCCAAACGGAAAGAATACATGCAATTTTGAAGCTACAATGAGATTCCTTGCACTGTGGGAAAATTGGCTGCATATAAATTCATATAATTTTGTGTATAAATGTGCCTTCTGCATGCAAAATGTGTGGTCTTTTGGCACCGATTATATTTTTGTGCAGGTAAAATATTTTCTGCCTCTAAAAATACAATATATTTCTGTACAGTGCACACATTTTTGCACAGAAAAATACATGTCTACTTCTGTACAGAAATCAATTTTGTTTGCACAGAACATTTTTCTTCATTTTATAAAAGAGACATACATGCACTTCTATACAACTGGATATTTTCTGAAACTTGAACAATGGTTAGGAACTGTAAAAAAAAAAAGCTTTGTGTGGTCAACTAGTGGGGAGTAAAAAAATGGTAAAGGTTTCCCCTCACATTAAGTCTAGTTGTGTCTGATTCTGGGAGGTAATATTGTAATAGACTATTTGATGGGATCAGTGGTCTTCAGATATACAGTATCATATACTGTAGCATAAACACAATGCACTTCATTTAATCCTTTATCCTCCCCAAGGAGACTTTTCTGACCTCCAAGAGAATTACAGTGTAGTGTTTAAGTATAAATACACCTCATGTCTAAAAAAACAAAATCAAGCATTTGCTGCCCTAAAATCCAGAGCCAGAACAAAACATAAGGAGGATGACAATTAAAATAAACACAGATAAACAGAATCAAATAAAATCAAATAAAAACCAAAAATGCCAATGGAAGAAATATCAATTTGCCCTACATGGGTTCAACCTACTGAAAAGCAGTGCACGCCATTCCTGTTGTGCTGCATTATAGTTTGCATTTTTTTTGTTGCGTATGACAAATATATACATAAACATACTGTACACACAAACACATGACAAAAAACCCAATCCCCACACCCACCAAAACCCCACACCAATAAATATGTTGGGCCTTTTGTTGTTGTTTCTATCCATGTTGTTTTCTTACACAAACCAGATGTGGCAAATGTCTGCAGTTTGGGCACATTGTTTATAACCATGAAAGTGACAATAACATTGAGTACTTCCTTTGGAGGTCTGCATCTGTGCAGATTCCACCATGAAATTATGACTCTGTGGACTAAAATGTTCTATTTTGGTGGAAGAGAGTCCAAAAGTTTTACGTTCTGTGCAAAATTATGAAGTCTCTGTAGTCTCGTTGCATAACTTTTAAGGGTTATGACTTAAGAAAGGTCTATTGGGACTGTCTGCAGAGATCCAAAGGACAAAACTTGATTCATTTTGCCAAGTTCTGATGAAGAATATTCTATGACAAAAAACACCCCGTGAACTTAAATTGCACCCAGTCTGGGTTCCTACGAGAGTCAAGTTTATATGATTTGGAAGTAGACCTACAGACAGCTATATACACAACACATACCAGGGGATTAACTGCGAGGTAGACTGGGTGGTCCATGTCTCTATTTATAAGAAGAAAACAATCATGAGGAGATGAAGTATCTTTTAATATAAACCTTCTCACAAAATGTTATGGACCCATGCATTTCTTCCTTTGTTTTATCAAATTGAGTCGATAGAACAGACAGGTTCTCACCAGATAAAGGCTAGCAGTTGTGAGAAACAAAAGAACCATGTTAATTTCAGACCTGATTTTAAATTATTTCCCTTGTTTTTTGTAAATCTGTTTCAGAGATTATATTTATTACCAGGAGAGTTTCCCTAACTCAGGGGTTCCTGACCTTTTTTAACCAGGGACCACTCTCCAACATCAGTACCAAAAGGGTTACGAATCAGTTTTTGGTCAACTTTAGAATTGGTTTAGTTATTTGGGATGCTGATTCAGAAAATTATGTTGGATAAACCACATCAGCTCTAGTTTCTGATACAGAACATATGCCATCCAGTAGTCGCCATCTGCTCACCCCCATAAAGCTATATTTAATAATCTAGAGCTGATGTGGTAGTAGTAATCTTTCGTGGGTAGTCAGCCTCTCCCCTCCTGACATCCCCGTTTCCTCAGCACTATAAGATGGCTTCTCAAGACCAGTTGCTCTCATTGCCACGTAGTTTCGAGGCAACTGTGTAGTAATAATGAGAACATGGACCATATTTTCGTTCCTGCGGACCATTGGTGGTCCATGGAACACAGGTTGGGAACCACTGCCCTAATTGAACCCATTATGTCGGACAATATGCATTACTATTACAGTGTGGAAGAAGCTTGAGAGTAACTCAAATGAGGCACACAAAAGGTAGCAATATCACAGTAACAAGATAACTATATTTCTGCTACAAAAATTAGGATGCATCTATACTGTATTATTAATGCAGTTTGACACCACTTTGGCTCAATACCATGGATTCATTGGAATTGTTGTTTGGTGAGGCGTCAGCACTATTTTACAGAGAAGGGTAAGGACCTTGCAAAACTACAACACCCAGAATCTATAGCATTGAGCCATGGCAGTTAAAGTGACATCAAACTGCATTCATTTTAAAGTGTAGATGCACCCTAACTCTCCCACTTCTAAGACTACCAATAAGAAAACACTAAAAGTAATATATTCAACCTTTTACTTCAACTTTGGGTGAGGGGGGTGAAACAATGTTTCTGTTTTTCTTGACTGTTCTGTCCTTCGATACATTTCTTTTAAATTCAGAAACATATTGGAACTACTTCAACAAAAAGCTGTACTTCCCTTCTTGGTTTGTTTTGGATTGATCTAAACAAAAGAGTATTTTTTCAGACAGAGCTACTGGTTTTTGCTGATTTTGGCTGGTTTTGTGATCTCTGTCCACTTGTTCCATTCTTTTTGAAGGCTTGCAGCAATTTGTTGGATATGTACTAAGGTTCTTCCTAAGGTGTTTTAAGAAGCAAATGCTTGGGTTATGGTTTGCTGTTTTGGTTCTATTGTGCAAATTTTCCCTTCTCTGAATATTCGTGTATGTGTGTGTGTGTGCGCGCGCATATGTGTGTGTATGTGGCGGGGCATCCAGTCAGACCCAAAACATGGGACCTGTTTTGGTCTCCAAGACAACAGGAAACAAGCTTGCCCCCTTCTCAATGTGCCTCCTTTCAAATATCTAAGTTTATCATGTCTCCGCTCAATCATATTTTCTCCAGGTTAAACATACCAAGCCCCCCCAAGTCTTTGATCATTTAGGTCTCCTTTCTCTGGACACATTGCAGCTTGTCAATATCCCTCTTGAATTGTGGTTCCCAGAACAGGACACAGTATTCGAGGTGAGACCAACCAAAGAAGAATAGTGGGATTATGACTTTCCTCGATCTCGACACTATACTCTCATTGATTCAGTAGATCAGATAGTAGATACTACAAATAAACACTGCAAATAGTTTGTGCCTGCTTATGTTCATGAGAAGAAACAGAGAGGGATATGCAAATAGTTTGCTAATTCAACTTTATTTGATCTCTATAGATCCATGAGAAGAATGCCTGGCCAATGTATTGCATGCAAGGAATTGGGGAAAAAACTGACGGTTTCAATTTTTCCCCAAAGAAATACACTCACCCTCAATATTATGTGGTGAATGACAAGTCTAAATCCTTGTTTATTAAAAAGTGTTGAATTTATGGTGTGTTGAGCTTATATAACACTGCAGCTGTGGGAGATCAGTTGCAGCTTCAGAGTATTTTCTGGCAAGAGCAAAAAAGTACTGCCTTTAAGCTATCCAAAGAGTTGCTCTGTCTTAATCCAAAGAAACAAAAAAGTATGACCATTTTTGGAGAAAGAGACAAACGCCAGATGTATGGGATTGATTCTAAGGAAGAAATGCTTCCAACTCTTACCTGGAAATAAACTCAATTGAATATAGTGAGGCCTACTTTTGAGTAAATCACTACCAAATAAGAATGCAGGGCAACAAAAAAGTTACTCATTTATCGAGAGTAAAGATAATTTAACCCTATAGGATTTATTTCCAAGTATAACTGTATAGGATTGCACTGTAAGAACTGATTAATTAGAGGAAAGGTGTTTTTAGGTGTTGTCTATACAGGTGTACTATTTCGTAAACTCTGCCTTGTTATATTTTATATACACAACTGTCTAAAAGCTTTTGATTCATAGATGGGTCATAATATCTATATTTGTATTATATTACGCGACCACTTTCTCTAAGAATAAAGCAATTTTATGGCAAATCTCTTATATCCTTTGAATCAATGGAAACTGGCATTAGTTTTTATTATTTATAGTGTCAAAAGTGAATAGAGGGTACAGTTATAATGTATTTAACAGAACACAAAGAAATACTAGATTTTCTTTGACCAGACACTGGCCACTTGGAGTGCCTCTGATGTCGCTGTAAGGAGGTCCTCCATTGTGTATGTGGCAGGGCTCAGACTGCATTGCAGTAAGTTTTTTTTGTTGTTGTTGTTGTGTCAGGAGCGATTTGAGAAACTGCAAGTCGCTTCTGGTATGAGAGAATTGGCCGTCTGCAAGGACGTTGCCCAGGGGATGCCCAGATGATTTGATGTTTTTATCATCCTTGTGGGAGGCTTCTCTCATGTCCCCGCATGAGGAGCTGGAGTTGAAAGAGGGAGCTCATCTGCCTCTCCCCGGGTTTGAACCTGTGACCTGTCGGTCTTCAGTCCTGCTGGCACAGAGGTTTAACCCATTGCGCCACCGGGGACAGTAAGTGGTCTGTGGATTGCTCTTCTTCACACTTGCATGCCGTGGACCATTTCTTAAGGTTAGCTCTGCATCTCATGGTGCCAGAGTGCAGTCTGTTCAACACCTTCCAAGTTGCCCATCCTTCAGTGCGGCCAAGTGCGGCTGTGGATTGAGGTTCTGAGTTTTAACCTGCCACTTTTGGATTCTCGCTTGCTGAGCTGTGTCTGCGAGTATCTCTGTATATTTTAGAAAGCTATTTCCTGCTTTAAGGCATTGGCATGCTGGCTGATATCTGAACAGGGGATGGGCTGAAGATGTCACTACCTTGGTCCTTTCACTATTCTTGGCAGATATCAGGTGGTGCAATACCGGCTAAACAGTATAATTTCTCCAGTGGTGTAGGGCACCCTGTGATAATGTGGCATGTCTCATTAAGAGCCACATCCACTGTTTTAATGTGGTGAGATGTGTTCCACACTGAGCATGCATATTCAGCAGCATAGTAACAAAGCATAAGGTTAGATGTATTCACTCTATCTGGTTGTGATCCCCAGGTTGTGGGGGAATCTCAAATAAATAAATAAATAAATAAGGTTGAAGTCCCAAAAGTAACTTTTTAGATCTTGCATATATAATAGCAGTAATAAAGGGGTGATTAGTGGATCTAATTGTACTAAAGATAACAGATGTGTTCTGACCTTGTAAATTAAGAAGGTTAGGACTAGCCTAAGAAATTTATTTATTTATTTATTTACTTTATTTGTATACCGCTCTTCTCAGCCCTTAGGCGAAAGTCTTGTAAAGAACATTTTTAAGACTATGTAGTGTTTTAGATATTTTAAAAGAGTTTTAATGGTTAAAAGTACCTATTTTAATAGTTCCATGTTTAATTCTATTTTAGTATTTATATGTTGTAGGTTTGAAATGGTACATTGAATTGTATTTTAGCATTCATGGGGCTGCAAGAGGTGACGTAAATGCTTACACACACTTTAGTATTCTGTTTAAATTCAATGTATTATTTATGATAAGAGTCTTAAGGGTGCAAACTGAAAAATCTCAAATTCAGATCTTTTCACTCAATTGATTTAATGTGCCTAGTTTTAGTCTAATTATAACATTTTTCCATGGCAAAATAATTTCAGTCAGGCATACAACTGCAACTGAAATTGTTTTGCATTCTCAACGACTGGGAACTTAATGTATGAATATATATATATATATTTCACTCCATAAGGTCGGGTTTTAGGTTGGAATAAATAAAATACAATTTGAAAAAATATACATAATTAAAAAATTAGATTAAAAGCATATGAAACAATTTAATTCACAGACATCCTACTATCCGTTATTAAATTAACTTAGGCAAGTTACATGCTGGGTGGAATCTACACTGTAGAATTAATGCAGTTTGACACCACTTTAACTACCACTTTATATCTGAGATTTGCAGTTTATCCTACTCTCCCAAATAGTACTAGTTCCTCACGAAAACTACAACTCCCAGGATTCTATAGCATTGAGCCATGGCATTTTACTTGCAATATTGGGCATGTTTGCTTTTGCTCCTCCTTTTTGAGGCTACACTGTGCAATGAATGCAGTTTCACTCCGCACTTAAAGTGGAGTGAAACTGCATTAATTGCACAGTGTAGCCCCAAAAAGGAGGAGCAAAAGCAAACATGCCCAATATTGCAAGTAAAATGCCATGCTAGATTTATATCATGGTCACCAATAGCTGGGAATGATTTGACAGCACTCAACCACAAAATGATACAAAATGTCATTCAAAGTAATGTGATTTTCAAAGTAACCAGAGTTTAGAAAAAAGGCTGTAAGCTTAAAAGCATTGATAAATCATGATATTATTTTCCCTTAATGAAATAACATGGGTTTGGAAAAGCAGGAAGCCCTTGGTATTGAATAAACACCCCACTGCTTTATCTTAGTTAGAGCTTAGCATTTGATTTTCATAACTTTTGGGGCTTAGTCTCATTTCTAATTGAGAAATGTTGAAAGCAAACCCGAAAGTTTCTCCTCCGTTCGTTCTGTCTTAACTTTCTATGTCTATGCAAGACATAAAGGGGAAGGCGCTCGAGAACCCTACCAATAAGGTTGCAAAACGCATGCAAATTGATGTAAGCATTCTTTTCCCTTCTGCGCATGCTCGGCAGTGTGCGCATGCGTAGTAACCTGGTAAACCCAGGTGGAGAGGAAACATGGCGGCGCTTGAGTGAGTTTCACGGGGAGGAAAGGGGGAGGAAGGGAATCTGCGTCCATCCTCAGGGAAGGAGGGCTTTGGACACATTGAAATAATAGATCTGTGTCTAGAATGGCTTCATCTTTGTTTAATTCGGTTTCATCGGTGTAAACAAGAGTTTTGTTGCTTCTCGGGGCCGCTCTGTTTATATGTGTTGACAATCTGAGAATTTTATAGTTGTATAAAAGAATGTGGAAGAATTGAAAGGGAAATTTGGGGTGTCATATATCTCCTACATTGGGGAGGGAGAACTATATTAATACTAGCCGTCCCCTGTCCTTTAGGGATACCTTTCAAATCTATGATACTATATCTCTCTCTCTGTGTGAATCATATATATCTATATCTGGATGGCTCTCTGTCAGGAGGGCTTTGATTATGTTTCTTTGCCCTGGTGAAGGGAGTTGGACAGGATGGCCTTAAGTATTTTCTGTTGATCATGGGGGTTCTTTGTGGGAAGTTTCATCCAATTCTGTCATTGGTGGGGTTCAGAATGCTTTTTGATTGTAGGTGAACTATAAATCCCAGTAACTACAACTCCCAAATGTCAAGGTCTATTTCACCCAAACTCCATGTGTGTGCATATTTGGGCATATGGAATATTCGTGCCAAGTTTGGTCCAGATCCATCATTGTTTGAGTCCACAGTGCTCTCTGGATGTAGGTGAACTACAACTCCCAAACTCAAGGTCAATGGCCACCAAACTCTTCTAGTGTTTTCTGTTGGTCATGGGAGTCCTGTGTGCCACATGTGATTCAATTCAATCATTGGTGGAGTTCAGAATGCTCTTTGAGTGTAGGTTAACTGTAATTCCCAACAACTACAACTCCCAAATGACAAAATCTTTTTTTTTATTGGCGTGATAGGTGTATTGTGTCCAAATTTGCTGTCAATTCGGCCAGTAGTTTTTGAGTTATGTTAATCCTACAAACGAACATTACATTTTTATTTATATAGCTGTGGAAGAACTGAAAGGGAAATTTAGGGTGTCATATATCTCCTATGTTGGGGGAAAAACTATATTATATTACTTTCCTAGTTCCAACAGACCTCACTACCTCTGAGGATGCTTGCCATAGATGCAGGCGAAACGTCAGGAGAGAATGCCTCTAGATCATGGTCATATAGCCCGAAAAAACATACAACAACACAGTTATTCAGGCCATGAAAGCCTTCGACAATATATTATATTAATATTATATTAATTTATATCCACCTTCGAGACTCAAAGCCCCTCACATCTTAAATATCCCAAACCCCAAATCATTGTATTTAAATACCAATTAACTGTGTTGAACTAGCATCATATGTAAGGAGCAATGTAATAAATTTGTGTTAATTGCTAGTGCTTGGTTTTGAGAGCATTATGCACTTAATCCAGATTTGATCAGACTCTTTAAATCTGGATTATATGGCAGTGTGGACTCATATAATCCAGTTCAAATCAGATAATCTGGGGCTCTTTACACACAGCTGAATAAAATCCCAAACTATCTGGTTTGAACAGGTATATATGGCAGTGTGGACTCAGATATTCCAGTTCAAAGCAGATATTGTGGGTTATTCCGCCTTGGTATTCTGGATTATATGGCTGTGTGGAAGGGCTCTGGATTATCTACTTATCAATCTGGATTATATGTCAGTGCACAAAGGTCTCAAATCCATTGAAATCTATGATTAAGCACAACTGACTCGAGGTCCTGTGGATTTCAGTGTGAGAGTCTGGAGCAGGATGTACACTGCCATATAATACAGTCTGGATCTGCATTATATGGTCAGTGCAGATTCAAATAATGCAGTTCAGTAGGTCCAGCGAGTATATATATCAGTGGTTCCCAACCTTTGGGCTTCCATGGGCCCTTCCACGCAGACCTGTATCCCAGAATATCAAGGCAAAAAATCCCACATTATCTGCTTTGAACTGGGATATCTGAGTCCACACTCAGATAATGTGGGATTTTCTGCCTTGATATTCTGGGATATAAGGTTGTGTGGAAGGGCCCCCAGTGTTTTGAACTTCAGCTGCCACAGTTCCTAACAGCTGGTGAGCTGGCTGGGATTTCTAGGAGTTGAAGTCCAAAACACCTGGAGGCCCAAAGGTTAGGAACCACTACTCTATATAATGGAGACCAGTGGTTCTCAACCTGGGGTCCCAGATGTCTTTGGCCTACAACTCCCAGAAATCCAAGCCAGTTTACCAGCTGTTAGGATTTCTGGGAGTTGAAGGCTAAAAACATCTGGGGACCCCAGGTTGAGAACCAAGGATGTAGATTCAAACTGCTTTATATGCAGTGTGGATATAGACTGCTGTGTCCATATAGTTGAAAATGCTGCTTTAATGTTTGCTCTTTAACAGAAGCATTTTATATAAGCGAACAATCCAGTTAACTTGAGAATTCTTAGATGACTTTAGAAAGCACTTCTGAGACAAGTAAAATTGATTTATATTAATATTATAATCATTGTGTTTATATCCTGCTTTTCCCCTCAGAACCTTGCGTCAGGATGTAAATACAGCATAGGAAATACATGCAATTGACTTTCATTGAAATGTAATTAAGCATGGGAGGGGGTTGGACAGATGCCCTCTTCCAGCTCTCTGCTTCTGCATTAGATATATTATGTTGTAAACCCTTGTCTCTGTATGTTTAGGCCACCCAGGAAGATCCCTTTGGTGCCAGAAAACCTACTGAAGAAAAGGAAGGCCTATCAGGCAATCAAGGCCACCCAGGCAAAGCAGGCCTTGGAGGACAAGAGAAAGGTAGGGGAGATACAATATAAGACCAGAATATACTTTGCTGTACTTATGTTCTATGAAGACTGAAAGCATTAGTTGTTTTAAGGGAAATCATTTCACTATAGCATTGTAAACAATGGGACGCGCATTCATGGATTTTCTGTTCTGGAACCAAATCCCAGCAGATACCAATTGTCCTCTGTAGTAACTTTCCACATATATTTATTTTCATTTAATTTAGTACAATGTACTAAATTAATTGAAAATAAATATAGATGGAAAATTATTTCTTTAAATAAAGAACCAGATATAGATGAAAATGAGGTTTAGCAAGAAATAGCTGGGAAAGTAAATAAATAATAGTATATGTGTCTTAATGCTTAAGGGAGGCACATGTTTTCTTATTTTGGAGCTTGGCTGGATGGGCCAGTAGCTTCGTTGGCACTTTTAAGCCTCTTGATGTTCGAAGGGTAACAAGTGTTTTGTTTTCTGTTACTCAGACTGACATTTATGCTTTAAATAGCAATTTCATTTAATTCCTCTAAAGTTCTCTGTAGTTCCAGTTTGAGCCTATTATTAGGACAAATATGTTGTCTGTAACATCCTGATTTTATGGATCATTTAAACTGGGATATACCTACAGCCTGATATACTGGAGGCTGTAGGTGAAAATCAAGTTATTCAGAATGGCATAAAAGAGTCTCCTTGATATCGTGGACTCTGCATGGTTTGGATTTATATTTGTTAAGACAGTGACAGTGCAGCTGGATATGATGGAAGCATGTTAATCTTAACTATTTTGTGGAATTTAAGTTGATTTTATGTCTTGATCAAACCCTGTTATTCCTAGTCTCTTTTATCCAGGCCCCTTCCACACAGCTGAATAAAACCCCACATTATCTACTTTGAACTGGGATACATGGCAGTGTGGACTCAGATAACTCAGTTCAAAGCAGATATCGTGGGATTTTCTGCCTTGATAGTCTATGTTGTATGGCTGTGTGGAAGGGCTCCTAGTTTACTTCTCTTCATCAACTCTGTTTCTGTGTTGGGAAAGTTCCTGTCTAGTGTTAACCTTTCATGTATAGTTTGTGAAATCCCTTATATAGTAACTGTGCTTTTCCTTAGTTTATAACAGTTGGTGTCACACTGATAAACAAATGAGGAAAAGCTAAATTACTTCAAGTATTACATGAAAACCTGGGCGATGTCCTAGTTGTGATGTTATGACTAACATTAAGGTATGTTATAACTTTATCTTAGCACCAGAAGGGAAAACAGATTAAATTCAAGCGACTTGAGTCATTTTTGCGAGACTCTCATCGGAAACGGAGAGATGATGTCCGTCTGCGACGCATGGAACATAAGCCTGGTTTGAGGCTAGAGCCCGAAGAGGGACATAAACTGGCATTTGTTGTACGGATTGCAGAGTAAGACATGAGTCATTCATTACTATTGATTCATTACTTATTTTATTCCTAATATTTACAGCTTGGCCATGTTTATAGCAATTTACCGCCATGGTTAGAGGGCCACAGTTTGAGTCTTGAGTTGATGTTTTCATATGTGCATATGTTTTATTGTTTTGTTTTATTTTATTGTATTTTATATTGTGCTCACTCTTATGTTTTGTTTTTAGGCACTTTGTGCCATCTATAAGCCGCCCGGAGTCACTTTGGGGAAATGGTGGCAGGATATAAGAGTAAAATTATTACTATTGTTATTCATTATCTGTGGGGTTGTTTTAGTTTGCTCACACATCTTTTGATTTGTGTTGCTTTAATAGGAAAATATTTAAAAAAACAAAACGAAGTATCCATGAACGTTCTGTTAGCAATGGGAGAGTTAGTAGTATATGGCATTACTGAAGATTTTTGAAGTGTGGCAGTGAACTAAAATTTGACCTTCTTAAGATATAGCAGTTTTGAATATAATGCATATGCTATCAAGTTTTTCTTTCACTGTAAGCTTTTTTTCGGGTTCATTTGACATGAAGAGTTACTTTCAGTCACTGAATAGTAAAGTAGATATACATTTGTGATACTACAAGAAAATATAAAGAGTAAATTGTCAAATGTTTTTGTTTTGTTTTTTGGAGGGGGGAGCTTTAATGGACCATGCCCTCTACCAAGAGAGATAGCTACTGATACTATGTGTTTTTCCTTTTCATTTAGTATTAAAGGAGCAAATCTGCAGGTGCAACATGTCATAGATACCCTACGGCTGAGAAAGATTTACAGTGGCACCTTTGTTAAATTGTCACGAGAAACTCTAAAGTTGTTACGTACAGTGGAGCCTTATGTAGCGTGGGGGTAAGTATTTATTCTATATGTAGGTATGGCCATGTGTGCACATGTACCAAGGGTGGGATTAATTGAAGAAAATGAAAAGAATGTGCCTAAGAAGTACCAACACCTTGAAAGAAAATTAACTTTTGCATTATTTTCTTGGAAAGATTTAAGAGGAGTGCAATATAATGTACAATACCCTTTTTGATTCTCCCCTTCTATATGCTTTTTCTTGAGGGTGAGACAGCCAGATATATGCTTTGGAAACGACACACACATCCAGCAACTGTTAAAAGATTATTTAACCAAATTATTAGTCATGTTACGCCTTAGGGTGACTCTAATCTTAACAAGTAGTGCCTTGTTGCTACAAATTTGTTAACACTTTATTTGTTGGATGCTACAAATGTGTTAACACTTTATCGTAATTTAGTTTGTAAAGAAAGTCGTGTGCCTTAATGAGAAGTCTATCCTGAAGAGGGAATCTAAAAAAAATAGAATATTTACAAGATAAAAAACAGAGAACTTGCTATTTGCCATTACTTGCATTTTCTTTGAATATTGGTAGGCTCTTGTGATTTCAATTTTTTTCAGCACAATCATCATTTTTTTGTTTTGATAGTTATCCCAACTTGAAATCTGTTCGAGAGTTGATCCTGAAACGAGGCCATGCAAAGATCAAAAACAAAAAGATTGCTTTGACAGACAACATTTTGATAGAAGAACATTTAGGTAAGTGGGAAAAAATTGTTGTTGTGTGTGGTTTTTTTTTTTTTTTGAGGGGGTGTTAAAGTATGCTGTAATTTTGCAACACTCTGTGCTTTCTTGTGATCTAGCAGGAAAATAATGAAAAGTGGTTAAGTGAAGTATTCAGTGTTAATATGGCTCTATCAGGATGTCCAGCATGGTTTGAGTATTGGACTGAGGACTAGGGTTCCAATCCTTACTCAGTAAGTTACCGTAGGCAGTCACACTCTCTTAGCCTCAGTGGAAGGAATTGTTTTGCTGAATCTCTACTTGATGGAGCTATAATGAAATGGGTTTTTATGTCTTTATCTTTAGTATGTTTTAGAATTTGTAGCATTTTTTAGGCTTTCAGCTGTTATTTTGTTTGTTAAGTTTAATTAGGTGGTGTTATATTGTTGAATGTTTGTTTTGGTTTCTTTCTGGCAATTAAGTTAGCCTATATGAGTCCCTTTGGGGAGACAGGGTGTTAGACAAATAAAGTTTTATTATTATTTATTATAGGCAAGCCCCATTTGATAAAAAAATGATCTTAGAGTCACGATAAGTAGGAAAAGATTTGGAGGTACAAAAAAAAAAAGCCAATGGATCTAAAGCTTTTCTTCCTCTCTACCTTTAGGAACCTATGGTATCATTTGTCTGGAAGATCTCATTCATGAAGTTTACTCAGCTGGAGCACACTTCCATAAAATCAATACCTTTTTGTGGCCATTCCACCTCTCCGTGGCCCGCCATGCTGCCCGTAATAAAGCAGGGTTTCACAAAGAGATAGGCGACACCGGATTTCGAGGCAATGGGATCAACCAGCTCATACGTTTTATGAATTAAAATCCAGGTATTTTCTCTTTTTGTCATAACTTGTGATGTATCTTATAGGCCCTGTATCAAACTTCATGCATATTTGTTTACAGCCTATAAATAGATAACAAGTATTTTCTTTTTTGCTACTAGTTTTCCTAGTTTTTTATTGTACATGAGATATGATTTTAATATGTTTAAAATTTACAGATTTGTAATTGTGTAGATTTTAAATTGTATTAAAATGCTTTTAATGTAAGCTGCTTTGTCTCCTTGAAATACATATACATACATAATGGATATATTCTTTTTTCCCCCCACAGGAAAACCTTTATGAACATTCTGAGAATATTCTGAAGGATACTTATTTGTACTCTGTGATGTACAACTATTTCTTCAAAAGTCTCAGGACTTTTCAGCATGATAGCTCTCACTTTTTGGGGTGAGCAGGTGACAGCAGATCACAAGTAAATTAGAAGATACTCCCAATGTCACAGAAACTCTAGTCTTAAGATTCTGCATCTTGAATAAAATGGAAGGATTGAAGAGACTTGCTCCTGAGATTCTAGCTGTTAAAAGACATTTTGGTTTGGATTTTCAAAATGACAGCGAAGCTTTACAATTCAAGTACAGCTTTTTGTGTAGAGTTGGACCTTATGATTACAGAGCTCAAAACATTTGGCATTTTGTTTGATTTTTACTCAATGTACACTGAAATGTGTGTACTAGAGATTCAGGTAGACTTAGACAACATGGGACACTTGAAAAGTGTAGCCTGGATGCCACAAGATCCCTTTGTCACCTATCCAGTGTTTGAAGAGTTCATGTGTTTAATTCTTTCTGATCTGATTTCAAGCCTTTTCTGTATCTCTAAAATAAATCTAGAGCCCTTTAACCACATTTCTAATGATATTCAAATAAAATTATTTCATTCCTACTTTTTGTGGATCTTTTTATAACTTTGGCAGACGCTTTGCCTTTTAATATCGGTTTGAATTGTATCTGTTGCCTTTTAACATTGGTTTAAAAGAAAGGGAAGGCCTTTATTCTATTGGTATTTGTTCATGAATGAGCATATGTAGCATTACTTTTCTTTCTAGATGTGCATGTCCCATTATGTGGAAAGAACATCAACATGGCTGCCAGGACAAATTATCTCATAATTTTTTGCAGTTCTCTGGAGCCCGTTTTCTGTACATAAAATCACCATGTAGGTGAAAACTTAGATTTTCAAATGTATCCAGAAATTAATCTTTGTCCAAATTCAGCAGATTTGATTTTACATAAAATTGAAACGCAAGTCTTCAAACTAAATTGCATAATTTTGGAAATAAACTGTTTGCAGGTCTGGAAAATAGAGGGAGAAAATGTGGAGGCTGTGACAGACTTTGTATTTCTGGGTGCAAAGATTACTGCAGATGCAGACTGTGGCCAGGAAATCAGAAGACGCTTACTTCTTGGGAGGAGAGCAATGTCCAGTCTCGATAAAATAGTAAAGAGTAGAGACATCAGACTGGCAACAAAGATCCGCCTAGTCAAAGCCATGGTATTCCCTGTAGTAACCTACGGATGTGTGAGCTGGACCTTAGGGAAGGCTGAGCGAAGGAAGATAGATGCTTTTGAACTGTGGTGCTGGAGGAAAGTGCTGAGAGTGCCTTGGACTGCGAGAAGATCCAACCAGTCCATCCTCCAGGAAATAAAGCCCGACTGCTCACTGGAGGGAAGGATATTAGAGGCCAAGATGAAGTACTTTGGCCACATCATGAGGAGACAGCAAAGCCTACAGAAGACAATTATGCTGGGGAAAGTGGAAGGCAAAAGGAAGAGGGGCTGACCAAGGGCAAGATGGATGGATGGCATCCTTGAAGTGACTGGACTGACCTTGAAGGAGCTGGGGGGGGGGGGTGACGGCCGGCAGGGAGCTCTGGCGTGGGCTGGTCCATGAGGTCACGAAGAGTCGGAGACGACTGAACGAATGAACAACTTCTCTATTTTATAGAGGTGCCATCTGGTGGCAAAATCAAGAATTGTCCAGATGTAGAATGCAGTTTTGTACTGCTTTTACTATCATGACTGAATACTACGGATCATGGGAATTGTGATTTGGTGAGGCACCAGCACTATTTGACAGCATAGAATGAACATTATGTAAAACTACAACTTCTGTGATTTCATACCATTGAACTCTGACAAAGTGGTATGCTGTATTAGTTCTACAGTGTAGGTGCATCGGTACTCTTAAAGTTGCTGCAAGATCCCTTTGGATGGATTGCTTAAAATAAAACATTTAGGAAAAAGCTAAAACACAGGGCATTTCTGATCTGTTCTAACCACTTGATAGACACCAGCCTACATTCCCTCCTTATAAATTCTTGAATTTAGTGTTTAGATAGCTTTAATGTTTATTTATCTTCTTAAGGACATTGACTTGTATGTAATTAATTGTCCTTTAGAGTTCTCTAGTAGTATTTGAGCTAGGTTGGACTAGATAATTAGAACATCTGACAAAACTAGTGTCATGATCTGAAGCATTAGCACCTTTTAGCTACTGCATTCAGCATCTAAGTAATGCTAGTTGCAATGATACAAAGGTGCATTATGCTTACATCACATCTGGCTATTCACAGTGCAGCGTTTCTCAATCTAGGGGCCGCAAGGGGGGTGTCAGAGGGGTGGCCAAAGACCATAAAATACAGTAATTTTTTGTTGGTCATGGAGATTCCATGTGGGAAGCTTGGCCCAATTCTATCAGTGGGTTCCAGAATGCTCTGATTGTAGGGGAACTATAAATCACAGCTACAGCTCCAAAATGTCAAGGTCTGCTTTCCCCAACCTCCACCAGTGTTCACATTTCAGCATGTTGAGCATTTATGCCAAGTTTGGTCCAGATCCATCATTGTCTGAGTCCACAGTGCTCTCTGGATGTAGGTGAACTACAACTCCAAAACTCAAGGTCAATCCTCACTAAACCCTTCCAGTCTTTTCTGTTGATTAAGGGAGTTCTTTGTGCCAAGTTGGTTGAATTCCATAGCTGAAGTTCAGAATGCTCTTTGATTATAGGTGAACTATAAATCCCAGCAACTACAACTCTGAAATGACAAAATCAACCCCCCCCCCCCCCCCCGTATTCAAATTTGGGGGTATTGTGTATCTGTGTCAAATGTGGTCCAGTGAATGAAAATACATCCTGCATATCAGATGTTTACAATTGATAACTAGCAAAATTTGTTATGAAGTAGCAATGAAAATAATTTTATGCTTGGGGGTCACATGAGGAACTGTATTAAGGGGTCGCAGCATTAGGAAGGTTGAGAACAACTGCATTAGTGGGACAGAAACTTGAGATTCTCAGTAAATACTTTATAGCAGTGCATCTGAAGGTATCTAATGTGAAGGATTGGGAGTCTCCCCTTCCTCTTATTGGAGAGACTGATACAATATGCATATATTAGCTCCATTTCCCCCCAGGAAACGTGGCTGAGGCCAGTAAAGAATAACTCATGGAATCACAATTCTTCATGGACCAGAACTTTAAATAGCACTGCTTTAAAGGCACAGGTGGCAACTTTATTCTTAAACCTGACTTGGACATCATTTCATTATTAATAGCCATTTTTCAAGGATACTTTGATTTTATATTACTGGATGGCCCTTGTGGTCTCTTCAATATATGAATTAGAAGCATTTGTATTCACAAGTTGACAGCATGAAATGTATTTCCAGGGTACAATGGGGGCTTTTCATGTCTGAGTCTTGGTTCCATGACACCCCTGTCCGGTAGACACCAAAATCTATGCTTTAGTCCCAATATATATGGTAGCATAGTAAAATGGTGTCCCTTATATAAAATGGCAAAAACAAAGTTGGTTTTTTTAATGGAGGCCTGGCTGTATTTTGAGCTCAAATAAGTTCGTTTCAAAAGAGAAAACCCAATAGTTTTCTTCAACTTTTTTTTTGTTTTAAACCTTTATTCTACAAAACACAAAAATTAAAATAAACACCTTTTCCACTTTCACAAGACCTTGGGGGGGGGGGGGGGGGGACCAGGAAAAGAATTCTGATACATAATAAAAAAATTACAGTAACAATATATCCACACTGCAGTTCTCAAGACTGGGCTTCAAATTAGATAACCTTGGCATTTTGGCATGGTGACTTGATTGCTTAGCCATCGACAAGCTACAGACCTTTGTAATTTGGTATATTCAGAAGATATTTAATGATAAAATGTTAGTGAAGGCAAGACAGGAAATATGTACAGTTAGAAAGTAACGATTAGCAGCTAAGGAACTTTACAACGGTATCTGCCATGTCAAGGAAAAGCGTCCCTTTTGTAGGCCACCATACTGTTCACTTTGTGTATGGTGGTTGTGAAGGAACGGAGGCGGACTTCTTCGGAGTTGGCAATAAACTGTGGCCCCGACTCCTCCCATTTTTCTGGAACTTCCAAGTCTTTGTCTGTGAAAATTAGCAAGTCAAATGCACCTGTGAAAACAAATAAAGTTGTTGTTGTTATTATTATCCATGAACTTACACTACTGTCATACTTGTTTAAACATATATGAGTAAAAAATTATTTTCCCTTTTCACCTATTCAGTACACCAACTTTCTACTCTGATCCTAAGCACTTATCTCTTCGATGCTTTATAGCAGTGCATCTGAAGCAAACATGTAGTCACTTCTGGTTTCTAAACAAATTAACAGCACATTTGTCAGATGTGAACCCTGTAGCGAGCCCTCAAAGGTCAAAGTGTGTTCTCCCCACTGTTGAAGTTGCCTGTCCCTTTAACAATACCAAATGGCAAAATTATGTCTGCGAAAATGACTACAAAGTGGAAGATCAAGGAGTCAAAATGAAGAAGCAGGATGGGGATACTTTATTTTTTTGAACTCATGCATCCTTCCTGTAAGTATTGCCCTTCTTCCAAACTATAAGAGTGACTAATTATAGAGCACCACTGGGATAAAAGGACAAAATGGAAGCATGCATCCAGGGAAGGGATAAGATCAAAAGCAGAGGGAACAAAGTAGATTTTCCCCATCTGTTTTGTGCTTTTCAATTATGGTTCAACAATTCAACCCTCCTTTAGGAAAAACAAAAATGGGCATTGGAACCACATTTGCATTAGTCTGCAATGAATCAGTTGGAAGGATTCTCTTTAAACAATTTACAACATGTTTGGGTTTTATAAAATAGGAATTTATTTATTTATTTATCGTGTCAGTATCAACCAGACAAAATAGGAATGAAATGGTGCCATTTGAAAGTTGACTGTCATTGTTTATCCATAACTTCTTTGGAAAATAAATCATATGGGGCACATTTGGATAACCTAAAAAGGCTCAAAGTCTGTTCTGTTCCTGCTCATGCTGATTGTATTTTGGACATCCATATACAGTTTCTTTATGCCAAACTATTTTGTTTCAGTTTTTAGTACAGAGACATCTTATTCCATTCCCCAATAAAATGAATCTCTCTACTGAAGGATTTTTTTTAAAAGCAAGTCAGGTTGTAAATATTAAAATAAACTGTATTTGTTTTATTGGTTATACTAAAGTTACCCTGACAGCCATTTGCTGTGTTCAGTTAATAACAAGTTGTAATACTTACAAGTAGTTTCTAACAATGGAAGAAATGTCACCGTAGCTGTTATTTGCCTAATAACAGATTTTATTTCATCCTGTATAGCTTTCTGAGATTTCTGCCTTGGGACACTGAAAATGCAACAAAATAGAAGATTTGGACACAATAAATGGCTGAAACACTATATTATGACAGCACATGTTGCTAAATACACTTGTCTTTCCAGAAACATATTTGAAGGTTGGACAGATGTGCACATAGCATGTGTATTGTTATATAAATTGGGTTTCTGTTAGTTTTCCAGGCTCCTAACATTTTACCCACATCTATGGCAGGCATCTTCAGAGAAACAATGGGAGAGAATGCTTCTGGAACATGGCCAGACAGCCCAGAAAACTCACAGCAACACAGTGATTCCGGCCATGAAAGCTTCAACAATGCGATATATAAATTGTTCACTGACTTCACAGGTTCGATAAACTATAACTTCTGGAGCAAATACATAATAGTGGCAATGTGCCTAGAAGTCATAAACCGTCAGACAAGTGCCAACATTTTATGTTGCCTGCAACAAAGTGTGATGATACTTACTTTTCATCCTTTGAGCTTTTGTCACATTCAATATCAAACTGCCACCTTTCAAGAACTTCACTGGTTTCCTTACTAGAAATCACCACTACTAGCCGCTGAACCAGGCACTCATAGAGCCATTCTGAAAAAGAAGGAAATTAGCTTTTAGTTCCGAATTCCATCCGATTTCAGAAGCCAAGCAGAGAGAGGGCTGGTTAGTACATGGGTGGAAGACTAGTGGGGGACTGCAGGTGCTGTAAGGTTTATTTCACACAAGGAGACAATGGTAAACCACCTCTTGAGTATTTCTCACTAAAGTAAACCCTAAGAAATTCATGATACGTATCACCATAAGTCAACAGGTGACTTGAAGGCACACAATTCATAGAATCATAGAATCATAGAATCAAAGAGTTGGAAGAGACCTCATGGGCCATCCAGTCCAACCCCCTGCCAAGAAGCAGGAATATTGCATTCAAATCACCCCTGACAAATGGCCATCCAGCCTCTGCTTAAAAGCTTCCAAAGAAGGAGCCTCCACCACACTCTAGAGAACTAATTTTAGAAGTCTATTAAAATAAATTGTAATTAACTTTCTAAACTGTCTTACATGCTATTTTCCATTTACATAATGTACATTATGCCTTTAAGTATAATTTTCTTTACCAAAAAAGACATACAGTAAATAAAGATGAAATTAAAAGATTCCCTTTGCTTACATAGTTTAAATTGTAAGCAAATAGACAGCTTCTGTTCTCTCAGAGTGATCTGGGGTTCTCAGCAGCAGCCTTGATGTGTATTTTGCTACCACATTGTGTTAATAGCCCAATGGACTGTAAGTATACTGTTTTAATCTTTATGTCTTAATGTTTATGCTTTTAACTGTTATAATTGCTGTTTGTATTTTATTATGCGGCATCGAATTGTTGCCAATTGGAAGCCGCCCTGAGTCCCCCTAGGGGTTGAGAAGGGTGGGGCAAAAATGTTAGAAATAAATAAATAAATAATAAAATTAACATTTGCATTAAATTACCAGGAATACTCTGACCCTTGCACCAGGTAGCTACAATTTTGGATTGGTTCATTAACTATATTTCTGAGTATGTTTTCTACTTATTCTCATATGTGCAGAGAACTCTGAAAACAGAGTTGTGTTTACCTTTTAGAAGTGGAAAGAGCAGCTCATTGGTGCTGCTTCCCACAAGGGAAGGGTGAGTATTTAAATCTTCCTGTCTTCTAACACTGTTGGCAATGGAGAATAATATTTCCTTACATTCACTGGGATTCTTCAAAAAACCTCAACATTCTCTAGTACACTAATAGGAAGACAGAGACACCATTTTCTTTCTACTGAAAAAATATCACAGGTATTTCCCTCTCTTGTCAAATTATGAAACAATTTGGCAGTGAGGAATTGCTTGTCTAAAGCTAAATTGTAACTCCCAAGAAAGCCTTCACTTTTGTATTCTATTACACAAGAAATAATTCATTTATTCATTGTATTTATATCCTGCTCTTCTCACCCCAAAGGGGACACAAAGTAGCCTTCCAAAAGGCAACAATTCGGTGTCATACCAAGTATGCAAGTAAACAAGTACCAGTATATTAAAAACATAAATTTAAAAAGTCATATAAACATTAAAACACATTTTTAAAACCATGCAATCCAGAATCATACTTAAAAAGCCATTTCAGTCATTATTGCACAATTTCCATTTTTACTTATTGCAATGCATTATTGGCCAAAGGCTTGGTCCCTGAGCCATGTTCAGGAGGGAGGGGGCTGATCTTATATCACTGAGGAGTTCCACAACAAAAGGGCCACCACTGAGAAGGCCCTATCTCTCATCCCCAAGAATTGCACTTGCAACGCAGGCAGGACCGAGCAGGGCCTCCTCAGGTGATCTTAATCTCTGAGATGGTTGATAAAGGGAGATAAAAGCAACCAAATTTAGTTTTGCCAAAAATACATAGTAAGAAATGGGTTGCATGTCTATAACATATACCAACTTTCCCTACATATTCACACTGTAGGCAGGTTTCAAACCACACACTAGGAAATCTTATCCATTTATTTCTGGGGCTGAATCCAGTTCTCAAAGTATCGGGTAGCCTTTCTTATTTATTTACGGCATTTCTATCCCGCTTTTCTCTACCCAGGAGAGGACTCAAGGCAGCTTACATGAAGGCAACCACACGAAGCCATAGGATATGTACAATTACAGATATTTAAATAGTTATAAAATACATTAAAACAGTTTAAAAACATATAAAACATTAGGAGTCAATCACATGATCCTTAAATGTAATCCGGCCATTTCAGGTAGTCAGTGCACATCAATTCCATATCTGTCTATTTCTCAAGTTCTCCAAAAGTTTGGTCACAAAGCCAGGTTTCTTCTTTCTTACAGAAGCTCAGGAGGGAAGGGGCTGATCTGATGTCCCTGGAGAGGGAATTCCACAGCCAGGGGGCCACCATTGAGAAGGCCCTGTCTCTCGTCCCCGCCAATCTTGCCTGCAATCTTAGACTCCAAAATGGTTCATAGGATGGTTCTTCACATACAGCTTGTTTCCAAAAGGTACCAAATCCATCTGGACAAATTTTACAGGGATAATAACAACCATTTTGAGCTATAAAATGCAGTTTTCCAAACCCAAATAGGAGTGATTTGACACATTTTGATAGTTTTAATATTATACTCATATCCAACATTGTGGATAAACTAATTTTTCATTTTTTTTTGTTTGGATTTGGTACCTTTTGGAGACAAACCCCACATACCTAACACCACCATCCCATAACAACAACATTTGCAATTCAACATATTGATGCAATGTATTTTTGGCATTTGAATTGCAACTAGAATGAGAATGAAATGAAATGTTGTGGCTAAACCAAGCTACATAGACAGTTCAAACCAAACATGAATCCATGTCTGAAAAAGTTACAAGTCCATTTGTAACTGGCCACTGGCATAGTTATTCAAGTGCAGACAAAGAAGCAGCAGTGACTAAGTGATAGAGGTCATGGGCGCAAAAGAAAAAAGAGGAATTTGATACCAGGATTCATGCCCGAATAAACATGTTCTTTTGTTCCCCCACTTTTATTTTACCTCTCTTAAGCCTGTAAGGAGCATTTGGCAACCTTATGGCACCCAGAAAACTGTATATCACCCTTTAATAACAATATTACAACTGCTAGTACCTTTTAATTGCCCCACGACGTTATTCAAGTAGTTTTTAAGTTCAGAGTCTGCTGTTACAAGCATAGTGAGCCCATATTTCTGAACATGTGTGAAGGTTTCAGCAGGATAGATCCCACGTTGGTATAAAATACTATTGATGCCATATGCTGAAAGAAAAAAAAGTGCATGTTATTACAATTCAAGAATCAATACTTCATCATGCTCTTTTTCTTTCCCATTAAGTATTTCCAAATGGCAAGGCAATATTGGCATACACAATAGTGTAGTAAAAGATATCTCATATATAACATGGCAAAATCAAGGTTTGCTTTTAGGAATTGTTTATTTTTTTGGAGGGAGGGAATATTTTTAGGATGATTGAACCCATGGCTATGGAGGGCTAGCTGTGTTGTATATATTCATCTCTCCATGTTTGTGGTTTAGATTTTTGTTCATTTGATTATTCACAGATTTGACTTAAAATATTTATTTATTAACTTGCATATATTTATATCCCACTCTTCTCACCCTGAAGGGGACTCAGGGCGGCTTACATAAGGGGCACTATTCCATGCCCGAATAACAGTTAAAAACAATTAAACGACGATTAAAAACAACATTAAAGCAACATATGCACACATTAGACAACTATTGTGCATATATTCATGAAGATAGTCATATTCATCAATCCAAAACCAATTCCAGTTATATTGCACAAGTAATTATGCTCCTAAAGCCGAGTTTTAATTTGTTTGCAAAATGACAGGTGGGAAGCCGATCTAATTCCACAGCCGAGGGGCCACCACTGAGAAGACCCTCTTTCTTGTCTCCACCAGCCGTGCCTGCGAAGGTGGTGGGACTGAGAGCAGGGCCTCACCAGAAGATCTTAGCCTCTGCAATGGTTCATAGAGGGAGATGCGTTCAGACAGGTAAACTGGGCCAAGGCCGTTAAGGGCTTTATAGACCAAAGCCAGCGCTTTGAATTGTGCTCGGTAGCAAGCTGGCAGCCAATGGAGCTGGCATAACAGGAGGATTGTGTGCTCTCTGTACGCCACTCCTGTTAGCAATATGGCTACCACACATTAGACTAGTTGAAGCTTCCAAAAAGTCTTGAAAAGCAGCCCCACATACAGTGCATTACGAGATGAAACCAACAGATGTAACTAGTCTATACGAGATGTATTTTCTCTAAGAATATGCCCTGAACCCCAGAAAGCTGTACTGCCTTTGCCAACTCTTATTACTCAAAAGATTAAAATCTAACACTCACTCTGGGAGAAGACAGCAATGTAAAGACACGGCAGGGTTAATATGAATTTACAGTGGAAGCCAACAGAGATCTAACTTTGATTTGTTTTAATTGGGAATGCTTTAATACTATTTATATTTAATCCTGCTTTAATGTTCGTATATTTGTATATTTCAAATGGCTATGCTGATGCTTTTATGTCAAGCTGTTTTGAGTTCCTTGGGGAGATAAAGCAGGGTATAAATAAACATAATAATAATCTATGTAACAGAAACCCCAGATTTCAACTAGACTTGTTTTTAGGTTGAGAAGGTCTAACACAGGCATAGGCAAACTTCAGCCCTCCAGGTATTTTGGACTTCAAGGCTGTTAGGAATTGTGGGAGTTGAAGTCATAATTGCTTTTAGGGTATATACTGAAATGTCTTACTCATGTTTTAGTTTACTGTGTCTTATTGGATTGCTTTATGTTAATTTCAGCCTTTCTCACCCCGAAGGGGACTCAGAGCAACTTACTTCTTTGCTCTTAGTTTGCTGCTGTTTCTGTGCCTTATCTTGTATTATTTTGATGTGTTTGTATTCATTTGGGGCATTGAATGTTTGCCTTTTGCTTTGTGTCTGTAAACCACCCTGAGTCCCTTCGGGAAGGAGGTAGATCTTGAAGCAAAGTTTTTTTTAATATTATCATTATTATAAATGTGCAAATACTAAAAGACATTTATTTATTTACGACATTTATATCCTGCCCTTCTCACCCCAAAGGGGACTCAGAACAGCTTACAAGTTATATGTACATACAATATATTATATTATTAGAATAGCACAACATAAGTATTATATATTACTATATTGTACTATACTACTATACTGCAATATTATTAGTAATATTACATACAATATATAATCATTATATTATATTGTATTATTATTAGTATTATTATATTGTATCACAATATTATGACCAATATTATATGTACATACAATAGATTATATTATTAGCATGGCACAATATCAGTATTATATATGATTATATTATAATATTGCATTATTAGTAGTATTATATTGTATTACAGTATTATGATCAATGTTATATGTACATATAATATATTATATTAGCTGAGCACAATATTAGTATTATATACCACTAAACTGCAATATTATTAGTAATTACATGTAATATATAATATACAATTATGTTGCATTATTATTAGAATTACATTGTATTACAATATCATGATCAATATTATATGTACATACAATAGATTATATTATTAGCATGGCACAATATTAATATTATATATTACTATATTGTACTATGCCACTATACTGCAATATTATTAGTAACAATACATGTGATATATAATTATTATATTATATTGTATTATTAGTGTTATATTGTATTACAATATTATGATCAATGTTATATCTACATACAGTATATTATATTATTAGCACAGCACAATATTAGTATTATATATTACTATATTGTACTATACCACTATTATTAGTAATATTACATGTAATATACAATATACAATTATTATATTGCATTATATTGTATAACAATATTATAATCAATGTTACATGTACATACAGTATATTATATTATTAGCATAGCACAATATTAGTATTATATATTACTATATTGTACTATACCACTACAGTGCAATATTATTAGTAATATTACATGTAATATATAATTATTATATTGCATTATATTGTATAACAATATTATAATCAATTTTATACATACATACATTATATTAGCATAGCACAATGTTAGTATTATATATATTACTATATTGTACTATACCACTATACTGCAATATTATTAGTATTATATTATATTACAATATTATGATCAATGTTACATGTACATACAATATATTATATTAGCATAGCACAATGTTAGTATTATATATTACTATATTGTACCATACCACTATACTGCAATATTATTAGTATTATATTGTATTACAATATTATGATCAATGTTACATGTACATACAATATGTTATATTAGCATAGCACAATATTAGTATTATATATTACTATATTGTACTATACCACTATACTGCAATATTAGTAATATTACTTGTAATATATAATACACAATTATTATATCATAGTATTATTAGTATAATATTGTATTACATTATAATGTTATCATCAATATTATATGTATATACAATATATATTATTAGCATAGCACAATATTAGACATTCTTAAGGAGGCATTTCTATTTATATTGCAAAGGAGACTTCCCTGGAGAGAGTTCTTCCCATGTTTTCCTTATCTATCATACTTCTTAATATCAAAGGAGACAGAGAAAGGGAAGAAAGACAAACAGAATCAGGAAACACATTGGCTGCTTTAAAGTTTCAGCTGAATAGGCCTCAGTTCAGCTTCAGCCTGGCCTATTTACAATCTACACCAGGCATGGGCAAACTTGGGCCCTCCAGGTGTTTTGGACTTCAACTCCCACAATTTCTAACAGCCTCAGGCCCTTTCCTTTTCACCCTGAAAAGGAAAGGGCCTGAGGCTGTTAGGAATTGTGGGAGTTGAAGTCCAAAACACCTGGAGGGCCCAAGTTTGCCCATCCCTGATCTACACTTGAATTAATACAGTTCGAATCCACTTTAACGGCTATGGCTCAATGCTACAGAATTGTGGGATATGTAGTTTGTTGAGGCACCACCACTCTTTGGCAGAAAGAACTATAGGCCTTGTAAAGCTACACCTCCCATAATTCAATAGCACCCGGCCATAGCAATTACTATAGTGTCAAACCGCCCCCACAGTCTTGTAATCGACTCACAAAAGAACTCGGCCACGATTTCCGCGCTGCCCCGCAGGGTGATGCCTTGCTCCCGGCTCTGCTGCTTCGCCATGGCGGGCAGGAAGGAAAAGGGCCAGCAGGGTCAGGATCCAAACGAGAAACCACCGGAAGAAGGCCTCCCCCAAAGCCTTGGAAATTCGCCCCTTCCAAAACACGAGACAGTAGCTTTAGAGGCCTTCCCGCCACGCTTTTCAAAATCCAAAGCCCCGCCCCTGCATCGTCACGTGGTCCCAAGACGCAAGACTTGACGCCGGCGACTCACTGCGCAGGCGCAAACGGAGGAAGACGACAGAGACGTTCTATTTCATTTGAGCCGCCTTTAGCTCTTATTATGTGCGCATGCGCGGCTTTCTCAATGAAGTTTTCCCGCGGTTTCCCACCCAATTGATGTAAGACTTAAAATATTGCTTTTAACAGCCAGCTATATGGAATTCCAGGATTAGTAAAGTTAAGATATCTAAGGAATCTGCCAATCCCAAATTAGTTCTCTTACAAACAGAAACATAAAGAAAGAATGACCAAAGTTTTGATCCTTTTGAGATTTTATTTATTTGTCATGTCAGGACAACCAGCCAAATTATATTGCATTTCTAACACAACAAAGCAAACAAACAGACAAAATACAAAATTTGTGAGTTTGGTAGTTGATTAAATGTCCTTTTGAGATGCCACCCAACAAACTTCCCCATTTATCTAAATGTTCATGCACCTGATTCTAATTATTTCCATTAGCTAAGCTGATGCAACCAGGTGTTTATTTACTTTTGTACTTATTCAGGACTCATTGTTTTCCTTAATGCTGGCCCTTTTTATAGTTGTGATTGTGACTTGAAACTATATATTAGAGCAGGCATGGGCAAACTTGGGCCCTCCAGGTGTTTTGGACTTCAACTTCCACAATTCCTAACAGCCTACCGGCTGTATTGTGGAAGGCTTTCATGGCCGGAATCCATGGGTTGTTGTAGGTTTTTCCGGGCTATATGGCCATGTTCTGGAGGCAATTTTTCTCCTGACGGCTGTTAGGAATTGTGGGAGTTGAAGTCCAAAACACCTGGAGGGCCCAAGTTTGCCCACATCTGCACAATCAATATTAGCTAGCTGCAATATGAAACAACAGTGCAATTTGGGTCTACCGTTCACAGTCCTCCTCCCCCCTTTGTGTTATTTACAATCAGAGAAAACCCATTGTGAATCCCATTTATTTCACTGGATCTACTGACATTTGTTTGATCAGATATATGCCATTACAAATTTGATGAAGTGGGACTTTGGTTGACAGAAAAGTAAACAATGTGTTCATTTTTCTTCCACAGTCTGAGCAGGTTTTATTTATTTTGTGTCAAAAGCATTGCATAAACAAATAAGTATAAAACTGATAAAATAAAAAGAGCACAAACAGCTAGATAATTTTAGACCAAAAACTGGCAACAGACTGCATTGTCTGTAGCTTTAACTAGTTCTTCTGCTATGTATGAGGCAGGACATCGTGGGCAAGCATCTAGATGTGGAGTTGTTTGTTCTGCTCCACAGTCACACAAAGTAAACTCCGCATCTATATGCTAATAGGTAGTGCCATTTTCCCAGGTTGTCTTTTGATCTACCAACTCCGCTTCTGAGTCTTTTCAGGGACTTCCAAGTTGCTCATTCTTGGTTTGCCCCTGGAGGAGGACCCTCATGGGGGGTGGGGCATCCGGTTGGGATTTCCTGGTTTAGATTTGGTCGTGTCAGGAGCGACCTGAGAAACTGCAAGTCGCTTCTGGTGTGAGAGAATTGGCTGTCTGCAAGGACGTTGCCCAGGGGACACCCAGATGATTTAATGTTTAGATGCCCAAAGGGATATTCTTGCTGTTTCTTGGGGAGCATTAAGAGGAGTGTTGGTTCTCATGAAACTTTCCCTTGATTTAAGTCTACAGGGAGGAGACTAATAAACATACAGTGCATGGTTTTCAGTGTTCAACCTTATTTCTCTCGTAATTAGCAACAGCCATTGCACATTGGGGGGGGGGGGGTAATGCCAGATAGCTTATAGAGTCTATCAACAGGTGTACATTTGGGACATCCTGTGATTATTCTACATGTCTCATTCAGTGCTATAGTCACTTGCTTCATGTAGGCAGACTTGTGCCAAACAAGGCAGGCATACTCAGCAGTTGAGTAAGACAAGGCCAGGGCTGATGTTCTTATTAATTTTGGGTCTGCACCCCATGCACTATTAGTAAGTTTCGACAGGATGTTATTGTGTGCAGATACTTTGTGCTTGGTGTTCGCACAGTGTTTCCTAAATGTTAGTGTTTGATCCAAGGTAACGCCGAGATATTTAGGGTGGGAACAGTGTTCAAGTTCTTGGCCTTCCCAGGTAACCTTCAGTTTCCTGTTGCCTTCACCATTATGTTGGTGGAAAGCACACACTTGGGTCTTGGCAGGTGTAATACTTCAAAGACAACCACCTGAGAGATTTTTCAGGGCATTAGTAAGTTGGTTTTCTACTGTTTCAAAGTCCTTTGCTTGTGTTGTTAGGCCAAGGTCATCAGTGTATATAAAGCTCTTTGTGAGTTGTGGTTGTGGCTAATCATTAGTATAAATGTTAAACAGCGTATGTGCAAGAACACTGCCTTGAAGTAGATCATTATTTTGCCTTCTCCATCTACCTTTCCTGCCCTAAGACTCCATATAGAAGCTGAGGTTTTCTAGGAGGGTCTGGATAGTTTTTATAAAATCGTAATCCCAGGTGATATGGTAGACTTTATGCAGCAATTTCCTATATTACACCATGTCATAGGCTGCCATAAGGTCCACAAAAACTATTCCCGTAATACAATCTTTCTCATAGCCTTCCCTGATATACTAGGTCAAGTTAAGAATTTGAGCTGTACAGTTTTTCCCTAGTCTGAAACCTGCTTGTTGTGCAATAAGCTGGGGTTCAATAACAGGGCCTAGTTGATTTAATAGCATACCCTCATATATTTTATACCAATGTCACATGAGAGTGATTGGTCGGTAGTTCTTGGCATTGGAGGCATCTTTACCAGGTTTTCAAATGCCAATAGTTTGAGCAGGTAGTAATAATTTATGGTGATAAAATGTAAACATAATTTAGACTCCTTCCTCTTGTAAATTATGACTGGATTAGTTGAGAACAAGTTTTGGAACATAAGAATGTGAAGGTCCAGAGCATTACTGAATTCGTTTTGCCATTTCTAGAATAGATTTAGGTTTTTCACTAGAATTACCACAAGATGGTAGTGTTTAACTAAAAGTGCTTGATTCTCTCAGTGTTGTCCTGAAAAGTGAAAAAAAACAAACAAAACAGCATGGACAGTCAAAGGACAGCCTCACTCATTGCAATGGCCCAGATCCTTCTGCATCACAAAAGGAAAAAAAAAGTTCCTGGCTGTCATGTTCAATGCATGCAAATAATGTACATCTTTGATCACATTAACTTTTTTATCAATTCATGGGGCAAATATTCTGCAGCTGTGTTTGTCGCTTTTGGCACTAGATAAATGTTAGTATAAATTGTTCACACACAAACACATTTGATTTCTGTTTACAATAAATTGCTTTGCTTATTTGACCTGTTTGCCAACAATTTTATCTCTTTTTCCTAGTAGAAAAAAAAAATCAGTGTTTTATCCACATCCACTTTGTCTTCTTCCTCACCACTTTTATTTTTTCTTAATAAAAGTGAAAGGATTTCATCTTTTTGACAAGGACAATGAGTTATGTTTTTGAATATTCAAATAAGGTCTTGAGAAAAGTTTTTTATTTTAAAAAAAACCCAAGTGAATTTGTTTTCATTTCAATAAAATAACAATGTTATCAAATGCATGTTATTTGCTTCGTCCAATTCAGCCTTGCATCAAAGGGTATTTTATACCCTGCAGATGTTTATTCACCCCTATTTTACATAGAACAGCCATCCTGTATACTGAAATGTAGTGTAAAGGATTTATGGAATTGAAGGGGCATGCACTCTGCACATTCCCAGAAGTCCCCTTCTGTCTTGGAAGGGTGGCATGGAAGGACACAACAACAAATTGAATCTCTCTGAAGATTAGCTTTATTTGCCGACCGTGCAAATGGCGGCAGTTGTGCTCTACACATGAAAAGACTACCGCGCCCCAAAAGATTGGGATCGCAATCTTTTATTGTTTTACAGAAATCCAAAAAGTGCATTTTGATTGATGTCAACATATTGTCTGTTTGATTGGTCTAAGCTTGCCTAATACATTTCGGATTGGCTCTTTATTCCTAAGCAAGCAGACAGGTGGAAAACAACAGAAACTAGAATTAACTGGAAAGTTCACATCTCTTTCAAGTGACCCTGACTCGCTGGGAAGTGCTTGGCAGGCACTGGCTTATCTTTTGCTTACAAGAATGCTGTGTGAAAGAATAGGGAGGGTAGGCACGAAGGCTACTCCCTAAGCTGCAGTGGCAGCTCTTTTTCAAAGCTATATTTCAGTCTATTTACACTCTACAGATGGAACCTACAGTCCTATAGTGCAATTTAAAATATTATAAAACTACATCCCCTTCAGAACAACTTTGTTTTCCTTGCACTTTTCCTTTGGTTTCTTCTTTATGTCATCATTAATCTGAAGTTCAAGATTAACAGATTGTATGCATATATTTCAAATATTTTATTAATAAGTCAGTCTGTCTTCCATTCTATACTATTGAAACAAAGGAAGTCGGCCATGTTTCTGCTGACCAACATGTTATTATATTATCTTTTATAAAATGAGCAGCCAAAAATTATTATGAAGGGATATTTGAAGTCAAGATACTTTCCTGTTCCATCCCTTTTAAACTATACAGTAGAGTCTCGCTTATCCAACCTTTGCTCATCCAACGTTCTATATTATCCAACGCAATCTGCCTCCCATCCAGATCCACAAATGTTTCAATACTTTGCAATGTTTTGGTGCTAAATTTGTAAATATAGTAATGACTACATAACGTTACCGTATATAGAACTGCTTTTTCTGTCTATTTGTTGTAAGACATAATGATTTGGTACTTAATTTGTAAAATCATAACATAATTTGATGTTTAATAGGCTTTTCCTTAATCCTGCCTTATTATACAACATTTTCGCTTATCCAACCTTCTGCCGGGAATTTATGTTGGATAAGCGAGACTCTACTGTATATTTATGATTACTTAGTAGTTGAAATGTAAGGATTGCATGTCATATGACAAAAATTAGTTCCATGTAGAAATTAGCTTAGTACTTTATTTAATTGCACGCAACATGTAAAATCGGTTCCAAATCCTGGCATCCCTACTATTTATTGATGTTTTGCCCTGTTGGGAGTGTCTACTCTCTAATAAGCAGCAGCTGATTTTACCCAGACATTTCGAGCCACCTGTTGTGACCATGGAAAATGTTCCTAATAAACACCTTCTTCAAAGTGACTTTTCCAGCTGACACAGAGGGATTCCAGTCACTCTTTTGATAGTATTTTAACCAAATATGTGTTGGTTAAATTAAATAAATTTTATGCTCCTTCTCTGGAAAAGATCAAGCACCTTTAAATGCAAAATGGTTGAGTCACAGAAGCTGTGCTTTGTAATTAACTGTTGCCACTCTTTTCAAATGAAAAGCAGATTGCAGTGTAGAGTTCAGCATGTCAACTTATGATATGAGCACAAATATTTTGTGTACCAGACATTTTAAAGGAAGCTGAACTAGACAGATTGTATTTAGACAGCCGTATGAGCACCAACAACAACGCTATCTTAAATATTTGTCAGTTGCACTAAGACAATTTAACGTTAAGATTGTTTTAGAGTTCACCTTTGGAAATATAACATAATTCATGTTTTTTTTTCTGTCATATCTAGATTCCAGTTATTTTTTTTGAAATAGTAAGCTAACTTCTAGTGGCTTAGGTCTCTTAAGTATGTTTTCCTATAAAATACTTGGTCTTGGATTACTTTCATGTATTTGCTTCCAATCTTGTTTCTTGCTAATAAATTAGTTGAAAGCTGACCTTTCTCTTTGATTTATGGAATATCAATCTTCACACCCCCAAGAGTGAATCTTTTCTTTTCTTTTCTTTTCTTTTCTTTTCTTTTCTTTTCTTTTCTTTTCTTTTCTTTTCTTTTCTCATATGGACTTTAATGTCCCATAAATGTTCTTACTAGATTTTGGCTCAAGAATCTTGATTTCCTGGGATTGGACTCAAGTCTGGAATACTTCAATTCTTTTTTCTTTGTTTACCTTGTCTGAATTGAGGAGTTTCTCATCACAAGAATATATTGTTTGGAATTATTACCATCTGGCAGACAATGTAGTATGATAAAAACAAGGACAAATAGGCGGAAAAGATAGTTTTTATTCCAGAGCTGTGACTATATTTATCTATATATTTATTTATTTATCACTAGCCATCCCCTGCCACACGTTGCTGTGGCCCACTCTGTGTATATGTGTTTTGGATGTGTATATATGCGTATATTTGTATATATGTGTATATATGTGTTTGTGTATATGTATGATTTTGCGCACCCTTTGAAATGTATTTTGGGGGAGTTGGCTTTTAAAGTCTCTTGTGCTGTATTTTTCAGCGTTTTTATGAGTGATGGTCACTTGTCCTGATAGGTGTGTTATGTCCAAATTTGGTGTCAGTTCGTCCAGTGGTTTTTGAGTTATGTTAATTCCACAAACAAACATTACATTTATATAGATGTCAGGAGGAAACCAAGGATACCGTTGTAATGTATTAAAAGCAAACAACAGCAACAAAACCACAAAGTTTGAAAACTTGGCATTCTATTAAATGTCCTTTGACCAGAAGCTGGACACTTGGAGTACCTCTGGTGTTGCTATATGAAAGTCCTCCATTGTGCATGTGGCAGGGCTCAGACTGCATTGTAAGAGGTGGTCTGTGGTTTGCTCTTCTCCACACTTACATGTTGTGGACTCCACTTTGTGTCCCCATTTCTTAAGGTTGGCTCTGCATCTCGTGGTCCAGAGCGCAGTCTGTTCAGTGCCTTCCAAATCGCTCAGTCTTCTGTGTGCCCAGGAGGGAGCCTCTCATTTAGTATTACCCATGGATTGAAGTTTCAGGGTTTAGCCTGCCACCTTTGGACTCTCGCTTGCTGAGGTGTTCCTGCAAGTGTCTCTGTAGATCTTAGAAAACTATTTCTTGATTTAAGGCGTTGGCGTGCTGGTTGGTATTTGAAGTGGTGATGGGCCGGAGATGTCACTGCCTTAGTCCTTTCATTATTGGCTGCTACTTCCCAGCGGATGTCAGGTGGTGCAATATTGACTAAAATGTAATTTCTCCTGTGATAATGTGGCATGTCTCATTGAGAGCCACATCCTCTGTTTTAGCATGGTGAGATGTGTTCCACGCTGGGCATACGTACTCAGCAGCAGAGTAGCAAAGCACAAGGGCAGATGTCTTCACTGTGTCTGGTTGTGATCCCCAGGTTGTGCCAGTTAGCTTTCGTATGATATTGTTTATAGCATCCACTTTTTGCTTGATATTCAAGCAATGCTTCTTTTAAGTCAGGGAACAGTCCAAGGTAACTCCCAGGTGTTTGGATGTGCTACAATGCTGTGACTATATTGAACTCCATGGTTTCACACTGATGTGGCATCAGGGGTTGTGAAATGCAAAGGCCTCAGCCTCATCCTGTCTTTCAGTTGAGGCATCACTTCATGATTTTCTGAGGCATTTTTAGTGAGGGTGGCCTCAACCTTAAGTTAAAGACGTCAAATATTGAATTGTCAACACAGTTCCCCCCAATTTTTGGGACGTTTTGTCCAGAGAAGATAAAGAGAAGGCAGGCCTATTAAACCTTAGCAATTTTTACTGGCTTTTGGTGGTTTTGACGTGGTACTTTTCAATTGAGGAAAGTTCAACAGTAGGAATATGTCCTGACTTTTGAAAAAGCCCAAATTATTTGGGAGTTTGCTATAAGGAGAATTTTTTTATGTATCCCGCCTTGGGGCCATGTATTATTACGATCATCGTCATTAACACATCTGAGCATCTCCTGGGCAACTTCCTTGCAGACGGCCAATTCTCTCACACCAGAAGCGACTTGCACTCACACCAGAAGCGACTTGCACTTTCTCGAGTTGCTCCTGACACGGAAAACAAATTAATATTATTAGGTCTTTGAAAGCTTTTGCCCTTTTTGTTTACCACAGAGGGAAAAATTGACTGCAGCAGCTTCTGGGGAAAACAACAACAACACAGGGGCTTAAACTGACAGAAAGATACTTATTCTATACAATAATAGAATTGTGGAGGTTTTAAAACCATAGCCTCAAACTATGGCCTAAAACAGGCATGGGCAATATTTGGCCCTTCAGGTGTTTCCCACCATTCCTAACAGCCTCAGGCCCTTTCCTTTTCCCCCTCAGCCGCAGCGGCTGAGGGGGAAAAGGAAAGGGCCTGAGGCTGTTAGGAATGGTGGGAGTTGAAGTCCAAAACACCTGGAGGGCCAAATATTGCCCGTTGTCCATGCCTGGTCTAAAATATAATCATCAGATACTATAGTTTCAGAAGTAACATTGGGCATTGTAGGATCAGTGTAGTATTCATTTGATGCAGGACAGATGACTTGCACATACTGACAGAAACCTGAATCTTTACCAAAAGGTGGCAGGTTCGAATCCAGGGAGAGGCGTGAGCTCCCGCTATTAGCCCCAACTTCTGCCAACCTAGCAGTTTGAAAATATACAAATGTGAGTAGATCAATAGGTACTGCTTCTGCAGGAAAGTAACGGCGCTCCATACAGTCATGCCGGCCACATGACCTTGGAGGTGTCTACGGACAATGCCGGCTCTTTGGTTTAGAAATGGAGATGAGCATCACCCCCCAGAGTTGGACACGACTAGACTTAATGTCAGGGCAAAACCTTTACCTTCTATAGCAAACATGAGAACCTGTATTTCATTGTGAATTAATCCATATTTAATGATTGATATAGATAGATAGATAGATAGATAGATAGATAGATAGATAGATAGATAGATAGATAGATAGATGAGAGAGGGAGATGATAGATAAATAGATAGATGGATAGATAGATGGATGAGAGAGGGAGATGATGGATGGATGGATGGATGGATGGATGGATAGATAGATAGATAGATGATAGATGATAGATGATAGATGAGAGACAGAGATGATAGATAGATAGATAGATAGATAGATAGATAGATAGATAGATAGATCGATAGATAGATGAGAGAGGGAGATGAGAGAGGGAGATGATAGATAGATAGATAGATAGATAGATAGATAGATAGATAGATAGATAAGATAGATGAGAGAGGGAGATGATAGATAGATAGATAGATAGATAGATAGACAGACAGACAGACAGACATATATATACACATACAGTCCTTGAGGTACAAACTTCTGATTTACAAATGACTCATAGCTAAGAATGGAGTGAGACAACAGGAAGTGAGAGAAATCTCCCTCTCGGAAGGGAAATTCACTCCTGAAAGTTATCATGGGGAAAAAGGGTCTCAATTGAAACTATCGTCAATCCTTGTTTCCACAACAAGCCATTCCCCCCCCCCCCCCAAAATCCAGTATCACGGCGACAGGAAGTGTGGTTATATCTTCTGAACAGGGACACAGAGGGCAGACACCATGGCTGTTAACCCCTATGCCAGGGGTCCTCAAACGAAGGCCCGGGGGCCGGATGCGGCCCTCCAAGGTCATTTACTCGGCTCTCGCTCAGGGTCAATCTAAGTCTGAAACGAGTTAAAAGCACACAACAACAACAACAATCCTATCTCATCAGCCAAAAGGCCCATGCTTCCCATTGAAATACTAATAAGTTTGTGTTTGTTAAAATTGTTCTTCATTTTAGTTATTGTGTTGCTTTTAAGTGTTTTTGCACTACAAATAAGATATGTGAGGTGTGCATTGGAATTCATTCATGCTTTTTTCAAATTATAATCTGGCCCTTCAACAGTTTGAGGGACTATGACCTGGCCCTCAGTTTAAAAAGTCTGAGAACCCCTGCCCTATGCTACACTCACACACACACACACAATACATAATACACACATACAACAAATACTAAGTCCTAGAAGCACTTTAGTAGAACTAAGATCACTGCACACCGCACACTGCACTTACTCTATAATCCTACATTCCTCCCGCCACATCAGCACTTTTAATCCTGTACCCATTACTCTGGCCGGCCCAGTTTTATAGTGTCTCGATGTATTGTTACTGTTGTTGTTTTTCGCTTAACTGTTTTTAATTTGCTTTAGGTATTGTATTGTTGTACTGTGTTTTGAGGCTTCGGCCTATTTAAGCCGCATCGAGTCCTTCGGGAGATGCTAGTGGGGTACAAATAAAGTTATAATATAATATAATAATAATATAATATACCAGTACCTGTTCTGACTTACACAATTAGTTTGATCAATTAGTATTTGTTAAAATACAAAAGGAAATATTCATATCCATCTCTAAAGTTTTCAAGGAGCAGGACAGAATTTCATGACTCTCTGCAACCCATTAATTGTCACAGATAGGAATGAATATTTCCAATTTGATGAAGACACATTAACTTAAGAATAGACCTACAGAACTTATTTTTTGTAACTTGTAGGCTGCCTTTCTCTCTATATATACAAACACACATACACACACTGTTCCGTCTTCCAGGAGCTTGGTTTGCATTGCCCCTTAGTTGCATCCAATACCATCCTTTTGCATTTTCCCCAGGGTTGCTATAGCTTCAGTAGCACCCTGAAAGTTAACACATGCCAACACACACACTTAATAAACTGAAAATACAGTTTATTGTAGAAGGCCTTCATGGCCAGAATCACTGGGTTGCTGTAGGTTTTTTTGGGCTGTATGGCCATGTTCCACAAGCATTGTTTCCTGATGTTTCCCTGCATCTATGGCAGGCATCCTCACAGGTTGTGAGGTTGCGAGACCTCACAACCTCTGAGGATGCCTGCTATAGATGCAGGTGAAACATCAGGAGAAAATGCTTCTGGAACATGGCCATACATCCCGAAAAAATTACAGCAACCCACTGAAAACACAATGATATCCCTCAGATTGGCACAAGGTCACAGATGCACAATTTACATGATTACATGAATGAATAATCCAGTGATTATTATCACTATGTAATTTGCACCTAAGTCTGGAGTAAATTTGGAGAGAGAAAGAGGTGCAACCCACAAATACGACACCCAATTGTGTCATTTGAGAATGTGGCTGTAAAATTCTTCTATTTGGTGTGTTCTGCTTTCCAGTGACTGTACCCGTAGCCTTGGGCATGGCTTCCAGAAATGACAGCAGCAGCTTTGGCGTCATTTGCAATCCAGTTTCCTGCCCTGAAGTGGATCAGCCTCGGCCAAGCTACCTCCCGCCCTCAGAACAGTCAGGGGGCCTTTCTTCTTGTCTTAATTCTGCAGAGTGGCCATTGAGGCGTTATGGCCGGTTCATGCCTGGAGGTTTGGACCCTGCTTCCGGTTCCTGGAAGGTATGCTTAATTTACTTGGCTTATAGGGAGATGTCTGCATGACACTCAACTATGGCAAAACAAAAAACGAAAACCCACACACTTAGCCACAAGGGGAGCAGAATTCGACTGACTTTTTTCAGTCAAAAAGATGTTTACAAATATTTTTAGATTTAAAACTTTTTTTTTCTAATTTCAGAGAAATGACTGCTTCATTCATTCATATATTTAAATATAATTTTTCAATATGGAACAGCTTGATTCCCTAGCACTTTCATGATTTATTATCCTTTATTAAAAAATACCTATAACCTACCTTTTCTCCAAACAGAGTCCCCAAGGCTCTATACACCAGGAAATGACACTAAAAAGGCCAAACTAAGTTAACAACAGAGGTCATCCTCTGAAAAACAAATGCAATAGTTGAAAATACTACGTAACATTTTGCAATTTGTAGTTATCACTGAGGTTTATCAACAGGTAATCATGAGTTTGCAGGTTGGAAAGCGTTTCTTATTCATATTGCGATATCATTGCTTTAAAAATTATTTCCTTTTATTCATAAAAAAAGGTTTTGGAGTCAAATGAAGAATCTGGCTTTCTTGTACTCACCATAGTAATTTCAGGACATTTCTTCATTTCCAGAGGAAAGGATGTACTGGTAAGTATTCATTTTCATAGGTATTAGTGACTCTTGAAACATTTTCTCCATAAATTCTGATATTCAAGGAATGTTAAATAAGTTTTATAGATATTATTCAAATTAACATGGTTTGCAAACACTGCACACTTCTACATTCATATGGTTCGGTTGCAGTCAATGACCCATTAGCTGTTTTTGGTGTCTGGAGCGACTTGAGAAACCGCAAGTCGCTTCTGGTGTGAGAGAATTGGCCGTCTGCAAGAATGATGCTTAGGGGATGTTTTGAAGCATCCTTGTGGGTGGCTTCTCTCATGTCCCCGCATAAGGAGATGGAGCTGACAGAGGGAGGTCATCTGCACTCTCCCAGATTTTAATCTCTGACCTGTCGGTCTTCAGTCCTGCCGGCACAAGGGTTTAACCCATTGTGCCACCGGGGGCTCTGGTGCTGATTATAGGCCAGGCATAGGATGTTATTGAAGTGCTTCTTTATTGTTAGAGTGGCATTTGTATTCCTGGAGGAGTTTGAAGGGTGGCTAACATTTATCAGTATAATGAAATATTTGTGTTCATCCTTTATTTACCACTTAGTTGTATCTAGGGCATTTTAAACAAGTGGCTTGAACTGAAACTGGAATAAGATCGTGTGGTTGCTGCCATGTTTTACAACTCCTCTCCTTTACCTGTCTTTTTTATTTTATTTATTTAAAACATTTATTTATTCATTCCACCCTTCTCACAAATAGCAAACATGCAGTGCCGGGACATAAATAGATTATATGCATACATAAACATTAAAAACATATGTCTCAACATTAAAATCCACTGCCTAAACTGTCTCGATCATCTGCATCACCACAAAATAAAACGTCTTTTTTTAAAAAAATAAAAAAATCTAATCCCATTTAATTTTTATGGTCTCCTTAATTCAAAATGCATTTGTAGTGAGTGCGTTCTATAGAATACATACATGGACATGCCTCCTTTTCCCATTTGCCATTCCACCTCAGCATAATCTCTTAGATGGTGGTGGTATGTAATAGTTGCATGATATAAAATATCCTCTTTATTAAGGGGATGGATGTCAGGATACAGCTTCCACAAGCGTCTCTTCTTTTGATTTCTCCAGGTAGGATGCTTTAATTTGAGTAGCGGTGAACAAATATTAAACATCTTTAAAGGACCGTTGTGCTGAAATTATGACATGCCATCTATCTGTCATACTCTATTTTGCATTTGAACATGTCTTAGAAGGAGTGAAGAAACTTTCCTTTTAATCTGAGAAAAAAAAAGAACGAATGATAATGTGACTGAAACTTCCAACACTTTATCCACCAACTTCTGCCTGGTGTGTGCTGTTAACTCATACAATTTCTTGGCTCTTCTTATCTCTACCATAAGCAAAGTATGATAAATAGCAGTTTGGCAAAATGGCAATGTACTACTAATGTACACCTTTCCTCTCCTGTGGGAAAGGATATGAAAGTTTGAATTCTCAAAGCTTTGGTGCATTAAGTTCAGTGCTTTACCCAAACATGAGAAGGAGAGAGGTATTGCTGTAATGAGGAATCAGCACAGTTGGGCAGTTAGGTGAAGGTATGATACCGCGGCTGATGGCGGAAATAGATTATTCAAATCAGAAACAAAGTAAAAAACCCACAAAAATGTGTGTTTTCTATAATTTTTCAGTAGTTTACTTCCTTTAGAGCTTCTCAGTCGGTGAGCAGTGTTTGTATTTTAGGAAGGCTTTTCGTTAATTGATGCTTCTCAGTGGCTGAAGATAGCAAGAAATGCAGACTGCATGTTGTTTGGTTCAAAAGCAAAGGTATGCTTACTTCAGACACAAAATACTTTTTTCCAAACATATTTTCATTCATGTTTCTTTTTGGTGGGCGCTTAACACAGTTGTGCAGATCACTTTTTTCTCCTTTGGATCTAACCAATTATTGTTTGCAATTACTTCTCATCTGAGCCTCATTCTTTTGTGTTGGAGTAGATAACAATATATTACCATATCATGAGACATAGTGACAACATTTAATGAAAATGGAACATAAATGAAGTTGTCACTGAGATTCTTGAAAAAGATTTTAGAACAATCGAATTAAAATGTTTACTTCTTCTTTTTTTACTGTGTAGAAAGCCATTATAGCATTAAACCCAAAAGAAGGAGAAGAAAAAAGAATGAATCCACAAAAAATGAGCATTGGTTAAAATATCAGGCATTAGATGTGAAAACTATTGCCAGCTTCCATTTTGAACCTACTAGAAAAGTGTGGCTGGAGAATGACACAGAGGGAATATATGGGACATTGATTTTTTTAAATCAGTTGTATCTGGGATGATTCAGATTTTAAAAAGCTATTTATTTTTTCTGTTTAAAATAGGACAAACATCGTATGTTTCGTGTTCAATTTATGGGAGACTCCAAATCGCAGGCAGAAGGTTACTGCGATGACTGTGTGCAGAAACTTGCTGACTATGTTCCAGTTCAAGTAATAGATTCAGCAAGACAGGAGCTGCTTCAAGGCCACAGCCTGCTACTTGAGGATCAAAGTCATCAGCAAGATGCTGAACAAAATGTACCAATCCCTCGCTTGGTAAGGTGATGGAGTGAATGCAGAGCATGAATAGGCAGGAATTCAGAGAAAAGCATTGTTCTCCATTTTGGTTACTTATTTCAGATTAGGAATAGTAAAACACCTGCAGCTCGGATGTAAATCCTCATTTCATGCAATAGTGGCTAATTATTGTATTTTTTTCTCAATGGGGAAGAAAATTAATACTTTTGCATACGTTGCCATCATGTTCATATCACTCAAAATGTTCAGAAAAGCGCTATTTTGTGCAAAAACAAAAGCAATACAAAAACATTCTGTACAGGTAAGATGTTTATTTTTATGTGTACAAAAGATTGCATCTTTCTCTGTGGGGAAAAAAATCCTCTAGAACACTTGAGTAATTGAACATTGGAAGAAAACTGCATAGCAGGCTATCTGTTCTATTAGTGTTCCCAACAAGGATTACTGCCTTCTAGAAAACCAGTTTTTGTTTTACTGGGAAATTGTTAGTTATGATCTTACATAACTGCAATTACATAAGATCATAGGTAAATATTTCATAAGTGTTCTCTAATTTGTATACCTTTTATAGAACAAGTATAAATCAAGTCTCAGTAGTCTTGAGGATTTTCTCTGTCCACAGTATTTTTAAGATTTTTATTTTGACTCCAAATGCCTGTTGTGATCTGGTTGTATTATAGCCAAATGTTTACATACATAGTTTGAAGCTTCTCTTCTGCTTCCAATCATCTACCAATTTCTATGCAATTACTTGATTGATGGAATCCTGCTAGGATCCAGGCAGCAGATGCTTGGGAGCAGCAGGGAAAGCCTTTTGACTGTTCCTCATGAATGTTTATCCAGCTGTTCCCCAAAATTATATGATAGAGCATTGTATTGCCACACAACATCTTACACCTCCTAAATTAGCCTGGGTGCATTAAGTACAATGGAAACAGTGGTCTTCTTTGTAATGTCTACAGCCATCCAGTCAGTCACCTGCTCATGAGTGGAAAGTAGAGATGTTCTTATGCTTTGCTTGATGTCCTGGGTTTGGCTTGAATGCGGTAATGTTTGTCTTCTGTTTTCTTAGTACATTTTACAGCAAATGTAAAAACACAGTGAATGTCTGTATTTTTTTATTAACAGTTCTACATAAAGTTCTACAAATGCATATTATAGATTAATTCTTAACAGACATATATCAATGAATGCAGATGTTTAGCATTCATTGGTGCAATATCTATATATTTGCTAAAAATATCATAACATAAGATTCAGTTCCAGAGGAAATTTTAGTCAGCTTTCCTTAGATAAGGAAATATATGTGTCCCAAACAACTTCCTTTCTACCAGACACTCCTGATGGTTTTGTCTTGGGCCTTCTCACCAATCTCTTCTTTATTTACTTCATTTATTTATTTGTCTTGTCGTGTCCCTTTTGGGGGAAAAACAACTATTTCTCATCTGCTAGAGTCTTTCTCTTTCTCTCTGCTCTTCTAAGAGAGGCTCAGGTGGAACAGGTGTCCTTGTTTTGTTAGAAGACATTGTGTTTGTGTCACCGAAGGCTTTCATGGCTGGAATCACTGTGTTGATGTGAAGCATTTTCTCCTGATGTTTCACCTATATCTATGGCAGGCATCTTTTGAGTTTTCTTGCAATAGTTCTTTTCTAAATTTGACTTCAATCTCTCAATCTCTCCTAGGTTGAAAATCCCCCTCCAGTAAAGGGAAGAATATCTGTGGCAGAGTTGGCTCAGGTAAACTGCTGGCACAGAGCTGTACATTTATGAAGTGGGACAGAAAGAGCAACATACTGCTGTTGAAATGTGAAATGTTTCAGAAATCAAAACATTTCTTATTTTCAAGATATTGGTGAAATATATGTTTATATCTGAGGATACAACTGGATGAATGTGTTTTAATGACATCTATGTTACCACACATATTGCTTTTCTTTACACCTGCATTTCCTTCCACTACATTAGTATTGTATGAGTGCTGAAATACATATCACATTCAGTGGGGCGGGGGGGGGGGGGGGGAGAGACTTATACTACAAAGCCATTAAACCAAAGCAGAGAAGCAGAGTCCTAAGATGGGAGGGACTTAAGATTGGAAGAGAAAATTACTAATTATGTTTATTTATACACATGTTTTTATGAAACACTGAAAAAGCAAAATGCAATGCATTGCAATCCAATTATAAGTAATAGTTTAACAATCTAAGTAGTTAGCAATGTGATTACTTTGAAGAAAATGACAAACAATAAATGAAACATTACAAAATTGATTAATTCACAAAATTAATATATCAATCAAAGGGGAAAATATTTAAGATTCCACTAAAGGAATGCATAGATGGTTGTATAAAGCCATGGGAAGGCAATACCGATTGGCTTCTCAATTTGGGTTGCAACATCAAATGCCAAAGCCAAAGTTTATTGCTTCTGTTTTACTGCTGTTGTTTTCAGCCAGTTCATGGTAATGGGGAGAGGGAGAGAGAGTGGTTTTACTGTGTCTACAAACACCTCCTTTAACATTTTAAAGTACAATATAGACATGGTGAAGACAATTCTTTTTCATTTTTCCTAAAGTGCTGTGTTATTATCTTTGCTCCAGGAAGAAGCCCAAGAGATTTAAAGAGATTATAATTATAATTATATATTTACATTACATGTAATATTACTAATAATATTACAATATAATAGTATAGTGCAATATAGTAATATATACTGATATTGTACTATGCTAATAATATAATATATTGTATGAAAATATATATTGTAAGCCGCTCTGAGTCCCCTTCGGGGTGAGAAGGGCGGCATATAAATGCCGCAAATAAATAATAATTAATAATAATAAATTAAAATCTAGCTTAATAGGATTTGTATTTCTTTGGTTGGTCAAATAAAAGTATCAGTGTAAAATTGATTTTGTATTTGTGTTTGGTTATGGCTACTCAAATCAAGCTATTATCCCAAAGCTAAGAAATTTCCTCTAGAGCATAGGTAAAATGCAAACAAAAATTACAGAAAAGGAACATACATATGTTATAAGTTCTACACTTCCTATATCCCAGGATCTGATCCCAGATTATCTTCTTATTCTAGATTATCTGGCAGTGTACACTCATATAATCCAGTTCAGAGCAGATAACCTGGGAGCAGATCCTGGGATATAGGGCAATGTAGATCCAACCTGAATCACAATGTTGTAGCAAACCTTTTTCATAATTGTATTTAGTATGCAGAGTAGTTCTCAACCTTCTTATAAATCCAGGAAGCAAGCCCAAATGTTAAGATAATGAAACAACTGTAAATCATATGAATATTTCTTACGGCTATAGAGGTTAAGGCAGACTACCTCCTACCTTGAGCTGGAATATTTCCCAGGCCTCAACTAGCCCAGCATAACGATCTAAAATTCATTCAAATGGAAATTGAGCGCAAACGTCTATTCATCAATGCAGAGACTATGTTCTCAATCTTAATTAATTTGAAAATACTATTTAGGAGTCTAATAATATACTTATTTCACTATTTTCATAGTGGAATTTCATTCTGATTAAATATGGATTCAAATACTGAAAGTGTACTTAAATTGGTCTTCACTTTTTAGAGTCTTTTTATTTTCAAAGATTTTTTTTCAAAAACAGAATAAAAAAGAACTGTTTTTAATCGAATGCTTATAATTGTTTTAATTGTGTTAATTGTAAGTGTGTGTTTTAATGTATTGTTTTTTGGCATCTAATGACTGCCTGCTGTAAGCTGTCTTGAGCCCCTCTTCAGAGGTGAGAAGGATGGGATAGAAGTGCCCTAAATAAATAAATAAATAAATAAGGCATCAGTATATATGTAAAAGTATAAATATTAAAACTGCAGAAACCTTTAACAAAAAGGAATTGACCTTATCTGTTTATTTTTTCAGTATATGATGTCATCAAATACTGAGCTGCCTCTTGCATATCGACACTCCACTTGGAATGCTGAAGATTTAAGCAGCTTTATTCGACTCTGTCTCTTGGATCAGAGCTTCCCAGCATTTGTGGAAGAAGTGGAGAAACAGCTGAAAAAAATTACAGACGGTTAGGAAGCAAAGTGTTGAAATGTATTAAAAATAAGCAAGTTCATTACAATTTGTTTATTAAAATAAAGAATTCCAAACTCAATGTGACATCCTAGTCTATAAAAGAGAGCAAGAAGTGGAACTCTCTGCCCCGGACTGTGGTGGAAGCTCCTTTGGAGGCTTTTAAGCAGAGGCTGGATGGCCATCTGTCGGGTGCTTTGAATGAGATTTTCCTGATTCTTGGCAGGGGGTTGGATTGGATGGCCCACGAGGTCTCTTCCAATTCCATGAATCTATGAAGACCATCAAGATGATAAAGAGATTGGAAACAAAGCCATCTGAGGATAAGAAAAGACTGAGAGAGATAGTTATGGAGGTTGTCAAGTGGTGGAAGATGGAGCAAGTTTTCTTTCTGATGCCAATGGGTTCAAATTACAAGAAAGAGTAATAATAACAACAACACTTTATTTATATTCCGCCCTTCTCATCTCGAAGGGGACTCAGGGCAGATCACAGTACATATATTTGCCAAACATTCAATGCTGTTTAGTATAGACAATAGACAGACAGACAACAGAAGGAGGTGGTTTGTTTCAATTCGGTGTCCAGCTGTTTTTGATGCCATGGAAGGTTGGGTTTGAGTCTAGGGGGTGCTGTTGCTCTATCCTCTATGACGAAGAGCCGTCAGGACTTCCTCATTCCTTTTGGTTGCCCAGCATTTTCTGATCTTCTTTATGGTGTCGTAAAACACCTCCCCCGCTTTTTAGCGGTACCTAATTTCTCTAATTACAGCTAAAGGTGTTTTTGATTAGCTTAGGTAAACAATGTGCTAGGGTGTCATTTGGCAGCTCACGCCAAACCCGGGGTTTGAACTTGCAACCTTTTGGTTGATAGATCTTACAATTGCTGACTATTTACCAGAGTTTATCTTAACATTTTGAAGTATATTCTGATGGTCAGAACTATTAGATGTGGAATAGCTTAGCACAGAAAATGTTGATCAGAATTGAATAGTCACCTGTCAGTGGTATTTTAGTATTAGAGTCATTCCTGCACTGGCAAGAAATTGAAGCAGATGACCCTTAGAATCTCTTCCAGTTCTGACACTGAAAAGCCTGTAGGTATAACTGTTCATATCTCTATCCCTATATTCTTTCTACTTCCTCACCCTCCCTTTTCAGTAGTGTGATATCTTTACAGATAGAAGAGGATGAAAGATGAAGAACTCAGAAATTGCTGTAGTAGTTGTGTTCCCCTACACATGCTGCCCAGAGGCATATGATAAACCCTTTTTTTGGGATCATGTTTGAGGCTTTCTTTCCTCCTCTTGTGCATCTTTATTCCAAACCAGGGGTGGCTGGCAGATCTTTTACCAGAAATGTGATTCCAGTTCTATTGTTCTTCCTTTTCTAGATGCTCCTGGTTGGACAGGAGTCATCCAAGGCCTGATTTTATTCAGGATATGTTTAGTACTTGAAAAGGCCCCACACAATCCAGAGCAACTGGAGAAGAGAAATGGCTGCACAACAGTAGCTTCTACAGCAATTAATCTAAGGCAGCTCAGAAGTGAGCCCCATTCCTATTAAGTAGAGCAGTGACCAAGCTTACCAAGGACCACTCGCCAACATTAGTACCAAAAGGGTTACAAATTGGTTTTTGGTCAGGTTTGGATTCGGTTTGGTTATTTGGGGTGCTGATTCAGAAAATTACATTGGATAGGCCACATCAGCTCTAGTTTCTGACACAGAACATATGCCATCCAGTAGTTGCCATCTGCTCACCCACAGAAAATCATATTTAATAAGCCTTGACACTATAAGAGGGTTTTGCGAGACCAGTTGCTCTTGTTGCAATGGTGGAGTAATGATGAGGACACGGACCATATTTAGTTCTTGCTGACCAGTGGTGGTCCACGGACCACAGGGTGGCAACCACTGCAGTAGAGAAATCTCTATTATGGAAGAAAGAGCACTTTCCCCTGATAATTAGCGTGATAGCTAATGTTGCCTTTCCTAAATTTTCTAAATCTTGAACACAACATGTAAAAATTATTGTCAAAATGCCAGGTCAGAATGTGAATCCTGCTCCAACAACACTTGTCTGTTCCCTGCTATAAAACGTTGGCCAATTAATATGAAATTCTGTCTCATCATCTACATAAACCTGTATATACTAAAATGAAAGAAAAGCAAAAGCAGCTCAGCTTTGTAGATCTTTCCATAGTCGTGAAAAAATCAACAATTTTCACAAGTATAATGGCTTGAAAACATTTCACAATGTGCTACTGCTGTAATTGCAACATGAAAGGTACATGAAAACATACCTCCTGTTAGAAGAACTGCATTAGTTGCTCCCATATGTATTAATTCAGAGAGTAAGAATGCCTGAAATGTGCTAAAACTGACTGAGAAAATATTCATTAACAACAAGAGGGAAACACTGTTAGCTTGCTGATCCTTTGAGGATAATATTGAAAGTGTCAGTAGCACATCCCAGTCACGCCACCCCTCCCCAGAAGAATCCTATTTGTCTCTAGGGACAACCAAAAACTGGTATTTCACCTTTGGTTTGATTAAACCAGGATAACTGGCTTCACATTCATACTAGAGATAGCATCGAAAAATTGCCTTAAATGCATAGGAAAGGATGATGGATATCAACAAGGAGTGACAAGAGCCTTTTGATTTTAAGTCCCCAACTGTGGCAAACCATGAATGAATTAGGGACCATTTCATCAAAGTTTGTTGCCTCGTCTGTGAAACTTTCAATGAAAACTTTGTTATTATGTCTCAAATGCTTAAAACCTTTACAGCTATACAATAGATTAAAAGTTTTTAAAAGCTTAAATTGAACAACAAAGACAAGGAAAAGCTACAAGAGGAATCAAGCTGAAATAGCAAAAAACCAACTGAAATACTTGAGTTTTAAGACTCTTATTAAAAATCTGAAAACTCCATAGATGAGACTTTATCTTACTTGGGACAGTATTCCAAGAATAAGGAGTTATGAAAAGAAGGAAAAAGGGAAAATCAGTAACTTCAAAAATTAAGAACTTAGTGCAAATAGAGTCTAAGAGAGTAAAAGTACATTCAAACTTGCTATAGGGTAGTGCTTGTAGACTAGCTCATCTCAAAAATATGAAAAGGGAATGTTTAGAGAACATCTGCAGAGTGTCTCTCTTTCCACTGAGTATCCACAGCTAGTTCCCACACATTTTTCTTTCAGCACAGTGTGCATGAGCTCTGATTTGAACTTTTTGTATAAGAAGTTAAGAACAGGAAGCAGTGTTTTGGTATTTTTCCAGGGTGATAAAAATGATTGAGAGGCAGTCAATCTAAGTTATAATATCCTGTTTGAAGCTGGCAAAGTGTAAAGTATTGACCTGGAGATCAGAGAAGAACAAAGTTGGCCAATCCCCACAATTCTGCAAATAAGACTTGCACAAAAATCCTTAAAGCCAATCCATAACCATATGAGTTTGGCAATGGAGCTGTGTCTCAACATCATCCAGCAGTCATTCTGCTGCCAAACAACAGTTATGTAAGGGGATGTTGGGTGCTGAATACCTTTCTATGTAATGCTGAAAAAAAGTAAATCTGTTAGTACGCTCACTACCTATGCTAGAATCACACCCTAAAATTGTTCCATCTGAAATATACGAAAATTCCCAGTAAATGAACAATTATAAATTTTCTCACAATTTACTAAGATTTGGAAGCTTGTCTAAAATGCAAGAAGTTCTATCTATTTACACTAGGATTAGTTCACTTACTTTAACCTGTCTCCAAACAATACAGATCCTATGCAGGCCATAGTTCCCTACTGCAACAATGCTAGAGTATCTCATATTACAATTTGATCGTTAGCAGGCACCTGAACTCCCTTAATTGTTGTCTGCCTTTCATCGCTCCACTTTTGTAGACAGCGAGTGCTTTCAGTTGTCAAACACACTCTTTGGGCATTTGAGGAGTGATCTATAACAGACAAGCTGCTGCATCTTGAAAGCCTCTTTCTGAAAAAGGAGACTGCAGCCTTTACATGAAACAGAAAGTGTTTCAATTAGAAGAAATGTTCTTAATGAACTTCCAAAGCAATGGCAGAATTCAATGCTTTGTTGGTGGAATGATTTGCCAGGATGCAATGTTCTAAAATGTATCGCAAGGGGCTCTTTAAAGGATCTGTGAGGAACACTTTGAATTCGGTGTACTGACATGTCCATGAATGCTCATTCATCATTTCAGGACTGGAATGTATCAAGCCATGATCTGTGAAGTACCATCCCAGATAGATCAAGCATCACAGACAAAGCTTTCATATTACCTGACATCACCTTAGACACAATAATATCCTTTGGAGACAGTTTGTGCAGACAGCCATAAGTTGCCAAATAATAATAGATCAAGTGATGTATATAAATGTATAAATTATCACTAAGTACTGGGGTTTGAAGACTCTTACCAATCCATTCTCATAATTCTTATGTGTTTCAGCAGTCTCTTCATGGGTCCAGCACTATTGATTTTGAAAGTGTAACCTGCTGGAACTGCAGTTATACCTCCTCAAAAACATTTTGTGTATATTTAACATTTTGAGATGTGGCCAAGTGCCTGAATCATTGCTTGCTTTACATTTGAGCATTGTGAACACTGATTTTTAAAAAATATGTATTGTTAAGTACTTCCTTTTTGGGTTGGATTCCAAATCTCAGTTCTTTGACCACTCATTAATCTTTCAAAGCAGGTATGCAGCACTATGATTAGTTCATGCAATGACTATGCTCTCTCTCTCTCTCACACACGGTAGTTTATGTTACATTCCTGGAGTGAAAATAAAGTATGCGATTTATCTGCATACTATTTATTATTAAAGTTTTTTTTAGACAATTCCAATATATTTTACCTAAAATGTTTTTAGTAACACCAACCCCCCTTTGCATTTTATGTATGGTAATAAATTTTAAATGATTTTAATGGTTTTAACTATTTGTTTTTAATTATTCACTATTTAATCCTATTTTAGTGCTTGTGTTTTTTACATTTCAAACTGTATATTGTATTATTTTTAGTATTGCTGGCCTCATGGGATGTCTTCTTAGAGAGATAGAATATAAGTAAATATAATAATAACAATAACAAAATTTCAGTAGTATTTCTACTGATTAGCTAATACTTCATAGTAGAAGGAAAAGAGGTTTAATATGCTGTTAAAATGAGAACTGAAATGATTAATTTATAATGAATGGATTCTCAGCACTAGGTTATATAGGAGTGTTATCCAGAAAGTAAGATTACAAGGCACATAGCTCTTGCAGGGAAGTTTCGCAGGGGAAGTTGGCATCAGTGCCATGTAGCGGGAAGCCAGCAGAAGTGAACGAGCAGTGCCAGTCGTCAGTAGCTCATCAATTGGCATTGTGGTGAAGGTTAGAGATGAGAGTTGTCATTCCATTTCCCTCCAACTGCGAAGTTTGCGCTTTAATACATTACCTAAATGCTAAGGGCATGAACGCCACTACGATTCATCACAAAATTGTTTCAGTTTATGGAGAGGACGTAATGTCAAGATAGTATGTGACAAAATGGGTATGGGATATATTGAGAGACCATGATGAAACTTTGCAGAGCCATCCAAAACAAACATTGTGGGATGTTGATGGTGGGAGTTTGTCTCCTTCATGACAATGTGTGCCTGCATACCACTCATGCAACACAAGTGTTGTTGACTTCATTTGGTTGGGATGTTTTAAGCCACCCCTCTCACAACCCCAATCTTGCATCCAGTGACTATCATCTGTTCACCAAATTGAAGGAACACCTTGGTAAAAAACACTTTTCCAACGACAATGAAGTGAAAATCAAAGTGACAAAGTGGTTGAAGAAGGTGGAGGGAAACTTCTATGACACATGCATCAAAACCTCGTTTCATAAATGACAAAATGTATTGAACTGAATGGTGATTATGTGTAAAAATAATGTATTACCTATGCTACAATCCATGTAAGTTTTATTAAAATATATTCATTCTTTTTATTTTTTAAAAAAATATTGTAACCTTACTTTCCGGATAACTCTCGTACATTGGAATTCACACACTTTGCCCTTAGCTTTGCAATGAAAGGATGGGCAGATATACTTCACTATTCTTCTATCTTATACAATATTTGAAACATATCTTAATAGTGAAGAGCAATCTACTTTTATTGAATTTAATTATTTTTGTTAAGTTTTTGAAATATATTAAGTGCCCATATGGGATTAATTTTATGCAAAATGGGAAAGAAAATTGTTTCTGTCTTGAAGACAGTAATAATTCAAAAGACAGATGTAGGAAAAGCAGGAAACATGTTCTATCAAGGGATACAATAGCAAAAGATTCAGTATGTGGCTGGGAGAATTGTATTTTTACTGTAAGATGAGGTTTGTTCTTGATCACTGTTCCCAAACGTGCTGAAAGGTTAAACTTTCAAACCAATTTAGTGTAAATGTTTTTCTTCCCCTTCTTGTTTGGACACAGAGAGTTTAATGAGATTTGTCTATGGGGACATTCAAAGATCATGGATACAGCGAGGGCAATGGAAACCATTAAATTTAAGGTAAATAACAGATACTATGGAAATAAAGGCTGGTTCCTCACCAAGGATTGTTTTTGGACCTGACTGTGCTATTTTAGGACTGTACAGCTTGAACCCTGATTGCATTAATGCATCGGATTTTAATTTGTTTATTTGCTAATAAATTCCTCCACAATTTGCGTGGATGAACTTCAGATTACTTTATTACACTTATGGAATTGGTCCAGCAACAAATTACAAACAGCTTTGTGATTTCCATAAATAATACGCTATTTCTTTTTATAAAATATGTGAAGTATGGGTAAAAGATGTTCCACTAGAACCACATTGTATTTAGGTAAAAAATGTACAACTAATGACTTTACCATTTCTGTAAGTGAGTCTAATGGTGCTCCTCTATTCTGCTTTGATTAGACTTCACCTGGGATACTGTGTCCAATTCTGGGCACCACAATTCAAGCTGGAAAGTGTCCAGAGGAAGGTGACTAAAATTATCAACTGTCTGGAGACCATGTCCTGTGAGAAGCAGCTTAAAGAGCTTGGTATGTTTAGCCTGCAGATGAGAAGGCTGAGGGAAGTCATGATTGTTATGTATCAATATTTGAAGGATGTCATAAGAGGGAGCAGGCTTCTTTTCTTCTGGGAAATGGGTTCAAATTACAGGAAAGAAGATTCCACCTGTACATTAAGAAAAACTTCCTAACCATAAGAGCTTTTTCAGCAGTGGAACTCTTTGCTTCAGAGTGTGGTGGAAGGCCTGCCGGAAGAGGTAGGTTTTCAAATCTCTCTTAAATTCCAATAGCTAATTTAGCTGTCAGAGCTCCACCAACAGGTTGTTCCACAGTCTTTGGGTGGCCAATGAAAAGGTCCTCTGAGTGGTGGTTGCCAATCAGGATCTGGCAGGCTGGATCAGACACCCTGCAGAGGACCTCAATGTTCAGGGCAGATTGTATGGGAGGAGGTGATCCTGTAGGTAACTTGGACCCAAACCATATATGTTCAAAACAAACACTTTGCACATTGATGTGGTTATCTTATCTGCACAAACACATCTCCTCTTATGAGCCTACTAGAACTTTAAGATCATCTGGAGAGACCCTGCTCTCATTCCCACCTTCTTCACAAGCACAATTGGTGGGGACAAGAGACAGGGCCTTCTCAGTACTGGCTCCTCAGCTGTGGAACTCCCTCCCCAGTGTCATCAGGTGGTCCCATCCCTTCTGGCTTTCAGAAAAAAAGCTAAAGACTTGGCTTTGCACACAAGCATTCAAAGAATAAGTTACTACGGGTTTCAATATGATCTGAATTAAGAATTTGAGCAAGGTTATCAGATGAATGGAACTATGCACCTTATATGTTTTTAATTTGAATACTGTTGAATGTATTTTATTGATTAACTGTTCATCATTTTAACTGAGGGATATGTTTTTATTGCTTATTGTTGGTTTTTACCAGCACTGAATTCTTCCCGGAGCTGTAAGTGGCCTTGAGTCCCCTCGAGTGAGAATGGCGGGGTAAAAATGAAGTAAATAAATAATAAATAAATCTTAGGCAAATCACTCTCTCAGCCTCAGAATAAGCCAAAGGCAAAAGCCTCTGAATAAACCTTGCCAAGAAAATCTTGTGATACATTTTCCTTAGGGTTGCCATAAGTCAGAAATAACTTCAAGGCACACAGCAACGAATAGATTCAGACTCAATTTTTAAAAAATATACTTGGGAAAGATAAGGCATGTTCTTTAGTCTTCTGTTGAGTTTTACTTTTAAAAAAGCTTAACTTTGGCGCAAAAACTATTCTACTTACAAATGCTTAGCTATGACTCAGGCTTATTCAATAATTTTAAAATAGGACTTTCAATTTTTCATGGCTGTTTTATAAACGTCCACTTTCATATGAGGTTTTAAATTGTGTTGAATTTAACAGGTGTCATAAATATGTTTAGATCTAAATCCATGCACATAAAAAGGATGTTGAAATAGTCCACATGAAATCAACAGCCACAAAACACTGGCATGAGATCAGAGACTGTAGTCGTAGCACTGCATTTTTAATATTCTTTCTTTTTCATACAATCCATATATTTCTTTTGCAATCTTATGCTAACTAAAATCTGCTCATTATACACTTCTGCCAATAACTTCTGAAACCAGATTCCTAGCTGTTCCCATTCTTCTGGAGTGCATTAACTTTACAAACTTATTTGTAAAAATTATTGCATTTCACAGGGATTATCCAATTATTAACTGTAGGTCTAATACAATAAATCTTATATTATACTCAAAGAAGCCATTAATCAGCAAACCATAGAGGTCTGGCGCTTATGTGCCTCCTATGTCCAGCAATTTTAAGGCAATATCTTTGTCCCTTGATGTTTAGACTTGTTGAGTGCAAGTAGCAATATTATTATTATTACTTTTCTTCCTAAATACCGAATATACTCAAGTATAAGCTGAGTTTTTCAGCCCTTTTTTAAAGCTGAAAAAGCCCCCCTTGGTTTGTATTCAAGCCAAAGTATTATTTTACTGGGTTATTATTATTATTATTATTATTATTATTATTCTCTATTTACTATTATTTACATTTACATTAGTTTACTCTATATTATTATTATTATATTATATTATTATATGGGCTGGTCCATGAGGTCATGAAGAGTCAGAAATGACTGAATGAATGAACAACAACAAATTATTATTACATTTATCATTTTACTCTATTATTATTATTATTATTATTATTATTACATTTATTATTCTACTCCATTATTATTATTATTATTACTATTATTATTATTACATTTTTTATTTTACTCTATTAGTGTTGGAAGGATACATAAGCACATTTAAATTGAAGAAGGTTAGAATAATTGTTTAATCAGAGTTGGACAGTCATAGCTTAAATTAAAGTTTTATATAAATATCCGAAAATATTTAACCTACTGATGCTTCAATTAATGTAATTGTATTGGTATCTATTTTTATTTTGAAATTTACCAGTAGCTGCAGCATTTCCCAACCGCAGCTTGTACTCAAGTCAATACATTTTCCCAGGGGTTTTTTTTTTTTATTGCTGCTGTAGTAAAATTAGGTGCCTTGGCTTATATTTGGGTCGACTTATACTTGAGTATATAGGTAATATTTTGAAAGCTATTTATGATAACTATTATGTATTTCCTTAGTTCCGGGGCCTGGAAAAATCTTAGATGATTATCCAGCAAGTGAAGTCCAGAACAAAAGAGGCTTCCAGTTGAAAACAACTACTGATAATGCCTGTTGAGATACATCCCTATTTGTTACAAAATGCTCATGATTGGTTGGTGAGGACTGGAAATAATTGGAGAAGCAAAATTATTCCTTGCATAGGTGACAAACATATTTGAAATAAGACCATATAAAACTGTCTGTGCACAATTATCGGAGGCACTCTTATTTGTGAAATTCTTACAACAGAATTGTCCCTATTATTTTAAAAAAGAAAATACCTTATCTGTTCTGGCACCTCCATTTACAATGCTCTTCTACAGTTAGTGATGTCTTTCTTTAACACTACCCTTTTGGACTACAGGTTAAAACTTTGTGAAGGCATTTTTCTTTACTTTTTTATTTAAATAACTGTAAATGTATTCATTTTATTTATTTATTTTACAATTGGTGGGGCAGAAATGCCTGATGTTGTCCCACAAACACAAACAACTTCAACAGCTGCCTCCTCTACCTTCAAGAACTGCCAAAAAATTCATCTGGTAAAAGCAGGACTTCCATCCACATTCAAACTTGCCTTTTTTTGTAGAAGGTACAAATATGTGGCCTGCTTTGTGACCAAAATTGTTCTTCTTGCCCCATTGTAGTTGACCACCCCAGGCTTAAAGATTCGCTACTAATATTTCAGAAATATAGAATTTGCTAAATATTCAGGCTGATATCTTGCACTGGGAAATGTAGAATTGAGTACAGGTAAAGGTTTCCCCTTGAAATTAAGTCTACTCAAGTACAACTCGGGGGGGGGGGGGAGGTGCTCATCTCTCTTTCTAAGCCGAAGAGCCAGCATTGTCCGGAGACGCCTCCAAGGTCATGTGGCCAGTAGAGGACTACAAAATTGATCCCTTCCTTAAAACTCCCCTTTCTCTGGTATCTCCCCCTTTCTATGGCCATGAAAGACAATATCACTGTTGTGCGTCTGGTTCCATAGAAGATAGTCACTATTGAACATCTGGCTATGGTCAGGTAGCCAGACATTTCTCAGCTCGACCCCACTCTACCAGCAAGGTGACATGGGGTACAGCTGAGAAAAGTTTGGTTATCTGACTAAGGCCAGATACACAGTAATGGCATTGTCTTCCAGTAACTTTGCAGGACTCTTGGAAAGTCCTGAGGATACCTTCATAGCCCTGTGTTTGGCTATAGTCCCATGGCCAGAAGCTTCTCTGCATTCCCTTGCTCTCCACTAGCCATGACCATGGAGTCATGGAGTGAGAAAGCCACAAGAAGATGATGAATTGTCGGGAATTAGTATTTGTTGGCCATGTCACAATGTAGTAAAATAATATACTGATTGAAGTTGGACTTACACCAATGTATTTCATTAACAGGATGCAGTCCCAATTTGCTTTTACACATAAGTACAATATGATCCACGTATCTGCCGGAACGGAAACCACAGTTTCATGTATTCACATGCAATAAAATATGTCATCTGTAGGCATTTTCTAGGTACTTCAAGGAGACTCTATAGTATTCTTGTGCCACAAGTCCTTTATTTCAATAGAGTACACTATTATACATGGTTTCATATCCCTCATGAATATAGGGCTCATACTGTACATATTGCTCCGTGCTCAGAATATTGACTAGTTTCCATATATTATGCCTGACTTTTTTAAATTCTCCCATATATATATATATATATATATATATATATATATACCTATTTTATACATTTCTAGAACACAAAATCACCTCTTTGGAGACACGAGGATATTGTTCAGAAATAAATTGCTTTTTTCTATCTGCAGCTGGAAATATGGATTTTTTACTTTGATAACTGAAAATTATGGTATATTTTGTATTTGTAATTGTATAGGAATGCTAACCTTGCTTGTGTGGAAAAAAAATTAGAAATCCTTGCTTCAAAAAACCCCAAACATTTTTCACAGATTGCCCTGAAGATGGTAGTAGTGTAACATTTCATAACATGCTTGAACAACCTTTGGATTCTGAAGTTGTTAAAAACTTAGCCAAGGTTATTTATTACCTAGTATGCCAATGTGAATATGTGAAAAGATAACACACCAGAAATATTTATGTTATAGTTTGTACAGGTAGTCCCCAAGTTATGAACAAGCTAGGTTCTGTAGGTTTGTTCTTAAGTTGAATTTGTGTGTAAGTCAGAACAGGTACATTTTTAAAGTGTAACTCTAGCCAAAAATATAGATTTATTAGTTTTGGATAGCACAGGGAAGGATTAACACCATGGTGTTTGTTTTGCTGTCTGAATCTCTGAGATAATTAGATTTTGAAAAAAAAATGGCTTGTTGTAGAAACAAGGAATGGTGATACAGATTCAGTGGAGACACCTTTTCCCCATGATAACTCTTTCAGGAGTGGATTTTCCTTCTGAGGGATAGATTTCTCTCACTTTCTTTGTCTTGCCCCTGTTCGTAACTATGAGTCATTTGTAAGTTGGATGCTTGTATCTCGGGGACTGCCTGTATGGGCAACTTTAATGAGCTCCCAATTTACTTTATCATGATAGGTAAGTCAGTAAGTAGCATGAAAGAACTGAAAGGCATATAGATAGTGAAAGTTAATTCTATACTAGTGAATCTCCCATGGTATTGGTTTGCCTGGTATTAGCTTTTAATTCAGCTGTGCAATTTTGTTTTCACTATTATTTCTGTCAGTAATTTTGCATGTTGAGAGAGAAACAGAGAATTAGCATGACTAGTGGGGTGAAGAGCAGAGGATGAATAGATAATAAAAAAGCACCGGATGCTCTCGGGTACCATTGGAGGAAGACAAGAACTTTTCCTTGAAATGAGGGTTAGGTTAAAAACTCAGCACTTTGGAGTAAGGCAAAAGCGGTGAAACTCAGGACTTTATCACACAAGGCTGATAAAGCACAATTACAGAAAGATAAAAGTGGGACATCACATGAAGTTGTGTCTGTCCCATAGTTGCACTACACTTGAAACATGATTGAATTGTACCTTTTCATTAATGTGAAAGCTGCTTTTGAATGTCATGAGCTCCCTGTTTTGGTTTCAGGAAGCCATTTTTTCATGCCATTGGTCTCCTCCAAGTGCAGTTTGTGGTTCCAGAACTACAACATTTTGTGCAGTAGTAGAATCATATCCTCTTTTCACATATGAAAACTGGGACTTGTGTGGGCAAACAGTGTCAGGTTTAGGTCAAGATGTCAAACATTATAAATGAGGAAGAACACTAGTTAGGAGACATTTAGCAGTTTGCTGTTGTTGCCCGGGCCTACTGAAAAGGGCAAGATTTCACCCCTTTGCTTCTCTCCCTCCTATTGAATTAATTGAATACTTATTCTTTTTGCAAATTGAACTCATTTTTCAGCAACTGAGGAAAACTAAAAACAAAACAGCAATGTAGGGAGAGAGAAACAGACATTTTAAAAGTAGTTGAAACAGTGTGATGGCAGAGGATTGAGACTATCCCAGATTTAGACACTTGGGAGAGATGCAGAAATAGAAAATGTTCCTTATTTGCACCATGGACAAAGATCCGGAAAATCTTGAGGATTCTGGAACCAGTACTCCCAAAATAATATTTCCCATTGGAGACAAAGTAGTATTAGCAAAACTTGGACAAGTACCTTCTTTGGACTACAGTTCCCAGAATCCCCCAGTGAGTAGAACAGTAGCAGAAACATTCTGGGACTTGTAGTCCAAATGTAATCTTTTGAAGTTCAGATCAATCCAACATAAAGGAGGGCTCACACTTTTCTCTCCTAGTCCTAAGACCCCCCTTCTCCTTCTTTTTACCTACTTGTGTGTGGGCACAAGATCAGTAGCAACAGGAGATAAGTTTGAAAAGAAGATTTTCCTCCATCTCATAATCCTGACATATTTGCAGTACATGAAGACTGATACTGTGGTAGCTTCTTGTGGTGGTCCAAATGCCAGAAGCCATTGTTCTGTAAGTTCTGCTGAGTTGTGGAGAACATCGGGGTGGCAAAAGATAAGGGAAAACAAAAGATATTTCCCCTTCTTTTCATTTCCTATATTTGCTATTGCTATTCCCATAACCAGAAAGACAAAGAAAAGTTGCAGGAGCTGGGATGAAAGTGCCTTCATTCTCCTAGCCCTTCACATTTGTTTGTGAAATTACTTATTGCTTTTAAACTCCTAAAAAACAAATTGATTCCATTCCACACTCATCTGTTTCAAAAGCATGTTACATGTGTAATGATCCCAGATTCAAAAACATTCATTGAAGAATTAATCAAATTCTGTTCTTGCAAAATTACTTTGCTGTTGTAGAACTATTGCCTATCATAAACCTGATATTCAGTCTGGGCCCTCTAGCTTTAATTTATGGCAATATATGTAATTTCATACATATTTGTAGAAGGGAATTTGATCCAGTTGGTGTCAAACTTTGGTCCATTTATATTGAATGGAGTATACCCAGAGACTATCACCTAAATTTTGGCATACATTGCCTATTTTTCTAACACACAGTGTTCACAAAATATTCTCAATAAATGATACTTATCTCCAGTTTTATTCTGGACTAGAAAGGCTATATGTTGTGTTTTCCCCAGACATATTAAACATGCCAAAGCTGAGTTTACTAGAATCCAGATTTTTTTTTCCATTCAAGTTTTAATAATATGTTGTTTGCTGCTTTGGTTTCTGTCCCTCCGTTGTTTGTAGCCAGAAGGAGTTTTGCCATTTAACTTTCCAAGCTATTCTATTCTCTTATGAAACCCCAAGCCAAAAGGATTAAAGACAACTGCAAAGGCAGTCCAGAAATGAACAACTAAGTGCCCGCTCTGTTTTCCAAATGAATGAGATCAGCACCACTCTCATCTGAAGATGTAAACATTTAATTTTCCTCGCTTGTCCTGTGATACTCTTCCCAGATGGACAGGAGAAAGAGGCACTGTCCACATTAGATCCACAACACTATTAACTGTGCATGTTGATTATTTTCAGCAGTTCTTGTAATTACCATTTGGTTGACCTTGATTTATGTAAACAAAGAAGCAAAAAATATTTTCCAAAAATAATAATATGCTGAGTAAAGAAGTATAGTTTTATGACTAGGATTAGAAAGAGGACAAAACTGTTTTTGGTTTGAATTTCCTTGAATCACCCCATCCTGGCAGGCCCAGATTTCCAAGCCATTCTTAAAATCCAGTGTCATGGATGATTTGCGCTTTAAACAAAGCAGTACTTGGAGAATGTTGCCTCAGTGACTATCCAAAGGTGGTTACATTTCTTTTCCATTCCTTTCATGACCAGTCTCTTTTCTTGTATTGGTGAGTTTTCCCAGAGTCACCTGGGTTCTAGACCCTGCTAATAGGTTACACTTTAATACCTCTAGGCATATGTTTGATGATGTTTTAAGATGAATAGAAGATCTGCTCCTCTGAGTGTTGAAAATTATGTTATAGTTGTACCTATACCTCTTGTATTAAGCATACTCTGCATTGTGATCAGTGATTGTAAGGAAGATCTTGGTTTAATATGACTGCTGAAGTACAGTATGGATAATAATTTAAAAAATAGTCCTGGATACTTGGGAAGTGTCCAATGTGTGATCCAATACAACAGCCAGCAGAGTGTTCTAATCTTTTTGTGTTTCAAATAATAATAACAACTTTAGTTTTATACCCCGCCTCCATCTCCCCTGAAGGACTTGAGGCGGCTTACATGGGGGACGAACCTGAACAAACAGTTAAAATACAACAAACTAAAATACAAAAACAACAACATAAAACAGAATAACACAACGACATTATAACAGAATATAAGAGCAACCAAGCATGAAGTCTGATCCAACACAACAACAAGCAGAGTGATCTTATTTGCTGTGGACTCATCTTCTTGTGTTTCAAATAATAATAAAAATAATATTATATATGTTCCCTCAAAATCTAGTTTGACATCATTTTGAGAATCAAGCCACATTTTGCTAAAAGCTCAGTTGTCTATTCCCACTCATCCATCCATAGTTTCACAAGCTGCTATAGGAACTTTTTAAGAATGGGTTGAACTGAGACTGTAGAGTCCTAATCCACAATGAGTTAATTGGTCATTATTTGGAAATATAAATTACAGTTCCTGTATTTTTATCATGATGAAATTATTAGTTTGTTGGTAGCCCACATGAAATGCATGCAGATTCCATTCTGAACAAGTATTTCCAGTTAAAAGGATTGGGTAACAGATTATATGAAAAAGCTCTTCTCAAGGCAGATCACTCAGAAAATAGTTCTAAATGAAGGAATACTTCCCATTCACACTGTAGAATTAGCACATTTTCACACCATTTTAACTGCTGTAGCTCCATTCTATGGAATCCTAGGATTTGTTGTTAGGGTGCACAATTTGGCAAAAACCTGCCATTTTCAGTGTCCAGTTTTCAGCTGTCCCCCTGTTCCATTTTTATGAAACTTCCCAAATTCAGGAGGGGATTTGGTTTTCATACTTGAAAGATTTGGTCCATTGGCACCAATGGGTAAACCTTAGAGGTTCATTTCTCTGTCATTTCAAGGCCTATCAGCATGAAACTCACCTCACTAATAGGTCCCATCTTCTACTGCAAGCCTGCCACTTTCAGAACATTTCACCAATCCTTTAATCTTTTGGAATTTTAAAAAGTTTTTACTGTAACATTAACAAAAAACACAAGAGGAGGTTCTGAGAATTGAAGTTCCAAGTGCATGCCACAAGAGGGGAGGAGAATTGATGGACACAAACCAATGTGAGAGAATTGACTGCCTGCAAGGACATTTGCCAGGGGATGGCCAGATGTTTTGATGTTTTATCCTTGTGGGTGGCTTCTCTCATGTCCCCATATGGGGAGCTGGAGCTGATAGAGGTAGCTCATCTGCACTCTTCCTGGATTTGAACCTCCGACCTGTTGGTCTTCAGTCTTGCCGGCAGAAGGGTTTAACCCATTGTGCCACCATGGCCTCTTCTGAGAAATAAAGAGAAAGACACAAAGAGAAAAACCTCAATTCCCATCATTGCCCGGAAAGTAGTACAAGGCTCCTTCAATGTTTGTGCCACACAAAGTGCTGCTGGAAAGTAAATTGCCTCAGGTGGGCACGTGCGTGTGGGGAGGGAAGAGCTTTGCGAAGGGATGCAGGAGCCTGCTGGGGAAGAAAGCAAAGGAGGAGCCGCAGCTTTCCTGATTAGTGAGGCTGCCCTGCTGACACCTCACCGCCTCTGTGATTTGTTCTGGCTAAGGATTTGGATGTCCTTCACCAGGCTTTGTTTCATGCATTTGACAACCAAATCCTCCAAATCATTCAAATCGGTACACAAAAATGAAATTGTGCACATCCCTAATTTGTAGTTTGTTGTAGCACCAGAGCTCTCTAAATCCCAGAATTCCATAGCACTGAGCCATAGCAGTTAATGTAATTCTGCAGTATGGATATATCTGATCCGGTATGAGGCATGATTTGTTTTATTTTCATTTTGTCACATGATCCTTGTAATCTTGGAACATTCCACTCTTAGATTTTACATAATGATAATCTATCTTCAATAGTTCTAATGGTTCAAATCTTGGTGCCTGCGTTATTTCCTGTCTTAAAACAACAGCTTTCAATTACTGTTGTCACTGAAATAAGTCATCTACCTTTCTTTTGATGTGTGAGAATTTTAGATCAGTTTTTAAGGTAAATGTGAAATAATTCTGTAGGAACTGTCAACACAGAGTCCAATTAGAGTCAATCAGTAGTACTTTCTTATTTTTCCCCTTTCAGAGAAGAAATCTAGCTTACACTCCCTTGACAGAAAAAAACCAACCAGCAATTTTTATGGAGTCGTCAAATCTATGTTATATTTTGCAACATAATTATACATCTGGTGGTCAAGATGTGGACTTGGACTGTAGCAGAGGGAAAATTAAAGCACTATTATCCCTACGCTTAGGCCCCAGTCCAGTTAGGTTTTTCTTCCTATTTTAGAGGAAAACACGAAGAGTGAGGGCTCTTTCTTTCAATTAATGCCTATTTTGCTCCTAGCTTGCCAAAGATAAATGTGTATCAATAACACAATGGACAGTATCTGTAACATACTTTATGAAGGAATACTATGGATGTAGATGCATCTCTTCTTCCTGTATAAAAAGCAGAGGCTATGAGATACTGGAGGTCAAACATGGCACCAATGCTCATAATAAATACAATCAGGAAAAGTGAAAACTCCTTTCATCCTATCCCAACAATTGTGCTAGGAAATACATAGTTTGACAATGTTCTCCTTACATGGCCTTTTACTCTAGATTCTTCATCCTCACACACTTTTTCTCCCTCTACAGTTAATACTTTATACATAGCTTTTCTTGTGGCAATGTAGGGGGGCTTTGGAAGGGAGTTTGGCAATACCCCAAGAACATCCTTGGGTGGTCACAGAAACTCCCTTTGGTGGTCCTTCCGGCCACATGTTTCCTGTTCCGATTTACACTTATCTTGCTATAAGGCCCATTATAATTACTGGTTCCTCATTGAGTTGAAGCGCCTGTGTTGTAAAAGAACAACTGCTGGTGTTGGAAGAATGTCTGTACCACCCCTTGCCACCTCAAAATGATGCTGCTATGCTGGGAGTTTTGAAGATTCAGCTGGGAGCTATCAAGAGCAGAATAATTAATGGAGATAAACATGTGTGAACTGTCCCTTAAACTCCAGTATGATGCTTTCATGTGGTGACCATTCCCCTGAAGACCTCTTCAATATGTGGACCACAGCAGCTGCCAGCAGAGGCAGGGTGGGGGGGGGGAACGGGGCAAGTAATGAGGATGTTAGTTAATTGATAGCCATGAATGGGTCCCTAGTTATGGCTTCATGTGCAGTCTAATTAGTTGACAATCATACTGGGGATTAGTTGACTTTCCCAATATCCCAGTTCAAGCTGAAAGAGATGTTCCATAACACATTTCAGCTGTTTCCAACATTGTTTCTCATTGCAATGCATGTAGAGCTCTCTGCAGGGGGGCATGGAGATAAATCAGTACAGCAGGATGGGAAACAGAATGTCACTGGTTATGATTCAATTGTAACACTGCCTCAGGCTGTTCCACTATACAGTGTTTGTGGAGCGGTGATCGGAAATTGCACACGAAGGGAAACTGCACTTGCTTAATGCTGGTTTTAATTTATCAGTTGGAAGCCGAGAAAAAGGGGATATACTTAAAGGGGGTGTTAATTTCTTAGACAGGGATGGTTGCCATTTTACCAGAAGCACATGTGTGGGAGATTATCTCCTTTTCTAAGCACGTCAAGTGGATCAAGGAAAGATCTGGGCTGATTCTCTAAAGCGACAGCAATGCATGTGTACAAAACCTTTTCAGACTTATCCTCTGCAAAAGAATGTTATTAAAAGAGTCAAAAATATCATATTGCGCAGAATTAACTGTAATATGTTGTCCATGTTTGAGTAAGTATGGAAATCTTTATTACGTGGATTACTACTTATATCTTGTCGATTCCAGGCTGCCTTTGTGTTATCTTTGTTCCTCTGTTTTCATTGTTTCTAGCTTGCATGTGACACCAGCACCATGCTGCACTGAAAGGAAGAGTTGAGTATACCCTAACTCTTGAAGAGCAAGAAACTTTCAGATTGGCTAAGCCAGGAATGGCTAAACCCAGGCCTGGGGGCTGGATGCAGCCCCTTGGGCTCTTTTCTCAGGCCCTCCTCACTCACATCATCCTATCCTTCCTTCTCTCTTTCCTTCCTCCTTCCTTCTCATCTTCCTTCCCTCTTTCTCCCTCCTTCCTTCCCTTCCATCCTTCCATCCTTCCTTCCTTCTCACTTTTCTCCCTCCTTCCCTCTCTCCCTCTTTTCCTTCCTTCCTTCCTTCCTTCCTTCTCTCTTTCCTTCCTTCTCTCTTTCCTCCCTCCCTCCATTCTCATCCACTCTTCCTTCCTTCTATCCTTCTCTTTCTTCCTCTCTTTGTTCTCCTTTTCCTTCCTCCTTTCCTCTTGGAGGATGTTTAGCTGGGAGAAGAGAAGGTAGAAAGGGAACAAAATATCATTCAGAGAAACAAAGAAACAAAAATCTTGTCATCTTTTATGTGTGTGTATATTTTTTCACTCCTTACAAAATTAGCAATGTAACCAAATTTGGAGCTACATTGCTAGTTGTATTAAACAAAAGACTTATTAACTCTTTGGACCCTTGAGAGCATCCCCGGTTCTGTTTGAACAACTCCTGAAATGGCAAGTTAGCTATTCATCTTTGAATTAATACCTTGTTCTTATGGGAGGCATATTCCACTTAAGAGATGCAATAGGACTTGTGTGTCTCTGTGCTTGTGATATCCTGGAAGCCTGAACAGTCTCCCAAAGTTTTAATGTGCAAAAGAGCATACAGTTTGCTTGTTTGCCACCATCTCCGTAGCTGTTTAAGAAATATTAGGTACATTTATACCTCTTGTAACTCTAAGGAACATAAACAGCATTTCAGACCAGACTTTCACTGGGACTGTGAACATTCTGCAAAGGAAATGTTATCCGTGTCCTGTAAAACAAATTTTCAGCAAGAGATCTATCTCCACCTCAGAAAGCATAGATGAGGAACATTATGTTTATGGTGAACATTGAGGCCTCAAATTCCTTCATTCCTTATATAAAAAACAGTGTTTCTGAATAGCTCCTAAACAAGCACTCTGCAGATGTTCAGTGTTAACTCACTTTCCTACCAAAATTAAACCTATAAAATGTTTTTGTTAATATACTTATTTCAAGTGGTGGTGGTGGGGAATTAAGCACTGGCAAGTTTTCAGCCAGCACGGTGTAGTGGTTTTAATGTTGGACTACTACTCCGGAAACCAGGGTTCAATTTTCTGCTCAGCCTTGGAAACCCATTGGGTGACCTTGGATGAGGCACACATTCTCAGCCCTAGAAAGCCCTGTGGCTTGCTGTAACTCAGAAATGAAGACACAGAACAATAACACATGTTTTGGGAGACAGTTTTCTTTTATGAATGTACACCCTGGTCATTCCACAGATATATAAACCCATTTTCCTACTTCCAACAGACCTCACTACCTCTGAGGATGCTTGCCATAGATGCAGGCGAAACATCAGGAAAAAATGCCTCTAGAACATGGCCATATAGCCCGGAAAAACCTACAACAACCCAATGTACTTTTCAATTTGATGTTGATCTACTAACTTCCCTATCTTTGTCTGTTAGTGGAATGCATCAGAAAGAAACTGCAGAGTAATATATGTCATTAGGAGTAAGTGAATAATGATCAAGAGATCAATTATGTATTTTTAATTGCATTTTTAAAATGACTCAAAGGTGTGTGCATGTTAATTAGAGAATCTATTATTTATTCTTTTATTTCCACATTCTTTTAGAACAGTGGTTCCTAACCTGTTATCCATGGACCACCAGTGGTCCATGTCCTCACCGTTACTACACCATTGCAGCAAGAGTAAGTGGTCTTGCAAAACTTTCTTATAGTGCCAAGGCTTATTAAATATGGTTTTCTGTGGGTGAGAAGAAGTAACTACTGGATGACATATGTTCTGTATCAGAAACTAGAGCTGATGTGGTCTATCAAATGGAATTTTCCAAATCAGCACCCCAAATAACCAAACCAAATCTAAAGTTGACCAAAAACTGATTAATAACCCTTTTGGTACTAATATTGGAGAGTGGTCCCTGTTCAAAGTGGTCCATGGTCAAAATGGTCCCTGGGTCAAGTGGTTCTTGGTCAAAAAAAGGTTGGGAACCACTGTTTTAGAGCAGTGCTTCTTCAACTGTGTGTTCTGTCCATAAATGGGATTCCATTAGCTCAATGCTGGGGTCACAAAAATTTGGCAATAGTAAAACATTTCTGATTGGCACCTAGTGCTGTTTTAGACATTTACATAAATCTGTTAGCAAGAAGTGCCATGTTTACAGTGGATTCTTGCAGAAAATGCTTCAGCTGTACTTCATAAAAAGAAAAATAAACCTGTTTAGAAAGGACATCTTCACACTTTCTATTTTCTGGTGGTGGTGATATGAGTTCATTAGTTCAGCCAGGGAGCCCAATGGCTTGCTTCATACCCTGGCAAAGTACTTCCAGAGCAGCTTTGTGGCAGAACTGCTGTTGCCACCGAAAAATTGGATAACGGGAAGCTCCCCGTCTTTCAATTAGGAAAGATGGGTCAAGCCGGCTCTAGAAGGCTTCCCCTCATTTGATGAGGCAGAGGGGAAGCTGGGATGGAGTGAAGCATGGGGCAACACGTCCCCATGCCCCCGTGGGCAGGTGTCACCAGAACCACAGCAACCTGCCATGATTCTTAACGATTCTGGCAGCATGTGTGACAAAGTGGCAAGTTTTGCAAATGCTGGCTTGTTATCAATAGATGATTTTTATAATTTTTAATATACTTCTCTATGTGAGGTTGTGTACAAATTTCTTGGGCAAAAAGGGGTTGGAAATGGAATAAGTTCTCAGGAATGGCGTGAGCTGTTAGGCCAGCTTCTGCCAACCTAGCAGTTCAAAAACATGCAAATGTGAGTAGAACAATAGGTACCACTCCAATGAGAAGGTAAAAGTGCTCCATGCAGTCATGCCGGCCACATGACCTTGGAGGCATCTATGGGCAACACTGGCTCTTCGGCTTAGAAATTGAGATAAGCACCAACCCCCAGAGTCAGACACGACTGGACTTAATGTCAGTGGAAAACCTTTACCTTAAGTAGAAGAAAGCGATAAAGGAGACATTTAAAATAAAATTACAAGAACATTCTGAAAATTACTTTTCCCTTAAAGAGACAATGACCATATGGCAGACAACATGAAAGTAAAATGCATTTGAAAATAATATCCCAAACGAGCAGGCAAACAGGGGAATTTAATGTGAAGATTTTGCATGGTTTTGTTTATTACAAAGTCATAAAAGCTGGTAAAAATATAAATGAAGTTCTACTTGCAATGGAACAAAATGTAGAGGAAAATGAAATTAATCAGATCATAATGGTAATTTAAAGCCCTTGCCAAAAGGCATAATTGCATGAAAGAAGCTCTAATCAACACTCAACAAGAACATTAGCAAACATTACAAATTCACAGGCATTAGTGTTATCTGAATCAAAGGGCCACATATCACAAGCTATTTAAATGTTTTGATAGTCTCAGCAACCTTAGGCTGTAAGTTTGTGTACATTTTCCTAGGTACCAGAGAAATGCAAGATGTTCATGTTCAAATAGCCCCAATACAAATAAATTCTATACTGCATTTTTATTTTTAAAATATTACCAAAACAATTGTGTCATTTGGGCACACATGTATTATTCTTGTGCCTTCAAATCATTTCTGATTTATGGCAACTCTAAGGTGAACCTATCACAAGTTTTCTTGGCAGGATTTTTTCAAAGAGAATTGCTTTTGTCTTCCTCTGAGGCTGAAGGTTATGATTTCGCTAAGGTCACCCAGTGGGTTTCTACGGCTGAGCAGGGATTTGAATCTTGGTTTTCAGAGTCCAATACTCAAAAACCACTGCATGAAGCAGGATTTCATACAGTTCAAAAATATTCAAAGTAGTTCAATTATTATATGTCCTGAATCATTTAGTCTATTCTGTTTAATAACTGTAGGCCTGTGTGACTCCTTAAAACTGAGAAAATAAATGATAATGAAAGTGTTTCTTGATCATTTATCTCAAAATGCATAGGAGTAAAAAAGAAAAATATATTTTTTTTCAAAATCCTTTATCTTCAGTTTTTACTCTTGAGAATTGACAATAAATTGTTCCATGTATCTTATTATACAGTGTTCTTGCTCTCACGTACAACTGATAAATGGTTGAACAGATCTAAATAGTAAAATGTACCACTATTTATATACAAATGACCTAACAATATTTCTTTAGTTAAAGTTATGTTACTGTGTGGTTTCTGATTTATGGCAACCCTAAGACAGGGATTCAAACATGGGGGGGGGGGGGTGTTTGCAAGGTTTTTGGGACAGGTTTCTTTGTGTTCCTCAGAGGCTGAGACAGTGTGACTTGGCTAAAATCAACGAGAGGTTTTCCAGGTTCCTAGCTCTCCAGAGTTTAACACTCAAACACTGGCTCTTTAGCAATAGTAATCAACCTCAGTTCTTTCCCCTTAATATTTACATACTGAGTTGAACACCTTCAATATCACACAAAGTATGCAAACCAGCATTGCAGATGAACTGCTAATTATATGGAAACGGCCAATGGTGATAGCCCCTAATAGGCTTGTGCAATTCAGGTAAACTGTGATCCATTTCAGTGTCCTGGATTTCGATGGGGGTCCCAATCCATTTTTTGGGAGCCTCCTGAATTCGGGAGGACAGAAATCCATTTTAATCCAGGAAGCCGAAAGATTTGTTTTCTTTCTGACCTGTTTATGGGGGGGGGGGGGGGGGGGATGGGACTTCTCTGGCTCCCCTTCCCATCATTTTAGGCATCATTTGTTCTTATATCATTCATAAAGACCTGGATTAAAAGCATCAACGTTGAGAACCACTTTTTCTGCAATCCTTTCCATTCTATCTGTAGAGGAAACCGAGTTTAATGCTTTGTTAAAGCTGTTTCTCCTCTAGAGGAGATAGGAGCTGCAGGCACGTACACTCTCTCCCTGCAGCAGGCAGTTTTCAAAGGCATTTTAAGGAGGCTTCCCATTTCCTAGAGAAGGAAGAAGGATCAACCTGGAGGTATCCTACCCTGGGCTTCCTTTAAAAAGCCCTCTCTTCTTAATTTGGAGGCATAGGAGTGGTGCCTTTCCCCTCCTCATGCTTTTCCTTTTAGTGCCTGCCTCCCTCCCTGAACTCCATGTGTAACCAAAAGCAGCCAGTTTTTTATAGTTTTTGACCCATCCGGTAAAAAAATGGTGGCGGAGGCCATGCCATTATGGGCTTCTGAACGAAGGCAAACATGCATAACGAATTTGTGCACAAGCCTAGTCCTTATCTTATGGTGTTTAGTGCATCCCTCATTAGTTTGCTTCTTTTCTCATTTTATTGCCACAATAGCACTTGAAATAAAAATAACAAAAATAAATTAACTGTAAGGCACAGTGGATGGAGAATAGTAGAAGAAGGTGGACTTAAGAAGATGTGTGGAAGACTATCTGTGGGACCATGGATTGGTGAATTAACATAGTTGCATTACTATAGAGAGATGTGATATTGAAGGTGCTCAACTCAGTATGTATCCACTGTCTACACTAATGTGACTGTTGCGGTACAGAAGGTTAGTGTGATAAAGTTTTTCTTTGTTGATTTAAACATAAACACTGACTTTGATAGGACATTACTGATGTTGTTGTAAATAGATATGAATTATCATGTATTAAAATTGCTGGGGCTCTTTTAAAAGCCCTTTCTTCATTGATCTTGATGTCTGGTTCCTACTCAAATTCACGCTCAGACTCCATCTACGTCACTTGAACCAGTTTCCCTTCGTGGTCAAGAAGAGGTCAGTGGGACCTGACTTTGCTCGAGGCAAATGGAGATAGAATGAGTTTTAATGTGGCACTAAATTAGTAGCTTTGGGGCTTCACTGTTGTTACTTTTTAATTTATAAGCTTGCAATAGAGGGGACCTTGACCATACATATAAATCTTCCTATTGCCCAGAACAGTCTTGTATTGTTAGCGGCTTCTAAACAGAGTGGTTGCATATTCACTGATAACTGTGCATACTAGTCCTTTAATAACAGTTTGTGGATGTCTTTGAGATTGTGTTGACGTGGAAAAATCAATTGACTTCTTTGTACATAAGTCTAGAACAGAAACCAGGAAGATAATATGTTTTCAAATACAACATTACATCACTGCTGAGTTCAAACTGACTGCTTTAGGCATTGCAAACTTGGGTGGTCAGTGATTTTGCCCTAATGAGAAAATGAAGCTTTAATTGCATGAATAATAACCCTGATGTAGAAAGAAAATGTAAAGGAAAAAAGGCACAACTGTTCAACTTGTCTGTAGAAAGTATTTTTGAGTCTACTTATTGCTAAGTGTTGATGTACCAGTAAACATACAAATACAGATTTTAAAAATGAAATAATAATACTTCTGTTGTTTTGACATATGGCATGTTCTCATGTTTATTTCATCTTTCCGTGTTTATCTGAATACTAGAGAAAATGAAGTAAAATATTCAGATGTCTAACATCATCTGAAACCAGAGCAATCATGTTACACTTTGTTTGCCGCATTTGCCACCACAACAGACTAAACATTGTGGATGTATAGTATTTGCTTTGTGAAATAAGAAATTTTAGGGCATAAGATGGGGGAGGAAAAATCTCTCAATGTTAAAAGCAAATAGTCTCTCTCAGTGGTTTGTGAAAAAGAAGCTCTTGGCAATTATAAAAAAGCTATGCCTAAGTTTGAATGTAGACAAAGAACTGGCAGTATGTGTGGGCTCTTTGTATAGAGTTCCCTACTAACCTTTCTCTCCACAGGAAACAAATGCTGGATAGCTTGAATCTTACATTTGGGTCTAATGACTCTTTCCATTTGAGTGCATTGTGCTGCAGGAAACTAATTGACTTTGTCTTTGCTACTTTTCATTCCTGGTGGGATCAAGCCAGTGATAATTCTTTCCTCGATTTGTTTAAGCAATTAGGAGAAAACAAATCACCCCAATGATTAGGTAATTTAGCTCTGTTATCATTAATAATAAAACATGTAATTTCTTATCCATTTGGAGGGGAAGGGAAATGAATGGATTGCTCTAGTAAGTTCATGATGGGAAGGAAGAAAGCTTATTTCATCATCCATGCCATGGGCGATTAGTATTCTTCCACCAAAATTGCCCATACGAAACGACAAATGTGAACTCAACCTGTGCTTACCTCTACCAACAGCATCCACATTGTTTGCCCTCTTTAAATTTGTAAACAGTAGTTGGCTAATGTCAGTTAACCATGCCTGTTTGACTCATTCGTTGGGAAACATATGAGACTTCTCAACCTACAGGGCTTGACCCAATCACTGGGTCACCTGTCCGAGGCACAGAATGTCACTCTCAATTAATCAGATTTTCTGGTGGTCACAAGATGTCTTTTGTTCCTGTTCTCCCAGAAGTTTGCAACGGAGTGCTACTTTGAGACACCAGAGCTTGTTATCTTGCATTCCATCACCATCACTTTGGATCCAGATAATCGATAGATAAACTCTGACATAGCCCATGGAGGTATTAATAGGATCATCTGCTTCGGTGAAATATGGCAGATAAAGAGCTTTTCATTCAATATATCAAAGGATAAACTTAGTTCAGCCCTTGTGCCCCTCTCTGCCCCAGGTTTCTAGTTGTATCCTGGGCCTAAGGAAAGAAATACTTATGGAAACCAGAGAGTTTGATCATATTTCAGAGACATTTGTGTAATCTTTAAAACAAAGGCCTAGAGTTCTGCTTTAATTTACTATTGATTATTCTGTAGAATACTTGGTTCAGTGAACAAATTGAAAACATATTTTTGAAGAATAAGATATCAATATACACAATTTGAAGGAACCATACATAACCAGATGTGTTTTATTTAGTTTTGAATGAGCTATACTTAGAAGGAGAAAAGGAAAAGGATAATAGCCAAATTGTTAATCCTCATGTTACTAATTTATAAAGATCGCCAGTAGTTTAACAAGTTGGGAAATGCAGCCTATTCGTGCATTCATTCATTTAGAATTCACATACTCAAAACATAACAAACTATAGACTTGAGCCACAGTGGACTACAGATCTTTCTTAGTGTAATTTCCTCTCAATTAATTAGAATTCCATCATTGTTACAGTTCATTAGTCTTACTAAATTCAGTAACTTTTCTTTCTTGTTTTCTTTTACATTATTCCAGCCCAGAAGATTTATATTCCTGAACATTCTGAAAGATATCATCCAAAGACTTCCTGTGTGGTTTTGAGGTCTTCTTATTACACAGCCTTAGTTTATATATTCAATGAATGGGTGCCAAGCAACCCTGAATCGATCAATTGTCTTGCTATTGTGTTGTTGAAGGCTTTCATGGCTGGAATCACTGGGTTGCTGTGAGTTTTCCAGGCTGTATGCCCATGTTCCAAAAGCATTCTCTCCTGATGTTTTGCCCACATCTATGGCAGGCGTTCTCAGAGGTTGTGAGGTCCGTTGGAAACTAGGCAAGTGGGGTTTATATATCTGTAGAATATCTAGGGTGAAAAAAAGGACTATTCAGTGCTAATCAAGGTAGCCAATTGCAACATTCACACTTGCCTCAAGCAAGACAAGACTTATTTCTCCCACCCTGGACATTCCACGGATATATAAATCCCATTTACCTAGTTTCCAACAGACCTCACAACCTCTGAGGATGCCTGCTATAGATGTGGGTGAAATGTCAGGAGAGAATGCTTCTAGAACATGGCCATGCAGCCCGGAAAACTCACAGCAACCCCAGTATCTTGCTATTTCTTATGGGTTTAACTGGAGCCCCCAGTGGCGCAGTGGGTTAAACCCCTGTGCCGGCAGGACTGAAGACTGACAGGTCACAGGTTCGAATCCGTGGAGAGTGCGGATGAGCTCCCTCTATCAGCTCCAGCTCCTCATGCGGGGACATGAGAGAAGCTTCCCACAAGGATGATAAAACATCAAAACATCCGGGCATCCCCTGGGCAAAGTCCTTGCAGACGACCAATTCTCTCACACTAGAAGCGACTTGCAGTTTCTCAAGTTGCTCCTGACACGACAAAAAAAAAAAAAAAAGAAGGGTTTAACTGTACATGTCAACTTTTGCATCACTGTGAGATATCATATAGTACACATCATTCTTGAGGAACTGAAGACTTTTGCAATTTTACAGTGGCTTCTTATTCATAGTCCAGTATATATTTTACCTTGAGTATTAATAAAATATTCAACATATTGGATTTTATGCTATTTCAGCTTAGCTGCCTAGGCTGAAAAGCCACAAAGTGCAACTATTTCTGTTAACAATGAGTTTCACATGCTCAGCATTTATTATAAAACCGCCAATTCTGAATTATCAAGCTGATGTTTGTATTTTTTGTTTTGTTTTTGGACCTTTCCACTGCTTACTTCATTTAACAAATGACATATCCCTGAGAAGCACAGTTGAAAGCTGTAATTTTGTTGAATGGCTCTAGTATCATGAGTGGATCACTCAAGTATTTGCAGCCCTTCTAACATAATGGTGAGCTATTGCTTTCCTGGTAGGCTTTCGACATGCAATTTCCCTTCTTTTGTATGTATATGTGTGCATATATAGATTCATATGACCAGATGTTTAAAAAATTGCTTTGTGCAAGAGGTTTATTTAGGACATTTGGTTTTAGTGGAACTTACATTTTTGAATGGTTCATTTGACAGGCTCTCTAATTCTCAATAATTTTGGATGAAATTCCTGGATGATATTATGGCATCCTGTATTAACTAGCAATGAAGTGCTCTTAACAAATAAATTATAGAACTGAAATAAAGATATAATTGTAAATCAGTCTCTCACAGCATATTCCGTGATCTCTTCTTTATTTGCACCACTTCTTAAGCCCATCCAGATAATTTCTATATTGTGTTGCTTGTTTTCTTTTTCAGAATAGCTGACATTGACACTTTCAATCTGTGTGATTTTACTAAAGTGAGAAAAAATGCTAATATTTTTAGTATATTGCTGACAACCTGGAATGGCTTCAGATGATGAGATTGGATTACGTGATTTTAATAAGTGGTTTTAAGGTTTGGTACATTTTATTGTTTTAATGTATATGTCTATTTTATTATGTACTAGCTTTGGGACCCGGCGCTGCCCGGGTTATTTGAGAAAGGAATTGTGTATCATAGTTGGTCTTTATCAGTTATTTATATGGCTTGCAGTGGTCTCAGGAAGTTAGTGAAGGTACTGTGATTCCCATCATCTGTGATCCATCCTCCTCCAAACTGCACCAGGAGGGAGAATGGATCATGGGGGCTCTGTTTGCCAAGTTTGGTCTTCATCAGTCATTAAATAAGGGTTGTAGCAGTCTTGGGAAGTGAGTTAAGGTACTTGAAGTCCCATCATCCATAGTCTGTTATCCCCCAAACCTCACCAGAATGTTGAGTTGGCTATGGGAGCTCTCTGTGCCAAGTTTGGCCTTTATTGGTATTTGGATGATTGTTCCTGTGGTTTCAGGAAATGAGTGAAGATACTGCAAGTCCCATCATCCATCATCCATTCTCCTCCAAACAGCATCAGGATGTAGAGTGGCTCATGGGGGCTCTGTGTGCCAAGTTTGGTCTTGATCGGTCATTAGATGAGGGTTGCAGCAGTCTTGGGAAGGGAGTGGAGGTACTTGAAGTCCCATCATCCATGGTCTGTCCTCCTTGAAAGTGCACCAGGATGTAGAGTGGGTCATGGGGGCTCTGTGTGCCAAGTTTGGTCTTGATCGGTCATTGGCAAGGGTCTCAGGAAGTGAGTGAAGTGACTGCAAATCCCATCATCCATCTCCAAATTCTTCCAAACTGCACCAGGATGTAGAGTGGGTCATGCAGACTCTCTGTATGAATTGTGATCCTGATCCATCATTGTTGGCAGTTGTAATGGTCTCAGAAAGGGAGTGCAGGTATTGCAAGTCCCATCATCCATGGTGCATCCTCCTCCAAACCACAGCAGGATGTAAAGTACATCATGGAGGCTTAAGTGTGCCAAGTTTGGTCTTTATTGGTAATTGGATGAGGGTTGCAGTGGTCTCAGGAATTGATGAAAGGTACTGCAAGTCCCATAATCCATGGTCCATCCCCGGTCAAACCACACCAGGGCGTAAAGTGGGTCATGAGAGATCTATGTGCCAAGTTTGGTCTACATCAGTCATTGGATGTAGGTCACAGTGATCTCAGAATGTGAGCGATGGTACTGCAGTCCCATCATCCATGGTCCATCCTCCTCCAAACTGCAATAGGATGTAGAGTAGGTCTTGTGGACTTTGTGTGCCAAGTTTGGTCTGTATTGGTAATTTTCTGACACAGCCTCAGGTCTTTTTCTCTCCTTTGTCACCTCAGAATCTTGGAATTTTCATGCTGGCCAATCAGAGACCATAGGTAAATTGTACCACAGTGGCAGCCAATCAGAACGCTGCCACATACACCTCCCTCCTGTCCTTCCTCCGCATACAAACACTGACTTTTATTATATACATAAATTTCCATCAGGCATCGAATAGTTGCCAATATATGTAAGCAGCCTTGAGTCCCCTACGGGGTAAGAAAGAAGGGGTATAAATATGGTAAATAAATTAATAAATTCTCCAAGTTTATATGAAGGTCAAAGAATCCCTATAGATAATGTACAACACTCAGTTTACTAGAAATGGGGATCAGGGGTGTGTGTATTTTACTGATGAGATGGAAACTGCTTTCCATAATATATTTACTATTTAAAAAATAATTTTCATTGTGGTTTTCAGGTGAATACGTTTACATTAAAAAGGACAATATACATATAGGTTAGATTGTAGAGGAAAGGGGGAAGGTTTTAACTTTTTTTTTACTTATCTTTATTATTTTCATTATTTTTTAAATTATTTTTATTATTTCAGGAAGCCTGGACTGCAACCAGTTAAGTCTAGTAGAGTTACATCCGTACCACAACTCCCAGAATCCCCCAGACATCATGGAAATTTGAATATCTATAGTCCAAAAAGCAACTGTTTTCTAAACTACAGAGAGAGAGAGAGAGAGAGAGAGAGAGAGAACTTCAGTCAAACACCTGGCATCAGTCATTTCTCTGTTTGACCACCAGTTTTGAATTTCCCTTAAGGCAAATTTCATGCTCAAAAGGTCCTTTCAACATTTTCCCCATATTCATTTGCAGCATACGTACATTTACAAATATATCAGCTTTTCCCCCAGAGCACCAAATAACAACGAGTGAAATATTGAACTTTCTTGACACAAATCCAGATGTTTTAACAAGAGGGAAATATCCCTTGAATAGTTTTTATGAGCAAAGTATACGGCCTGTAAAGTAACTGAAAAAATCATGAATGGCAACCTCTCAAGGGTACTTGGAGTACCTTTAGCTTGACTTCAGAATATGTATAGACTATGGAGTTGTTCCCGGCTGGGGTAATATTTGAAAGAAATACTTGGAAAACGCCAAAAAACTGTACACTTTAAATTAATCCTCTTGAAGAGAACCTTAATTTTAAACATATTGTGCATGCATAGTGTTACTTCAAGTAGAAGACGGCACTGAATTTATTAAATCACAAGGACCACATGTATCATGTATCTCCTTTAGATGTCTTCATTCTCCCTTAAAAGGCTTATAAAATAAATATATTTTTTTCCATTATCTGTTGAGCAAAAACAGGTGGCAATCAATTCAGTTCAATGCAACCAACCAGGAATGTGGGATTACATACCAAGCTGGGCAGTGAAGTAACTTGCTTTAGGTGGAATCGAGTGCGAGTGATGGAGTCTGGACAGTACAACAGGACTTTTTAGTGTAGGTTGTCATGGGCAGCAACACCCTTTAGTCTAGTTCAGTCAGCTACGCAGATGGTTTAATACTAATGTATTTGACATTGTTTGGGTATGTGATTTATTAGAAGTAGTCACTATTATTTCTAACAATTTCATTATTAGCTTTATGATTTTATGAGTGGTCCCATTAGAAAATACATACCAGGACAACACCAGGTACATTAATCTCCATTGCAAGGCTCTGGCCCTCTGAAAAGGACACCTAGAGTGTCTCCCTGCTCATGCTGTAGTCCTCTTCCATTTGTCATCTCTCCCATCACGGTAACCTATCTATATAGTACCCTCTAGTGGTTGCATCCAAGCTCTGCAGGATGTAACTTCTGGACCAGCAATAAAAATAAGTCAACAAAATAACCCAACAAAAGGGGTAGGTTTTTAAACCAGCAATATTTTAAGTTACATCATGAAGTGTATGGGTACCAAGTTTGGTCCAGATCCATCAAGCCATGTAGGAAATTTTGAGGAACAAACACACACACATACATATTTTAAATATACGTGTGTGCGTGTGCGTGTTGAAGCATTTATTTCTTTGTCTTTAGAGATAAGAGGTATTAAAATGCCCAGACAAACATGGTGCTAGCCATGCCTCTATGGGAAGGGTATTTCCTACTTTAAATGCCACAACTAAAGGCACTCTTTTTACAAAAGGTGAAATGGTGTGGCACCCAATGATGAAAAATAAAAATGAGGAAATGATAGTAATGTTATACCAGTTAATCTAATTTATTTGTGTATTTACATTACACAAGGGAATCACAAAGAGGATTAAAATGTAGGAACAAAACAATAAGTTACTTCATAAAATGTCAGGCCAACAATGGTCAAGAGCAAGTGTTCCCCTATTGTATAGTTCTATTAAGAGAACCACATTCTCAGCAGTATTTCCAAGACTTATCTTATGTTGCTTTTAGAAAATCCTTAACAGCCCTCCAGTAATGCTATCAGGTCATAAGTTAAGTCCTGCGTAAACACCATAAAGGAAGAACTGGAATGATTTGATGGCACTGTTTTGTCTTCTGACATCTCCTTTGGCCGCACATGAGATGACCCATTTTATGCTCAAAATGAATGAATATATATATATATATATATATATATATATATATATATAGACATATATGTTAAGGTGAGACGGATGAAGTAAGACTTTTCTTCCATCTCTAATTAGAAGTGTTAATAAAGGAAAGTTAGTTAATAAAGTTGTAAAGTTTCATTCTCCATATTTCTTGTCAGTTGAAGATTGAACTATCTAGAAGATGACTACATACTGTGTTCTGTGTAACCATTTAAAATGATGCTGGACATTGTGCCAGGAAATAAACATGATACGAATTGGTTAATTGGAACCTGCTGAACAATTGTGTACTATACTTTAATTATATTATGCCTCTAGGAAAATATACTACAGAGAAAGCCATTTATTTCCACTGCAGTAGTGTCAAGGCTTGAGTTCTTAATGGCATATCAAATTTTAATATATGAAATTACTGAAAATTTGATCCTATTTCAATACATCTGAAAAGCAATCAACTAAAATACTACACTATATCCTTTCACGTTAGCATAAAAAGCTACACTATGTCCGAGAATAATGATTACAGGTGGCCTGTGGTTAGTGAAGCAAGGAACTAGAATTTATTTTACCTCCCATTAATAACTATTTAATTCTGAAATGTCTACAGTCCTGGTTTAAATTAGTGTTTACATTCTTTTTACTATTACTACTCAGTTCTAATTTTAATATTCAAAAGTAGTTCCAGGAGGCTGAAATAATAGCAATTTAGTGATTTAAAAATGAGAGCATCAAAGCATTTGGGATTTGATAGAGTAGAACTATAGAAAGGGCAGCTATCCAAATACATCCTACTGCCAGTGACAACCACTTTAATCGTCAAGCTCAATAGTTTTCCAAAATTCCCCTTGCTTTGGTGCATGAATTGTAAGCTTCACTGCCAAAGAGCATCTGTAATGCTGCAGGGAGTAAATACACGTGCAAGATCCAGCACATCATATGCTTGCCATAGATGCAGGCGAAACGTCAGGAGAGAATGCCTCTAGACCATGGCCATATAGCCCGAAAAACCTACAACAACCCACATCATATACAGCTTAACCCCAAGCTTTTTGAAGGGCCTAAAGGCACCAGATTCTCTCTGATCTTGGATGCCAAGCAAGTTAAAGACTTATCCATTCTTGGATGGGAGACCGCCAATCAATATTAGCTGCTATAGGTTTTATTTCAGAGGAAAGAATTGGCAAAATCACTTATAAGTATTTCTTGGTTAAAGATACTCAAGATCTTTTCAGGCAGTAGACTCCTTGAGGCAGGACTTTCACTGATGACACTATGAAAACAAACACATATAAACAAATAATCAGTCGCAAGAATTGCATGTTTTGACATTTCCTATAGGGATAATTTCTTGTCCAATAGCAAAGCTTGATGGGTTACATATATGTGCAGAATCTCAAGCTGAAATTTCAGGAGTTCTAAAGTGAGTTTTTTCTTTTAAAATTTTCTGAAAGTCTTCTCTTGACTAGCCATCTCCTTTTTATCCTACATTTCATGTATAATCATAGAATCATATAACGGGAAGAGACTATAAGGACCATCTAGTCCAACCTCCTGCCATGCAAGAAAAGCACAACGAATGGCCATCCAATCTCTGCTTAAAAGCCTTTGAAGAAGGAGTTTTCACCTCACTCTGAGGCAGAGAGTTCCACCGTTGAACAGCTCTCATGGTCAGGAAGTTTTTCCTAATGTTCAGGTAAAACCTCCTTTTCTGTAATTTGAACCCACTACTCAGTCTCCAGGGCTGCAAAAAGCAAGCCTGCTCCATCTTTCTTATGACATCCTTTCAATTTTTTATACACAGCTATCATGTCTCCTTTCACCCTTCTCTTCTGCAGGCTAAATAGAGCCAGCTCTTTAAGCCACTCCTCATAGGGATTTATGGTCTCCAAACTTGTGATCATTTTAGTTGCCCTCCTCTGCACACATTCCAGCTTGTCAATATCCCTCTTGAATTGTTGTGCCCAGAATTGGACACAGTATTCCAGGTGAGATCTGGCCAAAGCAGAATAGAGGGCAACTTTACTTCCCTTGATTTAGATATATTCCTTTTGATGCAGTCCAAAACCCCATTGGCATTTTAGCTGCTGCATCACACTGTTGACTCATGTTCAATTTGTTGTCCACAAAGACTCCAAGATCTTTTTCACATGGACGGTTGTCAAGCTAGGCATCACCCCTCCTGCATCTGTGCATTTTGTTTTTTCTGCCTAAGTGTAGTATCTTACAGTTATCCTTGTTGAAATTCAAGGACAATTGGTTTTGGCCCAGCTCTCTAATCTGTTAAGGTCATTTTGAATTCAGATTCTGTCCTCTGGAGCATTGGCTATCCCTCCTAATTTGGTATTACCTGCAAACTTGATAAGTATGCCCACTAAACTTTCATCCAAGATGTTGAACAGTACTGGACTTAGGACCAAACCCTGCAGCACTCCACTTGTCACTTCTTTTCAGGATGAACAGGAACCATTGGTGAGCAACCTTTGTGTTTGATCACTTAACCAATTACAAATCTAGCTAACAGTAGTATTTGTGTAGCTCACATTTTACTAGTTTCAAATCCACCTAACAGTAACATTGTCTAATCCACATTTTACTAGTTTGAGGTGAAAAACAATAGTACTTCTGGTTATGAGAAGACCTGATTTAATGCATTTTTAAGATCAGCAAGAAAAAGACGATTTGTTCTTTTTCTCTTCATTAATTCCAGGGATCTCTGTAGCCAACCAGTTGTCTTCTCATTGTTTTTTCAGCTTGCTTAGCAGGGAAGATTGACCTTCCTTTAATTATGTAACATCTCTCTGTGTGATGGTTGCATCCATCAAATATTTTTGCCCATCTGTGTTCTAATAAAAGAACAAACAATATTTACTATTATATGAGCCACTTCCAAAAGGTAACATTTGGTCATTGTGTTTTTAAAACAACAACCACATATTCTTTACAAATTAATGAAGAAATTGCAAATTAAGTTATTGTCCTAATATCTGGATAAAAGACCAAATAACCAAATGGGACTTCAAAATAATAGATTTTGCCATGGCTATCCTACACCATGTACATTTGATTGGATGAACTTATGAGAATGATCACTAATGATTGTTATGTCTACTAGATATAGTTTTGGTTCCGTGTTTCAATTCTAAATATTGACATTTGTAGTATGCAGTCTTGTAATAATTTAATTTGTTCAATGATATATGTCTGATCTACCAGTGAGGAGCATAGGTCACATTTATTTCAAAAAATATCATTATTGTTATTGTTATTGTTATTGTTATTACTACTACGTATACTTGATACTATGTCTTTCTTATCACTTTTATATTTATTGCATCTTTCAAGCCACATCTATACCCACCATTTATTGCAGTTTGAAGCTAACTTCAAACTGGGGCAGCCAGACAACAAACCCCCACAAAAGTGTGTGAAAGATAGCCCTTAATGTGCATCAGTGCTCTATGGTTGTGTGGACCTCAAGCTTGTTTTCTGCTGCCCTGAAGACTTGAACATTGAACAATAGCTTCAAACCACAGGAAAGGAGATTCCACCTGAACATTAGGAAGAACTTCCTGACTATGAGAGCTGTTCAGCAGTGTGGTAGAGGCTCCTTCTTTGGAGGCTTTTATACAGCGGCTGGATGGCCATCTATCAGGGATGTTTTGAACGCAATTTTCCTGCTTCTTGGCAGGGGGTTGGATTGGATGGTTTCTTCCATGATGTCTTCTCCAACTTGAGGATTATATGCTTCTATCTGTGCAGCAAAGCCACTTTCTTCAATACCTGTTCAAAACTGCATTAAATTATCGGTGTATATAAGTCCCCAATTTCATTTTCACAGTGCCAGGAAAAGTATGGTAGATCGAAATACTTCAGGCATAGCAGAAGCCTTTCCATGAAACCTTGGCACCAGCAGTGTTAAAATAAACAAGACAAAAATTCCCAAAGGCGATGTTTCTTTTTAAAGAAAAATGCCTACACCTAGGCTGCAAAAATGAAGTAGCTTTTCAGCATTAGGTAAGCATCAAGGCAGGTGGCTATCATGGTTGTGCTGATTTGGAAAAATTAATGATCGCTCTGAGCAGAAGTTAAGGTTTTACAGAAGCTTAGTGTACCACAGAAGCAAAATGTGCTTTCTTTCCCAACACACACAAAGGCTCAACTTGGCTCAGGCTTCAGCCAAGCATAGTAAGTGTGTGGGAGCTGTTCACACATAACTCACTGGTCACATCAGAGCATGGCCAGATGGCCCTAATCTCCCCAAAACATATGTGTGGGTTTTTCTCCCCAGAGCTTCTCAATAGTCTAGCATCATCGATGCTTCAATTTCTATTTTCCTGGTTGTCCAAACTGGTGATTAAAATTACTCATATGTCTGCCTTCCAGCTTTAAACCTGAAAGTATCCAAAGAGGTAACTGGTTTTCTTTGTGGTACTTGTCTCACTAGAGAGTAACACTTTCATACCACTGCAAAGAGCACTTGGCTTGGGGGCAGGACATCTGAAAAACTGACTCTCTCTCATATGAACCTGAGATCTTCAGCAAAGGGCTGCCATTTGGGTAGACGGGACATCCTATGGAAGTCTTTCAAGAGAGCTGGTTCCATCCTTTCTGGTTTTCCAGTAGATAGCACAGACAATGCTATTTTGCTTGGTCTTTGTTTCTTAAGCTAGGGGTGCCTGCTCTGGCTGTTTTTAAAAATAGTTTGTAATTGTCTAGATTTAGAACATTTTTGAATGGAGGGGTTTTGGATTGCTTTCATTATTTTTGTTGCTGTTGTTATGTTCAGGTTGAGTATCCCTTATCTGAATTGCTTGGGACCAGAAGTGTTTTCAAATTCAAATCTTTGGAATATTTGCATATATGCATATACATTATGACAAACATTGGAGATGGGGTCCAAGTCTAAACATGAAATTTGTGTTTCATATACACCTTATATGAGTAGCCTGAAAATAACTTTATGCACAATATTTTAAACTATTTTGTGTATGGAGCAAAAGTTGTGTATGCAAAAGCACAGGTGTCATGGAATCATAGAGTAGGAAGAGACCTTGTGGGTCATTCAGTCCAATCCCCTTCCAAGAAGCAGGAAAATCACAAAGTACCCCTGACAAATGGTCATCCAGCCTCTGTTTAAAAGCCTCTAAAGAAGGAGCCTCCACCACACTCCTGAGCAGAGAATTCCGTTGCTGAACAGCTCTCACCTTAGGATGTTCTTCCTCATGTTCAGGTGGAATCTCCTTTCTTGTAGTTTGAAGCCACAGTTCCATGTCGTAGTCTCCAGGGCAGCAGAAAACAAGCCTGCTCCCTCCTCCCTATGACTTCCCCTCACATATTTATACATGGCCATAATGTCTCCTCGCAGCCTTCTCTTCTGCAGGCTAAACACGCCTAACTCTTTTAGTTGCTTCTCATCCATGTGGACAGATTATCTAGACTTCCATGTGGACAGATTTTTGATTGCGGGAAGATTTTGGATTACTGAATAAGGAATGCTCAACATATAAATAATGCCTTTCAATGTTTTATCCATTGTGGCGAGTCAAGAGGCGATAAACAAATGCCTTAAATAACAAATAAATACATTTGTAGTTTGTTGCAGTGCTTAGACTTCTCCAGTAGAGAACAGTACTTCCTTGAACTGAAATTCCCAAGGTATCCTCCTGACTGCGTGGCTTTATGGTAGAGAATTAAACTGATTTCATCCTCTGTCGCTCTCTTCTCGGATCCAGAAGTGAGGCCATTTTTCTTTGAAATATACCCTAACTGTACAAATACCAAAGATGATGTCTGATCTGTGTTCACCCCAAGATGTCTTTATTACAGGGCAATCTTGTTTTAGAGTAGTTAAGGGAAACTGAACAGGAAGCAGATATCACCCAATACTTGCCAGAGTGTAATAACACAATGTCTGCACAGTAGACAGAATAAGATAGCTGAGTCTGAAGCTGTGAGCATGAGATCTACCCCCACATATTACATGCATACGGTAGAATTTTTGAATGTGCTCAAGCAAAACAAAGCCTGCCAAATTAATAAGTATATCAGGGGTGGAGAATGCCTAGACCACAGGAAAGAAAGAGAACAGGGAAATCAGGAAAAGGGTGTGGAACAGATCAGGAGAAAAGGAGATGGGACAAAGACCCTTCCTTCCTTCCTTCCTTCCTTCCTTCCTTCCTTCCTTCCTTCCTTCCTTCCTTCCTTCCTTCCTTCCTTCCGGGTTCATGCATACTAGTCATTTATAGGCTGTGAAGAGATAATGGGATAACATCCTCTTCCTGTAGTCATTTTGACAATTTTTTTTGAATGTTAAGCAAGTTTCTGTTACATAATGAAGAATGAATAGTATAACTTCCAAATGTTCATGTTAATGTATGTCAGATTTAACCTTCAGGGCATGAATCTGCCTTTTTGAAGATCCATGTGTTTTAACCTCAAAAGCTCAAAGTAGCAGCTGGTTTGTGAAGAAGTGTTTCATGAGAAACTTGGATATGTTATTATAACATTTACTTTGAAAAACCCATTTTTTGTAAGCTTTCTCACCATTTAGTGCATGTTACTGTAAAAATGGAGTTGAGCTAGTCTGAAATACACTGCATTCCTACTTATGCTTGTAAAGTTTGCAGAAAAGAAAAAGAGGAGTCATGAACATTTTGCTTTTATTTAGAAAGGGCTTGTGATTTGTAAAAGAACAGTAAATTTGAGATAATCTTGTTCTCTTACAGGGAAGTTCTTCCCAGTTGCTCGCCAGTGATTTTTCTGATTTTGAACTGAAAACTCCAACCTTCATCACCATTGATTACACTTGCTAGAGTCTGTAATCCAACAACACCTGGAGGGCTATGTTATTCCCACCCTTGTTCATACAGTTATTTGTCCTAATGTTACTGTATGGAAATGGACTGCAGCTTATTTGAAGGTCCCATATGACATTCCTTTCCATCAACTCTGTTGATGACAGTGACAGACTTAATAAACTTTAACCGAAGAGTTTTGTGACCATTGTACTTTTAAATGCCATGTTCCATCCTGAAATGTTCAGGTGCTTTCTAGCAATATGCCACAATTAGATGCCCACTTTCCAGGATTTCCCAACACGTTTTATGATAACCACTCCCTAAGATATTTGTTCTTGCATACTATTATTGATCTTTTATGCAAAAAAAAAATCATGTCTTTACTTATACCACATATTTCAAAAATGATTATCCTCTTTCAGCTTGACAGTAGAAGTCAATTACAGAGACTGCATTCCTGCATTCATTGGGACCAAAAGCAAATGGTTAGAACAAAAGGCAGCATGCTTTAGTCAGAGTTCAAAATAATATACAAATAATATACAATAATATACAAAATAAAGGAAAGCACTAGCTTTAAAGTTAAAAAGATGCTGGTTTCTTTTAGTCATACTGATCACTATAAGAAATATCAGGAGATGGACCTTATCACATTACAATATACTCCATTTCTGAGACTGAGATCCTGTGCCAAGTATATGTCTTCTATGTGTGCTGTTTTAATTTTCCACTTTTTTAAAGAGGTAAATACAGACCTAAAGGTCTTGTTCTCCTAAAGGAATACTTTGGGCATGGGCTACGTAAGAGGTTTGTTTCCTTAATCGGCAAAGTTAACAGTGATGTTTTCATGTCTCTAGTACAGTTGTTTGCCTTCATGTCATTATAGCAACAATAAGCCAACCCTCAATCAAACAAACAAACTTTATTTATATCCCATCCCATCTCCTCTTGGGGGCTTGGGGTGGCTTACAACCATTCGATGCCACCCAAATACATAATAAAAATACAAACACATAATAAATTAAAAATACAAATATTTAATATAAACAATTTATCATAACTAAACATAATAACAAATCAATAAACCACGACTCACCCTGCCTAGGATTGTCTTCATAAGATTTTTTCAGGATGAACTTTTGCTATTTCTTCCTCTGGATTTAAGAGAGTCACCCATTGAGTTTTCCTGACAGAGATGGAATTTGGACCCTCGTCTCCCAGCATCAAATCATTACACCATACTGGTTCTTACACCTGTATTTGGGCTAACTAATCTCCCTTTAATTTCCTAGAATGCTCACTATAGTATATACGCCTTCTGTATATAGTATATACACCTTCTGTACCTCATCACATGGGGTAGTTTTCAGTGGCATGTGCTGGTTCCTCGATAGTTTTATGACTGAGCATACCAGCTCCCATTCCACAACATAAAACTACTTCCAGTGGGGCTCCATCATAAAACTACTGAGGAACCAGCAACATGGAAGGCTTCCTGTGTTCAATAGGAGTCAATGGCGGGAAGCCAGGCAGCAGATGCTTTCACCCATGGGATGAGATAGGAGGGAAGCTAGGCAATGGGGGGTGTGGGCACCACCTCGCTGGGCACCGCCAGATTCGCCACAATGTGTGGCGATTCTGATGGCAAGTCTGATGGAGCTGTGTGTGTATAGATAATATATAACAGCCAACTCAGCATAAATGAGGATGCTATGAGTTAAGATGGGGGCTGAAGGTATCACTCTTCCTCAAGCAACTTTGGGAGTACAAGTAGTTGGCAAAACAATTGCCATACAAGGCTGTGTTAGAATCTGCCTTGTCAGTAAATTGCAAGGTGGGTCTGTCAGAAAAAGGAAGAAGTTGGCTCCTTGCTCTGCATTCATATAAACTGACCTTGATCCATATAATATTTTCTTTGGAAAACATGAATCAAATTGAGCAACTTGTAGATTTGGAAGCCTCTATGAGAAAGATGCCTGCACCAAAGCTTTGTAAAATGTTATTCCTTGCCTAGGAAGAGTGTTGTTTTCCTTTTATGTTTCACAAGGCCAAAGGTTGCTACTTCATAGGAACCATTCACGGCATCACAACAGAGAGCCTTAAAAAAAGAAAAAAGAAACTGTGTGCTGTCTCAGGAAAAACCAAGTCAACGTCCAAAGGCTGCAAATGAAAAACACATTTTAAGTGAGGTAACGTGTGGGGGAGAAGCTGTAAAATAATATTTTTTTAAGATAAAAGTGTGCCACAGGGTCACATAAGGGTGTGAAGTAGTTTTAATTTCCATCCTTTACCTGTAGAGTTCTGGTACAGACTGCTTTTGTTAGTTTAGGCACTATGGTGGGTGTAGGGGGAAGGAACAGCCGAACACAGAGATTAATTTACAAACTAGCTAAAAGGAATTAGTCACAGGAGACCAACCTCTGGGTGTCTGGCAGCCATCAACATTCTGTTTCATTGTAACCAAAATATTTCACATGGATCTATTAAATTCTTTTTCTTTTCTTTTTCTGCTGCTTTGCCTTTTAAGTTTAACAATTTGTTCTTTCTTTTAAACCTGTGGTGGGTTAACATTAATTGATGTAATTTCCTTTTTAATAACTTCTAATACATTGGTTTTACTGGCCAAAAGAGATATCTATCTTTAATCGATCGGAGTCAGGATAATTGTTCTTATATTTATATGAATATTTTTGATTTTTTTTTTTAAAAAAAGAGAGCGAGAGAACAAGGGAAAAGTAATCGGACCACTGTGAAGGATAATTTGTTTTTCCTACATATTTGTCATTATGTTGGGCAAGGATATAGAAAGACTATAAGCATTTAGCCTTTCACAGGAGTCCCCTCTGTCAGCTCCAGCTCCCCATACTGTTAGCGACCCTAAATTGGGTCTTCTTAGGTCCACATCATGGGAGCACGAAAGGAAGTAGACAATCCCAAAAAAGACAATCCCAAAAAAAGGTTTATTTTAGTTTCTTTGTGAAGAAGACGAACAGCCTGACAGCATACGCAGATGCTATCCTTCAAGTGACTGCCGCGTCCCCTTGGCTTTTGTCCACCGATATATAACCTCAAGTAAACAAGAACATTTTTTTTGTCATGGAAAGTACTCTCTTTCCAGCCCCCTCCCTTGACCTGTTGATGGAAAGTACCTTCTTGTATCTGCAGACTCTGTGCTTAACCACAACCTTTGAACTTAACCACAATACAACTTCTGACCTCTACATGCCACATCTTGTTTCTTTAAAACATTTTCTTCCATGTTGCTCTTTTTCTACAGAGAAAGGGTATGTTTCTCTTTTGCTGTTAATTTCATTCAAAGCCCCTTGCTTAGCATCCTTCAATACAAGGACATGAGAGAAGCCTCCCACAAGGATGGTAAAACATCAAAACATCCAGGCATCCCCCGGGCATCTTCCTTACATACAGTAAATTCTCTCACACCAGAAGTGACTTTCAGTTTCTCAAGTCACTCCTGACATTAAAAAAAAGTCTTTCAGAGTTTGATAGAGAGAAATGCTGGCTTTGGTTTGAACCATTGGTTTCTAGGCCATACTCTGGTAACTTTCATTTGGGATATTGTTATGTGTTATATTTTGGGCTGCCACTAAACACTCTTAAAAACTATAATTGTTGCATTTAATGCTGAAAGCTGTAGGAGTATTGAAACTTACCCAATATTCTTATTATGACAGCCCCAGTTATTCAGAGGATGAAGGCATCTGTATTGATCTACAATACATCAACATACTGATTCTAGCAATTTTCATCTTGATCAGAAGAAACCCCTAATGGTGCAAACCCTTGTGCTGGTAGGACTGCTGACCAACAGGTCAGCAGTTCGAATCCAGTGACAGTGGGTTGAGCTCCCACTGTCAGCTCTAGCTCCCCATGCAAGAGAAGCCTCCCATAGGAATCCAACATCTGGTCATCCCCTGGACAGCATCGTTGTGGACGACCAATTCTTTCACATCAGAAGCAACTTACAATTTCTCAAGTCACTCCTGACACGAAAAAAAAAATCTTGATCAGAACCTGTCTTTTGTGAACCTAGTGAGTTTTTATGTTGTTCAAGAATAAACTACAGCAGAATACCTTGTATTACAGTAGGATAGCTCCACATCTGGGACAGGCTAGTTTTTGCAGAGTAATGGATTCAAACTGCAGGAAAACAAATTCCAGATTAATATTAGGAAGAACTTCCTGATGGTAAGAACTGTTTAACAGTGGAATATATTACTTTGGTGAATGGTGGAGTCTCCTTTGGAGGTTTTAAAATAAAAGACGAGGTGGTTGTCTTTCAAGTGCTTTGATTACGTGTTGATTCATGCCATGGGGTTGGATTGGGTGGCCCTTGGGATCTCTTCCAACTCCGCAAGTCCATGCTTCATTGGTCATATACTAATATATCTCTTAGGGCCCTTCCACACAGCCAAATAATCCAGGATATCAAGGCAGAAAATTCCACAATATCAGCTATTAACCGGGTTATCTGAGTCCATACTGCCATATATTCCAGTTCAAAGCAGATAATATGGGATTTTATTCAGCTGTGTGGAAGGGGCCTCAAAAATTATATGAGGATTGTAGCTAAAATTCAAAGAAACCAGGGAAGCCAAAGCCTGGAATGATGTCATTTAACATACGACCTTAACAGAGACAGAGAGAGGAGCATCTTCACTCCACTTCTCTCCATTGCTGGACTGGAGTCCCATGGAGCCCATCATAAGACACAGGGAAACTTCAGGCAGGACTCTGTAGGACTCAATTTCAGCAGCGGAGAGAAATTGAGCCCAAAGTGTCACTGGAGGAGTTGGATGTTTTCCTGACTCCTCATTTTAGAATGTGGAGAGGAAGCAGGGAAAGAACTGATCTGAAGGAGGAAACAACATGAGAAGACAGACAAAAGATTCTAATGAGAAGGAACAGAGCCTGATAGTTCCCTCCATTGTCCCCCGCTTTCCACCAATTTCTCAAGCTTTACTCCTGTCCATCTGATGAAGTCCATAATTGCACCTGCTATTAAAAAAGGAATCCATCTGCCCTGAAACTCTGGCCTCCAACATATCACTGAATGGAATAAGGGAATAAGTCCTCTCTCTCTCTCTCTTTCTCTTTATGCATTTACTTCATTTCTACCCCACCTTTCTTGACCCAGGAGGGCACTCAAGGCAGCTTACAAATACGGCAAAGATTTAATGCTGCACAGATAAACAATAAAACACATCTTATCAAAATATAAAACAATCTAAACATATAAGGAATTAAAATACATATCAATCAAACAATCTATGAAAGGCTAAATGCTTATAGTATTTGTATACCATCTAAAATACCGACTTATGAACTCATAAGATCTCATATCAATCATTATTTGCTATAATAATATAAAAAATATAGGGCCGATCCCTTGTTCAGATATCAGCCAGCACACCAATGACTTAGAATCATAGAATCATAGAATCAAAGAGTTGGAAGAGACCTCATGGGCCATCCAGTCCAACCCCCTGCCAAGAAGCAGGAATATTGCATTTAAATCACCCCTGACAGATGGCCATCCAGCCTCTGCTTAAAAGCCTCCAAAGAAGGAGCCTCCACCACACTCTGGGGCAGAGAGTTCCACTGCTGAACGGCTCTCACAGTCAGGAAGTTCTTCCTCATGTTCAGATGGAATCTCCTCTCTTGTAGTTTGAAGCCATTTTTCCGCGTCCTAGTCTCCAGGGAAGCAGAAAACAAGCTTGCTCCCTCCTCCCTGTGGCTTCCTCTCACATATTTATACATGGCTATCATGTCCCCTCTCAGCCTTCTCTTCTTCAGGCGAAACATGCCCAGCTCCTTAAGCCGCTCCTCATAGGGCTTGTTCTCCAGACCTTTTATCATTTTAGTCGCTCTCCTCTGGACACATTCCACCTTGTCAATATCTCTCTTGAATTGTGGTGCCCAGAATTGGACACAATATTCCAGATGTGGTCTAACCAAAACAGAATAGAGGGGTAGCATTATTTCCCTAGATCTAGACACTATGCTCCTATTGATGCAGGCCAAAATCCCATTGGCTTTTTTTGCCGCCACATCACATTGTTGGCTCATGTTTAACTTGTTGTCCACGAGGACTCCAAGATCTTTTTCACACGCACTGCTCTCGAGCCAGGCGTCACCCATTCTGTATCTTTCCATTTCGTTTTTCCTGCCAAAGTGGAGTATCTTGCATTTGTCACTGTTGAACTTCATTTTGTTAGTTTTGGCCCATCTCTCTAATTTGTCAAGATCATTTTGTATCCTGCTCCTGTCCTCTGGAGTATTGGCTATCCCTCCCAATTTGGTGTCGTCTGCAAACTTGATGATCCTGCCTTCTAGCCCTTCATCTAAGTCATTAATAAAGATGTTGAACAGGACCGGGCCCAGGACGGAACCCTGCGGCACTCCGCTCGTCACTTCTTTCCAGGATGAAGAGGAAGCATTGGTGAGCACCCTCTGGGTTCGTCCATTTAACCAATTACAGATCCACCTCACCGTAGTTTTGCCTAGCCCACATTGGACTAGTTTACTTGCCAGAAAGTCATGGGGGACCTTGTTGAAGGCCTTACTGAAATCCAGGTACGCTACATCCACGGCATTTCCCGCGTCTACCCAGCTTGTAACTCTATCAAAAAAAGAGATCAGATTAGTCTGGCATGACTTGTTTTTGATAAATCCATGTTGACTATTACCAATGACCGCATTTGTTTCTAAGTGTTTGCAGACCACTTCCTTAACAATCTTTTCCAGAATCTTGCCTGGTATTGACGTGAGGCTGACCGGACGGTAGTTGTTTGGGTCATCCTTTTTTCCCTTCTTGAAGATTGGGACCACATTGGCCCTCCTCCAATCTGCTGGAACTTCTCCTGTTCTCCAAGAACTCTCAAAGATGGTTGCCAATGGTTCCGAAATGACTTCCGCTAGTTCCTTCAATACTCTTGGGTGTAGTTGATCTGGCCCTGGGGACTTGAACTCATTTAGAGCGGCCAGGTATTCCTGTACGACTTGTTTCCCAATTTGGAGTTGGATGTCCTCAAATCCCTCATCCACTCCGTCTTGCTGAGGTTGAAGATGACTTTCTTTTTGTGAGAAGACCGAGGCAAAGAAGGTATTTAGTAGTTCTGCCTTTTCCCTATCCCCTGTCAGCATTGCCCCATCTTTTCCTCGAAGAGGCCCTATCGCCTCCTTGTTTTTCCTTTTTCTACTGACATAAGAAAAGAATCCCTTTTTATTGTTTTTAATGTCCCTGGCAAGCCTGAGCTCGTTTTGTGCTTTAGCCTTGCGGACCTTTTCCCTACAGCTGTTGGCTATTTGTTTGAATTCTTCTTTGGTGATGTCTCCCTTTTTCCAGTTCTTGTGCATGTCTCTTTTGTGTCTCAGCACAGTTAGAAGTTCTTTGGACATCCATTCTGGCTTCTTTGCACTTAAATTAATAAATTGTTTTCTAAGATCTTCAGAGACACTTGCTGGAACAACCCAACAAGTGAGAGTCCAAAAGTGGCAGGCTGAAACCCAGAACCTCAATCAATGGCTGATACCAAATGAGAGACTCCCCCCCCCCCCCCGGGCACACAGAAAACTGGGCGACTTGGAAGGCGCTGAACAGACTGTACTCTGGCACCATGAGATGCAGAGCCAGTCTTAAGAAATGGGGCTACAAAGTAGTGTCCACGATATGTGAGTGTGGAGAAGAGCAAACCACAGACCACTTATTCCAATGCAGTCTGAGCCCCGTCACATGCACAATGGAGGACCTTCTCATAACAACAGAGGCACTCCAAGTGGCCAGTTACTGGTCAAAGGACATTTAATAGAATGCCAAGTTTTCAAACTTTGTGGGTTTCTTCTTCTTTTTTTCATACAGTACAACTGTTTGGTTCACTCCTGATACTATAAATACATAATAAACATTTGCTATTTTTGAAAATGTTAACATTTTGGTGTTTTTATCAACCTAATCTATAGTAAGGCCCATTATATTTGATGGAAGCCTCTCCCAAGTATGTGTCTATACCTTGCTGAAAGACAATAATAGGTTAGAATTAAGCCAACACAGAGCATATTTAAAATGTTCTTCTAAGATGTTATTGTTTTAATGTATTACAGCTCAGAAGAAGACAGCAATATAAATTGGTTGTTTTATAACTACTTTGTTCACAGCTCTGTATAAATAATACATGAAAAGCATTCCTTATATTCAAGCAGGAAATTGTTTTAACACACATCTTGTCAAATGTTTGTTTTGTATCTGTAACATTTTTGAGGGTTTTTTGGCATGTGCACAGACAGTATTTATTTTTAGTTAGAGCATTGTTTATGCCTATGAAGGATCTTGTTGTAACGATACCTCTTTTATGATGCCCCCAAACTTCATTTGCAAAACAAAATGTCTTTTTATGTGTTGGCACGCATGATGTTAAGCATTGTAAAAATGAAGAATGTCAAAAAACGAGAACCAATCATGCCTGATATTCTTTTTAGTCACTTTAAAGTCAATCATCTGTCTCAAAGAATAGTTGTTGTTTTTTTTGTCTGATATTTGTACTATGTTCAGTGTGGCAAAATAGACCCATTCATGCTTTCAGTTTTGACTTTGCAAAGACCCCATGTTGGGGCAGCTTGGTTAAAGGAAAAGCGTTGTAATCATAATGCAAGACAACAGTCTGAGAGCAAGGAGGCAATGGAGTCATTTTCTTTATTATCTGAGCATGACTGTTTAAAATAAGTGTTTTGATAAGGGTAAACTTTAAGGGAAAATATTAAATATTTAACATAGATCAGCCACTTTGTTGAACTGTGCTGTTTTAGAGTATTGTACTGTAGTGTAGTGCAGAAAAAGGAACCGGAAAGCCATCTCTGAGGATTCTTTAATTAAGAATATCCAATTAAATTCAAGGGGTTGCTATGAATTGACAGGTAATCTGATTTTTATGTATTTACTGGTTTGACCTATATGTGAAAGACTTATAGTCGAAGCATTGAATAAACTAATTGATGCCCGACCCTGCTATATGCCTGCAAAACGTGGACTGTCTACAGGCATTACACGCAACTCCTGGAATGATTCCATCAGCGTTGCCTCCGAAAAATCCTGCAAATCTCTTGTGAAGACAGGCGGACAAATGTCAGCATACTGGAAGAAGCAAAGACCACCAGCATTAAAGCAATCCTCCTCTGCCATTAACTCCGCTGGACTGGCCACATTGTCTGAATGCCTAATCACTGTCTCCCAAAGCAGTTACTATATTCCCAACTCAAGAATGGGAAACATAATGTTGGTGGACTGGAAAAGATATTTAAAGATGGGCTTAAAGCCAACCTTAAAAAACTGTGGCATAGACACTGATAACTGGGAAGCCCTGGCTGTTGAGCACTCTAACTAGAGGTCAGCTGTAACCAGCAGTGCTGCAGAATTTGAAGAGGCATGAATGAAGGGTGAAAGGGAGAAACATGCCAAGTGGAAGGCACGTCAAGTCAACCCTAACCGGTACCTTCCACTTGGAAACCGATATCCTCATTGCAGGAGAGCATATGGGTAGGGCTCCGCAGCCACTTACGGATCCACCACCAAGACACTACACTTGAAGGACCACCATCCTTGAGCTACGAGGGATCTCCTAAGAAGAAGAAGGTAAGCAATGCATATGTGGAAAAGCGGTACCCATTGAATTTGACCAGTGCAGGTGGGGGAAAAATTCATTTTACTATGTGCATTCTTGAAAAAAATGATCACAACTCAAAAAATTCATACGTGGTGAGTTGCCAGTTGCCCACCTCAGGTTGTTTACTCAGGGAAGATCTACACCAGGGAGGTTACTATATACCCAAAGTAAGCCGTTCAATTCAGGTATTTATCTGGAAGCTGCACAAAAATGTTTTCAAGTTAGACTGGTAACAGAAGCAGAGAAGGAATGCTGCAGCTTATTTTTAAAAGGTCAGCAGGATCTCAAAAGGAAGACGACGACAATGTTCATCATGAAGCTTTAGAACTAAGTGAAGAGGAGGGGCGTCTAGATTAAACTATTGTTGACTTATCAAGGATTTTTGAATCTTGAACATTTTATACATACTAAAGCACATGGTTGCATCTTGCATGCGGTGGAATTTCACTTCGAACAGATTAACCATAATCGAAAAGCTTGTTGATAAGGCTGAGAACTCAAAGATAAACTTATGGAAGCAAAAATGGGTTAAGCTCTGTCTTCACACATTGTATAGGACTTTAACATTAATTTCATCTTAGCAATGATGCCATCCACTTGAAGGATTTAAATAAGTCCTTGGGAGTTATCATCCAAAGACAACACAATGAGACTTTTCCTTTGAACCCTTCCTTCATAAAGATAATTTCTTACAGCCTGCTAAAATTGCCATGGTTCCAGATATTGCATTTGAATGTAATTGTATCATTCTGTACAACATGCTGATCTGCAGTTCTTAAACTTTAGGCTCTCTTCGAATGCTTGTTTCCTATATGTGTGAATTTGAGTAATTTAAGCTACTCTTTCCCCTGTAATTACACACTTGTTCCTCCTTACTGGATTAATATATATATTATTACTCTTTTGTTTTTATTTCATTTGAATAGGTTTTTTTGCTACCTTTAAGAGTAATAAGCATCTCAAGATAAGTACAGTATAATACCATCTTCAGAAAATGAAGAATATAAGTCAGGTAAAGGTAAAGGTTTTTCCCTGACATTAGTCCAGTTGTGTCTGACTCTGGGGGTTGGTGTTCATCTCCATTTTTAAGCCAAAGAGCCGGCATTGTCTGTAGACACCTCCAAGGTCATGTGGTTAGCATGACTGCATGGAACACTGTTACCTTACCGCCGGAATGGTACCTATTGATCTACTCACATTTGCATGTTTTTGAACTGCTAGGTAGCTAGGTCGATAGCAATTATTGAACAAGTAAATAATTGGGGCCGCGGTAGGGCAGTGGGTTAAACCACTAACTGCAGGAAATTTGCTGGTTAGTGGTTCAAAGCCACATGTTGGGGTGAGCTCCCAGCTCTTAGCCCTAGCTTCTACCAACCTAGCAATATGAAAGCATGCAAAGCGAGTAGATCAATAGGTACCACCTTGGTGGGAGGTAAAAGGGCACCCCATGCAGGCATGCAGGCATGCCATCAAAACACAAAAGGACATGTCTATGGACAACAGGCTCCTCAACATATAAAAATGGAACAACAGTACCTCCTCATGGCGAGAGTTGAGCATCGTCTCCAGACACTGGAGATGAAAGGGGAAGGTGTTTAGCTTTTTCTATGTATTGTATTGGTGCCCCCGTTGGCGCAGTGGGTTTATTTATTTATTTACAGCATTTTTATTCCGCTCTTTTCAGCCCGAAGGTGGCTCAGGGCACCATACAGATTGGCAACAATTAGATGCCATAAACATACATACATACATACATATTAATTAAAACATTTAATATCACATAATAAAAATCCATGTAGAAAACAATTAAAACTATAATAATGTCTATCAGTTCAATTCCTTATCCATTTGCATTGGTTAAATTACTGAGCTGCTGAACTTGCTGACTGAAAGGTTGGCAGTTCAAATCTGGGGAGTGGGGTGAGCTCCTGCTGTTAAACCCAGTTTCTGCCAACCTACCAGTTCGAAATCATGCAAACGTGAGTAGGTTAATAGGTACAGCTCCAGGCTCCAGTGGGAAGGTAATGGTACTCCATGCAGTCATGCTGGCCACATGACCTTGGAGATGTCTACGCACAACACCGGCTCTTTGGCTTAGAAATGGAGATGAGCACCAACCCTCAGAGTTGGAAACAACTAGACTTAATGTTGGGGAAACCTTTACCTTTACTTATGTATTGTATGTGTTGCTGTTGCTCGCTGTGTAAAAGGCAATGAATCTTTGCCTTATATCTATACTGTAATCCACTCTGAGTCCCTCCAGGGAGATAAAGCAGAATATAAATAAAGTATTTTTTTACTGACACAAAAACACAGTATGACACCACAAACTATCTATCTCTCTCTCTCTCTCTCTCTCTCTCTCTCTCTCTCTCTCTATTAGGCCTGGGCGGTTTCGTTTCGTTAATTCGTAATTCGTTAATAATTCGTTAATTTTTCCAATTACAAAACGATAACGAACCATTCTGGAGCAATCATTAAAAAAACCGAATTTTTAAACACGTTTTGTAAATGCTTCGTATTTCGTTATTGTATTCGTTTCGTTATTGTTCTGAGGTCGTTTCGTTATTATTTCCGCATGTCTGGGCCAGTTTTATGGTTTAATTAGTGAAAAAAAATTATAATATCACACCAACAGTCAAGAACAGAGGGAGAGGGAAGCTTCAGAAGTTTTTGGAGGTTTTTTAGCGTATTTCGCGGTCGCGTCCGCCATTAACGAATCGATTCGTTATTGTTTCGGAAATCGATTCGTTAATTTTTTACCATTTACGAAATTTCGTAAATATCGAACTTTTTAAAAGGAAAATTTTGTAATTATTTTAAATATCGAAACAAAAAACCCCCCCCAAATACAAATCGATTTTAGAAACAAATTTTTGCGTTGTTACCCAGGCCTACTATCTATCTATCTAGGATTTCTTATCACAAAATCACAAGTCGATGATGCTGATGTTGATGACGATGATGATAATCTATGAAACAAGTGTTAGAATTAGGGTGATGTCCATCGTATCTACATTCATACACTTTGCCATACTTTGTATGGCCCATCTCCATGTGAAATCTTGCCTATGGCCAATTATTTCCAGATCTAGAATAATTTTCTAAAATGAGCTTAAAAAGGGATGTCACAAAGAATATTTGTTGTTTTAATGCAAGCTTGCTCCTCCAAAATAAACCATTATCAGGGACAACTTGACTTTCCTCTTATTGTTCCCCTACTTTGAAATAGGCTGCACAGCATAACTTACTTTACTACATGTTGTTGTTGTTGTTCATTCGTTCAGTCGTCTCCGACTCTTCGTGACCTCATGGACCAGCCTACGCCAGAGCTCCCTGTCGGCCGTTACCACCCCCAGCTCCCTCAAGGTCAGTCCAGTCACTTCAAGGATGCCATCCATCCATCTTGCCCTTGGTCGGCCCCTCTTCCTTTTGCCTTCCACTTTCCCCAGCATCATTCTCTTCTCTAGGCTTTCCTGTCTCCTCATGATGTGGCCAAAGTACTTCAGCTTTGTCTCTAGTATCTTTCCCTCCAGTGAGCAGTCGGGCTTTATTTCCTGGAGGATGGACTGGTTGGATCTTCTCGCAGTCCAAGGCACTCTCAGCACTTTCCTCCAACACCACAGCTCAAAAGCATCGATCTTCCTTCGCTCAGCCTTCCCTAAGGTCCAGCTCTCACATCCGTAGGTGACTACAGGGAATACCATGGCTTTGACTAGGCGGATCTTTGTTGCCAGTCTGATGTCTCTACTCTTTACTATTTTATCGAGACTGGACATTGCTCTCCTCCCAAGAAGTAAGCGTCTTCTGATTTCCTGGCCACAGTCTGCATCTGCAGTAATCTTTGCACCTAGAAATACAAAGTCTGTCACGGCCTCCACGGTTTCTCCCTCTATTTTCCAGTTGTCAATCATTCTTGTTGCCATAATCTTGGTTTTTTTGACGTTTAGCTGCAACCCGGCTTTTGCGCTTTCTTCTTTCACCTTGATTAGAAGGCTCCTCAGCTCCTCCTCGCTTTCGGCCATCAGAGTGGTGTCATCTGCATATCTGAGGTTGTTAATGTTTCTTCCAGCAATTTTCACCCCAGCTTTGCATTCATCCAGCCCCGCATATCGCATGATGTGTTCTGCATACAAGTTAAAAAGGTAGGGTGAGAGTATGCAGCCTTGCCGTACGCCTTTCCCAATCTTGAACCAGTCTGTTGTTCCGTGGTCAGTTCTTACTGTTGCTACTTGGTCCTTGTACAGATTCCTCAGGAGAGAGACAAGGTGGCTTGGTATGCCCATCCCACCAAGAACTTGCCACAATTTATTATGATCCACACAGTCAAAGGCTTTAGAATAGTCAATGAAGCAGAAGTAGATGTTTTTCTGAAACTCCCTGCCTTTCTCCATTATCCAGCGGATATTGGCAATCTGGTCTCTCGTTCCTCTGCCTTTTCTAAACCCAGCTTGAACATCTGGCAACTCTCGCTCCATGTATTGCTGGAGTCTTCCTTGCAGGATCTTGAGCATTACCTTACTGGCATGAGAAATAAGGGCCACTGTACGGAAGTTGGAGCAGTCTTTCGCATTTCCCTTTTTTGGTATGGGGATATAAGTTGATTTTTTCCAGTCTGATGGCCATTCTTGTGTTTTCCATATTTGCTGGCAAATGGCATGCATCACCTTGACAGCATCATCTTTTAAGATTTTAAACAGTTCAGCTGGGATCCCATCATCTCCTGCTGCCTTGTTGTTAGCAATGCTTCTTAAGGCCCATTCAACCTCACTCCTCAGGATGTCTGGTTCTAATTCATTCACCACACCGTCAAAGCTATCCTCGATATTGTTATCCTTCCTATACAGATCTTCTGTATAGTCTCGCCACCTTCTCTTGATCTCTTCAGCTTCTGTTAGGTCCCTGCCATCTTTGTTTCTTATCATACCAATTCTTGCCTGAAATTTACCTCCAATGTTTCTAATTTTCTGGAAGAGGTCTCTTGTCCTTCCTATTCTGTTGTCTTCTTCCACTTCCATGCATTGCTTATTTAAAAATAGTTCCTTATCTCTTCTGGCTAACCTCTGGAATTGCGCATTTAACTGGGCATATCTCCCCTTTTCACTGTTTCCTTTTGCTTTCCTCCTTTCTTGGGCTACTTCCAGTGTCTCAGCAGACAACCATTTTGCCTTCTTGGTTTTCTTTTTCTTTGGAACGTACTTTGTTGCCGCCTCCTGAACAACGTCGCGGACTTCTGTCCATAGTTCTTCTGGGACTCTGTTTACTAAATCTAGTCCTTCAAATCTGTTCTTCACTTCCACTGTATATTCGCTAGGAATGTTAGTGAGATCATATCTAACTGGTCTGTGTATTTTCCCTGATCTCTTTAGTTTTATTCTAAATTGGGCAATAAGAAGTTCGTGATCTGAGCTACAGTCAGCCCCAGGTCTTGTTTTCACCGACTGGATGGATGTCCGCCACCTTTGGCTGCAAAGAATGTAGTCAATCTGATTTCAGTGTTGACCATCTGGTGAGGTCCATGTATAAAGCCGTCTTTTAGGTTGTTGGAAGAGAGTATTCGTTATACACAGCGAGTTTTCCTGGCAGAATTCTATCAGCCTGCGTCCCGCTTCATTTTGTTCTCCCAGACCATGCTTGCCTGTTATCCCAGTTGTCATTTGACTTCCCACCTTGGCATTCCAGTCTCCTGTAATGAAAATAATGTCTCTTTTTGGTGTATTATCCAGTAGGTCCTGTAGATCCTCATAGAACTGATCTACTTCTGCTTCTTCAGCAGCTGTGGTTGGGGCGTATATTTGGATCACTGTGATGTTGAAAGGCTTTCCTTGCACTCGAATTGAGATCATTCTGTCATTTTTTGGGTTGTATCCAAGCACCGCTTTAGCGAATTTCTTATTAATTATGAAGGCTACTCCATTTCTTCGATGTTCCTCTTGTCCGCAGTAGTAGATCTGGTGGTCATCTGATGTGAAGTGGCCCATTCCAGTCCATTTCAGTTCGCTGACCCCCAGAATGTCTATCTTTAGTCTTGACATCTCACCAATAACAACTACATGGGCCATTAAATAAACTTGCACACACCCTGGGTCAATAGCTCTGGGGGACAAGAAAGTTGTGGAAGTGGAACAGTGATTGAACTGGCAATGATTTATAATACTATGTTGTAAAAATAAATACCTTGATGATCCAGCCTAGCTTGTCAGTGAATTAAGAACAGAGATCCAGAAGTGGCACATTATATGTTTTCTAAACAATGAACCCTACTGTACTGCACAGACCATTTCCCTCTATAAATCCCTATGAATCGCATTACAGATTAATATTGAGAAAATCATTGTGTCATAATAGCATCATAATTCTGTGATTAATCCTGTACATTTCCCCCAAGGGGAATGAAGTTTCTTTCCAACTACTGTAGTTTAATCCTTTCTTAAATATCGCAAGCAAGGTATTTTATTGGTCTACCTGGGACAAACCAGGGATAATACATATAAATTATATATGTATTATTATTATATTATAAATTATATATTATATATATAATTTATATTTATATAATTTATATATATATATTATAAATTATATATGTATTAGATACATATTCAACAGGATGGTTTCAGTTTTCATTCATTAGGATGGTTTCATTAAGCATTCTCCCTGCTTCTCTGTGTGCTTGCAGCAATTGTGCTTAGGTAGCATTGGTACTTTCCCCTCTCTATGGAATGGCCTTCAGCCTATCCATGGGTAATATCAAAATCCATAATTTTGGCCTCAAAACCTGCCCTCAATATATATGAAGTCGACTTATATATGAGTAGCATACATGGTAGTTGGATTTGCAATGGTGGTATTTTTTTTTCCTTTAAAAAATTAAATTGTGATTTTATGCATGTTTTACAAGATCTTCAGCCCTTTCTGCCAAAGAGTGCTAGTGCCTCACCAAACTACAGCTCTCAGAATTCCATTGATTGGGCCATGGCCATTAAAGTGATGCCAAACTGTATTAATCCTACAGTGTAAGACACCCTGGAAAGGGATCCAGATCAAAGCATGGCGTGTCTGCTTGGAGCATGGAGTCCTCGTGGACAACAAAATAAACACGAGCCAACAATGTGATGAGGCAGCTAAAAAAGCCAATGGGATTTTGGCCTGCATAAATAGGGGTATAGTGTCTAGATTCAGGAAAGTCAAGCTAACCTCTATTCTGCCTTGGTCAGACCACACCTGTAATACTGTGTCCAATTCTGGACACCACAAGGGAGATATTGACAAGCTGGAAGGTGTCCAGAGGAGGGTGAGTAAAATGATCATGGGTCTGAAGAATGAGCCCTATGAGGAGCGGATTAAAGAGCTGGGCATGTTTAGCATGCAGAAAAGAAGGCTGAGAGGAGACATTATGGCCATGTATAAATATGTGAGGGGAAGTCATAGGGAGGAGGGAGCTGCCCTGGAGACTGGGATGTGGAACAATGGCTTCATACTACAGGAAAGGAGATTCCACCTGAACATTAGAAAAAACTTCTAAACTGAGAGCTGTTCAGTAGTCAAACTCTCTGCCCTGGAGTGTGGTGGAGGCTTCTTATTTGGAGACTTTTGAGCAGAGGCTGGGTGGCCATCTGTCAGGGGTGCTTGAATGTGATTTTCCTGCTTCTTGGCAGGGGTTTGGACTGGATAGCTCATGAGGTCTCTTCCAACTCCTTGATTCTATATTATATGTAGTTTTGGCTCGCAGTTCAGAATTTGGTCATGAACTCACAGATTCCTGTAGTACAGGTAAGGTTCTAAAAGCTGGTTCTCATGTGAAGCCCCCCCCCCCCCCCCCCCGTTTTTTTGGGATTTTTTGTGGATAGGAAAATACAATTTGCAGAAGCTGCATGTGTCCTGGGCAATGTCAAACCCCTAGCAATTAATATGCATCAGTCAAGATAATTAATGGGAAGAAGAATCACCTTGAGCTATTTTTGGGTTTTGTCAGAGACAATAACATTACTGCTATTGCAAAGGAAAGAAAATGACTAATGACCTTATCAGACAAGTCTTTGGCAGCCTCGTAGAATGCTTTTGCCCCAGTTGAGCCACAGAGCCCCACATCACCCATTCTCCCATCCCAGGATTCCTGTTTTGTACAGGACTTCCTGAATTTGGACTCCTGAATTCAGATCCCATGCCAGGGTCATATGGGACACAAAACTGTATAATGGTGGTTCTCGGAAAATCCATTACTCACAGCAACTCAGGCATTGGTTTTTCTACAAAATTAAACACAAGGAAGTTCTCCACCACCCGTGCAGCTGGGGCCGGGAAGTGGCTTTGCCACCTCTGATGAAAAAGAGATGATAGAAAGTAGATCCATCCAGATCTACTTTCTGGAGGGACCGGAGCCACAGGGCCAGCATTCTGCACCCTCTATACTTTCTTCAAAAATACTTCGACCCACCCTCCCGCAACTAACAGTATAAGTCATTGGTTGCCTACAGGGGCCAGGTAGGAATTTTCTCCCCTCTATGTCCTGCCTACCCTATAGTGTGCAAAAGGCAAATTGGGAAGTTGTGGTCATTTAAATAGACTATAGTGTTCCCTTGCTACTTTGCGGTTAGCCTTTCGCAGACTCGCTGTTTCACGTGTTTTAGCCTCCCAGTTTATGGGTTGTTGCTGTTGCCCAGAGCGGCATTCTAATCTCGCCTCCTGGCAATGATGGAGTGTGGAAAAGGGTTTCACCCTCCTCCTTGGGAGAGGGGTAAGCAATCAAGAGAGATTGCAAAGCAAAGCAGAGAAAGATAGCAAAAAAAGTGTGCAGTGCCTTTAAATCTCTCCTCACCTCTGCCTCACCCTCAGAATGCGATATACATATATATCATCCCTACTTCGCAGATTTTCGGTTTTCGCAGGTAGTCCTGGAATGTAACACCCGCAATAAGTGAGGGAACATTGTACATCGAAATTAGTGCCTTTGATGTACACCCAAGGCACCTCTTTTGTGTGTAGATCAGAAATGGAAACCCTCACCTGTGGTTCAGATAACTCAGGTGAGGGCATACGGAAATGGCCTAGGATTGGGAGATTCTGACCCCAATTAATCCTTGGGACAGAATTCTCTATCATGTTTCCCTTCAAGGTCATCCAGGATTGCTTCACCCGGGTCCCTCATGTTTTGCCCAAATTCAGCTAAGGGGTGGGTCATAGAATCATAGAATCCTTGAGTTGGAAGAGACCTTGTGGGCAATCCCATCCAACCCCTGCCAAGAAGCAGGAAAATTGCACTCAAAGTACCCCCGACAGATGGCCATCCAGCCTCTGTTTAAAAGCCTCCAAAGAAGGACCTCCACCACACTCCAGGTCAGAGAGTTCCACTGCTGAACAGCTCTCACAGTCAGAAAGTTCTTCCTAATGTCCAGGTGGAATCTCCTTTCCTGTCATTTGAAGCAATTGTTCCACATCCTAGTCAGAAAGGAACACTTCCTCAGCTTCATTCCACACCAAATTTTTATTTCACAGTAGAATTAGCTGCAAGTTACAAGTTTTCAAGGTTTAATTAGGTAACATTCAAAAAAGTTGCCCATAGTTTATCCTATGCTTCTTGTGTATCTTTATTTTGAAGTTTGGGTAGCAAAGGGGCCAATCCCCCCTCCCAAAACTTTTTCCATCCATAAATTAAAAAAAAACCAGTTGATATTATAGAAAAAGTGGGTTAATGATGAGCTCATTGTAAGCCAGAATTGTTAGTAGTGGACACAAAAGGTGTGAACTGATGTGCTATAACTGGCAGTAATAGCAAAGCTAGTTGTCTTGTTAGCAGAAAGAATTTTACCAGATGTCCAAGGTCTCACAGTTACCAAAGAGCTAGCAAGCAAAAACCTATCCAAATGTGATATTGCTGAAAATCTGCTTGGTCTTAAACATTAGGACTAAGGGAAAGAATGTTTGCTGATGAAGGAGTCATGGTTATTATTCTAAACATGTACAGATAGATGCATTGAAGTTGCAGGGCGCTTTTGTTAGAGCCACTTTTTGTCTAGGACATTTCAATGCAACAATTCAACAGCAATATTCTAAAGACAAGTTAACGCTCATAAAATGAATGGCTTCTGGGAAAAAACTGCACTTGTAAATTATAACCACAATCCAAAAGATCTTCTTGTTTTCTACAAGGGCTTTTCCATGAAGAAGAAAGGAAATTTGTATTCATGGAGTTTTGTTTGATATAAGGAACCCCATACAGAGCTGAATATTCAGAGATTGAGGGGTATGAAAGCTGCTTCTTTGCGGCTCGCTCATGTCTCAAACAACATAGGTGAAATTGATGTGTGCGATTCTTTTCCAACAATGCTTCATCAGTTCGGTCTATATATTCAGGCTCCATTTTTTTTCTACATCACACAATCAATTGTACCTATTTGAATTTAAAGAATTATTAGTGTTACCAAGTAACATTCTAGTACTATGACAATAGACCTTCATCGGATCACAGAAACAGCTATGGTGATATCAATCTGTAACAAACTCTTATTATCACTGTGTTGTCGAAGGCTTTCATGGCTGGAATCACTGTGTTGCTGTAAGTTTATTGGGTTGTATGGCCATGTTCCAGAAGTGACCTCACAATCTCCGAGGATGCCTACCATAGATGCTGGCGAAACATGAAGAAAGAATACTTCTGGAACATGGTCATACAGCCCGAAAAACTTACAACATCCTTCTTATTATCATGGTTATTCTTATTATATTTATATAGAATCATAGAGTAGGAAGAGACGAGTGGGCCATTCAGCCCAACTCCCTGCCAAGAAGCAGAAAAACCACATTCAACGTTCGCCTAACAGATGGCCACCCAGCCTCTGCTATCCCATCTTTATATTTTGGCATAGGACACTTCCCATATGCCAAGTGATGTAATTCAATCACTTGGGTCCCATCTGGACTGTACTTTTATCCCAGGAGCTTCTACGTCAAACAGGAGGGTGGCCTGACATCGTTCCCTATAAAAGCGGAAGCAATCACTACAACTCAACAAGACAAAAGTCCTATGAGATTTCCAGGTGAGGGAATATCGCAGTTTTGAGCTGAATATGCAGAGCTTCATATGTCTGTATGTCCCTGCAATCAGAAATCACAGGATTTATAGGGAATGGCATCTAGCCACCCTCCTACTTGCTGCTGAAGCTCCTGGGATAAAGGTACTGTCTGGACGGGCCCTTTATGTCCCTGCAATCAGAAAACACATGATTCTTTATCTGGGTCTGTTCCTGGGTTTTAGATGTTTGTTCCTGATTGATTGTTTTCTAAAAAGATGGTAACACTTGAGTAGAAGGCAAAAACTTTGTTAGTGTGCCAGAAACTTCATGAAATGCATGGAGGGCACATTTTCTCTGGCCAGGACAAAGAACAGAACTTTTGCAGTGATTCACTGCAGTTATTCTTGCATATCTACAACTTGAGATTTCCGGTGGAAGTCCCATGGTGGCTATCTTGGGAGCCTCAAAATCTCTCAGCAAAGCACCAAGTCTGGAAAACAGAGTCAGAAATCCTGGGTCCAACAGGTCTGTATGTGGACCTCTTCTGAAATCCAAAGATTTTTTGCCCCTGTTTAAAACCCATGATTTATTGCTGTCTGGAAGCACCCTTGGAGATGAGAAACCTGCACAGAAATATCCAAATTATCCATGCATCCATATTAGTCCTGTAGAAGTAGCTTGAGATATAGATACCATATTGTATGATCAATTTATCTCTTCCTTAATCAACCATGATTCCCACAAGATTAATTGTTCAAAGGAAAAACTTGTTCATAAATCAGTCAATTATGTTCCGGGATGACACTTGAAAAATGTGTCTCCTATAGAAAAATAAAGCTGCGGAAATATTTCATCTTAGTGGAATAAGATTAGATGGCATTTTATAGATGTTGCTGTTCTAATACATAAAAAAGATGAAATAAAGTTTGAGAGAGCAAAATACTATAGTTACCAGAAAAAATAGAAACCTCTCAAATTGAAATGAATAGAACTGTGCCTTAGAATATGTGTAAACTGAAGAGGACATGATAAAAGTGCTGTGATCAGGTCTTGGGGATTTGTTCTCCAAGCCTACAACTCAACCAACATTTAGTCAATATAACTTGGCTGTTATTACGATTGGAGTAGAGTTTTGGCCCTGTATTCATACTATATTGATTTTCAAACTGCAGATATGCATCTGTTTTTAATATTCAGGTTGGATACTTGCTTTTTTTTCTTTCTTCAGCATTTTATTTTGCTGGTAGCCTAAGGGTATTTCAGTGAGATGAGCTTTTCCACCTAGACAACCATAAAAAGGAAAGAAACTAACGAGGGGCTATGAGGTGTTATGGAGTGACCTGATGAAGTGTAGTTACTGGCACTTTGCAAAACAGTTTGAACACCAAGTGATTTAGACAGAATCCATGTGCCACCCATTGTTTTGGAGAATATGAGATCTTTCCCCAATGGTGTATCGATATCTTCGCATGAGGAAGAAAAGCAGAAGCATTGAAGAAGTTACAGTTTTATTCATGTCTACTGAGAAGCCCTATTAATTCAGTGGGACTGACTTGCAGGCAGGTCTGTAAAAATTGCTGTCTTACAATTGACATCTAGACTAGGATCTAGATTCTAAACCACTGCAGAAGATGAAACTGAGATCTTCATGAGTGTCATTATGCCAGCGTGGTATAGTGCATTTACTGCTGATTGGAGGACAAGGCATGGAAACCCACCACATAAATTTGACCATTCAAATTTTCTCAGATATTAGAAGAAGAAAATGACCAACAACTTCTGAATAATTACTAATGAGAAAACCTTATTACAAGGTTACAATATTTTGTTGTTGACTTGTAGGCACACAGCAACAACTTAAAAGTTTTAATTATTTTGAGCACATCAAATGTTCTCTGACTTCTGAAACCTGAAAGACTCATAGGATGTTTGAGACATAAAGCAACCATACTTGCATTCTAGTGATAACATGTTGATCTTCTACTAATGCTTCTATCAGACTAATATTTGAAAATGGAAGTTATATAGCATTAACCAGGGACTGATAATATGCAGCCTTCCACAGGTTGTGAAAGGCAACTCTACCATTCCTCATTGTTGGCTATGTTGACTACTAGAATCAATGGAACTTGAAGTCCAATATTTGGAACACAACAATTTTCCTACCCCAGTATAAAACTTCATCTGTTGCATAACACATCCATAATCTGTAGAAAGAATAGCACTTTAAAAAGTTCCTGACAACCTCTTTTATGAATGCTGATTCCATTCACATATTTTATTGCAATCCAAACAGATAGGTTTGGGTTTAGGATAATGAAGACCAGGCTGAACTTGAAGTGGGATGTTTACCCAGAACTTCCCACAAGGCTTCATAAATGTAAGGACAAATTTGGGAGTGGGTAAAACAAATTTATTCTAAATCTTTTCCTCCTGGGCTTATATCCACAAGCAAAATCATACCCCCTTCTCTAAGCTACAATTTGTCCTGTTGAATAAAACATGGTAGTTATCATTATATGATCTGAAAATAAATAAGAGATTGACCTGAAAATTCAGCAAATAACTGTTAATTCATTTATTCATGATTAGTCTTCAGTGACAGCAAACTATTTTCTTCAGAATTCAGATGCAACATAGGGAGGTGCAAAAGTACACAGGAAGCAAACCATGTTGCTTCTTGGTTATCCAGCACCCACCTACATGAATATAAAATATGTAATTTGTGACAGTTTTCATTTGCATACTTCTTCTAGCCTATTTTAAATAGATTTCTAATCCCTTAGACTAGAAAGGTCATAGGACAAGACATGAACAGTGTGGGATGCTATCCCCCTTTTTAGCTGTAAACCATAAAATAAAACGGGAGGCGCTTTAACCACATTAACAGAAGTAATTATAACATTACAATGCTGCAGAGAAAATACAAAACTATTTGTTCAAGGCACATGCAAAAGTGCCTTGAGAAAGTATTTTGAGAAAGTTTTTTGAGAAAGTATTGGTATTGGTTGCATTGCTACCTCCTTGCTCACATTTCTCTATCTTCTGTAATGAAATTGGGATTAGCACAGGTATCACTAAACCAGCATGAGGTAGAGGGTTGTGTGATGAATTAAGGCCCTGGGAGACCAGGTTTTGAATACCTGGCAAGCATCCCTTCCATTGGATTGTTGACTGAGGTGTTCATGATTTCATCTTTGTGTGGTCAGATTAAATGGCCTATGAACCCCCCATAATTCTATAGTTTAATGTTATGGTCCCTGCACAGTTGAAGAATGAAGATAAGTATTTCATTCCATCAATATGTTTGCAATACAGTATATAACATTCATGAGGTCTTGCAATAATTTATAGTCAAGATGTATTTTAGCCTTTTTCCTGAAATGTGAGTTAATGGTGGGGGTGGAAAAAGTATTCCATGGTGTGAAACATTAAATTACAGTCAGATTTGAATTATGAGGCTATAGGTTTGTGAGAAGCATATGTGATATTATTTACACATATGAAAGCAAAGTCTTAAAGTGGTTTCTTTCTAGAAACCGTAGATAAACCTATATCCTTAAGGTCCCAGATTTGCTTTAAAATATACAGTTTCCCTGAAAATAAGACAAGAGTATCATATTATTTTTTGCTCCAGAAGATGTTAGGACTTATTTTCAAGGAATGTCTTATTTTCCCATAAACAACTATCTACATTTATTCCTGAACAAAGAAAAATCAACATTTTTTTTTGTTCAAGCAGTATACAAATGAAGTAAATAAATAACATTTATTCAAATATAGTCATGTTATCATATTTCTTGTCCATCTGTTTACATATGGTACTGTACCATAGTAAATAGTGGACAAACCCTTTACCAAGGAAAGCAGACATCCCAAAAGAATTGCATTCAAAAGACCCCCAGAAGAAACCCAAAATAATCAGAGTTGGCAAATGCCGAGCTGTCACACACAATTCGGGCAGTCCCACTGTCAAGAAAAGTTGCCTTGGAACACATTGTTCTTCTCGTCCTTTGTTGCATCTGTCATACTCAAACCCGAGCAAGCTTGCCATGCTATGGATGATTCGTTGACCATGCATATATAGGAAAATTACTAGGTTATTTAATGCTTTCTGGATGAGATTCTAAGGTTCTACCGGTGTACTTATGTAAAAATTCAGAGAGTAATTGCAAAGGAAGGCCTGTAAAGAGGAATGGAGATGGTCTGGGAGCTTTTCCAGTGTACCACCATGAACATTTAGATGGGAATGGATACACAACAGTTATGCAGCCTGGCAAAACCAATATACAACCACAAGAGGATTCTGACCATAGATTTGCTAATATGAATTGTTACTGAAGTATTGGCCATCCTCAAGTTATGAAGATAGCATTCCATACGCCATTCAGTGCTACCAAGAAGTAGCCAAGTATATCTCTTGTAACCTATCTGGATTCTGCTACCCACTGTTAAATTCTTCGGAAGCCAATAGTTCCAGTTAGCCATGACTGACAGAATATATTATTTTCTTCCAACAAACTTGCTCACAGTAACAACTAATATTCTTGGATCAAACTTCTTTCATGGCATCCTTCATATGTGTTTCCTCCCTGAAGCAAAAGTATTTGTGCAGTCTGCTTTTAAACAGCTTGAGTAAAAGGTCCATATGGCTCTTAAACCATTTGCTGCTCCTACAAGGCAGAAAAAGATTCATTCCTAATAATTAGCCTACTTTATTGCTCCTAGCTATAGTATTTGCAAATGACTGCAAATCACCTCTTTTCTCTCCTTGGTATTTAAGAGTTCACTGCTTTGAGCTCTTATTAGAGCCTTTAAAGTCAAACAATGATCAACTGGAGACTTGTGTTATTGCTTTATTAGTTGGAACTAATCTCTAACAGGTATAGGTAATTATGTGCTACATGCAGGGGTCCGTTAAGACCTTCTGCTTGATTAAATTTCCCTGTAGGGAAGATAATTGTTATGAACTTACAAAACCTGTGTAGAGACACCCGCTTTCCAGCTCATCCTGAGGCAGTCCTTTGGAGTCCTTTGCTCAGCAGAACAGTGGACCTCTATACAATATTTAACATTGTCTTCACTACATGTATTGTATTCCTATGGGGTATCATAGGGTGGAATCCTATCTCTTGCATACAAATTTATAATATACATACAAATATGTGTCACCTATTGAGGAGAGGCTGGTTGCTGCTGAACAGTTCCTGTCTTCTTTCACATTGATTCCATGAAAGACTGCATACAGTCAGGGTCAATGGCTCTAAAGTACTACCAAAGTGGTTAGATGAAGGGAAGTTATATTAAGACCCTTCTACACATGTCCTAAAACAAGGAAAAAACTGAGATAAAAGGGGGTGGCTAAATGACATTTCACAAAAATGTGTGCTGATTTGGATTAACAGCTGAAAAACACGTGTTAAAAAGGTTCCCCTCAAACCTGATTTCAGCTGAAAAATGGGCATGTGCTCATATTTATTTATTTATTTCGGACATTTTACCCCACCCTTCTCAACCCCTAGGGGGACTAACTGTATATCCCGTCAAGAAAACACACAATTTTATGTGGATCAATAAATTTTATTCCCAAAGTAGATCCAGATCAGAATACACCAAGTACACAAGTATAATCATTGAACAAATATTTATTTATGGGGACATAACACTGATAAATAATAAGAAAGTGCAGTTTTATTGTGTTTGGAAACTATACAGCCCTCCAAATGGAGTTTGAACTAAAATTCCCAGTATTGTACACTAGTTGTTCTGCATGGGATTTTCTGGAACTGAAATTCATCAACATCATCAGCAATACTCCTGTTCTGTCTAGTGCAACATAACAGGCTTCCTTTTTTAATAGTAAGAGCTACACCAATATTCTCTCTGTCTTTACCTCTCCTCCTCCAGAATCTCCTCTATATTCCCTGTACATGATTGCTGCACCTGTCACTCACCCAGGCTCATTTAATTTCCCTAATTTACTCCCACTCCTTTTTCTAAGAATGGGAATTGTGCAGCCCACTAAATGTTTTCGAACTACTGCACCCTGCATTTCTCACCTCTGGCTGTACTGGTTAGGACGACTGGTAAGCATAGGCCAACAACATCCAGCCCAGAAAACTCACAGCCATCCAGAGGATTGTTTTTTGCTCTGGATTGCTGTGAGAAGGTGAAGCTGAGGCCCCAGGTATACATGCTGTAAAATACAGAATGACGTGGGTTATAGAAGAGATGGCTAAATATCACACACCCCTAATGCACACTGCAATATTCCTCCACATGGAAAACTCGTGTTAAAGAAGTAAGGAGAAAGTCTAAAATCAGATAAATGTGCTGTACTAAATTAGTGTATGGATCCTGCAAAGCTGAAATTTGGGAGGAACATGTGCAGCACTCATGCACCATCTGAAAATTCAGATAAAGGAACCAGTAAACAAATACCTTCCACCCTCCTTAAGAGGATATATCTTTCCCCCCACCACCCCCTCTTTTTTAGAGTTGAAAGATGGGTTCCATAGCTGATTCTCAACCAATGAGCTGCTGGATTTCTTTCATCCTGGATTATGTGGCTGTGTGGGAGCAGCCTCAAAGATAGTGGCTTTTCTATAGTCATCAGCTGGGCTGAGACTGAAAGCTAGTGTTGCAGCTATACTGTTGATGTTATGCAGTTTGACATAACTTTAACTGATATAGAATCCTACAAGTTTTAGTTTAGCAAGGCAGAGAAGGCTAAAGACCTTGTAAAACTACACTCCCAGGATTCCATAACATTAAATCATGGCAGTTAAAGTGGTGTCAAACTGCATTAATTCCACAATGTAGATACACTCTAGGTCTCCCAGGTTTAGCTTAGTATTCAAATACTGCAACACACTAGCTCTAATTCAGGAAAGTATAATGTTTCTACATAAAGTTAATGGCTGGGGGTGGGGGAAGGATTAACTTATAAATTCATCAAGGTCCCACTGGCTTTTGTAAAATATTGGTAGCTTGTCATAAAATGTCAAGAATTAAGTGCCTTTGAGTGATAACTGACAATGATGGAACCACTGTCATTAATTGACAAAATGTATCAAGAGATTTTCTTGGTTTTCTTTTTTTCATGTTAAACGACTTTTATTCTTCCTTTGGGATCTAAATTCTTTTCTTCACATATACAATATTCACTAGCAAAATGACCTGGGCCCACCAGAAAGTTTAATAAGAAAGTGTTAATAACATTTTCAAGCTTTACACATTTCAGCATGCATTGTGAGTAGTCTGGAAAAGTCAAGCTTACAGAGGCAAGATTGTAAACCTGCTTTCTCTGATTACGGATCCTTTTACATATGTGACATTATAACTCCCAACATTCAAGATGACTGGGGATTGTAGGCTTTCAAACCATATTGCATGGACATTGAATAAAAATAGAGTACTGTGTTAAATCTGTAGCTGTAGTGTTGTAAACTTTGGGAATACACTACAGCTTTCTAGTAAGGAACTTTAAATATCGCACTAAACTAATCCAGGATTTTACAAGATGGAACCATCACAGTTAAAGTTGCATCAGTAACAGCAACAACAACAACAACAACTTTGTTTATATCCCGCCACCATCTCCCTAGAGGGACAACAAAATCAATGAGCAGCACCAAACAAGCAACAAAATCAATAAGCAGCACTAAATAACATAAACCAACAGATTACAAAAATTAACAGAAAACACCTCGGATTCAAGCAAAAATAACCAGTGACGTAATTATGTAGTATAATTATCACACTTGTTTCTTCTTGCCTGGGCAGTCATATGGGCAGTGAGGGAATACTTAAGTGATTAAGATGTCAGGATATACTTCCCACTTCCAAAGTGTCTTAGGATTTCATCATACATGTCTTCAATAGTGTCCAAGGATGCTTGTAACACAGTTGATCCATGGAGCCCCACACTGCCCATTACATGACACACACTAACTTCCGGAAGGGCTCCGTCGAGCAACTGTGGCTCAAGCAATTGTGGCTCCTAGGACGTTCCGACCAGAACACAGGAAGCTTCCAGTGTTCCTTAGGGAACAAATAGGCCAGTGTGGGGGGAAGCCATGTGACAACGCTTCCCCACATGTGATGGGGAAGTATCACTGCGGGCGAGACAGGACACCAGGATTGCCCCACTGTCCCATGGGCATGTGGGGGCAAATCTCCCCACATGCCCTCATTAATGTGATGAGATCCTTAGTCATTTAAGTTGTCCATGGTCCACATATTTTCCCCTAAAAATTTGCAACAATTTCAGAAAAAAATGGCAACCTAGTTTTATAAAAGACAAATAAGTTGCCCAAAGTGAATAGCTAGTTCCTGCTGGAGGAGACAGAGGGACTTTACATCAACTGTGGAATAGTAAGTCAACCTACATGTGATGCTCTTTATTTCAGCTGCTTTACTCTATAACTTAGAAGCTGGTTGTAGATTTTGTATCTGAACTATGTTAAAATTAGTGTTCTGGTATGGAAAAGTTATTTTGGTATGGCCATGCTGGCCAAAGGATTTTTTCTGAGCTCTGTATAAAATTATCTGATATAAATTAAACATTTCCCTTGATTCACAGGTAGGAGCCCAGTGTCAAACCATTCTAGGGTCGTGTGAATTCCATCTTTTTATTAATTCACCATGCATACTGTAAAACCCCAATGCTGGTTATGATTGTTTAATTTCCAGATTTTCCCATCCACATTGAGATCAGTAGGGTGTGATGCAGCCATGGTGAAAAACAAATCTAAGAGAGAAAAGCTGGGGGCTGGGAAAGAAGGAATGTCTGCAGAGATGAATAAGCTTTTTCACACAGAATAGGAGCGTGTTTGAAGACAGCATGTTTTATCTAGACAGCCCCTCTCAATGAAGAGAATGTCTATGGGCATTTATAAAAGATTTCTCCGTGGTCCGTCCACTGAAAGGCTATTTGCATGCGTTACTTTCTCACGGCCCCTTCCTCTTGAAAGCCATAATTACATACTTCTCCTAGAATCATATAGTCTATGAATATCCTGCCATTGTTTCAATTAAGGGACCATTGTTTGTCCTTCTCATTGAGAACTTGGAGGCAAGACAGGCAGCTAATCTGTTCTTGTCAGTTAAATGTGCCCCGTTTATAAGGCCACGCTTCATGCACAGCTTAGCAGGCAAAACAATAGCAAAACACTTTGTGATGTTGGCTCAATGGTGAATACGTTAGCATCTGTAGTGTTTTCCATACAAATAAAGACACTGCTGAAATTACAAGTACTTATGGTATTGTATTTTTCAACTCATTTCTTCTCACAATCAAATTTGTCTAAAAGTTTAAAAAAGGGGGGGGGGTACATGTAAGGACCACGCAGAGAGACTCTTTGGTGGATTGTTTGGTTTCTGCCACTACATTTCAGATCAATAAGGTTTCTAGCTAGCCCTACCAACTCAGGAAGTAAACTTCAGGTGTCATGAAAAGCAACATGCTATTGACCATTATATTTGTTATTGTTGTATTGTTCTTGTGGGATTTTCTGTCCCATGTGTTTTGGGCACTGTGCACCTTGACTTGGGGAAATGGATAATCTATGTTCTACTTTAAGCAACAATATCTTTTAAGAGTTCCCAAAAGACTGATAAAACTTCACTTTAATAAAGCAAGAATTTTTATATGATCACTAGTGCAATTTTAACATAATGTTTTAGAAATCCTGAAAAATCAAAGATGATACTAGTCTTTATGTTTAACTCTGGATATTATTTAATCTTATTGTGAGAATACAGTACAGGCAATCTCCAACTTTTGAACAAGATACAGTCTGTAAGTTTGTTCTTAAACTGAATTTGTTTGAAAGTTGTAAGAGTTCAATTCCATTCATATATATATATATATATATATATATATATATATACAGAGAGAGAGAGAGAGAGAGAGAGAGAGCGTTTTTGGTAGCATAGTGCTTTAAGTGTTGGACTGTGACAGCAGAAACTAGGGTTCGAATCTTTGCTTACGAAGGAAACCGATTTGGGGACCCTGGACAAGTTACACTCTCTCAGAGAAGGGCAGAGAAAAACCCTTTCTGAACAAATCCTGCCAAGAAAATTCTGTGACAAGATCACTATAAGGTGCTCAAAAATCATAAAAGTCTTGTAGGCACAAGAACAATATTCCCAGAAAGCTCTCATGGTACTGGTTAGCATGGTATTCTTTTGGATTGGTAAATAACACTAAATAACAAAATTTAAAGAAAATTCTGTTCCTGGTTAGAAAGTGTTATTTCCTATTTAATTGTGCAATGCTTACTTTGAAAGTAGTTGTTGTGCTCCAGAAACTTTGTTTTTGTGGCTACCACAAACTCTGTTGAATTGGTTGAGATTCTATGAGATATTTATTGAAAAACTATAGCAAAATGAGCTGCAGGATGACCTGAAAAGGCAAAGTTTTTGCAGTTTAATAGACCTTTTCCATGTTTTTTTTAATGATGGAACCAATTAGAAAACAACATTTATAACCCAAGAACAAAAATCCTGGTGTAATAGATTTCCATTAGAAAAGTTCTTTTGGGTTTGTTTTGCTTTAATTTTTGCCGGAGATGACTTTTTAAAATGTCTGAAAAGCCCTATCCAGATGCAGAGTTTTAGTTGTTGTTACTCATTGCTCATGTTATTAAAAGAGAGAGAAAGAACAAGAAAGAAAAAGACAAGACTGCAACACAAGAGATCACTATGACATTTCTGAGCAGTGTCTTTGGCAATCTAATGTCATTTGCCAGTTCTTGTGATTCATGTGATTTTTTCATTTACCACAAGTAAGGCTTCTCATTTACTTAGTGGGAAGTGTGGGTTTTGGGGAAAGCCTGAAAGAACATGAGTTGATTGAAGATGAGCACATATGGGCTATATTAAGATGGAATTCATGTGTGGTATTAGTAAAATTTATTTTAAAAAGTGACTCAGGTATTTTCTTTCCAAGTAACATAAGAGTCTTCATTCATTTTATTTTAATTACATTTGCTTGCTTACAGTTGTAGGGCAACATGCCTACCTTGCTGGTAGGGTAACAAGAGAAAGGACCCTCAAGGTCCCAGGACATCGTTGCATTTAATGGTGGGTAGGGAAAAGGCTTTAGTATGAAGCTGAACTATCTCAGGTCTGGTTAGTACTTGGAAGAGAGACTGCTAGGGGATGCCAGATGTTGAAGGCTAACTTATACTAACGACTTTGGAACGCCCTTCCAAAAGATCTCCGACAGGCCCCTACTCTAGCTGTTTTCAGAAGGAATTTAAAAACATGGCTGTTCCGTTGTGCCTTCTCAGACTAGGAATCCCCATCCCAAGTCCTAGTAGCACCTTAGTATAACTAATCGTCGCTGCACACCGCACTTTTAATCCTACGTGCCTCCTGCCATTTCAGCACTTTCAACTCTTGTACCCCATTGCGCCGGCCGAACCAGTTTTAATAATGTCTTGATGTACTGCCATTGTTGTTATTTTGCTTATTGTTTTGATTTGCTTGTTATTGTTGTGCTATGTTTTCTATTGTATTGTGTTTTGAGGCTTCGGCCTGTGTAAGCCGCATCGAGTCCTTCGGGAGATGCTAGCGGCGTACAAATAAAGTTAATAATAATAATAATAATAATAATAATAATTATAGCATGGCAATGGCAATCTATCTGTGAACGCTGCTTGCATTGAAAAAGCTATAAAATTCATGGGGTTGCTATAAGTCAAGAAATGACTTGAAGGCACAAATCTTTATAAAACAATTGGCAAGTAGAGCTTGGAAAATGCAATCTTATAACAAATCCCTCTAGATTTTTCTATATGTACTCCTAACCAGGTGGTTAACACTCGTATATTTGAATATTTATTTTTTTTCCTGTCTAAATGGTAATACTTTATATTTATGTCTGCTGAAATTCATTTTGTTAGTTTTGGCCCAGCTCTCCAGTGTGTCAAGGTCATTTTGAATTCTGATCTTGTCCTCTGAGATATTAGTAGCCCTCTTGCAAATTTGATAAGCATGCGCTGTAGTCTATCACCAAGTCATTTATAAATATGCTGAATCCTGGTCTGACCCACTAAACAATTCACTCCGGGATGAATAAGAACCATTGGTAACAGTTCTTTGGGTTTCATCTGTCAATCAGTTACAGACCCATCTAAAATGTCTAGCCCACATTTTACCGTCTTGTCTGCAGGACCATCACAGAGTCCCTTATCAAAGACACTTTACTCACAACATTCCCCAATCTACCAGTGTTGTAGTTTTGCCAGAAAAAGAGAGATCTTTTGACATGACTAATTTTGAAACATGCTGACTCATAGGGCCACTCGTAGGGCCCTTCAACAGAGGCCCTTAAATAGAGAAGAAACTGGGATAAAAAAGGGGTGTGTGTGGCAAATTACGTTTGCTCAAAATGTATATTGGATCACATTACTGGTTGAAAAAAGTGTTAAAAATTGCACTTAGACTCAAATAGACTAATGCAATGCGCTCTACATGGGGTTGCCTTTGAAGACTGTTCGTAAGCTTCAAGTAGTCCAATGGGCAGCAGCCACGCTGCTCACCGGAGCAGTGTGCAGAGAGAGGACATCCCTCCTGATGCATCAACTCCATTGACTGCTAGTCTGCTACCAAGCACAATTAAAATTGCTGGCTTTAGCCTATGAAGACCTAAATGGTTCTGGCCCAGTTTACCTGTCTGAACTTTTCTCCCCTTATGAGCTGGCAAGGAGATTAAGATCTTCTGGGGAGGCTGTGCTCTCTATCCTGCCTCCTTTGCACGTATGGTTGGTGGGGATGAGAGACAGGGCTTTCTCAGTGGTGGCCCCTCGGCTATGGAAGCCCCTCCTGAATGAAATTAGATCAGCCCCCTCCCTCCTGACCTTTAGGAAAAGGCTAAAAACATGATTGTTTGACCAAGCATTCAATGAGTAATCTATCCATACAATAAGTAAGATGAAACAGTGTAATGACAAATTGGAACAGCCGTGGACTACGATATTGGATTGTGTGTTCTTAAATAATTGGTTTTAAAGGTTTTATTATATTTTAATGATTGTTTCAATGCTGCTGTTTTATTATCTGTGTTTTTGGCATATAATTGTTGCCTATATATGTAAGCCGCCTTGAGTCCCCTACGGGGTAGAGACCAGTGGGGTATAAATACAGTAAATATAAATATAAATCTTGGCCAAAAAAATGTGCATATTTGCATGACTGTATATCCCTGCACTCAAGAAAAACATGTGATAGTGTGGACTGCTTTACAATCTTTCCTTATATTGACATTAAACTGACTGATTAGTATTTGCTCTGCCCTTCCACTGCCCTTTGGAAGGTGGGACCACATTTACTCTCCAACAGTTTGTTGGGAGTTCTCCTGTTCTCCAAGAATACTCAAATATAATTGGAAGTGGCTCTGACATTACATCTCCCAGTTCCTTTGCATAACATAATGCAAATAAGTCCCTATAAAACAAGAGAATGAAAGGCTCAGTTCTCTGAGAAATTCTCCTGGATAAACCACATTGGAATGTATGGGACTGTGCAAGAACATGTGCTTTTTTGAAGCAGTTAATTGTCTCAATGGAACTGGTTGCAGTGATTGCTTCTTGATATGACTAAATTGGTCCAGTTCTTATCTATCTGTGTGTAATATAAATGATATCAATATGGGCCTTGCATTGGCAGTTTCCATTGTGTGCTATTATTTATTATGGCAATGATCAGAATTCCTCTCTAAATGCTTAAATTGAATGTCAGATGAGATGATATGGTGAGTCAGGATCGAAAGCAGATTAGGGTGCGGTTTGTTTCAGAATGTATAGGTTCCAGTTTAAATGCTGGCCACCGAAATATGATGAGGTTTGGATGGTAGCAATTAGTGCAGCTGCTACTGTTTTTAACAAAATTTTAAAGTATTTGTTTTAACATAACTAGGACAAAATGGGTGGAGAGCAAAAGATTTTGGATGGCTTGGCTTAGCAACAGCAGCTAGCTCTGTAGTTTACAACCCAGATTTTATTCTGTTGGGGTTTTTATAAGGCATGTGAAGTTAATAGGCAAATCACCCAGTGAGAAATGAAATGGTTTCTGTTCCTTTTTAGGAAGAGTATCTTCATGGACACTTTTGAAAGTTGTATGGGAAACTGATTCATTATTTATAAAATTGTATTTTATTCAGATGGACTTTTCCAAGATATTGATTGGTTATAAATTGGCTGCAGGTAAAACTGCTAGTTGTGTTTATAGTTTGTCCTTTTTTTGCCTCTTGATTTTTATGGATTTGATTTCACACAAGTTATTTCATATATGTTTGCAAAGCGGAGAATACAAACCAAATGAAGTGTAACTGAGCATTCCACACAGCTGAATAAAATCTCACATTTTCTACTTTGAACTGGAATATATGGCAGTGTGGACTCAGAAAACCCAGTTCAAAGCAGATATTGTGGGATTTTCTGCCGTGATATTCTGGGTTATATGGCTGTATGGAAGGGCCCTAAAATGTGTAGAATCTGTTATCATCGCTAGATGCATGGTCACCTACCAGTCAAGAAAACCTAAATGACAAAGGTCCCTTCTACACTACCCAATATACTGGGATCTGGTCACAGATTATCTGCTTTGAACTGGATTATATGAGATAATCTCAAATCAGATCCTGAGATATAAGGCAATCTAGAAGGGGCCTAGGTTATTTCCAGATGAAACAGTTTCTACTCTCAACTCCCCTTTGAGGAAAAGCATTGAAAAAGTTGCCACTATTGCCATTTTCTTTCATAGGCATTGAAAAAGGGCAAAAGCAGAGGGAGTAGTTGGTGCTTCTTTTAAGTTCCACTCAGGAGGATTAAACTCTCCCCATTTGCCACCCTGCTCAAAGAAAGGGTTTTTTTATATTATAATAATAGTAATAATAATAATAATAGTAATAATAATAGTAATAATAATAATAATAATAATAATAATAACAATCTTTATTTGTACCCCACCACCATCTCCCCAAGGGGACTCGGGGCAGCTTACATGAGGCCAAGCCCAGCAATACAATACATCAGAATAAACAGAACACAACAATAAAATGTGCAAATATAAAATACAATACAAAAACCATTATAAATAACACGTCAACAATATAAAATCACAACATTTAAAACACAGAGATCAAACACTGTGGGCAGCCAATTCTAAAGGAATCAAAAATTAAAAACACTGGGTGAGACAGCAATGTCAAAAAATCTGGATAGGTATCCAGAAGATAAATTGGGGTTGATTGCACTAACAGATGAAATAAAGTGCTTCTGAGGGCATTTTGCAAGAATTGGTCATTGCACATTCAATCAGGGAAAGCACACTGGATCAGCCAAGTTTTCAAGATCTTTCTAAAGACTACCAGGGAGGGGGCTTGCCTAACATCTCTGGGGAGTGAGTTCTAGAGCCGAGGGGCCACCACAGAGAAGGCCCCACAAGTCACACTTGCGAAGGGGGCGGGAGCAAGAGAAGGGCCCCTCTGGAAGATCAAAGAGATTGTGTGGGTTCATAAACGTAAATGCGGTCACGCAGGTAGGTGGGTCCCAAACCATTCAGGGCTTTGTAGGTAAGAACCTGCACCTTGAATTGGGACCGGAAAATAAACGGTAGCCAGTGGAGCTCCTTAAACAGGGGGGTTGACTGCTCTTTGCAATTTGCTACAGTTAATAATCTGGCTGCTGTCCGTTGGACCAATTGAAATTTCCAGGCCGTCTTCAAGGGCAGCCCCACGTAGAGCACGTTGTAATAATCTAATCTGGAGGTAACTAAGGTGTGAAGACTATACTTTATCAAAATGGGACCATTCCCTTTGATGAAAAGCCTTTTTTTAATGCTTTTTTGTGAACTACCTCGAGTCACCTACGGGCGGAGAGGGGCGGTATACAAATGTAGCAAATAAATAAATAAATAAATAAATAAATAAATAAATAAATTTATGCCTGGGGTGGGGGGTAGATGGGGAATGACACTGGTGGTGAGACAGTACTGGAATTTCCCCCTCTCTTCAGAATGACCCTTGGCTTATCCTTAGTTCATAGCAAGATCCATAATTTCGGCATCCAAATCTAGATGAGGTTGATTTATTTGTGTATATATTTGTTAAGTTTTGTTAGACAGCAAAACATTGCTAATACTGTATCTGTAATTTGTATCAGTAATGGGTGCAATATTCCTCACTTGTAAGAATACAACCTCAAATTTAAGTGCCATTCTTCCACTGCTTCAACAAAGTTTTAAAAGTAGAATCAGAGTAAAAACACTTTAAAAAACACTTTAAAAAGTAGAATCAGGGTGAGCCAGAACTTCAAGAGACATATGCTCTCTTTCTAAGCTATAAAGCTTGGCTTCCTTTATTTTCTCAGTAATATTTTTTAAAGGGACACATACTAGTTGCTTGTATGTCTTACACTGGGAACAAGGGAGTGATGTGCTATTCAGGAAATACCCACGAATCCAAGAGAATTAGGAGCACAGGACAGATCTGAAATTTTCCAGGTTACTAGAAGAAACAAGCCTTCCTAGTGTGAAAAATCACAAGAAAATTTGTGGAGCTAAACCTCAAATTTTCCGTTTCCTTGCCTGAAAATAACTCATGAATGGGGGAAGTTGGCCATAAATAACTATTTGGAGTCTGGTTATATGACTCAATTTACCCTACATCTGGTTCCAATATGTTTGCAGAAAAAGCTTTGAGTTGGCCAGTGGTGGTGAGGATAAATTGGGCATTCCGGGCAAGATTCCCTGAAAACTTCTTCAGTGTTCCTTCCCCTGAATTTCAGGGCCCTTCCTTTGCTGTTGCCTCTAAATGAAAATGTTTCTTTCATGAATTATCTGTTACTCTTGTTAGAGAAGATGACATAGTTTGCACTTTTTTCTTTTACTTCAAGGAGTATAAAGATACTCCTTCTCCCTCTCTATGTCTTTGACGATACAATAGACTCATGTGTAGAATTAACTAACATGGCTCTGTAACTTACATACTATATTCTGTGATGTTTCCCATCTTCCCTTCTTTCCCCCCTGATTAATAGTTTATTTAAGTTTTTTCACTTTTTAAAAAAACAAAATAAAATTTATTTGCACAGAAAAAAAAATGTTTTTTTTTCACCCCAAAAAAGTTCCATTGGTGTGTTGGAGAGTCTTTCCTACAATTTGAAAGTGCAGCATTGATTCCTACGAAATTGAGGTAAATTAGAGGGCTTCTTGGGTACTTTGAGTACCTCTAAAACAGTGGTTCTCAACCTTTGGTCCTCCAGATGTTTTGGACTTCAGTTCCCATGACACCTAACAATTGGTAAGCTGACTGGAATTTCTAAATGTTGAAGTCCAAAATACCCGGAGGACCAAAGGTTGAGAACCACTGATCTACACTGTAGAATTAATGCACCTTGACACCACAAACTGCTATGGGTCAGTGTTATACACTAAAGAACTCAGAAGGGAAAAATAAAGATGGAAATAAGTTTCCTGTCTGTTGTAGTGAACATACTGGTTTGAAACCACTTTACATCAAAGAAAAAGATCTGGATGGGGAGATCCATCATGGGGCAATGGTTTGACTATTGGATTAAAACTCACATTTCAGGCATGGAAATCCAGTGTCACTCAGATATGGAAATCCACTGGGTGACCTTGGGCAAATCACATCTCAATGGTGAATCTCCTCGAAACCAATCTTCCCAAGAAAAACCCATGATAGATAGATCCACCTGGGATCTTGGTGAACAAGACTTAAAAGCAAACAATAAGAGCTGAAAGGTATAAATAAGGCCATCTTATCTAGTGGCTTTTCTGCTGATGCAAGAAACTGACTACACTTAGGGCCCTTCCACACAGCCCTATTTCCCAGAATATCAAGGCAGAAAATTCCACAATATCTGCCTTTGAACTGGGTTATCTGAGTCCATACTGCCATATATTCCCATCCAAAACAGATAATGTGGAATTTTATTCAGCTGTATGGAAGGGGCCTAATTGAAGAGTCCGTTCAAAGGTTTCCTTTGAAATCTTCACCATTTTTCTTGTCAATTTTGTACAGTGTGTGATCATAGGGGAAAATTCTGAGAATAGAGAAGGTGAAGGAGCTGGCAGAAGCTCCATCACACTGCCATCCACTGTATCTCCCAAGAAGTTGCTCTCAATGATAAGGAAACTTTCAGGAAACTGGACAAGGTACTTTTACTTGATTTCGCCCATATCCCTATTTATTTTTTCTTCCCCTTCACCTTCCTAGAATTTCATTGATTTTTTTTTGAAAACAAACAGAAGTCTGTCATTGGTAAAGAAAATAGGAAAGACCTCATTCACAAGATTCCTTCATTCCATGATTCTTCAAACCTAACCAAGAAAATATGAAACTATGAATGTTCTAGTATTGTAAATATATGTGCAATGGGAAGCTTGATTGCTAGCTTTGAATGGCATGTTTTCTTTGTTATAAACAGATGCCCACAGTGAGCAGTACACTGAAGAGTTATTGATCTTTTTGAGTCACAGTAAGAAAGTCAATATCATAGTGAAAAGGTTAACATGAAAATGCAATCTTGCTCATAAAATAGCTTTAGAACAAAAAGATATGCTCATATTGAACAGCTAAAGAAGTTGTGTGTGCATGTTTTTTTTTAATGATATTAAATGTCCTCTAAATTGCTTTAGTCCAAATCCTATTGATCCCACTGGAAAAACTTAAATATCTACTAGTATATTAACTTGGTGCTTTAGTGGCAAAAACTGCTTCTTTCTCAATGAATAAGAAACAACCACAGGCCACTCCACTCTAGGTACATTGATTGGGCATGGAAGTATCCCATAAAAAAGCGCATACTTCACACCCCAAGCCCCAGTGTAGCTATGTCAGTGAAGATGTATACTTTGATATGTACTTCTTCCTGCATTGCGCAAGGGTGGTGCCCAAGTGAACTCATACAACCAATTAATGGTGAAGAAGTGAACCTACACCACATTGCCCCCAACTGTCCTTGTTTAAAGATGCACTCCTTGCATAATGCCTTCAAAAGTTTCACAGTGGATTACATTATCATAAGCCATCAACAAGATACAGACTACGAGCACAGGAATCTGGGCCAGCATGACTGTCAGGATATTTACACAGCTGTGTTTGGAGGACTTTATCATGCCAGAATGTTGTCTTACAGCAATCATGTTGTTTAAGCAGATAGAAACATACCAGTAGGGAAAGAATTTTCACACTTTATCTTTGATCATGTTAGGGTGCTCTTTCAATGACCCATGTTTCCACAGTCTTCTAGAGTGCTTTGATTGACTCTGCCTTCCTTTCATGTCCATCCTATGTAGCACATGCACATTTTTTTTTCTTTTGCTGCAGTTGCAAACACTTCTTGCAAATAGAGGGCACTGGTGTGATTGCAACTCATCACAGACCACAATTGCACAGATATGGCAAAACAAAGTTTTAAAAAATACTATAGAATCATAGGAATTGAGTAAAAGCAACATTTTCACAGGTGTGATTGCAACCCCTACAAACCACAATTGCACAGATATGGAAAAATAAAGCTTAAAACTATAGAATCATGGGAATTGAGTAAAAGCAACATTTTTTTCTTGTGTACCATGAGGTCTTGTTTCTCCAGTCACCAGAAGAGGAGTTACCTTCACCTTGATTGGGAATAAGGAAGGGAGAAGAGGGAAATACTCCACATGACTGATGTGGGTGCTATGGGGTGCCGATTTGTTAGCCGTCCTGAGTCCCTCTGCGGAGGTTGAGATAGGACGGGATATAAAAGCCCAAAATAAATAATAACAAATAAATGACTGCTGCGATACCGGAAGCAAGAAATTGTAACACCAGAAACAAAAGCAGAACAGCAGTAATATTGGAACAATTAACAATCTTTTCCCATCAATGAAATGATGTCATCTAATAATGATGGAAATGCAATACAACAACAGGAGCCTCACAATGTCATGTGATAAGTCCCAGCCAAAGAGGATATTGTCCTTTTATAACTACTCCACATGCTAAAGCCCCTACTATGCAAAAATAGCTCCTTCCACCATCCCCTGGCATCCAAACCTACAATGCAAATGTCTGTAGGGAGTAAGTCTCTAGCAATTTTATATGTATTAAAGCATACACGTGGCTAGGCTGAACTCTGAAAAATTGGTTGAGAAGTCTCCTTCATTGTTCCCAAGAAAAGCAGACCATGCTTACTAGTAGCTCTTCTTCATTATGACAATGTTCCCTCAAAATGAATTACTTGAATTTGACACATTTTGAGAAGCATTTCAAGTTGGATTACTGTTTATTCAAGTAAATGTTTCAGATTAATTGTATGGTTAGGGTTGCCTCAAAGTATCCTGTAGTTGTGATTATCTTTCAAAATGTTTTAAGTTCACTGTTGATAAATAGGACAGCTGCCTATCAAAATGTTGTTATGACCACATTGACTCAACTTATTACGGATGCCACTGAATCATCTGTAGGCAGCAACAAATTTAAGTAGTTAAAATTTATCTGCAAGTTTACTGTTAGTAGCTTTGGAAATATTTTTAAAAGAAGTATAAGATTTTCATGCCAGAGTTCAGCATTTGATAGAATGTTTCAAGTTTGAACAATTAGAGGAAATCTACAAAAGAATAAGAACAATGGCAGTCGGAAAATGCCTCAAACCGTCGAAGACATATGTGCAATACAGCTGGCCTATCCAATTATATATCTGTAAGGCCATCTTTTTTCTAAATTTGAACAATATATGGGAAATTATAAATTGTTTACTTTATGATATCTAAGTGAGAAATCATCTTGCTCTGAGAATAAAGTTTGAAGAAAAACTCAGAGCACCGAATTCCAATCATTTAGAGAACATCCTGTTCCTAAATTATTATTCGGCCATATCTGAGGGCATCTTATTCACAAAGAGAAAGGCATTATTATTGTTTAAGTTCGGGGTAACACAGTGGTCAGTGCTGCAGATCCATTTGTACAATGAAACAGATTTGTATTTCATTTATCAACCATCAAAAAGACTGTTCACTGTCTACAAGTTAAGGGAAATGATCAATATAAGGCTGAGATACCTTTCCTGTACTTACTAGGTTATACTTCTATGCAGCCGATAGCAACAGGTGTTCTTCCACTGCACAGCAGTCAAGTCAACAACAAAGGCTAAAATATCGCACTTACAGAAACTTCTAAGCAGTTGGAGCATCATTATGGATCAACATCTCAACCTTGAATATCGCCCTGTGCAAGTGTAATAACTTGTTTAAGGGCATAACAAGTATCTGTTATTAGATACCACACCTTCCCCTGGACAGAGATAGAAAGAAAGCATGTTAGGAGGAGCCAAACCCAACCTTGTATATTTTCTTGTTGAGACCGAAGGACAGTTCAGAGATTTTAATAATCTTCTGATACTTATTTCATCATAAGTCTACCTAGCTACCTATGTAACAGAATTAATGAACATAATCTTGGAGTTTAGTCACCACATTTAGGTAGGGAGCAAGAAGGTAATTCATTCACAAAACGAATTCTGCTATTCACATAAGATTTAGTTGTGGTTTAGAGCCAACTTGAGAAACTGCAAGTCACTTCTGGTACGAGAGAATTGACTGTCTGCAAGGACGTTGCCCAGAGAGCTCATCTGTGCTCTCCCCGGATTTGAACCTGTGACCTGTCGGTCTTCAGTCCTGCCGGCACAAGGATTTAATCTATTGCACCACCGGGGGCTCCTGTGCTAGACTACATGACTTTCATGAAGTCCCTGTGCTAGCAAGAAGGAATGGAAAGTCATAGTTCTACTATGTTTCCTTGCAGTCAGCTATGTTTTTGTGTACAAATCCTGTTCTCTATGCAAAAATAATTAATCTTCTACAACAAAATGTGTGCAACAAAAGTTTTTATACAAAAATCTTTACAAAAAAATAACCTTGCGCAACAAAACCATGTGCCCATTTTGTGCCATTTTTTTTGCACAAGGTGGAAGCAGTATGGGTTTTTGTGTGTGTCAAGCTGACAATTCTCACACATACATCCAGATATATTTCTGTGATCTTTGCAAAATTCTTCCTGCAAAAATCTTTGCAAGATTCTTCCTGACAGGGTTTCTCAAGTATCAGAACACCCATTTTCCAGACAGGAAATAAATAACTGTCACTTTTCTTTCCATCCCTGATTCTCACATGCAAACTATGAGGAAAACTGCCTTGCTGGCCTCTCAGGATCCAATTATCTCCATTTGTGACAGAATATGTACCTCTTCCTGTCAAGTCAACTTTGTCTTATGGTCACTCTATGAATGAGAGACCTGTAAGTCAATCCTGTTATCAACAGCCTTGTATAGGTATTGCAAATGTATTCACATCTTTTCTTTGATGGGCAGATGAGTCTATCATTCCATATGGCCTTCTATCTTACTAAGTATAATTGGTATTGCATAATATGTCAATAATGTTTCATGATATGGTGTAAACATGACAGTCTCAGTTTAGTCAGCTCGGCATCTAGTGATTGTTTTTGTCTCAGACACATTTTTATTTCATTTTGGAGAGGCAGTCCATCGTATCCACAGAACTGTCCTACAGCACCACATATCAAATGAGATGATTCTCTTCTTTGTAGTTCACTTCAATGTGGCTTTCACAACCATACATTGAAAACACGACAGAATATGGGGCCCTCATAAATACAAATTACTTGTTCTACCACTGTCAGTAACCCTTCTCATTAGCTAATCTCTTTATTCTCTCCTACAGTTGGTCATTTCAAATTAAATCAAGTGATACTTCAATTCTCCGTTCCCTCTCCTGCACCCTCTGGTCTTGAACCTTCTTTTCTGTCTGGCGTGGTGTCATGTCAACTGCATTGGGGATGCAATAGAATGCTCAGGGCATCCAATTTGGCACATCTGAAAATATATTCTTCCTCTAGGATGAAAACCTCTCTTTTGTTACAGCAGCTGGTCAACATATCTTGTAGATCTCTTGGAATCCAGGAAAAAACAGAGGTCATTGGGATCATATTCAACATGTCAAATGATAGACATCTAACATTATGTCAGAAATGTTTTGAAGCTGAAGAAAAAGCTGGTGCCAGGAGTTAGTATAAATTATTTCCAGGATTAATGAATGAAAAGGCCAAACAAAACACAATTATTTTAATAGAGTACATACAATCATTCCCACCCCTTCTCTCTCTCTCTCTCTCTCTCTCTCTCTCTCTCTCCCTTCCTTCCTTCCTTCCACTGGTATTGACAAGACTTCCTCTTTTACATTATACTTGGAACATCCTCTGAAGTTGATATGCAGAACTGCAGAATTATGTGCTATGGAAGAAGAGAATCTGCCAAGGAGCCAATAGACTCCCATCTGGGGACAGCTTGCCTTAGGAACGCTTTCACACTACACAGTTCTAATGCTATGATTCCACTTTAATGGCTGTGGAAACATCCCAAGGAATTCCGAGATAGGTAGAACACCCTGAGTTCCTTTGGGAAGATAGGTGGTATATAAATAAAGTTTTATATTATTATTATTATTATTATTATTATTATTATTATTATTATTATTATTTATTATTCATATCAGTGGCTTGATGCAAATATAAATCTGCAAAGCTCCTTGATTTAAAATAAATACATATTTTAAATAAATATTTTAAACTCCTGGTTTAGTCATCTTAGGAGAGTTTTTTTTCTTAACTACAAACTCCAGCATTCCATAGGATGTTTCCATGACAGTTAAAATGGAATCGTAGCATCATAAATCTGTAATGTGACAGAGCCGTTAACTCAGTTTGGCCAGTGCAGAGGCTTTACGATTTGATATTGAAAAAAATTATAAAAATTGACATTCTTCCTATTGGAGATGAAAAGAACCTGAACTTGAATGAATTTAAATACAGGCAAAAGTGAAACCACTCAACTTGTCCATCACTATTTCTTTTTTAATGGATCTAGGGCAATGGTTCCCAACCTGTGGTCTGTGAACTACCAGTGGTCTGCAAGAACTAAAATATGGTCAGTGGTCTACACTGTTGCAATGAGAGTGACTGGTCTCAAAAAACCCTCTTATAGAGGCGAAGCTTGTTAAATATGGTTTCCTGTGGATGAGCAGATGGTGACTACTGGATGGCATATGTTCTGTATCAGAAACCAGAGCTGATGTGGTCTATCCAATGCAGTTTACTGAATCAGCACCACAAATAATCAAACTGAATCTAAAGTTGACCAAAAACCGATTCATAACCCTTTTAGTACTAATGTTGGAGAGTGGTCCCTGGTAAAAGTGGTCCTTGGTCAAGTGGTCCCTCGTAAACAAACAAACCAAAAGGTTGGGAACCACTGATCTAGAGGAAATGGGTAATTGAGCTTATTTGGTAAACCTAGCCATTCCAAGTTGGCTCTGTTCTATTAAGAGTCAAACCTGCCTGTTAATTTGAGGACTTGTGCACACAAAAGGCTGCTAGCGTGGGCTTGTTTAATTGCGTTTGATGGCAATTATCTCCATGTGTCAAGTTATTTAGCAATTCACCATATGGATCAAAGGATTTTTTTTCCACACACATAATCACAAATCTTGTGAACCTTAAGAATATCAACTGGCAACACTTTAGACAATATATTGCTTGCCACATGGTGAAGGCTATCACAAGGAATAGTTGACATTTGAAATGATGACAGGATGGCTATTCAATAGTCATTTGTTCAATGCTGCCTATGGTTATCTTTCAAATTAATTCAATTTATATAGGTATTTTTCAAAATCTATATTTGTGTTTCACAAAAAAAATTAAATGAGTTCTGTTTTTTTAACTGGTGCTACATGCCAGATTATTTAGTTGTCAACTTTATGCTCTACTCATATAACTTGAAAGTGCAGAATTCATCAAAATATCACAAATACATTATATTTAACTAAGACAATTAGATGGGTGATAGTGTGTGTTCGTATCACATGATGATGATGGTGATTGTTATTATTATTATCATCATCATCATCATCATCATCATCATTATCTGCCCTAAAGAGTGGGATCCAAAGCAACTCTCAGTTTAAAGAAAAGTACAATTAAAAATATACAAAAGGTAAGCATTAAATATTCTCAGTTTTTTTTAAATGCACACATTCATATTTTAAAGGACATTATTTCTATTTTATTTATGAAGTTTTGGTAAATCTAGTGTGAATAAAGTTCTCAAACATCTTCAATGACTAGTTTTCATAAATGTAGCTACTTCCAGCATTAATGGAGACCATCCTGTATTTGACCTCCATGGAGCTGATAAAGACAAGGAGCTTGATAGGAAACAAAAATAGATGGCAATACAAATTCAGCACCACACAGAAAGCTAAATAGATAGGGATTCTAACTCACCTTCCAAGGTCTCAAATCCCTTTGGATGAGTAAATCTGTTAGTTTTGCTTGCTGCCTCACTTGAGTCTTTTAAATACCAAGTTACATCTAGCATGTTTATGTAGAAATTCATGCATCTTTGAACATTTTTACAAAAAGTCCTAGCTTAAACAAAGTCTTGATCTGTCCCTGGAGCACTATCTTCCTTTATAATCAAGGTGTAAAAAAAAAGAAATGTAATGAAAAGCATAAATGTCTTGAAATATAGTAGAACTACCATTGTATCATCTATCACAGTGGTTCCCAACCTGTGGTCCATGGACCACCAGTGGCCTATAAGAATTAAAATAATGGTCCGCAGCCTCACTCTTACTACACTGTTGCAACAAGAGTGACTGGTCTTGCAAAACCCTCTTATAGTACCAAGGCTTATTAAATATGGTTTTCTCTGGCTGAGCAGATGGCGACTACAGGATTGCATATGTTCTGTATCAGAAACTAGAGCTGATGTGGTCTATCCAATGCAATTTTCTGAATCAGCACCCCAAATAACCAAACTGAATCTAAAGTTGACCAAAAACTGATTCATAACCCTTTTGGTAGTAATGCTGAAGAGTGGTCCCTGGTCAAGTGGTCCCTGGTCAAAAAAATGTTGGGAACCACTGTTCTATCAGATCTCTGTTTTATGCAAGCTTTTTGAATCTGGAAGCCAGTTTGAGTCTCTCTTTGGTTGAGTAAAGTCCCCTTAGATTCCATCCATTTGAATAAATGGTTAGCACTGGAATGAAAGCAAGCACAGCCTTCTGTAGAAGCATGGGTTTCCCACATCGTTTGTTATTATTTGACTTATCGCTACCATTCTGCCTGTGTGCTTATTTTTAGATTTCATTCCTAACAGATGTGATTAATTTACTGTGGGTAATAGCTGTCCAAAATATCTGATCGAAAACATGTAACAAGTACAATAGACTCACCAAAACAATGAAAAGTTGTTAGGCACGTAACAATGTGATACTTACGAAGGCAGCCAAGTTGTATAGGAGCCATCCACTTAATAGCCAAATATAACAGGAAACAATTCTCACAACTGCTTTGTGCTATTTCTGTAAATTGGGGGGAAGGGTTAGGGTTAGTGTATGATTATATTCTTGAATTTGACCTTCTGAATGGATATTCATCTCTGCAGTTTTTATGCAGATTTAGTCACTGTTACTCACTCTTCAAGTATTTGCCTGCTCTTTTTCCTCCATAACAAAATAAGAACTTATCCAGTTGCAGAATGGGAAGATCACTGCACATATAATTCTATATTTGTTTATTTATTTATTTAAAACATTTATATTCCACCCTTCTCACCCTGAAGGGGACTCAGGATGGAGCACAGCATATATACGGCAAACATTCAATGCCAGGACAAGAATTCATATATGCATACATAAAACATTAAAAATATTTATCTCAATATTAAAATCCACCATTTAAAACCATCTTGGTTATCTGCGTCTAATATAATTGGCCTGGTAATTGTTCCTTTTGCTGCTTTATTGCCCTGTCCTGAAAGCTTGGTCCCACAGCCAATTTGTTACCATCCTTCTGAAGGACAGGAGGGAGGGGGCCGATCTGATCTCACCAGGAAGGGAGTTCCATAGGCGGGGGACAATCACCGGGAAGGCCCTGTCTCTCGTCCCCACCAATCGCGCTTATGACAATGGCGGGATAGAGAGCGGGACCTTCCTGGAGGATCTTAATCTCCATGATGGTTCATAGAGGGGGATGCATTTGGACAGGTAAATTGGGCTGGGGCCGTTTAGGGTTTCATAGGCCAAAGCGAGCACTTTGAATAGTGCCTGGTAGCAAACTGACAGCTAGTGGAGCTGGCGTAACACTGGAGTTGTATGCTCCCTGTATGCCACCCCAGTTATTAACTGGGCTGCCTCTCGTTAGACTATTTGAAGCTTCTGAGCAGTCTTCAAAGGCAACCCCATGTAGAGTGCATTGCAGTAGTCTATCCTGGATGTAATGAGCGTGGACCACTGTGGCTTTGTTGTGTAGGCATGTGTCTTCAAGCACCTGTTGACTTATGGCATCATTTCTCAACCTGGAGGGTCACGAGGGGGGTATCAGAGGGGTCGCCATAGACCATCAGAAAACACAGTATTTTCTGTTGGTCATGGGGGTTCTGTGTGACATTTCTGGTTCAATTCCATTGTTGGTGGAGTTCAGAATTCACTTTGATTGTAGGTGAACAATCAATTCCAGCAACTACAACTCCCAAATGACAAAATCAATCCCCTCCCCCCTAACCTCACCAATATTCAAATTTGGGCGTATTGGGTATTTGTGCCAAATTTGGTCCAGTGATTGAAAATACATCTAGATATTTACATTATGATTCATAACAGTAGCAAAAATACAGTTATAAAGTAGCAATGAAAATTACTTTATGGTTGGGGGTCACCACAATATGAGGAACTGTATTAAGGGGTCATGGCATTAGGCAGGTTGAGAAGCACTGACTTATGGCAACCCCATGAATTTTCAAAGGGTTTTCTTAGGCAAGAAATACTCAGAGGTGGTTTGGCCAGTTCCAGACACCCTTAACTATCTGGCTGTACATGCTTGCTATGATGGAGTCTATCCCTGTTTCAGGACAATGGATGTAGAATTGATATTACTGCCATGTTTAAAACAGTCGGCATGGATCTAAAGGTGATAAACATAATAGCAAACTATTGCAAATGATGACAACATTATGCTGGTATTTTAGGGATATTATTCCCACATGAGAAGCATGTATTAATGCCAGCATCTTAATATCATAATTTGAGGGTAAAAGGCTGAAAATATTAAGTCTCATTGTGCAAACAATCTATTGCATTAGAATAGATTTAATAGGAATCTGTAATGAGAAAATGTAATGCTACACATTTAGATGTGTGTGTGTGTGTGTCCGTGTTTGTATGTGAGCATAAGAGGTATTGTTTCCCCTGCTTTCCCCCAAGGATTCACAGTTTAAAGTACAAAAGGTTTCTGTTGGAAAGAAGCCCAAAACTGACTATGTAAGTTACTGCAAGAAATGCTATGTTATTGCATTGCCAAAAACATGACATTTCCTAAGGGACATAGAGATAGATGTCCTGTCCTAGACGTCACTTCATATTAACATATAATATATACAAAGTCTTGAAATCTGTTTAATTGAAAAATATCTCCTTTGCACACTAGCAGTAATTTTTGCTGGGAGCTGAAACTTTGTTGCAGAAGTATATATGAATTTTACCATTAGCTAATTGATTTAACCCCTGTCACTAAGAAATAATATTAGGTCTAGGAAGGGAAAAGGGAGAGAAATCCACACCTCTGAAAAGGTCTCCTTTGGTTAAAAGGATCTGCCTGATGTATTGAAACATCTTATGGCTTTTCTAAAGAAACCTAAAACTGGGAATTATTTATTTTAAAGTACATACAGAAAAACATAATACAAAAGCGTTAGAGATAATCCTTATCTCTGCTTTTCTTTCAGCTTAATTCCTCTTTTCTCCAAGGGCTGGGATGTTACAGGAAGATGTTTGAGGAGAGGATTTCTGTGTCTCATATCCTGCCCTCTATTCTGTAAGTTAGTCATCTGCCTTCAGACATCATAATCAATATTGTCAACGACTGCCCCTATATCAGTGGTGAATAATAATAATAATAATAATAATAATAATTGTTATTGTTATTATTATGTTTATGTGTATTTATACCCCACTTTTGTCTCTGCTGATCCAGTATTCAATTGCTGATCCAGTGATCTTTGATATAGGGTATTATCTTGTTCTCCACCATGCATGGAGTGGGAGAAAAGGAGGGAATTGAGTCTAAATAGAAACTCTGTCCCATAATGAAATTTCCATTCACACAACAAATTTCTAGCGTTTCACTGACTTAAACCTCCAGGTGCAAGTTTTTAAATAATGTTTAAGCATATAAAGCAAGGGGGAAAGCAAACATACAGCGAATTTTTGTTGTTTTTGTTCATTCGTTCAGTCGTTTCTGACTCTGTGACCTCATGGACCAGCCCACGCCAGAGCACCCTGTCGGTTGTCACCTCCCCCAGCTCCTTCAGAGTCAAGCCAGTCACTTCAAGGATGCCATCCATCCATCTTGCCCTTGGTCAGCCCCTCTTCCTTTTTCCTTCCATTTCCCCAGCATGATTGTCTTCTCTAAGCTTTCCTGTCTCCTCATGATGTGAGCAAAGTACTTCAACTTTGTCTCTACTATCCTTCCCTCCAATGAGTAGTTGGGCTTTATTTCCTGAAGTATGGACTGGTTGGATCTTCTCACAGTCCAAGCAAAGTTCTAATCATGAACAATTGTCAACATCTCATGGACGACACTGCTATAAATTTGGGGCTAAAGGAAAATTTCATGAGATGGGTAAGAACTTCTTATTTTGGTGGCAATGCTGTCATCTGAGTCCCTAATAGCTAGCTATGCCCTTAACAAAGCAGTTTTACTTAACTAAAGGATTATACAGGGACATGCCTTTTGTCTGATTCCTAGTCTACTTATGAGGCAGTCACTGAAATGTAGTAAGAGACACTTCCAGTGTGATACCTATACAACATTGAATTCTTTTGTCACACAAAGTTGAAGAGTCAGCTCTGTAAGAGTTCTTCAGATGCGCATGCAAATGCATAACTAATTTTTAAAGCCTTATATTAAAATTAGGTCAAACCTTGTCAAGAATGATTAGGAAACATGAGATAGAATATCTGTCATACAGAGTACTCCAATAGCAATACAGAAGCAGAATAACAAGGGTCACCCATCGCTCATACAGATAGGGAAAGCTCAATAGCCCCTTCCCTATTGTGTGGAGGGTGCCTTTCTGAATAGAAGATTCCCCTTCATCTGATTGGGCCTTCCACGTAATTTTAAAGGCTGAGAAAATGGAATTCCAAGTCACGTGAGAACCTCCACATATAGAAAAAACCCTATTTTCTGGAAGAGCCCAAAAGATATGAGGAGGAAACTGAACCTAATACACCTCTCCTCTTCACGGGTTTACTCTGGCCTCTTTTATAACACCCACACAAGGTTTCTCTATGTTACCAGTGCATAGGAACCATTCTGGTTTTTAATAACAACCTCAGAGTCTGACACATTCATCCATTACAGTCCGTCACCCTCTTTGGATGCCTCCTGGTTTTGTTTTCATAATCACTTTCACTCCTGAATTACACTTCACTGTCCTCTGGTACGTACTGGAGAAACAATATTTTCATTTTCTAATAAAACCTATGCACATGGTTTTCCCAACACCGGGTCTTTTTCAAACATCTAATTAAACCATTTATCAAACTGTTTTTCTCCCTCAATGGGCAGAATGACAAATTAGATCAATGTTCCACCACCCCCTGATAGATGGGAAGATAAAGATGTTGAGGCTGTTGTTTTAGCTGGAAGCTCTTGACTATATCAGTGTTTGGGCAATGGGCCAGGATACCCTAAGAGATTACAAAAACTAATGATGGATCTCAAAAGTGTTTGTTGTGTAAAACGTGACAGCTTGACATTTGCCCTTATTAGCAAAGTCTTTCTGACTTCATCTTAAAAAATTATTACAGTTTACATTCTGACATGTTGATCTTACACTTTTAACTAAAGAAAAGTGCAAAGGCTGAGATTACTGCTGATAAGATATTCCTTTCTTTGTAAAAATGGGGATAACATTAAATTTCACTATGGTATTTTTATTAGGGCTGATCCAAATTGTTATTGAGTTTAAATTAAGTCATCCACAAATAACACATTCTCCTCTTCCAAGAGGTGTACTCCATTGGCCCTACACAACTCTGGCCCTGTAAACACAGTCTCCATGTGATGAATCACCAGTCCCCCAGTTTGCTCCATGGCAATCTTCAACTCCAGGTTGACCTTCTGTCAGGCCAAATTTTTAGTATTACAATCCTCACCCACCTCAAACGGGGCAACAGTGCTGACCAGGCAATCTTTATTCCAGGTCAAAAGTGCCTGGTGTAACTGAAATCCTTCAGGGCATGCAAAATAAAGTGTTTTCCTCTTTAGCAGGCCCGGATTTTTGCCACCTAGGTGAACAATTAACATATCCAGAGAAGGCCCCTGCCTCTCCTCAACTAACATTGATAGAAGACGCTCCCACAGGAGTCCACTTCTACCCACTATTTAACTATTACATGGTTGCTCAAACCCAGTTGAATCCCAAGGTGGCTTCTGCAGGCATGCTCTCCTCCCAAAATACCAAACTGTGTCCACAAATGAGCACTCGTCTCTGCACCATTCTGCATGTGCAAACTGAATGACAATGAGGTCAATAAGCCTAAACTGTTGTTGTGAATGCCTGCACACAACGCCAATAAGCATTAGAGCGCTGCCTCCAGTGTGCTGAATATCCTAGTCATTAAATCCCATGGATATTGCTGTGGAAGCCACCCCAATATGAAAGGAATTAGTAAAAAAAAATTGACCCCCTTCAGGCCCAATGGTTGTAGTATCTTTGGGGAGACTTTCCAAAATTGATATTTTGTAAGAGGAAATGAATCTGCAGGCCTAAACACGACACCGGGATCTTTCACCCTTACTTCCACATATTGCCACAAAGCTCACACGGGGCAAAGATCAGCCTACAGAACGATCATGCACCAAAAGAACCAAGTGGATTTCACACAACCTTTGCAATTTGTGGCATTCAAGGATGCTTAGGAATAGATATGTCATCCAAACTCAAAAACAGTAAATAGAAAAATGATATCTTTCACCTGTAGAAACTCCTGTCAAAATGATAAATGATAATTTACGTTAGAAATTTACAAGGTCTCATTCCTGTACTTTTTCAATGGTGTACTGGAATAAAAAGCAGAATTACTTTGTTTCCCTCTCAATCAGTTTGGCATCTATTACAAAATTTTATTAACTCTTCTTGATCCTGTCTTGAACTCTGCTTTGAATGAAGATGAATAGTTTTCTCTTTTCAGTGAAAAGAGTCGAAATACAATGCCAAAGTCATGAATTGCCAAGAATAGTAGAGCAAAAATATTTTTTATTTTTCTGGTCACATGAATTATGTAACCAATACATGTATTTAGGACTGAATAAATATATATGTCTAAAGCAAGATCAAATACACTCTTTTTCCTATGGGCAGAGAATAAAAGTTATCAAGCTTTTGCTTTCCACTGTGGCTCACAGAGGATTCTATGGGCCCAGGCATGTAGCCGGGGGGGGGGGGGCTCGGGGGGCTTCAGCCCCCCCCCCCCCCCGAAATTTTCATGGTGGTTCGCGAAAAGGCCTTATTGGTGCATTATTTAAACTGTTATGTTTATTCATATCATGATCTGATCACCATACTCAATATATCCCATATGCATGGGGGTATTGGGGTAATGATACAAAAGGTTTGCTAGGCTAGACCCTCTTTCACTCAGACTCAGCCCCCCCCCCCGAAACTCAGCCCCCCCGAACCCTCCCCTGAAAAAAATTCAGCCCCCCCCCCGAAACGAAATCCTGGCTACGGGCCTGTATGGGCCCTTCTACACTGCCATATAAAATCCAGATTATCTGCTTTGAACTGGATTATATGGCAGTGTAGACTCATATAATTCAGTTCAAAGCAAAAAATGTGTATTATCTGCTTTGATAATCTGGATTATATGGCAGTGTAGAAGGGGCCTATGTCTCTAGATCTGTGGTTTCCAGCTTGTGGCCTGTGGATCACCAGTGGTCTGCAATAACTAAAATATGGCCAGTGACCTCACCATTACTACACCATTGCAACGAAGGCAACTGGTCTTGCAAAACCCTCTGATAGTGCTGAGGCTTATTAAATATATGGTTTTCTGTGGGGGGAGCAGATAGCGACTGGATGGCATATGTTCTGTATCAGAAACTAGAGCTGATGTGGTCTATCCAATACAATTTTCAGAATCAGCACCCCAAATAATCAAGCCAAATCTAAAGTTGACCAAAACTGGATTTGTAACCCTTTTAGTACTAATGTTGGAGAGTGGTTCCTGGTCAAAATGGACCCTGGTCAAGTGGTCCCAAATAGGTTGGGAACCACTGCTCTAGATGATCCTGTTGTGAAAGATGGTGTTTTCTGCATTTATGTCAAAGAGAAAAAGGATCTGAAGTGTGAGCACCTTCACCACCAGTCCTGCAGCCAGGAGCACCCTTCCAATGTGGTGCACCCCAATGTGATTTGTGATGGCTGTGATGGGCCAGTGGTGGGGGCCAGGTTCAAGTTGTATTCCATATTATTAGAAAAGTATGGTAATGGAATCATTCTCTGTTTTTGATTCAATATCTCTGAACACTAAAAAAACAAAAAACAAACAAACCCTGCAATCTCTCCAAAGAAGATAAAATGTTATTCTCACCACCTACAGCTCTTCTTTCAGTATGAGGTTGTCAATGAACACCTTGTCTATAATATGAGCAGGAAGATATATGTTGACTGTGCCAAAGGCTTGATTGGTATAATGTTCTATGTGACCGAAAACTCGTGTTGTTATCTCTGGAACACCATTAAAACAGTAAAACTAAGCCATTTTCCTTATTCTGCCTCCCAGTTCTCAGGGAAAAAAGCTGGTCTCTTCCTAACATTTGCTTTTTTAATAAAATGTGCAGCCATCTAGCAGATCGGCCTAAAAGCACTTCTTCCAAAATATCTAAGTAGCTACTCCATTTAGCTGTAACTTTCCTTTTAGTGAATATATATTTTGGGAATGTGTGCTTGTTGCCAAATGCAAACTATGAACAACCTGGCAGCTGAGTCCCTTCCCTCCACTAATTCACTCAACCCAAATATCAATGGGAACATTACTGGGAAAGACTGGAAAGCATTTAGCTACATCATTATAATAACGGAGCAGTCCTAGAATGTTCCCAACAATTAATCTACCTCAATTAGCTCCAGAAAATACATTATAAGTCCTAGACAAATGGCATGTTTATTGTTAGAGAAAATGAACTTTTAAAATATTTTTCCCATTAATAATGCTACATCAATGATCTCACATGGAATTATTGAGTTGTTGCATGCCTTCAAATTGTTTCTTACTAACTGAGGCTAGCTATAGGAAGCTCCACTGGTTTTCAATAAGCTTCCAGACCCAATTCAAATTGCAGGTTATCATCTATAATGCCCTTTACACATTGGGTCCAACCTATCTTGGAGACTGCATCTCCTTCTGTGAACTTGCACAGGCTTGGAGATCTGCTGGGGAGGCCCTTCTTTCAGTCTCACCACTGTCTCAAGCACGGTTGGTGGGGATGAGAGAGAGGGCCTTCTCAGTGGTGGCCCCCCAGCCCTAGAAAGATTAAGTTAGCCTTCACTCTTCAAGCCTTTTAGGCTAGTTTAAAAACATGGCTCCTCAGAGAGGCTTTTGACCTTGTTTAATCTTTGATCAGATTAAGGATTTAGTGACTGCTTACTCTGGCCCTTTGATTTGCTAATTGAAGATAGCCAGCCTTATTTGTATGTTCTACTGCAATTTAGGAATTTTACAATGTTATCATATGGAGTTTATGTGTGCAGTTGTTTTTAGGCTTCTGTTGCTGTTTGTCATGTTATGTATTGCCTGTTTTATATGCAGCACTTCGAAGTGAGTCTGTGAGCTTCCCCGAGTCCCTTCGGAGAGCTGGTGGCAGGGTATAAATAAAGTTTATTATGACTGAAACACAGTTCAATGCTTTTTTTTTTGCATGATACATTTAATCAGTTTTCTGTGTATATATTCTTGTGCATTTTAATTATATTTGTAATGAGGGAAATAGACACTATACATATATAAAGTCCAAAATCAATTGTGGTTATTCTTTAAGTTACTGTAAATCCTAAACTGATAAAATAGAGTTAGGAACAGAATTAATCCACATAAAGTTTGATATGTTTTTGTTTGTTTTTTTATTTCTCAGGATCCTCCATCTCAGCCTCCTTTTCTATGTTCTGTCTGAAACTAGTTTGAACTCACTTTTTTGCAGCAAATGCTAAAGACCTTGTAAAACTACAGTAGCTCCTTTGAATCCACAGCACTGAGCCATGGTAGTTACAACGGTGTCAAACTGCATTAATTCTACTGTATAGATGCATCCTGAGACAGTCTCTCTGCATTTGATAGGATCATGGGCACCATGTTTTACAGAAAAAGGCAAGGAAGGGTCTAGTGCAGGCATGAGCAAACTTCGGCCCTCCAGGTGTTTTGGACATCAACTCCCACAATTTCTAACTGCCGGTAGGCTGTTCGTAATTGTGGGAGTTGAAGTGCAAAACACTCAGAGGACTGAAGTTTGCCCGTGCCTGGTCTATTGGTACCTTAGCAGCTAACAAATTTATCATTGTATGACATTTTGTAAAATGCTGTCCATTTAGATTTGTGTTGATTTGGCATTCAAAGGCCAACATTTTTTTTGAGTTTGTTTCTTTTTTTTTAATAATGGTTTTTTTATTATTTCCTGTCTGAGCCATAATATTCTTGATTTGAACAGGAGGAAGGGTGAAGTCTGTTTATGTTGGCAGTCTTTTTAATGTATTCCTTGTCATGCACCTGTCAGGCTTCTTAACAGTATCGGGTCTGCTTTCCTATTCCAAACAAAGCAGAAGTCAAGTTGTTTCTTTCCTGGTTCCAGCATATGGAGACCACCTTTATGGGAGTTGATATTTTCTCTGGTCGCCAAAGACTAACAGTGCTTAGCATTTTCATTAAGCAGGGGATATTAAAAACCCTAGAATAAATATGATGAAATGTTGCTGAGCATAACAGCTTCTTTGGGAGGGACTAATTAAAAAAGAAAAATCTGCGAGTGCATAATAGTTTCATTGAGTTATGAGAGGGGGAGAAAATCAAGCTTGTTTGTTTTGCAAGGATAAACAGGAATCACTTTCTTTTCTCCATCTACTGATGAAGGTGATGGGGAGAGTTCTCACATTCTCTCAAAGAGGTTGCCTCGCACTTAGCCCCTGATCCTATAATCGGCTCCGGGTGGGAACCCTCTTGAGTTGTTTGTTTTTATTGAGCTGTTGAAGGTACTTCTGTTTTATCTGTGCCCCATATGCTGACAAAGAATTGTGCTATATTTTGACTCTTTCCAGAATAACCGGCAATGCGATGTTACGAAAATATACAACGAATTTATGCAAAAGCCTACTGACATAAAAGCCAAGGGAGAGGTAAGGCAAATAATAGAGATTTTGATCCCTTGTGAAATTTTAGTTCATGAATGTGCTCAAACAAGACTTCTTTATGGTAGCATATAGGAAAATGCATAGTATACGGCATCACCCATTCTTTTTCCACTGGCAAGTAAAGATCTTTTTATTTATGCAGACCTTTTGCTCTAAACTCATGGCAGAAAAAGTTTTAATAACTTATGCTGGTTTAGATCAACATTTAACTATTGAAATTTAATTGTTGGTGTGTGTATGTGTGTGTGTACTGCTACTGCTGCTTCTGGCACTGTATCATTTATATCAATGATCCCCAACCTTTATTTGCCCAGGGACCACTTTGACCAAGGGCCACTGTCTAACATTAGTACCAAAAGGGTTATGAATTAGTTTTTTGTCATCTTTAGATTTGGTTTGGTTATTTGGGGTTCTGATTCAGAAAATTGCATTGGATAGACCACATCAGCTCTAGTTTTTGATACAGAACATATGCCATCCTGTAGTCGCCATCTATTCACCCACAGAAAACCATATTTTATCATCTAGAGCTGATGTGGTCTATCCAATGCAATTTTCAGAATCAGCACCCCAAATAACCCCAGGAGCAGGCCTAAAAACAAAGACACCAAGGCGCCCCTGTTTCCAGGTGCCACATGGAACGGCTCCACTTGGGAGAGGGGGGAGGAAGAGGAGCAGCAGTCAGGAGGCTTCTTGTTGTTCCTTTCGTGGATAGTCAGTCTTCCCCTCCTGACATCCCCATTTCCTCGACACTATAAGAAGGTCTCGTGAGACCAGTCACTCTTGTTGCAATGGTGTAATAATGGTGAGGCCGTGGACCGTATTTTAAATCCTGGGGACCACTGGTGGTCCACAAACCACAGGTTGGGAACCAATGATTCCTGTACAAGTTGACCATTCCGTATCTGGAAATCTGAAATACTACAAAATTTGAAATTGTCCACATAGGTGGTTGAGGTAATGATATCCCTTGCTCTATGATGATACAGGGTCAAGAAACTTAGTTTCAAACACAAATTCTAACATTACCTTCAGGCTATGCGTATAAGGTATACAGTGTATGAATGGGCACTGTGTTTAGATTTGGATCCCATTTTCAAAACTTCATATATGAAATGTGGATATTCCAAAATTTTAAAATATTGGTAATCCAAATCACTTTTAGGTACACATATTTTGCATAAAGGATACTCAGTATAAGTAATATAAAAATATTTCTGTGCCCCTCGTCCATCAGACAAAATCTTTAAATATCTAGTAATAATAAAAAGAAAAAAGTCATTCATTCGACACAGAAAGAAATTCATAGTTGGCAAAAGCCTTTGTAGGAAGATACATGTCTAAAACATCTCAGTACTTTCTGCATGAAAAAGCTGTTTCCTGTGCAGGATTAGCAATAAACGTGAGAATTTTGCACAGACTAAGTCCTGAATTGAAAATGGGTGTGGAGGACTGTTTCTTGAAAACTTTTTCATTGTTTAATTTAAGAAGAATCTTAGTGAAAAACTGCATCCCTACAACTTAGTATCATCACCAAACAGAAATCCACCAGTCTTGGGATAGTCAGTGGGTAACAAGACTGCAAGTATATAGGGCTTCATATACTAATGATATCACTCAGAATCCATAATCGCCCCACCACATGCACAATGGAGGACCTTCTTACAGTGACACCAGAGGCATTCCAAGTGGTCAAAGGAAATTTAATATAATGCCAAGTTTTTAACTTTGTAGTTTTTTTTATACATTATAACTTTATTCTCAATTTGATTTTGACATAATAAATAAAGTAATAATTTGGCAGTTACTGGAGATCATTTAACAGAAATGTATCAGGTATGCAATAAAGCATCCAGCCAGTGTCATAATGGTTTCATTTTGTAAAAGGCAGCATTTAATGACTTCGTCAGATGGTTGCTGGGGTCACTTTGCTTCATAGAAGGGAAAGGGGAATCCTGCATCACCTGGCTCCAGCCAAGGATGATCAGATGGGTGAAGTGTGAGCGGGTGGCTTCCCCCCTGGATTCTATGGCAACATGGGAGCCTTCCCATGTTGCCCTGACAGCTGCATGTACCGGCTCAACCCTCCGTCACCCATGGATTCATACTGGTGTCATTTGATGGGAGCCAGCTCCATGGGTGACTTGGGCTAAAATCAGAGCATGCCACCAATTTTAGCCTTTTGTGATGAGTCGTTGATTATTCCAAGAAGCGCACAACACAGTTGTGATCCAGTTTTGAAATTAGTAATGAAGAGATCATGGTAGCCAGAGTATCTCTGGGTAGAAATGGACACAATTGGTATCCCTAAGCTAGTAGCAGAACCTGTTGGTAGTCTGAGCTCCCAAAGACTATGATGGAGTTTGAAGCACCTTCAGAGTGTGAACCTGTTTCTTTTGGATGAGTGGAGTTCTATCTGTAACTGGAACTTTTCCTAATTCTCTGATCTAGGAATTATACCTTCATTTTATCAAGATTTAGCAATGATTTATAAGTACTTGACTAACTCACCACTGCATTCAGATACCAATCTAGGTTGTTCATGGCCTCTTCAAATTCAGATTATTTTGGCCAATGCTATCAAAAGGGGAAAAGTGCCCAAAGTACACTGATTTTGGAGTAACTAAGGTACAAACACACACACTTGCAAAAAACATGTATTATTTCTGGGGGGGGGGGGGGTTATAAAAAAGAAACATAATATTAAATGTATACAGGCAGTACATTTGACTCACAAATGACTCATAGTTAAGAACAGGAGTGAGACAACAGGAATTGTGAGAACTCTACCCCTCAGAAGGGAAATTCACTCCTGAAAGAGCTATTATGGGGGAAAGGCGTCTCTACTGAAGCTTTATCACCAATCTTTGTTTCCACAACCAGCCAAATTTTCCAAACTCCACAGGGACAGAAAGTGACGTGAAGTCTCGAGAACAGAAGCGTAGACAGCAGAACAAACACCATAGGGACATTAACATAGGGCCGTAATACATATTTTTGTCTGCAGTAACACTTTTAAAAGTATTTGCTCCAACTTACAAACAAATTCATCTTAAGAACAGACCTACAGAACCTATCTTGTTTGTAACTTGGGGACTGTCTGTATATTATAATAACAAACAGAGGACTCCTTCAGAGGCAGGTCCCTAGGTGACTGCCCTTTGCCAGCTATTCCTTGAGGTACATTTTCATTTGAATTCAAACTTGGTAAAAATGAGTTGCAGATTTATTTGCCTGCAGGAATAATAGTCCTTTCGAATGTCAAAAGGATGTCTTTGTTCTTGACACACATTAAACATCCATCTGATACTGGGTGTCATCAAAACATTACTCACAGCTGAATCTGTTTTAGAATTGAGCTAGGGATGGTGAGGTTTGATAAATGGAGCTGAATGATGAAAATATTTCAGCCTTTCTAAGAACACAGCCAAATATGACAGCAGATAAGTCTTCAAAGAGATATATTATTGCTCTTAGCTGCTGGATGTCCGTGGCTTGCTGTTTGGGGAGGAATCCTGGAAACTTTTGTGATTGCTGAATCTGTAAATGAATAATGACCCATGCCATGCTAGTTATGCAGGAATATTTAAAGTTTGTCTCATTTTTCAGTCAATGTACTGCCCAAAATGTAATTGGAGTGTGCAGTTCTAGTGTTCCCTCTTATAACTATTACAGATTTTTGTCCTATGTGAAGTCAAATGTTTGAACTAATTTGTCACAATTTTCCTATTTCATTTTTTGTGTTTTCATAAAGACAGCCCTACCATTAGGCAGAAAGTGAAGTTTGCCTCTGGTGCCTAACTCTGGAGGAAAGCAGTATGAACCTCTCAGCTGTTCCTCCCAAACTCAGAGGATAGATTTGTGTGTGCCATAAGTCTGTTCTGTAGTGTACCCACACAGCCTGATAGCCTTAGGTTTCATGAAGAACCCTATTGCTAGTATTGAAGCAAGCCCATTCAATTTCCATATAAGGAACAGAAGAGAGAGGGGATATTGCCTTGTCCTTTGCCTTGAGGAGCAATATCTCTTACACAGTCTCTTTTAGGCATTACGTATATCAATGGTCCTCAACCTGTGGGTCTCCAGGTGTTTTGGTCTACAACTCCCAGAAATCCTAGCTAGCTTACCAGCTGTTAGGATTTCTGGGAGTTGAAGGCCAAAACATCTGGGTACCAAAAGGTTGAGAACCACTGACCTAGACAATCTGTGAGATGTAGATGACTACTCCTTTAATTATGACATAAGATAGTCTAGTGATTTGAAGACCAGGATTAAAATCAATTTATTAAAGTCAGTATCCAAGTTACAAACAAGATATCTTCTGAAGGTTTGTTCTTAAGTTGAACTTGTATGTAAGTCGGAACAGGTACATAGGGAAGCATTTAAACCCTATTATCTCAAACCTGGGAACTGTGTTTCTGAGGATAATTCTGTCAAGCACCAATTACCTCCAAATCTTGCCCTCATTCCATTCCCAGACCCACTCAAAGATTTTTTTTCAGTGTCAAGAATGACTTGAGAAACTGCAAGTTGCTTCTCGTGTAAGAGAATTGGCCATCTGAAAATATGATGCCCAGGGGGGTGCCCAGATGTTTTAATGTTTTACCATCCTTGTGGAAGGCTTCACTCATGTTTCTGCATGGGGAGATGGTGCTGGCAGAGGGAGTTCAACCTGCTCTCCCAAGATTCGAACCACTGATCCATCGGTCAGCAATCCTGCCGGCTGTTGCACTCCAGGACAGGAAAAGCCCTCTGACTTTAAACACCACACTGTTGTATAGGGAAACAATCCTTTTATTAAAGATAATTACAAATCAGTAAAGTAAAAAGCACTTTAAAGAAATAAGTAAATTCAATTAGGTAGGAAGATAAGCAGGATCAAAGTAGTCCAGGGTAATAGTCCAGAAAGTCTGTAAAAACAAAGTCAAAACTTCCCAAATAAAATGCAAGAAATCAGGAAACATGAATCCAAGGAATGAATATAAAAGCATAGAATCCAAGAATCAAAGCCATGAAACAAAGGCACTTAAAACATGAATTTTCCAAGCAAAGCTTCCATGAAACAAGGACAAGAACTTGACTTGATTCCAAATGATGCTTCATCTGACTACATATCCTGTACTTGGGACTTTTATCTCCTCATTAGCTATGTCTCTAGCGCTAAGAAATTGGTTTAACTTTAGCTGAGAATTTCTTATCTTTTTCTCTCGGAGCCTGGCAGAACGCTGAAGCCACTGTTCGGCTCTCCTGTTTTGACTGATCTCCTCCCGTCTATCTATTTACTCATTAATTTCTGCAGCTGGGCCAGGTGCCAAGCTGTTTTTATGTTCCCTATCATGGGAACTCTCTGGTAACAATTCAGGGAGCACACCATCATCCCCAAACCCCTCAGGGACATTTCATGGGAAACTACACTTTGAGCAGGGATCTCCTTGTCATTCTCTGCATCAGTATCATTGCCCAAAGCATTACCATCTTGAAACTCATTGACATTATTCCCCACATCCAAAGCACCCTGATCCTGAAACACAATCACAGGCTGAGCTCCAACACCAGCACAAGGGTTTAGCCCATTGCGCCACCTGGGGCTTTTACCCAAAGAGATGGACAGACCAGGCAACTGACAGCTTCAAATGCAACCAATGACAGTTAATTCCATACTATACACCAATCTCAAACTATAAATGAATGTAGTTTTGGACCAATGAGACCACGGATCCTGAAACTGCCAATCATCTGTGTTCTTCATGTTCTCAAATATGTGTACCTTTTCTATAGAATGCCCTTGTTTATACTGGCAGGGCACACTGGATTTGGAAAATTGCCCTCAGTGTCCACTCTGGACAGAGCTGAATAAACTGATTCTGTTCTTGCCTTCAATTCCTGCTGTGTGTTTATTGGATCAATTGGAACTGTTGCAAACCAAGAGAACCTGAGATTTCGGACAACATATGCTAAGCCTTACAAAGCAGTGAGAATCATTCAGTCTTCCAGATACTGTTGGGATGAAAGTCCCATTAGCCCTGGCCAATGGGACTGTGATTGAACAATATCTGGAGGGTTCCACCCCATTTTTTAAATAATTTGTGCTACTTGTTAGTTCTCTGTGTGGACAGCAACTAGGAATGAAAAAACCTGGCAATCATTTACTGTAGGCTGTTTCCTTCAATAATCTTCCCAAAAAGGATTTGCACTCATGTAAGTAAGATGCATAAAAATGCACAGTTAGGCCAACATGATGAGGTGATAATGTGCCATTTCCTCAACAATAGGGGTAGATGGAAGAAATCTGGGGGAGCAAAGAATGAAATGTAGCAAATGAAAGCATGGATGAAGCTGCTGAAGTTAAAGAAATCAATACACAAGTCTGCCATCTCCTACTCTTCAGCTGACCTAGTTTTACAGAGACTTTTGCCTTAGCATGTATTCTCCCTTGAGAATCCAACTTACCTTTTTAAGTATCTCAGATCAAATTACTCTTTTTTCAAAAGATAAATCACCTTTCAGCTATAGGCAAGCTCATTAATCTATCTGACATATGAGTGGGCATAGGCTTGATCCTTATGTGGTTATTAGGATCGTTCGATGGATATGCATCCCTGGTCCAAAGAAGTTTAATAATATCATCTCCGCAGGCATGCTGTTTCAGACAGAGCTGTCTGAAAGCTCATTCCTTAGTGATCAGGAATAATGAAATAATCTCCAGTAATCAATAATGTGTAAATGTTATTTTCAGAACATAACTTTTAAAGACTTTAAAGTCAAACAATATTTTAAATTTGGAAGTTAAAACCTGTCAGCCAAGGAATGTGTAGTATAAATATCAATATATTGAGTCAAATGTAGTAGCTGAATTGGTGTAGTGTAATAGTTCTATACTCAGAACTCTGTCATGCCTTTTCTCACCCTGACTCATAGTTTAGCCACTACATCCACTTAGTAGTGATTTTGTGGCAACAGAGAGCAGGTGGAACCAGAAAAGCATCTATGGGTCTACAATGTACTCTACATTAAGTAGAAATTTTGCCCTGAAGCTGGATTTATTGGTATCTGCTGCAGTGCATTAAAGGGCTTAGTTCAGACTTTCCTGCAACTTTTTTAATGTGCTGTGTCCCCTTTAATTCATACTGCAGTATGCACTGGTGGCATACGCTTTGTGATCACCATAGTTTCAAGGCAGCTTGGAGCTGCATTAATTGGTCGGTGGAATCTATGTTCCTGTAGTCTAGTGGTTCCTAACCTGTGTGCCGCAGCCCAGCAGTGGGCTGTGAGAATGAAAATCCGGTGCACAACCCTCCTTCCTCTTTATTTATTTTACTTATTTTATTTCTGCTCCATTCTGCAGAGCTGACCAGCACCACTCCTTTTGGTACCAATGTTGCAGAGTGGTCCCTGGTCAAAGTGGGCTCTGGTCAAAGTGGGCCCTGGTCAAAAAAAGATTGGGAAGCACTGCTGTAGTCAGATACAGAATGATTATATCACTTATGAGACCTTCAAAGGTTTCAGTGTAACATGTCATCATTCTGCATCTAGTTATTAGAAAAAAGCTGGACACTTCTCTGTTTCCCCTGCAAAGTGTTAGCTATGATGTGGCTGTGGAGAGGGAGCGGAGGTTCAGTGACAAAACAATTTCCACAGTGACATCACCATGCCCAAAGATGGACTTATCCCTAGTACAACACAAACACATATCAGCCTAATTGTGCTATGTAATCATTATGTTGAAATGTGTGTAAGTGAATTCACAATCAAATGTGCACATCAAGTATGTCGCCATGTACAATGGCTTGGCATGGGCAATTCCATTTCCATTACCTTGATGTTCTATAATGTCCAACAATTTCCATTGGGACACTTTTTTGCATATAAGCCGCGAATGCAGGAAATGTAGTGTTAGTGGACAGCAAAACAGATTTAAAGATGGGCTTAAAGCCAACCTTAAAAACAGTAGCCTTGACACTGAGAACTGGGAAGCCCTGGCCTTTGAATGCTCTAACTGGGGGTCAGCTGTGACCAGGAGCCCCCGGTGGCGCAGTGGGTTAAACCCCTGTGCTGGCATGACTGAAGACCGACAGGTCGCAAGTTCGAATCCGGGGAGAGGCAGATGAGCTCCCTCTATCAGCTCCAGCTCCTCATGTGGGGACATGAGAGAAGCCTCCCACAAGTTTGATATTAACATCAAATCATCCGGGCATCCCCTGGGCAACATCCTTGCAGACTGCCAATTCTCTCACACCAGAAGCGACTTGCAGTTTCTCAAGTCGCTCCTGACATGACAAAAAAAGCTGTGACCAGCAGTATTGCAGAATTCAAAGTGGCATGAATGGAGGGCAAAAGGAGAAATGTGCCAAGAGGAAGGTGCATCAAGCCAACACTGACTGGGAGCCCTCCCAGCTACAGATCATAGCAATATGTTCAAGTAAAACTCTTTATACATCTCCCATGGGTTAAAATGAGAAGGGGGGGGGGGGGTCAGAAAAGAATCAAATGTTTTTGATGGACCATAGTGGTATTTTTGCTCCCCCCCCCCCCCCCCCGGGGACCATTTTAGACTATGAGAGCTTTCTTCCTTTCTTCCTTCCTTCCTTTCTTTTTTTGCTTGAACAGGAATTGTCTTCAGAGCCCTTCCTGTTGAGAAAAAAAGAAGACCCAGGGAGGACCTGAGAAACATGGCAAAAATGTCCTCATACCCCAGAGGGCATTCAAATTTAGTTTGAGATGGGGAAATGTAATAAAAGACTCCAGGGCCTCCCGCAGTTGTGTGCCCTTGGGTTAGTGGATACTTCCACATTTATTTTTCATTCATGTGCAGATTGTTACTATTTGCACCTGTCTTTACAACAACACTGTGAAACAGATCATTAATCAATGGGATGTGGATGAACATCTGAGGTTGTTAAATAGTGCACAGGCATATCACAACTCTTATTACAGGGATGGGAATAAAAATCAGGTTTTCCAGATTCAGTTCTAGATAAGCCTCCATAGATGCTAAGTTACACATAGGGAACTGTTACATTTCATCGGTTTTTGTCTGAGCATTTTATGACAGATAGATTTATCTACGCGCTCTACGTGGGGCTGCCCTTGAAGACGGCTCGGAAACTACAACTGGTCCAGCGGGCAGCAGCCAGGATGCTAACTGGAGCTCATTATCAAGAGAGGTCAACCCTCTTGTTTAAGGAGCTCCATTGGCTGCCATTTATTTTCCGAGCCCAATTCAAGGTGCAGGTGCTCACCTACAAAGCCCTGAACGGTTTGGGACCACCCTACCTGCGTGACCGCATCTCCATCTACGAACCCACACGCTCGCTCCGGTCATCTGGGGAGGCCCTGCTCGTGATCCCACCTACGTCCCAAGCGCGCTTGGTGGGGACGCGGAACAGGGCCTTCTCTGTGGCGGCCCCCCGACTTTGGAATGCCCTTCCAAAGGAGCTTCGTCAGGCCCCTACTCTAGCAGTTTTCAGAAGGAACCTAAAAACTTGGCTGTTCCGATGTGCCTTCGCAGATTAGGAATCCCCATCCCAAGTCCTGGAAGCACTTTAGCACAACCAATGCTGCTGCACACCACACTTTAATCCTACGTTCCTCCTGCCATCTCAGCACTTTTAACCCTGTACCCCATTGCGCTGGCCGAACCAGTTTTAATAGTGTCTTGATGTATTGTCATTGTGGTTATTTTGCTTAATTGTTTGATTTGCTTTGTTATTGTTGTGTTATGTTTTCTATTGTATTGTGTTTTGAGGCTTCGGCCCGTGTAAGCCGCATCGAGTCCTTCGGGAGATGCTAGCGGGGTACAAATAAAGTTAATAATTATCTATCTCCAGGGTTGGGGTTGGGATTCTTCATGAAGAATTAACTGATAGGCCTCCCTAGATGTGGTCTTAGCTTGTGGCAATGCGGGGCCACCATTTAAAACTATCCAAATGCCCCCAAAGAATCCCATGTAGAGCTGACTGTGAGAATTGCAGGAAATCTCTACAACATGAGGATGACTTACTTCAAAAAGGTGCCACTTTGAAAGCTGTCCTTTAAAAATAGATCAATTGTTGAAAAATGAAAAAGCAACATGACATATTATTGCTGTCTTCCAACAGAACTTGTACTGTTCACTGTAAAGCTACATATTTCAAAAATACTGCAAAAGACATCTGCTTTTCATGCACCATTTTGCACCTTAACTGAAGAAACATCAGTTCTGAAATTATCTCAGATTGCTTGACACCTGTGTTCTATTAGAAGTGACACATGGAAACACCTTCAACGTATTGAATTTAGCTCTGTGTCAACAGCTGAAAAGTAATAGGAGGAAAATGGTAAAATCATTGCTTCCCTGAGGGCATTTGTGGGTGAGTTTAACTGCAAGTTTGAGGGGGGAAAACCTGCTGCATTGCTTCTGATCTCCACAGGGGACTCCTGTAGAGCCCTCTTATTTGTCCTAAAGCTGCAAGTCAACACAGATAGGACTAATGGCATCTGACCAGGACTGCAAGAAAATGGTGCCCACAGGACCAGAAAGGATATTTGTTTATAGATTTATGTGTGATTCATGCCTTTTCAATCTCTTCCTCATTCCAGGTATTCAATTAATACAACAAAAAAGAAGAAAAGAAAAATAAAGAAGAAAAGGGGAAGGGGAAGTTAGATTAAACTGTGACAAATATTAAATATGTCACAAAAGAATAGGAAAAGAGTTAAAGAAAAAGAGGAAAGACAATTGCCAATTATTTTAATGTCCTTATTACTTTGGTTAAAAACTTTTTAAAGCATTTCCCCCCTTTTTAATACATCTATTTCGCTATTTCAATTACAAGGATTATGTATAATACCAAAATTAAGGAATGCAAAAAATCAGTTTGTGTGTGTGTGTGTGTGTGTGTGTGTGTCAACTGCAAAATAGAATGCATGAAGCTGATTGGTTGGTTGTAACGGAATATCAAGTATAATGTATGTTTTGAATGGGTTTATTAGTGTTGGTATATGGCAAGCGCAGGCCAAAGTTAGCTACAGCTGATTGGTTGATGTGTTGCTACAGTAGTGAAGCCCCTGCATTAGAAATGTATCCATTTCAGAAGAGCCAGGAGGAAAAAGAGGGAGAGCTAGCTGAAAGGAGAAGAGTGGACATTTTAAAATATGAGCCAGTCTTTAGCTGGGTGATTTAAAGGGAAGATGTCTCTGGCTATGTAAGAGCTGGAGTGAGGAGCTTCCTATTCTAAGTTAAAATCTTTAGCCTTGATAATTAAAGTGTCAAAGGAACCATTTTAGAATCTATTAGAATCTAGCCTGTGAGTTAGGGGAAGAAAAATCCCAGTATAGGATTGTGTCTTCAGTGGCAGAACTGAAGAAAATAAGAAGGATAATCTGTGCATAAGTCATCAGTCAGTGGGACTGAGGAGAAAAGTGTTCTTTGAGAATAAGTTTACAGTTAAACTAGTGATATAAAGAAGAAACTATAAGATATAATTTACCCAGTCAGAAGACTGAGAAAGAATTACATTTTAAAGTGAGGAAAGCTACTGAACTAAGTTGGCATAAGATAAGACATTCAGAATGTTATATAGTAACAGTTTTATTTATTCATAATAGCAAAAGTAAATCTACCCCAGGCTTTAATTTTGACTCTATAGGAGTTATCCAGGTGCTCAATCCTATCCCATATGCAGGACCTTGGAGAGCTCCTTAAACCACAGAACACAATAACCTAGCAACAGGGGCCCATTCTGTGAGTGACTAGCATGCATCAGGATGACATTTCTAGCCTCCTACCATTAGTGATCTGCTATGTAATGTAGAGTTGTAACAGTGTGGTGTTCACACTAAAGGTCACTGGTATGTGGGAGCTGGAAACATTATCTTGCTGTACCCTCATCGCCAGCAGATGTGTGGCACAATTGCAACAACAATAAATTCCCCAACCCACTGTAGAAACTATCTGAGGAATTCTGATGTGTTGATGAGTGCTGAAAGATGGCACAGCCAGTCTCCTAATGATAGCAAATTATAGTACAATAAGCAGTTGTGATAGGACCATCGATTGGTATGACTATCTGGCCTCTACAAGAGTTTGGGATGCATTGAATCAGGAGACAGATTATAACTACCAGATTGTGCTTATGTTCCTTAAGAAGGATCTTGTCCATTATTTTTTACGCACCATTATATTAAACAGATTTGAACATATATTAGGAACAGAAAGATGAATTAGGCCCCAGGAAGCTATACCCAGATTTTTATTTATTTATTATTGTATCATATATTGTACTGCATTGTATTTATATTATTAGAAAAAGTTCTCTCTTAGGCCTAAAATAGGATGAAATGGAGTAAAAATAAGTAACATTGCATCTCAAACATCCTGAAAAGTTGAATGGAGAGGAGGGGACTGGGAGTGGTTCTGGAACCTCAAAATGGCATTGGTGGGAGGTTGATATGGGTCAATGGGACACTCTTGTTTCACCCTTTTGTATTATACTGAGAATTTTCATTGTTTGTGTCCATAAACCAAAATGCATTAGACAGATAGATAGATAGATAGATAGATAGATAGATAGATAGATAGATATCATATTAAAACCACATAAATATTGTTCCTATTTATAACAAGCACCTCAATTCATTTTTTAAAATCTGGGTTGAATGGAATCGCAATACAGATGTCCTGGGTATTTTCAAGAAGATAATCCATTTAATATGCTCTTTTTTAACTGCTCCATCAATATCTTTCTTTAGCCTAGTTCATGATGAAAAGTAACAATAATTTCAATACTTAGGGTAATATCTACAAAACACTATCCATATTTCCAGACATCTGGTTTTACTGATTCTGGTTTGAGGAAAAGAAGGAATGTTGGCAACAGCTACTAAAACTTAAAATAGCCTTAGTAGGACAAAAAGATGTTATTTTGATTTATCAACTATAAAGAACACTAAACAGGCAGTTTGTATTTGCTTCTATTTCATTCTCCATTTCTTTGAGATAGATAACAGAAAGGTCAGCTAACCCTTCGTGGCAATAGGTTAATACAAATACATTTAGGTCATCGCATTAAATCACTGACTATGAAAATTAAAGAGACACTGTTTCAAAGTAAATGCATTATAATTTTCCATAGAAACACAATTCAAGGCACTGATTTGTCAAAGACTAGATGTTAATAAAAAGCATTGGGTACAGGGCTTCAAAAGAAAAATGCATGTCCAGTACACCATTTTTGGTCCAAATTGAGTTCCATATTATTTTTATGACACTTCAACCAAGGAAATATAGTGAGATGGGCGGGAATTGGGAGGGTGCATTCATATAGCTTTTTATTATGCATTAGGTGTTTTGGAATAACTAATTTCAAGCAGAATAATCCTTCAAGTGGGGAGAACAAGTCCATGACAAGTGGGGTGCTTTCATAGCCTAATAAGCCCTAATATTTTAAGGTCAAAAGATGCACATTTAGGTATCTCTAAAGTAAGGGTAAAAGTTTCCCCTGACATTAAGTCTAGTCATGTCCAACTCTGGAGCGTGGTGCTCATCTCCATTTCTAAGCCGAAGAGCCGGTGTTACCCATAGACACCTCCAAGGTTATGTAGCCAGCATGACTATATGGAGCGCCATTCCCTTCCCACCAAAGTGATACCTATTGATCTACTCACAATTGCATGTTTTCAAACTGCTAGGTTGGCAGAAGCTGGGCCTAATAGCGGGAGCTTACACTGCTCCCTGGATTCAAACCATAAACCTTTCGATCAGCAAGTTCAGCCACTCAGTGGTTTAACCTGCTGCATTGCCAGGGGCCCTGTTATGTCTACTCAGTAATAAATCCCACTGGATTCTGTAACTTTATTCATTGTTTCCTAAAGTTATCGCATGTGTTTGCAGGCTGGGTATGTAAATGATATTGAGATTTATTTCCTCATATTTGGCAGAAAAGGGTATCTCTTCTACACATCCAGACAAACTACCAAAAATGTTCACATTTCAACAAAACAATTTGCAAAAATAGAGTTGATGAAAAATGTGCTTGCACGAAAATAATTTCTGAAAAATATGCACAGAAAATAATGTACCTTTTTCTAAATACAGTTTCCTGTGTGAAAATAAAACAATAAACTCAACATTTTTTTTCATTTTTAAAAATCCAATGTGAAAAAATGAAAAATGCAGGAAAACTATTGTAATCTTCCCTGGTAGAGAAAATACTTCTTAGGTCTTAGGTCTTGATGCAAGAGTGAAATATATGGATGTATTTTCAGTAATGCCATGGCCAACTATACATTCCCTAACTGGCATCCTCATTGGGCCAGCCTATTGCATCACCTACTGATGATTTTCCCTGTTGAAAGCTCACAAATCATTGGGAAGTCTTTTTCACCCTCCTACTTATTTCTGTCCATGGACTGGTCCATGAAGTCACGAAGAGTCGGAGACGACTGAACGAATGAACAACAACAAACTTATTTCTGTAAGATAGAAAGTAGGAGAGAGATATCCATGAAAGAAAGCCAGTGAGCCATTCTTAATAAGTAGTGTTGTGATACAGACTTGTTCATTGGCATAGTGAGAAATTGTAATAGTGGGTGGTACACTTTGGAGCACCAGCGAAGAGAGACCCAAGCTCTGCTGCATTAAGGTGAGCTCCAAAACCCTATGTATAATCATCTGCTGTTCAACCTTACTTAAAGCTGGAGGACGTATGATGGCATCAGATCCTATGGTCAAATAACTAATGGCTCTCAGATCTATCTAGTGGGCAGATTGGCCCAGCCTTTGCCTAACAGGTTCCAAAGCACGATCACTTGTGTATTATGATGTGGAATCTCAACTTTCTTTTAGAAGTGGCATGAATCTTCTAATAGATTTGAAAAAATGCTTTTCAAAGCTAGATTATCCATGGCCATGCTGACTTGTACTCTACTAAGGCATTTTTTCAAGATTCAGGCTACTTTAGTTATAAAGACCTGCAGAAAAAAGTTCCAAATGTAAAGACCACTAAGCCAAAAAGACAAAATGCTGGGTGCCTTTGATGTCACCAGGATATGATATACAATGCAATAGTGGGGGAGAGAAATCCTAAAATGTATTTTCTAAACCAGATATATTTTTACTATTAACATACAATAAAACCCAACTCCTTGTTTATACATTTAGTAAGAAATATATGGGTTAAGGTCAAAGTAATTTTAAATATCGTAAAATTATGTATTGATATATGTTTCTCTTCAATCATCTTAACAACACCATACATCAAAATCATCATTTAATGGCATCCCCAGATGTCTGCTAACATATTTTTGAACTTAGACTTTCGATCAGAAAGAATGAGAGATAGCTGTGATGCTTTTACCTAAGAAGGAAAAAATCACATTGAATATATATTAGATGATTGCATTATTGAGAGGAGGAGTGTGGGGTTGTGTTTATTCAACATTCCCAGTTAAAAAAAATGCATGTGTGTATGTGTGTGTATTCATATCTATAATCAAAATCTTTAAATAAATCCAACATTCAACCTAATTTTGGTTGAGAAAACAACTGGACTGGATGACTTATTGCATTTGGGGTAAACTTTGACCCATTTTGTGCCTTGGCTTTCGCTGGGGGCCCTGATTCTTTTTTGGAAGCCTCCTGAAAATGGGAGGGTAGATATCTGTTTTCGCTCTGGGTTGCCAAAAGATCAGTTTTCTATTGGTCCATTATGGGTGCCGGGGGGACGGGGGACTTCCTAGACTCCCCTTCCTGTCATTTTAGGCATTTAAGCTGTTTTACTCTAGAGGAGAAATGCTCAGTTGCAGGCAGGCGTGTAGACTTTCTGGGCCTGCACACCGTATACACACACTCTTTCCAAGGCAAGGAGGCAACTTCTGTCTTTCTTACTCTAGAGGAGGTGCTTAGCTGCAGGCAGGCATGTGCACTGGGCCTGCATGCCACACACTTGCTCTCTCTTTCCAAGGCATGGAGGCAAGTTCTGACTTTCTTACTCTAGATGTAGTGCTTGGTGGCAGACATGGGTGTTTGCTGGGCCTGCACACCACATGTTTTCCAAGGCAAGGAGGCATGGCATGCCACATGCTCATGAAAGCAGAGGGAGAGCCAGAGGCGGCCCTAGGTAATTTTCAACGGTAAGCAAAGAGTATTTTGGCGCCCCCTCAAAAACCAAACATACACACACACACACACACACACACATATATATATGGGCATGGACAAATTTTGGCCCTCCAGGTATTTTGGACTTCCTACTGGCTGTGTGTGTGTGTGTGTGTGTGTATGTGTATGTATGTATATAGATAGATAGATAGATAGATAGATATACATACACACACACACACACTAGCCATCCCCTGCCATGCGTTGCTGTGATCCAGTCTGGTGATCTTGAAAAGAAAGTAATGAGAAAGTGTTGGTTTCTAATCTATGCAATTTCTTTATGCTTGTGGGTAAACAGTACTTCTTGTTGTTTCTTTGTCAGTGTTGATGTGGAGATAGTCTGGTTTGCCTACTCTGGAACATGCAACATAGAATTGTCCTTCTTTAGGGATCCCTTTCAAATCTATGATATTATGTCTTCCATATGTGTGTGTGTGTGTGTGTGTGTGAATCATATAGATCTATCTCTATCTATGGCTGGATGGCTCTTTGTCAGGAGGGCTTTGATTATGTTTTCTTGGATGGCCATGCAGTCCATCAATCCCCCTTTGAGGCAGAATTTCCTAGCTAACAATAATCTAAGTAAATGCAGCCAGACCACAAATAAGCAGTTCTGTTACATTATCTGACTAACAAGGTTATCCTCCGATCAGATTAAAGTATTTTAAACTGTTGTTGTTGTGTGCCCTCAAGTCATTTCCGATTTATGGGTACCCTAAGGCACAAATAACAAAGTGCAATTCATCAGGTATCAAAGGGCCCTTCCACATTGCCATGCAACCCAGAATAACAAGGCAGATAATCCACATTATCTTCTTTGAACTGGGTTATCTGAGTTCACACTGCCATATAATCCAGTTCAAAGCAGAGAATCCGTATTTTATATGGCAGTGTAGATGGGGCTGAAAACCCTTTCTTCACTGCCTTATATCCCAGAATCTGAACTGAGATTATTTGCTTTAAACTGGGTTAAACACTGCCAGATAATAATAATCTTTATTTATTAATCTGGGCTAAGAAAATAATCTGGGTTCAGATCCTAGGTTATAGGGCAGTGTCGATCCAAAACCTCTTCTACACAGCTGTATCCAGATTCTCTGCTTTGAACTGAATTATATGGCACTGTAGACTCAGGGCCCTTCCACATAGCCCTATATCTCAGAATATGAATGCAGAAAAACCCACATTATCTGATTGTGGACTCAGATAACCCAGTTCAAAGCAGATATTGTGGGATTTTCTGCCTTGATATTCTGGGTTATATGTTTGTGTGGAAGGTCCCTGACAGGTCCTATATCCTAGGATCTGATCCCAGATTTTCTGCTTTAAACTGGATTATATGAGTCTGCACTGCCAGATCATCTGGGATAAACTGAAAACCTGGGATCAGATCCTGGGATATAAGATCTGCCTGGAAGGGCCCTGTGATAATCCAGTTCAAAGCAGATAATATGGATTATGTGCCTTAGTATTATGGATTATACAGTTGTGCAGAAGAGCCCCAAACCTCCTTCTACACTGCCATATAATTCAGGCCAAATCGGATAATCTGGATTTCTTCAGATAATCTGGATGTCTTCACAGTTTGCACTGTAGTTTAACATCCTTTTAACTACCAGGGCTCAATGCTAGGGAATTCTGGGGGTTGTTGTTTTAGGGCCCTTCCACACAGCCATATAACCCAGAATATCAAGGAAGAAAATCCCACAATGTCTGCTTTGAACTGGGTTATCTGAGTCCACACTGCCATATATTCCAGTTCAAAGCGGAAAATGTGGGATTTTATTCAGCTGTGTGGAAGGATCCCCACAATGCCTTCTCTGCCAAAGCCCAGCAAACTACAGCTCCCAGGATAGCACAGCACTGAGTCAGGGCAGTTGAAAGTGTAGCACTGCATTCATTCCATAGTGTAGTTCAGGCATGGGCCAACTTGGGCCCTCCGGGGGTTTTATATGGAAGTGGGGCCTGAAGTTGGCCCATGCCTGGTGTAGAAGCACTCAAAGACAAAGCATGAACAGAGCACCCTTCTTTCCCTCCTTCCCCGGGGCACCTGCCTGCTGTCTCTTCTCTGGGGTCCACAATGGAGCCCTTTGGAGGTGGCGCATCCCTCTTGGGCTGATGAGCGGGGGGGGGGGGCGGCCCCACGAGTGGCAAGTGACTAACCCACTGAGACGGCCTGGGTGGGCTGCTTTCCTCCAAGTCACCCTTTGGGAGCACAGCAGGAAGGCACCTGATGCCTGGAGGAGGCAGCAGCACCACCTTCAGAGGGAGCTCGGCTTCATCGTCCTGAGGCAGCGTGGGGAAGGCGCAGGAGAGAGAAAGAGCAGCTGCTCTCGTCTCCTCACGTGCGCACCCACTGAGTGGAGGGAAGCAGAGAAGCCCGCCTTTCCCATCCAACTGTGGGGCGCATGCGCAGAACCAGAAGGGAGGCGGCGGAGTGCCCCGTCTCTGTGTTGCCTTCAAGAAGGAGAGGGAGGCAGAGAGAGGGGCATTTACAGAGGCGCCCCTGGCCAAAAAAAAAGTGTACCGCAGCAGCTTACTTCGCGTAATTGATAAACCGGCCCTGGGGAGAGCCGATGATCAGCTCCCATGTGCTTTTGTCCTGAAGGTAACAAAAGTAATGAAAGAATGGATGAGATGAAGGGAAACAGATCCACCCACAACTCTACTTATTATAACATGTTATCTTTGCTATTACTGTGGAAGGAAAATGTTTCCTGGTTTCCCAATCTCTGATCATCCTAAATCTGAGTGGAATATCCTTCTGGAAATTTCTTCCTTGTTCACAGAAGCACAGTGTAACAAGACACAATGGCTGCCACCAGGGGCGGCTCAACCCATTACACAAAGTAAGCATTTGCAGTATAGTTGATTTTGCCCAGGGGCGCTCTTGAGGCGCTCTTGGGGGGAAATAGACCTTGACATATGCGAGTTGTAGTTACTGGGATGTATAGTTCACCTACAATCAAAGAGCATTCTGAACTCCACCAATGATGGAACTGAACTAAATATGGCACACAGAACTCCCACGACGAACAGAAAATATATACCAGTGATTGGTTGGGGGGGGGGGGCAAAATACTGTTTGCTTACCGTTGAAAATTACCTAGGGCCGCCTCTGGCTGCCACATGCTTTGTATGCAGATGTTTTGGCAGGGATGCAGTGGAAATCCCTCATTCAGTCTCTCTTCTTTCCCATGTCCTTCTCCCCCAAACAATTGCTCTAATTGGCTTGCTTGAATTAGCCTCCAGCATGCAAAGAAAGACTTCCCTCCTCTAAACTCTCTCATACAGATGAATCCAACCCAATTGGTAAAGTGCACACCTTGTGTTGCTGTTTGGACCAGCCAACTTGGCACAGTGGCCTGAACAGTCCCTCTCACAAACTCAAAATGACTCTAAATGAGCTAAGATTTTGAGTTTTTAACAGTGCTGTGTGTTTGGAATTCAGCTCAATTAACTTATTTAGATATTCAGAAAGTGTTACATCAGTGACTGTGTGATACTGTACCAATTCAGTAATGTGCAAAGTTGAGAACTACAAATACAGATGCTGTAGATGCAAATCTAAATGATTGATTTCCTACAATTCCAGCAGATTTTGCAAGGAATTGAAATATTTTTAAGGAAGATGGTACACACAACTCAGTTTGATGAATGTTTATTTTATACCATCAAATGCTTTAGGTCATTCTTTTTTGTAAAATCTTGTAGAATGGACGTTAAGCCAAAATATTATGAATTAGTCTGGAACTTATCAATTTCAGCTGCAACTAAAATGCTGGTCATGAAGACATGCCCAGATCCATTAGTTACAACTAATGGAATTAAATCTTGGAAAGCACCAGAAATGACTAATTTAATTAGTTTTGCAATGTTTTTATTTATGTGTGCACTGTTTCAAAAATTTTTACTCCGTTTTTTATTATTTCAGGGCCCCTAATGGTTGAGAGGAAGTTATCAAAAGACATTAATTAATTAAGTAGATTAAGAATTGGGCAGTCAGCAAAGTGCTATAGAAAAGCTTAAGCTCTTCTTATCACTTTTGTGAATTTGATAAGTACAGGTCTAAATAAGATTTCAATATTTAAAATATATATTTTTATAGTTTTAAATATATCAATTTTAAACATTTATAAAGACAATAATTTCCCGTATATGAATTGTATCTCTATACATCATTTTAAACTAGTTTCCTCCACTTGCCTCATTGAAAAACAATAACCAACATAATAATAAAAAATTAAAATAGACTTCTACCTCCCACCTCAAAGACAAAAAGTGAAAATGTTTTTATAATCACACCAATCTATCATTTTAAATGGGATTATAACTTTTTGCAACTATTCACATGGGGACAAGCCCGCTCAACATGGTTAAAATATAACACAACAAAATTCATAAAAGCAGCTTCATAAACAATATAAAACAATCTTTGAACAAAGAGTATATTCAGCTGCAAAAATACTCTAATATATGGAGTATATGCAAGTATATGCAATATATTCATATCTGGCTGTGGCTGGTGGATCATTCTAGAATTTCTCCAGTATTTTATATAGAAAATTCACCAAGTAATCATCCCAAGAGGCAGATTCTGTAAGCCAGCAATAGCAGACTCTTATCTGTCCTTCTCGGGGCCCTTCCACACAGCCCTATATCCCAAAATATCAAGGCAGAAAATCCCACATTATCTGAGTGTGGACTCAGATACCCCAGTTGAAAGCAGAGATTGTGGGATTTTCTGCCTTGGTATTTTGAGATAGAGAACTGTGTGGAAGGGCCCTTGGACTACCAAGAAATATCCTCTGTAGCATCAGAGAAGTATAAATTGAACGTAATCACACCAAAACCTCCTAAGCTTGCTGTGAAACCACTGAAAATTGATATCCATAATCTTCCTCTCCTCTGCTTGTCCTAATAATCCCCATGAATGTGTAAGATCTACCAAACTTCTATGAAGTGAAAATTTGCTGATTTTAAGAGGGAAACCTTAAATGTTATTAGTAGAGGCTGATGTTCCATTGAAGCCTTAGGACTTATTTTAAACATGCTTAAGATAGCACTTAAAGTACAAAGGAATACAGCTGAACCTTAATTGATTCTTCAGATGCAAAGGTTTTAAGTTATCATGAATGCAGTTACTAAGATACTAAAATGTAGAGGCTTGCCTCAAATCACATTAGCATTTCCACTAGCATTTCCAAATGAGGATGTGGTTTGAAGCAATCTAGTAGACTCATACTATTTGCATACATACAAATAGAAAATATTTGTGTCTCCTGCCAGTGTTAATTGTCACAGCCTTTTCTTCCCGAGATTATAGCAGCTTGACGATAATTTCCAACTGTAAGCAGTTGAACTCCAGTTCCAAAGTAATCACTTTTTCTGCCTCCTTGTCAGACCTCATGGTGAGATAATGGATTGGCATCATTAATGCTCCTGCCTACAAACTGTTGTTAGCATGTTCAAGGTTATCATGACTTGCTTTGGTATCTGTGGGATAATGGACAATAATGTGCACTTGCTCTGGCAAATACATTGTTCTTATGACTAATGCTAAAACATCTGTCTCCAAAAGAGTTTGAGTCTGATAAAGAGATAATGCTCTGATAGACAAACAGCGTATCTAAGAAATATTTATTGGTGAATACAGTTAGCTTGAAGTATCCACAGATTCTACATGCACGGATTGAACTAACTGCAGCTTGAAACTATCCCCAAAAAGAACTCCAAAAAGCAAACTTTAATCTTGCCTTTTTTACATATGGACACCATTGTATATAATGGAATTTGAACATTCACTAATTTTGGCATCATGAGGGTTTCTGGACCCAAACCCCAGCAGGTACTGAGGAAAGCTAAGCCTACCATTCAATATTGTTTCTGTCCTCAAAGCAGTGCATCAAAGTTTCTTCTTATATTCTAAAGTATGTAACTTGAGGTCATTATTGTTTCAAGACTGGGCAAAGCTGCAATCCTATACTTATGTGTAGTACTTCCATAAGCCAATGAAACTTTCTTCTCCATTAACAGCTAGGTTAAAATAAACCAGCTTAGGGAGTTGGTATAAAATGTCTCTGATTGTATCAGGAACTGACTGAAAATATTTTGGGATAAATAACATGTGCATGGAGGTTTTCTGGACTTTTAAATCAGCCTGTATCATCCATAGTGTGATCTCTGAGTAGTGTGAAAGGATTTTTGTTCAAATATAATTCCTAGAATCCCCAACCAGTGTTGACTATTTGCTATGTTGACAGTGGCAACGTAGCAATGGGCAATGGCAAAGTTCTGGGATCAGTCTGCTATTTCTAGTCCCAAAAGGCATGCTCAAAAACATATTTTCTTAGAAATATGTCTTACTTAGTGGGATTTAGTTTCACCTTGGTTTGCTTAAAATAGCATTTTGTTTAATAAAGCTACACTCATCTCCTTTGTTAGTATCAAAACACTTCATTGCTTAGATTGATGCATTGCATTCTGAGTATATAATTTGAGTATCCCTTATCTAAAATGTTTGGAGCCAGAGGTATTTGGGATTTTGGAGCTTTTTTTTCGATTATATATGTACATAAATACTGGAAAAAATGGCATATACATCATCCTTGAATTGAACTCTTGTACCCACAAGATGCAAACTCCAGATTCTACCCAAGATCACTTCATGGCTAAGTGGGGAGAGATAACTTAAGTATGAGTAGTCTAGGTCCAAAAGTCTATTCATTATACCATGCTGGTACTTCTACATCTGAATGTCCGTGCCATCTTCTGCAACAAAACTTTTGGCTTAACTTTATTTAAGGATAGGTTCTTTGTAAGGAATAATGCCTTGTTATCATTCTAACACATGCAACTCACAAATTTTAAATATGTGTGAGTCCTACTATATGACAAGAATGCAGAAAAGCTTGCTTTTTGGGGGATGGGGGGCAGAAATGATGACCTGGTTGTTGCTTTAGCAGTATTCTTCTTCTGAGTTGTGTATAAAGATAAATAGGATAAAAAGGTAAGGGATGCCATTCATAGTTGACAGATTGCATGTACATACCCAAGGACAAAAGTAAGTGAAAACAGTCACAAAATATTACTCTACAAATGCAAGGTTGTAAAACCTATTTATGATGAGCTGGAAGAGACTGCCATGAATTAGTTTTAGATGCCTTTTTTTTACAGTAAATCTTCTAGGGACAGGACAGGAGGAAGACCTCCTGCAGCTGCCTTAGACTTATGATAGTCAAAGTAGACCAGTATTTACTTGTAACAAGTTCTATCTAAACTCCGTCTCACCTTTATTGAACTTGGCTTTATTTAGTTAGGTACCATATGATACCAAACATTAGACAGTGGAATGGTCGACTTAAGGAAGCAATGCTTGGGAAGGGAACAGCAGTATTTTTTGGCTTTTCCTCATGAATTCTTCAGCTATCCCTTTCTATCGGTGAAATAGAGCTCTATGCAGCCAGGCTTGGATTTCCATCATCATTCTGTCTCAGATGTGTAGTGGACATTATCACCTCAACTCGATCTACCCTGGATTTTTTTTTTGAACAAACTTCTCAAATCCCTAGTCAGTAGGCCTGGGCAATCCATGGTTCTAAATGGTTCTAAAGTACTTACAAAACTAAAGTTGTGGTGGTGAAAATTTCAGAACTCTAACAAAACTTTCAAAATTTAATTATTATTTCATTATTGGTGATTGTTATGATGGAACCAATTAGGAACTGCCATTTATAATTACATTTTGGGAGTTTTGTTAGAGTTTTGAAATTTTCACCACCACAACTTTAGTTTTGTAAGTACTTTAGAACCATTTAGAACCATGGATTGCCCAGGCCTACTAGTCAGCATTGACTATTAGCCATGCTGGTGAGGTGAATAGGGGAGGAGGAGCCGAGATCGGCTCCTGCTTGCTTTTGTGTCAAGTGGGTTTTCATTCCGGGAGGGTCCTTACTGTTACGAGCTCCTGAAGTACTGAAGGTACCAAAGGAAACGGAAGAAATGAAATCTGCACACAAGTCTGTTGCTGTTGTTGTTCGACTCTTAGTGACTTAATGGACCAGTCCACGCCAGAGCTCCCTGTCGGTCGTCACCACCCCCAGCTCCTTCAAGGTCAATCCAGTCACTTCAAGGATGCCATCCATTCATCGTGCCCTTGATTGGCTCTTCTTCCTTTTTCCTTCCATTTTCCCGCAGCATAATGGTCTAGTGACTGTTATATTTGCTATAGTAGCACTGAGGGAGACGCTATCTCTTCACTCCATAGTGGTGTTCAGCTTGCCAGATGGAATTCTGAACACACAAGAGGAAACAATTTGGGACTGGAATGTGGCCAAGGAGTGAAGAGAAAAGCCTCTCCTCAGGATACACTCCTTTTAAAACAAAAACAAAAACTCCCCTGCCCTATGTGCCATACTTAATTTATCTAAGCAAATATCAACAACAAGATGTGATTACACACTATTCAATATGTGTAATGTGCAGTTTGGAACCAAACCGTTTCTGTCCTGCTTGCTGTTAAATGGAATGTTGCTTACACTGCTGTGAAACTCAAGCTTCCATTCAAATTGGATCTATCTGTCTATTAAATTTGTATCTTGCCTTTTGACTGGCTCACGGCATTCATAAAATGGAACAATTCTGTTTTAAACATCTTGCCATTTTAAAGGTTAAAAGCCATAAAAGAAATGGACCCATGTGGAGAGATTGGGGAGGGTGGAAGAGGGACAACAGGTTGAAAAACACTTTAAAATACTGCACTCACCCAGCGGCCAGAGACATCAAAACAAAGCAAAAAAAAATGTCCCCCACACAAGAAGCATTTAGCTAATTGCCATCTGGAGCTTTAAAGAGCACCACAAATTGCTGACACTTAAACAGAAATGTAACAAAACATGGATATCCACTGAACCCAGAACAGACCCTTGAGGAATTTTTCTGCTTATCTCTACTACCTCCTTGCTCTTTAACTAATTAGCAATCCATAAAAAGAAATATCCAGGTTTTTCATGACTCCTGGTCTTAGGGACATTTGGTGAAGATCTTTGTAGAAAACTTTTTGAAAGTCAACAAATGTAATACAGGAGTGGAAACCATGTAGCTCTCCAGAGGTTGTCTATCAGCCAGCACAGCAAGGAAATTGCAGTCCAACAGATGGAGAGTTGCACGATTCCTACCTTGATATAATATCTACCAAATCAATATCTTCATATTTGTTGTTCTCAGTGTTGCCACCTCCAATGTATAAGCATATTGTTTTGTTTATTAGAAAAATGCATTCTTCTGTGAGTTAAATCCAATGTTAGTCCTATTAGGGAAGATCAATTGAAATCCCAATTAACTTGAGTCACATTTATTTTAACGAATCTATTCAAGGCAGGATTGTTGTTGGGTTAACTCTGTAGATTTAAATAGTTTCAACTGTCCTTATTGTTATGTGCCTTCAAATTGACTTTGACCTATATTGACTCTGCTTAGCAAAATGTTTGCCATTGTTATCAGGTGGATAGTAATTTATAATTTACTTTACTTTTAATTTACTTTTTAAAATAGTTTCAGAAGCAACTTGAGAAACTGCAAAGCAGAGAATTGGTTGTCTGCAGGGACATTGCTCAGGGGATGCCCAGATGTTTTACCATCCTGTAGGAGGCTTCTCTCATGGGAAGCTGGAGCTGACAGAAGGGAGCTCATCCCATCTCGTGGATTCAAACTGCTGACATTCAGGTCAGCAGTTCAGCCAGCACAAAGGTTTAACCCATTGCACCACCATAGCTCCTGTTTCTAACCTACTAAAGGCTCACAACAATATACTATAATTAATTATGCCACAAAAGCCCAATTCATTTATTCTCACCTAGTCAAGGAAATCAAATGAGTACTTACATCTAACTCTTCATCATTAGGGATAAATAGAATGAAGGGCAATATTAAATAAGTTTACCTGATCAAGTATAGATTATAAAGTTTAACAGATCAAATATCCCACTGTGTGAAATCTGTTTTGTGACTATATAAATCACATTGTGAGATAACTTAATTTGTCAGATAAAATAAGGCACCTCTTTTACTATTTCAGTGCATATGTTTATTAATTACCTAATTGTATTTGTATGATTAAGATGTATTATTGACTGGTATAGATTTTAAGATATATTTCCTGCCAATTAAATGAAAGAAATGTATTGCAAAGGGGAATTTTAATGACATGCTAACATTTATTATGAAAAATGCTTAATAGTCAAAATTCAGCATGCACCTAATTTAGCCAATTTCTGCCTATCATGATTTTATTTTTTAATCACCCTTTTAGACAAGTATTAAAGCTGCATCTGCTTCTGTAAGCTTAGACACCTCTTCTGGATGACAAAATACTAATTAATCAAGTTTATTGTGACAGCTAGGACTGCAATAAAACAGATACTTTTACAACACTTGTCAGGTTTCTGAAACTGTTTTTAATGAAAATGTGTAGAAGATATATTTCATGGCCTCCAAGAGGATGATTTTGGAGGGATTGCTTTCCTGTCCTATCATTTTTTTAATGTGGTGATGTTCATTGGTTTCCTGTCTTGTTCTCCAAACACTTTAAGAATAGTTCCAGACGAAGCTTTTATCCTGCCATTTCCCAGCCTCACTCTGTGAAATTTACAGGGGCTTCACATGATGTCCTCCACTTGTAGTCTTCCCCTGTTATTTTCCACTGCTTTTGCTTTCTTTTTTTGGAGAAAGGCTTTATAGAGGAAAAAGAAAGAATAGCTGCTTCAAAGGCTTAGCATGAGGACCCTTTCATCTAGGAACATCCTATGTCTTGCAACATTCATATATAAATATATAATATGATTTGATGTGTTTTGTTATATTTTTCTTGGCATTGAATGTTTGCCAATTTTTGTTGTCAATCACCCTGAGTCCCTTTTGGGAGATAAGGCGGGATGGAAATAAAGTTATTATTATTATTATTATTATTTGAAACACAACAACATGAGTTCACAGCAGACACTCTGCTGGCTCTTGTATTGGATCACATGCTGGACACTTCCCAAGTGTCTAGGACTGTGTGATGTATCAGCGACTTATTATTATTACTCTCAGTTTTAAATTATGCAATTAAGAAAATGTTATATTTTCTTGGATCCATAGGTACCAAGATTTATCAGCCCAAATGAGATAGTGATTTGAATGTAGATTGTAATCCCAGGCTAAATCTCTACAGAACCACAAAGCTCACTAAGTTAAGTTGGGCTACTTGCTATCTTTTAGTCAAAACCACTGCTTCTTAAATTGTGGGTCCCAACCTCAAATGGGGTCCCTTTAGCTCAATGTTAGGTTCTGAATTTTTTTAATGAATAACACCTGGTGGCTGTTTTAGACATTTACACAAATCTGTTGTGCAGTGTTTACAGTGGACTCTGCAAAAGATGCATCAGGTGTACTTAGCAAGCCTTGCAAATGATGATTTGTTATCAGTAAATGTTTGTTTTTATACCTATATTATATACCCAGGCAGGCATGTAGCCAGGGGGCGGGGGGCTTGAGGGGCTCCAGCCCCCTCCCCCCATTCTCAGGGTGGTCCGCAAAGAAGGCTTTTCTGGTACATTATTTAAACTGTTATGTTTATTCATATCATGATCTGATCCCCATGCTCAATATATCCCATATGCATGGGGCTATTGGGATAACAATACAAATGGTTTGCTAGGGTAGATCCTTCCCCCCCCCCCCCCCCCCGAATCAAACTCAGCACCCCCCGAATCATAATCCTGGCTATGGGCCTGTACCCAGGGTAAAGTTTATCAGGCCAAATGGGGGCTTGAATGAAAAGGTTATTTATTATTTATTATTTACCTTATTTATACCCCGCCTTTCCCTACCCGGGGGGGGGGGGGGGGAGACCAGAGGCGGCTTACAAATGGCACCTATACAGTGCCTTAAAAGGTGTGCATAAGAGACTTCCATAACAGTCTCTATAAGTTACTATAGATTGGGGGGATGTAAAGGGGAGCTCCCCTTAAGGCTGAAATGAGGGTTCTCACTCTTTAAAATCTCTGAGGTTTGGGAGGGAGCACCCTCAGGGTTGTTTTCCAGTTAAGATCTCCTGAGGTTTGCAGCCAAAGAAATTTGGGTGGCGTCAAGATCCACGGTGCTTTACCAATAACACAAGTATGTCCTTGGAGGTGGTCAGAGGGAATGACACCAGGCCCAGGGACAGTTCCCACTAGGTTGCTTATAACTCAAGAGTTATTTCCTTACAGTTAATTCCCCTTAATGGTGTTTTCATTCACAGGTTCTTGCAGAAGTTCTAGAAAAACAATCAATCAAGAAATGGCCCTCTAGATCCATTTTCTTGTGTCTGGTCTCTTTATTTCACTGTGGGAATTCAAATCTGTGTGCAGTGTCACAGTGGACTCTGCAAAAGATGCATCAGGTGCACTTCATAAAAAGGGAAATTAGTTTGTTTAGCAAGCCTTGTAAACACTGATTTGTTACCAGTAAATGTTTGATTTTTATACCTATATTATATACTTATATACCCAGGGTCATGTAAAAATTTCTCAGCCCAAAAGGGGTGCGAGGACTGTCACATTGAAAAAGTGGTCTGGAAAGAGTTACTCCAGGAAATGTAATTAGCTTGACCACAACTTGCACTTCCTATCTATGGTTTCTGCATCCACAGATTCAAATATTCATGACTTAAGAATATATTTGGGAAAAAAAGAAATTCCAAAAAACAAATCTTTTCTGGAGGGGAAGCCATTTTGCTATGCCATTATATGTAATGGGACTTCAGATTCATGGATCTTGGCATCCATTAGGGGTCCTGGAACCAATTCCCAGTGGATACCAAGGATCCACTCAGGCCCGTAGCCAGGATTTCGTTTCTGGGCGGGCTGATTTTTTTTCAGGAGGGGTTTTTTGGGGCGGGGACTGAGTTTCAGGGGGGGGGGGGGCTGAGTCTGAGTGAAAGAGGGTCTAGCCTAGCAAACCTTTTGTATCATTACCCCAGTACACCCATGCATATGGAATATATTGAGTATGGTGATCAGATCATGATATGAATAACATAACAGTTTAAATAATGCACCAGTAAGGCCTTTTCACGAACCACCATGAGATTTTCGGGGGGGGGGGGGGGGGGCTACATGCCTGGATCCACTGGACACACTTCAATAACAATCCATATTTTTCATGAAATATCATTTAAAATGTTGTTATTACTGTGGCATCTTTGCAAATTCCTTAGGGGAAAGTGGGACAAATTTAAATAAATACAAACAAAATGCTACTGCACCAGTTAAACTGAGCACTCAAAACTGTTTCTGTAATTCTTGATTCAGTTACTCTTTCCATCCATCTATCCTTTTTTTTTTCCCCCTCTGGTGCATTTCATTCTTTCTGTTTTGCCATGACTGAAGGGAAAGCCAGGGTGTAATTTAAGAAGCTATTCTGAGTAAATGGAGACTGTTCTAACTCAGTTAATAGGCACCATTAACAAGACGCTGACCCCAACCTTGTCAGTGTTGTACAACAGCAGTATCCTTAAAGACAAAGAATGCTTCACCTCATTAACTTGCAACTTGCTTCTTTGTATAACTGTCAAAGACCTTTTGCATTGTACACATCAGATGACTTGAGGCATTAAAATGTACAGATGGAGATGAGGAATGATTTTATTGGAGGAAAAGTGTACTACTGCTTCTTGAAAACCTGGATGCTGAGATAAACGTGAAAGGCTAGTGTAAAGAAGAAGGTTAAATACATATACTTCTTCTCTGTAATTATTCTACAAGGTGTATTAACATTCAAAACCAAGACTTTTAGTAATTGCTGTATAAAATTAACTTCTCATCAGATTTCAAACCATTTGAAAATCATTAGATTATTCTGCAAACACCTCCCACTCCCACCCCACTCCCAAAAACATTTGATTGAGATAGTTATAATAATGTGGAAAAGTTATCTACAGCACAGATATAATTTATTAGATCCACACAATATCTACTCCTGAACAATGTTGTTGTAGTAAGCAAGCACATCAGGAGTCTTTTAGCACTACACAGTTCTAATACTATGACTCCACTTAAATTATGATGGCTACATATGGATGCCTGCGATTTGTAGTTTGGAAAAGCATTAGAGCATTCTGTGTGAGAATTCTAAATAACCCCCTTAAACTACAAATCCCAGAACTTCATAAGATGGACCAATGGTACTTAAAGTGTTGTCATATGAACTACCCTAACAGTAGTGTCACTAAGGTTAGTGGCACCCAATGTAGTAACTCATGGTGTCATTCCATGGACTTACTCCCGTATCAGACTATACAACAATATAATAGCCATAATACAAAAAACAAAAATAGAAAAACATCAGTGTCTAAGAAACCAGTCACAACAAATACAACACTATGTGCTTGAGGTTCATTTAAAGCAACCTATGGGTCCCCAGATGTTTTAGCCTTCAACTTCCAGAAATCCTAACAGCTGGTAAACTGGCTAGGATTTCTGGGAGCTGTAGGCCACAACACCTGGCGACCCACAAGTTGAGAACCACCAATTTAAAGGATTTAAAGGATCATTCTAAGTAATAATGATAACTGAGTGGAGCACATGATCACTAAAAAGACTCAAAAAGCAAATTAGCATAGAGTTTTAGCCTTATATTGATACAGTACATGTAACCTGGGCTAATGAAAAATGTTTTTGTGGTTATATCTAGTTACAAGGATGTTCTTATCATTAAAAAAATAAAATTGGGGGCTGTGTGGTGGTAGTTTGGGTGTGGAGGGATGTGTGTGCGTGTTTTTGTGATGTGTGCTGGGGTGTGTTGTTTTTTTGTGATGTGAAGGCATTTAATTTCATTTCGAAATAGTACAATGACAATTTTTTTTGTTGTGTCAGGAGCGACTTGAGAAACTGCAAGTCACTTCTGGGGTGAGAGAATTGGCCGTCTGCAAGGACGTTGCCCAGGGGATGCCTGGATGATTTTTGATGTTTTATCATCCTTGTGAGAGGCTGCTCTCATGTCCCCACATGAGGAGCTGGAGCTGATAGAGGGAGCTCATCCGCCTCTCACCAGATTCGAACCTGTGACCTGTCGGTCTTCAGTCCTGTCGGCACAGGGGTTTAACCCATTGCGCCACCGGGGGACAATAAAGCTATTCTATTCTATTTCCACTAAAACACAGCACAATAATTTTATTGTCATGTTGATGTCACCCGCTTTCAAGGTAAAGCAAAACTATAACCTTAAAATATTTATTTCTATCATTCTGGTTCATTCTGGTGTTGCAAGCTATCGTATCATATGTGTCATATAACTGGTTGTAAATCAAGCAATTTTTTTTCTATTCAGTTTTAAGTTGTTTGGGATAAATGGATGTATATGTCTGAAAAATGGAACAAAGACATAATATAACACATTAAAAAAGCCCTTTAAACCTGATTCTGAATTGAAAATCTATTCATTTCCAAGACGATATCTATATTTGTCTTAATATGTTTGTGTGTGTATACACACAGTATGCACACACACACATATGTGTATACATGTGTGTGTTAAACTGAAGAGATGAAAATAAGCAATGTAGAAATTGAATTAGATGACAGGATCTTAAAATGAGTGTTGAAACCTAGCCTCCAAATGCAGTTATCTATCAGTACATTTTAAGTGAACCATGTTGTGAGCACTGTATATGGCAATTTGACAAACAGATCTGGCCACCTCTGGTAAACAGATGTTTGCTTTACACTCACCAAACAAAATTAAAAAATGGAATGAAGAAAATGCAGGAAATATATCACATGAAACAAGGCTTAAATCGGCACCACCGAACCTTTAACTCTTGATTATTTATCCAGTTTCCCTACTGCAGTTTTTATTTCAAAATCTCTTTCAAACATTACATGCTCTCACTATTTAAATCTACCCAGATTTAGAGAAGCCAAAATGTTGTTTATTGGCATCTCTTTCTTAGCGCCACTTGAATATATGCTTTGCCATTTGTGCAAATGTGCAACTCCAGTTTTGCTGTTATTACAAAAAACAATACATAGCATTTCTGAGGATATTTAGAGAGGAATCCAAACTAGTGCCAAAGACCATATGGGAGCTAGTTGGATTAGACTGTTATAGTGAGATTAGATGTCTTTGACCCATGGAAAACCCTGTGAAAGTTAGTTACTTGTTTGTGAATGTCCTGTCCTTGGTAGAGCCCAAATAAGGAGTTTTTCCACATGAATTTTATGGATGTTACTCACATAAAGGGCTCTTTTAAAAGTGCAAAATACTTCACTTGTTTCTCTTGTATTGTAGGTCAGGGTTTACTACCTCACACATCTCTAAAATGGTGCAAAACAATACAATAACCCAGTGTTTCTTTAAGAATCCAGTGCCCTCGATATTTTACATTAGAACCAGCTAAATATACCACACATTTTCCAAGTTTTATAATAAGATTAGAGGTTGGGGCAGCTGTGAAATTAATGCTGAAAGCGCCAATAACTTCACAAAGTTGTGTTAAGTGGAATTGGTCAAAGACTTTTTGATGAAGTCAGTGAACACTGAGGAAAAACATGCCCAACCACCACATTCATTGGGCTGTAGTAATAAGACAAGGTGGCTTTGTACTTAAACTCAATTATTAGATTATAGAATTGGTCATCTGTGGTCAAATATATGTATAAAAATTTAGTCCCTGAAAAATTGCTTAAAATACTCTTGAAAACTCTCTCTGGTTTTAGAACAATTAATTAGAAGGCTGAGAAGAGACATGATAGCTATGTATAAATATGAGATGTTGACAAGCTGGAATGTGTCCAGAGGAGGGCAACTAAAATGATCAAGGGTCTGGAGAACAAGCCCTATGAGGAGCAGCTTAAAGAGCTGGGCATGTTTAGCCTGAAGAAGAGAAGGCTGAGAGGAGAAATGATAGCCATGTGTGAGGAAATCATAGGGAGGAGGGAGCAAGCTTGTTTTCTGCTGCCCTGAAGACTAGGGCACAGAACAATGGCTTCTAACTACAGGAAAAGAGATTCCACCTGAACATTAGGAAGAACTTCCTGACTGTGAGAGATGTTCAGCAGTGGAACTCGCTGCCCCATACTGTGGTGGAGGCCCCTTTTTTGGAGGCTTTTAAGCAGAGGCTGAATGGCCATCTGTCAGGGGTGCTTTGAATGTGATTTTCCTGCTTCATGGCAGGGGGTTGGACTGGATGGCCCATAAGGTCTCTTCCAAGTCTATGATTCTATGAATTATGGCCTACTTATTGCCATTGTCACTTAATAACAGAGGTACGGATGTATAATTCTTTCCAGTTGAAAAACAAGAACTTTGAGCATCAAGCTACACATATCAACTTCACAGTATCAATATTTGCAGAGGCAGGTCTTCAAAACCACCTTGGAGCTGCGATGGTAGCAAGATGGAGGCCTATTCTGAGCAAACTGGAATGGGATGGAATAGCACCACATCTATAGACTATTTTGGATGAGATACAGCCTGATCCATCAGTAATTTTTTTGGTAGCATTTTTGGTGTTACATAGTAGGATATCAACAAGAAGTGAGGTTCTTGATGAGAAAAGGAAAACCTACTAATAAGATTCTCATCTTCAGTAGCATTAAAATAAAAAGCCCCTGATGTGACTTAGGGCTAAAGTATGTAATAGATCTGAATATTGATTTAAATGAGTAGCTGAAATTGCTAACAAAGCCGTAAAGTTACTATAAAGTGATTTATTGTTATTATTATGTGACCTATCATAGATCCAACCAGTTCATTTAAAACGCATTGTGGTAACACCTGCATCCTTGCAAGTTCACATAATGATTTTGATTTCAATCAGTTGGTTATATTTTAGCAATTAAAAACACTGAGAGCAAAAAGACATATTCCTCAGGGAAACATCTTAATATATATATGTTCACATGAGGGTGGCTCTATTGAATGGCATTGAGGTGAATGTGTTTTTCTTCCATTTAAACTAAATTGAAGCTGAGCATATATAAAGGAATATATGGTTGTATTGCTAATAAAATGGTATTCTTGGCAGCTAAACTTCACATTTGGCTGGGGTACTCTATTCACTGGAATTGCCCATGTGCTACCACCTTCTGCCAAGAATCACAGCTCTATCTTCAAAGAGAACCACCCAGTAAGTCAGAGGAAACCTCAGTCTTCTGTTTATTTGTAGTGCAGATGCTAATGCTCTATGGCCTCATCACTATATGCCAAGAAAGATTGCTATCCTCCATCATCATCATCATCATCATCATCATCATCATCATCATCATCATCATCATCTCTACTACAATGGTCTACATCCTCCACCTTTGTTTATATCCTAATCCACACAACCATGTCCTCAAAACGTTTTGAAATAGAGAGATGATGAATCACAATGATGAATGAGTAAAATGTTATTGTGATTTTCAGCTCCCTTAACCTCAGAGGCCAGTAACCTAACTTCATGTCCAGCAGGATGCTAGTTCTATTATCAGTATACACTTTCACATACATGTCACAGGTCGTGTTCAATGAAATATACGCGCACACTTTTTTGGCACATACAATTGTATATGCAGTCTCTGCATAACATACAAACACATGTACTATATTTTGGATAAATCAGAGTCAGCCTCGGACAGCAGATTGTAAGACATAAAAAAGGGCAACATAATATTAGTGAGCAGATTCTTATTGCATTCCTACAGATAAAAATGCAAAGCAATACTGGCTGGGGGGATATTATGGCTCATGTGAAAAGTTACCTGGATGATTTGGAGGGTATCTATTTGCCAGTCTACTGAAGACAGAAAAATGTGTTATTCAAGCCCTGACTCAGGGCGGCCTCACAAACTGCAACAATTTGATACCCAACAAATTAACAGATTCCCAAAAATAACGATTACAATTAAAAGCAGCAATGAAACATAGATTGTTAAAGCAGCAATTAAAATCATGCAAGTTCAAAATCGTAGTCCAGGATCAGTCCATTAGTCCATCCCTTTAAGAGATCTCAGGTATTGGATTGCTATAGTTACTGCTTGAATGCTTGGTCCCACAACCATGTCTTAAGTTTTTTCCCTGAAAGACAGGATGGAGGGGGATGTTCTGATTTCACTGGAGAGGGAGTTCCACAGACGAGGGGCCACCACTGAGAAGGCCCTGTCTCTTGTCCTCACCAGTCATGCTTGCAAAGGTGATGGGACCAAGATCATGGCCTCCCCAGATGATCTTAATCTCCACAATGGTTCATAGGAGGAGATACATTCGGATAGGTAAGCTAGAGGACTGTTTAGGGCTTTATAGGCTAAAGCCAGCACTTTGAATTGTTCTCAGTAGCAGACTGGCAGCCAGTGGAGAGGATGTAACCCGGGGGGGGGGGGGGGGGGGTGGCTCTAGTGAGCAATCTGGCTGCCACCCATTGGACTATTTGAAGCTTCCAAACAGTCTGTACTAGTTCTTGTGGGTTTTTTCGGGCTATATGGCCATGTTCTAGAGGCATTTCTCCTGACGTTTCGCCTGCATCTATGGCAAGCATCCTCAGAGGGTCTGTTGCAAATTAGTACAATGGGTTTATATATCTGTGGAATGGTTGGGGTGGGGCAAGGAGCTCTTCCCTGCTGCAGTTAGGTGTGAATGTAGGCTAATCACCTTCATTAGCATTTGAAGGCCTGCCTGAGTCTGGGAAAATCTGTTGCTGGGAGTTGTTAATCTGTGCCTGGTTTCTTCCTCTCTGATGTTTAGCTGTTAAAATTTTAGAGTTTTTTAAAACTGGTAGCCAGATTTTGTTCATTTTCATGGTCTCTTCCTTTCTGTTGAAATTGTCCACATGCTTGTGGATTTCAATGGCTTCTCTGTGTAGTCTGACATGGTGGTTGTTGGTGTAGTCCAGCATTTCTGTGTTCTCAAATAATATGCTGTGTCCAGGCTGGTTCATCAGGTGCTCTGCTATGGCTGACTTCTCTGGTTGAAGTAGTCTGCAGTGCCTTTCATGTTCCTTGATGCGTGTCTGGGCGCTGCGTTTGGTGGTCCCTATGTAGACTTGTCCACAGCTGCATGGTATACGGTAGACTCCTGCAGAGGTGAGAGGATCCCTCTTGTCCTTTGCTGAACGTAGCATTTGTTGGATTTTCTTGGTGGGTTTGTAGATTGTTTGTATGTTGTGTTTCCTCATCAGCTTCCCTATGCGGTCAGTGGTTCCCTTGATGTATGGCAGGAACACTTTTCCTCTGGGTGGATCTTCATCTTTACTCTCGTGGTTTGTTCTTGGTCTTGCAGCTCTTCTGATGTCTGAGGTGGAGTATCCATTGGCCTGGAGAGCCCAGTTGAGGTGGTTCAGTTCATCTTGGAGGAGGTGGGGTTCGCAGATTCTTTTTGCACGGTCTGCCAAGGCTTTGATGGTGCTTCTTTTTTGACTTGGGTGATGGTTGGAGTTTTTATGTAGATATCTATCTGTGTGTGTGGGTTTTCTGTAGACGGTGTGACCCAATTGTTGATCTGGTTTGCGGATGACTAGGACATCTAGAAAAGGCAGTCTTCCTTCATTTTCTTTTTCCATGGTGAACTGGATGTTTGGGTGGATGCTGTTAAGATGGTCCAGGAACCTGTTGAGTTCTTCATCTCCATGGCTCCAAATGGTGAAGGTGTCATCCACATATCTGAACCATATCGTGGGCTTTTTGGTTGCTGTCCCCAGGGCTTGTTCTTCAAAGTGTTCCATGTAGAAGTTAGCTATGACTGGGCTGAGAGGGCTCCCCATAGCTACTCCATCATTCTGTTCGTAGAATTCATTGTCCCACTGAAAGTAACTGGTGGTGAGGCAATGGTGAAACCCATTGTACTAATTTGCAACAGACCCTCTGAGGATGCTTGCCATAGATGCAGGCGAAACGTCAGGAGAAATGCCTCTAGAACATGGCCATATAGCCCGAAAAAACCCACAAGAACTGAGTGATTCCGGCCATGAAAGCCTTCGACAAGTCTGTACTAGATTGGAGAATAAGAATGTCTAGTCAACAAAGTGATAGGTCTTTGCCATTTTAATGCACTGCCTCAAAGAAAAATGATATATAGTTGGATAAAACACAAGGGCCATCCATTTCAATCCTCAACCATGCAGGGATAACCAGTTATTTGCAAACTGAAAGTTTTAAATAGCTTTCTGTAAATTCCAGTCATCATGGAGATTGTTTTTCAGATACGAAGGATGTTACTGTGCTTGCTCACCCATGAGTGAGTTCCAGAGAAATCAACTACTCTTATTTCTGAGTAGATATTAAATTCTCTAAGACTGAAATTAGCATGTAAGTAAATAGTATTTCAACTCTGGTGAATTTTTCTAAGATTATGTATTTTATTTGGACAAAAGAAGTTCTCTACAGTATCAAAAAACCTTCCTGACCATAGCTTGTTTGTTTTTCTAGTTAAGCCATATGATCAATGATATTTATTTCACAAGGCTTTCATGACAACAAAGTATAGAATGCACATCCAAGAATAAGTGGAACATAAAAGCCAATATAAGTCAACCAATGTGAATGAAAACAATTGGGAATACAATTACATCAGCAAAAAAACCCTTATGAATTTCTCAAAACTAGCCCAATTTTGCTGTAATCTATACTCAAAACTCTTCATTATGTAAAGATTTTATAACAAAGTGCCATTTACAATGCAAGTATGTGTGTGTTACATTACCATTTGCTTGACAGTAATATCAACATTATATAAGTATCAAATACTGAACACATATCACATTTGGTCAAGTTGGAGAGAGTAAAATGTTTTGTTTTGACATCTCTAGAGAGATATAAAGCAAATAGCAATGTGATCTGAGAAAATGAACCAATCCACCTTGCTTTAAAAAAAACTGCAGTGAAATCTCATAAGCCATTCTGTACGTGTTGGTCATAATAGTATAGCTGCCATTGTGCAAACTGACTGATTATAACAATAGTTAGAAGAATCCAAACTGATATTTTAGTTCAGCATCTTTCACTCAAACAAACATCCCTGAAGATTTCTATCGAGATATTAGCCTAAAACAATGTTTCTCAACCTGGGAGTTGGGACCCCTGGGGGGGGGGGGGGTCACGAGAGGGTTTCAGAGGGTTGCCAAAGACCATCAGAAAACACACATTTCTGATGGTCTTAAGAACACCTATGGCAGAGAAGTGTGAAGATCTCTCTGCCAGTCCTTCTCTTCTTTTTTGGAAACAGACAGTGAATTCACCCTCCAAAAACCTTCCTCCATTGTGATTGGCCAGCCTCTCAGCCAAGGGGAGGGCTGTTTCTGAGAATCCAAGCAGGGAGGGGAGAGCAGGTGTGGTCGGCACATGACAGCATGGTGTGCATATTTGGGCAAGGGAGCTTGGGGGTTCTGTGTGGGAAGTTTGGTCCAATTCTATCACTGATGGGGTTAAGAATGCTTTTTGATTGTAGGTGAACTATAAATCCCAGCAACTACAACTCCCAAATATCAAGGTCTATTTTCCCCAAAGTCCACCAGTTTTCACATTTTGGCATATTGAGTATTCATGCCAAGTTTGGTCCAGATCCATCATTGTTTGAATCCACAGTGCTCTCTGGATGTAGGAGAACTGCAACCCCAAAACACAAAGTCAATGCCCACCAAACACTTTCAGTATTTTCTGTTGGTCATGGGAGTTCTGTGTGCCAAGTTTGGTTCAATTCCATTGTTGGTGAAGTTCAGAATGCTCTTTGAACTATAGGTGAACTATAAATCCCAGCAACTACAACTCCCAAATGACAAAATCAATCCCCCCCCAACCCCACCATCATTTAAATTCAGGCATATTGGATGGGTATCTGTGCCAAATTTGGCCCAGTGAATGAAAATACATCCTTTATATCAGATATTTACATAAAATTAGTTATGAAGTAGCAATGAAAATAATGTTATGGTTGGGTACAGTCACCACTGTATTAAGGGGTTGTGGCATAAGGAACTGTATCAAGGGGTTGTGGCATTAGGAAGGTTGAGAACTACTGGTCCAAAAGAAATAGAAGATTCACTACATTTTCTTTTTATTGTTAATTATGTGGCTGAAACTCCCATCTAGATGGATACTTCTTGGATCCCAGAAGGATACATTGGATCAGCAATCAGCAGATAAAAGCAGTCAATAGAGTTTTCTAGTAGCTTCCAAAACAATATATTTTTGCTTGATGGAAGTGCAATGAAATCAGTTTTAGAAGCTGATGAACCTCGGGCAGAAATAGACAGACATAAGGGACTGTTATTTTTACGTCTTAGGAGAAAATCTTGAAGCGGCTGTGTTTATTTTTTTCCTTATGGAGGCATGAATTATTAAAGAATCTTAACCTTTCAATCACATTTGTATCCACCCTTTGAGTCCAACATGATGTGTTTCATCTGTAACATGATTATCTTACTGGTGGATAAAGCATCCTCTACAAAAGCAATACAAACTGGTGGGTTATAACATTGAACTGAAAGTCACTGTTGTGTTAAATACCTTTGTGTTTATGTACAACAAAGAGAGAGCCTGGTGAAGAATGACATTGGGCTGAAATGTCAAGCCAATGTCATTTTTCTTTTCTTTGAAGGAATAGCTTAATATAATTCTCACATTTATCCTTGGCAGTTAACCCAGGCATATGCACAAAATATAAAACAGAAACGGAGCTACTTATCTTTAGCTGCCCTCACTCTCTTAATCACTTGAAGGTCCACTTTTGAGTTATATATAATATCTTAGACTCATAGAACCATAGAGTTGGAAGAGACCTCGTGGGCCATCCGGTCCAATCCCCTGCCAAGAAGCAGGAAAATCACATTCAAAGCATTCCTGATAGATGACCATCTGGCCTCTGCTTAAAAGCCTTCAAAGAAGAAGCCTACACCATACTGCATGGAGTGCCGTTACCTTCCCGCTGGAAGGTAATGGTGCTCCATGCGGTCATGCTGACCACATGACCTTATTTATTTATTTATTTATTTATTTAGTACATTTCTATACCGCCCCTCTCAGCCTTCCGGCAACTCGAGGCGTTTTACAAGGCAAGAATTCAATGCCACCAAGGACACAATGACAATATACAATATAAAAAACATCAGCAACAATAAAATCAAATAAAATCAAACATTATAATGAAACATACTTCAATTGATAATCATTAAACCGTGGAGGTGTCTACAGACAATGCTGGCTCTTCAGTTTAGAAATGGAGATAAGCACCATTCCCAGAATTGGACACGACTGGACTTAATGTCAGGGGAAAAGTTTTACCTTTTATACCTTTTACACCACACTAGCTGATACATGACCTGGTCCATGAGGTCACGAAGAGTCGGAAGCGACTGAATGAATAAACAATAACAGCTGATACAAAACAGACCCAAAGCATCAGATGAGAAGAGAGTCCTTTTTCCTTCCTATAAAAGGAAGACAAATGTCAAATTTGATAGGGAGAGTACTAAATAAAATTCATTGGGCTAAAGAGGGGAAGGGAAAAGCAGGGATACTATCATTAGATATTTTTAAAGCGTTTGGAATGGGAGACACTAGGGGAAATATTGAATAAATTTGGAATGGGAAATAAAATAAAAGGAGTACTAAAACAATTTTATTCAAAGAACTCAGCAGTGATAACTATAAATGATGGAGTGACAAACGAAATAAAAGTGACTAGAGGAACTAGACAAGGGTGCCCTTTGTCCCCGATATTATTTGCTATGGTGATAGAACTTTTTGCTAATAATATAAGGAACGATAAAAATTTAGAAGGATTAGGAAAAAAGGAGAAACAGAAGGTGAGCTTATTCGCTGACGATACATTGTTATTTATAGAAAATATAGTGGAGAAAATAGATAGAATAAAAGAACATTTGGAGATATTTGGGAAAGCAACGGGTTTACAAGTTAATTGGAACAAGTCAGAAATTATGCTACTCAATTATACAAGAGAAGAAGAAAAAAAATTATAGAACAGAGAAAAATGGGAATAAGAATTAAGAATAAATTAAAATACTTGGGAGTAATAATAACTAAGGATTTAAAAGAGATAGAGGAAGTAAATGTAGTAACTTTAAGAAAAGAAATTCAGAAAAAATTAATAGAGTACGAAGGTATACATTTATCCTGGTTTGGAAGAATAGCATTAGTAAAAATGAAAATACTTCCAAAAATAAATTTTATATTTAGAATGTTACCACTTCAAATCACAGAAGAAGAACTAATTAGATGGCAACAAATGATTAATAAGTACTGCAATGGAAGTAAAAGAAACAGGCTAAACAAACAGTTATGCTATAGATCACAAAAGGAGGGTGGACTAGCACTACCTAATATAAAAAAATATTATGAAGCAAGTAGATTAAATTTGGTTATAGAAGGAATGGTTAAAAAAGAGGGAATAGATTGGCTTAGTAATGATTCAGGAAAAGTGGAAGATGAAACTTGGAATATATTTTTTAAACAGCTTACCAGAAAAGAACTGAGGGAAATTGGAAACCCAATGCTGAGTAACATACTGAAAGTATGGAATAAATACAAGGGGAGGTTAATAAAGGAAGGATCAATTATAACCCCAATAGTGATGGAAAAGAAATTCCCAAAATTTTTTTTAAAAAGCAATGGATAAAAAGGTAAGGGAAATAAATTTAGATAGAATAGGGGATTGGATGAAAGTGGAAATGAAGAGGGAAAGGATGTTGGAAGAGTTTAAAGAAATAAAATTATCATGGTTTCATTGTATACAACTAGAACAATGGTTAATAAACTGGAAAAAAAATAATAGAAATGGAAGCCAACTCAATCAATTCGAACAAATAATACAGAAGGGAAGGGCAGTAGAAGAACATGAAAACTTGAGAGGTATAATTAGCAAAATCTATAAGATACTAATTGAAATGAAGGATGGGAAAATAAAAAAGTGTACCCTTAAGGAGATTTGGGAAGAGGATTTAGGGATAAAAATAAGTGAAATAGAGTGGCAACAGTTATGGGGACAAAGACATTTAAAAAATTTATCGATACGAGTTAAAGAAAATTATTATAAGTTAATATGGAAGTGGTACTTAACACCGGTAAGAATAGCATATATGAATAAAAATAATTCAACAAATTGTTGGAGAGGGTGTCAAGAACCAGGAACATATATACATATGTGGTGGCAATGTAAATATGTAAATAATTTTTGGGAGAAAGTATTTAGAGAAATAGAAATTATAATGAATATGAAAATAGATAAAAGTCCTAGTATAGCCTTACTATCATTATATACCAATAAGCAACTGAAAAAGGAGGATAAAGAAGTGATAACAAACTTACTAACTATAGCAAGACTGCTCATAGCAAGGAATTGGAAAAAAGAAATGAATATACAAATAGAGGAGTGGTATAAGGAAGCATGGAAAATAGCATTAAATGATAAACTGACATGTATATTAAAGGTTAAAAAAGGTATATGGAAACAAAGTGATTTTGATGCTATATGGGGAAAAATTGTGGTAAATGGATTAAAAAATAAGGAAGGAAAATTACCGTCACAAGAAGAAATGAAATTTTGGACAGATGAAATGTAAGAAATGTGGCTTGAGACGGGTGGAGGGGAGCACTGAGGTGAAAAAAGGGGAAAAAAAGAGAAAAGGGGAGGAAATGTCAAAGCAAAACAACATGTTAAAGAGGTTGATGTATAAAATGCAATAGTATGTAATAATTGTGATAAATCAATAAAAAATTTAAAAAATGAAAAAAAAAAGATGAGAAGAGAGTCAGGGTATCTGCAGTTACAGTAGGAGACCTGGACCTTGGAATTAACAAAGTAGAAATAACTTGAGACATCGGGTGGTTTCCATTTGAGTAGACTACCATTTCAGGTTTCAATCTGAACTTTCTATGTATAGTTGCAAAGGTTGAGTAGTGAAAAAAATGATAGGAAGAAAAACTCATTTGAAATATGATGCAGGAGAAGTTTTATAGATACCATAGGTTGCTAAAAGGACAAAGAAATAGAGTCCTAGAGCAAATAAAGCCTGATCTCTCCTGGAAGATGACTGAACTGAGGCTGTCATACTTTGGACATATCAAGAGAAGCCATGACTTACTAGAAAAAAAAAATAATGGGAAGAAAGCAGTAGGAAAAGAGAAAGATTGCATTCCAGGTTGATGAGTCTGCAGAACCAGCTGATGATGGGATGATTGCACATTTTCAACATTAAAATTACTGCACGGCTATATTTTTCAAAAGCCTGTTCCCAGTGCCAGGATTTTACTCTCCTTCTAAATGCTAGGAGGGAGGGGGCTGCTCTGATATCACTGGGGAGGGAGTTGGAACTGAAAGCAGGGCTTCTCCAGAAGATCTAAATCTCCGAGTTGGTTCATACGGGGAGATATGTTCTGACAGGCTGGGCTGGAACCATTTAGGGCTTTATAGGCTGGGGGAAAGTCCTGAGAGTGCCTTGGACTGTGAGAAGATCCAACCAGTCCATCCTCCAGGAAATAAAGCCCGGCTGCTCATTGGAGGGAAGGATACTAGAGACAAAGTTGAAGTACTTTGGCCACATCATGAGGAGACAGCAAAGCCTAGAGAAGACAATTATGCTGGGGAAAGTGGAAGGTAAAAGGAAGAGAGGCCGACCAAGGGCAAGATGGATGGATGGCATCCTTGAAGTGACTGGACTGACCTTGAAGGAGCTGGGGGTGGTGACGGCTGACAGGGAGCTCTGGCGTGGGCTGGTCCATGAGGTCATGAAGAGTCGGAGACAACTGAACGAATGAACAACAACAACAAGGCTAAAACCAACACTTTGAATTGTGCTCAGTAGCAAACTGGCAGCCAGTGGAGCTGACACAACGGGAGGTGGTAGGCTCCCTGTACGCTGCTCTGGTGAACAACCTGGTATAGGAGCAACACAAGGTGTACAACAGCATTTATTAAACAAGTTCAGATCCTTTCAAATCCAACCTAAAACACTGAGAAGATTCACCAGTCATCACTGCTGTTTTTGTTACATCCTCCCAGTGAAACCTTTAAATGTTTCAATTGGTCTTTATTTCGTTTGTCATACAAGAATTATTATTGCCAGTGCCTTCGAAATATTATTATAACCCCATTTGATTCATCTTCATACATTGAAACTTTACCTCATCTCATTCACAAACAAATGCAGTCAAATGATATCAGAGCAATTCCATGATGTTTTGCTGCTTCAAGCAGAACATCTCTATCTCAAAAAGCATGGTTCTCCAAACTAGCCAAATTATTTTAGCACACAAAGCAAAAAATACCCTGAATTTTTTCTTTTACTTCTATATGGAAAAAAACTTCATATACAACCATAACAAAGTAAATAATTGAAAATTTGTATCCATAAGAGATGTGTGATTTTAATTCACAAGAGTCTGCAAGCTTCAAGTCTGTTCTTGGCCACTGCTGCATGTAATGCTCCAAGCTTTATTTGGCATGGAGCAGAAAAAAAATTATCTGGCTTGTTTTTTGGTAAATGCCTGGCCTTGAGAAAGGACAGATTTGTTTTCTTAACTTTGACTTGCATGTATCCCTTTTGGCAGAGGGAATATATTTATCATGAGTTAAATGAGGAGAGAAAGAGGTGATGCTGTGATGTTTTAGTCCATCCAATTGGGTATTCATAACATTCAGCAATGTTTTCAATATTCCTGCCAACATTCATGTAGTGCAACTGAGGCACACAAACCCCATTCACAGCTTTGATTTGAAAAAAAAAATAGTGTATTGTTTCTAGTTTTGAAAAAAAGAGTTTTCATCATAGACCCTATTACCAAATACTAAAGCAGTTGTGGTTTGAGTGGTGAAACTAGCTCACAGAAGTAAGACCATGAAAGTAGATATAATACATCTTCATCTTATCTAAGACATTGACCTGGAACTGCAATCTACAACCTAATTCTCAATCATTTTCCAGAAACTCTTTGAGGATTTTCCTGGAACAAATTGACCATGGGTTGGAGTCATACAACGTGATGCCCATAATTGTAAACAGGATTTGAAAAGAAAATAATTTTAAAAAGACTTCAGGACTCACGTTTTATTGGAAACCACAACTTAATCATAGAGTGCAAAACCTGGTTTCATTTCATTTCTTGGTAACAGAGTATGGAAGTATGATATTACAAATAACATGTTACTTGTAAGTATTTCATTATTGCACTCTTTGATGCATCACAATTGTAAAGGATAAAGGTGTTTTCCTGACATTAAGTCCAGTCATGTCCAACTCTGACGGGTGGTGCTCATCTCCATTTCTAAGCTGAAGAGCCAGCATTGTCTGTAGACACCTTCAAGGTCATGTGGCCGGCATGACTGCATGGAGTGCCGTTACCTTCCCGCCGGAGTGGTACCTATTAGGCCTGTTTGATCAAGAAAAAAATTGTTTCTAAAATCGATTCGTAATTGGGGTGTTTTTTTGTTTCGATATTTAAAATATTTACAAAACTTTCCAAAAAAATGTTTTGTTATTTACGAAATTTCGTAAATATTTACAAAACATTTTTTAAACTCCATTTGCCTAGTATTTTAAATATCGAAATTTTTTCTTGATCAAACAGGCCTAGCTTCCAACAGACCTCTGAGGATGCCTGCCATAGATGTGGGCAAAATGTCAGGAGAGAATGCTTCTGGATTGGTCATACATACAGCCCTGAAAAGTAAACTCACACAACCGGCCTCCCGCGCCATCCAATCGGCTCCGCCGGCTCCTGCGCCCTCCTCCTCCTCCTCCTCGGGTGAGCGCGCGCGCGCCATCCAATCGGCTCCGGCTTCTGCGCCCTCCTCCTCCTCCCAGCTGTGTTGCAGGAAGTGCTAGGAGGAGGAGGAGGAGGAGGAGGAGGAGGGCGCAAGAGCCCGAGCCGATTGGATGGCGCGCGCGCGCTCCGCTCACCTTTACAACCGGCCTCCGCTCCTGCTGTTAGCCCCGCGCGCCATCCGGCTCGGGCTCCTGCGCCCTCCTCCTCCTCCTCCTCCTCCTCCTCCTAGCACTTCCTGCAACACAGCTGGTAGGAGGAGGAGGAGGAGGGGGGGGGGCGCAGGAGCCCGAGCCGATTGGATGGCGCGCGGGTGAGCGCGCGCGCGCCATCCAATTGGCTCCTGCCACGGTGCACTCACTGCTGGGGTGCTTGGGAGCGCCGGATTGGCTCCCAGGCACCAGCAAATGACCACAGCACTGAAGTCAGCACAGCAGCCGCCATTCCATTTACGAGACGAGCTGAAGCTCGTAAAAAAAATGGGGCTGCTGTTTCGATATTTTCAAACCCTTCCGGGTTTGAAAATATGTTTTGATATCGCGTCGGATATGCAAAAAAAAAACCGATTTAAATACGAAATAACGAATTAACGAAACAAAACCGACAGGCCTAGTACCTATTGATCTAATCACATTTGCATGTTTTCGATCTGCTAGGTTGGTAGAAGCTGGGGCTGGCAACGGGAGCTCTTGCAATTCTCCGGATTTGAATCTATGACCTTTTAATCAACAAGTTCAGCAACTCAGCGGTTTAACCCACTGCGCCACCAGAGGCAACTTCACAATTGTACAAGGTATAACTTTTACCATGCAACAGTTTTCATTACTTTGATATACCAAAAAAACCAAGTTTCTTTGGGGATAACACCACTACCTTGGGATTTTTTGGACCACTGGTCAGTGGCCTGTAGAATTGTAGTGCTCTTTAAAGTAAGTAAATTGACTGTTCCAGTTCCTTGTGGAAAACAGTATGTAGGACACTATTTTTGGAAAATTTAATATATTGTACATATTCATGGATAAGTCAACCTCATATATACATTGAGGGCAGGTCTGTGGGCTAAAATTATAGATTTTTCTATGACAGATCCATAAGTTAACTCCTAGCCACTACCCCATTTTTCCCACCTGGTCATTCAAAAGGGACAGAGAGTGCTTCCACACATCACTTAAACGCATACCGAAACAACTCCGAAGCCCCCCAAAAGAACTCCTTAAAAGAAAGAAAAACTTACCCTACCATTATTGTCCTCCTCAGACCCTCCCGGGGCAAAGAAATGATGCACCAAGATGGCTGTATGGATTGGACCTTCTTTTTTTTTTTTTGGAAACATGCCAACAATTAACAAACTTTTTGCCATACAGGACTTATTTCAGTATACATTATTCCAAAAGTAAATATATCTTAAATGACACTTTATACATTCCTTAAATAAGTATCAGCCATCACCCCCCCCCCCCCCTCAAACAGTCATTCTAAATGATGTCATTGGATCAGTTTAACTGTGTGGAAAGCTTGGTTCAAAATGCTATATCTGTCGTCTCTGTCTATTTTGTCAATTAGAACAGACCATTTCCTTCACCAGTTTTGTTCTTTATGACTATTTTGTTCTTTATGACTATAAAATGGCTAAAAGGGCCAAACACATAGTGAAATGCATCCTATGTAGCCATTTTGCCAAATATTTTAAATGGGATCATGATGAAGGAACTTAGCAGTTTCTTGCCAATTTAAATTCTGTCCCTGTGTGTTTTCTGCTCCCATCAAGCACCGTTTGTTATCCCTTTCTACCACACAGTTTCCATTAATTTAATATTGACAAAATGAATGGACACAACATAATAGCAACATTTTGAAGGTTGCAACCCGTATCATTAAAAGGCAGTGACACAGAACACTCTCTCTATAATTCAGTGAAAGGTTTATGATTAACTTGTTTTATTTTATTTTCTAGAAAGGTCACTTTCCCCCTAAAAATAAGTACTGGCAAGGTTTTATACTACATATAAATGAGTTTATTGCCATTTTAGTCGGTCTCTGCTACCCTTATTAATTAGCATAGGTCTCAATGAACTATGGTGAATGCTCAAGCATAGAGCCTTTGACTCCAACCACATGTATACTTTCCATTTCTTCAGTGTTGGTTTTAGGCAGCAGATTTCCTTAGACTAACTCCTTTTTTATTCCTCTGTTTTCATAAGGACTAAGGATGAAATTCCATGCTCCATTTTCACCTGTTTTTTCTTCCAGAATCTATGGCATAATCCACCTGCTGCAAGGAACCAGCTAAGGTATAGAATTGTTCCAATTCCATACAGTAAATTGGTGAAAGTTTTACAAGTTCACTCTTTTATAAAAGGAAGGCTTGTTTGATAATGTCATAATTTTCCAAAGGAAACAGAGTAAATCTTAAACCAGCTAACTTTACAGTACAGTGAGCACATTATGTTAATGAAAAACACAACATGGGGCCCATAGCAGCCTTCAATAATTTTTTTAAAAGCTTTCGCTCACTTGTGTCAAACTCAAGACCTGCAGTCCAAATCTGGCCCACCATGTCTTTTTATGTTGCCCCCCAGATGCTGGACTGCAACTTTTATATTCTTCATCATTAGACATCATAACTAGAGCTGATGGGAGTTGGCTTACAGCAGTGGTTCCCAGCCTTGTTTTGATCGGGGACCACTTGACCAGAGACCACTTTGACCATGGACCACTCTCCAACATTAGCACCAAAAGGGTTACCAACCAGTTTTTGGTCCAACCCCCTACCAAGAAGCAAGAAAATTGCATTCAAAGCACCCCCAACAGTTGGCCATCCATCCTCAGTTTAAAAGCCTCCACAGAAGGAGCCTCCACTACACTCCAGGGCAGAGAGTTCCACTACTGAACAGGTCTCACAGTCAGGAAGTTCTTCCTAATGTTCAGATGGAATCTCCTTTCTTGTAGTTTGAAACCATTTTTCCACATCCTAGTCTCCAGGGCAGCAGAAAACAAGCTTGTTCCCTCTTCCCTATGACTTTCTCTCACATATTTATACATGGCTATGATGTTTCCTCTCAGACTTCTTCAGGCTAAACATGCCCAGCTCTTTTTAGCCACTCCTTATAGGGCTTGTTCTCCAGACCCTTGATCATTTTAGTTGGCCTTCTCTGGACACATTCCAGCTCATCAATATCTCCCTTCAATTGTGGTGCCCAGAACTGGACACAGTATTCCAGGTGTGGTCCAACCAAGGCAGAATAGAGGGCTAGCATGACTTCCCTAGATCTAAACACTAGACTCCTATTGATTCAGACCAAAATCCCATTGGCTTTTTTTGCTGCCGCATGACTGCGCCCCCCATTTTGTATCTTTGCATTTCATTTTTTTTCTGCCTAAGTGGAGTATCTTGCATTTGTCACTGTTGAACTTCATTTTGTTAGTTTTGGCCCATCTCTCTAATCTGTTAAGATTGTTTTGAATTCTGCTCCTGTCTTCTCAAGCATTGGCTATCCTTCCCAATTTGGTGTCATCTGCAAACTTGATGATCATGCCTTCTAACCCTTCATCTAAGCCATCTAAGATGTTGAACAGGAACAATGATGGGAAGGGGAGCCTGGGAAGGCCCCCTCTAATTGGGCTGGACAGAAAATGAATCCTTTGGTACCCCAGCTATCTGCACAACATGTGATAAATCCACTTCCAGAAACCAGAGAATATAGAAATATTTCTGCAAGTGATCATAAAAGAAGATACAATGGCCTTAATACTATAGTTAGCCTTGACTAGAAAAAAGGCATCAAATGAGTGGGATTTCCCTACATGTTGATTTTCCATTCAGCAATTGATCCAATTGTTCAATTGCAGTTGGGATCCATCAACAGGATTAGAGCTAAAATGAGATGCAATTTGCAGTATGCCAGTGCATACAAAGGCTCGTATATAGCCGTCTCCCCTGAAGTTTCAATCTCATGTTAAAATTCAAAAGTGGAAGCAATTCCACAAAGATGGACTGTGAAACCAGTCCATGGAGTTAAGTATTTTTCACAGTTGTTAGAACCAGTTGTCCACGTTCTGAGTGGTAATGATTTACTTAACAGCTACACATGAATTAGTACTGAATTTATCCTCTTGGCTATTCATGTATAAGGGCCCTCAGGATGGGAAGATGTCCTATATCCTTCTTCAAGCCAGAAACCATATAAAGCAACTTTAGTTCTTTTCTCAATAGAGAGAATACATTGTAGGTTGTTCTAAATCTGAAGGGCTCCTATGTGTCCATGAATGGCTTTATGACCCTATGTGTGCAGCCTGCTGACTTTTATATAACATGAGCGATTTCTTTCAGGAGCCTAGGTCCTCTGCGATTTTTCTCATTGGATTGGCATGAAGCTATTTAACCCAGATGTTTCTGCAATTTGTGCAAATTAGGAGATTCATGGTGTATTGGCCAAGTGTTAACATTGTGAGCTGTAATGTAAAACATGTTAGGAGTGGAGCCTGGCTGTGAAAATGATTAGAAGGGCTTTTTTCTATTAACTGAATGTCCAGATAGATATCTGTAGGGCCTGCACTTATATTGCCATGCAGCTTACTTTGTATGAATACGTGCTATTGAATGTTTCTGGGCACGGAGAGAACACACTGTAAAAGGCAGGAGGTGGAAAGCACCTTCCTGAGTATCAAGGATGACGTCCCATTGGTTGACCTTACAGCAAACTACAGGTGGATGCCACATGAGCAGGTGAAAAAGGTGCTTGTGAAAAGTTTGATGACAATTTTGTGTGCTGAATATAGTACTTTAAGCAGCAGCGCTAACTTGGGCATCTGGTATACATTTTACCATTTTAATGGTAGTTTTAAGGATATTTAAGCAAGTGCAATATCTTACATTTTAAAGATCTAATAAAAGTAAAAGATAGGTAAAGGACTGCCAGGCCAAAATGTTTCTCAAAGCTTTTTATTTTGAGTTTCACATTGCCTTTGGAGAACTTGATGGTTGTTTTTCATCAGTTTCAGATGATCTATTGATATTTGCCAATTTGAATTTTGAGACCTTTGCCATGAAAAGAATAAGTTACAGGCACATTTTAGGAGGATATTGGAGAGGGTCTTCCGGCTGAATCTGGCCCTTCTTTATTCTTCTTCCATCAACAATGAAATATCTTTTCTTTATTTCAATAGGTTTTTGGTTATGATGAAACTATCTTTTAATGAAGATTACTTCATATTTCTCCTTCTTGTTAAGTTTTAGACATTTTAAGATTATTTTATAAAAATTTAAAACATAACAGTGAAGAAAATACAGTAGAGTCTCATTTATCCAACATAAACGGTCTGGCAGAATGTTGGATAAGCAAAAATGTTGAATAATAAGGAAAGATTAAGAAACAATAAACAAAATTACATGACAAATTACGATATGATTTTACAAATTAAGCTTCAAAACATGTTTTACAACAAATAAACAGAAAAAGCAGTTCAAAACATGGTAACGTTGTGTAGTAATTACAGTATTTATGAATTTAGCACCAAAACATTGCAATTTATTGATCAGCTGTGGATCTGGGCAGTAGGTGGACTGTGGTGGATAATACAGAATGTTGGATGAGTGAAGGTTGGATAAGTGAGATTCTACTATAGTTTATTTAATTGCTTTTAAATCTCATTTTGCCACTGTGGTTGATTTTTAGTTGAATTTTATTTCACTCTCCATTTAATCTATGTCTTCTGTGAACAATCATTAGGTTTATTTGGGGTTTTAGGATTCCATTTATTGCCCATTGACAATAATTGAGCATTCATCTTATGTATGGTAATGATAGCGAAAACAAATCAATCAAAACTTTATTTGTATTCTGCCCCCTCTCCCCATCGAATAATAAATAAAGCAAATGAGCAATATAAACAATCAATCATAATTTAAATCATCATAAAATCAATAAAACACAGTTACCTAAATGATATTAAAACAGTAAAACAAAGATCTTCCCATATTGCTACCACAACATTATTTTCACCTTTTACTGGATGTTCATTTCTTTTCATTTTTATAGGAGCTTCTAGTGGCACAATGGGTTAAACCCTTGTACCGGTAGGACTGTTACCCAAAACATCAGTGGTTCAAATCCAATGAGCGAGTTGAGCGCTTGACTATCAGCTCCAGCTTCTCATGTGGGGACATAAGAGAAGCCTCCAACAGGATGGTAAAACATCCAGGTGTCCCCTTGGCAACGTCACCATAGCAGCAACTTGGAGTCTCTCAAGTTGTTCCTGACACGGGAATTTTGTTTTATTTGCTTTATTTTTTTTTCTTCCACCTTTGATTGATTCTTATAGGCTTTTATGTGATTTAAGGAAGAATGTTGAGGAATATTCAGAAAGATAATTTGTCATGTGTGCATTTAGATAATTTCACAGTTGAGAAGACACAATAGAAAGAGAAAGGCCCTTTTCATGCAACCTAAATGTCTGCAAATGTACATTTCAATCCTGGGTCATTTCTTCCATTATGTATGATTTTTCATTTCAAACGCATGTTGACTTTTGCTGTAAACTGTCCTTTTTATTACAGTTCAATTGGATCCAGATTTAGGCAGGTGCAGCAAGACTGATGGAAATGGCTTTGCCCGTTCCTTCCCGATGTCAGCCCCTTCTACACTATACAGTATGTTGAAGATATAGAGCAGGTTATGGGATGGAAAGTAAAGTGGGCAGAGGCACGTTGCATGAACAGAACTCTGTGCCCTGAAGGTGCTTCCACCTTCTCAAGCATGCCCCATTACCACTGCACCTCAACCTACATCACTCAGGAGATACCTTTGACACCATGTGCAATATTTTCAAACATTTAGAAGAACTGTTGTAAGTCTCTTCATCTATTAGAGGTTCATCCTACAGAATTCTAGTATTTATAATTTGGTAAGGAAGTAGGAGTCTCTAACACAGCATTTCTCAATCTGGGGGTCAGGAACCCTGGGTGGGTCTTGAGGGGATGTCAGAGGGGTCGCCAAAGACCATCAGAAAACACAGTATTTTCTGTTGGTCATGGGGGTTCTATATGGGAAGTTTTGCCCAATTCTATCATTAGTGGGTTTCAGAATGCTCTTTGATTGTAGGTGAACTATAAATCCCAGCAACTACAGCTCCCAAATATTAAGCTCTATTTTCCCCAAACTCCACTAGTGTTCACATTTGAGCATACTGAGTATTCGTGCCAAGTTTGGTCCAGATCCATCATTGTATGAGTTCACAGTGCTCTCTGGATGTAGATGAACTACAACTCCAAAACTCAAGGTCAATGCCCACCAAACTCTTCCAATATTTTCTGTTGGTCATGGGAGTTCTGTGTGCCAAGTTTGGTTCAATTCCATCATTGGTGGAATTCAGAATGCTCTTTGATTATAGGATAACTATAAATCCCAGCAACTACAACTCCCAAATGACAAAATCAGTCTCTCCCCCCCCCCCCCCAACCAGTATTCAAATTTGGACATATCAGATATTTGTGCCAAATTTGGTCCAGTGAATGAAAATATATCTTTCATATCAGATATTTACATTATTATTCATAACAGTATTAAAATTACAGTTGTGAAGTAGCATCAAAAATAATTTTATGGTTGGGGGTCACCACAACATGAGGAACTGTATTAAGGGGCTGCAGCGTTAGGAAGGTTGAGAAACATTGCTCTAACAGATAGTCTAATATCTTACTAAATTTACTGGTAAATATGCAGTTCCTAGTGCAGGTCGCACTTACGAAGCTGCACTTCACAATGTATATTTTGCATGCTCTGTTTTATCCTGCTTGCATCCTGCTTTTAACTGTTGGATTTTACAGTGTTTTGTATAGATGCTTACTAGATGTTGTTTCTGTCAGTGTAAATACGCATGACCATTGGTCGGAGCATTAATAAATTGATTGATTGATACTAAACTTCACATTCCAAGATTCCACAGGAAGGCGCTATAGCTGTTCTAGTGAAATCAAAGTACTGTTGTGCATATAAAAGAGACCATGTGATAAAAAGACCATACAAGTCCATTTCCACCAGGCGAGTTATACAGAATTATTGTAGAATTATTTCTACAATCTAGTATTTTATAAAGGTTATGAGCACTATTTTTCCATCTCTCAAGTTAGCAAATACGGATAGGATGCCAAGTCAACACAGCTAATGAAATACTGCAGACTCGGGTGATTGTTGCAAAGCATTTTGTTTTAATACAAACCATTTTTCTGGAAACGGCTTTCCAGTTTAGAACAAACAGGGTACTGTTCTTCTTATAGTTTAACTATAGGTTTTATACACTTTTGGACTGCCTTTTTGGAATATTATTTTCAGTCACAGGATAAGATTGAAATGAGGGGCATGAGGAAATTACGAAATATCAAGCTCTGGCAGGTAGCAAACTGTAGCCTTGGTATGTAATGTCCCAAAGTGAAATCCATTCATTATTCACAGCTAATTTAAAACAGGCCATTTTTCTTTGAGTTGACTGCAGTCCGTAGTAACTGTCAGACAAGAGGTGATGACATTTGTAGCTGATAAGGAAACAATTTGTCTTTCTAAAATGTAAAAAACAAAAAAAAACCCCACCAAATTTATTTCTCAATATATAACCAAATTGCCACCATATTTTGCATCTCACTTTACCACTTCCTTTATTTCGTTCTGTTTAGTTTTGGGTTTGGGCCCACTGTAGTATTTAAAAAGGACTGGTTTCCATTGGACTTTTGATATTGCAAGGAAGACTATTTTACTCTCTGAAGTGAGCCTAACCCCCCCAAATCTCCTTGTATGGCATGGATATGGTACATCCAAAGCCAGATAAATTATCTTGCAGAAACACCCAAAATTATCATTTTGCCATTCCCAACACAGGATTCAAGTGCAACTATAACAATTTGCTGTCCATTCATTGCTGTTTAGCAAACACCTCACTCTATCTAAGAGAAAGTTGGTCCTAATAGTAAAGGACTTACATAGCCACAACTATTTAAAGTCTGACATCCTGGTGTACCAAGGGGATACTTTGCTACAATACCTACTCACACATAAGATTCAATGCAACATTGGGAAACTGGAGGTCTGTACTACCCTGATGATTAGTTTTAAATGCTAAACAATTCAGAGAATTGCAACTATTAAATCATATAAGTGTGTATAATAATAAATAGTTGACAGTTCAGGAAAAATCTGATATATGCTGCTATTTCTAATAGTTATAGCTGGAACTTGTGGAGAATGGGTCTCCAAGATCAGGAATAGATTTCAGGGCTACCCTTTGTAGTGAGTTAATAGGGGAGCAGAGAATTTTACCAGCTTGAATGGTCACTGCCACCAGAGTGATTGGTTCCCTTTGGCCAATCCAGTTTGTTCGGCTTGGCGAGATTGTTGTAATGGTAAGGGCGCTTCCCCTATGTGGAACCACGTGGCACAGAGAGGCTGCCAAGTGCAGCTAACACAGCGTTTCCTGGGTCAATCAGAATAGAAGGGTCAACCAGAATCGAAGAATGCAGTGTTGTGTCTTACAAAATCTGTGTCTAAGGAAAGTATCCCAGGAGGGGTGCTTCCTTAACCCTGTTCTTCAAACCCAGACTCCCTTGAAAGTAAGATAGGAAAGGGTCCCAGGAAGGGTGCTTCCTTAAGCCCTTGCCATACATCTAGGTTTCCTTGACAAACTGAAGGGAAAGGATCCCAGAGAGGATGTTATCTTAAGCCCTGCTGCTGCTTTTCGAAAAGTTACAGGATAGGGCCATTGGGGGGGATACCATTTGGGGAACCTTTTAAAGAAAATTTTATTTCTAAAAAGAAAATAAATTCCTAAAAATCAGGGGATGGCCTGAACTGTAGGGGCTCAGCCTGTGATTGTCTCTTTGCCTCAGGCTTCAAAGGAGAATGATCGGGACCCTGCAGAGGTTCCAATGTCTGAGTTAAATGATCAAGTTTCTGCTGACTCTCAGGGGTTTGTGAATGTAAATGATGGTCAAGAGAATACAGTTAGCCAGAGTTAACCTGAGGATTCTAGGATACTTGGTTCACAAGCCAAAGATGCCTTGGTGCAGAGAGAGATGCCGTGGTCGAACAGTCAAGGCTAAATAATGATAATGAAGGGAATCTACTAGTTGGCAACTGAGGGAGTCAATCTTTGACCAAAAAGGCCAGATTTATCAGGATCGCCACCTGGACTTAGGGAGGAGGCGCTCTGCAAGTCTGAGAGAAAAGAGGGGTCAGGAAGAGGTTTCCCAAGGGAAACAGAATGCTTTTGCTATGGTTTTCTGAATAAATATAGGGCCTGTGAATCTATCGTCTTCACTGAGACCAACGTTTGGTTTTCATGTACAACCATTTCTTTGCCTTCCTGTTCATGCTGAGATTCTTGTATACTCCTGCTTTGAATTCATGTTCATGTTGAGATTTTTGTAAGCTGTTTGTCTTGGTTTCAAGCTCCTGCATTTGGATTTATTGGTTCAAGTTTGCTTTGGTTCTTCAAGGGACTTTGGTCTTTACAACCTTCTGGAACTGAAAGACTTTTCTCCTGTGGATTTGTTTACTGGACTTTGGGACTTTTCTGTTTCCTGACTTGGATTTTGACTGGGTTATATTACATTACTCAACTGACTGTTTTGTGGACACTAGCTTATTATTTGTTTGAATGCTTTTTACCTTTTTTGGCTATTGTTAGATTGATCTCCAATAAACTGCTTTGCTTATAAAGAACATTGGTGTGTTTCTGGGTTCAAAGGTACCAACCACAGCCTTGGTGTACAACATGAATATTATGAAACTTGGTGGGCTAACAGTGGTAGATGTGTCCTCCAAGCATGGCCATTTTCATCCCTATAGTCCTAAAATGATGGAAAGGGGAACTCACAGAGCCCCCCTATTGCCATCGAAGAGGCGGATCTAGCTATACATCTGGCTGCAGCCCAAAAACATATATCTGGCTACCTACCTGTTTTTGGGAAGTGTGCAAAAACGCATATGGGGATCTACTATCTACTGCTAAATATTTTACATGAACTGTTTAGTTAAGTACACCTAACCAAGCACTAAGTAACTTCTGACCTGATTGCCAAAGCCTGATGGGAACATTATTTTCCCTATGGAGCTGATGCTCAGTAAAGTATGTTTGAGGAAAAGTTACAATAGTGTCAAAGCCATGACTAAGCAGTGATTCTGAATATGTAACAGTTATGGATTAATAAATCTAGGTAATTTATCCATATTCATGATCACTACTAATCACCATTGTCATACTCATAACTGTCATGATTGTAACTAAGTACCTGGTGTAGAATATTGACTATTCTTCTTTGAGAGCTTCAGAATTGCTTGATAATGTAAATGCATACTGAAATTATGAAAGATGTTCATGTAGCTAATAAACCTGATTGTAAAGGGGGGAAATCATATTGTAGATGTTATAAACTGTGGAACTGAAATAATTAAAATGGATGGATTCCTAGATACCAGATAGAGGGATGAATATTACATGAATGGCAAATAAACATGTTTAAAAGATCTTTCATTAATCTTGTTTGTGTCATGGCCTTTTTAAAAAAAGATTTGTTTTAGACTGAATGTGAGCATTGCCATCCATTCACCATATTAAATTAAAAAGGTGAGAAATGACCCAGAATGAACAAACGAACAATGTTACAGTAAGAAAAGGCTTGCAAAAGCTGATGGATTCTGCTGGCAATTTTGACCTACAAAATTCTCTATCACTCCCAGAATAAACTGCAATTTTTCTACCTTTGAGAGGCAATTCAGTCTGGCTCTTGTTAGCATTTCTTCTGCAACCAGCCATTCTTTATATAGAAGCCTAGATTATTTTTTGATGGATTAGCTGTAATTTTAAATTATCACTGGGATAAGTAAAGTTTACAAAACCTCTATTCCATAGTGAGTCCATGACAAACTTGTTACCATTATTGCTTTCAGTTCCATTAGGGAGCTAAGGGAGCTAAGATTATGATATACTACTGATTAGAAGTGGGAATAAATGTCTGAATGCCAGCATCTGACCAATTTATTTCTCCCACGTGTACTTACTGATGGAGCAAATGTGATAAAGTAACTTTTTTCTTCAACAAATCTATAATGTGTTTTCATAAGTGTCTGAAGATAAAATATATTGCTCCGTGTTAAATATGAACAGGAACAAGCAATATCTAAGGATCTTCTTTTAACTTATCCTAACACCTGATACAACTGAAGCAGAAGAATTTTTGGAACCATGTTCAGGAAAATATAACTAGAGCATTTTACTTTGAGCTTTATAGGAGATAGTCAAAGTGGTGAAGACTAGAGACATCACACTGGCAATGAAGGTCTGTATAGTTAAAGCAATTGTATTCCTTGTACCAACCTATGGATGTGAGAACTGCACCATAAGGACGGCTGAGTGAAGGAAGATAGATGCTTTTGAACTGTGGTGCTGGAAGAAAATGTTGAGAGTACCTTGGATTGCAAGAAGATCAAATCAGTCCATATTCCAGGAAACAAAGCCCGGCTTCTCACTGGAGGGAAGAATATTAGAAGCAAAGATGAAGTACTTTGGCCACATAATGAGAAGAAAGGAAAGCTTGGAGAAGACAATGATGCTGGGGAAAATGGAAGGAAAAAGGAAGAGGGGCCAACCAAGGGTAAGATGGGTGGGTGCAGGCCTGTAGCCAGGATTTCGTTTCAGGGGGGGGGGGCTGAATATTTTTTCAGGGGGGTTTCGGGGAGGGGCCTGAGTTTCGGGGGGGGCTGAATCTGAGTGAAAGAGGGTCTAGCCTAGCAAACCTTTTGTATCATTACCCCAATACCCCCATGCATATGGGATATATTGAGTATGGTGATCAGATCATGATATGAATAAACATAACAGTTTAAATAATGCACCATTAAGGCCTTTTCGCGAACCACCATGAAAATTTTGGGGGGGGGGGGGGCTGAAGCCCCCCGACCCCCCCCCCCCTCCCCCGGCTACATGCCTGGGTGGGTGATATCCTTCAAGTGACTAGCTTGACTTTGAAGGAGCTGGGTGTGGCCACAACCAACAGGGAGCTCTGACGTGGGCTGCTCCATGTGGTCACGGAGAGTCGGATGTGACTGAACAAATAAACAACAACAAGATGGTGAACCTATTTTGCAGCCAAGGCTCAGCATTTTTTAAAGTTCCTCTAAAGTTTAAACTAAAACCCAGTGTGTGGTTAGTATTCCACTATGATGAGACTCACCAGCTACTACGTTATTAACTTTAATCTATTATTTGTATTAATAGGTTTCCTCTCTGAACTTTTGTCTTCTAAAATGCTTAATCTGTGGTATAGTACTCATGCCTATATTCGTAAAAGTGGGTAGTTTTCATTATCTTGCACTCTGTACAATTTAGTTGATTTTTTCCCCCAAAAGAAGGAGAAATACTTAGAAAGATGCCAAATGAAACCTCTGACAAATTCTGCCCTCAAATTTGATATATTATCCCTGCTGGGATAAATTTGCTTTTGTAAAACTACTAGCACGTAACATCTGGCTATATAAAACTGTGTGCTTTATTTATTGTGGATTACATTTTTAAATGCCAGTGGCATAAAGCCAATCCTATTTCAATAACTAAAATATCCAGATGCCTGTGGGCATCTGAGGAAATGTAGGCAGGAGGCTGAATGATCAGATCAGTGATATATAATCTCCACGTAGCACTTACTTAAATGAACATACAGCATCATTCAATTGAAGCACAAACAACCCCTGTAGCAGGTCACGCAATGAAGCACATGCCTCCTTTGGAAAGTAACAACGACAAGGCACTTGTTTGTATGTGTGGTTTGCCTTTAGTAGCACCACGTTTAGCCTAAGGCCCTTTCCTTTTCTTGATGGCTTGTACTTTCTGGAGTTTAACAGCTATTTCCAGCCAACAAGCTAAACAGATTGCCTACATGTTTCTGTACTATATGGGAGAAGTCGGAACAGTGATTTACTGCTGTTCATTGAAAAGCAATTCCATACGAATTCTATCAGCTATTTCACTTTATTGTTAAACCTTTACTGAGCCCAAAATGTCACAATCATTTGATGACCTTTAAAGGTAGCTGTTTCTAGGTAAAGTAACATAATTGTGAGTTAATGACCTATACAATAGCAAGATAAACTCAAGCTTTTGTCTAAGTGCAGCCCCTCAATGTGATACATGAGGCTATTAAGATACATTTTGTGAGGCCACCGTATTTCAGAAACTAAAGCTGAAGTGTTGTCGAAGGCCACTGATGAAGTCACACAACCTACAAACTATCTACAGAACCAATACTACCCTCATCACAATAGAGTATGAATCCACTTTAAATCTGGTTGCTGCCTCCTTCAAATCTCAGAATTCTGCAGTAAGCAGAAATTGGATTTAAAGTGGATTCATTCTCTAATAGTAAGAAAATCCAACAAATGCTATGTTCAGCAAAGGACCTCTGCAGGAGTCTACTGGATACCATGCAGCTGTGGATAAGTCTACATTGGGATCACCAAATGCAGCAGCAATGCCCAGACACAAATCAAGGAACATGGAAGGCATTCCAGACTAATACAACCAGAGAAGTGAACCATAGCAGAGCCCTTGATGAAACAACCTGGACACAGCATATTATTTGAGAACACAGAAATGCTGTACCACTCTAACAACCACCATGTCAGACTACACAGAGAAACCACTGAAATCCACAAGCATGTAGACAATTTCAACAGAAAGAAGAAAACAATTAAAATGAACAAAATCTGGCTACTAATATTTTAAAAACTCTAAAATTAGGACTGTGAATAAAGAACAATATTCAGAAAACAGAGAAATTCCAGACATGAATCAATAAGGGCCAGATAGCGCTTCCCAACAAAGGATTCCCACAGGTAAACAGCCAAACCTTGAAACTGAAAGGCTAATCAGTGCTAATCAAGGTGGCCAAATAAAACATTCACACTTGCCTTAAACAGACAAGAATTCTTTCTCCCACCCTGAACATACCACAGATATAAACTCAACTTGCATAGTTTCCAGTGTACCTCACAACCTCCGAGGATGCCTGTCACAAATGCAGGTGAAACATCAGGAGAAAATGCATATGAAACATGGCCATATAGCTTGGAAAACTCAAAGCAACCTACTAAAGCGGAAGTGTTATTTTACTTGGGATTCCATGGATTGAGTTCAAAGTAAAGCCAGCAATATTAGAAGATAATAATAATAACTTTATTTTTATATCCCGTCTCCATCTCCCCGAAGAGACTTGGTGCGGCTTACATGAGGTCAAGCCCAGTTAAAAATGTAGCACATTAGAATGCATAACATCAATTTAAAACAACATAAAACAATATAATAACAAAATTTAAATTAGCATCAAAACCAACAACATTAGCATAATTCAAGTCTCGATATACATGGGTGGACTGGTGCACAATAATTCAGAGGATAGTGCTAGTAAGTAAAGTGCATAGGACATATAGCAACATTAAGGATAAAAGCAATATAAGAAGGATCATTCTAACTTTGAATACAATAGTAGTATTCACCGGAGCCCCCAGTGACACAGGTGGTTAAACACCTGTGCCGGCAGGACTGAAGACCGACAGGTCGCAAGTTTGAATCCGGGGAGAGGCGGATGAGCTCCCTCTATCAGCTCCAGCTCCTCATATGGGGACATGAGAGAAGCCTCCTACAAGGATAAAAAAACCATCAAATCATCCGGGCATCTCCTGGGCAATGTCCTTGCAGATGGCCAATTCTCTCACACCAGAAGCGACTTGCAGTTTCTCAAGTCACTCCTGACACAACAAAAAAAGTAGTAAAGTGTGTGGCCAGAATTTTTGGGTCCTAGCTGGGGCCAGTTGTCAAGGGAATTGTTTAGTGAAACATGCAACGGAACATTCATGTCTTTAGATCTTTGCAAAAAGTGGATAGGGAGAGTGCTAGTTAGAAACACAGATAAGGTCCAGTTGCCCCTTCCAGATTGATCCATCTCCATGAATCAGACAAATTCTGATTCAGAAAGACTTCGCTCTACTTATTACAATTTAGCTATATCAATCAGATTAATGTTTGTCCCTTCAGATTTGACTTTTTAGATTGACATAGATGTTATATTCTACAGCTTATTTTTCTTTGCTCCACTGTTGCACATTTGAGATATATTCTTTCCCATCCTATTTTTATTTTTTATTCTAAGAATACATCTGTGAAATAGGTGACCACATGAGTGTTATATTAAGAGGAAGCAGAGACTTGACCTGATCTAAATTACATATGTATTGGGTGACTATTGACATTTGTCACTACAAGGGAACAGAGTTTAGAAACTCCTTTTTTTGGTAACATATCTTTATGTTACTTTTAAAATAACTGTGAAATACTACTCCTTATATGCACAGAACATCAGATTTTTCTCCTGTTGCATTACTTTTGATTCCAACTTCATTATGCCTTTGTATACTTAAGGGCCTTTTCAGCTTTTTCATGACTGGAAGGTGAAGAAAGAGGAAGCTGGAGGGTCTACAAAATAACATGTCCAGTCAGAGCCATTTAAGCTATATTCTAGTTGGATCTATAATCAAGTCCAGTCAGAGTTAAATATTGAGACCATCTTAGAGACAGTTGAACACCATACAAGAAAGAGACAATAAGAAGAAATAAAGATTCAAAAGCCTCAGTTGGCCAGAACTGTGTCTCTCTCTAAGACTTTACCTCTCCTCATAAAGACTTTGCAGTGAAACTCAGAAGGAGAGAAAGTCTAAAATTCTTGTCAATTAATAAATTCTTGTTTTGATTCAACGATATAGTCCCCAATCTGTTCTCTGCATAGCCAGTTCACTTTCCAAGTAGTTAAGACAACGCAGGGGCAGAACAATTACAGAATATGGAACAGTGAATTTTTTAGTTTTTAAAACTTTTTTTTACAAATTCCTATTTGTTCTAGTATTATTGATTTTGATCAAGGGCATTTGAAAAGAATACATTATGCAATCCAGAAAAGATGATCTTCATTCATTTCTGCTTTTTAAATCACTGTTGTTAATCAGGAAGATGATTGTGTCGTATTATGCAAACAGACAATTGCTATAAGCAATGAGATAATGAGAGGACCACTCTGACAGATGAAAATACCATCAAAGATGCATGATTAATATTTAGAGATTAGTGTCAAAAATCAAAAGGTTTTTAATGTAATGAATCAGAATCACTGTTTGAAGCAACCTGGGTCACCTGACCCTTGAAATCTACTTTTCTAAAAACATTTGTTTCATTTCAAATATGAAAATTAATGAACAGTTCTCCTTCATTGCTAAAAAAAATCTTCTAAAAGGAATAAATCTATGCATGGGAAAGTTACGGTCCACCAGAAATGGTTTGTAGCCCAAAAGTAACATTTCCAAGCTCTGCAGTTTACCGATATTCCAACTGGTTCATTTGAATGGATAGCTGCTTTTACCTGATTGTTGCAGAGACTTTAAACAGATACCACACAATCAGTAATTACATGCATGTTTCCTAGACAAATAGCGGACACCTCTCCCAATCTGGATCTTAAATCTTATAGCTGGTGTTTATCCCCTCATACTATCCATTGGACCTTAAACAAGCTCAAAATTAGTCTACTGTTAAAACTCACACTCTCAACTGTCCTTATGGAGGTGGCATTTAGTAAAAGTATCACATCTGTATCTAAAAAGAGATTTTTTTTCATCTATAAAAGAGCCTTGTTATCATGGGGTTAGCCCCCTCCACACTCACACCCAGCAACAAATGTCTGGTTTGTAGAAATATGAAATTCTGTTTTAATGTTACTGAGTGGAAGTCCCAGTTTAATTGCCACTGAACAGTTTTATTTAAACTCTAGGTTATTTCCTGGTAATGGAATACAAAGAGATGACTCTCATTCATATCTTGATGCACTTCGGCTCAAGACTGATACTTTTCTAGAGGAAGGGAAACTGTTTTGAGCCATATATACATGCTAGCATAGAGCAGGGAAGGTTCAAGGTCTTTTCCCTACCATAATTTAAACCAGAACTAAGAACACAGAGACCCAATCCAGTTGCTAGACCCATTGAATCAGTTGAGTTCAAAAAAGCAGTGACTTGAATTCGATACTCTAGATGGCACTAGGCCTTAGGCCAGCGTTTCCCAACCTGGGGGTAGGGAACTCTTGGGGGAGGTCGCAAGGGGGTTTCAGAGGGATCACCAAAGACCATCAGAAAACGTATATGTCTGATAGTCTTAGGAACCCCTTTGGCAGAAAAGGTTAGAAGATCTCTCCACCTACCCTTCTTTTCCATTTTGGAAACAGATGACGAATCCTCCCACCAAAAAGCTCTCCTTCGCTGTGATTGGCCGGCCTCTCAGCCAAGGGGAGGGCTGTTTCTGAGACTCCAAGCAGAGAGGGGAAAGCAGGTGTGCTCCGTGCATGGCAACGTGCTGCACATATGCAGGCGAGGGAGAGCATGTGAGGTGGGAGGGAGGCTTGCACCAGTGAGTCCCGTCAAGGTGTGGGGGTTCTACGTGGGAAGTATCATTGGTTGGGTTCAGAATGTTCTTTGGTTCTAAGTGAACTATAATCCCAGCAACTACAACTCCCAAATGACAATCTTTTTTCCCCCCAAACCCCACCAGTGTTCACAATTGGGCATATTGAGTATTCGTGCCAAGTTTGGTCCAGATCTATCATTGTTTGAGTCCACAGTGCTCTGAGGATATAGGTGAACTACAAATCCAAAACTCAAGGACCATGCCCACCAAACCCTTCCAGTATTTTCTGTTGGCCATAGGAGTTCTGTGTGCCAAGTTTGGTTCAGTTCCACCATTGGTGGAGTTCAGAATGCTCTCTGGTGAACTATAAATCCCAGCAACTACAATTCCTAAATGACAAAATCAATCTCTCCCCAACCCCAACAGTATTCAAATTTGGACATATCGGGTATTTGTGCTAAATTTCGTCCAGTAAATGAAAATACATCCAGCATATCAGTTATTTAATTACGATTCATATCAGTAGCAATAGTTATGAAGTAGCATCGAAATAATGTTATGGTTGGGAGTCTCCACAACATGAGGAACTGTATTAAGGCGTTTGGGCATTAGGAAGGTTGAGAAACACTGCCTTAGGCTGTGAGCTGTGATCACCTGGAATTAAGACCCATTGCATTCAGTGGGATTTACATTTGAGTAAACAAATCTAGAAGTGCACTGACTTGAAAACATCTAATACATTCATTTATTCTATTTCTCCCTTTTTACACCAGATACGTGATGCTATATAAAATGTTTTATTCACATGCCATAATACACAGAGAGAGACACATATGTAAACACACATTTATATACATCCTTCACAGGTGTAGAGACTTGGCTTCTATAAAAGGCAGCCACCACCTTAAAAAGAAGAGGAACATATATTTCCCAAACCTGGTCAGAGTTTGCATAAATATTATTTGCACCAACTGTTTCTGGTTAATGGGAATCCAGGTTTTATATACAGTCATTTCAAAATGTTTGGTGCTTGAGTTTTCCTGGATGTTGGGGAAGGATAATTGATGCCTCATGCTCTTTTATTGTCTCCCACATGGCAGAATCAAGCTCTTCAGTGGATCATTGAAGTGTGCTCAGGCATTGTGCCAGAGCATCAGGAAGCAAGGTCATATGTGATGAACACGCAGTGTTTGAAAAAGGAATAGCATGGATCAGGTCTTTGAAAGGGTCTTTCATTCCAGTTCCATCAGATTAAATCCAGAAACTGGATTTTCTGAGTCAAAAAGAAGAGGGGGATAGCATAGCTTCCCAAATATATACAAATCTCTACAACCTTGCAAATAACTTAAATGAGATTTATGAATATGCATCACTAGATAACATGATTACAGGCTAGTATCATTTCAGCAAGCCCCCCAGCTTCGAAGAAACCAAAGATTAGTGCAAGCACCAGCTCAGCTATTTGATTCCCTGTGATGCACTAATGCCAATGAGATATGTCAGATTCCACTGAATACTTATAGGAGAAACCATATCTTTGGCACCTTAAGCATAAGTGCTGTTTTGTAGTATTGTTTTCTGGGAAGTAAATCCTTAGCACATTATCTAGTCTTTGCAAACATATGATTACAAGAAGATTTAAGAAGGGCAGGGGGAAGAGAGAAATACTTTTGTATCAGATGGCTAATTTAAAATGGGTTTTTGGTTTGTTTTTGTGTGCACACATGTGTACTCTTAGGCATTATGTGCTGGAATATTACTGTATTCCATGACTATGAAGAGGTATATTCAATTTGCATTCATGCCACTTGGTTGTCTTCTCTTATTGTGAAGGGAGTACAAAAAGAGTTCTCAGACTTCACAACCTCTGATGATGCCTGCCATAGATGTGGGGAAAATATCAGGAGAGAATGCTTCTGGAACAAGGCTCGGAAAACTCACAGCAACCCAGTTCTCAAGATGTATATATTTTTTCATGTCGGAAGCAACTTGAGAAACTGCAAGTCACTTCTGGTGTAAGAGAATTGGCTGTCTGCAGGGACATTGCCCAGGAGATGCCCAGATGTTTTACCATCCTGTGGGAGGCTTCTCTCATGTCCCCACATGGGAAGCTAGAGCTGACAGAAGGGAGCTCACCCTATCTTGCGGATTCGAACCGCCAACCTTTAGGTCAGCAGTTCAGCCAACATAAGAGTTTAACCCATTGTGCCACCACAGCTCTTCTCAAGATAGATTATTTTGCCATTATCACATTGATCAATTTGCAATTGTTTAAAACCATTGTTTTAAAGATGAATGAAGTCTGATTATCTAGGCAACAACATCATTTGTCATAATGTTTGCAACAATTCCACATGTACAATTGCAAAGTATTTATCATACTCCAGAGGCTTCAGGATTGAGGTTTCATATTTGGATGCTAAAGAGCCAGTGTAGTGTTGTGATTTGCATACTGAGTCAGGACTCTGGGGGATCAGGGTTCAAATCCCTGTTCAGGCCCCATCTGCACTGCCATATAATGCAGTTTCATGATGCAGTTTAATTTCCCAAGCTTTTTTAACAATTATACAAATTATTTGAATGCTTCAATTATGATGGCAGGTTACAACAAGAGCTGATGTACATCTTGCCAACCAGAAGGTCAGTAGTTCAAGCCGCAAGTTAGGGTGAGCTCCCACTGTCAGCCCTAGCTTCTACTTACCTAGCAGTTTGAAAACAGTAATGTGAGTAGATCAATATGTACTGCTTTGGCTTGGAAGTAAAAGGTGCCCATGAGGATATGCTAGCAATTCGATCAGGAAGACGGCTATGGACAACAGGCTCCTTACCATGGAAAAATGGAACAACAGCACTTTCCTGTGGCTGGAGTCGAGCACAGCCTCCAGATGCCAAAAATGAAAAAGAGGGAAGCCTTGCTTCTGTCTGTGTACTGTCTATTTTTGTTGTTAATTGTATAACAGCATTGAATGTTTGCCATATATATATATTCTCTAATCTGCTCTGAGTCCCCTTGGGGAGATAGAGCGGAATATAAATAAAGCATATCATCATCATCGGGCACTAACCCTCTCAACACCTAATTTCAAATATGTTGACTTTTAAAAACTGTCAGCATTCTTCCTTTTTTGACTTAAAGAAAACCTATTTAGGAGCTAGGAATATTCTCTCTGTATTGATAATATATTATTGCTTTTTGCACTAAGGGAGTTCCTGTGTTCCAGTAATCGCAGTTGTCAAATGCATGTCCCTGCGCAGGAGAACTGCACCAAACATTCGCAGCACATCTTGAAACTGCTCAGCATTCATTGTTGAAAAGCTCTGCACACATGGACACAGGATATTTATACAGGTGCAAATTTTACAAATGTGTGGCTTCCACGCCCAGAAGGAAATCATTAGGCTGAAGAGTAAAAGAAGGTTCATTTACCGCATTAACTCCTTGCACATGCAAGTGTATTTTTTTTAAAAAGGAAAGCTTAAAAAAAAAGACAGTGGGCATAGTCCAAACAAAGTTGAGCATCTTTAAGCTTTGCTCTTTCAACAGGAAAGTGAAACACTTGCTTAGCTTTGCCCCATTTAAATCAATGCTCCTTCTTTGGGGAAAATGTGTTCAGAGCCTTTAGCATTTTCTACAGTATTTTGTAAATGTGAAGTCTGGGAAAGTTTGGAGTTCCAAATAAATGTGAACTTTCTGTTAAATCAACAGCGAGAAATACAACAAGGGGTTAAGTCCTTTTGTTCATCTGAGCTGAAGTAGACCCACTGCATCAACTGGGTTTACCTATGTGTTGCCTCACTATTCAGCAATTTTTTCAATGGTTCTACTTTATTTGAGACTAAGCAATAGGATTCTGGATAGAATGTTTCCAGTAGGAAAAAGAAACCCTGCTTTTTTCTGTTGTGTCGTCCACATCATAAATAAGCATGTCATGAATGATTTTGTTTTAAAACACACTATGTTTTTTTCTTTCTAATTAATTAATTAGACTAATGTTGCATAATTATCCCCCTCGATGGATTATTACCTTGTCATGGTGAGGGGGCTTGCATGTTCCAATGAACCTGCGGGTGCAACCACTGGAGTCGTGCACTCCCAGGAGTGCAGGAGCCAACCTTAAAAACTGTGGCATAGACACCGAGAACTGGGAAGCCCTGGTCCTTGAGCACTCTAACTGGAGGTCAGCTGTGACCAGCAGTGCTGTAGATTTGAAGAGGCATGAATGGAGGGCAAAAGGGAGAAACGTGCCAAGAGGAAGGCACATCATGCCAACCCTGACCAGGACTGCCTTCCATCTGGAAACTGAGAACAGCAGGAGAACATGCAGATCAAGAATAGGGCTCCACAGCCACCTACAGACCCACTGCCAAGACACTACACGTGGAAGACCATCATCCTCGAACTACGAGCGATCACCTAAGTAAGTAAGTAAGCAAAATTATTATTTTTTATTTCCTACAGTTGTACCTCGCCCTTCTCACCTCTGGGGGGACGGGGGGGGGGGGACGACGATTCAGGGCGGCTTCACAACAAGCATCATTCAATGCCATCACCATCATAAAAACATTAAAAGAGATTAAAAACAGTTAAAAACAATTAATTAAACATGCCAGTTATATATAGCTGAAATGTTACAAACTTGGCTAATTATGGTATATTCAATGAAAAACAATGAAACTATTTCAGGTTAACCTGTGTTAAGGGTTTTTCATCTTTGCTTAAGCTCTGACATGCAAGAGATTGAAGCTGGAAAGTTTATGTCTTTAACAGAAAGTTTATTTGGGCAAATAATATATTCATCACTTCCTAGGAGTTGGATAACTATCAGTAGTGCAGTGGAGAGACTGAAAAGCCAGTTTTTTGTGTTCACTGGTATGGTGATATATGTAAAATAATAGTAGAACATGATCCATTTGAAGTTTAAACATGTTGGCACAATAGTGGCCTTATATTTCAATTGGCACTTTCTAACAGTGTTATTCTTTTAACACAAATCATACTAGGGGTGCATCTGGACTGTAAAATTAATGCATCCCAACACCACTTTAACTGCCATGGCTGAATGCTGTGGAAAGTGAGGTGCCAGCATGCTTTGGCAAAGATGTCTAAAGACCTTAGAAAACTACAACATCCATGATTCCATAGCATTGAGCCATGGCAATTAAAGTGGCAAACCCCGGGACAACCCCATAATCCAAGGGAATGCTGGGGGAGGTCCCAGTGGTTGAACCTGTAGGTGACATTTTTCCCAGTTCAGTTCAGTTAAACTCTGCAGATGACCTCTGCTCTCTATTCACAGTTGCACAAGCACGTGCACATATACCAGGGGACAACACAAAGTAAACCCCACCATCCCTCCAGTCAACAGGCATAATCACCCAACAATACCTCCATGCACCCAACCATGAGCTAATCCTCAAGCAGGCCGAAAGGTCATGGAGTTGCCCAATGCCCTGCCCTTGTCTCTTCCTGAGAAGCCATTCAGGTATGCCAACACTCATTGTCATCCATTGTTTCACCAGCTTAGACTCATTGTCCCACCTGGGTTGGCAGGAATGCAACCATTAGCACCCATAAACCCGAACCCTACCCACATTCCTTTCTCCTATGTACCCACCAAAAGTGGACCCAAGAAACAGCCACAAACTTCAAACTGAGCTTTGACTGTTTATTAAAGTTACAAATGTCTTTGCATGTACAAACTGCCCTTATGTCTGATTTGAGAGCACAGACTCTCCTGACATCCACCTTGTCTAAAGTGAATAAACCTCTGATCCTTGCCTACATCCTGTTCGTGTTTAACCTGAAATCATAGTTTGGTGAAGTTGAAATCACATATCAGTGACAAACAGCATTAATTCTGCAGTGCAGATTCACTCTATTTTTTTGCTAGCAGAAACTTACTTCTGGATGATCTGGAATCCAATGTACTCTCCAGTTGGGCACAATCTGGTGAAAAAACAGTTGTACAGCTATTTGTGTCACTAAGGACTACAACAGGGGGAGGGGGTGCAGGTTGGAAGAATGAAGCTTGTAGTAATCCCACAGTACCTGTTCTCTAGATTATAACACATATCTGCTATGACTTGTGCAGGTAGAAAAATAATGTTCTCTGCTACAGTTAAGTCAAATCTAGGCAATGTATTTGTTTTTGAGAACAGTACAGTATGTTTTAAATCAAACTTTCGGATATACTTTTAATTTTTTGCTATATTCATTCTCTAAACATTTAAATATGTAGGTGGCCCATTTTATTTTTGGGGGGTTATGACATAGTACCTCTATATGTTTATGTGTCCCAAACTCTGGCAGGTGGTCATGTTAAGACTTTTTAAAATAGTTTAGTTCTGCTTTATATTTCTGTATCAAATGAAATCTAGATGGTTAAAGTAAGAAAAATTATAAGAATTTATTTGTTCTGGAAAGAAAAACAAAAGGTTTATACAGGTATTTTAAACTGAGACATTTTTGTCTGGGGGACAAACAGGTCTTGTAGGCAACTGAGTTAACCCTATTTAAATTCAATTCCATGATGTGAGATTAACAGTTGCTTACAGTCACTGATCCAGTTATATCCAGCATTTTGGTGGTATTTGCATGCATGTTAAATGCCATGAAAAATACAGTGTAACCATTTTAGCCATATAAAGCCATTAAATGAAAGAGATTTTTAAAAATAAAGTTCACTGTATCCATGGGCTGGAAGATGCTCAGACATTTGATCTATTTTTCAGACTTGAAAATGATGTAATGATATTAGTTTGGAACATATTTTCTCTATATTTAAGAAAGACAGAGAAGCCTTTGGATCATTACTTGGGAATAATATTGATTGTGCGGAGGGGGAGTCAGAACATGTGCAGTATATAGATATGAAGGCATGGATCTTATGAAATCCCCTCCAGGAAGCTTGTGGAGCCAAAATATCAAGGATTTCTTTTGAAGCCAGGAATGTTCAATAATACCCTTTGTCTGAGGTTTCTAGCTCCAAATGTCTAAGGTTTAAGTGAAGAAGAGAAAAGGATCACACATACTAAAGAATTCCTTTCGCAATGAAAAACAGCACTGCTTGATCTGCTGTCTTTTATCACTTCAAGAGGCTGACAAGAACAATGATGGCAGCAAATATATTTAAAATTGGTATAACTGTTGAATATATGAGTTGTAATTCCCCTTTAGCACCACATTAGGTATGTCATCCATCAAAGTCTCCATATCACCTAAAATCTATCTGATCTTGTCTGATGTCAGATACCAATGTGGATTGAATCTGGTTGGAATGGATAGGAGACCATCATGGATGCAAAGGGTCTCCAAACTAAGCTAGGAACAAGTCTTACCCTAAATCCTGAAAGTTCATTGCTTTCAGTCATAACTGACAAGATTGAGTTTGAAGAACCAATGGACTCAGTTCCTATACGGCAGCCACCTATAATCTATCACTTTGACAAAATATTATCTAACATGAGGAATGGGAGTGATTTGTTTCCCTACATGTGGAGAAACACGGTCTCTATCCATTGAGACTTTCTACCTAATTTAAGATTCTCTATTATAGCTCATATAAGCCCCTTCCACACTGCCCCTATATCTCAGGATCTGATCTCAGATTATCTGCTTATCCCAGATTGTCTTGCAGCAGAGATTCATATAATCCAGTTTCAAGCAGGTAATCTGGGACCAGATCCTTGGATATAGGGCAGTGTAAAGGGGGGCTTAGAGAGCCTTCATGGATAAAGGAAAATTTCCTCTTCCAGCTATACCCTCTGTTTGCGGATCATGTCACGCAATCCCCAGACCCAATACACACAGCCATCTTAGTTTTTCAGGCTCCAGGAGGACTCCAACCCCTCCCCTCAAACCGCAAATTACCCCATAAAAAGTAAATAAAACTTACCTGGTCACCATGAAGTTCCTCCTTGTGCCCTCCTGGTGTGAGGAAATGACACACCAGGAGACAGGGAGCCCGAGGAGAGATCCATCCCCCAGTGTCCTGGAGCATCATTTCTTCACACTAGGAGGGCACAAGGAGGAACTTAATTTCAGTAACATCGGGATGGCTGCATGACCTCCCTTGGGACAGTCCAGGTTATTTGGGGGGAATTTGAGGACTGTCTGGAAGCATCCTTAGATAATATAATACCTTATTAGGTGCAGTGCATGGATCACATATTACCTTTCAAGCAATCCCAAAGTGCAGTCCCAAAAGATGTGAAAGACCCCAGACCCCTTCCCCAATCCCTACAATTCACAAAACTGCTTTAAGACCTCCAGGTGCCCCCAAGAATGCAAAATGTGGCTCAAAATCTGTCAGAATTGAACCCAGAAGTGACACCATGAAAATGGTCCCCATCCCCTCCACAGCAACCCACCCCTCCGTCTTCACAGTAACAACCTGAAGTTTCTATGATGCTTCTGGAAGGCAGATGGTCCTTCCTACCATTTTCATTCCCTAGAGTAATGTTATATAGACTCTGGGAAAGGGTAAGGAATATACAGAAAAGGAAACGAGTGTATTTACAAATGAGTTTTCCCCCTTTTATAGCCACTTCTCCTTTTCCATTACCTTAAATATGTTACATTATGCACAGTTTTTCAAAAAAACTTAGTCCAAATGAAAACTTTTTCCATCTTCCCTTCAATGAAACTTTTGAAAAGTGCATATCCTTTGTTGTTTAGCTTCTGGTTTTCTGGTTTTCTATTTATACTACTTATAGCACATGGTTTATTATTAGACATTTAGTACTTCCCTTATACAAGGAACTTTGCAAGCTTAGCCTGGCTACTGTGAAGTTCAGGGGGGATTAGCAACATTTGCTTTACATTTCTTTGAACTTTCTTTGACTAAAGGATGGGCTGCTAAACAGAAGTTAGGATTCTAGTAAAAATAATGATGAAGGTGGATCAGGGATTTGTTAAAACTGCGTGAAACCAGGTGGCAGCCTTCTGTTGCAACAGAGAACTGCTTTGAAAATGCACGGGCCTTGAATCATTTTGGTAGGCTTTCTCACATATATGTGTCTTGATTGTCTTATTCGTTTCCAGTGGCTAAAGCTCTTTTGGAGTCGATTATTGTTGCCTCACTCTGATGGATCACAGAATGAAGCAGTTATGCTATTATTACTATATATCCATTAAAATACAAAAGATTATAACTTTTATGTACCCTTTGATTTTGAACCTAAGCTGGTGTTCTAACTCAGCCACATTGAGTTCCAGGATTACTTACTTATTTAGGCGATCCCTCATTGTCCGAGGATGATAGTCCTCCAAGTATAGTGTCTTAGCAGTAGGTCAGTAGGTGGCTGTGGAGCCCTATTCTTGATCCACATGTTCTCCTGCATTGAGGACATCGGATTCCAGGTGGAAGGCGGTCCTGGTCAGGGTTGGCTTGATGCACTTTCCTTTTGGTGCATTTCTCCTTCTCGCTCTCCATTTGTGCCTCTTCAAATTCTGCAGCACTTCTGGTCACAGCTGACCAGTTAGAGTGCTCAAGGACCAGGACTTCCCAGTTCTCAGTGTCTATGTCACAGTTTTTAAGGTTGACTTTAAGCCCATATTTAAATCTTTTTTCCTGACTACCAACATTATGTTACCCATTATTAAATTGGGAGTATAGTAACTGCTTTGGAAGACAGTGATTGGGCACTCAGATAACGTGGCCAGTCCAGCAGAGCTAATGGCATCGGAGCATCGCTTCAATGCTGGTGATCTTTGCTTCTTCCAGTAGGCTGACATTTGTCCACCTGTCTTTCCAAGAGATTTGCAGGATGTTTTGGAGGCAACGCTGATGGAATCGTTCCTGGAGTTGCGTGTGACGTCTATAAACAGTACGTGTTTCGCAGGCATATAGCAGGGTTAGGAGGACAATAGCTTTATAAACAAACACCTTTATCTCTCTACAGATGTCCCCATCCTCAAACACTCTCTGCTTCGTTCAGAAAAATGCTGCACTCACTCACAGAGCTCTGGCAGTGTTGTATTTCAATGTCAATGTTGACTTTTGTGGAGAGGTGGCTGTCAAGGGAGCGGAAATCAGGCCTGTAGCCAGAGGGGGTTTTAGGGGTTCAACCCCCCCCCCCCCCAAATTTTTCAGGTTTTAAAAAAACTGGTTTACTCATGAATTTTAACTGGTTAACCAAATCCCCATGCTAAGTCTATGAGATGCAAAAAATTAAGAGTCCCTCCAGAACTGCAAGCACTATCTCAAGCAAATATTGACAATTTATTCACACTGTCATTACTTGCAGCAATAGCCAATGTAGTGAAGCAACCAAGTGGGGGGAGGGGGTTGAATGCTCTCATTAAGGAGGCCAGACGGTGGAGGTGGTTGACAGGGGCAGAGCTGCAGGCTATTGAAGGCTGCTCTGCCCCCTGCTGTGCTCTTTGCTTCAAACCTGTGAGCTAGGAGGCAGGTTTCAACCCCCTCCCCCCCAAATTTTCAACCCCCCCCTTGAAATTTTCAACCCTCCCCGAAACTTTTTTCAGGCTATGGCCCTGGCGGAAATTGTCATCATTTTCTAATGTTACACCATTAAGTTGTATTTCTGGTATTTCTGTATTTCAGCAGCCAATTCCAGGATTATGAGAGGAAAGAAAATATATTCCTATTCATATTTCCATCTCATACATACTAATACTTATACACACCTTAGTCACCTTCTTACTTGGTCATATCCTTAGGTAATTTATAAGCAGTGCACAAACTAGTCATTCTTGTAATAGTATTTGAAGGTATGTAATGATATTCTAGTTTGAATGGAATCCTATAATCTCTTGGTCTCTCCTATCAAGACAGATCAAAACCAGAACTTGTCAGAACCCCACTAATGATTCTCAGTCTTTTTTAAAGATGGAGAAATGGGTGTTACTATGTGTAGTTTTCTACCAAACATTGACATTTCTCTCCCAAAATCCTGCTTCATGAGCCTGGCATGGTACTTTTTAAAATTAATTTATTTATTAGAAAAACCACAATTTCAAGACATCACCACTTTGTTTTTCCTGTCATTTCCTCCTTTATAGTAATCTTGGTTTTTTTTCAAAATTGCGCTACTCCTAGCTTTTTAATTTTGTTTCCCCCTTTTTAACCAGCTTCCATAAGTTCTAGAGCCTAGTAGGTTTCAGACTTCCATGATTGAGAGTAATGACATTGAGAGGAAAGGAGAGGAGACCAGAGAAGGGATGTCTCCCTTAAGAATGATGCCTTCTGTTTCCTCTACAGATGGCCCAACTAGAGACAGGAGGAGGCAATCCTGTGTAATGGGGGTACGTAAATTCTCAGTCTTCTTTAAAGATGAAATCCCATGCAAAGAGGATGATTTTCCTTGCTTTGTTTATTTATTTATTTACAGTATTTATATTCCACCCTTCTCACCCTGAAGGGGACTCAGGGAGGATCACAGAACACATATATAGAAAACATTCAATGCCGATTATACAATGACAAGACAGATAAAGGTATTAGGCCTGGGTAACAATGGAAAAATTTGTTTCTAAAATCGATTCGTTTTTTGGGGGGTTTTGCGTTTCGTTATTTAAAATAATTACAAAATTTTCCTTTTAAAAAGTTCAATATTTACGAAATTTCGTAAATGTGAAAAAAATTACAAAACATTAACGAATCGATTTCCGAAACAATAACGAATCGATTCGTTAATGGCGGACGCGACCGCGAAATACGCTAAAAAACCTCCAAAAACTTCTGAAGCTTCCCTCTCCCTCTGTTGTTGACTGTTGGTGTGATATTATAATTTTTTTTCACTAATTAAACAAAAAACTTGCCCCAGACATGCGGAAATAATAACGAAACGACCTCGGAACAATAATGAAACGAATACAATAACGAAATATGAAGCATTTACAAAACGTGTTTAAAAATTCGTTTTTTTTAAATTGCTCCAGAATGGTTCGTTATCGTTTTGTAATTTAAAAAATTAACGAATTATTAACGAATTACGAATTAACGAAACGAAACCGCCCAGCCTTAAAAGGTATATATAGGCTTTCCCATCTTTCAGCATCTTTGGAGGCTGTGCTCAGTTCTGGCCACAGAGGGGCGCTGTCACTCCATTTCTTTGTTGAGAACTTTCTTTGTTCGTAAACTTTCTTCTTTTTTCTGATCAATGATTTTTCTGATCACCAAGCTACAAAGATTTATTGTAGCTTGGTGATTAACCTGCTGTGCCAAAGCCCAGCCCTATTTTCCTCAGCTCTGCCTGATGAAGTCCTGAAAGGATTCCAGTCAAGATGCTAAGCACGTTGCAGAATATAGTTCAGCAGTTCACACAATAAAAAAAAGGAAAGGCATGTTGCACCAAGTAAATGTAGTGAATTTAGCAGGAAGCCTGTCAGTGACACTATACTCTAATATAGTAAAGCTAGGAATCAATTAAGGCAGATAGTTATTCACCACTAACACTGCAATGAATGAATCCTCAGTCGGGGCAGTAGTTCCAGATTGCATCTCAAGAGGCACATCAATTACTGTCACATGTTTGTCAGCAGTCTTCCATGATAAATTGGCAGGATTCACATTTCTGTACATCTTACATCACACACTGCCCTGTTTCTCCCATCTGTTTTTATTGGTGCTACACAGCAAACTGTTCCACTTCATGTACCTTGACAGGGGGATATATTAATGTCTCATAATGTGCTGCAGTTAGAACAATACAAGAATCCTTTTGACTACCTAAATGTGATGAAAATGAAGATGTAAAAAAAAGAAGCAGCTGAAAGAATGATTTAGTGGAAAGGCAACATGAGAGGGTGGAGGGGCTGATGAAATGAACTATGCTGCAATTACCAAAGACTCTGCTCTAATGACTCATCTGCCAAGAAGTCTGCCATGTTGTTGTACACGATGAACATACATTTCCTCCACACGGATTAGACTGCAAAATGAGACTGAGAAACCACTGGGAAATTCTAGTACTTTGACCTTCTGTAAGGCATTTTGAAATACATGGAATTTTTACCACATTTCAGTCTAATTTGAATGTGCTAAATTTCCATTACACATTCCATTATATGTATTTAATACCAAGACTGTCAACTAGGCACACAAATTCAGGAACTACAAAAAAAATAAAATAAAGTAAAATCCCAATGTGTGTCCCATGTTATTGTAATCCAAGGACAACTAATCTTGACCAAGATATTATGCTGCAACTTCATAGCTTTTCTTCTCTCTCCATTTTTTTCTTTGATTGGCTTGGGTGGTTATTTGATATTACAAAAAATGATAAAAGACAGCATTTCTGTTTGAAATTCAGTTAGAAGACACAAAAAGACATAGCAACTTGTACCAACTGACCAATGATATTGCAAACCTGGTGGCACTCAGTTACACAACAAAGATTGAAGTCAGTGGAAGTTACCCTGAAGGGTTGGTGTATAAAAGGTTGGTGTATAAAGGGTTGGTGTAAAGGCAGAAGCCAGGACCAGCTTGCTGAAGCTAAGCAGAGCTGAGGGGTGGAGCAATCAGGCAGTCTCTAAGCCAGAAGGGCAGTCTGATTGGCTGATGAAATTGGAGGGAAAAGCTCAGTAGCTGGAGATGGGCAGAGCCAGAGGCAAAGGGAAAAAGATGAAGCAGACATTTTAAATTCAGTTAGGGTTTTGGAAGTGAAGAAGAAGGACCATAAATTGTGAAGGGGGGAAGGAAGGAAGAGAACTGGGAACTGTTTTGTTATATGAAATATACTTTTTTGAGGAATAATAGTTAATAGGCCTCTATAGTGTTTAGAGTGCTGAAGAAAGGAAGGGAGATTTCAAAAGGGTTTAAAAAGATTCCTGTTTGGATTTCTGTGTGTTGAACTTTGTTTTAGAGAAACTCAAGATAGAAGTACCATCCTCTGTAACCAGAAAAGCCTGACAAGTTATCTGCAACCATTACACTTATTGACTGTTCAAAATAAACAACAATTTCCTATTTTATTCCAACTCAAGTCTCCGTGTGGCTTTTAAATATTTCAGAAAAGGTGGCGGCCTATAAAAATAATAAATTGGTGGCAGCGAAAGTAATCTTTAAGAAATATTTGGAAGGAGCAAAGGCAAAATATAATATACAGTGGTGGCTTCCCACTGTGTGGCTTTGTGTGAGTGAGGGTATGCATGTGCACTGGTTCCCTCATGGCCTCATCTTGGGTCAAGCCTTGTTGTTTCCCTTTTGTCCTCCATCTTGTGTGTGTGGTTGTTCCATGAGGCATATTCTGCCTCATGTCCGTCTATTGATTTGTTGCAATTGGTGGCAGTTTGTTATAATTGGTGGCACCTGGTGGGATATCCCAAATTGCTGGGATCTCTTCACTATACATATTCTCTAACATTTAACACATGAAAAACCTGGCATATTTGGGTGAGGGAGGGGCTAAAGCAGATAAAGTTAAGGTTTGAGGTTTGGATTGTGTTCTTAATAGGGGAATCTGGCTGCAATGATGACCAGAGAACTGACTTGCACAGATAATTTGCATTTGCACAGACAGGTGGACAAATTTCAGCGTGCTGGAAAAAGCATAGAAGTGATACTCCTATGACATCAACTTCACGGGACTGGACACATTGTCCAAATGCCCAATCACTGTCTCCCAAAGCAGTTACTATACTCCCAACTCAAGAACAGGATATGTAATGTTGGTGGACAGGAAAAGAGATTTAAAGGTGGTCTTAAAGCCAACCTTAAAAACTGTGGCATAGACACTGAGAACTGGGAAGCCCTGGTCCTTGAACACTCTAACTGGAGGTCAGCTGTGACCAGTAGCGCTGCAGAATTAGAAGTGGTAAAAATGGAGGGCAAAAGGGAGAAACATGCCAAGAGAAAAGTGCATCAAGCCAACCCTGACTGGAACCGCCTTCCATCAGGAAACCAATATCCTCACAGCCACCTACAGACCCACTGTCAAGACACTAAACTTGGATGACCATCATCCTTGGGCCATGAGGGATGACCTAAGAAGAACATCTCATAACTCACTAACAGAATGACCATATGGCAAGGCAATCCATTTCTTTCACGCACATTCTGCACACACATCCATAATGATGTATTGGTGTTTTTGTAAAATCAACGGCATTGCACTTGTATTGCCCCAGAAAGTAATTGATAACTGGTAATGGCAATTACTGTAATGAATTCCTTTAAAGAAAACAGCAAATCAAATCAAGTGTGGGTTTACTAAAAATCTACTACATAATCAAAATAAATACCCTCATAATTTCACCCAGCTTTTTGAACAAGCAGTCAATAGCTCAACAGTTTTTATTTCCTAATTCGGAAAATCATGAGTTAGTCTACAAAGTAGCCTAGTAGCTGAAGACAAAAGACATCTAAGCCTTTCTTTTTATCCAAGCAGCTCTCCTAGAAGATACAGCCTCAGACATGAAATATTTTGTCTGGGTTGGAAAGTAGGGAATGGAACGAGGTATCTGTGTCTATATTTTCTGTCTTCTTGAGTGGAGCATGAGCTCTGCTTATCAATTTATTCACAAAATCAACAGCAGCTGTGGATGCACCTACAGCACATCAGAAAGAGAGCGTATAAATCCAAGGCGCCATCTGTGATCCATTTTATTTGGCTTCAGGAAAAAAGGATGTATATTTCTCTGCTTCTGTTTTTTCTCAAAAATTGTATCAAGAAAGGATATTAGGTGGAGAAAGAACAGCCAAGTCCAGTTGCACTATCAAGGAAGAAAATGCTTTGCCTTTGGCAATAAACACAGTCTGTTCCTGCAGCCACTTGGAGGAACACATAAGGGCTGTTGGAGTCTAAGCTGGCTCTGTTACAAATTTGTCAGAAAGATGTGGCTGACTACAGTGGAGATTGCTTTTACTTTTTGGCAGAATGTTTCTGAAACAAGAGATGTGGACAAATGAATGGCACGCTTGTAGCCTAATTGTAGCCCTCATCGCAACAATCAATAACGAACAACTCAAAACTATTCAATAAATAACAGAATTAATATTTATTTATTTACTTTACTTGTATACCGCAGTTTCTCAGCCCAACAGGCGACTCAATTGCAAACCTTGGCCTTAATGTTTATGAAAAGACCTGGGAAGTTATTTAATAAGTCTACAGACTGGTTGTTGTTTACTTTCAAGTTGTTTCTTACTTATGCTAATCCTTATGTGGCCCCTTCATGGAGTCTTCTGGGACTGAGTATGTATGACACATTCAAAGTTACTCAGTGGGAGCCCCTTGTGGTGCAGTGGGTTAAACCTCTGAGCTGCTGAACTTGTTGACCGAAAGGTCGCAGGTTCGATTCCGGGGAGTGGAGTGAGCCCCAGCTTCTGCCAACCTAGCAGTTCAAAAACTTGCAAATGTGAGTAGATCAATAGGTACCGCTCCAGTGGGAAGGTAATGGTGTTCTATGCAATCATGCTGGCCACAAGACCTTCGGCTCTTTGGCTTAGAAATGGAGATGAGCACCAACCTACTGAGTTAGACATGACTGGACTTAATGTCAGGGGAAAACCTTTATCTTACTGACCTTGAATAATCCAATGGACCCAATAGTCCAATGCTCAAGTCACTAGCATAACTGGGAACACGCTCATTTTTCAAAGCCATATTGGAGGGGGCAAGAGAAGATGTCACTGACCTCTTGCTCTATTATTGTTGAGGATGTTGATATTACTATTATTTATATTCTACTTTCCTCTCTTAAAAAGTCTCAAAGTAGCAAGTGAGGCATTTATGCAAACACATGTTGACTTAGGTCTCTCAACCTGTTGTCAGACACCTCAGTCTACCACAAGCTGGCTTTCCTTGACCCTTTTACTTGGCCTTCTGGCTTCACTCTGACATTTAGAAACATATCTATGCTGCCTCCATCCCACACTGGTATTGGAAGTCATATTTAATTTCTTAATTACTGAGTAAATATCTTGGTAATTTCCAATGAAACAGACCCTTTTCATGTGGCCACATATTCTGTTGACACAAGGCAGAATCACAAGGGGAATTGGTACCAGGATAGTCCATGGTAGATTTCACCAGCTTCCCTTCTTAGGAGAATTACTAGCACAAGATGAATCATGTAGAACATAGTTATCTCCCATAGCATCTGATGTTATGTGTCTTCAAGATCATTCCAAACCTATCATGGGGTTTATACACTGGTTTCTCTTCAGATCGTATAAATCTTTCACCTTTTACCAAACCTATCATGGGGTTTCCGTGACAAGATTTTTTCAGAGAGGGTTTGCTTTTGCCTTTCATTGAGGCTGAGAGGGTATGGCTTCCTCGTGGTCACTCTGTGAATTTCCATGACTGAGCAAGGATTCAAACGCTGGTCTCCTGGAGTTCGTCTGATATTCAGCCCTATGTTACAATTACTGGGTATGTGGTCCATTATGTACATATTACTGATCATTGCTAAATTGAAGCTTTCTGATACTTCGAGTTTATGGCATCTTTAAAATGGTGATTAACAAGGAGGGAAGCTTCTAAGCTTGTTAAGCTTTTTACCACAGAAAATGATTCCACTTAAGAAATGCAAGTTTTAAATTCTTCTGCTCCTGAACAGATAAGCTTCAGAGAGCCCATTTCCAGAGGGGAAGTATGCTCAACTTCCTCCAAAAATAGAACTGAGGGAGTTCAAGTGATAAAGGTACACAGAAAGCTGGTAATCCTGTCAAAGTGCAGCAAGGAGGTATACATTGCTTATATTGCCACAGAAGCTGCTTCAATTTTCCTCCCAGTTGTGTTTGAACAGCTGTTCAAACTGGAAACGAGATTGCGGAATTGAAAACACACAGCTTTTTTTTCAGAGAAGCAAGCCTTCTTTGTGGAAGGTCAGCACAAACTGTCTTTGCCTCATGAAAGCAACTTTTCTGATCCCTTCCTTAAAAATAATGCAGTATCAGTCTGGAATATCAGCATGCAAAGGGATTTTGTAGTACCTTGGAGACCAAGGGTGCATCTACACTGTTGAATTAAAACAGTTTGACACCACTTCAACTGCAATGGCTCAATGCTATGGAATCATTGGAGTTTGGTATGGTATCAGCACTCTTTGCCAAAGAAGGCTAATGACTCTGTACATCTACAGCTCTCATGATTCCAGAGAGAGAAACTTACACAAGGAAGCAGTTAAAAGGAGGGAAGCTATCTCATTGCTCTTAATTATTCTTTCACACATCTTGAACTGAATGATCCTATTTAATATTATATAGCTTGCAAAAAAAGGGCTTGACGTCTGTGTCAAGCATGTAGGGGTGTTTAGAACTGTGAAAAATTCTGGATTGACCATACTGACAGCTGCTGGTGAGATTTGTGTGAGTACAGTGACACATTTTTGGAGACCTTGTTTACATGAAATATTGCTGACAGGCAATGCCTGGAAATATGGTTATATGTTCCTTCCTCTATGCAATTACATTCTTGGGGCTGCTTTAGAGGATTTTGTAGCCCATGAACCAGTCCCTCATATGGTAGGCAAGCAATAATACCTTATGTCCCATGGAGGTGTTTCCTGAATAATGCAGCAGAACTTGGGAGTTCGGTGCCATCTCTATGCAGATGACACTTAACTCTACTACTCTTTTCCACCAAATTCCAGGCAGGCCTCCCAGATCCTGGACCAGTGTTTGATTGCTGTGATGGATTGGATGACAGCTAACAATGTTACAGCTTAATCCAGACAAGATAGAGGTCCTCCTGGTCAATCGTGCGGCCAGTCGAGGTATAGGGTGGCAACCTGTGCTCAGTGGGGTTAAACTCCCCCTGAGGACACAGGTCCACAGTCTGAGGGTCCTCCTGGACTCAGCACAGACACTTGATGCTCAGGTGTCAGTGGTTGCTGGGAGGACCTTTGCACAATTAAAGCCTATGTGCCAATGGCGCCCATACCTCGAAAACTTTGACTCAGCCATGTCTTAGTTACCTCCAGATTGGACTATTGCAATGAACTCTGTGTGGGGATGCCTTTGAAGAAGGCCCAGAAATTGCAGTTGGTACAAAGGTCAGCAGCGAGGCTGCTAACTGGAATGAATTATAGGGAGTAGTCAACCCCCCTGTTAAAACAGCTCCACTGGCTGCCGATGAGTTTCTGGTTCTAATTCAAGGTGCAGCTTATTACCTACAAAGCCTTAAACGGTTTGGGTCCAGCCTATCTTCGCGATCACATCTTCCCCTTAGAACCTGTACAAGCTCTAAGATCATCTGGGGAGGCCCTTCTCTCAATGTGCTTTTGATCAATCAGTTCACTAGATAATTTTGGCCCTTCTAGCCATAACTGATCTGGCTATTGCACTTTAACACTGTCTCTGCCCCTGGAGTTGTATTGCATTAATTTGCTTGGCCCTTTTAGCCCAAACTTATCTGGCTCCTGCACTTTTCTATCAGCCTTGCAGATATATTGCACAAGCCCTGCCTTGCTCCTTAGTTTAGTATATGGCCACTATGCTAGGCTACTGGTTGTTGTTGATGGTTCATGTTTTTATGATGTTTTGTATATGTATTTTTACTGTGTTTTTATTTTAATCTCTGTTTGACTGGGCTTGTTCCGCTTGTAAGCTGCCCCGTGGGGAGATGGTGACAGGATACAAAAATAATATTATTATTTATAAAAGTTACTCTTTCTGACTACAATTCTCAAGATGCATCTGAGGCCATGCAGGATAAGTGATTCTAGGAGTGAAATCTTTTAAAAGTAACTTTTCCAAACTCTGAAATATGGATTTTTTTTCACTTCAGGCACACCTATGCTTCCAACTGGCTTTGGTCTCCATAATTCACATGAAAGCATATGTGCATCAAAACTCTGATATCCCTTCATTGGTAGCTTCAAACAGTAAATATCTCTAGATTTGTATGTATTTACTTATGTCATTTGCCTCTAATTTCCCCACCTTTGCTTCCTTGTTGATACGAGGTTAGCTCACCTTATGCCAGACTCAGATCATGAGACCCAGAAAAGATTCTCACCTACTTCAGATATAATCATGGAGGTGGAGGGTGGGAGGTAACAGCATCTGGACTCTCTCTGTCTCTGCCATTCTAGATAGTTGTTTCTTCTTGATTTCCCTTCTCACTGGAAGGTGATGAGAGAGTGCATGTCAAGCAAAGCCTCTGATCTCACTGTTTTGTAACCTGAGAAACTACCAAGGGCTGAGCATCACCTCAGTTGCCTGAAAGATTGATGTCACATGAGCAGAACTAACAAGATACAGAGAAAGTGACACTTAATGTGTCAGTTAACACTCAATACTGCATTAACTGCTAAGTTGTAAGAAGGGGGGGGGGGAGGAAAGAAAGAAAAAAGTGCCCTCTGTAAGTGTGAAATTAAAAGATATTTTAAAAATTGAAATGTTGGGTTATTATAATGTCGCATTTCAGAAACTTGATTTTTCCTGCAGAATGTAGGGTCAATCTCTGATCATACTAAGGACATCCCTGTCATTTGAGACTAATCCTGTTAGAGAAAGTGAAATTCAATACCTCATTTTATTTAATGCAGGATTGGGCACATGAGGCCTTCTGGATATTGTTGTGCTCCAAATACGAAGAGTTTCAGCCAGCATAGAAAATAATTATTAACCACAATGAAATCTGGAGGGCCATAATCATTGTTTGGTGTTGCAACATGGCACTGAAAAGAACTTCATTGGCATTATGATTTCTAGATGCATATTTATGAACCTGCTGCCAGCACTATCTCTTCACTGCCCAAAGTCAGAAAATGACAGAATGACAGTTAGAACAGTTGGTCTCAGCAGCTAGCCAAAGGCAGCACCCAATCAGAATTCTGGCTCCTGTCATGCTCAGCCAATCAGCTGCTGACACATCTCTCTCCAGTTAACCCACCATATCATGGCGTCCTTTTTAAAATCCTCACAGGGTTGGTGGGGAAAAGGGAGAGGGCCCTCTCAATAGGGCATCCCCTGGCTCTGGAACATCCTCCTCAGGGAGATCTGACAAGCAACAACCTCATGACTTTTAAGGAGGACTTTTTGAACACCAAGTTCAAAAGCGTCTATCTTCCTTTGCTCAGCCTTCCCTATGGTCCAGATCTCACATCCATAGGTTACTATATTTTGGAATGTATACTTTGGAATGTATATTTTGGAGTTGCCCTTGTAAAATGTATCCTAGAATTAGAAAAATAGATCTACTGGTCACTCAATCACACCCTTTCTGCTACTTTCCCCACCATGGCAATTTATGGAAATAAAATCTAGATAATTTTGCTTGCTTGCTTTCTCCCCTGACTTTGTACGTTATGAAGCCCAGATCCAGGAGTTCTGACTTTGTGGGGAAGTCATCTTCACCTTAAAAATCACTATAACAATTCCAAAGAAGACCAATTCAGTTTAAGTTCTCATCTCATGTATATTTTTATTTTATCCATTCTTGTTTTCATATTATTTGGCCTTTAAGAAAACAAAGTCACATATGTTTTATTATAAGAGCCCCTTTGCAGAAATACAGTACATAATGCACCCCTTTTCCCTTATCTGTATTTGAATAGTCCAGTCCACTTGGCTGATTACAAAGCCGCTTTGTGTCATGTGAAGGTTTTGTACTGAGCAAAGCTGATTGGACTATTCTTAACACAGTAATGTGCTTGAGTGAGTGATAACTGCTCAATACAAATGACATGATTCAATAAAGCCAGTTACTACAAGACTTTTAAACTAGAACTCCCATGTGTGCCTGTCAACACAACTGACAGCTGAATGTTAAATTTATGAAGATCTCAGAGTAGACTTGTCAGAACGACAACTCTCAAATTACATCCCCACAGAAGCAGCAGCTTGTAAAGCATCTACGATCCAACTAACTTTAATGTGTTTTACTCAGGGAAGAGACTGATTGGATCACATAATCACAGAAGCTGAATTCATCATATGCCTTTCTATGAAAAATAAAAAGCATGCTTATATATCATAGAATCATAAAATCATTGAGTTGGAAGAGACCTCGTGGGCCATCTAGTCCAACCCCCTGCCAAGAAGCAGGAAAATTGCTTTCAAAGCACCCTCGACAGATGGTCATCCAGCCTCTGTTTAAAAGCCTCCAAAGAAGCCTCTGGTGTTGCTGTAAGAAGGTCCACCACACTCCAGGACAGAGAGTTCTTTAGGCATGGAGTATTATTTGTGGTTTAAGTGGTGTACTAGCTGTGTCCTATCTGAACACATTGTCCGGCCTACATGAACCATGCCAGATTAATCTCCACAATGTTTATATTTTGCCACCACTTGGTTGTGTGTGTTTCAGATCATTTCCAATGAATGGCTGCCCGAAGATGAACGTATCATAGGGTTTGCTTTGCAAGAGTTGGTCAGAAGGGAGTTGCCACTGTCTTCCTCTGAGGCTTAGTAAATTTGATTCCGAGTCACCCAGTGGTTTTCCATGGACTGAGGGGTATTTGAACCCTGGTCTCCAGAGTCCTAATCCAAGGTTCAAGTACTCACACTCTTTAGTTAATTTCTGAGCAAACTTCAATGTGCTCTTCTCAGCTCAGGATTGGAATATCTGACGGATGCTTGTCTTAAAAAGTGCTTGTTCATACTTTTTAAAGATCTTCCTCAGAGGCCCTTATTTCCATCGCACATCATCTAAGTTTGGTGGGTGGCTAAGATCCTTATGATTAGCTTTTCAATCTTTTGTACCTTGCTTCCATAGTTTGGTGTTTGCATTAATTTCTTTAACTTTTTATGAAATTGTGAAAGGTGGGGAATAAATTAACTAATCAAATAGTTGTTAAATGGGGGGGGGGGGGGCTCCAAGGTAAATAGTAAGAGTAAATGTGGCATTTGTTTATCGTGTCAGAAGTGAGTTAAAATGCATTTAAAAACACAAAGAAGGTTAAAAAAAGAAGTTGCTATTATGCAAATGTCCTTTGACCAGAAGCTGGCCACTTGGAGTGCCTCTGGTGTTGCTGTAAGAAGGTCCTCCGTTGTGCGTGTGGCAGGGCTCAGGTTGCATTGTAGTAAGTGGTCTATGGTTTTCTCTTCTCCACACTCACATGTCATGGACTCCACTTTGTAGCCCAATTTCTTAAGGTAGCTCTGCATCTTGTGGTGCTGGAGTGCAGCCTGTTCAGCACCTTCCAGGTTATCTACTCTTCTGTGTGCCCAGGAGGGAGTTTCTCATCCAGTCTCAGCCACTGATTGAGGTGCGGGGTTTTGGCCTGCATTTTCGGACTCTTGCTTTCTGAGGTGTTTCTGCGAGTATCTCTGTAGATCTTAGGAAGCTATTTCTTGATTTAAGGTGTTGTCATGCTGGCTGATGTGATACCAGCTAAACAGTGTAATTTCTCCAGTGATGTGGGGTGCAGACATCCCTTGATAATGTGGCATGTCTGATTAAGAGCCACATCCACTGTTTTAATGTGGTGTGGTGTATTCCACACTGGGCATGCATATTCAGCAGCAGAATAGCAAAGTGCAGGGACAGATGTCTTTACTGTGGCTGGTTGTGATCCCCAGGCTGTGCCAGTCAGTTTTCATGCAATATTATTTCTAGTAGGTGTTGTGTATGGACTACAACTTGCTATTAGGGTTCAAAACCCAGTTCAACCATGGAAACCCACTAAGTCACCTTGGGCAAGGTCTTGACAAACTTCTCTACAATTGTCCAAAAACCCCATGGTATATTGTCATATGTCAGTCAACTTGAAGGGACAAAACATCAATAAAGTAAATAGTAGGCAATGATGAGGCACAAGGAACAATGATTTGACTCATGATAAGGCAGTATCCTACACTCTACTCTGCCCCCCCCCCCAAATACTTTACACCACTCAAATTCATGGTTTTTTTAATGTTATCTGTATTCTTCCATATCCCACTTCTGCATTATTATTGTGATTTTGAATTTAAAATGTTCATTGAACAAATTCAAATTATGTCTTAATTTCTGTTTATTTCTTGCTTAATTTCTATCTTGTCTCAAATATTTTTCCCAAACAGACATAGTACCTATTTATATAGAGGACACGCCACGTATGAAACTAGTATTACTGTACTGAGGATTAATTTTGCAGAGTAAACACTTCAATTGATTCTTTTTCCATGGGGCTTAAGACTGGAACAGAAATAGAAATACTAAAGGGATTGTGAGAATGAAAGAGATATGCATTAGGATTTCTGTTTAAATTTTATATATCAATTTTAGCTGATCAGCAGGAGTGCAGATTAGAGTTTGGTGGAACTTGCTAAGAAATAACACCAGGAGTTAAGGAGAGACTTCTAGGCGTAAGAGTCAACCGGGAAATTGGGCAGGACCTATTCTCTTTTCCTAAATTGGGACTCAAGGCAGCTTACAAAAGTTAAAACACAGGTAAAAAATTATGCCATACAAAAATGAAAAATGTAACCAAACTATCAATGAAATTAAACCCAGTTTAAAACATAACTATTTTAAGTAAAAGATCCAAGAAGACAAAGTAACACATGATGCATGACTTTTTCCCTTTCAGAAGTGACCTTCCCCCCAAATGTTCAATTGCCTATGGAAGAATGGTAGGGAGTACCAATCTAACCTCTTTAGATGGTTTTAGACCCCTGGATTAGCCACTATGAACATTTCTCCACATGTTCCCACCAGATGTATCTCAGGATGGTGGAATGCACAAAAAAGCCTACACAGATCTCAAATGATGAATACTCATAAGGGGAATGTATTTGTTTGATAATCTGAAGAAATTAGACACATTTTAGACCAAAGTGACATCAAGAGGTGGGATTTTCCTTCTCTCCCCCTTGCCTTTGAGAACGCCTAGTCCCTAGTTGCTCTACGCAATAGTTATGCAGCCTTCCACTTTATCCCATGTCCTCTTTCCATAGCCACAGCTCTGCACTAATCCTATTCCCTTATCCTATTGTTTACATCCTGGCCACATTTACAGTAGAATCATAGAATCACAGAAGCCTAGAGTTGGAAGAGACCTCATGGGCCATCCAGCCCAACCCCCTGCCAAGAAGCAGGATAATAGCGTTCACAGCACCCCCAACAGATGGCCATCCAGCCTCTGTTTAAAAGCTTCCAAAGAAGGAGCCTCCACCACAATTTGGGGCAGAGAGTTCCACTGCTGAACAGCTCTCACAGTTAGGAAGTTTTTCCTAATTTTCAGGTGGAATCTCCTTTCCTGTAGTTTGAAGCCATTGTTCTGCGTCCTAGTCTCCAGGGTAGCAGAAAACAAGCTTGCTCCCTCCTCCCTATGACTTCCCCTCACATATTTATACATGGCTATCATGTCTCCTCTAAGTCTTCTCTTCTGCAGGCTAAACAGGCCTAGCTCTTTAAGCCACTCATCATAGGGCTTGTTCTCCAGACCCTTGATCATTTCAGTTGCCCTCCTCTGGACACATTCCAGCTTGTCAACATCTCCCTTCAATTATGGTGCTCAGAATTGGTCACAATATTCCAGGTGTGGTCTGATCAAGGCAAAATAGAGGGATAGCATGACTTCCCTGGATCTATACAGTATACTCCTATTGATGCAGGCCAAAATCCCATTGGCTTTTTTTGCCGCCGCATCACATTGCTGGCTCATGTTTAACTAAGTTGCAGATCGTGTCTTGGGATATGAAGCAAAACCTCATAGGTCTATATGAGTTAATACCCAAGGTTTGTTGTAGTCAGGAGAATTTTTATTATAGAACAAACAATATTTGGAAGATTAGAACAGAACATAAACTAGAAATGGAGAGTGGGGGTTATCATAGCATATTTAGAAAATCTTAATATTTGTAGTTTCATAGAGATATGTGTTATGTATGACAGATTATTAGAACCAATGAGTTCCAAAGTTCATTGGCCATTTCTTATGGGCATGGAGAAAGAGCTAATGGGGAATAGAATTCAACTGGCACATCAAAGTAATATGATAAATTTAGAATTTAGGAGTACAATAAGGTGTGCTACTGAATATATTGTGGGTACATCACATTGGAACTTATAAGGAGCATGTATTTAAAGATCATTGTACTGGTACATTGGATATTGTACTTGTGTAAAGTATAATTAGTACATGTTTGTCCCCATAACCTGGAACAAAGGGACAAGGCAGAAATGGTTACTTATTTCAGGCAACATCTTTATTAAAACAAATTGATTCATAGTGCAGTGAGCACCGAACATTGAATCCAAATGAAATGTCATTTCCAAGTCAATTGGAGATTAAGAGCAAATACAATAAATTCCAATGCACTCATTGCTCACTACACATCCTGCCAGTTATACATTTAAAACAGCCCTATCTATATGGAGATTCTTCCTGAGATCTTTATCAGTCCATGATCCCTTCTTATCAATTTCTATGCCTGTATGCCGGTTTATTTGGGGACAACTGTCTAAATGTGACATAAGCACCTCACTGTGGACAATGAGAGAGATTAGCTATGCATCCTTCTTAAATGTGTATTTAACCATACGAGGCGTTATTAGAACTGTTGTCCTTTAACCTTTGATTACCACGTTGGTTTTGTTCTTCCTCTTTGTTTTGCCAGAATAATAAGCTGACAATGCCATAATGAAAATATGAAACTTTAAAAATGACCTGTATGCTGTACTAGGAACTAAACTTAGACATTTATTTATTTCATATCAAAAAGCATTGCATAAATTAGTATAAAACTGATAAAAATTGAAGGAGCACAAGCAGCTAAATATCTTTTGACCAAAAATGGGCAACAGCAAACGCATTGTCTATAGCCTCAAACAATTCTCTGTACATGAGGCAGGACATTGCAGACAAGCATACAGATGCGGAGTTATCTGTTCCGCTTCACAGTCGCACAAGCTGGAGAATTCTTTTAGGTAGTGCCATTTTGTCAGATCATCTTTTGATCTGCCCACTCCATTTCTGAGTCTGTTCAGGGAATTCCAAATTGCCCATTCTTGATTGGCCCCTGGAGGCAGACCTTTATTTGGGGGGGGGGGGGCATCCAATTGGGAATTCCTGGTTTAGGTGCCTAGACAGAAATGTTATGAGCATCAGTGAGCTAGACGACTAAGGTGTGGCAATTAGAATACCTAGAGCCCCTTTTTCATTTCATTTTTCATGATAGTACTGAATGCAGTTTAAATTATTATATCATATGCTGTATGCCATAATGTAAAGGCACATTTTTTTAAAAAACGCTTCCTGCCATATTTTCTTTAAACAATTTTGTGTCCCTTAAAATTAGATCCTGGTGTTTTATTTAATTCCTTTCAGTCTTGTGCTGGCTTCAGTTATCCAAGTATGAGAATTTAGATATTTTCCATTTATAATGAAGAGCAACTTGCTGTTGAAAGAGTTCTTCCAGTTAGAAAATTATTCTTAACCTAATCTTGGTCCTCACAATAATAATAAAAATCAATATGAATTATAGAGTCATTGCACAAGTCTCATTCAAAACAATGTATGGTTCCATGGGAATTATTCCTAGCAATTCAATTACATGTTCCTTGACTCAATCAGATGTTGGACACTATTCTAAGATTTTATTTCCTCTTGCCTTGGCATTTACAAATATTGCATAAGTGCAAACACAGCATTTCAACACAAAACACTCACCGTATTTGCTTTTGGCTTTCCTTGCACAATGGCAACCAAACGTAAGGCCAACCATGTTGAAGCAGTTAAGATGGCCAGTCCCACAAATCCCTACCATTACACTAGGGGGGTGGTTGAAAAAGATTCTAGTATTTGTGCATCAGTTTTAAATCTATTTGAAAATATATAATCCAGAAGAAACATTTCTTGAAAAGCCATTCTGGTTAACACTTTACATGAGTAAAGTCTAGATAATATTATAATCTTGCGAAAACATAGGAAATAATTGTACAGACGTACACATCTAAGACTATTTACAGAAATTACAGAATAATTCATTGTTTTATATGCTGAGGTCTGACTGATTTTCATGATACTTAGACTTGTGCACTTATGAAATCAATTAAATTAATCCAGAAACTCTGACACTATCCTCAGTATTTCAAGCATGGAAATGAGAATGTCTAGGGTTTCCAGAAGACGTTTACTTCTTGGGAGAAGAGCAATGACCAATCTTGATAAAATAGTGAAGAGTAGAGACATTGAAACTGGCAACAAAAATCTGCATAGTTAAAACAATGGTATTGCCCATAGTAACCTATGGATGTGAGAGCTGGACCATAAGGAAGGCTGAGCAAAGGAAGATAGACACTTTTGAACAGTGGTGCCGAAGGAAAATTCTGAGAGTGCCTTGGACCACAAGATCAAACCAGTCCATACTCCAGGAAACAAAGCTCGGTTTCTGACTAGAGGGAAGGATATTAGAGGCAAAGATGAAGTACTTTGGCCACATAATGAGAAGGCAGGAAAGCTTGGAGAAGACAATGATGCTGGGGAAAAGGAAGGAAAAAGGAAGAGGGGCCAACCAAGGGCAAGATGAGTGGATGGTATTCTTGTAGTGACTGGCTTGACTTTGAAGGAACTGGGGGTGGCCACAGCTGACAGGGAACTCTGGCGTGGGCTGGTTCATGAGGTCACGAAGGGTCAGAAGTGACTGAACGAATAAACAACAAAGGGTTTCCAGGATTATTTTGCATAGGGATGTGTTTATCCAAGAGAAACAGGTATCGCCGAGATACTATTAGACTGCATCTCCGCTCAGCCAGTCAGAAACTGCAGCCCACCAGCATGTAAATGGCATGCTCTCCATCCTTGTTCTCTCCACCTATCAAAATTGTAAAAAGATATTGAGACTGTTTCCAGGGCTTATCCTGGAAGTTTGACCTTATTATTTCTTTGAAGAAGCAGGCCTCATTGAACTCGTTGCTGCTTACCCCCAAGTAGTTGCTCAAGTAGGCATTCTTTAAATACATTTCATGTGATATCATATCCATTTTGCATATGGAATTCATATCAAAATCATCTCCTGTAGAGGGAAATATCTTCCATTGGGATTTGTAGTTGAATGCTGTTGATTAACAAAATGGCTATAGCATCCATAAGTGTATTTAGGACTTTTGCTTTAGTACTGATTTCAACACAGAGGAACGTTCCGGAAAATAAATTGAAGCATGACAAAAAGATGACATATTAGGGTGAGATTTTTCCTATTAAATATTATCTGTTAAACTCACACTTAAGTTAATTATTTCTGTTTGAACCTTGTTTAACTTTGGCAATAAAGCAATTATATGAGCACATTGTGTGTATGTGAGTCTTGCAGCCACTAATCAGGTGAGAAGTCTGGAGTTTATATATCCTCAAAGGGAAGGCCTGGCACTCTTTTTGTGTAAGCCAAAACTAGCTGTCAGTTTCTCCATGGACATTTTCCATGTGCACTTTGAGGTAGTCATTTCTTGTAAACTTTTTGTGGCACAGCTGGCATTCGGCCATGGGGCGGTTTGGATTGTGAGTCAGCTTGTGTCGGATCAGCATTTTCTTCAAACTGAATGACAAGTCACAAACCTAAAGCACAGATGAACAAAAAACAAAAGACAAAACAAAACTATTACACTGATCGAAAGCACTTAAAAATATGACATAAGTAGATATTTAATCACTTGACATTATGCATAACCCAGATAAGCAAGAAGGAAATCCTTCACCAAGATGCTTTAACTAAATTATTGAAAAATTTGGATGGTTTGCAGCTTCCTTCTTAAAAGAGAGAGAACAACAGTCAGTTATAAAGTAGATGTGATATAGATATAGTGGTTCCAAGTTAGTAGCTAATATTTCATTTGCTACTCTGCACATACCCTCAAATAACAAGCAACTCACTCTTTCCCAGTTTCAGCTTTATATTTTGTTAAGTCAGATGGGTGATCTGTGCAGCTCTCCAGATGTTGCTGAGCAAACTCCAGAACCTTACCCAAGATATATAGAGTGGGAAATGCTGGGACTTGCAGTCCAACATCTTTCAGATCAATGTGTTAAATAGAAATAATATTAGTTTTACGATGCCAGGAAAATATATATAACTATAAAATGGAATCTTGAGAAAGCCTTGGAAATAGCTATTTATCCAATGACCATGGAAAACCAGGAATTCTTTGAAAGCATGGAAATCAACATGTGGAAGCAAGCAGACTAACAGAGAAAGGGTGGGTGGTTTTTTCTCTGCTCTGCCAGCCTACCTGATTTCGCTTCCTAACCACAGAGGAAGAAAAGCCCTTTCTTCTGTGATCAGGACATAAACTAATTTTTTTCACAACCTAGCCAAATGTTTGGCCTTATTTATAAAGGATTTCCTAGTGCCTTATTACAAAGGATTGCCTAGTGCAGTGGTTCTCAACCTGTGGGTCCCCAGATGTTTTGGCCTTCAACTCCCAGTAATTCTAACAGCTGGTTAGGATTTCTGGGAGTTGTAGGCCAAAACATCGGGGACCCACAGGTTGAGAACCACTGGCCTAATGCCTCCACCTGCTCTGTCAATAGCACTGAGCTCCCTCAGCTAAGCAGTCAAAGGTGCCCATTGGGATGGAAAATGGTTGGTTGTTTCCTCACCACATCCTAAAAATAATCAGTTGATTTTAAAAAGTCAAGACATGAAAAATTTTAAATAAATTCTCATGGTTTTGATAGTGGGGCAAAAATTATTTGAACATTTCCATCAACATGTAAAAGACTGGAAGAAGCAAATATTCACATCCCTAGTACCGAAGGGCCAGTATGCTCATCACTACATCTCTTGATCTATTTGGAATTTGAGAGATTATTTATTTGTTTCTCATTTCAGTGGCTCACATTGACATTGAACTGGAAACTTCCCAGGTATGATGCAAAGGTGGCTCAAGCGCCACATGCTCTTTTGAATAAAAAAAATTAACTCAAAACTACTTTTGCAGAGTACAGGAGGAGAACAGAACAGTTAAGCCTAAAATCACATACTTCAGGTTAAAACTATAAAATTTGGCACATTTATACACTGGCCCATGCTAAACATTTATCTGATGTGGATCCAAGCAAGCAGTGCCTGCCAAGAACTAGAAAATTTACTATTCTATCTTTTTTTTAAAAAAAGCCTGAGTTAGAATGAGTGAGAGATAGAGTTTACAACCTACAACAACCAAATGTATTTTTGGTTTCTTTTGTAGTCACAATTTATATGCATCTTAAGAGCCTATATAGTAAATAGAGTGACATAGTTAAAGCATAACCAACAGGAGTAGATGACTAAATGTATTCTTGTTATCTATTACTCTGGTTCTTTCCTGTTGCTTTCTTTGGGCATTAGATACGGTGTCAAGTATATTATAACAATTCTCATGACTTCCAATGAGGATAAGAAACTGGAGGGTTCACTCTAACCTAAAACTTAAGCAACCACAGATCACATTTCCAAACATTGGGGATAGACCTTAATAAAGAATGCTTTATTGAAGAACAAGATACTATGAAGCAAAGGAGCCCCGTGATGGCAAGATTTGGCCAATTCAAATCAGACTTCCAAAGATCCAGAGTATAGCTTAAGAAATGCATCTGGACTGACTCTTCACACAACACAAGACACACAAGATGCAAGATACAAAAGAACTGTATCAGACTTAATGCACTACTGAGAAAGAAAATAATGAGAAGGCTGTTAGACTTAGAAAATTATACCCAATGCATGCATAAATGTATTTGGGACTGAAACTGAGTAGCCTACAATTAACTTTGAGTTGATTGTAGGCTGGATCAAATTGGCTCAACATCTTTATTTGGGCACAAGACACAGGCAAATATAGATCTCAAGCCCACAGAAAGTCAAATGATCTAATTCTTTTCTGAGAAATGAAAAATACTAGCCTATGGCATTTGGATGTATTTTTGAAGTCACAGCAACATTTCTGATACTGTTAGGAGCCCCATTCTCTACCAATCATAATATCATGGTTCTATTTGAACAATATGTAGTTTTCCATGATAGAGCCAAGTGGATTGTGCAAAGTCAGTGAGTCAAAGCAGCATCTGTTGTCAAAAAAAAAAATAGTTCTTGAAGAAATGTGCACCAAAAAGACATCTCTTCAACAACACAAACTCTGTCATGAGGAATATTTATGGGGATAAAATATTTCAAATATTCAAGTGTAAGTTCAAATTCAAGTTCATAGTTCAAGTACATGTTTATGCCTTGAATTGGTTGCTAGATCACACAGAGTTTGATTGGTAACATATAATAAAGTTGCTCATTTTTAACCCACACAATTGTGTTGTCTCATGATTTCACTGGTGGGAGAGCAAAAATATTATGAACTGAGACACTGTTGATCATTAAGGAGGCATGACGTGTTTTCAATTGCTGCAATACCACAATAAAGGACATATTTTCATGAACAATTTAACTTGCGTAACAGCGGCAACATGGTTTTCTTCACTGAATGAACACAAAGAGAACAAATTTCCAGGTTTCCAGTTGAAGTTGATCCACAGATTATGGTGTTTAAGTTAACAGTAATTTGATTGCTTGTGCTTACAAAAATACATGAGTCTGTATCATTTTGATAGCGGTTGGGCTGTATTCCATCCTCTTCCCCACCAACACCTAAAAAAATCTTGTGGAACCAGAACTAAAGAAGAAAAATCACAACCCAACCTGACAGCAGAACATAGCCCTGAGTGGCCAATGTGATGGAAAAAGAGGAGAATCAGTGTATCTTTACATATGAAGCATCATTTAAAAGACTTCCAGAAAAAGATGAAACAAACATTTGCACTAGAATTAATATCCTCACAGAAATATTTTGTTACCGCTACAGGGTTCTCACTACTGCTTTCAATGAACCAGTTTAGTAGTTTATGTGTTTGAATGCTTTCACAACATAAACTGTATTTTCTGGCGTTTAAGACTACTTTTAACCCAGGAAAATCTTCTCAAAAGTTACGGGTCATCTTATACAGCAGGTGTCATCCTATAGGGTGGGTGCTGAAACTTCCAAGCTGGACTGGAGATTCTGCGGTTGCTGCATATGGTGGGGGGGAGGTAAAAAACAGCCGTAGCAATGGCGGCAATGTACAAGTACGGTAGAATAAAATCCACTCACCAGGATTCATGGAAAGAAGTGACCTAACACACTCCCAATGACAAGGTGAGGGGATGCCTCACCAGGAAGGTGTAAGTGTAGGGCAGAGCAAGCCGCAGGTGTTTGGGACAGCTGGGGTATGGAAAAAAGAGATAGCGTGGTGTTGTGCTCTGAAAACATGCCTTTTTCACCCATCTGGCCTGCCTTTGTGTCCTATTAACATACCTCTTTCTCTGCCTCTCATATCTTGCTCCTAAGGACTGCAGTGAAGTGGAGCAAGCGTGCATGTGTGAGATCTGAGAGGCAGAGAAAAGGTACAGTAATAGGAAAATTACCATATAAAATCAAATCTGATGTTTATTAAATTTTTATTTGGTGTGCATTAGAAGAGGGGTAGTCTTATATGGTGAGTATATCCCAAACTCTATATTTTAACTGGAAAAGTTGGGGGTCTTCTTATATACCAAGTTGTCATATATCAGAAAATACGGTACCTTCCTCCCTCCCTTTTTCCCTCTTCAGGCTACAGATGTTACTATTTCTCTCTGTCCTTTTGTGACACATAAAAATGTTTAAGCAGAAGGGCAAGCACAACCTTTACTTTGAAACTGGGTGAAGGACACTCTACTTTAGAACAAACAACATCTGGAGGAGTTGAGGCCATGTGTGATAACAACAACCTTGAGGTTTCATAGTGATCTTCATTAAGAAAACGAAGGCACTAGAATGTCCCTATTTTCACTCTGGACATATTGATGCAGCTCCACCTTGCCTGTGGCACACTGTCCCAGGTTAATTAAACAGGAGGCCACTTGAGCATCACCTCTGCACAATTAAATGGCAACTACAAAATTTTAACCAGACCCAAATAACTCTAACTTTAACAGAGATAAATGCTACAATAAACAGATATAACTATACAATGTAGAGACAGGCACATTTGCATAAATGCACATGCATGAACATCTTAGAGGCATCGCTTATCTTACTGGAAGTACACTGTAAGAATACCAACGTCAGCAGATGGGCTGTGTCAAATTCTGCTACCAATAAGTAGCTTTTAATGAGTTTCAATCATGCAGTGATGACAGTTTAACAATGGCACATTATCTCTGCAAAAGAAGAAGAATAAACTGCTTACAGATGCACACTAAATACCTATTCCTCACTGAGAAGTAAATTCCTCTTGATATGCTATAGCTGCAGGACTGAAAAGCCTACAAACAAAAAAGAAGTACACATTGCATAGGTAAAAACAAAACAAAGCAGTGGAAAGGATCTTTCAACGATACTTGAATGCATGAAGAAAAATTATAAGAGGAATTGCCTCAGATAGGAAAAAATGAGACATACAAAGCGCTGACACATTCTGAAAATTAAAGTTTACAGGCAGTTTTTGTTGTGAAATGTTCTAAGATATGAAAACTATATCTGAAAGTTAATGAAAAGGCAATTGAAATATGCTGATCAAGCATTTAACATATTTGACTGAACAGTTATGTACCAACAGTGCATTAAGTATAGAACAAAGATGCATTCTGGTAAGAGAAATGTACTATATTTAGTAACACCACACTGTATCACTTTAAATACTAGATCGGTGGTATTAAAACTTTGGCTCTCCAGATGTTTGGGTGTTTAACTCCCAGAATTATTGACCACTGTCCAAGCTGTGAGTAGAAGTCAAACATGTTTGGAAGATGAATGATGGAGAACTACTGCTCTAGGATGAAAATCACATATTTATATGCTTTTAATTTCTTCTTTTTCCTCTCTGATGTACAATTTTTCCAGATATAAGAGATAAACTGAGAATAAACAAATACATAATATATGCAGCCTGGATTGGTAAAACCCAATGATGTCTATCATAGATTGCCAGGTATCAAATTACAAGTCTATATGAAAGAAGAATGGGGAGGGGGGGGGGCTTAATAAAAAGAAAATAATTGAATCCAACAAAGAAAAATATTAAAGTCCAAGAACAGGATGAGAGAAAAGTAGTATGGCCAATGTGTACGGGAAAGAACCAGATGCCTTAGTATAGTAGGGGATGTAAAGAATGTTATTCTCTCTGACAAGAAAAAAAATCTCTTATATGATGAAACATCTAATTGAGAAAATGATTAAACACTGCATGTGGGTTGCTGTGAGGTTTCCGGACTGTATAGCCATGTTCCAGAAGCATTCTCTCCTAATGTTTCTGGAACATGGCCATACAGCCCGGAAAACTCACAGCAACCCAGTGATTCTGGCCATGAAAGCCTTCAACAATACAACCACTGCAAAATTTTTGACATCAACAGAATTCAAATTACAAAAAGCAACTGTGCTGATCTTTTATGGCTTAGTCAGACCACATTTGGAATACTATATCAACTCGCTCTGCTGTATTAAAAAACAAACAAAAACAAGACCAACACTGGATGGTGTCCAGGATGGAGAAGTGTCTTGAATTCAAGTCATATGAGGAATGATAGAAAAATGTGTATATTATTTACCACAGAGAAGAGAAGATTAGGAAGACATGACAGTGGTCTTCAAATACAGTATTTATAATTGGTTGAAACTGTATACAACAAAATGTAAATTACATATCAAACATCTTCCTAATGATGACAACAGTTCAGAACTGGAGGTGGCAGAGTCCTTTCTCTAGGACCATTTAAGAAGAAGCTTGGGGCGCCATCTGTTAGGGTTGCTGTAATTTCATTTTGAACTGCAGGCCATGTATTCCAACAGGAATTAGACAAGATTACTTAAGATATATATATGAAATGGCTAGTATGGATGGTGTAGGAGTACGAGGTGCAGGACATATTGAATGCACCCTTGTCCTAGAAAATAGTTTAGACACTACTCCTTCTGGCAAGAAGATAGTGGGCAAGAAGCTTCAAAAATTCTCTTGTTCTAGAAAACAGGTCTTACATAGGAAATAGGTTCTAAAAAGAGGACTACTGAAGGTTATTCATGTGAGCTGAAACTGAAGAACAAGTTACACATGTTAATCTTGTTGAAGTTACCAAAACCAGCATGCCTGGGATGTGTTCTACAGGAATTATATTAAAAAGGTTTCACTTCATGGACTATTGCTATCACATATGAATACCCCTATATATCAGGCATGGGAAAACTTTTTGCCTTGGGGCTGCATTGAGGGCCTGGCCAGGAGAGCAGGGCCAGGAGGGAGTGGGGCTGTATGCATGATGGGTGGGAATGGGCCCACAAGGGGTTGGGGCCAGGAGAGAGCAGGGCTGGGCCCAGGTCATCCTCACGTTGTCCTCACAGCATAAGGACAGGGCCGCATGCCCCATCCTTATGCTGGGAGGAAGGCGGGACGTGTGGCGACTGTCCTGATCTTTGGGTTGTCCTCTTGCCATGATGCCAGGAGGAAAGTGAGACAGGAGGCAGCTGAGAGTGCTGCAGAAGGCTCTCAGTTGCTATGTACCTTCCTTGAGCTGTCCTTCCAGCATAGGGATGGGATCACTCACACTGTCCTTATGCCATGAGGAGGGTGAGACATGCAATGGCTGAGAGTGCTCCAGAAGACTCTTAGCTGCTGTGGGCTTCTGTGTCCTTATGTCAAGAGGACAGCGTAAATGAGGAGGGCCTGAGGTAAGTGCCCCAGGGGCCGCATCCACCCCCTGGTCCTTACTTTGCCCATGCCTGCTCTATACCAACTCCTAGAAGCCACTGCTAGTTCATAGGGTATCTCCTTTACAAAGTGATATCTCATTCTGACTATAAAACATTTTATATGTTGTAAAAAATGGAAAATTCACCATGGTGGTATCTGTTATACCTCTTAAGAGAGAAGGGAAGCTGTTACCAGTTTGTGCTAATTTTGATGTTTAAAGCATTATAAATCCATCCTATGTAAGAAGAATCCTTTAAGGATGAAATCTTCATTTCAGGCAAAAAACTATGCTTACTTAAAACTTACATTCCATACCTCATCATATCCCTCTTTTTTCCGTTTGTGAACCTAAAAATTTTACATCATCACTCAATAAAGCTCCCTCTAATATACACTGGTAAAGCGTAGTCTTGCTTAGGTTTGTGAAAGTGTCTTGTAAAAGCAAACAACATATGGAAGAACAATTGGTACTTCAATAGTTTCATCCACTATGTAACTGTAAAGTACTTGTTATGTACCTAGTTGGCTATATTTTGATGATTAGTTGAAAGCTTTGCAATATCCTGATCTTGAGGCATCTAACAGGCATCTAACAGATCCTTTACTCTGAATTTTGCAATTTGAATCGGAAAGCCTGCATAAATACACAAATGATCAAATGCAATGTACAATCAGGCTCTATCACAGGCAACATTTCAAATTAGCTTTACAATTCATATCCTGATGCTAAGATTTTCTTAAATCCCTTCACCAATACTGTGGTTGTTACTGTTACAGACACAAATTATATCCATTTTGAGAATAAGTATACAGAGGCAGTGCCAAACAAAAGGCTGGCAATCCATACAGGTCAAGACTTTAGTTTAGTTTTTTTTAGTTATTTGCAACATTTATTTCATTCCCTTCTTACAATACCATTATGCCTTTACTTATAATACAGTAGAGAAAATTTTAGAAGGTTCTTTCCCCTGTTATTTCTAATTTGAAGCACTTAACAGCACGTCTACATAGGATGTGTCTACATATGCCTATGTGTCCAACCTGTCCAGCCTGTCCTTTTGCTGCTCCATCTTCTTGTCCTTGTGTTGCTGCTACCAGCCCTTGAAGGCCTGCTGCTCTGGGAGAGCCTGAGGTCATAACCAGGTTACTATGTGATTAATGAGGAGAGGATAGAGTGCCCCCCTTGATGATCATATGGTTTGATGCCTAAATAACATAAATGTTTGGATTGAGTTAGTCATCATTTCAGTTATGAATGATAACCCAGATTATTTCAGATCTCCGGTGTATTATGACACGTGACCATTTTGTTTTACAAATGATTTGTTTTATATTAATCTGTATGCAAGCAATGTTTAAATCTGGAAAGTAAAAGTAGATATTGAGAAGAAAAACAAACCAAAAACACCTCTCAGAGACACAAAATGCAAAATAAAAGACCTGCTTGTGTCTGTAAATATATTTACAGACTAAGAATATTATGCCTCTGATGGCCTCAATTATTTTTTTGGTTATGGCTTTGAAGTGCCAGATCTTCTGTGATTTGAGGAGGAGGTTCTTCTGGGGATTTACCTGGAACCTGTTGGCTCAACGTGTGCAGAACCAACTTGACATTGCTTAGCCTCTGCTGGAAGACACTGATCACATCAGCAGATCATCAAGTCATGTGTAAATGTGAAGGTGAAACTTCTTCTAGTGAACCACCAGGACCACCATGATCTTGACAAAGTAACTAAGGACAGTCCAAATGGTGGTGCCTTGTAGTGGGTCATGTCCATATGTAAACTGAAGGAACTGGCACTATGCAAGCTATCCTGGGATTTGAACATATGGTTCAGTAAGGTCCTGAGAAGACAGGAAGGACATGCTTGAGAACTTCTGTATAAAGGTAGCACTTACTGACAAACCAATTTACTTTTCTCAGGTTTGGTATGGATCTTCAGGTGCTGTTCTTCTTGGGTACAGTGAAAATGAAGGAGTAGCAGCCTCTGAGGTTGGAACTTCATATATTGCCCTTATTTAGTTCAAATGATCAATGTCTTCCAGTAGGAGGTGATGCTTTCCTGGATTTTAGGACTTTGGGGTGGTTATGAAGAAATTATTTAGTTTGTGGGAGGACGTGATCTGATAGCCATACCTAATAGTGTTCAGCACACACTTGTCTGAGGTGCAAGGTCTCCCATACATGCACAAATTCTGAAGATTTCCCATTATTGACATGCTGATGTTACCTCAACATTTGAGGAAAGTACAAGATAGATGCTTTTGAACTGTGGTGTTGGAGAAAAATTCTGAGAGTGCCTTGGACCATGAAAAGATCCAACCAATCCATACTTCAGGAAATAAAGCCTGACTGCTCATTGGAGGGAAGAATATTAGAGGCAAAGATGAAGTACTTTGGCCACATAATGAGAAGACAGGAAAGCTTAGAGAAGACAATTGTGCTGAGGAAAATGGAAGGAAAAAGGAAGAGGGGCCGACCAAGGGCAAGATGGTTGGATGGTATCCTTGAAGTGACTGGACTGACCTTGAAGGAGCTGGGAGTGGCTATGGTCGACAGGGAGCTCTGGCGTAGGCTGGTTCATAAAGTCACGAAGAGTCGGAAGCGACTGAACAAATAAACAACAATATAGTTTGGATTGGAAACTTTGTTCTTTGTTCTCCCCATGAGTCCTGGTCTGAAGTCTCCTGTCAGAAAGGAGGAGCTCAAAGTGCTCAAAGTGGAGGTAAAGTCTGATTGAAGGACAAAAAAAGGATGAGCAGCCCTGCCTATTGTCCTCTCCTTTTTCTTGGGATTTGTGTCTTCTTTATGACCTTGTTCACAATCAGGACAGGCTGTAATGGGCCACGAAATGGCTTGGTCTCTTGAAAATAGGCAGATATAAAGTTCTGCTTGGAATGTGAACTCATGTTCCTTTTTTTTTAACCAAAGCTGGCATCTCATCTCTATCCATCCTGACCCTTGGTGCTAAACTGAATGGTACCCAGCCTAGCATCCACAATAAAGGCTGTCATATTTATCAGTTTATTCATTTCCTGCCTAAATTTGGTTCATTGGGGAGAATTATCTTCAATGCATCCTTGGGCCAGAGCAGTGATACTTTATCCATAATGGTGATAGACTGCTGCCTTTAATGCCAGGAAAGAAGCTTCATGTGAATTCTTATGGGCTGCCTCAGTTTCTTGTCCTCAGTGACTCTTGGTGTATCATCCCCATTCTTGCAGGACACAAGGGTTGATACAGGGGCATCAACCAATAGAACTTGTAGTTTAGCCATGACATTTTTAGGAAGACAGTAAAAACAGAAGTGTTTTCATCTGTGAAATATTGCAGAATATGCACTCCTTCTCTGCCAAAGTTTTATTTGTATTTTAGCATGAAATCTTTTTAAAGAAAGCATGTAACTAAATTATCTAGGCGGGATATTTTATAAAACAATAGTGTAAACTGATATTTATAAAGCCAAACATCCTACTAATCTGAAGGTATTTTATTATAGAGAAGTAAAATCAAACAGCTACAGCAAACAAAACAAGCAATCCAGAACATGTAAACAAGGAATTACACATTTGTAGTTTCGTAAACTTAGTTCCTTTCTCCAATAGCAAACATCACACTACAGTTGCACTTAAAGAAAGAAAATGTCCCTCTGTTTGCAATGTAACTTCTTTAGTTATCTTTATGGTTACAGGGATGTGGTGTCACCAAACAGTGAAGGAAAAATATTACACATGCCTTGTGTCGATGCCTCATGCTCTGTTGTGAGTGTGGAGATAGCTGTGACAGGAAGGGACTGCCTTTTGGACCACGGTCTGGCAGCTTGAGATACTCTTATTTTTTTAACACAATGAAAAAGCAACCACTTTAGTTACTTTTGAAGAATGAAGAGGAAAAAAAGGTTACTTTTAAAAATTTAACTAGAAAAATTACTTGTGCACATTGGAACTATGGCTATTATTTAAAAACTGTATTCAAACTGTATCCTTCATCATTCAGGAGTAGAAGTCCACAGCCTTCTCAAAATAGTGTCTCTAGATATTACCGTACAAGACCACTATTTGCTTTTAGATCTGCCAATTTCTACATGATGCACATTACTTTGCAACTGCAACACTCTGTCACACTTCCGAACTGTGCATGTGTCAATGTGGGCAGAGCAACAAAAACAAATACCAAATAGATTTAGGAAATGGTTAGAAGGAACCACCAGAAAAAGAAAACCATAATCCTTAGGTTTCACTGCAAACCTTCTAATTAAATAAACATTTCTGGTGGGTACTTTTATAAAAATAGAATGGGCAGGGATTTCCTTCACATTACTTGTATAACCAGAAGGAATAAAAAAAGATGGGTTCTTAATTTCCCCCCCAAATAGCCATCCTATGTCTGTGATTATGGACACTAACATGGGAAATGGGAAATGAAGCTGCCATTCCAAATAGCCTGAAAACTTAAAGCTTGTAATCCTTGTTGTTCATTTGTTCAGTCGTCTCCGAATCTTCGTGACCTCATGGACCAGCCCACGCCAGAGCTCCCTGTCGTAATCCTACTTGCTTGAAAAACACATGATTGTATTCCATGCCACCTGCTAACTGAAACCTTTTCCTGGGATGGGAGAATAATAACTGCTTCAGGAAATGGTCATTTGGATCATGACTATAGAGTGAGAGGAAAAGTTTAATCCTTGTGTTTAGATCCTGAGTGGGACTGTCCACACTGATACTGAATTCTGAGAAACAGGTGCATGAAAAACATATATGTATTTTGCATATCATATAGCTAGACCTTGACCTAAAGAATAGAATTCGGTTGTACAGCTGTGCAAATAACTGCCTATGGCTGACTTACAAAATGTTATATATAATGGAGTTAGAGATATTCACCCATTGTTTTAGAAAAATGTCCTAACAGTAGTTCATACATTACTGTTCTAATATTATTTCACATAACTCTAAATGAAGTTTAGAAAGTACTTCTGCCCTGCCTCAATGACTTAATTCCACTGCACTTGTGAATGCATGATTCTAAAAGTTTTCCACCCTAAATCTCAAGACTCATCATATACAATGGCTTCCTATGGTTAACAGTATCTGTGCCATTAAGATTTCAAGGTGCTTCAACAGTTTCCGCTGTTCCTGTTAAGACTGACTTTGGAAATAAAATACATTTTGCTTGTTCATCTGGCTTGCTTATCAACAGGCTAAAAAGAGGTCCCAAAAACTCTACCTCTTGTTTGTACTCAGTATGCACTTAGTCTCCTTTAAACCATTTACAATGCAATTTGGTTTATAACTGGGAGTTAGGTCCCATCCAATAAGTCTGGTTAAGATCCATGAGGTACACTGTTAAGTAGGCAGGTATAAAATACAATCTTTAACAGCATAATCCTATGAACATTTGTCTGGGGAATTAGTCCCACTGAATGGAGAGTAACTTAATTCCAAATAGACAATTGCAGGATTGGGTTGTTAACATATATTGAAGAGATTACAGTTTAACTGCAAAATACTGTGATTGCATTCTATTAATTTATTCATTTACTGTATTTGTATTCCATCCTTCTCACTCCAAAGGGGACTCAGAGCTGTGTTACAATGGGCAATAACTCAATGGCAACCATATAATAAATTAAACATAGACATTAAAACATAGAATTAAAAAAACATATAAATATATTCTGGCTAATCTCCAACATCAAACGAAGTATTTTATGTACAAAATAGAAGTCTCTTTCAAATAGACTCAAATATCCAAACTGAATTAAAGTGGTGCAAACCATTCTTAATAAACATAGGCCATCAAATGAATGGTTATTATTATCATTATCATTATCATCATATCCTAGTTTATCTCTCCCAAAGGAGACTCAAAGCAGCTTAACATAAAAGCACTAGCATAAAATATAAGCATTAAAACAGAATTAAATATTAACACTATTAAAAAAAACCCAGTTAAAAACAATTTAAAAATATTCAAAGTTAAAACCCATAAATAGGTGTATGGAGTCATTCTCACCAAAAGAAGCAAGGGACAAAAATTCTATGTCCTTGAATGAAGAATTTTGAAATACTTCAAAGAGTTATAAACTCATTAACAATATGCAAAATAGGTTGACAGTGCAATCTTTAGTGTGTATAGTCAGAAAGAAGACTCATTGGGCTCAATGGGACTGTACAAGACATTGTGTTTAAAGGAGTATAACCTTAAGGTAATAAACCCTTGGGATTCATCTTTGGATGAAGCACAAGTCTATAAAAAAAGAAACCCAACTCACATCACACTGGAACGGCTTCTCCCCTGTATGGGTTCTCATGTGTTCATCGAGGCCACGTTTCTGACTGAAAGCCTTGTTGCACTCTGAACACTGGTAAGGTTTTTCCTATAAGAGGGTAACAAAAGAGGAAATGGAAAGGGTGGAAGTCAATAGGAAGTAAAACTCATTCAAGGACAGTATTACAGGTGGGATGAAGGAGCCTTGATATCAGCTAGAAAAGAAAGATACAAATGCTTAGCTTGATAGTTCCACTTTAACATATAAGGAATGTGTTGAAGGAAATGAAATATGCCAGCTTTTTCTAACTCTTGATATGGACCACCTAACAACATGTGTCAAAAAGCCCAGTTTAAAAATTTGCTATAGAAACATTTTGACTGAAGACATTTTAATCTTCTTACTCATAGTAAAAGAAAGCATATGTGCAAGGGTTTCCAAGAAATACAAACAGGAAAGGAGAATATCTGCAAACACCATGAAGGCAACCGTGGAAAGTTTATACACTAATAATCTTTGAAAATGGCCCGATATGACTACAAAATCCACAGTGTAGTCTCAGTATATCCTGATGATGGAGTTCTTTTGCATTCTTTTTATACTTCCATTGAAATGTTTACCCACTTTTGTGGCTTTTAAATATTTATTTTATTTTAGGTAACCATTTGACCAAGATAATTTCCTAGCAAAAAAGATATTTAGAAAGGAATCGTGCGGATGATGTCTTCAGGCTTTTACGTCAATGGGTTTTCAAAAAACTGTCTACTGAGTAAATACTCCATATGCAGCCTCTGTAATTTTTACAGAAGTATACATCTCAGCCATATGAAAAACAGGCCTCGCCAACAAACCCTTAATTTGTTTTGCATTGTAGTTAATGCAAACCGCATTCTGTGTAAGCATTCTGAAAATCTATTTTATTATGTGTATCTGTTCCTTGGTAGATAGCTCAAAATAAAAGTTCAGTAAGTAATTCCGTATCTGTGGATATTATACAGAATGATCACAAGTATATGATCATCAACAGGTGCTCAAGAATATTTCTGCATATTCCTGTTCCAGTGCTTGTTCTATCTTCAACAGAAAGGTACATCAAGGTTAATTAGGCAGAGGTGTGTCCACACTAAGCATTAAGTGCAGAATTGTCATGCTTTGTTTTAATTGGACATCCACACAAAAATTATTTACAGTATTTATATTCTGTCCTTCTCACCCCAAAGGGGACTCAGAGAGGATCACATATACAGCAAATATTCAATGTCATTATACACTGACAAGACAGACAATTGTACATAGAAAGAAGTATATATAGCCTTTCCCATCTTCAAATTCTTGGAGGCTGTGCTCAGTTCTGACCACGGGGGGGGGGGGGGGGGGGTTTGCTGGTGCTGTCACTCCACTTTCCCTGCCACAGGGCTTTTGTTCGTAAACTTTCTCCTTGATTGAATTGTCAGCATTTATCTGGCATTTCCTTACAGGTGCCTTAAATATCTCCCTGCTTAAGTGGTACCTATTTATCTACTCATATCGCTGTTTTCAAAACTGCTAAGTAGGCAGAAGCTGAGCCAGGAGCTCACCCTGACCTTTGCTTCGAACTGTCAACCTTTTGGTTGGCAAAATTTACTGCAGCTGACGGTTAACCTGTTGTGCTAAAGCCCGGCCTAATATCCAGTCATTGCCATCTTGCATTCTGTCTGTAGTTTTTCTTTAACCAAAAAAGGTATACAAAGAATTAGAGTTAAGAGAAATGTTCACAAGCACAGATTTTTCTACTGCAGCTCTTTTGCTTTTGAAATAGTTTTGATAATGCCACAATGTATCAGAAAACAATTTAGCACATCACACAGGCATGACAATACTTTATAACCATTTCTCTAAAGTCTTTCATTTATATCTAAAACAATTGTATGGCGAAGTGAAAAGGAGGCTTAGTTCTGTTCATCCATAATGTTCATATTTTAAAAGCACATTTTTAGTCCCTATCACTATCAACAGATATAAACCAAAGGTATTCTGTGACATTTTCCTGAGAGTTTGCTCTGCATATATTTTTATATTTATCAAACATTCTTGTCTAGCTGTTGAACAGAAGAGAATCATTTATAATTTACAATAATAGGATTGATTCACGTGTGTATGTTCATCACTCAGTGATGGTGTCATTAATTGGTCAGACAGGGAATATGAACAATTCCATAAAAGGGATGGTCGCAAGATGAAATTTTATAACTTAAAGTATTATTATACAACTAAGGTATGTTCTGACTGTGTCGTTTAAATAAAAGAATATTGCACAGTTGCTTTTATGATATCTGCTTTGATTTATGATAACCATCTTTTTTATTTACTAAGTTACTTAGTATCAGAGACAACTATCCATACCTCAACCCATTTTATGTTTCTGCCATCAATAAATGCAAACAGATGTCATTCTTTTCCTTTGGTGAGTGGAAGTCATTTTTCTATAATCTGATAGATACTCCATAAACAGCTGGAATTTACAATCCTAGAACTTCTTCAGTGTCTGTGAAATCAGTTTTTTATTATCTTCCGGATGACTTTGTATTTGCTGATAGTTAAACTATTTCCCTCCTCCTTTTTTCTGTGCTTTTAAATCTTTTCATCTTTGTTTTAATATCGTCAGTGTCCCCATTGTCCTTCTTAATAGCATCAATATTTCCCCCTCCCCAATTGTTGCTATAGTTTTTATCTGTATGTTTTGTATAGATTTACTGTTGTTAAGAACAGAGCAGGAAAACATATTTTTCCACATTGTGACTGTTCTCTGTCCTTGAAGTATCAGTTACCTATAATAAAAACTAGGAAGGTAGTCATTATTTATAGTATTTGCTTTTCTTTTATGGATATGTTTTTAAGATGATGAGTTTGAATAAAGAAAAGTTATTTCCCCCCTCTCTCTCTCTCTCTGATTATCCTGACCCTGTTGGATGTCCATGGCTTATGAATGTTACTTTTTGGACCAGAATTCCCAAAACAGCAAAACCCATGAACCAAATTGATTGGCAGATTCTGGGAGTCAAAAACCAAAAAGTAACCTTTTCAAGCCCCCCTGCTAGCTCAGTGGATTAAACCACTGAGCTGCTGAACTTGCTGACAGAAAGATTGGAGATTTGAATCTGGGGAGCGGGGTGAGCTCCCGCTGTTAGATCCAACTTCTGCCAATCTAGTAATTCGAAAACATGCAAATGTAAGTAGATCAATAGGTACTACTTCTGGGAGAAAGTAGCGGTGCTCCATTCAATCATGCCGGCCTCATGAACTTGGAGGTGTCTATGGACAACACTGGCCCTTCAGCTTAGATATGGAGATGAGCACTTCCCCTCCCCAGGGTTGAACACAACTAGACTTAATGTCAGGGGAAACCTTTACCTTTAACCTTTTTAAGCTCTAACATGACATTTCACTCTCCCCAAGGGATTTTGCCAAATCAGAACTCACATTTTTCTGTATTACTGCCTTGACATCAAAATATCCTGCATGTGAAAATCTAAATAATTTTCCACAAACATTTGGCAAAGTTGAGAAAGATAAACTGGGAAAGATATTGACATGGAATGCTTTCAACTAAAAAAAATAAAAGCAGCCAGACTGGCTAGATACGAAACACAACATTACATGTAGATCTGCTCCAAACTAACAAACGTTGTTTTTTTTTTTGGGGGGGGGGGGGGGACACGACTTAGGAATTATGCTAATATTGGGTTGTTGGGAGTTTTCCATGTTGCATAGCCATATTCCACAATCATTCTCTCCTGATGTTTCACCCACATCTATGGCAGGCATCCTCAGAGGTTGAGGGCTCTGTTAGAAACTAGGTAAGTGAGGTTTATATATCTGTGGAATGTCCGGCGTGGGAGAAAGAACTCTTGTCTGCTTGAGGCAAGTGTAAATGTTGCAACCAATCACCTTGATCATCACTGAATAGCCTTGCAGCTTCAAGGCTTGGCTGCTTCCTGTCTGTGGGAATCCTTTGTTGGGAGGTGATTAGCTGGCCCTGACTGTTTCTTGTCTGGAATTCCCCTGTTTATGAGTTTTATTCTTTGTTTACTGTCTTGATTTTAGAGTTTTTTTAATACTTGAAGCCAGATTTTGTTCATTTTCACCGTTTCCTTCTTTCTGTTAAAATTGTCTACATGCTTGTGGATTTTCAATGCTAATGTTTATTGGGGTTGGGAGGCGGAGTTGAAAACTGGATGCTTTTCCAACAGAGTTTCTCGGAAATAGTCACTGCCATTTGCTTCTAACTTGGGAGGGAGAAGCTCCATTGTTACCAAGGCAAATAGAGTAAGCAATGAATCTCTAACCATTCTCATATCACACAGGTAGAATGTAAAAAAAAAAATAATCTGCAAGTGTTCTTATAATGGACAACCAAGTGTGTTTAGAAAAACTACAACTTTTTGTGAAAAACTCATTTTGACAAAGGAACATTTTTGCAAAGACAGCCAAAGTATTTTGAAACAAACCACAAATATTGTGGGCATTTTTTTACAAACTATTTTTTTAAATAAAACTTTCCCACAAATGTGAAAATAATTTTAAAATGAGCAATAAATAGTATAACGTTGTCTAACATGCAAACCTTTGAAATAGTTCAGTACAGGTACAAAAAAACAAATATTTGTATCCCTCCTGACATATGATCTATCCACCACATCAGGTGACTGACAGCAGAGTAAACTATGATTAAGTCTGGCATCAAGACACAGACTCTCTCCTGACAGCAATTCAAAAGCTCTCCTGTGTAATGCAGATGCCAACATACAACTGAGTATGTTACTTTGGGGGGGGGGGGGGGCACCTTAACTGAAAGAAAATGAGACAGAGTACTTTACTTTCAGCAAGGTAATACAAGTTTCAGAGCTTTTTCTGATGTGCTTCATAACAACATAGATGTTATATTTTGGGGACCACAGTGAGGAAGAAATAGCCAGAACATCACCTCTGTGTGAGTTATCTGTTACTGAACATCTGCCTTCGTAGGTATGTTATGTGTTATACTAAAGTTCAAAGCTGGGAGGATCTCAACCTTATCTGTATCCAGAGCTTCTAGTGCATTGTTTCTCAACCTGTGGGTCCCCAGGTGTTTAGGCCTACAACTCCCAGAAGTCTGATTTGGTCACTTGTAGAATGATTCTGAAAGGAGCCTAAGGATCTAGGATAGGATGTATCCTACAACTACAGGGTGCCCATTCCTGCCTCAAAGCTCTAAAATGCTGTTCACTTATTCATAATTCATAATGGCTAAATTTCAGACTTCAATGGAAAAAGAGCATTGCTTCTATAGACTTTATTAGGCTTTGCTTTAAGTTTAAAAAGATAGCAACCATAACTAACACACTTATGAACCACCTCGGCGATTAAGATCTTCAGGGAGGCCCTGCTCTTGGTCCCACCTTCTTCGCAAGCACAACTGGTAGGGAAGAGAGAGACAGGGCCTTCTCAGCAGTAGCCCCTTGGCTGTGGAACTTCCTCCCTAGTGACATTAGATCAGCTCCCTCCCTCCTAACCTTCAGAAGGAGAGGAAAAAACCTGGTTCTTGGACCAGGCGTTCAGAGAAGCAATGCAACAATATAATATAATTGGAATACGGAACAGCCTCAGACTACGATTTGAACTTAGAGATTTGTTTCTGCTTTGTGTATTTTTAAACACACTTAGCATGGCTGCAAAGATGTCCAATAAAGTGTTTGTCACAAATTATGAGGTATGTGACAAAATACCTTTCGGACCGCATCTCGGCCTATGAGCCTACGAGGACCTTGAGATCGTCTGGGGAGGCCCTTCTCTCGATCCCGCCTGCCTCACAGGCACGTCTGGCGGGGACGAGAGAGAGGGCCTTCTCGGTGGTGGCCCCCCGGCTGTGGAACACCCTCCCTGTTGACATCAGACAGGCGCCCTCCCTTATGTCCTTCCGTAAGAGCCTGAAGACATGGCTATTCGAGAAGGCATTTAATTAAGTGCTACAGTAACTGGAAATGACAACTGGAACGGAATATGACTACGAGACTGATTATGATTCTACTATAAGACGAAGCGGATTATTTTAGTGTAATTAGATGTTTGTGTAGTAGTGATATGTTGGTTTCTGTCATGTTGGCTCATTGTAAATTGTCTTTTATATGTTGTACACCGCCGCGAGTCGCCCCAGGGCTGAGAGCGGCGGTTAATAAATGCAGCAAATAAATAAATAAATAAATAAATTTTATCTCCTTATCTGACAATCTGTCATGACGTCTCAAACATATTTAAGCCATCAAGCTACACATGGCTTGAGTTAAGTGACTATGGAAATACTGTGTTTTTTGTTGCTGGAATGAGGACATTTTAATTAAACCACAAAGGATATGATGACCAAAGATAAGCATTTTCATCGTGAAATTTCATATTACAGAATGCTACCAGCCTGATTGCTTTGTCAAGTTACATTTTGTTGGTTTGTTTATTTAATGTTCATAGAATACTTTTAAATGGGGGAAAACACTGCAAGACTTCTGATAATTTAATGTGAGGGTTTATAATGACAGAGCATAAGAAACAGAATCAGCGAGGAAATAGTGCTAGAATCTGTCCCTTGATATAGATGTGGGATAATTTGCTTCCTTATTGCAAAAACGTGAATGTAAATGTATTTGGCACTTCAAGATGACTCACTTCTAAGTAATAATAATAAAAAATAAACTTTATTTATACCCCGCCACCTTCTCCCATAGAAACTTAGGATGGCTTACAAATAGCACACATGGCAAGTAGGCAAGCAATAACTAGTGTTAGTGCAAAATACTAATAGAGTACAGGTCAATGAACCTCTTATTGACACAAACTTTGGTTAGGCTTGGTCAAAGGGTAAATAACTGTTAATCTGTCCCTTGAATGCCTCAGTCTTCTGCCTGTAATAGAATAACTGTTGTAGTACAGTGTGCTGATAAAGCTACTATAGTAGTAGAAGGGGAAAGAGGGCTGCTCAGGTGCTGGAACAAGAGCAGCAAAGGAAGCGAATTAGGGAGATATTAATGACACTTACAGATACTGAGTTGTTCGAAGGTTTCACAGACTCTGAGATGGAGGAGGAGGGAGATGGGAGTAGAGGCTTGAAACGGGTTACTCGGGAGCAAGAGTCAGATGAAGAGAGAGAAAGGAAGTGGATCTGTGAAATAATGCTCCAAATGAGGAAGAAGACTTCATGGGGTTCACGGGGAGTGATGGGACTGAGAGTGATAACGGAGTGGACGACGGGCTAGACTGGACCCGTGTGCAGGAAATCAGGGACATATGTACTCAACCCACCTCAAGTGAGGAGTTTGAAGGGTTCTCGGGAGACTGGCAACCTGGAAATACTTGGGGTGATCTAAGTCTTGATAGATGTTGGAAAAGCTGGAGGGACGGGCGGTGGCGAGCAGCTGTGGAAGCAAAAGCACCTGAGAGTGATGATGACAGGGTGGAGTCCAGCTCACCTCTGATGAGGAGTTACAGGATATAAGAAAGGTATCAAACTATTGGAACTTTGCAGTAGGTAAAGTGTTGTATTGGGCTTGTGACTTTGTTGCTGCCTTGACTGTCGCCTTGGGTCCTGGGACTACAGATCGCTGTGCTTCCGTGCTTCTACCGACTGGAATCCTGTAAGTGCTGACTTCGGATTGTTTTTGGACGACGACATCGTGTTTTGGACTTAACATCTGCTTTTGGACGTGCCTCAACTTTGGACTGTTTCCTGACTACGTTTTTGCTTGCTCCCACCTTGTTACCTTGTATTTTGTGAACTCTGAAATTTTGAAGCAGTTTGCTTAAATTTTTTGGTATACCGGATTATACCTTTGTATAATCCGGATTATTCTCCAAGTTGCGTTTTTTGCTTAGCAATTGCTACAGACTTTGTTTTATTGCTAGACTCACTGAATTCAAGTGTTTCTAAGCTATTTTTGTTTGTTAATAAACCTTGTTTGGACCTTTTTACTTGTGTTTGGCTCCTTTAAGGCTTCTGGTTCACGACAATAATTGTTAAAAGCGTATTTACCTCATACTATAATCACCTAAGGGGCTTTAGTAGGTCGAGAGAAGAAAAATAAATGCCATAACTAAGTAATTAAGTGAGCAAATAAATACATCAATCAATATTTACCCTTGTATGAGTTCGAATGTGCATTTTTAATCCATCGTTTTTGCTGAAAGCTTTGTCACAATAAGGACACTGGTAAGGACGTTCCCCTGAAAATAAGGAACAAGCATCAGAATAACAGAATAATAAGGATCATATTAACAGCAATTAAAAATAATTTATTTCTTCTACTTCTCTATGAATTATTTATTCTTAAATGCACAACACCTTTTTCCAATTGAATTCAATATAGCACACATATGATTGTCAGTTAAGAGATGACGAGAGTCAAAATTACTTAGCCACAGAAAGGTTGCTAAATCATGTGTTATCACATCATTACCTGAGCCCCACAAACATGGCACGTGGGAAAGAATGTCCTGACTAAAAAGATCAAAGAAGTACAGTATGTTTATGAACCAACTTTTAAAGTTCACTTCATACAATGAAGTCCTTGATTCCAGTGAGCAGTATTTCCAGTGGGGAAGAGCCACATGGTTTCCATGAGCCACATTATATTTGCATCCCTGCAGTGTACAAACAATGCCACAGAGAAACTATTTCCTTGGGTATGCCTATGAGTGTAGTTGAGACAAGACAACCTGACACATCTCAGCTTGAAGGAAACCGCACACACAAGAAGCAAATGGGCAGAGAGATCAAAAGGACAGCTGCTTAATGTTGTCTTAACAAGATATGAATATGAGGACCCACCCTGTCTTCCTGGTGACAACTGTGAGGGTTAGGGTGACTTATTATGGTAAGTTTATGGTCACTTTTATGGCTAGTCATTAATTGTTCTCAAAGTACAGTATGTTTCCCTGACCTCACAGCTGTTCATCATTAGATCCATCTGGGTGTCACCATCCAATTTAGTTACCTCAATCCATTCTGTTCATGTGTCACATTTAACTCAAAGCAGATTAGCTAAATATTGCAGCTTTGGTCCTGTTGCATAACTCTGAATAGATTTCTTAAATGCGTCATAGCTTACTTCATGTCGCACACCAAATCAAAGCTTTTATAATTTAAAACAAATCACATAATACAAAACTCACCACTGTAAATTTATGGGAAATGGCAATACAGTGAATGAAAAAATAATAATTAAATAAACAATGCCTATTAAAAACAAACAAACAGAGGAAACACCAGTAGTGTACTTCCCCCTAACCCAGATCACTCTTGCCTTAGCTCATTAACAGTAAATGTAAGGATTAGGACAAATATTTTTCACAAGTCCTGCAAGCTGTCCCAAGTGCTCTGATTTACAAATTCCGCATCTGTTTGAAATGTGACACTATCTCATCTGACCCTCAATGTCACTAATCCATGCTGTCATCCTTTAGACGCTGCAGGAGCTGTTGGAGTTCAGACATTTAATTAATCCAGTTGACATTTTTATGTTTTGAGGCTTTTGCATTTCAAGGAGAACATTTGGAAAGGTTTGTAAGTAGATCAGTGCTGACAGGTCAGTGTTGACTCCTTTCTCTTCTTTCTTTGTTTATAGAGAAGAGCTTTGTTTTAAAGGACTGGCTTAGGTTGGATATGGAAGTTGTTCATAATGTCCTTCCTGAATCATAGCATTTACAGCTTTTAAAGAACATGGCCTGGATTCTAAGTTGTCCTGTATTCATTCTTAAAGGGGAGATGAGGAGTTATAGTTTCTCTGGGCCCTTCCACACAGCTCTATATCCCAGAATATTAAGGCAGGAAATCCCACAATATCTGCTTTCACCTGGATCAGAGTCGACACTCAGATAATGTGGGATTTTCTGACTTTTTGTGTCAGCCATCAGTTTTAATAAATGTTATGTCAATGTGACAGAATCACTATAACGTATGTGCATGCCTGCGTGTATAAGGTTTCTATGCTTATTGCTTGGGAGATTCTGTCCCCTTTGCCGCAAAACATATTTATGTATCATGTGTGAAATCTTCTAAGGCAGGTTTAGATGTAGACCAGTGTTTCCCAACCTTCTTTTGACCAGGAACCACTTGACCAGGGACCACTCTCCAACATTAGTACCAAAAGGGTTACGAATCGGTTTTTGGTCAACTTTAGATTCAGTTTGGGGTGCCAATTCAGAAAATTGCATTGGATAGACCACATCAGCTCTAGTTTCTGATACAGAACATATGCCATGGTCAGCAACAGGGAAGGAGTTGCAGGTAACATGCAAGGAGAGGAAATAAATAAAATAAGAGGAAGGGGGCTCACGGACCAGATTTTCATCCTCACAGCTCACTGGTGGTCTATGGTTCACAGGTTAAGAACCATTGCTGTAGACCAATGATGTCCAATCTTTGGTCCCCTGGTATTTTGGACATGAGCTCCCAGAATTCCCACAAGCTGGCCAAGGCTGGAAACTATTACTGTAGACTAAAGGCATTTAATTAATCTGTGCTCTAGGTAAAGGTTTTCCCAAAATTAAGTCTAGTCGTGTTCGACACTGGGGGGTGGTGTTCATCTCCATATCTAAGCTGAAGAACCGGCATTGCCTGTAGACACCTCCAAGGTCATGTGGCCAGCATGACTGCATGGAGTGCCGTTACCTTCCCTTCAAGGCTTCCCTATTGATCTACTCACATTTGCATGTTTTCGAACTGCTAGGTTGGCAGAAACTGGGCCTAACAGCGGGAACTCACTCCACTCCCTGGATTTGAATCGCCAACCTTTCAGTCAGCAAGGTTCAGCAGCTCAATGGTTTAACCCACTGCACACCAAGGGGCCCAATAGTGACTCCAGCAGACCAGAAAGGGTCAATAACTCCTGGTGTTAACATGCAAGGCTCCCCTTCACATGAACTAAACTGACTTCTTCTGAGATCCATACACTTTAATCTGGATATGCTCTTCATGTGATATTGCTGCCCCATACAACCGGGATTCTGAAAACTGTAGGCAAAAAAGTAACATTTCCATTTTTCTCCCTTTCTTTCACATACACAGATATGCACAGATGTCACAGATTGTGACTTCTCCTCCTTTTGAGTTTTTTAAATAAAAATAAAATATTTTATTCAGTTTTCAACAATAATTTATAATCTCTGTCAATATCTTTCAGATCAGGTTACAGTTTCACATCTGCAAGTATAAAAATATAAATTGAAGTACTTTTCTGTGTAGCTTTTTCCCCTGATACATATATCCACTTTCAATCTGTCTATAAAAGTATCAAAGAATTAAGGAACTTTTTAAATATCTACCTTTTTCATCAACTGGATAAAGGGAACAAAGTTATTATTTACACTTAGTATATTCAGGTGCAGATATTGGCTTGCTGTGATAGGGAAGTAAATTATATTTATACTGCAGTTTAGCAAAGTATGTAGATATTGTTTGAAATCTGAAATCACAAATTAGATAGACACCATCCAGGGATGCTTCAGCTGAGATTTCCTCCATTGCCAGAGGACTGGACTATCTTCCAACTCTAGAGCTGTATTATATTATGCTGACTCAGAAATACTATTAAATCATTCTTGCCAATAAAAAATAGAAATCCCAAATAAAAGTATTAATCCTTTTTTCTTACATGTCTTGATCTGATGGCATTGTAAATCAGTTTAATAAGAGCAAATAAACCTGAACAATAAAAAAATACCAAACCACAACTATAACATATGTGTGAAATGAGGATAATTCTCCTGGGTAGGAGGTCAGGGGAGGTGAAGGAAAAAAGGCCATCTGGATCACACATTCAACACTCCCTGCCAGGTGATCAATAGAGGAGTCCAGAAAGGAAGTGGTAAGAGAGCTTTTCTAAGCAGAGATAGTGTGAGGTGATGACAGCAGGCAATAACAAGTGTGAATGGACAGAAAGGTTAAGGTAAAGGAGAACTGGATTGTAACTTTGGAAGGTTACTTCAATATCTGTACCTCTAAAAGGCATAAAATGTTTCTGTATATGCACCTCATTAAGTGAGGAAAGTCAGATGCATTAATGTGTTTTCAATGAACATCAGTGAGAAGACTAGTTTGCCTAACAGTATAGAAGTTTTATGGTTTGATTAAAGACAGTGCTTGTGTTAATACACAACATTATCCCTTTTAATTAAAGAATAAATTCAGCCCCATATTTGGATAACATTTGCCCATTGTTTCAGGAAATATATGACAGGGCTATCCAAGCAATCTAGGGAACATTGAAATGATGGAAAATACACGGCAAAGAAAGTGGGAGTGACAGTTTGAGACAGAATCCAAAAGTGTGGTTCCACCATGATTCTCCATCTGTCATTTTTATCTCCCTTCACTGCTTCAACATTGCTTTCCCTCTACAACACAACACTTAGTCTGAAGATTTGTGGAATCATCCTACACCAATTTTTGGTCATCATGGTAAGCTGTTAAGAAGAAGGGAGAGGAGAAAGTTCCAATACCTTGGCAATTCAGTCCCAACACAATGTTGGTCTATGCTTTTCTAAGCACACAAAGTACATCAGAAATGCATTTGGATGACTGCTAATAAGGCAGTTGCAATAATTAATGTTTCAGTAACAATTTTCTGCTCATTTCACCTCTGTAAAGAATGCCCAGTTTTTGCAAACCAAATATACACAAATCCTCTGAATTAATTCCAGAAAACATGTGAGAAGTCTCCCACAGGATGGTAAAACATCGAACATTCAGGCGTCGCCTGGGCAAGGGCTTTGCAGATGGCCAATTCTTTCACACCAGAAGCAACTTGCAGTTTCTCAAGTTTCTCCTGACACACACAAATATTCCAACTAAATATACTGAACTTCAAATTTACTATAACACAGCAAAACTGGGTTTGTGGATTTACAGCTATTACAGCTTCCATGAAAATGTACTGGAATATTCTGAGTATTTAGACAAACTACACAGAAAAATAAAGGAGATATATCACACTGAAATCCTGAATTGCCAGAAATCAACTGGCAAACTAAACTGGCCAATCTAATTGTAATACAATTCTCATTCCGCTGTGAGTCGTCTTCAGGCTGAGAACAGTGGTATATAAGCAGAGTAAATAATTCCACCAATTTCAATACACACTCCATTGCTCCAACTACAGCAGGAACAAGAACATGTACCTAGAACGTCTTCTAAATACTTAATAACAGTTAATCATTTTAATGCCTCAAAATTTCATAAATCAAGATAATATTCTTGTTGGCACTCCAAATCACAGGACATAGACTTGGAAACAAGTCAAACTTACGTTAATACTTATTTAGTCCATAGGTGAGAACCCCAAGTAACATTGTTTTGGTAAACTATCCTGTATGCTCTAGCTTACCAAATCAAGTGAGTTTCAGCATGTTTATTTCACTGCTGTTTTGTATCTCTTCTGTTTTTAAAATATGGAGTGTTTATTCCTCCCTTCACTTAAAAAAATGATTAAAATGCCTTGACCTTCATGAACCATGCACTGCTTCTTTTTACTATTCTTTACAATCACCAAGCTATTAAGTGTTGTAATTCACTTGATCTAAAGAAGTCACTAGCAATCAAGAAAACCATTCTTTGAAAGAACGTATTTCTCTCATCCACTAGTAGCAAACCAACAGGAGGCTGACAGCTGCCTGAGATTTTACAGGTACTTTTGAAGATTTAACTGTCTCAGGCAGATAAAATAGATGATGATATATAAGCCCAATGGGTTTGGAATGCAGATCTTTTCAACTCTGTGGCTTATGAGAATGAAACTATTTTTATAGACAGCACATTTTCTTTGAAAACAGAGAGAGATGATCACTATTTTGTTATAAAATGAGGTTGTAAAAAAAGGAAATTTAAGAATCCAAGAGTGCAGAAAGCAAAGGAACAAAAAATCAAAATGATCAAATTGGTTCATGAAGCTAATTTTACTCTTTTTCCTAAACCCAATAAAGATTCAGCATGGTAAATGGATTAGCACCAATTTGCTTAACATTACCCATCCTCTCTTGCCTTTTCCATCTTTATATTTGTTGTTAACTGCCTTCAAGTCAAATTTGACATATGGTGACCCAATGAATAACAGACTGTCAAGGTATCCTAGGGCCCTTTCAGACAGGCATCAATCCTACGGGGAACGAGTATATTTTATCCCAGGCTTCTGTGGGGGGGGGGGGGGGTAGATACATGCCCTCCCAGGTCAACCAGAGTTTGAAATGGGACAGCATGGAGCCAGCCCCCAGCTCCCCATTTACCCCCAAAACTTACATGAGGGCCCTGGCTACATGCTCAGGCCTCTCCAGCGAAAGCTCCTGGCATGTCAAAATGATGTTTTGGGAGGTTGGGGAAATATTTTTATCTCTCCCCCTCCCCACAACTTGTCATTTTCATGCACCAGAAGCTTTAGCTGGAGGGGCCTGAGCATGCAGCCAGGCCCCTCACATATGTTTTGGGGAATAAATTGGGGGCTACAATAGCTACTACTGATATGACAAAGCACTCTGTAAAGATGTTAACTGTGCAGTGGCCTGAGTACATGTTGGACTGTTATGAAACAGGCAATCTAGACCTATCAGTGTGTATCCAATGGATCTTACTTCAGAACATCAGATGGATCTCATCATGCTATTTACAAAAGTCATGCTTCAGTGAGATGTTTTTGATGTGTATCCACTAAAGTAAAAAAAAAAAAACCTGCCTGTGATAAACTAGGGCCAGTCCCTCTCCTTATGTCCTCATGTGTTATGCACAGTGTTTCTATACAAGCATACAATCATGTACTAACATTGTGAATACCTTCAGCCCCGAGAACACAAATTTACATATAGTTTCTATAAGCTTTTATGCCTTTGGGCGAAGGATCCATTACAGAATTAGCTAAGGCTGACATAACCCAGATCTCCATTGTTATCTAACCATCTCTCATTTCTGTTACTGATTTTTCAACCTCTGGCTTCACTTGCCTCATAGTTCACTTTTTGTGGGCTGTAGTTTCTCTGTAAAAACAACTGTATCACTTGTAAATGCTATGTACTCCCTGGTCATGATGAACAAAGTATTATACTAGTAAATAATAGTAATAATGAATTATTACCAAAAGAAAAGGTTTAAACTGAAGCAATCTGCAAGGCGAAGTTAGACTGAACTTATGAACATAACATTTAACTCTGCAAAAGCAAGAAGCACAATGGCTGCTGGAACACCAAAACAGATCTAACTGATAAGGCCAGGGACCATGGTGGAAACCATATTTAGTTGTGTTGTTCAGCACAATGCAACCATTAATACAACTAAATGAATCAAAGATAGTGTGATCTTCCTGTCTGACAGAGAAAACAGCTTCTTAAAATAACAAAAATAATGTGCTTAATACACCAGAACATAAATTATCACAATAGTTTGGTGGCATGTCATTGGGTTTGCCCAACCTTTTGAGATTCAATAGCTATCATAGATTACGAAACTGCAGGATTTTTGGTGGGTGAGATTTATGTTAGTAGTAATACCAGTCCTTAGTTCCTTTGTAGCACAATGTTTTCTAGTATTTAAAATACTTCCAACACACACAATGGCCAAAACCCAATATTGTATTGTTAGAACTTCTTCCCCCTTCCTTACACTTTTCTGCTGCATTTCTCTGTGATGTTCCCTCTAGAGCAGGGTGGTGCAGTGAGAGAAATGCCTCCCTATTTCCATTGGATTCAACCAGCATAATTTGTAAACAAGGTGTAGTTCATTCCCTTGTCATTTTAACAACAATTCCTTAAAATAGGTTCATATGACTCTGTCACAACTGTTTTCTAAGATCTACAGAGACACTCGCTGGAACACCCCAGCAAGCGAGAGTCCAAAAGTGGCAGGCTCAAACCTAGAGCCTCAATGAATGGCTGATACCCAATGAGAGATTCCCCCCTGGGCACACAGAAAACTGGGTGACTAGGAAGGTGCTGAACAGACTGCGCTCTGGCACCATGAGATGCAGAGCCAACCTCAAGAAATGGGGCTACAAAGTGAAATCCACAACATGTGAGTGTGGAGAAGAGCAAACTACAAACCACCTGCTGCAATGCAACCTGAGCCCTGGTGTTGCCTCCTTGCGGCAACATCAAAAGCACTCCAAGTGGCCAGATACTGGTCAAAGGACATCTAATCAACTACCAAGCTTGCAAACTGTGTCTTTTGTATGTTTGTTTGTTTTTTCTGTCAAAAATGTAATACAACTGTTCGGCTGCCTGACACGATAGATAAATAAATAAACTGTATGAATTTACACCAAATATTCACTGTAGACTGTGTCTTAGACATTGCCCCTCCTCAATTCAAAAGCTTTTTCCGGCATTTTTTGTCAGTACCCTGTGACCCACAAATAAGGTTGCTTTCTGTGATCCTCTGCTGAGTCCTAACCATCTATTCAGAAACCACAATTTCATCTCTTCCCAAGAAGAAGATTCTGTTTCAGTTTCTCAATCCAAACTTTCATTCCAGTAATCAGTATTCAGGCCTAGTTACAGTCAGAATTGCAAACAGGACAAAACAAGTAAACAGCTTTAATTTTAACAGGTGGTCGCTAGAGATGGAAGTGATTAAGACTTATCAAACATATTAGGAAGCCAAGTGATTAAGTGCACATGTTCTGTCATCTTCCTGCAAGCCCAATTTGTTTATGCAAAACTGAACAGAATGTCATAGGAAGACTATTTGTTAACAAGCGCTTTGCATGTGAAACACCAATCCTCACCCTTTTAAGTTGGAAGCCAAACATCACTAAAACTCTCAGCAGCTTGCCAATTATTTGAATATATGTAGTCTGTGGTAAAAACAATGCTGCAGGGCATCAAGTTTGTTCTGGAAATGTTTGTCTGCTATGTACACTCAGATCTGCAGATAAGTATAAGTACTTCATATTAGGTGACCATGATAGACACAGGCAGAGTCAAGAGGACACAGTGATACTGAATCATAGCACAACCCAAAGTAAAAAGGAAATGTAGCAGGGAACTGTAACCAAACAAGCCAAGCTAAATGCTACATGAATTCAAACTTGGTGTACAGAAACTTTTGGCCAAGGGGTCCACCCAACTAGTATTTTACCATCCAATTAGTGAAAAGCATTATATGTATATTCCTCACAATTCCTCAACAACTTCACACATTATATTTCTCCTATGGGAATAATGCCAAGGTAGAAAAAACAGATTACTATGTATTGCCCAAAATGTAGAATGTTTGGTCCTTTTGTTAATCCTGTGAATCAAACAAGGCAAGTTTGGTATAGTAAAAATGTAACATGAAATAGGAGTCATTTTGTACAAATACAAGGGTTCAGTGTTTTTTCCCCATTAGGCTCATTGTGCGTTGTTTTAAAAACTTAATGTTACAATGTAAACTGAACAACATCAGAAAATGTGAGAAGTGTGTACCACATCAATAAACAGTCTACCATTTTTAACAAAATGAAATCAAATACCTTCATTAATAAAATAATTTCACAAATGTTGGGCAAAACTTCATTTTAATATGCAATAAATCATTAAATAGTACCAATAAAGAAATATGTATGATGAAATGGTGCAATTCAAACACCCAGGAAAAGTTGGCATTTCAATTATAATGCTGTACCTGTATGACTCCTAATATGTACTCTCAGCGTTCCATTACTTGCAAACTTCTGTCCACAGTATGGACAAATTTTCTCCTTTTCCCCTGTGTGAGTCTATAAAAAGGAATGAGATATAAAGCTTTAATTTGATTGCAAAATGAGAACAAAAAATAATATACCCCCTTTCCCTCTTCCAAGAGTCTAATTGATTCTGTATCTATTGCAGAGTAAACCATAAATTCACATTTTAAGGGTTTGATAATGGGGGACACTTTAAGACTACACTATAAAATTCCTTCAATAATTTTGCCACTCCTTCCAATAAACTTTGTTATCTAGTATAACTACTAACAGAATTAGGGTTTTTATTCCTCAAATGATTTAGCTCATGAAAATTGTATTAATCTTTACTGCCTCTTGAAAATCTTGTGTGTAAAAAAAGAGGAATGCATCTTACTTGCATATTGTACTAAAGTATATAAAACATGCAGAATAGTTGGCACTAATTTTTATTTCTTAAAAAGAACTTTAAGTTCTGTAAAATAAGACAATAACTTAAAGTTTGGAATAGTATTAATAATATTTTTGAATAAAATGTTTTCCAAAAGAAAAAAAAATAGATGTTACATGACATTTGCTTGTCATGTAACATGGACTGCAATTCACAGTAAACTATAATAAGAACAATTCACACAAAACTTGTTTAAATGGGAAGATTAAATGCAAACAGAAATTGACAATCAAGGACAACAGTATACATCAAACTGTTTATTTGTAAGTGCCTGAAATGACATCTAGTAAATGTGTGTACTGAAAAGTCCAGAGAATGGCTGTTCAGCAGCCATTGTAGGCTAGCTAGTAGGCATGTGCAATCCATGCTTCTGGAGCAATTATTAAAAAAAATGAATTTTCAAAAACGTTTTGTAAATGCTTCGTATTTCGATATTGTATTCGTTTCGTTATTGTTTTGAGGTCGTTTCGTTATTATTTCCGCATGTCTGGGCCAGTTTTATGGTTTAATTAGTGAAAAAAAATTATAATATCACACCAACAGTCAACAACAGAGGGAGAGGGAAGCTTCAGAAGGTTTTGGAGGTTTTTTAGCGTATTTCGCGGTCGCGTCCGCCATTAACTAATCGATTCGTTATTGTTTCGGAAATCGATTCGTTAATTTTTTACCATTTACGAAATTTCGTAAATATCGAACTTTTTAAAAGGAAAATTTTGTAATTATTTTAAATATCGAAACAAAAAAAAACCCCAAATACAAATCGATTTTAGAAACAAATTTTTCCGTTGTTACCCAGGCCTAATAATCACCATCATCATCATCTTTATTTATAGACTGCCCTATCTCACCGAAGGGACTCAGGGCGATTACCAACAAATATGGCAAAAATTCAATGCCAAAAGAAAAACCATACAAACAGTTTACATCAAGACAAGACACATTGGACAATATAGAGCAACATAACTATAACTCAATACTCAAAATAGTGTAAAAAGATATAAAATAAAAACATCATAAAATACAAAAAAAAAAACCCTGATAAAACACACTAAAAAGAGAATATAAAACCAGACAGTCTATCGTAAGACCGGGGAAGTGGATGAAGTGCAGAATAGAGTACTATCTGGCGACCTAGGGACAGGGCCTACAGACTAATTATAGGTTAGCTAGAATCCACATTGAAACAAAGACAGTTCAGTCATGGTTCTTTCCACAGTAAGACACAACAAATGTGCCTCCAAAGGAGTATAAAGCACAAGACCTACAATCCATCCTTGAGCACAATTTTGGAAGTTAATATCACTTGAACAGAGATTTTGGCTTCCATCTTCTAGTCTGTACTTGTAATTCAATACAGTTAACTATTTTTTATGACAAACACGTAACTGTTAGTAGTTTAATAAAAAAATTGTAAGTTTCCATGTCATCCAGGTAGGGTGGCAAAGGATATGATCTTCTCGAGGTTTCCAATTTCAATCATTCCTACCACTGATTCTTCTATCACAAGTGGATAAACTCTGTCAATATTCATTCTGTTTATCAAAAGTCAAGGTTTACAGAGGGAGGGGAGCCAATATTGACTTAGCTTATCTTATCAAATGCAACAGCACACAACCATAATGAAATCAAAGTTAAGACAAATACAAACCAGTCAATACTCCAATCTTAAGACTATAATTTGTCATAAGAGGGCATACAACTTGCAACGGCTTTACAATATGAAAGAGATAAGCACTTTGAACATCATGCTATGCATTTGGAATGGCTGACCATTTTTAATCAGTAACTGCCAGCAGGTAACCAAAGCGAATTCAAGTAGAAAATATGACTTCTTCTATCATTTCACAGCCATCTGCAGCCCTGATTCAGAGAATGGTTAACTACATAATGTGATGAGAATAATACTCAAACCTATACTATACACACTCATAGCGATTTTTGTCAAAAATTCAACCCCCAAAACCTGAATCAACTCACCAAAAGTCAATGTAAGCACTGTATGTTGACTTACCAAAAAGGAACCAACCCCTTGTCTTGAGTAGAGTGGTGAATTTTAAGAGCTTAGTCTGTCCTGTCATAATACAAAAGAAGCACTGACCCCATTTACTCTCTTCTCCGTGGCCCTGATTCTGGCTTTTTGAAATGCTTTTGTAAGGAAATGGCAATGGAAAGAGCTCCCTGAGGCAGTATTGGTGTTTACTACTCTCCACGAAAGGTCATATCAGACGGATAGTGAAAAGGTTTATAAATGATCTATAACTGTCATAGACGGGCCCTTCAGATATTGTTGGACCTCCAGATAATTACAATAGGGAATCTGTAACCCTAACTAATATTGTCATTAGCTAGGAATTATGGGAGCTATGTGGGATGAATGAAAAGTAATGCCTCCACCTTCGTAACTCCTCAACAGATGGCAGTATAGTATGCGGCAGTACTGGTATGTGACAACTACATTATGTAGTTGTTCAATAGACTCTCCTCTACAGCCTTAGCATTGAATGGTTGTGTTGTTGTGTTGCTAAAGTGCGAAGTATGGAACCCTGCACAGACGGTCGGTCAATGCAACTTAAGCAACGTGCAGTCATTGAATTCTTGACAGCAGAAGGTGTCACCCCAAAGGAGATTCATCAGAGAATGCAAGCTGTTTATGATGATTGTGTTGATGCCAGTACTGTGCGTCATTGGGTGAGTAAGTTTAAAGATGTTGAAGTGGGAACATCTGACTTGAGTGACAAAGATTTGGATGTCCTGTGACAGCAACTACTGAGTTTCACAAGCAAAAGGTTGACAGATTGATTCAGGACAATCGTTGTATCACTCAGAGAGAAGCATAATCGGCATTTCACAAGAACGTGTGGGTCACATTATTGCTTTGCTGCCTATCAGAAGATCTATGCACGATGGGTTGTGGAAACAGAATGTCAACTTCTTCCATGACGGCTTCAAATAACTTGTTCATCGCTGACAGAAATGTATCAAATTGCCTGGTGATTATGTAGAAAAGGGAATAGTGGAATAGTGGAAAAGAGCACATTCTAAGGATTATTTCTGCATTTGATGTATTAAAATATTCCTGTCCAAACCCAAATAACGAAGGTGAAGGTACTACTTTTCATTCAACCTTCGTACATTCTAAGAAGGTTTATAACCCCCCAACCCATATTTAAGAACAGAGCATTGGGTAGAAACACTAGAAACTAAGTTACTCAAACAAAGTTTTGGATTCTAAAATGTAGTAGTCTCCTAAGAGATTTAGGATAATCTACAGAGTTAGACATATATTCATTAGGAACACTGCTGAAGGCATGAATGGCATAGAAATAGAACTTTGAAATGCACTGTTGAAGGATTTAGAAACTTTATTTCAAATGAGATCACATGGGTAAGATTACTGAACTGCTTGTTCCATGGATGATTTTAGAACATTACATTTGATCCTATTTAAAACAGGCTGCAATTCTCACATTTGCCAGGAAAACCTCTAATTGTTATAATGTTATACACTCAACACTCCAAAGTGAAATCCTCTAACTTGCATAGTATGCATGACGAATTCCTTTATGTTCGTTCCTGTAAATGGTATACTATTTCAGACTGCAGAAAGCCAATACAACTTTCCACTCTCTGACTCTAGGGAACTCATGTTAATTTTTTTGTGGATTGAGATAAGTCTTTTTAGAAATATTATACATTAGTTAATGATTACATTGACAGATTATATGCAGAAATCCACTAATATACTCTAAATGAACACATTAGCAGCAATTCATAAACTAATCAATTATAAAGGTAGAAATACTTGTATTTTTCTGCTATGTAAACAAACAGTTCATTAATTCTTACAAAAATGGAAGTGAAACATTAGAAATGCTTTCATAAAAGATTTTTTGATTTTATTCACTGTACAGATAGAGAAATGATATATGGCCAAATGTTTAAACCCAACTGGATGTGAGAATATGTATGTTCTTCAAAAGTGCTACTTCGGCATAACATTCTAAGAGGATATTTATTTAAATTTTCACCCACACAAGGAAAAAAATCAGCATGAAATGAAAAAAGTTGAAAGAATAAAATATGAAACATTTTCAATGTTGGAAATGCAACAGCGCTTAATATTTAAGCTGCTAAAGATGACTTGAGAAAGCAGCAGCAATAGGATTAAGCAATCTTCAGTGACGCAAAGGTCCCTTGTCTTGTAGCTATGTATCCTGTTGTTTTTGTTATATGCCTTCAGGTCATTTCCCAAGAAGGCAAACATATCAGGGTTTTAAATAAAATTTGGGCAGAGGGAGAGCTGCCTTTGCCTCCATCTAAAGCAGTGGCCCTACAGGTGTTTTGGAACTCCCAGAATTCCTGACCATTAGATAAGCTAGTTAGGGCTTCTGGGAGTTGGAGTCCAAAACACCTGGAGGGCCACAAGTTTGACACCTCTTCTTTTCATGTCAGGAGCAACTTGAGAAATTGCAAGTCACTTCTGGTGTGAGAGAATTGGCCGTCTGCATGGACGTTACCCAGGGGACGCCTGGATGTTTTGAAGTTTTACCATTCTTGTGGGAGGCTTCTCTCATGTCCCCACGTGGGGAGCTGGAGCTGACAGAGGGAGCTCATCTGCACTCTCCCCGGATTCAAACCTCTGATTTTTCAGTCTTCAGTCCTGCTGGCACAAGGGTTTAACCCATTGCTCCATCAGGGGCTCCTTTTTGATGCCCCTGAAAAGTCTAGAGAATGTGACTTGTTCAAGGTCACCCAATGTGTTTCCATGGCTGGTTTCTTTACTTACTTTTTTATGACTCTTAAGTACAGAGGGTGTCACGAAGGCTTTGTCACACAAATCACATTTATATTTCTTATGGCCATCATGAACAACTTGTATATGAACATTCAGTGTGTCCTTCCTTTTGAATGTAGCATCACAGTGATCACATTTAAAGGTTCTTTCACCTAAGAAAAAGGAAAGAGTATTAGTATATAAATAATACAAATGTTATTTGTCTCCATATTTGGCATACAGTCTCACTACTACTATAGTCATTCTTTAAAGAAGTCTTTCTATCACATGCACCACCTGACATCAATTGGGAAGGAACAGACTGTAAGGAAAGGACCAAGGCATTTACATCTCCGGTCCATGCTCGGTTCAGCCAGCATGGCAACGTCTTAAATCAAGAAATAGCTTTCTATGCTCTACAGAGACACTCGTAGGAGCACCTCAGCAAGCAAGAGTCTAAAAGTGGCAAGCTAAAACCTGGAACTTCAATCAGTTGCTGATACCAGATGAGAGACTCTCTTCTGGGCATACAGAAGATTCGGGCAACCTGAAAGGTGCTGAACAGGCTGCGCTCTGGCACCACGAGCTAACCTTAAGAAATGGGGCTACGAAGTGGAGTCCACAACATGCAAATGCAGAGAATAGAAAACCTCAGACCACCTACTACAATGCAAACTGAACACTGCCACATGCACAATGGAGGACCTTCTCACAGCGACACCAGAGGCACTCCAAGTGGCCAGCTTCTGGTCAAAGGAAGTTTAGAAAAATGCCAAGTTTTTTAACTTTATGTTTTTAAATACATTATAACTGTACCCTCAATTTGCTTCTGACAATTATAAATAAATAAATCACACATTCAGATATGTACTCTAAAAACTAATTGAGGACCCTTCTACACAGCCATATAAACTAGAATATCAAGGCAGAAAATCCCACATTTTCTGTTCTGAACTGGAATATCTGGCAGTGTGGACTCAGAGCGCAGTTCAAAGCAGATATTGTGGGATTTTTTGCCTTGATATTCTGGGTTATATGGTTGTGTGGAAGGGCCCATAGAATTTCTTGAAGTTGTACAATCTTCTGAAATAATAATAAAACAAACTATACACAAAAAAGTCTGTGCTTGCCACTATTCTTACTTTTTTTAGGCCTATTTAACCATTCTGCACACATTTCAAAATATGCTCTATGCTACAGACAGAACATAACTTTTATGGACGATAAAATAAAAATGGAAGAAGATATACTTGTTTTATTATGTTTCATAATATTTTACAGCTATTGTTTTATTGAGTGTTATTGCTGTATTTTTTATTCTTCTGATTCTTACAAAGTAAATGGGACCATAAATTTTAGAAATGAATGCATAAGAAGGTCCTGCCATTTTTCAGTATTTCATTTGACAAGGGATTTTGGGAATAAGTTTTTGAACCTCGACTTATGCTACCACTTACTGTTATGTATCAGAAGGTGTCTCTGCAGAGAGAATGGGGTTCGGAACAATGCTTTGCATTCCTCGCACTGAAATGGTCTCTCTTCAGAATGGGTCTGCCGATAAAATAAAAGGCAGGAAAAAAATTCAGAAAAAAACTATTGAATTATTGTAACTAGCATTGCTGACTCTGTTGAGGTATTGTCTCTTTCGACCCAAAAAAACTACCAAATGTTTAATTCCACATGCACCACTTGGTAATAATGTAGTTGGCGTTAAGCAGATGTACACTACATAAAGAAGGGTCCATATAAATATGGCCAGATTCTTTTTTTAAAAAAAATCCTTGCTTCAAGGTTTTGTTTGGTGTTTCACCGGATGCCAAAACATGAAGATTTTCCAAATCTTGCATGCAGATGTATAAGAATGCCATTGCCTCAGTTAACTCCAGCCTAGTTTTTAGGCAGCAGTTCCACTGCATCATCTGCAGTTTCAATTCTCAATTCAAAATCTGTTGGTTATTTAGAAACAGAAGTTAGAACTTAACACCAGAATTTTTGTCCATAGGTTCCAGCTAGCTAATCACTTTATTTATATTTCACCTTTCTTCTAAGCTATCGCTCAAGGCAGATTCTTTGTTTGCCACTTTTAAAACATATGTTTAAAATATATGCGAAAAAATATAAAGCATAGCTCTGAAAACACACACATTCTAATTGAACAGTATTCTTGAAAAGTTCAAAGGTAATGAGAGATATAAGCTCCTCAAAATTTTAATGCAATGGAAAAATATAGTTGAGAAAGCCTGGTGCCTCCAAATGTGGTGAAAGAGACACCAATACAAACTACCAGTTAATCTATGGAGGATTTCCAAAAGTAGACTTGAAACAAGCAGTCTTTCATTTGGTCTGCATTCAGGAGATGTGAAAGAAATGCTTTGTGGTGGTGGCATCTTGCTTCATGCCTAGACCCAGAATTATATTTAACTTAAAAGACTCAAAATTCCAAATGATAAGATCATCATGCCCATCTTAGTATTCTGGTGATTGGTTTTTGTTGTGTATTGGTTGACCAAGTTTTAATGCTGTTGTTTTATACTTTTTATGTTTATTTAATTGTGTTTTATTTGATTGATATGCTTTGCTATGTTTTATTTTAACGTATTTTTGTTCTTAATAGATTTTTTTGTATTGATGTTCTGTGAACATTTTGTCCCATGTGCAAGCTGCCATGAGTCCCTTCAGGGAGACGGAGGTGGGGTATAAAAATAAAATTATTATTATTATTCTTTTACTGACACAAAAACACAGTATGGCACAGTAAATGAGATATATATGCTGGATTTTGTATCACAAAATCACAAGTCGAAGACTTCCCAAGTGTTTAAGACTATGTGGTGTATTTTCAAATGATGCACACAGATCCAAGTAAGGTGGCCTTTTGCAGTTGACAGATCGTTGCTGTTGTTGTTCAAGGTGCAGTTAATAGACAAATGTGGTCTAAGTCTGATGTTGCCCAGGCTTTACATCAACTGCACAACAGAAATTGCTTCTAATCCCCATATAGCCATTGGAGTTACTAGTCAATTTCATATTACGAGCTGAAATACTCTAAATGATATTTGCACTTCCCAAAGATTTCACTTTAGTACAAGATCTATTGTCTTCAATGGAATACAGCTACTTTCCCCCCACTTAGATCATATGTATATATATGTACATACTGTAATTTCCAACTTATAGTGACGCAAGGCAGATGTGAAGAGGGAGATAAATCATTCCCTTCCCTATAGACTCAGGCAAAAGCATATTGCTGCAGCCTCTCCTAGTTTTTTTGTTCTTCTCCTTTTTCCATCTTGATCATACTCTGATGTTGCATGGCCATGTATGCCCTACCTACACACACACACACCATCCATTACTGGGTACATATGCAAGAACAGAGCCTTTTTGTATACAAACCAAAGAAGCTTTGTTACTGAAATTAAATATGCACTGTTTTCTGTAATATTTTTACATTGTTATTTGGATAAATGCATTTTTTTTATTTAACGTAAAAAAGTTTCACTTTGGCATAAAATATATAAAATAATGTATGCATGTGTTTGAGAACAAAGCATAGACACTGCTAATATGCCGATTACTTTTCAAGCCAAATTTATGTGTGTGTGTGTGTGTGTGTGTGCATGTGAATGGAGAAAGCATAGCCAACAAAGTGCATAGCTTATTAAAAGGAAAACAAAAATAATTTTCCAGCTCCCCTTTATCTTGAAATAACACTCCTAAGCATGCCAAGAACATCAGGTAGTAGTGATTGCATTGGGTTTTCTTCCTGCCTTTTGACTTGAATCTGCAGGTAGAACAATGTAAAAATCCAAATTGCCCAACTGTCATTTTTTTGTTAATATAAAGCTATATATGGTAACTCCCCTTCTAGAAAAAACACTGCATTTGGAAGCCACTTCTATAAGGTTGCTGTGTGTCTATGCAAAATATACATTATTGGCAGTACTACCAGCATGACTCTTTTAACTGCAGCTGGTACAGAAAAGCCAAATCATGTCTGGATATAAAGAGACTGAACTACCTTCTCACCTCAACAGGTGGATCCTCCAGAACAGGGCTGAGAGATTTGGATGATACTTTGCTGTGGGGAAGCTTGCACTGCTGCTGACTGTGCTGCACCTGTTCTGTGGATAAATAGAAGGCTTCAGTCTCTAAGGCTGTTAATTTGGCACCATGCATGACGGAAAATTGTATCTGCTTTAAATTCCCTCCCATTTACATACACATTTGGGACTTCATAGGTGATCTGCTGCCCTGGTCTTAATCAGGCTCAATTTCTATCTGGAAAACTTACTTTACAGATACAGCTCTTGCAACCACTCAATAAGCATAGTCAATGGCCATTTGAAAAACTGTACTCCAAAAACTAACTTCTCTAGATTCTTTAACATGATCAGACATTTTAAGCCTTAAAACATGGGAAATGCCACCATGTTATTAGGAAACTCTGGCATGCCTCTCTTATCATGTCAATAAACTTTCAAGACAAGCTCAAGCACAGATGAAGCCACATCTAAATTGAATTCGGCACAAAAATATAACTCCAGAACACAAATGTATAGGCTATCAATTTGGAATTCCTGAAGTGCATCAAATTCAGTTAATTCAACTGCGACACTCCTCAAACAAACAAAGGTTGCCTTTAATTATGTAAACAAGTCCTTTGTTTCATCTGGAATAGTTCAAGCATTGCTTGGCCATTTCGTAGCCCTTTGCAGGCTTTTCCTCCCCTGAAAGAACTATTTCATATTTTAGACTACGAACCATCACTGGAAGAAGTGTTTAGAAACTTCTTACCCAATGCCTTTGCCAAAATACATACGGTGTTTGCACACCAGCAAGGTTCCTCCTAGCCAATTGTTGGCATTGGCTTAGAGAGATCATGTAAGTTAGAGCCAATGCATAGAGTAAGAGGCTTTAAAATATATGCCTTCTGCACAGAGCAAAAGGATAAGCGCTTTTATCAGCCTCCACATGTGAGGTGTATTGTTTAAATTGGCTCTCAGTTAAATACAGACAGAATGTTGTTGATTGTGGTTACAGAGATTCAGAGAAAACGGTGTGCTAATTATACATCCAGCAGGGTTCTTCATAAGTAAAGGCCCTACTCCATGACAAGTTGGTTTGGAAACAGAGTGGTGCATCCAAAAGCTGTTTGCAATATATATGAGCGCCTGCCTGAAAATATAAATTCAGTGGCTTCTGGAAGCACTCCTAAAGGAAAGGCAGCTAGTTCCACAAGACTGGAAGACTAAACATTCCTCGCTAAAGTCAAATAGGCATATATTCTTTGGCATTGAAATCAATGATGAGAAGCTGACTGAACTGGGAACTGGTGGCACTGTTTTAAAATGGTGCCACACCTTCCTGGATAGCTAGATTATTGTTAAGCTTCATGGCAATTAGTTCTTGGGGGAGTCCACCCCCCCCCCCCCACATTTTATTTTAATATCTACATGTCATCACTGGAGTTCATTAGGGGTATTCCTGGATGAGTTGTCATCAACATACTACTCTACCTGTCCTTTTTTATATCTAATCAAGACAAGGCAATAGACATCCTGAACTGGTGCCTGAGATGGGGATGATAGTAAACAAACCAATACTCAATCCAGAGTTGTGAATGGTGTTGGTCATTCACTTGCCAATTTGAGTGGTGTTTAAACTGCTCTTCAGTGGACCACACTCCCACTTAAGGATCAGGTGTCCAATCTGTGCTCCATCACTGTTAGGTAGTCCATCATCTTAAAAGCACCTTTTATTACCCTGGATTGATTACTATCTATAATTTACTTACTGAAATAGCCTGGCAACAGTTGGATCTTGGTTGGATTGCTGCATTGTGTTGTATCTAAACCCATCTCTGAAAATAATTCAGAAATGCAATTTTTTCTTAAATCGGTTAATGGCTATGATACCAACAGGGAGTGATAACAGAGGTTTATCAATGGCACTGGCATTTAGGCTGTTACCAGGCCTAATCCAGTTTGTTTAAAGTTCAAAATGATTTCAAACCAGATTTGCTAAAGAAACTATCTAACCATCTTCAAAGTGCCCTCAATGGATGAAATTGGAGTGGAGTGCCTATAACTGTGAGGTAGATCTCTGCTTAGATTTATGTTATCATTCAGTGCTTCATGAAAAAAAATAATCTCGGAAGTATTTTATTTTTTTATGGTGACTAGATTTTTTTCAATGCCTTTTATATATACACTTCACTACTCTTATGATTGTTGTGGGCTTTTCTTAAAAAAATCATGAGCCAGTCTGAGATTGCTTTGTTTGTATAACATCATGAAAGAAAAAGAGTTTTAAATTCTTAAATTCATTTTATCATTCTTTTTGGGAAATTCTTCATCACTACTTCTACATATCTAAAGCAATATGGATTTTCTATTTCTATTACAGCTACTTTCTTTTTTTCCTACTCTGTTTTTCTCTTTTGAGATACTTTCAACACTTTATATATGCAACATTTAAAAAGAGGGGCAGGAATGACCTTGGAGGTGTCTATGGATAATGCCGGTTCTTCGACTTAGAAATGGAGATAAGCACCCCACCCCACCCCAGGTCAGACATGACTAGACTTAATGTCAGGGGAAATCTTTACCTATTATTGTTGTTGCTGTTGTTGTTGTTGTTATTATTATTATTTTACTGACACAAAAACACAGCATGACACAGCAAATGAAATATATATCCTGGATTTCATATCACAAAATCACAAGACAAACACTTCTCAAGCATTTAGGACTGTGTGATGCATTTTTGAATTAAGTGCAAATCCAAGATGATGACGACGACGACGACGATGATGGTGATTATTATTATTATTATTATTATTATTATTATTATGCCTAGCTGGGTCCTTAGCAAGTAGTTCCATTTTCAAACAAATAGAACTTCTTAGTTTTAAATGAAACTCTTGCAATACATAAAAATTAAAGTGTGCATAATTAAGATTTCAATCGCTAACTATAACATTCCAGTGAAAGTGCCTAGTAACTTACACATGACTGAGTGAGTTGAAATCATCAAGTCCTTATCATAAAAGCGCCATGTTCAACTACATCAATTACAGCACTGCATAAACTTGGAAACTATTCAAGCACTTGTGTCAGCCAAGAGCATTTTATTCTAACACTTCAGCATATCACCAGATTATACAGCCACAAAAATATTGGTAAGTTTCAAAAGCAGTATTTCCAAAAGGGCACAATCCCAATATCCTGTTTTTCATTAAACATCCTTAAAACCGTATTTCTAATACTAAAAAGAACAGTAGAGCTATAACTCCTTATTTACCCTTTAAAAGTAAATTTTCAGCTCTGCTCTAACTCCAGATTTCACGTGGTCTGACCAGTAATGTATCCAGTTATTTGAAAACAATTACTAGAAAAAAGAACTGAATTGTATATATACAAAAATGTGTTATCACGAAGCTATTGCTTTTCCTTAAAGAAATCTCACAAAATAAATCTTGATTTGTGTAGTGCTTATCTTAACTTAACTTCTGTCAAAATGAAGAACCTTTTGTACCAAATGTGGGAGGTGCGTTGTAACAATAGTACAGGATTTTGCATTTGGATGCTACGAATTACTTGCTTCTACATCCAGGATAAAGTTTATCTGGGGGTACAGGCTTGAACCCTGGTCTCTGACCTTTTACAAATGAAGAATTACACCAAGAGAAAATACAAAACAAGAGCAAAGGAGATTACACAAAATTGGCAAGTTTGCTCAGGTCTAGGCTGAACCAGACCAGTTTGAATCTGCATTATATGGCAGCATAGACCCAGCCTTAGACATTATATGTTCAATCATTCATCTGCTTTGCATTTTAAAAGGAAATTAGCTAGATTTTACAATGAATTACAGCTGAGAGGAGCTGCACCTGCCATCTGCTGCCCAACTTATTCCTGGTACAATGCTTCATGCTTCATGCACTTCTCCCTAATCATGTTGTGAAATAGTGAATCCAGGTTTTACTCTCAACTGTAAAGGATGCCAATCTTGTTTTAGGGATTAGGATTTTGCATCTTGGACACCTCATTTAAAGCTCAAACTGGGAACAGATATATTTCCTGACCAGCATGGGGCCACCAGCCATTATTGCTCACTTTTGGTAACAGTGCCGAACTAGGGTCAAAGGGAGAAGCTGTAAGTGACATAGTGTATGGAAAAAGCTATGCTATTGTATACTTTATTTTAAAAGCTGGACACACTCAGTTGTTAGATATTATCCCAGATGGCATGCAACATAAGCCAAACAGAAAAGGATCTTTGATGGAGCTAAGATACCCAGTCTACTTCCAATGTACTTTTTTCCAAACCATAAGCAATGATATACCGTCTTATCTGGTCCATGTACCTACAGGCCTTTCTCTGGTTTAACTCATGGTCCAAGAAGGGCCACTTGTCATCCCATCACTCCAGGATGAGGTGCCTTGCCTGATCACTTCAAAGGCAACTAGCAGACTTTTTATTAATTGCAATAATGGCAAAGGAATGGTTCCAGTCACTTGATCTTTCTGGTTACTTCCCTCTACAACATTTCCAGTTCCATGTGGCCACCAAACACTTAACCAACAAATGTGGTTCTAATAATTAATATACAATATCTACTTTCACCCTGAATTCTAAACTGGATTGCCAGTTCAGGATCGTCCCAGGCCCTATGGTTTCTGAGTCTAAACCTAAAACCTACAGATACTGTAGATGCTGCTGATGTTCTAAAGCATTATGCATTAAGATGTTCACAGCCTGCCATTCACACACACATTTTCCTGTTTGGATATTAAGACAGAAATCTTAGCTAAGGGCTGTTTCCATATCAATGTGACATGAGAAGGCAAATTCTTCTCACTTGAGGATATGTGAAAAGGAACAGCTATAATCCATCACATGTGGGGGGGGGGGTCCCTTACTGTGCTGGGCCTCCTCTTTAGCCACAGATCCAGATGTATCCCATCAGATGATGCAGGCCATGCTCCTGCTTCATCAGCGGGATAAGTCTTGAGGAAGCATCAAAAGAAGCTTCCTCACCAGCACTGTGAGTCTCCCATCTTTTGGTTATCTCCAATGGAGTTATGTGTGTTTATTTACATTTTCCCATCTGATATGGAAGCGCCAACACACCAACATTCCTTGACTAGATTCTGCCACCCTTCCCCCATGTGATAGGGGAAGGAGGGAGGGCACATGACTCACAGTGAGTTGCCACATGTGCCTTTTGTTTCACCGGTGATTGCTGGTGAAACGGGTGTGTGTGTGTGTGTGTGTGTGTGTGTGATCAATGTGATGAGGTCCTTCATCTCGGCTTACTTACTTATAGCTTCTGAATGAAAACAGAGTGGAGACCTACTACCACAATGACTATTAACAGAAGTTGCATTAATAAATTATGTTCAGTCCCAGATAGTGTAGAAAAGTGAGTTGGAAATTTGCACATAGCCCATTTCTGAGCAGAGAACCCACTAAAACTGAAGAGTTTGTACTCCTTTTTCTCAACTGGAGATAACCTATAAAACCCTGAGATCTGGCAACTCTAGTTACAACCAGCTCATGAACGATACGGGAGATAATATACTTATTCCTTTATTTCCAGACAGTCAGCATATTCATCAAGTATTGCTATTCTTGGATGCTATATATTTAACTCTATCATGAATATATACTTACTTCATAATTGTTAACTTCAAATGCAAAACACTAAAGAAGCTATAACGTTTTCATTCTGAGCCTAAAACTAAGAGGTTTAGAAATCTTATTGAAAACGGATGAATTACAGTTCATTTTTACTTGCCATCTGGTTTCTGAGCTTTCGGCCCATATTGCTATCATGTTTCTCCAGTCTTATCTCTGAAACCACAAGGATTAAAAGAGAAAAAGAAATCTGAGATACTCAGGCTTCTGTGAGAAACACTGTAGTTCATTTCCTGCTGTTGATAGCAATTCTTATATACTTTTTACAAATATGGAACAACAGGGGAGGGGGCGTTGCAGGAGGATTATCTACTTTTAAAGAAATTTTAGTTCCTAACACTGTACAGAATATCCATAGCCTAAGAGTGCCTAAACCTGGCAAAAACCTCAGAGAAAGGGCCAAATAATATGCAAGTATGGTGGAATCAGTGCCATAATTGGCTTTTTGCCTCATAGGGAGACCTGCAAAGACAGAATGATTGGGCAAAGTCAAAGTCAACGTTTGCTCAGTCTATGCAATTTATAAAATCTGGAGGAATCCATTTTGTGTTGTTATTGACATCTGACTTCAAGGCAACCTTAAAGTGAACCTATTGCAGGGATTTCTTGGCAAGATTTGTTCAGAGAAGGTTTGCTTTTGCCTTTTTCTGAGGCTGAAAGAGTGATTTACCCAAGGTCACTCAGTGGGTTTCTATAACCAAGTGGGAATTCAAACTCCCAAATCACAGTCTAATGCTCAAAACACTACATCATGCTGGCTCTTTTCAAATTTTCTTAGAGGTATCAAAAATAGGTTAACATTATTTATCTGCACAAAATATTTTCTGTCATATTTCTGTTTAAAAACAGTGTCATGGATTGCCTCATAAATGAGCAGAAAGTAGGCTATGGCCCTTTGGGAAACAACTGGTCTGTATGCAGCATCCATTTTATACCTGTTGAGGGCACATAACAAGAATAAGTTACACCTGGCAACTTGATTTATCCCTAAGAGACCCCAAGTAAACATCCTGCTTTGTAAATTGAGAGCTCCTGATAGAACACAAGATTTCTACCTTGAAGCGTGAGTAAATGCCAGAAGTCAGTCTACTCTTCATCGCCATAATTCAGTGGTTCTCAACCTTCCTAATGCTGTGACCCCTTAATACAGTTCCCCATGTTGTGGTAACCCCCAACCATAACATTATTTTTGTTGCTACTTCATAACTGTAATTTTGCTACTGTTATGCATAGAAATGTAAATATCTGATAGACAGGAGGTATTTTTATTCACTGGATCAAATTTGACAGAAATACCCAATACACCCAAATTTGAATACTGGTGGGATTGGAGGAGAGGGGTTGATTTTGTCATTTGAGAGTTGTAGTTGTTGGGATTTATAGTTCACTTACAATTAAAGAGCATTATGAACTCCACTAACAATGGATTTGAACCAAACTTGACACACAGAACTCCCATGACCAACAGAAAATAATGGGCATTGGTAGGCATTGACCTTGAGTTTTGGAGTTGTAGTTCACTTACATCCACAGAGAGCTGTGGACCCACACAATGATAGATCTGGACCAAACTTGGCACAAATACTCAATATGTCCAAATGTGAACCCTGGTGGAGTTTGGGGAAAATAGACTCTGACATTTGGGAGTTGTAGTTTCTGGGATTTATAGTTCATCTACAATCAAAGAGCATTCTGAACCCCACCAACAATAGAATTGAGCCAAACTTCCCAAACAGAGCCCCCATGACCAACAGAAAATACTGTGTTTTCTGATGGTCTTTGGCGACCCCTCTGACACCCCCTCACGACCCCCAGGTTGAAAAAATAAGAAAAAATGCTTTCTGTTTTCTTTAAATTCAGAGGCAACTGCTTAGAGGGCTTTCATACATTGGCATGTAAATGCAGCCCCCTTTTGGGTTGTGTATCTGTGTGTATGCACCCATATACATACAGCCATTACATCTGCAAGCTATGATTGTGCTGGGTATGCAAGCTGCTCTATCTTTCAACAGGCCCATGCATCCTGTCTGCGTTAGAAAGAACAGTCAGTGTTGTTTCACCCTGCAAGAAGCATTCTGGTTATTATTATTACTTTCATATGATTTATGGCTAAAAATACAAGAGATGGTGCAAAGATCCGGTGCCAAATTCCCAGATGGCATATAACATGAGCCAAACTGTGAAAAATACGTAAGTATTGGTATATCTGTTTCATCAAGTGTTGGGAGGAGGGAGGGGTGAAGAGGGAATAAGCAGGAGAGTTCTAAAGACTAAGCAGGAAACCAGCCAGATAATTTTTTACAGTCGCAATTCTGAAGCAGCAGCAGTCAAGGGTGCAGCCACGCCATTGAAAAAGTAACCCAGGGTCAACCGTAATGACAGGCATTATTGAAATTAGGACAGGCAGATTGGAGCTTAAAGCACACAGCTTGGGGTCTCTTAGCAGAGGCTGAGTGTGAAGTTCCGCTATCCTTTCAGGTCAGACTTTCTTCCACCACTAGCCCTTCAACTGAAATGCAATTCAAACTCTAATCCTTTTCTTGGTAGTCAAAAAGATACTGAATGACTGCAATATAAATACAGGTTTCCCACTTTTTAAATAAAAAACAAAGGACTAGTTTGGGTTGATTAAAAGAAACACCAAACAATAACCAGGAATCTATTATCTTGCTTTCTAGGCAATCTGCAACAGAACACTATTTTTGAAGATTCAAAGCTCATGTTTCTAAGCATGCCAAAGCATTCCGATCCATCCCTGAAATGAGCAACAGCTGTAAATCTAAGCCTGGCAGAGCTGTAAACAACAACAGCAGAGTGGTTTTCTTATGTTTTTTTTTTTACCTTCTTGTGATTCTTGTAAACATTTCTGTGGGCAAATCCCTTTCCACAAAGCTTGCATTTATAGGGTTTATCTTCACTGTGTATAATTTTGTGTGCAGTCACTTGATCAAGTCGTTTGAAGGACTTATGGCAAACCTCGCAGGTGTAGGGGCGTTTTTCTGCAGAAAATGAGTGGGGAGGGGGGGACATTTAATCTCCTGTTTATACAGGGGTAGAAGATGAAAGGCAGAGACAGCCATCTCCTCGGAAAGATTTCTGGCAATGAAGTCAACCCAATTACAATTAAACCAATTAGAAAGACATCTAATGCCCTTTACATTACACAGTTAAGTTGCTTCATTAAAGTGTAAGCTATAGCGCATCTCGAGAAATTGGCACGTTCTTTGCAACAGTCATGGCAAAAACTAAGTTCTGATTAATTAGCTTAAATCAAAAGAGAATGACTTCAAAGAAGGAAAGCCTGTTCCAAGCTACAAATGTGAAAGAGGGCATGACAGTGTGAAATGTTAAAACTTAATTAACAATATACATAGTACATTTGCTTTCATTAAATAAACGGTATGTATAAATTTACATGTTGCATCAGTTAGTTGAATCTAGCACTATTCTCATCCAAAATCTCAACTGCTAGCTAATTGCCTCTAATAAGCCAAACTTCATTTGTTTCTCTGCACTGACATGGAAACAACAGATAAAACAAACAGTGTTTACTATGTTGAAAAGATGGTAACATAAAACCATCTTTTTAAATAACCTGGATGCAATTTGTTCCCAGTTACTAAATGAACGCTGTTAAAATATCAGTGTGTCATGAAGAGAAATATGTGGTAGAGCCTGATCAGAAAATGTAGTAACCCTTGCAACAACTATAAAGTTTTTTCTTTGCCACATAAATCAAGATCTAAGCAGAATATCATAAACTCTTTGCATGGGATAGTCAATCGATGTTTCTGCCACCTCTAGTGAAACATGTTGCATTCTTGAAATGATGAAACCTCTTGTCAATATAAAGAGACAATCAGATAATTTAAGTACCATCCACTTCATATCTATACTGCCAGATTCAGCCCATGAATATTGCTATTTCTACAAGTCATCTGCACATCACTTACATTATCTTTTATTATGCAAAAACCTTTTTGGATTTATTTGATAATGTTTCAATCAAAAAGCACTTGTTGGAAGGAAATCTCAAAAGTATACAAAGTGTGATGGGGCTGTAGATAAAGAAGGAGGGGGCTGTGTATGAAACTTTGGGCTTCCAAGAAGGTAATGTACAAATGATTAAATGTAAGGTATTAGGCTTATACCTGGAGACTGAATCCCACTGTAGACTGAAAGATATATTACTTTAAGCAGCTTTCAACTGCAAGCACTCTAACATGGCAGCATGCATTACAGGGAATAGTTGAAGACAGCAATGCCAATATTTCAATCATCTTAAATCCAAGAAAACTAAGCTAACTAATTTGTCTAAACAACTACACAATAGCTTCATAAAGCCCTATTTTTGAAGGCAATCCAAACTCACTAAGGTGGCTGAAATTCAGCGGAACCAACACCAGCACATCTGAAGCTTTGTTGGATCTAAAACCCTCCCAACCTAGGAATGTAGGAAATTACTTAGGATTACGCTTACCTAACAGCAAGCTACATAGTGGCTTTGTCCCTCAAAGGGAGGAAGCTTGGAGGATCTGGTCTGATCCTTCCTTCTTCTGCCCTTCTCCACCTCTTTCCATTCTTCTGCCAGAGGACCTTATACCAGCTTATCTCTGAATCACCAGCAGTTATAGTTTATACCAGCACAGGCACCTCAGTCAAAAAAAGGACTGCTGCCCATTCCTGGACTCCTACAGACAGCACATATTTGATTTGAGATTGCACTACTAGTTGTTTTAATTAGTCCCAAGCACCATATTAAAAACATGTATAATATTTTAAGACAGTCATTAATCCAAGCAATAGGTGATGTTTGAATTTAATGATGGGATGGGGGGGGGGGATGTGGTTGTTCCTTTTTCACTTACCTGAGTGTGTTATCATATGACGTTTTAGCTGGTTAGCTGAAATAAATTTCTTGTCACATTCCTGACACTCAAAGATCTCATGAACCTGCAATATGGTATTAAGGATAATTAAGTATGTGACTTACACAAGAACTCACATCTTAAGCTATAAAAGAATACTTCCACAGACTAATTGTTTCTTAGCTCAGAGTTATGCTAATAGTAATGGATATACTTCCTTCCAGAATTGTCCTTTCCTTAACAGCCACATATCTCTAGAATTAAAAGGTCATGATAGAAATGGAACTCTCCTGGAATATATAGTGGCCACCACGAAAGTATTCTCTCAGAATAATAAATCTATTCTACATTAAAATCATATGAAAAACAGAGCCTTTATTCTGGGAAAATGTTTCTTTTGGAAGATCAAATTATGTGCTTTAAAGCAATATAAACAACAAGCAATAAACAATACACTAAGACACAATAAAACTGGGCCGGGCCAGAGTAATGGGTACAGGATTAAAAGTGCTGATGTGACAGGTGGTATATGAGGCATATAGGGCAAGTGCAGTGTGCAGAGTGCAGCAATCTTAGTTCTAATAAAGTGCTCATGGGACTTGGTAATGGAGATTTCCTATTCTGGGAAGGCACATCAGAACAGCCAGGTCTTCAAGTTCTTTCTAAAGACTGCCAGTGTAGGGGCCTGTCTAAGATCTTTGGGGAGGGTGTTCCAGAGTCGGGGGCCACCACAGAAAAGGCCCTGTCTCGTGTCCCCACCAAACGTGCTTGCGATGCAGGTGGGATCACGAGCAGGGCCTCTCCAGATGACCGAAGTGTACGCGTGGGTTCGTAGACGGAGATGCGGTCACGCAGGTAGGATGGCCCCAAACCGTTCAGGGCTTTGTAGGTAAGCACCTGCACCTTAAATTGGGCTCGGAAAATAAACGGCAGCCAGTGAAGCTCCTTGAACAGGAGGGTTGACCTCTCTCTGTAAGGGCCCCCAGTTAACATCCTGGCCGCTGCCCGTTGGACCAGTTGGAACTTTCTAGAGCAAGGCTAGCAATTTGTTAAGTCCCATTTCTCTACATGAATGTTGATAGGGAATGAGTTCTACTTTCTCAATCAATTCATAGTGCAACAATTTATATGAAAAAATATCACTCATGATGAGTGGGGTTGGTGACGCAATATACAAGAACTGATGTGGTCCTTGTAGATGAGCACTATACTGGTGCTCATCTATAAGGACCTATTCCTTCAACAGAAATGATGATATGTTAGCAATAGTGGAAGAGGCAAAAGATGTCCACCAAATAAATACATGGACATTGAGTTGTTATAATATTAAAGAGTGGTGAGGAGATCTTATATAATATCCAGTTAGTCAGTGCGATGAAGCTATTTACTTCTTGTTCTTAGAATGTGCTAGTCTTGAGAACAATGCTTTACATGGCAGAAGACAAACCAGTTTTGCCTCAGAAAAGAGAATGGAAGCCCAAGAAAATGGCTTTCTGGATGAATGGCCCAAGGATGAAACAGGAGAGCTTGTATCCAAATGATAGGCTGGCTTAAGGTGAAGCCACAGAGGATTACTAATTGTTCAGCAACATGTGCTGAACACAACACTCACAAAATCATATCCGAGTTCTAGTAAATACCAAAATGAGGTTCTGCATAGCCACAGAATTCATATGTAAGTGAACAGAGACCAGAAAGAAGAACATAAATATATGCATCAATTAATCCTGTTTTTAGCAACTTCTAAAAACAAAACTTATTTTTTTAATTTGTAAACTACTCTGAGCAGCAAGTTCTTTATTTTAAATCTTTTAAAGTCTGTAATACACCTTCCTATGCTAATACTGTAAAAAATTATGGAGCCCTTCGCATTAGCAAATATTAGTTTCTAGATCTTGTAGCTAAGGATAACACGCTGATTGACATTGCTTCTAATTACCCATTAAACCATGTTAGTAAGAGTGTAGCTGATGGTCCTTTGTTATCATCCCTTGTCACGTAGTTTTATGAATACTGAAGTGAATAGCTGGGAGTAGGTCTACAACTGTCAGATATGTTCATCCCACACTCTAAAGTAATATCTATTTTGGGGTTTGTATAATAAAACCAAAAGTTCTAGAGGCATAAAAGAGATAAGATTTCAGAAGTAGAGCAATTACAACCCCCAGGTTCAAAAAGGACTAGAGAAATATTCTGCGTATGAACTATGCAGAAAGGGACAGGGTTTGGGTTCACCAACTATCAGATTGGATATCCTATTCATCACACTTGAGAAAATTAGTCTGTTGTGCTGAACAATTCTTTCATATGAGAAATTATTTAGATTTGTTCTGAACCGAGATATGCATGATCTCTCCGAAGTTAAACATGCAATGCTGCTTTATTCAAGGTCAAAGTATGAGTTATAGTCCTTTTACCTTTTACAGAATAATGCCATCTTATTTCTCTACTTCATCCCTCTATATTATTCTAATTCTTTTAGAATACTTCAAGAACCAAATGCCAATTAATTTGAATCTATTGGGCCTACCGAAGGTTTGTGTAGCCTGAAATGAACATGCTTTTTCACTTTTGAAGAATGACTATTCCAGACACTTTTATTTGCATTATTATAGAGCAGCAGGAGAGCTAGCAAGAGATTTTAAGTCCTGAAAATGTGTGCTCTCTGTCTGAAGGCCACATTCCAGAAAAGGCAGTTTGCTAGGGAAGCAAGGTCAGAAACACAACCGAGCTCAGAGGAAGCAAATGAAAGTCCAGGTAGATAAACTAAGGAGCAGTTAGATAGGAGATTTACGTTTCATCAACACAGAACTTCTTGGGAGAGTGTACAAAGGTCAAGAAGCCTATTAGTCAAAAAGTCCTTATCGGTTTCCTAGGGGAGAAGGAAGGATTTTCTGTCTATATTAGCTAGACCAACAGATTGTTTTGCCAGTTGAGGCAACGTTGATGTTTGAGTATAACTTCTGTCAAATCAAGGGATTTCTATTTCCATGTTTCCTTTTTGTTCATATACCATGTTCCAAATTTTTGAGGACTGTCCCTGAATCTCATGTTTTGGATTTATTCTGCTTTGTATTCCTGGTTTTTTATACTCCTCATATACTTTGATTTCTGTGGATTTATCCAGATATTCTGACTTTGGTTTTTTATACTATTTTTCTGAATTGCTTTTTATATGTTCTTCAATAAACTGCTTTGCTATTTTGCCTTCGATTAGAGTGTGTGTTAAGTACAGAGGTGATTCCCAGCCTTGGAGTGGAACGATTTTTAATGGAACTTAAATCACACAATGCATTGAACCACACTTTTTTTTTCATGGACAACAGTTGCAATTTCTTGCATCATCAAAAGGAATCTTCTGGACTTTTAGTTTATCCAGTTATATCAAATAAAAGAGTTTTGAAAGATATATTAACTTTTCACACAGTATCCTTATAAAATTTCATACTAAACAGAAAATGCACTGTTGCTTTTCATTTTTAAAACATATATGTTTACAAACCTCAAGACTTCAAGACTGACTTCAAAAAAGTGTGGGCAATGTGTAACAAAATAGAGAATATGAGATTTTCAAAATCATAGCTGCAGCATTATAGATACTTTTTTCTTTTGTGTGGAACTTGTACGCAGGTGCATAGTATGCATAATTAACTAAGGTCAAAGTAATATGTTTTTCTATCCTCAAAATCCTAATTATAAATAAACAAAGGCAAACATTTTAAAATTAAAAGTATAGACTGCTTTGACTGTTCTCTTGGTTGTTAATAGGACAAATCATAAAAAATAGTTTAGCTTGCTGTCAGATTGCCCTTGTGGAATATTTAAAATATTGAATTGAAGCTATATTGATAACTTAGTTGGTTGTAGTGAAAAGCAGAAATTGAACAGAAACACTGGAAAGCAGAAATAAAAATAAATTAGTAAAGGTAGAAACAAACTACTGTTCCCAGATAAGGCTTTAATATTGATTTGTTGCTGTTATGAAAAATATACATTCAGCCTCCAAGCTAACTACTCTCTTTGTCAGAATGAAAAATAAATGTATCCAATACTTTGCATCTCAGCAGCTCTCCAGTAATGGTACCCTCTTGTCTTATACCTTTGCAAAGTCATAGCCTGCTGTGGGTCAGCCTTCATTTTACTGACCTTTCGATGCTCTTGAAGATTTGTTGCTGAAGAACACCTCTTATTACACACAGAGCACATCAGCCTCTTCCTAGAATTTCCTAAAACAGAAACAAAAAATACCACCAACTGCTTTAATAAAGAAGTACAAAGAGAAAGGCCAAATGTTTTTACTGCCTGTGCCATTTTTCACAGGCCATTTGATAGATACAAGAATTTTTACTTTTTCCCACCTCTAATGTATTATGTTACAACACAGCTCTCTGTGAGCGCTTTATGGAGGATTCTGCCTGTGGAATGTCAAGTAAAACAAGTTTTTTTTGTTTTGTTTTCTGCTTAAAATTATAAACAATACAATTTATCCAGTATCACTTATTAAAATGCCCACATAGGTAGATCTATTTTGGAACATCTATTTAGTTCTCTATTCTGTTGTTGATATTAGGAGAAGTCATGTTGACTCCAACTTATGATGACGCTGTTACATGAGGGTTTTTTTAAGGCAAACTTTACTCAGAGGAGGTGTGCTGAGAGAGTGTGTCATGCCCAAGATCATATTATGATTTTCCATGGTTGAGTCCTGTTCATCCTGGTCCAACCCTGGTATATAATTACTGTATATTAATTACTTTTTTTTCAGAATTCCATAGAATGTATTAATAAAGTTGTAGCTAAGAATAAATCCACAGCTCAGGGAAAAAGAAGCTGATTGAAGAGATAATTCTTGGCCACTCCCTCCCATACCTTATACAGGATTGACAGACTGTCAAAATACAAATTTAAACAATACAAAATTGTCACTAGAATATTTTTACTGGTTTTGAATGAAAGGTAGGTTTTTATTATATAAGCAAATATGAGTTGGTAGAGTCCATAAGGGACATCTTTTGTTTCCTACCACATATAAGTGGTGATGTATTCCTCCTGGAGTCTTCCAAGAAAGCCAGAAAAAGGGGGGGGGGGGGGCAGATATTATGGAAGCCATAAAACAGTCTCATGTAGGCCATCTGTTCAACCCTACTATTGTAGGCTACAGTTTTAGTCTAGGAGTGGATAAACTCTGTGAGTCCAGGGGTCATTTTCCCCTCTTCTGGCACAGGAAACAAATGCACTAGATGTCAGTCCATTGTACTGCTTGGACCACAGTTTCCTGAAAAGTGGCCTTACTCCATATGACTTGTTCAAGTAAAATATTATCTCGAGGACCCTCCTCTGTGTTACTTATCTTCATCTGAAATACTAGCTAAGAACAGTAGCATATCATCCCAGAACTGTTTTGCTATTTCAGGTGCTGGTAGTCTGTTTGATTGCTGTTTTTTATACTGTGTTATGCTGTTGTTTATTTTATTTTATGTTTATTTTGTTGTTGTTTTATGAATTTTAATGTGTTATATTTTGCTCAGGCTTGTCCCCATATAAGCCACCCGAGTCGCTTGTTGTTGTTGTTGTTGTTGTTGTTGTTGTTATTATTATTATTATTTTACTGTATACAAGCTTACCTACCGAGAAGGCTGATGTCATTTTGGTGACAGTAGAAAAGTGTGCTGAATAGCTATAGTGGGAGAAATTGTAAAGCTGGGATTTTGTCTACAGAATACTGGACTGGACATGAATTGGCTGGGAATGATGGGGCTAGTCCAATGCAACTGGAAGGTAATATTGTGGTCTGACAAAATGTGTTATCTAATAAATCCCAGTTTCAACGTTTGGCTTACCGCTATGAACATTTTCCTTGTGCTTTTTCAAGGCATCTTTACTCTTGAACCTCTTCCCGCAGCTATCAGCTTTGCATACAAACCTGGCTTCACCACGGCATGCTTCCTTATGTTGCTCATAGCTGAGGTTAGATAGTCAAGAAGAGAAAAATGATATATCAAGAAACTGCTACCAAGCAGACAAAAAAAATCCCAGCCCCTCAGCAGGCATTTGAGTGCACTTAACACATGCTGTGCAGCACACTTCTGGGGTTGCTTCATGCTTTTTAACTTACAGCAGGTAGAAATGAAAGAATTTCTTGCCTCGCACAGTTAGGGCTCATAAAACAACTATGAAACTTGAAAGCAAGAAAGCATGCAAAGGGAGCTCAGCAGCAGGATGAAAGCAGCCCGGTAATTAGGACAGGGAACCTCGATTCTGAGCTGAAGGCTGTGTTGCAAACAGAACATTGAAAACTCCTGGAACGTTCTCCTGGGTTGTTGTTTTCTAAGCACTGCAGAACACTATAAGGAAAAAAAGAGAGAGAGAAAGGTTGGGGAGAGATCATACATTTCTATATCCATTTGATTTCAGGGATTAGCCTGCAAGTTCTGCAAATATTGATGCATTCAAAGAGATTTATTTGTAGTGGAGCTATATTAATCTACTGAGCTCTGAGTTCCTATTTATATATAAAAATGATGTATTTAACCAAGATACCGAAGACCATTCTGAAATTATCGGCGTCAGTGTTTCTGTGGGGGAAAACTGGTCATTTATTGCAGATTACACTGTAGATTGCAAATTAAAGGAGAAGACAAGCTGCTTTTTTGGAAATGCTCTCTGGCGCTGGCCTGCATAATTTTCAGAAGTCTGTTGTGGGTCCAATACATATTATATCATTGCATTTAAAACTGTTTTATCCCACATTTCAAAAACATTCTTAGAGCTCCTAACAAAGTCGTAAAATTAAATACACAGTTGAAATACACAAGTTTTTCACCTGTTGAATACCCTGAGGAAAAGCAAAATACTACCAAAATCTTTAAGTGAACGGCCACTTAGAAATATTTATTTATTTCCTTAAATAATAGTTATCCTACCCCTCATCTGAAAGGAACCTCCAAAATGGCTTACAGATTAATGAAAACAAGACAGTTCCTACCCCCAGGCTTCAATTCTATAAAGACATGACACAGAAGGGAAGAGGGGTGGAGAGGGGGGGAAAAGGAAAACCAGAAAACTTAGACCTCAATTCTTAATGGTATGTTTTTATAATAGCCAGCTGGGATAGAAATGAGCTGCTTGCAGTTCACATAAAAGGCATTAGCTGGAGTACATGAAAAGGAGAGGCCAGAATAAACACACCCAGTAATACTACCACAATGTTTTGATGTAATGATGTTCAGTAAGCCTGTTACGCCACCAAAAAGAAAAGTTCAGTGGCAATCGTTTAGGGGACTGTGCACTAAGATTGAATGTGTAGACACTATCATGAGAGTCTCTTCAATAAGGAAGCTCTCGCCCACTCCTGAAAATCCAAGAGTTTGTCAGGATCTGACGAAAGTTCTTGACAATGTAGAATAATTGCTAGAATAATTGTCAGAATGATATTAAAGTTTTTAAATGTCATTATAAATTCTCCCATCTCAGGAGAAGTGTATTGTACAAGATACATCTACATGGTGTCAAGTAATACCCCTATTGGAGGTATTACTTGCTTTCTCAGTTTTGTTGCTACTGCGAGGAATTTTGCCACTACAAGAGTCACCCTATGGCACTTGTCCTCTAAAAGATATCTAACAATCCTCTGCGGGGGATGGCTGGTTATGCAGGACAGGATTTGATATAAAAGTTGGCTACATTGCACTGTAGTAGCAGCACTGCAATAAAATGAGTTTAATTGTTTCTATTTCATTTCCTCCACAGGGGCATACTCTTTGGGAGTAAGGAATTCCAGACAGTCTGCCTCTTAGCAACTCTGAGGGAAATATGTTTAATCTCGCCTTTGTAAAGAGTCGACAATATTTAGTCACTGTAAGGCTTTTTAGGTATTCACATTTCTTAAATGGCTCCTTATATGGTAAATTAAGGACTCTGGGAGAGCATGGTGAATTTGAGTAGGCTTTAAGCCCTCCCAGGGCAATGTCCTATAACCTTTGCTTCAGGGATTCTTGTGCTATTTTAAGTCCCAAATAGAGCAGAAGGGGTGCGGATAGTCCAATTGAGGCTGCTTTTTGTTCAGTCCTCCACACCAAAAGGGGTTTGGAGGTTTCGTAAGGGAAGTGATGTAGCAAACCTGCTCCCAGTTTGAATAACATTGTTTTTAACCATAGGTTTGTTTTCAGAGTCCAGGCCCTGGTAGTCAGTGGGCATTCACCCGTTTCTAGAAACAGAACCACATTAGGTACACAAGAAGGCACATTTAGAAGATCTCTTATAAACCTTGCTTGCACTCTATCTAGATTTGTTGGTTTTACTGATGGGTCTATGGACCATAATAAATATTGTTGTTGGGTTGTTGTGAGTTTTTTGGGCTGCACGGCCATGTTCTAGAAGCATTCTCTCCTGACATTTCACCTGCATTTATGGCAGGCATCCTCAGAGGTTGTGAGACCTCACAACCTCTGAGGATGCCTGCCACAGATGCAGGTCAAGCGTCAGGAGGGAATGTTTCTGGAACATGGCCATGCAGCCCAAAAACTTCAAACAACCCAGTGATTCCAGCCATGAAAGCCTTCGACAATACATGGTTGTTGTTTTAAATGTCAGATGTGCTATGATGACACCATAAGATGTTCTATGTAAAGCAGCAGACTTACACTTGAGATAGGGTTACTTGGCATTGGTATAAGAGATTTCAATCAATAGTTTATAATGTTATAGACTTACTGCCTCTGCAAAGCTTGTTTCACTGGGAATTTCTTCCCACAGTTTCTGCATTTATATTCCTTTTCTTCACTAGGTTTTTGGTGCAATGTTTGAAGGTGTTCGGCTAAGATTTCCTGACTGGCAAAACTGGATTCACAGTTGGGACAGGCATGGTCCTCTTTACAGCTAAGAGAATCTGCAAGAAAAAGTGATGAAGAAATCATTTCATACTGATAATGCAGCAATTCCAATCTCTTTATCATAATATTTATGAGGATTCTTGATAATGTAGACTGCATACATTTTTTTCTAATATTTTCAAGAAGAAAAATGTGTTTTATAATTCAGCCTCTATCCGAAAATAGAGAAGGAATTCATTTGTGCTCATTTCTTTGTACTTGGATTGCTTTTGCCCTTAGGAAGTGGAATTTGTCAGTGATTTCTAAATTCAGGGTCCAACACCAATCTCCCATTTTTTCTAAATTTACCCTGGATGAATTTACAAAGTCTAATGCCCTCATTTACAAGGGAAATATTTCAAAACAAGAGTTCAGAATAGTATAGTCCAAATATTTGATGGATCAGATCCAGATTCAGTCATTCAGAGCTCATCATACAACTTCCAATCAAAGTACTGTATATCTGGGTCTAAATCAAGCGCAAGTAATTTCAACCATCAGTTTACTAATAACCTGAAAATTATGTAGAGAAATTCACTATTATTAGTGCAAATGACGAAAAAAGAGAACCACTGAAATCATTCCTTTCGTTCTGTAGTCTATATAGAAAGTCTTTGATTTAATTAAATTAAGAGTGCATCTACACTGTAGAATTAATGCAGTTTGACACCACTTTAACTGCCATGGCTCAATACTATGGAATTGTGGAATTTGAAGTTTTATGAGGTTTTTAGCTTTCATTGACAAAGACTGATGACACCTTACCAAATAACATCCCCCAGGATTCCACAGTACTAAGCCATGGGAGTCAAAGTGGTGTCATGCTGTACTAATTTTACAGCGTAGATGCACTCTAAGGCAGTATAGATCTCCTGATGCTTAATTTATCCTTAAGTTAAGAAAGTATTACTGTGTGTCTTTAAATAGCAGTGGATGCTTCCCATTCTCCATAATTATACACATACCTTTTTCACTAGTTTGCTGTAAGTCCTTATGGCTGCTATTACTATTGTTATTGCTGTCATCTTCCTCTTGGTGAATAATGACTTCCTCCTCCTCTTCTTTTACCTCTTCCATGTCACTGTCAAGGTAACCAATCAATAGTTCTGTATCTGTTTCAATATCTTCAACAGCTAAATAGAAAATGTTTTCTCCTTCCTGTTTGAGACAGAAAAAGATGGGATGACCCCTTTAGAAAGATATACAACTAGAGCTATTTTGCAAGTTTTCAAGTGGAAACATAAATAACATATTGCTCTAAATTTCCAGAGGGGCAGCGATGTCAGTCTGTTTTAGAAAAAGAAACAGAGAACCTTGTGGCATCATGAAAGTTTATGCCATAACACATTTGTTAGCCATTAAAGCGCACTTTGTTGTTTTTATGTTGCTCAAATACTGCTGCCAGAAAAGGCTTTTTTATCAGACACAAATGGAGTCTGAATACCCTGGAAATAATTTACATGTGTTTATGCCACATTGTAGAGACTGGAAAAGTTACATTTTATTACAATTCCCAGAAATGGGCTCCTTTGCAATCCTTGAAGTTGAAATCCAAAAAAGGAAATTTTCCATTGTATTATACTGAGTTTTTGTATCTTTACTGAAATTACTGCTTCTGAACCTTTTTAAAGAACTAATTTGCATGGTCCCACTTTTAAGTCAATATTCACACAAAGCATCCATACTTAGTAAAGAATCATAATACTATCAAACAAATGATTTTGATACTATTCAAGAAAAGAAAAGGGAGACTGCATTTACCTAGTAAAGATTGCCAAGTGCTGTCACAAATCATAAAACATATCTGATTAATGTACAGCGAAGTTAATTGAACCTTGCTTACAGTGTACATATCCATATATTTTGTGATGAGCTTTGTGAGATAGGATAAGATAACAATATTTAATTTTCAATATGCTAGGATTCACTGAAACTGCCATCAGGAGATATCACACTTCTAAAGCTTAGTTAGGCCTGTAATGGATTAAAATGATTTATTTATGAAATGGAAAAAAAACTATTTAATTTGATAAACGTGACGAAAGCAGGCATGTTCAAGGACCAGATGCATATTTGGTCTTAGATCAGTGATGGAATGGGAGAAGAAAATTAATTACATATTTTCTTCAAGATGTGGCTTTCACAGTAGAATCCTGATAGCTATCATAATACCATGCCTTCATCAAAGACTTGCTTCTTCCTCCTAATGGCATTGTTGTATATTCCAAGGAATTTAATTTACCACAATATGAATTCAAGATAAATCAAGTTATAAGGTACTGACTTTTCTTCTGATGCAAATCTACTTTTTCTTGTTTCAAGGCAACATGTGTCTTGGCACTGAGTTCTTTCAGTGTATCATTTTCATCCCACCTCTCACCCTATTTATTTAGAAACATGAGTGTCTATGCAGAGTGAACCTGTTATACCTTGATTAAACCTTGAGTTCCATGGTTATAATTTCATCAATAGCAATGTGTCTGATATTTGTCTGGATATTTGAAGAAGAATTCAAAAAAGAATGCAAATTTCTTAAACTCATTATGTCAGAAGAGGCATCTTCAGCAGGCTTAAGGACAGACCTTCTTCCCTTAAAACTCTCTTGGAGTCACATTGACTGACAAAAAAAAAAAAAGAATAGAAGGTCTGAATAGAATAGAATAGAAGTCTATTCTATTAGAGTAGAATAGAAGTCTACTGTTGTGTGTACTTCCAGACACTTTCCTTCTTTTTTGTGAGTCCATTGGGTTCCCAGAGGGCTTAAGGCAGTGACTCCCAACTTTTTTTTTTTGACCAGGGACCACTTTGACCAGAGAACACTCTCCAACATGTATACCAAAAAGGTTACAAATCAGTTTTTGGTCAACTTTAGATTTGGTTTAGCTATTTGGGGTGCATTGGATAGACTACATCAGCTCTAGTTTCTGATACAGAACATATGTCATCTAGTAATCGTCATCGGATCAACCACAGAAAACCATATTTAATAATCTATAGCAGATATGGTAGTATTATTTCATGGGTAGTCAGCCTTTCCCCTCCTGACATTCCTGTTGCCTTGGTACTATAAGTGAATTTCATGAGACCAGTCACTCTAGTTGCCACGTAGTTTCGAGCAACGGTGTAGGCCGTGGACCACATTTTCGTTCTTGCAGACCACTGGCTGTCCATGAACCACAGGTTGGGAACCACTGGCTTAAAGGGAAGGTCTGTCCTTTAGCCTGCTGAAGATGCCTCTTCTGACATAGTGGGTTAAGGAAATCCGTGCTGCTCTTTCCCTAGAATTCTTCATCAAATACCCAGGCAAATAGCAAACATATTGCTCTTAATGAAATTATAACCATGGACCAGGAAGAAAATCTGTGGAACTCAAGGTCCTTGAGTCTGGGTTTTATTTAGAAAGAAAGACAAGACAATGCCCCAGAAAAATAATTAAATCTCTGTAATGTAATTAAAGTTTATCATGAAATCACAGAATCATAGGAAGATACCACAAAGCCTATCAAGCCCAACTCCATCTTCGAGTAAAGATGAACTTATTGTGCCCTTCCAGATGTTGTTGATAGGCAGCTCCTATGAGCTCTGAATGAAATATTCAGAAGTGAAAAAAGTGAGTTGCTATCTGATAAAATCTGAAATCACTCTGTATTGTCGAAGGCTTTCATGGCTGGAATCACTCAGTTCTTGTGGGTTTTTTTGGGCTATATGGCCATGTTCTAGAGGCATTTCTCCTGACGTTTCGCCTGCATCTATGGCAAGCATCCTCAGAGGTAATAATAATAATAATATACACTGAAGTCACTCTGTTCACACCTTAAGATTCTTATGTCATCTCTCTGCATCTGATTTCATCAAATGAATTCCTGTTTCAGTTTCCATTTCTGTATATATTCTATACACATACCATTAACAGTCTTAAAGCTGCAGCCTTGAAACTGGAATATTACAGAAACAGTTCTGAACTATGGTATTCTTCCTCTAAGACAAATGTGGGATTAGGACACTAATCTTGCATTACTCCCCAAACCCATGCCCCCATGTGAAAATATTTATATGTGGAATAGCTAATAGCTGCTAGTTTTAAGAGAAGGGCAGAAGTTTGCCAAAATTTAAACTTCACTATCCAGTGGTGACCCAATGCTAATATCTGGGCATTGTACACAAGGGTGTGGGAATGATATGGCTCAGATCAAACTACTGGCACTGATCACTGGCTATTGCCATCACCAATGCTAGGTAATACAATCAGACTCAATACAACCAGGTATCCCAATAAGACTGCTCAGAAGCCAATCTGCCAAGGGTGCCCTCAGAGTCACATCTGCAGTGAAGAATATAAGCCTTGCGTCCACCCACAATGTATTTTGGTATGAACATTTCATCAATTTAACTGCTTAATGTATGTGCAGCCCAAGATATTAATGGGATTTTTCCCAATCTTGCAATTATCATTCATATATATCTAGAGTCCTCTGCTGTCTTTATGGATTACTGTTCTTCTTATGTACCGAATTCCTGCTTGTCTTTTAGGCTGAGAGATGGAACAGTTGTACCAGATTTATTACTGTGTGGATTAATTCTCAAATACTAATCTTCCATTGTTGCATTTGTTAAGTATGACTTTAAAACACTCTACTGCATCACAATAAATACCTCTTCTTCCATTAACCTTTGCAATTTCATTATTCCAGATTTTTGAGCTTATCCAGGCCACCAGAACGTCTTGTGGTTAACGAACAGAGTGTTTGAATACAGAAGGTTGGCTGTGATTCTCTTTATAGAGCTTCAACATTAACAACAAAGAAGCCTTTCCCACACATTAGCCACCAGAATACAACATTTTAAAAGTAATACAATGTGCAATCAAATGCAGATTTTATTCAGACAAATTATTCAAAGCATACATTACACAGCAGGATCAACCAATGAAGATTTTATAAGTGCATTGATCAGTTGATTAACAGGGACAAAAATTGAGTGTTCGTTGTGGCTGTTTAGACTCAAAAACTTCCAAAGTCGACAGTTTCACAATAATTTTGGTTAATCAAATTTCTACTTTATGGGTCATTCACAAAGTCTATCCCATAATGTATTAAATTATGAGCAGGACAGTAGAGTTTTATTATAACATTATGAATTATTATATATTATTAAAATGTAATAATAAAGTATATCGACTGTAGACTGACACTTTGAAACCATTTATAAAGAGTTTCCAAAGTTCCTATACCATATGTATAAGGGTATTTAGGCTACCTAAAGACTGCTCAGCCAAAATAGCCTAAAGGTATCGTATCCTGCCTGATCTTGGACACTGATTCAGGTCACATTAATATATAGATGGGAGGACCACAAGCCAAAAGGTTTGTAAACTTTATTTTAGAGGAAGGAACTGGCAAAATTGTGTATTCCCTGCCTAAGTAAACCCAACAAAACTCATGGGATTGCGTAAGTCAACAGCTGACTTGAAGGCAAATACACTCACAAAACTCCATTTATTGACAATAAAAACTTTCTGTTGATTAGTTCTGTAAATCAATCTGCTTGTAGTATAGATTATAAGTTCACATAACATTCAAGATGTAATTTTGGAACAATTCTAACATTTAGCATTCTACTCACTCTGTACCTGTAATTGTATACAGCTCAATTGGTAGGAATAACCTAATCAAATTTAGGTATTCTTAATTTATGTTGGGTGTGGTAGAGAGTTAACTAAGTGATTAAATCTCTACCTGTCTGAACTTTTACAAATCACATCCTGAATTTTCTCCAAGTAAGGGTGCTTTCAGACCTATATTAAACTCGCTTCGGAGCGGGTTTAGGAAACTCGCTCCGAAGCAGGTTTAAGTTGCCACACTCCAGAGAAACAAATGGGTTTTCTCATGGGTTGTCCACATTGCAGCGCAGTAACTACCACGCTTCAATGGGGACAATCCAACCCCCCCCCCCCCCCAAAAAAAGCTTTAAAATACAATAAAAACTTACCAGGCTTCCACTGAGTCTCGTGGAAGCTTCCTGGCGTGTACCAATGTTGTGTCAGGAAGTGGGGGGGGGGAGCGATTTCCTCACCACCACCTTCCAACACAACATTGGTACACACCAGGAAGTTTCCAGAGAGGTCTAATGGCAGTCCGGTAAGTTTTTATTTTATTTTAAAGCTTTTAGGGGGGAATTTGAGGAGAATGGTGGGATAGTCTGAAACTACCTGGTCGTCTGCCCCATAGCGCTTACACTACATTGGACCTGGGCCTTTCAGGAAGGCCCGGGATCTAATGGAGTATCTAAATAATTCATGACAAAGCAGAGTTTTCCTCCTTTGTCATAAATTATTCCTCTTTTACCAGAGGAGCAAGGGCTCGTGCATTTTGGGTCCTGTCTGGATGAGCCTTAATTCACTTATACAGGTTGTTTTCCTCATTTACACTCACAATCCTGCAAAGGAGATTAAGCTGAAAGACAGTGAATGACAACAGATTTGAACCTGTTCTGGGTATGACCTAAATAATAATAATAATAATAAGAAGAAGAAGAAGAAGAAGAAGAAGAAGAAGAAGAACAACAACAACAACAACAACAAACTTTATTTATATCCTTCTCCCTCTCCAAAAGGACTCAGGAGAGCTTACAACAAAATTAAATCATAACAGATACATAAGCAAAAGCAAAAAAGACAGGACATAATATATAACCAACAATCATAAGCAGGTTAAATTAACATAACAGTATCACAATAAACAAATATTCTGAATGAATACATGAAAGCTTCAAAACACTTTTGGAATAAAATCTCTCTCTTACCACAATAATGTTACTGATCTATGCATGCAACATAATTCTGGTTTATTTATTGTGGTGTCTGACTTCTCTATTTCAAAGCCTTTGTGAAAAAATATGAAAGGCATTTTTAAAAGGCCAACAAAAAGAAATAAATTCAATCAAGTGTTAAAGGGACAGTTCTTCTGCTTCAGAAGAAGAAAGACCCATGTCCAAATGTGATTCTCATCTAACCTCATTCTTTCACATAAATACAAAACTCTCTCCCTCTACACACACACACCTTTTCCTATATATATATGTAAGAAAAGATATTTCAACTGAACAACTTTTGCTAGAACCTAAATTTGTTTTCTACATAGGGAAAGATTAATTAAATCAATCCTTTGTATAACTTTGTGTATTCTGAAAGCTCATTCAATGATTCTGTGGTATTTTAGACATTTCAGAGTATTAGGAATAATGAATATTCACTAAACAAATAAAATGACTTGTTCATAATAATTTTCAGGCTACATTGGTTCCTGGTTTGAATTTTTTTTCTATGTATTTTCTGAAAAGGTAGACAAGACACTAGTTCTGTAATATTCTGGACATTCTTTACCATTTAACATGCTGGCTGAGACCTTTAGAAGTTGATCATCTGGAAGGCCACAGGTTTGCCACACTTGTTTTCAGACATAGGCTGGATCTACACAGCCCTATATTTCAGGATCTGACCCCAGATTATCTGCTTTGAACTGGATTATATGAGTCTACACTGCCAGATAACCAGGGATAAGAAAATAATCTGGGATAAGATCCTGGGATACAGGATTGTGTAGATCCAGCCTTAAGCACAGGATGACTACAAACCATGTAAAGTTACCTGGGAGTAAGGCACATTTCAATCAACAGAGCTTCTAATCCAGTGGTTCTCAACCTGTGGGTCCCCCGATATTTTGGCCTTCAACTCCCAGAAATCCTAACAGCTGGTCAACTGGCAGGGATTTCTGGGAGTTGTAGGTCAAAACACCTGGGAACCCACAGGTTGAGAACCACTGTTCTAAACAGTCATGGGCAAGATGGAGTTGGAAGGGTAACAGTTCAACACAATTACCTGGATAGCAGCCAAATTCTTCTGCTCTTGAGATGGTGCTTCATGTACAAAACGCAACCAGTTCGAATGCCGTGGATTGCTGGCATCCAGGACATAAAGAACTTCACCTTTATTCCCACGTACCTGAAAATGCAGAAACCACTGAGCATTAATCAGAGGAGGGTAGCTGTAATGATTCCAAAGGCAATTTTCTATCTCTAGGATTATCCATGAGCTACCAAACAAAGACTCACCAAACTTTCAGGCATAGCCCAAAGTCAACCTTTGATGTAAAACAAGTGCAGGGAGACAGTGAAATCCAAAAAGTGAGCCTGCCACTCTCGGAGGCTTGCAGGACAGCCTCCTCTGTCTCCTCCTTCTGTTTCTTTCCCCCCTTCCTCTAAAAAAAAAGTGACCCGAGGAGTCTGGAGGGTTTGAAGGCCTTAGGTAAAGCCTGGGCTGACTGCTTGTGGTACACAGAATAACAAATGTAACCATCAGTTACTACAGTTAACAAATAATTTCTGTATTCCATAATTCCTTGAAAGTTATACTATTTCTTCTGTAGTATTGCCTGTGAGAGTGCTGTAGTGGTTTGATGCTTGAATGCTGATCTATGATGCTAGGAGACCCATGAAACCCATTGGGTGACCTTGAGCATGTTACCCAATGGGTTTTGTGGATCTCGACCAAAGGGGAAATCAAAACAATGCTCATTTTCTGATGAGTGTTGCTAAGAAAAAGCCAGAATCAGGTCATCACAGATCAGAGTTAGCTCAAAAACACAGAACAACATCAATATGGATGATAGCAGTTGGGGTTCATTATTATTGTGGGGACATAGGTTACTCCATACTAGTCCATACTATTTATTTATTTATTTGTTTGTTTATTTATTTATTTATTGTGTCAGAAGCAAATTGAGAATACAGTTATAATGTATAGAAAAGCCACAAAGTTAAAAACTTGGCATTATGCTAAATTTCCTTTGATCAGAAGCTGGTCACCTGGAGTGCCTCTGGTATGGCTGTAAGAAGGTTCTCCACTGTACACCTGGCAGGGCTCATACCACATTGTAGTAAGTGGTCTGTGTTTTGCTCTTCTCCACATTCGCATGTCATGGACTCCACTTTGTATCCCCACTTCTTAAGATTGACTCTGCATCTTGTGGTCCCAGAGCACCGTCTGTTCAGCACCTTCCAAGTTGCCCAGTCTTCTGTGTGCCCAGGGGGAATTTCTCATCTGATTGAGATTCTGGGTTTTAACCTGCCACTTTTGGTCTCTTGCTTTCTAAGGTATTCCTACGAGTATCTCTGTATGTTGGGGTTCAGCCTGATCCTGATCTGTGTGAACCGGATTCTCTGATAGTTTTTCCAACTGAGCAAGCTCTCCCTGACAGTGTGGAATCTGTTGTTGATGCTGAGGTCAGCGGCGAGGAAAGTGAAACTGAACAGCTGGAGGAAAATGTTTTGGAAGCTAGCCGTGATATCTCTCCACCTGGGTTTTTTAATGAGGACCGAAGAGAACAGATAGTTAGAGACAGAAATGTTTCACAGTTTCTACGAAGGTCAAATCGTTTACAGGAGAGACAGGCCCAGGCTTCAAAGTCATGGGGCGTTTCAAAGAATAACTTCTTTGGTTTAAGGGGCCTCCTGCCGGGTGTCTCTTTAGATCAAGCAACGTTTGGGACTGTGGCTGTGCCTTGGCAGAATTTCTGTGTTCCATGGCCAGTAATCCCAGAGGCTTCTAGTTTTCAAGTTAATGGTTAGCGAGAGGCTAACAGGTTCCTGGTTCTTGTATTGTGCCTTTTGGAATTTTGCTCAAGTTCAGAGATTCTACTGACTGCTGTGTTTCTATTGTGGCTTTTTAACTTTGCATTTACCTTTCTTTTGTAACCAATTTTTCATCAATAAACAAGGATTGTTTTTCCTACAGTCCAGTGTGGTGGATTTAATCTTATGGTCTCGTTTCTTGATCTGGGATGCAACACTGTAGATCTTAGGAAGCTACTTCTTGATTTGAGGCGTTGGCTTGCTGACAGATATCCGAACAGAGGATGGGTGAGAGATGTCAATGCCCTGGTCCTTTCATTACAGGTTTCTACTTCCTGATGGATGTCAGGTGGCGCAGTATCAGCTAAACAGGATAATTTCTCCAGTAGTGTAGAGCGCAGACATCCTATGATAATGCAGCATGTCTCATTAAGAGCCACATCCATTGTTTTAACATGGTGAGATGTATTCCACACTGGGCATGTGTATTCAGCAGCAGAGTAGTCCACACTAATAATGGAATTATTCAGCTGTGCTGAAGAGATAAATAAAAATGAGGGGAGTGGAGTGCACTAGAGTCAATGGAATTGGATATCCATAGCAATTGACACAAAAAATGGAAAATTTTCTAGAGCTCTTTGCAACACTGCTGCTGGCCATTTGCCCAAATTCAAATATAGGTTGGGAAAAGCAAACACATATGTGGTCTCATTGGCACTTTCCATTCTTATCATCCCATTTCATTTGCCTTTCAAAATTGACATCTGCACTGTTCCTCGCAACATGTTGCCACAGCATTTCCCCAACTGCTAGAAGATAATGTATACATTTTATGCCTTCACATTACAAAACAAAAATGGAGCCTCTCCTAGGAACTCCAAAGGCAGAAGGTTATGTTTTAATAACATTCACCATCTTTTAACTCGGGCCTCTAAAGCCTTGGGAATCAGCATTCTGCCTTTGCACTGCAAAAGTTTATGTATGACCACTGTTTTGAAGATATTATAATGTATTTCCATAGGATGAATTTTCACACCACACAAGAACAGGAGAAATAGAAGTTTTTAGTGGAAAAAATGATTAGCCCATTAACAAATCAGTTCCACATATCAGTTCCTTACTTCCAGGTATGTGTAGACAAAATTATCTAAACTAAGGGTAAGCATATTCTGGCTCTAGTGCCACAAGCAGCCCCATCAAATATTGTTACCTTCAATATCTTCAGAATAACTAGGTTTATCTTGACTGATCAAAAAAGAAGCTGTTCCTGGAAGTTTTTTTTTTTTAAAAAAAAAACATTTTCAATTGTGTTACAGAGTACCAGAAGTGATCTTCTGACCACAGTATCTTTCTGCAATTCATACAATCTCCGAATGGTCAGAGGATATCAAAGTGGCCCCCAGATTAGCTGCAATTTCCAACCCATGAATTAAAGCTACCACTTTCAATTTCAGATGGTTTCAGGAATGAAGTATCTTTAGACCTCCTATGTGAGCCAATTGGTCTTCCTGAATTAAGACTAAAAGGTAATGTGAGAGTACTCAGGAAGACTTGTTCAGAGATGTTGAAGCATCTCTTTAGGAAGTTTCAGTAGCTTCCTTCTACTTTGAACTCACCCACACACACACACTCCAACTGCCACTGATGATTTTGCATTACTCTGTGTTAATCAGGGAGTCCAGATTTGGCAGAAGCAGAAGGAATGCCTTGGCCCCTAGATTCTGGACCCATTTCATGCTGATTTCCTATAGAACAGCAGACTGAATTGTCAAGATGCTATTGCTGCAACATCTTGGGCACATTTTTCCTGTTTCTTGGCAGGGAGTTGGACTGGATGGCCCATGAGGTCTCTTCCAACTCAAGGATTCTATGATTCGTTGGCATACCTGATTTCCTGTTTTAATTCACCAGGCATGTAGGGATCAAATAATCATTTAGTAGTCTGGGATTAGAAGAATTGATAGGGTTTCTTAAATCCTGCTCCTTGTTAGATCTCCATCCTTGTTTTCAAAACACATAGAGGTCACCCCCCCCCCCCCCCGCTTCATCATCATCCCAGTTACTTTTTGAAACTCTTTATTTTTCTTTCTTTTCCCTACTGATTAGTTTACATTAAGTCTTTACAGTCTGCCAGACAAGCCATGATCCATTTCTTTATTACATTTATAACCTACTTTTCCTGTGTGGCACTCAAGGCCAGTTAGATAATTCTCATGCAGAAACAAACATGCCTACATTACCCTTCCGATAGTGCCGTGCTGCAAGTTAGACTGACGGTCCCAGTGGTACCCAATATGTTTCATAAATGGGCCGACGCTTGAGCCTGTGTTTCATAGGCCTAGTTCAACATGGTGACACATCTTTTCCTAAACTATGTCTTTCCAGATGTTGCCTGATACCCTTTATCAGATACGGCAAATATGCCCAGGGGTCAATAATAATTAAGACAAAAAGGATTTGGTACATTAATTAGAGCACCATGGCCAAGAGGCAAAGGTTATCATGACCAAGGACCAAAATTTATAATGGTCAAAACATCTTGAAGGGGCCCAGGTCAAGGAAATGTGCTCGAGTCATTGGATCAGTGGTTATCAACCTGTGGGTTCCCAGATATTTTGGCCTTCAACTCCCAGAAATCCTAACAGCTGGGATTTCTGGGAGTTATAGGCCAACACACCTGGGGACCTACAGGTTGAGAACCACTGCATTAGAACATTGTCTTTTTGTCTGACTTACTCTTTGGAAGGATAGTGTTATTTCTTTACTGACAGACACAAACAGTCTTAATACAACAAAGTCTGATAAAACATATAACACTATGACAAAGTCCATGGAAAGCCATATTAGAATGACTCCACTCAAAACTGTTATCTTTAAAAGAAAAAAAGGAAAAGAAAACCCCTCTTTGGGTTCAGTAAGCAATATTAAATTTTGTTCTATTTATTTGTATTTTTTTCATAGAGGGATTTCTTCCCTAAAGGACAGATTTATAAATATAACTTATTTATGAAGATAATAGGATTTGCATTTGGCTGTGAAAAAAAAGCCAAATCTGTTCCAAGATGTTTTATTTCATATATGTATGAATAAAAATTATTTTGTTTGGGAAAGGCAAGCAAGGCCAGTATTACTTCTGGCATGAATATGGATAAAATTAAAGTTATCAAGTTTCAAACTAGTTGACATTTCCACAATAGCTCAGGTTTATTCTATATTTTTAACATGAAAGGACTGAAAGCCTGAAGGGACTACTGCAGTACAACAAACTCTACATTATACTAAGCAGACAAGAAATGCAATCATGGAAATTGGAACCTTCCTTTGGAAACTTATGTGATTGTAGTACTGTACACTATTAGTTTGCTAAAGTCCATTGACTTAAATAGACCTTAGGAAGCTTAACAAAGTGCTTTAACCTGTATTTCTATGCCTGGTGACTTGAGAGTAAGTTCCACTGAGATAAATGAGACTTCAGAGTAAACATGAGCATGGAAAGAATAGTTTGTCGATAAGAAAGGTTCTTAACCTATGGGCTGTGAACCTCCTTCTTTATTTTATTTTATTATTTTATTTGTTACTGTTCCTTTTGTGCCACTCCTTCCCCATCGCTGACCATGGCACATGTACTGTATCAGAAACTAGAGCTGATGTGATCTATCCAATGCACTTTTCTGAATCAGCACCCCAAACCAAATCTAAAATTGACCAAAGTCTGATTCGTAAATGCAGATCATCCCCGAACAGTGAGATGAGTTCAGCAGGGGGAAATGTTTCGCCAGTTACGATGATCTCATAACAATGGATGTGATGTGTCTGCCATTAATAGTGTCACTGCAAGTTCACTTTGGACCTCTATAATATGGTCTCAAATGGATTTTTCTTATGGTCAGTTTAGACAAAACCTTGGTTAAAGAGATTGAAATATAGTAAGAAAGAGCAGAGACTTGTTGCCTATATAGTACTATCACCTTCACAGCAGACTGAAGGCCCTTCCACATATCCATATAACCCAGAATATCAAGGCAGATAATCCATAATATCTGCTTTGAACTGGGTTATCTGAGTCCACACTGACATATAATCCCATTCAAAGCAGATAATGTGGGATTTTATGCAGCTGTGTGGAGGAGGCCTGAGGGCACTTGCAGACAGGGATAAAATCTGCATCAAAGCGGATTTAAAAACCCTGCTTCTGTGTAGTTTTTTGTCCCCAAAAGCTGCCCAAAACCCAGGTTTTCATGGGCAGAGTGTCAGGGTAATTACCAGGCTGGCACCCAGGGATGAGTCCCCATAGGCGCAATACCCCATTAGACCTGGGCCTTTCAAGAAGTTCTAGATCTAATAGGGTAGCTAATTAATTTGGAATGACCCAGGTAAACCCTGCTTTGTTCCAAATTAATTTGTTTTTACCATCCTTGGTAAAAACCCCTGACAGGTCTAAGGATATGGACCTGTCTGGATGGGTCCTGAGTTGGTAAATTGGCTAAATTTACCTGGCTAAATTGTTGTCGCTATTTCTGAATTCGCATCACTGCATGTAAATTAGCACCTGCAAGTTTCACACAGGTCTTTAACATCACTTTTGGTGAAGCATTTCCTCTTCTTTTTTTTGCAATGCAAAAGTAGAGATTGTTATTGGAAATTGGATTATTGTTCCCCCAGGAGAAATTTCATTTGCTACTACTCACCATGGTGGAGAATAGATACTGAGGACATAAACCAAGAACTGCTAAATGGAAGCACCACTTTGAGGAATTACACAAGAATGGACAGAGAGTAGAAACGGTAAGGATCTGAGCTAACATATACCCTAATATGGATCAAGAAAGTATTAAATCGCTCACCTAAGCTTGTCATGAAATCATGTTTAATTTTGCCAAAAGCAACAGCAGTGGAATATACTTTGCTCTACTACTTAAAGCCATGGATGTGACCTGGCTTTGCAGCCAGGGAGAGAAAAATGTCAGCACAACACTGATAATAAACAGATGGCTTCCCCAGTAAATACATTGCTTGCAATTTTGCAGACCATTTAGTGGATTGTTATTAAACAAGAAATGCAAGAAACTACATTCCTATATAAACAGCATGGGGAAAATATTTCATGCCTAGATTCTTAATTTAATTTTGAAACAGAACATGTGAGGCCTCATATTGGTTGTATTTAGTGCACAAAGGTTAGCCTTGCATTGATCTTCAAATGGCCTGGCTTCAATTCAACAGAGTTTGGTCAATAGAATCATAGGGTTGGAAGAGACCACAAGGACCATCCTATCCAATCCCTTGCCATGCATGAAAAGGACAATAAAAGCACCCCCAACAGTCATCCAGGCACTGTTTAAAAGCCTCCAAAGAAGAGTCATATAAGGAATTATTGTAAGGGACTCCAAAGCTGGGGGAGAAGTTGGGAGCTGCTATTGTGTTCATGGAACGATATTTTGCTTGCCACTATTGGACACTATATGGACGTGCATGCCTTTGGTTTGAACCATCATGATTTTTATTACCTTCCTAAAATATAGAAACTTTTCAAGTATTCATGCTTTATTTGCCATAAGAACTGGTGCATAAAATGTAGGATAACTAGATTTTTTAAAGAAGTGGTTGCAAATGTTTTACTAAATTATATGCTATTTGATACTTGATGACACCTATTGCTGTATCTACACTTCTAAAGGATGTACTTTGAAATGCATTATATGATCAGCATAGAGTACTGTAAAGAAGCGTTAATGCCACCACTTGCCACCAAAAATATGTAAAGAAGTCTTTATCCCACCGAATGGCACCAAAAATGTAAAGACGTATCAATGCCACCAATAAAATGTAAAGACGTTCCTAGACTGCTATTAAATTAAACTGCCACCAATATGTTTAGAGACGCTGGTCTTAAAGTCTCTGTTTATCCCTATTTGCGTTGTGAGGTAACTTTGGTAGAGTGGAATGCACCGAACATAAAATCACTGGAGGAGGCAGGTTTAAAATAACAAAGAGAACAAGTTTATTGTTAAACAGAGCGTATTGTTGCAATATTGAGATGTTGAACTTGGCACATGCTTGTTGGTTACAATATGGCTTGGCTGAGATACATTCAGGCTTCTGATGTTACAATCTTATAAACTCCTTCTTCAGTGAAGTGCTTTATTATTTCAGTGTTCCCTATTGTGAATATTCACACTGTTTGTCCTATACCGGATCAAACCACTGATCTCCAGTCTTCCACTACTGGCGATCCTAAAACCCCCTCTGTTAGATTCTTTTTAACTCAAGCAATCTAACGAGGTTTCTCCTTCAGCTCCTTTGCTGAAGCAATATTCACAAATACTAAGAACTAACTGAATTTACACTGCTTCACACCACAGAGCTCTAACTGACTCTGCCCTCTTCTCAGGGTCTCTTCCTCCTGACTAAACTACTTTTCCAGAGTCCTATCTGACTCTGCTCTTCCTCTCAGGGTCTCTTCCTCCTGACTGAAGCTTAACTGCCACTTTCAAACCTTTTTCTCCTTCAGCTCCGCCCACCTCCTCTTTTGCCTTGTCACCATGGCAACCTATCTCTCACAGCTAGGCCATGGTAACCAATGTAATACATAAATACAGGTTAAACACAGTATAAATAACACTTTATAATAAACATATCTCTACACCTTCCCCCCCAGAAAAATTATTTTTGGACCATTCTCAATCCTAGAATGGCAAAAATAATTCCACATATTATTTAACAATATATACATATACATCAATTCTGAAAGGGAAACATATTATGGTTAAATACATTTCAATTACACATATATACAAACCTTTAACCTATGGAAGTCTAGATAAGGCGTCCGCAACTAAATTTCGTTTACCTGAAACATGTTTAATTTCAAATATAAAATCCTGTAAACATAAACTCTATCTTAACAATTTGTTATTCGTACCTTTTACATTATCTAACCATTTTCATTTGTTGACATACTACATTCATCAGAATGCCAATTTTTACTTAAAACTTCCACAACCTCTCTACGCTGTGGTTGGGACAATTCTATGTTCATATCTACTCGATCTAAATTTTTGTACTGTTCACAATCACCCTCCCAAAAAGAAAAGGGACCGGATTCCTCTTCTGAAACAACAAAACATACATTCGCAGATCTTACAACATAAGGCTTTAACATGTTTACATGGACTCTTCTTTCTACATTGGAATGTTCATCAAAAATATCATAGTTTATGTGGTTGTGCTTTCTGATGATCTTCCAGGGTCCAGACCAATCCAATTGAAGTTTGTTGGTCTTGTTGGGAGATAAAAATAAAACTTCATCTCTGATGTTGAAGATCTTTGGTTTAGCAGTAGAATCATAATAGTCTTTTTGTCTCTGCTGAGCCGCAAGCAAATGTTCTTGAGCAATGTCTCTCGCCAGCTGCATTGTTGCTTGAAGATCTTTTAAATACTCCGACACTGGAACTGGATCTGTTGCTGGACTTTCCTCCCAATATTCTCTTATCAGATCCAATGGACCACGAGCTTTCCTTCCATATAGTAATTCAAATGGACTGTAGCCAGTACTGTCATGAGGGACGGTCCTGTAGGCGAATAACAGTTGTTGCAATTTGACGTCCCAGTCATATGGCTTCTCTTGACTGTAAGACTTTATCATTTTGACTAAAGTCTTGTTCATATTTTCAACTAGTCCATTTGTCTGTGGATGATAAGCTGTTGAAGTCAGGTGTCTAATTCCACATAACTCAAGCAATTTGGACATAAGCCTGGAAGTAAACTGGGTTCCCAAATCCGAAACCAATTCTCTAGGATAACCAGTTCTTCCCCAAATGGATAACAGGGCATTTGCAATTGTTGTTGTCTCGATGTTAGTCAGAGCTACAGCCTCTGGATATCTTGTGGCGTAGTCAATCATGGTTAAAATGTATCGGTAACCACGTCTGCTTGGTTTACAAAGAGGCCCCACTATGTCAATGCCTACTCTGTAAAATGGTTCTCCAATTATTGGCATAGGGATCATAGGAGCTTTAACTTTATCCCTTCCAGTACTCAATCTCTGGCAGATGTCACAAGACTGGCAAAACTCTTTGATCCTCTGGAACATGCCAGGCCAATAAAAGTTCTTAGTAATTCTCTTCGTGGTTTTCCTCACACCCAAATGTCCACCTTGAGGGTTTTCGTGTGCCACCCTCATCAGCTGTTCTCTAAAACTTTGAGGCACTACAATCTGACTACATGTTACTGATCCTTCTGTCGAGTTCACACTTCTGGTTCCTCTATATAAGACACCATTCTTTAACACAAACTTGGAAGGCTGTTCTTTTGCCGATACTGTGGGGTTTTGAGCTAAAGTGAATAGAGGTTTAAGAGAAACATCGGCTCCTTGTTCCTGCCGAATCTCTTCAACTCCTCCCGTCCTCTTAACAAGCTCAGCCACTGTAGCACTGGATTCCGGACTCTCATCCCCATCTTGTTGTATGGCAAAACACATGGCTTTTTGTTCAGGGCTTTCGTTGTTACATTCTTTCTCCTCACACCCCATCCTCCAGCTCTCAATCTTCTTAGCCAAATCATTTCCAATTAAACATTTGTATGGTATGTCAGGACTGACTGCAAAATCCCACATACCCTTCCATCCTTCATATTCTATTGGCAAAGTCACCACTGCTGTTGGTATCGCAGGTCCTAAACCTTTTAATCTTATTTCAGAGGTTGGCTGCTGAAATTTCTGAGGTATTATTTCGGGGTGCACTATACACACTTCGGAGCCTGTATCTCTAAGTCCTTTCCTGTCTTTGTTATCAATAGAAATGGTTTCTAAGTAATCCTTAGATGGGCTGCCTGACAGGATGAACAAACATTGTTTCTCTTGAGGCTCTGAGCCTGAACTCTCCTTTGAAACAGTATCTGGATCTGTCTTTGGTGTTTCTTTCACTTTATTCACAAAGAGGGTTGTTTTCTCTTTCCTTAACAGGGGACATTGATACTTTATATGGTTCCATTCTCCACATTGAAAGCATCGTCTTTTTACCTCAGGAGCAGTTTGTCTTGTTACACTCTGCCTCCTATAGATGGTGTTTTCTAAGTCAGAGCCCTTTTCTTGCTGTGGGCGCGTTTGTTGTGGATAAAATGGCTGCCTGTTTGTTCTTTTGTCATTTGGCAGATCTTCCCTTTTGAATCCTTCTTTTAAGGTTGTTATTTGATCTGCCATAACCGCTGCCTCTACAATAGTGGATGGCTTGCGATCTTGAATCACCCAGTGAATATCATAAGGCACTAACTGAAAAAACTGTTCCAGCTTTAAAAGTTCTCTCAGCTGTTGGTAATCTTCCACCTCAGACGTCTTTATCCAACTATCGAACAGTTGAGACAAACTAGAGGCCACCTGAGCAAAACTTTGTGTTTTATCTTTCTTTAATGTCCTGAACTTAAATCTGTAATATTCAGGAGTCAGTCTAAACTCTTGTTGAATCTGTTTCTTAAACAGATCATAGTCTCTATAAGATTCTTCAGGCAACTGTCCATAAATCTGCAAAAGTTTCCCACTTATCTGTGGCCTTAGGTATGTCATCCATTTTTCCTTAGCCACCCCAAAATCCCGACAACATCTCTCAAAAGATATTAGGAATTTCTCTGCATCATCGCCCTTGGTAAATTTAGGGAATTTCTTCATCAAATCTGGGGTATCCACTCCAGATCTCCCTTCCTGGACATCACTGGATGTTTGAGACAAAGCCAATCTTTGTTTCTCTAGCTCAAACTCCATTCTCTTCAATTCTATCTCCTGTTCTCTCTCTTTCTGTCTTTCTTCAAACTCTCTCTCTCTTTGTTTTTCTTCAAATTCTCTTTGTTTTGCCTCCATCTCCAGTTCTCTCTCTCTTTGTTTTTCTTCGAATTCTCTTTGTTTCGCCTCTCTCTCCATTTCCAATTCTCTCTCTCTTTGTTTTTCCTCCATCTCCAATCGTTTCATCTCTAATTTGTACTTAAGAGCCATTTCTGACATAGGCACTGACTCTGTCTCTGCCTCAGAGCTCGAACTTTCTTCTTGGTCTCCCTCTCTTTCCTCAGCCAGCTTTCTCTGCCGCCTGGTAGCCATGTTGTCAACAATTTTTACCTCACAACTTATTCCTAAATTAAACTTAAGGCACTCGATCAGTTGTTACACGAATCCCGTCGTCTGCCACCAAAAATATGCGAAGAAGCGTTAATGCCACCAAAAATATGTAAAGAAGTCTTTATCCCACCGAATGGCACCAAAAATGTAAAGACGTATCAATGCCACCAATAAAATGTAAAGACGTTCCTAGACTGCTATTAAATTAAACTGCCACCAATATGTTTAGAGACGCTGGTCTTAAAGTCTCTGTTTATCCCTATTTGCGTTGTGAGGTAACTTTGGTAGAGTGGAATGCACCGAACATAAAATCACTGGAGGAGGCAGGTTTAAAATAACAAAGAGAACAAGTTTATTGTTAAACAGAGCGTATTGTTGCAATATTGAGATGTTGAACTTGGCACATGCTTGTTGGTTACAATATGGCTTGGCTGAGATACATTCAGGCTTCTGATGTTACAATCTTATAAACTCCTTCTTCAGTGAAGTGCTTTATTATTTCAGTGTTCCCTATTGTGAATATTCACACTGTTTGTCCTATACAGGATCAAACCACTGATCTCCAGTCTTCCACTACTGGCGATCCTAAAACCCCCTCTGTTAGATTCTTTTTAACTCAAGCAATCTAACGAGGTTTCTCCTTCAGCTCCCTTGCTGAAGCAATATTCACAAATACTAAGAACTAACTGAATTTACACTGCTTCACACCACAGAGCTCTAACTGACTCTGCCCTCTTCTCAGGGTCTCTTCCTCCTGACTAAACTACTTTTCCAGAGTCCTATCTGACTCTGCTCTTCCTCTCAGGGTCTCTTCCTCCTGACTGAAGCTTAACTGCCACTTTCAAACCTTTTTCTCCTTAAGCTCCGCCCACCTCCTCTTTTGCCTTGTCACCATGGCAACCTATCTCTCACAGCTAGGCCATGGTAACCAATGTAATACATAAATACAGGTTAAACACAGTATAAATAACACTTTATAATAAACATATCTCTAAAAGAAGTGGTTGCAAATGTTTTACTAAATTATATGCTATTTGATACTTGATGACACCTATTGCTGTATCTACACTTCTAAAGGATGTACTTTGAAATGCATTATATGATCAGCATAGAGTACACCCTTATAATGCAGTTTGATTCAGTTTAAATGGCTATATGTGTGTATACACTGATCATATAATCAGTTCAAATTGCATTATTTGGTAGTGTAGATCCAGCCAGAGGGAGCCATTACTGAATATCACTGATATAAATTCTATTTTTAATGTATTTTTCAGGAATATGACCATCATAGGGTAACATTTTCACTTGCATTTGGGACTTTACCATGTATTCTTTGGCTGTGTGATACTATTTTATATAGTTTGCCTGAATAGATAGTTTTCTTCCAGATATCAGAAGACTACCTGTTTGAACTTTACAGAAAACATTCTGTTCTCCTCATATTGACAGAAAACTAAGATGGTAAAAAGCTGGCCTGAATCTTCTGTGAGGATAGGAACCTTGGCCACACCATGCAGGTGCCAAATGAATGTTAAAAAATGTCTTCCCAGCCACATCAGTGGCCATTTCCTGTAGGCATGGTCAGATGTGGGTCACCATTTCTTCCTCTAAACCATACAGGTAGCCATTCTTCAAAAAAAATTGCATTTTGGAATACTGCTGAATAAATAAATGGCTTTGATCTACACTGGCATTTGATCAGAAAAGTGAAAATTAGATCAACTGAATCAACGATTAAACACACCAATTGCAGGTCAAAATCCCACATGGTAAACATGATATCTGTCATATGAACACATGTATAAAGGCTCACTAAATTAAAGACCAGAATTTAAAAGCAATGTTTAGAAAACATACAATGTTTGAACTTTGTCAAAGATTATTTCAAGTGCTACTGCTTGTATTTGAAAGTTGAAAGGAATGCTAGGAGTGGGTGAACATAAAAAGAAGTCCATAAATAATCTGTGGCAAAAGCTAAAGCAATTAAAGACAAAGTGAAAAAATAACTTTGATATTTGGTGTACCAGCACAGCCTATGCAAAAGTGGACACTATTACATAAATTTGTTTCCTTGGTGTCTTGGTTTTTAGGCCTGTTCCTGGAGTTATTGGGGTGATGGCCAGAAAATTGCATTGGATAGACTGCATCAGCTCTAGTTTCATAGGCCTCATCTATAAAATCCTGATTATCTTTGAATTGGATTATATGGCAGTGTAGACTCATATAATACAGTTCAAAGCAGATAATGTGGATTATCTGATTTCATAATATGGATTATATAGCAGTGTCGATGGGGCCTCAAAAATAGGTATAACAATTGAGGCATCACAATGTGTAGTAACCATTTCCCCTCCCTGCTAAGTCTCCTGCCCTGCTCTTCTTACACAAGCACCTTTTTATTTAAATATGCATTTGATTGACTGTTTATGCAGTTATGTTTCAAAATGTTTTTTCATTGTTTTAAGTATTGATTTTTCAGTATAGCACAAGTTGAATATCCCTTATCAGAAATACTTATATCCAGAAGAGTTTCAGATTTTGTTTTTTGTTTTTGTTTTTTTAAGATTTTGGAATGGTGTCTTTGAACATACAGTATTACATAATGGAGTATCTTGGAGAGGGAGCCCAACCCTAATTATCGCATTCATGTATGTCTCATGCTCACCTTAAACATATTGTCTGAAGGGTTTTTTCCCCAATATTTTAAATAATTTTCTGCATGAAATAAAGTTTGTTTACATTGAAGTATCAGAAAGCAAAGGTGTGACTATCTCAGGTATCCATCTGGACAGATTTTGGAGTATTTCGGATTTCAGATTTTCAGATAAGGGATACTAAACCTGTAGTTTAATTCTTTAAACTTGTAATACATGATATTTTAATCTAGTGGTTCTCAACTCATGAGCCCCCAGTGTTTTGTCCTAAAACTCTCAGAAATCCCAGCCAGTTTACCAGCTGTTAGGATTTATGGGAGTTGAAGGCCAAAACATCTGAGGACCCACAGGTTGAGAACCACTGTTTTAATCCATGATTGGACCCATATGATGAGACGTGACAGTTAAGTCATTCCTTAGAACTTTTAGACAGCTACATTGAAATTTTACCAAACAATTGTTTCTAATTTTCCAGTCGCTTAATATAAACTTTGTATTCTTTCTCCAAGAGCAGTCCTTCAGGTGTTATAAGAGCTAATTGTTTATTGCTGGATCAGCAAGAGACAAAACAAACATCAAATGTATCTTTAACTTTCTAAAAATGTTATGATGACACTACTGTTAACAGTAATGAAAATAATTACTTAAGTATATACTCTAGTCCAGTGTTTCTCAAACTGTACTTCTCCAGTTGTTATGGACTTTCAGCTCCCAGAAATCCCAGCCAGTTTACCAGTTGTTAGGAAATGTGGAAGCTAAAGTCCAAAACACATGGAGGAGCACAGTTTGAGAAACTCTGCTCTAGTCCATCTTGGGGCCCTTCCACACAGCCATATAACCCAAAATATCAAGGCAGAAAATCCCATAATATCTGCTTTGAACTGGGTTATCTGAGTCTACACTGCCATGTATTCCAGTTCATCGTTGATAATGTGGGATGTTTTTCAGCTGTGTGGAAGGGGCCTCAATGACAGTGAAACTGGTAATGCTACAAGGTATTATCACAAAATATTACTTTTTGATGATGCTTCAATGAACATGACATATATATTTTTCTTAATAGTAATTTCACTGCATGGATAAGACTTTCTTACTTTGGCAGACTGCAATTCCAAATGCACTGAACATCACCAAAGCCATAACAATGATCTGAAGGTTCATATTCACTTAGTATCTTAGGTATAGAAATTGTGTAAGGACTCATGAATATTAGATCTATGATATTGAGCATACATCATATCACCTACGATGCAAATAAAGCACAGAATATAGGAACCAAGAAACTATGGTATGAATTCCAGTTCAACCATAGAAATGCATTGGGGGCCCTTCCACACAGCCATATAACCCAGAATATCAAGGCGGGAAATCCCACAATATCTGCTTTGAACTTGGTTATGAGTCCACACTGCCATATATCCCAGTTCAAAGAAGATATTGTGGGATTTTTTACCTTGATATTCTGAGTTATATGGCTGTGTGGAAGGGCCCTGGGTGGCGATGGACAAGTAACACTCTCACAACCTTAAAGGAAGACAATGGCAGATCTCCTAATAAATCTTGTCAAGAAAACTCTATGAGAAGTTGCCAAAAGATGGCAATGACCTCAAGGTACATAACAAGAATATCTGACTTACTTCCTTGTTTCAGAATATGAATGGGTGCATCACAGGAAGTGCTTCCTTATTTTGGCTAAACCAATATTTGATTTATGTTTCTACATCTACAGAAGAATGTTTTTGCATGCATTGAAGGCTGTGTGATTTTATCAATACAGTCATAGAATTACAATCAGACATAGGGCTCTTCCACACACAGCCTTATATCCCAAAATATCAAGGCAGAAAATCCCACATTATCTGAGTGTGGACTTAGATAACCTAGTTCAAAGCAGATATCGTGGGATTTTCTGCCTTGATATTCTGGGATATAGGGCTGTGTGGAAGGGCCCTGGGATATGCTTTCCAAAAAAGGAATCACTAACACATAAAACAGTTTAAAAACTGGCCTAATAGTTTCTGGAATACCTATCTTTATGAATCTGAACTTTTATTTTATATATCTTGACATCAACCTTGTAAATCAAGTCTACTTCACAGCTTGATTTGTAATGCATTACAAGGCTTGCATTCAGATCATTCTCTTTTTTCCCCAGAAAAAGGTAAATCCTTAGGTTCAATTATCCAGGAAGTAATAAAATCTGGTTTGCAGGAATCTGTGCAAAATTCCAAAAGTTGGTGTGTGGTGGCAATAAATAAAATGTTGGAATGCCTTTAAACCTTGGTCCTATAAAGGTTTTCTTTTCCTGTGCAAATACCATTGATAAATATACTGCAACATCAACAAACCAAACAGTAATGAACACTCTACATAATTCAAAAGATTAAACTTTCTCGCTGACCTTAAAAAAGTATCTTCTTTCTACTCAAAGCATATATTTAAATATAAGACTCATTGCTGAAACCACTTTGACCTAACTATGCTGCCATTTCCCTGCATTTGAAAGTTCACGACTGACCTTAAAACATGCCTCATTTAAAACATGTTTTTTCAAAAAGCAGAAGCTATGTTTTAATATTCTAAATCCTGTGTCCTTATACCAATTTCAGCAACTATGAAAACAAAATTTCCTGCACCACAGCCCTGTAATTATTTTTATTAAAACCACCAAGGTGGTGCACAGCATATCTAAAGCAATGCAATAAAACCATTAAATTAAAGAACATCAGCAAAGCAGTTTAAAACATTTACATAATCCTAAATAAAGCCAAATACAAAGTACCAGATGAAAAATAAGATCCACTGCTATGATGATATTATAAACCTCAGCCACCCCGTCTTCAATTTATGTGGGAAATGGTCATACTGACTCACACTATTTGTCAGTATGCCACTGGAAAGAGAGCAGACACAATATATGAATTGACATAAGCCACATCACATTTTATGTAGGTGAATTACGCATCCAGTATAAATTACGTCAATATGCAGTCATTTTAAAATCCACAGGGGTCAATTCAAGTCTAGCTATTCCAAACACTTAAGAAACTTGGTCAGTTGATGTAACTGCACTATTTACATTTATGTTTGTTTCTCAGAATGAGATCAGGAGATAATTATATGACTTCGAACTTACCATGTAAACCATGCATGGGCAAACTACCAGCAGTTAGGAATTGTGGGAGTTGTAGTCCAAAACACCTGGAGGGTGTAAACCCTCCTCTCCAAGCAGTACCTTCTTACAACACATACATTTGTTACTATCACTACAACTACCCCTTCTCATTTTCTTTCTCCTTCATTATTATATCAACATGAAAGCAGAAAAGGAGTCACTCTCCTTTCTTAATCCTAAAATTGTTCTTGAGCTCCAAAGAGTTATGTTTCAACTGATAAAATGGGAAAAAGATAACTTAATTATAATGATTATGACAAATTTCTCAGATAGAACAGTAATGGAGAGTCTGTGGGCACATTATGTACTCTAACCATATTAAATGATAGTTCAAATTCACTTTAAAAGTGGAGAGACAAGCAGTATGATGGCATCACATCACACAATAAACTCAAGTAGACCATGTCAGTAATAGCATAAGACGTGACACAGGGAAGAGGAATTTACATCACTCATCACATATAGACCAGGGATTCTGAAACTATGGACTTTAAAATGTCCTGATCTTAAATTCATGGAAACACCAGTGAATTTTGGGATTGGTATTCTAGGAACTAATATCCAAAACAGTGAAGATGAAAGTTCAAGAACCACCAATCCATATGAACATCAACTTCAGATATTATTTTACAAAGCAATACTGTATTTGACTTTTTATAGTTAGAAAAGAAGAAGTGCAAGTCTCACCTCCCACATCAGCCTGCAGTCTGTGTCTTCATCCAGCTCCTGTGGCATTCTCTTCTCGCCTGCAAATGGCCCAAATTTTTCACCCTAAATAATGATGACACAGGGAAATCAACATTGGCAGTATGTTTCTAACATTGTGTTTCACATATCTATCATAACATATCTATAATTATAATTATATCTATCTACCTACCTACTTACCTACCTACCTATATCTATTATGGTCAAGCAATGGCTGCAATCCAACATCCCTCACCATAGCATAAATATGTGCTGATACCCTGGGCCAGCACTATATAACTCCCATAAAAAAATAGAACATCCAGCAACACATGGCAATGACTAGGTACCATATTCTGCATCTGCTTTTGTCAGCACAATATGTCTGCTACATCAGTGGTAAAAAAATTCGCTGCACCAACAAGTTACTTACTGTGACTTATGCATGCATATATGTCTAATTTATGGTTACACCAACTTAATGTGTTCTGTATAAGTTGGATCAAAATTCAAGTGACTCCAAACCAAGCTGTAGGTGGAGTTATAGTACAAACTCACTTGAGTAAGCCAACTTGGGAAAGACCAATCTATACGTCATAACAAATTAGTGATATAGTAATTTCCCACTTCGAAGTGTAAGAGTGACAATATAGTAATGCCACTTTCAAATTCAGATGGCAGGTCTCCCATGGTATATTGTTCTTGTGTGCCTCCAAGCAGATTCCAACTTGCTACAACCTGAAAATAAACCCATTGTGGGATTTTCTGAGGCTGATAAATTCTGTATGTTTTTAAGTTTGTATTTGAAGTTCTTCCTCTCACACACGTCATTTCCTCAAAATGTATGAGTTAATTAGTTATTCCTCCTTTCTATTTTTTGGGGGAAATACATAGTGATATATGTGACAGTGGCATCAATAGAGTTTATGTCACTTACAGTACGGTAACTCATAGTACTATCACCATGGATCTCCTCCAGTACCAGACAATAAAGAATGTTCCATACAAGTATTCAGATGTTTTGTCTGTTTGGTTTTTTTTTTTCAGACAAACCAAAAAGGAGCTCTGGATTTTGACAGGCTGCCACCATGAAAACATCAAAAGAACCCATAAAGCTCCATAAAATACTTAATTGGGGGGGGGGGGGGGGGGGGAGAGAGAGAGAGATGCAATCACAGACACACAATATCATGAGATGACTCTTTGGCAAGCACATCACTTTTTCAGGGTAACATAAACATCTCAGTGTGCATATAACTGACTTTACATATACATGACTTTAAACTTCTGCATGGGTATACAGTAGAGTCTTGCTTATCCAACATAAATGGGCTGGCAGTATGCTGGATAAGCAAAAACGTTGGATAATAAGAAGGGATTAAGGAAAAGCATTTTAAAGCTCAAATTACATTATGCATTTACAAATTAAGCACCAAAACATCATGTTTTACAACAAATCAGCAGAAAAATCAGTTCAATACATGGTAACGTTATGTAGTAATTACTGTATTTACGAATTTAGCACCAAAACATCGCAATGTATTGAAACAGCTGTGGATCCGGGCAGGAGGCAGACTGCATTGGATAATACAGAACGTTGGATGAGCAAAGGTTGGATAAGCAAGACTCCGCTGTATTGCCAAAGAACCAAAATTAGTTCTAATTACTTGACATTGTACATATTCCAGAGAAAAGCAATTTGGATGATGCCACATGATACTCTTCAGGTGTTTTGGCTTCCTTAATGTATGAAAGTATGAAGTGGCAACTTGAGGTGTAGATATATCTAGAAGCACAAGATAATAAGGAAGTATGCCATAAAATACAGCAGCCAGACTTTGGTTGCCTGAAGACATAGAAATAATAGCCACCTTTTTCATCTTTTTCACTTTGCCCTAAACAGCATAACTGAAGGCTTGCAATGTCCATGATGCTCCTTTCTGTATTACTTTTGTTCTGGCTCTGGAAACCTAACTGCTGAAAGCCACCAGCTGCACATTTTGCATGACCTGAATGCTCTGGATTTGCATGATGTCAATGGAATTCTTGCCCCAAGGCAAAAGAGTCCTTTCCTGAGAATGGAGTTTTGGTTTGTTTTAAGTTTTCAGTTGGAGTTCTTCATCTCTCACATACTACTCCCTCAGAATTAATAAATTAATTGTTTCTCCTCCCTAAATCATTTGGGAAATCAGTGTTCAAATATTGAAATATTGTTGCATGTGTCAGTGGCATCACTAGGGTTGGTGTCACCTTTAGCACCATAACACATAGTGTCTCCCTCATGGAACCTTAGTAATGCTTTTTGTACTAATGTTACTCGTTAATCATTATTAATAAATTTGACAAAATCCATGAGGGTTTTTTTATTATAAAGAAGCAATGAAACCAACAAGCTTGCAGCACGTGAAAACAAACCCATGTGATTGGGGCAGTGTCAGCTGTCCAGATCACATTGTGTGATCCTTTTTACCTTTCTCACAATCAAAGCAATAATGAGAACTCTGTCTGGAACACATTAGAAAACAAAAAAGTAAATTAGCAGAATATTAGACTCATGGATATTGGCTTGATGCGCCTTCCTCTTGGCACATTTCTCTCTTTCGCCCTCCATTCGTGCCTCTTCAAATTCTGCATCACTGCTGGTCACAGCTGACCTCCAACTGGAGTGCTCAAGGGCCAGGACTTCCCAGTTCTCCGTGTCTATGCCAGAGTTTAAAAGGTTGACTTTCAGCCCATCTTTAAATCTCTTTTCCTGTCCACCAACATTCCGTTTTCCATTCTTGAGTTCGGAGTAGAGCAACTGCTTTGCGAGATGGTGGTCAGGCATCCAGACAACATGGTCAGTCCAGCGGAATTGATGGCGGAGGACCATTGCTTCAGTGGTGGTGGTCTTTGCTTCTTCCAGCATGCTGACATTTGTTCGCTTGTCTTCCCAAGAAATTTGAAGGATTTTTCGGAGGCAGGGCTGATGGAATAATTCTAGGAGTTGCATGTGACGTCCGTAGACAGGCCCATAGCCAGGATTTTGATTCGGGGGGGGGGGGGGGTGGCGGCTCAAGATCTATCCTAGCAAACCTTTTATATCATTGTCCCAATACCCCCATGCATATGGGATACATTGGCATGGTGATCAGATCATGATATGAATAAACAACAGTTTAAATAATGTACCAGTAAGGCCTTCTCGTGAACCAACCTGAGAATTTCGGGGGGGGGGGGCGGCAGAAGCCCCTCAAGCCCCCCTTCCCCGGTTACGGGCCTGTCTGTAGATAGTCCACATCTCGCAGGTTTGGGAGGACAATAGCTTGGCGTCCCTACGGATGTCCCGGTCCTCACTCTCTGCTTCGTCCGGAAAAATGCTGCACTCGCAGAGCTCAGGCGTTGTTGTATTTCAGTGTCAATGTTGACTTTTGTGGCGAGGTGGCTGCCAAGGTAGCAGAAATGGTCAACATTTTCTAATACATTAAGCTGTATTTCAGGCATTGGAGAGGGATTGGCTAGTGACTGCACCGGGACTGTGGTGCAGCTGGCTGGGTGTCAGCTGAATTAAGATCACTACTGATCAAAATGTCATGAGTTTAAAGCCAGCCCAGGTCAGAGTGAGCTTCTTGCCAATTTGTGTAGCTTGTTGTCGACCTTTGCAACCCGAAAGACAGTTGCATCTGTCATTTAGAAAATTTAGGTACCACCTATGTGTGGGGAGGCTAATTCAACAAATTTACAAGGCCATAAAAAATCTCCAGCAAAAGCATGCGGGGAATGCGGAAAGTACTTCATCAGTGTTGTAGATGGATGGTGAAGCAACAGCTCCACTAGTGGCCAGAAAATAGGAATGTTAAATAGCCTCTGACTATCTATCTATATGTGTTGTGTGTCTATGGTATTGAAGGTTTACCATGTATGTTTACATTGTAATCCGTCCTGAGTCCCCTGCGGGGTGAGGAGGATGGAATATAAATACTGTAAATAAATAAATAAGAGCACTTTGGTTTTCTCGATGTTCAATGACAGGCTGACGTTCTTGTATGCTTCTGCAAAGGTGTTCAGAGTGGCTTGTAGGTCTTCTTCTATTCAGCATTGTCATCAGCATATTGGAGTTCTATAACAGATATTGGAGTTCTATAACAACCTACCAGCTGTTAGGAATTGTGGGAGTTGAAGTCCAAAACACCTGGAGGGTCCAAGTTTGCCCATGCCTGGTCTACACACCGAACTAATGCTGTTTGACACCACTGTAAGCTCAGTGGTTTGGGATCCTGGAAGATGTGGTTAGGGAGGGCATCAGCACTCATATCAGGAATTAGTAAAACTACAGCTCCCGCAATGCATTGAACCTTGGGAGTTATTGTAGAGCAGTGAGGAGAGAGTTGTACACAGTCTTTAGCCTTCTCTGCCCCACCAAACAATGAGCCAAGGCAGCTAAAGTGGCCTCAAACTGTATTCATTGACATACAGTGTAGAGGAACTCAAGGGAGTCGAGGGAAGGACCTCCTCTCCTACGTGGCAGGCTCTCTCTCTGTGTGTCTCAGAAGAGCCTCTAGTTTTGGGACGCTCCATTCCTGCCTGAGGGGGGAACTGACCAATTAGAGAGATACCCCTCTCTCTCCTCCCCCCCCCCCCGCCTCCAGTGTATATAGTAGTTTGCGCCACACATCTACAGAGGCGCCCCCACAACTCCCCTCCCTTGGTTTGGCCCACTCAAGTGAGGGGGAGGAGGAGGAGGAGGCTCACCCACCTTTGTCACTCGCCGGGCCGTAAAGAGCCCCATCCCGTCTTGGATGTTAGACGACTTCAGGGCGAACCTGTCCGGCACGTACATGCCCAGCATGGTTGCCCTCAATGGGGCACCAAAGGAAGGAAGGAAGGGGGGGGGAGGCCAGAAGGGGGAAGAGCCGTGGAGAGGAGCGCGAGCTCTTCCGCGCGAGGGGGGGGCGGGGGGCTGCGCGCGGCCAGAAGCTCTGCTCTCATTGGTTGAAAGTTTGCAAGGGAAAGGAGGGGGCGACGACGCAAAGAAGGAACAGCGAAGGATTCCGGGATTGCTTGGATCAGTGCAAATTTTCCAGAGCAGAGCCCCTCCCCCCCTCCGCATCCTTTGAGTGGTACGTGCCCCGCTCCAAAGAAGCGGGGGCACGTACCACTCAAAGGATGCGGGGGGGGGGGCTCTTTGGAGAACCTTTATACAATGATTAATTACTGCATATCTACGCAGGCTGAGCAAGATGGGAGTGTCTCTACTGCACTAGAATGGATACCTGGGTTGTTGTAGGTTTTTTCGGGCTATATGGCCATGTTCTAGAGGCATTCTCTCCTGACGTTTCGCCTGCATCTATGGCAAGCATCCTCAGAGGTAGTGAGGTCTCTTTGGCATCAATGTATTGTCAAAGGCTTTCATGGCCGGAATCACTGGGTTGCTGTAAGTTTTTTGGGCTGTATGTCCATGTTCCAGAAGCGTTCTCTCCTGACGTTTCGCCTGCATCTATGGCAGTGTCCTCAGAGGTTGTGGAACTTGTCCATACAAACCAAAAAAACTTACAGCAACCTCTAAGGATGCCTGCCATAGATGGAGGCGAAACGTCAGGAGAGAATGCTTCTGGAACATGGCCAGACAGCCCGGAAAACTTACAGCAACCTCTGAGGATGCCTGCCATAGATGCAGGTGAAACGTCAGGAGAGAATGCTTCTGGAACATGGCCATAAATGCAGACAAAACGTCAGGAGAGAATGTTTCTGGAACATGGCCATACAGCCTGGAAAACGTACAGCAACCTCTGAGGATGCCTTCCATTGATGCAGGCTAAAAGCCAGGAGAGAATGCTTCTGGAACATGGCCATACAGCCCAGAAAACTTACAGCAACCCAGTTTGGCATCACTTGAACAAGCATTTAGACAATCTCAACAGAAAGGAGGAAACCATGAAAATTAATCACATCTGGCTACCAGTATTTTTATTTTTATTTTTAAAAAACCCTCTAAAATCAGGACAATAAAGAAAGAACAACACTCAACAAACGGGAATTCCAGACAAGAAGCACTCAGGGCTAGCTAATCATTCCTCAAAACAAAGGATTACTCCCCTGGGGGCAGGAAGCAGCCAAGCCTTAAAGCTGCAAGGCTTTTCGATGTTAATCAAGGTGATGAATTGCAGCATTCATACTTGCCTCAAACAGACAAGGGTTCTTTCTCCCACCCTTCTCCTTCCACAGATATGTAAACTCCCTTTTCCTCATTTCCAACAGACCTCACAACCACTGAGGATGCTTGCCATAGATGTGGGTGAAACTTCAGGAGAAAGTGCTTCTGGAACATGGCAATACAGCCAGAAAAACTTACAACAACCCAGTTTGAAATGACTTGAACAAGCACCTAGACAAAGGAAGAAACCATGAAAATGAACCAAATCTGGCTACCAGTATTTATTTATTTTTTAAAAAAAACACTAAAATCAGGACAATAAAGAAAGAACAACATGCAGAAAACAGGGGAATTCCATACAAGAAACAATCAGGGCCAGCTAATCACCTCCTGACAAAGGATCCCCCCCCCCCCCCAGATAGGAAGCAGTCAAGCTTTGAAGCTGCAAGGCTACTCAATGTTAATCAAGGTGATCAATTGCAGCATTTATAGAATCATTGAGTTGGAAGAGACCTCATGTGCCAATCACTTGAACTGTCGTGGAATTTGCAAGAGTTTTCTCAATGGCTTTTGCCTTTTCTGCCCAATAGTGCTGGTGCCTCACCAAACTGCAACTCACACAATCCCATAGCAGTTAAAAGTGGTGTTAAACTGCATTAATCCTGCAGTGTAGATAGATCAGGGGCCCTCCAACTTTGGTTCACAGTCCCTCAGACTGTTGCCTAAGAAGATCATATTGTGAGAGCTTGCACAATGAAGGGTATATGAATATGGATTTCTGTTACACCTATTATTGTTGCATTTTCTCTCTCTGTGCCTAGTTTCCACTGCTGGAATGGGCTTTTAAGGCACTGTTTTACTGAAAGGACAAGTCAAGGCAGTGGTGTCGGGGAACTTCTGGTCAACTTCCTAGTCTTTGCCTTGTGGTAGCTCTAAGCTCTTTCCTTCCTCTCTCTTTCTCTTTCTTAATCTCACTCTCTCAACACCATCATTGATAAATAGACCCAAAGAGAAAGGGTTGAGGCTCTGATGGTAGGAATTGGTCTTACAACCAGCATGTGATTCCTGCTTTGTGATTCCTCACCTTGAATACCACATCCAGTTCTGGGCACCACCATTCAAGAAGGATATTGAAAAGCTGGAATGTGTCCAGAGAAGGACAACCGAAGTGATCAAAGGTTTGGAAACCAAGCCCTATGAAGAATGACTTTGGGAGCTGGAGATGTTCAGCTTGGAGAAGAGAAGACTAAGGGGGGACCTGATGGCCATATTTAAATATTTGAAAGGATGTCACATTGAGGAGAGGATAAGCTTGTTTTCTGCTGCTCTGCAGACTATGACACAGAGCAGTGAAATCAAATTGCAGGAAAAGAGATTCCATCAGGACTTCCTGATGGCAAGAGCTACTCAAAGTTGAACATGCTGCCTCGGAGTGTGGTGGAGCCTCCTTCTCTGGAGGTTTTTAAACAGAGGCTGGATGGCCATCTGTCAGGAGTGCTTTGGTTGTGCATTCCTGCAAGGCAGAGGTTGAACTGCATGGCCCTTGTGGTTGCTTCCAACTCTATGCTCTAGGTTTTAGTCTGAAAATTGTTCATAATGTTACTTGAAATGGATTCAGCACCTTGGATAGCTCTTTTAATGTTCAGATTGAAAGGCATTGCTGATCCACTGAGGATCAGATGTCAATATTGCCCACACCTACCAGAAATGGCAATTGCCATTTCTCACCGAGTATAGAGGTGGCATGTACTTAAATCCTAATAACATAACATTTTGAACCAGAGTGCACGTGGGGTGGGTGAGAGGATAAAGTAGGTCATTGTGTGTGGTCACCTTTCTGTATTGCACTGCCTAGACGAAAACATCAAGAAGTAGGCAGAGGCATATTTTCATTCTTTCTCTGAGAAGCATCAATGGTCGAAACCCTTTGTGCAGACAGACTGAGAAAGAAGGAGAAGGCAGGAGCTGTTGTCTTCTTTCCTTGTTTGCCTTCTCCTTCTTTCTCAGTCTGTCTGCACAAAGGGTTTCGACCATTGATGCTTCTCAGAGAAAGAATGAAAATATGCCTCTGCCTACTTCTTGAAAATTGACTGGTTATTGAAGGGTGGAACTGGGACACTCTGTTTGTTGCAATAGTAGTAATAAACTTAAGTTATTGCTGCTTTTTGGTTGCTCAAAACTTGATTTCTTAATCTTCCATTTTCCACGAGGCATTTCACATAATCCCAGGATTCAATTGTTTCAGGAGAAGACAACTTACAGAAAACCCTCTTGCCAAATACTTCTCTACATAGTAAAACTAAATACATCTTTAAAGACAAAGTATCCCCAATTGGAACATTACACTTTGGATAATATTATACCTAGTCCCAGTTTGAACACGAAGCTGTAAATCACTTTGGGTTATTTTGCTAATACTGTACATTATACACAAGCAGGTTTGTGAATGACAGTGGGACCTGAAAGTGAACTCACTCTCTTAACAGATTAATTTAAGAAGGGAATTCAATCCAGAGTGCTTGTATTATTGCTTTAGTCTGTACACAGTTTATCAAAGTGCAGATTGGAGTTGGCTAGATTGCTCTTTTCCCAATAGAGAGATGTATTTGTTTAAATCTGATTTTAAAAACTTTGAAAGAAAAACAGTGCATCTAGAGAAGACAAGAGAGCTGGGGGAGGGAAGATTCCAGCAGTATTTAAAATTCTGTACTTAAAGAAGTATGCTTACATTGTCTAACTGTAATTAGCAGGCTGCTCTCTGGATTTGTTATTTTGGCTTCTGCTTTGTTCCAAACGCCTTCCCTGACACAGCTACTCTTTCAAGTAAGCTAAAGGGTGTAATTACGTCACTGCTTTTGCTGTCATGTTGAGACAGTTCCAGATGAACCAAGTATTTAAAGGTCCTTGGAACTTCTTTTCAAGCCAAAGATGAGGCACACAACATGGCCTTACAATGCAAATCTTTCCGGTTTATCTCAATGTATAGACATTTTCTAATGTTCCCCTTCCAATCACCTTCATGTTTAGTTTCCAGAGATCCAGATAATTTTAGAGTACATTCCCATTCATGTCCAATGCCACACCATTTTATAGATTAGCAACCAATATCCTTGAATCCTTTGGCAATCCCTCATAGCTCAAGGATGATTGTCTTCCAGATGTGGTGTCTTGGCAGTGGGTCCATAGGTGGCTGTTGAGCCCTATCTTGATCCACATGTTCTCCCACAGTGAGGATATCAGTTTCCAGATGGAAGGTGGTCCCGGTCAGGGTTGGCTTGGCGTGCCTTCCTCTTGGCATGTTTCTCCCTTTCACCTTCCATTCGTGCCTCTTTGAATTCTGCAGCACTGCTGGTCATAGCTGACCTCCACTTAAAACACTCAAGGGCCAGGGCTTCCCAGTTCTTGGTGTCTATGCCACAATTTTTAAGGTTGGCTTTAAGCCCATCTTTAAACATCTTTTTCTGTCCACCAACATTCTGTTTTCCATTCCTCAGTTCAGAGTAGAGTAACTGCTTTTGGAGACAGTGATCAGACATTCAGACGTGGCAGGTCTAGCGGAGTTGATGGCATAGGAGCGCCGCTTCAGTGCTGGCGATTTTTGCTTTTTCCAGCACACTGACATTTGTCCACCTATCTTCCCAATAAGTTTGCAAGATTTTTCAGCAGCAATGCTGATAAATCATTCCAAGAGTTGAGTGTGACGTTTGTAGACAGTCCACATTTTGCAGGCATTTAACAGGGTTGAGAGAACAATAGCTTTATAAGCAAACACCTTGGTATCCCTACAGATGTCCTGATCCTCAAACACTCTCTGCTTCAATGTATTGTCGAAGGCTTTCATGGCCGGAATCACTGGGTTGTTGTAGGTTTTTTCAGGCTATATGGCCATGGTCTAGAGGCATTCTCTCCTGATGTTTCGCCTGCATCTATGGCAGAGGTATTTGTTTGCTTCATTCAGAGGTATATCTCTGCTTCATTCAGGAAAATGCTGCACTCGCAGAGCTCAGGCAATGTTATATTTCTGTGACTGCATTAAAGCAATAATATGACCAAGAAAGGAATATGATAAATATTTTTAAAAGGTATCTTATTTTCTGCAAGGATCAGAGGAGTCAGTGCCAGTATCCTCCAAACTGTATCACCCACATTAAAGTTAGAGTTATGTTTGTGTCTATTAAACCCCTTTCTTCCTTCTTAGCTTGTGTTCATAGGGCTCAGAATAGTTGGAAGCAGAGGCAGAAGACCCAGAACAAATTGCATTCAACCCTGTTTAATGCAAAACAGATGTACTACTGAATGTGAACTTTAAATTCTTTACAAGAACTCAAAGGCACCATCTACTTGCTTTAACAATTAAGCAGCTCTTTTGTCATATTAAACCCACCATCATCCACCCCAGAGAGATGTGTGTCATAATTATTAATTTTTTCCCCTCTAGACCTATCATATTATTTGCTTTGTCTACAGTTTGGGTGATTTTGGAGACATATGGTATTCATCCTTGAATACACTTTGATTTGCAGTTTAAAAAAATACAATTTTAAAGAGAATGGCATTTGTTACATGAAAGTAGCTTTTGTTGGTATTAATTAACATTTTCATTTAGGCTGTCAATCTAAAGATCTTCCTCCCGACATCAATAAATAATACAAATGCTGTGTTGGGAGGAATTAACAAGTTAATAAATGTGACATTATTTACCTCAAGGGAATTGGGAACCACATTGCTTGTTTTGTGTATTTTCAGTTAACTTAATCCATTTTTACACAAATCAAAATTAAAGAAATAAATGTCAAAAATTGTCTCTTAATCCGATGAACTGCTGTTGCCGTTGCCCAAGTAAAATCAAATGTGACTGCAGACCAACACACACATTTTCAAAGCTTGGAATTTTGGAAAAGGCATACTCAAAACCTTTTTGGAAAACCAGGAATCTCTGCAGACTTTTGGAAGCATGATCCTTTTGTAGATTAATTGGCATTCACACTATTTGGAATAATCTTAACCTATTGGAAAGACATGATCTTGTTAGAGATCGTAACCTTTTGTAAAGTATGATCTTCCTGAAAAGAGTTAAAAATTCACAACCTTCTCCTTAGTGGCAAATATCCACTAGTATTCATGAAAGGCAATTAGGTTTCTCAGCAGTTAAACTGTTATACCTAGAAAGCTCTTGGAAGATATGCCAATGCACAAAAACACATAGCAGAATTTCAGAAGTGTTTCTTTCAGTTGCCCCCCAAAAAATCTATTCTCCCTTAAAACATCTTGGTTTAAATAGCATGCTCTCATGAGACAAAAATAATCAATCATATTTTTTATAATCAGCAGTCCAAAGTCTCATGCAGCTCTCTGGTCTGAGAGTCTAATAGAGTCTGTACAGTCTGAAAGTTGGCTTCGCTAAAGATTTCTGTTTCTACTGACTTCTAAAACGGAGACTGAGATCTGAATAGTCCCAGATCTGATCACATGGTCTACAGCCCCTTCCACAACATAGAATTAAGGAAAGCTACATTCCTGTGACTGTGTCTCATGTTCATGATGGCAATGGGGTTAAAGGTTTTTCTGGGCCTGGGTCTGTTGGCATTGGGGATGATGGTTTTCCTGGGCCTGGGTTAAGCCCAGGCGAGAGGCCCGAGGTGTCTCATGAACAGAGTATTTTTCCTGCAGATTCATATGTTCACACTCCTGGGAGAGGCCCTCACACTGAGGATGATTTGTCAAGTGCAGAATTTAATAAGAGTGAAGAGTGAAAGCAAGATTTTGTAAACAGAGACAAAGTTCTCAGGCACAAGAGAGATAAGAAATCTTTATCTGGTTGTAAGAGCAAGAGAAATGCTTTCCTTTCAGTTCAGGGGTCAGGAAAAGTTTTATATTGATACAAGGGAAACAGCTCAGGCTCATCAATGTTGAAATTTTATGGCGGTCTTGTTTCCAAGTGTTCCTAGATTCATGTTTCAAGTTTTGCAAGGCTTTTGATCTGTGTATTGGATTTTCATGCTGCCTTGTTCTATGGATTTTATACCTTTGGCTCTTGTGATTTATCTTTGTGCCTTGAACATGGACTATCTTTTATCTTTGGGCTATACTGTTTTTACCATTTTTACTGCTTTGCTTAAATATGTTCTTCAATAAACTGCTTGTTGGTTTTACCAAACTGGTGTGGTGTTTAAGGACAGAGGTGTTCCTGCTCTGGAGTACAACAATACCACACATGTACAATAAAGTAAGCAGTCGAAATTATATACATAACAAATAACTAGTATAGGAGGCTTGTAGAAGGTTGTGATTTCCAACATGGAAAAGTGTTGCTTTATTACTAAAACTTCCAGAATTCCTCAGCCAGCATGACCAACATGTTACAGATTTTTTTTACTGTTTTGTTTCTAAAAAAGTACTACAAAAATATTTTAGGTAAAATTCATAGAATTAAAACAGAATTCTAATGTGTAATATTCAGTCATAGTTGGGTCTATTTAAAATATTCCTATTGTTTTTAAACACCCTGGAGATGCTATACTGTTAATGATCACAAACAGCAGGATTAATAGCAATTTCCTAAAGAGGTTCTTTCATCAGTTTATGGGATTTGCATTCATAAATGCAGTATGACAAGCAGTATAAATACAGTATGACAACCTTCACACGCACACACCTCAATCCATTGGAAGTTCTTAATTCAACCAGGCTTGTTATTATCCACACTTTTATGTAGCCACATGAAACTGAGGAACATATCTCTCTAGGAAACTGAGGTCATACTGTGCTATATTAAAAAGATATACCAGTGTTTGTGTTCAGTTAAGCTGCATAAAATGCCTGTCTATTTAGGGAAAAAAATATTCCTATTAAACATCCAGAGGGAAATTTCAGAACAAGCTGACATGAATGTATAGTTGACCCTCCCATCCTCCCCCCCCCCCCCCCACACACACACACACTTTAGTGCACGTTAGGAGCTCAAGTAGATAAAACTGCTACTACAGGCCAATGGGGATTTTTAAAAACCTGATAAAAAACTTTTCTAAGCCTTTGTAGGTGGACACCTACATAGAGATCTACAATGCCTAGAGATATTTTTTCCATGTAGCATTCCACGAATAATCAAATCTGTGAATGCTTAAACAGTAAATGTGGAGAGACAACCGTACTGTCATAAGTGAACAACAGAACTTGAAATGTTAAACTGATTTTGCAATGACTTTTAATCTGGAATACATTACTTTTGAAGATGGTTAATGGTCTACATAAAACTGGAGGAATCTGTTTTGAAGCTGAATGTCTCAGATCAATGATGTTTTTCAATTTGTTTACAGACATATGGAATTCAGAAACCGATTTTAGAATCCCTTTTGACAATTCCCTTAATTCTAAAAAGGAAATAATTTGGACATTCTTGTAGATGAGCAACAGATTTTTCTTTTTTGTTTATAAATGTGTATCAACATTAAACTTATAGGATTTAATTACAATTTTTGGGTTCTGTTTAGACAGCGTGAACATTGGTTCCACTTTCTGTTTATCATATTACTTCAAACTCATAACAAAATCTGTCTTGAGCTGTGGTTTGATTGCTAAACTCAAAATCATATTTAAAAGGCTTGTGAAAAATGTGTTATATTTCTGTTTTGCGTGAAGTATTACTGTTAAGGTTTGGGGTGTGTGTGTATATGTATATACATACACATACACACACACAATACACTCACTCAAAGCATACAGGAGGTTTCTTTTTCCACTGGCCAAAGTGAGTTCTCTTTAAAATTAAAATAAAACATGTGTAAATCTTGCCTCCAAGCAAAAGCATAAAGCATAATACACATTTGCTTTCCATCAGCTTCTGTAAAATGGGTCAGGAATGTTTAGTCTTTCAACATTTTTTTTATATTACAGCTCCCATAATCCCTTACCACTATTCTTTTGGGCAGGGACTTTTGGGAGTCAAAGTCCAAAACATCTAGGATACTTTCACATTATATAATTATACTAGCTGTGCCCTGCCACGCGTTGCTGTGGCCTATAGTAAAACTTATCAAAGTTGAGGTAGATATCTGGACTATTACGAAAGAGAGGTCCCTATCTATTCCTTCCCCCTTTTCCTCCCCCTTTCTCTACTTTCTTCCTTCTCTACCTCTTTCTTTCTTTCCTTCTTTCACTACTTGGTTTCATCCTTCTCTCTTTCCTTCTTTCCCTCCCCCTTTCTTCCTTTGCCTTTCTTCCCTCCCTGTTTGCTTCTTTCTTTCTCTTTTTATTTCCTTTTATTTCACCACCATCATAACAATAACAATAATGCAATGCATTGCCTCTGGGACCTGACACCTCTCCCATTCCCCCTAAAAGGGTCTCATAGGAACAATAGCATAATAATAATAATAATAATAATAATAATAATAATAGAAATAACAACCTTTACCCGCCACGTGTTGCTGTGGCCAATCTTCCCTCTTTCTCTCCTTCTTTCCCTCCCTCCCTCCCTCCTTCCTTTCCTTCCTTCCTTCCTTCCTTCCTTCCTTCCTTCCTTCCTTCCTTCCTTCCTTCCCATCTTTCCTTCCCCTCTTCTTTCTCTATCTCTTTCCTTCTTTCCCCCTTTTTCTTTCTCTTCTGCTGTCTCTCTTTTCTTTCCTTCCATCTTTCCTTTCCTTTTCTTTTCTTCTTCCTCTAACTTTCCTTCCTTCCCCCTTTTTCTTTACCTCCCTTCCTCTTTCTTCCTTCTTTCCTTCCTTCCTGTCTTTCCTAGATTTTGACAGGGCGGGAAGGGGCGGGGTGGGGTTTGGAGGTGGCCTGAAGTAAAAGGAGGTAAGATTGGGGCAGGGGAGTGATGGAGCCTGGGGTTGCGTGTGTGTGTGCGGCAGCGGGGGGAGTGGGGTTGCGTGTGTGTGTGCAGCGGTGGGGGGAGTGGGGTTGCGTGTGTGTGTGGCGGTGGGGGGAGTGATGGAGCGTGGGGTTGCGTGTGTGTATGCGGCGGCGGGGGGAGTGGGGTTGCGTGTGTGTGTGCAGCGGCGGGGGGAGTGGGGTTGCGTGTGTGTGTGGCGGTGGGGGGAGTGATGGAGCGTGGGGTTGCGTGTGTGTGTGCGGCAGGGTGTGCGTGTGTGCGGGAAGCGGCGCGGCGGGGCTTGGAGTGGGCATGGTTTCCGCAGAGGGAACGTTGGCCGGAAGGCCATGTGCGCGCGCGATGGAACTTGCGGCTGGGTGCCAATGCGCATGCTCAGTTGTTTTGCCGTTTTGTGAGTGTGTTGTGTTGTTTTTCATTTTGAGTAGATATGTTTGTACCTTGTGGGTTGTGTTATGGGCATGGGAATTTTGGTTAAGTTTTGTTGGGGCTTTTTTGAGTTTTGTTGTTTTGCCGTTTTGTGAGTGTGTTGTTGTGTTGTTTTTCATTTTGAGTAGATATGTTTGTACCTTGTGGGTTGTGTTATGGGCACGGGGATTTTAGTTAAGTTTCGTTGGGGGATTTTTGAGTTTTGTTGTTTTGCCGTTTTGTGAGTGTGTTGTTGTGTTGTTTTTCATTTTGAGTAGATATGTTTGTACCTTGTGGGTTGTGTTATGGGCACAGGGATTTTGGTTAAGTTTCGTTGGGGGATTTTTGAGTTTTGTTGTTTTGCCGTTTTGTGAGTGTGTTGTTGTGTTGTTTTTCATTTTGAGTAGATATGTTTGTACCTTGTGGGTTGTGTTATGGGCATGGGAATTTTGGTTAAGTTTCGTTGGGGGGTTTTTGAGTTTTGTTTCCTCGTTGGATGCCCCTAACAAATTTATATATATAGATGAGTATGCTTTTACTTGGTCACAGTGCATCCTATGGAATCATGGGATTTAGAGTTTGGGAGACACTGAAAGGCTCTGACTCAGGACTTCTCAACCTGTAGATCAGGTGTGTCAGAGGGGTCACCAAAGATCATCAGAAAACAATATTTTCTGTTAGTCATGGGGGTTCTGTGTGGGAAGTTTGGCCCAATTCTATTGTTGGTGGGGTTCAGAATGCTCTTTGATTGTAGATGAACTATAAATCCCAGCAACTACAACTCCCAAATATTAAGGTCTATTTTCCCCAAACTCCACCAGTGTTCACATTTGGGCATACTGAGTATTTGTGCCAAGTTTGGTCAAGATCCATCATTGTTTGAGTCCACAGTGCTCTCTGGATGTAGGTGAAGTACAACTCCAAAACTCAAGGTTGAATGCCCACCAAACCCTTCCAGTATTTTCGGTTGGTCATGGGAGTTCTGTGTGCCAAATTTGGTACAATTCCATTGTTGGTGGAGTTCAGAATGCTCTTTGATTGTAGGTTGGAACTGGATTATATGAGTCTCCACTGCCATAGAATCCGGGATAAGCAAATAATCAGGGATCAGATCCTGGGATATAGGGCAGTGTAGAAAGGGCCAAAAGGAGCCATTTCATGCTAGCACAATGAGTCCACTTTAACAGCCACAGTTACATCCTAGGTGATCCTGTGGTTTATTAATCATATCAGAAAGCAAACTGCGGGTACAGTTGTAACACAAAGTTTTTTAAAAAATGACATTATACTAAATGTCCTTTGACCAGTAGCTGGCCACTTGGAGTGCCTATGGTGTTGCTATAAGAAGGTTCTCCATTGTGTGTGTAGCAGCGCTCAGACTGCATTGTAATAGGTGGTCTTCTCCACACTCACATGTTGTGCACTCCACTTTGAGGCCCCATTTCTGTTCAGCGCCTTCCAAGTCACCCAGTCTTCTGTGTTCCCAGGTGGGAGTCTCTCATTCGATATCAGCTATAACTTAAGGTTCTGGTTTTTAGCTTGCCACTTTTGGACTCTTGCTTGCTGAGGTGTTTCTGCGGGTATCTCTGTAGATCTTAGAAAACAATTTCTTGATTTAAAGCATTGCCATGCTGGCTAATATCAGAACAGATGGGTCAGAGATGTCACTGCCTTGGCCCTTTCGTTATTGGCTGCTACTTCCCAGCAGATGTGAGGTGGTGCAATACCGGCTAAACAGTGGTGTGGGGCATAGACATCCTGTGATAATGCAGCATGTCTCATTAAGAGCCACATCCACTGTTTTAGCATGGTGAGATGTCTTCCACACTGGTTTGCAGCTTTGGGATGGGGAAAGAGCCTTTGCAGTGGCTGCTCCCAAATTGTGGAAGTCCCTTCTGAGAGCAGACAAATACTTTTTCATATTTAAGGAGAGGTTTAATTATTAATATGTTGTAGCAGATGGAGCTTTTCATGGAGGATTGTTCTGGTTGAGCTTGTTTTTCCAACTTGCATTTTTTTCAAATAGAATTTTTAAATAAAAATATGTATTGTAGTTTTTAATATGTTGTGGCAGATGGAGTATTTAATGGAGGATTGTTTTGTTTCTATTTTATTATGTTTTAAATGTGTTTATTTTTTTGTTTCTAACTTGTATTTCTTCAAAGAGAATTTGAGCCTAATTGTGTTTTAACTTTTGTACTGTGTTTTTTAAATGGCTATAAACCACATTGGACCATTTATTTGCTGGAGGAAAAATGAGATATTCAATAGATGGATTTCTTAGCCAGAGCATACTACTACTGTGCCAAATACAATATAACACAGTCTTGATATAATATAATCTCTTAAAATGTGTGATAGGGTAAGATACAGCAATTTGCTTTCAGGAAACTCAGAGAATGCCTTATTGGACCTTGGAAGTAATTTTGGCCTGGTGCAAGCAGAAAATAAATCTGTCTAGTGCAGTGTTTCTGAATCTGGAGGTCAGGACTCCTTGGGAGGGTGCCAGGGCATGTCAGGGGTCACCAAAGACCATCAGAAAACAATATTTTCTGTTGGTCATGGGGATTCTGTGTGGGAAGTTTGGTCCAATTCTATTGGTGGGATTCAGAATGCTCTTTGAATGTAAGGTAAAGGTAAAGGTAGTCCCCTGACATTAAGTCCAGTCATGTCTGACTCTGGGGTGTGGTGCTCATCTCCATTTCTAATCCGAAGAGCCAGCGTTGTCCGTAGACACCTCCAAGGTCATGTGGCCGGCATGACTGCATGGAGCACCGTTACCTTCCCACCGGAGCGGTACCTATTGATCTACTCACATTTGCATGTTTTCGAACTGCTAGGTTGGCAGAAGCTAAGGCTGACAGTGGAAGCTCATGCCGCTCCCCGGAATCGAACCTGCGACCTTTCGATCAACAAGCTCAGCAGCTCAGTGCTTTAATCCACTGCGCCACCGGGGGCTCCTCTTTGAATGTAGGTGAACTATAAATCCTAGCAACTAAAACTCCCAAACGTCAAGGTCTATTTCCCCCAAACTCCACCAGTGGTCACATTTGGGCATATTGAGTATTTGTGCCAAGTTTGGTCAAGATCCATCATTGTTTGAGTCCACAGTGCTCTCTGGATGTAGGTGAACTACAACTCCAAAACTCAAGGTGAATGCCCACCAAACCCTTCCAGTTTTTTCTGTTGGTCATGGGAGTTCTGTGTGCCAAGTTTGGTTCAATTCCATTGTTGTTGGAGTTCAAAATGCTCTTTGATTGTAGGTGAACTATAAATCCCAGCAACTATAACTCCCAAATGACAAAATCAATCCCCACCCAACCCCACCAGTATTCTAATTTGCGCGTATCAGGCATTTGTGCCAAATTTGGTCCAGTGAATGAAAATACATCCTGCATATCAGATATTTACATTACGATTCATAACAGTAGCAAAATTACAGCTATGAAGTAGCAACAAAAATGATTTTATGGTTGGGGGTCACAACAACATGAGGAACTGTATTAAGGGGTTGAGAAACACTAGGAGAAACATTAGGAAGGTTGAGAAACACTAATCTAGGTTTTGGGGGATTTTCTATTGCTTAACAAGATGTATAATAGCAACAACAAATTTATATTTTTTAATTAACTCTGCTAACATTGATTGAACATAAAAGCGAGGAATGGGGGGGGGGGGCTTCAATAGCTCAATCCTGGAGCAGTAACCAAATTCTTCAGCTGAATTTATATTCAGTGTTGCCTTGGTATTTAATGCTAAGGGTGTGGTCCACTACTTGTCCTACTATTTTGCACTTGGCTGCAAGATTAGATGTTACAGTTGTAGTGAAAGAAAATGTAGATTCCTCAGGCCTGGAATCTATCCAGGGTTGTAACTACAGGAGCGGGAGGCAGAATAAGGACACTGTAGGAATTTTTGCCCCCAGTTACATTTTCTCAAACTCCCCAAATCTCTACCATTGCAGTATCGTTAAAATTCAGTTGAGTATTGAGAAATACACTGGAGACATCCAAAGAAAAATGAGTAGACATGGTTCCCAAGGCAATACAGACACAGCAAAGATGAGAGTCCTTGGTGTGACCTATTTTCAATGCCTCACTCTCTCCAATGTTAGAAATGTTACAATTTGGATGCAATTCTCCTGCTTCGTGGCAGGGGGTTGGACTAGATGGCTCATGAGGTCTCTTCCAACTCTATGATTGTATGATTAATAGAGACGGGGAAGAAGTCTTTTTTGATAGGGCAATGTCCTCATTCCGCACTCAAAACCTGACTACGAGCTTCAACACGGTTTGAATATGGATTATGAACAAGTAACTCGGACGAATGAAACTATGCACTTTATATGTTTTCATCTGTTTACTGTTTTCATGTGTTTATTGACTAATTATTAACCGTTTTAATGAAGGCGGTATGATATTGTTTTTACTGTTGATTTTACCAATATTGAATTAAACTGGAGTTGTAAACTGTCTTGAGTCCCCTGATGGGGAGAAAGGCAAGGTATAAATGAAGTAAGTAAGTAAGTAAGTAAGTAAGTAAATAAATAAAACCTGAGCCTAGCTGGGGTACCCTAAAGGCACAAGATCTTGTCTGAACTTGAGGGTTAACACTGATATTTAATTATTTATCATGTCAGAAGCAAATTGAGAATACAATTATAATGTATAGAATAGCCACAAACAAAGTTAAAAGCCGGCATTATAATAATTTTCCTTCTACCAGAAGTTGGCCACTTGGAATGCCTCTGGTGTTGCTATAAGGTCTTCTACTGTGCATGTGGCAGAGCTCAGGTTGCATTGTAATAGGTGATCTGTGGTTTGCTCTTCTCCACACCCACATGTCGTGGACTTCACTTTGTAGCCCCATTTCTTAAGGTTGGCTTTGCATCTCATGGTGCCAGAGCGCAGACTGTTCAGCGCCTTCCAAGTCACTCAGTCTTCTGTGTGCCCAGGGGGAGTTTCTCATCTGGTCTCAGCCACTGATCAAGTTTCTGGGTTTTAACCTGCCATTTTTGGACTCTCGCTTGCTGAGGTGTTCCTGCGAGTATCTCTGTAGATCTTAGGAAGCTATGTCTAGATTTAAATGAAAAAACTGAAACTGGCTTTTAAATGTTGTGATTGTTTTAATAGGATTATGTTTATGTTTTATAATGTTTCATTTTTTGTATGGCTTTTTGTGTCATTTGGCAATTTAATGTATTGCACTATGGTGTAAACCGCCCTGAGTCATCTCGGGGGGATAGGGTGGTATATAAATAAAGTTTTATCATTATTATTTAAGGCATTGACATGCTGGCTGATATCTGAACAGAGGATAGGCTAGAGATGTCAATGCCTTGGTCCTTTTCTTACAGGCTGCTTCTTCCTGACAGATGTCAGGTGGTGAAATACTGGCTAAACAGTGTAATTTCTCCAGTGGTGTAGGGCATAGACACCCTGTGATAATGTGGCATGTCTCATTAAGAGATACATCCACTGTTTTAACGTGGTGGTATGTGTTCCACATTGAGCATGCGTATTCAGCAGCAGAGTAGCAAAGTGCAAGGGCAGATGTCTTCACTGTACCTGGTTGTGATCCCCAGGTTGTGCCAGTCAGCTTTCATATGATATTATTCCTAGCACCAACTTTTACTTGATATTCATGCACTGCTTCTTATAAGTCAGAGCACGGTCCAGAGTAACTCCCAGGTACAACAATCATATTAGTAGTTAATATATTTCACCAAGTATTTCACTCATGTACTAAATACATATATTTAACTATATTCATGGGGTTTCCATACATTGACAGATGGCTTGAAGGCACAGACACACATGCATATAGAGGAGAGGGGCTAAGTAGGGAAGCCAAATGGATTGCTATAGATACAGCTTAATGTTCTCAAAAAGAAAACCCCAAATCCCAAGGTGAAGCAAACTGTTGTGAGATCCAAGCACAAGAGGCACGCCTAGTTACAATGTTTCTTAAGGAAAGGTTGAGCCTCAGGACAGAAGGTGAACTGTTTCACTGGAAAAATCCCGGAGATTCCCCTTTGTGAGGGGAAACGTTACTGTGCCAAATGCGACTGTCTGCTAGAATTGTTAATATTTCATTTCTCCTATTAGCACAAGTGTTACATCCAGGTGCGCTCAGAGAATTAAACATTGAACTATAGAAGGAGTTGGCTTCCTCCGATTGTTAATAGCTCATGCAGACATATGGCGTATAGCTTGAGCAAAAACACTCAAGATGCCGTGTTCAAAATCTACCCCAAAGCAAAAGCCTGGTTTGGCAAGCTTCACAGCAACTATATCATGTTTGTTGAGATCTTTATGGAAATCACTGCCCATGTTTTGATTTATGGAAATTCACCATTTAACCTTCCCATTGCCAAATGAAGTGAAGTGTTGGCCTGTCAGCCAAGTAATCCGTTTAACCCGTTGCTGGCTTTGCACTCTTATTGATAGATGGCAAATTCTTAACTGGCTTTAAATGGCTTAGCAGGCAGCACCTCCTATCAGGTTCCTGAAATATGCAAAGCTCATGGCTAAGAAGTTGTTTTGCTTATAGTATGTATTACTGTACAAAGAAAAATAGAATAAATCCCAAAATGTCTTTAATAAATTGCTAACATTTGAAACATCATTTGTACACTTCAGACTCCAGAAAACATGAACTGTTTTGTCCGTTTAATATGTAGTACTAATAGAGAACATACACATATGAACTGTTACATGATTTTAATAAGGTCATAGACAGATCGTTGTGGCTTCTTTGAAGAGAAGAATACATGGTTTTTGACACAGATGTTTCTTTTTTTAAAAAAATGAGGACATTTTTTTTAAAAAAATCATCAAAGCAACTATAATACTGTCTTTAAGGGAGGGAACAGAATATGTGCTACAACATCTGTATTTTAGAATATTTTTATTTATTTATTTACTCTATTTTTATCCCCTTCTTTCTCCCAGTATAGGGACTCCCACTTTTCTCTTGATATAAAAACACAAAATTCCTATCTTAGAAATTTTAGATGCCCCCTGATTTATGGCACAATTTCCTGCTTCTTAAACTAAGAATTTATACTGTTTGCTGTTTTACAGGTTTGACCACTTTACAAAACTTAAAGATCGTCTACACCAGTGGTTTTCAACCTGTGGGTCCCCAGAGATTTTGGCATTCAACTCCCAAAAATCCTAATAGCTGGTCAACTGGCTAGGATTTCTGGGAGTTGTAGGCCAAAACATCTGAGGACCCACAGGTTGAGAGCCACTTCTACACCATATAATCAATGTTGTTTGACATTATTTTAACTGTCACGGCTTAATATTACTGAATCATGGGAATTATTTTATAAGTCTTTTAGCCTTCTCTGCCAAAAACTGTTGATGCCTCACAAAACTAAAAATCCTAGGATCATTTTATGATAAGTTATCTAGGAATTTTATTTAACTAAATAATGTGTTTTGCACTTGAGCAACTCTGGCATTGTAGTTAAGGACAGGATTGTACTGAAAGTTGCAACCTTCATCCATGGATCTTATCAAAATTCATAATTTTGCCTCAAAACCTGCCCTCTACTTATACACGAGGGTGACTATATACTAGGCTTGTGCAACCTGGGCAAAATGCGATCTGTTTCAGTGTCCCAGATTTCAGTGGGGTCTCCATCCATTTTTAGGAGCCTCCTGAATACAGGATGATAGAAATCCATTTTTGATCCAGGAAGCCAAAAGATTTTTTTTTTCTATCCAGCCCATTATGAGAAGGGGAGGACTTCCCAGGTTCCCCTTCCCATTATTTTAGGAATTGTGTTTGTGCTTATATCCTTCATTAAGACTCAAATTAAAAACTTTAGACTTAAGATACCACTCTTTCTGTGATCCTTTCCTTTCTGTCTGTAGAGGAGACCGGGTTTAATGCTTAGTTAAAGCTATTTCTACTCTAGAGGAGACAGACGCTGCAGGTGCACACAGCATTATCTCCCTGCAGCATGCAGGTTTCCAAGGCATTTTAAGGAGGCTTCCCCATTTCCCAGGGAAGAAAGAGTGATTGACTTGGAGCTAACCTACCCTGGGTTTCCTTTAAAAAGCCCTCCCTTTTCTCTTGATTTGCAGGCCCTGGAGTGGGGTCTCTCATGCTTTTCCTTCTAGCAGCTGCCTCCCTCCCACACTCCACTTGTAAGCAAAGGCAGACAGTTTCTGATAGCTACTGTTCTGTTGTGGCTGAAAAAATCATGGAAGCTGAGCCCTTGCTGTTATGGCCAGCCAAACAAGCCAGACCAGCCAGATTAACCTAAGGGAACCGGTCAAATTGAATCCATCCGTACACAAGCCTACTCTATACAGTAAATGCCCTATGATGATTTATGCAACTTCCATCAATAGATAACACTCCTCCATATTCAATACTGCCCCTTTGCCTGAATTGAAGTTCAGAGGTAGATTTCCAGAGGGAAAACCTGCATTAAAAACAAAAATCTTTATTTACTTAAGTTAAATGAATCACTGCAATCTCCCCTAACTTGTGTGTTCTTTCTCATTTATAACTTTTGCCATGGCTTGACCACATTCTGATGTTGCTTTGCCCCATATGTCCTGATTTGCTATTCTAGCTATGGGATCAGGAAATTTGACCCATTTGGACCGGGACTCCATACTGGGAGCCCAAGGCTTTTGTGCATTGAATGTCAAAACATCTGGAAGACCAAAAGTTCCCGAACTGTGTTCTAGAATTATACTTGCTTGCTTTCTAGCACATCAGGGATCATTGCCATTAATTGAGGGATTAAAATACTTGGTCTTTTCTGCATAGCAGGGGTGCTTTATCAACACATATTTCATTACATTCAGTACAATTTCTCTTCTTCCAGTTCATCTTGTGAAATCCTACTCAAAGTACTGGAGAAACATAGTCATTTGTCTTCCAGAATTATTTGGCACTATTAATTTTGGGTTGTTGAATAAAAGTAACTATTTGAATTTTTGCTTAAATCATCGCTGTCAGCAGAAATTGCTTGCACACACTCAGGGCCAGATGTGTCCATAAGCGTGACAGTGGACACTGGATGCCAACATGAAATGTGGAGTGAGAATCTGGACCCAACATAGTTTATTATTTCATGCAAAGCATGAATTTCCATCAAGAACTGGACTGCTGCAGAATGTTTATAAACCACTTTAAAGATAACTTTGTGGAGTAGGCGGAATTGTTTCCAAGTTGTACCACTTGGTAACCGAAGCAGACATTTGCTTTTGTCCTGAGCTATTAAATGTCCTGTAAAATCTCTGTTGTAGCCAAGAAAGGGTAATGAAAGGCTTTCCCCCAATAACAACTATATACAGCAGACTACTGGAAAAAATTAGTAAAGCTATTTTGCAGAAATACAGCCTATAACTAGAATTAAAATGCTTCAGCCAAAAATGTCTGCTGGTGGAGAACAGTGAACAAAACAACAGCTTGAAAGAACAAATGTTCTCAAAATACAGTTTTATCAAAGCAGTGTAAATCTAAACATATGTACCATATTTCTTGTATGTTCAAACATAAATCAGAATTTTAGAGAATGAAAAAGTGTAGCAGCTCAATGTCACGTTTATATTATCGGTTTTGCTTTAATTGGAACACCACCTATCCAATTATTCAAGTTTCCTATTATTATTTGTATATTAGTTTCTTGATTATTTCATCTTTGTACCAGTATGAGATCCACATGTCTTTATGTCATTGATATATGTGGCATTACATTACAAACAATATAACGGATACTTTTTGCATAGAAAGAAAAAGAGAGAGGGTGATGAAAGCAAGGATAAAATAGAAATACTGGGCATTCATTTCAGTGATATGTGTTTTTAGTATGGAATCACATAAATCTGGTGGATCGGTGCCAACTGTGATAGCCTAATCCTATGACATCCTTGAACTTGTAATTTGATGAGGAACTCAGCATTTTCTTTCTTTCTTTTTGTGAAAAAAATGTTTTGTGAGGTTTTCCCCCCCTCTTTGGGGAACTATCTATCTATCTATCTATCTATCTATTATTTGTGGTATATTTATTTATTTATTTATTCCGTGTACTTCTACCCGCCCTTCTCAACCCCCGAGGGGGGACACAGGACGGCTTACAAACAGGCACAATTTGATGCCTACACAGTAATACAAAAACGCATAAAAACAGCACTTAACAGTTATAACACTTAAAACAAACAATATATATCACAATCAATAACCAATGTCAAGCTCAGCGTTCGCCAACTCAGAGGCCATATTTCATTCCACATTGTCTATTCCTATCCGTCGTCATAGTCCTTTTATCTGCCAGATTGCCCAAACGCCTGGCCCCAGATCCATGTCTTAAATTTCCTTCTAAATGAAAGGAGGGATGTCGCCAATCTAATTTCCCCGGGGAGTGAGTTCCACAGGTGAGGGGCCACCACTGAGAAGGCCCTGCTCCTCGTCCCCGCCAATCTCACTTGTGAAAGAGGCGGGGCCGAGAGCAGGGCCTCCCAAGAAGATCTTAAACTCCGAGGTGGGACGTAGAGGGAGATCCGTTCGGACAGATACGCTGGGCCGGAACCGTATAGGGTTTTGTAGGTCAAAACCAGAGGGGTCTCTGGGCGGTTCATAGTGTTGGCAACCATTCAATGCCATTGATTAAAAAAACAGTATAAAACTTCAAAATTGACTCTCCCCTGATAAAACATTAAACATTATTAAATGCAGCACATAAAATTAAATGACAATTTGACAATCTGTGCACACTCTGTCAAAACTAAGCACTTTTTTTTTGTCGTGTCAGGAGCGACCTGAGAAACTGCAAGCCGCTCCTGTTGTGAGAGAATTGGCCATTTGCAAGGACGTTGCCCAGGGGACGCCCGGATAATTTGATGTTTTATCATCCTTGTGGGAGGCTTCTCTCATGTCCCCGCATGAGGAGCTGGAGCTGATAGAGGGAGCTCATCCGCCTCTTCCCAGATTCGAACCTGCAACCTGTTGGTCTTCAGTCCTGCCGGCACAGGGCTTTAACCCACTACGCCACCAAGGGCTCCAACTAAGCACTGAAACTACTGCAGAAAATTGATCCACAAGTATCTCATAGCGACACACATCTGGTTTTAAAAGAAAGATATTGTAGCTGCTCTGTTTAGCATTCTGAGGTTAGATACATTGTTTGCTTGGTCTTCCCAGTATCATTCTGAGAGTTCTTTCATCACAAGGCATGTGTTTCCATGAAAATAATACACTGTTTTATATTTATTTTTCCTCAAGATTTTCAGGGGATGTCTTCTTTGTATTACGTACAGTACAACAAACTGCATTTATGGTATGATCTCTCTGGGCTCAGTAACAGGCTGCTTGCTGAAGTTTTTCCCCATCCCCTGGTGTTTGTGTGGGGTGAGAGAGACCCACAGACTGTTGCCGATCACTTCTGGGGAGCTGCAGCTTTACTGGTGTTTGTGAGGGTGTGAGAGACCCACAGATTGTTGCTGGTTGGTGCTGGGGAAGAGAGACCCACAGTGCTGAGTAAAATGTCAGCCACAGCTTTACTTCTTCCCCCTGAGGACATACAATATCTAAAGCAGAGCGTCCTGCTTCTCACTTCACTGAAGAGACTTTTACTGTCAGTTTCTATGTCTCCTTCTATGCCCCAGCTTGGAGCACGCACAGATCTAACGGGACCTTGCAGAAGGAGCCACTCCTATCACTATGCATACCCATGCCTATTACTATGTCTTATTTTCAGGGTATGGCTTATATTGCGCAAATGCTTAGAAATCCAGATAAGACTTATTTTATGGGTATGTCTTATTTTCGGGGAAACAGGGTACATCTCCAAAAAAGTGTATCGTACTGGGGAAAACCCAATTGGTTATGCCTTAGAGAGCAACTTTGAAATGATAAGAAAAATAAACTTGCTAGAGCAGGGGTCTTCAAACTTTTTAAAGAGAGGACCAGGTCACAGTCCCTCAAATTGTTGGAGGGCCGGATTACAATTTGATAAAACATGAATGAATTCCTATGCACACTGCACATATCTTATGTAGTGGAAAAACACTTTAAAACAATACAATAATTAAAATGAAGAACAATTTTAACAAATATAAAATTATTAGTATTTCAATGGGAAGTGTGAGACAGGATTATTGTTGTTATTGTTTGCTTTCAAGTCATTTCAGACATAGGTTGACCCTGAGCAAGGGCCGGGTAAATGACCTTGGAGGGCCGCATCCGGCCCCTGGGCCTTAGTTTGAGGACCCCTGTGCTAGCGCAATGAACACAATACCATAGATTTCCACAAGGAATCATAAAGACTAACTGCTTTTAAGAAGCCTGGTTAAATTCCATAATACATTCCACAAACAAAACTCCACAGTTTCAAACCAATGAATGACCAAAGCAGTAGAAATTATGTTGATAGCAATCAAACTAATTTCAATGGCAAATAAAGCAAACCGTCCTTAATAATTAATCAAGTAAAAAATGTATTTCATGCTGGTAATAATGTCCTACTACTGTACATACAAAGAAGGCCAGGAGATCTAAAGCTGCCAACCAGAGAATTTTCCCTGCACATTCTTCCATCCAAGAAATGATCATTTACGGTAACTCAGAAGTGTGGTACTTACTTTAGTACCTTTTAGCAGCCACTGCGCAACTAAAAAAAAAAGTAATACATGCCAGTCTTGGATACCTACTTGTGTCCCAAAAATATGGCTATAGTGACACAATGTTTGCTTATGTCTGTGTAGCATTTTTAAAGCAAGAATATGCTCCTTGAAGACATGGCTTCTTTTCCCTGTTTTGTCTTACATTCTGTTTCTGTGGCTATTCTGCTCCTTGAAAATAAAATATAGTGATATTCCGGCATCCTTAGACTTCATTTTATACTCATAACCACACTCATTTTAAACAAAAGTATCGGGATTATAGTCAAATTACTGGAATGGCATGCTAACCGCAAAGGGACTTCCAATTTCCCAGCCCTATTTCAATATTAACCAGTCTTGAAACAATATATAAAGCAATAGCAAACATTGTGAAATCAAATCAGGCATAAAAGAAGAAGTTAATCCCTCTGAGGTACTTCTGTCCTTCCAAACTTTCCAAAGTGGTCAATGAACCTTCTATAAACAGTGGCACCCTAAGGCTTTATCAAATATTTTCTTTGCAAGCTCCAGGAATTTCTCTGTGCATTTGAACCAAGACCTACAAGAATGCTCCCACTGTAAATTTAGAAGAAGACAAACAGGGTTCAGACGTTGCTCTTATCACAAAGAAAGCAATTAATTGACAGTTAGAAATAATGTTTAACCATTCTATACATTTGTGGAAAAGGCAGTATAAGTTTCACATATTCTTTCCCGTTTATTAAAAGTGGGTCACTATTGTGAAAAAATACACTGAGCAAACACATTGATGAAATTTTTCATAGAAAGATAGTGGTTATGAAAAACTATTACAGCTATTAATCAAAAGACTTCAGAGTGGGCCCTTAGTATCCACTGGGGTTCCAGGACCAAAATCCATGAATGTTCAAGTCCAAATATATACAATGGCATGGTAAAAATGACAACCTTTATACAAAATGGCAAAATCAAAGTTTTTTAAAAAAATATTTTCAAGCTATGGATAGAGAATCCACAAATGTAGAGGGACGACTGTCTGTTTCAACTGGTAGTGGTAGCACTATAGGCAGAGAACTGTTTCAGTCAAGGTTAAGTACTTACTTAGGCGAACTGTGAGAATTGCAAAATTGAAATCCCCACTCAATATGAAAACCCACTGGGTGACCTTCGGCAAGTCACACCTTCTCTGCCTAAAAAGGAGAGAATGACAAATCTAATAAAATCTCATGATAAAGTCACCAAAAAAGTTGACTTGAAGGTAGCTAATGTGTCATTATGCCCATATATTTGAATGGAACTGAGTTGAATATTGTCATCTGGGTACTCTTCAGACTATTTTGGAATCCAGAGGAACATGGAGCTGGGGTGGTCTAAGGCAGAGGTGGGCAACTTTGCCTGGTATGGGGGGGACATTCCTTGAGCCCAGAACACATCGGATGTTTTTAAAAAATAACCTAAACAAAAAAATCATCACTGCTTGTTATAAAAATAGTCTTTATTTAGAACTAAACAATACAGTGGGGTCCCATTTTTTGTAAAATAATTTTACACCAGGGTTTTTAGGCAGAAAAAATAGTCTGGGCACTCTGGAGGTGTCAAAGGCCATAATATTATCGTTGGCAAATGCATGTGGTTATGGGTCCACACTTCATCCACGCGTGATTTTTTTCTTTTCCCAAGTACTGAAAAAAATGCCAAAAGGCAAATGGAAAAACAACGGAAGAGTATTTGGTTCTGTACATTATTTCCTTTCTAAGCAAGGAAGGACTGCCAAGTCTTCTGTCTCTTTAACAGGGCTTTGTGACAGTGATGCAAAAAGATACCAGCTGTTCCTTTATTGCAGTGGTTCCCAACCTTTGGTTCCCCAGGTGTTTTGGACTTTAGCTCCCACAATTCCTAACAGCTGGTAAGTTGTCTGGGCTATCTGGGAGTTGAAGTCCAAAACATCTGGAGAATCCAAGGTTGGTAACCGCTGCTTTATTGTTAAATAGTTGACTGTTTGCATTAACGAGGGTCAAGAGTGCTACAAATAGCTGTGGACTCCAAGGATGATGGGAGAAACATGGCTATTGGGGAAAGCAATGTAGTCAAAGGAGCCCCCGGTGGTCCAGTGGGTTAAAGCGCTGAGCTGCTGAACTTGTTGATCAAATGGTCGCAGGTTCAAATCCGGGAAGCGGCATGAGCTCTCGCTGTTAGCCCCAGCTTCTGCCAACCTAGCAGTTAAAAAACATGCAAATGTGAATATATCGATAGGTATCTCTCTGGCGGAAAGGTAACAGCGCTCCATGCAGTCATGCTGGCCACATGACCTTGGAGGTGTCTACGGACAACACTGACTCTTCGGCTTAGAAATGGAGATGTGCACCACCCCACAGAATTGGACACGACTGGGCTTAATGTCAGGGGAAAACCTTTACCTTTACCTAATGTAGTCCAGACAGTCTTCTCCTTCAGACAGTCATAACAGACAGTCTTAACGATGCTTCCCAACAAGAGTGAAACCCCTCCCTCCACTCTCTTTCGCCTGTGATTGTATGTGTTGATAAAATAAGTTAAAAACAAAAAAGTGTAACAATTGCAAATTTTGGCCAATTTATGGACCTCCAACGAAGCTACACAATAATTATGCCTGTAGCCCTTTGTCGTCATTGTTTATGCGTTCAGTCGTTTCCGACTCTTCGTGACTTCATGGACTGGTTGGATCTTTTTTCTGTCCAAGGCACTCTCAGCAGTTTCCTCCAACACCAGAGTTCAAAAGCATCTATCTTCCTTCGCTCAGCCTTCCTTATGGTCCAGCTCTCATATCCATAGGTGACGATGGGGAATACCATTGCTTTGACTATGCGGATCTTTGTTGCCAGTGTGATGTCTCTACTCTTCAATATTTTATAAAGATTGGTCATTGCTCTTCTCCCAAGAAGCATCTCCTGATTTCCTGGCTGCAGTCTGCATCTGCAGTAATCTTTGCACCTAGAAATGCAAAGTCTGTCACTGCCTCCACGTTTTCTCCCTCTATTTCCCAGTTGTCAATCATTCTTGTTGCCATAATCTTGGTTTTTTCGACATTTAACTGCAACCCAGCTTTTGCGCTTTCTTCTTTCACCTTGATTAGAAGGCTCCTCAACTAACAATAGAAAATGTGGAACAGGGAACATGAGAAATTGTGCCTGATTGGAGTGCTCCAGAACCCCAACACTTATATGGGCTGGAAAGCCACATTACTGTAAGTTTCTGTAATGAATGAACATAAATTTGCATCATTTGTTTAAGCTTCACATTGCCTTACTAATGCCTGTTCCTGTTGTAATTGTGAAATTACGATGTCATTGTATTGCAAAACTAAAAAATAAGTCTGATACTGTGACCACATTGCTGCCTTATGTATCACTAATTTCAGAAGTGTAGTTATCTTAATGATACCGTTCAGAAATTAAGGAAGGACTTAAAATGCAACTCAATTTGCCATATAAAGCCATATTTTTTTCTAGAGTTGTAGAACTCTTGAACCTTCCATAGGCAAGATTGCTTGACAAACTAATAAACCCCAGAGTCATATTTTTGTTGTTTTCATTTTGAAAAGTGTCATAGTGATTATTATACACTTTATAAAATCAGTATGTCACATCCTGACTGCAATGTGCATGGTCAGACATTGAAGTCATTCCCAAACTGGAGCCTGTTCAGATATTGAAGTCATTCCCAAAGATGAAGTCCATGGGTAAAACCTTGGCTCTTTGCAAACTTATGGGAATTTTGCCATTGACTTCAAGGGACTGAAATTCCATTTACATGATTCTGTATTTACACCAGATGTCACACATGATAACCACAGCAGCCAGAGATAATGTTAAGTGATGTGATAAAATGAAAAGTTTGCTACTTTGGCATTGAGGGTGGTTTCTGAAAACCAACAGATTCCTCCTTCCCAACAAGTAATAACTTCTGAAGTTCAAATTGAGGAGAACTGCAAGTAACTATGGAGGAAAAAATACCCTTTATTATAACTGGGCTGAACTGCAGAAGTTGATAGCTGAAACTAATGCACGATAGCCCTCAATAAATGTTCATACTGCTCTTTTAAACTGGGTCTATTGTGATAACAGACTTCAATGACAATGAAAGAAATGTGCTCCTAATTTCTTAAGTTCTATAACGGAGCATATAAGAGGAAAATACATGTTCTCTAAAGTTTTGTTTTTTGCAAATTGGACTGTACTTAATTTTATTTGAGATCTTTCTTCATGTCACGATTCCATACCTACTTCTTTTTTTTTCTGTAATTGCTATTTTATTAATTTAGGGCCCATCCAGACAGCCCCTTTAACGTGGGAGTTCCTGCAATAAAAAGGGGGATGTCCAGATCTGGTTAGTGGCGAATTGATTTGTTAGTGTGTTTAATCTGCACTTTCTTGAAAGGCCCTGGATAAACCCACTGCTTCTGCTGCCTGGACTGCTCCCTCAAAAGTTCTGGGCTTTTGAGGGGGCAGTCCAGACAGTAGTCCCACTGTATTCCATGCTAATTTAGCCCAGAGAACCACAAGGACACCAACCCCCCACGAGGAGAGTGGGGGTGGGAGCAGGAGTGATTTTCCTCTTCCACCCCTTTCTCTAGCATGTGATTTTTACACACCAGGAGAGCTCCAGCACTACTCTAATGGAGGCTGGGTAAGTTCTTTTACTTTTAAAAAGGGGGGGGGCTTGGGGGAGGGGGTTAGAGTACTCTCCCAGAAAGTTCCAGGAGCACATCTGGACACCCACCCCAGAGAGCATGCACTTTCTGGGGTGGGTGTGGATGAGGACCCGGGAATATTTGCATTTTTAAAACACAAATGTTCCCGGGTGAAAGGGCTGTCTGGAAGCTCCCTTAGTGGTAATTAAGCCACAACATAATGAGTTTTAGATTAGGACTCTTGGGGGCCCTTCTACACTACTATATAATCCTAATTATATCATTAAAGCAGATAATCCAGATTATCTGTTTTGAACTGGATTATAAGACTCTGTACTGCCATATAATCCAGTTCAAAGTAAATAATCTGGATTGTATATGGTAGTGTAGAAGGGGCCTGGGAGATCAGGTCTGAATCCACACTCAGCCATGAAAGTCCAATACTGGATGACCTTGGGCAAGTCACTTACTCAGCCTCACACAAAGGCAAGTCCAATCCTCTATCAACAAACCATGTAGAGAAACCCTTGTGACAACTTTGCCTTAGGGTCACTCTAATCAGAAATGACATGAAAGCACAGAACAAACACAAGTGGTAATTTACAGGGAAAGGGTTCTAAGTTCTTTCCATATTCCAAGATCTATCCCATTTAACTCACAGATCTCTGTGTAAATGTATGTATGTATTTATTTATTTCATATACTTGTACCCCGCCCTTCTCACCCCCGAGGGGGGACTCAGGGCGGCTTCACAGAAAAAACCATTTGGTGCCATCATAATGATAAAAACTATCAACAAATTTATTAAAACAAAACATTAAATAAACAATTGTTAAAACACACCAATTAAAATCTGGGTCCGGGTCAATTCATTCTCACTTTGAAATTGCTTGTCTCCTTCATACAAGCTGCTATTCAATGTTCAAATGCAAGGTCCCACAGCCAAGTCTTGAGTTTCCTTCTAAAGGACAGGAAGGAGGTGGCCAATCTGATGTCTTCGGGAAAATATTTGCATGGCATATCCTGGCTTCCTTTAAATTTAAATTTAAAGTTTTATTTGAACCAAATCTATAGTTCTGTGCACACAAACAAAAACTACATGTTGTGCTTCTGACTTTGGTCCTCTGCACTCACCAACTGGTTTAGCAGAGAGATGTAGCTAAAGGGAAATTCCACACATCTCCCTTATGTGAGTGGTCTTTACCCAAGAGTGTCTCCTGCTTGCATGAATGTAAATGCCTTGTGCTTATCCTAGGATTTGTTGGAGCCAGGCTACAATCCATATGAGATGTTGATAATAAAGAGTGTACTTTATTAAAAGCAAACTTTTAAATCAAGGGGAACTATATAAGGATTAGTTTAATTCTCCCACTGAAATCATGGAACATCGAAGTGCTTAACATGGGTTCATCAGGCCCAGATGTATTGTGAAATGTGAGCACAATGCCTCTAGAAAACATATACAGCTCACTGAAATGGAAGCGTTAAGGACCACAGCCCCAAGATGTGTGGTATTTTTTCAATTAAATATTTGATTACTACATATTATTCCATATCAGAGTTCAAAAACATACTTGTTAGGCAGAAATCACTTGTGTTCCTTAACTCCGAATTAAGGCAAAGCATGCTGTATATCCAAACACTAAACAAAATACACAGAAGTATAGTTTCTCTCAATCACTGGAATTTGCCTTTATATGTAATTTAAGATTGCACCCTTAATTAGTTCTAAACCACCTATATTGAAAACAACTGCTAGAACTGGTTTTCATAAATATAAAGGAAATTTCATTCCGGAAGACTGAAATTTTAATCAGACTTATTTCTGTGAAAGTATAGCAAATTAATATGTCTTTTTTAAAAAAGATGCATATTTGCCTTCCTGTTTTGCCTCTCCAAACTGTTCTTGTATGTGAGCTTGATAATGCACTGCTTTTTGCCAAATGTATACAGCCATGCTATTATGATGCATTAAAGGAAAAGTATTACTAGGTTATTCACTTTTTTAGATGATCCTCAAACTATATACTAGGCTCCTTGGTGGTGCAATGAGTTAAACTATTGAACTGTTGAATCTGCTGACCTAAAGGTTGACAGTTTGAAGCCATGGGTCAAGGTGAGCTCCCGCTCTTAGCCCTAGCTCCTGCCAACCTAGGAGTTTGAAAACATGCAAATGTGAGTAGATCAATAGGTACTTGGGGGGCCCTGGTGGCACAGTGGGTTAAACCGCTGAGCTGCTGAACTTGCTGAATGAAAGGTTGGCAATTCGAATCTGGGAAGCAGGGTTAGCCCCAGCTTCTGCCAACCCAGTTCGAAAACATGCAAATGTGAATAGATCAATAGGTACCACTTCTGTGGGAAGGTAACAGTGCTCCAAGCACTCATGCTGGCCACATGATCTAGGGCAGTGGTTCTCAACCGGTGGGTCTCCAGGTGTTTTGATTCTGAGTTTTATTAACAGCCAATGCTGCTGGCAGTTGTAGTGATCTTCAGATATAAAATGTTTGCTAACTGGGATTCCCTAATGTGTCAAGAATCAACTATATAAATGAAAATATTAATATGAAGGAAACATATAATCTAATATTTTAATTTATGTACAGGAATATAACGTCTGACAATTTTGTACATGAAATACATACAAGATTTTAAACATTTAAAAATTAGAGAGATGGGAATTTACATTACAATAAAATTGACTTTGGGGTAGTCCAGTTAATACTTAGTTCAGAACTGTGTTTAACAGAGAAAGATTTCTTATAGTTTACAATCATGGAAACATAGACATTTAAAACAAGACTTTATAAAATAATTTACATAACTCTATAGTCTACGTAGAGATAGAGGTTGTGTGGGAAGTTTGTGTGTCTGTGCACAAGGATAACAAGGTAATTGAATTGCGTATTTTAGCCTCTGAAGTAACAAAATAATTTAGAAGCACTTCATGCAACATCATGGAAGCAAAAGAAGGGTAGTCAAAATTCCCTCCTGCATGGGTTATCTAGTGAGCATCAAACATGGATGACCAGACACATGACAATGCCAACTGCCAGATACCAACTGAGAATACAGTTTCAGTCCCTTCGCTTGCTTTTGTAAACATAAATATATAATTGTTATTGTTAATATCTTCTCTACATAGTACCAATACAGTTCACAACTCCTTTACGGGAGTGTACTAACAGAATTTCCTCGTTTTCACCAATTTGCTTTGATACTTGACGGAGTGTCCGCCATGTCCAATCACATAAACATCCAGAAGGTAGGATTTGCCAGGCTGTAAGCCTTTAACTGTCTCTGTAGTAACTGCTTTTTGTAGATTCTGGCTATGAAAATATTTACAAAGGACTTTTTCTGATTTCTTCCTCACATCTGGCCCCAGGCACTGATTTTGTTCTCTTTTCTTCTGCTCCTCGTTATAGTCATCATCTACTTCCTTTCTGTAGATGCAAAATTTGTTTCTCTCCTGTGTACCTAGCCATGCCACTGTGACTGACGAACATGTGCGAAGTTTATCAAAGGCTTTAATTCTTGTGTCTTCAGGAAGAGATGGAAATGACTGCTTATTTGGTCTTGTGGTGGCCAAAATCTTCAACATGGAAGCTCCTCTTTTATTTCCTTTCAGTCGGATTAGGTATTTAGCTTTTGGCTTTCCCCTAAGTTGAAACTGACGGATGCCTTCAACGTTTTGAGACAAGAGAAGTTTCCCATCTCTTCTGACTTGGATCTGTACAGCATCAAGGCATGAATGAACAAAAAATGTAACCTTCTGGTGTGATGAAACAGGAGAAAAACGTAAAAATTTAGAGCCTTTCCTCTTGACAAACACATCTGTAACTTTCCCATCTTTTAGATCAACCGTCTTCTGCTTGGCCTCCTCTTTGGTTCTTGCAAAAGTGCCAACATATGCAGTACTCATATTTGAGTTAGTATTTACAGCAAATATGTCAAAGTAGTACTGTGTGTCAGGTTTCAGTTCAGACACTGTAAAAATATTCTTGTTCCCAATGCATCTCTTTTCTATGTCAACTCGTGGCTTTGAATAAATCTGTCTTCCAAACTTTGGTGATGATTTTAAGAAGCTGCGCTCTTTCCCAGAGTTACCATTGGAAGGAAATCCAAAATGGGCAAAATCAAAGGGACTGAAGTCCAGGCCAGGTTTTGGAGCCCTCATAAACGTATCATCAGTACTTTGTTTGGCTTCCACTGCACAGAGGCTTTTGAAATTGTGCTCTTTATTAATGACCACACAATACTGGATTGGCTGTTTCAGCAAGGAAGCTGTAGGGCTTGGTTTCCACGCCAAAGTGACAGTGGTACGGCCAAGAGAAGTAACATCAACTCTTGGATCATAAGGTAATTCAGGATATGGTTGATCTGACTCTGGAGTTGTAGTGGCATAAACTTTAAAATTTGTATCTTTCTCTGTTGACAGGAGCTCTAACTGATAGAGGCCAGAAGGTGAACTAGAGGACACAAAATACTCAACATCATTTCCTCTATATGAGAACAGCTCTGTGCCTTCTTCATTGACAATTTGTTGTTTCTGATGTTCAAGTGGCTCTGGCTCGCCTAGAGAATACAAAAAGAGATTATTTTTAAAAGGCTTGCAGGATCTCAAAAGAAATAAATTCTAATAACTTACATCCTAACAAGTATGGAAGGAGCATATACCTTCTGTTTATCTATCTTACCTTCCTCTATCCCCCTGCCTCCTACTTTTATCTCCTATTATCCAGACACTTTTACACTGTTAACTGGGGAAATGAATATGTCTAGAGACTGTGGGACATTAGATGTTCATGATGGAGGTTTTCTGAACCATGTTATTATATCACTGATTTTTAAAATGAAAAACCTTGCAATTCTTCTCCAGAATAGTTCTCAAAACATGTTTTATCATTTGATTATAATAGTGGTTCCCAACTTTTGGTCCGTGGACCAAAAGTTGTCTGCTAGAACAAAAATATGGTCCACAGTCTCACCATTATTACACTGTTGCCTCAAAACCACACAGGAACTAGAGTGACTGGTCTCACAAAACCCTCTTATAGTGCAGAGGGAACGGAAATGTCAGGAGGGAAGAGGCTGACTACCCATGAAAGATTACTACTATCACATCAGCTCTAGATTTTTAAATATGGCTTTCTGTGGGCGAGCAGATGATAACTACTGTATGGCATATGTTCTGTATTAGAAACTAGAACTGATGCGGTTTATCCAATGCCATTTTTCTGAATCAGCACCCCAAATAACCAAACTGAATCTAAAGTTTAGCAAAAGCTGATTCGTAACCCTTTTGGTACTAATGTTGGAGAGTGGTCCCTGATCAAGTGATCCCTGGTTAAAAAAAAAAGGTTGAGAACCACTGGATTACAATGTCTACATTTAACAGACTCCATTTTTATGACACACAGCTTCTCTTTTCTTTGACTAACATTGCACACTCTGTTTCAGTTCAGTGACTTTTTAAACTTTGTTATCAGATGTTCACACAGTTCAAGAGACATGTTTATCTCCCTTTTCTTAGGAAGGTCTCTGATCCTTCTGTTTCATTTATCTTTTAAATAATATAATATAGTACTTTGTGTAATAATGTTTTTAAATTTTATTGTTGGAATTGTTGGTCTGAAACATTCTAAGTGTAATCAATTACCGGTAAGTATTTATGTTATTTTAAAATGTCTTCAGAGTTGTACCATGTTACAAAATCCTTCATATAAATCCTCAAAGAAAGAAAAAAAAACAAATATTTTCTTTAAGGCACCAAAACCCTGATGACCTATTACTGCCAGAAAATAGCTGCTTTCTTCCAAATAACAGCCATTACAGATGGAACTCCCCTTAAGCAGTTGTTTCCAGAACAGATTCATATTGGTCACAACACTTGTTATTTACCTGAGCTTTCTCCACTGGACTCTTCTGGAAGCTCTTGTAAAGTCAACTTCCACTCCAAAGGAGCATCACAGGGAGTTACAGTAACTGCTAAAGGTGTGTTATCTTCTTCAACCACAAAAAAATACCTATGGAAAGATTAATACATGTATTATATTCTTCATGGCACACTTTTCAAAGAAAACTAAATTAAAAATGTTAACCAGGGTGCACAAGAGTACTAAGGAAAGGGTCAATTTTCCCAGCATCATGACTAGTAAGTCATCCTAGTTTTAGTTTTCTTTTGGTCACTTCTGGTTTTCATTTCCTTTTGCTTTGGGCCAATCTGATGGTTGATTGAGAATCAATAAAACCGAACTGTTGCACCCAGTGCATTTTTGCATGACTACAGTGCAGGCATGGGCAAACGTTGGCCCTCCAGGTGTCTTGGACTTGAACTCTCACAATTCCTAACAGCCATCACCTTTTATGATAGTTAAAAGATCTTTAGTTAAACAATAATTCATGCTATTGAAGAACTTTGCATAGCAATAATACATTTTCACTAATACAACTGAAAGGTGCAAATGAAAACAGTTATTAGGAACCTCATCAGATGGCCTTTTTTTTTGTAAAGCAGCGTACAGTGGAGGAAGTCATGGGCCACTGTTCCCAACCATTGGGGTCTATGCCGTCTCTGCTCATGACATTTCCTTGCTGTCCCCTGCTTCCTCTTCAGCTCCTATTGCTTTTTTCTATGAGGAATCAGGTGGCACAGAGCCGCACTGAACCCTGCCAGAAAAAGCCCTGCATCATGTGATGGGCTCCATGGGACTCCATGTCAGCAGCATAGAGAAGCAGAGAGAAGAAGCTTTCAGATAAATCACTTCTCTGTCCAAAGTATTGAGAGATGGCATCCACCAATTTTGGACCTAAGGGAGCATTTCTCTTTCAACATGAAAGTGCGATATTGGAAAGTTCACTATGGTAACACCATGGCCAACAAAATACAGGGCTGGTCCAAAGTGATTTCCCTCCCATCCCCTCTTCAAGTCACACAGATGTCTTCGCTTATATCAGCAAAGGCACCAAGTGATGGCCAGTAGTTCTCTGGAGTTCTGCATCTAGCACTGGCGCTATGAAAAATGACATAGCTAAATGTCATCTTGTTTTTCCGATGGTATGGAGTACAGGGAAAGTGTGATGGTGGTACTACCCAACATAATCCAGCTCCAAATCAGAACCAGCCACACAGTTCGCACACACATCGAAGTGTAGGACTATTCCAGAGCTTCAGGAAACCATGGAGAATTCCCTGACTTTCTGTAATGTGGGACAAAACTACACTGGAGGTCTGGGGGTGGGGAAGTTGAAATGGCCCCTTACATCATATAAATACCACAGAGTTGAATCTTGCCCACTTCAAGGTATGTGGCCCATCTAACTGGGCCCTATATCTTTCAATGGGCATTCATTGAAATGTTGATATGACAGAGGTTCATTGCAGTGAAGTAAGATAAAGAGGCATTTTCTCCTCCTCAAGTTGTTTTCTAGTTTAAAGAATATTACAGAGTTTTGCTTCTTTCATTTTTGAAATGTACATAGGAAACAGGAAAGTTGATTTTAGGGTAGAAGCTACTCTCCATACCTGAATCCAAACTGATTGACTAAATGTACATCCTGCATTTTTCTCAAGATGACACACTTAAGGGTGCAATCTTACACACACTTATCTAGGATTAACCCACTAAACTCAGTTAAACTGCCTTCTGAGCAGATACATAAAAGCTTGCACTATAAATGAATGAAGACTCTTGACCCAGGATGGGAAATGTTAACCCAGTCTCTGCACTCCCTGTCATATGTTGTCGCTCAATCTCCACAGGACCTACAACAAACTACACCCTATAGGCTTTCTATGATTTGTAACTCCTAACAAATCTATTGATTTTGATATGAATGCATGTTGTCAAGCATAAAATATGGGGAGGGGGGGAATAAAAATAGTACATGTTCACAAAACCATGACACAGAGAAACAGAAGCTATCAGTAGGTTAGTCTCATTCAGGGAAATATTGGATTTCTAACTGGAGACAAGAAAGGTGTATAAACGCAAGCCAGAGAGCTCTAGGGCATCATGAAATGACAAACCCAATTCCATTCAGTGCAGCCATGGCAGATAAAGTGGAATCAGAGTGCCATAGTTTTGACCTGGGAGCGTTCCAGGTACACGGGAGCCAAAATCTGTATAATTGTCCAGCTCTTTTCCTTGATTTTTTCACATACCTTTTGGGTGTTTCTCTGAATAGATAGCTGCTGATTTCAGCTCCATCTGGGAGTACGGATGAATGATGGAAAAAGGTTTTGTCCTGGATCTGCATCTGAAAAAGTTCCTCATCTCTAGTGGGCAGTTTCTGTGTCCAGGAGCTTAAGGGTAGCAGGAGAAGGAAGTAGGACATGGAGCAAAGCAGCAACAGCATCCTAGAACAATATAAAAGGTATGCACCATAAATGACAGGACAGCCAGAAACAACTATTACTGTAAAAACTATGCATCTGTTATGGGGTGGATCCATAGAAATGCTGTCAGGTTAAATTAAGGAAAAAGCAACTTTCGTCAACCCTTTTCCCCTCCTGAAAGTTTCTACCAAGGACCAAAGGATCAACTTGGATAGTGACACTGAAGTGTATTTTCTTGGAGCATGCAAAGAATCAGTTAATGTGTGTATGCCAACTGTAAAATAAGATGCACGAAGCTTATTGGTTGGCAAATGCCCGGTGAGCAGGCTGAGTCTGGAGCTTTTGGATACTGTTACATTTTTATTCAGAGTGAGTTTGAAGAGAAGGTAAACAGATTGAAACTTAATCCAGACAAGACAGAGGTCCTACTGGTCAGTCAAAAGGCTGAACAGGGGATAGGATTACAGCCTGTGTTAGACAGGGTTACACTCCCACTGAAGACACAGGTTCGCAGTCTGGGAGTGATCCTGGATTCACCACTGAGCCTGGAACCCCAGGTCTTGGCAGTGACCTGGAGAGTTTTTGCACAATGAAAACTTGTGTGCCAGCTGTGCCCATTCCTTGGGAAGTCTGACTTGATGTGGGCAGGGCTCAGGGAAGGTGCTTCTTGATTTTCAGTTATTTTCCCTTTCTCTTCGACCTGCCCTGCCACACTCACTCCATTCAAAATAAGCCCCTAAATCTTGGGATAAGGTTCAAAGAGAACTGGATTTGCCAGGCAGAAGGAAGACAGTGAATTTTCTTATTTTATCCTTATTCTTGATCCAACTCATATATCATGACTATTGTATATATTGCCACCTACCAAGTACAGAGTATTTAGCTGTAATGTATCTTAAAATCAACTTAAACAGTACTGTCACCAACATCCCCTGAAATGTACAACCTTCTTCAAGTGTTTCTGTTAGGGATTTTCTCAACAACAACAAAACAAAACTGTGGCAACAGAGCCCTGTTATCTTCTCCTTCACTGCAGTTTTCTAATGGGCACCGCTCCAGCCATAGGGAGAACTTTAAATGATTCAGAAAAAATAAGTAGTGCAGACATAGTCACAGACACGAGCAACAGCATTATAGGAAATTAAAAGACAACTGTCTTGTCACCTACTGAGAGCAACTACATGAGAAAGGATAAAAAGGAAACTTATTTAAATGTATTTGAACTCTATTTTCTTTGATAATATAAGAGGTAGTTACAGTAGTTTACAATATTTTGGTACTCTACTTTATGGTCTCTACAAATTCTTATTCTTTCACTCATATTTCACAAAATGTATATTTTTCTTTACTCGGTTACTAAATGATCTGTGTAAAAACACAACAACCACAGAGCTATGGACATCAATGTAATATAATCTAGATCAGAATTTTTTTTATTTTGTTTGAACTATATAAACACTCATATTTTCCTAGATAAAAACAATAAGCTTCCTCTTTTTTTCTTCTCCAAGGTCAAATATGTACAAGATGCATTACAAAGTTACTGGGTTTTAGGGATATGTTTGTAAAAGAAATTTCTCTCTTATGGCAAATCCGTAGAAAACTACAGTACAGGCAGCTTCCAAATTACAAACAAAATAGTTTCTGTAGCTTTTTTCTTAAACTAAATTTGTTCACAAATCTGAACAGGTACATTGTTTTAAGCATAAATCCTGCCAAAAATATACATTTCTAAAGCCTTTGATAGGATAGGGAAAAGTTTACAACCCTGTGGTGTTTGTTTTGCTGTCCATGCCCCTGTTCAGAAGATTTCACCTCACTTTCTGTGCCTGGAATAATTAGATTTTGAAAAAATTGCCTTGTTGCAGAAACAAAGATTGGTGATAAAGCTTCACAGGAGACACCTTACTCCTATGAGAACTCTCCAGGAGTGGATTTCACTTCCCAGGGGTAGACCTCTCTCACTTCCTGTTGTTTCACCCCCATTCTTAACTATGAGTCATTTGCAAGTTGGATGTTTGTGACACAGGGACTGCCCGTTTATGGAAAGCACTGTCTCCAGGGCTACAACTAACCACTGCTGATGCCAAATACTAGTGTGAGTGTGCTGTATTTCTTATCTGACATTAAGTCTAGTTGTGTCCGACTCTAGGGGGAGGTGCTCATTTCCACTTCTAATCCATATTTATTGATTGATTTATTTACCATATTTATATACCGCCTTTCTCAACCCAAGGGCGACTCAGGGCGGTTTACAAATGGCACAATTAGATGCCCCCAATAACATAAAAACAGTTAAAACATTTAGCATAAATAACATCAGATGAAACAGTAAAAACCAATAAAAACATAAATCCTCAGCATCTCATTACTAAAATCATTATCCAATCGCATTGTCCAGTCATTCTGTAGACGAGAGTTTGTCTGCTATTTTGCATTTGGGAATGCTTACTCAAAAAGCCAGGTTTTAACTTTTTAACAAAATGTTAGGAGGTTGGAGGCTGATCTGATATCCCTAGGGAGGGCATTCCATAGCCAAAGGGCCACCGCTGAGAAGGCCCTGTCCCTTGTTCCTGCCAAGCGAATCTGTGAAGAAGGCGGGACCGAGAGCAGGGCCTCCCCAGACAATCATAGGGTCCAATACCAAAGAGATGGTATTGTCCCTAGTCACCTCCTAGGTCATGTGGATAGCATGACTGCATGGAGTGCTGTTACCTTCCCACCAGAGGGGTACCTACTAATCTACTCTCATTTACATGCTTTCAAACTGCTAGGTTGGCAGAAACTGTGGGAGCTCACCCCACTCCTCAGATTTGAACCGCTGACCTTTTGATCTGTAAGATCAGCAGCTCAGCGGTTTAACCTACTATGCTATCAGGGAAATTTAATACACTTAGTAATTTAATACATTACTAATATTAAATTCCTTTTTAATTATGGAAAATTATGATTTTAACTTAATCTTCTTTTAAATTACTAGAAGCCATCTTGGATCCCACTTCTTCCCCTGCTAAAAGGGCAGACTGAGCAGAAATAAATTATTATTATTATTATTATTATTATTATTATTATTATTATTAGTTACCCAACTTTCCTTGTGGCGTGAGGCAGGGTACAACATAGTTAAAATACAATATCATTAAATATATATTAAAATACATAGAGCGAAGATTAAAACACTAATACTAATAATAATACTTGACAACGGGCACTATTCCACTTATCAAAATATTTTTTATTAAAAAACTTATTTGCAGACTAATACAAGATGTTTTCTTTCTTTCTTTCCTTTTCTTTTCTTTTTTCTTTTCTTTTTTTCTTTTTTTTTTTTGGTACTGTCAGTCAGTATTTTGTCTCTTGAGCTAATCAGAACAATTACTGCAGAATCTTGGCTGCCCTGTATTCTTCTGATCATAGTGTCCCTTAAGTGAACCAGTATAAGAGCTTGAGTTCTGGTTTCCAATGGTTTTTATTTTTATTTTAAAAGAAATCATTCCTGATGGTAGGATTATCCTGATTAAGTTTCATATATTACATTTTTTTAACCACATGATCCACCTTGTAGACAGACGTGTGGTTTATATTAACAACTAGAATGTAAGTAGATAGGATCTAGTCTTAATTTACTATGGCTACTTATCGGATTAATCCTTCACCTAACAGTAACACAAGCCTTATATAACATTCCGCCCTGGCTGATTATCCAGGCATGACTTATAAGAAGACACTGAATAAGCAAGTAAAAAAGAAAGAACTATGGGCTGTTTTGCTGGGTTCTTCATTTCTTCCTTTCTGATACTATACATGCAAATTAAATATTTACCTTTTAAGAAAAGTCATATGAAATAGCACAATTTTTATTTATTTTGCTTATGTGTGAGCATGCTTTTTTGCCCAAAGTTGCATACTCAAAAATAAAGATATTTACTCATGAATTGAACCTGAAATGTAATATATCATTGCATTTACCCTGGAATTTCTGAGGTTTTTTATTCATACTGATACATATACTCTGAAACAAAATTATCATGGAAGTGTTTAAAAAATCGTCCTGTGAATGATCATTGCACATTTTTGCATGACAGATAGGGTGTCTTCTTGAAATCTCAGCAACTAATATTGCATTTTTAAAGCAAATGTATAGTCTCGAATGTCAAAAAGAAAAATGTCAAAATATAAACTAAGTGATCGCACTTATCTGTTTTTGAGAGAACTGAAAACAAATAGGTTGGTGTTCCATTATCAAATTGTCTATCCTTTTCTTTATCATTTCATTCTAAAGCAACCTGGTGATGCTCTATTATTCAAATTTACTTGTTTAAAAGTTGTATAAATTAAAATAAATAATTTCTATATGGGTTGTTGTAGGTTTTTCCGGGCTATGTGGCCATGCTTTGCAAATATTCAAAAATCATGCATCAAACACCAAAAAATTGTGACAGCACGAGAGAAAATGTAGGAGACGTCAAGCAAGATACTTCAAATAAGCTCTACAAAGTCCAGGTCTTACTAAAATTGAGTATTCCTTATCCAAAATGCTTGTAACTAGAAACATTTAAGATTAGGGGTAGATTTTTTAATATTTGCATACAGATAGTGAGAATCATAAAATCATAGATGAGACCTCTTGGGCCATGCAGTCCAACCCCCTGCAAGAAGCATGAAAATTGCATTCAAAGCACCCCTGAAAGATGGCCATCCAGCCTCTGTTCAAAAGCCTCCAAAGAAGGAGCCTTCACCACACTCCGGGGCAGAGAGATATATTGCAGATGAGAACCAAATCCAAACAAAAGAAAAATCATTTATGTTTCATATACACATTACAAGCCACGTTGTCCAGATGCCCGACCACCGTCTCCCAAAGCAGTTACTATTCTCCCAACTCAAGAATGGGAAACATAATGTTGGAGGACAGGAAAAGAGATTTAAAGATGGGCTCAAAGCCAATCTTAAAAACTTTGACCTAGACACTGAGAACTGGGAAGCCCTGGCCCTTGAGCGCTCCAGCTGGAGGTCAGCTGTGACCAGCAGTGTTGTAGAATTTGAAGAAGCAGAGTGAAAAAGAGAAATGTGCCAAGAGGAAGGTGCATCAAGCCAACCCTAACCAGGACCGCCTTCCACCTGGAAACCAATGCCCTCACTGCGGGAGAACATAACGATCAAGAATAGGGCTCCACAGTCACCTACGTACCCTCTGCCAGTACACCGATATTGGAAGACAATCCTACTAGGACAATGAGGGATCGCCTAAGTTGGTAAGTACACATTATTCACAACTTCATTTAAAAAAATATGTTTTAATAATTTTGAGCATGAAACAAAGTTTTTACACATGAAGACACCAGAAAGCAAAGGTGCCACTAGTTTTAGATTTTGGAGCATTTCAGATTTGCTATTTAGGATGCTCTACCTGTGCTACTTCTATTGTTATTTGGCATCAAATTGACTTTTACTTACAGTGCCCCAATGATACAGAAACTTACAACTTCCCCAGTCATTTATTTATTTATTTCGCATATTTGTATCCCATCCTTCTCACCTGCACAGGGGGACTCAGGGCAATGTCACAATGTAAAAGGCAGGGGAAACAGCCTGGATTTTTTACTTACCGGGTTTTGTTCTATTTCACCTGAATTCTGACCTATAGATATAGATAACACTGGCCAACACACATTTTGGCACTTCAAATGTTAGACGTGTTCTGGGTATAACTGACCTGCTGATTCCAAAAATGGCACCAGATTTCCCCTATCAGCTCTAGTTTTTGAGATACAGAACATGTTATCTACCAGTTTTCATCTGCTCAGCAAAGAAAATCATGATAACCATACTGAAGAAACAAGAGTTGATGCAGTCTGTTCAATGCAATTTTCTGAATCATAGCATTATAGAACCATAGAGTTGGAAGAGACCTCATGGGCCATCCAGTCCTACCCCCTGCCAAGAAGCAGGAATATTGCATTCAAAGCACCCCCAACAGATGGCCGTCCAGCCTCTGTTTAAAAACCTCCAAAGAAGGAGTATCCACCACACTCCGGGGCAGAGAGTTCCACTGCTGAACAGCTCACTTAGTCAGGAAGTTCTTCCTAATATTCAGATGAAATCTCCTTTCTTGTAGTTTGAAGCCATTGTTCCACGTCCTAGTCTCCAGGGCAGCAGAAAACAAGCTTGCTCCCTCCTCTCTATGACTTTCTCTCACATACTTACACATGGCCATCATGTCTCCTCTCAGCCTTCTCTTCTTCAGGCTAAACATGCCCAGCTCTTTAAGCCGCTCCTCATAGGGCTTGTTCTCCAAACCCTTCATCATTTTAACTGTCCTCCTCTGGACACATTCCGGCTTGTCAACATCTCCCTTCAATTGTGGTGCCCAGAATTGGACACAGTATTCCAGATGTGGTCTAACAAAATAATCAGTGCCCCAAATAACCCCAGAAACAGCCCTAAAAACCACGATACCAAGAAAGACATTTTTGTTGGGCTGTTTAACTTTTAATTCCATTGTGTTTTGTTTATGCTATTCCAGAGAACTTTTAAATGGAAAAAACTGTCAAGGCCACAATCCCCAAATATAGGTAGAGTATATACAAATAGTCTCAGGTCTAGTTGAATAGTCCACAAAGATGCCAAACACTCAACGGAATATGCAAGAGGGAAATCCAAACGTCCAATCCAGGGTCAAGAGCTGTTTACTAGTAATAGTATCCAAGATGCAAGGTTGAGTCCATAATTCCAAAGTTGACATCCAAGAGTAGTCCAGGTTCTAGAGAGCACAAGAGATCAGGAGTCCAGGATCTTGGCTCAAGTACTAACCTGGCAGCCAGTACTCAGGAAACAGACTCCAATCTCTTAAATCCTATTTCTACAGGTATTACCTGAGACTGGCTCTCTTCTCAACTAGCCTCAACAATATTCGAAGCCAAAACCTTTCTTTTCTTAACTCCACAAATGCAGGAACAGCTAACCCCTTCCTCAGCAGAAGTCTCTTGTATTGGGTCAGCAGGCTAAGTAGTCCTTCCTTCTATAGAATGTTACTTCAGAACATGGCTGAGAGAGTTGCTGTTCATTGGTAGGCTCCAGTTCTACCCCTCAGCCTTTTATCAGCAATTTCTCATCCAAGTTCTCCATGATGAAATTAAAATATACATAAAAGTATACTTTAGAAAATCTAAAACCGGGAGTAGAAGATACAGACAATGCTAAGTGGATATGCTCCTTTCCAAAGCCGCTTAGAAGGTTGTGGAATCTGAAGATGTTACTCAGCCACTGAGTTGAGCCAACAGCAGCAGAGAAAACAGATAGCTATGTCAGTAGAGTACAGTACAGTATAATATGGCTGAGGCTTGTATTATTATTATTTATTATTTACCCTATTTATACCACACCTTTCTCTACCCCAAAGGGGACTCAAGGCGGCTTACATATAGGCAATTATTCAATGCCTTAAAACAAATACAATTCCAATAATATTAAGATAAAATTAAAATTAATACTTATTAAGCATTTAAAAACATTTCATTCAATACTAAAATCACTCCATCCATAATCATAGTCCAAGCAGCTCCATAGTTATTCCACAGCATTATTCTCCAAAAAACCGATCCCAAGCCAAGTTTTTTACTTTTGTTTTGAAGGCTAGGAGGAAGGGGGATGATCTAATGTTGCTGGGGAAGAAGTTCCACAGCCAAGGGGCCACCACTGAGAAGGCCCTGTCTCTCATCCCCATTAGTTGCACTGGCAAGGAAGGCAGGAACAAGAGTAGGGCCTTCCCAGATGATCTTAATCTCTGAGGTGGTTTATAAAGGGAGATATGTTCGGACAACTGGGCTAGAACCGTTTAGGGTTTTATAGGCTAAAGCCAGCACTTTGAATTGTGCTTGGCAGCAGGCTGGCAGCTAGTGGAACTGGTGTAACAGGAAGGATGACCTCTCTGTATGCCCCTCTGGCGTTCAACCTGGCTGCTGCTCGATGGACCAATTGAAGCTTCCAAACAGTCTTCAGACAATCCCAAGTAGAGTTTGACTGCAATTTGGCCAGCAATCCTGGGACCAGTCACAGTCATTTTATCAGCAATTTGCTGGCCAGTTAAGTCGATGCATGGGACTCACGTCACAGTAGCACCATTGGCATTTGTGTTTGGCTGATCATAACACTTCGATCATGTTTCTCAACAATGGTTGAATTTTGGTTATTATTGCACTCCAGGACAGGAAAAGCCCTCTGACTATAAATGCCACACAGTTGGATGAATAAAAAAATATCCTTTTATTGAATATAATTAAAAAACAGTAAGGTAAAAAACACTTTAAAGAAATAGGTAAATCCAATTAGGTAGGAAGATAAGCAGGAAAAAGGTAGTCCAGAGTAATAGTCCAGCAAAGTCCATAAAAACAAAGTCAAAACTTCCCAAATAAAATGCAAGAAATCAAAAAACATGAATCCAAGGCATCAATATAAAAGAATAGAATCCAAGAATCAAAATCATGAAACAAAGGCACTTAAAACATGAATTTTCCAAGCAAAGCTTCCATGAACAAGGATGAGATCTCGACTTGATTCCAAACGATGCTTCATCTGACTACATATCCTGTACTTGGGACTTTTATTTCCTCGTAAGCTATATCTCTAGCACTCAGAAATTGGTTTAGCTTTAGCTGAGAATTCCTTATCTTTTTCTCTCGGAGCCTGGCAGAATGCTGAAGCCACTGTTCGGCTCCCCTGTTTTGACTAATCTCCCCCCATCTATCTATTTGCTCATTAATTTCTGCAGCTGGGCCAGGTGCCAAACTGTTTTCATGTTCCCTATCATGGGAACTCTCTGGTAACAATTCAGAAAGCACACCATCATCCCCACACCTCTCAGGGACATTCTCATGGGAAACGACATTTTAAACAGGGATCTCCTGGTCATTCTCTGCATCAATATCACTGGCCAAACCATTGCCATCTTGAAACTCATCTTGCAACTCATTGTCATCACTCCTCACATCCAAAGCACCCTGATCCTGAAACAAAATCACAAGCTGGGCTCCAACATTTATGACCTTACTTCATTCATCACACCAACAGTTCTGAAAGGAGCTTCTGAATTGACAGTTAAACAACCATGTCTGGTAATAGTAGCTGACCAAGTCTCTAGGATTACAGGACAGCACGGCATCATGTTTACTAGAAGAGTCTAATGCATAACAGAAGAATAACTGGTGTGGAGAGGTAGCTGGTGTGGAGATGAGAGGGGTACCATTACCTCAGTATTGTAACTTTCCACTCCTGGACTCTTGAAGTTATCATGACATAGGGGGGTGTGGCGGTTTTTCTTTCTGCACTGAGGAGAACCACTCACCTTTTACTTTGGCCAAGTAAACAGCTTGTTTTTTCAACCCCTGAAGTATCTCTCTTCACTTGTCAAAGCGCCAACAGATCCTGGGGAGGTTCGGGCTATTCTTTGTTCCCTTACAGGATCACACTCTGCAGCATTAGATCCACAAATATAAACATCATGGCTGATGGTAATTGCATCCAGTTATGTCATTAGGACATTCAAATCATAATTATATCTCCTTTAACCTCAGATTTGAAAGTAGTCTTTGTTTAACAATCTTATACAACAGGGATAAGAGTGATGGAGATCATAAAACAAAATCTGGAAGACTGCTATTCGCCCACCACTAATATTCAGGAAAGCGATGTGAGCTCTATCCTCCTAGTAGGACTGCTTCTACATAACAGTTCTCTAATTTAGCTGCAGAAACAAGTTTTGTTTTGTTTTGGAATGTCATTACTGATAAAAGTTTTGACTCTTTAAAAAAATCCCTAACTTTTGAGACAGTTGAAACAAACAGCTCAAAATGAAATATCAAGCACAGATTCAATATTTGGGATTACCAAAATGCCCTCTAATGGCCTTTCTTTCCAAACTCTTTCTGACCCTCACACCTCTACTCTTGTTTTCTACATCTTGCCTGTCTCAAAGTTTAAATACAAGGATCGGTTTGAATGTCTAGTCACACTAATTATGATCTGTAGGATTTGACTAATTAGAATCATAAGGAATGTCAAATCCTAAGAAAAGTAAAACCAAACTTATTATTTTGGAAGTATTATATTAAATTTGGAATGGACATGCTCCTTTAAGATTTTATCATTATGCTCTGCCTAATTTACAGAAGAATTATGACAATACAATAAATGAAGATTTTTTTTAACTTGAATCCACACAAGCTGCACACATGAGCACATAAGATCATGTCCCAAACTAACTAGCTTTTTAAAAAGCACATCCAGAAAAAAAAATACTACAGCAGCCAGAAATAGTGTCCTGGGTGCAACTTACACAAGATTTTACCTTACAATACACAAAATAAGAACCGAAAAACCTGCTACACGTCCTCTGAGAAACTTGAGCTATCAACTCTGGTTTATGCTGCTACTTCAGAAATCCAAGTATGTCAACCTATTAGTGAGATCAATCCCAAATCAACAGTTCTGCATTTTTGTTGTTATAGTAATAAATGTGGAAATCAACATAAGGGGCAGACCCAACTAAGAAAAAAAAATCAATGCTGAAAGCTACTACCATATTTATTCTACTATAAGCTAACCGAATATAAGCCGAGGCACCTAATTTTACCACAAAAAACTGGGAAAACATATTGACTTGAGTATAAGCCAAGGGTGGAAAATGCAGCAGTTACTGACAAATTTCAAAATAAAAATAGATACCAAAAATACATTAACTGAGGATCTGTAGAGTAAATGTTTTCGAATATTTACATACAAGTGTAATATAAGATAAAACTGTCCAACACTGATTAAACCATTATTTGAACCTTCTTCAATGTAAATGTGCTTACATATCCTTCCAATAATAATAAAGAGAGTAAAATAATAAATGTAATAAAAATAATAACAGAGTAAAATAATGGAAATGTAATAATAACAGTAATAATAGAGTAAAATGATATGTGTAAAGATAATAGAGTAAAATAATACATGTAATAATAACAATAGAGTAAAATAATAATAGTAATAAACATAATAACAGAGTAAAATAATGGAAATGTAATAATAACAGTAATAATAGAGTAAAATGATACATGTAAAGATAATAGAGTAAAATAATACATGTAATAATAACAATAGAGTAAAATAATAATAATAACAATAGAGTAAAATAATAATAATAATAATAATAATAATAATAATAATAATAACTGAGTAAAATAATAAATAACCTTGACTCAAGTATAAGCCGAAGGGGGCTTTTTCAGCCTAAAAAAAGGCTGAAAAACTCGGCTTATACTCGAGTATATACAATTTATGGTTTTAAAAATAAAAACATTCAGGGCTTGGTCTATTTTACTTACTAAAATCGAGACTCTGGTGCTTAACACATTTTTATTTAGACAACAATAAATTGAGGCATGGAAGCAATTATGTCTTTTATGGCACCTTTACAAGACGCTTTAACCCACTGCTTCTTAAAGGTACATGTATGACAAATTCAAAAAAATACTCCTTCAAGTTCATTCCATATTTGTATAATGAAAATGGAGCAAAAAAAATACATGTATCATGCCTTATGTTGTGGTTTGACTAATTTCCTCTTTCAGGATTTGTAAAGCTGTTGTAAAAGAAAATAATAGTTACATTAACCATTTTATTCCTTTCTAAAATGTCATGAAGCATTCACCAATGGATGAGTAACAAACTACATAAACAGTTAACATTATAGTAGTTGTAATTATGTCAACCATTTTGTTCCTTCCAAAACTCCATAAAAAGCAGCCACCAGTTGATGTGGTGCAAACTAAAACTGAGGAGACAATTCACTTTAGTCGCTGTCAGTTTTTAGATCCTTGGGACGCATAAAAGAGCTACTGCTTTAACAAAATGTCTGGATTTACTTGAAACAAGTACATCTGGAATAAATAAAACTAAATGTTTAATTACAGAGAGTTGAAAGTGCATGATTGTAATTTAGTGAGGATAATTTCAAAGAGCAGCCTGCCACAGGCATTTCTGAGCTGTATTTCTTTCTGTAGATTGGAATGCTTTTCTGTCCTTCAAATCCTATTTTTAAATCGAAGGGTATTCAGTTTTGAATTAATTATCCATTCGATAATAAACCTGTAACTGGAATTTTGTGAAATTATTGGAAACATATCTTGCCTAATAGATTGCTAAATTTAGACGAGGATTACATAGTTGCACCAAACAACTTCTGGGCTGTAGAAACTGGCTTTAAAGGGATGTTGTGGAATAACAAGGGTAACATCTTTTACGATAAGATTTTTTAAACTGATTATCTGCTATACATGGATTTAGGACACAGGAAACAACTAATTTACTTGTAAAATGTTTGCCCATTCATATAAGTAGAATTCACAAACATAACTTGACCTTTGTTCAGGACACACCTGTGAGTTGTGACTCCTGACCCAGAAGTGAAATGTCTTTTTCCCCTTGCGGGACATTATCTCCAACACATTCTTATTGGAAGCCCCAAAATCTAGCCTAGGGCTTCCACATCTGACAAGTAGGCATTAGTCCAAGACTTGATAATAGCCATAATAAAGAAGTGTGACCTTGTGTCACAATCTAATATGCCATTATTAAATCCTAAGCACTCCTACTGAGAGGTTTTAAAATATTGGATGTTGAATATGAACAGTATATATCACTTTAGAAAGCATCTAGCTTTTATTTTGAAAAACACAACCTGTAATGCATTGTTGTAGGTTTTTCAGGCTATATGGACATGTTCTAAAAGCATTCTCTCCTGACATTTCACCTGCATCTATGGAAAGCATCCTCAGGGGTTGTGGGGCCATATAGCCCGAAAAACCTACAACAACCCAGGGATTCCAGCCATGAAAGCCTTTGGCAATACAACCTGTAATGACTTCAAATTCATTTATCAAAAGTGTAGAAAAAGTGGAGTGGAACCATGCCATGAATCTGAGAAAAATGAAATGATCCCTCATTTCCCTCCTTTCTCCTTTGTTACTTTGGCTGATGTCAGTCCAGGTGACCAGCAACGGCCAATAGTCATTTCATGTCAACTGGTCTCTGCTACAATGAGAAAAGGAAGAAGGTGGAAAGAGCAGTGAGTCAGTGGCACTGAACTGGTAGCAAGGACTCCCTCCCCCTGCTGCCATGACTGTGGAGCTGACTATAAAAACTATCCGGAGCCAATCCATAAAGTGTCCACATTGAACCACCCAATGTTTTACATGACAGGCTGTGCATAACATATGGATGAAAGTGTATTTATGTACTACATAGAGCAGTGATTCCCAGCCTGTGGTCCACCAGTGGTACACAAGAAATAAAATATGATCTGTGGCCTCACCATTACTACATTGTTGCAACGAGAGCAACTGGTCTCACAAACCCTCTTATAGTGTTGAGGCTTATTACATATGGTTTTCTGTGGGCGAGCAGATGGCAAATATTGGATGGCATATGTTCTGTATCAGAAACTAGAGCTGATGTGGTCTATCCAATGCAGTTTTCTGAAGCAGCACCCCAAATAACAAAGCCAAATCTAAAGTTGACCAAAAATTGAGTCCTTTTCCTTTTGGTACTAATGTTGGAGAGTAGTCCCTAGCCAAAGTGGTCCCTGGTCAAAAACAGGTTGGGAACTACTGAGATAGAGTAACAAAATGACTGAAGACGGGTTGTAGCACAGCTAGTCAATCGCTAGCAGCAATATATCACTGCCGACCAGAAAGTGGCAAGTTTGAAGCCCGAGTCGAATTGTGCACTCAACCATCAGCCTAAGCTCACTGTCCATCTAAGCAGTTCAAAAACAGCTGACCTGTGAGTAGAGAAATTAGACACTGCTTTAGCAGGGAGATATTTTATGACACCATAAAATGCTAGCGATCCAAGAACAAGGAGGGAAATTTTACAATCAAAAAGGGCTCATTGTCATAGCAGATGGAGCAACAGCAACCTCCTGTGGCCGGAATCGTGCATAACCTCCCGGTGCCAAAGTTGCAAAATGCCAAAATATCTCTATCTGTTTGCCTGTCTTGTAGGCCTAAAATCGCATTGAATGTTTGCCGTGTATGTGTGCATTGTGATTCACCTGAGTCCCCTTCAGGGTGAGAGCAGAATATAAATACTGTAAATAAATAAGTAAATACCACTAATGGGACACTTCAATGATTTCGGAGCGTATTAAATACTTCGTAATAACTTTATATAGAATAGCTTTTCATTGCTGAATTCAAAATGTGTTTCTCTTTTTACTGAACAGATTGATAAAAAAAAAGAAAATCACTTCAATATATCAAAGGAATCTTGTAAAATAACAAAATAGCTTTATGAACATGTTTATGTTTTTTACTCCATTCATAAGTAGTACCATGGGAATATATTCTATAGCTACAAAGAGGTTTTGTAAAAATCATTTATAGGAACAAACTCAGTTTAGGTAAACTGAACAAGCCAAAGGTCAAGGAAAGCACCACCAGTTCATCATGAAAAGAAAAAAAATAGCTCCCATGGAGATATTCATTTTTTCTCCTTTTGCAGAAAATATGTGTTATTGAGACAGCTTATCAGTTCTTCTAGCCAAGTGCTACAGGTGCATTTAATCCTAAACTATGTATCATAGCAACTGATCCTTGTTTTTAAACCTGGATAAACATAAACATGGGGGAGGGGGTTGATTTCAACAGCAAAAGGGATAAATAGAGAAGCAGTGCTAAACTCTCACCCATGAAATACATTCATATTCCATTTGTTTCTTGGTGGTAATTGTACTTTTGGGTAATCCTCCCAAAAATAGCAATTTCAAACTCTAGTTTTCCTCCAACAAACTGATTCTGCTACTGAAGTTCTGGTGGAGGAGAATATGTAGACGATTGCTATACACATTCTTCTTCACTAAAATTGCAAAATCAGAAACAGTTTTGTTGAGGGAAAACTTTGAATTTGGGAAGGTTATTTCAACCAACTCCTCTTTTACTATTCGGGTCTACTTATAGATCTGCTGCTATCTAGTTCAGCATAGCCATACATGGCCTCTGTAGTATCATTTCTTTTTTGTGTGTGTGTGTGTGTGCAGAAGTAATAAAGTGAGTCTACAATTTAAAGGCGAATAAGAAGCACATTGTGGCCCAAACTAAGCTTGCTAGATTTATTTATCTTGATTACAAGCCTCTTATCTTGCTTCAACAGATCTGTTTGCACAATCAGTTTTGTAAACAAGCTAACTTGTTTACTCATTTAATGGGGTTAATCAAAGACTGAAGCAAAATAAAAATGAGCCTTTGGATAAAGCAGCTGCAAAGAACTGATTGAAAAGGAAACAGAGATGGCTCTTAATTGCTCAGTTTCTTGTGAAGATTGCAACTGAATACCAGGGTATCATCCTGGTTGGGGAAGGCAGGGGGGAAAAGCAATTCCCCCCTTGAAAACCAACAATACAATACATCTATTAGGGCCCTAAAGCATACAATCATGATCCCAATAGTCCATGTTTTGCTGACAAATTTCCTAACATAGAAAGTTGGTTTTACGAGGAATTAATACAATGACAGGCTGAAGCCATTCATAACATAGCAGTAGCTCTGATGTGAACACTCAAAAGGAGTGACACAATTAATGTCGATATGTTCAATTACCCTCCTAGAAGAACCATTTATTATAACTTTTTTCTTCATGTTTCCTAGTAATTAAAAAACATTTTAAAACTCCCATCAAACAATCTTTTTCTATAGCTTTTCTCTCTGTGTGTGTCTTCAAGTTATGGTGATCACAAAAAATTAATAGGGTTTTCTTAGGTAATGAATAGTCCGAAATGGTTTTGTCACCTCCTTCATGGAACCCCCAGTGGTGCAATGGGATAAAACCTTGTGCCAGCAGGACTGTTGAACAAAAGGTCAGCAGTTTGAATTCGGAGAGCAGGATGAGCTCCTGTCTGTCAGCTCCAGCTTCTCGTGAAGGGACATGAGAGAAGCCTCCCACAGGATGGTAACATATCCAGGCATCCCCTGGGTAGCGTCCTTGCAGACAGCCAATTCTTTCACACCAGAAGCGACTTGCAGTTTCTCAACATGACACGAAAAAAAGCTCCTTCATCAGAAATATAGCACACAACACCTGGTATTCATTGATATCTCCCATCAAAGAATTAACCAGGACTGACCCTGCTTCGTTTCCAAGATCAAACAGTATCTCGTGCATTTCGGCTATATATACAGCATAAAGCATACACATCTTTCAGCTATCATAAATGTTAGGATCTGACTTTTTTTCTCTACAAAAGAAAAATGAATAAATACATTTGGAAAAGTTGTATCAGTTTAAAAAATATATACTAGATATTGCAAGAAAGACCTGTGATACTAAATACTTAGCTGCACTTACTTAAGAAAATTGCATCCAGGTCCTTGAATGCAGCACCATTCAACATCCATGCATCAAACATTGACCAACCTTAACAAGCTTGCAAATATTCCAAAACTAATATCCATATGTCAAAGCTATACTTCGGCTATTAGAAATCATTTTTCTGCAAGCCAATCCTAGGGAAGTTAATTTAAAAAAAATGCCAGAAGTTATAATTATAAATTATAAATAAATAATTTGCAATGCAACACAACACAACATAAAAAGTGTGCCAGCCATATTGACTCAGATACGTGTTTTTATAGCCCCCCTGGTGGCCCAGTGGATTGAACTGCTGAGCTGCTAAAATTGCTAACTGAAAGGTTGGTGGTCCAAATCCGTGGAGCAAGGTGAGCTCCCACTGTTAGGCCCAGCTTCTACCAACCTAGCAGTTTGAAAACATGCAAATGAGCAAATCAATAAGTACTGCTTCTGCAGGAAGATAACGGTGCTCCATGCAGTCATGCTGGCCACATGACCTTGGAGGTGTCTATGGACAATGCCAGCCCTTTGGCTTAGAAATGGTGATGCGAACCACCCCCCAGAGTTGGACATGGCTACACTTAATGTCAGGGAAACCTTTACCTTTACTTTATATATCTTTTATTTTTTTATATTATTTCCAATCAAGCACTCCAGATTTCCTTAATTTATTCACTGCTTCACATTGGTCAAAGGAAATTTAGTATGATGCCAAGTTGTTAAACTTTGTTTGTGGTTTTTCTAGACATTGTAACTATATTCTCAATTTGCCCCTGACATGATAAATAAATAAATCTTTTTTTAAGAAGTAATTTAGTTTAATCTCAGATTTATTTTAAAATTTTTATTAAAATATATTTGAACAGGTAAAACGTTAATAAAATAATATTAATAAAATAATATTAATATGTAATTTCTAGGAGGTATTTGGGTTCTAAATAATTCTTCTAAATCTCTTTTGGCTTAGTGATAATCAACATTATTTTAACTAAAAAGCAAAGGTTGTTATGGATTATGTAAAATTGTTGTTAAAATGATGAAAATTGCATGATCAAAAGATTTAAACTTGTGTGGCTGCTTGTCCAATGTTTATTTGTCTATGATGATAGGGGAAAGGTTGGCCTTTTAACTAACTTTCCTGAAAAACAAAGAAAGGGGGCATATAAACAGGCACACAGGTCAGAGTGCCTTAGATGAGCAACCATGACAACAATCTGGAAACCGTCAACTTCCAGCCTTCACTATTCCACTTCACATGTGAGACTTAGAGATGACTTTTAAAGGGAAGTAAAAGAAAACAATGTTTCAGAGGTGGGGGGCAGTAGTTAGTTCAAAGTTCAGGATCTTCATGCTTCTGGAGCTGCTGAGGGATTTGAGGACATATGTAGAGACCAGAAAACTGCTTCAGTTGCTTTTTGGTTGTGCATTATTATTTCCAGATTAAGAGGAGCCTGGAATGTATGTCAAGGGAATTTCTTTGTTCAAAAGTAGAAGTCAGACTGAATTGTGTTGAGGGCCTAGTTACCTGCATCTGAGAAATAGCATGAAAGTTATCAAAGATTTATGTAAAGTGAGTTAATATTCAAGTTTACCTTTTAATTGGAGATGTTATCTTTAAGACTGTCTCTCAAGTTAAATTAAATTAGTTGTTAGTTTCTTCTCTTCCCAACCCTTATTTATTTTCGAGAAAACTTAAAACTGGCCTGAAGACAGTTTAATTAGTCTTTACTTAGGATTGTATTTGTGACGAATGCACATGCATTCCCAGACCTACCAAATATAAACCACCAAGTGGAGGCACAAGGCTGAACCCAAAGTTTTGTCCCTACCAAAATAGACTTCTTTAAATCAAAGACACACCAAAATCCAACTCATTCAGCAACTCTACTTGGAACTGTATTGGATATACAGCTAAATATATTAATACTTATACATGCATGCCCTGGTCCCTATATAGTATATATTTCAAAATTATAACAAATTGTGTTAACTAAGACATTCAGGGACTGGGAATAAATACTCTACACCTTTTATCTCTGGGAGAAAATAGCAAAAAAATCATAGATATTTTATTGGCCTGCAGAAAGATTGAGGCACCACAACTCTGCTAGCTTTAGTATGTTCTGACATGGTTTAAATCTATTTTATTGATTTGTTATTATGTTTACTTATGATAAATTGTTTGTATTAATTATTTGTCTTTAATTTATTATGTATTTGTATTTTCATTGTGTGGCATCGAATGGCTGCCATCTATGATGTAAGACACCCCGAGTCCCCAAGGAGAGATGGGATGGAATATAAATAAAGTTGCCTTGACTTTATCCATTATGCTAAGATGAATGCTACTCACATGGCATTGCACAAATAAGAATAGAAATATACTCTTATTTTCCATGATTTTATCCAAACACTTGTGCATGTAGATGGGATTGTTTCAGTTCCTTAACTTGTATGTACTATGACGTAATATAATATTAAGAAATATAATTGCAATCAACCAAATGGGAATTACATTTTGTCATACTCTCATTAGATATGTGTATGAAGAGAACTGTTATGATGTAACTGCTGATCTTAGAACTTAGTCTCGGGTACTCCATATTAGCTCATTTTCCTTTCACACCTATAGGTTGCTTTGTGTTATGGGGGAGTCTGAAAGTTAATTTCATTGTTTTAATAGTTTTGTAAGCAAGTGTGAAATAGTTGACCCATATTATTTATGTATTTGCATAAATATAAAGTAAAAAAACTTTCTATTGATGTCTCTGTATGTCAAGAAAGGAGAGAAATTAATTTGGTCCACATTTAAGTGTGATTTTAGATAAAGGTCAGCAAGTTCAGCAGCTCAAACTGAATTCATATTTCATATTTCACAGAGTTCGGTACATCAGTACATTTATTATATGACAGGAGAGTGGCAGCAATGCTCTGTGTTACAATGAAGTTTTAGACATTGTCCATTTACACAGCATGAGAAACAGAGCATTCATTTATGCATTATGCGACTTAGTAGAAAAAGGAGAACAAGATCTATTTGAGGGCCTCAATGCTGAATTCCTTCAATCTGCAGATAGACAGAGTAGCTTACAGCTATTCCCTTATTTTCAGCTCCTCTGAATAAACTTTGCAAAAAAAAGTCCAAAACCTTATGTTAACGTTGTAGATATGGCAATCACACTCACACTAATATTCCATTTTATGCTCTGTAGACCAATTACAGTACTAGATTCTATTATCTAGAATACAATGTGGTACATTACAACTTTGTTTGGGGTAAACACTCATTAATTACAACAGCCATCACACTTTTAAACTATTAATTACTTGTGATTAGCTGAATGTATTTAGAGTCCATGGAGAATGCCGATAATGGAGGCACTTGAAATTTTTGCTTAACATATTAGGATAGATCTTTATCTCCAGAGACAAGATTTAGTCCACTAAACTATCAAGGTTCATGAGTTTGTCCTAGAGAAAGGAAGCATATTGCCTTCAATAGATGTTTTTTAAAAAGAAAACTTGTGATGGTATGGGACTAAACATGGATGACGAGACACATGTTTACAGATCTACACATTAAAAAAATCATTGCAATCCATTTCCATGGAGAACAATACATTTTCCCAGCACCACACCAGACTGACATTTTTTGTGCAGAAAGCCACTTTGACTCAGAGAGGATGTTTCACATCATAGATATCCTTTTGGTGACTTAGGAAAGTCACACACTCTCAACTTTAAAGGGAGATAATAGCAAAGCTCTCCCAAATAAAACTTTCCAAGACACTCTACAGTGAGTGAGGTTGCCATAAATCAGAGTTGAATTGAAGCCACAATAACTAACAACAAAATAAACAAATGTACAGCATCTGTTCTAGAGAACCAGAATGGTGCAATGGTTTGATTGCTGGACAAGGACATCAGGATACCAAGTCTCAAATCCTTCCAAAGAGGTGAAAACCTATAGATGATGTTGACAGTTGCATTCATTGATTCCAAGGACCTTAGCACATGGTTGTGAATCCATGGGGAGAACACATCGCCCCATGCCCCACATTGCCCAACTTACTGTCGGCCCCATCCTACCGCCTAGCTTTCCACCATTGTAGCAAAGGCAACATAGGAAGCTTTGTGTCATACAAACTCATCAAACTCATCATACGTTCTACCAGCCCATTTATGTTGGATAAGTGAGGCTCTCTGGTAATTCTAAATATTCTTGAACCTGACATTTCATAAAGTAGAAATTTCAAAACTAGGTGAATTCAATTTTGGCTTTTTTGGGGCCACTCAAGCCCCTTCTAAACTGCCATATAATCCAGATTATCAAAAATGATAATACACATTATCTGTTTTGAACTGGATTATATGAGCCTACACTGCCATATAATCCAGATCAAAGCAGGAAATCTGGATTTTATATAGCAGTGTGGAAGGGGCCTCAGATAGAGTAATCCTTGACTGGTCTTCTGGGGAGCAATGAAGCGTAGGTGAAGCACCCCTTAACCAGAATTCCAAAATCCAAAACCTGTCCATATGAACATCTGAAATATTGATACTTTTGTTTCTGATGGTTCCATTTAAATAAATTGTTGTGCGATGCACAACAATATTGTACAAAGTTACCTTCAGGTTATGTGTATATCTTCAGGTTATGTGTAATTTCATATTTAGACTTAAGTCCCATCTCCAGGATAACTCATTATAGACATATAGGCAAGAATAGGTATTCCAAAATTTAAAAAATCCAAAATATTTTGGATAACAGATGCCCAACCTGAACTTCAATTGCTTCATGTCCTGTATTGCTGGCTCACATCAGCCAAGAAAAAGTTCTTTTTATTCAGGCAGGCTTTTAAAGAAAAGGGTTTTAAAAATCAAGTCAGGGGGTGATGTGTTTTTAGATTTGAATATGTTTTTATCATATGGATTTTTATAATTTTTAACTGTGCATTTTAATACAATTGATATTTAATAATGCTTTAATGTTTGTAGATTTTAAACTGTATTAAAATGCTTTTAATATAAGTTATGTTGAGTCTCCTTTGAGGAGAGAAAAAGTGGGGTATAAATAATAATAATAATAATAATAATAATAATAATAATAATAGGGAATTAGCTGCTTGTTTTACAACCTTCCTTTGCCCACCTTAACCACAATGTGGATGGGGTGGCAAATAAGTATGCCAGCTACAGGGATAATGTAGATCATAGGGGACAAGGGCGATTACCGTATATACTTGAGTATAAGCTGACTCGAATGTAAGCCGAGGCACCTAATCTTATCACAAAAACCTGGGAAAACTTATTAAAACTTATAAGACAAGGGTGGGAAATGCAGCAGCTACTGGTAAATTTCAAAACTAAAACTAAAAATAGATACCAATAAAATTACATTAATTGGGGCATAATTAGGTTAAATGTTTTTGAATATTTAATATTCTAAATATAAAACTGTAATTTAAGATAAGACTGTCCAACTCTGATTACCTATATATTTGAATATAAGCAGATACAAATATAAGCCGACCCAAAACAAAGCCAACCAGGACCCTCACTTGAGTATAAGCCGAGGGGGGCTTTTTCAGCCTTAATAAAGGGCAGAAAAACTCGACTTATACTAAAGTATATAAGGTATATACATTTTTTTCTCTTTTCATTTTTAAATTGTGTGTGTGTGTGTGTGTGTGTGTGTGCATACACACACTAGCCGTCCCCTGCCACACATTGCTGTGGCTCACATGGGGGTTCTGTGTGGGAGGTTTGGCCCAATTCTATCATTGATGGGGTTCAGAATGTTCTGTGATTGTTGGTGTACTATAAATCCCAGCAACTACAACTCCCAAATGTCAAGATTCTATTTTCCCCAAACTCCACCAGTGTTCCTATTTGGGCATATTGAGTATTCATGTAGAGTTTGCTCCAGATCCATCATTGTTTGAGTCCACAGTGAACTCTGGATGTAGGTGAACTACAACTCCAAAATGAAAGGACGCTGCCCACCAAACCCTTCCAGTATTTTCTGTTGGTCATGGGAGAACTGTGTGCCAAGTTTGGTTCAATTTCATCGTTGGTGGGGTTCAGAATGCTCTTTGATTGTAGGCGAACTATAAATCCCAGCAACTACAAGTTCCAAATGACAAAATCAATTTTTTGTGAGTGGAGGACATACATTGTGTTGTTAGGTGTCTTGTGTCTAAATTTGGTGCCAATTTGTCCAGTGGTTTTTGAGTTCTGTTAATCCCACAAACAAACATTACATTTATATTTATATTTATACACACACACACACATACATACTAAACTTCCCTATGAGGAAATGTGGTTATGTTATGCTCTACTTGTTCAACCCAAATAATTTTAAAAAAATACATCATAGTGTCATGTCTTACAATGCAGACCGATTTCTCTCTATACCTTCCAATTAAATTCCCCATTTTGGGGTTTTCCATTTGCTACCCCACAGCTGAGTCCTATGTCATGGCAGAAGTAGAACCCACTCATCCCACTAGTGGCACTTCTCTCCACTAGCAGTGAATGACCTACAGGCATCCATATCTTATCCAGCCATCAATATGGGGATGAGGGCAGGATTGCATTTTAGTCTGAATACCATCCAATTGCACATTTTTATATAGTTGTAGTAATGCTTCAGCACTTGATACACAAATCCTTTAAGCGGTTGTTGTTTTTCTTGGTTCGCTTCCCTGTAGCTTCAACATCTGACTTCCCCTCTCCATCCTAGAGCTTTAATTCTCTCTCTCTCTCTCGGGCTGTTCATCAAGTCTAAGAGCAAATACTGGTCCCTGTGGTGATACCCCACTCAGCTTTTCAAAAATAATAAACCATCTCCTCATGTTTCACATTACTTTAACATATCCTTTTTACTGAGTTTGAACCTCGCCTACTCAAGACTTGATCATTTCAAATTCATTAGACTGAATTATCTCTGCATATATATACATGTTTGTTTCAAAAGAACTCTGAAATTAGGTTGCCTTTTTATAGTCAAACAAAAACTTAGTGCTGAGAATGGAGGGAAACATGTTCCAAGGGAAAAACATCTTATTACTTACTAGTCTACCAATTTATGTTTCAGTAATTGTTTTCTAAACATGTATGTACAGTACAAGGGTCCCCCCACCATCTCCTATACATTTATAATCAGTAGTTCATACTTAGCCTGATATGAATGTTTGCTAAAAAAAAAGCACCTCTGAACTCAATGGAATATTTACTCAGACAGGTCCAAAGAACAACTGATACTCGTAATGTATTTTAATAAACATGCTTAATCCATATTCTTAATCATAGAGTCATAGAATCATAAAGTTGGGTGAGACCTCATGTGTCATCCAGTCCAACCCCCTGCCAAGCAGGAAAATCGTATTCAAGACACCTCTGACAGGTGGCCATCCAGCCTCTGTTTAAAAGCCTCCAAAGGCAGAGAGTTCCACTGCTGAACAGCTCTCACAGTTAGGAAGTTCCTAATGTTCAAGTGGAATATCCTTTCCTGTACTTTGAAGCCAATGTTCCACATCCTAGTCTCCAGGGCAGCAGAAACCAAGCTTGCGCCCTCCTCTCTATAACTTCCCCTCATATATACATGGCTATCATATATACATATCTCATACACACACACATACACACACACACACACATATATCATATATACATGGCTATCATGTCTTTTCTCAGCCTTCTTTTCTGGAGGCTAAACATGTCCAGCTCTTTAAGCCGCTCCTCATAGGACTTGTTCTCCAGATCCTTGATTATTTTAGTCAGACTCCTCTGGACACATTCTAGCTTGTCAACATCTCCCTTCAATTGCAGTGCCCAGAACTGAACATACTATTCCAGGTGTGGTTTAATCCGCGAGAAGAACTCATAGGTTTACTAATGCAGTTTGATGTCACTTTAAACTGCCATGACTCAATGACATAGAATCCTGTGATTGTCCCACTTCTTGGCAGAGAAGGCTAAAGGATTTTGTAAAACTACAACCCTCATAATTCCATAGCATATTAAAGTGGTGTCAAACTGCATTAATTCTACAATGTAGATGCACCCATAGAAACCTTTATCAGAGTTAAGGCCAGCACCAGTGTTATGGCTGTTTTTTCTGTCTTTTCCATACATAGCATTTGTTGCTGTTTACTGCAAACAATATCTTATGCACAAATAGCAAACAGACAAGGGGCAATATTCATCTGTAAAGCAGTGTAAAACAACACTCTAGATGTGGAAGCTGGAGCACATTCCAGATTGCAGCCTTGGTTTTTTTTTCTTGATATAAGTAACCAAGTTAACCATGCTCACTTACACATGTGACTAACAAAAATGTCCACTTTGGTCCTTATTTGGAAATGAAACCAACTGTTGTTCAATAAGCAGATGAACTGCTCCTACTTCTGCCAACTAAAAGCACCATGCAGCCATTCTTTCCTTCCTTAATGGTTTTGCTGTGGTGAGAAGGTGGGGGACATGGGGGAAAGTGGCAGGAAAACACAGGGTGGTTACAATGGGAGATTGTAGTAAATGTCCCAAAATTGGCAAACAGGGCAGGACAATTGCTCAAAAATGGTTTTTGTCTAGAACAAACTAAATATCTTTAACGTTCCATGGGCAGCCACATTGGCCATTCAGCAAAATACAATAACATCCAAATTAAACTTTGTGGTGGTACCTTTATTCCCTTTAAAACAGAAAAAACGGAAGAGACTAGAAACAACCAATGAACTGAAGGTTTAAAAAAGGCCTTGGGATATATAAAAGAAGATTTTATTTCTCAAAATAGATCCTGTCAATCATGTTTGTATCAGATGCCTATTTAGGCAGCCAAGTGGCACAAAATTCATTATTTCAAATCCTATTGGCTTCATCACCGAGCAAAGATGATAAAAAAGAAAGTTTTATTAGAATACTTTTTAACTACCCTTGTTCCAAGTCTCCTTATGGCCAAAACAGTATGTAGCCTGTATCTCAGGTATGGGCAAAAGTTGTTTTTTTGCCTTGGGCCACATTGTGGGCTCAGCTGAGAGAGCTGGGCTGTGAGGGAGTGTCAGGCATGTGCTAGGTGGGCACAGGCCAGGAGGGGGAGGGCCTGGGATAGGGCAGGACCAGAAGGGGGTGGGGCCGGGCCTGGGTCATCCTCAAGTTGTCCTCCTTACATAAATAAGACATGTGGTGACTGCCATAACCCTCTACGATCCTCCTCCCCCAATCTTCGGGCTGTCCCCTCAGCATTACGTCAGGAGGAGGGCAAATCAAGCGACAGCCGAGAGGGCTTTGGAGGGCTCTTAGCCACTGCATGCATTTCTCAGACCATCCTCTCGGTATAAGGATGGGGCTGCTGACCCAAATGTGGTGGCTGAGAGCCCTACGGAGGGTGTCTTCCTTCTCCATCCTTTCTGCATATGGATGAGGTGGGTCACTGTGTTCTTATGCTGAGAGGAAAGGGAAAATGAGGAGGGCCTGAGATAAGAACCCAGGGGGCCACATACGCCCCGCCCCCCCCACACACACCTTAGCTTTCCTATAACTGCTCTAGCTGCATTGACTACCATTCATTGCCCATCATCTGAAACAAACATCTCAAGCAAAATGCTATCCCTAACACCACCAGTTTCTCTTGGTATGACACCAGTTTCCCCTGGTATGATATACTGTATTTCAACATATTTGCATTTTGAAAAATCTAGTGGGTTTCATAAGCTGACATATTTTGTACCTGATTGGGCAAATAAAATTATCACTACAATATGAAGCTTTAGCATGGTTTGTTATTTTCTACAAATAATTATAACTACACAATGTAGTTTCATTGACTACCTTCTCACCTCATTATATTTTTAATTTTAAAAATATGTTATTTGGCCTTTAGGAAAGATGTATGAAAGTACAGTAAGATGCTTGTATCTTCAAGAACTAATGTGATTTCACTTACGCACATTTGACAAAATATGTTCTCTCTGGCATTTTTTGGGTTCATCAGCATGATTCTCTAGTATACCTGGACAGACGACCTTCATTTCAATAGCATTGGGTATTATGTGAGGTTTGGCATATCCATGCAAAATCTGGGAATGCATCCCCTATGGATACAGTGGTCGTATCACTTAGTAAAATAAAGAGCTTTATGAAATTTGAAATCAATCTATATCAGTGTGTCTCAACCTTCCTAATGCCATGACCCCTTAATACAGTTCCTCATGTTATGGTGACCCCTAACCATAAAGTTATTTTGGTTGCTACTTCATAACTGTAATTTTGCTCCTGTTATTAATCGTAATGTAAATATCTGATATGCAGGATGTATTTTCATTCACTGGACCAAATTTGGCACAAATATTTGATATGTCCAAATTTGAGTACTGGTGGGGTTGGGAGGGGATTGATTTTGTGATTTGGGAGTTGTAGTTGCTGGGATTTATAGTTCACCTACAAGCAAAGAGAACTCTGAACTCCACCAATGATGGAATTGAACCAAAATTGGCACACAGAACTCCCATGGCCAACAAAAAATACTGGAAGGGTTTGGTGGGCATTGACCTTGAATTTGGGAGTTGTAGTTCACCTACATCCACTGTGGACTCAAACGATTATGTATCTGGACCAAACTTGGCACGGATACTCAGTATGCCCAAATGTGAACACACTGGTGGAGTTTGGGCAAAATAGACCTTGACATTCGGCAGTTGTAGTTGCTGGGATTTATAGTTCACCTACAATCAAAGAGCATTCCAAACCCCACCAATTATAGAATTGGGCCAAACTTCCCACACAGAACCCCCATAACCAACAGAAAATACTGTGTTTTCTGATGGTCTTTGGGGAACCTCGCTGACACCCCCTTGCAATTCCCCACCCCCCGGGGTTCCGACCCCCAAGTTGAGAAATGTTGATCTATGTTATACATCTCCTATGAAAACATATTCTAGAGAACTTCATCAAACTACAAATCTTATGATTCCATAAATCTCATATACAGCAGTGGTATTGAATTGCCATAATTCAGCGCAACACTACATAACACTGTGTATGATTGGTAAGCATTAGCTTAAGGATAACATCCTATTTGCAGCATAAAATAGATCACTCAAATCCTTCTTTTTTATATAAAAAAACAGTCAATAAAAACAATACTCTCCATAATCTTGAACTTATCTGGGTCAAGTGTGTGTACGTACAATAGATTTTTTCCCCTCTTTACTCGCTCCTGGCTATCCATGAATTTATGAATGGAGAAGGAATGAGAATATACAAGCAAACAGAAAAACATGTTTTCAAAAGGACCAAAAGAACGTTATGATAGCAGTGCTTTTCTGTGCTAAGCTTTTTTATTTCTATTTCCATTATACTATAAGAAGTTGCCAGAGCTATAAATACCAAGATTATGATATGTTAATTATAATCCATGTGAATTGGCATACTTTTGAAATAGAAATGATGAGGAATATCATGACAAAATACTCAGTAATGCAGTTAGATTCAGCTATTATCAAAGTGGCAGGATTAAAAAAGCCTTAATTTGGTTTTTTTTTTAAAGGTGGTCATTTTAAAACAAAGGCAAGATTTGATAGCTTTAAATAAATAGAGAATTGGGGCATGTTTTCCATTTAAAAGTTCAGCTGTTTTGATAGCTAAAACTTACATCTTCTGTGGTTAAAGCTGTCCCTTTTCTGTCGAAAATGAGTTTAATTTTCATGTTTAATTTACACTGTTGTTTCAGAGTTTGTAAAGATAAGAAAATCCAAACATGCTGAATTTTCAAAATAAAGCCACTACAATTTATCCATGTTATTCTAAAATATGACCAAGAAGTACATTAGACTAACCATTTTCATGTATAAGAAATGTCAAATATTTTGTGGAGAAGGAGACAATGAAAGCCTGAAAATGAGAATAACTTGGGGCTGGATTAAGCATATAGAGGACTGTTCTGGTGCCTGACATTTCTAAATATTGTATATTCCTCCCCTCGTAACTGTTTCCTTGTAGAAAGATCAAATCATGTTTTCTTGATGAACTTTTAGGTTCAGTGATAACCAACTTTTATTTAATTGTTCTAAAATTATTTTTCAGTTACCAACACCAAATATGGATGCTATTAAAATGATAGGAAATGACACTGATAACTTTTATTTACACAACCAATGCCTGGCATTGTCCAGGTAAAGCATTATATGAAGAAATATAATGTGTGCAGCAGCAGTGTAGAAATTGATCCATCTGCTTTTGGCTTGGCAGGCAAATACATATGTTAACAAAGTGTAGGATTGGTATGTTAAGTGCTTTTCTACTCTTATTTCAAAAAGGACACCACTTGAAAGTTGTGCACTTATACTGTAACCGTTTTCAAATGACATATCCCAAAGAACCAAGTGTCTGAAGTGAACATAGAAGAGAAAATATATCTTGCAGTTATCACAAACATTTGCTTGCCTTGGCAAGGGGGAAAATGGAACAAGTATGTTCTGTGCTGTGCTTCAGTGATGGCCACGTCTAGAACATAGACCTATGTTTCTGCTTTCATATAGTTTGTAGTTTTGTACATTTACATTTTAGACTTCAACTTCTTCCCTATCTGGAACTTTTTCTATTACCTAGAAACTACCACAAACCAGGGCATACCATCTACTTCATCATTGTCTAAACCAAATGTCAAATTTCCAACATTTCAGATACAAATCTTTGAAATATATTTGGAGCTATCAGCGACCAATTCTAGAAAGTTATATGTGTCTAAGAGTAGCTACAACCTGCACATTGATTGGTTTTCACACTTTAAACCAAGTAAGGACAACTGTGTTCATTACAAGGTGTTTGCAGAGTGCAAATCCCATCAGCCTTAGACAACAGAGACAATGGTGAATAATCATGGGAAATGAAGTCCAACAACTGGAGGTGTGTATTCACTCAGCCCAGATAACATTAAGCCAGATTCATATAAAATATTTGGTAAATGCTGAACACGGACTGGGAACTACTGAGGAAAATAAATGCTGAAGTTTGCAGGGACAAATACCTTCAAAGACTTTTTGTTGCTTTCGGGGTTGCGAGTATTTCTGACTCTTACCTATTGATGTTGAAGGTTTTCCTTACAATGTGGATTACACAAAAGTTTTGAGTGGTAGCACTCACAATCCCAAAAAATAATAATTATCATAATATGTTGTTCTAGGCAAAAGAGATCGCATTCAGGAAAAAGGTCCACATTTCAGCAAGCGGTCCCAAATTTACACAAAAACATTTAAAATGTCATTTGATTAACATCTTTTCATAAATATGCAGTTTAGAGCCAATTTATTTTTATAAAAACTGTTTGGGAGATACGTATAGCAAATGGATAAGGTCCAAACCATTTCTAGAGTCTTTGCTTTAGTCCCAAACATCTTGTGGTCAAATATGTGAATTTGCATGTCATTACAGACATAAAAGAAGAGAAAAAAAAGCTTTAAAAGTCTGTTTATATCATTAATCTGTGAATGGGAGCCACGGTGATGCAATAGGTTAAACCCTCATTCCAGGTAAACTGCTGACCTGAAGGTTGGCAGTTCAAATCTGCGAGATGGGGTGAGCTCCCATCTGTCAGCCACAGCTTCCCATGCATGGACATGAAAGAAGCCTCCCACAGGATGGTAACACATCTGAGCATCCCCTAGGCAACATCCTTGCAGATAGCCAATTCTCTCACAGCAAAAGCAGCTTGAGGTATATTCTCAAGTCACTCCTGACATGATAAAAAAAATATCTATGAATGGTCTGATGTGTACAGTACTTTAATTTCAAATGCTGTCTCAGACTTAACTAATAGAGAAGCACAGATCTGACTGCCTCTATTTGACTAGGAGCAGATATAAATATAGGAAATAGTTCTGTGCATATATCACATATAATGATAGAGAACTTTGGGCTGTACGGAAAAATCCACTTCATTCAGCTCCACTGAGCTGTCCACAAACTACCTGTAAAAGAGCACCCACCTAGTACCGTGAAATAGAGAGCCGGCATGGCTATTGGTCTGAGTGTTGTACGATTCTGGAAACCAGGGAATGAATCCCCACTTGGCCTTGAAAATCCACTGGGTGGCCTTGGGCAAGTCACACTCTCGCAGCCTCAGAGGAAGTCAAGAGCAAGCAACCTCTGAACAAATATTGCCAATAAAACCAAATGACAGGGTTGCCTTTGACTGGAAAGGACTTGAAGACACACAACAATGCACTGTGAAATGCTGCTACTATGCTACTATGATGCTCCAGTTTTAAAAGTGTATAGAAAGCAACCAAATATCTGCCTTACAAAGATATGACAAATACAAACTCTTAGACTGGAAAAAAATGCTTATGTTGTAGAATTTATTGGAGTGTATTTTAACCCAAATCAATGACAAGAAAAATGCTTTCCATTATGTTCTTCAGAGAAACCTAACATTTTTTTGTGTGTGTCAGGGATGATTTGAGTAACTGCAAGTCGCTTCTGGTGTGAGAGAATTGGCCGTCTGCAAAGATGTTGCCCAGAGGAAGCCTGGATGTTTTACCATCCTGTGCAAGGCTTCTTTCATGTCCCCACACATGAGTAGCTGGAGTTGACAGACGGGAGCTCCACAGATTCGAACTGCCGACCTTTCAGTCAGCACTCCAGCCAGCACAAGAGTTTAACCCATTGTGCCACCGGGGGTGTATGTGTACATAATTACTATTGCACACACACACACCAAATATTGTCCAATGTGAGAAAGAATGCTATTCTATAATGTCAGGATGTTAGAAGTAATGGAGAAATTGTACACTTCACACTTGCAAGAGGAATAGAATATATTGAAATGTTTGCTAAATATCATTTTCTCTTCCCATGTTTCTTCTGATTTTGAGATAAAATGAGAACAAATAGCAAAAAAAGAGTAGCAGTCTATTTTCAGTGTCACACTCAGTGTTAATTCTTTTAGCAGACAACATAATGTTAATGCATCCCAAATCTAAGTTCAGTTTACCATGCATTTTTACTAGAAAAGAAAAGCTGATTCTGACAAAGTCAGTCTCTACTCAGAGCAGTGGTGGTGCAATGAGTTAAATCCCTGTGCCAGCTGAATTGCTGCTCTGAAGGTCAGCAGTTGGAATCTGCGAGATGGGGCGAGCTCCCATCTGTCAGCTCCAGCTTCCTATGCGGGGACATGAGAGAAGCCTCCCACAGGATGGTAACACATCCAGGCGTCCCCTGGGCAACGTCTCTGTAGATGGCCAATTCTCTCACACCAGAAGCAACTTGCAGTTTTTTAAGTCACTTCTGACACAATAAAAAACTCTACTCAACATTTTTCACCATTCCCTAAACTAAAATTGCTGAACACAATGGTTCAAAATAACATTTATTGATATAAAAAGTTCCTGGTGATGATTACTCATTTTTATAAATCTATTTAAGTCTATGACTAGACATGTGAAATTACTTCCAATAATACTGGTAGCAATAGCTGGTGGAGTACAATGGATTATTATAGTATGGATTTGGAAACAATTCCAATAGAAATTATTCCTACAGAACAAGTACCATAGGTGAAAATATTTCTTCTCTACAATTTGCTCAAACTGATGAGCTGAGTCCAGGATCCCTGAATGATTCAATTACATATTTGAAACTCCTGTGTGCATTATATATTCAGCTAGATATTAGAAAGCCTCTTTTTTTAGTATTTAAAACTTCATTCCCTCTAGTATATAACAACCTGAGGATTACGTCTCCCAAATTCTCCAGAGCCAGCACAGTTTATGCTGTGATGAGTCGAATGATGGGAATCACAACCCACTCTTTCGAGAGGGCACTGGTTTGGAGAACCAGCTTTATAATTAAATCAGCTTTATATGAAGTCCAGATATTTATTTTAAAAAATGAAGAAAATATGTTTAGTTAACACAGATACATGTTCTGTTGACAGGGGAAGATATGTTCATAAGTTAAAAGCCCCAGTACCTTTCATGTGAGTAGCATACATATGATTAGGGTACATACATGGGGAAGGGAGGACAACAGAAATAATTTAAAATCTGATTATATCAGTGTGATACCGGAAATGTTGGATTAGGCTTCATGCCAAGTTCAATCAAAGAAAATATAAGGTGTTTTAATTGATTTTGAAATTTTTCAGTATAGAGTTGAGGCTCAAGCCACAATGAATCAGACCCCAAAAGAAGGACCTAAGTTGGACTTGATCCCAAATTAACATCCCACGCTCTGATCCTCTCATCTAAAGAAGTCCTCTTCCAAGTAGAAATTATTCTGCTTTTAGACTTTCTGGCTTCTTATAAAGCAACTGGCATTCCAGCAGAGCGCAGTAAACAAATCACATGAAAGCTGTGGTTTTGCAGGATCATTTCCAATGACCTTCCCTTTTGTAAACATATACTTTACTAGAAATTGCCACATGAATGTATATACTTTTCTTCTTTCAGAACATCATCACTACAACAGAATTGTCTATTCCTGAGACTCACCAGTTAACCCTCCCTCCTCAAAGTGACCCGTCATGGTTCTTTCAAAGTCGGTATGTTTTCTTTTTGTGGCACTGACAAGGATATTGTATCTACACAACACAATAAACTAAAAGGCTTGAAGAAGGCATGATCCTTTCCCACACAAACATAGGTCCAATGCAAACAAACTAGTAGTGAAAGGGTCTTTTTAGAGTACTCTTCAATTACATTTGTGAGATAACAAAGCTAGATCTGCAAGTGATTAAGAGATATTTTATAGTGACACAGTTTCAACTCTGTGATACAAGCCACATGGATTCATCTTCCATCCAGGAACATCTCTTTGCTTTGAAATTACTGTGCATCCAAATAGGACAACTGTCATACTCAACAGCTAATTTATTTATTTACAGTATTTATATACCACTTCTCTCACCCCTGGGGAAACTCTTAGATAAGTTGATAATTTACGACATTTTCCAAAAGGCACAGAAGGGAAAAACATATGCTTTCTCCAAGAGATATTTTATAGTGACATAGTTTCAACTCCGTGATACAAGCCACATAGATTCAGTCTTCCATCCAGGAAAATCTTTGCTTTGAAATTGCTGTGTATCCAAATAGGACAACTGTCATGTGAAACAGTTAAAATAATTTATGTTTTCCAAAAGGTGCAGAAGGAAAAACCATATATGTTTTCTCCAAGAGATATTTTATAGTGACATAGTTCCAACTCTGTGATGCAAGCCATATAGATTCGTCTTCCATCCAGGAACATTTCTCTCTGCTTTGAAATTACTGGGCATCCAATTAGGACAACTGTCATGCTCAACAGCAAAGATAATTTACAGAGTTATCCAAAAGTTGCAGAAGGGGGGAAAATCTAACTTTTCTCCAGGGTTTGGTTCAAAAATAAATAAATGACTGGCTTTGGGGAGGTAAAAATTGCAAGAATAAAATATCCTTACAAAAAAGATACACAACATTTCTGGCCCTTAGATACAAATATACCACTACTACTACTACTACTACTAACAACAACAACAACAACAACAACAAGGTCTTTAAGTGCAGTGCCTAAATAACTTGGCCTGCACTTAAAAATAATCAGCACAGACAAAATTACCATCTGTCAGTTGCAAAAGGCCACCCTACTGGGATCTGTACACATTATTCGCCGATGCATCACACAGTCCTAGACACTAGTTAAGTGTCCCACATGTGATCAAATACAAAAGCCAGTATAGTGATCTTGTTTGTTGTGTACTAATCTTATGTCTATAATAATAATAATAATAATAATAATAATAATATACAAGCACCAGCATAGTGATCTTGAATGCTGTGTACTTGTCTTGTTATGTATCTAATAATAATAATAATAATAATAATAATCAAAAGCCAGCATCGTAATCTTATTTGCTGTGTACTAATCCTATTATGCATCAAATAATAATAATAATAATATCTTATTTATATCCCACCACCATCTCCAAAAATGACTTGGGGTGGCTTAAAGAAGTACATACAAGTGCCATAAACACATACAATACTGGTAAGATCGCACCAACCTATTAGACAGTGGCAATATCAGTTCACCTAAAAACAAAACATTATAGATAGATAGATAGATAGATAGATAGATAGATAGATAGGCCAATCCTAATTAAAAGACAATCCTAATTTGGGTCCCACTTTTTCCAAAAGAGGAACCAAAGGAGAAACTGAAGCTCATCCTGAACACTGTCCCTGAACTGGGAAAAGAAACCAAAGCAATGAAAAGAATGTGAACATTTAAGATCTGTGCAAATATTCTGGCACCGTTTGAAGCAACTGTTTAAACTCCAAGCTGAAAGAGATTGTTTGGATTTTGCTTTTGGTCAGGCTGCGGTGGGGATGATGTGGGTGGAGGCAAGCAAAAAAACAGAGTCCCATATCCTGCAAGTGGTTTGGGCTGCAAGGAAACTTTGGAGGAGAGAGAAAGGGGGAGGAGGAGGAGAAGCCATATGAAAATAGCAGGCTGCCTTCTTGCCAGCTTCCTTACTTCTTTTCCTTCCCTTTCTCACTCCTTCTACCCATCCAAATAACCATCTTCTGTAGAACGAAAGGCGGAACAACGTTGGTGTTTCGAAAGGAACAGCTTTAGGTAAAGAGCAAGGCGAGAGCCCGCTGATGTGGGGCACAGAGAGAGGATCTGATAAGCATAGCAAACCACCCAGACAGCAACCCTCTGAACACATTTTCTCCAGACAGGAACCCTCTGAAAAGGCACTGAGGGTGGTTCACTTCTGCTCTTGTTGCTCTTCCAGTCAGCCCAGGGGCCCTTCCACACAGCCCATATAACCCATAATATCAAGGCAGAAAATCCCACATTATCTGAGTGTGGACTCTGGGCCCTTCCTCACAGCCCTATATCCCAGAATATCAAGGCAGAAAATCCCACAATATCTGCTTGGAACTGGGTTTTGCGAGTCCACACATTATCTACAATATCTACTTTGAACTGGGTTATCCGAGTCCACACTTCCATACATTCCAGTTCAAAGCAGATAATGTGGATTTTTTTCCAGCTGTATGGAAAGGGCCCTGGGCCCTTCCACACAGCTCTATATCCCAGAATATCAAGGCAGAAAATCCCACAATATCTGCTTTTAACTGGGTTATCTGAAGGTCCTTCCACACAGTCCTATATCCCAGAATATCAAGGCAGGAAACCCCACATTATCTGAGTGTGGACTCAGATAACCCAATTCAAAGCAGATAATATGGGATTTTCTGCCTTGATATCCTTGGATATAGGAGTATGGAAAGGCCCTCAGCCTTGCTCAGTTTCTCTCTCTCTTTTTTTTTCTTCCTTTCTTTTTTTTCTTTTTTGTATCTTTACGGTGGAATTAAAGCGGTTTGACACCTCTTTAATGACTCAATGCTATGGAGACATGAGCATCGTAGTTTACAAGCCTTCTCTGCCCAAGAGTCCTAGCGCCTCGCCAAACTCCTTCGATTCATTAGCACTAAGCCGTCTGCAGTTGAAGTGAAATCAAACTGCGCTAAGTCGACAGCGTAGACGTACCCAAGGAAGCAGTGAATTTGCGCCAAGAGTAGATTAACTCAGTTTGAACTCTTTCCCCTGGAAAACCCGTTAAGGAAATAATCCTCGTCTCCACACAGCAATATATCCCAGAATATGAAGGCAAAAAAAAACAAAACCCCACATTATCTGGGTGTGGACTCAGATAATCCAGTTCAAAGCAGATATTGTGGGATTTTCTGTCATGATATTCTGGAATGTGTGGAAGGGCCCAAAGTGAAATGGATCAGGATTTAAAAGGGTTGCTCACAGAGAACTTGGGGCCCCAGGCTGCTTTTTGCGGGATCTAGGACGTTTCTCACCGATTGTAATATCCTAGGAGTGATCCAATGTGTCACAGAAAGAGGCGAGAAGTAAACAATCTCTTCTAAGATTATCGCCGCCTTGAAAGACTCCGCCTTTGAAACCCCGCGTTAGTTAACGCAGATTAACTAACTCCAGACCCGTCATTGATTGAGATAGAAACTTTCAGGGCGAAGTCCTGAAATGGGGGAGAAAGAGAGTCAATCCGAGAGCCGGACTGCAAAGGCGCGGAGAGGGAACTAATCCGCTGTTAATGGTCTCGCATATTGGTCGCTCAAAGAGATTGGAACCCAAGGAGGACGTCCTGTTCGTCAGAGGCGATCCAGGCCGGCTCTAGCTTTAGAGCAGGTATGGGACAACTTGGGTCCTCCCTCCAGGTGGTTTGGACTCCAACTCCCACCATTCCTAACAGCTTCTGGCCCCTTCTTTTTCCCTCTCAGGCGCTTAAATGCCCAAATTTGCCCAAGCAGTGCGTTTCTGCTGTCCAGAGTTGTGCTGGAGGACCTTAGGATCGCGAGAGTGGTGTTCTCTCGTGGGAAAGCATAGTTTTCCCACCTTCTTGGGGTGTCTGTGCCCCTAAGCCCAGCAAGCGTTGAGGCCTGATTGTACTTTGCCTTCATCCCGAACAAGGCATCGTGGAAGGCGCTTCTTCCTCAACCTTCTTTAGTACAAGGCTCTAAACCAGGCATGGGCCAACTTGGGCCCTCCCAGTGTTTTGGACTCCAACTCCCACCATTCCTAACAGCTTCAGGCCCCTTCTCCCCCCCCCCCCCCCGAGCCATCTGCAGTTGAAGTGGCTGGGGGGGGGGAGGAAGGGGTTTAAAACTGGAATGGTGGGAGTTGGAGTCCAAAGTGAGTGAAAATGTGGCAATTGGCCACTTTGATTAGCACTGAATGGCCTTGCAGCTTCAAAGACTGACTGATTCCTCTAGGTGGAGGCCCACCTTGAGGGCCTAAGTTGGCCCATGCCTGCTCTACACTGTAAGATGAATGCGGTTTGACGCCACTGAGGCTGGATTCTAAAGGAGTTGGAACCCACTTCATCACACTAGAGGGGAAAAATCCACTTAAAATCCGGTTTCTGCTCTTGCTGCTCTTCCAGTCAGCCCAGGGGCCCTTCCACACAGCCATATAACCCAGAATATCAAGGTAGGAAATCCCACAATATCTGCTTGGAACTGGGTTTTGTTAACAGCCTCCCTAAACTACAAACGCCAGAATTCTGCAGGAGGCAGAAACCGAATTTTAAGTGGATTTTTTTCCTCTAGTGTGATGTGGAGTTAAGTGAAAGGAATCTGAACTCCAAGGATCCCATAACATTGAGGAATGGCAATGAAAGTGGTGCCAAGCTGTGTTCATGCCCACCTAGAATAGAGGAAGCTCGACTTTTCCCACGCACCCCTCTTTCTATTTTTCCTCATCCATAGAGTTGTAGTTGCCAGGATTTATAGTTCACCTACAACCAAAGAGCGTTCTGAACCTCACCAACGGCATAAATAGACCAAACTTTCTCTGCCTGCCTGTCTCTCTCTGTCTCGGGCGTCTCCCACTCACCTGAGTCCCGCCTTGATTGGTCCGCGCTTCGCTCACACTGAGGCGCGTCTCCCGCGAGGAAAGGAAGTAACTGCGAGAAGAACGCACGCCTCCTGGAAAAGTCTCTCTTAGGAAGAGGAGGAGGAGGAAGAGGAGGAAGAAGAAGAGGAGGAGGGCTCCCGCGCTGCCTGTGCGTTGTTTTCTTCCAGCTGGATGACCCAAACCGCTCCCAAACTTCCCTCCAAGTCCGTCGGCCCGTCCCCTCCTTAGTCAAGCTTTCAGCGAGCCGAACCCCAGCAGGTCCTTCCCATTCTCCTGGCAGAAAGTAGGGAAGGGATGGAGAGAGAGAGAGAGAGAGAGGCGCAGGTCTGTCTCTAAGGCGCTCCTCCTTCCAAATGATTCGGAAAGCACTGTGTGGACATCGGACCCCAAGCCAAGCGCCAGGAGACGGGAGGGGGGGGGATGCCACTGCGCGCGCTGCACACACGGCGTCACTCCAGGGCTGCCCCACGCGCTCCCTCTCGCGCCCAGCCCAGCGCCGCCGAAGCCTATCGCAGTCAGAGCCAGGGCCGCCCCTCCTTCCTCTTTTTCTCCCTCCCTGCCTCCCCCCCTCGTTAAGTCAATGGTCCCCCCGGGAGCGCCAGGCAAGGCCACCCCTCGCGCGCCCCCCCTCCTCGGCCAAGAAAAAAGGGAACGAGGGGCTCCAGAGGGAAGAGGGAGGGAGGGAGGGGCAGGCGGACAGACCGGTTTCCCTGACCCCCCCATGGAAATAAAATACCACCACCAGCACCCTTGTCATATGCATTTCTTGCTAGCCGCCTTGAGTCCCATATATGCATATGTTATCAGCTGGCAGGCCTGTAGGGGGGGGGGGGGTTAGGGGTTCAACCCCCCCCCCCCCGAAATGGTTCAGATTTTTTTTAAAAAAACCCAGTTTACTCATGAATGTTAACTGGTTAACCCAATCCCCATGCTAAGTCTATGAGATGCAAAAAATTAAGAGTCCCTCCAGAACTGCAAGCACCATCTCAAGCAAATATTTATTTATGTATTATTTGAACTTATATGCTGCCACTCCCCTGGGGCTCGGAGCGGCTTACAAGAACAGGCTAAAATCGAACACAATTTAAAAACAATTTAAAACAATTTAGAAACAGCAATATCAGAGATCAAAGTCCCGTTGAAACAGATATGTCTTACATGCCCTGCAGAAAGCTGATAAGTCCCGCAAGGCACCGACTTCAGGTGGCAGAGTATTCCAGAGTGATGGTGCCACTGCTGTAAAGGCTCTGCATCTGGTTGCTGTTAGACACAAGGTCTTGACACTGAGAATTTCCAACAAATCTTGATCCTCAGAATGGAGGGATCTCTGGGGTTGGTAGGGGGTGAGGCGGTCCCTCAGGTACATCGGCCCCAGACCATGCAAGGCCTTAAATATTGACAATGTATTCACACTGTCATTACTTGCAGCAATAGCCGATGTAGTAAAGCAACCAAGTTGGGTGTGTGTGTGTTGAATGCTCTCATTAAGGAGGCCAGACTTGGTGGAGGCGGTTGACAGGGGCGGAGCTGCAGGCTATTGAAGGCTGCTCTGCCCCCTCCTGTGCTCTTGGCTTCAACATGAGTTAGAAGGCAGGTTTCAACCCCCCCCCCCCCCCCCCGGTGAAAATTTCAACCCCCCCCCCTGAAAATTTCAACCCCTCCTGAATTTTTTTTCTGGCTACAGCCCTGTCAGCTGGGGACCCCTCCTCCCAGCACCAACTGCTGCTCTGGGCCAGAGTGAAAGGGGGGGGGGGCAGTAGACAGTTCCACCTTGTCTCCTGTGCTATGCTAATAATATAATATAATATAATATAATATAATATAATATAATATAATATGTGTTTTGTTCATTCATTCAGTCGCCTCCGACTCTTCGTGACCTCATGGACCAGCCCAGGCCAAAGCTCCCTGTCGGCCGTCACCACCCCCAGCTCCTTCAAGGTCAGTCCAGTCACTTGGTCGGCCCCTCTTCCTTTTACCTTCCACCTTCCCCAGCATAATTGTCTTCTCCAGGCTTTGCTGTCTCCTCATAATGTGGCCAAAGTACTTCAACTTTGTCCCTAGTATCCTTCCCTCCGATGAGCAGCCGGGCTTTATTTCCTGGAGGATGAACTGGTTGGATCTTCTCGCAGTCCAAGGCACTCTCAGAACTTTCCTCCAGCACCACAGCTCAAAAGCATCTATCTTCCTTCGCTCAGCCTTCCCTAAGGTCCAGCTCACACATCCGTAGGTTACTACAGGGAATACCATGGCTTTGACTAGGCGGATCTTTGTTGCCAGTGTGATGTCTCTACTTTTTTTATTTTTTATTTTTTATTTCTCGTGTCAGGGAAGCCAGTCAATTATATTACATTTCTAACAGAACAAAGCAAACAAACAGAGAAAATACAAAATGTGTGGGTTTGGTAGTTGATTAAACGTCCTTTGACCAGTAGCTGGCCACTTGGAGTGCTTCTGGTGTTGCTGCAAGAAGGTCCTCCATTGTGCATGTGGGTCTGGTGGGTTTTATTTATATAGATTACATTGTATTATATTATATTATATTATATTATATTATATTATATTATATTATATTGTGCAACCTGAGCCCAGCCACATAATATAATATAATATAATATAATATAATATAATATAATATAATACAATGTAATCTATATAAATAAAAGTGTAATGTTCGTTTGTGGGATTAACTTAATTTAAAATCCACTGGATGAATTGCTGCCAAATTTGGCCACAAGACATCTACTAACCCAAGAAGTGACCATCACTCACAACAATTGATTTCATCATTCTGAACTCTACCAATGATGGAATTGAACCAAACGTGGCACACAGGACTCCCATGACCAACAGAAAACACTAGAAGGGGTTGGTGAGCATTGACCTTGAGTTTGGGAGTTGTGGTTCACCACCATCCAGAGAGCACTGTGGACTCAATGATGGATCTGGACCAAACTTGGTACGAATATTCCATATGCCTACATATAAACACAGATGGAGTTTGAGGGAAATAGACCTTGACATTTGGGAGTTGTAGTTACTGGGATTTATAGTTCACCCACAATCAAAGAGCATTCTGAACCCCACCGACAGAATTGGGGCAAACTTCTCATACAGAACCCCCATGATGAACGGAAAGTATTTAAGACCATCCAGTCCAACTCCCTTCACCAGGGCAAGAAAACGTAATCAAAGCCTTTCTGACAAATGAACATTATATTTTTATTTATATAGACTAGCTGTCCCCTGCCACGCTACCAAGTTTGGGAACTCCAGTTGGCTCAAAATACGACAGCCAGATTGGTTACAGGAACATCGAGAAGTGAACATATTACACCTGTCCTAAAGTCACTCCACTGGCTTTCAATTAGTTCCTGGGCAACGTACAAGGTGTTTGACCTTTAGAGCCCTACATGGTTTGTGCCCAGGTTACCTAAAGGATCACCTTCTCCCATACACTCCAGCCTGCCAGAAGCCGAATGGCAATCATCACCCAGAGGACCCAGTGGCTTATCATGGCTGAGTTGGCCTTTGAACCCTCCAAAGTCATTGTTGAATTCCTATACAACTACACTGTGCTAGCTCTCCCTCTTTTATCCAACTATTAAATGTCCAGTTTTCACTTTTAACAACCTGTAGGCCACATTTGTAATTGTAGCCCAAAAAATCTGAGTTAAATTAGTAAAGTCTACACCAGAGGCTAGAAATGGAAATGAAGATAGTTTGAGATTATACAAATCAGAGATTTGTTATTGTTATTGTTATCATGTCCCTGCTACTATAACTTTAAAGAGCCAGTATATGGAATAAGTTTTAATGTTTATACTGGAAAGTGCTTATTGTACTTTTAAAGGTTGTATATTATTTGATGTCATGGCCTATGGCTGGTACAATAAACAAGTCATTCATACTTTAACAACTCTATCTGAGACTAAAGCAGGACTATAAACCCCAGTAATCATGCACGGAGATTCCAACTGAACAACAGAAACAGCATCTGATACAAAATACACACCTGTGACTCCAACATGATATCTCTTTTTTTCTCCTGTGTTCAGTGCTGAGTTGTCATAGGTTTAGGTGTGTTTGCGCACAGGCCCCAATGGATTTTGCTTATGGGATGCAATTCTAAATTTGAAGGCATTCTGTTTCAGACACAATGATAAAGTTGATAGTCTACGGTAGTGTGCTACAAAGCAAGCAGTGTAGGCCTACTGGCCCTCCCTCCTTTAGGGCCCTAGTATGGAGCCCCGTGGAGCTCCCCGGTGGCGTTCAACCACTGAGCTGCTGAACTTGTTGACCAAAAGAACAGTTCAAATCCAGGGAGCAGTATGACCTCCCACTGTAAGCCCCAGCTTCTGCCAACCTAGCAGTTTGAAAACATGCAAATGTGAGTAGATCAATAGATACTGCTCCGGTGGGAAGGTAACAGCGCTCCATGCAGTCATGCTGGCCACATGACCTTGGAGGTGTCTACAGACAATGCTGGCTCGTCAGCTTACAAATAGAGATGAGCACCAACCCCCAGAGTCAAGCATGACTGGACTTAATGTCAGGGGGAAACCTTTACCTATCTATGGAGCCTTGTAACCAGCACAGGGCCTCATTTGTCCTAAATCTGGCACTACCTTTATGATTTTTAAAACATCTTTTGTGTGAAGTGGAGGTTCAGAATCTTGTGTGGTGCATTTTGGTTAGCTGATAAAAGACTCATTCTTGTGGATTTTGTATTTTGTTTATTTTTCTATTGGTGTTTTTGATACTTTAATATGCTGCATATCTATGCAAGATCCTGTGACATCTTTGCAATGAATATGTTAAAAATGACAACCATCTCCATTGATGAAGCTGCACTGTACTTTTTAAAAAAGAAAACCTGACAGTCAGATGATACTGTGAAATCATTATTTAACAAAAATCTTCTTTGTCACTTTCCTTCATTGAACTTTGTAATTACTGCTTTGTGGCATGCTGGTTCATAGATCTTTCTCACACCGCTGAATGCCAAATTGTATGTGATGTGGTCAGATTTCCTCATGTTTGTTTTCAGTGGAAAAGCATCTGGGTATGGACTACTGGATCAAGACAGTGGTGCTGGGAAAGGGCATGTTTATCCTTGCATTGTTTTCCCAGTCTTTCTTCTTGCCCCTGGTATGACAATTATTCCTGCTGATGTGGGAAAATAAGCACTTTCCCCTCAAGTAGTAGAAGCTAGTCAAAAGGAGATTGCGGTCAAGAAAATAGTGGTAGGGTCAGATGAGCCTCCTTCCCTGGGGTAAACGGATAAGATGTATTCCTTGACATTTCAATATATACAGATATACTAAAGTGGAAGACAATGGTTTTTTCCCAACACTGACAGTGGATCAATTTCCTCCAGAGAAGAAAATAACAGGGTTAGTAAGGTGTAAAAATGTTCAAGGATGGAATAATGATAGAACCTAGCCTTCAAGGTCAGGTAATGTAAGCATGACTCCCCTGTTCTAAGGCACTTTTGCAAAGCTGTAGACCAGAGAAATTACATGTATTTTTTTAGATTGTATGATTCAGCTGGTACTCAGGTAGCTATAGCTTTTATCTTGCATTCCTTTTCCTTATGTTTCTTTTTCACTGCCTGGACACACCTGGAATTCTACTTTTTCTTACCTGAAGCAGAAAAGAAAGTTGAACAGCAGGGCAAGTATAGGAGAAGCAATTGCCTCATCCCAAGCTGAAGAAGCAGCTATATTCCAGGAAATAATGCCTGATTGCTCATTGGATGGAAGGATATTAGAGTCAAAGATGAAGTACTTTGGCCACATAATGAGAAGACAGGAAAGCTTGGAGAAGGCAATGTTGCTGGGGGAAATTGAAGAAAAAGGGAAGAAGGGCAAGATGAATAGATGATATCCTTGAAGTTGCTGGCTTGACCTTGAAGGAGCTGGGAGTGGCCATAGCCAACAGGGAGCTTTGGTGTGGGCTGGTCCATGAGGTCATGAAGAGTAGGAAGCAACTGAGTGAATAAACAATAACAACATACTGCTTCAGAGTATAGAATGCAGAATACAACTGACAATTTTGCATATGGAGATGAGGACTGAAATATTAGATATGTTGTAATTTCTATGCTTCCAAATTTTCAGTCAAATAGAAATGTAAGTGATCATCAGAAGATATTAGATCTTAGCAGAGAGTGCCAAATATGTGCCATAGAGTCTGTGTCTCAACCTCATCTCTTTACACTGAGGGATTGAAGATACTTTGCTATTTGTTATCTCATCTGTACTCTCTTATGGAGTCCTGGCATGACTCTTTGGACAATTAAGCATCCAACATGTGATAGTGGTGGAAACAAAAAAGACAAAGTTAACATCAATAATCTATTTAAAAATTCCTAAGTTTCAGAATTTTTTGATATCTCTATTTGGAAATGAGCAGTCTATTTTGTAATATTTTGGACTATTTTTAATGCAAACATAGTTATATAAACGTATACTTTCCCTTTAGAGAGAAACACAGACACGTCACTATCTGGCGCTTTCATCACATTATGTGGCATGTATGGCATTACATATCAATTACATTTCAGTATATGGCAAGTAAGATGTTATATTTTCATAGTGACCAATACTCTGACACTGCATCTCTTGTACATGCTTCTTTATAGCCACAACATAGATGAGCATTACTAACTTAAGCAATATCAGTTATCCATTAAGAACGCCACCTCTTTTCCCGAGGAACTATATGCTTCTAAACAGGCATCTAAGGGTTAATCTTGTGGATGGTTAATGCTAATAGCATCCATTAGGATCTTAACAGGCCTCTTTTACAATCATAATGGAGCATATCTTTATTTTGACATAGCCTTGATGTCTCTCTTATCAGCATGTCTCAGCTATTTTTCATTCATCTGGAACAACATGAACTGGAGCAGTCCTCTCTTCATACAGAGCATCATAATTGACATTGCCTCTTGGCTTCTTTTATTATTTTTCTAGCCCCTGCCCATTTTATCACCTGTGCTACCTGATCCAGTCCAAACAAAGACACTGATGACACCCCATTTATGTCACCAATCCTCTCCTCCAATCAGATTATTGGAAATAATATATCAAATATAGGATAGAGCTAGATGTTAGCCTTTTGGCTTGCATCCATCATATTACATCAGCTATTACACCTGCTATGGGTTTATTAGTGGTTACATTTGCTCATACCTCGATGTTGATAGAGACACAGGAATTCTCATCTCTTTGTTCACACTTGAGTAGACATTCTTCCTGGCATTAGCTTGTCTCTTTTTCCCAGTAACATTCCAACATATCTTTTTACGTTATATTTTATGCCCTGTATGTAGTATCCTATAGGTTATATACTATGTATATTTCCAGGCACCAGAGTTGACAACTATTTTTTTCCATGTCAGGAGCAACCTGAGAAACTGCAAGTCACTTCTGGTGTGAGAGAATTGGCCGTCTGCAAGGACGTTGCCCATGGGGCATCAAGATGTTTTGATGTTTTACCATCCTTGTGGGAGCTGGAGCTAACAGAGGGAGCTCAGCCGCACTCTCCGTGGATTCAAACTTCTCACCTGTCCATCTTCAGTCCTGTCAGCACAAGGGTTTAACCCATTGCACCATCTTGGGCAATCAGAATAAGCCTGACCTATTGCAGCCACGTGTTAGTTAACATAGTGCTTTCGTCAAGAGTAGTAATGGACCCCGTTTCATGGGCAATGTTGAAGAAGAATCAGCAGCTACTCCAATAATATTTATATATATGGATAGCAGGGAGGTGTCAACTTGTTCATCACATCAGGTAGAAAAATGTCTTGGTGCTGCCTTGACAAATGTGTTTTGAACCATACAAACATCCTGGCCATAAACAGGGAATAAAAAGGGTATCCCATGGCCTATTTATGTTATCAAAATCATTTTAGTCCAGGCATGGAAAAGGCAGGTCAAAGGGAAGAAAGGGAGGGAGGGAGGGACAAAAGAGGAAAGGAAGTACGAAAAGGTGGAAGGGAAGGAGGGAGGGAGGGAGGGAGAAAGAGGGAGGTAAGGAAGAAAGGGAAGGAGGGAAGGATGAAGGAAAGAGAATGGTGAGAGAGGTGGGAGGCTGAGAAAAGAGCCTACATCCGGCCCCTAGGCCTGGGTTTGCCAATGCCCGTTTTAGCTCATGAAGCTGTTCCTTGTATTGTACTCATAGCAGCTCAAGTAGGATAGTAATTCAGGTCTTGGCTTTGATTCCAAGACATTCATTTCATTTTATTTATCCTGTCATAATTGAGAGAGAGAAAGTGTCAAGAGTTCTAATAACTATATCTGTTAAATAAAATAAAAGAGCAATATGTGTTTGCTTTTCTAGAAACATGTAAAGGCCAAAGTTCAATAAAAACCTAACTTATTGTAAAATGTTTGACCAATATGATTTTAATGAACATTCCAGATTGTTTTTCCTGGAGACTGACATATAGAATACTACACCTGCCACTTTCTATCTCTCAAAATGCACAAAGTCTTACTTGGCTACTGACAAGAATTTGTAAGATCTGCTATGGGAAAAGTCCAAAGACTGAAAATTCCTCGCTATGTCTCTTACAGAAGGCAGCCACCCATGTTCCTCTGCTTCTTTGAAAAGGAATCAAACAAGCCAACAAAATGAAAGCAGCCGGAAACAATTTCACAAAACGGGCTAATTAGAAGATTATAATCTTGTGGACCCTTCCTTGAAAGCGGTGCTAATTGAAAATATCCGCAAATCATTTCAATCTTTCATAAAAAAATCTCCGTCTCTCAATGTAATTTTTGTTACTGTACAGAAAAAAGTCTCAGAACACGAGTTACTGTATTCGGGGGTAAGAGATCGGTGAATCAGCCAGGATTTGTCTTTTTCTATATTTCTGTTTTTTAACATCTCAAGTTCTTTCTGTCTAATATTAAGTTAAGCCCTTGAAATAAACCAGTAAATTTTGTTTTCTTTCAGAACATTTGGAAATATGTCATATTGTGGAGGGGACAAGCTTGTAATCAGTAGATTCAAATTGCAAAAAAGGATATTCCACCTAAACCAGTGGTTCCCAACCTGTTTTTGACCAGGCACCACTTGAACAGGGACCATTTTGACCAGGGACCACTCTCCAACATTAGTATCAAAAGGGTTACAAATCAGTTTTTGGTCAACTTTAGATTCGGTTTGATTATTTGGGGTGCTGATTCAGAAAACTGTGCTGGATAGACCACATCAGCTCTAGTTTCTGATAGAGAACATATACCATCACCATCTGCTCGCCCACAGAAAACCATATATAATAAGCCTTGGCACTATAAGAGGGTTTCGTTGCAATGGTGTAGAAACGGTGAGGCTGTGGACCCTATTTTAGTTTTTACGGACCACTGGTGGTCCACGGATAGGTTGGGACTTAAACATTGGGGGAAACTTCCTGATAGTAGCAGCTGTTCAACAGTTGAATATGCTGCCTTGGGGTGCAATGCAGTCAGCTTCTCTCTGGAGATTTTAAAACAGACTGGGTTTGTCAAGAATGCTTTAACTGCGTATTCTTGTATGGCAAGGAGTTGGATTGGATGGCCACTGTGGCCTCTTCCAACTCTATAATTCTATGAACACCAACATGGTCAAAATGGCAAAAGTTAATAAATAATTATTAAATAAGGGAGAACAGACAAACCAAGAGAGACTGCAGTAGTTCGCTTTCCTCTGAACCTACTGAGGGCCCATATACACTACCATATAAATCCAGACTATCTACTCTGAACTGGATTACATAACAGTGTAGAATCATATAATCCAGTTCAAATCAGATAATCTGGATTATTTGATTTGATAATCTATATTATATGGCAGTGTAGATCCACCGTGGGAAGAACAAGATCTCGTTAAGTTCTAACTACTTTTTCACTTTGAACTCAGTCAGCAGTAATTGAAGTAAGATGAGGACAAACAAAGATAGCAGGAGAAGGAAAGAGAATTTGGGACATGTTGACATCGTCTGAAAATGGGACAGTTGGAGAGAATGTATAATCTTTCCAAAGCCATTTCTCACCCCATCCTTCCTGGTTTCAAAGCCAGGAAAGAAGCAAGTATAAACATAATCTTGATGGCAAGCAGGCATGTAGCCGGGGGGGGGGGGGGGGGGGTTGAGGGGCTTCAGCCCCCCCCCCCCCCGAAATTCTCATGGTGGTTCACGAAAAGGCCTTACTGGTGCATTATGTAAACTGTTATGTTTATTTATTCATATCATGATTTGATCACCATACTCAATATATCCCATATGCATGGGGGTATTGGGGTAACGATACAAAAGGTTTGCTAGTGTAGACCCTCTTTCACTCAGACTCAGCCCCCTCTAAACAAACTCAGCCCCCCCCCCCCCCCCCCCACGAATCGAAATCCTGGCTACGGGCCTGATGGCAAGGAGAAGTGGCTAGTGAGGAAAAGATTAAGCATTTTCATACACATACACATTAATTATTTCCTGAACGTGCTGTTCCCTGACCCAGTATTAATATTGTGAAGGAAACACAGGGCTGCCAATCCTCTGCTTTCCTTATAGCATCTAGTTTGATTCTAATATGCAACCCCATTTAGATTTGGCTGGATGTCCCACACTTTATACATTTTTCAAATCCAAACATTGTCAAGTGGTTATCTGCAGGATCTTATATAAAGTTTCCATTAGCTCCTTAGTTCAATAGCCTTTCAAAGAGCATTGACCTTGCTCATACAGACAACCACTATTCCAGCAAATGAATATGGTCTAATAACCATAATGGCACAGGATCTTTCATATCTTAGCTTATGATATATGATGATACTAGTGCAATGTTCTTCCCTTTCTTCCTTAGGATAAGAAAGGCAATCAAAAACATCTGCAGCTGTTTGAACCTAACTTAGCATTTGGCCTGTCCAGAAAAGAAATTAAGCAAGCCTTTGTAGTGAACTGTGATTTTGTGCACTGCAAGATACATTTTGTTCCCTAAACTTCAGATCCCCGCTGGTTCTTTATATGAAATCTCTTATTGCTATAAGAGTGGAAATGAAGGGAAGTTCATCTACTAGACCAATTCTTGTATTTTGTAAAATTGTCAGTTCATTTTATACTGAGAGTCATCATAGTGGATAAGAATGTGGCAAACAGAAACTCCATAAAATCACTTTATGCTCACACTCACTAAAGTGGATAGGAATGGAGTGAAAAGGAGTTCCGTAAAATCTTCAGTTCACTTTATACTCAAACTCACCAAAGTGCATAGAAATTGAGAGAATAGGAGCTCCATATTACTGAGGGGTTTTTTTTTAGAACATGGAAAAAGATTTATTGGGAGGGTGTCAACAAAACCCAGAGGTTCCTTAGCAAGTATGACAATACCAACTGGTGTTGCTACTAGAGGTTTGCAACAGGCTTTTTCTAAGTAACGGGGAGAATCAGGACATTTTCTGTTACAGCTGCCACAAGTTAATTGGGTGTGTTATCTGCTTCAACATATAACAAGGCACTAGGTTTGCAAGTTTTGAGCTTTGCATTTGGCTTAGTTCAATGGCTCATTAGAGCTGAAAAAACCTTTGGCTGTTGCTGGGAGCAGTTACGCAGTGTCCTGAAGCTGAAGATTGAAGCCGTTTGGAGTGCCATGGAAACTGCTTGTTTATGGCAAAATAAGGACATTCTACTGATAACTAAGTAGAGAGACTGTATTATTTTGCTATATGTTTGCATATCGTCATATAAAGAAGAAGACTCACCAGAGATATTGTTTGTTGAGAGCAATGGCTGTAGAACATGGCCATATAGCCCGAAAAAACCTACAACAACCCAGTGATTCCGGCCATGAAAGTCTTCGACAATACAATTCTTTGTGTTTTTGATCTACAGTGAATAAAACTATATTTTGTTTCTACTTAAAGCAACAGAGTCATGTGTATTTTTTGAGTTTTATCACACTGAGAGTAAAGGGGGCTGAGACATTCTGCGGGCTGCTAACGCTATTCTGATAACTGGGATGTTCTGTTCAAAATGTAAATTTTCCAAGATCTTGGCCCCAGCATACTCCAATTGAATAATGACTGCTTTATTGTTTCTTATCAACATTAATCATGCCACCCCTTTCTAATTCATGGTAGTGCAGCAGTTAAAACTGCTAGCTGCAGGAAATCTGCTGACTGGAAGGTTACCAGGTCAAAGTCGTGAGTTGGGGTGATCTCCTGGCAGTCAACCTTAGCTTCTGCTAACTAGCAGTCTGAAAGAATGTAATGTGAGTAGTAGGTACCGCCTTAGAGGGGTAGTAAAAGGGCGCCGACAACAATTACAGAGAGTCTATGGACAACAGGCTTCTTGGCATGGAAAAATGGAACAAGAGCATCTCCCCTTGATCGGAGCTGAGCATCACCTCCAGATGCTGAAGTTGGAATGGGAAAGGCCTTTATCTCTGTCTCTATGATGTGTGTGTGTGTATGATGAAAGGCATTGAATGCTTGCCTTATATATGTAAAACTGTAGTCTGCTCTGAGTCCCTCTGGGGAGATAAAGCAGAATATTAATAAAGTGTATATCATCATCATCAACAACTTTACTTAACAACTTTGTTACTTTAAGGTTGTGTTTTAAGGTTGTGTTACTCCATCCCTCCTGTCACTACGGAGGCTGTGCAGGTCCGGTGCTTGGCAGTTGTGTCAGACTGGATGAGAGCAAACAAATTGAAACAGAATCTAGACAAGACAAAGGTATTCCTGGTCAGTCATAAGGCCAAACAAGGCATAGGGATATAGCCTGTGCTGGATGCGATTACACTCCCTCTGACAGTGCAGGTCCACAGCTTGAGAGTGTTTCTAGATTCATTGTTGAGCCTAGAAACCCAAGCCTCGGTGGTGGCTAGGGGAGCTTTTGCACAACGAAAACTTGTGCACCAGTTGTGCCTGTACCTTGGGAAATCTGACTTGGCCATGGTGGTCCACACTCTTGTTACATCCCATATTGATTATTGCAACACACTCTTCATGGGGTTTCCTTTTAAGATTGCTCTGAAGCTTCAAATAGTCCAATGGGCAGCAGCCAGATTGCTCACCAGAGTGGCATTCAAGGAGCATATTACCCCACTGTTACATTGGCTCTGCTAGCTGCCAGTATGCTACCGAGCACAATTCAAAGTCCTGGCTTTAGACTGTAAAGCCTTAAACAGTCCTTGCCCAGCTTACCTGTCCTAATGTATCTCCCTCTATGACCCACCTCAGAGGTTAAGATTGTTGAGGGAGGCCCTGCTTTCAATCCCACCACCCTCGCAAGCACGACTGGTGGGGACAAGAGACAGGGCCTTCTATGTGGTAGCCCCTCATCTGTGGAACTCCCTCCCCAATGAAATCAGAACAGCCCCCTTGACCCTGTCCTTCAGGTAAAAACATAAGACATGGTTATAGGACCAAGCATTCCAGCAGTAACTATTGCAGTGCAAATATGGAGAGCGATGAACTAATGGAGTGATTTTGGACTACAATTTTGAATTTGCGTGATTTTAATTGTCGTTTTAATAATTTATGTTTAATTGCTGTTTTAATTGTAATTGTTAATGTTGGAATTTGTTTGTTGGGCATTGAATTGCTGCCGGTTGTGAGGCCGCCTTGAGTCCTTGTCATTGTTACTGCTGCTACCATTATTGGGTTTTTAAAAAACAGACATGAGCTCATCCCTTGCTTTATAGAATTTTATTCTAGCAACCCTGATGACTTTTGATTGAATTTGAATCATAAACAGAGCTTGTCACATTACTATTGAAAAGTGTCTATCACAAAGAACTGCACTCACACTTGTTTTAGCATGCCAAGCCTGATTATAATGTTATAAAATTAGATCAAAGATGAAGGGTTTTCCTGTACAAGACCCAAAACTGCATCTGCAAAATAATGAGAAACAGGGTTCCTTGCTATGTATAGTTTCTCAAGCTCCAATTATACACTGTTGTAAGAGAAAAGAAAAACTGCATTATTGTGGGCAATTTGAACATGACTTGAGACCACTTTTACAGCCAGAATAACACATTTACCCAGGTGTAAATCCCAATGGGCTTCATGGGATGTTTCCAAGTATGTGTGTATGTGTGTGTGCACATGACTTCAGCCTTACGGCAAAAGAGTTTTGCATGTTTAATCAAAAGTTTCATTACATTCAATGGGACTTATTCACAAGTAAGTATGTCCAAGACAGTAGATTGCCAATTTGCCATTGATACATAGCTTCAAGGCTAAGCTGATCTCTGATAAATTAGAAGCAGGAATGTGGTTTCCTTGCTCTACTCAAAGAAAAGAAGGAGCAAGGGGAAGAGAACGAGTAGGAGGAGAGGAAGGAGGAGGAAAAGGAAGCAATAGTAGTAGTAGTAGTAGTAATTGTTTATAGAATTTACCATGGGACATCCAATCACATTGTGCAGAAGAGGTGACAGGCTGATTGCACATGGCTGGAAAATAGCACCCTACCAGATCGAATCTTTCTGAACATATGCAAAATGCCCACCCAAATAGAACCTTCCCCCTCCATAGAAAGGACCTAAACACCAAATGTTGCTTAATACAGACAGACCGGCTCAACTTCAGGACATCACATCCATGAGTCAAATACAGATTTATTCAGAAATCTTATAAAACAGGGGTGCGGAAAGTACATTATGTGGGCTTAACCTTCTTTTTCAGTATCTTCTCTGCGCCCCTCTAAGGTAGCACACCATGTTTTTGCATTCCATACATTTTACACACACCAGTTACAAAAGGACCTACCTTCTACATGGCACAGGAAGTCAAAACAATGAGAAAGTGATATTCGACAATACCTTGAGCTAGAAAGATAGCTAGATCAAATAAATTAATAAGCATGCATGCATGCATGCATGCACTATGGCCAATAACTCATGTTGCAATTATAAAAAGGAACATGCCCTGTCTTGGCTAGGGATTGTCCTGTGAAATTCTGGTTGGCTGATAAACATTATTGTGGCACAACCAAGTTGAAAGGGAGGCGCTGCTTTTTATCTGATAAATGAAAACACCATAAATTGAAGAAATACAACCTGAGATTGGGACATTATGAAACACCAGTCGCCTGCAGGAGTTCCTAATCAATCTATCTAGGTTTCTCTGTCATACTTTCTCAGGAAGGCTAGTTGGTGGGAAAGGCTTTTGCCCATATACAGTAGAGTACGATCCCATATCCATCTACCTAGTATTTGTAGTTATTATGTTTATGTTCATGTTTATCTATACCCTGCTTTTTCTCTCCACAAGGAGACTCAAATTGGCAAGTTTTATTTATGTATTTATTTATTTACCATTTATTTACTATATTTATGGCCCACCCTATCTCACCCCAAGGGAGACTCAAAGCAGCTTCCAATTTTGGCAATTATTCAATGCCACAATTACACACACACACACACACACAAAATAATACATAGAAAAAATTAAACTGTTCAAATCAGATAAGATATAAATACAATTAAACAATTAAAACATGTTAAAACATAGCACCAATCCGATAATTATTGTCCAACTGCTTCTTATGTCAGTACCATGAAAGTATATTGCACTATAGTTCTGCTATTCCCCAAATGCCTGGTGCCACAGCCAGGTTGTAACTTTTTTTCTAAAGATCAGGAGGGAGGAGGTCGATCTAATATCAGCGTGGAAGAAGTTCCACAGCCGAGGGGCCACCACCAAGAAGGCCCTGTCTCTCGTCCCTACCAATTGCACCTGCGGAAGAGGTGGGACTGAGAGCAGACCCTCCCCAGCCAATCTTAATGCCTGAACTGGTTCATAGAGGGCGATATGTTCTGACAGGTAAGCTGGGCCGGAACCTATAAGATTTGATAGGCTAAAGCAGGCGCTTTGAATTGTGTTTGGTAGCAGACTGGAAGCCAGTGGAACTGACATAACAGGGGAGTTGTATGCTCCCTGTACACTGCTCCAGTAAGCAACCTAGCTGCTGCCTGCTGGGCCACTTGAAGCTATCTAGACAACTTGGAGGTCCATCTATGCAAATCTATAGCATTTATGGATCAGATGTCTTTTATTTCAATAGCATTTGTAATTTTGCATGTCCACATGAAGTGTAGGAACATATCCTCTGCAGATACAGGGATCATACTCTACTACAGAGAGATGAAGTAGTGTCGATGGAAGAATTTGCACCATAAATTGTGAGTTAGTTCCTCTGTCATTTGATTTCTTCACTGAATGCCCTGCCTATGCAACTAATTCCTGAAAGAAGAAGAAGACAGTATCAACCAAGGTTACCAGAAGCCAACTGGATAAGATGCCTACTTCGTTTACTATGAAGAAGCCAATTGGTCTGGAAGTAAAAATATATTTCTATTACCTGCCACAGCAAAGACTAGAAAGACCAGCATAAAGTACAAAGACTGCCTGGCACAGAGCTCGGTCTTGTTACTGGAAACAACATAAGTGAACTCCAGAACATCAGCTTTAGTGGTTTTGATCATTCACATCCTGGACTATTTACTTTCTCTAACAGAAACACTTAGCTTTTTGTAAATATTTCCTTGGGTATGGAGCATCCATGGTAAGTTTAACAGTGCTGACAAGTTGTTTAGTTTACACCAGATTGCAAAACCTATAAAAAGAAAACCATGTTCTTGTGATTTTAATCCAAAACAAATGACATCAGAGTGTAAACTTAAAACTGTAGTATTTTAAATATTTTAAGTAGAGCTCTTTAAAATTACTGTTAGACTACAAGTCTCAAAATGCCCCCAGCCAGCAGGTATGTACAAACGTATATGTAAGTTTTGTAATCACTCTAAACAATGTGCTTAAAATGTTTTGGCTATGATTCTAACTTTAGTAGTTAGGAGTAAGCCTCATTGAATTCAGTGGGAATTGCCTTTCTGAGTAGAGATTTATATAGCTCTGAATTTATTTCTAATCTCCCATGTACCAGCAGATCTGAGTGGATGCTGCCAATAACACCGCCTTTAAAACAAAGGTAGGGACAGCATTCCAGATATTGTTGAATTGCAAATCCCCAGCAGTTCTGACCATAGATAATATTGAAAAAGGTAACCGTAACCCAACATCATATAGATATCTCCCTAATTCCCAACTCCAGTTGAAATACAATTTAAGACTTTTAAAAACAGTTAAATATGGTATAAGAATTCAAACAAGATAATTTTACAAAATTGCCCCCTACCACTGGAGCACTACTCTTAGCTGCAATTTATGAAAAATGCTGTCTAGATTAAGAATAAGATGCATTTTAAGTGTACTTAACAAAACCCTATGAAATCCATAGGTTTGGCATCAATTGGCAGGTGACTTGAAGGCACATACATACACTCAGACAAGCATTTATTTCCTTTGATATATGGGCTAGCATTTAACAGTTTAAGGGCAGACCTAAACTGAATTTGTGATAAAGCTCATCTTTTCTGGTGTGAATGAAGCTCCAAGTGTGATTTTTCATTCTGTATAGCTAAGCAATCTTGCAAAGTAAGGTGTTAAAATTAATTTTATGTCTTGTGTATTATCATATATACAGAGCGCAGGATAACAGAAAGGAGATGCTAGAAAAAGTATGGCATTCTATTTGCTATTAAATAATTATGAAACATTTTAACTTTGCAGTATTTGGGCATCTTATTAAAGTTTATTTTTATACTACAGTATTTTATGTCTTATGTGTAGACTCTATTAAATGAAAACAATAGAAGAAATAAGTTGTTAAACTCTACTTGAAAGAAACATATTGTCTCTTTTAAGAAACTAAAAAAACTCTGCATTTATTGATGATAACATCCAGGAAAGTGCTATGTGTGTATAGATCTCAGAAACAAAAAATAGCCTTAATTATGAATAACACACGACGTGAACTTCTTGACAAGCTAAAGTTAGCAAGAAACATACAAATGAAAAACAGAGCGTCCCAAGCACAATGGGTGACCAGAAAGCTCCTTTGAAGCCCTTGTGTTTGTTACTGAGTTTACCAGATGGCTGCACCCTTTAATATCTCTCCGAGGTGCTGACTTGCATTGCATCATTCTGTCAGGGAACTAATGTGACTGTTATTTTGATTTCTTTCCCCAGATTTTCCCATGATAATTTCACTTCTGTGAGTGTCAACATTCAAGGAACACTGAGATTAGTGCGAGAAAATAAAAGGAAACGTATAATCCTTTAAAGATTATATTCTGAAAGGAAAAGAAACAAACAAAGCTTCACAACTGCAGAATGAAATGTATTCGAGTGGAAAGCATTTCTCCTTTATGAAAAAAATATGGTAGAATAGTTAAACTATACTATTCAATTTTTTTAAGCTTTGTGGTTAGCATAGTAAATAGGTGCTTGTTTAATAAACATTATCCAAGGCAAGGAATAATTTCACTGACATTTCTTTGACTGTATTGAGTGGATTTCTCAATTTCCAATGGTGTGCCACTTGTCTTGAGGACAGGGCACTGACGTTTTTTGGGGGGGATGTTGCTTGTGAGACATTAATTCATTTGTAGAATCACACTAGTTAAAATGGTGTCCTTAAATATATTTGAGAGACCAAAGTTTTGGAAGACAAAGTATATAATAATGCCAAGAGACCTGGTGAGATATATTGACACAGTGTGATGTGTCAGCATCTGTGAAAAAGCTGACAGGGAAGCCCACAAGTCATCCAGCCCTAAACTTTGTTTTCTTTGCCACACTTGAAGGTTTTATTAGCTTTCTGTCAGACGCGGCAGGTTTAGGAGGGAGGTATTGCCCTCCTTGCAAATTGTACATTTTCCTCTTTCACCCATTAAGCGAGTGCTCTGACTTCTGTCAGCTTTCATAATTAAGGTGCTTTTGGCTTTACATCTGTGATGCATAAAGAGCCCAGGGAGAACTTTCAAGGAAAGCGAATGACCTCTGGAAACATTTAGCACAACTCAAAGCTGTACAAAATAGAGATTAAAGGATCAAGAAAGGTTGAACGTGTCACTTAGGAAATGTGACAATGTATTTATTTTTTCTGATCCCAAAGTTTTAGATAAGCAACACTGGCTGTAGAAAATTGACAACACAATTAAGTGATCAAAAACTGTAATTTGGCTTAGTGCTTTTACATGAAGGATAGGAGGAGAGAACTGTGACATGTTTTTTGAGAACTGATTAGTTTCAGCAGTCGATTCAGATTGCATCATCATTTAAAACAACACCTCCATCTAGTGGATTCATAACAAAAGAAGTCAGTTCACATTTTACATTGATCCTATTGGATATTTCCACTCATTTAATGAACACCTGATCATTATGTGTGAGAAAGGTAAACAGAGATATAGGCATTTGTAATGGGCTTTCTTGCCAATCTAGGTTTACATCTGTACGTCTGTACAACAAAATATAATTACAGTAAGACTTCTTTCAATCATTACATATAAAAGGCTCGTCAATTTTTATTTATGTATTTATTTTGTGGATAAACATTTGGACTCAAAGACTGCTAAACACCATAGAATAACCTCCACAGTATCAAAAACATTGATACCTTGTGAACGTTACTTTGGTGATTAGGTGGACAGGAAAACATAAAGTAAGAATGCAAGACCAAATTAAAGCAGTGTTAAATAATGAATGAAGAATTTACCTATGAAATCTAGATACTTTTCTTGAATTCTTTCTGTTTTCTTATTTCAGCTTTGAGTTTTAACATCACTTCAGTGTTATTTGTACAAACAAATTGCCACTGTACACTTACTTACTTACCTAGGCAATCCCTCATTGTCCAAGTGTGATGGCCCTCCAAGTTCTTGGAAGATGCCTATGTGTGAGTTTTTTTTTTATGTGGGGAGGTCAGTGCACAGCTGGAGCCCCCAGTGGCACAGTGAGTTAAACCCTTGTGCCATCAGGACTGAAAACTGACAGGTAAGAGGTTCGAATCTGGGGAGAGTGCAGATGAGCTCCTTTCGTCAGCTCCAGCTCCCATGTGTAGACATGAGAGTAGCCTCCCACAAGAATGGTAAAACATCAAAAACATCCAGGTTTCCCCTGGGCAATGTCCTTGCAGATAGCCAATTCTTTCACACCAGAAGTGACTTGCAGTTTCTCAAATCGCTCCTGAAACAAACAAACAAAAAAAGTGCACAGCCAATCAATATAAAGTCTTCACAGAGTGAGGGTCCCAACCAGTGGCATGGTTAACACAACGGTGTGTGGCTTCTCAATCCGTTGCAGTCTTCTTCTGCCTTCATAGCAGTTGTAATATGTACCAGGTTATCTTCTGCCTGATCCGCCATTGTGCTCAGTCTGGAACCTCCCCTGTGCCCCCCCCCCCCATCGGAGTGCAGAACTCCAGTGGCAACGTCCACAAGTTCATTGGAACATGCAAGCCCCCTTACCATGACAAGGTAACAATCCACTGTTCATCACACACAGAGATTATATAATTTTGCAAGTCCCCCATATTATTTTCTGTTTCTGTTCTTTTAACCATAGCCTCTTATGGACATATTTTTAGGCATTGCTGCATCCTCCAGCACACCTGTGTGATCGATGTCCAGTGGAAACATAACAAAGAATCATGCTGGAGGGCCTAGGAAATGCCTAGAGGATGGTCAGATTTGGGTAAATAAAACTAAGCATATGAGTCCTGCAGAGAAGGGGGTCACAAGGTAGCAGAGCAGGTTAAGCCACTAGCTGCAGCAAGGCTGCTGACTGGAAGGTTGGCAGTTCAAAGCCATGAGTCCGGGTGAGCTCTCGACTGTCAGCCCTAGCTCCTGCTCACCTAGCAGTTCGAAAGAATGCAATGCAAGAAGATCAATAGGTACCACCTCGGCGAGAAGGTAAAAGGGCGCCCCATGCAGATACGCAGACATGCTGGCAACACAGATATGTCCATGGACAACAGGCTCCGCAACATGGAAAATGGAACAAGAGCACCTCACCATGGCCAGAGTTGAGCACTGCCTCCAGACTCTGGAGATGGAAAAAGGGGAAGCCCTTTACTTTTGTTTCTGTTGTATGTCATTGTTCACTATGTGTGTATTGTAATCCACTCTGGGTCCTTTCAGGGAGATAAAGCAGAATATAAATAAAGTGTATTATTATTATAGATCCACAACTTGGAAATGTTACTTTTTTTAGATTACTCACTCTTATTTTCCATTCATTACAATAACGTAAAAGAACAACGTCAGAACAACATCTTAGACTTTTATACAAGACATCTTGAAACTACTTAGATTTCTACAATGGACCATTAACACAGACATTTTTATAGCCATCACCTAAATCACTGCATACAGTTTTATGTATAATGCTGGGGAAGGTTTTAATTAATGGAGGAAAAACATGATTTTGTCCTGGGGTCTTATAGGTTTGCAAAATGTAACAGCAATGTTACATTGTTTATTCTTCAAGTCAACCGTGGACATGTACTGCCTTTCATACTTGGAAGGTATGTTTCATTAGATCTGAATAATAACACTTTATTTATATCCTGCCCTTCTCCCCGTGAGGACTCAAAGCGGATTACAGGGTAAATTGATACCAGCAAACATTCAATGCCTTGTTACAATACAATGAGACACACAAACACAAACAAAGGCAGAGGCTTCTCCGTTCATTTCCAGCTTTGGAAGTGGTGCTTATCTCTGGCTCTGGGAGAGATGCTGTTCTCCATTTCCAAGCCAAGGTGCATTGTTACCTTCGGGTTGTGTGACTGGCATGATTGCTTAGGGTGTCTTATGCCTTTCCCACTGAAGTGGTACCTATTCATCAACTTATATTTGCATATTTTCAAACTGCTAGGTTGGCAGGAGCTGGGCTAACTGCAGGAATTCACCCCATCCTGCGGATTTGAACTGCTGACCTCAGGTCAGATGTTCAACACCACAAGGATTTAACCCATTGTGCCACTGTGGCCCTGAAGACATGTAATATGTCTATCTATAATGCATATGGATTTTCCTGTTACTTCCTCATTCACATTAAGAAGACAAAATGATGCAGTGTGTAATTTACAGAAAAACATGAACTTCCAGTGCTTGTCTATTACAAAGGACTTCCACAAAGCGTTTTGTATAGATGTTCCTATTACTAGAACAGTTATATGTGCTTTCCACCATCAGAAGAGGATCCGGGCAGTCATCTCTGGAAAGAAGACTCCATAAATAAGGCACCAATTCCAAGAAGTACTCTTGGAAGTGGAGACCCAACTATGGAGTCTTCTTTCCAGAGACGACTGCCTTGACCCTCTCCTGATGCAGAGCTTGGAAAAGCTTTTTTGAACAATTATTCACTTAATCACCTACTCGTCACAGCTATGGCCAGGATGTATAGGAATTTTTAGGAAGTATTTTCGCAAAAGGTTTTTCCCCTAAGTCTGACTCTAGTGTCATTTTGGTTTCATGTTTTAGTTTTCTAGGTGTCTATGCTTTGGATTTATTTAATCTAGTCTGTTTTGTTTGTGCTCATGATTCTGCATGGCTCTTTCAAAACATTCTGAGTTTTTCTTAATTATTAAGCCATGTCCTCAATTTACCATTGATTAGTTTGCAGATTTGTAGGGCAGCTTGTAATGACTGTCACCTTCTTCTTTTGCTGAATGCCTATGTCCTTCCCAGACAGGCATGTAGCCGGGGTGTGGGGGGTGGTCTGCGAAAAGGCCTTACTGGTACATTACTTAAACTGTTATGTTTATTCATATCATGATCTGATCACCATGCTCAATATATGTCATATGCATGGGGGTATTGGGGTAACAATACAAAAGGTTTGCTAGGGTAGACCCTCTTTCACTCAGACTCAGCCCCCCCCCCATCAAACTCACCCCCAACCCCCCGAATCAAAATCCTGGCTACAGGCCTGTTCCCAGACATCCGTGTTCTTTGCATGGTGTGTTTTACTTAATATCCTAACAATAGCGGTGTACCTGGGGTGGATCTAGTTTGGGCTTGTGACTGGTATGCCTCATTAATCCCCTTTTAGGTTTGTTTGCTTTAGGATCATTGGAAGTAGGCAGAAAGGTGCAGGTCCATCTTAGGGAATGCCTGGCATACCATGCCACCAGGTGATAGAAAAACCACACAATAATGGTATACCCACTTGCATGATATATGTACCACTAAAAAATTTTCTTCAGCAGTCAGGTTAGAAAGGAGTGTTACCAGAAAACATATATCATTACATCTGATTGTCATGCTTTAAAAAAATCATGTCAGAAGTGAATTGAGAATTCTGGTGTGAGAGAATTGGCTGCCTGCAAGGAAGTTGCCCAGGGGATGCCCAGATGTGTTACCATCCTGTGGGAGGCTTCTCTCATGTCCCCACATGAGAAGCTGGGGTTGAAAGATGGGAGTTCACCCTATCTCACAGATTTGAACCACCAACCTTCAGGTCAGCAGTTAAGCCAGCACAAGGGTTTAACCCATTGCACCACTGCTGCTCCATCTATTGTCATGCTGTGCCAATACTATAAAGCCATTATGAAAATAGTTGTGATTTTTTAATATCCCATAGGATTGTGTTGTGTCTTGATCCCATCAACCTAGAATAGCTATTAATCCTAGAACTGTCATAATAGTTTCCTCCTTCCATCTTTCACATTCAATATAATGATCTTCCATGTTTCTTTCCCCAGTTTTATCTCTTCCTTCCTCTAGTTGTAATCACAATTTCTCCAGTTATGTTTTAGCTAATATTCTTTCCCTCACCTTTCTTTCTTTCTTTCTTTCTTTCTTTCTTTCTTTCTTTCTTTTCTGTAATAATTGAACAAGTTGGTGATTTTCTTTTTTTAACCCACTCTCAATATTTCCTTGAAAAAATAAAATAAAATGTACATATTCTGAGTTTTATTATCCATATGTTAAGCGTTAATTTAGCTGAAGACATAAATTAAACATACCAACATGTACAAGGTTGGTACACTTTTTCATCCACTATTGACAATTTCTCACAGTTTGTTTTCTTGGAATTTAAAGGGTCAGCCCTTTCGCAGCAAAGTTTTAAAAGGCAGGTGTTGACACTGAGAACAAAGGCCACATTAAAACAGCAAAATGCTGGAATTCCCTTCTTCCCCTTTTCACTTCATGGTGTTGTTAGCATATATTCATCTATGTTTCCAGGAACTGTAATGATAATGAGTTAAGCTTCACAAATGGAAGAAGCACCTTCCACAATTAGCTGAGCTGAAGGGAATGAAATGAGGTTTGGTGGTTCTAACATCGGAAACACAGAAGCCTCTCTGTTTGGAGCATTCGCTACAATCCCAAGTCTGGGGTGCTCTTCCCACAAACACTGGTCACCTGCTGAGAGTTTGAATTGAATTGCGTTACATTGTAATTGGATTTTCCTAAGGCACTGCATTAGCATTTTCCATGATCTCACCCTTATTAGCCAAATCACTAATCATGAGTCGCACAGTTACATTGTCTGCTAGTTAAATTATTTGCTGTTACAGTGGCAGCTTAAGCCAACTTCCTACCCATGAACAGAGACATATCTTTTCCCATCTTCCTTAGTTCAAAGACCTCTCACATCATTCTCCCATGGGCTAAATGTAGCATGGCTTTAACTTTCACAAATTTATTTTTGAAAAAGAGACACCCTGTAAAATGGTATGCTTCCCTTTAGTTGCAGAGAGGGTAAGTTAGGGGTGATTCTGTCTCCCCAATAAGTGAATGGAAAAATAAAACTGTTGAGGGAATCAGTTTAATCCCTCCAGCACCAACTGACACTCTGGTGCCAGAATGAGGAAGCGGAGCCAGGAAGACAGTTCCACCATGTCTCCTGAGTCATCAACTAGGAGCCCCTTCGCCCAGCAACAATATAGTAATATATAATACTAATATTGTGCTGTGCTAATATTATAATATATTGTATACGCATATAATATTGATAATAATATTATGATGTAATTTAATGTAATAATAATACAATATAATGATGATATATTTTATATTACATATAATATTGATAAGAATATTACAGTATAGTGATATAGTACAAAATAGTAATATATAATACTAATATTGTGCTGTGCTACTACTATAATATATTGTATACACATATAATATTGATAATATTATAAGGTAACACAATATAATACTAATAACAATACAATATAATAATTTTATATTTAATATTACATGTAATTTTACTAATAATATTACAGTATAGTGGTATAGTACAAATTGTAATATATAACACTAATATTGTGCTATGCTACCTGCGTGACCACATTTCTGTGTACAAATCCACATGATCCCTTAGATCATCTGGGGAGGCCCTGCTTACGCTTCCACCTCCATCGCAGGCGCGATTGGTGGGGACAAGGGAGAGGACATTCTCGGTGGTGGCCCCTTGACTCTGGAACTCACTCCCCAAGGACATCAGGCATGCCCCAACTCTGGCAGTCTTTAGGAGGAGCCTGAAAATGTGGTTGTTCCAGTGTGCCTTCCCAGAATAAGGAAACTCCCAGCAATATGTCCCCTAAATGCACTTTATTATTGATCTAGGACTGTCTGCACGCCCATCCCTCTCTGAAAACTCTATCCTAGTCATATTTCACCTATTCATGCTCAGCATTATTTTTAAATTTTAATTACATTTGGCCCAGTCATAGGTTTTTAAACATCGTTGTGTTACTGTTAATGTTTATTGCTTATCTCCTGTTATGAGTTTTATTTTTATTGTCTTGTATTACTTCTTGTTATTGTTTTTATTATTGATGTATTGTGGGCTCGGCCTCATGTAAGCCACACCGAGTCCTTTGGGGAGATGGTAGCAGCCTATAAATAAAGTATTATTATTACTATTATTATTATTATATAATACATTCATTGTATGTACATATAACTTGTAAGCCGCTCTGAGTCCCCTTCAGGGTGAGAAGGGCAGCATATAAATGTCATAAATAAATAAAGAATTGCAAAGACATCCTTAAACATGAGCTGGTTTTCATTGTGGCTCAAATATTTAGCAGACCATAATCCTTTAAGATTATGAATGTAATTCTACCATCTCTTCTGGTGAACTGGACTTCCAAGAATTTTTCATCAATATAGGAACTTGGCCACAGTAGTCCACACTCTGGTTACATCCCGTATAGACTATGTGGGGTTTGTTGTGAAGGCTGTTTGAAAGCTTCAATTGGTCCAAAGGGTGGTAGCCAGATTACTCACTGGAGCGGGGTGCAGGAAGCACACAACCCCCATGCTGCATCAGCTACATTGGCTGCCCGTCTGCTACAATTGAAAGTGCTGGCTTTAGAGTATAAAGCCCTAAATGATTCTGGCCCTGTTTACCTGAGCAGATTAAGATAATCTGGGGAGGCCCTGCTCTTGGTTCCACCTCCCTTGCAAGTGTGATTGGTGGGGACGAGCCTTCAGGAGAAAAATCAAATTTTGGCTATGGGACCAAGCTTTTGGGCAGTAAACAATACAAGGAATGATCAGGGATTGTGTGCCATAGAGATGATATTGAAATAGTATGGACTACGATTGTTGGTGATTTTAATGGTTATATTATGTTTTTAATTCCATGTTTTAATGTTAAATGATGTTGTATTTTATTATTCAATTGATAATTTATGTTATTATCGATATGCTAGGTTTCTATATGTGAGGCATTACATTTTGCCATAATTATGTTGGAAACCACTTTGAGTCCCATGCTGGGATGAGAAAAGCCGTATACAAGTGGAGTAAATAAATAAGTAAATAAACTGTGCGCAGGTCAGTATATTTACTATGAATTTGACTTTGGTTGTGTCTTCCAAAGTTGCCTGATAGATCACTGTTGCATCAAATCATATAGAAAGCTATTGCTGTGTAGGTTTACTCAGAAACCTAGACATTACTGACTTAGTAAGAGCATCCACTGAATATCTAACAAGAAGAGTGTCTGAGATTAACTCTGCTGCAAGGCTAAGCTCTAATAGCTTCCTATGAAAACAGTCCTATTGAGAGAAAACTAGGTAACACTATAAGCAGATTAAATTCGATTTTCTCTAAACATCTGTCATGTCTTTATTTCACATTTTAAAGTCAAGTAAATTTAGGTGCATGAGGTTTATTCTCACACCAAATGCCAGAGGCAAACATGTCTAACATTATTAAATTCAGTAACTCAAACACTTCAGTCAGAATCCAGTGCACAATTATGCACATATAAGCCTCATTTCCATCAGTGGAAGTTATGCTTGCCTATGGCCACACTTTTTAGTACAAAATATTATAGACATTTAGAGATATGAACACATATTTATGCACAAAAAACTGATACAGGTCATATATTTCTATCTATATTGATTCTATGTTTATAGTGATAAGAATTAAAATTAGAGCCATTTTGTACATTCTAAAGAAATCTGAGACTTGACATAGAAGCAAATGGGAGTATGTTCAAGATCCTTTAAAAAAATAAACCAGACATCAAGATTTTAGAGAACTGGAATAAACAGTTATGAGAACTCTGATATGTGATCCTGAACCATCATAATCCAGACAAGAGGGCTGCCTAGCAATACTTCTGATCCATCAAATTCATCCCATCTGCCATCTCTGGTGGCCCAACAGGGTTTCTACAAACTCTTCCGTTTACTTTCCTATGCAGGACTGCATAAGCACAGTGACTGTTAAAGTCTTTGTAAGGCAATGTTTGAGTCAGGTGGGCTGCATATGTACTGGTGTTCCATATGCTGAGCAGGCCTGCTGAGCAGAATGATGCACAAACAATTCTAGCATTCAGAATTACAAATGAGTCTTCAGAGTTCAATAAAGCAGTGCTTGGTATTGTATCTGTCAAACTTTATACATGGAGTTCCTAGGACAATTTCTAATGGGTGCTCTGTGGGATTTGAGCGGTTGGGAAGTTGTGGTATAGAAAGGTAATTTTAGACCCTGGACCTCAGGGTTTTTATGGAGGAATCTTGATGGAAATTATTTATTTACCATATTTATATACTGCCCCTCTCAGCCCGAAGTGTAGACTGGGGACGCTCCAAGACAGGTCAGCTTAGAGATGCTGCTGATAGTCATGCAGCCCAGGGGCATGGGATTATCATCTAACTTGATGCTCCAGGTCATATGGAAGCCAGTTGTTTTGTGTGCTTTCATGTGTAGTTGTTTTATGTGCTTTAAAATGTGTCATCTCACCTTTGCTTATTCTGATTAGACCCTTGACTTTTGTCCCCTATTTCTCCTCTAAATAAATAATTGATGCCACACTAATCTTATCTCTTTTTTTGATAGAGTTACAAGCTTGGTAGATGCAGGGAATGCTGTGGATATAGCATATCTTGATTTCAAGAAGGCCTTCAACAAAGCTCCCCATTACCTTCTTGCAAGCAAACTAGTCAAATGTGGACTAGGTGAATCTGTAATTGGTTAAGTGACTGAACCCAAAGGGTGCTCACCAATGGTTACCCTACATCCTGGAAAGAAGTGACTTGTGGAGTGCTGCAGGGTTCGGTCCTGGGCCCAGTACTGTTCAACATCTTTATTAATGACTTGGATGAATGTTTAGAGGGCATACATCAAGTTTGCAGATAAAACCAAATTAGGAAAGGTAGCTAATACTCCAGAGGACAGGATCAGAATTCAAAATGAACTTAACAGAGAGCTGGGCCAAAACTAACAAAATACAATTCAACATGGACAAATATAAGAGACTACATTTAGGCAGAAAAAAATGAAATACAAAGATACAAAATGGGTGATGCCTGGCTCGACAACAGTCCATGTGACAAAGATCTTGGAGTTTCAATGGACAACAAGATGAACATGAGCCAGCAGCTAAAAAGCCAACGGAATTTTGGGCTGCACCGAAAGAAGTACAGGGTTAGTCAAAATGCATAGGCCAATAAGCCATTCAATTGAATGGCTTATTGGCCTATGCATTTTGACTAACCCTGTATAGTGTCTAGGTCGAGGGAAGTCATGGTACCTCTCTATTCTGTTTTGGTGAAACCTCACCTGTAATCCTGTGTCCAGTTCTGGGCATCACAGTTCAAAAGAGTTCAAAAGTTTTAATGTGTCCAGAGGAGGCAACTAAAATAATCAAATGTCTGGAGACCATGCCCTATGAGGAGTGTCTTAAAGAACTGGGTATGTTTAGCCTGTAGAAGAGAAGGTTGAGAGGAGACATGATAGCAATGTATAAATACGTGAAAGGGTGTCATAAGAAAAAGGGAGTAGACTTGTTTTCTGCTGCCCTTGAAAGTAGGACTAGGCACAATGGGTTCAAATTACAGAGAATGAGATTCCATCTGAACATTAGGAAGAACTGTATGAACTCTCTATGTTGGAGTGTGATGGAAGCACCTTCCTTAGAAATTTTTAAATCGAAGCTGGATGGCCATTTGTCAAGGATACTTTGTACTTTTCCTGCATGGCAGGGAGTTGGACTAAATGACCATGTGATCTCTTCCAACTCTATTATTCTATGATTCTGATCACTTTTACTTTTAGACATTAGTTGAGTAAAGTGCCAACAAGATCTGCCCAAGATATGTTACTCCCTGAAGCAGAGCACTAAATGGCACATGCTCGTGGAAATATTCTATGTCATCATGTTTCTTGGCCATTAGAATTAGAGAAGATCACAACTGCTCCCTCCTGCTTCCTGGCAGTTAGCAGTGTTTTTGCCAATGTGGTTGTCATGGGATAATCCATTTACACATATCTAAATTCCATTATTCATCCGTTTTCTCATGAAAATCTGAAGATTAAGCTATATATTTCGGTTGTTAGAACGAAAAACCTGGGGATGGGGGAAGGACCTATTTTTACCCACCTGCTGCAGTTCCAATAACCACATTGAATTTGTGCTCTTCCTTCTCCAGCCAGCAGGTCTTCCTTCTTAACCACCAGCATCTGGCAGGGAGCTGCTTGCAGGAATCTTGTCTCTACAGGCACTTAAAAGCACTCTTTCATTTTTGATGGAAAGTCCATGTTATGGACATGTTATGAATATTATAGCACCATGGTTTCACTTAAGCCCGTCAAGTTTCTCAGATCTCATTCCAATCAAATGCATATGCACATATATTTTTTCTGGCTATAGTTTGGCTACATCATGTCCCTATCCAAACTCTCTCAGTGAATTTCGCCTTTATGCTGATTGCCTTATAACCTCACACATGATACTCTAAAGAGGGTAATCAGAGAGAAAGATGTTGCTTTAGCTTCATTAGTGATCTTATACTCTTCTATGACAGTCTTCACCTCTTTTGTTAACTACAGTTCTTTTTATTTATTTTTATTTATTATTTAAAGTATTTATACACCACTCTTCATCCAAAAAAGCCTCCCAGAGTTTACAGTCTAAATAACATGATAACAAATATGACACACAAGGAAAGCGGGGATGGTGGTGGAAGGGGGGACAGGGAGAAGATTCGATCCGGCATATACTGCATGTTCTTTTCATCCTCAGAGCCCAGTGTGGTGATAGTTGGGGGAGTTCATTTCATCAACTGCTCAAACCAAGGCATGACAGGGGGGGAAAATAAAACATAAAATGTCATATTTAAAAAATCAGATGAAACTGGCAGAGAGAAGAAATAAAAAAAAATACTGGAAAAAATTGCACCCAGTCTCTGGGCACATATCCCTTTGGAAATAAATTGCAATCATAACCTATTGGAAATTCCATAACCTATTGGAAATAACTGCACTTTAACCTTATTGAAAAGGTAAAAATGATGCCCGTCCATTTGGCAAATTTGAATCTCCATGAACATGTGGAGACTACGTTTTGAAAACCACTAGACAAGAAAAACATGAGCTTGTTAGAAATCATCTCTTTGAAAAAGTGATATTCATAAACATTCATGTAATGGCACACAGATAACTCAGCTGTAAAACTGAAGAACCGTGTCTTTAAACTGCCAAGGATAAAGACATGCCACTTCTAAAATATATTTGGTTAGCAGAGGATGGTTTTCTCTTCTTCTTTGAATTAGAATTTGCAGTTGCCCAAGAGATATACACTCCTTTGAAGCCTCTTACTTAAGATATGCACTTAGGGATAAAAAGTCTTTTTGTTTGAAAAATAACATATGTTGTTTACTCATAAACATTTTGTATTAATTTACCATGCAGGCTCATTTCTTATTAAAGTTCAGTTATAGATATGGTGCTGTTTCTTCTCTCAGTTTTGAGTACACAGGGTATCATTCTTAATCAATTGTCCATAGTCTTTAAGTATACAGTGTTACCTCACTTATTGCTGGGGTTCCATTCCAGAAGCCCCTTTGATAAGTGAAAATCCACAAAATAGGGATGCTCCACCCACTCGGCGGTAGCCTCCTCCTCTTCGCCGCCTCTGCTGCTCTGGCCTCGGAGGCCCCTTGGGCACCATTGATGGGGCTGCCAGGCAAATTAACAAATTAATAGTGAAAGACTTGAGGGGTTGCTATTTCCAACAAGAACAAATGACTGCAATATTTTAGGAATTTTAATTTATAGTTTCTTCAGGAAAAATGGTTTATTTGGTTTCTCTCTTACAACATGCTTGATGCAAAAAAAAATGTCAAATGTTGCAAAGGAATAGGTTAAAACGCAGAACCAAAGGAATGCATATTCAACCTTCTGACAGGTTCTCTGTCACTATCATACAACAAGTCTCAAGTGCTAAATAGATTTCCTGTACTGGTGCTTTCTGTCTAACTTTCTTCTCAGAGTATAATACATGAGACACTGGAGACTAGTAAATCCTGGACTAGAAATTCAGAAATCTCATGTATAATCCTAGCTGTAATGCCCATTTATTTCACATCTTATGGTTATTTATACATCAAGTACTGTATGTGGAAACACCACCAAAAGGAATCATATTGTGCACCCATACTGCAAGGGCAAAAAGCCAGTGTACAAGGGTTATCTGGAAAATAAGTTTATATGGCACATCACTCTCACAGGGAATTTTAACAAGGAAGCTGGTATCACTGGCATCTAGCAGGAAGTCAGCAGCACATCGACTGGCATTGTAGTGAAGGTTAGAGATGAGCAAGTGTGAAGTTCACGCTATAATACGCTACCTAAATGTTAAGGGCATGAATGTCACTGCAATTCATCACAAAATTGTTTCAGTTTATGGAGAAAACATAATGTCAAGATAACATTTGACAAAATGGGTACAGAATATATTGTGAGACCATGAAGAAACTTTGCAGAGCCATCCAAAACAAATGTCATGGGATGCTGACAACAGGAGTCATGTAATGGCACACAGATAACTCAGCTCCTTCATGACAATGTGCATCTGCACACAGCTCATGCAACACAAGAGTTGTTGACTTCATTTGGTTGGGATGTTTTAAGCCACCCCTCTCACAACCTCGATCTCACACCCAGTGACTATCATCTGTTCACTTGAAGGAACACCTGGTGGAAAACACTTTTATTATGATGACAAAGTAAAAATCAAAGTGATGAAAAAGGCGGCAGGAGACTTCTATGACACAGGCATATGTACACAGGCATCAAAAATTCATCACACAGATGACAAAATGTATTGAATTGCATGGTGATTATGTGGAAAAATAATGTAATACCTATGTTATAAACCATGTGAGTTTTATTAAAATACATTCTTTGTATTTAAAAAAAATCTTGTAACCTTACTTTCTGAATATTCCTCATATAATGTAAGATACTGATTGCTATTTGCCAGGATTCTATGGAAAGTTAGAGAAATGTGAGTGATGTTATAAAAATTTCACCCTCTCTAAATTTACAATAAGTTGTCAACAACAATTAAGCAACATTTAAAACAACAACAGAATTTAATTATTTTTAGGCATGTTTGGATACTGAAATATTCCTAGCAGCCCAATCAGGGCAAATTTGAAATTGATCTGAAGGAAAAGCATAGCTGGCTGGAAAACTTTGAATACCATAGTTCAAAAAAGGAACTTCAAAGTCTAAAGCAGTGGTTCTCAACCTGTGGGTCCCCAGATGTTTTAACCTTCAACTTCCCGAAATCCTAACAGCTGGTAAATTGGCTGAGATTTCTGGGAGTTGTAGGCCAAAACACCTGGGCACCCACGGCTTGAGAACCACTGCTCTAAAGTGTAATAGGTTGCTTCATTTTTCAAATATTCAACTGCAACTGGAAACTCCATCTTTTGATTAAACAGTGATAGCAGCCATCCTAAACCACGATATAGCTATGGGATGAAGGTGGGGCAACATGAGATCAGTGCTCACTCTCAGATAAGAACTTTACCCCTCACTGAAATTGTCTTGAGTTCCTAAATATCTAGTTTGGAGTAACTAAAAACATCAGTTACGCCTTTAGAAACCAAGTTCAAGCAACCAAGGAAAAGGGGCAAGTGAAGTTACCATATGAATATGGTAAATATAATAATAATAATAACAACAATAACAACAACAATAATAATTATAAACTTTATTTATATTCTGCTCTATCTCCCAAAGGGGACACAGGGTGAATTACAGAACACATTTATGGCAAACATTTAATGCCGATATACAATTAACAAAAAACAGACAATACATAAACAGAGGAAAAGGCTTCCCATCTTTTTCCATTTCTGGCATCTAGAGGCTGTGCTTGACTCTGGCCATAGAGAGGTGCAGTCACTCCATCTTCCATGTTGAGGAGCTTTGTTGTCCGTAGACACCCTCCTGATCGAATTGCTGGCATGTCCTCAAGGGCACCTATTATTACCTCCTTGCTTAAAGCAGTACCTATTTATCTACTCACGTGGCTGTTTTTGAACTGGTAGGTAAGGAGAAGCTGGGGCTGATGGTGGGAGCTCACCCTGACTCGGACATGAACTGCCAACCTTTTCTGCAGCTGGCGGTTTAACCCAGTTAATATATGAGATCTAGATTCCAGTTTTTCAGTGTCTCACTTTCTGCTATGCTAGAAATTTGGAGACGGAAATAAATTTTCATGTGGGGGAGACTTCTTATAGGAGCAATGTCCTCATTTTGCCTTCCCTGAAGTCCTCTTGAATTCAGTGGGATGCACTTTGATGGGATTGTACTTTAGGACCCTTGGGACAATTCATCCTAACACTTCTCAAATCCATTTAAAAATCAATTTGAAATTCATAAAGTGAGAAATGGATGAGAAAACAAATAAGAATATGAAAATGGAGCAAACCAGCTTTTGCAACCATTTCACTTCATGGGTTAAGCAAATCAAACACATCTCAGCCTCAGTTATTTCCAAACTGTGGTATCTATATTAGTGAACAAACAGCATGGAACTAATTTTGCATTCCTTCTCCAGATAATAGATGAGAAGGGAAAGATGTTCCACATGTGAAATGAATGCCTCATGAAGCAAATGGCCCATTAACATCTGGGATGTTAAAGTATATTAGTAGAATGGCAGTATTACCAATGCCATATGCAACAGCAATGCAAACCACAAAAAGACATGTTACTATAAAATGACTTGATATCTTCCTGATGCATCTTAAGCTTTGTACCAGATCATCACTATACCTGAAACCTTTTATAGTCACATTGACCTTAACTGTAAAGCAGGAAATGAATTCAAATCTCAGAACAGCCAGTTGTCAAAGCTCAGCTAGTAAAACATAAAATTATCACTACTGTTCTAAATATGTAGGCTGATATTTCTAAAATAGGAGTCCCCGGTGGTGCAGTGGGTTTAAACCCTTGTGCCAGCAGGACTGAAGACCGTCAGGTTGGAGGTTTGAATCCGGAGCTCCAGCTCCCCATGCGGAAACATGAGAGAAGCCTCCCACAATGATAGTAAAACATCCGGGCATATCCTGGGCAATGTCCTTGCAGACAGCCAATTCTCTCACACCAGAAGCAACTTGCAGTTTCTCAAGTCACTTTTGACACACAATAAAGTTTTCTTCAAATGAATAGTTTTCACAAGCTGCATAGACTCTTAAACTGAGAAAACCACTGATAAATAAGTTGCTTATGCAGTTGAAAGTATATCTTTAGGGAGAAGAGTATCAGTATAATCTCTTACAGTAGTAAATTTTGTAGGTAAGTGAAGAATAATACATCCCACAAAATTCAACAAATGCAAAGGACAAGAGGGATCCTCTCACCTCTGCAGGAGTCTACTGTATACCATGCAGCAGTGGACAAGTCTACATAAGGACCACCAAACGCAGCGCCCATACACTGATCAAGGAACATGAAAGGCACTGCAGGCCAATTCAACCTGAGGAACACGAGGAAATGTATTAAGGGGTCACAGCACTGGGAAGACTGAGAAACACTGGTCTAGGCTATATACAGGGAGCTGAATGACTCAAGCAAACACCCTTTTTCTAAATTCCAGACACCAGGATGTGCTTGAAGTTTTCTTTTTATGACACATGATCTGGCATGGGAAAGATAAAGGAATGGCCAGAGAGAAGAGATTTATGGCATGACTTCATCACCCCACACAATACATTTCCTTTAAAAAAACTCTTGACAATATATAGTGCAACCGGCACTTACTCTTATGCTACCAAGCTCACGGAAACTCCTTTAATTTAATACCCTGCATATGTGAAGGGTAGGGAGCAAATTAAATGCATCATTAAAGAAAAATGGAGTTAGAGGGAGTCATGTGTTTTTTAAAATGAACTTTCAAGTGGTTGTTAAATTGTCTCCATAGCCTAAAGCTGGAGGCAGCCTATGCTGTCTCTTCACTCCTACACTTTCTGTCGGGGTGGTACACATTTAATTTCTGGATCATATTAAAGCACTTGTTCAGAATCTGCCATAAGTGGAGGTACATGAATAACAACTGGGACTACCACAGAATAAAATATCTATTCAAAATAGTACACCCAACCCATCAAAAGATATTAGAATACCAATAGGATATTCATAGTTCCCACAAGGAAAACATACGAGTAAAATCAAGTAATCTGATCAGGAGCAGAAAGAAAGAGAAATAGGAAAAAAATGGAGGAGCAAAATGTTAAAAGACAAAAGCAATGACAATTTATGACAATAAGAAAAGTATGACATAATTACACCCAGTCCCCAAGTTACAAACAAGATAGAGCCTGTAGGTTTGTTGAATTTGTATTTTAAGTTGGAACAGGTACAATTATTAAGTGCTCCAGATTAGATAGATAGATAGATAGATAGATAGATAGATAGATAGATAGATAGACACACACACACACAAGCTTTGAATTGAATAGGGAAGGGTGAAACCCCCTATGGTGTTTGTTTTGCTGTCTCTGCCCCTGTTCAGAAGATTTCACCTCACGTTCTGTCACTGTGATAACTGGATTTTGAAAAATTGGGCTTGTTGTGGAAACAAGGATTGGTGATATGTGATACATCTGTTGTTTGTAACTGGGGTACTGACTGTATTAGAAAGGATAAGACATAATTTGAATCCAAATGTGGAGTGGTGACCTGCAGGAAGTAGCAGCCAATAATAAAAGGACCAAGGCAGTGACATCACCAGCCCACCCCGTTTGGATATCAGCCAGCACGCCAATGCCTTAAATCAAGAAATAGTTTTCTAAGATCTACAGAGATACTTGCAGGAACACTTCAGCAAGCGAGAGTCCAAAAGTGGCAGACTAAAACCCAGAACCACAATCCATGAGTGATGCCAAATGAGAGACTCCCTCCTGGGCACACAGAAGATTTGGAAGGTGCTGAACAGACTGTGCTCTGGCACCAAAAGATGAAGAGCCAATCTTAAGAAATATAGTCCATGACATGTGAGTGTGGAGAAGAAGAAAACCACAGACCACCTATTACAATGCAGTCTGAACCCTGACACAAGCACATGGAGGACCTTTTTAAAGCATCACCAGCGGCACTCCAAGTGGCCAGTTACTGATCAAAGGACATTTAATATAATGGAAAGTTTTTCAACTTTGTGTTTTCTCAAATACATCACAACTGTATCCTTGGTTTGCTCCTGATATGCTAAATAAATAACATATAGCCAATCCGGGATATATATATATATATATATATATATATATATATATATATATATACATACATACACACACAGAGAAATTTAACTGTTTAACAATCCCTCAAATGCACACACAAAATGCTCTTTTCCTTTTCTGTGTTACCATGGCTAATTTGTGAGTTATCCTTGCAGTGGGATTGGAGGACATCCAACCCCAAATTGGGAAAGAAGTCGTCCAGGAATACCTGGCCGCTCTTAATGAGTTCAAGTCCCCAGGGCCAGATCAACTACACCCAAGAGTACTGAAGGAACTAGCGGAAGTCATTTCGGAACCATTGGCAACCATCTTTGAGAGTTCTTGGAGAACGGGAGAAGTTCCAGCAGATTGGAGGAGGGCCAATGTGGTCCCAATCTTCAAGAAGGGAAAAAAGGATGACCCAAACAACTACCGTCCGGTCAGCCTCACGTCGATACCGGGCAAGATTCTGGAAAAGATTGTTAAGGAAGCGGTCTACAAACACTTAGAAACAAATGCAGTCATCGCTAATAGTCAACATGGATTTATCAAAAACAAGTCATGCCAGACTAATCTGATCTCTTTCTTCGATAGAGCTACAAGCTGGGTAGATGCGGGGAATGCCGTGGATGTAGCGTACCTGGATTTCAGTAAGGCCTTCGACAAGGTCCCCCACGACCTTCTGGCAAGGAAACTAGTCCAATGTGGGCTAGGCAAAACTACGGTGAGGTGGATCTGTAATTGGTTAAGTGGACGAACACAGAGAGTGCTCACTAATGCTTCCTCTTCATCTTGGAAAGAAGTGACGAGCGGAGTGCCGCAGGGTTCCCTCCTGGGCCCGGTCCTGTTCAACATCTTTATTAATGACTTAGATGAAGGGCTAGAAGGCATGATCATCAAGTTTGCAGATGACACCAAATTGGGAGGGATAGCCAATAGTCCAGAGGACAGGAGCAGAATTCAAAACGATCTTGACAGATTAGAGAGATGGGCCAAAACTAACAAAATGAAGTTCAACAGTGACAAATGCAAGATACTCCACTTTGGCAGAAAAAATGAAATGCAAAGATACAGAATGGGGGACGACTGGCTCGAGAGCAGTACGTGTGAAAAAGATCTTGGAGTCCTCGTGGACAACAAGTTAAACATGAGCCAACAATGTGATGTGGCAGCAAAAAAAGCCAATGGGATTTTGGCCTGCATCAATAGGAGCATAGTGTCTAGATCTAAGGAAGTAATGCTACCCCTCTATTCTGCTTTGGTTAGACCACATCTGGAATACTGTCTCCAATTCTGGGCACCACAATTCAAGAGAGATATTGACAAGCTGGAATGTGTCCAGAGGAGGGCGACTAAAATGATCAAGGGTCTGGAGAACAAGCCCTATGAGGAGCGGCTTAGGGAACTGGGCATGTTTAGCCTGAAGAAGAGAAGGCTGAGAGGAGATATGATAGCCATGTATAAATATGTGAGAGGAAGCCACAGGGAGGAGGGAGCAAGCTTGTTTTCTGCTTCCTTGGAGACTAGGACGCGGAACAATGGCTTCAAACTACAAGAGAGGAGATTCCATCTGAACATTAGGAAGAACTTCCTGACTGTGAGAGCCGTTCAGCAGTGGAACTCTCTGCCCCGGACTGTGGTGGAGGCTCCTTCTTTGGAAGCTTTTAAGCAGAGGCTGGATGGCCATTTGTCAGGGGTGATTTGAATGCAATATTCCTGCTTCTTGGCAGAATGGGGTTGGACTGGATGGCCCATGAGGTCTCTTCCAACTCTTTGATTCTATGATTCTATGATTCTATGATATGGGATCCACTTTTCAAAGAAATTCAGCTGGCACCAGCAGTTATTTTTTTACTGTGCAAGCTTAATATGTTTTATGTATATTTTAACTTTATTTTAATGTTTTAAAATAATATAGTGATATAGGCCTAGAAATGTTTTGCAGAAGGAAAACTGTTTTCACATTTTTATAAGTAAATACACCATAATAATAATAATAACAACAACAACAACAACACTTTATTTGTATTCCACCATATCTCCCTGAGAGGAGATAAACGTGTCTACTTTCCCCAAACTCCACATTTAGCTGATGGTAAAGTTATAAATTGTAGGTGATCTCATCTGCAAAATTCTATAAACAGTTGCCCAATAAATGCCTGATCTGAAATCACAAGTGTGTAGTTCTTCTAAGGCAGCGTTTCTCAACCTGGGGGGTGGGACCCCATGGCGGTCACGAGAGGGTGTCAAAGGGGTCGACAAAGAACATCACAAAACACAGTATTTTCTGTTGGTCATGGGGGTTCTGTGTGGGAAGTTTGGCCCAATAGATGGGGTTCATTGATGGGGTTCAGAATGCTCTTTGATTGTAGGTGAACTATAAATCCCAACAACTACAACTTCCAAATGTCAAGGTCTACTGTCTCCAAACTCCACATTTGGGCATATTGTGGTCACATTTGGGCATATTGAGTACCCATGACGCGTTTGGTCCACATCCATCATTGTTTGAGTCCACAGTGCTCACTGGATGTAGGTGAACTACAACTCCAAAACTCAAAGTCAATGCCCACCAAATCCTTCCAGTATTTTCTGTTGGTCATGGGAGTTGTGTGTGCCACGTTTGGTTCAATTCCATCATTGGTGGAGTTCAAAATGCTCTTTGATTGTAGGCGAACTATAAATCCCAGCAACTACAGCTCCCAAATGACAAAACCACTCTCCCCCACCCACCCCACCAGGATTCAAATTTGGGAGTATCAGGCATTTGTGCCAAATTTGGTCCAGTGAATGAAAATGCATCCTGCATATCAGATATTTACATTACATTTCATAAAATAGCAAAACTACATTTATGAAGTAGCTTCTTGTCCTGAGATTTTCACCAAAGCTTTGAAGAGTAACATTTTACTCTACAACTCCAAGAATCCTGTAAGCAGGATGCCCCGTCAACATGCCGAGTAGAGTATTTTGTGGCAATACAATCCAAACAAAGTAACTTCACCAAGCCTTGGTATTAAGTAACATGCACTTTCCAGCACCAGTCTAGCATGTAAACAAATGAAAGGTTGAAGGAAGTTTCATGCACTTTTCAAAGACTAGTTTCCAAGGCTATAAAGATTAGCTTTCTCTGTCAAATCCACGTGTTTCCTCAGGGACAGCTGTCTCCAAAAGCCACAACAACTTTATGAACTGAAGCTTTTAAGCACTTAGGAGCTTCAAGTGCATACAGCCAGCCGGCTTGATCTCTTAGGTTAGCTGGCTCAGCAAGGCTAAGCTTTATGCATTCGAGTTATTAAGTACTTATAAGAGCTGCAGAGCATTCAGATGGAGAGCTTACCAGGCGATAATACAACTAAACAATTCATGAGGTGTAAGGAGCTTTGGTTTTAAGAACAACAGTCAATTTTCTGGAGCTCTGAAGCTCACTTTGTGTAACAATTTGCTAGGAACTCTAAGGCACAATGTTCAGAGTGACTGGGAGCCAAACTACTCAATTTCCTAGATAAATGGAGCGCAGCTGAGCCTCCCTTTGTTTACTTACAGGAAAGCATGCAGGGCTCTGATCTGGATTAGGATGCCTTTGCTTGCATAAAAGAGGTTAAAACTACCCTTCCCATCTGTTTGTTTTCCCACATTTCACACGCACACCAGTGGAATATATACACGCTGGTGTGGGTGCAAACAAAACCCAGTGTCCCGAAAAAAGTTTCAGCCAATCATTCTGTTCAATTGGCTTTCTTAAGATGAGAAAACTCTTCCCATACTTCTGATAATTGTGTGCCCCATCAGTCAGAACAATATGTTGTGGGTCACCAATAATGGGTGCTTTTATAATATTTAACTGTATCATTTAAACTGTTGGAAAATATTGAAGTTTAATTCCATTTTAATGATAATTGTATATTTAATTATACTGTATTTTAATTTGCTAACTACCTTTGACTCCTTGTTTCTGGGGAAAGCTGGATATGCTGCTACTAATAGTAATACTACTTCTACATCATCACTGTGAAAGCCACCCACTGTATGGCTATCAGCTTCCTCCGAGTACACTTAAATCAAGGAAAAGTTTCATGAAAGCCACCACTCCTCTTAATGTTCCTCCAGCAACTGCTAGAATATCCCTGTGGGCAGCAAAATCAGTCAATTCTAACTGAATGGGGCCCCACGAGGGTCTTCCTCCAGGGGCAAACCAAGAATGGGCAACTTAGAAGTCCCTGAACAGACTCAAAAGTGGAGTTGGGAGATCAAAAGACAACATTGCAAAATGGCACTACCTAGAAGAATCCTCTACCTTGTGTGACTGTGAAGCAAAACAAACAACTCAGCATCTGTACGCTTGCCCACAATGCCCTGCCTCATGCACAGAGGAAGAACTGTTTAAAGCTACAGACAATGTGGTCACTCTTGCCCGTTTTTGGTCTAAAACTATTTAGCTACTTGTGCTCTTTTTATTTTATCAGTTTTATTTGTGCAATGCTTTTGATACAAAATAAAATACATCATCATCATCATCCTGCCTACAAAGCAAGTATTGGATGTACTCTTTACCCAGTAATCAACCCATGGATGAATGGGACATGATGCATCCTTAGAAATAAAATCTATATATATTTCAAAGAACAATTGTTCAGCAATTGATTGATGCAAATCTGTAATGGAATTTAAACATTTTAAGTAACTTGCTAATATTGAAACCTGTAAAACAGATGCATCACATTTGGACTCTGTAGTCTTGGCCACATGTATGCGTTGAGTTTTACAAAATAGCGCTGTATACAGATCACGCACAGGGTGCTTATGAAAGTTTACTGGCTATCACAAAAAAAGCCCCCATTAAAAAGAAAACTCTTAAAAAGTGTGTTCGGTACAGCTGTTGCTTTACCATTCGCCTTGTGTTGCACATCTGGCGGAAACCAGTCAGGAACATACCATTGATAGTCTGGCTGCACAGAACAATAAAACATTATTACAGCAATATGGACTTCATAGACACTTCAAACAAAAGAATAGCAGCATGGTAAATATAATTATGCTGTGAAGCTTTTCATTAGTCATACCAAAGTAATTTGCCCCAACAATCCTCCCTCTTAGTTTGATCAAATAATTCGTCTGATTAAGTTTTTCAGCTGCTTTTCTTTCTTTCTTTCTCATTGCTATGTCTTTTTAATGGTGGGCACTATATTAAAAAAAGTTGTAGGAAACCTCCTAGAGCCCACAAATCAAAACAAGCTTTATTAATGTTAACAAATCAGATTTGAGAGTCTCATGAACCTTGAAAAGGAACAGGAGAAGACAGGGTGAGATGGAACGCACCTGATGCTATCATAAACAGGTCTCTAACCACAGTCAACATCAGCTGTTAAGAGGCAAAGAGGAACCTGGCTTGCGTCAACATGACAGGTGAGGCAGTTCCAAGGGGAATGGGTTTGCAGTTTGCTAGAATTCTTATAAAACTCCAATAACCTCCTGGAGGAGAATTCCCATCTCCTACGCGGTTGCTAATGGGTCAGCACTGGAACCTAAAACCAATTTTCTCAAAATATATTGTACAAAAAATAATATAAAAAATGCACAACCTTACGAAGCCACACCAATTGATCTAAAGGAAAAGATGAAATAATTTTGGGATGGTGACTTTTAAGAACACTAATAAAGATTCAGCAATTTTCTTTTTCCTTTCCTCTTCTATTTCTTCCTTAATTTTGATCTATACTTTTTACTTTATTTTATTACATCATAGTTTTCTACCCTTTTCATCTCTGTATTTCTTAATAATTTAAAAATAGTTTGAAGGATGTAATAATACCACTACTTTTGTAAGACCACACCTGGAATATTATGTAAAGTTCTGAGCACCACAATTCAAGAGGGATATTGACAAGCTGGAATGTGTCCAGTTGTCAATTTGACATTATGTGGGCTTCAGAAGTGTTGTGAGTTGTCAACACTTGCAATAAACTATGATTTGCCATTTCATACAGGCTATTGAGTTACAGCCTGTGCTGGACAGTATTATACTTCCCCTGAATTCACAGGTTTACAGCTTGGGAGTTCTCCTGGACTCATCACTGAGCCTGGAACCTCAGGTTTCAGCGGTGGCCAGGGGAGCATTCACACAATTAAAACTTGTGTGCCAGCTGTGTCCGTACCTTGGGAAGTAAGACTTGGCCATGATAGTCCACACTCTCATTATATCTCAAATAGACCACTGCATCAACTCCACTGGCTGCCAGTCTGCTATCGAGCAGAATTCAAAGTTCTGGCTTTGGCCTATAAAGCTCTAAAGAGTTCTGGTCCACCTTACCTATCTGAACACATGACCCTTTATGAGCCAGCTAGAACACCAAGATCTCCCGACAAGGTCCTGTTCTCAGTCCTGCCTCCATTGCAGGTGCAATTGGTGGGGACAAGAGACAGAGCCTTTTCGGTGGTGGCTCCTCGGCTGTGGAACTCCCTCCCCAGTGAGATTATATCAGCCCCCTCCCCTCTAGCATTTAGGAAACAACCTAAGACTTGGTTATTCAAGCAGGCATTCAACAAATGATAGAATTATGGAAATTTGGAAGAAGTTAAGACACCGGGATTGATGCAAGGCCTAAATGTTTTATGTTGTGTCTGTGACTGCTGCTATAATTTATAGTTTTAATAATTTAAATCTCTTTTTGTTGTCAAGGTGATATATGATGTTTATATATGTGAGGCATTGAATTTTGCCATTGACGATGTTGTGAACTGCTTTGAGTCCCCTCAAGGGTGAGAAAAGTGGTATATAAAGGCAATAAATAAATAAACAAATTACTCCATGACTTTATTTAGTAGGAGAGCCTTTTTATTTTCCCACATAGGAAAAAAATATTGAAAATTATGTTACAATTGTGCATGCATGTTGTTTACTTTTATCTGCTGCCATTATTTATGAATGAAACATAGACAGCAAGAAAGGATAATTCTATGTGACCATTTGTTTTAATAAGAGCTAATGAGTCCAACTATGGTTAGAAAGCTCTGTATCCCAACAGCCCTTTTAATAATACTAACTTCTGTATCAAGTGCTCCAAAGCTGCCTTCATGTCCTGCCTCCATGGCACATATACTGGCCAAGTACTGGCCAAAGAACTCTGTAATTTCATAAAGGCATGAAACTGGAATCAGTGGTGGCCAAACATCAATGGCTAGTTGAATTTCAGTAGTTTGTTATTGGACAGAACATACTTGTACAACCACTCAAAATGCCTTTCATGGGGATCTTAAGTATCTACCACTGAAATAAATCCAAACTGCTTAACTTGGCTGGACTGTGCTCCTGGTTAGTTGCCTGAGGCTCCAGGTTCATTTTACGGTGTGTTTGTTTTAGAATGGAGTCAAGTACTTTGGCTGAGAAAAAAAAGACAGACAAAATGAGTTTTATATATGCAAATATGTTCTGACCTCATATCTTCCAGATGTGTTGGACTACAACTCTAATAATCTCAGCCAGCATGACTAAGTTAAATATAGACAATGTTGAACTGAAAGAACTAATTGGCCTAGAATGTACAATTTATAAGTACATTTCAGGTTTTATATCATCATTTCAAGTGTCCAGTCCATTCAGATATATCAGAAGATGTGTGTGTGTGTGATTAAACATACAAATTAGTCCCTGAAAATGTAATACCATATTCTAGTATGAACTACTAAATGTTCAGAGATTCATATATGAAAACATTACTCTGCAAATAACATGGATACATAACTATAATCTTGAAAGTATTCCAAAGAATATAGAGACATGTTTCACAATTAGACTAAACAATGGTTTTATTGTATAATCTAGAAGTAAACATTAAATGCAAGATCCTTTTTTTAAAAAGATTATAGAAAGTCATAATAGAATGAAGCAATAGTAATATATCGCATTCAGTAAGACATTTACTCTATTTATGCATAATAACTAATTGGGAAATCTTTATAAAAGCTATGTTTACACAAGAAAACAATTGCAAAGACTTGGTAACATAATTCAAAACAACCAAACAGCAAAAAATACTCTTAGGAAGCCAAAATGTATAAGACCCTAGAACAGTGGTTCTCAACCTGTGGGTGCCCAGATGTTTTGGCCTTCAACTCCCAGAAATCCTAACAGCTGGTAAACTGGGTGGGATTTCTGGGAGTTGTAGGTCAAAACACCTGGGGACCCACAGGTTGAGAACCACTGCCCTAGGAGGTACTCCATAGTTAGAAGTCCAGATGTTAAAAGCTCAAGTACAGATCCTACAGCAGTGGTTCCCAACTTTTGGGTCTCCAGATGTTTGGATTTCAGCTTCCACAGTTCCTAGCATCTGGTAAGCTGTCTGGGATTTCTGGGAACTGAAGTCCAAAACACCCGGAGGCCCAAAGGTTGGGAACCACTGGCCTACAGTCAAGTAAGTCTCTGTTTAAAACTTTAGTGCAGAAAACAAAGAATACACAAAAAAGGACAAAGTTAAAGTGCACATTTACCTTAGTTTTAAGGAGATATATATTAGCTGTTCAGAGGTGGAACACTCTCCCCCCGAAGTGTGGTGGAGGCTCCTTCTATGGAGGCTTTTAAACAGAGGCTGGATGGCCATCTGTTGGTGGTGCTTTGAATGCGATTGTCCTACATCTTGGCAGGGGGTTGGACTGGATGGCCCATGGGGTCTTTTCCAACTCTATGATTCCATGATGATTATATATACACACACACCCCATTCATTTTCCTTGGTAGCATGTGGGAACAGCAGCCCTGTGATCCTCACAGCATATTCAAATAGTTTAGTGTGTGTGTGTGTGATGTCTCTACCAGTAGCAGCCAATTATGTAGAATAGTGTTATAGGAACATGCAATGTTGTGAAAGAAATGAGTTTTCATGTAGATTATAGAAGATAATGAAATGAGAGATTGCCTATTCTAATGACATTGCTAGTTCTCTTCAGGCATTTGAAAATTGTTGTCAGTAAATACATGAGGAGGACTGCCGTGTCTAACCTGGAAGGGCCCCCTTCAGCAGTTGGGAACTCAGATCTTTATCAGCTGGAAGGATCTGAGTTGGAGAAAGAAGTCAAGGCCTCAATTATCCAATCTTCTCTGGAAACATCAAAGGAGACGCACAAACTGGACCCTCCACAGACCTTGGTTCACAGTTGTTTTAGACTTCAACTCCCAGAAATTCCAGCCAGTTTAACAGCTGTTAGGAATTGTGGGAGCTGAAGCCCAAAACCCCTGGAGGGCCAATGGTTGGGAACCACTCCTACAGGGCAATGGAAACTAGAAGTGTGGAACAGGCAAAGTAGACTATTCTCAACTGGTTTATCCTAGCCATAGCTTTTTGTCTTTTTAAAAAATGTTCATGTGTTTGAAAAACAAGAAATCTCATACCAAATTGCAGGTAATGAGGGAATCCATTTTTGAAAGCAACAGGATTTATACAGAAACAAATATCCCAAGCTCTTAATAGTCAGCTGCATTCAACTCAAGCCCCATTAAACCCGATAATACTTTTCAGCTCCTGTTATTTGCTTCTGTGGTTTCAGGGCTTGTGATTTGTGTATCAGTTGTTATGGTAGTAATTGTTTTTCCTCTGGGACTTGAATTTTTTATTTTATATATTAGGCTTTCTTTCTATTGCTTTGACTGATTATAGCATTTTTATGACACTGAGAAAATCTGTTTTATAAAGCAGCCAATAAAACTACTTCAGTTTGGTTCATGACTGCCTGCTGGCAAGGAAAGGAATAGGAGTCTGTGACAGATCTTCATTCCAAGTTGTTCACACAAACTGGCCTCCTGGAACCCACCTTGTATTCAAAGCTTCGCATTATTCTCTGAGATAAGTAAATACTGGACAAGTGAATATGTTTTATGTTGGCTTCTGGACTGTAACAGCCTGACCAGTTACTCATTTAAAGCTCCTAACTGAAGAATTCTTAGGCCAAGCAAGTCATAGCAAAGAATTCTTGAATCACAGAATGGTCAAATAATCCATACTTATTCAATTACAATAACTTATTTTACTATCAGTGCAACAATTCCCCTGAATTCTTTCCCCAGCTACTTCACCATACCACTTACATAACCACCTAATCAAAAATCTATCACCTTTCCTGTCTCCTCCTATCTGTACCTCTCTTTTGTCAACAAATGTTCGGTTTTACACCAGAAACAGCCTTAGACACAAGTGAAAGTAAATAGAAAAGGCTTTACTTCAGACAACATAAAGAAAAAGTGAAACAGAAAGTATAGTCCCAATGGTAATGTGTGGTCTTCAAGCAAATGTTAAACAAAAGTCTTCACATCAGACAGAAACTGGAGTCTTTGATAACAAGTTTACAAGTTGCAGAAACAAATGTCAATAGTCAAGAGCCTTCAGCAAGGACCTACGCTGGAACAGAGACACAGTGCTTGGGACAGGAACTCCCTCGAAGTAGATCTGTTGCTGTCAGCACTGGGGCCCGACTTCATATTTTCCCTGCTTAGCTGATCTCCTTCTGACTTTTCTCCCTTCATTGTTCCTGAAACATGACAATTTGTGATATATATGCCATCTCTTCTTCTTCTTCCTCCTCCTCTTCTTCTTCCTCCTCCTCTTCACAATTTAGCCCCAAATTCCCAATTGCTGCTTCTTCATCCATCTGTTCTCATTCTCCCTCAAAATCAGAAGAGCAGTCCACAACAACAAATAAGGAAAATTTTAGCAGCAATGTCAGAGCAGAAATAAGTTGCAAGATGGTGAATCTTTCTATCAAGAGGAATATTTGCAAAGTAATGTGGAACAAAAAATAAAGCCAGTCAAGTTGTTTCACAATATTTTTTTATTAAATTTAAATACTGATTATTCCCAAAGAAGTAAAAACAGTGTACATTGTTCACTTCCCTCCCTACCCCATCGCTTTTCCCCCACAAAGCTGTGACATAGGACAAGTTATTCGCCTAAGTGGGTTTATGGTTCCATGGAGCCTAGAATCTGGACTTCTCAAGCACTACACACTGCACCTCAATGGCATCTGCATTATTATTTTATTTTGACTATCAATATATATGAAAAAATATTAATGATTGCAAAATGCTGAATTTTGGAGTGTCCATGCTGTGTGGAATGAAAACTAACAGGAAACCTAACTTACAGGGGGCTCTTGCTCCTTTTGGCTAATGCCACGTGAGGCTAATGTTATCTGAGGTTCAGGGTAATGGTGAAGTAATCCACAGTTTCTATAACTCAGACAAAGATGACATGTGACGTTGGAAGCCAAGTGATGTGGGAAGCTTTCCTTTTGTCTTAGAAGTTGGAGATCTTGGACCTATAAAAATAAAATGAAAACCAAATGAAAGATTCCAATAAATTCTTAATAATAATAATAATAATAATAATAATAATAGCAACTTTATTTGTAGGCCGCCCTATCTCTCCAAAGGGACTCAGGCCAGTTTCCAACAAATATGGCAAATATTCAATGCCAAAATGGAAAAATATACAAACAAATTACATCAAAAGAGACCAGATCAAGCAATATAACTTTAAACTTTATAACAGACAAAAATAACCGAAGATGAAAACTTTAATGACCCATACAAACATAAACAAACATAACATTTATAACTACATAAAAAACATGTAAAGACTAGTAGCTAAAACCTTACAGAAAGATTAGGTGGTTTGAAGCAAGAACAGGCTGAAGTCAATTCCAGTATCTAGACAAGATTTAACATATCTAGGTGAGGATGTAAGTAGAGACCTGTAAGTCTTCCTCCTCTCCATATGCCAGAGTGCATAGATGGGTTTTTAGCAGGTTTTTGAAGGCAAGGAGAGAGAGCGGGCAGTTTTCAGTACTTTTGGGAAGGAGAGCGATCACAGAGAAGGACCCATCTCTCATTCCCACCAGCCGTGCTTGAGATGGGAGTGGGACCGAGAGCAGGGCTTTCCCAGTACAGCAAAATGACATCATAGTAAACATCTTAGCACATTATTTATATACCTTGATTATCTTGAAAAACTGTAATTTTACTTTACAGTCCTTCTGCTGATGCAGATTGTAGCTTTTCCAGCATCTTTGTTTTTAAAACTGTTAAGGCTGTTGTTGTTGTTGTTAACTTTATTCATCTGATAATTATTCACCTGACAATGAGACTTTTGGAGATAACCCTCTCTAATTCTGACTAATCTTTAGATGATGGACATGCAGCCCACTACCATATTGAAAACTTGGTGTCCTGAAGCTGTGTAAATCTTATAAAGCTGGCATAACTTTAATACTATCTAAGGGATTCTCAGGACTATGCCATATAAAGGAAACAGAATAGAACTGGAGTTGGTTGTTAACTGAAGTTGCAGCTGCCCAAAATGTGTGCATGTGTACACTCAGAAACACACACAGTACATATACAGTTAATATAACTCATAGTATTATCATCAGTGTGGAGAAGCATAAAAACTGCAAATACACAAATAGCTAGTTATTTGTTTTAAAAGCAAAACAGATACACAATGCCCTTTGAGTATAAATATTGGAAGTCTGCCACCTTTAAGCACCCTTTGATTTTGCCTGTTATGAAAGGTAAATATAAATTAAGACAAACAAACCTGTTGTTTTACTTGCTTCTGAAGTAGTCTTTTTTCTTCCTGGAAATCTTTGATCTATGAAACAAAAACAAAAATAAAGCCATCTTATATACTGAATGTCTTGCAGATGGAAGTAATGAAGGAGAGCAATAACAAATATTGCATCCTCAGTCACAAGGACTATCTCTGTCTTCATAAATATATTATTTCAATATATAACACAATACCTCTCAAAGTAATAATAATTTTAAAAGCTCTATATGAACTTCTCCAGATGAACAGTGCACATAACTTGTCTACTATATAGGATGCTTCCACTCCCATGTAGAGACAGAAATAATCAATAAGGGACATAACTTACTACACAATCTCAGCAAAAGGAATATGATACATTATGCACTCAGAAAAATCCTAATAGTGTAATAAAAAAAGGCTGAAAAAGAAAAAAAAACTGGAGTCATTATGGACCCATCAGACTATATAGAGAAGACTGAGAGGCAACTGTCTAACAAGTATAGTGTTTCAGAGAATCCTGTCTAACAATCCCACAGATTAATATAGAAAGAATTATATATTCTCTGGGGATTTCCCATAGAAACTAGATGGCCATTGGCCAGCTTTGTTTGTTTATTCCTGCTTGATGGCAAGTTGAACTGAATGACACTTGTGGTATCTTCCAACTCTACGATTCTAGGTGCAGAATAAAATCTGAATTAACACAACTATCACATTCTATTTTTTACCCAAAATATATATACAGAACAGCTTATGCTACCAACTTCTTTTTCTCACCCTCAAAGGTGCTACAAGATCCCTTTGCACACTGATCCACACTAACACAATAATGAATTCTATGGTGTCCTTGGTTATTGAAGTGATGAATTGCCTAAGTGTTATGTATCTAAAAAAAATGTATGTCCATATTACACAGAGAAATAAGTGTTGAGTAGTGTAATGTAAGAGGAAGATAACATAGCACACTGAAACTCGACTTGCAAAACCTGATTGCAAAGCACTGAGAATAGCAACTTAATGATGGCTGAAAGAAGGAATGCACATGCCCTCTTGTGGCAATAGGGATGGCTGATTTAATTCAACACGGGAGAGGGAAAAGCTTTGAGGCATACTAACAAAATGTCTCTTGCTTTCTACAGTAAAAACAGACTTTAGAAGTAACTTTTTTTTGAAAAATAAATGCCATAATGCCCCTGTTATCCCCCAAAATTATTCTAAGCACCACATTAAATGACAATACATTGGACATAACTTCCCACACATTGGTTATCCACAGGAATCACTGCATTAAGTCACAAGGATTTTGTGATTACATGGGATGATAATAGCACCTGTCATCCAATTTTCTTGGTTTTCTCCCCCTCAAAAATAGCAGCAATTTTCATAAGATCTTCAAGGTAAATGGATTTCCTTCACAATAGTATATTGCTGTGTGCTGCCCCCATTGAAAGGCAATATACTGTTGTAAGCTGCCCCTGTCCAACACCAAGTATTTGGGAGTGGCGTTGTTTGAATCATAATTTGGTCATGGAAAGCCACCATTGCCTCAGCCTTAGCAGAAGGCAGTGGGAAACCCTCTCTGAACAAGTCTTACTAAGAAAATACAGTGATAGGTTTGCCTTGTGGTGACTCCAAGGCAAAGGTATTTTGGGGTGAAGGCACATAGTAACAATAACAAATCTGCATATGATTAACTAATAAATAATGCAATCCTGTTTACTAAAAGTAGCTTCCAGTGTTTGCATGGGGCCTTACTCCAAGTCAGTGGTATCTAGTATCTTTGACGACATGATGTTGGTGAATTGGCTCTAGTTCAGGCATGGACAAATTTGAGGTTTGGGGTGTTAGGAATTCTGGGAGCTGAAGTTCAAAACACCTGGAGACCCTGGAGACACCAAGTTTGCCCATGCCTGCTCTAGGTTCTGGTATGAACTTTAAAAGAGGTATCCAAGGATGGCAACACATCCTCCAAAATAGATTTTGGCTCTTTGATAAGGTTGTTTCAAGTTCAGAGTTAAACCCACAAAAACTGTCCAACTGTCACAGGAACCACATCCACATTTTCATTTATTAAAAACTTTAAGGGCCCCAATGAATCCACTTAAAATCCAGTTTCTGCCTCCTGCAGAATTCTGGGATTTGTAGTTTAGGGAGGAGGCTTTACCAGCCTCACTAAACTACAAACTCCAGAATTCCACTGGAGGCAGAAATCGGATTTAAAGTGGATTAATTCTCTAATGTGATGAACTCTTTAGAGTGTTGTCTCAGGCTGGATGTACTCTGTCAAATAATGCAGTTGAAACTGCATTATATGGGTCTACACTCTACCAACTTTACAATTCAAGCTGCATTATTTGGCATTGCATATATATCCAGCTTTAGTTGTTAAAATCATTGCAGACAAGCAAAATGTACTTTATAATTAAAAGTTGTTTTGCCCTTTCATTTGAACACAGTGGAATTCAGAAGACAGGGGAGAGAAGGAGAAGCAGAACAGAAGCAAAAGCTGTTTTTCTGCTCTTTACAAAACAGACTATTAGTCAAAAGTCACTTCATTTGCTTCATGGGGGCAGGGAGAATGGTTTCATTCCAGGGGGCAATCTGATATAAAAGTCAGTGTCAATTAATGGAAGCCAAGGTTGCAACAAAAGTGAGAAAAGAAGAGTAAGAATGAAATGCACATGTTTTGACACAAACCTGGGAATGTAATTTGTTCAGCTGGGACTGTGATCTCTCATTAATTCTCTGTAATGCTTCTTTCTCTGAGTTAAGTCTTTCTCTATCAGATCTTTCCTTTTTAAAGTCTTCTTCATATATTTGAACCTACAATATAAATAACTGATATTTACATTTTAGAAGTAACCAGATTTTCCAAAGATTTAAGCCATAAAATTGACATAGCTATCTGTTTTAATGATGTATTTATATTTTAAAAAACAGCTTTACAGAGAAGTTTTCTTCATGAGCATGAATATTACTCAAATCTTTTAGAGTTATACACTAGGCTAGGAGCCCTCAGTGGTGCAATGGGTTAAACCTTTGTGTTGACAGGACTGAAGACCCACAGGTTGGAGGTTTGAATTCGGGTAGAGCACGGATGAGCTCCCTCTGCCAGCTCTGGCTCCCCATGCAGAGACATGAGAGAAGCTTCCCACAAGGATGGTAAAAATATCAAAACATCCAGGCGTCCCTTGGGCAACATTCCTGTAGACGGCCAATTATCTCACACCAGAAGCAACTTGCAATTTCTCAAGTTGCTCCTGACATGAAAAAAATACACTAGGGTTGTGTAATTCAGCTGCAGGGCAATCCATTTTTGGTATCTGAATTTTCTGGGTATCCAGATCCATTTTCAGCTAGGCAGTTGAAAGAGCCAGCAAGATCTGGTCAATTGGTGGTAATGGGGAACTTACAAGGCTCCCCTTTACATTCCTGGGATGCTTTCCTTTCTCCCTTTCACAGGGGTCTGGATTTTTGGAATGGAGTTAAGGAAGTACCCTTCCTGGAACCCTTTCCTTTCTTCCTTTCAATGGAGACTGGATTTGAGGAATGGGGTTAAGAAAGCTCCCTTTCTGGGATCCTTTCCTTTCTTCACTTCAAGTGAGCCTGGGATTGAGCAATGGGGTTAAGGAAGCACTCTTCCTGGGACCCTTTCCCTTCCTTTCAAGGGACCCTGGGTTTGAGCAACGGAGTTAGGAAGCCCCCTACTACACCCTACTATATATCTGTGGAACGTCCAGGGGGGAGAAAGAACTCTTGCCTGTTTGAGGCAAGTGTGAATGTTGCAATTGGCCACCTTGATTTGCATTTAATGGCCTTAAGCAGCTTCAAAGCCTGGCTGCTTCCTGCTTTCTCCCACCCTGAACATTCCACAGATATATAAACCCCACTGGCCTAGTTTCCAACAGACTTCACAATCACTGAGGATGCCTGCCATAAATGTGGGTGAAACATCAGGAGAGAATGCTTCTGGAACATGGCCATACAGCCCGGAAAACTCACAGCAACCCAGTGATTCTGGCCAAGAAAGCCTTCAACAAAAACTGGTTATTGTTACATATTTCTAGTAGGAGCTCTAGTAGGAGCCCCCAGTGGCGCAGTGGGTTAAACCCTTGTGCCGGCAGGACTGAAGACTGACAGGATGCACGTTTGAATCTGGGGAGAGCGTGGATGAGCACCGTCTGTCAGCTCCAGCTCCCCATGTGGAGACAAGGATGGCAAAACATCAAAACATCCAGGCGTCCCCTGGGCAACATTTTTGCAGATGGCCAATTCTCTCACGCCAGAAGTGACTTGCAGTTTCCCAAATCGCTCCTGACACGAAAAAAAAGTAGAAGCTCAAGCTATGCTTGCAAGTATAACTTTGTACAACTTTGCTAACAATGGAAGGCTTTATTTACAATGTGTCTAGTGTCTACAATCATGATAGCCTACGAATAAATAAATGAACCTGAACTAACATATTCCTTTTTTTAAAAAAAAAAAATGATGTAGATGTGTGTATTTAGCTTAGCTATTATTTTCAGGATTAAATGAATGCCTGTGTTATTGCACAGGTTCACAATGAATCCAGCTTTACCTGCTGCCTGAGAACTTCCATTTGCAACCGCATCTCTTCATTGCAACTTGTATCTGATGTATCCAGATGGGGTGGTGCATGTGAGGATGTACTTTGATTTTTCAAGGCATTCTGAAGAGCCTGTACCAAAAAAAAAAAAAAATAGGATCCAATGTATGTATTTTGCTACACCAAAAGGATTTTTAAGAAGTAGTCTTAGCTAATTTCTCACAATTATCAGTAGAATTTTGAGTACTTTGCCTTTAAAAGTGGGACCCACAAAATGTGTGTAAATCTTTAAGGGTAACTAGCCACAATGAAATTACAATTATGAATACTATTTTGAGTACAATGAAATAATATAATTATTGAATCAGAATGAGAAGGGGCTTAGCTTTGGAAATGGAACAAGATGTGGTGTGTCCAGAGTAGTATGGTAGCTATGCAATTGCATTTGGCTGCACACTCAAAACTAAATATCAGATTGCATTACCAGTACTAGGAATGACAAAGAAAGGGAAACATAATTGACCTTCAGTGCCATTCTATGCATGGCTTCCTTAAAGTATGACCTACTTTATTCAATGGAGTTATGGCTTAGTGTGTTTAGGACTGAGGTCTGAGTTCATAACAGGGACAAATATAAAATGTTTCTATAACATCATTAAATGCCAATTTTTCATTATGGCATTTAAGTATTATAAATTACAAACATGGAAGGGAAATAATAATATTGGGGTGGACTTCTACATATGCATGTCCAATAATTAAGTTCACAGAATCACAGAATCTTAGATTCAGAAGAGGGCCATCCAGTCTAACCTGCTACCATGGAGGAAGACACAGCCAAAGCACCCCCAACAGATGCCTCTGCTAGATATTTAGAGGGCTGTTCTCTGTGTCTGACGAATGAGGGAAATACATTGTGGGATGGCATAAGAGGGGAGCTTTTCTGTGATAATAATAATAATAATAATAATAATAATAACTTTATTTATACCCCGACACCACTCGGTGCGGCTTACATGAGGACAAGCCCAACAATACAGCAATACAAATATACAACATAGGAATACAACAGTAAAATATAAATAAAATAATAAAATAAATAAATTACAAAAACAATATAAATAAGGATAACAAACAATATAAAATCACAATAATTGAACACAAAAAAAAATTGAAGTGACTGGCATCCCATTATGAAATTCCTTCTCCTGGAGACCTGTTTGGTATTATTACAGCACCAAGCCAAAATTTTGGCTTTTTATTAAAGCCTTCAGTTCTGACTGATTTTATCAAGGATATGCATGTCGATTAACCTTATCACACTTGAGAATGACTCCACTTTAAATCCAGTTGCTGCCTTCTGAAGGATTCTTGGGTTTGTAGTTTAGTAGGGGCCTTTAACAGCCTCACTAAACTACAAACCCCAGAATACTGCAGGAGAAGAAACCGGATACAAAGTGGATTCAATCTCTAGTGTTATGAAGTAGCAAGGCTGTCCTATTTAAAATTGTTAAGAATTATCTGGTTTAAATGGCTAAACTAATATATTTTCGATCTCTTGTTATTGGTTTTTGTTTTAGAATGATTTTATTGTAAGTCAATGAGATTTTCAGCTATAAGGTCATAAATATTTTGATAAACAAGTTAGAACGTCCAATGCTTATGTTGCACCCACCAAATCTGTTTCTACACAGCACTGAGAATCTGTATTTTCCAATTGCATAAATAATATGCCTAACTTATGCAAACATAATATTATTTCAAATTTATACTATAACATGTTCATCTGTCTTACTTACTACTGTAACTTAACTGTGTACTACTATTGCCCAAAATTACTACTCCTAGCAATCTAATATATCAGAACGATAACTAGAGATATAAGAAAGACCAACCCAATGTTTATAATCTGAGGCAGAACAATTTAAATGAATCAATAATACTGAATTCAGGTCAGATTATTCTCCAACATCAGGGTTCTCAAACTTTTTCAGCCGTGGAGCTCTTTTTGAAGCAAAGTTTCTTGTGGAGCCCTAAGTTCCCAACAAATGTTATTGTATTGTATTGTATTACAAACTTTTAGACCAATATAAATGTAATACTATTTCAGTGGAGGGGGGGGGGGGCATCCATTCCAACCCTTTTCTGACATACAGGAAAAGCACAATGAAAGCACACACAAAACAGATGATCACCTAGCCTTTATAATAAAAACAACAACAAGAGAAGCCCCAGAGGCCATCCAGTCCAACCCCCTTCTACCATGCAGGAAAAGCACCCACTGAGTGATGGGAGGGGAATAGGGAGGGGTTTTGGAAGCAAGGAAGGTGAAGGGAAAAGGGGCCTGGGGCAGCAAGGGAGCTGGGGTGAAAGGCTTTTGGAGATGAGTAGGTGTGGGAAAGGGTTGCTTTGGGATGAGGGGGCCAAGGGGAAAAGGTTTTGGGGAGTGAAGGAGGTGAGGAAAATATGCTTTGGGGGGTGAGGGAGAGGGGTAGGATCAGGAAAAAGGAGGGAAAGCTTGGAGGGAGGAGATGGAAAGCGCAGAACCCCTCATTATACTTCGTAGAACACACTTTGAAAACTGCTGGGGAAAGGATCTGGGCAGTGAGGAAGGTGAGGAATAAAAGGCTTTTGGTGACAAGGGAGGGGGGAAGGATTTTGGTGGCAAGGCAGGTGGGGGGAGGGAGGAGTGGAAGAGAAGCATGGAGCTCCTTGGTATGCTTTACAGAGTCCCAAGGGCTCCTTGGAGCATGCTTTGAGAGCAACTGTCCCACATGATACAGATAAAAAACAAAACAGAAAGGGTTTCTTACTCTCCTTGGCAGCACAGTATAGAATAACAATAAACTAAGTAATATATTTCCTGTCCATTCCCAGCACCTCAGAACTTCTGCTTGGGTGCAAATATGACAATTACTATGATAATGAATTACAAATGAGAAATAAGAATAAAAAAAGTCTAACAAAATAAAAATACAGTTCAATTTAAATGTTCTAAATCAATTCCAACTCATAATCTGACTTCAATATGTTTTCCTAAACAAAGACATTTGCTGGGAATATGGATGAGATGTAGTTTGGCTTCTCTTCTTGCCATGTGGCTTACACCTGGGAAATGACAATACATTTGCGTGCTAGACACAAGGCTGTCTTATCCAAAAAATGACCTTATGTCATTTTTTCCCACAATAATAAATTTGCCCTGCTCCTTCCTTCCCGTATGTTGGCCTCCTTGCCATTTTCAATGGACGTTTACATCTGTCTTAAAGTACAATCCTATGTCCTTTTTCTTGTAAGGATGTGCTAGTCCCAACTATAACAAACCCATTGAAGTAATTGCAGAATGGTTTGTCAACACCTAGGTAAATCCCATTGATTGAGCAGATCTAGTCTGACTGCAATTAAGAATGACTGAAAACATTGTTTATTTAGGTTCTGCCATACTGACCAGATTTTATTCCTGGTTAGATGTTCTGAATAAGAATGTAAAAACTGTTCAGCCTTTGGGTTGTTGTAGGTTTTTCGGGCTGTATGCCCATGTTTCAGAAGCATTCTTTCCTGACGTTTCGCCTGAGTCTATGGCAGGCATCTTCAGATTTTTATTCTGTTGTTGCTGAAATTCAGACTAGTCATCTTGCCCATTTTTTTTGTTATCAGGCTGTCTTTTTTCTCAATCTCTTTTCATTAGCCTTAATAAAGGTTTCCTTAGCAAATTTAGAAAACAAGGTAGTGACATGTCTATAGTTTTTCATTAATGTGCACTGAAAATATTGTCAACAGATTTTAATAATTTATGAGTCATGTCACAAAATATTAATTTTTGGGTGTGTGTCTCAATCCTCTTCTACAGCTCAAAGTTTAATTTGTTTTCCCTTACGTAGTTAATAACAAACCAGAGAATATTAATATTTTCTGGATGTCTCATACTCTTATTCTACCACTTAAAATTTTAATTTTGCTTTCCCATTTGTAGTTAATTAAATACAAGAGCAAGCATGCTATTTTACTAGCAGTGACTTGTACTTTTCATGCTTGAAGTTTTTGTTCTAACTGAATAGCGCAATTTCTCAAAGAAATGTATTTCCTCAGGAAGTGTTTGTGGTTTGCCAAGAGACATGATTTAAACACACACATACTCACTCACACATACTCATTGGTTTTTGCACCCACCCTTAATTCAGATATGTTCCTATCTCTTGTATGCTTATTTATCTCCTTCTGCAACATTTAGGAAATATTCGATATCTGTCATATTCATCTAGGAGCCATTGTGTCCGAAGTCTGGCCAAGAGTTTCAATGAACAAAGGGGTTCATCATTTCAGCCTTCTCAACTCTACACCAAGAACCCGACTATTATTTCCGACTATAGATAAATAATCCATCTGTTTTAAATATATGGCCTATTTAAATATATTGCCTAGTTTCAGCACAAGAAATGGTTTGGATATATATTTTGGTCTCTCCTTTCCCAAGTTACTAATTGGAAATGATCTGACTATCTCAGTGACTACACAACATGACATCCCAATTGCTTAGAATATGGAGATTTGGATCATGACCTAGCAAATCCAGAGAAAGAAAAATGTAACATTGGACTGGATATCCCTTGTGGTCTCTTCCAAATTGATGATTCTATGAAAACAGTCCCTTTGGGTCTCATTTTGGTATAAATGGAGTGAATGAATGACTCCAAAAATGACACTATTTTTATAATCAGAAGCATTTCATATATTGAAACCATAATGGACTGGGAATATGGATTTGAGTCATGCACATGCTATGAAACCATTTAGTTCTATCCTCACACCTGTTATACCAAGTCCATTTTTAATAATGTCAATGCATTTTGCTTTGGCAATTAACAAGTGATTTTTTAAAAGTGGGGAGTGTATCCTTTATGTTTATTCACACTATTATGCTTTTAGTAGTATAGTTCATGTAAATGTTTCAAAGATTTTAAAACAATCATCATTATCACCATTGTGTTTTAAACCATATTGTTATCTATGCCATAATCTCATAGCTGTGTCTAAAGTTGGTAGAAACACAAATATAATCAAATAAATAAAATTAAATAAAACACACGAAGCAGTTGTGGACACAGAAAACATGATGAAAACGTTTTTGATCAAACATGCAAAAATGAGTCTCCGTAGTAATAATTCTCTTCTGACCATCTAAGCTGAACCTCAGGGTCAGAATGTAAATTCAGGATGTAAATCTCCACTTATTTTGTACTCATATGCAGGAAATTTCAAAACCATTCTCTCCACTGGCCATGTTTTTCAATGACTTTTAACATTTCAGGTTTTAATATAACATATAAAGCAAGCATATACTGAAATAAATATAATCAATACCTTGTTGAGCCGACTTATTTCATGTTCATAATGCATCTTTTTTGTATTTGCTAAGACTGTTTCTTCTCTCAGAAGCTTACTTTCTCCCTTTAGGGATTTATGCTGTCGCTGGAATGTAAAAATAAAGCTATCTTGACAAAGTTTCAATGGTTGCATTTTTTTTCATTCTGACAATGCGGCATTATTATCATAATCATCACAATATTTATTAAATTCTGTAGAAAGAAAACATCACCAAAACATATGGATGACTCTTCCCAGATGGCACAAATGCTGATGAAATTCTGTTTACTACCTTGTGGGCTCTCTGATGCCACATACAAGCCACAAAACCACATGAAGCAGTTGAGGAAATGTAGCTCTCACCATGCCACATACATAAATACCACCCTGAAGACTATTTCACTATTGTTGGAAGACAATAGTGAAATAAATATAATCCACACCTTTTTTCAAAAAGTCAGAAGAATTAATGGCTAGTCGGCTGGAGTGGTCCGCAATCCCCAGCCAAAGCAATAGCATCTTGCGGGAAATCCTTTTATTATATACTAGCCGTCCCCTGCCACGTGTTGCTGTGGCCCAGTATGTGTATATGTGTTTTGTGTGTGTGTATATATTTGTGTATATATGTGTGTTTGCATAGGTATATATGTGGGTGTATATTTGTGTGTGTGGGTGTGTATATTTGTATGTGTACATGCATATTGTGTATATGTGTGTGCTTGTCTATATGCATATTTGTGTGTATGTATGTATGTGGATATGTATATGTGTGTGCATGTGTGTGTAAATGTGTGTGTGTATGTATGTGTGTATATGTGTATATTTGTGTGTGTTTGTGCATATATATACATGTGTGTATGAATGTGTGCATGTGCATATGTATATGAGTGTATGTGTATATGTAAATATGATGTATTTTGGGGGTTTTTAAGTCTGTTCCTCTGGGGTTTTGTGTGTGAGTGTGCGCATGCATGTACATGTGTGTGTGCATTTATGGGTGATAGACACTCGTTGGACCGTTAGGTGTATTATGTCCAAATTTTTTGTCAATTCGTCCAGTGGTTTTTGAGTTATGTTAATCCCACAAACGAACATTTTACATTTTTATTGATTTAGATTATTTTTTAAATTGCATTATAGTTCAATTTCAAGGCAGACTACATTTTGAAAAAATTCAAGATTCTAGACACTGCTCCATTCTGAAAGTGGAGGAAAGTTGTTGTAGATTTAAGTCAGAGCTTGCTATTTACAGTGTTCCATCATTTCTCAGCTTAAGAAGTTATTCCAGAAGAGACTAAAGTGTGTACTTTCATCACACCTCACAAATGAATTCTAAAGCCAAGCCTACAATTGCAAAGACACATCACCCAAAACAGGAAAAAACTATGCAGTTCCCTTACCATTTCATGGACTAGGTTATTTGTGGTCAGATTTTTCAGCCTTTGGCATTCTTCCTGCAGTTGGTTCTTCTCTTTTTCAAGTTCCCTGATAATTTTCTGCATTGTTTCTGTTTTTTGTTTTAGATCTGTGACCTAAAACATGACAAAAAACAAACTTGAGTAAGATATACATCTAAAAAACCCATATGAATACAGGAGATGGGTAACACAATGGTCCAAATGGGAAGAAATAATAAAACTGAGATACATTACTAGGTTTGTCAGATCAATATAATATTCAGGAGTATGTGGTGAAGTACCCAGTGGATAAATGAACATATCAGTGCAGAGACTGTCCAATAACTAATTATGTAAGGAGAAAATCTCTTGATTCAAATCACTCACCTGAAGTCACAAAACTTCTCAGGCTTACTTAAGTAAGATACATGGCTTCTCATCTTCATCTTATGTCCTCCCGTGGTTACTAAATCCATGAATGCTCAAATCCCATTGGTAGAATGGCACAGTAAAATGGTGAACATTACATAGAATAGCAAACTCATGGTGGGTGGTGGAATGTTTGGGTACAGAATCTGGGGACAAGGCAGGTGGACTGCATGTACCTTTTTCTCGTACCGCTGCTTCATCCATCTGAACTCTTGGTCCCATTGGTGGTTAACTGCCAAAAGCTGAAATGGTTAATCAGAAATCTTAGGTGTGCCATTCTCACTTTAATCATTAGAATGATCTTAATTTTTAATATCTTAATAGCCACAGGACAAAAATTATTCAAATTAATATTACAAACTACAAATGTATTTCCTTTATTCACAGACATGGTAGCCACTGAATCAGTGGTTCCCAGCCTGTGGTCCCTGGACCACCAGTCGTCCACAAGAATGAAAATATGTTCTGCAGCCTCAACATTGCTACACCATTGCCTCAAAATCATGCAGCAATTAGAGCTACTGGTCTCACAAAACCCTCTTATAGTGCCGAGGCAATGAGAATGTTGGGAGGGGAAAGGCTGACTACTCACGAAAGATTACGACTACCACATCAGCTCTTGATTATTAAATATGGTTTTCTGTGGGCGAGCAGATGGCAACTACTGGATGGCATATGTTCTGTATCAGAAACTACAGCTGATGTCAGCACTCCAAATAACGAAACCGAATCTAAAGTTGTCCAAAAACTGATTTGTAACCCTTTTGGTACTAATGTTGGAGAGTGGTCCCTGGTCAAATGGTCCCTGGTCAAAAAAAGGTTGGGAACCACTGCACTAAATGCTGAATAACATATTTTGAGTGATTTGGAGAAAATACAGAGAGGGCACATATTAACCTATGAAAGGAAAGCTGGAAAGTCTGAAAAGGAGGGGCTTGAAATTACCTCCACTTTCTGCTTTTCCAGGGAAACAATCTGTTGTTCCACTACATCTCTTGGTATCTTCTTTGTTAATATATGCTGCAATATAAAAATTAATTCCATCAAACATATATCCATTATGAAACATATAAGGTCAAAATCGACAGTGCCCTCTGTTAATGAATTAATGCAAAAACTGCCTGAAAGTAAAGCATAAAACGTTCTAGTATAGATAGTGCTTTGATTTAAAATGCTTAGAAAAGGGACTATGTTCAATTTTTTTGTAATTTTATATTGTTATTAATTTTCAGAAAGCTCTTTTAAGCCATTATCAAGCTCTCACTTGTAATTGCAGCATATTGTTCTGGGCAGTGCTGTTTCCAAAATATTCATTCAGCTGTGCTTTTGACTACACGATTCCTCTGATAATTTGGCGCCAGCTAGGATCCCGCACTTTACTATCGTCCAGTACTTAAAGTTATAATGTTCTTACATTGCCCCCTATCTTTGCTATTGCCAATTGACTTTCACACTTTAGCCATCAACCTTATCCTTAGAACTGAATTGCACCAGCTGCCTACCCGTGCCCAGAAACTGATCATTATTGCAGATCTATTGGTTGCTGGTTGATGTCTGCTTTTATATTATTGTTATAATGTTGTTTTATTTTGCTTATGTTGTTGATTATGTATTTTAATGTGTTTTATTTTAACTATGTTGATCGAGCTTGTCCCCATGCAAGCTGCCCCGAGTCCCCTTGGGGAGATGGAGGTGAGGTATAAAAATAAAGTTGTTGTTGTTGTTATTATTATTAATAATAATAATAATTAAATTACTCATAATAACTATTCAGCAAGGGTCCATTAATTTCAATTAAAGGTTTACACAATAAATAATAATAATAAAACTTTTTTGTATCCCACCCCATCTCCCCATGGACTTCGAGCGGCTTACAATACTCGGAGTGGCTTACAACTTATACAATTACAATCCTTCCTTTAGGATACAACTACAGAGTAATTTACTGCTTGGCAATTCCCAGCTAGCAGGAATTACATCAATTAAAATGAGTCAAATCCAGAAACTGTGGCTTAACTGTACATGAACTATATATGACTCAATTGCAAACTACAATTCCAAATCATGGTAGCAATTGGGCAATATTTCTTCGGCTGCATTACTATAAGAACTTAACCAGAAATAACTTTGATTGTATTCAGTGGGACTGACTTCTGAGAAGGACCTAACTTTCATCACTAATTCCCAAGTAGAACTAAGAAAGTTCACATAGCTCTTGGCTTACTAAGGTCACCACTGAGTAACTGGGAATAATGGGACAAGATATCTATAGGACTATACCATTAGGTAGATTAACTCCAGTTGCTATATTCCATGTAACTTTACATATCAGAAACTATACAACTGTACCATAGCCAACATTGTGAAAAGATGTTGACCATCTCTACTGGATTTCAGTTAGACCAAAGGGCAGAAAGAGAACCAATATGATCCGTTCTGGTGATAGTGACATAGTCCAATATTGCGACTTTCCTCCAGCATAAAATGAAATGGGAAGAAAGTTGCTATCTGGAAGTTATTTCTGTTAGTGTCGTACACATGTGTTAAGTCCTCCTTCTGAAGCATTTTTGTTCATTTTTGTTCTACATCTGCATTCAGTTCAAGGTCACAAAAATTAAATCCCATATATGGCAATTACTGCACAGGCTCTCAGGTTGGATTTACACTGCCCTATATCCCAAGATCTGATCCCAGATTATCTGGCAGTGTAGATTCATATAATCCAGTTCAAGGTGGATAATTTAGGATCAGATCCTGGGATACAGGGCAGTGTAGATCCAGCCTCAGATGGAGTAAATTTGTCTGTTCTGTTCAAATTGGCACTCATATCCCTTAGTTGTGCATTTGGTTATTCAACATTGCCACTCAACACCAGGGACATGTAGCAAAATAATGGTGGATGTTCAGATGTAGATATCTCAAATACACATCTGCAATGTAAAACTGCATTCAGACAAAATGCTAAAAGTTCATGTGGCATTACAAGAAAGAGATATGATGAGTCTGCAAATTTCTTCTTCTGTTCCCAAAGAGGACTTTCTCTATTTTATTCACACAATAGTAGATTATAATTTCATGTTACAATGAAAGAAAACTACAGGGTAATCAATTAAAATAACTGAATTATATAATATTCTGCAGAAATGGTAATATATTCTGCTGGGCTTTCTTCCCTGATTCCTATAGAACCTTTTCTAAAAAGTTGGAGCCAGAATGAAAGCTCACACTCTTAGCCTCAGAAGACCCCATGATAGGGTCGCCTTTGGGTCCCCCTAACTCAGAAACCACTTGGAGTCACACAACAACAAATTCTGGAAGTTCAGGACTTATAGAAATATATTCACCACAATTATTCCCACACAAAGGAAAGATGTGCTCTAGGTATTTGAACTTAAACATTGTCACTTCAAAGTATTGTACACATACAGGAAACAGAATAATTGTTCTGTCAAATATATAATTGCAAATGGGGTATGGGGATATAGGTTAGTCATACTGACTCATGAGAAAAAGAGCCAAAAGCAAAAATAGCATGACATTTTTATGTATGCTTACTTTTGTTTTGTTTTTGCACTTAATTGATTTTTATAACAGTTTTACCTCCTTTTTTAAAAAGTTGGTAAAGTCAGTGGCAAGACTGCTTCATCAAAACCAAATACTAGACAGACTCCACAATGTTCATATTTAAGCCAATTTGATTTGTCTTCACTGAATATGAACCAGAAGCTGCAACTGTGATCACATCTTATTAAGAAACTACAACTTTAATTCATGGTTAACAAAATCAAACTTTGGCTATGAATGTGTGTTTAGGGTAGCACATCCCATTTATGTAGCCCCTGGTGGTGCAGCAGATTAAACCACTGAGCTGTTGAACCTGCTGACAGAAAGGTCGGTGGTTCGAATCCAGAGAGCAGAGTGAGCTCCCACTGTAAGCCCCAGCTTCTGCCAAACTAGTAGTTCGAAAACATGCAAATGTGAGTAGATCAATAGGTACCGCTTGGGTGGGAAGGTCACAGTGCTTCATGGAGTCATGCTGGCCACATAATCTTGGAAGCATCTAGGGACAACGTCAGCTCTTCAGCTTAGAAATGGAAATGAGCACCACCCCCCAGAGTCGGACACTGCTATACTTAATATCAAGGGGAAAGCTTTACCTATCCCAATTACATTAATAGAAATATGTCTTTTGTAATTTCCCCTCTATGGTATACATTTTTAAATGTTATTATAACATACTGATACATTAGCACTTGTAACTTGTCATTCTATTGTGGAATAAAAAGGTTCAGTTATCACAACGATGGTTGTTCACTTACCTCAAAGAGAGAGTCTGATGTTTTCTTGTCCTCCTTATCTGAATCCATCTGTTCAGAAGTGACTACAGTGTTGTATTTGCTGAAGGCCTTTAAATCATACAACAGGAAATAAATCACACAAGGGAGAATTTGTCTAAAAGAAGAAGCACCCCAGTAAGAGCAAGACACCTGAAACTTTACTGCTAATGTATCCAACTCTTTCTGTATGTAGGCTCTAGGAGTTGGTGGGACTTGTATTTGAATCATTCATCCAAGGGGCTTCCCAGAATGTGCCAATGATATGGCTGTGTGAGTAACATGAAAAATATAACAGCCTACTAGATGTGGTATGTAAACTGCTATTTCCCTGTTATCAACCAGTTTCCCCTGGGAGGGGAAGCAGTACAGACAAGAAAAGGAAGGGTAAACTTTTCCCCACCAATCCGGCCACTGTTCATAATTTCCTTTTGGATTCCACCCCCTGCCGCTTTTTCCTGGCATGAATGCTGAACTTTTCTGACAGGAGTGTTTACACATACTGTACATTTTACATGACTGTGAAACAAGTGAGTCATGCTTCATATAGAATGAGAATGCTTGTAAAAACAAAGGGGGAAGAGAATGTCTAGCCTGGGGAACAGGGTGTACCATTTACAACTTGGAAAATTTTGTCCCAGTTTGTGACAGTTGGGGCATAACTAGTTAGATTATGCATCTTACCATTTTTGACTGAAAGGTTCCTAACACAGCAAATGGGTTCACAAGAAAAGGAACTGAAATGTGAGCTTGTGTACATGACTATATGATGTTTTCTCAATGAAAACACACACTGACAATAATTAACTGTTTATAAATGACTGTCCAGAGTATAAAAAGGAAGAAGGGGGAGGGGAAAATGTGTCAGTTGGGTTCACAGTCAGCATGTTAAGATGAACAGGTTTTTATTTTCTTACAATTGTGGAGACAGTACATGTCCACAAAAACTCATCAAAATGAAAACTAGCTAGCCTTAAAAATGCAGTTTCTTTCTTTCTTTCTTTCTTTCTTTCTTTCCCTCCTTCTTCCTTCTTCCTTCTAATGCTGCAAGAGACTAACACAGCTACTTGCGTATCCAGTGTGAGAAGCTCTGATGAAATAACTACACAAGACATGTGAGCACTGGAATATCAAAGGGCCCAACTGTTATTGGTTACAGTTGATAGTAGGGTTGGCAACTGCAATGGATCCTGCATCTTGGCATTGACCAGTCTGATGGGACCAATACTCTGGACCTTTGGGCAGAGACCTTGGGATGACATCAGAAGAAGCAGCTGAGTCCTGTAACCACTGTCACCAAGGTAACACTGTGGAGGCAACCAGCCAGCCACTGATCCAGACCACGTCAGCCCACCCCTGAGTCCCCCATAGGAAACCACCTGATGCCATGCAACTTGCCAAGAGGAGACAGAATCTGGAATTCTAGATCCAGGGATTGTGCCAACCACCCACAAAGTTGTGACAGAAATATTAATCATAGCCAAGGGCCAGCACAGGAAACAGGGTGTGTGAGTAGGTTGTAATTTAGAAGTCAACTAGCCTCTTATCCCTGGTTCAGTCTCATTGGTTATTTTTCCACTTCTAATAGAACTCAGCAATAAATTATGTTTATTGCACCACACACACACACACACACTAGCTTAGATACCCAATGATTCCCAGGTTAGATAATTTGTAATGCTATTTCTTAGGGGGAAAGTCTTTTTTTGATTTGTTTTTATGAATGATCACATCAGAAAATGCATAAGGAAGTTAGTGAACTAAAATCCCAATATCGTAGGTCGATATTTGGTCATGTTGTGTATGTGAACCATGTTTGGTCTAGATCTATCATCAGTTGGGTTTACGGTCTTCACCATTCTCAAAAGCATGGATCTAACCTCCCCTAAATCCCACCAGTATTCAAAGTTGGCTGTGTTGGTTACGTGTGCCAAGTTTGGTCCAGATTTATTGTTGGTTAGTTTAACAGTGGTTGTGGATTGTGGGTGTCTTATAGGGACAATGGATTGTCCTCCAGATAATTGGATTGTCCCTAGGGCAGCATGGAAACCCACTGGGTGATCTTGGACAAGTCACAATCTCTCATTCTCAGAGGAAACCAATAGCAAATCTCTTTGGACAAATATTGCCAAGAAACCCCTATGATGGGTTTTCCTTAGGGTCACTTTTAATTGGAATCAACATCAAGGCATACAACAATAAACAATAATTCTAACATCTTATTTTTATTTAAAAAGCTGGAGGAGATGGCACCTCAGTAACATACAGGGACAAATCAGAGAGGTTGTGATGCTCCTAGTTGAAATGCCCAGTCATAGAATCATAGAGTTGGAAGAGACTTCATGGGCCATCCAGTCTAACCCTCGAAGGTGAAATGTATATGTGTATTTATGTGAATGTGTGAATGAAAAATCTACACATATATCCACATTTAAGTTTTAAGCATGCCTACACTTAAATTTTCAACTAAAGCATAATATAGAGTTGAGGCCCTACTGAATTCACTGAATAAGCAATAATAGATAATGGCTCCTGTCTCATTCTCTCTAGCAGTCTGTAAGTATTTTAGGAATTCCCGTCAAATCTAGATTTATCTTCCCCTCCACCCCACCCCCAGGAGAAAGCAATGAAGCAAGAATGTGAAATGATACATTCACCATGATGATATGGGATAGTATAACTAGAGGGTTGCTGTTAAGTTACACTTTGCTGATATAATAGTGACAGAGTAAAATATTTCACTCAAAGGAAATATGCCAAGAATGACAGAGAGATGAAAGTTAATGAAAGAGTCCCATACTAAATCTGCCAAGTCATGACAGGGAAGTCCATTTCAAAAAACAGAGCTGCAAAACTGGCCATCTGAGTTTTTTAAAAGTCGTGTAAAGCAAAATGAAACTAGGTTGTTGTAGGTTTTTTGGGATCTCTCCTGACGTTTTGCCTGCATCTATGGTAGGCATACTCAAAGGTTGTGAGGTCTGCTGGAAACTAGGAAAACTGAGTTTATATATCTGTGGAAAGTCCAGGGTGGGAGAAATAACTTTTGACTGTTGGAGCTAGGTGTGAATGTTTCAGTTGGCCACCTTGATTAGCATTTGATGGCCTGACAGTTTTTAGATGTGGTTTGTTACTGCCTGGGAGAATCCTTTGTTGAGAGGTTATTAAGTGTTCTTGATTGTTTCTTTTCTGGAGTTCCCCTGTGTTTGAAATTATAATAGTAAATAAAGAACAAAACTCACCCTGGACTTTCCACTTTCCTCTTGTGCCATTTGGATCACAGATGAGACATATTTTTATCTGTTTCCAAACTCTGAATCATAAATGGTAAAGCTTCCATGTTCTAACCCAGGCCCTATATTATTTTGTAAGATGAACACAAGCCCAGCACCAGATTCCAGAGAATATCATGTATTGCAAACTCCAACATTGCCATCCCTCCTTCCAGCATTATGGTTTCTGTCAAAGCATGAGGGAAAATGTAACATCAAGAATCACAGATAAAGTGGTGGATTCAACGACAGTTTACAATGACAATTTTTCTTGTATTGATTTGGGCCTCTATCTTTAAGTGGAAAAAGTTGTGGAATGCCAACATTGGCAGAGTCTGCAAGTATCTTAGAGGAAAACCTTCTTATAGGGGTGCTGTGTGGTGTCCGGGCTATATGGGCATGTTCTAGCAGCATTTTCTCCTGCATCTGTAGCTGGCATCTTCAGAGGATCCTCTGCTAGAATACTGCTGCTAGAAAATGCTGCTGGAACATCGCCATACGGCTTGGAAACCACACACACTCCAGTGATTCTGGGTGTGAAAACCTTCGGCAATACAATCTCCATATACTGTAACATAATGGCAAAGGAAAATTTTCTCCTGGAAGTTTGCAGAATAATCAGTAACCCAGGAAGACTTTTCTAACCTCTATCACCAAACACATGAAATCGCAGCAGACAGATCAAAGTTCTCATTGAAATCACGTTAAAATCCATGATCTCTTTTATATTCCCTCTCTAAAGTACAGACAGTATGTTTCAAACAAAACCCATGATCTTCCAGAAGCTTTTGGGACTTGAGCCCAAGTTCTTCTTTCTTTTATCCTTGCAAGCTGGGCTGTCTTTCATTATCATTTTTGCACTACAGCTTTCCTTTCTCTTTCTATGATTACCCAATCCTTTCACTTTCTTGTGTAGTGTCACCAATCAATGTCTCTTCTTTAAGTAATACCTGCCATATTGTACCTAGCTCTCATATATGTTCTAAAGTAATAACGCACTGAAATATAGAGATGGAACTTGTGCTTCTCTGGAAGGAGATGTGTTGTGTTTTTTGGTTTTTAAAGCAGTGTGAATGACAGCAATGATTTTAGGCTAGAACTGTGCTTCCAGGATGAAGCCCTTGAGAAGATGAGATTTCAAGTACTACAAAGTAGTAAATGATAAGGGAAAGCAATTCTGCTAGTTGGAAGGATATTGTTCTTATATCTCTAAAAAAGTAACAATAGAAAGAATGAGAAATTTGGATTTAGGAAACAGGAATGGAAGAGACTGTTTTATGCCAAGTATAGATGTAGTTATGTTCTGTATGGATACAGAAACAAATGTCATTGTGTTCTATATGGCTAGAGAAACAAGAAAAATATATTTTTATAATTATATCATTAATTATAATGATATCAGTAACATAATTAAAATCGACAAAATTTCCAGAGTAGAAATTTTCCAATGATGGGGCCATTTTCAGCTTCATTCTTTAAAAAATTCATTATTTTAGAACTACAGTATTAAATTAGAAATATTAGATTCTCTTAGGAGCTGATACATTTCACACTGACCAGTGAGGTATCTTCCTGAAGCTGAACGACCTTATCACATAAGCCAGATGAAGCATCTCACTTTGCCTGGCTTCACCAAAGAAACAGACGGGCAGAGGGATTATAGCTCTGTATGCCACTCCCTCTCGGCGATGGTTCCCCCATCACCCTTGTGGGGAAAATCTGTGCTGGTTCCATTGGAACCAGCACAACACAGGCAGGCTCCCATATTAGGCGGGAAGTGTCATATGTAGCTTCCACTCCAGTTGTGAGCTGGGCCTCCGTCAGAAGTCCAGCAATGTTGTGGGATGGGCAGCTAGCCCATACATCACAGGGCTGACAGGAAAGCATTCAAAGATGGGATGGGTCACTCAGATTTATAAACTAGTTCTTGTTTTTGTTGGTATCTCAGAACTGGGAAATGGTGATGATTAATTCACAAAACTTAAGCCACTAAAAAAGTAAAGGACTATAGGAATCTTTTTTATTTTTGTTCATGATTAGAGTATTATAAAACAGAAAAATTAAAAAACCAACAAGTAGTATAGGTAGCTTGGAAGGAAGAGTAGTCTTCTTTATATCCTAGAAAACTGAGACTTTTGCTGAATTCACATGAAAATCAGAAAACTAAAGAAATCAGGGAGAGAAAGAGAAGTCAAGAAAAAAACTGGTTGCTGTGGTAAAAGTAGTTGTTTTCTTCTCTCCCAAACTGCAAGTCGCTTCTGGTGTGAGAGAATTGGCTGTCTGCAAGGGTGTTGCCCAGGAGATGCATAGATGTTTTACCATCCTGTGGGAGGCTTCTCTTATGTCCCCGCATGGGAAGCTGGAGCTGACAGATGGGAGCTCACCCCATTCCCACTATTCAAACTGCCGACCTTTCCATCGGCAATCCCACAGGCACAAGGGTTTAGCCTATTGTGCCACTGGGAACTTCTTCTCATAAACTGAAGACATGGAGAAGAAGAGGAAGGTATAATCACAAAGGGCATTTCCAGGTTCATTCTGTAATGATTTTAGTGTGGAGAATTTTAGCTTAAATGGCAGTTAAACACATATGTAAATTTTTCCACTTTTTTACCACATCAGGACTGATAATGATGTTGACTCTCTCCTTGAGGTTACACAAGGAGATTCAAATAAGGATAATTAAAATAACTTCAAGGAAGGAGAACAACAGTCCAACATGAAAAATTAATACAGATGCAATTACTGGTGCATGAAGCAGATGTTCATAGTTCTCACACCAGTTCACTGTCATGTGGTATCTCTTAAGGCTGGTTTTATTTTCTCTGTGAAGATCTCCTGCTTTGTATAAAAAAGGAGAAGGAAGCAGAGGGAATTTGTTTACACATAAATCCCCAAAACAGTCTTACAAGAATTGTTGACTAACAAGATGTCAGTTTACAGGATGTCATTTGAATTCCTTGCTTCAGAAAATGTAAACAGTCTAGAAAGACATCCAGGCCCACTCTACTCCCAGATGGGCTTTTGGAGAAGAAGCGTGCACTACAAGGACCAAGAAGATGAAACACAAGGAGGATCAAGGCAAGGCACCACATCCAGAGCTCAGTAAAGTTATTTTTTCGCACAGTTCTCTCAGAATCCTCCAATCAATATGCCTATAACAAATGGAAACATTAGTACCAAAAATTAACTTTTTGGTCACATCTTTACAACAAGTTATAAATAGTAGACTCGTGACTTCTAAAAGGAGCTACAGACAATTTGATATTCCTATCAATTATTTTGTCCTACATTTGTGTTATAATACACAGCTCTATCAAACTCCCTCCCTCTCCCTCCCCCCCCCCCCCTCTCCAGTTGGCCCCTACTTATGCAGACCTGATTATTTGCAGATTTAATTAAAATACTTTGTTGAGGAACTCTAGGTCCTCTAGCATAATGCCTGGTGGATGTTCATGATACAGTCGCACTAGAAGACCTATACATGCCAAGAAAGAGCACCTCTCTTGCATTCTCTAGGTCCTGAAGTGCAGTTCTGTGGTCAGTTTCTGGCAGAAGGTGACCATACGGGCATGTGGAAGAACCTTGACATTGCTAGGGAAGTCTTCTCTCATGTAAAAAAATGTATTTTTAATTCAGATTTTTCCTTTTTTGTGAGAGTTCTAGACTCCAAATTCCAGCGAATGTGGAGTGATGACTATTTCAATGCATATCCTTGAACACTAGATTTTGTTCCTTTGTTTTTAAGATTTTATTTCCTTATATCTGAAGTGGTGATATTTAGAATGCCAAAAAATGTGTATAATCTATAGAACTATTTCCCCAATGAGTTTTCTCCACTGGATTATCCACTTTCTCTTCTTTTTACATTTACAAAAATACACAATATTTTTTTTAAAAAAAACAAACACCAAATAGTCCTCTCTGTCTTTAATTATACATTTCATCACTCCTAAAATCTGTTGCTTTTTTATCACTGGGGGCTGAACATGACAAAAGTTGATACTCAGCCCTTTCTGAGATTTAAAAAAAATCCACAGGCACGTGCCAGAATGAGTAACTTTTACTATAAAAGGAAGGTTTTCACAACATAGTTTATTTCCTGAAAGTGACATAGAAGAAAGCGAAAGGAATAGTTTGTGTGGGTTTTTTCAGGAGAAAAAAATAAACAAATAACCCAGTCCTATTGACACCATTCTGGGGAAAAAAGTAAAGGACCAACAGAGACAATGAGTCCTTCAATTACAATTCCAGATCTCTGCACACAGCAGTTCCTCATGAACAAATGCCTTGATGCTGGAACACCAACTTGTCTTTTGCACTGTTTGGAAAGTAATACTGTCCCATGCAAGCACTTTCCATAACATTAAGAAGCAAATGCAAAGAGCACTGGAGTGTTTCCACCCTTTAAGTGATAATGGAAGTTTTGCATAACTATTGAAGACAAATCCTGCTGGTATTAAATAGTCTCAAGATTGACAAAGTGTAAAGGAAGCAATTGCTTACATTCAAGGCTGGGGAACAGCTCTCCAGCTTCTTACAGGACTCCAGCACACTGTTTTTCCCAATCAGAATCTGGATTTCATTGTCGAGTTCCACACTGTCACACCTAGAAAAAGAGTCAAGTCAACTTTATCCCCTGTCCTATCTCCCCTTGGGGACTCAGGGCAACTTACAACATAAATGGCAACCACTTGATCCCATACAATATACAGTGAAAATACAAATACATAATAAATTAAATCCAGATAATTAAAAAATCAATTAATAAACATGGAAACAAATCAACAGGGTAAAGGTTCATCTTTTAAGAACCAAAAAACTATGCTGGTTTTACAGGAATTTTGTATTTTAAATCCAAAAATGACCTCAGATTTGTTCCAGTATGTACAGTTTTCCCCCACAGCTTGCTTTGAGGTTTTTATTTTCTAATATATGACTAAGATTTCTTTGGGGAGAAGCAAATAAACAGGAGATAAAAGGCTTGTACTAGACTTGCAAAACACTGCCAGGAAACACAAAAATATGTCCAAAGGCACTTTAAAAATCACATTAGAACATCAGTGCCTGTTTAAAAGAGAATTGGTATAAAATGATGTACAGATGGTATATAACCCCACAAACATTAGGACCCTTTTACAGAAACATGCAGAATAAATGTTGGAAGTGTGGAATGCAAGAAGGTTCATTCTATCATATGTGGTGGACTTGTGAAAAAGCTAAAGACTATTAGAAGGAGATTCAGGAAATATCCCAAAAGATTCTTAAACTAAAATACAGATGAAACCAGAGTACTTCTTACTTGGACTAACAGATATGGACATTGATATGGATACAAATATAGAAATCGTTTTTAGCTATCTAACAACAGCAGCAAGAATGATATATGCTAGAAATTGGAGAACAAAAGAACTACCAACAAAAGCACAATGGTTAATCAAAGTTATGGAAATTATGAACATGGACAAACTAACCCAACTATTGTCGAAGAATGCAGGAACTCATAAGAAAATAACTGACTGGCAATTATTCAAAGACTATATGAATGCAGAAAAAAAGATGATAATAGTACAACTTAAAGAGACAACTATAATAAAAATAACACCAACAAAGAGAAAGAAAAGGAGAAGCATGCTATGGAAAGAAAAAGAGACTAGAGAAGAAATTTACAACAAAGAGGAAGATTGGAAGACAATAAATTTTCCCCCTCCCTTACCTTTCCCTCCCTTCCCAGACCTTAAGCTACATCCCCTTCTCCCCCCCCCCATCCTTCCCAGACCTTCGTGCCTATACCATCCCTACACTACTGCATCTGCCTTTTTCTTTTTTCTTTCTTCCCTATATGTATACAAAGAAAATCTTAATTTTTTTAAAAAAAAAGAACATCAGTGTCTGCACTTAATCAAAACTGAGTAACAACCACATTGACTTCTTCTTTTTCTTCTTCTTCTTCTTATTATTATTATTATTTTAATTTAATAATAATTGTCAATGCATATTGCATTTGTGCAATATTTTTATTGTGTGTTTTTTTTAATTCAGCACCCCAAAATACGTTAAAACAACTAGAATAATGGAAAAAGATGGGGGGGGGAGGGTTCCATCTCAGCCACATGCATTCAATTGATTTATTTAATCCATTGTGTTTTGTGAATTTTACTGGGAATGGAGGTGGAGGAATTTATATATTCTGCAGCTATATTGTTGGTCGGGTCAGACTACAAAAGCATCCCACTTGTCCAGTTAATGCTGAGCTTTGTAAGATACTAAATGTAAAAAGGCATGTTCAAACAGAATATTTTAAAAAGTACCGTACAAGAAGTCATTCTAAAGATTTGGCTGCTGACATAGGCTGTATCAAATACTGCCAAAGCTTTGGTTTTACCATGCAAAATATTGTTCATTTTAATGCAAATACTTTTTGCATTTGTTCAAAATAAGGGAACACAGTGTATGTAAATATGATCAGAATACATTTTTGTGAGGGAGCATTGGAGAACCATATATCCCCTCAGATTTTGAATGTTCATGATGTTTACGCAAATTTGCAGGCAAACTCTACACTTGGATAAGAACCCACTTTCAATAAGTGCAAATTGATTTCCTACAAATCATTTAAGGAAGAGATTAATAAGGAAGCAATTAGGGTTGCTATTTACCACACCATATTGCAAAATTCAGCCTCCAGAAAGCAATATATGCCCAAGAGCAATAGCATAGGGGCACCAACACTATGAGTCAGGCCAGGGAATTCAGAAAACAGGCAAGTCCTCCTTTTCCCCTTCAAAAAAGCTTATTCTCAATTGCTATGCTAGGGATTGCATTCCTTCTTTTGAAATACAGGTCCAGTGAGCCTAGCAAGGTTAATACAGGTAACAAATAAAGCAAAGCATGACCTTATGTTTACAAGAATATCAACTTTAAAAATTATCATCATTTCAGAAAAATCACAAATTACACAGGCTAAACTCCATGTTGACTGCTTGTTAGGTTTTCCAAAAATTTTATTTTGTGCTGACAACAAATTCCCATGAATGTGTGAGAAAGAAAATCCTTAATATGTATCAGTGAGCTGTGGTTTGCATCATCGCCATCCGGGTCTCCAACTGGTTCTAGGATTTCCTATGTAATCATGTCCACAGCTAAACCAGTTTCTTAAATACCACTTTGAAACTGCATTAAACCATTAGTGTAGATAGGGTCCAACTCATTACTTCTCAGTAGATGGCAATATTGGGATCTTTGGAAGAGAAGGACCGATGACACCATACTCGCCAAGTTAAAATGATTGATTTCAAAGTCAGCTTGAGAGGCTTACTAGCTTGCTACAGGAAGAAAAAAGAGATGGAGATGAGAGAATTGAAGATTATCTAGTGATTTTGCATGTCTCTAACCTGGGTGCATGAATGAGTGGGGTACATATAGAGATATGTGCGAGAAAGAAAGTACTAGTGATTAATTATGTGTGACAGAGAAGAGGGGAGATTTTTTTCAGATTAACAATTTAAGTTTAAATTGGGAATACAATCAATTCTACACATTTGCAGGTTTAATTTTTGCAAGCTTGATTATTTATTTATTTATTTATTTGTGGTATTTGTATACCGCTCTTCTCACCCCTAAAGGGGAATCAAGGTGAGTCACAGTGATTATTCACAGACAAAATCAATATGCTTTCTCTTGTAATCGTTAGGTTCTCAAGCATGGCTCAGTCAACCTCCACTGGAGGTTGAACATAGAGTCATGCTGAAGCACCTAGAGATTCCTAATGAGTTCTCTCAGCTTAAAAAAATATTTGGGGCAATTTTCTCACTTTCCAGGGAGTCTTGTGCCCCTAACCTTTGTGAAAGTGGGCCTACTGAGTGAGTTCAGTGGGACTTATTCTAGGGTTGATGTGTTTGAGGCACAAGCATTCACTGGCAGTTAAGACTAAAGGCTGTAATCCATACTGAGTTCAGTGGGACTTACTTCTGGAAAGATGTGCCTCACCAAACTACAAATCCCAGGATTCCAGGCTGCTAAAGTGGTGTCAAATTGCATTACCTGTTGTATTTTGACGACATTCTGATATTGCTCTGCCAGTTTCCCCCATAAAACACTGGAAGGTATAAGACAGAAGGAATGCAATGCATTAAAGTGGCACTGGTATAGATCACCCAGTGAATATGTTTCTATCACAAATGCTATCTGTATGGTATGTAATAAATCATATCCCACAAGAAACTGGCATTCTCCTCTTTTTAAACTCTAGCCTGCTTTTTCTTTTTTCAGTCTTGGAACCCCTGGTGAAAAAAATACAAGCTGAACACCAGAAACATGTTTTTAGGATCTTAAGGTTATTTGTTTTGTGGCACGCTTTTAAATTCATAAACTAGGACTGTTACATGATTCTTGACATGGGCCAGGAGTATAATCCTCTTCCTTTCTCTCTTATCCATGTTCCAGCAAGCACGTGTGACAGCTTGTCCGCATGTTTAGGACAAAAATTATATTTCTGCTGAACAATAATAATTTATTGTCCTGAATTAAATGGCAACATTTGGAAGCATTCAGAAGTAGAACTATGAAAGCAACCACTCAACGGATTCGAATTGCATTAATGGATGATGAGTAGGGAAGCACCTTTATCTTAAATGCACTTTCTTATAGGCAAATGCACAAGACTACTGCAGATAGGAGTCATAGCTAGGAAAATTCTGCTTCTTCAACTTCTGTTTCAGCCATTATGTAAAGTTAAATTTTCACTAAATACATTCATAGGCTGACCTTAGGCTGCTTCCCCTCACTCAGCCTCATATAACTCATCAGGGTCATTAGAAAGCTCTGTACATCTTTCATTTCACAGATCAAAACTGGGTGACATGGCCAAACACCATCAGAGTCTAGTCCTGATGGATGAAAATATTAAAGAGGAACAACAAACACACAAGCCAAGGGGCTGCAAGCAGCTGAGGGGGAAAAGGAAAGGGGCTGAGGCTGTTAGGAATTGTGGGAGTTGAAGTCCAAAAAACCTGAAGGGCCAAAGATTGCCAATGCCTGCTCTAGAGCTTGGACAGGGTATAGATGTGTGTGATGGGAACCTACAGCTCCTGTAGTCATGCAAATTAGGGGGATTTTGAGAGCTGTAGTAACTTTTCACAATGCTGTATTTACTTTACTTCCCATGACTGTTGTTATACCATATTTCTAATATATGTGTCAAGCAAAAGTATTTGATTTGCTCTTGGTATCACCATTTAAGTTTAGTGAGACTTTCATAGGAATGTAAGAGGCTGCTTTATACTGAATCAGACCAATCCTCTTTGCTTTGACTGGCAGAAGACAGCGTATCAGGCAGGATTTAGGGCGGGCCCTAATAATGTACAACAGCACCTGGAGAGCCAAATAGCATTTCATTCGTATCTGAATGGTTAACTTAAAACAGCCTTGATAAAAAGATCTTGAAGCACAGCTTGTGAAATCCACTAGGAGTGCCCCTTCTATTTACTTTTCATCTGATGGCTTGATACAACAGCTGTAACCCAGGAAAAGTATATCACACCTTGTAAAGGATCTACTTATGTAACAGCTACTCAGACCAGGAAATGTGCCTTTTTTCCTTCTGATAATATTTTAAGAAAATTTCCATTAGCACTTATAAATGTAAAACACTTCCTTTAACTTTATTCAGTGTCACAACTTCAGATAGTCCAGAATGGTTTGAACTGCTCTCACCTTTCAGAACTATGGTATTATCTAGAGGGTGCATCTCTGGGGGTTAGAAAGCTGTACTGGTAGTCCTCATGGGTGTCACAATTGGGCAGGGGTAGGTGGGTGAAGCCACTGACCCCAATACAAATATATATATAAGTATATGTAAAAACTTCTCAGACAGAAAGGGGTTATTAGTGAAAAAGGTTTAAGCAACTTTGCCTAGAATAATGTCAGTTTCAGATTTTGTGGAAATGTAGAAAAGATTGGCAGAGATCTTGGAAGAAGCCCAACAATGCTGACAACTAAACCCCAGCCCTGATGTCAAGGCATTTTCCTGATGGTTGCTAATTTGGGGCTACATTTGCTTTGATCTTACACACCTCACAGCTGATCCTTGAAGCTTGCTTGGACTATCACGATCATGAGAGCCAGCATGGTGACCTAGTGTGACTGTTTGATTCTAGGAAACCAGGGTTCAGATCCCTGCTCATCTGTGGAAATACACTGGGTGATCTTGAGCAAGTCACATTCTCCCATTTCAGAGAAAGACAAGTTCTCTGAATAAAACTTGGCAAGAAAGTCATGTGATAACATCACCATAAATCAGAAACAACTCAAAGGCACAAACAACAATAATCGCCACTATATCGATATAAAGTACCTGCAGGAAGATTGTATCACGTATTGCATGCCTCTCTCAGAAAAGCATGTAAAGTTTCCAGGAAATGGTGTCCAACAGCTGAACCATGCAGCTTTGTGTATGGATCAGCATGCCTGATTGTCAGACTCAGGGCCCTTCCCTTCCACACAGCCCTATATCCCAGAATATCAAGACAGGAAATTCCACATTATGTGGACTCAGATAACCCAGTTCAAAGCAGATATTGTGGGATTTTCTGCCTTGATATTCTAGGATATAGGGCTGTGTAGAAGGACCCTCTGACCTTTTCTATACATTTGCATTTCTTCCTCTAGAGAAACACTTTCCCTAAGAGGAAACAGGCAACATGCTGCAATAAACATATGTATTTGCAGCAGGAAGCTGAATCTTCATGAGGATTTCCCCCCTTCTTTACTGAAATATATATTTTCAAATAGCAACACCATACTTTAAAATAAAATCTATGGAGGCACTCAGAATTTAACCAAACACAGTGGTCATCCAAGGTGTGTTATGTATTGTTTTAAATGCTAATGATATTTAATTCTGTTTTTATATTTATATATTTGTATATTTTTAAAGTGTACTAAAATTCTTTTAATGTAAGCCACTTCGGGTCTCCTTGTGGAGAGAAAAAAACAGGATATAAATAAACACAATAATAATAATAATAATAATAATAATAATAATAATAATCAACATTTAGGATAAACATAAAAACCAAACAAAAACAAAGGCATTTACAGTATGGCAGTGGTTCCCAACCTTTTTTGATCAGGAACCACTTGACCAGGGACCACTCTCCAACATTAGTACCAAAAGGGTTACGAATCGAGTTTTGGCCAACTTTAGATTTGGTTTGGCCCTGAACCCACTGGATGACTTTAAGCAAGTCACACTCAGCCTCAGAAGAAGAACTGAGTTGTATTGTCGAAGGCTTTCATGGCCAGAATCACTGGGTTGTTGTAGGGTTTTTGGGCTATATGGCCATTTTCTAGAAGCATTCTCTCCTGATGCTTCACTGTGTGGAAGGGCCCTTAGCATATCTAATTTTGGCCTCTTGGTACTCACAAGTTGTGCAAACCTGGTCAAATTCTTTGTTCATAAACAGGTGAAGATCTCAAAAAACGTACTGTGTTCTCCCATTTTGAAGAGAAGGCATGATATGGCAGGTATACCATACCATAGTGATGATAAAAGTAGGTTTAAAATATTGAAGTATGCAATGTAAACAACAAAGGGGAAAATCAGTGCCACTTTCATAACCCTGTTTTAACGAAACATCTGCTTGTCACCTCATAAATGTCCCTGGGCTTCTGTTCCCCTCATGAAAAAGGAATGAAGTTTTTAAAGAACAGTTAATAGCCAACAGCTGTTGGCCTGTGAAATGACACATGTGGAAAAACACAGTGCTCTTAATAGAGATGGAAACAATTGTTTCTTAATAGATGTTGCTTGGATTTAAAAAAAATTAAAAACTCAAGATACTTGTTCCTTGTGCAAAGAAAACCTCTATCAATATATATCCAATTAATCAACTACAAATGCACTTATAATATGCTCCACTAAGATTAAAAAATAAGCAAGTAACTAACTTTAATATTAGTGTGAACTGCCTTGAATCCCATGCTGTGAGAAGTTGGGATACTGAGAGGGGGGGGGGGGATGTCAACAATAGACTTCAGATTCTTTGCAAGATACAGTTAATAGCCAACAATCAGGGTTTTTTTCTCATGAAAACCTTCCATTTATTTTTCAAAATATAAGTAACTTATTGCTATTTCACATAGATTCAGAGGTTTCTTGTTTTATTTATTTACTAGCTTGGGTACCTAGCATTGCTCGGGGTATTAGAAGACGACATTATTTTATTGCACGGAATGCATAAGGTTGTGGGTATAGTACAACTCGCATGAAGTCAGATTAACTCCCAGAAACTCCATCAATACTTAAAAGTTTGTCATGTTGGGCAAGTTTGCTCTAGATGCAGCATTGATGCAGTTCAGTATGTTCTCCGGCTGCAGAATGAATTACAACTCTCACCAAAGTGGGTTAGTCCCGTCAAATTCCACTAGTACATTTAGTTGGTCATAGGAGTTCTGTGTGAAAAGTTAGGCCAGGTCCATCATCAGTTTGTTTGGAGTGCTCTTTGATTGCTGGTGAACTATAAATCCCAGTACCTGCAACTAACAAACGTCAAGGCCAATTCCACCCCTAATCCACCAGTATTCAAATTTGGGCATATTGGGTATGCATGCTATAATAAATCCCTTACCATAGCCAGATGCCTAAAAGCCTTAGGAAGTGGGCCTGGCGAAGCCATGGCATCCATTTTGGGGAAGGGAGACAGGGAGACGCTATCTTAGGTTGGGTTTGCCTTGAGGGGGCGTGTTCAAGTCTAGGAAGGAAAATCAGAAGGCTAGGATTGGGGGGGAGGGTGATGGGGGTGGAGCCGAAGTGATCTAAAGGAAAAAAATTCTTTTAAACTGAGGTTTGAGGTCCCAGTTGGCCAGTTGGAATTTGGAACAGGGAGAGAGAAGAAGTGTGAGTGTTCGTCAGAGAGAAGTTTGGGTTTGAAAAAGAAGATTGGGTCAGTCTTTTGTATAGTATTCAGAATAACTATTGAGAATATAGCTAGAATACTGTTTGGTGGACCAGAACCCCGTTAGTGGTCTGTTCATTTCCTAAGGAAGTCTAGTTCAGGGTTTTGGCTAGGTTCCTAAGGGGGATTTTTGGGAATTACTTTCAGAGATTCATTTCCTGAAGTAATTTTCTGTGTTGAAACTTTTAAGACTTGTAACACAGAAGTTTTTAAGGTCTTTACTCAAATGCAACCACAAGCTTTTTATACCAGTATTTTACTGAAACCATTAAGCATTTGTACCTGAATAATTCAAGCCTGTTCAATAAATGTTCTTGTTATTTTTATCAACGTATACCAGCCTCAGTGTGAATACCTTTGTGGTCAAAGCATTATTCAAGTCAGCTTTCAGCAGCCTCTAAGAAAACTATAGTGACACAGTGTGGGTCACAGGAAAAACTCTCAATAACACCTCAGCCTGTTTATTATTAATATGGTGGCAGTGGAAATCTTTTGGAAGAATCATTTTAAGACTCTCAGTTCTGGTGCTTCCCAGTTTCTAACTTTTAAATAGATAGTTGGTTCAACAACCATAATCTCTATATATATTGGCGAGCTAGTCTGTAGTGGAGTTGTTATCATTATAATTTAGTGAAGCAGCATTGGGATTTTTATTATCGAATAAAGTTCCCTATGTTTCCCTATGCCAGATCTGGTGCAGATCTATTGCTGTTTGCATTCACAGTGCTCTCTGGATGCAGGTGAACTATAATTCCTACAAATCAAGGTGAATTTCCCCCAAAGCACTCCTGCATTTCTTGTTTGCCATAGAGGTTTTGTGTAATAAGTTAGGTTCAGGGCCATCTTTGGTGGAGTCCATTGCAAGTGAACGATAAATCCCAGTACCTACAATGGCTATAAACCAAGGTGAATTCCTCCCAAACCTCTCTTTTTCTTTTGTCATGGTGGTTCTGTGTGCCAAATGTGGTCTAGGTCCATTGTCAGTGGGGGTCACAGTGCACTGACTTGATACAGGATAAACAACAACTTCCATCATGTAGAGTCACCCCCATACCCCAAACAGAGTTCCACTTTGTTTGTTGTGCAGACAGAGTTGAAAGGAGTAGAAAAGTGTTAAGGGAGAAGCAGTGGGAGGGGTCATGCAAATTCCACATCAATGGAGAGAGTAAGAAACACTGGGATGATTGCACATTAGAAATGCGTAAAATCTAGAATGAGATTGTCCCTGAATGAAAGCATTCTTTGGGTGGTGGGCCGTAGTGTATGGGGAAGACATTGGCAGGGTTTGGGCTACATGTTCATGGTGCTCGCTATAACCTGAAATGTCCTTGAAGGGAGAGCTTTTGGTGGCTCCTCAACACTGTGGGTTATAGCTGTTTATGGAAGCAGAAGCCTGTTTATGGAAGCAGAAGCACCCCAGCCACATACACATATACATATTTTCACTTTTATTATGTGTATAGTTTTTTATTTACTGTATTATTATTATTATTATTATTATTATTATTATTATAAACACAGGTAGAATTATTCATAGTACAAACAGCCTATTATTCACTTAATGTTCTTAATATTACCAATTTCACATTTATCTTGCACAAGTGTCTAAGAGTATTACTCCCCTAAAAGTGAATCACCCCATTGATTCAAATGAGGATACTCATATATTTCCTTTATTCTAAGTGTTCCATCCTAGATGAATGGCAAATAAATATTAGATGATTACACCAGCAAAGCAGAACAGAGATTATCATTTTCCTATTGCATCACCACGCAGTCTTATCAGACAAGATCCAGTGAACAGTTACGCAAATATAGTTTCACTTCAGCATAACCAGTCACATATTGGGCAGTACAGCCATGCATTCTCCCATTACCTGCAATCAGTCCAAATCCTGATACACCATTAAAGACCATTATTATTATTATCTACATTTCACCCCTTTCCCAGTTTGCAGCGGGTTTGCAACAGGTTAAAAAAAAAGATAGCGAACAGTTGACAAAATGGGAGCCACCTATATAATAGAATGGACCTCCCAGCATTGCACAATGATTTGTGTCAACATCACAGGTCTTGCCCAATCAATTCTGAACAAGATACTACGTTTGTGCAACATCGTATCAGCTTTGAATATGAGATTACATTGCCATACAATCCAGTTCAAATCAGATAATCTGGATTTTATATGGCAGTATAGAAGGGATCTGATTAACCTATCTCTTATATAAATTGAGAGAGAGAGAAATAGATGCCAAGAAAGAGCAAATGACTATTTTATTATATTTTAAATGAACAAATCCAATATGATATTTGAGTATGTATAATCTTCAAAATTACAGTACTACATAATGAATTACTGCTTGAGTTAAAGAATCATGAAGTTGAGAAAGGTCTCATGGACCACCTAGGCCAACAATCTGCTCAACATAGGGCCTCCGGCTAAAACATCTCCATATCTATATGGAGGTAGCTCTCCAATTTCCTTTTGAATCCCTCCTCCTCAAATCCTTATTTACTGGGCAGCAACATTTATGATTAATTGAGTTCTATTGAAAAGGATGCTGTTTTACCACCTCTCATGGGCAAATCCCTTTCATAATTCTCACTTGTGCTGGAAATCACTCATATGAGATATGGGGCTGTTTCTGAGTGGAAAGGGAAACAGAACCCAGTTGATTGCAGCAGCGGTTTCTCCCAGTTTTCTCCTAGTAGCTGAACTTAGTTGGCTTTCCTTCCTAGGAAACATACATTGTACCTGATTGCAAAATACCTCATAAGTCAATATAAATAGAGTAAATGAGGACTGGGGGACTTTCAGAATCCTTATATAGCCCTTAAAGTAGGGGGCACATAGGGATCATGAGAACAAAACAAATCCAAGTACATAACTGCAGGTTATGCATTCATAATTGCTAAATAGGATTTTGGCTGCAATACCCTTTTGTTTTACCATCGTATTTAATTTATTAATAGCTATCTCTAATTTTATTATATTTTAAATGATGATAATGATAATAATAATAATAATAATAATAATAATAATCACCATCATCATTATTATTGATTTTTAGGTATGTCTTAGCCCATCTAGATCAAATTGCATCCCTTTCTCCCAGTTTCCAAGTGGAAAGGGGAACCTCCTGAGAGAAGAAAATTCAACTTGTGACCTCATCAGACGGGGGATGAATTGGTGGCATGCTCCACTTTGCTGCTCTTTTAAGCACAGAGCCCGCTGGCTCTCATTACCTGATGCACAGGTACTTCCAGTGGGGCTCTGTGTTTAAAGGGGTAGTGAAGTGGAGCATGCCACTACCATGGCAACATGGAAGGCTTCCCATCTTCACTTAGGAACAATGGTTGGAAGATGGACAGTCAACGTTTCTCCCATGAGATCACCATACCGGTAAGCGGAGCAATGTGGGGCATGGAGCAACAGGTTTTCCAGAACTCCTGACAGTTGTGTGGCGATTATGGTGGCCAGTGTAAAGAGGTCCTTTCATTCTGCAATAAGAAGAAGCCCTCTCCCCTGGTTGTCTGAATGTGGACCAAATCCTTTGTCCACTTTAATGTAGGCATATAGTGTTTCTCCTAGTGGCTGAGCTTAGTTGGCTTTCCTTCCTAGGAAACATACATTGTACCTGATTGCAAAACACCTCAGAAGTCAATATCAATTAAGTAAAACCAGAAGGAAATGAAGCGTTTCAATTATTATGGACTATTTATCCTTTTAAAAAACTATTCACTGTACTTAAGTCCTTATTTATGTGTCTTGCCTCTTGTACTAAGTATTCCGGTTTTGCTAATGTCTGAGTACAATGCATATCAGTAAAGCACTTTCAATTTGTATAAATATTGCAACATCTTTATCCAAAAAGTAAATGAGAAAATGTCAGCCCTGAACAGTTATTACCTTTCTGAATCAGATAGGTCACTGGAAGGCACTTCTAGGAACTTCTTCTGACAACCTTCAAAACTTGTTTTATGCTGGTGTTGGTCACTCTAATGAAAAAGAGTGAAGGAGAATTCGCATTAATGTTAGACAGATTTTTCTCAGGACGGTATAATCATTGGAAATATTTTCCATACAATTATTATCTTTAATCAAGAGGAACCTACTTGTTAAATGAATTGACATTTACTGGATTGTTGTAGGTTTATCAGGCTGTATGGCCATGTTCTAGAAGCATCCTCCCTTGACATTTTCCTGCATCTATGGCAGGCATCCTCACAGGTTGTGAGGACCTTGCAACCTCAGAAGTTGCCATAGATGCAGGCAAAACATCAGGAGAGAATGCTTCGAGAACATGGCCATACAGCCGGAAAAACTTACAACAACCCAGGGATTCCAGCCATGAAAGCCTTTGACAATGAATTGATGTTTAGTTAAACATTTAAAGATGTTTAAAATGGGAAATATTATTTTAATTTGTGTTGTTTACATATTTGTGCGTGCATCCAGATTCATTGTTCATCATTAAAAAAACTGCTCACAAATGCATATTTGAAAAAGGATTATGTCAATTGGTCTTAAATAGGGTGCATGATACTGTTCCTATTCTAATATAACCACAAACTATAGTTACTAAAAAATCCTTTCTAGAGAGCACAGTTGATTCATTGCATATGTAGGCATGGCACTCTACTAACAGCTGTAAGGAAAGTGAGGACAGAATCTTAAATGCTGGACTTTTTCAAAGTAATTCTTTCCGGCAACACTCTTTATACATATCTTCTAACTGGAAGCATACAATCAAATTGTTCATGTGAAGCTCATGGTAGCCAATCTATTTATTATTATTTATTTATTTGCAATATTTGTATACTGTCCTTCTCAACTCCGAAGGGGATTCAGGGCAGTTCACAGATCTAGCACTGATTTATTTAAACTGTTATTTTATATCAGTAGATATCCTAAGCCCTGAGATCACTATGGCTATTCTCACTCATTTCAAAGGCAAGAAAGTCCTAGATTTAGTTCTTGTTCTTTTTATTCATCTCAGAATACATTCTGTCAGATCTGATAAGATAAGAGATTAACGCAGTAGCAGCTCCCCAGGTCAATTTAGTTTAATCCAATATAAAACTGCAAAATTTGGGAGTCTATAGTTAATCTGATTGCACTTGAAATATCTTACAGAATGGCAACCTAGTGCTGCAATCTTTACTGCCACTGTAATTAATTACATGTATTTTGATGTGATTTTTTTTTTGCTTTTAACCGATGTATGTATGTATGTATATACAGCTTCTAATTGTTGCCGATTAGTATGCCGCCTTAGAGCAGTGGTTCTCAACCTGGGATCCCCAGACGTTTTTGACCTACAACTCACAGAAATCCCAGCTAGTTTACCAGCTGTTAGGATTTTTGGGAGTTGTAGGCCAAAAGCATCTGGGGACCCCAGGTTGAGAACCACTGCGTTAGAGGGAAGGATAGTAGAGGCAAAGATGTACTTTGGCCACATCATGAGAAGAAAGGAAAGCTTAGAGAAGACAATTACATTGGGGAAAATGGAAGGAAAAAGGAAGAGGGATCGAACAAGGGCAAGATGGATGGATGGGATCCATGAAGTGACTGGCTTGACTCTGAAGGAGCTGGGGGACAGCCGACAGGGAGCTCTGGCGTGGGGGGTCCATGTGGTCACGAAGAGTCGGAAGCAACTGAACAAATGAACAACGAAATATGCCACTCTGAGTCGCCTTCGGGCTGAAATGGGTGGGATAAAGGTGACATAAATAAATAAACAATAAATACTGTTTTAGTCCATGTGGACTGGAAGTCGTTCCTCATAGTTAGAGGGGCAAGACCACATGGGGAGAGGAATAGTAATAATAACTTTTTGTATCCCACCTCTGTCTTCCTGCAGGGACTCGGGGCGGCTTACATGCATACAATATTCCACATAATTAAAATAAAATAAAATAAAGCAACAAAAATTCATGAAAAAACATTTCAACTATATAAAACAACCACAGAATACAATACATAGTGAACATCTAACAACCTTCAAGGGTCTGAATAATGCATGGTTCTGAGTTTGGGTAGTAGCTGGTGCAAATAATTTGCCAAAGTATAGGGTTGATGGATAAAGTGCTAATTGCAGATGATAAGATTAGGATCTCGGGGTAGTATAAGGAGAACACTATGCCTCTAAAAGGGATCAGTGATAATGGGCAAGATCTAATTATGGATCAAATTGGGAACCAGATTTTTTTTTTTTTTAGGGAACTAGTCGAAGGCACAGTAGAACATCCACGTCTTTAGGATAGGCGTAGCCAGTAGTTGAGAATGGCTATAAGAATAGAACCAAAACAAAACCTTGTGGCATCTTAAAGATAAAGAAATGTATAAGGTATTATCATTATCATCATTATCATCTTCATTATTGCAGTTTAGCAACCAAGGGCACTATAGAATTTTTGCAATGTGACACCATTTTAGCTCCTATAGCTCAATATTATGAAATCATTGAGCTTGCAGTTTTACATGATTTTTAGCCTTCTCTACCGGAGTGCTGGTGCCTCATCAAACTACAACCCCCTAACTCTATAGCATTGAGACATGGCAATTAAAGTGGTGTCAAGCTGCATTAATTCTACAGAGTAGATGCATGTTAAGCTAAATGAAATTCCCCTTTCCAATTTTGCCTTCCTTTCCCTGCTATTATCCCCACTATCTCTTGGCCTCAGCTATTATCTCCACATTATTACCAAGAGATAATAATGCCAGGATATCTTTATAGTTGTTTGTAAAAAAGACTAAGATAATATCTGTGATGCTTTTAGAACAACAACAGTGTTATTATGTATTGCTCAATATCACAATTCCACCTGGCTGTTTAAAATAACCTGGCTTCAAGTAACCCCAAAATATCCCTACAGTTGAATCAAATAGGGAGCAGATCTTAGCAATGTTTCAGGTATACACAGGCTATAAACCAGGTCTGTTTGGTTTTGTTTGCTGACTTGTATGTGAGTGTGTATGTGAAATAAACAAAAAATAATTCTATGCAATTTTCATCCCACAAAATTTGGAAATTATATTATTCACCCAATAATTATTTCTCGACACAAATTGTTTAAAAGTACATAACTCTTAAGGATCTCAACTAAGAATAAATAAAAATAGCAACCCTAACATATTAAAATTTGAAATACACAGGCAGAAGTATTTGGATTTAAGTTAATTGAAACTTGGGGGGGGGGGGGTCATTTCATTCAAACCAAGGCCTGAGAATCACACAGTCTGCAAAATGTTAAGGTTTCCTCACCACTAGCTCTGCTGGCTAGGGCTCCAGAGGTTTACAGTCCTGCCTCATCGACATGACTCCTTCCGTGATTTGAAGTATTCTGTGGCATTTTTTAAATTTTGTGGTAAATCACCTAAAGTTACCTTACTTACCTTCCTAACACAGAGCGATTTTCCTTTGACTCCCAGCACTGAGTAATGTCTTGTGCATATCTTATGATGCAATTTCAAGCATGCTTTTTTCTGTTAGTGTCAGTAGGAAACAACTTCCAAGGGCAACTAAGGGCTCTTCCACATAGCCATAAAACCAGAATATCAAGGCGGAAAATCCCACAATATCTGCTTTGAATTGGGTTATCTGAACCCACACTGCTGTGTAGTCCAGTTCAGAGCAGATATTATGAGATCTTCCGTCTTGATATTCTGGGTTATATGACTGTGTGGAAGGGCCCTAAGAGAAGAACATACCTGGTAGCTGATTCCAGGCTATGAAATTCCATCCAAGGGAATTTTGGTTGGGCCACTCTCTGCTTTAGTTTCTCAGGCAAGGATCTGCTTATTTAAACAGGGCTCAGAATATCAAGACGGGTGTTCAATAAATGTGCTGCTTTTGGGTCTTTAATATAAGTTTTGTGTGTTTTTAATTATTTTAAATTGATATTTTACTGGACAGTTTCATCCTTTTTAAACTTTTGTGTTGTTTTGTTTTAGCTATCCTAACTAACACTGTAATTTGCTCTGGCTCCAATCTTAGGAGAAAATCAGAATCTGAATCATATAAATAAAATACATGACAAATATTAGAAACAGATATGGGCTTGAACTTCTGATTTAAATCCATGGGTTACAATGAGTCCCAAACACTCTGTGCCCAAGGGCCACTTTGATGTAGTACTATAGTTCTAAAGTTGGACTAAGAGAGTTTGAGGGTGAACCACCAATGGGCTTCAAGGACAAAAATCTGGTCCGTGAGCTATTTCTTCTTTATTTATTTATTTATTTATTTATTTATTTTCTGCTCCTTTTGCACTACTTGTTAGTACTTTTCTGTTGCTGACCATGGCATATGTTCTGTATTAGAAACTAGAGCTGATGTGGTCTATCCAATGCAATTTTCTGAATCAACACCCCAAACCGAATCTAAAGTTGATGAAAAACCGATTCATAACCCTTTTGGCACTGATGTTGGAGAGTGGTCCCTGGTCAAGTAGTCCCTGGTCAAGTGGTCCCTGGTCAAAAAAAGGTTGGGAATGACTGATCTACACTGTAAAATGAATGCAGTTTTTACATCACTTTTAACTGCCATGGTTCAATCATATGGAATCCTGGGATCCATGGTTTGGTGAGGCACCAGCAAGGCTAAAGATATTGTAAAACTATAGGTCCCATTAGTCTATAACATTGAGGCATGGCAGTTAAAGTGGTGTCAAACTACATTAATTCTAACCACTTTGGATCTCTCTTTAGAGACAAAAAGCGTTGTTGTTATAATTATTATTGTTATCATTATGAAGTGTGGGAGTTCAGGGTTTGAATCCCTAATCAGCCATGGAAACTCTCAGCATAAGGTGAAGGGAATGGCCAATCTCCGAATAAATCTTGCCAAGAAAATTCCGTGAAAGGGTTGCCATACATTGGAGTCAACTTGAAGGTCTTTTATTTGACTACCGTCCATGTGTTTAGGACCTTCTTTATCTTAAATTTTTATTCAGCTTTTTAAAAAATCCTGCAGCTTTTGGAATGCTGCAACTATTAATGTTTCTTTTGACCATATAGCCATAAATCAGCAACAGAAAATGCGGAATTCAGGAACTGATCTGGCAAATGAGAAAGACACAGGCACAATGACAACTTTTTGAGGACCTAGCAATTCTCAGAAACAGATGTGTAAGATGGGATCATATTAGAATAGTTCCACAACATGAAGTTTTCGTATTAAAACATGCAGGTTGTTTTTTAAATGCATATCAAATGCTTAAATAAGAATTATTTTATATTAATTATGAATTATAAAGATTTGGAGTTGTTTTGTGAGTCCAAGCGCACCTAAGATAAAAGAAGAAATGGTCTACTCACCATAGTTTAGATGCCTGTCAGTGCTGCTAGATACTATAACCACAGCCTTAATCACCGAACAATATGATTTGAACAGATACATATATCTCTCAAAAGGTCACGTTGAGGGAAATCCCTTCTACCATATCCACAGATGAAAGACGGCTTAATCATATTGCACAAAAGCACAGCCTACAGATTTTAAATCGAAAGTACTCAAGATGAAAGCACACAGAAAGGATTCCCTCTCATTGTTTAACCATTGTGTGCAAAACAGAAGCAAAACATTACTCCTCGTCAACTGGAAGGAAATCCGTGGGAGAAGCACATACACATCCTCTGCAGTGGAAAAATATTGCATTGACACACACATACAATTCCAAAAATGGTACAAAACCCAAATATCGACCTTGAAATGGCATCATTTACAGTAAAATTTTAAAAGTCAGAGTCATTTCTTGGAATGCACAAAATGTTGGGTTTCATTTGATTATTGATTTTGCTAAATGCTCTTTACTATCTATTTACACAGCTATTTCAACACACATGATCATTGTTGACAGAAATGTCAATAAAGGGTTGGGGGAGCAACCATTGCATGGTTTTCTTTTTTCAGCTTTACAAGAAATGATGAAGCTCTTCATGAGAAAAGTCCAGTCATGTTAGAGGCAAAGATTTATAACAGGCCAGGTTTATAGCTACTTTGCTAGGGATAGAGAAGGGTCAGATATAGTGAGGTGGGAAGAAAACTGACTTCCCTAAAACATCATAAATTGAGAGCACATCTAGATTAAGGATTTCACTCTTATGACTATGTGTCCTGCTCTAAAGAGAATCTAAAGGAATGTTAATGAGTTCAAAAAAATAAATACTTTTGGATTATACATCCCAGAATCTTCAGCTAGCATAGCCAGTAGTTAAACTGGTGGAAGGATTTTGAGAGCTAAACTACTTCCAGTTATCAATAGTGTCCTGAAAGGAGGGAACTCTGGCAATCGACCTCATCACATTGCAAAATTTTCCCCTCATCAGACACTTCAGCCTCTTTTCAAGCATGGAGAGACACGGAGCTTATCACATGTTCCGGAGTTGAAAAGAGGCAGAAATGTGCTGAATGGAGGAACTCTGAACATGGGCCAGCAATCGTGTTCAAAGCTCCTAACTCTTATCGCGCTTTACTCCCATGGTTCCAGCTGAAAAACAAGTTGGATGGGAACCATCAAAGTTTTCTGTCCTGTTTCATTGTCCAACCATCAGCAGTCTCTTGTATTGTATGGGGTTTGTGGAAGAACAATGTTATCCCATGGAAAGAAATTGTTTTAACCTGGAGCAAAGTCTCTTGTATCATTTGGGGTTTGGTGCTGAACAATATTATCTCATGGAAAGAAATGGTTTTAACCTGGAACATTCTCTCTTGTATAGTATGGTGTTTGAGGCAGAACAATTTTATTCCATGGAAAGAAGTGTTTTTAAACTGGTGTCAGTCTCCTTTAATGTGAGAGGCTTTGGGCAGGGCAAGGGATCTCTTGGCTTTCAGATATTGCTGTTTCTCCTGATTAAAAAAAAGTAATACTGACCATGGGATGAATGTAAGATGAATGTATTGCCAGCTCTTAGGTTTCCATGTATGATGAGAAGGCAGAACCCAACCGGGAGGGGGGGGGGGAGACAAGCTTAATTAGTAAGCAACGTTAGATATTTTCAAGATTACTTTACCAAACATACCCACAGGCAGTACAGATTAAAAAATCAGTTGTTAAACTTTGAAAAATAAATAAAAATTAGATACCTTTCCCTTTTATATTCCTCTTATACAACTGTATCTTCTGACACAACTTTTTGAAAGGAAAGGGTCTAAGGGAAAGGGTCTAAGGGAAAGGGTCTAATTCTGTCATTGGTGGGGTTTAGAATGCTCTTTGACTGTAGGTTAACTATAAATCCCAGTAACTACAACTCCCAACTGTCAAGGTCTATTTCTGCCCAACTCCATCTGTGTTCATATTTGAGCATATGGAATATTTGTGTCAAGTTTGGTCCAGATCCATCGTTGTTTGAGTCCACAGTGCTCTCTAGAGGTAGGTGAACTACAACTCACAAACTCAACGTCAATGCCCACCAAACACTTTCAGTATTTTCTGTTGCGTCATGGGAGTCCTGTTTGGCATGTTTGGTTTAATCCATCATTGGTGGAGTTCAGAATGCTCTTTGATTGTAAATTAACTATAAATCCCAGCAACTACAACTCCCAAATGACAAAATCATTTATTTTTTAGTGGTGGTCACTCATTGGGTTAGTAGGTGTCTTGAGGCCAAATTTGACGGCAATTTGTCCAGTGATTTTTGAGTTATGTTAATCTCACAAATGAACATTACATTTTTATTTATATAGATTATTATTATTATTGATTATTATTTAATGGCCTACCAGTTTTTAAGACCTGCCTGGGGGAATGCTTTGTTGGAAGGTGATTAGCTGGCCCTGATGGTTTCTTGTCTGGAATTCCCCTGTTTTTGAGTGTTGTTCTTTATTTACTGTTATCATTTTAGAGTTTTTTTTAATATTGGTAGCCAGATTGTGTTCATTTTCTTGGTTTGCTCATTTTTGTTGAAATTGTCTACATGCTTGTGGATTTCAATGACTTCACTGTGCAGTCTGACACGGTAGTTGTTAGAGTGGTCCAGCATTTCTGTGTTCTCAAATGATATACTGTGTCCAGATTAGTCCATCTAGTGTTCTGTCATGGCTGACTTCTCTAGCTGATCATGGGGGAATCTTAACACCTCCCAACAAAGGATTTCCCCAGGCTGTAAGCAGCCAGACCTTGAAAATTGCTAGGCCATTGAATGCTAATCAAGGTAGCCAATTGCTACATTCACACCCACCTCAATCAGACAAAAGTTCTTTCTCTCACCCTGGATACTCCACAGATATATAAAGGTTTAGCACAGCTGTTAAATCATCAGCAATTATAAGGTCTATCAACCAAAATGTTGCAAGTTCGAAGCCCTGGGTTGGCGTGAGTTGCCAACTGTCAGCCTAGCTCATTGTTTACCTAAGGAATTTGAAAATAGCTTTAGCTGTGATTAGAGAAATTAGATACCGCCAAAAGCTGGGGGGGGGGGGGTGTTTTATGACGCCATAAAGAAAAAAGATCAGAGAATTCTGGGCAATCAAAAGGAAGGAAGAAGTCCTGATGGCTCTTCGTCATAGAGGATAGAGCAACAGCATGTCCTGAACTCAAGCCCAACCTTCCATGGCGCAAAAAACAGCTGGACACTGAGTCAAAACAAACCACCTCCTTCGGTTCTGTCTGTCTGTGTATTGTCTATACAAAGCAACATTGAATGTTTGTCGTGCATGTATACTGTGATCCAGTGAGAAGGACGGAATATAAATATATTATTATTATTATTATTATTATTATTATTATTATTATTATTTTCCTAGTTTCCAACAGACCTCACAACCTCTGAGGATGCCTGCCATAGATGCAGTTGAAACATCAGGAGAGAATACTTCTGGAACATAGCCATACAGCCTGGAAAATACACAACAACCCAGTGATTCCAGCCATGAAAGCCTTTGACAACACAAAGAAAATGCAATTTTTAATTACAAAAAATGAAACTTGGGGGAACTGGATGCATCTTTAGCTTTTGTGAGACAACGTATAGAATTGCCCCACCCACCTGTAACATTTATAAAAGAAAGGAAGAACAAAAGGAAAATGCCAATCTGCTTCGATCAAGCTATCCAGTTTTATTTTATTTCTTACTCAATGATTTTAAGGGTCATACCCTATTGTTCCATGCTACCTGTAAGTGTTTGCTCATTGTGAAACCAATGACCTTTCCCTCACAGCAAAACAAAATAGACCACCCTACTGAGCAAACAAGTCAGGAGGAAGTGGAAACAACTTCAAGAGAAAGACTGAAAAGGGGAATCCTCTATCCACAAAATGAGGGGGTGGTAGGAGAAAATAGGACCATGATGGTTCACAAGAATTCACTGGTATCTTGGCAACTTCTTTTTTTCTATTCTGTGTGTCTTTTCTTTCAATTCTACATTTTGTGACTGAGAGCAAACTAATTGGGACAATAAAGTGCTACACTGCTTCTGGTATATAACCAAGCAACGTAGGAAGGCAAATGAAAAACTGGATTCCTGCCATCCAAATTGGTTTATTGTCCACTAAGGATTTACTTGTTTAGGGATTTCCATTGGGGAATAATAAGGAAATGAGCTAGAGAAAATTTAATATAATTCGAAGACAACAGCTTACAACACATGATCCCCCAGTGACTTGTAAATGGCCAGGCTGCAATCCTATACCCTCTTGTTAGAGTAAATCTCATTAAGCTCAGTAGATTTACTCCTAAGTAGACATGTATTGGATTGTGCTTTTAACTGCCAATGTATTTAACGTACAAAAAAAAAGGAAGAGTGGAAAATTGTAAAATGACACAGACATTTGTTATTGTTTAGAACTTGAACTAAAACCTCCCAATACACATCTACAGACCAATTTTTTAACATTAGTTAGTTTACAAGATTTCTCTTTGGGAGTGTTAAAAGAACTCCAAACACATTTGTGTATGTGTGTGTCTGTACACTTGAAATCTATCTATCAAGAGATTCATTATTCAGGAAAAAGGATATGACCTGTTCCCCATTTCTCAGCATAAGCAATCAACACAAGATGTCCTCTATCTTCCTTTTAAAGAAATTTAAAACGTTTCCAAGCCATTTAACAATTTGAACAGGAAACGTTTGGATGTAAGCCTTTGCAGAAGATTTTCATAGTTAAACTGGGTGGGGAGTTTGCATTTATTTTTAACAAGCACTATTCAGATGTAACTCGTGAAGTAGACTAAGGGCATTATCACATGAGGTTTGAGTCTGAAGCTCCCTGGCCATGAAGAGAAGCACCTACCATCCCATAAAATCATTACAAAGTCACCTCAAACCAGTATTCAACACATGTCAAAGGACTACTTTTTTAAAAAGGTGAATCTCTAGTTTTAGGATAGCTGATCCTACTTCTGGTGACTCTCAAATATCTATAGAAGATATCAGTTAGAAGGAGCAGTAACTGAATGTCATAATAACATGGGTGTACTAATTTCATTTTCCCTCACATCCATATCAACATCCTACAGGGATCCTGAAAGAGGAAATGTTCACAGGATCTTTCCCATTAGTACTAGTCTGGTTAGCAAAATGTATTTTAAATGTATTATTTCTGCCTCATCTCTCAGTGGATATCTAGGGCAATTCACAAAATAGAGCTAAAATCATAGCATAAAAAGATATAAATTACAGGAGAGTTGATGATTGCATAACTAGTTTTGAAAAGACTAATAATTGGTTTGTTGTTTATTCGTTCAGTTGCTTCTGACTCTTCATGACCTCATGGACCAGCCCACATCAAAGCTCCCTGTTGGCCATGGACACTTCCAGCTCCTTCAAGGTCAAGCCAGTCATTTCATTTTCCCCTAGCATCTTATCCAAACTTTCCTGTCTTCTCATTATGTGGCCAAAGTACTTTGCCTCTAATATCCTTCCCTCAAGTGAGCAGCCAGGCATTATTTCCTGGAGTATGGACTGGTTTGATCTTCTCGCGGTCCAAGGCACTCTCAGAATTTTCCTCCAATACCACAGTTCAAAAACATCTATCTTCCTTTGCTTAGCCTTCCTTATGGTCCAGCTTGCACATTCATAGGTTACTACCAAGAATACCATTGTTTTAACTATGCAAATCTTCGTTGCCAGTGTGGTGTCTGTTCACTATTTTATCAAGATTGTTCATTCCTCTCCTCCCAAGAAGTAAACGTCTTCTGATTTCCTGGCTGCAGTCTGCGTCTGAAGTAATATTTGCACCTAGAAATACAAATAAATGGATCCTAGAGCAAATCAAGCCTGAAACCTCCCTAGAAGTCAAGATGACTTAACGGAAGCTGTTGTAATGAAAATACATTACTCTATTTTTTTTAAAAAAAAAAACAATAATGGTAAGGTAGATAGAAGTATCGCTCCAGCAGGAAGGTAATGGCGCTCCATGCAGTCATGCCGGCCACATGATCTTGGAGATGTCTACGGACAATGCTGACTCTTCAGCTTAGAAATGGAGATGAGCACTGCACCCCAGAGTCAGATACGACTGGACTTAATGTCAGGGAAAAAACTTTACCTTTTTAGATAGAAGTAGGAAAAGAGGAGACCATATATTCCAGAAGGTTTGACTAAAGCTGGATTTACACTTCCATATAATGTGGTTTCAGAATGCAGATTAATTGCATTGAAGTGGATTGTATGAGTCTATACTGCCATATAATCAGTTTCAATGTAGTTAATCTGCATTCTGAAACTGCATTATATGGCAGTGTAGATCCATTCCTAGTCAAGGAAATCTAAGCAGATCTATTGAAGATAAGAGAAGTCTTTCATTCATAGGGTTGCCATAAGTCAAAGTCAACTTGAAGACAGGTAACAACAACAACAAAGAGTTTACTACTGCTAATCTTGATCTCTTGGCAGTTTATCATTCTAGTTGATACAATGCTTATTATTTACCATTGATATTTTTAAGGAAAATCTGTCTAAAAGCATTAAAATGGTGAAAAGCCCCAAGTAATGAGAAAGTAATAGGAAAAAGTAATGAGCAAACACAACTAAGCACATAAATTAAAAAACTACTCCATAAAGTGGAGTCCACGACATGCGAGTGTGGAGAAGAGCAAACCACAGACCACCTACTACAATTCAGTCTAAGCCCTGCCACATGCACAATGGAGGACCTTCTTATAGCAACACCAGAAGCACTCAAAATAGCCGGCTACTGGTCAAAAGAAATGTAGTATAATGCTAAGTTTTTTAAACTTTGTGTTTTTTAAAATTATCACAACTGTACCCTCAGTTCGCTTCTAATATGACAAATAAAAAAATATGATAAATAAATTACTTCCAAGCTTAAAAACAGCATGCAAACTTTTTAATTTTTTTTAAACGAAACCTATAAAATAAAACTGAAGTAGGAAAATTTTATTGGAAATCTAGAAATTAATGATAAAACTACCATAGTGTTATAGCATTGTTATCTAGCTATCTACTGTATCTGTATAAAAGAAGACAAATACAAACTTTAAAAAAAATTAAAGCATTGAAAAACTCAGGAGAATTTTTTAAAAATTGCATAAATGTACTTTGCTGGATTCTCTTTATGTCCTTCTAATGCAAGGGGATTTAGTCACAATCCATATTAATCCAGTGGGATCCACTTGGTGTTTTAACCCACCTGTGTCTAAAATCAGAGTAAATGTTACATTTATTTCTCCCTCTTTCTCCTTTAATGATCAAAATATTTCATTCTTTGTATTTATATTAGGAAAGGCTGAGGCTGATTTCTTGTTTTTACTTGAGAAGAGTATAAACACTGAATAATTTTTGATCTGAGGCTCTGATTTCTGTTGGATAAAGAGATGTTATGCTTGGATATGTACTCATAAAATTATGAAGCAACTGAGTACTTAGACACCGGGGAACAGGCAGGAAAAACAAACACAGTCAAAGCAAGGTGGAAGGGAAGTGTTAAAATGAATTATTTTGCTATCATTTATTTTAAAGAGGGTCTTCGTCATGCTTTGGACACCACGAGAGTTCCACATTTACAAGTGTCTGGGGTATTAAAAAGGATATAGCAGGCATTCCATCGCTTATAAAACTGTAAAATAATTGTTTAAGCTCATTAACATTATATGTTGCATATATGGCATTCTCTGTCAGGATAGAATCTTACGCCATCCCAGACACATCTGTTTGCACATCTGATCTTAGAAGAGAGTTAACAGCTGGAACAGGAAATGGAACAGTCTAGTTGTCTTCCCAAGACTATTAGGGCTAACTGCTAATTAAATACATTTTAGTTGATGGTTGGTTTCTTTAGAAAATGTGAATAAAGAAATGCTGTTCAAGCCTCATCTACACTGGCCAGTTAATCCAGAACCAGTCTGTAGCAGAACCAGTCTGGTCCGAGTCCAGAGATTGCATCAGCCCTGCTGGACCATCACCTTACCATTCATGTTGCTGTCCTTCATCCCTGTCCTTCTTTCTGGTTATGCAGGCACCTTTGCTGATGCAAGCAGGTAGTGCCTGCATTGACCAGAAATTCATACAGAGCTCATCTGATCCTCTGGAGGGCACAACAGCAGTGACATGGGCCCAATCCATCTCCTGCCCAGATGAAGTGGAAAGGGAAAAAAGAGACTTTGAGTTGTGGTTGCAAAGAAGAGAAGATGATGGAGATGGCAGAAGGGAAGGCAGAAGGTGCAGCAAGTGATCGCAAGATGCAAGAGATGGCCTGTGGGGCAGCATGACCCACATTTAGGAACTTATTCTGATATGTATTGTCGAAGGATTTCATGGCCAGAATAACTGGGTTGTTGAGGGTTTTTCGGAATGTAAGGCCATGTTCTGGAAGCATTCTCTCCTGACGTTTCACCTGCATCTATGGCAGGCATCCTCTGAAGTTGTGAAGTCTTCTGATATGTTCATGCATCCATGACTTTTGGGCATCAGTAAGAAAACTGAAGGGAAAAACAAAAATACAAAAATAATGGACAATACAGTCCATTACAAGTGTCTGTCCATGACAAAACATGGTTGGTATTTTTCACATTATGAATATACAGAGGCAGCCCTAGGTAATTTTCAACAGTAAGCAAACTGTATTTTGGCACCACCCCCGCCCCCCAACCAATCATTGATATATATTTTCTGTTCGTCGTGAGAGTTCTGTGTGCCATATTTGGTTGAATTCCATCATTGGTGGAGTTCAGAATGCTCTTTGATTGTAGGTGAACTATAAATCCCAGTAACTACAACTCGCATATGTCAAGGTCTATTTTCCCCCAAGAGCATCTCAAGAGCGCCCCTGGGCAAAATCAACTATACTGCAAATGCTTACTTTGCGTAATGGGTTGAGCTGCCCCTGTGAATATACTTCACATGGTTCTTCTCCAACAAATAATCTCCACAACAATTTTGTGAGCTAGATTTGCTGAGAGGTACATAATTAGCAGAATTTTACATTGCATTCAAATGGATGGCCCCAATTTGAAGTGCTGGAATATGGCAACCTGAGTTTAGATGACATGATGGCTTGCAAATATTTCATAGTGTGCCATATCTAGCATTACCACTACACCAGTATGCAACTATGCCTACACAACCTGATAAAAAACCTGATAGATACTGTAACACTGCAACGATTGTGGGAAAGATATTCTTGCAATGCCACTTTGGATGTTGAACACTTTCTCACCATCATAGATGATGCCCTCTAAGCTGTGGCCAGGAAGCATGTGCTTCCAAAAGTAGCAACAAGTAATAGTAGTGGAGATTCATAGCATTCAAGGATTGTACAAGTGTTGGCAAGCAAACTTGTCTTAATATGTGGATCACAGCAGTTTAAAATTGACACAGGATGAACACAAATGCATGTTTATTACACAGAAATGGCCCGCAAAGCCCTGATATTTAAATGTTTTATTTAGAGCCATCACTAAAAGCCCCTCCACCACTTGTTGTACTTGAAGAATGGCCTCAGTCTGCGTCAATGCTGCTGCGTTCAGCTTTTATCAAGGAAATCCCCATGTCTTCCAACAGAGCAAATGTTCAAGTTTGCTCAGAGGAAGGATTAGTCAAAGGGCGAGGGAAGTTGTACATATCTGTGGTTTTCAGCCACTTACCTCCCTTGTAATTTAGCAAGATTGTGCAGAAGAATCGGTTGCTAGTTTTACTTTAAGATTAGCACAGAAATAGTGGTATCTTAAGCCCTGTGTTTAAACCAGTTCTCTTATGCAGACCGAGGGGAAAGCACCACAGCAATAGTAGTATCTTAAGTCTTGTCTTTAAACCCAGCTCTCTTCTGCAGTGGTACTGTATCTTAAGTAACTCTGATGTTTTTATTTTGTATCAAAAGCATTTCATAAATTAGTATAAAACTGATAAAAATAGAGGGAGCACAAATGGATAAATATCTTTTGACCAAAATGGACAACAGCAACCACATTGCCTCAAACAATTCTTCATCTGTACATGAGGCAGGACATTGCAGACAAGCATACAGATGCTGAGTTGTCTGTTCTGCTCCACAGCCTCACAAGTTGGAGAATTCTTTTAGGTCGTGCCATTTTGCCAGGTTGTCTTTTGATCTGCCCACTCTACTTCTGAGTCTGTTCAGTGACTTCCAAGTTGTCAATTCCAGGTCATAATGAAAGATCATAAGGACAAATCACGCCATTGCCAAAAATGATGGGAAGAGGAGGGGAATCTCCCCCCCCCCCCACCGCCGCCGCCCAATTGCATCCAGATAAAAGAAAAAATGAAATAGTGGGGCTGGGCACTGGGCTGTGTGTGTGGTATGTGGAGCATCTTTGATGTTTGGCAGGAAGGAATGGTGGCCTGCCCTGCCCTGCCTCCCTCCTGCTGCTGCTCCTGGAGAAGTTAGAGGGTGGGGAATGTTTTTAAGGAAATTTAAGGAGATTTTATTTCTAGAAAGAAAGAAAAATCCTAAAAAATTGAGAGATGACCCAAACATTATAAAACCTGGGATAAAAGTGGTAGATGTGCCCTCCATGTGTGACTAGCCCTAAAACTGAGGGAAAGGGGAGACTGGGGAAGCTTGCCCATAGTGGCCAATGGGTCAAAATTTTTCTTTCTTTCTTTCTTTCTTTCTTTTTTTTGGATACGAAATGAAAATGCCCATTCAAAAAGGCAAATGGGGGGCTTATGAATGAAACAAACAGAAACGGATCGGGATTCTATACAAATGCACAAGACTAATAAATAATAGATGGTTACTGCATATATACATTATAATGGAGCATTTCTATATTATCTATTCATCTCTTTAGAATGTTATAATTCTTTTCACTTTTTTCCTCTTTTTTTCCCTGTCCACCACACACCCCATATCCCTACCACGTTTTCCTCTTTATTTTTTTATCTTTAACCATAAACACAATTTTCTTAGTCTTTGTACAATATTGGTGTTGGCTTCCTCACTTTCTATACATTCCATGCACATCAACCATTTCTCTTCCATTTCTTCCATCTTGTCCTCCTACACACCAATCAGATTCTGTTTGTCTACTTTCTATCCATTCTATGTAGATCAACCATTTCTCTTTCATTTCTTCTGTCTTGTTTTCCTGCATATCAATCAGATTTTGTTTGTCCAGCTTGGAAAGTGCTGTAATAGGAAGGGATAGAAGAGTTAAATGCCTGTGGCTTTTTTGTAGTCAGAAATATCAGTACATCTTTTAGACTGAACTCCTAAGCACACATTTATTAGAGGGAAAGTCCAACTGTATTGGTACTGACTTCTCAGGATTACAAGACTGATCTTTAAATAAATGTTACTCCGCACCTCCAACTTTACACCTGAAAGCCAGGAGAGATATGACCAAGCAACTCTAGTGTGTGGTCAAGATGGCAAAAAAAAAAGATTAATAAAAAATAACACCAAGATAGGAGAGGTTGCACCAGCAATATATATTTTATACACAGTGAGAGGGGGGACTTATACTTCAGAGTACCAGAGTGACTTATACATTGTTCGCTTTTGCCTGAGTGAACTGGAATGGGCAGCATTCTTCTCTGCTGCCTGCTGTAGAATTAACTCAATGCAAGCTTCTCCTGCAACTGAAGTAAACCTAGAACAAAAGAAAAAAGGAGGAGAAGGAGAAAGAAAATGTGACATTTTAAAGTAGTTGAAAAAAATGAAATACAGAAGATTAATGTGGAGTGGCACTGCCAGATCAGGATAGTTGACAGTATGTTTACTTTGATACTAGGGATAGAGGTACATATAAAATAGATTTCATCAGTTAAATAAGTTAAGCTTTTGTTTACCTGTTAAGAGTGGAATTAATTAATCACAAAAAACCATTTTAACTGAATAATCTAGTTGGGGTTTTGTTACTATGACTCTGAAATACCTTCTGGTTACTGGAACTGATCCTGTGTTCAGAACCTAGGAGATGTTCCTTCTGGACTACTACTCCCAAAATACCAGGGCCAGCAAGGCCCCAAGATTCAAATTATAATTTGCTTCCACAACATAGAAGATCACTGACTGCTGCTGACCAGACTTTGTTATGGAAATTACAAAGTCCCCTGCCACGAGTTGCTGTGGCACCGTCTGATGACCTGGGAAATAAAGTAATCAGAAGGTGTTGGTTTCTTATATATGTGATTTCTTTATGCTTGTGGGTAAACAGTATTTCGTGTTGTTTCTTTGTCAGTGTTGATGTGGAGATTGTGTGGTTTGCCTACTCTGGAACATGCAACATATAATTGTCCTTCTTTAGGGGTCCCTTTCAAATCTATGATACTATATTTCTGTGTGTGTGAATCATATATATTATCTATTAATATCTATGGCTGGATGGCTCTTTGTCAGGAAGCTTTGATTACATTTTCTTGCCCTGGTGAAGGGAGTTGGACTGGATGGCCTTAAATATTTTCTGTTGTTCATGGGGGTTCTGTATGGGAAGTTTGCACCAATTCTGTCGTTTGTGGGGTTCAGCATGCTCTTTGATTATAGGTGAACTATAAATTCCAGTAACTACAACCCCCAAATGTCAAGGTCTATTTCCTCCAAACTCCATCTGTGTTCATATTTGGGCATATGGAATATTCATGCCTAGTTTGGTCCAGATCCATAATTGAATCTGCAGTGCTCTCTGGATGTAGGTGAACTACAACTCCCAAACTCAAGGTCAATGCCCACCAAACTGTCTAGTGTTTTCTGTTGGTCATGGGATTCCTGTGTGCCACGTTTGGTTCAATTCCATCATCGGTGGAGTTCAGAATGCTCTTTGATTGTAGGTTAACTATAAATCCCAGCAATTACAACTCTCAAATGACAAATCATGTTTTTTTTAGTGATGGTTACTCCTTGGGTTAGTAAGTGTCTTGTGGCCAAATTTGGCAGCAATTTGTCCAGTGGTTTTTGAGTTATGTTAATCCCACAAACAAACATTACATTTTTATTTATATAGATTTGTTAACTTATAAAGCTCTACACAGCTTTGGTCCAGACTACTTGAGACACCATGTCCTACAATACAGACCAGGCACACATTTAATGTCTAGCAAGGAGACTCTCATCTCCACTCAGTGCAGTGACAACCTACAGTTAAAAACCACCAGAGAAGGCAGTTTTCGGGATGATGTCGAAGCTTTGGAATGTGCTTCCGGAATAAATCAGATCAGCTCCCACCCTCATGTCATTTAGAAAAGGAGTGAAGGCATTACTGTTTGAAACAGCTTTTAACTGAACCTTAGCCTAAGCCTAGCACTTTATTGTCATATGGTTATTTTAGATGGATTTTAATTTAATTTAATTTAATTTGTCTACAAGATGATGCTATGGAGCATTTATCATATATACTCGAGTATAAGCTGACCCAAATATAAGGCGAGGCATCTAATTGCACCACAAAAAACTGGGAAACATTTAATTCTTTTCACTTTTTCCTCTTTTTTTCCCTGTCCACACCACACTCAATACCCCTACCAAATTTTCCTCTACATCTTTATCTTTAACCATGAACACAAATTTTCTTAGTCTTTGTACAATATTAGTGTTGGATTCACCACTTTCTATACATTCCATTCACATCAACCATTTCTCTTCCATTTCTTCCATCTTGTCCTGCTACAGATCTATCAGGTTCATACAGAGTATAATAATAAATAACTTTGACTCAAGTTATAAGCCAAGGGGGGCTTTTCAGACTAAAAAAGAGCTGAAAAACTCAGCTTATACTCGGCATGTAACTCTTTGGATTGTTTTTATCAATGGTTTTATGTTGCATTGTATATTTTAAAGTTGTGAGTTGCCTTGGGACTGCCAGGAGAAAGGTGGCATAGAAAACTCCCTAAATAAATAAATAAATAAAATTTTGTTGCATTCCCATTTTCCCCCTTTGATTTACAATCATAGTTTGCTTTAGAAACAGGAATGAATGGAATAAATCTATGGTTTGTTATCACTTTTGGCAAGAATAACTTCATAAATCCTTTCCATCCCACTTCCAAATTAATATGTGATTTAAGACCCAAACATTTTTCATAAAATATATAATTTTCAAATGTATATTATCAGAAAATAATTACATTTTAGAACTATGAACCATACTGCAAAATTCAAAGAAATATTCTTTGAAAAGCTTAATTGTGTTCTGATTGGCACATTAACCTGAGGGAGTAAATCAGGTTAATTTAGGAGAAACACAGGCTGAATACAGTAGAATCCAAAGGGTGTTCTTCCAATATGAAAACACAGCATAAGTATAGTTTTCTTCATGTTCTATTAAGAGCCTTGTCATTACCCACCTTTCCAGTTTGAACCCATGAATCACAGTGGAGGTATCTCAGATTTTCAGTAAACAGAGAGATCTGTTTCTAGTAAAGAGAAAACTCCTACACACCAAGAAAGTGGGTGGTAGGAACAGATACATGAATCGTAGGCTGCTGGGCTCAGTAAGGACTAGGTTAAAATGGTTCCCCACAAATCAGATTCTAGTAATAATATTTCATTTTTGTTTAGTGGCACTTTACAGATGGACTGCTTCAGACAACACTATGTTTGTGCAGTAAATATTCTTGATACACAGCACACTCTAGTGGATCACACAATTTATCACTGGAATTTGTTTCTTACCTCTATAGGGAATGTTTAATCATCTTTGTGCTGATATAGTACTGCTGGTAGAGCCTGCATTATTTTAAATGTTCTTTGAATGCGTCATTTATGGCCAGAGTACTTCCGTGTTATAACACAAAATCAATGAATATATGGCATCTTCACCATATGGACATCTAATGATTGTAATGATAGTTTATGATTTAGTGCCATTTTTTTTTAGTATTAAGAAGTTTGTAAACGAAGAACAAATTTATTTTCTCGTTTTTGAATAGTAAAATATTGAATTATTTCCCCTACTGCTAACTGCTTTCAGCTTTATTACAGGGGTTATCAGTCTAATAGCAATTTATTCATCTGTTTTCAGATATGAATCTGTTTGTTTGTTTTTTAATATATAATCAGTCTAGTATTGGATGATCTCATGTTGATATGGCATCCAAGATATCTTAGCTATCTATTTGTTTTGTGCTGCCAGCAGTGGTACAAAACGTTACATGCCACTGACTCTGTCAAGAAATTTAAGCAGATGTATAAACCATGTCCCAGGGATTAAATACCCCCAAAAATGGGGTTTAGCTTAAATGAGCATGAGAACCTGAATAGGAAAACCCAGAAGTTAGAGTATATTTCAGCATGTCCTCCTCTGTAACCTCATGATTCTTAACATATCAGTCCTTTCCTGGGAAGGCCAAGATTTCAAATACTGTTCTCATCCTAAATATCTTGGTGTCACCTTAGATCAAACACTAACATTTAGGAAACACTGTATGAATACCAAGCACAAAGTATTTGCCCGCAGTAAGATCCTGCAGAAACTTACTGATAGTGCAGGGTGTGCAGACCCAAAATTAATAAGAACACCCTGGCCTTGTCTTATTCAACTGCTGAGTATGCCTGCCCTGTTTGGCACAAATCTGCCCATGCGAAGCAGATGACTATAGCACTAAATGAAACATGTAGAATAATCACAAAATGTCTCAAACCTACATCTGTTGATAGACTCTTTTAAGTAGCCTGCATCCCCACCCCCACCCCCCACCCCGATGTGCGATGGGAAGATGCTGTCAACTGTGAGAGAAATAAGGTTGAACACTGTGAAAACTATCCACTGCATGGTTATCAACCTCCTCCCAGTAGACTCAAATCAAGGAAAAGTTTCATGAGAACCACCACTCCTCTTAACATTCTTCCAGCAACAGCAAGAGCATCCCTCTGGGCACTGAGCAAGAAAATCCCAAATGGATGGCTGCTCACAAGGGCAAACCAAGAATGGGCAACTTGGAAGTCCCTGAACAGACTTAGAAGTGGAGTGGGCAGATCAAAAGACAACCTGGCTAAATGGCACTACCTAAAGAATCCTCCATCTTGTGTGACTGTGGAGCAGAATAAACAACTCTGCGTCTGTATGCTTGCCTGCAATGCCCTGCCTCACGCACAGAGGAAGAACTATTTAAAGCTATAGACAATGCAATCGCTGTTGCCAGGGGTGGCTCAACCCATTACACAAAGTAAGCATTCACAGTATAGTTGATTTTGCCTAGGGGCGCTCTTGAGGCGCTCATGGAGGAAAATAGATCTTGACATATGCGAGTTGTAGTTACTGGGATGTATAGTTCACCTAAAATCAAAGAGCATTCTGAACTCCACTAATGATAGAATTGAAACAAATATGGCACACAAAACTCCCATGACGAACAGAAAATATATATCAATGATTGAGTGGGGGGGGGGGCACCAAAATACTGTTTGCTTACCGTTGAAAATTACCTAGGGCTGCCTCTGGCTGATGCCTTTTTGGTCTAAAGTTATTTAGCAGCTTGTGTTCTCCCTATTTTACCAGTTTTATACTAATTTATTTATGCAATGTGTTTGACACAAAATAAAAGTCCTTTCCTAGGTTTGCAGTTAAATTGTTAAGTGTCCTCTTGAGAGTGACCACTGAAATTATAGAGTGCGTCCTATCAGTCCTCTTTCCTTCTGGCATTTTAGATAGTCTTCTATGACCAGTCTGGTTCAGCAGGATGTTCATTATTGAATGATGCTATAATCTGATGAAAGCTGTAGATAAAGTCCCTGATCTGGTAGGATTCAGGTTTGAGCCATAATCCCAGTTCCCACTGGATAGGGTTGCCATATGTAAAAGGTAGGGGCTTATTTGAAGAATAAAATCCCTAAGGCAGAACACCACTTAGAAATGAATGTGGCTTCTCTTAATTAAAAGCCAAAACAAAAAGCTGTAAGGAAAGCTGGAACTTTTTTCTGGCCGAAAAACCTTTTGAAAACCCTCTGGCCACCACTAAATTTACAAGCACAGATAAGCCCTTGGCTTACTGGAAGTATCTTAGGCAAGAGTGTGTTGGATTAGCCCTCAGGAGAGAAGAGCACCGTAAGCAGTGCTGAACATGAAGCAAGAGAGAAGCTCATGGTGAGAGAAGGAGGGAAAGGAGAGTGAGAAGAGCAAGAGACAGTCGTGCACAGGAAACAAGAGAGAGAGAAACTGCAAGGTACCAAGCGTGGGAGGAAGTAGGAGTCAGAAGACTGAGCAGTACATCACCTTAGGAAGCAAGCCAGAGAGTCATTGCTAGGTTGTGAGGTTAAGTGGGGGGCAGCATTGGGGGTGAGATGTGAGAATGACAGAGTGCACAAAGCAAGCAAGGGGGCATTCTAAGGGTATGAAGTGAGGTGTGGCCTGGCACTTCTGAAGGTTGCTATTTTCCAAAATCAAAAACCAATTTTAAAAAGCTATTTTATCATTCTGACTTGACAATTCACACTACACTGTTCCCTCTCTCTGAGCATCAGTCAGCTAACCCATTAAAGTTCAATAAAGATGAGACCTGATAATGATTATAAAACAAGATTTATTTCAGGTTAGAGTGATTTTGTTTTATTGTATTAATAGTCCAATTGATGAGATTAAATGATAACACATAAGGAAGTGTGTGGTGTGTGAAATGAAGATACTTTACCAGCAGTCCCACTGGATCCACTTTTCAGTCTCTTCTCCTACATCCCTTTTTTTGTATTTGGTGATCGGAGCCAGCATTGGTGGAAACTTCACTGTCATTGTCTTAGGACCCCATAAGATGCAGTCTTCTCTGGGACTTATCCCTCTTTCTCTGTGCTGCCAAAACGGAGTCCCATGAAGGCCATCACATGATCCAAGGCAACTTCCACTAAGACTCCATGGGACTCTTTTTCTGTGACATAGAGAAGCGGAGTACAGAATATCTTTTGAGGAGTCAGATATTACCTGACTCCAAATGGGAAAAAGCAGGGGAAAGATGGACCTTGGCAAGGAAAGGATGTGGGATGTGGGATGGCAGAAGACAGACCTCAACCAGAGGGAAGGAAGTAAGATAGTTCACTGTCTCCTGCTTTACTTCTGCCCCCAGTGGTGCAGTGGGTTAAACCACTGAGCCGCTGAACTTGTTGACTAAAAGGTCACAGGTTTGAATTCAGGGAGCAAGGTGAGCTCCCATTGTCAGTCCTAGCTTCTGCCAAACTAACAGTTTGAAAACATGCCGGCCACATAACTTTGAAGGTGTTTATGGACAACGCCAGCTCTTTGGCTTAGAAATGGAGATGAGCACCAATCCCTAGAGTAGGACATGACTGGACTTAATGTCAGGGGAAAACCTTTACCTTTATTTATGTAATGAGGTCCTTAAACTACCACCATTCCACAGTCTCTTCTGGATGTCTTTTATCTAAGATGGGGTAGGTTATGGGGAGAGAAACTGGATTCAGCACTCTGTGTGTGCCGTTGTAGGTCTTGCTGTTGCTGCTGTTTCTTGTGGAGACTTTTCTGCCTCTGTTCTGAGAAATAGAATGCACCAAAACTGCATTCTATTTCTCAGAACAGAGAGAAATAGAATGCCGTTTTGGTTAGAGTGGTTTGGTTTTATTGTATTACTGGTGCTATAACTCCCTAACACGTCATCCCTACTGATTTGATACCTACAGTGAAGACATATAGCAATCATAGGATCTGCTTCTATCTGAAAGTGGCCCCAGATGGATGGGTGCATTTTAGCCCTGGGGATCTGTTTCTGATATAATAGAGCTTACAGTCACATTAAAAAATAATTACTGGTTTCCCCCAAGCTTTCTTCTAGTCACCTCTCTCCTATCTCCATCCCATATTTGACAGATGATAAATGGTTACTAATGGTAAAACAATGCATTCATTTAATTTTCTAATGATAAATATGCTTTAAGGCTTGTCTTGGCTCTTTTCAGCTTGAGAAGATCAAAGCCTTTATACCATGAAGGCAATCAGCCTGTGTCTGTGTCTGTGTCTCTGTGTGTGAAATAGCCAGTGTTGCAAAAATATTTTTCCAAGTTGTGCCACATGATGTCGCCAGACAGATACAAAATATTCAAACTGCAGCTTTTGTCGTACTACTTTAAACATTTTCTTCTTTAAAATTATGTAGAAAAGGCAATATATTACATAAACAAAATCGAAGGAAAATAAAAAAATAGAATTACAATGAACAAAGATGAAAAAGAAAACAACACTGCATATTCTGCAGTTACGTATTTTAAAATCTGATAACAGGCCTATGGAAATAAAGTGCAATCAATGTAACTTCAGTTTACTGTAGATTTCCACATTGGGCTACATGAAGTAAGAGTGTCCTCATTGATTCACAAATATCTCTGTGATTTGTCCAACTGGTCAAATTAATATCAAATGTGACATATCAGGTTGACATTTCAGCTAGCACGAAGTTCCACAATTAACATATTTGGTTTACTCACAATCTTCATGCATTCAGCATACACAGGTACACAACTTATCAGTCTATTACAGATATGTTTGAGATAGTCTCTGTGATACCCATTCATAATATTTTTCTATAAAAAACAGCAGGCAAGTGTTTGCAAGTCCGTGATCTAAGCAGTCCCAGTCTCAAGAAGTCTGTGCTCTATGCTCGTCCCAGAGCGGATCATGTAGTATGCAGCTCTTCTCACAATGTCTCAGGAAAAACATAGAGCAAGGAAATAAAGCTGCATATCAGAACTTACATACAATAAGTAAGCAACATGATTATAGACAAATTACTAGAGGAGCTTGAAGAACATTGTAATTTCCAACACACTTTACAAAAGCAACTAATCAATATGAGATCTCTTCCTGTTTTCCAACAAAAGATCACGTCTTATTTAGCTGCAAGTCATAATAGAGCTTTTGATGATCAACCATGGAGTAATGAGAACAAAACCAGAAAGTTGGGTTAAATAAGGATCATTTTATTTTATTAATATCCAGTTTTAATTAATTGGACCTGAAGGAGACCAACCTGGGCAACCTGATTTGGGGGGACAACCTGATTTGGCTGTCTACCCTAGTTTACCCTAGACTACCTCCTCAGCTTTCTTTTGGGTGAAACATCTGAGCTCAAGGGCAATCCAATAGTTGAATTGCTCCCTGACCAGTCACTTAAACCAGAGTACTCCACAAGACTGTATAGATGACAGTTTCAGGATTGTATAGATGACAGCAAAATTCTGAGCTATCTTCAAAGGCAACCCCATGTAGAGTCTATTGCTGTCGTCAAAATGGGATGTGAGTAAGATGTGGACTACCATGGCCAAATCAGGTGTCTCAAGGTATGGGCGCGGTTGGCGCACAAGTTTTAATTGTGCGAAGGCACTCCTGGCCACTGCCAACACCTGAGGTTCCAGTGAGGATTCATCACTGACCCATTGCAAACCTGTGTTTTCAAGGGGAGTGCAACCCCATACAACACAGGTTGTAACCCTGTGCTCTGATCTGCCTTACAACTGACCAGGAGCACCTCTCTTGTCTGGATTTAATCTCAATTTGTTAGCCCTCATCCACTCAATTACTGATGACGGCATCCTTGGCTTTGGCCTTCCTACAGTGGTCCTGCATAAACTTATAGTATGGAAGAAGCCTGTCTTAGAAGTGAACAAACTGGCCAGTCATAGAAGTTGGAAGAGACCACAAGGTCCATCCAATCCACCAAGGTGATGCTAGTACTGACAGAAGGTGGGTAGTGCAATGACAACAAGGCTGGTTATAATAATTGTTTCTCAAAGCATTACAAGTTGTTTGTCTACTAATACAAATATGAAATTAGATAAGCAGAAGGAAAAGGATGAAGAAGAGGGGGAGAAAGAGGAATTATTTTCCTCATTAGCAGCTTGAAAAAGATGAATTTTTTTAACCATAACACCCCTCAATACTCTTTATTTATTTGTTTATTTATTTACTTATTTATTTAAAACATTATATTTCACCCTTCTCACCTCGCAGGGAACTCAGGGCGGAGTAGAACATATATACGGCAAGCATTCAATGCTGGGACATAAAGCCATAAATATATACATACATTAAAATCACTTATATCCACATTAAAAGTTGCTTAAAAACCATCTAAGGATGCCATTTTTCCTCGTTGCACTGCCCCAAAGGCTTGGTCCCACAGCCAGGTCTTCACCATCCTTCTGAAGGACAGGAGGGAGGGGACTGATCTAATATTACCAGGAAGGGAGTTCCATAACCAGGGGGCAATCACTGAGAAGGCCCTGTCTCTTGTCCCCACCAAACGCGCCTGTGATTGTGGCGGGACCGAGAGCAGGGCCTCCCCAGAAGATCTTAGTTTCTGCAGTAGTTCGTAAAGGGAGATGCGTTCAGACAGGTAAACTGAGCTGGGGCTGTTTAGGACTTTATAGGCCAAAGCCAGCACTTTGAATTGTGCCCAGTAGCAAACAGGCAGCCAGTGGAGATGAAGTAACATGGGAGTTGTGTGCTCCCTGTATGCAGCCCCAGTTATTAACCTAGCTGCCTCTCATTGGACTATTTGAAGCTTCCAACCCATCTTCAAAGGCAACCCCACTAAGAGTGCGTTGCAGTAGTCGATCCTATATGTAACAAGAGTGTGGACCACCGTGACCAAGTCTGACTTCCCAAGGTACGGGCGCAGCAGACACACACGTTTTAACTGTGCAACCCCCCCCCCTCCCCCCGGACCGGCCACTGCTGCAACCTGATGTTCCAGGCTCAGCAATGAGTTCAGGAGGACTCCCAAGCTGAGAACCTGTGCCTTCAAGAGGAATGTAACCCCATTCAGCATAGGCTGTAACCCTATACCCTGTTCAGCCTTGCGACTGAGTAGGAGGACCCCTGTCTTGTCAGGATCCAACCAGTTTGTTAGTCCTCATCCAGACAGGCACTGGTTCATGATCTCTACAGCCTCCTTAGTGTCTGGTGGAAAGGAGTAATAGGGTTAGATGTCATCTGCATACAGATGGTATAGAACTCCAAAACTCCAGATAATCTCACTGAACGGCTTCATGTAGATGTTAAACCAGGATTGTGGCGCAGCTGGCTGAGTGTCAGCTACATTAAGATCACTTCTGACCAAAAGGTCATAAGTTCGAAGCCAACTCAGGTCGGAGTGATCATCCGACCAATTGTGTAGCTTGTTGTCAACTTTTGCAACCCGAAAGACCGTTGCATCTGTCAAGTAGGAAATTTAGGTACCACCTATGTGTGGGGAGGCTAATTTAACAAAATTTACGAGGCCATAAAAAAAAAAAACTCCAGCAATGCACTCCAGCAAAAGCATGCGGGGAATGTAGAAGTACTTCATCATTGTCGCAGATGGATGATGAAAGCGACAGCTCCCCTGGCAACCAGAAAAAGTTAAATAGCCTCTGACTGTCTTGTCTATGTTGCGTGTCTTGGCATTGAATGTTTGCCATATATGTGTACATTGTAATCTTTCCTGAGATTACAATGTACACATATTACAATGTACACAAATATTTACAGTATTTATTATAAATACTGTAAATAAATAAACAAACAAACAAACAAACAAACAACATGGGGGGCAATACTGAGCCCTGCGGGACATCACAGGACAATGGCTGTGGGGATGAGCAAGTGTACTCTTCCTATTATAGCCACTGTCCAGACGATAGTTGGAAAGGGTAACATTTCCAGGCTCTGGTTTTAAAGCATGCTCAGTTCCTCAGTTTCAAGTTTCAAATCATTTTTATAGGCAGAAAACTAGCTAAGCAAGGAATTGAGGCAAATTTATGATGCACCATTAAGGCTATAATACCATTTCCAAAAATGCAACAGTGTGAATCTGTTCCCACTAAAACTTTCTTACTTAAAATACTGACACATGTATCATGCCATAAGCTCAACTGAATGGAGGAGAGATTCTGCAGACAATTTTTTCCCAGGAAACCACTCATCCATCTTTGGACAAGCACTACATAGAAAAAAATCTAGGTAGGAGAAGCCCAAGAGCAGAGATCCTATTTAATGAGGTCCACTGGGATTCACTTAACAAAAGAGGAAAGAATGCAATACAGAGTTCTTTTGCTTTTAGGTCTACCTTAACTTTTAGCTGTGCAACTGGAAAACCAATGTGCCATTTATTATGTGGCAAGGTTTGCTCCCACCTGAGCTGCAGATTGTGGGGATTCTCAATAAAATTCCCTCTTCCTTCAACCTGTCTCACACCTTTGCGTACATACACTTTTTTTAAACTGAGCAATGTCCATCACAAATGTCATGTCTGGTTTAGCTTTCGAAATATCCCAAATGATGGAGCAGTATATCTTCCTGAATTGCCATGCAACAACTCCGCAGTCACTTTTGATAGCTGCCAACTGACTCATTCATGACCTCCAACATTTCATAGATGAAGCCTAATATGTTCATGGACAATCAATATGGGACTGTGATCAAGATGGCAAAATGTATTACCTGGGAAGACCACAGGAGAAGTTGTAGCATTTTGCTTTTGCCTGAGCCTACTGAGCAAGGCAACAATGTGCCCCTCTTTTTATTCTCACTCTTGCAGAATTAAGTGAGTGCAAACTACTTTTGCATTTGGAAGTTGGTTTTCAACAACTGAAGTAGGACACAGGCAGTGGGCAAAAAAGTTGGAGAAAGAATTGGGACATTTCAAATACAGCTAAAAAAGTGGTATCACAATAGTGACTGTCTTTGCCAAATTAGAACAGTTGGAGCATATGTGCATTACACTTTCTGCTTGGCTGTTAGAATCATAGAATAATGGAGACAACATGGGCATCTAGTCCAACCCCCTGCCATGCAGAAAAGCACAATCAAAACATCCCTGACAGATGGCCATCTATTTAAAAGTTTCCAAGGAAGAAGCTTCCATCACACTCCGAGGCAGAGAGTTCCACTGTTGAACAGCTCATATAGTCAGGAAGTTTTTGCTAATGTTCTGGTGGAATCTCCTTTCCTGTAATTTGAACATGTTGCTCCTAGTCCTACTCATAGTTTCAAGGTCAGCAGAAAACAAGTCTGCTTCTTCTTTTCCATATTTATACATGGCTATCATGTCTACTCTCAGCCTTCTCTTTTACAGGCTAAATATACCCAGTTCTTTAAGACACTCCTCATAGGGCATGGTTTCCAGATCCTTTGCTTATTTTAGTCTCCCTCCTCTGGACACCTTCAAGCTTGTCAATATCTCTTTTGAAATGTGGTGCCTTGAATCTGACACAGTATTCCAGATGAGGTTTAAACAAAACAGAATAGAGAGGCATCATGAATTCCCTTGATCTAGACACTATACTCCTTTTGATGCAGCCCAAAATCACATTGGCTTTTTAGCTGCTGCATTACACTGTTGACCCATGTTCAACTTGTTGTCCACGAAGACTCCAAGATATTTCTCACATTTCTTTGCAATCTTTGCAATTCATTTTTTTCTGCCTTAGTGTCTTATATTTGTCCTCGTTGAAATTCATTGTTAGTTTTGGCCCAACTCTCTAATCTGTTATGGTCTTTTTGAATTCTGATCCTGTCCTCAGGAATATTAGCTATCCGTTCTAATTTTGTGTCATCGGAAAACTTGATAAGCATGCCCTCTAAACCTTCAAGCAAGTTAATGCTAGTTAATCACTGGTCTCAAATAAGAACTTGGGATCATTTATTATTAATACATTCAAATCCCACTTTATATCCAACATGTGATAAATTTGTGTGTACATATTAAAGTGACGTCAAACTGTGTTAATTCTACAATGTGGGTGCAGCCTGGGGTAAATAGGGCTATGTGCAGAAGAAACAGTCATACGCTCATCCAATCAGTTGATGGAAAATAGAAATTGTCTCAGAAATATTTTTGACTGTTAAAGGTGACCAATTTAAAGTGGAATGAGGTGCGTTATTGCCCCAACCTTATTTTCCACCTTCATGGCTATGAATCTAAACCTTGTTGATGTGAAGCTTCCCACCAGTGTAGAAATCATATATAGAACAGGCGACAGGCTCTTTAACTTGAGCACTCTAAAAGACAAAAGTTAGGTCACAACAACTTCTGTTATAGAATGCCAGTATGCTGATGACAATGTCATCTGTGCTTATTCAGAGGAACACCTACAAGCCATCTTAAACACCTTTGAAGAAGCATATAACAAGCTTGGTATCTCATTGAACACCAAGAAAACTAATGTTCTCTATGAGCTGGCAACAACTAATCCATCTGCAATGCCAGAAATGAAGCTTAATGATGTAATGGTAGAAAATCTTGGCCATTTCTGCTACCTTGGTAACCACCTCTCCTCAAATGTCTGCATTGACACTGATATACAACACCATCTGAACTCTGCAAGTGCGGGGTTTTTAAAAAATAAAGAAGAGAGTGTTCAAGTATCAGGACATTTGTAGGGACACCAAGATACTTGTCTATATAGCTATTGTCCTTCCAACTGTATTGCACTTGCAAAATATGGACTTTCTATTAAACATCACTATTTACTTCTGGGAAGATTCCATCAGTGTTGTCTTCGAAAAACCATGCAAATCTCCTGGGAAGATAAGTGGACAAACATCAGTGTGTTAGAAGAAGCAAAGACCACCAGCATTGAAGCAATGATCCCCTGCTATATTGTCCAAATGCCCAATCACATTTCTTCCAATGCAGTTATACTTTATTCTCAGGTAAAGAATGGAAAATGGAATATGAGTGGACAACAAAAGAGATTTAAAGATGGGCTTAATACTAACCTTTAAAATGTGGCATAAACACCAAGAATACCTGGCAGTCAAGAATTCTAACTGAAGGTCAGCTGTTACCAACAGTGCTGTGGATTTTAAGGAGGCACAAATAGAGGAGAAAAGAGAGAAACATATGAAGAGGAATGTGCGTCCAGTAAACCCTTGTAGTGACCTCCTTCAACCTGGAAACCTATGTCCTCATTGTGAAAGACCTTGCAGATCTAGAATAGGTCTCTACAGTCACTTATGGACCCACCAACAAGACTCTACCCATGGAAGAGTCAGCCACAAGTGATCGCCTATAGATAGAGAGCTGTCTACCTATGGGTCTGTTTCTGGGGATTCATACTGCAAAACATATTCATATAGAAATACAATTCCAAATAAATGTTTTAAATAATCCCAAAACCTGAAACTGGAAAAATAAATTAATACTCTAAATACACTAGGCATCTGACTCAGAAAGTAATGCAGTCAGCAGCTACACAACATTCATTTAAAATTCTGCAGGAACTCTAGGAGGTTAAAAATTACAATCAAGTAAAGTTTTGTTTTTTTTAAAGGCTAGGAATTTACAGCTAAGAACTCTGAGTACTTCAACAGTTGTTAGGGACCTATTCACACGGCCCACGAGGTGCCATGCTGTTCAGCCGACAATCACCAGCAAAAGGGAAGGCATGCGGGGTGCCTTGTGGCACCCTGCATGCCCTTCCTCCTTCCCCATCGCATGGTGGGGATGAGACAGATGGAGAAAGGGAATCAACTCATGGCAACGCATATTGCTCCATATTGCTCTGCTGCCCTTTCCCCCATCATATGGGGAAAAGAGGAGGATAATGCTTCCTTTCCCTGTGCTTACTTTCCCTGTGCTGGAAAGGAAAGAATGTGGCCGAGGCCTGCTGTGAGTCGTCTGATGGCGCTCAGCAGGCCCCATCCAAGCTGTGGTTAAAAGTAGCAAAAAGGGGATATTTTGCTCCGTGTGAAGATTTATGGATTGTTGAAGATGACAGCGTCATCTGCCACCCCCTAATTTTCCCTGTTTCTTTTGAATTTAATTGCAATTTTCAAAAAGGTTCAGAGGAAACTTTTCCCCCAGTAATAATACATTATTCTGAAGTATGCCTATAAGTTCAAGTACTTTGACATGTCATGACCTTGAATGGGCAATTATGACTCACTGGTGATACAAACTCCCTCCTGTTAATACAGATACAAATAACTGGAACTATTTTGTTATTATAGATCGACACAGCTGGCTGAACTTTTTGACTGTTTTTCAAAGTGTGGTGGTAGGGACTGTTACAGTGAGCACATTCACTTCAAAATGCACCACTCTCTTAGTCTAAAATTTTAATATCATTTGGAGCATGAGTTGGTCTAGATCAGTATTTCTCAACCTGATTTTCATAGTCAAACTGGGTGGGCAGTTTACATTTATTTTTAGGCGTAGCCGATGAAGTTGACTAAGGACATTATCACATGAGGTTTGTAGTCTGAAGCTCCCTGGCCATGAAGAGAAGCACCTACCATCCCATAACATCATTATAAAGCCACCTCAAACCAGTATTCAACTCACAAGAAAGAACTATAAAGCCAAATCCCTAGTTTTAGGGCAGCTGATCCTACTTCTGATGACTCTCAATTATCTATAGAAGACATCAGTTAGAGCAATGTTTCTCAACCTGGGGGTGAGGACCCCTGGGGGGGGATCATGAGAGGGTTTCAGAGAGGTCACCAAAGACCATCGGAAACATATATTTCTGATGGTCTTAGGAACCCCTTTGGCAGGTCTCTCCACTTGTCCTCTTCTTTTTTGGGAACAGACGGCGAATCCTCCCACCAAAACCCCATCTCCACTGTGATTGGCTAGCCTCTCAGCCAAGGGGAGGGCTGTTTCTGATACTCCAAGCAGGGAGGGGAAAGCATGTGTGCTTGGTGCGTGGCAGCATGTTGCACATGTGCTGGCAACAGATAGTGTGCGAGGCTGGAGGGAAGCTTATGCTAGCAAGTCCCTTCACGGCGTGGGGGATCTGTGTGGGACGTTTGGCCCAATTTTATCTTTGGTAGGGTTCAGAATGCTCTTGGATTGTTAGTGAACTGTAACTCCCAGCAACTACAACTTCCAAACGTCAAGGTCTATATTCCCTAAACTCCACCAGTGGTCACATTTGGGCATATAGAATATTCATGCCAAGTTTTGTCCAGATGTATCATTGTTTGAGTCCACAGTACTCTCTGGATGTAGGTGAACTACAACTCCAAAACTCAAGGTTAATGCTTATCAAACCCTTCCGGTATTTTCTGTTGGTCATGAGAGTTCTGTGTGCCAAGTTTGGTTCAATTCCATTGTTGGTGGAGTTCAGAATGCTCTTTGATTGTAGGTGAACTATAAATCCCAGCAACTACAATTCCCAAATGACAAAACCAATCCCCCCCCCCCTCCCGCAACCCCACCAGTATTCAAATTTGGGTGTATAGGGTATTTGTGCCAAATTTGATCCAGTGAATGGAAATACATTCTGCATATCAGATATTTTCATTATGATTCATAATAGTAGTAAAATTACATTTATGAAGAAACAACAACAAAAATAATGTTATGGTTGGGGGTCACCACAACATGAGGAACTGTATTACGGGGTTGTGGCATTAGGAAGGTCTAGATGTTTGAGAACTAAAGCTAAATATATGATAACTCTAATTTATATAATCTATAAAATCACCACACTCATTTCACTCAAACTGCCATTCAGATCCAAGGAGGTGGTTGCCGTAACTCCATTCTGAGAAAGCAGATGAATGAATAAAACCAACAGAAGGTTTAAGTAAATGTTAGTTGCCTTTTGCAAATGCAAATTTTGAAGTATGTCAGTATGCAGTGTCAGTTTAACCAGGCCCTCCTAAACCTACGAAGACTAATTTGATTGTTGTGTGCCTTCAGGCAATTACAGACCTATGGCAACCCTCAGGCAAACATATCACAGGGTTTTCCAAGGTTGAGTGTGTGTGACTTGCCCATGGTCACTCGGTTAGTTTCACAGCCCAGCAGGGATTTGAACCCTTGTTTCTAAAGTCATAGGCCAACATTTAAACGACCAAACCATTTTATGTCTTTGATTTAACCAATGCAATGCTGCTCTGTTTACTTGAAGTTTATTCATCCAAGCATATAGTACATATCAATTTTCCATGACTAGAAAAAAATCTCCCTTTTAGTCCATTCCACTCCTATAAATCTGTCACATTGCTCCAAGGTATAACTACCCAAGTAAAGATGTAATAACTATAGCAATGGTTTCTGCTCTGTATACATTTAATTTCTAGTTTCTAAACTCTGCAATTCAGTTCTACATGAATTACCTTCTAAAGGCAGGGGGGAAACTCATTTAACAATAGCCAACACTACCATAATGACACTTTCAATTGCTTTCTGAAGACACAATAATAGAAAATGTCACTCTGACTTAGTTCTGTGCTAAACACATTGATTTATCAAGTGCTCACTCATTCAGCATCAAGTGATATGTGGAAGTCTTGCAATTTCATTCCTTGAAAAACTCTGAACATGATATATAATTTTCAGAAATTGAGCTTAAAAGAAAATACAGTGTACTGTGAGCAGTACAAATTAGCAGAGCTGAGCAGTATTGCCTGGGCAATGTGGTCACAATGAAAACAGTAAGGAATTCACCTTAGGACTCCATCCCAATTTAGTTGTCCAGCAAGCAGATTTTCCAAGCTTTGGGAGGTACTCTCCATTGTCACTTCTCAGTCTTGTCACGACCCTATATTCTAGGATCTGATCCCAGATTTTCGGACAGTGGAGTCTCATATAATCCAGTTCAAAGCTGGTAATCTGGGCTCAGATCCCAGGATACAGTATAGAAAGAGCCTTAGTGTCTGATTCAGATGGATAGAGTATTGACTCAGAAATATCATACTGAGAACAGATTGTAAACCAAATATTTCATTTGATAGAAATACATTGATGGGTATTGTTTTCCTATGCTCTTTCTGCCCCTAATCTGGGATCAGATCCTAGAATATAGGATCTGATCCCAGATAATGGCATTAACTGAATTATGTAGCCTGTGTTTACATTAGGAATTTGTATTATGCAGATATTTATACAGATAATGGAAACCTGTTAAGGCAAAGGACACATAGCCTCCTTGCTTATTGCTGGCATATTCATTTCCTCACTATGCAGAGCTTCGACCTTGGAGAGCTGGCTATCCCTATTCCTTTCTGTATATATTTCAGATTTCAATATTAATGTCAAAAATACGTAATATGATTTTACATAGGATTTATGCTACATTAGAACAGTCAAGACAAATATCACTTAAGTAAAATAAACATTCAATATTAAATAATCAGAAAAATAAAATAAGGTGTAAACACTAAACTAATCTGGGAATCTGCTATTGCAACACATCCAATGAAGTGGTTTAAAACCAGTATATAAAAAAAATTAGGACTAAGTATGTTCCAGTCTACTTTTAAAAGTCATTTTAAAAAGAAGTGTGCATAAGAACTACATAAAACTAGATTTTCATTTCTCACTTTTAATGTATTTACAAGAAAAAATACATTTAAAAACAGAATGAATTTTCATAACTGCCATTTGAACAAAAGAGCCATGCTATAAACACTATCAAGGATTAAATGGAAAGCTGGGCATAATTTCAGAGAAGAGGGAGGATAATGACTGCACATTTTTAAAAAACTGGAAAGCAATCATGACATTTTGTTAGAAATTCAGTATAAATGCTTAAACCATAGCTTGGGGGTGGGGAAGAGAGAGATTAATGGAAAAGATTGCACTGGCAAAATGTCCTCCATGCATCTATCACCCTGCCTGCTGTTTTCTGAGCTAATTTTCTCTGTTTGAATCTTTCTAGTAAGTTCTTGGCCAACTGGAAAGATTAAAGCAATCAGATCTGGGAAAGTTGCTTTTTAGTTTATTTGAAGACCAAGAAGCCTTAGAGATATAGTCATCACCCAAAAGAAATGATAATATCCAACTGTTTAGTAGGACATAAAATGATAAAAACTAAGATGAATCAGGCCAAAGTACTATCTCTACTACTACAGCATTTTCATCAGGGGCTGGGTTTTTCCATCTCAGTTGCACCACACTGGAGCCTGATAAAAGTAAACAGTCTTGAAAACAGAACTGAAAGGACTGAATGCTGAAATATTTCAGATTGTGAATGCATGTGTGACTGTCTTAAAAATGTAAATCTTTTCCCTTCATATTAAGTCTAGTCAAGTCCGACTCTGGGGGGTGACGCTCATCTCCATTTTTAAGCCAAAGAGCTTGTTTTCTCTCCTGTTTAGTTCCAGTTGCTAAAATAGGTGTTCAGTTTAATATTATTCTAAGTTGTATGCTATTGTGTACCTTTAAGACTTAGGCAAGCCACGTGAAATCCCTTTTCTACTCATCTTCCTTTCTCTGACGAGTGTAGAGAGCAGCATGAGTGCTTTGTGAGCTCTTCTCATTTTCAAGATATGAGAAAGGACAATTTGTATAAAAATAATCAAGTCATCCAGTATTTGTACTGCATTCATCGTCACCTATTCATTGTAAATGTCAGCACTGCACATTATCTGACATTAATATAATGCGCAAGCAAGTCTGTATTTTTTTCAGGCCAATTAAAGAGAATAGTCCATATAAAAAGCAAAAGAAGGATTTCTTTAAGAATGTTGCATGCAGAGTTTTAATCAATTTTCAACAATACAAGAACAGATTTTGGACAGATAAACCCAGAAAAAGAAACAACATGAAGTCAAGCATCACAGAACACAGCACTAGTGAAAATTCTGGAATTGTAGAATTAGACTTTAGGTAAAATACAAACTAGTTTAACGTAATTTACAGTAGTCTATGCTTAATATGTGCATGAGTATCACTGGGAAATGTCTACCTATTAAGAAACCAACTCTCCAAGTGTATTCAAAGTTAACTACTGTAAAAACAGTTTGCCTAGCAAAGTTGATATTATCTTGAGAAATAGCTGTCATTCTGTGTGAGTCCTCAGATAAAAAAGGAATGACAAGGCAAAAGGGAAGGACTATTTCATATTCATTACCTCAGCAGTAGAAATCAATATCCGTATTGTGCTAAGCCAAAGAGATGAAAGGACAGGCCATTTTGATCCTTGACTAATTTAGGGTGCTTTCAGACAGCGCCAAAATCCATGTTTCAAATTGGGGGGGGGGGGGAGGGGGTTAAATATCCCAGGACCTGACTGCAGATCCTGACACAGATCTGTTAGTCCCGGGATTAGGGATTGGGTTCTCCGCCATCCTCACAGACTTCTTCCGTATTAGAACAAGATACAGTGTGGACTGGGAACATCCATCTGATTTTTTAAAAAGAAAAATTACTGTGTTATGTGCTGCACCATTTATTTATTTATTTATTTATTTATTTATTTATTTACCATATTTATATACCACCCCTCTCAGCCCAAAGGTGACTCGAGGCAGTTTACAGTCGACAGTCAATGTCCCCAAACAACATAAAATACAGTTAAAAACATTACATATAATATAAACCATATAAAGGCAATATAACAATAAAAACCATACAACACAAGTCCTCAGCTTCTCATCACTAAAATAATGTTTTTGATCACATCTTCCAATCGTGGATCGAAATGTGAATAATATATGCACATATGTGAATAACTCAACATAAATATAAGCAGATTCACACATACACATACTATGTCCAGAGCATAACAGAGGGGTTTTTAAAAAAACATTCTGCCATATCTGTTTCTTCCCTCACTTATTAATTCATCTTCTGTTTAAGATATAAAGTTTAAAAGAAAGAGTTACAGAGAGTTCTATTTGCTTGAGCCACTTGTGTGTCCATTTGACAGCCCAATCCACTGATCAGCTGTTTTGAGCTTTTAAAAACGGAGGTGCACAGGATCAGTCTCCACAGGAAGAAGAGAAAAAAAACCATGTGTTTTGCATGACTACAGGGAAATACAGTGATGCGAATATACACATTTTCCATTCAGAATCAGGAACCCATGTTTTTTGTCTATTAATGCAAATCAGCACTGATTTAGTGCTAGTGTCATTTAAGCCACCCCCTGCCTTTTAACTCTGTAACTTCCAAATTTTAAGGCCTGTGTAGAAGAGCTCATAGGCTCTGTCTGCTGCTACAGAGGACCAAGTCCCAACCCAATTCTTGCAAGTACCCTCCAAACTCATGGATTCTGAAATTAGTACCCTGAGCTGGAAATGTGCATTAAACTGAAATTCAATGAATAGAACGTCCCATTGTTTGATAAGACAGAAAGCCTATAATTAGGCTTCTGACAGGTCGAACCTTGTATAAGATATAACTATTTGAATATGTTAGAATACAAGGATCCAACAAAGTCTCCATTCCATTAGGATTCCAATGAAGCATGATGTTCAGATGCAAAAAATCCAAGGTGCCTCTTGGAGTTCCTTTTTGCAAAAGGCTGCTCACAGAACTTTACTTCGATGTTCCCTTCACTAAATGCTTCTCTTCTGCTCTTCTCAGAGACTGGATCTTTCCTACAGGCATCTTCTTTGTGTTGTGTCATTATGATATCCACATTTCCCCGTCGCTGTCTAGATGAGGACAGAGTTTGTTTTATAATGCAAAAACAAACTGCAGAGAGAAAGTTTTTCTTGAAGTTTTCGTTCATAAAGGCATACACGATGGGGTTGCAAATGGAATTGGAAAATCCTATCACCTGAACGATACCAAATATCATCTTAATGGTAACATCATCGTACATGCTTTCAAGACTACCTGGAGAGAGGAAAATATATGTTAAATACTAACATGACAAAGGTAAGCATTATTCCTCCACATTCCTAGCATGCAAGCACTTTGTTAAGCATATGCAACTATTCAGTCAGTGTTCTGTTTCAATTACCCATTCAAAATATAGAAGCTGAACAACAATAACTACTGGTTTCATTCTATATACTAAAAGGCATAAAATATTTATTTGGAAAGTGAAATACTGGATTAACTGTTACTCAGTTAATTAATTTATGTTGTATTCTTTGGCATAGCAAATAGCTCAAACTGAAACAACACAAATCAAAGTCAGATAAAATATATAACTCTGCTTTTTTTGCAGGGGTGCAGTAAAAAAAATGATTTTAACATGATTTAAATACAAATCTGCCAAGTCATTTATTCTATATCCTTTGTTCTGGATATGCCAAAGGTCAAACCTTGGACTGCCTGCATGGAAGGCACATGCTAACTTATAAGATGCAATTTTTCCCAGTTTAGGCTCCAACAGTGTCACTAATACCTTCCTAGCCAGAGAAAACAGTGTCTAGGGAGATGGTTGTTTTGCAGAGGAGAGGAGTCACCTGCTTTAGCATTAAATGGCTACATTAAAGAGGACATCACAATGGAGTCCCCCATGAAAAGGAACCTTGTTGCTTCCCTATTTCATAGCGGCAATCATATTTTTAAAAGTATAGGATATAAACATGGTTTCCTTATTTAGAACAGAATATTACATAACTTACACAGTAGTAAGGACCACTGAACTTGGACTTCCTACCTATTTGCCAGGCCTAGTTATGGGACAGAGACAGCTTTGGTCACCTTGGTTCATGGCATATACAGTGAACTGAACAGGGTGAGCATGTTCCTGTTGGTTTTCCAGGACCTTCCAGTGCCTTTCAATACCATTGACTGTATCCTTCTGAGTCACCTTTCTGAGATATGGCTTCAAGGCACTGTTCTTCAGTGGCTCAGCTCCTTCCTGGAGGGCCATACCCAGAAAGTTGTGCTGGAGGCTCCTGTTTGTACCCCTGGCCATTGTCCAGGATCCCTCAGTGTTCCATTTGGTCCCCCATGCTGTTTAACATATACATGAAATCACTGGCAGAGGACATCCAGAGTTTGGAGGGCAGCTGACACTCAGTTCTTACTCCTTTCCACCTAATTCCAAGGAAGCAGTTCCTGTGCTAAACTGGTGCTGACAGCTATAATGGACTCAATGAGGGCAAATAATAATAATAATTATCAGAACCTCAAAATCAAAGGCTCTGGCATAAACCAGTACAGGTGGACCCAGTGGTCATTGGCACACTGGTTGCCGTGCCAAAAGATCTCAGCCAACATTTGGAAACAATAAACATTGACAAAATCACGAACTGCCAGCTGCAAAAGGCCACCTTACTTGGATATGCACACATCATTCGAAAATACATCACACAGTCCCTAGACACTTCAGGAAGTGTTCAGCTTGTGATTTTGTGATACGAATTCCAGCATATATATCTTGTTTGCTATGACATACTATGTTTTTGTGTCAGTATAATAATAATATATTATTTATAAACTACCCTATCTCCCCGAGGTAACTCAGAAGGGACTCTGGGCAAACAAATTGAAGCTTAATCCAGGCAAGACAGAGGTGTTCCTGATCAGTCAAAAGGCAGCTATGGGACTAGGGAATAGGGATTCAGTTTATGTTAGATGGGGTAACACTCCCCCTGAAAACACAGGTTTACAGACTGAGGGTACTTCTAGATTTGGCTCTGAACCTGGATGGTGGTACATGCCTTGCTTACATCCTGGTTGAACTACTGTAACACGCTTTATAATCAGAACTTGATGTGGAAGTTTCTTTCTTGGATGTTTGTTTATTTTAATTGAAGATATGGACTCCTGCCAACTATCACCTCTACTTTTGCAGTACCGTAATTTGGCCGAGAAAAGGAAACATTGGAGAAAGTCTGTCAGTTATGCCTTGTTGCAGCTAGACTTCCCAATCTAATAGATAATCAGAATAAACAATGTAGTCTATAAATGTTGATGTCCTTTGGCTCAGTCTTCACACCATAAGATCAGTGCAGTAATAGGAACCCAGCACAAACTGCAGCATCAAGAAGCAAAGGCTCCCACCCCATTAACCCTCTCTTGCACAAATCAGAGAAAGAAAGGGAGCCTTCCCTCTTTCTTCACGTTCATTTTTTTTCAGTCTGAGCAGCATTCATCAGTAATGTAGAGGAACCTGAACAATATGGTCCACCTATCATTTTGATCATTTGTGGTGTAGCTGAGCAGCTATGGCCATTTTAACAAGAGCTTGCTCCATATGTTTCTCCGCAGAGAGACTGTGGTGGCCATTTTGATAGAAGTTTACTGGAAGACCAGCAGCCCTACATAGAGTAAGTTGTGGAATGAATATGTCATGCATCCAGATTAGACATGTCCAAGAGCAGAGGTAACTGGTGTGCTAGATCTAACTGTGCAAATACACTCTGACACTTCTTTTGAACTCCCCATTTATATTGAACTACACCTTTATAGTACTATGATTTCACTTCAATTGCCATGAAATAATGAGATTTACAAAATAACCAGGGATAGAAATATTAATCAGAGAGCTCTCTTCACTTTAAAAAAATATTTTATTTGCTACATCCCGACAACTAAGAAACTTTTGTCATACAAGACTTATTTCAGTATACATTATTCCAAAAGTAAATATTCCTTAAATAAAATTTTATACATTCCTTAGACGAGCTCTCTTCGCTCATCAAGCTACAAAATTCAAAATAGAGAGCAAGTGTAGCAGTTAAACTGGAATCATATTGCTACAATTGTGTACTGAAATACTGACTTGGAATCCAGGTTTAGGGATGAAACCAGATATACACCCAAACTACACACCTGACTCTTCAGAGAAGCATGACTCCATCCATCACAGGTAAATCCTATTTTTTGATCTGATTTTCCACTGACCATCAGTAGCTTGCCTTGTCTAGATTAAGCTTCAACGCTTTTTTATTCAGGGCTCAGCATGCTGCTTCCATCCTATAACCATGCTGGAAGCCATAATGAAATGGAACCAGATCAGTGCTGCACAACATGCCTCTGCCAAGTTTCCATGGATCACTGTCAGTCCCAAGTAATTGACAACTGGTCACTGGCAAGTTTCCATGAAATAAAAAAAATCATAGTCAACAGCCACAAATATGTTATTGGTTCCTAGTATACTGGGAAAATGATGTTAGTACTCCACATTAGATATCTTGAGATACCCTAATCTAAATACCCCAACTCCCTCCAAGAATCCATGAAACTGAGAAGGCATCACACACTCCAGTACTGGAGACCAGCCAATACCTAGTCAAAAAAGTAAGGTTCTTTTTAGCATCAGCCTTATTATTGTCATAGTTATTAGGTACAACCCTTCCTTGCTGCAAATATACATTCACCAATGCCTTTACCCAGCTGTTTAATCTTCACCATCTGCTTCCATAAACCAAGAAAGACAAGGATCCATGCACACATTGCAACCTCACATCTGCCAAGTAGCCTGCATATCCCACATCCTTATTATAACCAGATAGAAAAGCATTAATTGTTGCTGGATTTGCATAGGCCAACCAGCACCAACGACAGTATCTGAATGAGAATGTATCAAAGGGATTTCATCTGCAAAACGTCATGCACATTTTAACTGCAATCTGTCAAATGGTCTACATTCTGCTCTCATGGGCCAGAATTTAATAGGGTTCTGCCTTTTTGAAACTGTTCTACTGGAGTGGATAAGTATGAGCAGATGTAAAAGTGATGAAGGGGAAAGTATATTTCGCTGCTGGCATTGCCAGACAGTAGACATCCCAGTGAGCTCTAGATTTTCTGCAATTATGCTCACTCCACACTGTTGTTGTACTTGCCATCCTGCTCATTTCATCACTAACAAGCCTAGCAAACTGAGAGTTAATTTGGATCCATTCTCTAAGGAGAAATTGTATTCATTATCCTGATCATTTTTTCATTCCAAAGGTCAGTCAGATTCAGCAAAATCACCTGTAGCAACAACAGGCATTTTCCCCAAAGTTATTAAAAAAACATCTGGATCCATCAGCCTGTTGGAATGAATCCTATATCAGTGTGTCTCTTGCCATACATATAAAATCTCAATATATAAATGAATATAAATGAAGATATACACTAGTTATCCATGAGACACTGAGAAATGTTCGGGATGTTATTGACTTGTCCAATTTCCAATTATCTGGTGCGGTTGAAGCTCTGTTTTCTATATCATGGCCTAACAAAGACAACTAATTACAGAGAGGACTGTGAAATGTCCCCTGAGATTAGAAGGACTCCCAAGGTTCATATTTCTAGTAAAATTCACCATATTTATCCAGGTGTTTTTTTTATTGCTTTCCTGATTATTAACATTATTTGTTACCTTTAGATTTCCAGTAATGTTTGTTAATGGCTTTTGTTAGATTCATTACAATAGGTAAAGGTTTCCCCTTGACAATAGTCTAGCAATGTCCGACTATGGGAGGGTGGAGGTGCTCATCTCCATTTCTAAGTCAAAGAGCCAGGGTTGTCCATATACACCTCCAAGGTCATGTGGCCAGCATGACTGCATGGCGCACCGCTGCTTTCCCGCAGAAGCAGAACCTATTGATCTACTCACATTTGCATGTTTTCACACTGCTAGGTTGGCAGAAGCTGGGGCTAAAAGCGAAGCTCACCTCGTTCACCAGATTTGAACTGCCCAAGTTCAGCAGCTCAGCAGTTTAACATGCTGCACTACCAGAGGCATTACAATTTGTTTTATTAAATTAGTGTTAAACTACATTGAGTTCTTTTTATTGAGCAGTATCAAATCACTATGATAATTGTATTAGCTCAATGGTGACTGTTTGCTCCCACATCAAGAGCCAGTGAGTCTACTTTGCCTTTTACTGTGAACTTTAAAAGAACTACCAAAAATGGCTACTATAGATGTGGGTGAAAGTCAGGTGAGAATGCTTCTGGAACATGGCCATACAGCCTGGAAAACTCCCAGCAACCCAGTGATTCTGGCCATGAAAGCTTTCAACAACTACCTAAGGTGCTGAAACTTAGTTTAGATATAGATTCCTGACTAATGCCTGAATATTTTCTATTTATATATTTGATTGCTTAAAAACCCAAGGATCTCAGGACAGCAGATGATAGAACAAATGTAAATAGTTGAAAACAACTTAAAACAAGAATAATGTTTTAAAATACGACAATCCTGTTAAACTATTTGACACTTCAAAGATGACAGTTTAAAAACAATTAAAAACAGCTACTATTTAGTTAGTATAACCACACCATCTTTTTTATTATTTAATTGCACTAGTGTCTCTGGTACATATGATCCAAGTACTCAGTTGCTATGGAGGATCATAAGGTAGCGCTCAGCTGGGACAATTCCGTTATGCCTCACTAGTTATGTCCAAACCTAGCTCAGTTAACTCAGAAATGGGCATAGAGAGAAATGAAATGGAAAATAACATACTATTTTTTTACTGTTCTTCATTCTGCCTATCTTCGGGTTCTGCCTATCTTCATGACCACACCCGTCCCCCTTGTGAATCAACACAAACTCTAAGGCCGGGAGGTCCTCCTCTTGGTCCCACCACTGTCACAGTGGGAATGAGGGAGATGGCCTTCTCGGTGGTGGCCCCCCAGCTTTGGAATACCCTCCCCAGGGCAATCTGCCCCCCCCCCTCCACTGTCCTCCTTCTGTAGAGATGTGAAGACCTGGCTGTTCAAAAAAGCTTTTGCAAACGCCTAGTCCCTAGTTGTTCTGTTCAATAGTTACGCAGCCTTGCACTTCATCCCATGCCCTCTTTCCATCATTACAGCTCTGGACTTATCCCATTCCCTTGTCCTATTGTTTAAAGCCTGGCCATGTTTACAGCAGCTTACCACCATTGGTTGATGGATGAAGTTTTATTGAGTCTTAGTTGTTGCTTTATATGCTTATGTGTTTTAGTCTATTGTATTTTATACTGTGTTTTATTTATGTTCTGTTTTTGGGCACCTTGTGCCATGTATAAGCTGCCCCAAGTCCCTTCGGGGAGATAGTAGCGGGATACAAGAATAAAGTATTATTATTATTATTATTACTACTACTACTACTACTACTACTACTATGTGAAAAGACATCAGTGATCCCTAGTGTTAGTTTTAGGACAAAAGAGACATTATGCTAGTTAAGTTATGAGCCACCTTCCTTGGGCCCTGAAAGAGGTAGGCCTGCCTGATTTGTGTCACACTCCCATAGACTATCAACTCTATCATTATGCCTGGAATTGCTCCGAAACAGAATGCCTTCAAATTTAGAATTGCACCACATAAGCAAAATCCATTGTAATTTGGGGGAGGGGGGATGCCCCCCCCCCCCTCCAGTCAACAGGACCATGTGCTTAAGCACGCTTGTAAATCTGGCACTGGTGGTCCCCACAGTACTGGAAACCCACATAAGAACTAGTCTTATTCGCACTCTTCCTCTCCCTGATTAGTTACAAATTTTGGCATTTGGTTCATGCCAGGCATGGGATCCAAGTACCTCACACCCAGAGAGATGCTAAGCACATTATACAGGGTTAGTCAAAATGCATAGGCCAATAAGCCATTCAATTGAATGGCTTATTGGCCTATGCATTTTGACTAACCCTGTATTAGAACCCAAGAGCTAATCTAGGCTTGAGAACATCTAAGAAGTGAAGAAGTATGTAGAGGAATCTCCTCTACAATCAGTATCACCAATCACATCAACAAGGTACCCAAGCACTTTTCTCCTAAAATTGACGGCAAACATATTCAAATCCATAATTTACATTTCCAGGGTGTCATAATTCCATTACTAAACTGTCATCAATATATATTTCTTTATTTACTGTTAAGTCTTGAATTACAGTGCACTCTCTCAATGAAACTTAGTAATTAACTGGAAAATTATAGTAATTCAGGACTGAAAGGTACAGGAATCAAAGCAAATTCAAATAATAAAACTATAAAGGAATTACTGATCTAATATGGAGAGGAGAAAGGAAGCAAAACTACAAGATCGTACTGGAAAACTGAATGTTGTCATACAGTATAACATTATTTACATACAAAGGTGTAAAATGGGTTGTCCAATTAGATATACACAAACCTATTTTTCATTTGGCTTTTATTCTTTACTACTATTCTCTCTAGTAAATAGTTTTGTTTTGAAAGCCCAGGTGACTGGTCATACATATTTTCATCCATATTTTCATATGGATGAAAAATTCATGAGCATTTGGGTGTGCATTTGCCTAAGAGACACAGTTTCGCAAGTAATCTCTCTTTATGCAATTTAACTTCAAAAGAACAAGTTACTCACTGTATTCTATCATCATGTGCATTATGTGAAAAGGAGCCCAGCAGACGGCAAACAATACTACAACAGTTACCATCATGATGATTGCTCGCTTCTTCTTCCTGAAAGAGAAGGAAAGCCAGTACTGAGAATTTCTACACAAATGTGTGAATAAGCATAGTAACTGGCGATGGAGGAATACAGATGACGTGTTGGGGAAGACCCAGAGGCGGCCCTAGGTAATTTTCAACGGTAAGCAAACAGTATTTTGGCGCCCCCCACCAATCACTGATATATATATTTCTGTTTGTCGTGGAAGTTCTGTGTGCCATATTTGGTTGAATTCCATCATTGGTGGAGTTCAGAATGCTCTTTGATTGTAGGTGAACTAGGTTTTACTGCTGTTTGTAGGTGGTGAGAGTGATCCACAGACTGTTGCCAGTTGGTACTGCGGAAGAGAGACCTACAGTACTGCGTAAAATGGCAGTCACAGCTTTACTTCTTTCTCCTGAGGACACACAATACCTAAAGCAGAGCATCCTGCTCCTTACTTCACCGAGGAGACTTTTACCTTCACTTTCTCTTTCCATGTCTCCCCCTTTCCCTCAGCTTACAGCATGCACAGAATGACCAGGACCTGACAGGGGGAACCAACCTTGTATGATACATAGCCAAACCTATCACTTTGTCTTATTTTCAGGGTATGGCTTATATTACACCAGTGCTTATTTTATGGGTATATCTTATTTTAGGGGAAACATGGTGGTTGATGGTGATTGCCTTAGCCTACCATGAGGGGCCAAATTTCATTCTTCCTCTTCTTTACCATGGGACCTCATCTCACTAGAGCAGGGGTCCTCAAACGAAGGCCCGAGGGCCGGATATGGCCCTCCAAGTTCATTTACCTGGCCCTTGCTCAGGGTCAACCTAAGTCTGAAACAACTTGAAAGCACACAACAACACCAACAATCCTATCTCATTAGCCAAAAGCAGGCCTACACTTTCCACTGAAATACTAATAAGTTTATAATTGTTAAAATTGATCTTCATTTTAATTATTGCATTATTTTAAGTGATTTTGCACTACAAATAAGATATGTGGAGTGTGCATAGGAATTCATGTTTTTTTCAAATTATAATCCGGCCCTCCAACAGTTTGAGGGACTGTGACCTGGCCCTCTGTTTAAAAGGTTTGTGGACCCCTGCACTAGAGAATGAATCCGCTTTAAATCTGGTTGCTGCCTCCTGCAGCATTCTGAGGTTTGTAGTTTAGTGAGGCTGTTAAAAGCTCCTCCCTAAACTACAAACTCCAGAATTCTGCAGGAGGATGCAACCGGATTTAAAGTGGATTCATTCTGTAGTGTGATGAGGTCACAAGTTAACTAAGTGCAAACCATTTATGTACTTTGAAATCAGTTTGCAGCTGTGGAAGTAAGCTAAGGACCAATTGGAAAGTGTCAGAGGAGGAGACATTTCAAGACAACTGAAAAAGTGGGACAATGGAAGATTAATTGGGACTGCTCCTGCTGAATAACATTAGGAAGTTGTGTGTAGATGTAAACAATATTTTAAAGCTATTAAACAATTTCTAGAGTTTTGCAGGCTTTTAAACTGCCATACTGAGTCTGCGCCCCTGACAATCTGTGTGCCACAGCTTTTGGCCAGCTGCCTCATCACTGAAGCAGAGTGTGTTGGCTGCCTAAAACAACAGATTTTGGAAGACTTTAAAGAGCAGTCAATTCTTTGTAGAGTGTTGTTATTTGTTATAGGCATTTACTAATTTTATTTATATTGCCAGAAAAGCACTTGTGAAATTAGGCTTGACTGTGCCTGCTAGATCAGAACAGCTGGAGGCAATGTGCTGTGTGTCTGTATCTGCTCACTGACTCAAAGAATTCTAGGAAAAAGTGTGTTTTACAGAATCCAGTAAAACAAATTGTAAAGATAAAAAAAAACTGACAGTACAAACCGCGATATTTTAGACATCTCATTCCCATGAATGGCTTGCAGAACAGAAGCATCTCCAACTCTCTTCTTAACCCAGAGCTCATAAGCAATCCTAGTGTAGAGCAAGAGCATTAGCATCAATGGGAGGAGGAAGAGAATGACCAAAATAAACGTGGCATAGATCTTCTGGTGAACTGGGCTGACCCATTCTTCCAAGCAGCAAATGTATTCTTTTTCATAAAGGAAGTCATATTTATTCTGAAACAAAGTAAACAGAAGTCCTGTTTAGCAGAGAAAAAAACTTTCTTTGTCCATGGGTTGTGAAAAGAAATGTGCAAAGCCTGATAGGCTATGATAAACCTATAAAGAAGTGCCTCTTATTAACTCAAGTTCAGTGATCTATGCATGCAATTACAAGTACAATGAGATTCAAGAACCACAGTTTCACTTACCCACATACACAGGGGGAAACTGTCTCTAAGAGTTGGCTACAGACTCCAAGAGATTCCATGGAAGGTCCTATTCAGACATTACTAGAGTTACATTGGATGACCTAGAGAATGCCTAGAGAAGATACCTTTCTGAAAAATCTCTAATTCCTCCAACATAGCTCTATGATATGCTGGGATATGCTGGGACCTATTGTACGCTAATCTAATTGTTTGGTCATAAATGCAGTTTCAGGTAATTGTGGTCCAGCTGATATGTTTCCCCGTGGACAGCAAGACCTTAATGTATGATGCAGCTAATAGACTTCCAGGCATCACTTTTTTAACATTTGGTAGTACGACAGGCAGAAATGATGGGGGATAGTCATGATTAGATTTCCATGCCACAAAAGAAGAGAAGTTTAACATGTTTCTCTAAATATCTTCTTCAGAACGCTAAATAATATGCACATGTTGGGGAAGCACTGGTTTGTTTTGGAGACATTCATATACAGTTCTGTCCTTCTTTCCTATTCCATTGTTTTTCTATTCTTCCTTCTACCCTAACAGTTATTATTTATAAATTCCCTACAAAGATTCTAACCATTTAAATTATGAAGCCTTCTATGAAAACCTTTCCCTCTCTCTTTGTTTTACAAAGTTTAGGAACAATTCTCAATTTTTGATAAAGTTTTTTGTGTGCTTTTTCTTTGTTCTTCATTGCTAATTCAGCCATTTCTGCTATTTTAATTTTTTTAACATTCCTTTCGTCTATTATTGTGAGGTCTCCCTTCTTCCAATGTTGTGCATATAATATCCGTGCTTCTATTATTATGTAGTGCAATACTTTGTAGTTTAGTTTTTAGGTTCGTTTATTTGACATTCCCAATAAAAAAATTATTTACTGTATTTGTATACCGCCTTTCTCAGCCAATTGGCGACTCGAGGCGGTTTCCAACAAATCAGTATGCATAAAACATAATAGATAAAAAACATTAAACAGTATAAGACATCGCAAAAGCAATAAAAACAATTCAGGCTCTAATTGTAACTGTTGTGTCATCAAGTCTCCAGTTCTCAATGAGTAGCAAGACTCCTCCCCCCACATTCCTATGCATGTTTATCCCAGAAGGGGCCTTTATCTTTACTCTTCTTGCTTGACACTATCTCCTCCTCTGTGAGGCATGAGGTAACTTCCTCTTTAAATGTATTTTTATTGCCCTGGAATTCAGCCATGTGGTCATCCTCCATTGTTGGCTCTCTCTCTCTAACTTTTCTTCCTTCTAGTGAGGACGCATTTTGTCTCTCTCCAGGCAAAATGTAACTGCATGGATATAATATATAATTCCTTTTCAATTCTAATTGTTCTCTTTCAAATCTAATATTTTGCTGTCCAGTGCAAGGACCTCATCAGACAGTCCAGTGACAGATGGGCATGCTGCACATCCCATGACGTTGCTGGACTACCAGCAAAGGACCTACCCACAACTGGAGTGAAAGTATCGTATGATGCTTCCATCCCAACCCAGAAGTGTCCACATGTTGTGTTGGCTCCAATGGAGCCAGCACGGATCCTTGCCGCTTGGGCAACACTTCCTACATGTGATGGAAGAAGCATTGCCGCAAAGGAGTGGTGTGTGAGGCAGTGGATTCGCCCCGCTGCTCCTCTGTTTGGAAGGTGAAGTGAGAGGCTTCGCCTGGCTCATGTGATAAGGTCAACAATCTTTCTTTCAGTTGCCTATATCTGTGCCACAGTAGGTGAGGTACTTCTCTAATGATATATAATCAGAGTAGCTGAGCAAATTGAAGTGCATTTTGTATGAAGTTGGGTGTAAAATTATCTGCTCAAGAGAGAATATAAAAGTACACTAATTAGAATACATGAAAAATACACCTTTTTAGAGGAAAAGTGACATCATGTCTTACTTCCACTAGAAAGACTGAACACAGTGTAGAAAATTAATGGCTGTCTTGGATAATCACAGAGAAATCAGAGAAAATGGGAATTTGAAGAGATTATTAGGCAATAATATACTAAGAAATCCTTATGTAGGAGATTCATTGAAATTCACTGAACTTGCTCAAGAGCATCAGCATTTAACATAGCTTATTAAAGTTATAATCACAACTACACTAAATAAAAAGTTCATTTACTCCTTTTTATTTCAAAGGAGAAGCTTTCATAGGAGAATACATAATACCGCACAACAAAGATAACAACAAAACCAAGGAACATCACTTTCAAACCCACATTATATTAAGAGCAGCAGTAAAACAATGTATTAACAGCAGAGGAGAAATATAAAGAAGGACCTTTACCTCAAATTAGGCCTCGTGATTTTATAACACAAGGTCTTTGCCAAAAAGTCAACAAGGCTGGTGTCAAATGGAACTTTCTTAGGAGGTCACCCCATAATTTGGAGGTCATCCCAAAAAACAACCATCCACAAAATTTCACTATTCAACGATCAAGGACTCAGGTTTTCATCTCAGGGTCCACAGAACGAACCTTTTCCTGTTGTATCCTTTATCCTACCACCTAATTTTCCTTTTAAACAGTTTCCAAGGGTACATCTACACTGTAGAATTAATTCAGTTCGACACCATTTTAATTGTTATTATTCAATGCTACAAAATCATTAGAGTTTTACAAGCGTTCTCTGCCAAAGAGAACTGGTACTTCACCAAAGTCCAACTCCTATGATGTGTTGTTGAAGGCTTTCATTGCCGGAATCACTGGGTTGTTATGAGTTTTCCAGGCTGTATAGCCATGTTTCAGAAGCATTCTCTCCTGATGTTTTGCCCACATCTATGGCAGGCATCCTCAGAGGTAATGAGATCTGTTGGAAACTAGGCAAGTGAGGTTTATATCTGTGGAATGTCCAGGGTGGAAGAAAGGACTCTTTTCAGCTTGAGGCAAGTGTCAATGTTAGCCACCTTGATTAGCACTGAATGGCCTTGCAGCTTCAAAACCTGGCTGCTTCCTACCTGGCGGAATTCTTTGTTGGAGGGTGTTAGCTAGCCATGATTGTTTCATATTTCCTACAAAGAATTCCCCCAAGCAGGAAGCAGCCAGGCTCTGAAGCTACAAGGTCATTCAATGTTAATCAAGGTGACCAATTGCAACATTCACATTTGCCTCAAGCAGACAAGAGTTCTTTCTCCCACGCTGAACATTCCACAGATATATAAATTCCACTTGCCTAGTTTCCAACAGATCTCACAACCTCTGCGGATGCCTGCCATAGATGGGGGCAAAATGTCAGGAGAGAATGCTTCTGGAACATAGCCATACAGCCCGGAAAACTAACAGCAACCAAACTCCTATGATTCTATTACATTGAGCCATGGAAATCCAGTGATTTCAAACTACATTACTTCTACAATGCAGATGCACCCCAAGTTAGCATACCATAAAACTGTTAAATGCATCCAATGCTTTACTATTTTCGGTGATTGAAACAAAAAAATAAAGTTATGAGAAATTACAATATAAATTTAAAAGGAACAGTGTGAATTCATCACCAGTCTGGCCCAAGTTACTTTGCATGATGATGACTGCTCCCAGTTCCATACACGGAATCTGACTGGCAGCTGATTCTTATTTCAAAACTGGTGATCTGAAAGATATGGGAACATTAAAGTTCGCTTCAATAGCTTACAGTTCCCCACCAGCAGCACCACGATTTAAATGGCTTCCAAACTGTTAGTAATCTACCATCTGAGATGGATGTTTCATTTCACCTAATACATAAGACCAGCCTTAATTCATAGCAAAGTTATGTTTTATTGCCGGAAACAGCAGAGGTGAACTTCGGGAGCCAAGAATTTGATCCAAATAATGTGGCAAGTTATCAGAAAATTGTTTTTGAACAATATGTTATAAATCTAGCAAGCTGTCTTTTAAAAATCTCATTTCTTTTTCTGATTGTAGCAACAGTATGATGTCTATTGCTCCTTAACAGATACAGGTCTCATTTGCGTTTGCACATTATCTTTCATTTCAAAGATCACTATGTAAGTAACTTTGAGGGTTTTTTCCTATATTTTGTAATATAGATATCTTTAGCAGCAGTCATAACAGAGGTCATCTGCTGTGAACACAATGTGGGTATAATCACACAAAATAACCGAATGTACCTCCAGTTGCTGTACATGCCACATTGGTGACCCAACGATTGCTGCTAGGAACCAAACTATGCCTGAAAATAAAGAAAGAGTTATTGCTGGTTTTTAAGAGAAACGACATATAAAATCTATATGTGAAAACAGCCTGTTGATAGATTTACTTTGTTTTGTGATGTACATCAATTAGTAATGTACCCACATGGACCAGCTGGAGTAATTAATAAACACTGCAAGCAGATGGAAGTTGATTAGTGAGGTGCGTGTCCTGCTCAGGAGGAAAATTTCATAAAAACTAACTATAGAATCTGAAATCTCCAGTCCAATGGTAAACACAGACTAATCTGATTTTGGGACTGATTCCCCATCCAATGAACTGAAGAATTAAGAGACAGTCATCTTCAACCTCAGACCTGTTTAAGTAATTTGATATTAGATGTTATAAGAGTTATATGATATTAGATGTTATAAGGGTCCCCTTCAGGGTTGAGAAGAGTGGGGTATAAATATAGTAAATAAATAAATATCCCACCACATCTACCATTACAAGGCAAGAAGCTTTCTGCATCTAAATGAAACCCTGTTCAATGAGCTTGCATAATAACTGGGCTTACTATACTGGGAATGATCTTTTATTATTTCGTATCAAAAGCATTGCACAAATTGGTATTAAATTGATATAAATAGAAGGAGCATAAGCGGCCAAATATCTTTTGATCAAAAACAGGCAACAGCAACCACATTGTCTGTAGCCTCAAAAAATTCTTCCTCTGTACATGAGGCAGGACATTGCGGGCAAGCATATAGATGCAGAGTTCTTTGTTCAGCTTCACAATCACACCAGGTTATTTTACCAGATTGACTTTTGATCTCCCCACTCCACTTTTGAGTCTGTTCAGGGACTTCCAAGTTGCCCATTCTTGGTTTGCCCCTAGAGGCAGACCCTATTGGGGGGGGGGGGGCATCTGTTTGGGATTTCCTGGTTTAACTGCCCAGGGGGGTACTCTTGCTGTTCCTGGGGAAACGTTAAGAGGAATGGTGGTTCTCGTGAAGCTTTCCCTTGATTTGAATCTACTGGGAAGAGGCCGATAGCCATGCAGTGGATGGCTTTCACAGTGTTCAACCTTATTTCTCTCATAGTTAGCAGCTACTTCCTGTCACACATCAGAAGGGGGGGGGGCAATGCCAGCTAGCTTGTAGTTTATCAACAGGCATAGGTTTAAGACATCCTGTGATTATTCTGCATGTTTCATTCAATGCTAAGTTCATCTGCTTCACGTCGGCAAACTTGTGCCAAACAGGGCAAGCATACTCGGCAGCTGAGTAAGAAAAGGCCAGGGCTGATGTTGTTATTAATTTTGGGTCTGCATCCCATGTTCTGCCAGTAAGTTTTTGTACCTGATGTTCATGCAGTTTCACATATATATATGAAATATGAATATGAAATATGAATATATATATATATATGGTAATGACCTGAAACCTGTTTATTTCCACAGTGGACGTATCCTGGAGAAACTACAAAAATGTAGCTTGGTCAAGGAAATTTAGGTACAGAACATTTCTTACTCTCAGGGCCCTTTCACACAGCCATATAATCCAGAATATCAAGACAGAAAATCCCACAATATCTGCTTTGAACTGGATTATCTGAGTCCATACTGCTATATATTCCAGTTCAAAGCAGATAATGTGGGATTTTCTGCCTTGATATTCTGGGTAATATGGCTGTGTGGAAGGGCCCTCAGTCCTCATAAAACAGCAGCCATTATTCCAGCAACCCACAACTGAAGTTACAATTGCAGTTGCTAGTCCAAAGTAAAGTATCATCATTAGAATCAAGTACATCCTCAGAATTATGTGTTTTTTTTCTCAAATGTTATGTTATTAATAAGAATTGAAAATACAACAAAAAGCATAGATTAGTGAACTTTTCCCTCCCTTTACATATATTCTGCAATCACTGTAATGTAAAACATGTTTTAGTAGACATTTAAATGAAAAGAAGAGATTCAAAATAGAACAAAATAGAAAAAGGAAAAGAAAGTAAGTGGAGGGGGGGAATAGTTCCGTTTAACAAAACTCGGTTACAAAAGTGAATAACGATAAACGTAGAAAATGATGAGATGGTACTTTTCCAATTTTTTAGCTAATTTGTAGAACAATCTGGATATGCTAAGAAGTCTAAAACTTAGTATAGAAATATTGACAAGATTTCTGTGAAACCAATTTTCCTTTTTTGTCTAGTCTACAGTGATTTGACAAGAATATTTTAATTGAAAGTAGCAACTGGATTGAATCCAGAGTGCTGACAGATAACAGATTTGCTGAATGAATTACTCCAACGCTGTATGAATTACACTGGCTTCCGGCTTATTACCAGGCACAACAAATTGGGCAAAAGTCAAAAATGGATTGAGAGTCTGTCAGTCTATTTCATTCATTACCAGAGGGCACAATTCATATTTCTCTCCCTTTAAATGCTTAGTTGTCTGGAAAACATAGCAGAACTTTTTTAGTACTGGCACGAACATTATTGGAAGACCAGCTGGTTCCCTTCATTTTGGCCTTCACATGAGCAATTCCTGTTTTTATGTTTTGCTTAACTGTTCTTTTGCTATTTTGGTTGAACTTATTGTTGCTATTTTTTCACCTAATTATATTGTAGCTCTTGGTTTGTCCATCTATGGCCTATCGCTTTCACTTTGTTGTGTACTAGGAAATTTACCTGTCATCACCCAGGTCGAGGTTTGTGATTTGGCTTATTATATGAATGCATAAAAGAACTGAGTGTGAAATTTGTTTCACAGTAACCTCCATGCAAAATCAATCAAAAACAGCAGTAGCCTTTAGAAAAAAGAAAAGAAACAAGATAGCTGATCAGTTTGAAGGTTGTAGAAAAATACTTAAGAAATTAACCCAGGTGTAAGTAGGGTCGAAAACACTGAATTAAAATTATAGGAAAGGAAATTCTTATTTAATATAAGCACAGTCTTCCTCCTGGTAAGAGCTATTTGAAAGTAGAATGAGTTGTATTAGAAAGTGGTAGACTCTCTTTTATTGAATTTATCTAAACCAGTGGTTCTCAACCTTCCTAATGCCACAACCCCTTAATACAGTTCCTCATGTTGTGGTGACCCGCAACCATAACCTTATTTTTGTTGCTACTTCATAATTAGAATTTGCTACTGTTCTGAATCGTAATGTAAGTATCTGATATGCAGGATCTATTTTCATTCACTGGTCCAAATTGGGTACAAACACCCAATACGCCCACATTTGAATACTGGTGGGGTTGGGGGAATTGATTTTGTCATTTGGGAGTGTAGTTGCAATCAAAGAGCATTCCACCAACAATGGAATTGAACCAAACTTGACACACAGAACTCTCATGGCCAATAGAAAATACTGGAAGGATTTGGTGGGCATTGACCATGGGTTTTGAAGTTGTAGTTTACCTACATCCAGAGAGTAGTGGGGACTCAAACAATGATGGATCTGGACCAAACTTGGCACAAATACTCAATATGCCCAAATGTGAACACTGGTGGAATTTGGGGAAAATAGTCCTTGACTTTTGGGAGTTGTAGTTGCTGGGATTTATAGTTCACCTACAATCAAAGAACCCCTTTCTGATGGTCTTTGGCGACCCCTCTGAAATCCCCCTTGTAACCCCCCCCCCCCCAGAGTCCTGACCCCCACGTTAAGAAACACTGATCTAAACAGAAATTGCATGGCTGCCTCTCCAAGATGATTTACTATGGGTTCCTACACAGGCATGAGTCTGGACTAGATCATCCTTGAATTCCTTCCAATTCTATGATTCTATGAGTCATCACATTTACCAAAATGGGATGATATATGTGCCCTCTAGAAACTAAAATATTTTTAAAAAAATTTGAAGCATTTTGCTAGGAGCTACCTATTGAGATTAACAAATCAAGTCCAAAACCTAACTAAAATCTTTCTTTTGGTTCAATCAGACAACACATGTGGTGAATAAGGAAGAATGTGAGCTGTAATTTAACATATCTGGTGGGTAAAGGTTGAAGATGATTGCTCTGAAGTTTTCATTTCAAAACTGAGAAAATAGCTAGAAATATGGAGACACAGTAGAGTAGTCCAAGACTTTACCAAGCATTGTATATGCTCTTCTGTTGGTGTACAGCCATTTCATTTTGAGTGGGTGGACAATCCCATTGTGCCTTTCTAGAGCAATGCAGGTCATTGTGAGGATCTCAGTAACTATTGCAGTAGATTGGACAAATGGCACCATCTTGCATGCAAAAGCACCTGAAAAAGATAAAAACAAAAAAGAAAAATGTACATGATCAAAAGAATCTTAGTACCTATGCTGATGCGACATTACAAAACCAAGAACCACAGAAGCAACATGTTTTTTTTTCATTTTGTGCCTTATTTAAAAGATATTTTGATAACAGGTTCAGGGATGCTGACCCTTTAAGTCCTTGGAGTGCAATCAATTCAGCCTTAGACAGTTTGGACAATGGACGATGGACGATGGACACTGCAGTCCAACAAGATCTGGAAGGCCATATTTCTTTGCACCTAGTTTATAATCATTGGTGTATTTTCTTCCTATTGAATCCCTTTTTGTTTGTTCTGAAAATGAATACCTACTCTGCAATGAAACACCAATTCTAAATGGAGAAAAAATGTTTTGACCCGGCCTGAAACACTTATTGTTTTAACCTTGGATTAACACTGAATGCAATAAGACAAATATTTATAACATAAATTAAAGTAAGCCTTGTCCTTCTGCTGAGTATATTGAATACCATATTACTCAAGTATAAGCTGAGTTTTCAGCCCTTTTTTAGATGGAGAAAGCCCCCCCCCCCCCCCCCGGCTTATATTTAAGTCAAGGTTAGGGTTAGGGTTAGCTCTTGAGGAGGAACAAACAACCATCTACAACTGATCGTTTCACTTGAGAAACCACTTACTTACTTACTTACTTACTTACTTACTTAGGCGATCCCTCGTTGGACGAGTAAGATGGTCTTCCATTATGGATTTCCTTGTGGGTCCGTATGTGGCGGTGAAGCCCTATTCTTGCTCTGCATCTTCTTCTGCAGTGTGGGCATTGGTTTCTAGGTGGAAGGCGGTCCCGGTCGGGGTTGGCTTGACGCGCCTTCCTCCTGGCACGTTTCTCTCTTTCACCCTCCACTCGTGCCTCCTCAAATTCTGCAGCACTGCTGGTCACAGCTGTCCTCCAGCTGGAGCGCTCAAGGGCCAGGGCTTCCCATTTCTCAGTGTCTATGCCAGAGTTTTTAAGGTTGGCTTTGAGCCCATCTTTAAATCTCTTTTCCTGTCCACCAACGTTCCATTTTCCGTTCTTAAGTTCAGAGTAGAGCAACTGCTTTGGGAGACGGTGGTCAGGCATCCGGACAACGTGGCCGGCCCAGCGGAGTTGATGTTGGAGGACCATCACTTCAATGCTGGTGGTCTTTGCTTCTTCCAGCACACTGATGTTTGTCCGCTTGTCTTCCCAGGAGATTTGCAGGATTTTCCGGAGGCAGCGCTGATGGAAACGTTCCAGGAGCTGCATGTGACGTGTGTAGACAGTCCACGTCTCACAGGCATAGAGCAGGGTTGGGAGGACAATAGCTTTAGAGACAAGCACCTTGGTCTCCCTACAGATGTTCTCAAACACTCTCTGCTTCATTCTGGAAAATGCTGCACTTGCAGAGCTCAGGCGGTGTTGTATTTCGGCGTCGATGTTGACTTTGGTGGAGAGGTGGCTGCCAAGGTAGCGGAAATGGTCCACATTTTCTAATGTGACACCATTAAGCTGTATTACTGGCATTGGAGAGGGATTGGCTGGTGACTGCTGGAACAGCACCTTGGTTTTCTCAATGTTCAGTGACAGGCCGAGCTTCTCATATGCTTCTGCGAAGGTGTTTAGAGTGGCTTGTAGATCTTCTCCTGAATGCGCACAGACGATATTGTCATCAGCATACTGGAGTTCTATAACAGCTGTTGTTGTAACCTTGGTTTTGGCTTTAAGTCTGCTGAGGTTGAATAGCTTGCCATCTGTCCGATAGATTATTTCCACTCCGGTGGGAAGCTTCCCATCAACAAGGTGAAGTATCATAGCGATGAAGATGGAGAATAGAGTTGGGGCAATAACACATCCCTGTTTGACACCCGATTCCACTTTAAATGGGTCACTTTGGGAGCCATTGCTGTCCAAGACTGTTGCCATCATGTCATCGTGGAGGAGCCGCAGGATGTTCACAAATTTGTTAGGGCACCCGATTTTGTGGAGGATGGTCCAGAGAGCGCTGCGATTCACTGTGTCGAATGCCTTTGCAAGGTCGATAAATGCCATGTACAGAAGTTGGTTTTGTTCCCTGCATTTTTCTTGGAGCTGTCGTGCAGTGAAGATCATGTCCACTGTTCCTCTGGAGGGGCAGAAGCCATTCTGAGATTCTGGGAGGGTGTCTTCTGAGAGAGGCAGAAGGCGGTTTGCAAGGATTCTTGCGAGGATTTTCCCAGCTGAGGTTAGAAGGGAGATACCTCGATAGTTTCCGCAATCTGTTCTTTCCCCTTTTTTGAAGAGGGTGATGATGGTGGCGTCCTTGAAATCTGCTGGGATTTTCTCGGGCACCCACACTTTTTCTATGAGCTGGTGGAGTTGGTGTGTCAGCTCAGGTCCTCCCTCTTTAAAGATTTCAGCAGGGATCCCATCTGGTCCACTGGCTTTGTTATTCTTCTGCTGGCTGATGGCATTGGTGACTTCTTCCAAACTAGGCAGTGCTGCAAGCTCATCCCTGGTTTGTTGTTGTGGGATTTGTGAGAGGACCTCTTCGGCCACATTGGAGCTGCGGTTCAGGAGGCTTTGGTAGTGTTCTTGCCAACGTAGTGCAATTGAGTTTTGGTCCTTCAGGAGTTTGGTTCCATCTGATGAGCGTAGAGGCTGTATGCCATGGTTTCTCGGTCCGTAGATGACCTTTGTGGCTTTGAAAAATCCCTGAGCATTATGGGTATCTGCCAGGTGTTGGATTTCTTCGGCCTTCTTTGTCCACCAGATGTTTTTGAGTTCTCTTGTCCTTCTTTGGACCTCAGCTTTTGCACTGGCATAGATCTTTTTCTTAGCAGCACAGTTGATGTCTCTCTGCCATGCTTGGAAGGATTTCCTTTTCTTGTCAATTAGCTGTTGGATCTCGATGTCGTTTTCATCAAACCAGTCTTGATGTTTCTTGGCTTGGTATCCAATAGTTTCTTCGCAGGCTTGGATGATGGAGGTCTTCAGTTTGTTCCAATGTTCCTCAACATTTTCAGGGTGTACTGTGGGTAGATGGTCCTTGAGTGCTGTTTGGAGATGGGCTCGTCTGGAGGGCTCCTGAAGGGCTTGGGTGTTCATTTTGCGCCTTGTCTTCCTTCCTTGGAGTCTGCGCTTGGGAGCGATCTTGATAGCCATCGAGGATCGAATTAGCCTGTGGTCAGTCCAGCAGTCGTCAGCACCTGTCATGGCTCTTGTGAGGAGCACGTCACGGCGGTCTCTGGCGCGTGTGATTACATAGTCTAAGAGGTGCCAATGCTTTGACCGGTGGTGCTTCCATGATGCCTTGAACTTGTTTTTCTGGCGGAAGAGCGTGTTGGTGATGACAAGGTTGTGCTCCGCACATTTGGTGAGAAGCAGGATGCCATTTGAGTTGCTGTTTCCAACCCCGTCTTTTCCTATGGTCCCTGGCCACAGGTCGAAGTCTCGCCCGACTCTTGCATTAAAGTCCCCCAGGAGGATGATTTTGTCCTCCTTAGGTATCCCCGATAGGACGGTGTCCAGCTGACAGTAGAATTTCTCCTTGATGTCTTAGTCAGCATCTAGGGTTGGTGCATAGGCACTTATGATGGTTGCCCGTTGGTTTTTGGCAAGATCGATTCGGAGGGTTGAGAGTCGTTCGTTGAAGCCAGTGGGTGCTTCGGGCAGATGTTTCATCAGATCATTTCTGATGGCGAAGCCAATTCCGTGCATTCTTTGGTCTTTTTCGGGCAGTCCCTTCCAGAAGAAGGTGTAGCCTCCTTTTTCTTCATTCAGCTGTCCCTCTCCTGCTCTCCGGGTCTCCTGAAGGGCTGCTATGTCGATGTTGAAGCATCCCAGCTCCCTTGCAATGATGGCAGTTCTGCGTTCGGGGCATTCACTGCCATTGTTGTCCATCAGAGTCCTTACGTTCCACGTACCGAAGTTCATTTTCCTTTTTTGGCCGCAGGGTGGTGACCCCACTGGACGCGGCAGTCCAGTCAGGGATAAGTGAGGCAGACTATGTTTAGGGCACCTTTTCTAGCCCCCTCCCCATGTGGGGTGAGCAGAGTGGGTCCTCAAAAGGGCTGCTCAGTCGCGGATACAGCTGCCAAACTACTCAACTGCCTCGGACCTTGGGGTAGAATGACTGAGTCCGTACCCACCACCCATGTGCCAGTCTGTGACTAGGGGCTTCCAGATTTCACAGTCCTGCCCCTGTCGCCACTTGCTGATCGCCATGGGACTTTGGTTGGTTTGTTTTTATTTTCTTTGGAAGACGCCTGTGCGTGGGTTTTTTTAATGTGTGGAGGTCAGTGCACAACTGATCAACACACAGACTTCACAGAGTGAGGTTCCACTGGTGATGTAGTTTAACACAATGACCGTGGCTTCTCAGTCTGTTGCAGCCTTCTTCCGCCTTCGCAGCCGTTGTAACATGTACCATGTTATCCTCCGCCTGCTCTGCCGTTGAGGTCTTTGGGTCTTCGGACTGTGCTTGGTCTGGAACCTCCCCCGCGGCCACTCCTGGGAGTGCACGACTCCAGTTGTTGTGCCTACAGGTTCATCGGAATGCGCAAGCCCCCTCACCACGACAAGGTGACAGTCCATTGAGGGGGGACTGTCACTCACACAATAGAGAGAAGTGTGAACTGACTTTATGGAGCGCGTGTGGGATCAATTAGATATTTCACAGTAAGTGTAGATACTGGCTAAAATAGAAAATTAGTATGTGGGAGATAAGTTATGAGAAAATGCAGAGTATTTCAACCAGTTGCAGAGCATTTCAGCTTTTCTGGATATGCTAAAAGATTAACCTGTTCAATGTGCTGCAAGATTTTTCATCTTCCATTTTCTCCCTTTTTATGTTGTAGCAAATTAATACAGCCATTATTTCCATGTGAAAAAAAATGAGCAGTGACTGCAAAAAAAACTGATTATGTGTATTTGTGTGAACACAAACTCTGGCTTATGTGCTGGCTGGTTCAATCCGAGCCAAGCAGAGTCTTAGGACTTCATCAGATGGTTTTCCTCCCCCGTTTCTACACACTTCAAAGACAGACTCCCACAGAGCCAATAAAATAATTGGTTCTATCATAAAAAAAACATGGGAAAAGTTTATTAAACTGCAAAAAAAATGTTTTGTAGGACATCCTGCAGAACATTTTGCTAAAGTTTTCAATGAATATTTCATAGAGTCGCAGCCAATTCATAGTTTGTGGCAGTCACAAAAACTAAGTTTCCAGAGTATAACAACTACTTTCAAAGTAAGCACAGCTCAATTAAACAGGAAATAATACTTTCAAACCAGGATCAGATTTTTTCAATTTTTGTTACATAGTTTAATTGGACAGAGAAGAACTTGTTTTTCCTGAGATAGAAGGAAGTGGAATAACAGTACTAAAAGGTATAATGGAAAATGCTAGAAATGAGAGGATATGTCTGAAATGAAAGAATCAGGAAACCTAATTACAGCACTTAGACTTAAAAGTCTGAGTCCGTGATCACATCAAATTTGTATCTTTATGTTAAGTAAGATTTCAGGACAAAAGAAGTCCTCATTTTTGTTGCTGAAGGAGTTGGGGAAAATATATTTTATTTTCCTCTCTAGAGGAACATTTAAGGTAAGCTATATGTATTACAGATAGAAAACATTATGTTCTATATTCCTTTACAAAGATTATTTGTCACATTTTGGAGGCCTTTCAATATAATATTATGGGCTGAGGATAGAGACTAAAATTACTCTGTAGAGGAATAAAATACCATCTCTTCAACCTTTATTCTACTTCCAGACTGTAAGTTATTAAGCTACTAGGAGAGCCCTTCTTCTTTTTCTCATGAAGCTTTGATATCCTTTGTCCAAGGGTTTTCTTCAAACATAATGTACAAATTTGGTATCAGATTTTTTGCATTCTACAGTATTCTTTCAGCTCACTGTTCATTATTCTGATTGCAGAAAAATAACTATTGTGCAGAGAGCAGCTACAGCAAAACATACATGCATACCTCAGTTTAAAAATCTCTGACAAAAAGCTCCTTTTTACAGAAGCCCAGTTCAGCTTTTTTTTTTTTTTTTTGGTCTTTTTTTTTTAAGTTGTTTGCTTTTTCTACCATTGGTATTGACAAGATGGTAGAGGAGGTCAGGGAAAATATATGCTTTCACTTTCTTGTCAAGTAAATGAATTCACAAAAATCATCATAATATGTCGTAGTAAGTGTAATTTTTATTCAACTAAGATACAAACAGATGATTACTATAACATACTATAAAATAGGTCATAAGTGATTTGAGTATTGCAGTAAGAATTCAACCACCTCATCACACTGGGGTTTTTTTTTGCCCCTGGCTCCTCTTTGGGGATGGGGCCTGGTGAGTGCCATCAGATGACACTGGCTTAATCCAACCCTCATTCATCCCAAAGTGGCATGGAAGCATCACAAAATGCTTCCTCACCCACAACAGAGAGGGAAGTGGGTTTGGTGGGCGGGAAAGGACATTTTTGGTCGGGGGAAATGGAGCAACACATGATGGGGAGAGGATGCCAACCCCCATCTTATGGAAGAATGAGGGAGGATCTGCGGGGTGCTGTGAGGCACCCCACACACCTGCTGTTTCACAAGCAATTGCCAGCTAAACTGAGGTTAGTGTGAAGAGATCCCAAGAGAACTGAGTTTGAATTCCTATTCAGACAAAGAAATCCACTGGATGACTTTGAGCAAACTGTATTCTCTCAGGCGATGGCAAACCCATTCTTAAATAAATATTGCCAAGAAAAGTCTATGAGTGCAAAGATACAGAATGGGGGACACCTGGCTCAACAGCAGTACATGTGAAAAAGATCTTTGAGTCCTCATGGACAACAATAAACAGGCCCGGGAGAGAAAGCGTGTGCCCCTGCCCACAGCTTAATGCCTCTCCTCTAGAGTAAAACAGATAAGAAGCCTCCTTAAAACATGTGCCTGCCTGCAGCTGAGCACCTGTCCTCTAGAGTAGAAACAGATCAAATGCCTAAAATGATAGGAAGGGAAGCCTGGGAAGCACCCCCCCCCCCCCATTAATGGGCCAACAGAAAACAGATCTTTCAGTACCCCAGAGCGAAAGCAGGTATCTGCCCTCTGGATTTTGGGAGGCTCCCAAAAAAAAAAATTGGGATCCCCACCAAAATCTGGAATACGAAATGGGTCAAGGCTTATCTGGATTGAACAAGCCTATTTTTCATCATATATTTAAAGTCTCAATTTCTAAAAGAACACTTCAAACGAATTTCTACTGATCATTTGTCTCATGTAAGCCCCGAACTGTAGATTAATCTCTGTTACCAAGAGGAAAGTTATTTTGCCATTCATATTCCATAATGATGACAGTCACAACAATGATATGGGTCAACCCATTAAGCATACTTTTTATGCTCCCAGCCTACTTGAGATGAAGGGCAAAGAGAGGTATAACAGATCCTTTGCAAACAACAGATCCCATCTTAACAATGCTTAGAATGCACAGAAACAGTATTTACATAAGTTGGTAATGTTGCTCTAGAAGAAAAATAACACAAAACTGAAAACTAATCTAGCATTATGAGACAGTCAGAATAATGTCTTCCTACATACTTCTTTTCCATACCATATTTGATTGTTTTCAACTCTATCACCTTATCCCCTTGCTTCCTGTTTTTTTCTCAAACTGAAAAGATAATTTCTATATACAGAAACAGAAGGACTGGAGTTATTCTTGTGCTGTCGCGCCTGGGGGTTATTATTCTTAATGAAGGAGGGATGGACATGGCATCTTTCCCCAGGGGATTGCTTCTTGCTCTCCTATAGGAAACTGGAACTCCCAAAAAACCCAAAACACTTTAAATAACTCAAAATAAGTTTATTGATCACAAAGAGTTATTTCTTTAAAGCAATGAGCTGGAAACTTCAGAGGGGTGAAGGAAAATATATGTTACAGTCTCAGTTAGTCCTTGGTCCAAGGTGTTTGAAGCTGAGAAGCCTTTCCAAGTTTCCTCTTTCCTCAATGGCTGTGAATGCCGGAGCAAACCACAACCCCAGTTCAGATGGCCTATGTTTGAAGACTCAGGATCTTACTTTGGTGCCAAAAGAACCGGTTTGAAGGCGCTTGAGACTTCCAACATTGTTCAGGTTGGCCTGAACATGAAGCACAAGTCTCAAGGGTAAAAAACCTCAGAACTGGTGCTGAGAGGTAATTTAAATCAGGGTCTTTTAGAGTCAAGTCTCTTACTCACATCCATCCGGCACAAACTCTGATGGCAGAATGAAAAGAAGGGAAGCACTCCCCTCCTGCAGGAAGAGGTGGAGCCAAACAGTACTGATTGACAGCTATAAGTATCAAATCCATACAACTATACATAAGCAGAGTAAAAAGGCAGGATTAAGCATGATACAACAGTTTAAATCTTACAATTAACAGTTCTACACATAGGTGGCACCACTCGCGCTGTCACAATTCTAACTAATGTGTTATTTGCAGTCCATCATCTTGCATAACTAGTAAAGAAAGTAAGTTATACTTGAACTATTTATTGAAGGAATTTTGATTAAATGCTGGAGTTTACCAAATAAAACAGAAGTAATCCATAGATGCCTATGTGGAAAATGTATTAACAAGAAAGCACAGGTGAACGAGATTGTGCACATTTCAGTTCTTACCATGTACAATATTTCTTTAGTGCTCTTACTCTTAAAGGAAGAAATCTTGTAAAATGTATACACAAATATGGGGCATACAGTGTTCTTGGGGCAAATCTCTTTCTTACATTTTAAGGTAATTTTCACAAGTCTCGGGAAATTCTGAACTAAGGGTTAAGCAACGTCATGCTTCTTGATGTTTGTTTGTTTGTTTGTTTACAGCATTTATATTCCACCCTTCTCGCCCTGAAGGAGACTCGGGGCAGTTCACAGAACACATACACAACAAACATTCAGTTTCCTTAAACAGATAGGACAGACAACAGATAGGTATATGTCAGCATTTTTCCCAACTTCGGTAACTTGGAGGTTGTGCTTGATTCCAGCCTCAGGGAAGTGCTGTCACTCCATTCTCTATGACGAAGAGCCCTTGATCACAAACTTCATCCTTTATTTGATCTCCAGCATTTTTTTGGTATTTTCTTTTTATGGTGCTGTAAAATACCTCCCCACTTAAGCGGTGTCTAATTTCTCTACTCACAGTTCACATCTGTTTTTGAACTGCTTAAGTGGACAGTGAACTGGGCTGAAGGTTGGGTGCTCACCCTGATCTGGGCTTCAAACTGCCAACCTTTCGATTGGTAAGATCTATTGTTGCTGATGATTAACCAGCTGTGCTAAAACCCGGCCCTTAGACTACATTTTGGACTGATGTTTGGACTGCATTTTGCATCGCTAACCAATTATAATGCTGACTGAGCCCAATGGGTATTGTACTGTGATGCACAACCTCTTTCAGATAGGAAGAAGTCGCAGCTCATTTTTCCTCGAATTCACTTTCGAGGAAAAATGAGACATATGGATTGATTCTAGCAATATTACAATGGTGAAATGATTCTCAAAATGATCAACGTTCTGAATAACTTCCTTATAATCTTCAGTAAATAGCTTATTTTTAAAATGTCAGCAATATTCTTTCCAAATCCATCTCATTCCGAAGGCCAAACTTTTCCTTGATCTACAAGGTTTAATGATAAACCATCTGACTGAGTCTTGCTTCAATTTTCTCTGACCTTTCTTTATCAGGGGGAAAACGGGACCCTTTAGAAAATTATTTATTTCGAGACTTTATATACCGACCCTCTCACCTTCAAAGAGGGATTCGGACCGGTTCACAACATGTGTTAACATACAAAAATATACAATAACAACACAATGCCACTTCATTACATGAGTAAAATATCAGCACCATACACATTAAAAAGCTTGACATCCTGAAATTAAATCAAAATCCATATGCTCTGGCAGTTAATTCAGGAGAATCAGTCATTCACCATGACTGGCTTGTAATGGATGGTATTTCAAGCCCATTAAATTTAAGTGGAACAGTGTTTGGTTTACCATCAGGCTTGAGCACAGGATACAAACCAATTACCCAGCATTAGATGGCATGTTTAAAAGTCCTCCAATTAATGCTAAGAACACTCTGACCTCATTCGGTATGGATGGATAGAATCATAAACATTATGCTCTGAATATAATTCCAAATGTATTAACTGCTTTAAGGGAAGCCATAACATTATAAAGTACATGCAGTGAAGAGGAGGAACTAAAAATATATGCAGAAATGTAAGAGAAAACAAGAGATAGGAAATCCCATGATTAAAAAGTAATACAAAGTACACCGATCAAAACCTGACTCCACTGAATCATCAAGGTTAGAAATTGCTTATAAATATTACAGGGCTACTTCTAACCAAATCCCACAAAACCTGCTATCAATGAAGAAAAATGGAAGAAGTGTTTTTCAGTATCAAGAGAATCCAGGTATCCATTAACAGACAATTCTAACTATGGCCCCTTCTACATAGCTACTGGATTATATAAATCTATGGCGGTATTGATATTCTGCACTACTTCATATTACTTTAATACTACTTTAATTGCCATGTTTCATTCTACTAAATCATGGGATTTAGTTTCTAATTCTGCAGTAGAGGATTTTAATCCAGGTATGGAAATCGTGCAGTCTTCCAAATGCTATTGTCCTCCATCTCCCAGCAAACACCTTGCAGCATTTGTTGCTGTTTATCTTCAAGTCATTTTCTACTTATGGCCCCTATGAAAAATGTATCATAGGCATATCTTGGCAAGATTTATTGTGTCTTTGCCTCCCTTTGAGGCTGAGAGAATGTGATATTTGCTTAGGTTACTTAATGGGTTTTCTTGGCCAAGTGGGATTCAAACCCTGGTTTCCAAAGACTGAGGCCCACACTGCCCTATATCCCAGAGTCTGATCCCAGAATATCTACTTTAAACTGGATTATATGAAGCTCCACTGTCAAATGATATGGGATAAATACATACGCTGGGATCACATCCTGGGATATAGGGCAGTGTGGAAGGGGCCATAATCAAATGCTCCAGCCACTACATTATGCTGGCACTCTTCCTATCCAGCATATTCAATGGTTGAGAAGACTGGCAGTTGCGGTGTGTTAAAATCTGGATGGCCACAAGATATTATACGGCTGTATATTGCAGAGAAGAGCCCCCAGGTGGTGCAGCAGGTTAAACCGCTGAGCTGCTGAACTTGCTGACCGAAAGGTTGGTGGTGGTTCAAATCCAGGGAGGGGGGTGAGCTCCCACTGTTAGGCCTAGCTTCTGCCAACCTAACAATTTGAAAACATGCAAATGTGAGTAGATCAATAGGTACTGCTTCTGCACAGTCATGCTGGCCACATGATCTTGGAGGCATCTATGGATAATGCTGGCTCTTCGGGTTAGAAATGGAGATGAGCACCACCTCCCAGAATTGGGCATGACTAGACTTAATGTCAGGGGAAACCTTTAGCTTTATATTGCAGAGACACCCCACATTTCTGTAACCCCAAAACTATCTATACCAAACTATAGTATAACCATGAGGAGCATACCCTGTGGTCATAGGATCTCTCACCCTTTCTGGCTCTGCTATGATTTAAGGAAAATACAATGTTTTTCTCTATCATAAAAATTATTTTAAGAGGTAGCTATAGTTTGCTCCTGACAGCTGAACTAGAACATCATGTCTAAGGTAACATATCGAATTAAGAAACAGAAGGCACGGGACTACAATATAGCACTTGAATCATTTCTGTTTGTAATGCTAATATTAAAGTTCACAGATGTCATTTGAATTATTTACTCAGTCAAGGATGTGAAAGGGAATGAAGTGTACGCATTTAAGCTTCTGTGTAAACTGAGTTGACTTTCAGAAGTCACTTCCCTCAGATAACTATTTTAAAATGAATTTAGAAATGGATAAACACTCTAAAGTTGTTTGTTTTTCCAGATGGCTGTAATATTAAATTATCTCTGGGAAAATCTCCTTTTAGAGTGTCAAAGATGTAAGTAATATTTAATGTTTTATCACTACCACTGCTATAAATAACATACTAAATTTCAACAGACTAGGGTTGGATCTACACTGCCCTTATATCCCAGAATCTGATCCCAGGTTATCTGCTTCTCCCAGATTATCAGGCAGTGTAGTCTCATATAATCCAGTTCAATGCAAATAATCTGGAATCAGATCCTGGGATATAAGGCAGTGTATGAGGGTTATCTGGAAAGTAAGGTTACAAGGCACATAGCTCTCGTGGGAATTTTCGCAAGGAAAGTTAGTATCACTGCCGTGTTGCGGGAAGCGAGTGGAAGCAAACGAGCAGTGCCAGTCATTAGTAGCTCATCAACTGACGTTGTGGTGAAGGTTAGAGATGAGCATCCTCATTCCGTTTTCCGCCAAGTGCGAAGTTCGTGCTATAATATGCTACCTAAATGCTTAGGGCATGAACGCCGCTGCAATTCATAGTGAAATCGTTTCAGTTTATCGAGAGGATGTAATGTCAAGACAGCAGGTGACAAAATGTGTATGGAATATATTGTGTGACCATGAAGAAACTTCACAAAACAAACATCATGGGATGCTGATAGCAGGAATCTGTCTCCTTCATATGACAATGCATGTCCATATGCTGCTCATGCAACAAAAGAGTTGTTGATTTCATTTGGCTGGGATGTTTCTCCATGCAGCACCAACCAAGATCCGGGGGGCGGGGAGGGGGGGTTGCAGTGATCTATAGAGACTCCATTATTCTGACCAGGGCCCCCATCCCGCAGTCAACAAATTTTGAATGCGTCCACCTGAGGGTGGGTGACCGGGACAGATTAGGGATTCTGTTAGTGTACCGTCCACCTCGCTGCACTACAGACTCCCTGACTGAGCTAGCGGGGGTGATCTCGGACCTGGCATTGGAGTCCCAGCGGCTGCTTGTGCTGGGGGACTTCAATGTCCACGCCGAGACCACCCTATCGGGAGCGGCTCAGGACTTCATGTCTACCATGGCAACCATGGGGCTGTCCCAACAGGTATCTGGCCCCACCCACAGTGCTGGACATACATTGGACTTGGTTTTCTGCCAGGGATGGGAGGAAGGTGGCGGTGTTGAGGAGTTATCCATCTCTCCGTTGCCATGGACCGACCACCACCTGGTCAGCTTTAGATTAACTGCACCCCCTAACCTCTGCAGAGGTGGAGGACCCATTAAGTTGGTCCGCCCCAGGAGGCTTATGGATCCGGATGGATTCCTGACGGCTCTTGGGGAATTTCCCGCCGCCTCGGTTGGTGATCCTGTTGATGCCCTGGTCACTCTCTGGAATGGGGAGATGACTAGGGCAATAAACACGATCGCTCCAGAACGTCCCCTCTCAAGTAGCCGAGCTAAACCAGCTCCTTGGTTCACTGAGGAGCTGGCAGTGTTGAAGCGAAAGAAGAGGGAACTAGAGAGCGTGTGGCGTTCGAATCCGAGCGAGCCAAATCGAACACGGTTTATGTCCTTCTTAAGGGCATATGCCGCGGCAATAAAAGCCGCAAAGAAGACCTTCTTTGCGGCCACTATTGCGTCTGCAAATAACCGTCCGGCTGAACTGTTCCGAGTTGTCAGAGGTCTGTTAAAACCCACCATTCAGGATGGGTGCCCTGATGACTCGGCAGCTCGCTGTGAAGCCTTTGCTCAGTTCTTTGCAGACAAAGTCGCTTTGATCCGCTCTGGTCTGGACACCATATTAACGGCAGTCTCTGAGGATGTAACACGAGCATCTGCTTGTCCGGTTTTGATGGATTCATTTCAATTGGTTCAATCCGAGGATGTGGACAAGGTGCTTGGAGGAATGAGAGCTACCACATGCATCCTAGACCCCTGCCCATCCTGGCTTCTGAAGGAGGCCAGAGGGGGATTGGCCGAGTGGGTGAAGGTGGTGGTTAATGCCTCCCTCCGGGAAGGCATCTTTCCAGCCAGCTTAAAGCAAGCTGTAATAAAACCGCTGTTGAAAAAACCATCACTGGACCCCACTCAATTCGTCAACTTCCGGCCTGTTTCCAATCTCCCCTTTTTGGGCAAAGTCCTGGAACGTGTGGTGGCCTCACAACTCCAGGCATTCTTGGTAGACATGGATTATCTGGATCCGGCACAGTCTGGCTTCAGGCCGGGGCATGGTACTGAGACAGCCTTGGTCGCCTTAGTGGATGATCTGCGCCGGGAGCTCGACAGGGGGAGTGTGTCCCTGTTGGTGCTGCTGGACCTCTCAGCGGCCTTCGATACCGTCGACCACGGTATCCTTCTGAGACGCCTCGCGGGAATGGGTCTTGGAGGAATTGTTTTACAGTGGCTCCGCTCATTCCTCGAGGGTCGGTCTCAGAAGGTGTTACTGGGAGACTCCTGTTCAACCCCACAACCTTTGTCTTGTGGGGTTCCTCAGGGCTCAATATTGTCTCCCATGTTGTTTAACATCTACATGAAGCCGCTGGGTGAGATCATCCGGAGTTTCGGAGTGCGATGTCATCTGTACACGGATGATGTCCAACTCTGTCACTCCTTTCCACCTGCTACTAAGGAGGCTGTCGAGGTCCTGAACCGGTGCTTGGCCGCTGTGACGGTCTGGATGGGGGCGAACAAATTGAAATTGAATCCAGACAAGACAGAGGTACTCCTGGTCAGTCGCAAGGCTGAACAGGGTATAGGGTTACAGCCTGTGTTGGATGGGGTCGCACTCCCCCTGAAGACGCAGGTTCGCAGTTTGGGTGTGATCCTGGACTCATCACTGAGCCTGGAGCCCCAGGTTTCGGCGGTGACCAGGGGAGCATTCGCACAGTTAAAACTCATGCGCCAACTGCGCCCGTACCTTGGGAAGTCTGACTTGGCCACGGTAGTCCACGCTCTGGTTACATCCCGTTTGGACTACTGCAACGCTCTCTACGTGGGGTTGCCTTTGAAGACGGCCCGGAAGCTCCAACTAGTCCAACGTTCGGCAGCCATGATACTAATGGGAGCGGAGCGCAGGGAGCATACAACTCCTCTGCTGCACCAGCTCCACTGGCTGCCGATCTGCTACCGGGCTCAATTCAAAGTGCTGGCGTTGGCCTTTAAAGCCCTAAACGGTTCTGGCCCAACTTACCTATCCGAACGTATCTCGGCCTATCAGCCCGCCAGGACCCTAAGATCTTCTGGGGAGGCCCTGCTCTCTATCCCGCCTGCTTCACAGGTGCGGCTGGCGGGTACGAGAGACAGGGCCTTTTCTGTGGTGGCCCCGCGGCTATGGAACGCCCTGCCCTTGGAGGTAAGATCAGCCCCTTCACTGATGATATTCCGAAGAAGATTGAAGACCTGGATGTTTAAGCAGGCATTTGGTTAACCCAATGCAACGAATGGTAACTGACTAAAGGACTGGCAACATGGATGACGAACTGGATCACGTTTTTAGTTAAGAGTCGAACTGGATTGGTATTGATGTATGAATTGTGTTTTTTGTTTTTAATGTTTTTTATGCTTTTAACTGTATACTGTTGATTGTTATATTATGTTGTAAACCGCGTTGAGTCGCCGGCTAGGCTGAGAAACGGCGGTATATAAATATAGCAAATAAAATAATAAATGTTTTAAGCCACCCCTCTCACAACCCCGATTTCGCACCCATTGACTATCATCTGTTCACTAAACTGAAGGAACACCTTGGTGGAAAACACCATGAGGAGAAAATTGAAGTGATGAACTGGCTGAAAAAGGTGGAGGGAAACTTCTATGACACATGCATCAAAAACTCATCTCATAGATGACAAAATGTATTGAACTGAATAGTGATGATGTGGAAAAATAGTGTAATACCTATGCTACAATCCATGTAAGTTTTTAAAAAATATATTCAATTTTTGTATTTTAAAAAAAATCTTGTTACCTTACTTTCTTACCTCGTAGAGATGATCTACCTGAGATAATCACTGGAAACATCCATCTTTCAATAATCCTAAAATAATCACATCCTGTGGCATGTTTGCTGTGACTGTTTGCTCTGGCAAACAAACAAATAGGATCTTGGGTTTTGTTATAATAAAATCCACTTTTCTTCTCCACCAGCCTTTGCTATGCAGCATTAAGGAATCTTCTGTCTAGAGATGTAACTAAGGCCTTCTACAGTGCCATATAAAAGATAATCTGATCTGCTTTGAAGTGAATTATATGGCACTGTAAACTCATATCATCCAGTTTAAATCAGTCAATGTGGATTTTATCTGGCAATGTAGAAGGGCCTCAGAGCTGAGTCGAGGAGAATACCAAACCTGCAAGCCTGAAATTTCAGGAGGAGCGTAACTTTATCCAGCACAGGCAGAGTCCCTATTCCCTGAAATGTCTTTCAATTTACTGGAAATGCCTCTATTGTGTCTGCATTAATGATTTCATTCCACAAAGGGTTATTAGCAGATGGAATTGTCTTCTTTGTGTGGCATTTCATGGGATTCACATAGAATCACCCCCTGCTCTTTCCAGCACACACTTTTTAGAACAGGCATCCTTTTTGAAACACCACTTATGGGATCATAATCCTTAAGTCCCTACACTAAAGGAGCAAGGCACACTTTTTAAAACATTTATTTCAATGGCATCCAAATTATCTTTAGACCACTAATGGAAACAGAAGGAGCATTAGCAGACTGCCCACACTGAAATGTCCCCAAGTAATTAAACAAATCCACCACTTTCCATCACAAAGAAAAATACCAATGTTAAAGCTTTTTTATGCATAGAGAAAGGATTTCTGCCCATCTTTGAAATCCTCCTGTTTCTACATGCTGCAAAGGTGAAGTCCCATGAGCAACCACCAGAAGCAGCCCTGCATCATTTAATGGGCTCTGTGGGAGTCCATCTTTGAAGTACGTAGAAATGAAGAAAAAGTTCCATATGATGAGGTCCTAAGTTTTCATTTCTTTGTCCTCATCGAGGTTTTTTCTAACAATGGATATGAGTTCAGGATGGAGAAGTTTCCTAGGAGTCAGATAGAAAAGGGAAGATATTAGTGACACCAAATCCCAAACCCTTGGATGATGTCTCTTACCACTTCATCACATTTAGTAAATTCCACTGAGTCCTATACTTTAAAAGTGGTAACCCATTGTGCTCATCGTATTAGGCTGGGTTCAAGTGTAAGGTAGAGGATTCTTTCTGTATCTAAAGTGTTGGGAACAGCCATCTTTTGATATGTTTTGAGAGCTGGTTGGGAAGTGGATTTTTGGTTTATGATCCAGATGTAGATGGCAAAGTGGCCAATTTTGTAATGCGATGGCATTTGTTGTTCTCGGGTTTAAATTGGTAAATCTACCCAATGTGTGGAAATGGTCCTCTGAGGAAAAGGGGGGAGGAGAAGGAAGGGGGTGGCCTCCAATCGCTCCTTTAATTATCCCTCCCAGTCCAACCCCATTCTGCCTTCTTGATCACGGGTGGACCACGAATTATGGGATTTGCAGTACTTTCACCTGATGGATCTGGATCATTTAATGGGCTCTGTGGGAGTCCATCTTTGAAGTACATAGAAATGAGCACACGGATCCAATGTGCCCAACTTTGAATACTGGCAGGGTTTGGGGGTGACCGACATATGATTCACTCTGATGAAGTCCTTACAGCTTTCATGTAGATGTTAAACTGAGTCTTGATAGACTCAACGGGCAATGTCAGGGCACTGAACAGGAGTCCCACTGCACCATCTTCCGAGTTTTCCCTCCAGGAAGCAGAAAAGTGCACCAAGTCCCATTCTGGAGAAACAGCCCAGAAGGATACCATAGTTGATGGTAAAAAAATATACTGAGACATCTAGAAGGATTAGTAAGGATAAACTCCATTATTGCAAAACTCATTATAATCCCTATCAATCCCCAGAGGCACGTAGCTTCAGTCGAAACACTTCAGAAATCTGTAACCAAGGCAATATACAGATTTTGTGGATTATAACAGCATGTTCTTTATAGAGGAAAAAAAGTTATTTTAAAAGTTTGCCTCTACAAGCAGATTATGGCCACAGTATCTGCCGCTTCAGACATACACAGCACCCAATTCTCCAGGTCAGATTTTTGAACTACTTCTTTTTTTCTATCCCCTAATTTTTGCACTCTATGTCTGCTGAAGAATTCTTCTTTCTACAAAAGCTCAAAGGCTCACCACATTGTGGCATTTATAATACAGATTTTCTACTCAAACGATAGTTCAGGGATATTTATCAAAACTTTTGTACAATGCTTACACTTTGGAAACAAGCAAAATTTCTATAAAATATATGACAGAAAGTAACCTTTCTTTTCAAGCATACATTTCTATGTAAAATATATGCTTATATAAAAAGCAAGAGCACCACTAAACAGCTGAATCGTAGCTTGAAATTTCAACAGTAAGTACAACCCTCCGCCAAAAAGAAATGTAACATGCTTGTCCATAATTCTCCTGGTAGTTTGAGCATTCTGTGTTTACCAATCCTAACCTCCAAATTGTAATCTGAAGGTTTAGGGACAAAAGAATTAGTTTTCTTATATCTTCCTTCTGCTAAAAGGGTCTGCTTACCAAAGTCTTCATTATTAGTATTATTATGTTATGCCTCCCAAAATAACATAAACATTGCAAGAATTCCAAAGAGCTAAAATACGAGGGTTGAATGAAAAGTAATGCCTCCATCTCGGTTACTTGGGTTTGGATGGGAGTATTTTAATAAATCAAGGACCATCCTGTCCAACCCCCTGCCATGCAAAAAGGCACAACCAAAGCACTCCCGATAGACAGCCTCTGCGGAAAAGCCTCCAGAGAAGGAGACTCCATCACACTCCAAGACAATCTATGCCACTCTCCAGGAAGTTCTTCTTAATCTTTTCAGTCAATTCTCTTTCTCTGCCATTTGAAATCATTGGTCTCTGGTCTCTAGAGCAGCAGAAAGTCAGTTTTCCCTTCCTCCTCAATGAGACACCCTTTAAAATCTTGAAACATGGTTCTCATGTTCCTTCTCTAGCTTCTCATCTCCTGGCTAAACATTCCCCAGGAGGAAAGGAGGAAGAAAAAAGAAAAGGAAGGGAAGGAAGGAGGTAGAGAAGATGGTAGAGAAGGATAGAAGGAAGGAAGGGTGGTAGAGAATTGAGGGAGGGAAGAGAGAAGAAGGGAAAGACAAAAGGGAGGAAGGAGGGAGGGAGGAAAGGAGGGAGGAAAGAGGGAAGGAAAGGTAAAAGGGAAGGGAAGAGGGAAGGAGAAAGGGGAGGTAAGGAAGGAAGGTCAGGATGGAAGGAGGAAGGAAAGAGAGAAGGGAGGGAGAGAAGAATGGAAGGAAGGGTGGAAGAGAATGGAGGGAGGGAAGGGGGAGGGAAGAAGGAAGGAAGGAAGGAAGGAAGGAAGGAAGGAAGGAAGGGTAGAAGGGAAGGTAAGAGAGAAGGAGAAAGGGGAAGGAAGAGGAGGGTAGAAGGAAGAAGGAAAAGAAGGAAGAGAGGGAGGGAGAAAAGAAGACAAAAATGGAAGGAAGGATGGAAGAGAATGTAGGGAGGGAAGGGAGAAGGAAGGAAAGACAAAGGGGAAAGAAAGAGGGAAGAAAAAAGAGGGAGGTATGGAAGGAAGGGAAAGGTGGAAGGAGGAAGGAAAAAGAAAGGGAAGAAAGGATATGATGGTGAGAAAGAGGAGGGTCAGAGAAAAGAGCCCAAGGGACCACATCCAGTCCCCAGGCCTGGGTTTATAGCTGACATATTATAGCTATCATATATTTTCTCCTAGGCCAACATCTAACTTTGTGCATTTATAATGAAACTATAGTATAGAAATGCGTAGAAACACAAGAAAAATATGGTTTTCCACAAAGCACCTGAATTATCTCTCTATTACAGAATTAACTGGATCCATCCTGCTAAGGGCATCCAGCCCGCCCATCCCCTTTCATTCATCAAACTATGCTGGCAGACTGCATTAGGATCCCTGCCAAGGAATTGTATAAAGAGAACAGGTAATTACCAGCACTGATGTGAAATCTAACTTCAGTAGAATGTCACCATTTAGATAATGAAATGTTTGACAGAAATAACAATAGCTGGATAAAACTGGACACAGTCTATACATCTAAATACTTTTGAAATGCTAGGTGTAATTCAGTGCATAAGGTTGATGTATAGTTTCCAAATCATTGTCTATAAAACCATCAGATGGATATATGTAGCCATCTTCTCCTGACCTTTTACTACAGTAATCATTCTCATGTACTTCAAAAAATTATTATCAATGTAAAGAATAATAAATTACTCTGGAAATGGAGCCTGAGATTCTAGATCATTTTCGTAGACCAAAGTGGGGAAAACAGTGTCCCTATCAACAGGGGAACAGATTTCCATCACTCAAAGTAGCTGCTACCCAGTAAGTCAGGACTAGGAAATGTTCTCAACCCCTAGGTGTTTGTTACACGATTGGATACGTAGGGATTGTGAATCAGTTATGAATCCCTAACTCTAGCTTTTATATTTATAAATGCAATCATGAATTACATCCCATAATACTATTTTTTTGTGAACACTCGTAATAGTAGGGTAATCACTCACTATATAAATAGCTAAGATTCCATCTGATCTTCAAAGCTAAGCAGGGCCAGTTCTGATGAGTACCTGGATGGGAGATCATCAATGAGCACCAGGTTTTGTTTTGTTTTTGTCGTGTCAGGAGCAAGTCGCTTCTGGTGTGAGAGAATTGGCCGTCTGCAAGGACGTTGCCCAGGGAACGCCTGGATGATTTGATGTTTTTATCATCCTTGTGGGAAGCTTCTCTCATGTCCCCACATGAGGAGCTGGCGGTGATAGAGGGAGCTCATCCACCTCTCCCCGGATTCGAACCTGCGACCTGTCGGTCTTCAGTCCTGCCAGCACAGGGGTTTAACCTACTGCGCCACCGGGGGCTGTAGGATATTTTACAGGGGGACTACCTGGCAGAACTATCTATGGGTATTCCTGTATAAGAAAATCCTATGTTATTAATGGGGTTTCCATGTGTTGACAGGTAAGTTGAAAGCACACACAGAGAGACACATTAATTCTTCTGCATTTTTCATAGCTGATTCAATAGAGCTTATAAAACAGAGCCCAGCCTGCCACCACCACAAAAATTCCAATTCCTTCTATGCATAGGTATAAAAACACAAAGTAAAAAGAAATTACTGATGGTGCACCATCGTCACACCAGCAACTGATTCTTCCTGCTGTTGATGTGAGCATACGGAGCATCCCTGTGCATGTACAAAACAACACATACTTGCTCTGGACATCCTTGCTTTGTGTTAATACTTTTACTTCCACAGGCACTGAAGGTGCTTGAAATACCTATATTACCCTGTTTGTGCCCAGGGTGTATGTTGCCTCCAGGGTCAGTAAACTGATTAATCTACTTTATGTTTAATCTGTATTACAAGACAGCTATTGTTATTATTATTATTATTATTATTATTATTATTATTATTATATTTTACTGGCACAAAAACACAGTATGACACAGCAAACAAGATATATATGCTGGATTATTATTATTAATAATATTAATATTAATATTAATATCCACATGTATATATAATCCATGCTTTACCACTATCAGATCCTGTGAAGATGCCAGGCACAGATGAAGGTGAAACATCAGGAGAAAATGCTGCTAGAAAATGGCCATACAGCCCAAATTCGACAATAAGTAAAATAAAGGTTTCCATTGACATTAAGTCTAGTCATTGTCCCCCGACTCTGGGAGGTGGTGCTCATCTCCATTTCTAAGCTGAAGAGCCGGCGTTGTCTGTAGATGCCTCCAAGGTCATGTGGCCGGTGGAGTAATGCAGCCTATCCTCAACTCGGCACCTTCCAGAAAAGTTGGGCGACATCTCCCATCATCCCCAGTTACATGACCATTGGTCACTGGCCATGTGACTTGGGGATCATGGGGGCATTTGCCCAGGACTTTTGGAAGGTGTCAAGTTTCCTTCCCACAGAAGTAGTACTTATTGATCTACTCACAATCACATTCACATGTTTTTGAACTCCTAGATTGGCACAAGCTGGGCCTAACAACGGAAGCTCACCCTGCTCCCCAGATTTGAACTGCCAGCAAATTCAGCAGCTCAGCAGTTTAACCCGCTGCGCTACCAGGGCCCCCTGATATATTGCCTTCGACAAAACATTATTATTATTATTATTATTATTATTATTATTATTATATTACCCTTTTTTCTCTCCACAAAGGAGACTCAAAGTGGCTACTAAAGCTCCTATTTAGAGATGAGGGGAGAGAAAGGGATTCACCACCTTGGACAGTTCTTTTAAAGTTCAGACTAAATCCCAGAATGGATTCACTACCCACTTGATATAGAAGCTGCCAGATCATAGAATCATAGAATCATAGAATCAAAGAGTTGGAAGAAACCTCATGGGCCATCCAGTCCAACCCCCTGCCAAGAAGCAGGAATATTGCATTCAAATCACCCCTGACAGATGGCAACAAAATGTGCCCCCAGTGGAGGATTGTTAAACATGCACTGTCAATCATTTCTGCATTTCTGCAAGGGAAAGATAAAACATCCTCCAGTTCCATTGAGTCCTGTGAACAAAGCATGTTACCAAATTAGTAGTAAAAGGTGGCACCTCTCGTCAAACTCAAATTTGACAGGTACCACGCCCACTTTTGGGGAAGGCCCCTCCCACGCCCCGCCCACTCAATGCCCGGAAGTCCCGCCTGCCCTAAACAGGAAATGGATGCCTGAGAGGCCCTCCCACGGCCTGAAACCCCACCCCAGTGTCCACCCCACCCCCACCCTAACCCATTGTGTGGAACATAGGAAGGAAAGACCTATCCCCAATGAATGGCATGTGGAAATGAACAGCCAGGGGCCCGTGTGGTAGTTCTAAGCTGACAACACGTAATGCATAGTAACCAATAGGGAATGGTTTAGGCCCATAAGGTGACCATGTGATAGTGGGGCCCAATAGGCGCCGTTTTTAGGGATAAATACCCCTGTGTGAGTTTAGGTATTAAACTCCTCCCTGTCTGATGTATCCCCCTGACTGAAGCCCTATGCCCAAGTGTCCCATCTTGTTCTTCTGGCATTTCTTAGGCCACATATGCTAAATGTCTTTATAGAACTTTTTAAAAAGTTTCCATGTTTTGGAAATTAAGGCAGCAGTCTGTTGTTACTTCAATCCTTGGCGTCCCTTGTCTTGGAGGGGTTGGAATATATATTGCTGAAGATACAAACCAGTAAAACCTAGGGATATCTTGGTCTTTCAAAGATTTGTGAATATTATTATGGGAAATGGATATATAACATAAGTCAGATCTGAGTAAAATTAAATAGAGCAAGTTTTTTGCATGGTCAGTTTGGTTTGGCTGTTTAGTGTTCTTTTTGGCTAGAAGTGTCTGGATCCTGCTAGTTGTCAAACTGAATGTACCGGGGCAAAGAGTCATGCCCACTCCTACTGCTGGAACTTACCATGTGATGGGACAAGCCCAGACATGTTTCACCAAAGCATTCTTGGAAATGCCTATGGGCCGAAAGGCCCTGCCTAAATCAACCCCTATGCTTGAGGAAATGAGCAGCCAAGGGCCACGTGCTTCCTCTGAGGTGCCTCACGTGGATGCTCTGTGACCAATAGGCAACGGTTTTAATAATGGATGCAGTACTGTCATCCGAAGATTCCTCCCCTTGGCCCTCAGGAATAGGAAAGAGGGGCTAGGACATGAAATTTGAGAAGCACAGTACTGGAAGCTGCTGTCTTAGCAGTATGAGAAAGCCTTTTTTAAAAGAACCAAGCAAGACTTAAAATATTTTCCAGTTTGCAACAAGGAAAATAAGCCCAAATGTGCCTTGCTGTGTGCTACCTATACCCTTTTGCCTGGAGGAATTCACCAAGAAACTCAACTGATTACTTCCACCACTATATAAAAAATTTCTTAGTCTGTGGTACATGTGTACATTCAGAGTTTAATAAATCTTCAGGGGACAGGACAGACCAGAGTCGGCAATGCAGAGAATTAAGGTTCTTTACCTTGCGCCCCAATTAGTTTTTTTCTCAGATGTTCATTTATTGGTGTGAGGATTGTAAAGCACATCTTAGCTTGCTTGTGTACAGCTAGTCATTTCCTAAGGTTTGTTTTGGAAGTGCTAGAAACCTTACTTACTTGTGCCTTACTTGAACAAGTGCTTCAACTCAAACTGGCAAAGTAATGGGTTCACATTCCAGAATCATTTTTATAGCTGGTGTATGAGAATAAAATATTAAGAGCCCTAGGTTTATTTTTGTATATATATGTGTGTGTGTGTGTGTGGGGGGGGGTGTCCTTCCCTCCCTTTTCCTTATGAGCATCCATAATATGGAGAAAACAGAGAATTTGATCTTTGACTTCCAAAGGCTGGCATATTTGGGGAACTTCGAACCCTTCCCCTTTAGTGCAGCTCTGGCCTAAGTAAGCCGAAGTCATACAAGGGAGGAGACCCTGAATTTCCTTTTCAAAGCTTTCTACCACTATCTCTCACTGCAAGAAGAGATATGCTGTTCATTGCAAACACACAAAGATAAGCAGAAGTAGTAGGAACAAAGATGGGTAACACACATTCACGAGAAACCCACTGGTATTTCCTCTTAACCAGGCTCCCCCAAACCTGGCACTCTTCAGATGTGTTAGACAACAACTCCCATTATTCTCTGATGTACAGATCAATGCAAAAGTAGTGTATAACTAGATTTGGGGAAAGCAGCCATAAAACCAGGGAACTTTCCATCATGTCCTGTGTTTAAAACTGTTGGGTTTCATCCCTGACTGCACAAGTCTCCAGCTCTCAATGAGTAGATAACCTAGATAGACTTAGGGATTCCTTCCCAATTCCTTTAGCTATATTGGTTAAGAAGGGGTTAAAAGGGGGAATTGTCTCACTGGTGTTTGCATGGTACTATCTCCTCCCCATTTGAATACCTAGGAATGTAATCCTATAGGGAAACTTCCTCTTTTAAAGGTCTTTTTATTGCCCAGGGCTGGGCCATGTGGCCTGTCTCCATTTTCAGGCCTCTTCCCTTTGTCTTCTCTAGAGTGATGAAGCATCTTGCCATTGTCTAGGCAAAGATGTAGTACACATAGTTACTTTTATTATTTTTTCTTTTACCTTAGATGATAGCTCAGTGAAGCTCAGTGAAGCTCCAAGAACCTTTCATATCTAGAATGGATTTCTTTTATCTTTAATAAACATATTATTTGATCCTATGAGTTGTGGATCTGCAATCCTGTTCCATCCTGCTGAATGGAAGTCAATCCTTGCTCACTACATGTAAGTTTCTGCTGCTTATTTACTGTGCATCCTGCACTTTGCTACATTTTTGGTGGAATCACCCCCAGAGAGGGTTATTTTTGAGCCTAACAGCTCTTGATTCCCAACAAAAACTAATCCTGCAGAATAGAGCTGCTATGTGTGTTTTCTCAATAAAATGGGTTTGTTCTGTACCCGTGTGTTGCATTAGGTGACATAATGTCAGATGCGGTAAGAAAAAAGCATTTTGACATTGACTCAATGCTATATAGTTTGACTCAATGCCATGGGGTGTGTAATTTGATGAGATATAGAATGAATGCAGTTAGGTGCCCAATGAACCTCCATGGCTCAATGCTATGGGTTGTGTAGTTTGAGATATAGAATGAATGTAGTTAGGTGTCCCTTGAACCACCATGGCTCAAGGCTATGGGGTCCTGGGATTTGTAATTTGGAGAGATATAAAATAAAATACAGACAAATTAAATAAAAATATAACTCATGGATAGGGATACTAGATTATATTACATTACAATACAGAATATTATTAATTATATTATAATACTAAATATATTATATATGTGTGGGCCGAATTACAAATGGATTACTGATTTTTAAATCTCAAAATAAAAGTGTTGTACTTAAAAGGTATGTAGAAACAGAGCTTTCCCTTAGAACCATTATCTCTTTTATTAAAATAAAAGCATCCTAGGTTTAAAAAAAGATACTTTACCATGTGTCTTCTGCTTGTAAGAGGGGGGGGGGGGCTCGCAAGGACATGGAGCAGTTAACTGAAATATTACTACACCTCAAAAGGGTTGTGTTTAGGGCACCATCCAATGGGCATTCTCAGTTTTAAAAAAGGGGGGAGTCATCCAGAAATATGCCCCCACCCCTCTCCGCATGCTTAAAACACCCCTGAAATCTAGGATCATTCCTTTGGTCATGCTGCCTTTCTGGCTGAAATGGTAAATCTCTCCCCCCCCCCCCCTTCTCTTTCTCTCTTTCTCTCTACCTCCTCTCCACCAATCCCCTCTCTCTCTCATAATGATTTTAAATGACATGGAGGGGATCCTTTTTGTGGTAGGATTAGTTTGTTGAATTTTAAAAACTCTCTCTCTATATAATCTGCATATACATTATTTCATTAACATTTAAAATTATATGTATATACAATATATTATATTATATTCAATATATTGTATATTTGCATATTATGTTAAATTCTATATTATATTCACAACTTGTATTATACTTAATATATAATATATAATTAATATTATGTTGTATTACATTATATTATAATATATTATATCCAATATATTGTATTTTACTCTGCATATTATGTTAAATTCTATATTATATTCACACTTTGTATTATGTTTAATATATAATATATAATTAATATTATGTTGTATTACATTATAATATTATTATCAACATTATATGTATATACAATATATTATAAAGTTTTAAGACTTTATTTACTACCATTCCTCCATGATGGCAAAGACAATTAGATTTCCCATTTAGCAAGTACACAGAGATGCATTCAGCCACATTATTCACACGATGTTCTGTGTAAGGCAAATTTCTGACTAAAATGCAACCAAATAATATTATAGAAAAAAATCTACCTCAGTTAACCTTTGTTTGCTGCATTACATGATGAAGGATTTCACAGTTCTGTGTTGGGGCTGTCCAATTGTAGTGATGATATTATAGGAAAAATCCTTTTCTCCAACACACTCATTCTTTGTAAAGATAAACATATTTCACTATCTAATGATGTTTCTTTGGGGGGGGGGGGCTTTTCCAGCAGTGGTGGGGTGGGGAGGGGTGGGTGGGTCTTGTGTGGAAAATGTGTCTCAACATGTTTGTGCAATCTGTTTTTATATATTTTTATTATTTTATCATGATTCAATACACATGTCATACAGTGTTTGTTTTGCAGCAGAGATACATATTATTTAATACAAGCGACCATACTTTAACTTTAGCATCTAGTATTATTTTTTTGCTTATATATATTATCTAACCCTCACCGCTGTGCTCCCCTTCCCCTCCTCCCAAGCCATAGCTTTTACATATCATCTGTCCATAATTTCAATTCTTCTTGTGGAGGTCATTTTCCTTCTTTATTTTTAATCCTTTTTCAATAAATTTTCTCCATACATCATCAAAATCACTATGTTTCTGTATACCTCTTTTAACTTTTAATATACATGCCAGCTTATCATTTATTGCCAATTTCCATACTTCCTTATACCACTCCTCTATTTGTATATTTATTTCTCTTTTCCAATGCCTTGCTATAAGTAGTCTTGCTATTGTTGATAAATTTGTTATCGCTTCTTTATCCTCTTTTTTCAAATATTTATTATTATATAATGATAATAAGGCTATACTAGGACTTCTTTCTATTTCAGTGCTCATTATATCTTCTATTTCTCTAAATACAATCCCCCAAAATTTATTTACATATTTACATTGCCACCACATATGTATGTATGTGTATGTATGTGTGTGTGTGTGTGTGTGTATATATGTGTGTGTCTGTATGTATGTATGTGTGTGTAGTGTGTGGGTGTGTGTGTTCCTGATTGTTGACATCCTTTCCAGCAATTTTTTGAATAGTTTTTATTTATATTTGCTATTCTTACTGGTGTTAGGTACAATTTCCATATTAACTTGTAATAATTTTCTTTAACCCGTATTGATAAGTTTTTTAGATGTCTTTGTCTCCATAATTGTTGCCATTCACATCACGACATGTGGCATTTCCTATCAGAAATAGCTACGTGTATTTGCTGTGCATCCTTAGTAAAGGAATGTAACATTCTGTTGTATTTTGCAGATAGAAGGCCTGATTTCAAATGTGTTTTCCTTACAAATTATTTCTTTAAAGTTAAATGAGGATAAAGGCAGAAATGGTATTCTCTTTTGTGGAGGAGTCTGTTTTTAGCTGAGCATGAGCAGATGGGTCATAGATAGTTGGCCTTTGAAGAAAACAGGCCTTTGAAGGACATAGAAAACAGGCCACTGAAGGTCTGTTTTAGCAGATGGGTCATAGATAGCTCCGACATAGGGTATTTTCCTATCAGAAATAGCTACGTGTATTTGCTGTGCATCCTTAGTAAAGGAATGTAACATTCTGTTGTATTTTGCAGATAGAAGGCCTGATTTCAAATGTGTTTTCCCTACAAATTATTTCTTTAAAGTTAAATGAGGATAAAGGCAGAAATGGTATTCAGTTTTAAATCATTTTATTCCACATCATTTTAAAATACATTTTACATTGTAACGGAATTATTGCTTTTTAAAATTAGTTATAATAGGCCAGGGTTTTGTTTCATTTATTTTTATCCCTAAATCTTCTTGCCAGGTCTCCTTGAGGATGTTATTTTTTGTTTTTCTTTCCTTTATTTCATTTATTATCTTATATACTTTACTAGTTATTCCTTTCAAATTTTCATACTCCTCTACAAACCTTCCATTTTGCATTAATTGTTCAAATTGGTTAAGCTTACTTCCGTTTTTGTTATTTTCCCCAATTTTTAAACCATTGTTCTAAATGTGTACAATGGAACCATTTCAATTTTAATTCTCTAAATTCCTCCATAATCATTTCCTTCTTCATTCCAACCTTTATCCAAGTCCAACCTGTTTTAACGTTCATCTCTTCCTCTCTCCCGCTTCCTAGATTCAACACACTAATTCCTTCAGAAATGAGTAACATCAAACAGCATATCTTTTCTCAAATCCAAATTCAAAGTCCAGCAATCCAAGGCAAGAAACCACAACTGGCACACTTACAGAAGCTGAAGAATTGGGTATTGGTACTTTATACTCCAAAGGTTATTGAATATTGATGTGGGGAGATGGCTCAACAAAGTATATTCAGGGAGCAACTCCTGGTTATTTCTTTTGCCATGGTGGGGTATTACCCTCAGCAAGTATCACTTTTGTAGTGTAACTTCTAAGACAATGGAGTTGTTGGGGATTTAAGGGGTCAAATTTTGCACCCGCTCTTTCAGAATTGGGGGAGGGGGAGGGGGGCGCTTCAACAGTCTTGGTCATGGGCTTGAAACTGCAATATATACAGCGGATTGGCAGTGGGCATTCACAGGCGTTCAGGAGATACATTTGTCCATTCCAGGGGAAAGGGGGGGGGGGTTAATTTTCTTAGTTTTTAGTTTTCAGACCCACTTTTTTCATGTCGAAGCATCCTGATCTGTGGCCACAGTATGGTCTACTGGGCAAAGTGGCAGGCCTGTCTCACCCCATTGGGCCACAATTGGGCATCATCTGGTCAGCTATGTTGCCACACTTTGTCTGGGCGCAAAGGTGACCCCTGGGTGCTAGAAAGAACTAGATGTAAAGTAAATAAGGAGATGAGAAAGAGTGTGGAAAATTATCGGGCCAGGACCTCCACCATCCAGACATTGTTTTCCACAAGCTTTATAGGCCAGATGGGGTGCATTTATCTGTGGATGGGAATATTTCTTGCAGGTTTTAAAAGGGTTTAGAGGTTGCTTTTTGATGGGTAAAAGACACTAGACTAATTGTATTTTTACTCTCTGTTTTTATTATGTTTGTTTAGTCTAACCCTTATGTTACTCATAAGTGATATTGAGTTATTTGATTTCATGTTTAGGTTTGATTGAGGTTTATGTGTTCATGGGCATTGAATGTTTAACCTTTGGAGTATAAAGTACCAATACCCAATTCTTCAGCTTCTGTAAGTGTGTCAGTTGTGGTTTCTTGCCTTGGATTGCTGGACTTTGAATTTGGATTTGAGAAAAGATATGCTGTTTGATGTTACTCATTTCTGAAGGAATTAGTGTGTTGAATCTAGGAAGCGGGAGAGAGGAAGAGATGAACGTTAAAACAGGTTGGACTTGGATAAAGGTTGGAATGAAGAAGGAAATGATTATGGAGGAATTTAGAGAATTAAAATTGAAATGGTTCCATTGTACACATTTAGAACAATGGTTTAAAAATTGGGGAAAATAACAAAAACGGAAGTAAGCTTAACCAATTTGAACAATTAATGCAAAATGGAAGGTTTGTAGAGGAGTATGAAAATTTGAAAGGAATAACTAGTAAAGTATATAAGATAATAAATGAAATAAAGGAAAGAAAAACAAAAAATAACATCCTCAAGGAGACCTGGCAAGAAGATTTAGGGATAAAAATAAATGAAACAAAACCCTGGCCTATTATAACTAATTTTAAAAAGCAATAATTCCGTTACAATGTAAAATGTATTTTAAAATGATGTGGAATAAAATGATTTAAAACTGAATACCATTTCTGCCTTTATCCTCATTTAACTTTAAAGAAATAATTTGTAGGGAAAACACATTTGAAATCAGGCCTTCTATCTGCAAAATACAACAGAATGTTACATTCCTTTACTAAGGATGCACAGCAAATACACGTAGCTATTTCTGATAGGAAAATACCCTATGTCGGAGCTATCTATGACCCATCTGCTAAAACAGACCTTCAGTGGCCTGTTTTCTATGTCCTTCAAAGGCCTGTTTTCTTCAAAGGCCAACTATCTATGACCCATCTGCTCATGCTCAGCTAAAAACAGACTCCTCCACAAAAGAGAATACCATTTCTGCCTTTATCCTCATTTAACTTTAAAGAAATAATTTGTAAGGAAAACACATTTGAAATCAGGCCTTCTATCTGCAAAATACAACAGAATGTTACATTCCTTTACTAAGGATGCACAGCAAATACACGTAGCTATTTCTGATAGGAAATGCCACATGTCGTGATGTGAATGGCAACAATTATGGAGACAAAGACATCTAAAAAACTTATCAATACGGGTTAAAGAAAATTATTACAAGTTAATATGGAAATTGTACCTAACACCAGTAAGAATAGCAAATATAAATAAAAACTATTCAAAAAATTGCTGGAAAGGATGTCAACAATCAGGAACACACACACCCACACACTACACACACATACATACATACAGACACACACATATATACACACATACACACACACACATACACACACACATACATACACATACATACATATGTGGTGGCAATGTAAATATGTAAATAAATTTTGGGGGATTGTATTTAGAGAAATAGAAGATATAATGAGCACTGAAATAGAAAGAAGTCCTAGTATAGCCTTATTATCATTATATAATAATAAATATTTGAAAAAAGAGGATAAAGAAGCGATAACAAATTTATCAACAATAGCAAGACTACTTATAGCAAGGCATTGGAAAAGAGAAATAAATATACAAATAGAGGAGTGGTATAAGGAAGTATGGAAATTGGCAATAAATGATAAGCTGGCATGTATATTAAAAGTTAAAAGAGGTATACAGAAACATAGTGATTTTGATGATGTATGGAGAAAATTTATTGAAAAAGGATTAAAAAATAAAGAAGGAAAATGACCTCCACAAGAAGAATTGAAATTATGGACAGATGATATGTAAAAGCTATGGCTTGGGAGGAGGGGAAGGGGAGCACAGCGGTGAGGGTTAGATAATATATATAAGCAAAAAAATAATACTAGATGCTAAAGTTAAAGTATGGTCGCTTGTATTAAATAATATGTATCTCTGCTGCAAAACAAACACTGTATGACATGTGTATTGAATCATGATAAAATAATAAAAATATATAAAAACAGATTGCACAAACATGTTGAGACACATTTTCCACACAAGACCCACCCACCCCTCCCCACCCCACCACTGCTGGAAAAGCCCCCCCCCCCCCCAAAGAAACATCATTAGATAGTGAAATATGTTTATCTTTACAAAGAATGAGTGTGTTGGAGAAAAGGATTTTTCCTATAATATCATCACTACAATTGGACAGCCCCAACACAGAACTGTGAAATCCTTCATCATGTAATGCAGCAAACAAAGGTTAACTGAGGTAGATTTTTTTCTATAATATTATTTGGTTGCATTTTAGTCAGAAATTTGCCTTACACAGAACATCGTGTGAATAATGTGGCTGAATGCATCTCTGTGTACTTGCTAAATGGGAAATCTAATTGTCTTTGCCATCATGGAGGAATGGTAGTAAATAAAGTCTTAAAACTTTATAATATATTGTATATACATATAATGTTGATAATAATATTATAATGTAATACAACATAATATTAATTATATATTATATATTAAACATAATACAAAGTGTGAATATAATATAGAATTTAACATAATATGCAGAGTAAAATACAATATATTGGATATAATATATTATAATATAATGTAATACAACATAATATTAATTATATATTATATATTAAGTATAATACAAGTTGTGAATATAATATAGAATTTAACATAATATGCAAATATACAATATATTGAATATAATATAATATATTGTATATACATATAATTTTAAATGTTAATGAAATAATGTATATGCAGATTATATAGAGAGAGAGTTTTTAAAATTCAACAAACTAATCCTACCACAAAAAGGATCCCCTCCATGTCATTTAAAATCATTATGAGAGAGAGAGGGGATTGGTGGAGAGGAGGTAGAGAGAAAGAGAGAAAGAGAAGGGGGGGGGGGGGGAGAGATTTACCATTTCAGCCAGAAAGGCAGCATGACCAAAGGAATGATCCTAGATTTCAGGGGTGTTTTAAGCATGCGGAGAGGGGTGGGGGCATATTTCTGGATGACTCCCCCCTTTTTTAAAACTGAGAATGCCCATTGGATGGTGCCCTAAACACAACCCTTTTGAGGTGTAGTAATATTTCAGTTAACTGCTCCATGTCCTTGCGAGCCCCCCCCCCCCCTCTTACAAGCAGAAGACACATGGTAAAGTATCTTTTTTTAAACCTAGGATGCTTTTATTTTAATAAAAGAGATAATGGTTCTAAGGGAAAGCTCTGTTTCTACATACCTTTTAAGTACAACACTTTTATTTTGAGATTTAAAAATCAGTAATCCATTTGTAATTCGGCCCACACATATATAATATATTTAGTATTATAATATAATTAATAATATTCTGTATTGTAATGTAATATAATCTAGTATCCCTATCCATGAGTTATATTTTTATTTAATTTGTCTGTATTTTATTTTATATCTCTCCAAATTACAAATCCCAGGACCCCATAGCCTTGAGCCATGGTGGTTCAAGGGACACCTAACTACATTCATTCTATATCTCAAACTACACAACCCATAGCATTGAGCCATGGAGGTTCATTGGGCACCTAACTGCATTCATTCTATATCTCATCAAATTACACACCCCATGGCATTGAGTCAAACTATATAGCATTGAGTCAATGTCAAAATGCTTTTTTCTTACCGCATCTGACATTATGTCACCTAATGCAACACACGGGTACAGAACAAACCCATTTTATTGAGAAAACACACATAGCAGCTCTATTCTGCAGGATTAGTTTTTGTTGGGAATCAAGAGCTGTTAGGCTCAAAAATAACCCTCTCTGGGGGTGATTCCACCAAAAATGTAGCAAAGTGCAGGATGCACAGTAAATAAGCAGCAGAAACTTACATGTAGTGAGCAAGGATTGACTTCCATTCAGCAGGATGGAACAGGATTGCAGATCCACAACTCATAGGATCAAATAATATGTTTATTAAAGATAAAAGAAATCCATTCTAGATATGAAAGGTTCTTGGAGCTTCACTGAGCTTCACTGAGCTATCATCTAAGGTAAAAGAAAAAATAATAAAAGTAACTATGTGTACTACATCTTTGCCTAGACAATGGCAAGATGCTTCATCACTCTAGAGAAGACAAAGGGAAGAGGCCTGAAAATGGAGACAGGCCACATGGCCCAGCCCTGGGCAATAAAAAGACCTTTAAAAGAGGAAGTTTCCCTATAGGATTACATTCCTAGGTATTCAAATGGGGAGGAGATAGTACCATGCAAACACCAGTGAGACAATTCCCCCTTTTAACCCCTTCTTAACCAATATAGCTAAAGGAATTGGGAAGGAATCCCTAAGTCTATCTAGGTTATCTACTCATTGAGAGCTGGAGACTTGTGCAGTCAGGGATGAAACCCAACAGTTTTAAACACAGGACATGATGGAAAGTTCCCTGGTTTTATGGCTGCTTTCCCCAAATCTAGTTATACACTACTTTTGCATTGATCTGTACATCAGAGAATAATGGGAGTTGTTGTCTAACACATCTGAAGAGTGCCAGGTTTGGGGGAGCCTGGTTAAGAGGAAATACCAGTGGGTTTCTCGTGAATGTGTGTTACCCATCTTTGTTCCTACTACTTCTGCTTATCTTTGTGTGTTTGCAATGAACAGCATATCTCTTCTTGCAGTGAGAGATAGTGGTAGAAAGCTTTGAAAAGGAAATTCAGGGTCTCCTCCCTTGTATGACTTCGGCTTACTTAGGCCAGAGCTGCACTAAAGGGGAAGGGTTCGAAGTTCCCCAAATATGCCAGCCTTTGGAAGTCAAAGATCAAATTCTCTGTTTTCTCCATATTATGGATGCTCATAAGGAAAAGGGAGGGAAGGACACCCCCCCCCCCACACACACACACACACATATATATACAAAAATAAACCTAGGGCTCTTAATATTTTATTCTCATACACCAGCTATAAAAATGATTCTGGAATGTGAACCCATTACTTTGCCAGTTTGAGTTGAAGCACTTGTTCAAGTAAGGCACAAGTAAGTAAGGTTTCTAGCACTTCCAAAACAAACCTTAGGAAATGACTAGCTGTACACAAGCAAGCTAAGATGTGCTTTACAATCCTCACACCAATAAATGAACATCTGAGAAAAAAACTAATTGGGGCGCAAGGTAAAGAACCTTAATTCTCTGCATTGCCGACTCTGGTCTGTCCTGTCCCCTGAAGATTTATTAAACTCTGAATGTACACATGTACCACAGACTAAGAAATTTTTTATATAGTGGTGGAAGTAATCAGTTGAGTTTCTTGGTGAATTCCTCCAGGCAAAAGGGTATAGGTAGCACACAGCAAGGCACATTTGGGCTTATTTTCCTTGTTGCAAACTGGAAAATATTTTAAGTCTTGCTTGGTTCTTTTAAAAAAGGCTTTCTCATACTGCTAAGACAGCAGCTTCCAGTACTGTGCTTCTCAAATTTCATGTCCTAGCCCCTCTTTCCTATTCCTGAGGGCCAAGGGGAGGAATCTTCGGATGACAGTACTGCATCCATTATTAAAACCGTTGCCTATTGGTCACAGAGCATCCACGTGAGGCACCTCAGAGGAAGCACGTGGCCCTTGGCTGCTCATTTCCTCAAGCATAGGGGTTGATTTAGGCAGGGCCTTTCGGCCCATAGGCATTTCCAAGAATGCTTTGGTGAAACATGTCTGGGCTTGTCCCATCACATGGTAAGTTCCAGCAGTAGGAGTGGGCATGACTCTTTGCCCCGGTACATTCAGTTTGACAACTAGCAGGATCCAGACACTTCTAGCCAAAAAGAACACTAAACAGCCAAACCAAACTGACCATGCAAAAAACTTGCTCTATTTAATTTTACTCAGATCTGACTTATGTTATATATCCATTTCCCATAATAATATTCACAAATCTTTGAAAGACCAAGATATCCCTAGGTTTTACTGGTTTGTATCTTCAGCAATATATATTCCAACCCCTCCAAGACAAGGGACGCCAAGGATTGAAGTAACAACAGACTGCTGCCTTAATTTCCAAAACATGGAAACTTTTTAAAAAGTTCTATAAAGACATTTAGCATATGTGGCCTAAGAAATGCCAGAAGAACAAGATGGGACACTTGGGCATAGGGCTTCAGTCAGGGGGATACATCAGACAGGGAGGAGTTTAATACCTAAACTCACACAGGGGTATTTATCCCTAAAAACGGCGCCTATTGGGCCCCACTATCACATGGTCACCTTATGGGCCTAAACCATTCCCTATTGGTTACTATGCATTACGTGTTGTCAGCTTAGAACTACCACACGGGCCCCTGGCTGTTCATTTCCACATGCCATTCATTGGGGATAGGTCTTTCCTTCCTATGTTCCACACAATGGGTTAGGGTGGGGGTGGGGTGGACACTGGGGTGGGGTTTCAGGCCGTGGGAGGGCCTCTCAGGCATCCATTTCCTGTTTAGGGCAGGCGGGACTTCCGGGCATTGAGTGGGCGGGGCGTGGGAGGGGCCTTCCCCAAAAGTGGGCGTGGTACCTGTCAAATTTGAGTTTGACGAGAGGTGCCACCTTTTACTACTCAAATTCTATCATAGGAAAACAAAGAGTGAATTTGAATTAATTGCTGCTTCTGAAAGCTTTTACTGTCACCACAGACAAGTTGTTTCCAAAGTAAATTGCTTTCAATTATTCACTCAAGAACACACTAGACCCAATTTCTTTTAAAGACGGTCAACTATGACAATATAGCTATTGCCACCACATTCCATGAGAAATTTTTACAGATTTTACCATGTTTTGAACAAATCTATACAAGTGCTGTCAAGGCTTGTGCCATCATAAACAGAGAATTCAGAATAACCAGCAATACAACAGGGAGAGCTGGTAACAATGCATTATTGAGGAAGATGGGAGTCTATTTCCTCCCCACAATAGGATGGCAATGAAGAAAGGAAGGGAGAAACTGGAGAGTTGTGACAAAGAAATGCTGTCAGTCTACTTCATCACACTTTAAATCCGGTTTTTGCCTTCTGCAGAATTCTGGGATTTGTGGTTCAGTGAGACTGTTGACGGCTCCTCCCTAAACTACAAACTCCAGAATTCTGCAGGAGGCAGAAATCAGTTTTAAAGTGGATTCATTCTCTATTGTGATAAGGTAGCTACTAGGTCTCTACTAAAAGTCTCAGCACTCTATCCTTGGCTCCACCAAGTAATGTGTTAAAGTGAAGCAGAAATTAATTTTACACTTGTGGTCCATCTCCAAGATACCCCTAAATCAGCATTTCTCAACCTGGGGGCTGGGACCTCGGGGCAGGGGGGTTGCGAGGGGGTTTCAGAGGGGTCACCAAAAACCATCAGAAAACATTTATTTCGGATAGTCTTAGGAACCCCTTTGAAGACTTCTCCACCTGTTCTTCTCTTTCTTTTTTGGAAACAGATGGCAAATCCTCCCACCAAAAGTCTTCCTCCACTGCAATTGGCTGGCCCCCCAGCCAAAGGGAGGGCTGATTCTGAGGCTCCAAGTGGGGAGAAGAGAGCAGCCATTTTGTACACATGGCAGCATGGTGTGCATGTGCAGGCGATGGAGAGCATATGAGGCAGGAGGGAGGCCCATACCAAAGAGTTCCTTCAAGGCGTGGGGGTTCGGTGTGGGAAATTTGGCCCAATTCCATCACTGATGGGGTTCAGAATGCTCTTTGATTGTAGGTGAACTATAAATCCCAGCAACTACAACTCCCAAATGTAAAGGTCTATTTTCCCCAAACTCCACCAATGTTCACATTTGGACATATTGAGTAGTCATGCCAAGTTTGGTCCAGAATCCACAATGCTCTCTGGGTGTAGGTAAACTAAAACTCTCAAACTCAAGGTCAATGCTCACTAAACCCTTCCAGTATTTTTTTTTCTTGGTCATGGGAGTTCTGTGTGCCAAGTTTGGTTAAATCCCACAGTTGTTGGAGTTCAGAATGCTCTTTGATTATTTGTAGGTGAACTATAAATCCCAGCAACTACAACTCCCAAATGACAAATCAATTTCCCCCAACCCCACCAGTATTCAAATTTAGATGTATCGGGTGTTTGTGCCCAATTTGAACCAGTGAATGAAAATACATCCTGCATATCAGTTATTTACATTACAATTCATAACTGTAGCAAAATTACAGTTATGAAGTAGCAACGGGAAAAATTATGGTTGGGGGTCACAACAACATGAAGAACTGTATTAAGGGGTTGCTGCATTAGGAAGGTTGAGAACCATTCCCCTTAAATACAAGTATTCCTAAATATTTTAAAAATACAAATTTCATTACACTTCTGGTCTTAAGGGACTTGCAGTCAACTAAATTCCATGTATAAGCTTTATTTTATTAGCTCAAGTTTTCACTGCAGTCTAGTTCTGAAAAGGAGCAAAAGCAGCAAGACAAAGGGCATGCCATTACAGAATTTGCAAGCTCCTTGGCAACTGAATTTATGACACTGCATTATATTGCGTCTGACCATTAGGTCAGTTTGCTAATCTCAGCTTCCTTCTCTGCAACATAGAAAACAACATCTCCCAAATTCTCTCTAGCCTCTGTGTCTTAAAATCAGGTCTAATTTCTGGGAATGACAAATTGTAGTTGAAGTTAATTGCAATTTGCCTCCATTTTTGTTCTACAATATGTTTCCAGATGCACTAATGTTATTCTAGGGTGTCAACTACAACAACTTTGTGGATGTTGGAACAGACGCAATCTAACAAAAATGCAGGTATGCGATTGAACGAGGCTTTGAAGACACTGGTAAGAATCCCACCAGCAACAGCTAGAATGGCCACTGGTCAGAGCAATGGGAGTAACAGGTCAATAGATGTCATCATTAACATATTAAATACAACAGTAGAAAAAGAACAAATAAAACATTACACTAACCACAGATATAAAGACACAATGAGGACCACCAACAACACCATGCAGTTGTAAATGTGTGTTTCCTGTACACCACAGTAGAGGAATTGTGAATACTTCCTCCACCTATGCTCAGAATACGCATATAATGGAAATGCAATACATTCATCGTTGTGAGCAAATTTGGTGTGTGTGCAATGGACAGAAGGAATATTTTTGGGCTTTAGTTTGCAGAATCTCCCAGCCACCATGGACAAGAGCTTAGCAAAGTAACGCTTTCTGGACCACACCACTCAGAATCCCTAGACCATAATGCACGCATGGGCAAACTTGGGCCCTCCAGGTGTTTTGGACTTCAACTCCCACAATTCCTAACAATCTCAGGCCACTTCCTTTCCCGCCTCAGCCACTTAAGTCCAAAACACCTGGAGGGCTGAAGTTTGCCCATACCTGCCATAGAGGCAAGAGCTTGGTGAAAGTTTCTTTTTAGACCACAGCTGTCAGAATACTCAACTAATATAAAAACACACTTAGGAATGTTTTCTTATTGGGCCAAAACTCTCAGAATCCACCAGAAGAACCAACTCTCAGACAGTGCTATCACCCAGTGCTGTAACTCATGGTATCACCCCCCAAGGATCTTCTTACAGACCAGACAACAATATTGTTTCTAAGATATCAGAAAATCAGTTTTAAAAATTTCAAAGCAGCAGCATGCTTGCAGCGCATTGAGTTAAAACCATGCCATTGGAACTGAATAAAGATGCCAGCTCTGATCATACATTATAAGGTTCCAAAAGTAAATTGGCATGGATTTTAGGCTTACAAAATATGTTAATACAGTACATGTAAGTCAGATTTACAAAGAATGTTTTGAGGTTGTATCAAACCATAGGTAAAGGTAAGGTTTCCCCTGACATTAAGTCTAGTTGTGTCCAACTCTGGTGGATGGTGGTCACCTCCATTTCTAGGCCGAAGAGCTGGCGTTGTCCAAGACACCTCCAAGGTCATGTGGCCAGCTTGACTGTATGGAGCACCGTTAACTTCCCAACATTTGCATGTTTTCGAACTCCTAGGTTGACAGAAGCTGAAGCTAACAGCAGGAGCTCACCCCAGATTCGAACAGCCAATTTTCCAGTCAGCAAGTTCAGCAGCTCAGCGATTTAACCCACTGTACCACCAGGGGGGCCATATCTAACCTTACGGACATTCTTATAGGAAACAATACATTTTTTGCTGAAACACCGCACAACATTTTTACAGAGAGTTCTTTTTGGTGTCACTCTTTCTAATGGCGTCACTCCCTCTGATGCGGTCACCCAATGTAGTTTGCACACACACATGCTCACACTCATCCATATCCTCCTAGTTGCACCATTGCTCTAGATAAGTATTTGGGAAAGTTACTTTGGGATTACATTTTTGAGAAGCCCTCCCCCTGCTCCCAAAAGCATGATGAATTGCCTTTCTAGATTAGGATTTTCAGAATACTGGTTGGTTGTGGGGAAGTGGGAGCTATAGTTCTCCAGAGTCATCTTCCTCTGCACTTGTGACATAAGGTTGGGCTTCTAAGGGTGCATCTACATTAGGCATGGGCAAACTTTGGTCCTTCAGTTGTTTTGGACTTCAACTCTCACAATCCTCCACCTTGTGCGACTGTGGAGCAGAACAGACAACTCAGCATCTGTATGCTTGTCCACAATATCCTGCCTCATGTACAGAGGAAGAATTGTTGGAGGCTACAGATAATGCAGTCACGGTTGCCCATTTTTGGTCAGAAGATATTTAGCCATTTGTGCTCCCATCTATTTTTACCAGTTTTATACTAATTTATTAAATGCTTTTTGATACAAAATAAATGAATAAGTACTCTCACAATCCCTAGCAGCTAGTAGGCTGCTACAAAATGTGCGAGTTGACATCCAAAACACCTGGAAGGCCAAAGTTTGCCCATGCCTGGAATAGACACATGCAAATCTTTTCTCTTTTACTTCTTCTCTCCCTTCCTAAATGTATCACTTTAGACTGTGCTAAATGTGGGAGTTAAAGTGCAAAACACCCAGAGGGCCAAAGTTTGCCCGTGCCTAATTTACACTGTAGAATGAATGCAGTTTGACGCCACTTTCAGTCCATTGAATTATGGCAGTTGTAGTTTGGCAAGGCATCCGCTTTTTAGTTAAAGTCAAATCAGATGCAAATTTTGAAGTTTAGCTCTGCTCCACAAGAGTGAACATTTTATAACACTGAGCTATGTCAGTTAAAGTAGAGTCAAACCGCACTGATTCTGCAAGCTGCTGTAGCCCAGGCATGGGCAAACGTCTGCCCTCCAGGTATTTTAGACTTCAACTCACACAATTCCTAAAGTCCAAAACACCTGGAGGGTTGGCTTTGGCCCATGCCTGCTGCAGTCTGAGTGATTAGTGCAGGTATGGGCAAACTCAGGCCTGGGGGCCAGATGTGGCCCCTTGGGCTCTTTTCTCGGGCCCTCCTTTCTCTCACCATCCTATTCTTTCTTCCTTCTCTCTTTCCTTCCTCTTTCCCTCCCTCTCTTCCTTCCTTACCCCCCTCTTTCTCCTTCCATCCCTCCTTCCCTCCCTCTTTCTCCCTCCATCCTTTCTTCCCTTCCATCCTTCCTTCTTTCCTCCCTTCTTCCCCCTCTCTTCCTCCATCCTTCCTTTTCCTCTTTTCTTCCTCCTTCCTCCCCCCTCTCTCTCCTTCCTTCCTTATTTCCTTCCTCCTTCCCCCTCTCTCTCCTTCCTTCATTCTTTCCTTCCTCTTTCATCCCTCCTTCCCTCTCTCCCTTTCTCCTTCCTTCATTCTTTCCTTCTTCTTTCCTCCTTCCCTTCCCTCTCCCTTTCTCCTTCCTTCATTCCTTCCTTCTTTCCTCAGTCCCTCCTTCCCTCTCTCTTTCACCTTCCTTCCTTCCCCCTCCCCCTCTCTCTTTCCTTCCTTCCTTCCCTATTTCCTTCCTCCTTCCCTCTCTCTCTCCTTCCTTCATTCCTTCCTTCCCTCTTTCATCCTTCCTTTATCTCTTTCTCCTTCCTTCATTCTTTCCTTCCTCTTTCCTCCCTTCCTTCCCTCTCCCTTTCTCCTTCCTTCCTTCGTTTCTTCCTTCTTTCCTCAGTCTCTCTTTCCCTCTCTCTTTCACTTTCCTTCCTTCTCTCCCCCTCTCTCTTTCCTTCCTTCCCTATTTCCTTCCTCCTTCCATCTCTCTCTCCTTCCTTCATTCCTTCCTGCCTCTTTCCTCCCTTCCTTCCCTCTCCCTTTCTCCTTCCTTCATTCCTTCTTTCCTCCCTCTCTCTTTCACCTACCTTTCTTTCTTCCCTCCCTCCCCCTCTCTCTTTCCTTCCTTCTTTCCCTATTTCCTTCCTCCTTCCCTCTCTCTCTTTCTCCTTCCTTCCTTCATTCTTTCCTTCCTCTTTCCTCCCTTCCTTCCCTCTCCCCTTCTCCTTCCTCATTCCTTCCTTCTTTCCTCCCTCCCTCTCTTTCACCTCCCTTCCTTCCTTCCCTCTCTCCCCCTCTTTCCTTCCTTCTCTCTTTCCTCCTTCCCTCCCACCCTCCCTTCCTTCAATCCTTATCTCCTTCCCTCCCTTTCTTCTTCTTTCCTACCTCCTTTCTTGATTGTTTCTTATCCAGAGCTCCCTTGTCTTTATTTACTGTTATGATTTTAGAGGTTTTTAATAGTGGTAGCCAGATTTTGTTCATTTTGGACAAAATTTTGAACAAAATCTGGCTACCAGTATTAAAAAAAATACTCTAAAATCATAACAGTAAATAAAGACAGGGGAGCTCCAGACAAGAAACAAACAAATCACCTCTCAAATAAGGATGGCCTCAGGGAGTAAGAAGCCACACCTTGAAAACTGCCAATGAAGGAGCTGGTGGTGGTGATGGCCGACAAGGAGCTCTAGTGTGGACTGGTCCATGAGGTCACGAAGAGTCGGAGGCAACTGAATGAATAAAAAACAATTAAATGCTAATCAAGGTGACCAATTGAAACATTCACATTTGCCTCCAACAGACAAGTGTTCTTTCTGCCACCCTGGACATCCCACAGATATATAAACCCTATTTTCCTAGTTTCCAACAGACTTCACAACCTCTGAGGATGCCTGCCATAGATGCAGGTTATTCATTTATTTATTGTGTCAGGAGGAACCAGACAGTTGTATTACATTTTTAACAAAACAAACAAACAAACAGACAAAACACAAAGTTTGCAAGCTTGGTAGTTAATTAAATGTCCTTTGACCAGTATCTGGCCACTTGGAGTGCCTCTGGTGATGCCGCAAGAAGGTCCTCCATTGTGCATGTAGCAGGGCTCAGGTTGCATCGTGGTCAGTGGTTTGCTCTTCTCCACACCTGCATGTCGTGGATTCCACTTTGGCCCCATTTCTTGAGGTTGACTCTGCATCTCGTGGTGCCAGAGCGCAGTCTGTTCAGCGCCTTCCAAGTCGCCCAGTCTCCTGTGTGCCCAGGGGGGAGTCTCCCATTTGGTATCAGCCATTGATTGAGGTTCTGGGATGGGGCCTGCCACTTTTGAACTCTCGCTTGCTGGGGTGTTCCAGTGAGTGTCTCTGTAGATCTTAGAAAACTATTTCTTGATTTATCCAAACAAGGGATGAGCTGGGATGAGCTGGAAATGTCTCTGCCTTGATCCTTTCACTATTGGCTGCTACTTCCCGGCGGATGTCAGGTGGTGCAATACCGGCTAAACAGTGTAATTTCTCCAGTGATGTAGGGTGCAGACACCCTGTGATAATGCGGCATGTCTCATTAAGAGCCACATCCACTGGGCATGCATAGTCAGCAGCAGAGTAGCATAATGCAAGGGCAGATGTCTTCACTGTGTCTGGTTGTGATCCCCAGGTTGTGCCAGTCAGCTTTCATATGATATTATTTCTAGCACCCACCTTTTGCTTGATATTCAGGCAGTGCTTCTTGTAGGTCAGAGCATGGTCCAGAGTGACTCCCAGGTATTTTGGTGTGCTGCAATGCTCCAGTGGGATTCTTTCTCAGGTGATCCTCAGGGCTTGGGATGCTTGTCTGTTCTTAAGGTGAAAAGCACATGTCTGTGTTTTAGATAGATTAGGGATCAGCTGGTTTTCCCTGTAATAGACAATTAGAGCACCTAGAGCTTTGGAGAGCTTCCGTTCTACCATCTCAAAGCTCCCTGCTTGAGCAGTAATGGCATGATCATCAGTATAGATGAAGCTTTCTGTCCCTTCTGGCAGTGGCTGGTCATTTGTGTAAACGTTGAACATGGATGGATCAAGGACGCTCCCCTGAGGCAGGCCGTTCTTTTGCTTCCGCCCTCTGCTTCTCTGGCTCTGGAACTCAACAAAAAAGCTCCTGTTGTGTAGCACGTAGATGCAGGTGAAACCTCAGGAGAGAAAATAGCCATACAGCCCAGAAAACTTACAGCAACCCAGTCGTTCTGGCCATTAAGGTCTTCGACTACACATTCACTTTCTGCCTCCGAAAGAGAAGAGGAGGAAATGGCAGGGAGGGCACTGGGGGGGGGGGGGGGGGGAGGGTTAGAAAGTTTACCCATGCCTGGCTTAGTGGATAAGGAGACCTTCCCAGGAACTGCCACCCCCCCCCCCCTCCTCCCTGGTCCGTCCCGCCCTGTGCTCACCGCCCATCCAGTTGCTGGAGATGTTCTGGAGCATGGTGAAGGGGACGCAGAAGAAGGCGATGAGGAGGTCGCTGAGCGCCAGGGAGCAGATGAAGATGTTGGTGACGGTGCGCATGGCTTTGCGGCGGGCCACCACGGAGAGCACCAGCCCGTTGCCGAAGAGCGCCAGGGCGAAGATGAGGGCGCAGGTCAGGACGAAGGCCAGCTTGGCGCTCCCCGGCAGCTCCGGGATGTAGACCAGCGGCTGGAGCCCGTAGCGCGCGATGAACTCCTCCCGGGTCACGTTGTGGGCCCGCAGGAGACGCGCAAACTGCGCCGGGGTGATGTTCAGCGCCCGCATCCTAAGGAGGGAGAAGAAGAAGTCCCGGAGGAGGCTTGAGAAGGAAGGAGGAGGAGAAGTTCAGGCGCATCCCCCCGCCAGCATCGCCGCCAAGAGGCAAAGGCAGCCCAAGGCGCGCCGGGCAGAAGGCGTGGAGCCGCTCCAGACTGCGCTCTCGGCTCTCCAAAGCCCATTCAAGAGGAGGAGGAGGAGGAGAAGTCGGCACTTCGCCTCCCCTCATTGGAGAGTGGAGGCTTCTTGTCCCAACGCTCAACCAATCCGCGATGAGAAAGGACCACTTCTCTTTCCTTCTTTCCTTCTTTCCTTCTTTCCTTCTTTCCTTCTTTCCTTCTTTTCTTCTTTTCTTCTTTCCTTCCTTCCTTCCTTCCTTCTTTCCTTCCTTCCTTCCTTCCTTCCTTCTTTCCTTCCTTCCTTCTTTCCTTCCTTCTTTCCTTCCTTCCTTCCTTCCTTCCTTCCTTCCTTCCTTCTTTCCTTCCTTCCTTCCTTCCTTCTTTACTTCCTTCCTTCTTTACTTCCTTCCTTCTTTACTTCCTTCCTTCTTTCCTTCCTTCCTTCTTTTCTTCCTTCCTTCCTTCCTTCCTTCTTCCTTCTTTTCTACCTTTCTTCTTTCCTTCCTTCCTTCTTTCCTTCCTTCCTTCTTTCTTTCCCTCCTTTCCTCCTTTTCTTCCTTCCTTCCTTCCTTCCTTTCTTCTTTCATTCCTTCCTTCCTTCTTTTCTTCCTTTCTTCTTTCCTTCCTTCCTTCTTCTTTCTTTCCCTCCTTTCCTCCTTTCCTTCCTCCTTTCCTCCTTTCCTCCTTTCTTTCTTTCCTTCTTTCCTTCTTTCCTTCTTTCCTTCTTTCCTTCCTTCCTTCCTTCCTTCCTTCCTGTCTTCTTTCCTTGCTTCCTTCTTTCTTTCCCTCCTTTCCTCCTTTCCTTTCCTGTCCTTTCCTCCCTTCCTTCCTTCCTTCCCTTCTTTCTTTCCTTCCTTCCTTCTTTCCTTCCTTCTTTCTTTTGTAATGATCTATTCGCTTAAGCACACTCACACTAGAGAATGAATTCACTTTAAATCTGGTTTCTGCCGCCTGCGAAATTTTGGGGTTTAGTGAGAGTGTTAAAAGCTCCTCTGTAAACTACATCATCACACTAGAGCAGGGTTTCTCAATCTCGGGGTCGGGACCCCTGGAGGGGTCATGGGGGGTGTCAGAGAGGTCACCAAAGACCACCAGAAAACAGAGTGTTTTCTGCTGGTCATGGGGGTTCTGTGTGGGAAGTTTGTTGGTGGGGTTCAGAATGCTCTTTGATTATAGATGAACTATAAATCCCAGCAACTACAACTCCCAAATGTTAAGGTCTATTTTCTCCAAACCCCACCAGTGTTCACATTTGGCCATATTGAGTATTTGTGCCAAGTTTGGTCCAGATCTATCATTGTTGGAGTCCACAGTGCTCTCTGGATGTATATAAACTACAACTCCCAAACTCAAGGTCAATGCCCACCAAACCCTTCCGGTATTTTTTGTTGGTCATGGGAGTTCTGTGTGCCACATTTGGTTCCAAACCATCATTGGTGGAGTTCAGAATGCGTTTAGATTGTAGGTTAACTATAAATCCCAGCAACTACAACTCCCAAATGACCTCCCTCCAGGGATCCCAACCCCCAGGTTGAGAAACGCTGGTCTAAGTGATACATTTGGGAAGGAAAAGAAGAAGAAGAAAGGGAAAGGATTTTACACACGCTAGTATAAAATTAAACTATGTGACAATGTAAACTAAAACACAATAGTGATAGAACAAACCAAAAGACAGAGCTTTATATTGTTCTTGGTGTTGTTACAAGTCCCGGAGGCTCATCTACACTGTAAAATTTATGCAGTTTTAAAACCACTTCAACTGACTTTAGCTGGTCCTGATTATTTCCTGCCTGGAATTCCCCAGTTTTTTAGTATTCCTCTTTGTTTACTCTCCGGATTTTAGAAGGTTTTTTTTAAATACCGGGAGCCAAATTTTATTCATTTTCATGGTTTCATGGTTTCCTCCTTTCTTTTGAAATTGTCCACATTAGCACTGAATGGCCTTGCAACTTCAAAGCCTGGCTGCTTCCTGCCTGGGGGAATACTTTGTTGGGAGGTGTTAGCTGGCCCTGATTGTTTCTTGTCTGGAATTCCCCTTTCTTTAATGTTGTTCATTATTTGCTGTCCTGATTTTAAAGTTGTTTAAATACTACCAGCAAACACCTCCCAACAAAGGATTCCCCTCAGGCAGAAAGCAGCCAGGCTTTGAAGCTGTAAGGCTATTCAGTGCTAACCAAGGCAGCCCCTGGAGTTGCTACCATCATCATCATCATCATCATCATGGTTGATTAGCCATCTGTCATAGCAGAAGTTGGTTGGACTGGATGGCCCCTGAGGTTGCTGCTATTATTATTGTTGCTGTTGTTGTTGTTGTTGTTGTTGTTGTCATTGTCCTCGTTACAGAAGCTGAATGGTCATCTGTCAGGGGTACTCTGTGCTTGTTCTATGTGGTAGAAGGGGGTTGAACTGGGTGGCCCCTAGGGATGATGATGATTATATTTACTACTACTACTACAGAGACTGGGTGGCCATATGTCAGGGGTGCTTTGATTGTGCCTTTCCTGCATGGCAGAAGGGGGTTGGACTGGATGACCTCTAGGGTCTTCCACTGAAATACTGTTAAGGTTATGTCAGTTAAAATTGTTCTGCATTTTAAATACTGTATTATTCTTTCATGATTCTGTGCACTACAAATAAGATATGTGTATTGTGTACAGGAATTCATTGGAGGTTTTTTTTCTTCTTCAAATTATAGTCCAACAGTCTGAGGGAACTGGCTCTCAGCTTTAAAAGTCTTGGGACCCCTGATTTAGAGAAAACGTGAGTCTTAGGGAGGATCCAGACTGGCCTTTTCCTGGGGGCCTGTCTACACTCACCCTGGAAAGCGTGCGCTTTCTGGGATGGGTGTCCAGACGTTCTCATGGGACTGGCCCTCCCCTCCCCCAAAGCCCCCAGACTCCTTTGAAAAGTAATGAAAGCTTACCTGGCATCCATTACAGGCTTCAAACAGCTCTCCCGTCACATAAAATGACACACCAGGAGAGTGAAAGGGGGTGGGGAGTGATTTAGTGAAGATAAAATCTTGAAAGCTTCTTCCAAGATGTATCAAGGGATGATATTAGCATTCATAAGCCTCTTATAATTTCAATTTCATTTTCAATTTCGGTGATAGATCTGTGCTTATAAAATAAAGGGGAAGCTGGTAAAGTAGGTTTGCCTGGAGTTTCCTTTTCTCTCCTTTTTGTTGATTCCTCTACAAAACACAGCTGGAAGCAGATGCTGTTTATCTTTGCTATTGTAGACATGCACACACACCTACAGGATTGCCAAAGCAGGCTTGGCTAGGATTCAGTTGTCTAAGAAGACTTATTTGAAAATGTGCATAAAGAAATATTATTAAGAAAAATATGATAAGGGAATTATTATGCTTGAATATGGACAGGGAAGGAAAAGTTATAATGGAGAAAGTAGCCTGGCAACTCTAAGTACCTCAGTTCATTCTTATTTGAATAGTATAATATGCAATTAGAAAGCATTACTATAATAGCATTCCACGTCTCTGTATATGGAAACAAATGAGGGGAAAGCAAAAAGAAGCACTCGTAAAGCAGATCCACTCATGGTAAGGACAGAACATGCTTTGCCATTTTCATTATTTATACTTTGCCGTTTCATCGAAACTGGCTCTCTTTGTGAGTTCCATGCTTTCCATTCTGACTAAAAAGCCTGAATCACAGGGAGTACCTACAAGTCTCCATTTACACTGACACTGACACTCTATTACACCTCCTTTATGCTGGCCCTGAATCCATAGGATGGGCAGAAGTCCAAGGTAAAGTCAATTAAATACATGTTTTGATCAGCTTGATCAGTTATGTTTTGATCAGCTTGCTGAGACTGCCCTACCATTGCTGTCACCACTATCAAAGTCAACACTCAAATGTTGCAATCAATTGCAACAGCTTTCCATGGAGGTGCCAGAGGCTCTTACTATACATGACAGCCTGGAATATAGAGAAGGGCTTAAAGTGTCACCTTCTCTTCGGAGGGGGTCTTTCAAAATAAGCTCCTTTTTGGCAGTAGTACAAAGGTTCCATACTCTCCAACTGTTCCACTTTGATAGAAACAGTCCCAATTACTACCTATTCTGAGATGCACTTTTTCCTCCATATAAACATCTCAAAAAGTGGGTCACATCTCAGAATTGTGGTTGCCTATATATTTCTTTAATTGTAAGATGTCATCTATTGTAAGATGCATGCTAATTTCAGTACAACCACCACCAACAAAAATACATAAGATATACCTGTGAGTCTAAGATGCACTCCATTTTTAGAGATGTTTATCTAGAGGAGGGGTCTGCAAACAGAGGCCAGCGGGCCGATTTGGTCCGCCAAAGTCATTTACCTGGCCCCTGCACTAAAGTTTAGACTTAGGGTCACCTTAAGTCTGAAATGAAGGTACACGACAACAACAATCCTAATTAACCTGATTATCTCATCAGCCAAAACCAGACTCATACTTCCCATTGAAATACTGATAAATGTATATGTTGGTTAAAATTGTTATTTGTTTTAAATATTGTATTTAAAATGAATAACAATAAACTTACCAGTATTTCGGTGGCAGAGAGTTCCACTGCTGAACAGCTCTCACAGTCAGGAAGTTCTTCCTAATGTTCAGGTGGTATCTCCTTTCCTGTAGTTTGAAGCCATTGTTCTGTGTCTCCAGGCACCAGAAAACAAGCCTGCTACCTCCTCCCTATGACTTCCTCTCACATATTTATACATAGCCATCATGTTTGCTCTTAGCCTTCTCTTCTGCAGGCTAAATATGCCCAGCTCTTTAAACCACTCTTCACAGGGCTTGCTCTCCAGACCAGGGGTCCTCAAACTTTTTAAACAGAGGGCCGGGTCACAGTCGCTCAAACTGTTGGAGGGCCGGATTATAATTTGGAAAAAAAATGAATGAATTCCTATGCACACTGCACAAATATCTTATTTGTAGTAAAAAAAAACCCCACTTAAAACAATACAATAATTAAAATGAACAATTTTAACAAATATAAACTTATCAGTATTTCAGTTGGAAGTGTGGACCTGTTTTTGGCTGACGAGATAGGATTGTTGTTGTTGTTGTTGTTGTTGTTGTTGTTGTTGTTGTGTGCTTTCAAGTTGTTTCACACTTAGGTTGACTCTGAGCAAGGGCTGGGTAAATGACCTTGGAGGGCCATATCTGGCCCTCGGGCCATAATTTGAGGACCCCTGCTCCAGACCTTTGATCATTTTAGCTGCCCTTCTCTGCACACATTCCAGCTTGTCAACATCTCCCTTAAATTGCAGTGCACAGAATTGAACACAGTATTCCTGGTGTGGTCTGACCAAGGCAGAACACAGGGATAACAAAAAGCAAAGTTCTGTACCTTCTCCTGTTTGTGTGTGTTAATAACTACTGTCTTGACCACACTCTGATGTTGTTTGGCTACATGTGTCTCAGTTTTCATCTGTGAAATGTTGCAGAGAATGAAGGGGATGTTAGTGAAGATAACATGTATCTTATAAAAAGATAAAAAGCATCATCTTTTTTCAAAGGTAAGCACAAAAGGACATGCCAGGAGTCAAGATGCCCTACGTTCTTTGTTAACACGTGGGAAGATTTTAGACAGATCTTGTGATACATCTGGCAGGCAAGATCAGAGATATTTTTAAAACTACCACTTAGAACAGGTCTGCTAGCCCAGCTAAACTCCTTGATGAGAGTATAAAAACTATACAGTACTTTATAATAAAGGGACACCATCTTCTATATTAGCTTTTTTCAACCTGGGGGTCGGGACGAGGGAGTTTCAGAGGGGTCACCAAAGACCATCAAAAAACACATATTTCTGATGGTATTACGAACCCCATTTGGTGGAGAAGGCTGAAGATCTCTCCACCTGTCCTTCTCTTCCTTTTGGGAAACAGATGGCTAATCCCTCCACCAAAAGCCCTCCTTCTGCTGTGATTGGCCACCCACTAAGGTAAGGGAAAGGCTGGTTTTGAGACTCCAAGTGGGAAGGGGAGAGCAAGTGTGCTCGGCGCATGGCAGTGTGTTGCACATATGCGAGTGAGGGAGAGAGTGCAAGGCTGGAGGGACGCATCCCTTCAAGTCAGGGGGAAAGCACCCTTTAATTGTAGGTTAACTATAAATCCCAGCAATTACAACTCCCAAATGACAAAATCAATATCCCCAACCGCACCAGTACTCAAATTTTGGCATATCAGGTATTTGTGCCAAATTTGGTCCAGTGAATGAAAATACATCCTGTACATCGGATATTTACATTATGATTCATAACAGTAGGAAAATTACAATTATGAAGTAGCAATGAAAATAATTTTATGGTTTGGAGGTCACCACAACATGAGGAACTATATTAAGGGGTTGATTGAGATAGGGCCTTCTCGGTGGTGGCTCCTCGGCTGTGGAACGCCCTTCCTACGGACATTAGACTAGCACCATCTCTAATGGTATTCCGCAAAAAGGTGAAGACCTGGATGTTTGTGCAGGCGTTTGAGTAATTTAGTGCAATCTGGTAATGGAACATAGGAATGGAACAATGGATGACGAACCTGGACTACGCTTGGATGATGAGAAGATTGGGTACGGTTGTTTTTTGTAATAATTGTGCATTGTAATTGCTTATTGGTAATTTATGGATAATGTGTTAAGTCAATTGTTATATGTTGTATGGAACCACTGCTGTTTCTACTGTTTTTACTGTTTGTGAACCGCCATGAGTCACCTTCGGGCTTGAGATACAGCGGTATATAAGCAAAGTAAATAAATAAATAAATAAATAATTGAGAACCACTGTTCTATATGAAGCCCGAAAGGCTTATTTTTCTCCGGAGGAAGATAAATAGAGCTTTTCTTGTTCAGCATCAAGCAAAACAATATGATTCAGTTGAAGAGAGACCTCTCTCCTACTTAAACACAATTACATGATTGCTTTTTTAATGGGATAAAACATGTACACTGGGCATAATAGCAGCTATTTGAATAGAGAAGAAAGCACAAGGAGGCACTATTCTCAGAGTGAAAGATAATATCCAAGTGCCTAAGAGAAAACATTCATTCAGACAAGTACATTTTCAAATAGTTTATTAATTTTTTGTTCACTTATACTTTACAAATTACAAGTAAACAAAAACATTGCCTTTCATGAATGTTTACAATTGACCTTCAAAGATAAATTCCAACATGGTTCTTCCTCAGCAGTACTTTGAAACAATCGATCTCAATCCTAATCATTTTTACACTGTTGCAAAATAAGGCAAAATTAAGGCTAAAGTTGAATTTTAAAAAAAAGGTTCAGGCTAATTTCCTCTCACTTAGTTTCCAAGCAACTGGGGGCTCTTCCACACAGCCCTATATCCCAGAATATCAAGGCAGAAAATCCCACATTATCTGAGTGTGGATTCAAATCACCCTGTTCAAAGCAGATACTGTGGGATTTTCTGCCTTGATATTCTGGGATATAGGGTTGTGGAAGGGCCTGGGTGCAAGGTACCTGAAAATGGGAGATGGGCGAATGTCCTTGTCTTCCGTAGATGATGACAGGAGTACATGTGTATAGTTGTTTCTAAGTCTTCTGCTGTCAGGCTTCTATTTATATCGTATTTTCCCTAGTTACAGTTGTTTTGTGTTTTTTTCTTATTGTTGGTTGTTCTCTCTTGCTGTGGATTCCAGCATGTGAGATCTTTCCTTTGGATAGCTGGAATATGAGATAACAGCTGGGTCAAGGGAATAAGTTCTTACAGAAAGGATTGATTATTTTTATCTAAAACTCTGCTCAAATGCAAAGTCTGAACTGATGATATTTTCCAGAAGTAATCTGAGGGTTTATATCAAATAGTGGTGACAAGATAATAACTTCTGGAGTTCCTAGTAGGTTACTAACAAATCACCAGAGCTATATGGTATTACTTAAGAATTCTTCACAGATTTATATGTTGCCATGCTGATTTTAAAAAATATGTGCACTATGTATCTGAGCTCAGTTGTAAAAATTCAGGGATAATACAGGAAGGAGGAGAGATAAAGATTGTTTCTCCCACCAATATATGAAAACCATCCAATGCATCTGAATTGGATAGAAGCATAGAATTATAGAATCATAGAGTTGGAAGAGACCTCATGGGCCATTCAGTCCAACCCTCTGCCAAGAAGTAGGAAAATCGCATTCAAAACACCCCTGGCAGATGGCCACCCAGCTTTTGTTTAAAAGCCTCCAAAGAAGGAGCCTCCACCACACTCTGGGGCAGAGAGTTCCACTGCTGAACAGCTCTCACAGTTAGAACGTTCTTCCTCATGTTCAGGTGGAATCCCCTTTCCTGTAATTTGAAGCCATTGTTCCATGTACTAGTCTCCAGGGCAGCAGAAAACAAGCTTGCTCCTTCCTCCCTATGATTTCCCCTCACATATTTATACATGGCCCTCGTCATGGCTTTTTTTTTGCCGCCACATGACATTGTTGGCTCATGTTTAACTTGTTGTCCATGAGGACTCCAAGATCTTTTTCACATGTACTGCTGTCGAGCCAGGCATCGTCCCCCATTCTGTATCTTTGAATATCTTTTTTTTCTCCCTAAGTGGGGTATCTTGCATTTGTCCCTGCTGAACTTCATTTTGTTAGTTTTGGCCCATCTCTCTAATCTGTTCAGATAGTTTTGAATTCTGCTCCTGGAGTATTAGCTATTCCTCCCAATTTGGTGTTGTCTGCAAACTTGATTATCATGCCTTATAACTCTTCATCTAAGCCATTAATAAAGATGTTGAACAGGACCTGGCCCAGGATAAACAAAATAAAGTACTTCCTCACACAGTGTGTAGTCAAACCGTGAAATAAGCTATCTTAAAATACCGTGGAAAACCACCAGTTTGGGCTCAAAGCAAGATTAGAAAAATATGTGTAGAATAAAGCCAGCCTCAGGTTTCAAACACAATTGAGATACATCCCTTCCAGTACCAGAAGGAATATGATTCTGTTTCCAGATACTAAGAAAGGCAAGTTGATTGTGTTGTTTTTAATTCATATTTTGCATTTTTCTTAGAGCAAGAGCTCGAAATCATTTATAATGTGTTTCTGTATTTGTGTCTTCCAGTCACCTGTCAACTTATGGTGACCTCTTGAATTTCATTGGTTTTTCTTAGGCATAGAATAAGAGTTCCTTCCTTTGAAATAAAGCCTAAAAGTACTTCCTGGTGGTCTCCCATTTTAAATCAAAAACGGTGCAGAGAAAGCCATACTAAATAGATAATCATTAAAATATATTCTGACTTTAAACATGAATGATGAATTAAAACATTCCATTAAAATAAGAAAGCAATACTGTACAGGCATGCCCCAATCACCAAAGCTTCTGACAAGAAAGATTCTTTTCCCTCCCGTAACATTAAGTCCAGAACTGCTGTGCCAAAGGCACTTTGACAGTCTTTTAAATTAGATTTTGCCAACTTTTGCAGTGTTCATTCATCCATTAAGAAGACCAGTTCCAGCTCTACCTGCTATTGTTTATGCTGTTATGCTGGCGGGGTGTAATCTAACAAGCCTGGTAAGATCAGTAGTGTAAAAGACTTGCTATAATGATTATGAACCATTTCTACGATAAAGCAGACTACAGGTGATTTCTCAATTTGTACAGGTTACCAAATAATTTTGTTCGAGATGGTACATCAAGGCTTTTGAAATCCATCCATAGTAAAGGTAAAGGTTTCCCCTCACATTAAGTCTAGCCATGTCTGACTCTGGGGATTGGTGCTCATCTCCATTTCTAAGCTGAAGAACCGATGTTGTCCATAGACAACTCCAAGGTCATGTAGCCTGCATGACTGCATGGTGCACAGTTACCTTCTGGCAGAAGAGTTATCTATTGATCTACTCACATTTGTATGTTTTCAAACTGCTAGGTTGGCAGAAGCTGGGGCTAACAGCGGGAGCTCACACTGGTCCCCAAATTTGAACCTGCAAGCTTTTGGTCTATGGACAACGCCGGCTCTTCGGCTTAGAAATTGGGATGACTACACACTCCAGAGTCGGATACGACTAGACTTAATGTCAGGGGAAACCTTTACCTTTACTATGAATGGATTTCAGAAGCCTTGATGTACAAATCTCAAACAAAATCATTTAGTAACCTGTACAATCAGGCATGTAGCTGGGAAGGGGAGGGGGACTTGAGGGCCTTCAGCCCCCCCCCCCCCCGAAATTTTCATGGTGGTCCGCGAAAAGGCCTTACTGGTACATTATTTAAACTGTTATGTTTATTCATATCATGATCTGATCACCATGCTCAATATATCTCATATGCATGGGGCTATTGGGAAAATGATACAAAAGGTTTGCTAGGTTAGACCCTCTTTCACTCAGACTCAGCCCCCCCCCCCCCCCGAACCAAACTCAGCCCCCCCTGAATCAAATTCCTGGCTACAGGCCTGTGTACAATGATAATTGAGAAATCACCTATAGTCCGCTTTATCTTAGAAATGGTTCATAATCTTATAGCAGGTCTTTCACACTACTGATCTTACCAAGCTTGTTGGATTACAGCCCTGCCAGTTTAACAGCATAAACAGCAGCAGGCAGAACTGAGACTGGACTTCTTAATGGGTGAATGCACACTGCTAAAGTTGGCAAAATCTAATTTAAAAGACTGTCAAAGTGCCTTTGGCATGGCAGTTCTAACAAATAGAAATTTGAAACTGGTATAGTAATTACAGAAAGAGAAAATCTTGATTTGCAAATGAAAGTCGGAGCACAGGGACCGATTAAAGTTAAACTCTAAAAAAGCAATAATGTTTTCCTTAGAGCAGTGGTTCTCAACCTTCCTAATGGCACTAACCTTTAATCATGTTGTGGTGACTCCCAACCACCAAATTATATTTATTGCTACTTCATAACTGTAATTTTGCTACTGTTCTGAATTGTCATGTAAATATCTAATAACCAGGTTATATTTTCATGCACTGGATCAAATTTGGCAGAAATATCCAATATGCCCAAATATGAATACTGGTGGGGTTGATTTTGTCATTTGGGAGTTGTAGTTGCTGGGATTTATAGTTCACCTACAATCAAAAGGCATTCTGAATTCCAATGATGGAATTGAACCAAAGTTGGCACACAGAACCCCCATGACCAACAAAAAAATACTGGAAGGGTTTGGTGGGTATTGACCTTGAGTTTTGGAGTTGTAGTTCACCTATATCCAGAGAGCACTGTGGACTCAAACAATGATGGATCTGGGCCAAACTTGGTACGAATACTCAGTATGCCCAGATCTGAACAATAGTGGGGTTTGGGGAAAATAGACTTGACATTTGAGAGTTGTAGTTGCTGTGATTTATAGTTCACCTACAATCAAAGAGCCCCTTGAACTTCATCAATGATAGCATTGGGCCAAACTTCCCACACAGAAACCCCATGACCAACAGAAAATACTGTGCTTTCTGATGGTCTTTGGCAACCCCTCTTTTACCCCCTCATTCCCCCCCCCCCCCCCAGAGGTTCCAACCCCCAGATTGAGAAACACTGTCTTACAGCTTTCTGGAGGTATGCTTTCAGCCATGTAAAGTTTTAACTTTTTTTTCAATGTAAGCATAAAAAAATATTTAAAAAATACTGTTCAAAATATTTGCAACAGATCTCTGGAAGTGCTATTATCTTCCAATAAAAACTAGGCATTTGTAAAGAATAATGACTCCTTATAAAGGGTTAATTTTAATTCCATCCAAACTAAAGGAATGGCAAAAGCACTGCAAACTTTGTTTTCTTCCCTTAACAAAACTAAGAGGAAAAGACTGTTTCATGAAATATTAAACATGATTTTTTTCATGTTACACCAAGAGAGATTGGCATTGAACATGTAGGTGTGTTTGCAATTTGACGAAGCATCCTCTGTGACATTGTGGCCTCTTGTCATTTCAAGAGTTATTCTACAGCAGGATCACGAACCTTCTTCTGCCTCCTCATTCAATCAATCTGTCAATACCCTGCTTTGCATGACAATACTAGAGCCATGACCCAACGTCAGAAGATATAGAAGATATAACAATGGGTCCATATTACTATAACTACATCTCCTGGTGTAGCTAGCATATAATATAATTGAGAAACATTGCAGCCCCAATAACATGGAGATTTCTGATGTGCTTTAGAGCAGGAAGTGTATGAAGAAGCATATAATCATCTCTCAGCAGCAAGGCATTTCGCAGAATGTGACAGGATCTCTGTAGGGTCCCTGCAGTTATCCACCTTAAAGCACTGTGAGAATGGAAGAGAAATGGACATATCTGCACTCAGCCATATTTCGGAGTGCCTCAGAAACCCTTATGTCAGAAGGTATAATTGGTTTCTAGGGTAGATCTTGTGGGAGTTCAGTAACTCCTTCAAGATGCTAGGCCATTAAATGATAACCAAGCTGACCAACTGAAACATTCACACCTGGCTCCAACAGACAAGAGTTCTTTCTCCCACCCTGGACATTCCACAAATATATAAACCCAGTTTTCCTAGTTTCCAAAAGACCTCACAACCTCTGAGGATGCCCGCCATAAGTGCAGGTGAAATATCAGGAGACAATGCTTCTGGAACATGGCCATACAGTCCAAAAAACCTACAACAACACAGCTCAGTCATTGTTATGGTACAACAGTAAACTTTATAATTTTGCAAGTCCAACAGACAATATTTCAAATACTGAACAGAATACCACCCTAGGATCCAAAAAGATTGATTTTTTTAAAAAAAAAATTACAAATTACATTAAAAGTTACAATATTTTAATACAAAAGGTCACCTTAAAACAGTCCAAAATGGCATCCAAATATGGCAGTTTGTTTTTTGATATCCCCTACCACCTTCAAAAACAGCTGGAAATTGGCCAAATACAGAAGAAACATGACTCAAATGCAGACTTCTTATTGTTTCCATGTCATAGGTAAAAGTAAAGGTAAAGGTTTCCCCCGGCATTAAGTTCAGTCGTGTCCGACTCTAGGGGTTGGTGCTCATCTTCATTTCTAAGCTGAAGAGCTGGCATTGTCTGTAGACATCTCCAAGGTCATATGGCCAGCATGACTGCATGGAGCAATGTTACCTTCCCACTGGAGTGGTACCTATTGATCAGCAAGTTCAGCAAGTTCCTGGTCATACTTTTGGTCAAATTTGATTACAAATAATGGAGTGCAGTCTTTCACATGGGAGGCTGGGTCAGATTGTCCCTCATTGCAGTTTCCCACCCCACTGATATTTTTCTGTAGCATAGTCTTTGGCACTATGCGTTGGATGATGTAGCCTGTTCTGAATTCTAAAGTGGGGACATCTCACTCTCCTTTACTTGGGTCAAAACAGATGTTAGAACTTGTGATTCTGTATGCAGCAAAAATAATTGATAAAATTCTTCTCCTTTTGATACTACCATGAAAATTGAATCCTTAAGTTATAATCATCAATCATGAAGCAGTCATACTTCTTTTTGTTGTTGTTATTATTATTATTTACTTTATTAATGCCCTGCCTTTCTCCCTGTGGGTACTTTTGTTAATTGATTCGTTTGCAGCCAATGTGGAAGAAACAACTTGGAGAAAAGTAGGCCTGTTCAATCAATTAAAAATGTTTCAATATTCATTACTAAATTAGGGGGGGGGGTCATTTTACAAACCAGCCAGGGCACTGCAGTCATCGGAGGAGGCCCTACTCTTGGTCACATACCACCTCAAGTAAGGCTGGTGGGAATGAGAGAGAGGGCCATCTCTGTGGTCACCCCCCCCCCCCCCACACACACACACCTTTGGGACTCCATCCCTCAAAAAACAACTGAAGATCTACTTTTGCTCACTAGCATATGGAAAGGAGGAGGATTAGATGGTTGAGAGATCATGACTAGGCCTCTGGTTTAGAACTATTTGTTTTTGGCCTTTCATGGTCCACAACAGCCCAATAACCTCATTTGACAACATAATCTACCCACACCGTTTTGTTATACCTTGCTGGATCTTGTAAATGTAGAGGTTTTGTTTAGAGTTGATGATATTATATAATTTTGTCTAACTATGTGTAGTTTAGTTTATTGATGTTAGGTTTAATTTACTGATGTTGGGCTTTAATTTGATGTTACGTTTTATTTTCATATGTGGGGATTTTATGTCAGTGTTTGTTTGTTTTATGTAGGCATTGAATGTTTGCCATTGTATGTTGGAATCCGCCCTGAGTCCCCTCAGGGAGACAGGGTGGAATAATAATAAAGTATTATTATTATTATTATTATTATTATTATTATTTAAGCATTTCTAAAATATCATAAAGGGTCTGTATCACATTATTTTTTCATTAAGTAGTTGTGCAAGGTGGGAAGCTTTCTCCCTCCTTTTTAGAGCTATTGGGATGAAACTTGCTACAATTGTAGAAAACATTTACCATTGTTACCCCTCTCCCCTCATTTCAGAACGTTTCACACATCCACTAATTTTTGGGATTTTTAAAAAGTTTTTATAAACAACATTTAAAAAACTACAAGAGCTATCCCATTGAATTTCTATTGTCAATGATACAACATAACCAGGATATACCCCCCCCCCCAAGTTTCGGAAAGATTTGCAGATTCACTAATGCTCAGGGAATTTTGACCAACATAAACTTAACAGTAGTATTTCGCTGGAAGACCCCAGGAGCCATGTAGTCCAACCCCCTTCTGCCAGGCAGGAAAAGCACAGTCAAAGCTCCTCTAACAGATGCTCATTCAGTCTTTGAAATAATAATAATAATAATAGGAAACCTACTAAGTAAACTTTGGAGTTACTGCCTCTCAACTTTGTCTACCTTCTTCCTTGCTCAGCCATCCAACCAGGCATCCATCCCTCCCACTCGCCCACCCCGGGGCCCCTCGCCACCTCCTTTGGGGGAAGAGCCTCGGGACCCTTTGAGGGAACCAAACACAGCCCTTTTGGAGGAGAAATGGCACCCAGAACTGAGACCCAGAGCCACTTATAAAGAACAAAAAATTATATATTATATTGACAAGTAGTTACTCAGAATCACTAGAAGTGAGAAATACCAAGGCTGACTTGCCTGTCTTTCTGTTTCTTACTCCTATGACATCAGATCCCTGTGTGAACATGGAGACATGCATGATTGTTCTCTTTGGTTCTGTCTTGTACATCCACTGAAGATTTCTCTTCAATGAGGAATACCTTTTCAGTACTCGAATTGATGAGAAAGTTGTGCATACCCACAAAAATTGCAGAGACACATAGAGTTGGTCAGAAGGAAATGAGAACCTCAAACACAGGGGTTCTTGTGGAATGGTGGGATAAAGGACCCGTTAATGGCCCAACGGAGGGGTCTCTCCTACTACTTTTGGCCCAAGAAAAAGGCCAAAATCCTGCTATCTCATCACACGGACAATCCCCCAGCCCCTGGGTGCTGTTTCACCAGCCTCCATGGTACCTGAGAAACAACGCTTCCCCCATCACATGGGCACCTTCCCATGTTAGGAGGGAAGTGTCCTATGACACTTCCACTCTGGCTGGGAGCAAGGCTTCAACAGGAGGTCCAACAACATTGTGTGATGGGCGGTATGCCCATCCATTGCTTAACTGTCTCTTTAGCATCCTAGGATTCTAAAAAAACATAAGTGTGATTAAGTCTCTGTCTATGAGCCAATTTGATGTTTGGAGACCCCTCTCCCTTATAGAAAGAACCTAGATCTTCCAGAATTGCACCCTGCCCAATGTCCACTTATGACAAAATTTGTGAAATGAAATTATACAGGCATTAATTAACTAAAACAAAAGCTTGGAGACTATGGAGAAGGTAAAAAACCCTGTGATCTTGCAATAATGTTTCCCAAAGGTCAAATACCTCCTGAGCACTATATGACTGAGAGCTGACAGATGACTTAATTCTACAGCAAATGTCAACTCTGAAAGCTCCTTGAGAGGAAAAGCTGGAAAAATCTAACAGGATAAAGAAGCTGAACAACATAACAGATCCAAACATCTTGGGTAGACTGGGTTTTCCCAGAAAAGTATCATTCAGCTCAAAACATCCAGACAGCTGATCAAAGAGCTGGAGTAGACATTTCCTGCACAGGGTTGTATGACCATGTTCTAGAAGCATTCTTTCCTGATATGTCATCTGCATCTACGGAAGGCATCCTCAGAGGTTGTGAGTCTGTTGGAAACTACTGGATGTTGGATGGTTCCATCATCCCTTCTGACTCATTCCAACAAAAGCCCTCTTGTACTGCATGATTTATTGTGGAGTGTTTTGTGTCCCCAATGAGAATTCCAAGGTATTACAGGTTTTAAATACATCCCATATCCACAAATAGTTTTGTGAGTACAGATTCAAAAGTATTCCATAATATGCAAACATACCAAGCCGAAAACAAACCACAACAAATATTCATATGAGAGGGAACATTTATTCTGATATCAAACTGAAAACCGGAGAAGGCTTTTTGGACCTTGAAGGGTTATATCATGCAACCAGGTAACAAGCAGTACCTGCAGAAATTCCCTCATCTGAACAATCATTCAAGGTACAAGATCCGTCCCTAGTTTTCACTTTGCTAACACTGATTCTGAATAGCTACTGTTACCCTTCTTTTTGTGCAAATCTTAAAATTCAAGGACATTGTTTACATTTCTTCTGGCAACAATGTTATAAAATGCCTATGTTTTAAACCTAGTTCTGTGTGAATTCTGCTGGAAAACATAACTTGGGAAATTTAAATATCCCATCTACTGTACATGGAAGAGTGCTAAAACATGGTGCTAAAAATATTTCTCCCATTTTTGTACGTTCACACTCCAGATCATAAAATATTAGAATTCTGTTTCCAAAAGGATGCCTGTGGTGTTCTGTTGTGAAGAAACGACAGCAAGTTCGGTCATGCCCTGAAGAGTGATTAACACTAGCCATATTAAAAAAAAAAAAACCTCTAATAACAAACTACGTTAGATTTGGAATGAGTGCTAAAATCTTTTTACATGGCAATTGTAGGAATATTCAGGTGAATGTCATGAAGAAAAAGAGATATAGTACTGGTAGCCCCAGGCAACTGTTGGCAAGGAAACTAACATGCTGGGCAGGATACTTAGGGTCAGTTACTGAGTGGAAAAACAGAAGATAAAGGGCCAAAGTTGTCAAGAAAAAGATAAATTGTGTTGATGTGGACTTATGGAACAGGGTGCTCTGGTCTCAAGTCAGAGGGGAGGGGTTAGATAGACCATAAGTTTATTTCATTTTTTCTGCTAGAACATGTGGGTGAAGTTGAAATCCAGTATTATCTCATATTTCTCAAAATACGGAATATTCTGACCCCTCCAACCCATTCCTGAGCTGCTTCCCCATTACCTTGCTTGTAAACAGGTGGCACTGGGGAAAGCAGAGAGGAGGATTCAGGAGAGGCCCTTCTCTTGGTCCCACCTCCTTCTCAAGCTCGATTGGTGGGAATGAGAGAGCGGGCCTTCCTTCTCAGTGGCTGCCCCTTGTCTCTGGAACTCCCTGCCCAGGGAAGCCAGAATGCCTCCTTCTTTGCTGTCCTTCCAGCAGCAAGCTAAAATCTTTCTTTTCAGGCAGACTTTTAAAGATGAAGGTTTTTAAGTTCAATTCAGCAAGTGCTGTGGTTTCAGCTTTGAACATATATCAAATATGTTTGAATGGTTTTAACTGTGAATCTTTTAATACTGTTTATATTTAATTCTGTTTTAATATTTGTATATTTTAAATGCTGTTCTAATGTTTTTTATGTCAAGCTGCTTTGAGGGAGATAAAGCAGGGTATAAATAAATATCGTAATAATAATATTTTGCAATATAATGATAGGTCTTCAGTTCCATCACAAGAAGACATCTGTCCCAAAAGGGCTGGTTTGGTTAGTTCTACATATGGATGCCCTGCAACTGGGTTGCAAGTGCTTTCCAAATGCCAAGATGGAGGTGGCAGGCCAGATATCTTATTTTAAAGGGCAAAGACATGGTGGTGATGGCACAGGCTGCCATAGTCCCTGCCACAGGAGATTCTGGCTTTAGAGAGTGGCACGCAGAATGGCAGGAGGCCCACCAGAACATGGCAGATGAGAAGTGGGAATTTTGCCAATAATAATCATCATCATCATCATCATCATCATCATCATCATCATCATCATCTTTATTTATATCCCTCCACTATCTCCCAAATGGGACGCAGGGCAGCTTACAAGGCAAACCAAGTGCAGTATATAACATAAAATGATACATCAGTATAAAATAATATCACATAAAAATTATAAAAACAACCACTATCAACACATAAACTAAAATAACACAATTTAAAAACACAGATCGCCATCGCCAATGAATACAGCGACCACTGCACCCCGTCATGTATATCCTTTGGAGCTGCCATCAATTCACAACTAAAATGCCAGTGTCAATCTCATATGGGCTCATTTCAGCCTACTCAAGGCCAAAAAACTGGTTTAAAATCCATGTTTTAGGTTGGATCAGAAGGATTCATTGGTAGGGGCTAACCTAATCTCTTTTAGGAGGGTATTCCAGAGCCAGGGAGCCACTATAGAGAAGGGTCTCTCTCTCATCCCCACCAATCATGCTTGAGACAGTGGTGGGACTGAGAAAAAGGCCTCCCCTACCAATCTCAAAGCCTGCACCCGTTCAAAGAAATATCTTGAATGTGCCAGGTGAGTCCTGATTTGGGTTCCACTGGTCATTATATGAGTTTGATAGATAAAGCAGATAACAATGAAACCAGGAGCTCAAAAGCGTAAAACAATAAACATAGTAAAATTCATTAAAATAGGTTATTAAAACTAGTAGTAAATAAAATGTCAAGAGCCATTAGCAGACAGCAGAAACAGTTAACACTGGAATCCTGCCTAATTTCAACAAGGAGATCATTCCACATGGAGAGTGCCACAACAGAGAAGGCCTCCTCTGCACCAAAACCAAATGAACAAATCTGTGTGCCATTCCTCCTACCTTGCGCCACTTATTCTATTCCAAGATGTGGCACATGCTGCCATCATCACATCTGGATAAAAGGTCCAATCTTTCTTCAACTGCCCATCCAACAGATACTTATAACATAGAATGGGACACTATATCATTCTTTGCCCTGTACAATACAACATCCTGGGTGACCCCATGCAAGAGAGTGCTGAGCATGCTTTAAAATGTGGATAATAAAACAAAAAGTGAGGAGAGAAGATTACAGTATCCTGACTACAGGAAGCATGGCTGTACTCAGGTAATAGAACAATGCAGCAAAATTCATCTGAGACTCTAATTGTCATGCCCAGATTATCTGAGCTGATCAAACCTCAAAGATGTTACACTTTTAGACTCCAAATTCCTAGTAGCCATGCTGGCTGGTGGAGTCTGGCAGTTCTAGTCCATAAACAACAGCCAATACTCTACTTCAAGAGCTCCATTATCTTAGCTATCCTCCTGATGTGATCCTCCAATAATCAAAAGCTAGGTGGCTGCCAACATACAGATTTCCAAGGCACTTGGGAGCAGAGCAGTTATAGATGAATTATCTGACACTCTCCCAGCGGTGAGGCACTTTGCAACCGGCAGCCACAGGGATCCTCCCTTTTATCCTAAAATCCTTGAATCAGCACAGCTGCCTGGCTTCTAAAGTGGATTTGAAGAGGTAGTCATTGCACCTGTGCATCAGGCAAAAACATGAATTCCAATATGTACTATGGTCTCAGTGTGGTTTATTTATTTATTTTATTTATTTCACGCATTTGTAACTCATCCTTCTCACCCCGGAAGGGGGACTCAGGGCGGCTTCTCACAGGCAACTATACAGTGCCAACACATACATTATAAATAAACAGTTACAGTTAAAACAACAGTTAAAATCAACAATTAAAACTTTCATTTAGAAGTTCCTCCAGTTCAGAATCATAGTCTGGGTCAGTCCATTGCCGGTCACATAAAATCACTCTCATTTTAGTTGCTGCATCTATTGCTAGAATGTTTGGTCCCACATCCATGTTTTAAGTGTTTTCTGAAAGGACAGGAGGGAGGGGGCTGACCTGATTTCATTTGAGAGGGAGTTCCACAGTCGAGGGGCCTCCATTGAGAAGGCCCTGTCCCTCGTCCCCATCAGTCACACTTGCGAGGATGGGAACAAGGATTTCCCCTGGACTATCTTACCCTCCTTGATAGTTCATAGAGGAAGATACGATCAAACAGACAAACTGGGCTGGAACCGTTTAGGGCTTTATAGGCTAAAGCCAGCACTTTGAATTGTGCTTAGTAGCAGACTGGCAGCCAGTGGAGCTGGCGTAACATTGGGGTTGTGTGATCCCTGTAACTTGCTCCAGTGAGCAATCTGGCTACTGCCCATTGGACTAGATGAAGCTTCCAAACAGTCTTCAGATGTCATGAATAACTTTTCAATAACTTTAAAGCATAGGTTCTTTTTATTGCAATTTCCAGTGTGAGAAGGTATGTCAGATTACAGAACGTTTATACAAAGAATGACATTGGACACATAGGCATACAGATTCTATGCAACTACATTGGATTTACAATTACATGGCTAACAAACAAACAAACAAGGGAGTTACATTTTCAATCACCATTCACACCACATGTACATGCATTCATCCTCATGCATCCAAATATTACTATATCCCTTTCTCCCTCATTGGAGAAGCACCTATCAGGCCAGACCCTGCTTTCCTGCAGCCTGCTAATACACAGTTCCAAAACTTCCATAATGCCATAACTTCAAAATGCCAAAACTTATTTCCCTAAGAACAATGCCAAGGACCAGATCTCTGTTTTCCATACAGCAGAACCTGACTCCCTGCACAAAATCTAAGACTCCAAAAGTGCACTTCTTCCTCTTCTCTTGAGAAAGAAGCCCCAAAGTGTGCAGAATCATGCTTTCCCTTAGCAGATCTGATACTCTCTGAATACACTATCTTTGTCCTTCCCATGGACCAGAGAGGAAGGTGAACCAGACTCCTCAGGTCTGCCACAGTTTGAGCATTATTAGATTGTTTTATAGGAATATTCCGCTGATGTAGTAAATAATTGTCCTGTCTTGAGTCTTCACCTCCTGGCAGATGTTGATTCTTCTTGATTGGTGTTATCCTTGTGTTGACTTCCTTCCTAACATAAGGAATGTTGTAAACATTTCATTATCTCTGTCACAGTTATTATCACAGTTTACTTTTCAGTTCTCATTAGCAAGTTTTAAATTACAGTTCTAGTAAGCAGGTAGTTAGTCATTGCAGGCCTTGGTCTTTTAGAATTAGTATCTCCAAAATTATTAGCTCCACTCATTCATTCTTCCATTCAACTCCACTCATTCCCAGACATCATATTAAATCCATATTTATCAAATTTGCACATTAAATTTCTTGTGACACAGAGGCAACCCCACGTAGAGTGCATTGCAGTAATCAATTCGTGATGTAACAAGAGCATGGACTACCATGGCCAAGACAGACTTCCCAAGGTACAGGTGCATCATCAATACTGGATGCCAGCTGGCATTTCCAAGTTCTGGTTCCAGCATCAGCTCAATCACTTAGCAAGATTTCTAGAAAATAATACTAGGCTAAAAAGAGCATCTTGGAAATGCTACCTTTAAAGAACAAATGGTCTTTGCACTTGGTCATTTTGTAAAAAAGCTTCCTCAAATTTCTGTTCCCACCAGGATAGAGGGGGTTGAACGGAAGTTATGGTTTGCCTCCTCTCACTGATTAAATGGCATCCTGCATCATTTCACAAAAAGCAAACATCTTTATTTATTTAAAACACAAGGGTTTCCAAACCAAGCCAACAAAATATAATAGCAAAATGGTTTCTAAGGAAATAAAATTTAACATTAAACATTATAGTCAATAAAAATCAAATAACATAAAAACAGCACAGCACCTACATGTGTGGAAAACACTAAGAAAAAGAATAATATAGGAAAGTATGAAGAAACAGCTCCAAAAAAGTGTTTTCTGCTGAAAGAATATGAAAACAAGGTTGATTTATAACCGTAACCCAGTTCAAAGTGTTGGTTTCAGTCTTCAAAGTTCTTCATGATTGAGATGCCATTCAGGCTGCCTGTCTTTAGATGTAATAACTGTACACATAAGCTTGGGAACCAGTGCTCCCATTCCTCATATTTTGGATCAAATCTTCTAAGGCCCCTTCTACACAGCTGTAAACAAAATTGGAAGCCCCAAATCTGTACATTAAAATCAAAAGCGAAGAAACAGTAACCTGTGAGGTGCATGCAACCTTCAGGACTGTTTTTGTGACCTCCAAATCACACTAGAGAATGCATCCACTTTAAATCCAGTTCATCACTGGGACCACCTTGACTGGCTTGTGCCAGAGTCTTTGCAGTTCGATCTTTAAATCCACATATCGTGTCAGCTTTTCCAGTTGTTTCTCTTCAATCCTGCTGCCACCTGGGATTGAAACATCGACGATCCATACTTTTTTTATTATTATTATTTTACTGACACAAAAGCACAGTATGTCACAGCAAATGAGATCTATATGCTGGATTTTGTATTTTAAAAAATCACAAGTCAAACACTTCCCAAGCGTCTAGGACTGTGTGTCAATCAATGATTTATTAAGGTATTTGACCAGCACAGTACAGAATGGGGCATCTGTGCCCAAGGAAGGGAATCGCAGTTCCCAAGTAGATAGTAGGTATAAAAGTAGGTATAGTTCCCAAGTAGATAAGTAGGTATAAAAGCAGATTAAAAGCAGATTAAAAACATGTTATAAAAGAGACAAATTAAAAAGATAAAACAGACTAAACTTACAGTTTAAAGTGCATGTATGAATCTAAAATAGGGGGCAGCTAATAACAAATATCAGACGACTGGGAAGCTATAAAAGGGATGAGAGGGGAGCATTTACAGCATTTCAGTTATTACAGATCATTCTAACTATATTCCCGGCAGGAAGTTGCCTGGTGGAGTCTGTCATCAGCCGTCTAATGTTAATTGCTGCTGCACAAAACTTGGCAACACTGTAGGTTGTCGCAGAGCAAGAGTCCGAGAGCAACAGGGAGGTGTAATATCTTTCAGTGCGCCCTGGATGTTTTAAAAGCCATGGAGTGATGAAATTAGCTCTAATGTCTCTATAGAACACACATTGGAGGAGCACATGTTCAGTTGTTTCGATGTAGCCAGACTCACACGGGAATAGTCTCTCCTGGGCAGGGGTCTTCCGGTATCTCCCCTCCAGTTCTGCCGATGGAAGGGCATGGCATCTTGCCAAAGTGAAAGCTCTCCGGTCTGGAGAGCAGGCTAAGTCTGATTGTCGCTCTATATCCAGGATCCGTTGTCTATTAAGAGCCTTGGCTTGGTCCCATCCCATACCTAGCAGTTGTCCTTGAGAGAAGCCTAGAGTTGCGATTTTGATTGCCACTGCCTTATTCCATGTAGACTGAAATTCATCTCTCAGAGTTAATGGAGCAAGGCCACATGTTGAGAAAGACAGATGCAGCCAATAATTGAGGGTGGCTGTCCACACTCTCGCCTCCACTCTCACAAGGCCTGTCTCTAATCGCAGGGTGGCATTTGAGACACATCTGGGGACCTGCATCGCCGATCTTAGAAATTTTGATTGTACTTGCTCCAGAGGGGCATAGTTTGTGAAGGGACCAAGTTGGGCTCCATACATCATTTGTGCTATGGATTTTGCCTCAAAGAGCTTAAGTGCAGCTGGTATGTAGTTGCCTCCTCCTGTTTTGAGGAATTTTAGGATAGCATATGAGCTCTTTTGTGCTGCCTCTGCTACGTAATCCACATGTACTTTCTTGTTTCCAGTGCAGTGATAGAATACTCCCAGGTATTTAAAGCTGGAGACCTGTTCAATATTGTGTCCATCTAGTCTCCAGGTATGATGCTTGGGTCGTTTCGCAAACACCATAATTTTGGTTTTTTTATAATTCAGATGAAGCTGTTCTTCATTACAATATTTTGTTAAGGCTCTCAAGGCTCTTTTCAGGCCTACTTGAGTTCTGGATAGTATCACTGCATCGTCTGCATAGAGCAGGGTAGACACATGTCTTCCTGCCAGTTTTGGCGGGTGGTAGTCCAAGTTGTAAAGGTGCTCCACCATGGAGTTGATATAAAAGTTAAATAGAAGTGGAACCAAAGTACATCCCTGCTTGACACCTTTCTCAGTTTCAACGGCCCTAGTGAGATGACCTTGAGGGGTACATCTTATTTTCAATATGGTCCCTTCATGTAGTATGCGAATTAATTGCAATAGTCGTCTATCTATTGAGGTGGACCCAAGTTTTTCCCATAATTTGATACGAGAGATAGAGTCAAAAGCTGCTCTAAAGTCTATGAATGCAGCATAGAGGGAAGATGTTCTCTGGGAGGTATAATTTTCTATAAGATGCTGTAAAACTATGCACTGGTCAATGGTGGACCGACCTTCCCTGAAGCCGGCTTGCTCCTCCGCAAGTATGTTTTCTTGTTCCATCCAGTCCAACAATTTCCAATACAGATGCCTTGTGTATATTTTACTAATGGTATTAAGGAGGCTAATGGGCCTGTAGTTTGCTGGATCGTCCTGCCTGCCTTTTCTTTTGTATATTGGTACAATAATTGCCAACCCCCAATCCTTAGGAATTTGGCCATATTTATCAATACAGGTAAATAAAGATGCTAGGATAGGGGCCCAGAAATCCAAATTGTTCTTAATGACCTCGGGTGGGATTGCATCCTCTCCTGGTGCCTTTCCCGCTTTTAGTTGGGCTACTAGTCTCTCTATTTCTGCGGTGGTCACAGGTGACCAGGTAGGGAGGTTTTCCATTGATGTATTAGAGCAAGAGTTTGTGCCCGCATTGTCTGAATAGGTGTCCCTGTATAGCTCTTGAACGTATACTTCCCATCTTGCTGGCAGGATTTGGGAGTTAACTGCAGTTCGGTCCCAGCTTCGTATGTTAGATGTAATGCGCCAGAAGGTGGTTGTGTCCTTTGCCTTAACAGCTTGTATGAGCCGATCCCAGTTGTTTTTCATAGCCTCTCTCTTCTTGTGGGTTAGTAGTTGTTTGTATTGTCTCTTTTGCAGCAGGAGATCTTGTGCAGCTGTTGGGGTAGGATTGAGTTTATAGCTCTGATAAACAGTGGAGAGGGCTTTTTTAGCAGAGAGACATTCCTTATCAAACCATGTTTGTGATTGTTGATATGGTTGCTGAAGTAGCTGTGTCCCCTCTGTATTATTGCCCTGGCGTAACTGAATTTGGAGCTCTTGGACCTAGGACTGTGTGATGTATTTTCGAATGATGCGCGCAGATCCAAGTAAGGTGGCCTTTTGCAGATTATTATTATTATTATTATTATCATTATCATTATTATTATCATTATTATAAAAAAGTTTGTTTGTTTGTTTGTTTATACACCGCTTTTTCTCTCCACAAGGGGCCCTTGCACACAACCCAATATCTCAGAATATCAAGGTAGAAAATCCCACAATATCTGCTTTGAACTGGGTTATCTGAGTACACACTGCCATATATTCCAGTTCAAATCAGATAATGTGGGATTTTCTGCCTTGATATTCTGGGATATTGGGCTGTGTGGAAGGGCCGAAGGAGACTCAAAGCATCTTACCTCTGGGACACAAAAGTCTTCCCACATAGTGATCAATCATAAACAGATAATAGTATGCAAAAATCTTTTCCCTCCTTAAGTGATGCTTGGGCCACTTCTACACTGCCATATAAAATATAGATTATCTGCTTTGAACTGGATTATATGGCAGTAAAGACTCATATAATCCCATTATAATCATTTCTATCTGGAAATCAATGTCCTCACTGCAGAAGAACATGCAGATCAAAAATAAGTCTCTATAGTCACCTACGGACCCACTGCCAAGACCCTACACTTGAAAGGCGATCATGCTCGGACATAATAATAATAATAATAATAATAATAATAATAATAATAAGTGATCACAGATTATGATAATGATTTCACATATAACCGTAACCCACGTTTTTGCACAACTGCAGTTCCTTTACTTTTTAACTTTAGCACAATTGCACTATTCAGTATTGAAAGCAAAAAAGGACTAAGGTGTGTATAAAAGGGTAGAAAAACAGCGAGCTTGAGAATAATGAGCTAGAGAAGATGAGAACTCTGCCTTCTGTCAACACATAACTACTGGGAAGTGGCAAAGAAGCAGAAGGAACCAGTTGCACTGAGGTAGATGGTGAGAATGTTGCAGGAATGGGAGCTATGGCTAGGTTTTTCTCCTTAATGGCTCAGGGTGGGAAAATCACTGGAAGAAGGCAAACTGGTAGCACGAGGCACATGGCAGCTGCAGCAGAAGTATGCCTACCTTGTGTGCTAAAGCCTTTGTCATCTCTAGTTTCCCCATGATTCACACTTTTCATTTTCCAAGTTCCTGTATTACAGGTTGTGCAGTTTTGAGCTTTTCTTTTGCCTTCGGGCACATAAACCATTAAAATCCTTTTAGCCTGTGGCTAGTTGTACCCTTAGCCACAGCACCACTCAAAATTGTCTTCTACTGTACTGCACTCAATCTGGGAATGTTATCTTCTAGGCATTATATCAGTCCCTGTACTTCTTTAGGAAGCTCTGGCATAAGATGTGATGATACTTATCCTAAATACAATTTTGTAAAACAATAAAGAAAAACAAAGATTAGGAAGATTCCATTGATGGTAAAGCAATGGAATCAGGCCCCTTCTCCACTGCCATATAATCTAGATCAGTGTTTCTCAACCTGGGGGTTGGGACCCCTGGGCGGATTGCGACGGGGTGTCAGAGGGGTCACCAAAGACCATTAGAAAACACATTAATTTCTATTGTTCATGTGGGTCCTGTGTGAGACGTTTGGCCCAATTCTATCATTGGTGGGGTTCAGAATGCTCTTTGATTGTGTTGTTGTTCATTCATTCAGTCGTCTCCGACTCTTCGTGACCTCGTGGACCAGCCCACGCCAGAGCTCCCTGTCGGCCGTCACCACCCCCAGCTCCTTCAAGGTCAGTCCAGTCGCTTCAAGGATGCCATCCATCCATCTTGCCCTAGGTCGGCCCCTCTTCCTTTTGCCTTCCACTTTCCCCAGCATAATTGTTTTCTCTAGGCTTTGCTGTCTCCTCATGATGTGGCCAAAGTACTTCAACTTTGTCTCTAGTATCCTTCCTTCCAGTGAGCAGCCGGGCTTTATTTCCTGGAGGATGGACTGGTTGGATCTTCTCGCAGTCCAAGGCACTCTCAGCACTTTCCTCCAGCACCACAGCTCAAAAGCATCGATCTTCCTTCGCTCAGCCTTCCCTATGGTCCAGCTCTCACATCCGTATGTTACTACAGGGAATACCATGGCTTGGACTAGGCGGATCTTTGTTGCCAGTCTGATGTCTCTACTCTTTACTATTTTATCGAGACTGGACATTGCTCTCCTCCCAAGAAGTAAGCGTCTTCTGATTTCCTGGCCACAGTCTGCATCTGCAGTAATCTTTGCACCTAGAAATACAAAGTCTGTCACGGCCTCCACATTTTCTCCCTCTATTTTCCAGTTGTCAATCATTCTTGTTGCCATAATCTTGGTTTTTTTGACGTTTAGCTGCAACCCGGCTTTTGCGCTTTCTTCTTTCACCTTGATTAGAAGGCTCCTCAGCTCCTCCTCGCTTTCGGCCATCAGAGTGGTGTCATCTGCATATCTGAGGTTGTTAATGTTTCTTCCAGCAATTTTCACCCCAGCTTTGCATTCATCAAGCCCCGCACATCGCATGATGTGTTCTGCATACAAGTTAAAAAGGTTGGGTGAGAGGATGCAGCCTTGCCATACGCCTTTCCCAATCTTGAACCAGTCTGTTGTTCCGTGGTCGGTTCTGACTGTTGCTACTTGGTCCTTGTACAGATTCCTCAGGAGAGAGACAAGGTGGCTTGGTATGCCCATCCCACCAAGAACTTGCCACAATTTATTATGATCCACACAGTCAAAGGCTTTAGAGTAGTCAATGAAGCAGAAGTAGATGATTTTCTGAAACTCCCTGCCTTTCTCCATTATCCAGCGGATATTGGCAATCTGGTCTCTCGTTCCTCTGCCTTTTCTAAACCCAGCTTGAACATCTGGCAACTCTCGCTCCATGTATTGCTGGAGTCTTCCTTGCAGGATCTTGAGCATTACCTTACTGTCTTTGATTGTAGGTGAACTATAAATCCCAGCAACTACAAATGCCAAGTCTATTTTCCCCAAATTCCACCAGTGTTCACATTTGGGCATATTGAGTATTCCTGCCAAGTTTGATCCAGATCCATCATTGTTTGAATCCACGGTGCTCTCTGGATATAGGTGAACTACAACTCCAAAAGTCAAGGTCAATGCCCACCATACCCTTCCAGTATTTTCTGTTGGTCATGGGAGTTTTGTGTGCCAAGTTTGGTTCAATTCCATCATTGGCGGAGTTCCGAATGCTCTTTGATTGTAGGTGAACTATAAATCCCAGGAACTACAACTCCCCACCAGTATTCAAATTTGGGCGTATCAAGCATTTGTGCTAAATTTGGTCCAATTGGCCTCCCCTCCAGCTGATGACTCCAACCAATCAGAAAGTTTGAATTTGACAGTTCTGTATCTCTATAAAAATGTACTGTTTTGCCCTGCCAAGCATGTCAGCTCTGGCAAGGGATTGCGGTTTGACATCCGTACCAGCTGGGACAAAATAAAGACAACTCAGTGGCTTTTCTTCAACTTGGTGAGACTTTTATTGGGAAAAATTCGGGGAAATTCTTTGGGTGCTTCTTTCTGTCTCACGAGGGTGATCAGACTCTCTTTGGTGGGTCTGACTGGTCTCTGCCTCCTGGCAAAGACCCCCAAATTCTTGCTCGATAGCATTACCACCAGATAAAGGTTTCTTATCTCTCTTTTCCAGTAAATAAACTGATCTTCTTTGCACCTGAACACTCTGTCTCTGTTTACAAAAGCCTTGCCTTCTATGTACACTCTCATTAACTTGACTCTCATTAGTTTCTGTACCTGACAAATCTTCTTCAGATAATTGCTCTGAGAAAGACTGTGAAGGGCGTCTCCCAAGAAATTGGCCTTGTGAATTCTCCTGAGACAGCTCGGGCCCCTTGTCTGAGGTTAACTCAGGCCCAGGCAAATCCTCATCCCCAATGGCAACAGACCCAGGCCCACCATCAGGAACATCATTCCCATTCCCATCATGAACATCAGACACAATCACAGGCTGAAGAGGCTGACATATAACAGGTAGAAGCTGGAGCTAACAACGGGAGCACCTTGCAGTCAGCAAATCCTGCAGCTTAACAGTTTAGCCTGCTGATCTGTTTGGTGTGACTATACATTAGCTTCTTTGGCACCTTCATGGGATTTAGAAAGAAATCATGAAATGTCATTTTTGTTTTGTGATTGTTTTTAGAAGCAGGTCAAAGATTGTTCCTCCATTGTTCACAAGCTGGGGATGAATACTGTGACCCAGAAATCCTCTTATATAGCAGGAGAAAATTACACACAAGAGTCCATTTCCTACTTCAGAGTTGTTTTGAGTTTCTTTGGAAAAGTGAATGCAGTATATACCTTGAAAAGGTTGAGAAGCAGTACAGAAAGGTCTCAACTAAAGTGGATAAAGCAACATGGGAATGCAGAATCCCATGGTGCACATAATGCCTGCAATTCACCAGAACACACTCTTCCCTTGAAGCAGAAGTATGTCTTTGAAACAAAAGTACACACCAAGCAGTGGAGTTCTGCATAAAGCAAAATCGTTTTCCAAACAAAGCAGGGCTGCTTCTAACTCTGAAACATAAAGAAACAGAGGGGAGGAAAGGAGAATTTGGGAGGAAAGAGATAAAGGAAAAAGATAACTAAAACACAGTAGGACCCTTGACTTCCCTCCCCCATCCCCTACCCTGTTGTAAAGAGAAAAAGAAAAGAAAATGAGAATATTATTCCACTATTACAGATTTTAATAAGAAATCCTACTAAAAATAACTATGAAAGCAGGATAAACAGTTTCCAATCTTTCAAAAAGTCCTTAATCAGCTACTGGAGTTGTGTGTGGATCCATTTTCCTTCGTTACATCCATTCTTTTGTTACTTTTGTTACCTTCAGGAGCTTATAATAGAAGGCTCCCTCCCGGTACGAAAATCAGCTTGACACGAAAGCAAGCGGGAGTGGATCCCGGCTCCTCACCTGCTTTTCGTGAGCAGCTTCCTTGCTCTGGAAAGAGTCTATGTGTGGCATGGAGGCCCAGAAAATGTGCGCAGCTGCCCACAGCCGAGCCACCTTCCTCTAGAGTAGAGAAACAGATAAGAAGCCTGCTTAAAACAGGCACCTGCCTGCAGCTGAGCACCTCTCCTCCAGAGTAGAAACAGCTTAAATGCCTATGACAGGAAGGGGAGCCTGGGAAGCTCCCCCTCATAATGGGCTGATAGAAAAGGCATCTTTTGGCACTCCAGAGCAAAAACAGATATCAGCCGTCTCAATTTTGGGAGTCTCACAAAAAATGGAGTCTCCCAAATAAAAGCCTGGACACAAAACAGGCCAAGGTTTATCTGGATTGCACAAGCCTATCAGCCAAATGAAGATTTGTTTGTGTTACTTGTTAGGGAGGAAATTATTTCTAAAGATACATTGCCTTTGCAGCATCAAATATTAGCAAATAAAAATGTGAATGTTTGGGTTCCTTTCTACTGCTCTTGAAGACACTTCTCCACAATGTTTAACGAGTTTGTTGTATCCTTTATATATTGTTAAACTAATATTCTGTAGAGAATGTAAAAAGAGAAATTTTGTAGCAAGCCAGTAATGAAAACGCTATTAAACCCTAAAGATAAAGTTGATTTGAAAGCGTACAGAAACAATTGTCGGGTATGGCTTTTGTGTACCTTTGTAAATATGGTGCTTATATATATAACAAGTATAGGAATTGTGGAAACCACATACATGCACCAATTATTTCAGGCTCTATGTACACTGCCATAGAAAATCCTAATTATCTGCTTTGAACTGGATTATATGACAGTGTAGACTTGGGTTGGATATATCTACACTACCCTATATCCCAGAATCTGATCCTAGATTATCTACTTTGAACAGGGTTATATGAGTCTACACTGCTTGAAAATCTGGGATATGCAGATAATCTGGGATCAGATTTTGGAATATAGGGCAGTGTAGATTGAGCCTAGATCCAGCCCAAGCCTCATATAATTGAGTTCAAAGAAGATAATCTGGATTATATGATTTGATAATCTGGATTATAGGGCAGTGTAGATCAAGCCTCAGGCCCCCATCTACACTGCCATATAAAATCCAGATTATCTGCTTTGAACTGGATTATATGGCAGTGTAGACTCATAATCCAGTTCAAGGCAGATCTGGGCTCAGATCCTAGGATATAGGGCAGTGTTGATCCATCTTAGATCCAGTTTTAGGTCCCAGAGAAGCCCTTATTAAAAGAGACATTTGGAGGGAAATATATATAATTTACAAATGGAAATGGGTGCCATGGAGTGCAGTTCTCTAAGCCTGGGGCTGGATCTACACTGCCATATTATCTAGTTTATCAAAGCAGATAATACACATTATCTACTTTCAAATGGATTATATGAATCTACACTCCCATATAATCCAGTTCAAAGCAGATAATATGGATTTTATATTTATTTATTTATTTATTTATTTATTTATTTATTTATTATTTCTTTGGAACATTTGTACCCGGTCCTATCGCGACCTCCGAGGAGGGACTCAGGATGGCTACCAACAGGCAACAATCTGATGCTGAAACAATAAACACATCATAAAACACAATCAAATGCCAAAAAAAATCAATATACATTAAAACAGTTCTCCAGGTTATATGGCAGTGTAGATGGGGGCTGGAATAAAAAGATAATCTGAGATCAGATCCTGGGATATAAGGCAGTGTAAATACAGCATAAATTAGTCTAAATGTAATACAAATTCCCCATAAACCTCCTAGAAGGCATTTGGGGACAAAAATTTCTTGGGAAAAAAATCATGATTTTTTAAACCCTTGCTGAGTAAGTGGTGCAAATGTCCTCTACACTCCCTCCCTGGAGGTCATTTCAGGGCATTTAAAAGGAAAAAATGCCAAAATGCAACAATTGTTTTTCACACATAGAACATGAGCTACATTTTGCCCATTCCTGCTGTACAACAAATGCATACAATTGTCATTGATCTTCTTTGCTCATTTTCTTATTCTTTTGTTTCTAAAGAACATTTTTGCTCTAGCAGCCTTGAGATGAAGAGAAAGCAAGCAAACACTCGCATTTATGAAATTTTTAAACAAGGAAAGAAAAAAGCTGTACAGTCATGTTTCAGAACCTCAATGAGAAGTAAGTACCCAACCCAACCCAAGTCTACACTGTCATATAAGTAAAACATTTGGAATGCTATTTCCCCCTAGAACAGTGGTTCTCAACCTTCCTAATGCTGCGACCCATTAATAGAGTTCCTCATGTTCTGGTGACCCCAACCATAAAATTATTTTCGTTGCTACATCATAACTGTAAATTTGCTACTGTTATGAATCATAATGTAAACATCTGATATGCAGGATAAATTTTCATTTACTGGACCAAATTTGGCACAAATACCTGAAACGCCCAAATTTGAATACTGGTAGTGTTGGGGTGGGAGTTGATTTTGTCATTTGGGAGTTGTAGTTGCTGGGGTTTATAGTTCACCTACAATCAAAGAGCATTCCGAACTCTACCAACAATGGCATTGAACCAAACTTGGCACACAGAACACCCTTGACCAACAGAAAATACTGGAAGGGTTTGGTGGGCAATGACCTTGAGCTTTGGGGTTGTAGTTCACCTACATCCAGAGAGCACTGTGGACTCTCAACAATGATGGATCTGAACCAAACTTGGCACAGAGACCCAACATGGCCAACTTTGAATACTGACAGGGTTTGATGAGGGTTGACCCATGATTTTGGGAGTTATAGTTCACCCACATAGTTATGCATTTTCTAATGGAAGCATTAATGAAAACAAAAGGAAATACTATTTTCTAATCAATAGTGTTACAAACTATCTGAACTGCTTCTGCTGCTGCTGCTCCTTCTGATGCTGCTGGGCCACTCTCAGTCCCACGTGACATAGGCACTTTCCCCCCTGCCTTGGAGGTACTTGTGAGTCTCCCTCCAGCCTTGCACGCTCTCCCTCGCCCCGTGCATGGACACCATGCTGCCATGCAGCAAGCATGCCTGCTCTCCCCTCCCCTGCTTGGAGGTTCAGAAACAGCCCTCCCCTTGGCTGAGAGGCTGGCCAATTGCAGCAGAGGAGGGCTTTTGGTGGGAGGATTCTTTTCCAAAAAGGAAGCGACAGACAGATGGAGAGATCATCAGCCTTTTCTGCCAAAGGGGTTCCCAAGACCATTGGAAATATGTGCCCCCCCCCCTCCAGATTGAGAAATGCTGCACTAGAGCCAATCAATCAACGTTTCCAAATAAAGGAACTACAGCATTAATTACTATAATTCTGAAAGATGAAACCATTTTTCAAAGCTTTATGAAAGCTCATTTTCCAACTTTATGAGAGTCATATGTCAGCTGTTTCATAGTTGTTGTCATTTACCAGAAATGTGTAATCACAGCCAAATGTCATTCACCCATCATTGAAAACATGGTATGGCAAACTAATCAAATCTCACTTTTTAAAAAATTGGTACAATTCAACCTCATCTTTGCTGATTGATAATATGGAAATGAAGATGCTCAGGAGAATCAGCCCAGTCCTGTCGCACACCAGGGCTCTTTTTCACCCAAATCCAAGGAAGCTCCCCGGATCCTGGACCAGTGTCTGACAGCTGTGATGGACTGGATGAGTGCTACCAGGCTGAGGCTTAATCCAGACTAGACAGAGGTCCTCTTGATCAGTCCTAGGTTGTTCAGGGTATAGGGTGGCAACCTGTGTTTGATGGGGTTACACTCCTCCTGAGGACGCAAGTCTGCAGTCTGGGGTTCCTTCTGGACTCAGCACTGTCACATGAAGCACAAGTATCAGCAGTGGCTAGTGCACCAGCTGCAACAGTACCTCGGAAAGCCTGACTTGACCACGGTGTTCCACACCTTCTAGAATGGATTTCTGCAATGCACTCTACATGGGGCTGCCTTTGAAGACAGCTCAGAAACTGCCATTAGTGCAAAGGTCAGCAGCCAGGATACTAATGCAGGCTAGCTATAGGGAGTATACTACACCCCTGTTAAAGCAGCTCCATTAGCTGCCAATAAGTTTCTGATCCCAATTCAAAGTGCAGCCCTATACAGTTCACGTCCAGTCTATCTTCTTGACCGCATCCCTCCATATGAACCAGTGCAGGCTCTTACTTACTTACTTACTTACTTAGGCGATCCCTCGTTGGACGAGTAAGATGGTCTTCCATTATGGATTTCCTTGTGGGTCCGTATGTGGCTATGGAGCCCTATTCTTGCTCTGCATCTTCTTCCGCAGTGGGGGCATTGGTTTCCAGGTGGAAGGCGGTCCCGGTCGGGGTTGGCTTGACGCGCCTTCCTCCTGGCACGTTTCTCTCTTTCACCCTCCACTCATGCCTCCTCAAATTCTGCAGCACTGCTGGTCACAGCTGACCTCCAGCTGGAGCGCTCAAGGGCCAGGGCCTCCCAGTTCTCAGTGTCAATGCAGGCTCTAAGATCTGGCAGAGAGGCTTCAAATGCCTTATTCAGCATACCATAGTATATGCGTAAACTGCTCTGCAGTGCCGTAGAAGTCTAAAGAGGACTTTTTTGGTGCCACATGACTGTTTTGGACTCTAGGCAAATCTAATGCCAGGGCCCTCACACATACATTTTCATCACTTCCCACATATTATACAAGTTCTCTTGGAAGTGGTGAAACCATAAAGATAAAGGTTAACAAGTTGGCTGACTCATCTATATGCTTTGTGTAATATATTTCATTGATTTGTATTGAAGTAGGGACATCATGATTAGGTAAATTTTAAGATGGTATTTATATTTGCATTGCCCTTCTACATATAATTTCATTACACTGAATGTGAACAATTTTGTCCTTTACTCCTCTGCCTTTCCCACGCAGTTTTTAACTTTGGAAAGATAAAATTGCTACATGGATTTAAAAAAAAAAGATGTTTCCTATCACTATTACCAAAACTTTTATCTTATTTTCACTTTCTATTTTATATTACATCTCTTTAGCCACTTTTACTTTATTGATCCTGCAAAAGGATTAAGCAATTCAAAATTCCTTTTTCTTGGTCAAATGAGGAACATTTCTGCAGTATCCACTAGAATATTGGATGGCAAGAAGAATACATTTTCAAAGCTGTTCCTTCTATTTTTCGTTTACAGCAGTGTTTCTCAACCTGGGGGTCAGGACACCTAGGAGGGTCGTGAAGGGGGGTGTCAGAGGGGTGACCAAAGACCTTCGGAAAACACAGTATTTTTATTTATTCCATTGGTTATGGGGGTTCTGTGTGGGAAGTTTGGCCCAATTCTATCATAGGTGGGGTTTCAGAATGTTCTTTGATTGTAGGTGAACTATACATCCCAGCAACTACAACTCCCAAATGCCAAGTCTATTTTCCCCAAACTTCACCAGTTTTCACATTTGGGCATATTGAGTATTCGTACCAAGTTCAGTCCAGATCCATCATGGTTTGAGTCCACAGTCCTCTCTGGATTTAGGGGAACCACAACTCCAAAACTCAAGGTCAGTGCCCATCAAATCCTTCCAGTATTTTCTGTTGGTCATGGGAGTTCTGCGTGCCAAGTTTGGTTCCATCATTGGTGGAGTTCAAAATGCTCTTTGATTGTAGGTTAACTATAAATCTCAGCAACTACAACTCCCAAATGTCAAGGTCAATTTTCCTCAAACTCCACCAGTGTTCACATGTGGGCATATTGAGTATTCATGCCAAGTTTGGTCCAGATCCATCATTGTTTGAGTCCACAGTGGTCTCTGGATGTAGGTGAACTGCAACACTACAACTCAAGGTCAATGCCCATGTTGTTGGAGTTCAGAATGCTCTTTGATTGCAGGTTAACTGTAAATCCCAGCAACTACAACTCCCAAATGACAAAATCAACACACACGCCCCAACCCCACCAATATTCACATTTGGGCGTTATCGGGTATATTGTGTCAAATTTCATCCAGTGAATGACAGTACATCCTGCACATCAGCTATTTAAATTAGGTTGTCCCGTTTTAAGGTACATTCCCAAATTAGTAACTTAATTGATGTTGAGAAGTTAGTTTCTATCACTGGGTGTAAAAAGAGCATTAGAAATCATGTCATATACATATTACTTATGCAATGCATCCATTAAAAGTACAGCCCTTCACAACTGCAATATAATGACATATTTGAGCTTAAATGAACATGTAAATGAAAGGGTCCCTTTTGTTACTGTTCTTTTGTCTAATTGAAGATTAATAATGGATCACTTTGGATGGGCTGACAGAGATGTGCTGGTTTTGTTCACCCGTTATGCTACAAAAGGTTTTTGCTCTTCTCAGCTACTGGAATTGTTTTTCGTCCTTGGCTGGTTTGAACGCCACAGGATTTATTTCCTGCATTGACAGCCCAGGGCCATTCGCATGTATTCTTTTATGTGACTCTTAAACTGTTTTGATTTCTAGTTTGCTTTTTCAAAGGACAGATTGGGATAATAGAGCTTGAATCTGCATTCTATGGTTAGTATATACCCATATAATGCAGTTCAGTACAGTTAAAGTCAAACTGCAGTATATGGATTATAGAAACAGCTATACACTTGTGTTTTCTTATGTACACTTTACATTGTTTGGTTTCCTTAAACACCGATAAGATTGCTGATTGTCTGTTTTAAGAGTGCCACACTGAGTTGAAAGAAGTGTTCCAGTAAAAATATCAGATTTCTACTTGAGGTGTTCATTCCATATTCACATTTTACAGAACTTCCATGAAGATCTCACTGTGAGAATCACACCACAAAACACCACCTATAGCAATCCCTCCACCGATACCCACACTCTTTCTAAGGCCCGAACCAGACAGGCCCTATATCCTGGGTTCTGAGTGCAGGTTTTCTGTTTTAAACTGGATTATATGAGTCCCCACTGCCTGATAATCTGGGATAAACAGAAAACCTGGGATCAGATCCTGGAACATAGGGCCTGTCTAGAAGGACCCCTGGAGTCCTTTTGTCATCAGGGACCAGTCAATCAAGTTTTCATGTAAGGTTTAGTTTGGATTTACACTGCCCTGTATCCCAGGATCTGATCCCAGATTATCTTGTTATCCCAGATTATCTGGCAATATAGAACGATATAATCCAGATCAAAGCAGATTATCTGGGATCAGAATCTGTGATAAAAGGCCAGTGTAGACCCAGCCTGAGGCTGGATTTACACTGCCATATAATCCGGATTAGAGCAATGACCAATCTCAATAAAATAGTGAAGAGTAGAGGCATTACAATGGCAACGAAGATCCGTAAAGTTAAAGCAATGGTAACCTATATGGATGTGAGAGTTGGACCATAAGGAAGGCTGAGCGAAAGAAGATAGATGCTTTTGAACTGTGATGTTGGAGGAAATTCTGAGAGTGCCTTGGACCATAATAAGATCCAACCAGACCATACTCCAGGAAATAAATCCCAACTGCTCACTGGAGGGAAGGATATTAGAGGCAAAGTTGAAGTTCTTTGGCTACATAATGAGAAGACAGGAAAGCTTGGAGAAGACAATGATGCTGGAAATGGAAGGAAAAAGGAAGAGGGGGACACCAAGGGCAAGATAGATGGATGGTATCCTTGAAGTGACTGGCTTGACTTTGAAGGAGCTGGGGGTGACCACGGCTGACAGGAAGCTTTGCCGTGGGCTGGTCCATGAGGTTACAAAGAGTTGGAAGCAACTGAATGAATAAACAAGAGCAACATCTGCTTTGAACTGCCATATAACCCAGTTCAAAGAAGATAATGAATTTTATATGGCAGTGTAGAAGGGACCTAAGTTATACATTTTATGGAATCCTGGGACTTGTAGTTTATTGAGACAACAGTGCTCTGTCATTGAATATTCTAAATATTCCTTGCTAAAGGGTTTCATGAGACGTTACCACAGTAGTCAAGGTACAATCATAGCGCTATAATTGCGTACTGTTAACGCCCTTGAATTGTTTCTGAACTCCAAACACCAGTTGTCCATAAGATGGAACCACAGCAGTAAAAATAAAATAATAGTGCCATGACTTCTAGTATGAATGGGCTCCATCTCTCTCTGTCTCCTTGCTAACCTTATTAAGCACTTTAATTCTCACCACATCTCTTCATCTCCTCCCATTCCTCCTCTCACAACCAATCCCTGACATTGTGTAAATACACTCCATGCAACATTCTACATCGTTTGGCTTAACCTTCATACATTCTCCTTGTCATACCCGCCCTTTAATAACACAACACAAACTGTATATATGAAATTTTCTCCATGGGTGTCTGAATCCAGGGCTGATCCTATAATTTTCCAGAAAGCAGCTGCTGCCTCAAGCAGATGGTGAGTGGTGGCAGCTAGTCACGGTGCCATGCAGCTTGCCTTGAATTTCCTTAGCTAGACTGCTTTCCTTTGAAGGCAATGTTAATCCTTAATCAAGTTCACTTACACTCCAGTTATTATGTTCTTTCTCTCTGGCAGTAAAAAATGGCTTGAGGCACTCATGCATGGATACTTCAAAATAATGAACTTGATTCTACTAAATATCTACATTACACCTTTCCTTTCATGCTGGCAGCACAGCTCTCCTAAATCAAGCACACAAGGCTAATTTGTTTATTTGATTAGTTTTTGTCCTGCTTTTGTCCCAGTATGAAACTCAAGGTGGATTTCTGTGTTGTTGTTGTTGTTGTTGTTGTTGTTGTTGTTGTTGTTGTTAGGCTTCAGGTTGACTGTGGCCCCTTCCACAAAGCTGTATAAAATCCACCTTCTTCTTCTTCTTCTTCTTCTTCTTCTTCTTCTTCTTCTTCTTCTTCTTCTTCTTCCTAGCATTTGTCCTCTGAATTCACAGGGTCCGCTTGTTTGCTTCTTGTTCTCCACTTGTTCCTATCTGTTGTGTCTCTCAACACAGAAATCCACCTTGAGTTTCATACTGGGACAAAAGCTTCTGCTATGTCATGTTTCAAACAATTGGGCCAGCGCATTTTAGGTCTGCCTCATGGCCTGGCACCTGCAACTTCCATATTTAGTGTGGTTTTAGCCACAGAGCCCTCTTCACTTTGTTGAGCATGTCCAAACCATCTCAGACAGGATTCCTTCATCTTCTCGGCAATCGGCGCAACTCTTAAGATGGAGTGCAATGTATTATTTGGAATCATTGAGTTGCTCAATGGCCTTAGTGGTCGGCCAGCACTCAGTGGCATATAGAACAACTAGTGTCACCACCTGTGAAGAGGCCACCAATTTGTAAATAAGGCACCAGTCTGTAAAGGAGCCACCACTTTGTGAGGACTTACTAAATTGATAACACAACTAATAGCTTGTAATGTTGAATTGGTCTTTCTTCAATATGTAGTGCGGCTTAACTTGAAAGTATTTGTAACAGAGACTTGGCTTTAGAAGAAATTGTAACAAGTTTATTGAAGTATAGAAGAAGCTTGATGGTTTCAATGTTCTTAGCTCATAGAGGCACATTTCTTCAGAGGTTACATTTAACACATTTCATAAAACAACTCTTAAGAGAACTATTCCTTTTACTAAGCAGGTTTTGAACTGATTTTCCTTCAAAATGTGTTTCTTTCTTTAACAGATTACTTCAGGCACAAGCTTATTCTTTCCTTATGTTATTTCTGTTGCAGTAAAGATTCTTATTAGGGTTCTCTCACTCTTTCTACTCATACACTACTTACTATCCTAAATAAGTCAACTTGACCTATCTAAACTACACAGGCTAAAAGCCTAAACCCTCCTGATTCTCAACACCGTAGAATCAGCCTTTCCCTGTATTTCTTAGACTACAGACTACCTTTCTGGTTCTCAACACACAACAGAACCAGCCTTCCCTGTAGTTCGCTGACTACAGACTAACTGTTTTAAAATGGCTGCCTTGCTAAGTGGCAGTTGGCTCCGCCCTTTTTCCATGGCAACTCAGCTCAAAGTGAGCTAAGCTGGCTACCATCCCCCCCAGTTATGCTAGTTTAAATACTTACCCTTTTTAACACCTATCTATAATTACACTCTACTTCAGCCATGCGGCATTTACATGCCTGTGACCATCCGACAGTATGGCGCCAGCGGAGGTGATCTTTGAGCAGAGGTATTTAAAGCTGGTCACTTTGTTGAGGTCAGTACTATTGATATTGATGGAGCCATCCTCTACCATTGGTCCACATTCCATGTACTCAGTTTTTGAGATGTTGAGCCATAGTCCAAAATATAGCAGATGATTTTTCCACACTTGCACTTGAGTCTGCAACTCTACCCACAACTCGGTGGCAAACATAACATCATCAGCATACAGTAACATCCAAGGATGTGATTTCTGTATGCCTCTGGTGATTGTGTCCATGCATAGTATGAACAGCAATGGTGACAGAGCCAAACCTTGGCCGACTCCGACTTGAACAGGAAAAAGCTCCCTGATTCCTGCTGCACATCTTACCACACTTGTCGAATTCGCATACAGCATCTTCGTCCATCGTATGTATTCTTCTGGTACTCTTTGTGATTTCAACACCATCCATATAAGATCATGTGGAACCTGGTCAAATGCCTTCTCGACATCTAGAAATGCGGTGTTGATGTTACGGTTCTTCTCCTAATAGCATCGGCTGTACATCTTCCAAATTCATCCACCTATAGAATCCATTGTCAGCTATGATGATTTTTAAAAGAGTAAATAACCTCATATATTTCCTCTTTCAAAGCATATATGTGACTGGAGTCTAAAATAGATGGGACACCATCCGTTCAATATGTACTTAAGTGCACCATTGTAGCCGATCAATGGGATACATCTCCATCTCTTTACCTTGCAGAGACCACAAATTCTGCCCCAACTTCCATCAAATTTGGGAAGATAGACAAAAGTGTGGTATTCAGAAACTTTTTACTGTTTCCACTCAAAGTAAAAGGTTTCTGAACCTTTTATTATATTACAGAATGCCACTTCTGTTTTTGAAAAATAGTCAGCTTTTGGTTTAAAACAATGTTTAGTAGGCTGAAATCCATTTTGGTGTGAATTGTTATTTCTGGAGTGTTTCTCCCTCTTCACTAGAAAAAGAGATGTTGAGAGATCTATCTGCCATAAACAAAGATAGGGCTGTACTGTGAATTAAAAAAAGCCAGGCAGACATAAACCACAGTTAAACTATAATCAGGAACCAACAAATAGAGCACTTAATGAGGCAAAACCTAAACATTGATAATTTGAAATCTTATTGGATTGTTAGGTTGAATAAGATGACATTTTTCCAAATAGAACATAATTTGCACATGCAATTAATTCTTTAATTGATTCTCTTAGTTTGCCAAAGCATCCTTTTTACACATGATGTATCTATTTAGGCAGACAATCTCTGTCTTTCTTGCTCGTGTTCTTTTGATTCTCCAGTATCGCTCTGTACTGGCCAATTCTGCATAAAATGCAAGTCAAATCAACACTTCAACGAACGACCATAAATGTGAGTCTTTTAATTGAATCAGTCAGTAGTGGAGCACTAAACAGAAAGGCATAAGTGCCACAGCATGACTTTAACTATCACACCTTGCAGTAGGCGCTTTTGAAGCAAAGTAAAAAGATTATGTGACTCCTGGGGCACACAAAAACTTTCAAGATATGCCAAAGCCTGGGTTATTTATATAAGTGCCAAAGTTTTGCTCTGCAGTATTGTGTAACTGAGAACTTGAGAAACTACGTGTCCCTTTTGCAAAGACCACTAAAATCTTAATATAACTTAGCCTTTGAAGACTTCCATGACAACTGTAGGCCTATCAAAATTCAGTTTGTCCTTTACATATGGTGAGTTGTGTGCTTAATTTGATGTTTCCTGCTGTGTATGTTGATTGAGGTCAGTAGAACTGGGGACTTTCTCTTTAGTGGATGAACCAGTATTTTTCAGCTAAAAAAGGTAAAGGTAGTCCCCTGACATTAAGTCCAGTCATGTCTGACTCTGGGGTGTGGTGCTCATCTCCATTTCTAAGCCGAAGAGCCGGCGTTGTCTGTAGACACCTCCAAGGTCATGTGGCCGGCATGACTGCATGGAGCGCCGTTACCTTCCCGCCGGAGCGGTACCTATTGATCTACTCACATTTGCATGTTTTCGAACTGCTAGGTTGGCAGAAGCTAGGGCTGACAGCGGAAGCTCACGCCGCTCCCCGGAATCAAACCTGCGACCTTTCGATCAACAAGCTCAGCAGCTCAGTGCTTTAACCCACTGCGCCACCGGGGGCTCCAATGCTTATAATGCACATAAACAGAGAAACAGTATTTACATAAGTTGGTAATGTTGCTCTAGAAGAAAAATAACACGAAACTGAAAACTAATCTAGCATTATGAGACAGTCAGAATATCTTCCTACATACCTCTTTTCCATACCATATTTGATTGTTTTCAACTCTATCACCTTATCCCCTTGCTTCCTGTTTTTTTCTCAAACTGAGAAGATAATTTCTATGTACAGAAACAGAAGGACTGGAGTCAGGCATGTAGCCGGGGGGGGGGGGGGGCTCGAAGGGCTTCAGCCCCCCCCCCCCCCGAAATTCTCATGGTGGTTTGCGAAAAGGCCTTACTGGTGCATTATTTTGGCTGTTATGTTTATTCATATCATGATCTGATCACCATACTCAATATATCCCATATGCATGGGAGTATTGGGGTAATGATACAAAAGGTTTGCTAGGGTAGACCCTCTTTCACTCAGACTCAGCCCCCCCGAAACTCAGCCCCCCCCCGAAACCCCCCCTAAAAAAATTCAGCCCCCCCCCCCCCCGAAACGAAATCCTGGCTACGGGCCTGACTGGAGTTATTCTAATTAATATGTTATTTGCAGTCCATCATCTTGCATAACTAGTAAAGAAAGTAAGTCATACTTGAACTATTTATTGAAGGAATTTTGATTAAATGCTGGAGTTTACCAGATAAAACAGAAGTAATCCATAGATGCCTAGGGGGGAAATGTATTAACAAGAAAGCACAGCAGGTGAATGAGATTGTGCACATTTCAGTTCTTACCATGTGGAATATTTCTTTAGTGCTCTTACTCTTTAAGGAAGAAATCTTGTAAAATGTATACACAAATATGGGGCATACAGTGTTCTTGGGGGGAAATCTCTTTCTTACATTTTAAGGTAATTTTCCCAAGTCTCGGGAAATTCTGAATGAAGGGTTAAGCTACTCAGTGTAAATTACACTGCTTAGCCGGTATTGCACCACCTGACACCCGCTGGGAAGTAGCAGCCAATAGTGAAAGGACCAAGGCAGAGACATCTCCAGCTCATCCCCTGTTTGCGTATTAGTCAGGACATCAATGACTTAAATCTAGAAATAGTTTTCTAAGACCTACAGACACTCGCTGGAACACCTCAGCAAGTGAGAGTCCAAAAGTGGCAGGCTCAAACCCAGAACCTCAACCAATGGCTGATACCAAATGAGAGACTCCCCCCTGGGCACACCGAAGACTGGGCAACTTGGAAGGCGCTGAACAGACTGCGTTCTGGCACCACGAGATGCAGAGCCAACTTTAAGAAATGGGCTACAAAGTGGAATCCTCGACATGTGAGTGTGGAGAGGAGCAAACCACTGACCACCTGCTGCAATGCACCCTGAGCCCTGCTACATGCACAATGGAGGACCTTCTTGCAGCAACACCAGAAGCACTCCAAGTGGCCAGATACTGGTCAAAGGACATTTAATCAGCTACCAAACTCACAAATTTTGTATTTTGTCTGTTTGTTTGTTTTATTCTGTTCTGCCCTGACACGACAAATAAAAGCTACTCAGTAAAGTCTCTTTTTCCCACTTCATAGTGACTTTTTATCATAAGCATTTACAGAAAATGGCATGCAGATATGATCACTTAGGCCCATTCTACACTGTCCTTATATCCCACTTTTATCCCAGAGGATCACAGCTGCATTGAGTCTGAATTGGTGTTTTTACATGTGCATGTGTTTTATTTTATTGTATTTTATATTGTGTTTACTTTTATGTTTGTTTTTAGACACCTTGTGCCATCTGTAAGCCACTCCGAGTCCCTTTGGGGAGATGGTGGTGGGATATAAGAATTAAGTTGTTGTTGTTGTTGTTGTTGTTGTTGTTGTTATTATCTGATCCCAGATTATCTACTTATCCCAGATTATCTGGCAGTGTGGATTCATATAATCCAGTTTAAAGCCAAAAAGCTGGGATCTGATCCTGAGATATAGGGCCGGTCTGGAAGACAGCTGTATAATATCCAGATTACCTGCTATGAACTGGATTGCATGGCAGTGTAGACTCATGTAATCCAGTTTAAAGCACATAATGTGCTTTGATAATCTGAATTATATGAAAGTGTAGAAGGCGCCTCATATAATCCAGGTCAAAGCAGATAACCTGGGATCAGATCCTGGAACATAAGGACAGTGTAGAAGGAGGGTTGTTCATATTTCCAGAAGGCCTGCCATTTATATGTTATTGCTGTATGTGTAATGCATTCACCATCTTTAAGTCCCCGAGGAAGGTTATATTGTTTTAAAATCCTATCAGATTTTTTTAAAAAACACAGTATGAACAAGAACTCTACTTCTTCTGGGACTAGTTATGAACAAGTTAGGTTCTGTTGATTTGTTATTTGTAAGTTGGAACAGGAACATTTTTATAGTAACACCAGCCATTAAATATATTAGCTATGGATAGCATAGGGAAGGGTTAATGCCCCTGTGTCTGTGCCACTGTTCAGAAGATTTCACCTCACTTTCTGTCCCTGTGAGAATTGGATTTTGAAAAATTTGGCTTGTTGTGTAAACAAGGATTAGTGATAAAGCATCAGTCAAGACCCCTTTTCCCCATGATAACTCTTTCAGGAAGGGATTTCCCTTCCGTGGGGTAGATTTCTCTCACCTTCTGTTGTCTCACCCCCCGTTCTTAACTATGAGTCATTTGGAAGCCTGACGCTTGTAACTCGGGGACTGTCTGTACATGTTTCATAGCTTCTCTTCTTTTTTCATTACACACAGACACACACACACATGTATATCTTTTTCAATAGTAATTCATTAGGGGATATTCGTTTGAGAATAGAAAAGCCTTCATAAATCTGATGTTCAAATGGTTATCTTTTCCAAGAAATTTGTTAATAAAATGTTAAATAATAAATACAAATTATTTGAAGAGCTGCAATAAATTGATGCAGGTGAAACTGTTCCTTCTATGTATCATTATTTTGTGCCTTCAAGACTACACTTACCACCTTATCAGATGTGCTATCAGAATGAAGGCATTTCGCTGTGTCTGGGTAGTGAATGGGTTAGGGTGACACTGGAACTCAATAACAAAGAGAATTAAAATAAGCATGAAATGCTTGCTTTAAATTGATATGCATGATCACTGTTGAATTTTATGAGCAAGGCTGGAAAAGGTCATTAAAACAAACATTTCTTCCTTGTTTTAATTATTGTTCATATTTTGTTGCCAAATTTCAGTGGCAGTGTCCTCCACAAATAGTTAACCCAAAATGGTTAACCCATGCAGTAAGCAGGGATTGTCCACCCAAATATACAATATTGCAAGACGTTGTGAAGCATTTTTCTCTGCTCCAAGACAATTCTGGGATTTTCAGTTTGGTGAGGTACCAGCTCTCTTTGGAAGAGAAGGCAAAAGACTTTGGAAAAATACAACTCCTAGGATTCTATGGCATTGAGCCATGGCAAATAAAGTGGAGAAGAATGGGTTACTAAATTATATTCTCTCTATTTATTCCATCATTCTCTCTACTATAATGGAGTAACAGTATTTCTGAAATAATACTACTAGGACAGGGTGAGCTCCCGTCTTTAGCTCCAACTTCTGCCAACCGAACAGTTTGAAAACATGTAAATGTGAATAGATCAATAGGGACCACTTCGGTGGGAAGGTAATGGCACTCCATGCAGTCATGCTGGCCACATGACCTTAGAAGCATCTATGGACAAAGCCAGCTCTTCAGCTTAGAAACGGAGATGGGCACCACCCCCTGGAGGCGGACACAACTAGACTTAATGTCAAGGGGAAACCTTTACCTTTACTACTACTAGGAAAAAAAATCTATACTGTATATTTAAAGAAAGATGCACACCATGTAGCTGCTCAAGTTCTTCACATTCTCACAGGAGCAATAAAGTAGGTGAAGATTGACACACTTAATATAAAAATTTCCACCATACCTAACTACACTAGAATTCCTCTCCTTCTATTAGTAAAATGTAACAAAGAACTACATTTAACAAAGAATTATCCAAACAAAGTTTTAAAAAGATATTTGTTGTGACATTTCCTGATTTAAGAAGCAACAAGAAGAAGAGACACAGGAAGAAAGAGTAAAAGGACTAGGAGAAGGAAAAGAAGAGGAAGGACAAGAGAAAGAAGAAAGACACATCTTTTAAAATGTCTTCAAGTATCAAAATGTTCTGTAATAATGTCAATGGTTTGAATGGCCCCAATAAAAGAAATAAAATTTTTAACAAATTAAAAAAGAGAAATTTTCAAATTATTGCTCTACAAGAAACCCATATAGCTAGCAAACACGTCGCACATCTCGAGGATAAGAAATTGGGAAAACTCTTTTACTCATCCGCTTTGGAAAAAAAAAGAGGAGTAGCCACCTACATTACACATAATATAGAATCTGAACTAGCCTTTAGAGATCAGGAAGGCAGAATGGTAGGGGTACTTATAAATTGGAAAAATACCAAAATTTTAATTTGCAATATATATGCACCGAATAATGCAAAATCCAAATTCGTGAAACAATTAGAAACAAATATAACCCAACAAGTTTTTGATAAAATAATGATACTGGGCGACTTCAACGGTGTAATTGACATAAATTTAGATAAAACCACAAAACAAAAAGGTCTTATAAAAGATAATGCAGGTACCCTCCCAAAACACTTCAAGAATATGATGAAAGATTTAAAGATGGAGGACGTCTGGAGAATGAAGAACGGAAATAAACAGGACTACACTTTTTTCTCGGCCAGACATGGTAGCTGGTCGAGAATTGACATGGTGTGGGCGTCAGCCTCCTTCACATTAAAAATAAAGAAAATAAAAATAGCACCCAGAACAGACTCAGATCATTGCCCTATCGAAATAGTGATGAAGGAAGAAGAACGAAAATGGCGGTGGAAACTAGATGACAATTTACTAAGGAAGAAAGAAGATATAGAAATGACTAAAACAACCATAAAGGAATATTTTAAAAACAACGATATACAAGAGACAGACACATTCATAATATGGGAAGCGAGCAAAGCTGTCATACGTGGCCACTTTATCCAACAGAAGGCGAGAAGGAACAAAGAGAAAACAAAGAAACTAAAAGAAATAATGAAGGAAATACAGGAAAAAGAAGAAGAACTGAAAAGAAACCCAAGAAGCAAGGAAATAGCAAATAAATTGACTCTGCTGCAAAAGAAAAGAGAACACATAGAATTGGAAGAGAGAGCCAAAGAATTAAAATTTATAAAAGCGGACCATTTCCAAAATGCAAATAAGCCGGGGAGGTGGCTGGCGAGAAGAATAACAGAAAAGAGAGAGTCAAAATATATAGTAAAAATCAATGAAAATGGCAAGACATACACAGCTGAGGAAGAAATAAGAGACCAATTTGCAAATTATTACAAGAAATTATATCAAGACGATCAAATAAAGAAGGAAAAAATCTCCCAATACCTAAGTGAAAAGAAAATTAGTAAAATATCGGAAGAGGAAAGAGAAGCGCTAAACAAGGAATTCTCGGAGGAAGAAATTAGATTTGCAATTAAAAACCTGAAGACAAATAAGGCCCCAGGCCCAGATGGGTTGAGCGCGATTTATTATAAAACAATGCTGGAGGAAATTATGCCATGCTTAAAAAAAACATTAAATGAAATAAGGGAGAGGAAGGAAATACCAGAAACCTGGAAACATGCTAACATCTACATTATTCCCAAGGAGAAAAAAGACCCCGAACAACTCAAAAATTACAGACCAATTTCTTTACTTAATTTGGATTACAAAATATTTAGTAGTATAATGGCAGAGAGACTTAAGAAATTCTTAACAAATTGGATAAAAGAAGAACAAACGGGATTTCTACCAAATCGTCATCAACGAGAAAATGTGAGAACTATAATAAATTTAATTGACTACTATGATAAAAATATCCAAAAGGAAGTCATGTTTCTGGCTTTGGATGCCGAAAAGGCATTTGATCAGATCAATTGGAATTTTTTCAAATTACTACTGAAAGAGATGGATATTGGCTACTACTTTTTAAATTCAATTGAAGCAATATACAAAAATCAACAAGCGAAAATTATAGTAAATGGCCAGGAGACAAAACAAATTGAAATTAAAAAAGGGACCAGACAGGGCTGCCCGCTCTCACCATTGATTTTTATTTTAACAATGGAAATTTTACTGAACGAAATCAGGGGAAACAAAGAACTGAAAGGAGCCACAATTAGAGGACAAACATATAAATGTAGGGCATTCGCCGACGATGTTATATGCATAGTCGAGGACCCAGCTACAAAATTAGAAAAATGGTTTGAAACAATTGGGAAGTTCGGGAAGGTAGCGGGCTTCAAACTAAACATGGACAAAACAGAAGCTATAACAAAAAATATCCCCAAAAAGAATCTGGCAACAATTGAAGAAAAATGGAATATAAAAATAGCATCAAAAATAAAATACTTGGGAATCGTATTATCGCCAAAAAATGCACAATTGCTTCAAAATAATTATACAGCAAAGTGGAAGTAAATCAAACAAGATTTGGAAAAATGGAAAAATTTAAAATTATCGATATTAGGCAGGATAGCATGCATAAAAATGAATGTTCTACCAAAAATGTTATTTCTATTTCAAAACCTACCAATTATAAGGAATAAGAAAGGATTGGACCAATGGAACAGGGACATAAGAAGATTTATTTGGCAAAACAAGAAAAATAGAATCAGCTTTAAAAACTTAACTGATGAGAAAAATAAAGGAGGCTTGGCAATGCCAGATCTGGGGATATACGCAGAAGCGTGTGCGTTAACATGGGCATTTGATTGGATTAGATTAGAAAACGAAAAACAACTGAATTTGGAAGGCCATGACCTTAGGAAAGGATGGCATGCATACATTTGGTATGGGAAAAGAAAAATAGAAAAGGGTTTCGGTAATCATTTCACCAGGACGGCGATAATAAAAACCTGGGAAAAATACAAAGAAAGAATGTACAATAAAACTCCATTATGGGTCTCACCCTTAGAGGCATGTCAACGTAGAGAACTGGGTTGGATAAAGTGGCCTTGCTACAGAGCAATTATAGAAAAAAAGGACCAGGAGATACATCTAAAAACCCAAGAAGTAAAAAAAGTATACCCAAATGTAACGTGGCTGCAATACAGACAATTAAAGGAATATTTCATGATGGATAAAAAATTGGGCTTCATGCAAGAAGAAAACATCTGGGACAAAATTATAAGAAGCAGGAAAAAAAACAATATCACTTATATACAAAAAATTATTAGAATGGAGTACGGAAGAAGAAAGAATAAAAGAATGTATGGTAAAATGGGCAAGAAATATAGGGAGATCAATAAATTTGGCAGAATGGGAAACTATTTGGAAAAAAAACCTAAAATATACAAAAGCGTATGACCTAAAAGAAAATTGGTTTAAATTATTGTATAGGTGGCATTTAACACCACAGAAATTGGGGAAATTTTACAAGAATCTAAACACAAAATGTTGGAAATGCGGGGAAACAACAGGCACGTACTACCTCATGTGGTGGCAGTGCAAAAAAGCCAAAACATATTGGAAAGAGATCCAGAAAAGATTACAACACATACTGAAGATTCAAATTCCGCTCTCACCAGAAATATTTCTATTGGGAATAACGGACGAGGAAACAGAACAAAATGTGGACAAACTAATATTTCTAGCGACAATAGCGGCGAGAATATGCTACGCCAGGTACTGGAGAAAAGAAGAGATACCAGAGATAGAAGAATGGAAGGTGAAGCTCTTGGAAGTAAAAAATATGGACAAACTAAGTTATCTAATTCAGAAATACAAAGGAAGGACAGAAAAGGAGACAGACTGGACAAGGATAGATGAATACTTCGGACAGAAATGACTCAGAAACTAAAGATGGGAGGAACGATATTCCCACGATCCGAATGGAAAATAAAACTAAACGAATAAGGGAAAACAAGGAAGGAAGAAAGAAAAGGATAACTCCTTGCTGAAGTCACTCGGAAGACAGACCGAAGGAAGGGGGAAACCTCGATTTTTGTCTCTATTCTTTTTTAATGCACCTCTACACCCTTTTATTTCGACTCCCTCTACCTTCACACTCTCTCACTCCCTACCTCCCTAAGTCTATCCCTCTCAGCTACTCTTCCTTCCCCTTTCTTTCCTACCCTCCCCTTCTTCTTCTTGACTTTCTATACTAACATATTTTTAATCAAATCGTAAATTCTGCATTTTAATTGTGTGAATATGAAAAATGTGAATAAAGATTATTTTTTTAAAAAAAAGAAGCTCATCTAATTTTCCCTGACTAATAAACATTCTCTAGTGAGCTACCATCAGTTCAATTAGGGACATTTTCAAAATGAGAAGGTGTAAATAATAAGGGGAAACTGTGTGAAAGGGTTTTCCTGGAACTGCATTCTTCCTCACCCTCAACTATGGTTACAGCAACAATGGACCTTTTCACTCTACATAACTATAACACTACAATTCTACATTAATTGAAACAATTTCATTCTGTGAGTTTTAAAGTGGGTTGTTGACATTTCCCAGCCAGAGGACTCTGGGTCTTCATCAAACAATACAAAATAATCATAATGTTATAATTCTGAAATGTTAAAAGGCCCAAGGTCTCGGTTCTAAGAAAACAGAGATATTTTTTTTTATGAAACACTAGCCTAGAATTCTCTGACAGAGTACTGTAAATATCTTTTCCCAAAGATTTTAATTGGGGAAAGTTCTTGGTGGTATGGGGATATCAAGTCACCTTGTCTATCTCCTGAGGAATCTGTATAACAACCAAGTAGCAATAGTAAGAACAGACCACGGAACAATCGACTGGTTCAAGATTGGGAAAGGAGTATGGCAGGGCTATATACTCTCACACTACTTATTCAACTTGTATGCAGAACAGGTCATGTGATGTGTGGGAATTGATGAATCCAAGGCTGGAGTTAAAATTGCTGGAAGAAACATTAACAACCTTAGATATGCAGATAATACCACTTTGATGGCAGAAAGCAAGTAGGAGCTGAGGAGCCTTCTAACCAAGGTTAGCTAGGTTGCAGTTAAACATCTAAAAACCCAAGATTAAGGCAACCAGGCTGATGGATACTGGCAAATAGAGGGATAAAATATGGAGGCAGTGACAGACTTTGTATTTGTAAGCTCAAAGACTACTGTAGAAGCAGACTGCAGTCAGGAAATCAAAAGACATTTACCTCTTGGGAGGAGAGCAATGACCAATCTCGATAAAATAGTGAAGAGTAGTGATATCACACTGTCAACAAAGATCCGCATAATTAAAGCAATGGTAGTCCCTGTAGTAACCTATGGATGCGAGAGCTGAATCATAAGGAAGGCTGAGCAAAGGAAGATAGATACTTTTGACCTTTGGTGTTGGAGGAAAATTCTGAGAGTGTCTTGGACTGCAAAAAGATCAAACCAGTCCATATTCCAGGAAATAATGCCCAACTGCTCACTGGAGAGAAGGATATTAGAGGTAAAGATGAAGTGCTTTGGCCACATAATGAGAAGACAAGAAAGCTTGGAGAAGATAATGATGCTGGGGAAAATGGAAGGAAAAAGGAAGGGGGGCAACCAAGGGCACGATGGAATGGATGTTATCCTTGAAGTGAATGACTTGACCTTGAAGAAGCTGGGGGTGATGACGGCCGACAAGGAGCTCTGACATGGTCCGGTCCATGAGGTCATGAAGAGATGGAAGCGACTGAACAAATAAACAATAACAAAAGATTTTAATACATGAAAATGGCAAATGACACTTGAACAGGACTTTGTTGATTGTTCCTATTGCATGACACCCTGCACATCTGCTCATCTTCCACCTCCCCACAAATAACCCACCACCTGCTATTCATTTGAAAACCAGTCAATAACCACAGGCCATACCATATTTTCATTAATTACCTGGTATAATGACTAACCCTAGGTGTAATTGTGAAATTGTGGAACTGCAGGAGGGTGTACTTATGAGGCTAAGTGGAAATGCAGCCACAGGATCACATATCAGTAAATTGTGCAAACACAGAGAAGTGTGATACCAAGAGTAATTATCCCAGCATGTTGTGGCTATCTGTGATCATGTGACTGCCATGGGATAGTAGCTTCATACGAGGAAGTCCATGAACTGAAAAAAAAAAATCAAACATTCCATAGCATGCTATCATAACAGTTAAATCAGAATTTGTCTTAAAGTTGAATCCAGTTAATAAGCTCCAGAGTTAACTTTTAACTATGTGTTAAAAACTACTACATGTGAATTTAGCACTAAATAAGTCCCACAAATTATTGGGCTATTTTCTCCATAGGGACTGTCATGGTATGCACTACACTTCAAAAGTTACCTCCGTAATCTTTTCAGAACTTTTGCACTCAAGCTAAAAAATGTTTCTTCTTCAAATTAAATTCACCTCCAATGAAATCTTCATTTAAAATTGTTCTACACTCTGCTTCTTTTCTCTAAAGTGTTACTTTGATCTCAAATTAAACAACATTCTTTTGAATGTTTCATGAAAATATTCCTAAAGTGTCTACTAGAAATTTTTGCCCTTCATGTAAATTGCATGGCAAAGCTTGATGATTAAAGTGAGTACTTTGTAAGAGAGTGCTGTGAAAGGCTTTGAAAAAAAATATTTTTCTCTCTCTTTTTTGTGAGAATATAAAATATTTTATCAGGACATGTTAGTGTGTGCTGACATAGGTCATGCTCAAGTCACTTAGAAGTGTATTTGATGAAGATAATAAGATTAGGGTTCAAACACTGGGCAAAATTAACTGCTAGAAGAAAGAACTTCCTGGAGGAGATGAAAGGAAAGAAGACTAGGTCTTCTTCCACACAGCATTATCTGCTTTGAACTGAGTTATATGGCAGTGTGGACTCAGATAACCCAGTTCAAAGTAGATATTGTGGATTATCTGCCTTGCTATTTTGGGTTATGTCAAATTAACCAAGGAATACCACCTCATCCACTTCATAAAGATCTACTACAAAACAGGAGCTTTTTGTTGAGTTCCAAGGTCAGAGAAGCATATGGCAAAGACAGAAGAACAGCTTGCCTCAGGGGAGCGTGCTTGCTCCATCAATGTTTATCATTTACACAACATTGTCAGAAGGGACAGAGAGTTTTATCTATGCTGATGACTGTGCCATCACTGCTCAAGCATGGCGCTTTGAAATAGTTGAACAGAAATTTTCTGAAGCTTTGGGCCCTCTTACTACCTATTACAGGGGAAACCAGCTGATTCTTAATCCATCTAAAACACAGATGTGTGCTTTTCATCTTAAGAACACGAGTTTGGACTGCATCGTTTTAATAATTGTTTTAATGTTTATATGTATTTTAATTTCTTGTTTTATTGTATATGTTTATTTTATTTTATGTAGGGGCCCTTTCGCATAGCAATATAACACAGAACATCAAGGCAGAAAAATCCCACAATATCTGCTTTGAACTAGGTTATCTGTGTCCACACTGCCATATATTCCAGTTCAAAGCAGAAACTGTGGGATTTTTTTGAGCTGTATGGAAAGGGCTTATATTTTATGGCATCAAATTGTTGCCTACCTGTGAGACTGCTCTGAGTCCTTTTCAGGGTGAGAATGGCAGTATACAAATGTAGTAAATAAATAATAAATTAATGTACATGGCCATGTAATCCAGTTTCTGAATCCAAATTATCTGCTTTGGACTCGATTATATGACCGCGTAGACTTGTATAAGCTAATTCAAAGCAGTTAATCTGAATTCAGAAACTGGGCTTTATACTCATCTCAAAACCTGTCTAGAATTCAAAGAGAGCTATATTAATATACAACGGGCATTGACACCTTTGAAATTGGGGGAGTTCTACACTGATCAATTTGGCATCCTGTTTGGTGGCCTGATTGAGACTCCCTAAACCGCTCCAGATGTATAAGAAAATTGCTCCTTGTTTTTGTTCTGTTGTTTGCATTCTCTCTCTCTTTCTTCCATTTTCTTTTGTTTGCGCAATTTCAAAATCAGTCTTTTCACATGAGAATATCAAACCAGCAGTGTGCCAAGTCAGCAAAAGAGGATTTCTTGCTCTTTATGGATTTCTGCCTTTTCAGAAATAGTGCCAGCTATTTCAGATGCATACATAATATTGTGCACTAGAGGAATAAAAATTGGCAGTGCTAGATAGTGCAAATATTAGCCAGAACATTGTACCATTAAAGCTACAATTTCCTTTTGCTGCACGTTAATAGCCCTGAACATCTTCTCATTATGTAGTGGTTCATGTAGCAAATCGAAAAGTCAATCTGCCATTACTTGCTTATTCCTCTTGTTTATTTTGGGAGAGAAGGTAAAGGTTAGTGAGGATGACACCTGCCTCACTAAGGCAAGTAGTGTGGACATGGGGGCTGAAAAAAATGCAGCAACAGTCACTCAAGGAACAATTAGACCAGAATTTAGGAAATTACAAAATGATTAGATGTGGTTAAAGTAACAGGGCCCAAAAGGAGAATCATGTAGTAGTAGTAGTAGTAGTAGTAGTAGTAATAATAATAATAATAATAATAATAATAATAATAAACAACTCTATTTATATTCTACCCTATCTCCCCAAGGGGACTCAGGGTGGATCAAATTGTGCCGTCGTGCCTGGGGGCTATTATTCTCAATAAAGGAGGGATGGACGTGGCATCTTTCCCCCAGGGGATTGCTTCTTGCCCTCCTATAAGAAACTGGAACTCCCAAAAATCCAAAACGCTGTAAATAACTCAAATAAGTTTTATTTATCACAAAGTCATTTCTTTAAAGCAATGAGCTGGAAAACTTCAGGGGGTGAAGGAAAATATACATTAACAGTCTCAATTAGTCCTGGGTCCAAGAGGTTTGAAGCTGAGAAGCCTCACCAAGTTTCCTCTTTCCTCAATGGCTGTGAATGCTGGAGCAAACCACAACCCCAGTTCAGATGGCCTATGTTTTGAAGACTCAGGATCTTCCTCTGGTGCCAAAAGAACTGGCTTGAAGGCGCTTGGGATCTCCTTATGATCTGGACATAAAGCATGAGTCCCAAGGGTAAAAAAACCTCAGAACTGGTGCTAAGAGGTAACTTAAATCAGGGTCCTTTAGAATCAAGTATTTTACTCACGTCCATGTGTATGAACTCTGATGGCAGAATGAAAAGAAAAAGGAAGCTCTCCCCTCTTGCAGGAAGAGGTGGAGCCAAACAGTACTGATTGACAGCTACAAGCAACCAATCCATACAACTATACATAAGCAAGGTAAAAGGGGGCAGAATTAAGCATGATACAACAGTTTAAATCTTACAACTAACAGTTCTATACATAGGTGGCGCCACTCGCGCTGTCTCAACATTACACATACACGGGAAACATTCAATGCCGTCGGATAGACAATACAGAGACAGACAGAACAGAAAGGAGGTATGTTGTGTTGACATTCAGCTTTTTGGCACCTTGGAAGGTTGTGCTCAAATCCAGCCACAGGGGAGTACTGTTGCTCCATCCTCTATGGCGAAGAGCCATAAGGACTTCCTCCTTCCTTTTGGTCGCCGGGCATTTTCCGATCTTTTTTTCTTTATGGTGTCACAAAATACCTCCCTTTCTTGTTTTTAGCAGTATCTAACTTCTCTAATTACAGCTCAAGCTGTTTTCAAACTGCTTAGGTCAACAGTAAGCTGGGATGACAGATGGCAGCTCACACCAACCCGGGGCTTCAAACTGGCAACCTTTCGGTTGGTAGATCTTATCATTGCTGGTGATTTACCAGCTGTGCTATAGCTCGGACCTTAATAATTGCAACTTTGTAAAAATAATATTTCTATTATTGTGATTCAAAATTAATAAAACTAGATACTTTAACTTAAGTTTAAAAACTTAGATGCTGCTCAACTAGGATCCAAAAACAACAAAAATACCCAATTAGTAAGTAATAAGAAACAAACATGGGTAGGATTATAGAGTTAATTTGGTCCTCATTATTCTATGGTTAGTTAGATATCTGTCAGGTATTACAAAAAATTAATGGTAAGTAATTCATTGCTTGATTTTAGTTATATCCCAGGCCTGAGATACATGAAGAGGAAGAGGAAGAATTGTGGGACATACAACTAAAATATGTTCTCACTGTCATGGGCACTAGATGAGGGGTTTTTTGTTTTGTTTTGTTTTGTTTTTTTCATGTCAGGAGCAACTTGAGAAACTGTAAGTCTCTTCTGGTGTGAGAGAATTGGCTGTCTGCAAGGATGTTGCCCAGGGGATGCCCGGATGTTTGATGTTTTACTATCCTTGTGGGAGGCTTCTCTTTTATCCCTGCATGGGGAGCTGGAGCTGACAGAAGGAGCTCAGCCCACTCTCCCTGTTAGTCAGCAGTCCTGCCGGCACAAGGGTTTAACCTATTGCACTACCAGGGGCTAGATGACAGTGTCTCCTGGTTTTTTTCCCTTAAGGAGTTTTTAAGCACACATCCTTGACATTATAATTTATTTATTTATTTATTTTTATTTTATTTATTTATTTATTATTTGCTATATTTGTATACCGCCGTTTCTCAGCCTAGCCGGCGACTCAACGCGGTTTACAACATAATATAACAATCTCAATATACGGTTTTAAAAGCATAAAAACATAATACACAATTCATACATCAATACCAATCCAGTTCGACTCCTAACTAAAAACGTGATCCAGTTCGTCGTCCATATTGTCAGTCCTTAGTCAATTACCATTCAATTGCACTGAATTAACCGAATGCCTGCTTAAACATCCAGGTCTTCAATCTCCTTCGGAATACCATCAATGAGGGGGCTGATCTTACCTCCAAGGGCAGGGCGTTCCACAGCCCCGGGGCCACCACAGAAAAGGCCCTGTCTCTCGTTCCCGCCAGCCGCACCTGTGAAGCAGGCGGGATAGAAAGCAAGGCCTCCCCAGAAGATCTAAGGGTCCTGGCGGGCTGATAGGCCGAGATACGTTCGGATAGGTAAGTTGGGCATGAACCGTTTAGGGCTTTAAAGGCCAACGCCAGCACTTTGAATTGAGCCCGGTAGCAGATCGGCAGCCAATGGAGCTGGTGCAGCAGGGGAGTTGTATGCTCCCTGCGCTCCGCTCCCGTTAGTATCATGGCTACCGAACGTTGGACTAATTGAAGCTTCCGGGCCGTCTTCAAAGGCAACCCCACGTAGAGAGCGTTGCAGTAGTCCAAACGGGATGTAACCAGAGCGTGGACTACCGTGGCCAAGTCAGACTTCCCAAGGTACGGGCGCAGTTGGCGCACGAGTTTTAACTGTGCGAATGCTCCCCTGGTCACCGCCGAAACCTGGGGTTCCAGGCTCAGCGATGAGTCCAGGATCACACCCAAACTGTGAACCTGCGTCTTCAGGGGGAGTGCGACCCCATCCAACACAGGCTGTAACCCTATACCCTGTTCGGCCCAGAAAAAAGGCATTTAAAATAAATGTTGTTGCTGTTATTGAAATTGCAAAGTCGTTTCTGATTTGTGGAACCTTAACATAAACCTATCACAGGGCTTCCTTGGCAGAATTTATTCAGAGGGAAGTTGCCTTTGCCTTCCTCTGAGGCTGAGAAATAGCGACTTACCCACAGGTGTAATTGAAAAACAAAATCCACTGCATTATAATTTCAGTTGCAGTTGTGACATACTTCAGTCACAGATATTTGTTTTTGCTCTGCTGAAAAGAGGCTGCTTCATAATAGGAATAATTACCTGAAGTATTCGTTAAGGTATTGCAACAGCCATCATATGTAAAATCCAGCTGTGAATCTCAAAGGAGAGGGATTAAATCATCTCTCCCTCTACTGTTTTCTATGAAAATTGTCATTTGAATCAAATAGCACTCTTCCTGGAATTCTATTTGACGATTATGGCAAAATAACAAATAATTGTGCAAGTAGTTATACTTTTGAAGAAGTTGTGAAAAAAATATAGAATCATAGAGCTGGAAAGGCCATAAGGGTCACAAACCCCTGCCATGCAGGAACACACAATCAAAGCACTCCTGACAGATGGCCATGCTGCCTTATGTAGAGATGCTAGTTCGAGATCATGTCAGATCCTGAGGTTTCTGTCCCAAAATCTGAGATTCAGGAATGAACAGGTCCCTGGAAATGTCATTAAATACCATTACAGATGCTAATATCTTCTCATTATGATACACAGTAATAGATCATATTTTCCTGTTCATAAATCAAGATAGAAGTCTTAGTAAACAGGATCAAGTGGTAAAAACAGGGGATTATTATTTCTCACTTGTTTAGGAAGATGGGATAAAGAACATTTCAGCTAGTTTACATTCTTCTAGCCTGAAAATGGAATGCAGAGCAGAGGGAGAAAGCAAAGTGCTATCAAAGACCTTAACTATACTTGGATGTTTAATCAATAATACTCTGTCCGATCTAGAACATTATTGCTCCAAACTGGACCCACAGACAACAACATTATTCTCCAACCCACAACACTAGCAGGGCAAAGTCCAGGCAGTCCAGCTGGGCCAAGGGCACTTCAGACCTTCTGTATTATCATCTTACCACCCTGAGCAGAAGTGCCTGTGAAACCCACCTCATCCCTGGTCATATGGGCATCTCTGCTGATGTCAACATGGAGGGCTTGCATTGACCAGGAGCTCTCACAGAGCTCTGTGGTCATCCAGTAACAGTGATTGCAGATTCAGTCATGTTGACCATGTTATGCCAAATTGAGTTGCTCTGAAATTTCAGCCAAACTCTGAAGCAATTTCCAACTTTCTTAAACTTGGGGTTAAACTGGATTGACCTGTCCTACATATGATAGAGACCTGGACATCATGGAGTCAGCAAGCAGCAACTTCACGGTGAGTGCAGGGTATTCACCCTGTTTAAACAAGCTCTAAATAAATACATACACAGACTCCCTGGAGAGTCTGCAAACTGTAGCAAAAAATCAATTTTAGCTCTATACTAGCTGAACTGAATTTTGCACACAGTCGTTCCCTCTTGTCAAAAGAAACTGAGCCCTCCAAAACTGGGGGATTTGCACTTTCTTTTCCTTTCATGAGATAACCGATAAAAACAGGATACTTAAAGCAAGGCACTGAGACCTGGAAAACCTGTATGCAAGTGCAGTCCGTAAGTGCACGCACACACACAGGGGCCTTTCTGTGATGTTTGACTTGTGGGTGGAGAACTAATTGGCTGTTACACAATCATTGGACTCAAAACCCTGTCACCTATTGCATGATCTGTTATACCACTGAGGTCCTTTCCACACTGCCTTTTATCTCAGGATCTGATCCCAGATTATCTGCTTGAAGCTGGAATACATGAGTCCCCGCTGCCAGAAAACCTGGGATAAACAGGTAATCTGGGATCAGCACCTGTAATATAGGGTAGTGCAGAAGAGGGGTGAGATATTATTATTATTATTATTATTATTATTATTATTATTATTATTATTATTATGTTACTGACACAAAAACACAGCAAACGAGATCACAAGTTGAACACTTCCCTAGGACTGTGTGATGTATTTTCACGCAGATCGAAGTAAGGTGGCCTTTTGCAGTTGACAGATTGTGATTTTGTCAATGTTTATTGTTTCCAAATGCTAGCTGAGCTCTTTTAGCACGGCACCCAGTGTGCCAATGACCATTGGGACCACCTGTACTGGTTTATGCCAGAGCCTTTGCAATTCAATTTTGAGGTCCTGATAACAGCTCAGTTTTTTCTGTTGTTTTTCCTCAATACGACTGTCACTCAGTATGGTGACATCAATAATCCAAACTTTTTTCTTTTCCACAATCATGATGTCTGGTGTATTGTGTTACAAAACTTTGTCAGTCTGGATTTAAAAGTCCCACAGTATTTTTCCGTGTTCATTTTGCACTACCGTTGCAGCTTTATGATCCCACCAATTCTTTACTGCTGGTTGGTAGTACTTGTGACATAAGTTCCAGTGAATCATTTGGGCCACAGAGTTGTGCCTCTGTTTATAGTCCGCCTGTGTGATTTTCTTGCAGCAGCTGAGGATACGATCCATAGTTTCATCAACTTCCTTGCACAGTCTGCATTTTGGGTCATCAGTTGATTTTTCAATCCTGGCCTTAATGGCATTTGTTCTGATGGCTTGCTCCTGGGCTCCAAGAATAAACACAAAGCCCGCAAAACCATAACCAAAACAATAATACACCCACAAGTACAGTAAACTGCAGTCAATCAAACTTCAAACAAAAGCACTCTATATTGTATCCTTGAGATTTGAACTGTAGTTTTGATTGATGTTTGATCGATTGCAATGTATTGTACCTTTGTTCCTGGGCTTTTATAGGAAAACTGGTACAGTAGAAAAGCCTTTCCATGTATAACTGCTATAACAAATGTTTTATCTGTTACTGAAGTAAATAATAATAATAATAATAATAATAATAACTGGAAAATAATAATAACTGGAAAAGCTTACATGATATCAAATATGTATCGAAGAAGAAGAAGAAGAGAGGAGGAGGAGGAGGAGGAGGAGGAGGAGAAGGAGGAGGAGGAGAAGGAGGAGGAAGGGCATATTGCACTGAAACAGTATAAATTCCAACATTGTCTGAAAAGAAAAAGCAGAGTATATGTTACACTTTAATGACAGAGCTATACACTAAAACATATTGTTTCTGAACTTGTATTTGCTCTGTAATGAGACTACCTAGATACTCTGGGTTGCGTTTAGACCTCCATTGAATGAAATGCACAATTTTCTTTCTGCTCATACTGCAGTTGCCTTAACACAGTTTGCAAAACACTCTTTGTCAAGTATTTTCTGCAACAAGCAGAATGTATCATATGTTTATTTCATTTATTGTTTGTTAGAGACAAGTGGGAGCTTATGCTTGGAATAAATGTCAAAGCCTGTTTCAAGCCAGAGAAAAGATGCTTGTTGTAATAACTATAGCTACTGTAGCTACATGTGGAGATAAGAGAGGTAAAATTGAGATACTTCTGCGTATTACATGCTTAGGAGAAAATCAGTTTTCAAAGTGAAAGAGGGAGGATGGTGAAGTCAAGTGAAGAAAAAACAGATTAGACTGGACAAAAGAAAGAAGGGATACATTAAGGAATCTTACCTGTCTGTCTTTGCCATTCCTGCTTCCTGCAAACACACAGTGGGGTTTTTTTTGTGCCATGCTTGTTCTCTCTATAGTTCTCATTAAAACTCTGTGATCTAATTATCCCCTTCATAGTGAAGCTATTTGCCGAGCAAATTCCATCCTTCCCTTCTGTTTCCCACAGCTTTTGGCAAGGTTTGTCTTAGCCAGCAAGATGAAACTGGATAATTATTAACTAGATTGTTGCCTGTGCCATAACTGGACTTGCCATCTATTTGATTTAGGAATTCGGTAATCCCATAATGCTGGCTGCAGTATCCCCAGTTCTACCATCACTTTCTGGTACTGAAATAACAGGTCAAGTACTACACTTTTTCACTCTCAGCCTACCGCCATCATTGGATGCATTAGCTGCTGCTGGATGTTGGTGAACCCCTTTTTTTGGTTTCTACAATTTTGATTTAATGCGGCACACATAATCACAGTTTAAGTCCATTTAAAAATCCTAGGCAACATATTACATACTAAATGTCACACATAACCAGTGTCCAAATACTCTATGCATCTAATGAGGTGTCAGCCTATATACCTCTCAGCAGTTTTGGAACCTTAGATGCAAACCTTAAAACCCTAAGTGAAAAATACAATATAGCTGCAAACAGGAGATTACCCTGTGTAGTTCCCTTTATCACACCTTAATCCTTCTCCCTTGAAATTGCAGCTCTTCTCTTTCCCATCTTTCTCTCTCTTCTCAAACTCAAATAATAAACATAGCCCCTTCTTTAGGATTTGCCAAATCAATGTTAGGGCTTAAATTGTCTAATATATCTGTAAGGTCCCTGCCTTATGAGAGTTGAGCCTGGGCCCCTGTGCCGTCACACCCAGACCCTATAAAAATAAAACTACGATGTGCTTCTCTCTTTGTCTGGGCGGACCGTGGGGGTTTTTCTTTAAAAGCTTGAGATTTCCAGCAACTGAGGCTACTACAGGCTTTGAACATCAAAACAGAATATTTATTTTTTCAAAGTCTTTGCAGATTTGGCACAGCTTGTTAAAGTTACTAACAAAACAGTTAATTGATGAAACAATAGAGATGATCTTTCTTTCTTTTTCTTCAGTTACTGAGATAACCTTTCCCCAAAAGGCAGAATAAAATGCTGGGATTTTTTCATCCTAACCCTGAGCTGCTATGGTTTAGAAAAAAGCAGGTTTTTTCCCTATCTATAGCTCAAGGTTAGCTTTGGCAATGAAGCAAAAAGTGCTCAATAACTATTTCTCAATAACTCAATATCTATCTATAACTCAATTGCTCAATTACTCAATTGCTATTCTATCTATCTATCTCTGTAGTACTCAATAGCTTCTCTATCTAAATAACTCAATCTATAGTATCTCAATCTCAATCTTTCTACCTAGTTCTCAATCTCAATCTATAATGGTTTTTTCAGAGTTACCTGCCTGACCAACAGCACATCCGAAGCTTTCTTTGTCTACTGAAGGAGGCAGGGGAGATTTCCAAAATGGAGATCTCAACCCAGGAAAAAGGGTGGCCCCTAGACCCAAAGAGCTACTTTCTGAACCAATAGCTGCAAAAGGGGCCTGCAAGGTGGCTTTTTAGCCTCTAATGCTGTTAACTTTCAGAGTGCAGCTAAGATTGTAGCAACTCTGGGGAAATGCAAAGGAACACTATCCCATGCAACTATAAGGTAATGCAAGCTGTGCTCCTGGAAGACGGAACAGCCCCCATATCCAGTAATCTACAGACATATTTTTCAAAGGCAGAGTTAGATATAAAGCAGTTTTGTTGATATTATTAGATAATAGTCTTGTGCATTTGTATGGAATTGCTATCGGTTTCTGTATGTTTCATTTATATGGCCCCTTTTTTGTTTTTAGGTGCCACTTTCGAAAATGGGTGCCTATACAAATGGGCATTTTTGGAAAAGGTCTGGAAAAAAATGTGGCTGCCAGGGCTGCAGGCTCTTCTTCAGGGTCTGATGCGGAGCACCGAGTAGGATGCACATCTTTGGCACTCAGTGCTCTGCTTCAGGACCTGCTCACTAGATGCATTGTCCTTAGAAAAAGAATGTGTCTGGCAAGCAGGCCTGCCAGTAGGCCCTGAAGCAGAGCACCAAACACCAAGCGCGTCTTACTTGGCGCTCCGCTTCAGGCCCTGAAGATGCACTTGGTGTTTGGTGCACCTGCTCACCAGATGCACTCTTTTTCCAAGGAGAGTGCATTTGGTGAGCAGGCCCTGAAGTGGTGCACTGAGCGCCAAAGATGTGCTGTGTCCACACATGCCAATGGTGGTACAGTAAGTTTATTTTCCCTTTGCTCTACACAGTTAAGGGGGGAGAAGAGAGAAGCACCCGTGCCTCCCAAGGCCTACAGCCCTAGCAGACACGAAAATCAGACAACAGGTACCATTCCCACTTTTCATTTGTTTCACTGGTGTTTCTGTACCGGAGGGAGGCGGGGTGTACTGTTTTGTTCGTTCCAAATAAACAAAACGGTATGAAAACACAAATGAGATGGATGAAACAGTAACCGAGCTCATGTTTACTAGATAGCATTCGTTATTGTGAGCTATGCTGCTTAGAGGATGCTGAAACTGTAGTCTGATCACTGTTGGAGGACCAAATGTTTCCTACACCACCCTCTAAAAAAGGGTGGTGTAAATTTTAATAATTTGATCAATGACTTCAACTACAAATATTACCGTATTATGTATCATCTGCTCTGCTCTGCTTTCCAGAACCAAATGAATTATGTACAATTCAGACTGGTTAGAACCGGTAATGTCACCAAATGGTATCTTACAGAAACACCCAAATAAAACTAAATACATTGCACATTTTATTGAAGGACACTGAGGCTGTGATGTGCGAGAAGATCTAATCCTACTCCCATGATTCAGTCCTGGAGCCAACCTGGATTGTCATGCCACATTTTTTGCTTCTTTTTTTCTAAAGGCTGTAATGTGTGCTCCTGAGACAAAAATGATGACCTGTTAATATTATTTTGCTGTGGTTATCCCCTATAGCAAGGATGGGTATGAGGTGGCAATTGTACTTTCCTAGCAGCTTCCAAAGATCCCACAGATTTTCAGAAATAGTAAAACCTCTATATCTCTATTCTGAATTATGATGTTAAACTGTGTAGAGATGTAAGTTGCATTCTATTTAAAAGACCCCATGATTTCAGTCTCCTTTTGGGGACAACAATATACACAGAAATTAATCCCAATGGATACCAACAAGCCCCAATAAATGCATAGAGGACTGCAGCCTTCATTCCAAGCAATGCACTGTAAGTTTCAAATTGGCACCCCTAGCCTTTCAAATCAGTTCAATTTCACAATAACAGTGAACCTAAATCTTCAAAATAATGTTATTTGCCTCAGATTGGTGTCAACACAAAACATTCAAATCTGTTATTTTAAAAGATCACAGTACTTTATAGTATAGTTATCATCTGTAATTGTCTTGGGGAAAAACACTAGAAAAACATATTTATGTTTTCAGGTGGAGCCAATTTCACAGTGATAATTTCTAGTGTGATATAGAGGTTGTACAGTCCTAGCATAATGATAGTAGCAATAGTAAATATAGTGTGCTGTATATTATTATGATATAAAATGGTAGCAATGCAGAAATTGTTGTTGACAAGATTGTATCTTTTTCATGTTACTATGCTTGTGTCCATAATTAAATCAAAGGTAATGAACTTTGGCATCTCCAACTCTTATGCAATAACTTTGCCCAGAAAATAATGTTCACCTTTTATTTCATAACATGAAAGACAGCATGCAAAACATGATAAAGTAAACCTTCAGCTGAGAGACTGTGCCATTGCCTATAGCAGTGATGAGCAACCTTTTGAGTTTGGTGTGTCAAAATTTGCCAAAAACCTGAGCATAACTTGGGTGGGGTGTCAACTTCGAGGGAAAAAACCCATAATTTTGCAATATTTATAGTTTAAAGAAGAAAAATGTATATTCCATGCTGAGTTATGGAGTGAACAATGCTCAAACGTGCAAATCTTAAATTTGTAGAGCCTTTTACAAATTTAAGGATGGAATTAGATTGGCTCTTATAAGGTGTGGTTCTCTGTATGCGGCCGCATGCGGCCGCGTGTCATCAAAAATAGCCATGTGTGTCAGTGCTGACACGCGTGTCATAGGTTCACCATCACGGTCCTATAGTGAACCTTTGGTGTCTGCTGGGTGTTGATTCCTGGAACCCTGGGCATAACAAAATCTATGGATGTTCAAATCCCATTATATACAGTGCTGCAGTGCAGCAAAATGTGTGTCCCTTATACAAAATGCCAAAATCAAGTTTTGTTTTTTTATTTTAAAACAAACAAACATCAAGCCAGGGGATGGTTAAATCTGTGGATGCAGAATCTATAGATAACAGAGGCCCCGCTGTATATATTTTGCTCTGTATTCTTGGCACAAAAATAACTTCAGCTGCATATCACATAAATACGCAAAGTGCACATTTTAACTAGCTGTTTAAACATATGAAGGCACCTTAATTTCAGGTTTTCACCAGGAAACTTAGCAGCTTCTGAACTACCTGGCTGCTGAGACAGCCAGGTAGAAACTGATGAAAGGCATTTTAGCTTGTCCAGTCAATTGGAAAATCACCTCCCCAGTGAGAAAGTAAAATTGCAACTGATTGTTGGAATCTGTTCTATTATAATACACTAGAGTCTAGACTAGTTAATAGCTCCAAAATATCATCTGTGGCCCTATATTCTTCACAAGGAAAGTTTAATATAAGGAATAATTCTGAAGTTATGTCTTAAATTTCATACCTTCCGTGTTCATGCTTACATGTATGATCTAGAATTGCCAAGATGAAAATTGGAGGGAAATCTTGTACTTTTGAGGGTTGTGTCAATAAAATAATTTCACCAGCAACCACATCACACTAGAGAATAAATCCACTTTAAATCTGGTTTCTGCCTCCTGCAGAATTCCGGGGTTTGTAGTTTAGGGAGGAGCCTTTAATAGCCTCACTAAACTACAAACCCCAAAATTCTGCAGGAGGCAGAAACCGGATTTAAAGTGGATTTATTCTCTCCTGTGATGAAGTAGTAAGTGTTGCTTGTGATGCAACCAAGTAACAAGAAATAACTACTGAAAATCCTTCTACATATTCATTAAAATTACAGAAGCCCACTCCAACTCTGTGGTAACCATCATTTACTGATAATTTCTTATTTCCTTGAACACGACTGTTGAGAAATATATCTAAAGATCAGAATACAAATGTCTGAAATACAAATCACACATGAAAAAAAACAAGCTTAAAAATAACATAGGACAGGATCCACTGAATAATGAAATTTCTTCCATAAATTCAGAATCTTTAGACTTGCCTTTTCTCAATCAGCAGGACTCCCCCTTCATGGAGGAATGAACTTTATCACACTTTATCACACTCCAAGTAGGAAATGCCTTTTCTGTAGGCAACCTGTAACTTTTGAAGACTGGAGACATATGAATCAAATCACACTTGTGGTTCTTTCCTTCTCATATCTATTTGAATGACATGTTTTGTTTGATCACATAGCAGATGGATGTCTACCACCTGATGTTCCCCTATGGGTTGGTACTCCAAATGGGGTACCTGTAACTGACCCCTGCACCTCCTCTCCCAGACACATGCCTATCTCCCTGCCTTCCCATAAAAATATCTTATGTGTAAAAAGGTTCTGTGAGACAATATACCCAAAGACACTCAGTCCAATTCCATTGTTTTTCTTTTTTTTTTAAAAAAAGTGGGACCAGTCTTGCGCAACTGCACAACTTTGTAACCTCAATCCCAACTGGGAAATTTATTATTTATTTATTTATGGCCTTTCTATGCCACCCTTCTCAGCCCAGAGGTGACTCAAGGTGGCTTACAACTGGCACAATTCGATGCCACAATATTCATAAAACACAATTAAAAACATTTAGCACACATTATAAAAACCATGTAAAAATCATTAAAAACATATAATCACCAGTGACTTCCTATTAAGTCATTTTCCATGAACTATGCAACTCCATGGGAATAGAAAAACATATTTTTGTTCCTATGGAGTTGCATAGTTCTGTCATTTAAACAAACAAAAATAATAATAAAGGAAACAACAATGTAAAAGTAGAAAACATGATTGGCTTTACTATTCAGAATCTTTCTCTGATTACCACTGGATGTGTACTGTCGACTGATTCAACAAAGAAGAATTGATCAGTATGATAGCAGATACAGCTATTGAGATTCATACAAGAGTGGAATCACATCTGGAAAGCTGTGCCTCTGATGCACACCAAGCAAAAAAACTATGAATGAAGATGATTCGGAAACTGTTTTTCAAATGCTACTGGCTGCGTACTCTTTACTAGAGTTGTGTGCGGATCCGTTTTCCTTCATTACATCCGTTCATTACTTTTGTTACCTTTGGGAGCACATAACGGGAAGCCCCCTCCCGGTACAAAAACCAGCTCGACACAAAAGCAAGCGGGAGCCATTCCTCGCTCCTCACCTGCTTTTTGTGAACAGCCTCCTTGCCTTGGAAGGAGTGGGTGTGTGCCATGCGCCTGCCTGCAGCCATGTGCCTACTCTGGAGTATGAGAACTTGCCTCCTTGCCTTGGAAAGTGCATGTGTTATGTGTCAAGCTAAGGCGCAACTTCACAGAAGCAAAATGCTAGATCCACTAGACACAGCTCTGTAAATCAAGGACTCTGGAGACTTTGGTTACAAAAAAAATTCAGTTTACTAAGCACAGAAAAACACGTCCAGCTACAGCGAGCGACACACAGGAAGAGAGAGGAAAACCGAAAGTCAAAACAGAACTTTGCAGCTGTTAATCTTCTTGCTCCAAGCGGCAACTCCCTAGAAGTTCTCAGCAGAAGAGAGCTTATCTTAAGGTCACTTAATCTCAGTCTCAACATAAACATTTCAGTACAGTATTTCCATTCTCAGTGGCATCCATATTTGCTACACAAGAATTACATTTAAAACTCATACACATAATACATATAATGCCTCAATAAATCCTGACAATATGCAGGCCCAGAAAGGTGTGTGCCTGCCTGCAGCCAAGCGCCTCCTCTAGAGTAAACTTTCCTCCTTTTCTTGAAAAATGTGTGTGGCATGCAGGCCCAGAAAGCTCGCACACCTGCCTGCAGCCTCCTCTAGAGTAAGCTTATGACCTTGTCTTGGAAAGTGGGTGTGGAATGCAAGCCCACAACCAAGCGCCCCCTCTAGAGATAAGAAGCCTCCTTAATCACAAGCCTGCCTGCAGCTGAGCTCCTTTCCTCTAAAGTAGAACATAAATGCCTAAAATGACAGGAATGGTGACCTGGGAAGTCCCAATAGAAAACGGATCTTTTGGCACTCCGAATGAAAACAGATATCTGACCCCCCCCCCTCCCATTTCGGGAGGCTCCCAAAAATGGATTAGGATCCCCACCAAAAGCTGGGACGTGAAACTGGTCAAGGTTTATCCGAATTGCACAAACCTGCTCTTTACTCATATGTAAAGGGTGTCAGAGCTGGGTTATTTCCCTTTGTGATAAGATCCCAAGTCATTTGCAGAATGCCACATAACAAAAAAAAATTCCATTAAGATTTTTTTTAAATTTCATTCAAATTTTTAAATATACAGAGCCTTTTGTTGGGATGCAGTTTCCAAAATTCCCCAAGCAATCTTTGTTTTAGTTGCCTGAAGGTGGCTGTGGGAATTCTGGAAACCGTACCCCAACTGAAAGGTTATTTTCCTAGACTCTGAATATTAAAACACGTTCATGGAATGACCTACTTAGGCTTATACATAGGAACTATTTTTGTTTTGTGGACTTCTTCAAAAAACTGCACTCTCAGCCACAACAAGCTGCCATCTTAGGCCTCTCTGAGATTTCGTTCAAAATCTTACACAGTTTGCTGGTTATTGACGCATTTGATGCAGCACTGTGCACTTTTCCAAATTTTTTCCTCTCTAAATTAATAGTCCATCCTAAATGGCTTTCTCATAATGATGTGAGGTAATCACAGTGGAGATGTGATTATGTCATTGGCTTTTGTTGTGTACCAAAACAGCGTTGTACCACTATATTTCTGTATAACTTGCTCTTCACAACTGGTGCTGACAATTTAATCTCCTTAAGGTTAGACATCTTCTGTTCTAATGAATTCTGATAAGAACAATGTGCCAGCGCATGAGCTGACAGAATTGCTAAATAGCTGACGAAAGTCAAATCTGTCTTTCATGCATCCATAATGTCATGTGTTACACTGGGCAAACTCATTTGTTCTAATAAGATTCTACACATGGTTGCTCCAAATATCTCAGCAGGCATGGATTAAAAATTCATTTGAGTTGAGGAGTACTTCCTTTTAAATCCCAGCTCAATAATACATTTAGCTATATACTGGATTATAAGTAGCTTTGGGGTAGTTCCACACAGGCATGAAAACACGGTTATACGTCATCTCACAGTTGGGTATCCACAAAACATACACTCCTAATGTGCACTGTGGCAGAAATCCAGTTCAGATTGATCAGTGGATCTTTGTGGCCACCATCCCAGCCTGGAACTGGTTCCTGGAGTAATATTTATGCACTTTGCAGCCAACCAGATTTCTTTAATTCAATTCCTGATTCGAATTAAGTGCCTGTGTAGAACCACTCTTAGTTTCTCATTTATCTCTAAGGGTACATCTACACAGTACAATTAATGCAGTTTGACACCCCTTGAATTGCCATGAGATTTATAGTTTGGTGAGATCCCATAACTCTTTGGCAGAGAAGGCTTAAGACAGTGGTTCTCAACCTTCCTAATGCCGCGACCCCTTAATACAGTTCCTCATGTTATGGTGACCCCCAATTATAAAGTTATTTTTACTGTAATCTTGCTCCTGTTATGAATTGTAATGTATATCTGATATACAGAATGTATTTCCATTCACTGGACCAAATTTGGCACAAATACCCAATACACCCAAGTTTGAATGCTGGTGGATTGCCGGGGGGAGGGGGAACATTGATTATATTATTTGGGAGTTGCAGTTGCTGGGATTTATAGTTCACCTACAGTCAAAGAGCATTCTGAACTTCACCAACAATGGAATTGAACCAAAGTTGACATGTAGGACTCCTATGGACAACAGAAAATACTGGAAGGGTTTGAGTTTTGGGGTTGTAGTTCGCCTGGGCAAACTTCCCACACAGAATCCCCATGACCAGAAAATGACTCCTCCCCTAGAGGTCCCGATCCCTAGGTTGAGAAATGCTGGCTTAAGATCTTATAAAACTACTGCTCCCATGATTCCATATCTTGAGTAGGCTGGCCAACAAAAAGGATGGATGTGATTCTTTTGCTTGTTTTTAAACCTGGCTTTCTTACTCTAGACTTTTTAGCCATCAAAGTGGCAGAAGATGTACAGAAAAATGAAAACTTGTGTATAATTTCATCACTATAATATGAAATAGCACTATAAAATAGTTGTAATACAAGAACAAGATTAATTGCATTTGTTGTTCTCAAGTTCTTTATTACTCCTTTTATAATTATGTCTTTAAAATACGTATATTCACAAGGGGAAGAGGAGAAATGTTATTGTTAGTATTTAAAAACAGAGCAGTCATATTGGAACTGAATAATGTAACATCTAAATCATATTCCATTAATAACATTGCATCTGGGTTTCACAGACACCTCTCTCTGAAGGATTTATTACTTCATATTTAATCCATGTCAGTCACACACAAAAGAACCCAATGTGTCTACTGTGTTTTTCTTTGGCTGAATTCTACCAGTTCAGAAGATGGTGTGTGTATCATTCAATAGCAAACCCTTCTTTGTGTCTGATGCCTCAATTAATGTAGTTTTATTAGTATCCATTTTTGATTTTTGATTTTGAAATTTACCTGTAGCTGCTGCATTTCCCACCCCCAGCTAATACCCGAATCAATAAGTTTTCCTAGGTTTTTGTGGTAAAATTGGGTGCCTCAGCTTATATAAAGTCGGCTTATACTCGAGTATATATGGTAAGTGATTTTCCGGCATTAGATAACGGGATTGGACGGAATGGCCACTGGGGATGCTCCTATTACTATTATTACTACTCCTACTATTATTACTACAGAGACTGAATTGCCATCTGCCAGGGGTGCTTTTCCTGCATGGCATAAGGGGGTTGACTGGATGGCCCCTGGGGTGGTGGTGATGGTGGTGGTTGTTTTTGTTATTATTATGGATGGATGCCAGCTTTCTGAGCTATGAGCAAAATTCTGATATTTATGTAATATCCATGTTGGCTTCAATAAATACACAATACCCCTGCTGGCTTTTATAAATGAAAGCTTGCTTCCAAAACTGTTGAACACTTATAATTTAATGTCAGAATGTAATGGCAGGGAACACTTCTTTGAGAAAAAGAATGCTTCGTCCCTCCCTCAAACATTTCATGGCTTTTCTCAGAAAGAAATGAAAAACACACACCCCTTGAAAGCATAATAACTGTGCTTTGGCTGTAAGCACGATGGTTTGTGATGTAACCACTTTCATTCCAAAGCAACAACAGCCTCACAAAAAGAAAGAAGCAATAAAAATCGATTTCAAACTTAGGCTCTGAACAAGCTCCAACTAGCTCTAACAGTGAGGGAAAATATATCCACAGTTCTTTCAGATGAACTATCACACTCATGGCAAGTTTATTATTAAAGTTATTTGTAGGAACTAGAGTACGTTTCATTATTAAATGATCATTTAAGAATTCCACAGGTTGCTACTTACAAAAGATTAGTCCAACCATACTGAGTGAGAAGAAAAACGTAGCTCCACATCACCATCTTGTGGTCACATCATTTATACAGTATGTTAATACACATATAAAATTATTATTTTTCTGTAAGGAAACAATGCTTTAATACAGTGATCCCCGCACCCAAACAAATATCCCTTTTTTTTAGACTCCAGTTCCCCAAATTCCTGACTATTGGTCAAGTCAACCAGAGATATTGGGAGATGAAATCCAAAACAACCAAAGGCCCAGAGTTTGGAAATACTGAAATAATAAAGAAAGCAGCCTTATCATTGAAAGACAGCACTGGCACAAGGTATTTTTCTACATGATGCAACGTAGAAAAAAGATCTTGCTAAACTCCCCAGTTCTACACATAGAAGCAGACTGGACTGGCAGATGAATATTACTTCAGCGCTGAATAGGATAAGACTGCATTCTGCACTGCTCAAAAGGGTAGCAAGTGAGCAAATGACAACATAACACACATATTTTTGCCCTCCAATGCTGGACTGAGGGTACTAGGTTTAAGCATGTGAGGAGACTGCTTCCCTCTGCCTAACAGTAGGGCCATTCCTGTCCAAAGGCCAATCAACTTATTGAAAAAAAACATTTGCAAACTAATCCCTCCCCAGATTCATCCAATCCATGGTTCAACAGAAAGAAGGAAACCATGAAAATGAACAAAACTGGCTACCAGTATTTAAAAAACTCCGAAATCAGGATAGTAAATAAAGAACAACACTCAAAACCCAGGGGGATTCCAGAGAAGAAACAGTCAGGGACAGCTAACACCTCCCAACAAAGGATGCCTCCAGGCAGGAAGCAGACAGGCTTTGAAACTGTAAGGCCATTCAATGTTAATCAAGGTGGGCAATTGCAACATTCACACTTGTCTCAAACAGACAGGAGTTCTTTCTCCCACCCTGGACATTTCACAGATATATAAACCTCACTTGCCTAGTTTCCAACAGACCTCACAACTTCTGGGGATGTCTGCCATAGATGTGGATGAAAAGTCAGTAGAGAATGCTTCTGGAACATGACCATACAGCCCAGAAAACTCACAGCAACCCAGTCATTCCAGCCATGAAAACCTTTGACAACACAATCCATGGTTAATTGATAGTTTATACAATAGGGTGCCTTCATGTTCATGTTCACAAGAGTTCTATAGGAAGACACTAAAATAATTTGAGACCTCTTGCAGCATTGGTATTGACCGGTCTGGGCTCAACAAGGGTTTATATCAGGCTCTCCAGGTGTTTTGGAATTCAACTCCCAGAAATCCCAGCCAGCTTACCAGCTATTAGGAATTGTGGGAGTTGAAGTCCAAAACCCCTGGAGGGCCTGGTTTATACAGTCCTGTTAAGGCCAAATTGACCAAGGGAGCAGCTGCTCCAGCACCTCCCTGCTCCCCTTACCCCCTCCCACCACCTCTGCTACCATCCCTCTACTCATCTGCCCAGCATGGCTCCTTCCTCATCCCCGCCCTCCAACCTGCTCTGTCCATCAGCTCTGGATACCCATACATCACCTGCCCTCCTTCATTCTGCTCTATATCTTCAAACTACTGCAAGATAGCCTTTGGTTATGGCTACTTCTCCGGAAATTAAGCTGCCCATTGCTAGATACTTAGTACTGTCTTACAAGTATCCATCTTACCATTTAATATAAGTAAATAGTTATACTATGGGATAGAATTAAAGCCAAGGCATATTTCCTAGAGTTTTCTATTCTGTCGCAGTTGCAAACATTTCTTCCAACACAAAACTTTGCAGAATTTATCCATTATTCTAATTTGTTTTTCTGACATCTGTTTGAAAATGGTCTGAATGATTTTGAAAGTCATTCTAAAACAATGAGTTTTGTGAGGAAACAAAGAACTTTCATACACAAAAAAAAACTCCACCCGTGTTCAAAATTTCTTTTGTACACAAGGCAAAAGTCACTTCCAGAAAGACTGTGACAGAATGCTAACATTTGGTAGAGAATAGCCCTCATTAGTCAGGGATTTTGAGCATTCAGATGAGAGCTGATTTTGTGAGACTTAAATTATAGGTTCTTAAAATGACCTGCTCTTAGAATGTAAACAGAAGATCATCTACATACAACTCTGAGAACATTTTGTTCTTTATGAATGACTGAACTGACAATTCTGGCCTAAACATTTGTATTTAAACATCTGCAATCAATGGGAAGTAATGTATTTAATGGCAATGGTGCAGCAATCCATATATATAATCAGTGTATCCAGACTTCCACCTGCATATTTTCCAATGCTACGCTCCATTTCCTAAAAAGAACTGTAGAAATGTATGCATATTTACAGTGTTCAATGACCCTTATTCCCAAATCAATGGAATGAAGATAGTATGTAACACTATGTAACAAAGTTTGAAAATTGTTCTATTCCTGGTTTGAAAATGTTATTTCTTGTTTAATTGTGAGGTACTTACTTTGAAAGTAGTTGTACTCTACAACAGCATTTCTCAACCTGGGGGTTGCGAGGGGGTGTCGGAGGGGTCACCAAAGACCATCAGAAAGTCCAGTATTTTTTGTTGGTCATGGGAGTTCTGTGTGGGAACTTTGACCCAATTCTATCATTTGTGGGGTTCAGAATGCTCTTTGATTGTAGGTAAACTATAAATCATAGCAATTACATCTCCCAATGTCAAAGTCTATTTACCCCAAACTCCACAGGTGTTCACATTTGGGCATATTGTGTATTTGTGTCAAGGTTGGTCCAGATCCATCATTGTTTGAGTCCACAGTCCTCTCTGGATGTAAATGATATAAAACTCCAAAACTCAAGGTCAATGCCCATCAAGCCTTCCAGTATTTTCTGTTGGTCATGGGAGTTCTGTGTGCCAAGTTTGATTTAGTTCCATCATTGGTGGAGTTCAGAATGCTCATTGATTGTAAGTAAACTATAAATCCCAGCAACTACAACTCCCAAATGGCAAAATCATTCAACCCCCAACCCCCCCCCCCCCCACACACACACACACACACACACCATCCGTATTCAAATTTGTGCATATCGGGTCCAGTGAATGAAAATACATCCTGCATGTCAGATGTTTACAGTATAATTCAAAACAGTAACAAAATTACAGTTAGCAACAGAAATAATTTTATGGTTAGGGAATTAATACATGAGGAACTGTATTAAGGGGTCGTGGCATTAGGAAGGTTGAGAACTACGGCTCTAGAAACTATGTTTTTGTGGCTGCCATTTTTAACCTTTCAATGTGCCAATTTTACCTTTCATATTCCATTTTAACCTTTTATACAGTTTAATCAACTTTTTCCATATTTGTGATAGAACCGATGAAGAAATGACATTTATAGCCCAGGAACAAAAATCGTGTTACTTAGTGTAATCTTTGACCACTAGATTTCTCAAAGGATTTCCTTGACAAATTGGGAAATAATTGCAGGAACTCATTTGTACTGTGATGAGCATCTGGGCGTGAGTCATCCTTATGCAAATATCCATCCTGATTGCATCCTATTGATTGGGATACCCGTTCCCATCTAATCTAAGACGCAGATAAGAGCATGCATCAAACTGTGAAAGTAGTAGATAATCAACTGACCCAAATATAGAGATCATGTTTTTAAACACTTAGAGCCAGTTTCAAAGACACAACTGAGCCAATTTACATGGGAGAAGGAATCCTAACATTGGAATTTGTTTGCAAAAGGCACTGACTACTGAAAAATTGAGTTTGCAATGAAAGAGAGAAACTTTAAGTTGAAACTTTTTAAACATAAGTCCACCACCTCCCTGTGGATTTCTGAAACAAAGGATAGTAGCAAACCCTATATTTTGTTTATACTTGTACTGGAAGCATACCATAGAATGGCTCTAGAGGATATAGAGAGCCTTAGAAACAGAAGGTTGGGGATTCTATAGAGTGCAGGTAAGAGAACCTGTAGATATCAAGTGCATAGACAAGGGATTATTTATTTATTATTTATTTATTTACTTACTTTGCTTGTATACCGCAGTTTCTCAGCCCGACAGGCGGCTCAACGCGGTTTACAACAAGGGTAAAACGTCAATCAAAACAATATACAATTTAAAACCATTAAGAACATAGTATACAAAATAATAACACATCAATAACAACTCAATAACATCTCGTAACTAGAATCGTGATCCAATTCGTCGTCCATAATTCCGTTCCTGTACTCATCATATTCATTGCACTGTTTATCCGAATGCCCGTTCAAACAGCCAAGTTTTTAATTTTCTTCGAAACACCATTAGCGAAGGGGCTGATCTCACCTCCGTGGGGAGGGCGTTCCACAGCCCTCCCCACGGAGGGCACATTTGTTATGTTGTACAAATGTATTTTCTTAACTCCCTCGATGGATTGTCACCTTGTCATGGTGAGGGGACTTGCATGTTCTAATGACCCTGTGGGCATAACTGTCGGAGTAATTTACTCCCAGGAGGGACCACAGGAATTCTAGACCAAGCACAATCCGAAGACCTAAAGACCTCAATGGCAGACAAGGCAGAAGATAACATGGTACATGTTACAACAGCTATGAAGGCAGAAAAAGGCTGCAACAGATTGAGAAGCCACCGTTGTCATGTCAATCATGCCACTGGTTGAGACCACCCTCACTCTGTGAAGACTGTGGGTTGATCAGCTGTGCACTGACCTCCACACATTAAAACAACTCATGCACAGGCATCTTCCTAGAAAAATAAAACCCTTGGAAGGCCATCATAATCAGCAACGAGGGATCACCTAAGTAAGTAGTAGAGTATTTCCTTAATTAGTTTAATATAATTTTGCTTATATGGGACGGTTGTAATTACAGTGGCACACACAGCAAAGAAAGAAAATACTGATTATTTTGACTTTATGGAGTATGAAGTTACACTATTTTGCATCATAACAGTAACACTGGCAGCAGCTAGATGGCACCAGAATCAAAAGCAAAGTACATTCCATTTTGAAGCCATCTACACTGACTGGTATTTCACATTTATATGATAGTTAAACCCGAGTTTCAAAACTACATAATTTTAGTTAGCTGGACAAGGACATTTTGTCTTTGGCTACAACTGCTAGGATCTTAGGGGGATCTGGACTGCTTAAACTGCTTTTGTTCTAATTCCCTCCAATTTTGTCAAGAGTTTGCAAATCTGAATCAAAGCAATTTTTTTTCATCAAAACACATTACCGACTTCTTTCGCTGTCAGCTAGCATTTGGGGAAGGATAAGGGGCAGACTGCTGGGGAAATGTAGGTGGGATTCTGGAAGATGGTTGTGCATTTTGGGTGCTATTTTAAGTCTATTATTTATTGTTTGTATGTATGTTTAACAATCTGTTGCTCCTGGCTATTAAAGAGATAGAGGTCGCCATTCTAATACACAGTGCTCAATGGTGCACATAATGGTATCCACTGTTTAGCTGAAACTGAGCATCTATGGAATGACCAATATCTAAGTTATCTCTTCAATTTTCGCTTTCAGCTATTAAGCAGAAACTGACCTGTTGTTATTTGTCAGGGCTGAATAGCTTCTAGGACTGTGAGCTAGTAATTCAATGCGACTCCATTATCTGTTGCGCCTGTTTTCTACCCACCACTATGCTTTGTAACAGCTCTTCATAATTCAATAGCATTAATTCAATTCTTAAACCATCTTCTAGATCAATTCAGCTTTATATAACATGGTGAATAAACAACTTCTACAAAGAGAGATTCTGATCCATAGCTATTTGCCAGTGATTTATATACTGCTCGTTGACACTCTATTCAAAGGTAATTTCAGTACATAAATCTTGCAGGAGGTCTTTTCTTTCCACAATTGGTTTATTTTTAAAAAATCTTTAACTTTGTATACAGTCAAAACCTATTCAGGCATACCTACGAGCAACTAAGTATTGGAGGCCCATTACACATTCTATAAACACGTTTTCATGATGCCTGACAATGCTTTTTATAGTTGTGTCCATACCCTGTTTGATGGAAACTTGGTGGAAACTTTAAACCAGGGTTCAGAAAACTTGTAGCCATTGTTGGACGGATATCATTGGCCAATGGAAATCGTAAGCCTATAAATCTGGAGAGCTACACATTTCATACCCTGCAAAATATTCTAAGGGTTTCCTGTACTTACTGTATCAAGGTTTATAAACTTACTTACTTTGGTGATCCCTCGTTGTCCAAGTATGATGGTCTTCCAAGTGTAGTATCTTGGCAATGGATACAGTACATAGGTGACTGTGGAGCCCTACTCTTGACCTGCATGTTCTTCCACAGTGAGAGCATCGGTTTCCAGGTGGAAGTTGATCTCAGTCAGAATTGGTTTGAAGCGGCTTCCTCTTCGCACATTTCTCTCTTTCACCCGCCATTTATGCCTCTTCAAATTCCACAGCACTGCTGGTCACAGCTGACCTCCAGTTAGAGCACTCAAGGACCAGGGCTTTCCAGTTCTCTGTGTCTATACCACAGTTTTTAAGGTTAGCTTTAAGTCCATCTTTAAATCTCTTTTCCTGTCTACCAACATTCCTTTTTCCGTTCTTGAGTTGGGAGTATAGTAACTGCTTTGACCTCCCATGTAGGCATATCGTCAGCATTTCCCAACTATATGGAAGGCATCAGATGGAGGAAAACCCGTATACAACTTCACATGTAAACATATTTCCTTGTATAATTAACTTACTGGGACATTTCCTGTCTCTCATAAGTGTATTACTTTGAAGAAACAGCAGAACATAAGAACATCAATATGTTGTCTACTAGCAGATTCCCCACTGTGCGACAATATCCTATATCCTAGGAGTAGACAAAAGGCAGACTGAGATGACTGGTAGTACTTTCAACAATTTGCTGCACACTGGCAAGATTTTCTCACTCTCAAGAGGTTCACAATATAAAAATGATCTCTCATGGCTTCCCTACTAATTGCTTCTCTTTTAGCTCAAATGTTATGCACCTATAAAATATGTATACTAATAATCCCCTCTGTGCAGCTCTAACAGATATTTATACTTTAAAACCCCTCGTGCAATTACAGGGACAGAAATATTGTACTTGTATAGAGAGATCATCTGAGTCTGCATCTTATATGGCACAATCATGTTCTGATTCTGACCCTGATTAACCATTTTGGATAAGGATCCCGCCTTATCATTGTGTACGTCACTCTAGCTAGTGACCTTGGGAGATTTGACAACCAAATGAAATTGTACCCCATAAGCAGGGGCGGCTCAACTCATGACGCAAAGTAAGCATTTGCAGTATAGTTGATTTTGCCCAGGGGCGCTCTTGAGGCGCTCTTGGGGAAAAAATAGACCTTGACACATGCGAGTTGTAGTTACTGGGATGTATAGTTCACCTACAATCAAAGAGCATTCTGAACTCCACCAATGATGGAATTGAACCAAATATGGCACACAGAACACCCATGACAAACAGAAAATATATTTCAGTGATTGGTTGGGGGGGGGGGGGCGGGCGCCAAAATACTATTTGCTTACCGTTGAAATTAACTAGGGCCGCCTCTGCCCAAAAGCCTAACACTTGCCTAGTCCTGGTAGCCTATTGTCTTTCCTCTAACACACTGGTTCCCAACCTGTGGTCCATGGTCTGCAAGAACTATGGTCTGCAAGAACCTGTGGTCTGCAAGAACTAAAATATGGTCTGCAGCCTCAGTGTTACTACACCATTGCAACGATAGTGACTGGTCTTGCTAAACCTTCTTATAGTGCAGAGGCTTGTTAAATATGGTTTTCTGTGGGCGAGTAGATGCCAACTACTGGACAGCATATGTTCTGTACCAGAAACTAGAGCTGATGTGGTCTATACAATGCAGTTTTCTGAATCAGCACCCTAATAACCAAACTGAATCTAAAGTTAACCAAAAACTGATTTGTAACCCTTTTGGTACTAATATTGGAGAGTAGTCCCTAATCAAAGCGGTCCTTGTTCATGTGGTCCCTGGTCAAAAATAGGTTGGGAACCACCTTTCTAACAGCAGCCTAATGGCATTTGGAGAGTGGCCCAATACAAACACTGTCCAAAAACATGTGCACTTCCATTGGAACTGTCCCAGCTGTTCAGCAATTGTCTTGTGCAGACAATGTGATCCATATGCTAGAAGCAATGCCTATTATTCCTCATGGAAGATGATTCAGCCTTTTTTCCCCTTGACATGTGGAAATCAACAGAGAATTGATAAGAGTATTCTCCATTGCACTCCTCTGTCTTCTGGTAGACTTCTCAGATTCTTGATGTTGGACTGTCAACAACCAATGCTACCTGCACTATCTTCCTCCATGAAGTAATTTACAGCACTCAAATGGAGCCATCATAAGTCAAAAAGGGCACCTTGGGAGTTACATATACACATGCATATATGTATGTGTGAATGTGTGTACACATACTACAGAATTTAGATATTGTTAGATTTGGTCATTAGTCTTCTTCTACTCCCTTTGTGTTGTTAAGATTAGTCCCTCTGAAAAAAATATTTCTGTTCAGAAGTGGCTTATGTGAGCCATACCAAACCAACAAATCTTGCAGAACCTTTGTGGCATGTATTATATCATGAGGTTTGTGGATTACAGTCTAGTCCATCATATGGATAATATTTTGAAACCTACCTCAGAAGTACTTCCCTATCCCAGAAGCGTGATGCTGGAAGAAGCCAAAGGTCTGTTTGAGGGCAAGGAGGAAGAAAGAGATGGCAGTGTGTGACAATAACAACCCCAAGGAAGCAGCAAAAAAGAAAGGTATGGAGCGCAATACATAGTTCAGTAGCCATCTCTTATCCATCTATATATCCATCTGCCATGCAACTAAGATTATCATGTTTGAGAACTGTACCTACTGAAATTATATACATTTGGGGATGGGAGCATAAATGGAAAGGATTAGAACAAGAGTTAGGAGTCTGTGGTCATCCAGATGATTTGGACTTCTACAATCCAATACCCTGGCAATGCTAGGAAGACTGATGGGAAAAACCCAAAGTATCTGGACATCCAAAACTTTACCATCACCAGGTTACAGGCAGGGCTTCAACAGCAGAACAGCAAAACTAAAATGAATGGAGGCACGATGAGTGTAACATACTCACAAGTCTTTAAAATGCTCTGCATTGTGTACATGCTCTATAGCAAATGAATGCTACTCAAACAATTATATTTTCCACTTTTTTAATAGCACCATACAATACAAATACGGCAAGATGGTTTATGCACAATTCATAATTTTAAAGCCACTAGCATAAGCTTTTTTTCAAATTAGCATTAAATGAAGTACAAAATATGGTTCAAGGAAATTGGTTTGAATTCTTGGAATGTATTTTGCTTTCACTTTTACAAAAAAGGAGTTAAGACTTTTAGTTTCTTGTCTATTTTACAAAGAAAAGAGGTAAATTTGTACGAGGCGTTTCTGTTAAATTCTTTTTTTTAGTTAGGAATGTAGATATAACAGGCTGAATCTCAAATGATGGCTGAAATCCTGTCCTGCATTTTTGAGATAGTAAACTGAATTTACTATGTCATAAAATGTGCAATAGGAAAGAGTTCTAGAGAACTCAAAAGTGCACACAGTTTGTGGATTTACTTTTTTCCCCCTAAAAGATTGCTTGATTATTCCTTCATTAATCAACACTTATCTAAATGCCATGGCTTCAGTGGGTCTACTCTCCTTGAGACTTGCAATTAAGATTAACCAAAAATGGTTGTACTTCATCCCCCCTGAAATCAATGGGATGGAAGTAAACCATGAGGATGAATGTCTCCCACTGAAAGGGATTTCAGTGCAATTAGTTTTGTCCAAATCCAACCTAATGGCTTCTGGAAGACTGGCCTGACTTTTAAGGAAGGATGTGTAGTGAAATAATGTATAAAATACAATACATTGAAATACAAACAAGGTCAATAATAATAACAGCAACCACAAAAAAGGTCCTTGCTGAGCAGCGGCAATCCTAAATAGATGGTCCAGTAGAAATTTCAACAGGAAGAGTAACTTTTATCACTTGAGTACATATTTGTAAATTGCTTTTTATAATAGGGATGCAGCTCTAAATGCCAACAAGCTTAGCCATATTAAGAGAGGAAGGCACATGGAAAGAAGTATGACTCTTGTCTTCTGTACTGCTCTTAAGTTAGTCATCTTCGCCGCCACAGAGCAGCAGGAGACCTTTCCGGTAGTCCCCAGATGTGTCTTTCTGCAAATCAAAACACAGGGAAGAAGTCAGCTGTGACTCCAAGAATAAAATCCTTGATGTATGATAGCTTTACCTTTCACCATATGAAATCCATTTGTAGGGTCATAAAATTGGAAACAGTAGATAGAAATTATTGGAAACGTCATGTTTTTTCTACATTTCATCAAAAAGCTGGAGAAGCAAATCTGGAACCTCACTTGCAGAAGTCCAACAATGTTGATATTGAAGGCTTGCTTACAAAAGACATAGGTAGAGTAAAGGTAAAAGTTTCCCCGACATTAGGTCGAGTCGTGGTGCTTTATTACTGCACTATTTAAAGTCATTATGTCCCTGTTATAACTGCTCTTATCCTTACGCTGCTACATGATCTATGCACCTTATTGATTAGCCTATTTTCTAATTTGTTGCACACCAGCCCACCCTCCCACAACAAGACTTGAAGTATGTCCTCAGTTGTTGCTTATGATGCTTGTTATATAATTGTTATAATGTTGATTTATGCTGTTTTATATTATTGTTATATTTTATATGCTTTGTTTTTAACTCTGTGTGATTGGGCTTGGCTCCATGTAAGCCGCCCCGAGTCCCTTCTACTCACATTTACATGTTTTCAAACTGCTCGGTTGACAGATGCTGGGGCTAACTGCGGGAGCTCACCCTGCTCCCTGGATTCGAACCATCAAACTTGTGGTCAGCAAATTCTGCAACTCAGCAGTTTAACCTGCTATGCCACCAGGCCCTCCCCCTCACAACAGAGATAACAGATCTACAAAACAGTTTCAGCCACAATTGCTATATTTAAACTAATTTATTCCCATTTCCAATGGCAGCCTACAATGGATTTAACACACACCAATATAAAATAAAATATCACCCTGTATCTTCAAATTGTTATAGATTATAATGTTTTTGTACCAGACACCTCATGTTTGTGCAAAAAGAGAATAGAGTAAACTCACTGCATAAGGGCCTACCTGAATTGCATGGTACAACGATTTTGCAAAATTCTTTCTGAACTCCTTCCTGATATCCAAGAGATCAATTTCACTCCTTGAGACTATGATTCTGATCAATGTATCATCATCAGTGCCAGCTCCCTGGTTTTTTAAAAAAGGAAGAGCAGGAGAGTTTTTAAAAATCAATTAACAATACAAATTAGTCAGTGGAAGAGTTAGAATCTGAATCATCTGACATACAACACACCCTGATCTGTGGCATTTTGTTTAGATTTTTAACTGATTGTTATTTACTGTTGAATTGTTTTAAGGTATTGAATTATTGCGTCTGTTGTAAGCCGCCTTGAGTCCCCTTTAGGTTCGAGAGAAGCGGGATATAAATATAGTAAATAAATAAATTAATATTCAACTAAAAAACCCATAAAAATAGATGGTAAGTTATAGTTTGTGTTAGCCCTGATCAGTCAGTACCTTCTTTGGTATTTGAAATGCCATACAGCCCAGCTTACCTATCCGAACGTATCTCCTTCTATGAACCATCTCAGAGTTTAAGATCTTCCGGGGAGGCCCGGCTTTCGGTCTCACCAACCTCACAGGTGCATTTGGTGGAGACGAGAGACAGGGCCTTCTCAGTGGTCTCCCCTTGGTTATGGAACTCCCTGCCTAGTGACATCAGATCAGCCCCCTCCCTCCTGACCTTCAGGAAAAAACTGAAAATGTGGATGTGGGACCAAGCTTTTGGATTTCTATCAGTGCAGTATGTGAATGTGGAATGATGCAATGATAACTGGAACGGTCTGGACTATGATATTGGATTATGTGATTTTAATCATTTTAATCTTGAAATGTTTTTAGTGGGGTTTTTTATGTATATGTTTTATTTGCTAGATATGTGTTGTATGGCATCGAATGATGCCTTCATGTGCACCGCTCTGAATCCCCTTCAGGTGGGAAGGGCAGGATATAAATATGGCAAATAATTAATATTGGACATTAAAAGTGTTTTTAAAAAGTAAGCTTCCCACTACACTTATTTTATTTCATATATTGTTGAACATTTGGGGCATTTTCTTTCTCAGATATCTCAGCAAGAAAAAAAACATACATGCTCATTTAAGATGATATTTGGAGGACATAATAGGACTTTTTCCAAGTAAGCATGCATAGGATTAAACTATCAAGCAGCTAAAAGCTTCAGAAGATAAGACATAGGTCATTAATTCAGAACTATTCAAACCAGAGTTTTCAAAAATGTTTTTGCTGTTGAAATGACTTACTTTCATTGCATAATAAAGCGATTCAGCCAAATAGGCAGGGATGCTTCGGACAGATTTCACTGGAAAAGAAAAACAATATATTCTAATGTGAAAGCAAGGCCTTAAAAATCCTGCATCATCGAATGACAGGCTGTTTTGTGGAAATGGCATTTGCCTTCCAACACATTGGGCTGTCAATGAAAAGTATTCAGAAGCTACAACTAGCAGGAAATGTGGCAGCCAGCTTGTTTATAGTTTGTGTTGTGGACACCGCATGTCACCAGTCCAGAGCCAGCTGTGCTGAATTCTGATTTGTTTCTGACTTCAATTCAAAGCACTAATTCTGACGTGGGACTCTTTCATATTACACAGTTATAGTGCTATTTTTTTCATGTCAGGAGCGACTTAAGAAACTGCAAGTCGCTTCTGGTGTGAGAGAATTGGCCGTCTGCAGAAACGGTGCCCAGGGGATGCTTTGCCATCCTGTGGAAAGCTTCTCTCATGTCCCTGCATGAGAAGCTGGAGCTGGCAGATGGGAGCTCAGCCTGCTCCCCAGATTCAAACTGCCAATCTTTGGGTCAGCAGTCCTGCAATCACAAGGATTTAACCCATTGCGCCACTGGGGGCTCCTATAGTGCTATAATTACACTTTAACTGCTATGACTGCATCCTATGGAATTATGGAATTCTTAGTTTAGGGAAGAATAGTTAGAATCTCCAGCCTTCCTAAACTCCTAACTTCAGGATGTAACCATGGCAGTTAAAGTGGATTTGTAGTGATTTAGTAATACAGTATACAACCGGCCCTACTACATAGCTTGAGACCATGATATAGAAGAAACCACCTTTTCTGGATGAGGCTGTCTGGCATTTGAGATCTTATAGTCCTGTTTATGTCCCACTACCTTGGGATTCAAGGTTGCTCAACACAGTGCCTTCTCTGGAGAAACCATTTTGTTGTGATGCTTTCTCACAATAGCTTCAAACTACAGGAAAGGAGATTCCACCTGAACATGAGGAAGAACTTCCTAACTGTGAGAGCTGTTCAGTAGTGGAACTCTCTACCCTGGAGTATGATGGAGGCTCCTTCCTTGGAGGATTTTAAACAGAGGCTAGATGGCCATCTGTCGGGGGTGCTCTGAATGCAATTTTCCTGCTTCTTGGCAGGGGGTTGGACTGGATGGCCCACAAGGTCTCTTCCAAAGCTATTATTCTAATTCAATTTAAGTCCAATCCTGCTATTCTTCTAGTAGCAGGTGAGAATTAAATAATTCGGTCTGGGCTTTACTTTTTCTGTTATCTGTTCTGGGGGGGAAATTAACAAGTTGTGTGTCTTGCTGGGCAGAGAAGCAATTAATTACTTTATTATTGTTGTGTGCCTTCAAATCATTTCCAATTGATGGCAACCTTAAGCATGGGATTTTCCTGGTGAGCTTTGTTCAAGAGAAGGTTTGCCTCTGAGACTGAGTGAGTGGGTTTTCATAGCCAAGTTGGGATTCAAACCATGGCCTCCACAGTTGTAGTCCAACACTCAAACCATTACACCATGCTGGCTCTCTTTTGATAAATAAATAATTACAAAGAATTGAAAATATATTAAATTAGGACTCCAACAGAACCAAACAGTGATCTAGGCTGCAACTCTATGTACATGAAGTGAACACAATGGGACTGATTTGTAAACATGCATAATAGATCTATCATTTCATAACATTAAAAATCTAGAATTGAGACCAACATGTTATGGTTTTTTGTTTTTCAGTCAGGAGTGACTTGAGAAACTGCAAGTTGCTTCTGGTGTGAGAGAATTGGCTGTCTGCAAGGATGTTGCCCAGGGGATGCCTGGATGTTTTACCATTCTGTGGGATGCTTCTCTCATGTCCCCGCATGAAAAGCTCGAGTTCATTCCAGTCCCCAGATGCAAACTGCGGACTTTTCGGTCAGCAGTCCTGCCAGCACAAGGGTTCAGCCCATTGCACCACTGGGTTCATATTAAGGTGAAATGCAACTAAAATCACTATCTCTATTTCCCCACTTCTAAGGACCTCAATAAAAAGATACTATTTATCCTTTACTTGTTTGTATTTCTTATAAACAATGTACTAAGAGGACTTCTCATTACCAATTGCCAGAAGCAGCTTCTCCATGGCTCCAGAAGTTTCCCGGTCAATTGTTTCTTCAATTTGAAAGCCAGAGATGGTCATATATTTATCAAACACTGAAAGAGAGAATACATGTGGTGACTATGTGCACTTAAATTTTCATTGGTAATTTGTAATTGTAAGTTGACAAGAAAACAAATCACCTCAGTGCATTGTACAGTTAATTTTAAATACAACAATAATGTAAGAATGTTCAACATGCTAAAATCACAGCAACAGGTCTACTTGCATTTGCTTCCAGTGCTAACATTTTCATCTCTTACCCTTCCTTAGGTGAGAAACACTTCGAGTTCCCAGGATGGTGATGAACTTTTCTTCATCTGTTCCCCATTTCAGCTCACCAGCTCTAAACAGCTCCTATTCAGAAGAAAATAATAAAGTTGGACCGGGCTTTAGTACAGCTGATAAATCACCAGCAATTATAAGATCTACCAGCTGAAAGGTTGCCAGCTCGAAGTCCTGGGTTGGTGTGAGATCCCGACTGTCGACCCAGCTTACTGTTTACCTAAGAAGTTCAAAAACAGCTTGAGCTGTAAGTAGAGAAATTAGGTACCTCTAAAACAATCGAGGGAGTATTGTACGACACCAAAAAGAAAAAGATTAGAAAATGCTTGGTGACCAAAAGGAAAGAGGAAGTCCTGATAGCTCTTCGTCATAGAGGATGGAGCGATAGCACCCCCCACCCCCCCGTGGCTGGATTCAAGCACAACCTCAAATGCGCCAAAAAGCTGCATGTCAACATAACATATCTCCTTCCTGTTCTGTCTGTCTCTGTCCTATCTATCCAAAATGGCATTGAATGTTTGCTGTGTATGTGTACTGTGATCTGCCCTGAGTCCTCTTGGGGAGATAGGGTGAAATATAAATAAAGTGTTGTTGTTGTTGTTGTTATCATCATCATCATTATCATAAGGGTAAGTTTTGAAGATGTTTCTGTTTTCTGGACCAATCTTTTATAAATGCAGCTACTTAGCCACAAGAGCATTTAAATATAGTCTTTACTAAATCCATATACAGACACACATTGCCAGATATAATAGGCTGCAGCTCCTATCACCCCAGCCAGCAATTGCTATATTAGCTAAGGATAACTGGTGGCAATTCTATCTGAAGGATGGCATTTTAGGGAAGGCTCATTTGAGGAGGTGCTGAATATAGATTGCCTGAAAATTTCATTTTATTGGACATACAAACCAAGAAAAATCCAAGAATCCAAGAATACTTCACAGATGGTTTCATGTGGATAGTGCATCACATGATAGTTTCCATGACCGACATTTCACAAAGTTCATAAAGAAAAAACACGATTCCAGATGTTAGCCTTGTCCACTCAAGAGAACTTATTTAAAGCCATCTGCTAGCTAGCATTAATTAACTACTTAATGCAGATATGTTAGGATCATAATTTGTTTTGATATTACACCAATGCCTCTGGTACAATTATAAAACCTCTTTACAACCTTTCTGAACATAGTTGCTAATTGCTATGTAAATAAGCCTCCATCCAAAATGAAAATGAGGGCGGCATGCACTTGCCCTCATCATTTTTATGGCTGTCTGTTCAAATCTAAAAGATGTGACATGCTTATCCAAATGACATAGCAATTCACGGGTTGGGTTGCAAAGGTGATGTCTGACCAGATCCTCCATGTTATGCTCCCTTATAGGTCCAAAAGGGTAATGCCTACATTATTATGTGTAGCCTTTCCAATCATTCTGTAACATTTCTCAGGTGCACCTGGCTTCACCCACTGAATTTCCCCCATGTGATGTTTATTCCAGTAGGTTAGAACAGTGCCCTGGATTGCCAAAATAAGCCCTTTGCCATTATGTGCCTGTCACTACAAATAAGACATGTGCAGTGTGCATAAGAATTCATTCATTTTTTCCCAAACTATAGTCCAGCCACCCAACAGTCCAAGGGATTGTGAATTAGCCATCTGTTTAAAAAGTTTGAGGGCCCCTGATCCATGCCATTATGTATCTTATAAGATATAGATGTGCTCATTTTAGGATGGAGCTGTGAAACCTGCAGGGTGAAGGCCACATAAGTCCTCTCTAAGGCTCTCCCCAAGGGAGAGTTATTTCAACCAGCCAGGACTAGACTGGCAACTGTCAGCCAGAGGATCTTTTTGTTGGCTGCCCCCAAATTGTGGAATGACCTACTAGGAGAATTCAACAAGTAAACACACTGTCTGGATTTTAAGAACAGGTCTGGTCTGGCCATTGCCTGGATAAGTAATTGCTTGACAAGCTACAGTTGTTGGCTCCATTTTGTTATCAGTATGCTGTTGGACTTCAACGTTGGCAGTTCGCTTTAGACCTCAGTGGAGGTGGATGCAGTGTGCTTTTGGGCTTCAAGAGAAGCAGTTGTCTTTTGGGCTTTTACAGGAACAATTTACTATATGTTTGCTTTGAGAAGCAGTGAGTACAATTATACAGTTTGGATTTTCATAACATGTATACTTAAAGACTTTGGACTATGGACTATTAAGAATGATACCCTGTGTTCTCAACACAGAGAAACTGCATCCTATCTAGAAATGTGCCTGTGTACTAAATTAATACAAGATGTTTATGAGTAAACAAGATATGTTACTTTTAAAAGAAGACCTTGATTTTTGTCTCTAAGTTTCAAGGGAGTGTATATGTTTTGGACAACTTCAACTTCAAAGATTTTTTTTCAAAACTCTGCTAGCTATGTGTTTTTTGTGCAGTGGCATGTCTTTCTCCCTGGTAGTTCAAAGACATGGTTTATCAGTTTAACAGCTGTGTTATCTGTATGCCATTACATAAATGCTTGTGAACATCACTTTTTCAGATGGTTGACTTCTAACAAGGTCATGCCTTTCCTCGATTTTCAAAAGGTGGTCTCCAGATGGTCATGGAGATTCACATTTGCCAAAAGGATAGGACATCATTTTTCCTTTTCAAAAAGCTTATTAATGCCATTTTTCCAAAAGCAGTGGTGTAGATGGACACATTCAGAAGAGCCTTTCTTCACTATGAATGCAACAAACTTTGCCCTTCAGAAGTTTTTGTACTACAGCTCCCATAATCCATATCCATTGCATATGATGGCTAAAATTGATACGAATAAAAAATATTTGGAAGCCATTGTTGTCCATCCACTACTTTATTAGGTAACATTTCTTCTCACCAGTTTTATTTAGGGAATGGTCATAACCATGAATAAGAAAGGCTAGTGCTACGATGACATGATTAACAATGCCTGCAAGACATTTTTTCTGCTTATACCCACAGAATACAGAAGAAGCCAAGGGCTACTCCCGAGATTCACACTGGATACAATCCAAGGGATTATGCAAATAGCAAGATGAATTGCTGCCTTTGGGTGTTGTTTTGCTTTGAGAAGCCACCATTCCTGTAATTTAAAAATTGCTCTTGGAGCTCCCACAGTGTATTCCTTTGAGAGTAAAGTGTTGACTCATAAGAGACTGTGATTCAAAACAAGTCCTGGTGTTTCTTCAAAACCAATTTCGATCCAAAAGAACACATCTCTAAAGAACAGCAGGCCTCCCCTGTTTGTAGCAATATTGAAGTTCATTCAGAAACTCCAAACAGCAATTTAAAATTCACAGGGAGAAGAAGATTACTTAAATTTCTGATTAAATAAAGTGCCTGATTCCCTGTTACTTTCAAGAGTCCGGTTTAGGGCTAAACAGCAGGAAATGCTCATTAGGCCAAGACGATTTCACTATTCTCATCAGGCCTGCAGATGTCAACATCAAGTTGGCAAACATATATTGTGAAAACTCTTATTATCTCTGTAAGGCCAGTACAGTGTAGTCAATACTAGTTGAGCATCTCTTGTCCACAAATCAAAAATGTTCCAAAATCCAAAATTATCCATATGGGAGGCTAATATGAGTGCTTTCTGGTGGTTCAATGTACACAAACTTTGTTTCATGCACAAATCTATTAGAATTATTATCTCTAAAATTACCTTCAAGCAATGTGTGTTAAGATGGCTATAAAAAATGTTCAGACTGAAATTGAAGGCCAATAATTAATCCTGTTGTCAAGCTACCTCATTATGTTTATGAAAATAATCCAAAATCCAGAAAAGAAATCCAAAAGATTTTTGGTTCCAAACATTTCAGACAAGGGAGACTCAACCTGTATACTATGTTTCTATTAGTCTTTTCTCTTCTACGAAATCTATTTTTTTCCATCTATTTCTACTAGAAAACTTCAAAAACACTTCTACTTCAAAAGTATGGTATTTGATGAAGCTGTCCTAGAGGAACAGCTAGGATCACTATAATTAACACAACCAGCCAAATCTAAAATAACGTATGATCTAACTGGCCCCTTTGTTGCTACCACTCCTTTTTCCTGTTTGTAAACCAGCATAGAGAAAACAAAGTGAAGTCATGGAAACGTTATTCACCAGAAACATTGGCTTGCCTGAAATCTTCCTGAAACAGTCACATCTGTGGTGGCAGGCTCTGCAATATAGTTACTTTTAAGTAGCAGTATAGTTTTAATTCCCAACCTTCTAGTGAGTCATTATATGAGTATCATCGTTATGACATACGCTAACTTGATTTAGTATACAGTAGAAAGTTCAGCTAGGAACTAGGCAGCATGGATCGAATCCATGCTCAGTCCTGAAGCTCCCTGTGAGATACAAGGCAATCTAGTAAACTGAACTGCCTCCCAAGGTTTTAGGAAAGTTACATTTCTGGACCTCAGCTCCCAGAATTCCCTTGACACAATGATTATGCTGATAAGGAGACTTATAGTTTTAAAAATTTACATTTCCAAGTTCTAGGTATTTGAGAACAATCTCTGTCATTGCTCTGGGTTCCTTTCATAAAAATGAATGGTAATTAAAATATACTATAAGGTCCTACAGGTCTTCTCCAAAGGTAAAAATATAAGCATCTTATTTTTGGCAAAGCCTCTTCATAGTTAAGACTATTCTCATCACCAATTAATTTAGATAAAAATAAATAAATGGATATTGAAAAAACTCAATTGGTGTTTTTTTTCTTAACTTAACTTAACCCTTAACTTAAGATGAAAATAAATATGGGATGAGCACCCTTCAATACCACTCCAAATCTTGTTCAACCTTTTGGAAGATCAATTGATAATCTGTCATTTGGAACCTGTGAATCTGGTGTGAATCAAAACATATCTAGTCCATGGCCAAACCCTGACACTGTCCACTTGTTCTGGTACTTGATACTTTATTGAGTTAACTGAAATACGTGTAGAGTTTGTTTCCAAAAGGAAAAGTTATACTTGGCAGCACTATTGGCTAGTAGAAGATTATGGACAGATCAAAATTATCAAAATGTATTAAAACACTTCAGTATATAGGGCTTGAGAAATTTCATAGCAAAAGAATTATATCCACACTTTTTTTCAATTCCTCTAAAATTTGTTCAGATTAATTTATTACCTTTTGGAAACATGATCCACAAATGTAACACTTACAAATGTAATCTTGCAAAACATTCCTTTTGATGGCATCCTTAAGAAGTGATATCATTTTTTTAACTGTTTGGAAAATGTGCTCGGGCTCTATATAATGCTATCTAATCTAGCACATAATGACTTAAATGTTATATTTAAACATATTTTGGGCTTTCTGTGAAATGTACTTTATTAGAGTACAGTAGTTGTAATGAACATCTCCCTCAGTAATAATATAACTGAAGCACATGTTTTCCTTATTTTTGGCAAAAGAATGATTACATCTTCGAGACCACATCTCCTTCTATGGACTGGTGTGGGCTCTGAGATCTGCCAAAGATACCGTCCTGTCTGTCCCCACCAACCTCCGTCTCAAGTGCGGTTGGAGGGGACAAGAGAGGGGGCCTTCTCAGAGGTGGGCCCTTGCTTTGGAATGTCCTCCTAAGAGAGATCAAGCCTTCTGGACACAATTGAAGACATGGCTTTTTAGACAAGCCTTTGACCATGTTTAGAAATTTTTAATAAACATATTTGAAGACCAAGAGATTATTTCTCCTTGCACTTTATGATATTGTTTGCAGTTTGTTTTATACCTGCAGCTATTGCTGAATTTTATTTTTAACCCATGGGATTGGTGATATTATGTTGTTTGTTATTGCTTTTGTGTTATTGTTTATCCACTTGTTGTATTTTGTGTGTTTACGCCTTTGAGTGCTTTGTAAGCTGCCCCGAGTCCCTTTGAGAGATGGTGGCGGGGTACAAATAGATTATTATTATTATTATTATTATTATTATTATTATTATTATTTACTACTACTACTACTACTACTACTACATCTGAAGGATACATCCTAAAGAGGACTATACCAAACATGTCTGAATTAACTGATTTTCTTTTGCTGAAGCATAAATGCAAAAAGAGAGGCAGCATGACGTGATCTGGGCTTTGGACAAGGATACTGGGAGACCAGGGTTTGAAATCCTCCAAGAGAATGTCACATTATTTAAGCCGCAGAGGATAGGTTTGTCTTATGTTCACCTTAAGTCAGAAATATGGTAACTTCAGCTTCACTCACTCTTTACTAACTAGTTCCATTTCAAGTTGGAAAAAAATCTAATTCTCTACCAGTTGAACATTCAATTTACCTAATAGATCAACGGGGCTGTTGTTGTTTTGCATGGGGCCACACTAATTAAAATTCTTGGAAATGCAGCTAATCGTTAACATTCATTTTTTTCACAGATGGCAATAAAGAGGAAAGGCCAGTTTGTAGAGAAAATGGTAGCAGTCACTAAAACATGACCGTCACTTTATTTTCTAGCAGCCATTTATTTCCTTAAAGCTTTTAAAAATGTGTCACTCTCCAAAAACAAAAATGATATTTGACACTTCAGTCAGCTCTGTCACCACAACCCCTTTTAAACACACATCCCTGGATTTTGTATGAACTGATAATATCATTTCCTTGTAGAAATCATGCCCTTAAGTTGATTTTATCACTGCTTCTGTCTTTAGGATGTTTTTCATGCTCATATGGGTGAACAAAAGAGCTGAGGAAATCTTCACTTACCTGAGCATCTTGCTCCACTAGCTTCTCGTTAACTGGGCCATCAGGGTCTCTATTAGCCTAAATAGGGAAAAATAAGTGCAGGTTAACTAATAAATGAATTAAAACAGTGCTTTCTCAAAAACAAAAAATAGTTTGAAAGGGAAATTTGTACCCACACTGTATTTGTTCACTTCATATGTCCTATACCTTCTATTACCAGGAATTTCCAAATGTTGTTGGACTCCTAACTTTCCACAGTGTTCATTATGCAGGCTATAGCTGTTGGCTGTTGTCATTCAACAAAGTATGGACTATGAAGTGCTACATGGTTCCTACCCAATGATCTTTGATATTTTTTGCCTTCGGTATGAGGATAATCCAAATACTAGGCTGTGTTCTACTTGGGTAATAAAGCTCATTTTAGCTCGGAATGCTGAATATATAGATCCAAAGTGATACAGGCCAAGGGAATGATACAGGCCAAGGAATGCAGTTGCCTTAGATAGTGATGCAGGCCAATAGACTACAATTGTCTCTGGGCTCCAAGGTTAATGACAAGAGTCAGAAACAACATCCTTAGATAAGGGGTCAAGTGAAGACGAATTGAAAGAAAACTTTCAAGGGAGAACACCTGGTGATACGGACCTAAGAAAGGATTTATGTCTGCAGATTAGGGCAGATAGTCAGCTCCGTAGATCAACAAGGCCTCATGGGAAACAGATAGAGAAAGTCAGTGGAAAATGCCATGACTTCATGTCTGTTTATTAACAGCCAGTGTGTACCCTAAATTCAGCTCAGGCAACATAGCATTTGAGTGAGAAGCTAGGCCTGAGTTCTCTGGTTCTTGTTTCAACTCAAGCCTTGGTTTTGGATTTAAGTATCCTGGAAGTTTTCTATGTTCTGGTTTTTGTATTCCTGCTCCAGTTTTACTAAGTATAACTTTTGCTTGTGGACTTAAGCTATATCTGTGATTTTTGGCTATTCCTGGACTGTGTTACCTTTGAATCTATATGAGACATTTGGATTCCTGTTTGGTTATCACCTATTGCTAATCATCTTCTTTATACATCTTCTTTCTTTATTCCTGAAATTTTCATATACTTCTAACATGTTTTTACAATAAACTTTTTGCCTACACTCTGGACTCTAGTGTTGTGGTCATAGGTGGCTCCATGCTTGGGGTGCAACACTTTCAGACATTTTGGAATAGAAAGGATTTATATAAATCAAGTAAATCTAGGTTTGGAAGAGTTACTTCATTTGGACTTCGCTCCTAGAATTCCTGGCCACCAATCACCCTGTTAGTGGAAGACTGGAGCTGTAGTCTTAAAAAGTAACTTTTAAGCATAAGTAAAGAGTAATGTGAACTGAAAGCAAAATGTTTTAGATACTCCAGTTTGTATAAAAGTAACTTCTACTATAATAAAAACTTACCTGAAGAAGAACTACCATCATCCTTTGATAATAACCAGAGGTGTCGGATGTTATATGATCTTCTAGGTTAGCTTCATATTCTACAAAAGACCATAAGCAGATACCATTAAACACAATTTGAACCATTTCAGTGCTTTGAAAGATGTAATCAAGAGAGAGTTATTTGTAATGGTGCTGGTTTTGTGAAGCATCTGCAAAGTGTGCAATTAATGCTATATGGAAAAGATGCCTACGGAAGAGTTAATGTAGTTGATGTTCTCTAAAAATGCAAAAACAGCAATAAACTGGCCTAACAACATCAGAAAATGGAATGGAAAAATGCAGCAAGCATGAATTCAATCTGCTAGCACTCCATCTGAAGATTTATGCAACAGGAAATAGCCCTGAAGAGTCACTTTATTACCAAAAACTTTTAATTACTTCGTCTTTCAATTACTTTTTCTTTCACTACAAATTAGCATGTGCCCGACTCGGAACTTGAGAAAATTACTTTATGGATTAATGTTCTCACAATCCTTTGAATAGCCAGTAATTGTGTGGTTCTGGTAGCTATACCATGATCTCTAGAATTCCAGAGGATTGAACCATGCCAGTTAGTGGAATAATCGTTGGATAAATAGGGTCTGAAAGAAATTGGGATCCAAATTCTCAATTGGCAAAAACTGAAGCAATGTCATATTCTATCCATTTTTGATCCCCATAAATGCAGGAGCCTTTCTGAGTAGAGAGCTCAATGTTTTACCTTCCTCGTAAACCTGCTTTATATTCCGGACTTCAGCAGGTGTTCTCGAAGCAAAAATTTCTGTCAGAACTTTTTCATTTGTTCCTGCCCCCTGCAAATAACAAAATCAACTCATGAGATGACATATTGGCTCAGTTCATACAGCTAATATTACCCCCTCCCCAAAACACTGAAGGAAAGTATCAATTGGTTTCATCAACCTTTTTAAAATTCCATAATATCAAAATAAAGATAATTTAACACCCAACATAAAGTAAAATACGGCCTGCCTCAAAAGAAATCCACAAGACTCATGGTTACAGAGTTCTGTTTTTGAAATGGCATGTGACCCATTAGCCATACATGGAATCCTATAAATAGAACACATGCTGACATGAACAAGAAATCTCTGGTAAAGTAAATAGCTAAAATAGGAACTCCCAGAACTCTTTCAATAAAACCAAATGAAGATTCTTTCGCCGATCTTGTATGTTTGACAAACTATAGGTTTTGGTTCAAAAAAACACAAATTGGTATTCTTCCCTTTCTATTCTCTCAGCATTATTATCAAAATGGCAAACTTCCAACTTGGAAAGAATGAGCTCATTTTTGCTAATGTGTACAGGAAATCATGGCCTTTTGTCTACCCCCTTTTCGCCCTGTATAGAAACTCTACTGCAGCAAAATTTGTAACTAACACAAAGAAGAGAATTTAAAGATGTCCCCCACTGTTATTTCTATAGCTGAAGTGATCTGGTTAATGTAAGATGCCAATTAGCAATGTCTGCTAAATATTACAATACTGTTGAGGTTTTTGTACATCTCACTAGTTATTTGTTCAACACTTAAGACACTCAAGAAAACACCAATGTTAGGTCCGGGCGTCTCTCTCTCTCTCTATGATCCACCTCAGAAACTAAGAGAGTCAGGGGAGGCCTTGCTCTTGATCGCACCCCCCTCACAAGCGCAACTGGTGAGGATGAGAGACAAGGCCTTCTCAGTGGTGGCCCCTCGTCTATGGAACTCCTTGGCCTTCAGAAAAAAACTAAAAATATGGCTCTAGGATTTGGCTTTTGGTCAATAATGGGAGTAGTGCAATAAGAGACTATAAATTAACTTAATGATGCTCTGGAATTACGTGGTTTTTATTGTTGTTTTAATTGGTTGGTTTTAATGTTTTTGTTTTGTTTAATGTTTTTGTTTTGTTTAATGTTATTCATTGATTTATGTGTACATGCGGCATTGAATTGTTGCCTTTGTAAGGCATAGCTGTAAATATTTTGGAGAATATTTACTCAAGTCACAACTTCAATTCTTCATGAGAAATGGGAAATAAAAAAAATAGAACTACAACAATAGCTGTAAGTATTTTGGAGAAGGAGGCATTAGAATTATAACTGTATACTTAAAAATGTAACCTTCCAAATTTTCAAGACCAATAAAAATATACCAACTCTATCCATAGAGTTTGCTTGGAAAAAATTATTTAGAAGAGATGGAACTTTTCAAAGGACATCCAGTGAGTTTCCATGAATCAACAAGAATGCAAACAGGCATTCAAGCCACTAGGCTACACAGGCTCAAGGCACAACTTCATTAAAATTCAAACACACCGTGAATACAAACAGAAAAATGTCCAGTGAAACCCTACTCATCTTTTCTTTTCTCTGCACTAGTAGAGTGAACCACAATGTGTACTCCATCCTGATCTCTCTATTTCCAATTTCCATGTGCTGCCAAGCCAAATATGAAAAAAGACCACTTTTTGTGAATGCAATGACAGAGTTCAATGCACTCAGGACCACTGACAAAGCAATGCTTCCAGTCAAGTGCAATTCTTCCAGTCAAGTGCAATTCTGTAGCTGGTTTCACAAGAACCGACAAGTCCTTTTTAGACTTTCCTTGCCAACAGAGAATTACAGGCAGTCCCTGAGTTACAAACATCCACTTAAAAACAACTCGTAGTTAAGAACAGGGGTGTTTTTTCATGTCAGGAACAACTTGAGAAACTCCAAGTTGCTTCTGGTGTGAGAGAATTCGCCATCTGCAAGGATGTTGCCCAGGGGACACCCAGATGTTTTGCCATCCTGTGGGAGGCTTCTCTCATGTCCCTGCATGAGAAGCTGGAGCTGACAGATGGGAGCTCACTCCGCTCCCTGGATTTGAACCGCCAACCTTTCGTTCAGCAGTCCTGCTGGCACAAGAATTTAACTCACTGCACTGAGAATTTCTACCCATAGGAAAGGAAATTCACTCCTGAATAAGTTATCATGGAGAAAAGTGTCTGAACTGAAGCTTTATCTCCAGTTCTTGTTTCCACAACAAGCCACATTTTTCTAGAGGATGTTAACCCTTCCCTACATTATCCAAAGCTTAGATAGATAGATAGATAGATAGCTCGAAATACATTTTAAAAGTATCTGTTCCAACTTATATACACATTCAACTTAAGAATTAAGCTACAGAACCTATCTTGCTTGTAACTTGGGGGCTGCCTTTATTGGGAATGGAGAGAAAAAGACTCATGAAGACAAAAGATTGCTTGAATATCGGGCAAAGCATCCCTTGTGAAGTGATTTCCAAAACATGGGTGCCACAACTATGGAGATTTGTGTATATATGCCTCTATTTTCACGCTTAATGGAGACAGAGAGATGAGCAAAAAGGACCTGCACATTTACAGGTAGGTTTGTGAGGAAATAAATGGCCTACAGAGAGCCTAACCACTGCTTTTCATGTAGGCAGTTTGAACAGTTTACTGTTTGACAGAAATGTAAATTCCCAGCTTGGGGTGGCAAGTCTAATGTGTAGCTTCAATCTCTGGTTTGGGAAGTAAAGTAAAGTGGAACTGTAAGATCTGTGGCAGAAACCAATCAATCCCTGCTTTAAGCTCTACTCACTTGCATAATACAACCAAGGTGACAGGAGTGAGACCTTTTTCATTCATTAACATGGTTGACACAATCATTAACTGTTGACATAACCTTCGTTACAAAAATTCCCTGCTGGAGTCCTTGTGAAAAGAAGATGTGAGGCAGGAATGCCACATCAGAATTGTGGCATTTCATACCTGTCCCTTCTTCTATTTGCCATCTAATTGGTTTTATCTCTTAAGTTAATATAAAATCATAGCCTTTAGATTTTCTCAGTTACCTCCCATGAAGTTCTCCAAATTCCAGGTGCAGAGGGGAATAAATATTTGGCTACAATGCTTTGCTGAGAGCATTCAGGCCACTGGAATGTCATAGATAAATAGTAGCTGCATTAGTAAGGAATTGAAGGTTGAGTGGGCTTGCGTATGGTGATTCACCATACTAGAGGTAGAAAATGTTCTAATTCAATTCACATCACCCTTAGCCAGCACATCCAAAAGGAATGCTGGAAGTTGTGGTCCAACAATTTCTGGCAGGCTGCAGAACTGCCTGGCTCAGTATTCCCAAGACCAATAAAACAGCTCTATGGAATATTCAGGCGAGATTTTTTTTCCTACCCTGCTAAACCTTCAGGATTAATTTGAAAGACAAGACCAAAGCATACAAGGAGGGAACATTGCTTATTATGAAGACTTCACAGAACATTTCACTACCTTCTCTAAGGACCTCATCACACTAGAGCATTGTTTCTCAACCTTCCTAATGCTGCGACAGCTTAATACAGTTCCTCATGTTGTGGTGACCCCCAACCATAAAATTATTTTTGTTGCTACTTTATAACTGTAATTTTGCTACTGTTATGAATTGTAATGTAAATATCTGATATACAGGATGTATTTTCATTCACTGGACCAAATTAGGCACAAATATCCGATACGTCCAAATTTGAATACTGGTGCGGTTGGGGGGTGATTTGTCATTTGGGAGTTGTAGTTGCTGGGATTTATAGTTCACCTACAATCGGAGAGCATTCTGAACTCCACCAATGATGGAATTGAACCAAACTTGGCACACAGAACTCCCGTGACCAACAGAAAGTACTGGAAGGATTTGGTTGGCATTGACCTTGAGCTTTGGAGTTGTAGTTCATCTACATCCAGAGAGCACTGTGGACTTAAACAATGATGGATCTGAACCAAACTTGGCACAAATACTCAATATGCCCAAATGTGAACACTGATGGAGTTTGGGGAAAATAGACCATCATTTTGGAGGTGTAGTTGCTGGGATCTACAGTTCACCTTCAATCAAAGAGCATTTTGAACCCCAATGACACAATTGGGCCAAGCTTCCCCCATGACCAATACAAAATACTGTTTTCTGAGGACCCCTCTGACACCACCTTGCAACCTTGCACACCCCCCCCCCCTCAAGGGTCCTGATGTCAAGGATGAGAAATGCTGCACTAGATTCACTTTAAATCTTGTTACTGCCTTCTGTAGACTTCTGGGGTTTAACCGCTGAGGTGTTGAAAACCAAAAGGTCACCAGTTCAAATCTGGGGAGCAGGGTGAGCTCCCACTGATAGCTCCAACCTCTGCCAACCTAGTAGTTTGAAAACATGCAAATGTGAGTAGATCAATAAGTACCACTCCAGCGGGAAGGTAACAGTGCTCCGTGTATTCATGCTGGCCACATGACCTTGGAGATATCTATGGACAACGCCGGCTCTTCAGCTTAGAAATAGAGATGAGTACCACCTCCCAGAGTCGCACACAACTAGACTTAATGTCAGAGGAAAACCTTTACCTTTACTAAGCCAAAGCAGCTATGCTGGTCATCATTTAAAAAATGTTTCCAATAGAATCACAGAGGCACAAAGTCATAAGATATTTTGTAAATGTGAAATTTTGATCATGGCATGAATACCTTTAATGTACACAGTCTACTCTGTAGTTCCTATAAAAAGGTAATGAACCTCTGAAAGCCTGATCACTCAGATCTCTTTAAAATTACTCAGATGAATAGGGAGATAGATGGAGTCATTAAAATGAAAGTAATTGCCAAAAACAATCAAGCAGATCAAACGCTGTAAAAGAATGAGAATAAAAAAGGAGGCTCAGTTCTAAAAAAAAAAGCAAGATTTTAATATATTTTTTCATTTTACCTTAATGGCATGCTTCACTGCATGGGCATCAAAAATTCGTGCAGGTCTCATCAGATTAACCATCAGCGTCTCAAATTTGCCTGTGAGTTCTGACTTTAGATCATCACAAAGGTCCTGACAGAAACAATGGAAGATGCATTATGAATAAAAAAAACAGTTTGAAATTCATGCTTCAGTCAAACTTAGAATATTGCTGAAATAAACTCAAAAGGGGCAATATATTTTGGGTGGGCTGGAAAAGGGACAGTAGGTCTTTGGGATCTGCTAGGATTGGATTCCAGGACCCTGCTCTACCTCAAACCCTGTGGATATCAAAATCCATGGATGCTCAAAACCCATTATATACAACAAAATGGCACCCCTTATATAAAATGGTCAAGTCAGTATTTGCTTTCCATAGAATCATAGAGTTGGAAGAGACCTCGTGGGCCATCCAGTCCAACCCCCTGCCAAGAAGTGGTAAAATCGCATTCAAAGCACCCCTGACAGATGGCCATCCAGGCTCTCCTTAAAAGCCTCCAAAGAAGGAGCCTCCTCCACACTCCACGGCAGAGAATTCCACTGCTGAACAGCTATCACAGTCAGGAAGTTCTTCCTAACATTCAGGTGGAATCTCCTTTCCTGTAGTTTGAAGCTATTGTTCTGCATCCTAGTCTCCAGGGACGAAGTAAACATGTTTGCTCTCTCCTCCCTATGACTTCCCCTCACATATTTATACATAGTCAACATGTCTCCTCTCAGCCTTCTCTTCTTCAGGCTAAACATGCCCGGCTCTTTAAGCTACTCCTCATTGGGCTTGTTCTCCAGACCTTCGATCATTTTAGTCATCCTCCTCTGGATACATTCCAGTTTGTCAACATCTCCCTTCAATTGTGGTGCCCAGAACTGGACACAATAGTCCAAGTGTGGTCTGACCAAGGAGAACAGAGGGGTAGCATCCCTGGATCTAGAGACTATACTCCTATGCAGGCCAAAATCCCATTAGCTTTTTTTGCCACCACATGACATTGTTGGCTCTTGTTTAACTTGTTCTCCACGAAGACTCCAATATCTTTTTCATATGTACTGCTGTCAAGCCAGTATGTGTGAAAAGTACATTTTCAAAGGTCAGTACGTTTTCTTTTTTAATATTTTCAAGCTATGAATGGATGAATCCATAGCTTGAAAATATCAATGGATAGGCCAACTATGCAGAATAATTCCAGCAGACTCAAAATAGTATCCTTCACAGAACATATATGTGTGTACACATATGCACAAACTCCCAACCCAAAGCAAAGTACTTACTCTGCCAAATAAGGTTTTAAAAGCGATAGCAATTTCCTGACGTTGAGCATTGCTTCTGCTTGTTAGGATCTTCACGATTGAGTCTTCATCAGTCCCTGAAATTATGCAAATGCAAAACAGAGTGATTTGCTGCAAGAAGATGAACATCAATATTTTGTAGATGAAATGAGTCACAGAACATAATTATGCATGAATATTCCATTTCTAGCAATCCTGCATTATGTATAGAATATAAAATAAATAGTTTCATACTATCTCCAATCTGTCTCTTTTCAATTTACAGTAAGAAATTCAATGATACTGAATTCCTCAGGAAAATGTTCATACTAAGTAGATGAACATCATTTCCAAGCATTGCTCACCACTTGTATTTGCCTATTTGTTTCAACAACCTACTGCTTTCATACTATTCCTTGTTAATCGCATTATGATATACTATCCCCTAATTAGCCTGCAAATCAGATTTAGTTACTTAACAATGCCACAACTGAGTGGAAGCAAAAAGTGATACCATCACTCAGAAGAGGTTTCCCTGTTATTTTGGCTATATAATGACAAGATAGAGTAAAAGCAATGTTCCAGGTTGATATGCTAGAGAAGTGTTTCTCAGACTTTGCTCCTTCAGATGTTTGGGCTTCAGGTGCCACAATTCCTAACAGCTTGTAAGTTGGCTGGCATTTCTGGGAACTGAATCAAAGAATCATTGAGTTGGACGAGACCTTGTGAGTCATCCAGTCCAACCCCCTCCCCAGAAGCAGGAAAATCGCATTCAAAGCACTTCTAACAGATGGCCATTCAGTCTCTGTTTAAAAGTCTCCAAAGAAGAAGCCTCCACCACAATTTGGGGCAGAGAGTTCCACTGCTGAATTGCTCTCACAGTCAGGAAGTTCTTCCTAATGTTCAGGTGGAATCTCCTTTCTTGTAGTTTGAATCCATTGTTCTGCATCCTAGTCTCCGGGACAGCAGAAAACAAGCTTACTCCCTCCTCCCTATGCCTTCCCCTCACATGTTTACACATGGCCATCATGTCTCCTCTCAGCCTTCTCTTCTGCAGGCTAAACATGCCCAGCTCTTTAAGCCGCTCCTCATAGGGCTTGTTCTCCAGACTCTTCATCATTTTAGTTGTCCTCCTATGGACACATTCCAGCTTGTCAACATCTCCCTTCAACGACAGTGCCCAGAATTGGATACTGTGTGATTCCAGATGTGGTCTGACCACGGCAGAATAGAGGGGTAGCATGACTTCCCTGGATCTAGACACTAGACACCTATTGATGTAGGCCAAAATCCCATTGGGTTTTTCGCTGCCACATGACATTGCTGGCTCATGTTTAACTTGTTATCCACGAGGACTCCTAGAGGAGTGGAGTTTGAAAAACTAGAGCAAAAACAATATTCTTCATTCAGGTAAACACCTTTTCACCAAGGACTCCAAAATAGTCATTGACACAGGGAGTAAATTTAGGATGGGCACAGATTTTCATGATTTCTCCCCATTTTAGTTTAGTTTTGCCATCAATTTCTCACAGACAGAAAGTGGTTGTTTCCTGTTTTGACTCATCATCTGTCTGCCAATATTTGCTAAGTAAAAGTTAACACGCTGAAGAAATCATTAACATTTCAAGGATACTGATAAAAAATACCCATTAATCTGTAATTTAGTTTCATTTGCTAACAATAGGCTCTGCAAACTAGTGCTTTTATGTCAAAATGTCAACTAATAGTAATTCATTTATGGGGTCTCATGAAATGTTAATGATGCTTGACATCTTATCCTTTGCTCATATGGATATCAATGAACGGATGTCAAGTTCATGTGTGGGAGGCAAGAATCAGACCCAGCCCTAAATATCTTGATCTCGCTTATAAAAAATATTCAAATCCTTATTCCGTTAATCACCACTTGATAAGATTCATGTGAGTGGGAGCATAGAGACTCTGGAAGGAACCTTAGACAAAGTCAGACCCATTAATCCATTTTCTCCAAGATTGGCAGATAGGGATGTGAGGAATGCTCACACATTTTCTCATCCTCCATGATAAAGGATGTCTTGACAAACTGAGTAACACCATCAAAAATAGTCAAGGTTTTAATATATATAAAGGCTTATTTCAAAAGAAAGTCCAAACTACACACACAAGGTTAAAAGTTCATTTAAAGATTTAACTCTTTACAAGAATGAATAATTTCAAACATTTTATCCTTGATGCATACGGGAACTTCTGTGCATTTTTAGAAAGATTTTTCACAGCATAAGTGCTGTGTGTATGTGTATGAATTTATCTATATCTATATACAGCAACTGTTGAATATTTTCTTAACCAGGTATCAAGTACCTTCAAGTATTGAGACCCTCTATATCAAGGACCAGAAAATTCATTTTTTTCAGCATTTTTTAAAAAGCAACATTTGCACATGAATTCTTTTTGTATTTATTCTCCCTCAGCAGGGAGAAAACTTCTGAAATTCTTTCTTCTTCTGAAAGAGAATTAAATATGTGAAAAAGTACATCCAGGCTTTAGCACAGCTGGTTAATCACCAGCAGCAATAGATCTTTCCCAACTGAAAGGTCAGCAGTTCGAGCCCGGGTCAGGGAGAGCATCTGACCTTCAGCCCAGCTCACTGTCCACCTAAGCAGTTTGAAAACAGATGTGAACTGTGAATAAAGACATTAGGCACCGCTTAAGCCGGGAGGTATTTTACAGCACCCTAAAAAGCCTGCAATCAAAGAACAGGAGGAAATCCTGTGATCAAAAGGTCATAGAAATTCAGCAACAGCACCCCCTGTGGCTGGAATCAAGCATAACCTCCAGGACGCTGAAGCTGAAAAATGTTGACACATAATTTAGCTCTCTGTCTGTCCTGTATGTCTAACAGCATTGAATGTTTGTCATGTATGTGTTCCATGATCTGCTCGAGTCCCCTTTGGGGTGAGAAGGGTAGATATAAATGCTGTAAATAAATAAATCTCTCCAATCTCAAGGGTTTGAGCTGAAAGGTCATACGACCTTCCTTGGAAATGCCATGGACTTAATTTGGGGTCATTATCATAAGGGCGAGGTTCTAAAAACATGCAATCCCATTAAGCTATGGCCATTCCCATCTTTCTCCATTAAGCCCTCATCCTCAGTTTTCATAGACCTTCATGTCTCAAGGCTTAATGTCAGCAAAGCTTAGCTGACTGCTTCTCAATGTTCCCTACATGATTCAAAAACACAGTTTACAGCATTTATTTTTGCACTACAATCCCAGAATCCCCTTGACCACACATGGGGGGTGCTGGGAGCTGTATTCTAAATGAAGCAGACTTGCAAGTTCTGTTTAGAAGCCCGGAGAACACTGGGAGCCAATCTGAATGCAGAAGGTTCTCTGTTACAAAAGTTGCCATCCACTCCTTGACACACAACTTTAACAATGCAGCTTTAATCACACGGGCCTCTATGTCACAAGGATAATATGCCGCACTTACCCAAGCCTTTCATTGCTTTTCGAAGAGCCTCAGCATCAGCTCTGGCATCAAAGCCAGGGAAAGGTTTCACAGTGCCTCTTGTATACTAAAAGAAAAATGAAATTACCTTGATGCATTGTATATCTATTCACATTATCCTAAAAGCCATTATCAAAGGGTGCATTAGCCCTTCAATAGTGTCTATCTTATTAACATTTTTAAAGCAATAAAAGCATCTTTTAACTCTAAATTGTCAACCACAAAGATTTGGCACAGTTTCAATTCTTATCCCTAGATACATGTAATGCATGAAAGCATCTTCTTTCATTGCAAAAGCTTGTCGAACCATGAATTTACACATGTTCATCCAACAGTGAGTAAGAAAAGTTTGCATAATGTGAAAGTTTGCATAGAAGACAAACATGAAAATTTACCATTTTCGTTTCCCTAAAAATAAATCCAAGCAATCAAGGTTGCAAAAGAATTGAGCCATTAGTAATCACAGAAAAATTAAACACAAGAATGACTGTGTATTACTGAGTTTGTTGTTTCAGGAATATGCAGTAATTTATCCTCAGATGTATGCTTTCTTCCCCCCAATTTAGCTTGAACTTTTTCTTCAGGTTCCCATTATTTATCTTGTAGCCTAAATCTACATGCATTGATCTGGTGCCCTCAGAACAATGACAGCTGGGGATGACGAGAGTTGCATTCAACATATCTAGAGTTTAGGAAATGCTAACTTAAGGCAAGAAATAATGCATAAATCAACCAGGTTGGTCCCACCACTGTAACAAGCGCGTTTGGTGGGATGAGGGAGAGGGTCTTCTCGGTGGTAGCCCCCTGACTTTGGAACACCCCCCCCCCCCAGGGAGACTAGGCAGGCCCCCACACTGTCCTTCTGTAGGGATCTGAAGACTTGGGTGTTTAAACAAGCCTTTGAGAATGGTCAGCAGTCAATGACACAGCACTGCACTTTCATCCCATGCCCTTGTTCCTTAGATACAATTTGCACTATCTCGTTCCCTTGTCTTGTTTACAGTCTGGCCATGTCCTACGGTAGTTGTCACCACAGGTTTTGGGCATTGTTCTGAGTTTTACATTGTTGTTTCATATACTATATGTTTTACTTTATTGTATTGTACTGTGTGTTTATTTTACGCTGTTTTAAGCACTTTGTGCCATATGTAAGCTGCTCTGAGTCTTTATGGGGAGATGGAGGGGCGTACAAGAATAAAGTTATTATTATTTATATTACTATTAAGTTGTCCTCTCTTCTCCACTTTTATTTTTATTTATTTTATTAACTTAATTTATTCTACTCCTTTCCCCCCTAGGGACTCAAGGCAGTGAACAGTTCCACACTTTTAAAAGTGCACATGTCAAAGTGCACATGCAGACAGGGCAGAAAATGCATGCCCTCCTGGATTTTTATGTGGGGCATCAAGAATGATCCCCCACATAAAAACAAATTCTTTCAGGACAAAGCAGGAAAACCCTGTTTTGTCCCAAAGTGGGTGATGTCTGGACTGTCCCCTCAGAAGTCCTGGAATTTCTGAGGGGTACATTCGCATAGCACTCTCGTGTTTTCCGGGCTCCATAAGCCCAGAATATCCAAGAGGGCCCTCCCCACCCCCAGAAAAGCCTTTACAAACTAAAATAACTTACCCAGCCGCCATTACCGTGCTGCCGGCCCTGTCCTGGCACATAGAAATGGCACACCAGGAGAAGGGGGGGCAATTGCTCCTGGTACATCATTTCTACAGACCAGGAGAGCTCCGGAGAAGGGGGCAAGTTATTTTCCTTTTTAAAAGGCTTTTCTGGGGTGTTTTCCGGCAGGGCATCTGGACACTCACCCCAGAAAAGCATGAGCTTTCTGGGGCGTGACTTTAGTGCAAGTCCAATTGGGTTTTTAAAATCCAATTGGACTAGCATTAAAGTGCTGTCTGGAACTGCTCAAACTTTTAGAAAAACACAATACAAACATTTAGAAACAACTAAATAGTACACTGTGGTAAGAACAGATAAAATTTTCATAAATACACTTAAAATAGTCTTTGAAACTCACCCCCACCCCTAGAATCGCACACACACTTCCCCAGCAGCATGCCCCTTATCCTTCCCCAAATGCCTGCTGGCATGAAGACCTGCAGGGATGGGGTCACCCTGATCTCTCTCAGGGAATGGATAATGGACAAGAAAAACATTGTTAGGGACATACACATGTGTAATAGCAGATGTGAAGGCAACGTGTTCATCTGTGCCTTGTCTTTGGAAATTGCGCATTGTGTGTTTTGTGTTATGGTTGTGCATGCTATAGTTTGCATTACAGTTGGCCACCATGTATTGTGCATTTAGCAATAGCACCTAGGTGTTCCACGATGTTGGTATTCCGCATGTGATGGCATAGCCCACACAGAGTGTACCTCCATCTGCAGACATTCATGCTATGCTAAGAGGATGTCAAATGGAGGCCCTTGTGTGCCTTTCCTGCAGATGAAGCACTTGGAGTACTGGCAGTTTGTTGGCTTAGAGCAGTTATCTACCAGGCAGCCAAGTATCCTTCAGGCATTTCTCTAATTTTGGAGCTGTTAAGAGTACAAGTGTTGAAATACTCCTGGCAGTATGATCTTCTGTTTCAGAAGTGGAAGGAAACCAGAAAGCAAGGGCACTCATATCATAGCAGCCACTATTGTGTTTACTACACCTAGATGCTTTTCCCTTTGTTAATACAGCAGTGTGTGGCAGCTGCTCCATTGAGAGGTAATATGATTCATCTTTGACCTGCCCTGAAACACTCTACTGCCTTTTTTAAAAAAGTATGTCTTTTGTGCAGATGCCAATATTGGCTAGTTCTTTGTTTTTCTTTTTGGCTTATGTGCGCCCTCAGATGTAAAGCCTTTGTTCCAATTTTTAACAATGAGCCAACTTACTCAAGATGACGAACAGAACTGAGTTTCCTGTAATAGTCAGATTAGAACCTGGATGAAATTTGTCACTGCAATGGTATGGGTGCTACTTATCACTATTGTTTAAAATAATGCAGGAAAGGTATACAGCAGGCAATTTTCCCATATAATGATGATGTGTGTTTGCAACTATGTTATGTTAGAGACAGACAGACAGACAGGTAAAGCTAAAGATGTCAACATGCCTCCACACATGGCATAATCCCCAACAATTCCTTAGTCAGCATGCTTCCTATGTTTTTCTCATATGAAATGCTCATGAAAAGCTTCCTTGACAAAGAAGAAGGAACGGGGGATATAACTTTTGTCAGGGCGATCATAACCAGTAAAGAATGGTAGAATCATATTATTAATACATCGGATTTCTTCTGGAACTTTTTACATGCATAGCACTAACGCAGAAAAGGAAGCTACAGTAAACTAGCAGAGGTGTGGAATTAACTGAGTTACACTGACAATAAAAAACTAGCAATGATTTAATGAGGGCACAGTATCTTTTTTCCCCACACTCATGTTTAATGTCAGTAGTGTCAGGAGTGTGGTGGAGGCTCCTTCTTTGGAGGCTTTTAAACAGAGGCTGGATGGCTATCTGTCGGGGTGCTTAGAATGCAACTTTCCTGCTTCTTGGCAGGGTGTTAGACTGGATGGCCCATGAGATCTATTCCAACTCTATGATTCTATGATTCTAAACAGTTCAGACCCAGGCTGTTTGAGAAACCACATATCTGCATACAAACCGGCACGGGCTTTGTGGTCTGCAGAGAAGGCCCTTCTCTTGGTCCCACCCCCCGTATCAGGCATGGCTAGTGGAAATGAGAGATGGGGCCTTCTCCATGATTGCTCCCTGCCTCTGGAACTCCCTCTCGAAAGAATTAAAAATGGCCCCTTCCCTCCTCTCCTAATAGAATCTATTAAAAACCCATTTATGTACACTAGCTTACTGGGAGGAGGAGGATTAGCATTTTACTACCACAGCACTGTTGGCTTGCTGCAAATTGCCTAATAATTTTAATGTTTTAATTGTTTATTATTATTAGATTTATTAGTTAAATTTGTCCTAAATGTTTTATTTGTATTCCTAATTTTCAATTTGTTGTTTATTTTATTGTTTTTAATTTGATCTGTTTGTTATACTTTGTTGACACTGAATGTTTTCTAATCTTTATTTGTAAACCACCATGAGTCCCCTTGGGGAGATTGGGGGGGGATAATAATAAAGTATTATTATTATTATTATTATTATTATTATTATTATTATTATTATTATAAAAACAGAAACACATCATGTCACCTAAGCACAAAAAGGTTACACCACCAATTTAAAAAGAATCTCACTAAAGCTCCTTCATCCCACATTACAGTTTGTGTACTCAAAATATGCTTCCAAAATGATAGTGCCACACCAAAAGAGGCACCAGGTGGAGTAGCACAGGCCTTTACTGCCAGAAAAATACCTTTCTACTAACAGAGCACTCTGCCAGGACAAATATTCTATTGTCTACAAACTGTTGGCTGAAGAGTGAAAGAAATGGTGTTGGAATAATTACATCAGATATAATATTTGCTCAGCGGTAATGCTAGCACAACATCAAACTCTTGGATTATCTCAAGAAGTCCTAGCCTAAGAGGATTTTGTATTCAAGCACAGCTAAAGCTCGTCTAGTGTTGGCTTTCTTCAACAGTTAGAACTACACTCTGATTCAGAACTTGTTCTTCTTAAATGGCTATAATCCCACTTTTCTTTTAACCTTGTTTTAAGCCTAGAATAATGTTTATGAAGATACAAATGGGAACAAGATTCAGATTAGTCATTGCAAAAGCCTGCAGCACATTGTGTAGCAGGAAAGCACTACGTAGCATTCGTGTGGGTGCTCCTCTTAACTCAGTTGTTAGATCTTATCATAACACCAGTCCTGGCAAATTCCAGCAAGGCGCTCCTGAAAAAAAATCCAATAGGCACAAATCCAAAGCATCAACCCCACATGCAAAATTTTGCAATACATCCTCGATAACAAATTGTTCCAATTCAATAGGTGAGTTTATCTGAGGCCCTGAGCTTGCAAGCAGATACATGCTTATTATCTGTTAAATTAGTAACTAGGAATAGAGGCTGTACTATGGATGAGACCATTAAAAGTTATTCCAAGAACAAAACCCAGGTGCTTCGGATCAGCTGCTTTGCTGGAAAACTCCCAGACCGCCCAAGATTTCATCATCCAGGATTGCTGCCCGCAATTAAATAAGTAAATGAAGCAACTGAGAAAACGACTACAATTGGATCATTTGTGTGCATGCATTCACCCTGAAAACAAGAAAAGCAGCAGGAACTGCATGCAGGAGAAAATGCGCTAAATGGTGATATAAAGAAAGCAAAAGAAACTGAGGCCAAACTAAAGGCCCAACTCATGGATGACGGTTCAATGATGTAGCAGGAATATATGAGCACCTTCCAGTTTATATAATTAAGCAGATGAACCCTCTGATTCTTTATCCATTCAAAATATCCCCAGCCACTTCTCTCCCCATGGAAAAAAAACTATTCAGAGTACAGTATCTTTCTTTCTGGCTAGTGGAAGGAGACATAGCCATTGTAACCACAGACATTGTTATGTGCCTTCAAATCAACTCTGACACAAATTCCCTGAGCCCCTGGTCATTCTTGTACGATTTCAGGTGTTAAATTCAGATAATAACTCTCCAACCGCCACTAGAAGTCATGGTAAACACCCCAAAGCTTCAAACAACAAAACAGCTCATTGGCAGAAAGTCTATAATTAAAAACCAGAAGCCAAGTTTCATTGGAAAGACAATTTTACAGTGTGCCACGAGCGCCAAAACATACCTCCACTGAGATTTTCCACATCACCTCTAAAGGAATACGATCAATCAGCTGATGGTGACTTTTAGTTTAACCCTTTATCTGTGGCCCGGAGCAGGGGATCTGTTCTCAGCTCTTTTATATTGCCCTCCCAAGTGAATGTAAGATGCTTATGTACTAATGCATAAGTTATGATCTCAAATGATCAGAAAGTGAGGGATTTCCAGTTGGGGATTTCTAGTGAATATGAATGTCCCTTTAAAAAAACACACTCCTCCATCATTCACACCAGATCTGAGGCTGTTTTTTAATTGTTTGAAACAGGATGGAAACTGTGGCATTCCAAGTATATGGGGGATACATCTCCCATCATCCCATAGCATTAGGCGCCCCCGGTGGCATAATGGGTTAACCCTTGTACCAGCAGGACTGCTGACCAACAGGGGGAGAGTGGGTTGAGCTCCCTATGTCAGCTCCAGCTCCCCATGTGGGGACATGAGAGAAGCCTCCCACAAGGATGGTAAAACATCAAACATCTGGGCAATGTCCTTGCAGACAGCCAATTCTCTCACACCAGATGCAACTTGCATTTTCTTAAGTTGTTCCTGACATGGAAAAAAATCCATAGCATTGGCCATGCCAGCAATGGCTGGTGGAAGTTGGAGATGAAAAACACCTGAAGACACAAAGTTGCCCATCTGACTCAATCAACAAGATGCTGACGATATGGTATAAATACAGTAATACAGACTCTGTTTTGAAAGCCAGGTGAATGTATAAGTTACATTTGTTATCCCATACACAGAAATCAAAGCTTCAGTTATATTTGTTTTAAAGCAAGGGTCAGCAACCACAGAGGGGATAGGATCCAATCCACCATCCCTCACCAATCCACAGGCAGATGCAGGAAGTGATAATACAATACTTCCAGTCACCATATTAAATATAAAAGTAGATGAAAATGGTTATGTTGGAGGATTTCAAGTGGTAGAAGGATAAACTGTCATATTGGTACACATTTGTGGTCAACCCTGTACAGTTTCAGGTGGTAAAACATCTAATAATATTGCCATTTTAAAATGGAAGGGTTTTTTTAGTGATGCAAATGTGAAAAGAGCACTGTTGCCCCTACTACTAGAACTTTTAAAGAGAGTAAGAGAAATACTAGCTTTAAAGCTCACTCAAATATATTATAGAGCAAGAAGGGGTCTTGCTTTTGTATCTGATGTATTGTGTGACACTGACTGCTCATGCATACTGCAAAAGAAACATACTATATCAGGACAACAACGAGGTGCATCCAATTCCCAGCTTCTCCAGCTGACATCCACGCACTGTGGCAACTGCAAGCAGGCTACAGACGCAGCTGCTCTTAGAAAAGGAAAGTCACACAGGTCAGGAAAACATCTCTAATTACTAAGGGAGCCAGTAAATATTACAGAAAGAAGGTTACTGTAGACTTCAGGTAATGGTGCTGCACTATAGCATTACAAATGTGGGCAACCCACACTAGCACTTCTACAGGGACCGAAGACTAAGCGTATATACAAAAGTGCTCACCACTTTTACAGTAGATGCACAGGAGATATCTTTATAGAACTGAAGAATTAGAGTATTCTGTTTGAAGTTGGCTTATGTTTGCCCATTCTTTATGCTCGGGATGCTATGCGTTTTGACATGCCACTTTGACAAACAGGACAGGATGTGGGAGAAATGTAACCAGAATCCCAATAGATTTTTTTCATGCAGGAAAGAACAGTGAGCTGGCTAAACTTTGAAAACCTGTTTTAACTAGTTAACATCTTTAAAATGTTTAACATGTTTTTGTTTTAAATTGTTTGAACTTATTTATATAGATTCCACTTCTGTGTCACCTTGAGAACCTACAATGAAGGGTGGGACGGAAATATTTTAATAGATTACCAAATAGTCCTTTTCATTCCAACCATTTTTCTTCACTGAATTCACTCTTCTATGCTGAATTCCCAGCAATATGAGAAGAGAAAACAGATTTTGCAGTGAAAATGAAAAAAAAAGTTTAAGAAACTAAAGTTGTTAAGAGGAAAAAGCAGTCATGGATAAATAGCCACTTGATCAATATTTTTCAAAACTGAAAAAAAGCCTTTGACTATGCAAATATGAGTGCCCGGTGTGGAGGAACTACATAATCTCTTTCAAAAACTACTAGTCCTTTGGGGGGGGGGGGGGGTTAATAAGATGACTATTCAAATATCAACAATGTAATCTTTAGTTTGGATTCTTGCAAGTATTTAAAGTCATGTGTCTAAACATTTTAGAACTACAGGAGAGTCTTGCTTATCTAACATAAATGGGCTGGCAGAATGTTGGATAAGCAAAAATGTTGGCTAATAAGGAGGTATTAAGGAAAAGCCTACTAAACGACAAATTATGTTATGATTTTACAAATTAAGCACCAAAACATTATGTTTTATAACAAATCAACAGAAAAGGCAGTTTAATACATGGTAATGTTATGTAGTAATTACTGTATTTACACATTTAGCATCAAAACATCACAATGTATTGAAACAGCTGTGGATCTGGGCAGGAGGCAGACTACGTTGGATAATACAGAACGTTGGATGGGTTTCAATAAGCGGGACTCTACTGCACTAGGAAAGGCAATGTCTACCTGCACATATTTTAAAAAATGTTTCCTTGGAGGCTGTATTATGGCATGCTTTCTTTCTTATCAATTCTAGATCTCTCGGTTGTTTTAATTACCCATATTGTGTATAATGCAGTCTGTACTGTTCAGTGTACTGTTCTCCACTTTTTTCACATTAGTTTATTCTTGCCATTCATTCGTTATCAAATTAAATGCTTAACATTTATTTGTTTATGGTGTATCTATATGCCAACTGTTGGCTCCCAATGGCCTCCAATACAGTTAAAAATAATAAAACTATAAACTTGGTAAACTAGAAATAGCAGAGAAGCCATAAAGAACTATAAAACAAAAGTAAACTGAAGCAAACACTTCAGATAAAGAAGTTAGTAAAAAGGTTAAAATAACCAAACCCTTTTATAAGTCTGACAATGTAAAACAAAGATAACAGCATAATGCAATCTCATAGCAATAGTTTCAGACCTTAACAGCAGCCCAACTAGAGTAGCGGTTCTCAACCTGTGAGTCCCCAGATGTTTTGGCCTACAATTCCTAGAAATCCCAGTCAATTTTCCAGCTGTTAGGATTTCTGGGAGTTGAAGGTCAAAACATCTGGGGACCCACAGGTTGAGAACCACTGAACTAGAGTTTCCCCAGCAGGTAGCTGTCCAGCTTCTTTTTGAAGACATCCACAGAATGAGGCCTACTACCACTTTAGGCCATTGGTTCTATTGACAAACTTCTCTCTTCAAGATGTTCCTTCTAATGATCAATCAAATTCTACATGCCTATAACTTAGTTCTATCATTCTGAGGCAATACTGTACAGAAGAAGTCAGTATTCTCCTGTATGTGACAGCCCTTGGGATATTTAAAGAATGTAATCACATCACCCTTGCACTTCTCAACTCCTTAAACCTTTTCTCAAACGCTTTGTTCTCCATACCTCTTGTTAAATTTTTGCACTTTTAGTAAAATTACTGAAAAAGAAAACCAGGTACAAATAACTTGAGATTTCACCCAATTGTTGAGAAGTGTTCGCTCTAAAGAATTCTCTCACTAAGGCAGTGGTGCAATTGGTTAAGCTCTTGTGCCTGCAGGACTTGCTGACTGACAGATCAGTGGTTCAAATCCAGAGAGAGCAGGTTGTGTTCTCCATGCAGGGGTATGAGAGAAGCCTTCCACAAGGATGGTAAAACATCAAACATCCGGGAGTCCCCCAGGCAACGTGCTTGCAGACGGCCAATTCTCTCACACCAGAAGTGACTTGCATTTTCTCATGTCGCTCCTGACACACACACAAAAAACTAAGTCAAGCATACTAGAAAGCACAATGGACCCAGAAGAGCAGAGTTGTGGAGGAACAGCTACCAACACTGTCCTCCTCATTCTGCTCCCTGGCCCTAAGGGCGAGGTTGCTCTCTGAGCTTTGTCTCCATGGCAGCATATACATGCAATTTAAAGGACTCTATCTGTTTTCACTGGAGCCAGTGAATACAGTAGTACAACTCTGAATCTCAGAGTTCAAATCCCCACTTGGCCGTGAGACTCACTGAGCAAGTCATACTCTCATTCTCTGAGGAAGTCCAGCCTCTTCGGAACAAATTTTACCAAGAAAACACTTTTGTTTTGGATTACAAATTATACAATACGCAGTGACCATACTAACCAGAGAATTGTAAAACCAAAGTCCAAAAAAAGGTGGGGGGTTTTGTCAAATTTCATTTCTGGAATGGCAAGACTATGTGAATTGCTGGTTGCAATCATTGTGTTGACTCCAGACACCCAAAATCCAATATTGCATCAGAAAGCAAAATAGGGGAAGGAAGGTGCTAGAAAATATGTATCATTACACATTCTCTCAATCTGTGAACTTTTCCCAACTCAGTGATTTCACTTCTTACTAGGAGCTAAAGTAGACCACAAGCTAGCTATGAGTCAACATTAGAGAAGCTTTCCACAGGATAGTTAAACATCCGGGCATCCCCTGGGCAACATCCTTGCAGACAGCCAATTCTCTCACATCAGAAGCGACTTGCAGTTTTTCAAGTTGCTTCTGGCATTAAAAAAAACCCATTGTGATGTGTTGGCAAAAAAGCCAATGCAATTCTAGGCTGCAATTATAGAAGTATAGTGTCTCTCAAGGCAAGCCATGGTGCCTCTCTATTCTGCTGTGGTCAGAACTCACCAGGAATAATGTGTCCAGTTCTGGGCATCACAATTCAAGAAGGATAATAACAAGCTGGAACATGACTGGGGGAGCATGACCAAGATGGTCAAAGGTCTAGAAGGTCAGTATGAGCAGTGGTTTAGGGAACCCGATACATTTAACTTGAGAAGGTTGAGAGCTGATAGGATAGCCATCTTTAAATATTTGAAGAGGCCAGCATGTCATATTGGGGCTCTGGAGTCTAGGATTTAAATCTCTGCTCTTGCCTAGAAAACCCCATGAAACGTTCACCTTAGAGTTACCAGAAGTGGGAGACAACAACAACATGTAGGAAATGTATTTTTTGCTGTTCCAGTAACCTAGATACAAACTACTGAATTCAAGTTACAAGAGAACAAAAGTCCACCAAAACATTAGGAAGAACTTCCTCATTATAAAAATAGAACAGTGGCTCAGGCTGACTTGGAGGTCCTTAATCAGAGGTCAGTTGTCCATATCTCCAGAGTGCTTTAACTATAGGTTCTCACAATAAAAGGAAGATGCTAGATCTCCCTTGAGGAACCTTTCAAATTTTTGATTCTATGAATGTTTCAGGTTGTTTCAGAATTAACCTTTGGAATTGGATGTTGTACTACAACTCCCAGAATCCTCCAGCTATCATGCATCGTAGCCATGCTGAAGTTATATTTTGAGTCTACACCAGTAGTTCTCAACCTTCCTAAAGCCACGACCCCTTAATACAGTTCCTCATGTTTGTGGTGACCCCCAACCATAAAATTATTTTCATCACTACTTCATAAGTGTAATTTTGCTACTATTATGAATCGTAATGTAAATATCTGATATGCAGGATGTATTTTCAATCACTGGACCAAATTTGGCCCAAATTCCTGATACACACAAATTTGAATACTGGTGGGGTTGGGGGGGGAGGTATTGATTTTGTCATTTGGGAGTGGTAGCTGAATACTCAATATGAAAAATATATGAACAGTGATGGAGTTTGGGGACAGTAGAGCTTGACATTTGGGAGTTGTAGTTGCTAGGATTTATAGTTCACCTATAATCAAAAAGTATTCTGACTTCCATTAACAATTAAACTGGGCCAAACTTCCCACACAGAACCCTCATGACCAACAGAAAATACTGTGTTTTCTGATGGTCTTTGGGGACCCCTCTGAAACCCCCTCATGACCCCCCATGGGTCCCGAACCCCAGCTTGAGAAACGTTGCTCTACACTTAAGGATGTTTCATAACTGGAACTCCAAGTGTCTGTGTATTTTAGAAAGAAGCTTCTGGAGGGGATTTGAATTGGGCTTGTGATTCACTGGTGGGTGTGAAGGAACACGTAGGAAAGGCAGGAAGGTTACAGCCTGCTCTTACCAAAATTCACACTATACTCAAATTGGATTTATGGAAAATATTTTAAAAGACACTGGCAGTTCCAGTCACGCCATGTGTAATCTGATCTCTGGTTACTCCCCTCCCATGTATAATTTAACCCTCAGCTAGCATTCTTCCACACACACTGAAAAAGTATCGTAAAGTAACACCAGGAGAATAATGAATGAATAGTAACTTTTCAAATGCCTTTCAACTTTGAATAAAGTCAGTTAAAATAGGATTGCAAACTAGTAAGTCAACCACTGTTGAAAGGAAGCAGAGCAGGCCTTTTCCTGCTCTGTTTTAACCACCAGAAATAGGCAACACCCACCGGTTTACAGTGCAGAGAAACTTGGCAAAAACGAGCGGAAAATGGAAAAAGTCTGACGTGGATGATTTCACAGAGTGAGAAGGAGTTCACACTGTTCCCAATTCAGTCTCTCTTTTAAACCTTTTGATTGAGTTTTTTCAGACATTATTGAATAAGCAAGTTGGAGGAATAGTAAAACTTACTTAGCCTTAAAACAAAACACAGGAAAAGCATTGTTTTAGACCAGGCATGGGCAAATTTTGGCCCTCCAGGTGTTTTGGACTTCAACTCCCACAATTCCTAACAGCCTCAGGCCCCTTCGTTTTCCCCCTCAGCCGCTTAAGCTGTTAGGAATTGTGGGAGTTGAAAACCAAAACACCTGAAGGGCCAAAATTTGCCCATGCCTGGTCTAAACAATGCCTTCCAGTGTCCCTCTACAATGAATAAGATGACCCGTTTCCTGCCCCTCAACGTAACCTACTTCACAGGATTGTTGAGAGAACACAGTGCATCCACACTGTAGTATTAATGCACTTTGGCACCACTTGAACTGCCATGGCTCAATGTTATGGAACCCTGGGAGTTGCAGTTTCATGAACTCTTTAGCTTCCTCAGACCAAGAGTGCTGCCGCCTCACCAAAATTACATCGCCCAGGATCTCGTGGCATGGAGCTGTGGCAGTTCAAGTGGCATTAAACTGCATTACTCCTGCAGTGTAGATGCCACCATAGGGCAAAGCCAAAGTGGCCCTGAAATGGAAAGCAATAAACAAATCTATACCCATAATAAAAGTGGAAATATGTATGTATGTATGTATGTATGTATGTATGTGTGTGGCTGGAGTGCCCACTTACACAGACAGGCTCCTGCTTCCTGTCTGTCCAAATAGCTATAACTCCCACTACTCAGGAGACACTAATGACCTTCCCTCCAATAACATTGCAGGTTATAGAGAGTGTCGTAAACATAAACAAGAGCTTGCCAATGTCCTCCACAAATGCCATACTGCCCACCACCCAAGTGAAGGCTTTCATACAGGGACAATTTCATCCTAGATTTTGTTTTTCCTCCACCACAGACATCCCAGTGTTTCTGATTCTCTCCATTGGTGTGGATTTTGCATGATCCCCTCCCCCTCATGCAAAATCCACACCAATGGAGTACCACAGAACATCAATTTTAAAATTCGTGTCAATAGGAGTTAGCATATCAAACACCAGAACAGATCTCACTAGAATTTACTGTATTACAGGGGAGTGCAGTAGACTCTGCAATAGCATTGGCAAGATTTAAGAAGTCAATACACTTGAAAGTCCATTTTTTTGTTTGTTTACTATCTTCTTTTACTTTTCTATGGCACACAGCAAACAGAGGAATTGAGCAGCAACTGAACATACTAGAGAGGTTTGAGAAAAATTCACCAAGTTTATAGAAGTTGTAGGTAGTGGGATGTATAGTTCACCTGCAACCTGAGAGCACTCCACTAATGATGGTCCTGGAACGAACTTGGCACAGAACCCCCCATGACCAACAAAAATACTGGAGGTATTTGGAGGGATTTATACGAGTTGTAGTTCACCTACCCAGAGTGCACTATGAACCCAAACAATGATGGATCTAGATCAAACTTGGCATGCATACCCAGTATGTCCAAATAGGAATACTGGTGGGTTTTGGGTGGAATTGGCCAAGACATTTTGCAATCAATGAGCACTTTGAACTCCACCAAAAATGGAATTGGAACAAATTTGGAACATGGAGCCCCCACGACCAGCAAAAAATATTGGAGGTCTTTGGGGAAAATTCACCTTGATTTGGAGGAGTTGTAGTTCACCTACATCCAGAGAGTACTGTGAACCCAAACACCGATGGATCTGGACCACATTTGGTACACATACCTGATATGCCGAGATCTGATTACCGGAGGGGTTTGCCGGGAACTGTCCTTCCTTTCTGGAAGTTGTAGTTCACCCACAACCAGAGAAACTGTGACCTCTACCAATTATGGACTTTGACCAAACTTGGCACGCAGAACCCCCATGACTAACCCAACCTACTGGTGGGGTTTGAAGGGACTGACTCACCATAGTGGGAGTTGTAATTTACCCTACAGCCAGAGTGCACACTAAACCCCACTGATGATGCATCTAAAGCAAACTTACCCAACATAACAAACTATAAGTACTGATGAAGTTTTTCGGGGTTAACCTGGCATGACATGAATTGTAATTCACCCACAACTTTTGCATTTTGTACAATTTCAAATAACCCAAGCAATGCCGGGTACACAGGCTAGTGTACTAGTAAACATATCGAGAAAAACTGTGATAGAGTTGTGTCTTTCCTTACCTATTGCATTCATTGAATTAGATTTTACAAGAGGAGAGAGAGAGAGGAGAGAAAGCCAAGTCTGACTCACCTTGGCCATGGCTTCGGGGATTTTTCAGGCGAGGCAAAGGAAATCTGCAAAAGAGGATGGAGTTCAGCCCAGAAGTCAATGGAATTTCAGTGGGATTTTCAACGTGCATAAACTGAATATACTGATTAACACAGTCTGAGACCACTTGAACTGCCATGGCTCAATGCTCTGCAACCAGGTGAGATGTAGTTTGGCAAAGTGTGCTGCTACCTCGCCAAACAACTCCTAGCTGAAGCCACGGCAGTGCAAGCAGTGTCAAACTCCATTCATTGCATTGTCAAAGGCTTTCATGGCCAGAATCACTGGGTTGTTGCGAGTTTTCCAGGCTGTATGGTCATGTTCCAGAAGCATTCTTTCCTGATGTTTTGCCTCTAAAATCAAAACAGTAAATAAAGAGCAACATTTAAAAAACAGGGGAATTCCATACAAGAAACAATCAGAGCCAGCTAATAATCTCCCAACAAAGGATTCCCCCAGGGAGGAAGCAGCCAGACCTTGAAATTGCAAGGCCATTATGTGCTAATCAAGCCAGCCAATTGTGCCAACACTCAAAACAGGGGAATTCCAGACAAGAAACAATCAGAGCCAGCTAATAATCTCCCAACAACGAATTCCCCCAAGCAGAAAGCAGCCAGACCTTGAAAGTGCAAGGCCATTAAATGCTAATCAAGCTGGCCAATTGCAACAACACTCAGAACAGGGGAATTCCAAACAAGAAACAATCAGGGCCAGCTAATCACCTACCAACAAAGGATTCCTCCAGGCAGGAAGCACCCAGACCTTGAAACTGCAAGGCCATTAAATGCTAATCAAACCGGCCAATTGCAACAACAACACTCAAAACAGGGGAATTCCAGACAAGAAACAACCAGGGCCAGCTAATCACCTACCAACAAAGAATTTCCCCTGGCAGGAAGCAGCCAGACCTTGAAACTGCAAGGCCACGAAGTACTAATCAGCTGGCCAATTGCAACTTTCACACTTGCCTCAAGCAGACAAAAGTTCTTCCCTGGACCTTCCACTTTCCTAGTTTCCAACAGACCTCACAACCTCTGAGGATGCCTGCCACAGATGCAGGCGAAATGTCAGGAGAGAATGCATCTAGAACATAGTCATACAGTTCGGAAAACTCGCAGCAACCCACTGCATTCATTGCGCCCGAGGTGAAGAAAGTCGCTCCAGCCAACGCCCCAACTTTGCGAAAGCTCCTTTCATCGAGGCGAGGAAAACTCTGGAATGTAAACAATGCAGAGCAGCCTACAGGGCGCCCCAGCCCAAGCCCACCAGGAGCTCTCCTTTCAGGCAGAAGCAGAACTTACCTGAAACTCAGCCGAGAGGGAGCCCCAAAGAGAGAGAGAGAGAGAGGGACTGCTCCGCCGACAGCACTGAAGTCAGTGGCGCAAAAGGCAGAAGGAAACTCTACTCGCCACGCCCTGGATTGGGAGGCCTCTGCCCACGCCTCAGAGGGCCTCCCTTTCCTCCTTCCCTGCCTGCCTCTTTCCTGGCTTTCTCTCTCCCTCTGGAGTCACAAGACTGCCGGGTGGGGACTCCCCTGACTCATCCACACTGTGCAATGAATTCCCAATGCCACTTGCCCTGCCATGGCTCCATACTATGTATGAGATCCTTCCACTTCTCCAGTATTGGGCTGAGAAGACTCCAGATCTTGGCTGGAGCTACACTGCCATGTTATTCAGTTTCTGGACCCAGATGAACCGGTTTGAACTGGGTTATTTATTTATCGTGTCAGGAGGAACCAGACAGTGGTATTACATTTTTAACAAAACAAACAAACAAACAGACAAAAACACAAAGTTTGCAAGCTTGGTAGTTGATTAAATGTCCTTTGACCTGAAGCTGGTCTCTTGGAGTGCCTCTGGTGTTGCCGCAAGAAGGTCCTCCATTGTGCATGTAGCAGGGCTCAGGTTGCATTGCAGCAAGTGGTCAGTAGTTTGCTCTTCTCCACACTCGCATGCCATGGATTCCACTTTGTATCCCCATTTCTTAAGGTTGGCTCTGCATCTCGTGGTGTCAGAGCGCAGTCTGTTCAGCGCCTTCCAAGTCGCCCAGTTTTCTGTGTGCCCATGGGGGAGTCTCTCATTTGGTATCAGCCATTGGTTAAGGTTCTGGGTTTGAGCCTGCCACTTTTGGACTCTTGCTTGCTGGGGTGTTCCAGCAAGTGTCTCTGTAGATCTCAGAAAACTATTTCTTGATTTAAGTAGTTGATGTGCTGGCTGATACCCAAACAAGGAATGAGCTGGAGATGTCACTGCCTTGGTCCTTTCACTATTGGCTGCTACTTCCCGGGGATGTCAGGTGGTGCAATACCGGCTAGACAGTGTAATTTCTCTAGTGGTGTAGGACGCAGACACCCCGTGATAATGCGGCATGTCTCATTAAGAGCCACATCCACTGTTTTAACACTGTTTGAACTGGGTTACACTATGTAACACTATGTTATTACACTATGTTATTATAGAATATTGTTTGGCTATGTGTTTTTTAATTTATTGATGTCAAGATTCATTTATTGATGCCAGGTTTTTAATTTGATGTTAGGTTTTAATGCTATGTTGATATGTGGAGTTTTTCTCAGATTTTATGTCAGTTTCAAGTGTTTTGTGTAGGCATTGAATATTTGCCATTGTTATGTTGAAATCTACCCTGAATCCCCTTGGGGAGATAGGGTGGAATACAAATAAAGTTTTTATTATTTTACTGACACAAAAACACAGTATGTCCCAACAAACGAGATATATATGCTGGACTTTGAATCACAAAACCACAAGTCGAACACTTCCCAAGCGTCAAGGACTGTGTGATGTATTTTCAAATGATGCGCACCTTTTGCAGTTGACAGATTGTGATTTTGTCGATGTTTATTGTTTCCAAATGCCGGCTTTAGGTCTTTTGGCACGGCACCCAGTGTGCTGACGACCACTGGGACCACTTGTACTAGTTTATGCCAGAGCCTTTGCAGCTCATTTTTGAGGTCTTGATAATGGCTAAGTTTTTCCTGTTGTTTTTCGTCAATTCAGCTGTCACCTGGTATGGTGACAGCAATAATCCACATTTTTTTCCTTTCCACAATCGTGATGTCTGGCGTATTGTGTTCCAAAACTTTGTCAGTCTGGATTCGAAAGTCCCACAGTATTTTTGCATGTTCATTTTCCACGACCTCTGCAGGTTTATGATCCTACCAATTCTTTACTGCTGGCAGGTGGTACTTGTGGCATAAGTTCCAGTGAATCATTTGGTCCACAGAGTTGTGCCAGTAGTCCATCTGTGCAATTTTCTTGCAACAGCTGAGGATATGATCCATGGTTTCATCAGGTTCCTTGCACAGTCTGCATTTTGGGTCATCAGCTGATTTTTCAATCTTAGCGGTTATTATTATTATTATTATTATTATTATTATTATTAATGTTCCTGGGTTATAAATAAATGCCACTTCCTAATTGGTTCTGTCATAAAAGACATTGGAAAACTTTTATCAAACTGCAGAAGCTTGGGAACTTGGGTTGCTGCGAGTTTTCTGGGCTGTATGGCCATATTCCATAAGCATTTTCTCCTGGTGTTTCGCCTGCATCTATGGCAGGCATCCTCAGAGGTTGTGATGTCTAGGAAAATGGGGTTTATATATCTGTGGAAGGTCCAGGGTGGTGAAAGAACTCTTGTCTTTTGGAGGTAAATGTGAATGTGGGAACATAGCTATAAAGCCCGGAAAACTCACAGCAACCCAGTGATTCCAGCCATGAAAGCCTTCAACAAAAATTTTCTTTTTGTGGCACATCCTGTAGCACTTTTTGCTATGGTTTGTCAATGAATATCTTCTCCAGTCTCAACTGATACAGCATAGTGTGTGGCAGCTACAAAAACGGAAGTTTCTGGAGTGTAACATCTAGTTTCAAAGCAAGTCCTGCACAATTAAAGAGGAAATAGCACTTTCAAACCAGGAACAGAAAATGTTTCAATTTTGTTACATAGTGTTACATGAGTCTACAGCAGGCATTGGCAAACTTGGGCCCTTCAGGTGTTTTGGACTTCAACTCCCATAATTCCTAACAGCCTCAGCTAAAGCGGCTGAGAGGGGAAAGGAAAGGACCCAAGGCTGTTAAGAATCATGGGAGTTGATATCCAAAACACCTGGAGGGCCAAGTTTACGCAAACCTAATCTAAACTGTAGAATGAATGCAGTTTGACACACTTGAACTGCCATGGCTCAATGCTATAGAGTCCTAGGATTTGTACTTTGCCAGGGCAACAGCACTCTTGGGATGAGAAGGCTAAAGACCTAACCTACAATTCCCAGGATTCTACAGCATTGAGATTTGACAGTTAAAAATGATGTCAAACCACATTAATTCTGCAATGTAGATGCACTCACTGTCATGGATCCACCACCTTGATTTTCATAGAATGAAAGAGTTGAAAGAGACCTTTTGGGCCATCCAGTCCAACTCCCTGCCAAGAAGCAGGAAAATCATGGTCAAAGCCCCCCTGACAGCTGGCCATCCAGCCTCTGTTTAAAAGCCTCCAAAGAAGGAGCCTCCACCACACTCCGGGACAGAGAGTTTCACTGCTGAACAGCTCTCAGAGTTAGGAAGTTATTCCTAATATTCCAGTGGAATCTTCTTTCTTGTAATTTGAAGCCATTGTTCCACGTCCTAGTCTTCAGGGTAGCAGAAAACAAGCTTGTTCCCTCCTCCCTATTGCTTCTTCTCACATAATGTATACATGGCCATCATGTCTCCTCTCAGCCTTCTCTCCTGCAGGTTATACCAGCCCAGCTCTTTAAGCTGCTCCTCATAGGGCTTGTTCTCCAAACCCTTGATCATTTCAGTCACCCTTCTCTGGATACAGGCATGTAGCCAGGAGGGGGGGGGCTTGAGGGGCTTCAGCCCCCCCCCCCCCCGGAAATTCCCATGGTAGTCCACGAGAAGGCCTTACTGGTACATTATTTAAACTGTTATGTTTATTTATATCATGATCTGATCACCATGCTAAATATATCCCATATGCATGGGGGTATTGGGGTAACAATACAAAAGGTTTGCTAGGGTAGACCCTCTTTCACTCAGACTCACCCCCCCCCCCCCCCAAATCAAACTCAACCCCTCCTGAATCAAAATCCTGGCTACAGGCCTGTCTGGATACATTCCAGCTTGTCAACATCTCCCTTAAATTGTGATGCTCAGAATTGTACACAATGTTCCAGGTGTGGTCTGACCAAGGCAGAATAGAGGAGTATCATGACTTCCCTGGATTAGGCTTGGGCGGTTTCGTTCGTTAATTTCGTAATTCGTTATTAATTCGTATTTAAATTAGCTTACGATCCAATATTGAGCCATGCAGGACTACTGTGAGGAGTAATTAAAAATCAAAACAATTTTTCCAATTTATTTCGTATTGTTTCGTAATTGTTTTGTAATTGGTTCAAAATTGTTTCGAAATTGTTTTGTAATTGTTTTGTAATTATTTCTGTATGTCTGGTGCAAGTTTTATAGTTGTTGTTTGTTTTATCAGTGATAAAAAATAAATTATCACACCAACAGTCAACAACAGAGGGAGAGGGAAGCTTCAGAAGTTCCCCCTGTCCCATTTGGAGGGTTTTTTAGCATATTGCGCGATCGCGTCCGCCATTAACGAATCGATTCATAATTTTACGAAATTTCGTATATTTCGAACATTTTTAAAGGAAAATTTCGGAATTCTTTAAAAAAAACGAAACTCAAGGGCAGAAAACGTTGCAGTAGTCCAGATGGGAAGTAACAAAGGTGTGGATTACCATGGCCTGCTCTGGTGTTTAAAGGTATGGGCACAGCTGACGCACAATTTTTAGTTGTGCGATTATGCTCCTGGCCACCATTGACACCTGGGGTTCCAGGGTCAGTGATGAATCCAGGATCACACCCAGGCTGTGAACCTGTATCTTTGGAGCCCCGGTGGTGCAATGGGTTAAACCCTTGTGCTGGCAGGACTGCTGACCAAAAGGCTAGTGGTACAAATTCAGGGAGCAGCTTGAGCTGCCATCTGTCAGCTCCAGCTTCTCATATGGAAACATGAGAAAAGCCTAGTTCAGGATGGTAAAACACCTGGGCATCCCCTTGGCAATGTCCTTTGGAGACTGACAATTCTTTCACACAAGAAGCGACTTGCAGTTTCTTAAGTCACTCCTGACATGAAAAAAAGGGGGGTGACCCCATCCACCATAGGCTCTAACCCCACATTCTGATCCACTTTCCAACTGACCAGGAGTATCTCTGTTTTGTTTGAATTTACCTTCAACTTATTAGCCCTTATCCAGTCCATCACTGATGATACACACTGGTTTGGGGGCAGGAGAGCATCCTTGGCTTTCGGTGGAAAGGTGCAATAGAAAATGCATAACATATTATGCTATTATTATGTGATTTGGTGACAAAAAAGGAAAATAAAAAGAATCAGGCACAAGTTTTAATGCCATAAAGTACCTGGTGAATGGTTGCTGAAAATAGTTGGAGGAGACAAAACCTGATGTAGAAAGCTTGATAATGCTGATACCGGGAAACTTCAAGTATTGCTTGAATAATAGCATAATATGTTATGCATTTTCATGGGAAAATTGCATTTTCAAATAAATATAGCCATATAATTTCAAGAAAGTTAACATACTTAAAACTGAAGTTGCTTGTATCAGATTGTCGGAATCAGATTTGGCACTGCGTTCAAAAGCTGTAAAACGACTGTTTCCCCAAAACATTCCAGAAAGTTCAGATTGACTTTTCCAAAACCAAAATTCCCCCATAAAAGTGTCCAAGATGCACCACATCTTTCACAGTAAGATAGAGAGAGAGAGATCTTATCTGTACCTCTTGTAAAGATTAACTTTGGAATCAGAATATAACCTTTGCAATGAGAGAAAGTAAGGAAATCTATGTGCGGAAGAATCCAAACCAGTCAAATTAAACCCTCTCTAAATCCCCAAGAAAGAGCTGAGTTAGTCATATCTGTATGACAGCATACACAAAAAAGGCAGAACGAAAATCTGGTAGAGTGTAGTAAAATGAAAATGAGTCAGATGGTAGTTATGAATCAGATCCTTATGACAGAGTCCCAGGGAAGGAAGAGGAAAGTTAAAAGTCAGTTCATGTTCACTTTCTTGCAACCATACTGAGGCCTATTACGTCTAACTTTTTTATTAGACCAACATAAAGTATAATTTATTGGGCAATGTCTGCTACATAGAACCATAGCATTTATTACTTCATATAAATTGTATCTTCATGATTGTTTTACTAACTCTGTTTCAGAAATAAGTTTCTTTCTATTTTCCTGGATACATTTGGACACTTCAAATGGAAGTATAAGGCTGTGTTTGTGGAAATACTTTGTAATTATCCTCTTACAAGTTTGGTGTTGTTATTTCCATCTACAGACAAGAATGAATGAATGACTGAATGAAACCATATAACCCACCCTATTAGGCTTGGGCGGTTTGTTCGTTAATTTCGTAATTCGTTATTAATTCGTATTTAAATTAGCTTACGATCCGATATTGAGCCATGCAGGAGTAATTAAAAATCGAAACAATTTTTTCAATTTATTTCGTAATTGTTTCGTAATTGTTTCGAAATTGTTTCGAAATTGTTTCGTAATTATTTCCGTATGTCTGGTGCAAGTTTTAGGGTTGTTGTTTGTTTTATCAGTGATAAAAAAAAAAAGAAATTATCACACCAACAGTCAACAACAGAGGGAGAGGGAAGCTTCAGAAGTTCCCCCTGTCCCATTTGGAGGGTTTTTTAGCATATTGTGCAATCGCATCCGCCATGAACGAATCGATTCGTAATTGTTTCGTAATTTTACGAAATTTCGTATATTTTGAACTTTTTTAAAGAAAAATTTCAGAATTCTTTTTAAAAACGAAACACAAAAAACCCCTAAAAACAAAACGAGTTTAGAACCAATTTTTTCCGTAGTTACCCAAGCCTACACCCTATCTCCCCGAAGGGACTCAGGGTGGCTTACAACAAAATAAACACTCTGTGTCAACAATAATATCAAAAACAAATAAAAACGACTCAATAAATGATAAAACAACTTAAATAAACCATATGTAACACAATAGACATAATTACAAACATATTAAGTCCTTAAAACATCATTAAGGCATCTCTAAAATTAGGCTAAAATTGTTGGAGGGGAAATGACGAACTGCAGATTAACAGGGTGGGTATTAGTAGTTAGGCTAGAGTGCATATAGATGTATTTAACCCACTGCGCCCCGGTGGCACAGTGGGCTAAAGCACTGAGCTGCTGAGCTTGCTGACCGAAAAGTTGCAGGTTTGAATCCGGGGAGTGGTGTGAGTTTCCGCTGTCAGCCCCAGCTTCTGCCAACCTAGCAGTTCAAAAACATGCAAATGTGAGTACCTCTCGCAGGAAGGTAACAGCGCTCCATTTAGTCATGCCGGCCACACGACCTTGGAGGTATCTACGGACAATGCCAGCTCTTAAGCTTAGAAATGGAGATGAGCACCACACCCCAGAGTCGGCTGGACTTCATGTCAAGGGAAAACCTTTACCTTTAATATAGATGTGCTTAAATTGAACCAAATCTCAAAATTAGTGCATATCACTGTTAAACCTGGATTGGTCCAGAGCCAGTGCAACTTGACCTGGGTCATGAATCTGAGTATCTGCTTTGTCAAATGAATGCATGTATAAATCGTAGGCCCTCTCCCTTGTCCCCACCAACTGCACTAAAGACAGAGGCAGGGCCGAGAGGAGGGGCTCCCCAGCAGATCTTAGAGCCTGCTCTGGTTCATAGGAGGCGATCTGGTGATGAAGATAGCCTGGACCCCAACTATGTAGGGCTTTATAGGTGATAACCTGCACTTTGAATTGGGATGGGAAACCTATCAGTAGTCAGTGGAGCTGCTTCAATAGGGACATGGTATGCTCCCTATAATTAGCTCCAGTTAGTAACCTGGCTGCTGATCATTATGCCAACTGGAATTTCCAAGCCATCTTCAAAGGCAGCTCCACGTAGAGTGCATTACAGTAATCCATTCTAGATTACACTAATGCATGGACCAAGTCAGACTTTTTGAGGTACAGTTGAAGCTGGTGCACAAGCATTAACTGTGTGAATGCCCTTTCAGCCATAGCTAATACCTGAGCTTCAAGCACCAGTGATGAATCCAAGAGAACACGCAGACTGCTGTCCTGTGTCCTCAGGGGGAGTATAACCCCACTGAGCACAGATTGCCACCCTATACCCTGATCGGCCTCATGACTGACCAGGAGCACCTCTGTCTTGTCTGGATCTAGCCTCAGCTTGTTAGCCCTCACAGCAGCCAGGCACTGGTCCAGGATCTGGGAAGCTTCCTTGGAGTGGGGTGGGAAAGAGCAGTAGAGTTGTGTGTCATCTGTGTACAGATGCAGATACACCCTGATTCTCAACTCCGATTCATGACCCCGGTCAAGTTGCCCTGGCTCTGAACCAATCCTGGTTTAACAGTGATATGCACTAATTTTAAGATTTGGTTCAATTTGATTTAACTGTTTTAGAAAATGGCCTGCTTCAGCTTGAACCATGACGAATATTTTATTTACCTAAAGAATTCCATACACAAAGGGAATGTTACTTTGTAAGCAAATGCCATTAGTTTCTGCAACCAGCGTTCACTCAAATAAATGCATGATGTTCCCCAGGGACATTTTGCTGGAAACCTTTGGTGTTTCATAAGCCTCTAGAATATAAATGAGATCTTACAGAAAGTAACCCATTTGCAAAACAAAATACATAGTATACAGTGCTACATATATTTTTGTGAGATTTCTGAACTGCACTGGGAATATATAACACAATAAAGTGCATGTTTACTCTAATTTGATAGAAATGCAGACAACCAAAAGAACCAAATACTTTAAAAGGATCCCTCAGAGTTTTATCTGGTCGGACATCTTACTCTAAGAAGGTGGATGCATTTATTAAGTATCAAATTATGCATCTATCTACTAGCAAAAATAATACATACATGAAATCTATATCAGTTATGAGGAATTACAATTTTTATTCTATCAAATCAGTAGACTAGAACTGGGAAAGACAGCTATGAAAGAACTAGACAAGGTCCTGAAGTATAGTAAAGGTAAACGTTTCCCCTTGACATTAAGTCTAGTTGTGTCCAACTCTGGGGGGGGGGGGGGGGTGCTCATCTCCATTTCTAAGCTGAGGAGCCAGTGTTGTCCATAGACACCTCCAAGGCCATGTGGCCAGCATGACTGCAGGGAGTGCTGTTACCTTCCCGCCATAGCGGTACCTAGTGATCTACTCACATTTCCATGTTTTCAAACTGCTAGGTTGACAGAAGCTAGACTTAACAGCAGGAGCTCACCCAACTCCCCAGATTCGAACTGCCAATCTTCTGGTCAGCAAGTTCAACAGCTCAGTGGTTTAAACCATTACACCACCAAGGAACCCTTGATAGATAGATACATTTATAAGCAAGATGTCAACATGCCTCCACACATGGCATAACCCCCAATGATTCCTTAGTTGGCTTGCATGTTTTTGAACTGCTAAATTGGTAGAAGCTGGGTCTAGCAATGAGAGCTCACCCCATCTGCGGATTTGAACCGCTGGCCTTCTGATCAGAAAGTTCTGCAGCTTAGCATTTTAACCTGCTGTGCAACCATGACCCCATAAGTATAAAGCTATATAACTAAATAGTCAAGTTAGAATTGTTTGTGCCATTGTATTTCCAATTTCTTTGTTGTAAAAGGTGGACAATGAAGAAAGCTAATAGGAAGAAAATCTGTTCGTTTGAGATATGATGTTGGGGAAGAGTTCTGCAGATACCATGGACTGCTAAAAAGACAAATAAATGGCCCCTGGAACTTTCTCTAGCAGCCAAGGTGATTAAACTGAAACTGTCATGTTTTGCAAAATCTCTATGACCCGTCGCAAACTCTGTTCCTGCAGGAGAAAACCTTGCTAGCATGTCCCTGACGTCACGAGACTCCGCCTCTCTCCCCGCCCCTTTCTCCGCCCCTTTCTCTTTGCTAGCGTGGTTTTTCCTTTGCTAGGGCAGCATTGCCCGCATTTTCTCTCAGTTGGCAGAATTCAACTGAGAGAAAATGCGGGCAATGCTGCCCTAGCAAAGGAAAAACCATGCTGGCAAAGGGAAAGGGGCGGAGAAAGGGGCGGGGAGAGAGGCGCAGGCTCATGACGTCAGGGACATGCTAGCAAGGTTTTCTCCCGCAGGAACCTAGTTTGCGACGGGCCTATGAAAGTGTCTGGTCAAGTGAAGATACCACAACATTACCACACAGTGACAAGGATGTTGTTGGGAGGGGCCCAAATTAGGATATTGCCCTTCAATGACATTTTTAAGTCCCCACATTTTTAGGATTACAGAGAGCGAGACACTGAAAACTGTTCACACCTAGAACTTTTTGGTAAAGTCACCTGTCATTTTTAGTTACTGTAGTGCTAAAAAATTAGGGATGGAAAGACATTTTCATAGGAAGGAGAGAATTCTTATAGTCTGAAGCAATTTTCCACCATTAAATTACACACCTGTACAGCAAGTTTTGTTGCGCTAAATCAATTTGTTGCGCAGTAGCAATGTCCAACATGCCCAGAAACCCAATGCCAAAGACACAGACCAGTCAGAAGAAATAAAATAGTAGAACTTTACTCTTGGTTGCAGAGTTGAAAAAAACAGCTTTGCACACTTACATTGTCTCTGTAAGTAATACAGAACAAATGTTCTGTGTTATAAATTGTAGAGCATAACAAAAATACATAGTTACTTCACCATTACATAAGCTTCTTGCATCTACTCTCCAGCAATTCAAACAGCTAACTGCTACCTGTTTGCAAAAGCCTCAAACTATAACATTCAAGAGGCGTGGCCCAGCCATGCTGAGCTGGGCTAGTTAACTGCAGCTGCAGTTAACCATCAATACTTTGCAAGGATTTCTGCAAGGCTTTCTTTAACGCACACACACACATTGGACTTACAACAATATACCCTAATAAGTTTCAGTGCATACATGAATTTGAACTTACCACTATACCAGCATTTCAGACTAACCCACTCTTCAGTCTAATATATTACTGAACATTGACTCAATACAGACTGACTACACACTGCAGCATACTGACACTACTGACTTCTAAACTGTACTGTACTGCTTCTGATGCAAAAATGACGTCTGAAATGGAGTCTCAGCCTGAATAATCCCACATCTGGTCACATGGAATTTAATCCCTCTCACAACCTCAAACAACATAGAGTTAAGGGAAAACTAGATACTAAATCATATACGTACAATATAGCAAGCAATCTGGATTATATACACAACAAATAACTAGTATAGGAGACGTGTAGAAGGTTGCTATTTCCAGCAAAGTGGGGGCGGGGTGGGGGGAGGATTGCCAACAAAAGTAGACTGGGATTATGTGACCCTATGCTTATGTTCTTTTGATGGAAGTTCAGTACTTGAATACTGAATATATGTTTATTGGACAGTGTATAGTGCAGTGGTTCTCAGCCATTCCTAATGCCATGACCCTTAATACAGTTCCTCATGTTGTGGTGACCCCCAATCATAAAATTATTTTCGTTGCTATATCATAATTGTAATTTTGCTACTGTTATAAATTATAATGTAAATATCTGACATGCAGGATGTATTTTCATTCACTGGACCAAATTTGGCACAAATACCCAATACACCCACATTTGAGTAGTGGTGGGCTTGGGGGGACTGAGTTTGTCATTTGGGAGTTGTAGTTACTGGGTTTTATAGTTAACCTATAAAACCTATAAAATAATCAAACAGCATTCTGAACTCCACCAATGATGAAATCAAACCAAACTTAGCACACGAAACTCCCATGACCAAGAGAAAATACTGGAAAGATTTGGTGTTGCAGTTCACCTACATCCAGAGAGCAATGTGGACTCAAACGCTGGTATAGTGGTAAGTTCAAATTCTTGTCTGCACTGAAACTTTTGTGATTCTGCCCATTATGAACAATAAGATAAAGGAGAATTTGGTGGGTGGCTGCTGGATTTTGCAATTCATTTTCAACAACAAAAAAAGTCCATGTCACAAATCATGAATTTCAGTATTAAGCCAATAGATTCTAATCATTTTTTTTTTACAGAATGATGCATTACATGTTCTTTTCATTAATTTTTATAAGAATTAGAACTGGTGTCTCCACAGCCAAACAGCTATTTCAAAGTGAACATGATTATCAGAAATGTCCTCTTTTTTTAGCATGATAGGCAGAGAGATACTGTAATATGCCTGTTTGGATAATGCATATGAAAGCAGTCAAAAACAATTTCTGTCCAAACTAATTAGAATTGTCAGTAAAAAGAGGGTTTACTGTTTCCCTTTCTTCTTGCTGGACAACTGAAAATGGCCAGTGGTTACTTTGAATCCTAATGGAAAGTACATTTCAGTGCAGAATTGTTACTTGGACATACAATCAATTTTTAAAGTAGTGTTACTGGATGATTCTTGAATCCTCTTGTGATCTGTAATGCTGAAATAAAATGTTAATGGACCCTTCTCAAAATAATATTGCTAAGCCACGTGATCTTACTGGAAAGTTGTTCATTTTTCCACTCTCTAATTCCCCTGACATTTTATCTAGCTCTCAAAAACAAGTTTTATCTATTTATCTATTGGTTTACTATATTTCTACCCCGATCCTCTCACCCCAAAGAGGACTCAGAACAGCTTACACTTATGGCAAAATTCAATGCTGCATTACACGTACAAATAAATAAATACTACAACCTCGAGCAATAAAACCAATGAAACATATAGATACAATAAAACAGATTTAAAACATCTAAAACAGCATTTCTTAACCTGGGGGTCGGCACCCCTGGGGGTCATGAGGGGGGTGTCAGAGGAGTCACCAAAGACCATCAGAAAACACAGAATTTCTGTTGGTCTTGGGAGTTCTGTGTGTTAAGTTTGGCTCAATTCTATTGTTGGTGGGGTTCAGAATGCTCTTTGATGTAGGCGAACTATAAATCCCAGCAACTACAACTCTCAAATGTCAAGGTCCATTTCTCCCAAACTCTGCCAATGTTCAAATTTGGGCATATTGAGTATCCATGCCAAATTTGGTTCAGATCCATCATTTTTTGAGTCAACAGTGCTCTCTGGATGTAGGTGAACTACAACTTCAAAACTCAAGGTCAATGGCCACCTCATCCCTCCAGTATTTTCTGTTGGTCATGGAAGTTCTGTGTGCCAAGTTTAGTTTAATTCCATCATTGGTAGAGTTCAGAATGTTCTTTGATTGTAGGTTAATTAGAAATCCCAGCAACTACAACTCCCAAATGACAATATCTATCTCCCGCCCCAACACCACCAGTATTCAAATTTGTGTGTATTGGGTATTTGTGTCAAATTTAGTACAGTGAATAGAAATACATCCTGCATATCAGATATTTACGTTAGTATTCATAACAGAAGCAAAATTACAGTTATGAAGGAGCAATGAAAATAATTTTATGGTTGGGGGTCACCACAAATCAGGGACTATACTAAGGGGTTGGGGCATTGGGAAGGTATAAACAAATGTATAACAAATGTAATAATTATGACAAAACAATAAAAAATACTTTAAAAAAAAGAAAGGTCAAGAACCACTGATCTAAAACATAGTGCCTTGTCTCATAATCGTTATTCATGCTGCTACATTCAAGTCACATTCCATATTGTACCACTCCTCAAATGCCTGTTTCCAAAGCCAGGTCTTTAATTTTTTCCTGAAGACCAGGAGGGAGGGGGTCAATCTGATATCACTGGGAAGGGAGTTCCATAGCTGAAGGGCCACTACTGAGAAGGCCCCCTCTCTCATCACCATCAGTCACATTTGCAAAGGGGGTAGGATCAAGAGAAGGACCTCCCCAGCAGATCTTAATTCTCTAACTTGTTTGTAGAAGGAGATACGTTTGGACAGGTAAGTTGGGCCAGAACTGTTTAGGGCTTTATAGGCTAAAGCGCAAAAGCCGGGTTGCAGCTAAACATAAAAAAAACCAAGATTATGGCAACAAGAATGATTGATAACTGGGAAACAGAGGGAGAAAACGTGGAGGCAGTGACAGACTTTGTATTTCTAGGTGCAAATATTACTGCAGACACAGACTGCAGCCAGGAAATCAGGTGATGCTTACTTCTTGGGAGGAGAGCAATGACCAATCTCGATAAAATAGTGACGAGCAGCGACAGCACACTGGCAACCAAGATCCGCATAGTTAAAGCAATGGTATTCCCTGCAGTCACCTACGGGTGTGAGAGCTGGACAATAGGGAAGGCTGAGCAAAGGAAGATAGATGCTTTTGAGCTGTGGTGCTGGAGGAAAGTTCTGGGAGTGCCTTGGACCGCCAGTAGATCCAACCAGTCCATACTTCAGGAAATATAGCCCGACTGCTCATTGGAGGGAAGAATAGTAGAGGCCAAGATGAAGTACTTTGGCCACATGAGAAGAAAGGAAAGCTTAGAGAAGAGTATGATACTGGGGAAAATGAAAGGAAAAAGGAAGAGGGGCCAACCAAGGGCAAGATGGATGGATGGCATCCTTGAAGTGACTGGATTGACCTTGAAGGAGCTGGGGGTAGTGATGGCTGACAGGAAGCTCTGGCGTGGGCTGGTCCATGAGGTCACAAAGAGTCATAAATGACTGAACAATTAAACAACAACAACATAGACAGAGGTAGTCACTAAAAAAACAACAAAAGACTTGAGCAATATCTTTATTAGAGGACTTTTCACACTAAACAATTATAACACTAAGATGCCATGTTGACTGCCATGGCAACATTCTATGGGGTCCTGGGATTTGTAGTGTGGTGAGATGTTTTCTCTGGCTGACTCATTTAAATAACCATCTCTAAACTACAAATTCCAAGTTTTCATTGCATGTTGTGATGGCAGGTAAAAGTGTGCAAGCTTCCATGTTCTACAGAATTTTTCATCAGGCCAAATGATACAAAGATTTGGAAATTGAAAAAGAAACAGAAGGGCATGAGATGGTGTAGCCATGACGGTCACAATTAAATTCAGTCTACAGATATATTACAGATAGAATGAGTCATTAGTGTGTATATCAGATTACATGTAGCATTACCTATCAGGATGAAGAAGCTGTGGCGTAATATAAAATAAACCATGTGTAGTTCAAATGTGATCAGCTCACACACTGCCTTGCCAGGGAAGGAGAATATGGCACGCAGGAGAACAGTAAAGAACAAGTAATTTATTCTTTTTTGTTCAGAACAACATATATACAATATGATCAGTTTTATCACTAAATGTCCTTTCAGAGAGATTTAAAATTGTATTTCTTTCTCCATATAAGAGACCTTTTTTTCAGTAACCAAGAAGCAAATTAGTCTGTCTCTACTTCTCTCTTCTTCTGTCTGCTGAACACCCGCATAGCTCAAGCCCGAACAAAAATGTAACAGTATCCAAAAGTCCCAAGCACAGCTTGCTCCCCAGGCTTTGCCTGACCAATCAGATTCATGCATCCTATTTTACAGTTGACACACAGACACTTATTGATTTCTTGCATGCTCCAACAGAAGGCATGTGTTTTGCCTAATGTAGGAGACAGATCTTTGAACCACAGCCAGCCTAGTGTTCTCAGAAATTGAGACAAACCCATTGCCTCTCCATCCTGGCATGCATGTTATGGCCTGACTGTGGACTGAAACATGGCAAACCTTTGTGAGACTAAGTGAAGCAGTCACTTCAGGTAGCAGATCTGGGGTGTGATTAGAATGCAGAAAATTGTTGTTGTTTTTCACTAACCAGAAGTGGGAAGAGGTGCTTCTGTCTCAGTTGGCAACATGCCTTGGACCTGCCCTGAATCCCATGAAAACAATTCCATTGAAACAAGCAGCCAAGTATCAGCCAGTTATTTCTATATATCATTCTATATCACATAAAGGAGATTTTGAATAGAATCCCACATCCATTTTAGACACTGAAAAATGCATATAGATTATGCATTAACTTTAGAGGTCAACCTTGTTTTAAAGATTCTGTGAAAAGAGCTTCTTTGTCAGAGGTGTTGTTAACTCAGAAATTAACCTGGAAATAACCTTCAGATGCTACTTTGCCAATGTTACAACTGACTTTGGAGCAATTTTGAGGCATGACAGGCCAAATGATGCAGTTCAGATATAACAGATAATGGGTATACTTTGTACAGTACTGAAGTTTGGAAAAAGTGAGGCATACTTGACCAAATGAGATTGTGTGTGGGGTGAACCCTGCATGAATCAGCCACTCTGCATTTTTCCAGCTGACTAACCGCAATGAAACATTACTGTAGTTGTTCCATCTGGAGAAATCCTTCCAAGAAAGCTGAGCTTATTTAAGGGTCCCATCTTATACATTCCTAAAACCCTGCAAGGCTAGTTGGATGCCAGGTAGGTTTATCCACAGAATGCACATTTGGAAGAAGGAGAAGGGGAAGGGGAAGGAGAAGGGGAAGGGGAAGGGGACGGGGAGGAGGAGGAGGAGGAGGAGGGTAACCATTTCATTGCAAAATTCTGCAGGAGCAACTCGGACAATCGCCTCCATTCTATAATACTGGTGGGAAAAGATCCCCAGAATATCCAGTGTGACTTGACTCTTGATGCCTACATGGCTTGGGGACATGAGTAGTGTCTCTCTTCCTAATTGTGGAACTTCAAAGTGAAGTCCACAACATGGGAGTGTGGAGAAGAGCAAACCATAGACTACTTACTACAATGCAGTCTGATCCCTGCGACATGCACAGTGGAGGACCTTCTTACAGCAACACCAGAGGCACCCCAAATGTAAATGAAAATTTGGCATAATGCCAAGTTTTTTACTTTGTTTGTTGTTTTGTTATACATTCTAACTGTATTCTCAATTTTGGTTCTGACACAATAAATGCAAAAATGTGGGGTTAAAACATTTGGAGGGCCAGAAGTTTGACACCACTGATCTAGAGATAAATAAAGTCAATACATGATATATTATCAGATATAAATGTATAAGTGCATATTTAGAAACTCCCACTAACAAAAATCCCATGTTTGGTACCAGACAAAGGTACAATAAAGCCTCTTCTAGAAGCAGCATGTTTCTCCCCATGAGTAAAACAAGACACAATAGCTATGCTTTTCTACTTTCAAAATAACCTATTCAGAGGAAGAAAAGTCTATTTCCTTGCGGAAAATTGCTTTTAGCCTTTGTCCAGGTGAGGATCAGTCAGGTTAAGTCCTTCTGCAATAGTCCTACCTAACGTGTAGTCATAAAACAACAACCAGAGAATTGATGACAAAATATATCTTCTGAGTGATTATTGTATTTAAACCGGTCATGAAATAAACTAAGTCTGTAATTTAACAGAACATACAAAATACACATACAAAGATTTTAATACATGTGGACCTATTATCTTGGTGAATACACTATTATAACTGGAAGCAAACCATTATCACTGCAGCAATGAGAGAGATTAGCACAGTGTAGACTTGTATAATGCAGTTCGAAGTGCATTGAACTACAACATATGAATCAACACCAGGGGTCCCCAAACTAAGGCTCAGGGGCTGGATGCAGCCCTACAAGGTCATTTACCCAGCCCTGAACCTAAACTTTAGACTTATGATGTTATCCCACAAGGGGGGGGGGCATCGTATTACTGGGTCATTTAGTCCTATAGCATTACAAAACACATAGTACCATTTGTATTCTTTATCGCACACCAGTATTATGCTCCCATTTGTTTCAACAAATGCTACGTTCAGCAAAGGACAAGAGGGATCCTCTCACCTCTGCAGGTGTCTACCATATACCATGCAGCTGTGGACAAGTTTACATTGGGACCACTAAACTCAGCAATGCCCAAACATCAAGGAACACGAAAGATACAACCAGAGAAGTCAGCCATAGCAGAGCACCTGATGAGCCAACCTGGATATGGCATATTATTTGAGAACACATAAACGCTGGACCACTCTAATAACCACCATGTCAGACTACACAGAGAAGCCCTTGAAATCCACAAGTATGTGGACAATTTCAACAGACAAGAAGTAATCAGAAAATGAATAAAACTTGGCTACCAGTATTTTTTTAAAAAAACTCTAAAATCAGGACAGTAAATAAAGAACACTCTGAAAACAGGAGAATTCCAGTCATGGAACAATCAGGGCCAGCTAGCACCTCCCAACAAAGGATTCCCCCAGGCAGGAATCAGCGAGGCCTTGAAGCTGCAAGCCTTTGCAATGCTAATCAAGGTGATTAATTGCAACATTCACACTTCCCTCCAGCAGTCAAGAGTTCTTTCTCCCATTCTAGACAATCCATAGATATATAAACCTCACTTGCCTGGTTTACAATAGACCTCGCCACCTCTGAGGATGCCTGCTGTAGATCTGAGCACAACGTCAGAAGAGAATGCTTCTGGAAAATGGCAATACAACCCAGAAAACTCTCAGCAACCTAGTGATTCCGGTCATGAAAGCCTTCAACAACACATTGCTCCAGTATTGTTCCAGACCTCACAATCTCTGAAGATGCCTGCCATACATGTGGATGAAACGTCAGAAGAGGATGTTTCTGGAACATGGCTATACAGCCCGGAAAACTCACAGCAATCCAGTAATTCCATCCATTAAAGCTTTCGACAACACATTGCTCCAGTATTATCCATTTCCATTCTTATTCCATGAGAAAGTGGAGTCCTCTCCCACTACCCTTTTAAAAAATGGTGTCTAACTTGGAAATTGCAAAGGATCAAAGTTTGGGAACCCTGGTCTATACTGACCATATAATGCAGTTTCAAACTGCATGTTATGGCAGTGTAGATGGGGCCTTAGAGTCAAATGAGATGCTTAACATATATTTAGAAGAGGTGCTCCCTCAAGTGGTGAAAGATGTTTGCTTGTCAAAGCCAACACTTATGTGGTTTCTGTATTTTATTTTGTTATTTAGACATAGAAAATGATAATAATTTGCAAGTCTGATTGTCGAGACACACATCTCTAGACTCATTAAAGGAAGGAAGGAAGCTATATTGCAGGGAAGGCATTCTTATTAATTTCTAGTTTGGTTCTTTTTTCAGAATATAAGGACTTTAGAAGTAGGCTAATATAATAACTCCCTAATGTCTTATTAACATTAATTCTTCAGTTTATAAGGATATATTTTATTTTTATTTCCAGCATTAAGAATTCTGGACTGTGGCACTATGAGTCAAGGGAAAGAAGGAGGCATAGATTGTTTTTAAAGCAAATGAAAAAAAAAGAAGCCAAGCACAATAAAATAATCAGGAAAAATTCAAATGGACTCAATCTATGCCACATTTATAAATCTCCCCAGGATCCACTGTTCAATAACTTTAGATAATTATACCCAAAACAAAATAATAACTAAGGACTGAAATTTCTCATCCATTTGTGGTCCATTTATGTTCTTCTTAATTGGCCCAACTAAATGGAAATGAGTGTGTTTCAAAACTGATCACTCAGTTAGAATAACTCTGGAGTATACAAAGGGTTGGGGGATGTTTTAATCCTTTGCTGAATGGCTTTAAAAGCTAAGCAGGAAAGACATGACCACACATTGTGGTGCAGTGAGGGGAAGCAGCCATAGGGCTTTATCACACAAAGCCATTATTACAGCATTTCATGAGGGGGTGTCAGAGGGATCTCCAAAGACCATCAGGAAACACAGTATTTTCTGTTGGTTATTGAGGTTCTGTGTGGAAAGTCTGGCCCCATTCTATTGGTGGGGTTCAGAATGTTCTTTTATTGTAGGTGAACTAAAAATCCCAGCAAGTACAGCTCCCAAATGTCAAGGTCTATTTTCCCCAAACTCCACCAGTGTTCATATTTGAACATATTGAGGATTCATGCCAAGTTTGGTCCAGATCCATCATTGTTTGAGTCCACAGTGCTCTCTGGATGTAGGTGAACTACAATTCCAAAACTCAAGGTCAATGCCCACCAAACCTTTCCAGTATTTTCTGTTGGTCATGGGAGTTCTGTATGCCAAGTTAGGTTCAATTCCATAACTGGTGGGGTGCAGAATGCTCTTTGATTGTAGGTGAACTATAAATCCCAGCAATTACAACTCCCAAATGACAAAATCAATCCCCCACCCAACCCCACCAGTATTCAAATTTGGGCATATCGGGCATTTGTGCCAAATTTGGTCCAGTGAATGAAAATAGTAGGGCTGGGCGGTTTCGTTTCGTAATTTCATAATTCGTTAAAAATTCATTATTTTTTTTTAATAACGAAACGATAACGAACCATTCAGGAGCAACTAAAAAACGAAACGAATTTTTAAATTCGTTTCGTAATTGTTTCGAATTCGTTTTGTATTCGTTTCGCTATCGTTTTGAAATCGTTTCGTTATTATTTCCGCATGTCTGGGGCAAGTTTTATAGTTGTTGTTTGTTTAATCAGTGAAAAAAATTATAAATATCACACCAACAGTCAACAACAGAGGGAGAGGGAAGCTTCAGAAGTTCCCCCTGTCCCATTTGGAGGTTTTTTAGCGTATTGCGCGGTCGCGTCCGCCATTAACGAATCGATTCGTAATTGTTTCGTAATTGTTTCGTAATTGTTTTGTAATTTACGAAATTTCGTAAATATTGAACTTTTTAAAAGAAAAATTTCGGAATTCTTTTAAAAATCGAAACGCAAAACCCCCCAAAAAACGAATCGATTTTATAAACAAATTTTTCCGTGGTTCCCCAGCCCTAGAAAATAGATCCTGCATATCAGAGATTTACATTACGATTCACAACAGTAGCAAAATTGCAGTTTTGAAGTAGCAGCAAAAAGAATTTTATGGTTGCGGGTCACCACCACATAAGGAACTGTATTAAGGGGTTGTGGTATTAGGAAGGTTGAGAACTACTGCATTATTACATGGCAGTGGGATACTCTTGAGTTTCAGCCTGAATTTTAAAGCAGCTATGCAAGGTTCTGAACCCAGGTTGAGATTGGGTTCATCTCTTGGCTATCTCTTACAATGCTTAGACTGAAACCCAAAGCTGAATATCTGTTTCTGTTGGCTTTATAGTTGCCAGCCTCCACTGTAATTGATGGCTTATGTTTGAATAACTATAGAAACTAAAAAAGACTGGAGGCCATGGCCATTGATGGAAAGAAATTAATAATTTATGGTTTGTCATTCTTTGCAGAATGGAACATTTATCCAAATATGCAAGTTCTTTATTCAGTACTAGCAACCCAAACTGTTTGTGTTCTATTCTTGTAAATTTGTCCACACATATACACACTTATTAGTTGTACTTCTTGACATATTCCTGCATCAAAATACAATATATCCAGGGTTAATTTTTTCCATGTCAGGAGTGACTTGAGAAACTGCACGTTGCTTTTGGTGTGAGAGAATTGGCCATCTGCAAGGATGTTGCCCAGGGGACACCCAGATGTTTTACCATCCTGTGGGAGGCTTCTCTCATGTCCCCGCATGAGAAGCTGGAGTTGACAGATGAGGACTAAAGCACTTCATCTTTGCCTCTAATATCCTTCCCTCCAGTGAGCAGTTTGGCATTATTTCCTGGTGTATGGACTGGTTTGATCTTCTCGTGGTCCAAGTCACTCTCAGAATTTTCCTCCAACACCACAGCTCAAAAGCATCTTTTTTCCTTCGCTCAGCCTTCCCTATGGTCCAGCTCTCGCATCCATAGGTTACTACGGGGAATAAAATTCCTTTAACTATGCGGATTTTTGTTGCCAATGTGATGTCTCTACTCTTCACTATTTTATCAAGATTGTTCATTGTTCTCCTCCCAAGGAGTAAACGTCTTCTGATTTCCTGGTTACAGTCTGCATCTGCAGTAATCTTCGCTCCTAGAAATACAATGTCTGTCACTGCCTCCATGTTTTGTCCCTCTATTTGCCAATTATCAATCAGTCTGGTTGCCATTATCTTGGATTTTTTTTGTTTAACTGCAACCCACCTAACCTTGGTTAGAAGGCTCCTCAGCTCCTCCTCGTTTTCAGCCATCAAAGTGGCATCATTGGCATACCTAAGGTTGTTAGTTTCTTCCAGAAATTTTAACTCCAGCTTTAGATTCATCAGGCCCCAAACATTACATGATGTGTTCTGCTACAAACTAAAGAGGTTGGGTGAGAGTATACAGCCCTGCCATTCTCCTTTCCCAATCTTGAACCAGTCTGTTGTTCTGTGGTCTATTCTTATTGTTGCTACTTGATCTTTATACAGATTCCTCAGAAGACATACAAGTTGGCTTGGTATCCCCATATCACCAAAAACTTGCCACAATTGATTATGATCCATACATTCAAAGGCTTTAGAATAGTCAATAAGACAGAAATAGATGTTTTTCTGAAACTCCCTGCTTTCCTCCATGATCCAGCAGATATTAGCAATTTGGTCTCTTGTTCCTCTGCCTTTTCTAAACCCAGCTTGTACATCTGGCAACTCTCGCTCCATGTATTGCTGGAATCTACCTTGTCTTTATGTACCATATAGTATTTTCCAACTACAATCATGTAGAAGAGCTGTACAATAATGTACATATTTGGCAACTCTTCCTTAGTGGTAATCGATTTACTCAAAAAAAAATCTCACGTCATTTGGGATTTTTATTTGTACACACTTTTTGACAATTCACAGGACTCTGTAGGATGAGCACAATAAAACATCTTAAATAATGTAAGTAAAGGCATAAGATGCATTCCCCAGATACATTATAACCAAACTATAGTTTTTGATTTTAACTGAATTCCGTGAGCAGTGGATTGCAACCTAGAACAGATAAATACTCCAAGGTTTTCAAGGTTTTAGCTTCCAAGTGGTTCCCTTTATGGCTGAAGTCTCCAATGTGTCATCGGTTGACACATTGCCTGCCTCTTTTCAATTTTACACTGAAAAGATTTTAATATGGTCTCAGATATCATTATGGTGTTTGGGGGTGCAGAAGAGGAGAATATATGTTTCTAGGGTGAATGTGAGACATGCAGGGAAGTGGGGTAGATGCGTGTAAGTCCACTCTTTAAGCTGTAATGTCGTAAGACCCATGGACCGCCAGATATTTTGTACTTCAGCTTCCAGAATTCTTGGCTGTTGGCTAGGCAAGCTGGAGCACCTGGGAGTTGAATCCCAAACATCTGGAGGGTTTTTTTTCCATGTCAGGAACAACTTGAGAAGTTACAATTCACTTCTGGTGTGAGAGAATTGGCCATCTGCAAGGACATTGCCCAAGGGACATCCAGATGTTTGGTGGTTTTTACAATCCTTGTAGGAGGCTTCTCTCATGTCCCTGCATGGGGAGCTGGAGCTGACAGAGCAACCTCAACCTGCTCTCCCAGGATTCGAACTGCTGATCTGGTGGTCATTAGTCCTACCGACACAAGGGTTTTAACCCATTGTGCCACGGCGGGCTCCATAAACGTTCATCTGGAGGACGAATATTTGGGAATCACTGAATGTCAGAGGTTGTGGGAATGCTCCAAAGAGAATACATACTTTTTGGTTCTTGTGAGTGATTTGGAGTATATAGGACAATATAATTGGAAGTATGAACAACAACAAAGGCATTTTATATATGATTGGAGAAAATAATTGACTAGTCTTTCTGGGAAATGGGTACGTTTTGGGAATACAAACTGTGGATCCAAAGGAATCATTCTTGTAAAGGTTTCAAGTAGAATTCTGGAGAAAATTTGTCTTGTCCTCACCAGTGAGTTTTGTATGGCTGGCACACTCACGATGGCAGCAATTTTTCAATGGAGCCCACAACACTTTATCACATATAGATTATCATAAGCATCTATTGTATGCAATCAGATGGAGGCTCTTTATGTAACCAGGACACTACAGGCTTGCAGTTTAAAATAATTAGCAAGCATTGTAAGCTCTGCAGAGTGGATGCACCACTGATTGATGTTTTGGCTGGATAGATCTTTAAGAATAATTACAACTTTTTTTTTGTTTTCTTCACCATCCGTGGTAAAAGTGAGTGCTGTTTAATCCAGCTATAAGTATTTTTTTTTATTTCAGTCCAGTTTTTCCAGAAAGACAAATACATAAACCTCTAGAGAGGACAAATTTCATTTATAAAGCAAAGTGGATAAAGGTAGCGGGGGGGGGGGGGTGGGGGGGTGGGATGAGACTGCTTGCTGAATGTTCATTTTGCTGTCAAATGTGATGACTGTCATTCAGCCATTGCCATGGACACAGTCCCATAGAGAAAAGATATTCTGGAGGCAGAAAGGAGGGGAGCGGAGGGGAAGGGAAGGGAAGGGAAAGAAGAAAGAATGAGAAGAAAAGGAAAAGAAAGGAGGGAAAAGAAAGGAAAGGGAAGAAAGGGAAGAGAAGGAAAAGAAAGAAAGGGAAGGGAAGGAAAAGAAAACAAGGGAAAAGAAAGAAAAGAAAAGAAGGAAAGAGAAGGGAAGGAAGGGAAGGGGAAAAAAGCAAAGGAAAAGAAAGGGAAGGGAAGTAAACGAAAGAAGAGAAGAAAAGGCAGGGAAGGGAAGGGAAGAAAGGGAAGGAAAGGAAAAGAAAGCAAAGGAAAAGAAAGGGAAGGGAGGGGAGGGGAAGGAAAGGGAAGGGAGGGAAGGGAAGGGAAGGGAAGGGAAGGGAAGGGAAGGGAAGGAAAGGAAAGGAAAGGAAAGGAAAGGAAAGGAAAGGAAAGGAAAGGAAAGGAAAGGAAAAGAGAGAGGGAAGCAAAACAAACTTCAGTTCAGTGGAACATATAACAGGCAATTTGAAAGGTACGTTATAGTTTATCACTGAAACACATTCTCTATGTTGCGTGGCCATTATTGGTTGCTCCGCAACATGTCCAGTCTCCAAACACAGCAGCCTCGAGAAGCAGATTGTCTGTTCGCACATCCATCTCTTTTTCTCCTCCCCGAGGACAAAAGATAAGCCATTCTGTCATGATGACCAGCAGGACAGAAGGTCCATCTGGAAAGGGAAGATAATCTCACCTGAGCAAATCATTAACACCTTACATTATGCAAAATACAAACCTGCTCAAAGTAAATAGGACAACTCAGTCTGTTCTCTCTTGAGACTTGGAGGGAGGCAGAGTAAAGAGAGAGTACATGCGTCTGTGTTTCTGTTAACCTTTCCCTTCGTCCTCTTTCTCCCTCTCTTCCTCCTGTTCTACATTAAGCAATAACCAAAATATCTGGCAGCCCAGAATCAGTTCAATCTAATGGAGATAAAAAATGGCATATTTGGAAGAGTCAAGTTCAAGCTCTTCCTTCCCCGTTCACTGCTATGCAGGGGTCTTTCAATAAACGGGAAGTGTTGTATTCCTTCCAACCTTTCTCATTTAAATATTTTACATCTGTTTAATTCAGTGTTTGATTGCAACAGATAGCTTAATTAGTTTTTTCATTTTTCGTTCACACATGCACATATGTGTGAACCATTTGCCCACACTCCAACAGCTCACAGATGAAAACAGGGGCTATACGCAGCCACAGGAAAAGTTTGACATTGGGAGGAACACACAAGCTAGGAGAGTTTTTTTTATCATGTCAGAAGTGACTTGAGAAACTGCAAGTCGCTTTTGGTGTGAGAGAATTGGCAGTCTGCAGAGACATTGCCCAGGGGATACCCGTATGTGTTGCCATCCTGTGGGAGGCTTCTCTCATGTCCCTGCATGGGAAGCTGGAGCTGAAACACAGGAGCTGACCCTGTCTCAAGGATTCGAACTGCTGACCTTTGGGTCAGCAGTTCAGCCAGCACAAAAGCAGGTAAAAATTGGAGAGTCTAAGGGTTAATCAGAAGGGTACTTGTCAAATAGAGACAATTATTGGGTATGCAACTACAATGGCTTTAAGCTATAGGAAAGGAGATTCCATCTGAACATGAGGAAGAACTTTCTGACTGTGATAGGTGTTCAGCAGTGGAACTCTCTGCTCTGGAGTGTGGTGGAGGCTCCTTCTTTGGAGGCTTTTAAACAGAGGCTGGATGGCCATCTGTCAGGGATGCTTTGAATGCGATTTTCCTGCTTCTTGGTTGGACTGGATGGCCTACGAGGTCTCTTCCAACTCAATGTTCCTATGATTTTATGGCTGCCATAGATGTGATCGAAACATCAGGAGATAATGCTTCTGGAACATGGCCATACAGCCCGGAAGACTCACAGCAACCCAGTGATTCTGGCCATGAAACATTTGACAACACAGAAGAATAAATGTTGTTTTAAAAGTGTGTTGTTCAAAAAATGTTATTAAGTGCAAACACATCTAGCATATGTTAAACATTTGGATATTTGTGGCATTTGGATAGCTGAAAGGATAGTTGAAGACAAAAGGTATTTACAATGTAGGATTAATGCAACTTTACACCACTTTCACTGCCATGGGTCAGTGCTATGGAATCATGTCGTTTTACAATACCTGTAGCCTTCATTGATTAAGAGTGTTAGTACCTCAACCAACTAGAAATCCCAGAATCCCATAACATTAAACTATGGTAGCTGAAGTCAAGTTAAACTGCATTAATTGAACAGTGTAGATCCACCCACAGAGGCCTTCAAATGGGATTTCCTAATGAGATTATTTCTACAGTTCTATTTCAATTTTTGTGTGGGGAAAAAAAGGAGACTGGAATAATAAGGAATTGAGCCTCACAAGCCATCTCTTTGTTCAATAATTAAAACTTCTTCTTTCACCTTTTAATCCAAAAGAAAATTCTACTGCTTTATAATGACTGTGATTCTGATTAAAACAGGGCAACCATCGGCAGGAGCCAATAAGTATGAAGCGCCGTTCAGTATGCATAATCACAAGCTTTTCAACAGGTCTCTGTGTTTCTAATTTGGGAGTTGATTTATGAAATTTCTCATTGAAAGGACTGCATCTTGAGTTAATGAACATATGATACAGCGTTTGGAAGTAAAAACAAGACCTAATGGGCTTGATGATAGTGTCTATATGATTTTTAAAATATTAATACTGTGATTTTAATATTCTGCAAGGCACCTTTGGGATTCTGCTGGAACTGTCAGACTGCATATAATGCATTATTAATTAATCATTTCATCTTCCTGATTTAGAGATAATGAGAATTAGAGCAGATATCTATCTTTTTTTTTCCATGTCAGAAGCAACTGACATGCAAGTTGCTTCTGGTGTGAGAGAACTGGACATCTGCAAAGACGTTGTCCAGAGGATGCCTGGATGTTTTGATGTTTTACCATCCTTGTGGGACGCTTCTCTCATGTGCCCACATGGGGAGCTGGAGCTGACAGAGGGAGCTCATCTGCACTTTCCCCAGATTCAAACCTCTGACCTGTCAGTCTTCGGTCCTTCCAGAACAAAGGTTTAACCCATTGCACTACTGCGGGCCTCAGATATCTATCTGAATACCTGGCTTCTAGGTGCTTTTATAAATATGTCATTATTTGTAAAAGATCATGTTGTTCATTGTCAATTAGAAAAATCCTCTGATTTGTGAGTTTTTCAAAATATCCTTATGTTTGCTTCATATTTTTCTAGCAATTAACTGTAGATAACTGTATAATATATCCTATGCAACCAGAACCAAACTAGCTACAACATTTCTTTTTTTGTTACCAGATATATTTCACTACCTCTGTGGCATTTTATATATACGAGGGTGGGTCAAATATTTTTGCCTCCTGTGTCATAAAAACGTTATGAATGAACATATAACAGCAGAAGTTGTTACAGATCATAGCCCGAACTATCCTCTACACAAAACTACCATTCAACATAGCCACCACTGTTGTACTCCAGAGCAGGAACACCCCTGTCCTTAAACACCACACCAGCTTGGTATAATCAGCAAGCAGTTTATTGAAGAATATATGTAAGCAAAGCAATAAAAATGGTAAAAACAGTATAGTTCAAAGATACAAGATAATCCATGAGCTTCAAGGCACAAAGGTAATACACAAGATCCAAAGGTATAAAATCCATAGAACCAGGCAGCATAAAAATCCAATACATAGATCAGGAGCCTGGCAAAACTTGGAACATGAAACTAGGAACACTTGGAAACAAGATCATCATGAAATTCCAACGTTGACAAAACTGAGCTAACTCTTTCCCTTGTATCAAAATAAAGCTTTTCCTGACCCCAGAACCGAAAGGAAAGCATTTCTCTTGCCCTTACAACCAGAAAAAGGTTTCTTATCTCTCTTTTGCTGCAGACAAATTGACCTTTGTTGTGCCTGAGAACTCTGATTCTGTTTACAAAAGTCTTGCTTTCTATCTTCACTCTCATTAAATTCTGCACTTGACAAATCATCCTCAGAAGACAGTTGTTTCTCATAGAAAGACTGTTGAGGGCTTCTCCCAGAAATGTGACCTTGTGAATCTGCAGGACAAACACTTGGTTCATGAGAGACCTTGGGCCTCTCGCCTGGGCTTAACTCAAGCCCAGGAAAACCCTCATCCCCAGTGCCAACAGGCCCAGGCCCAGGAAAACCTTCAACCCTATTACCATCAATCCCACTATCATAATGAACATCACACACAGTCACAGGCTGAACTACAACAACCATCAATATCTACACATTTGTGCCATCATTTAACCCAGACATCAAAACCATTTTGGTAAGGGTGTTGCTTTGAACCTGTGATTTTAAAGCTGTTTTAACGTCATTCAGGTCACTGAATCTGACACCACATAGGTTGTCTTTCAGAGGTCGCACATTGCTGATGTCCATTACAGCATCCCCATAAACATTCTTCAAGCAATTATGGATTTCCTTAGGTGTACAACCTTCTTTTGCCAGAAATTCAATGATGACTGGGTTGCTGTGAGTTTTCTTGGCTGTGTGGTCATGTTCCAGAAGCATTCTCTCCTGAAGGTTCACCCACATCTATGGCAAGCATCCCCAGAGGTTGTGAGGTCTGTTACAAGCTAGGCAAGTGAGGTTTATATATCTGTGGAATGTCTAGAGTGGGAGAAAGAACTCTTGTCTGTTGGAGGCAAGTGTGAATGCTGCAGTTGGCCACCTTGATTAGCACTGAATGGGCTTGCAGCTTCAAAACCTGGCTGCTTCCAGCCTGGGGAATCATTTGTTGGGAGGTGTTAGCTGGCCCTGATTTTTTCCTGTCAGGAATTCCCCTGTTTTCACACTTGCCTCAAGAAGACAAGAGTTCTTTCTCCCACCCTGGACATTCCACAGATATATAAACCTCACTTGCCTAGTTTTCAACAGACCTCACAACCTCTGAGGATGCCTGCCATAGATGTGAGCTATCTCAGGAGAGAATGTTTCTGGAACATGGCCATACAGCCCGGAAAAAAAGCCGCTTAAGTTGGGAGTTACCCTGGACCGTGTTCTGACCTACAAGAAGCACTGCTTGAATATCAAGCAAAACGTGGGTGCTATAAAGAACATCATATGAAAGCTGACTGGCACAACCTGGGGATCACAACCAGATACAGTAAAGACATCTGCCCTTGAGCTTTGCTACTCTGCCTCTAAGTACGCATGCCCAGTGTGGAACACATCTCACCATGCTAAAACAGTGGATGTGGCTCTTAATGAGACATGCCGCATTATCACAGAATGTCTACACCCTGCACCACTGGAGAAATTATGCTGTTTAGCCTGTATTGCACCACTTGACATCTGCCGGGAAGTAGCAGCCAATAATGAAAGGACCTAGGCAATGACATCTCTAGTCCATCCCCTTTGGATATCAGCCAACATGCTAATGCCTTAAATCAAGATTTTCTTTTCTAAAATCTACAGAGATACTTGCAGGAACTCCTCAGCAAGCGAGAGTCCAAAAGAAACCTGGAAACTCAAGCCATGACTGATACTGAATGAGAGACTCCCTCCTGGTCACACAGAAGACTGGGCAACTTGGAAGGCGCTGAACAGACTGTGCACTGGCACCACGAGATGCAGAACCAACCTTAAGAAATGGGGTCACAAAGTGGAGTCCACGACATGTGTGTGGGGAAGAGCAAAACACAGACCACCTGTTCCAATGTAGTCTGAGCCCTGCCATGTCCACTATGGAGGACATTATTATAGCAACACCAGAGGCACTCCAAGTGGCCAGCTACTGGTCAAAGGACATTTAGTATAATGCCAAGTTTTTCAAACTTTGTGTTTTTTAAATACATTACAATTGTACCCTTGTTTCACTTCTTATACGATAAATACATTTGAAGCTTAACTTTGGAGATCAGGGTTCAAATCTCAGCGCAAATGATGCTGTTTTCAAATGTGGCCAGGATATGATAGAGATTCTCAATTATCACAAGACTGGAGCAGGTTTCAAACAGAATAAACAACATAAAAGTGTGATATGATAAAGTCCTAAATGTGATGTGATAAGGTTCATGACAGTTATATGTTTCTGATATCATCTCTTTTGGCCAGAAATGGGTAACCTTAGTGGGTCCTCCCCTGTTTCCCCACTATTGTTGACATGTTGCCAAAATTCATTAGCAAATTCCAAATTACTGTTGAATTTCAGCACAAAAAACCCCCAAAACCTACAGAACAATTGTGCCAATTCAGGGGGGGGGGGGGCATTCCAAGGACTATTTTCTGGTTTTTCCAACCCCATGCAAGTTATACCATTAGAGAACCAGAAGTGATGTTACAGTGACTTATGAGTTACTCCCAAAAATACTTTTTGACTGTTTCAGCCTGATTAGGCTCCAAAACAACAATTAAGAAATTGTTGTTTGGTGATGCACCAGCACCCTTTGGCATCGAAGGCTAAAGACCTTCAAAAACTATAACTCCCGTGACTCCATAGCATTGAGTCATGGCAGTCAAAGTGGTATAAAACTCCATTAATTCTACAGTGCAGATGCATCCTAAGTGTCATTTGAGATATATGTTTATGTGCACATGTACAGGAGCTGACGAACACAGGCCACACAATTCATATTTCTGTGAGTTTGAAACTGCATTTATATAGTCAGTGTAGACTTAAATAATTCAGTCCAATGCAGTTAAACTGCATTATATGAAAAAGCATCACAGGATCTGAGACCTCGTGGGCCATTCAGTCCAACCCCCTGCCAAGAAGCAGGAAAATCTCATTCAAAGAACCCGACAGATGGCCATCCAGCCTCTGTTTAAAAGCCTCCAAAGAAGGAGCCTCCACCACAATCTGAGGCAGAGAGTTCCACTGCTGAACTCCTCTCACGGTTAGGAAGTTCTTCCTAATGTTCAGGTGGAATCTCCTTTCCTGTAGTTTGAAGCCATTGTTCCACATCCTAGTCTCTAGGTCAACAGAAAACAAGCTTGCTCCCTCTTCCCTATGACTTCCCCTCACATTTTTGTTCATGGCCATCATGTCTCCCTTCAACTTTCTCTTCTGCAGGCTAAACATACCCAGCTCTTTAAGTTGTTCCTCATTGGGTTTGTTCTCTTGATCATTTTAGTCACCCTCCTACACTGAATCTACACTGCCCATATAATACATTTCAAATTGCATTGTATGGCATTGTAGGTGGGACTTTAAACATGGAGTTTTTGCTTTTTTCAAACGGCTTTCGAATGACAATTGAGATGTGAAGGGGAAGATAAGGATGCTACACATGGACCAAAGCATACTCATCCATGGCTGAAGGTGACATTATAGCATGGTCAATTACGTTTGCAAGGTCGCTAAATCAATCACTTTCCAAGATGTAATTTAAAGCCAATAGAAACCCAAGACTCTATTCACAAGTCTACAGTATCTCTCTGCTCATATATGGTGTTAAATAATATCAGATAGTGACAAAGGACAGTGGAGGATTCACACACCTTATAGGACAGGAAGACAGTTCTTACAGTGTGATCCAGTCTGCATTAGCACATTGGTAGTTTTCAAGGGTCTGACCAGACAGCAATCAGCAGGTGTCGAGTCTCATGAAATAAATCACTTACCTGACCTTCTCTGGATAACTGGCTGCTGTGCAGAATCATCTTCTCTGGTTCATTCCACCTGTAAATTATAATTGTCAGCACACAGCCACTGTCCTCTTGGTCAGGACGTGATGACAGGCATCATTCCTCAAAAAAAGCAACAGCCTCAGAGATTAAAAGTAGCCAAGACATTTTGCAGAATACATTTGAAATCACTTAACCATGCATGTAATTTCTATTTCAAACAACTCTTAGCCTCTGACCTGTTCCGTCTGCTCCTCTATAAACTGCAAACAGATGCAAGTATTCCCTAAACTCCCTTTGACAATTATCTCCATTCAGATCCACAGACTCGGCACTTGCAAATTTCTTTGCAAGGGCATATGACCAAATAAACTAAACTAAAGGAAAATAAATGCAGCAACAAAGGTCAGTAAAACTAAGAACTTGCATTCCAATTACCTTGATGCCTCATCTGTTGATGCCAGAGTTCAATCCTGGAAACTTCCTACAAGGATAATGATGCCAGGTTTGGTTTGCAGGAATTCAAACACAGGCAATCCCTGAATTACAAACATCTGACTTGTTGGAGCATGCTAGGAATCAGTGAGTGTGTGTGTGTCAACTGTAAAATAAGATTAATGAAACTGATTGGTTGAGCAATTCCCGGGGAGCAAGCTGAGCCTGGGACTTTTGGATACTGTTACATTTTTATTTAAGCTTGAGCGATGCAGGTGCAGAGGCAGACAGTTTGAAGAGAGAAGCAGAGAGAGAGAGACAGAGTTTGGAGTGTACTCTTGCTTTATGAACTGCTAAAGGAGTTTAGCCACATGGACAAAAGAAAAACCATTTTAAATCTCTTATAAAAGGACATTATGCGAGTTGATGCAACTGATCACATTGTACATATGTTGTTCTGAACTACAAAGAGTAAACTACTTGTTCTTTCTTGTTCATCTGCATGGCATATTTTCTTTCTCTGTCAAGGTAGTGTGTGGGCTGATCAAACGTGAACTATACGTGGCTTATTTTACATTACGCCACAAGACTTACAAACAACTCATAGATAAAAACAGGGGTGAGACAACAGGGAGTAAGAGAAATCTACGCCCAGGAAGGGAAATTTACTCCTGGAAGAGTTATCATGGGGAAAAGGTGTCTCCTAGCAGTTTGAAAACATGCAAATGTGAGTAGATCAATAGGTACCGCTATGGCGGGAAAGTAATGGTGTTCCGTGAAGTCATATGACTTTGGAGATGTCAACGGACAAGATGAGCACCAACTCCCAGAGTCGGACATGCTTAGGCTTAATTTCAGAGGAAACCTTTACTTTTACCTTAATCATGAGGTTTTTCTGGCAGGATTTGTTCAGAGAAATTTTGCCTTTGCCTTCTTTAGACTGAGACTTGCCCAAGGTCATTCAGTGGGTTTCCACAGACAATCAAGGATTTAGACCCTGCTCTCCAGAGTTGCAGTCCAACGTTCAAACCACAACACCGCACTGGCTCAAGCTCTAGAGAACCATAAAGTTCCCCCAGATGACCCTGAGGATGCATCTTCATAGAATCATAGAGTTGGAAGAGATCTTGTGGGCCACCCAGTCCAACCCCTTGCCAAGAAGCAGGAAAATCACATTCAAAGCATCCCTGACAGATGGCCATCCGACCTCTGTTTAAAAGCCTCCCAAGAAGGAGCCTCCACCACACTCTGGTGCAAAGAGTTTCACTGCTGAAATAAATGTAGTTTGATGCCACTTGAAATGCCATGGCTCCATGCTATGGAACCCTGAGTGTTGTAGTTTGATGAAGTGCCGACACTCTTTGGCATTCAACCCTCAGCCCAATCTACCCCAAAAGTCTGTTGTGAAGATAAAACGGTAGTGAAAAAACAATGTATGTCACCTTGAATTAATTGCAGGACTATTGTTACTGTTGTATAGGAAAAAAATATTCTCTAGCAAAACAGTTGTGACTATAACACAAAAGTAGGCAAAACTAAAAGAACACACACATTACTGGAAATTCTACAAACCCTGGTCTATAGTCACAGATACATAAAGACAAGCTGTGGTTTCCTGACAGTGCACAACATACACAATGTATTGTTCAAAAACATCCTTTTCCATTGTAGGGCTCTAAGCCCTAACATTAGGCTGAGCCTCAGATGCAGGCATTGCTCAAACTAAGCCATGTTTAACATCTGCAGGGAAATATAGTATATCCAGTTTCGCTAGCGAAAGATGAGGCACTGTAGGGTTTTTCCATATCCAATAGAAAACAACACCATCATCCCTTGGCTGCTTCTATAAAAGAGGGATAGAGACAGATAACAGAATTGTGAACCAAATGATTATACTGCAAAAAAAAACACGAGACTGACCCATTTCATCGCTTTCCAGAATAACAAACCTTCTCAGGACCAAAACAAGCCCTAAAAGAAGAACACTACTTAAATTGGGGAAAGCGTTGGATATTCAGACAGATGAATGATATAAAAGTAAAAGGCAGGGGATTGTTTTTATTACTTTGGAAGTGTACACAACATTACTCCCAAGAATCTGTGGAAGATTCTTCTCCATCCTACTGCTTTACATCTGCTTTACATATCAAAGACTCCTAATGAAGGCTCACTTAAACCGAGGCTGTTTCTCACTTTTGCTTTTTCTTATTGCTCCAAGGTGCCTTAGGCAGGCCATGTACAGAATGCAGAGACCAAAAGCACAGAAAGTAGCCAAAGCCAAATTAAACAAGGAAAGAAGAAACAAGGTCTGCAGAAAACAGTTCTGATAGAGTTCCTAGAGATGAAACCATTTTCATTTGTTCTTGATAGTATCGTTGTCTAATATTTTGATGTGATCTTACCTATATTGTATGTGTTTATGGCACTTATATGTGTTTCTGTAAGCCGCCCCAAGTCCTTTTTGGGAGATGGTGGTGAGGTATAAAATTATTATTATTGTTGTTGTTGTTGTTGTTATTATTATTATTTGAAACACAACAAGATGAGTCCACAGTAAACAAGGTCACTCTGCTGGCTGTTGTATTGGATCACATGTCGGACACTTCCCAAGTGTTTAGGACTGTGTGATGTATCAGCAAATAATGCATGCAGACCTAAATAGGGTGGCCTTTTGAAGTGGACAGATGGTAATTTTGTCCACACCAATTGTGTTTAAGTGTAGGCCAAAGTCTTTAGGCACTGCACCCAGTGTGCCAATCACCACTGGGACCACCTTTACTGGCTTGTGCCCGAGTCTTTGCATATTATTATTATTATTATTATTATTATTATTATTATTGATCCATATTGTTTTTTTCAATTGCACAACATCCCTTGAAGGTAGGACACCAGTCACATTTTAGAAAAAGACTGAAGCTGATTAGAGATGCTACCCAGATGCTCTGGGGCTTTGAATGAGGAGGTATCAAGGCTGGATTAAGCATTAAGCAAAATAAACATATGGTTTAGGTCATGAAGGAAAGGGGGGCACCCTGGAAATTTTCCATTGCTGGGTTTATCACGGTCCATATGGTGAAAATGTCAAGTGATGCAGCTGAATTAGGTTTCCCAGAAAGGTGCTGCCACAACAAAACACTTTGCTATTAGAAACACTCATTCAAATATCAATAAAGTGGAAATATTCCAATATAAAATGTATTTTCCATCTTACTGTCATTTTTGATAGACACACACACAGAGGGATAAAGCTTTGAAGTGCTTAGGTGACACTAAAAGTCTTAATTGAGCCTTGGATAAGGATCTAGGGATGAATCTCCACTGGTGAATGAAGGCAAGGTACTGTTCCATTATCCGGGTGGTGGCCAAAAGGAGGCGCTACACAAAGAAGAATAGTCCATTTTACAGGGGAGGGAGATTTGAAGGAGTACAACTATTTCCCCCACTTATGTCTCCAGCATGGAAACAACCCTCCTTTATGAAATAGGAAGTGAGGAAGGGGAATAACCAGGGAAAATTGGGAAAATGATTTTCCTCCTTCAACTCTCCCTTTCCCATAAAATGGACTATCCTTCTCTGTCTAGACCTCCTTTTGGCATCCGCCCGGATAATGGAACAGTACTGAAAGGAGTCTGACACCACTTTAACTGCCCTGGTGGAATGCTATGGAATTCTGGGGACTGTAGTTTTACAGCGCCTTTAGCCAGGGGTCCTCAAACTAAGGCCCGAGGGCCGGATGCGGCCCTCCAAGGTCATTTACCCGGCCCTTGCTCAGGGTCAACGTACGTCTGAAACTACTTTAAAGCATACAACAACAACAACAACAACAACCATCCTATCTCATCAGCCAAAAGCAGGCCCACACTTCCCACTGAAATGCTAATAAGTTTATATTTGTTAAAATTGTTCTTCATTTTAATTATTGTATGGTTTGTAAGTGGTTTTTGCACTACAAATAAGGTATGTGCAGTGTGCATAGAAATTCGTTCATTTTTTTTTTCAAATTATAATCCGGCCCTCCAACACTTTGAGGGACTGTTAGATATATGCAGTGCGCATAGGAATTCATTCATGTTTTCTTTTTGCAAATTATAATCTGGCCCACCAACAGTTTAAGACCTAGCCCTCTGTTTAAAAAGTTTGAGGACCCCCTGCCTTTAGCTTTCTCTGTGTTGGGTTTCATCCCTGGACTGCCCAAGTCTCTTGGTGTCAGCAAATCTCCAGTCCTCAATGAGTAGATAGATTAAGCTGAGGGATTCCTTTACCTCACTTTGTCATGCATGTTTCCCAAAAGGGTTTTGTCTTTCTTCCTCCTGCTAGCCACGGTCTCCTCCCCATTTGAAGATGTAGCAATGGAATCTCTGTGAGGGAACTTCCCTTTTAAATGTATTTTTATTGCCCTAGGTATGGCCATGTGGCCATTCACCACCATTGTCTCTTCTGATTTTTCTTCCTTCCAGTGTGGAGGCACATTTTGCCCCTCCCTTTAGGCAAAATGTAGCTGCATGGATTTTTGGACTTTTTACCCTTTTACCTTTCTTAGAAGAGGAGACTTAGTAAGCTAGTTAGCTCCAAGACCTTTTCTATCTAGAATGTATTTCTTTTACTTCAATAAATATTTGACTCTGCAATTCTGTGCCATCTTAAGATATAGAAGCTCATCCCAGCTCATTTTTGCTTCAGGTATTCTGCTATATTTATGGTGGAATCACCCCAATTGAGGGGTGTTTTGTTTTGTTTTTTGAGCCTAAGAGTTCAGATTCCCCAATATTCTGCCAAAGAGTGCCTGGTGCCACATCAAACTACAACTCCTGGGATACCTTAGCATTAAGCCATGGCAGGGAGTGTCAAACTGCATTTATTCTACACAGTGTAGATGCCACTCAGGGTGCATCTACACCATAAAAGTAATGCACTTTGCCAGGGCTGAGTGCTATGGAACCCTGAGAGTTGTAGTTTGTCAAGGCACCAGCATTCTTTGGCAGGGAGAGCTAAAAACCATTGCAAATTTATATCTTCCATAGTGTTGTTGAAGGCTTTCATGGCCAGAATTACTGGGTTGCTGTGAGTTTTCCAAGCTGTATGGCCATGTTCCAGAAGCATTCTCTCCTGACATTTCATACATTTATGGCAGGCATCCTCAGAGGTTGTAAGGTTTGTTGAAAACTAGGCAAGTGAGGATCCTTTGATAGGAGGTGTTAGCTGATCCTTTGTTAGGAGAGGTTAGCTGGCCCTGGTTGATTTCTGTCTGTAATTCTCCTGTTTTCTGAGTGTTGCTCTTTATTTACTGTCCTAATTTTAGAAGTTTTTTTTAATACTGATAGCCAGATTTTTTCAGTTTCATGGTTTTCCCCAGGCAGTAAGCAGCCACTCCTTGAAGCTGCAAGGCCATTCAATGTTAATCAAGGTGGCCAATTGCTATGTTAACACTAGCCTCAAACTGACGGGTTCTTTCTACCACCCTGGATTTTCCACAAAAATATATAAACCTCAGTTGCCTAGTTTTCAACAGACCTCATGACCTCTGAGGACACCTGCCATATTTATTTATTTATTTATTTTGCATATTTGTATCCCATCCTTCTCACTCCCGGAGGAGGACTCAGAGCAGCTTCACAACAGGCATTCATTCAATACCAACACCAGTAACAAATGGCAATAGCCATTAAAACAGTTAATTAAACATTAAAACAGTTCGTTAAAGCGTTAACTTGCTAAAATGTTGTTTAGAATCACACAGGTTTAAAATCATAGTCCAGGTCAGTCCATTGTCATTCACACAAATTGGATCTTATTTTTGACTGCTGCCTCTACTGTTTGAATGCTTGGTCCTATAACCAGGTTTTGAGTTTTTTTCTAAAGGACAAGAGGCGGGGGGGGGGGGAATCTGATGTCACTGGGGAGAGAGTTCCATAGGCAAGGGGCCACCACTGAGAAGTCCCACCGCGTTTGTGATGATGATAGGACCGAGAGCAGGGCCTCCCCCGCCGATCATAGACTTCGCGATAGTTTATAGTGGGAGATATGTTCAGACAGGTTCCATAGATGCAGGCGAAATATCAGGAGAGAATGCTCCTGGAACATTGCCATAGAGCCTGGAAAACTCACAGCAACACAACTCCCATAGTTCCTTAAAAATGAGCCATGGCCGTGAAAGTGGTGTCATGCTGCATTATTTCTATAGTATAGATCAGGTATGGGCAAACTTTGGCTCTCCAGGTGTTTTGGACTTCAACTCCCACAATTCCTAACAACCTACTATTGGACAGATGGCAAGCTATATAACCTCAGCACAATGAAAGCCAAAACCAAGGTTATAACAACATCTGTTATAGAACTCTAATATGCTGATGACAACATCATCTGTGCGCATTCAGAAGAAGACCTACAAGCCACTCTAAACACCTTTGCAGAAGCATACCAGAAGCTTGGCCTGTCATTGAACATCGAGAAAACCAAAGTGCTCTTCCAGCAGTCACCAGGCAATCCCTCTCCAATGCCAGTGATACAGCTTAATCGTGTAACATTAGAAAATGTTGACCATTTCCACTACCTTGGCAGCCACCTCTCCACAAAAGTCAACATTGACAGTAAAATACAACACCACCTGAGCTCTGCGAATGCCGCACTTTTCCGAATGAATCAGAGAGTGTTTGAGGACCGGGACATCCATAGGGATACCAAGGTGCTTGTTTATAAATCAGTTGTCCTCCCAACCCTGCTATACACCTGTGAGACATGGACAGTCTACAGGCGGACAAACGTCAACAGACCACTAGCATTGAAGCGATGGTCCTCTGCCATCAACTCTGCTGGACTGGACTATCTACAGACGTCACATGCAACTCCTGGAATGTTTCCATCAGTGCTGCCTCCGAAAAATCCTGCAAATCTCTTGGGAAAACAGATGGACAAATGTCAGCAGAAGAGCAGCCAAATGTCAGTGTGCTGGAAGAAGCAAAGACCACCAGCACTGAAGCGATGCTCCTCTGCCATCAACTCCGCTGGACCGGCTACATTGTCCGAATGCCTGACCACTGTCTCCCAAAGCAGTTGCTCTACTCCGAACTCAAAAACGGAAAACGGAATGTTGGAGGACAGGAAAAGAGATTTAAAGATGGGCTCAAAGCCAACCTTAAAAACTGTGGCATAGACACCGAGAACTGAAAAGCCCTGGGAGATGGTGGCGGGGTATAAATAAAGTATTATTATTATTATTATTATTATTATTATTATATTAAAGTCAACCTTAAAAACCCTGGCATAGACACACAGAACTGGCCCTTGAGTGCTCCAGCTGGAGGTCAGCTGTGACCAGTAGTGTTGTAGAATATGAAGAGGCATGAATGGAGGGGCGAAATAGAGAAATGTGCCAAGAGGAAGGCATGTCAAGCCAATCCTGACCGGGACTGCCTTCTACCTGGAAACTGGGAGAACATGCAGATCAAGAATAGGGCTCCACAATCACCTACATACCCCATCATCATGTAGTATTTTAAAGGTGCATCTTGCCATCGATATATGTAGCATTTTAATTATTTATAGGATTTTATTGTGTATTTTATATTGTATTTAATAATCTGGTGCTCATGTATTTATCTGTTTGACTTGCCTTGTATGTGAAAGACCTATGGTCTAAGCATCGAATAAACTACTCTACTCTACTCTACCTACATACCCATCACCACACTAGGAGGACAATCTTACTTGGACAATGAGGGACAATGAGGGATCACCTAAGTAAATAAATACTTACTTCTTGACTCAGGACGGCTTACATTTAGTAACAATACAAGGCCGGCACATAACAGTTACAATAATATAACCACAATTAAATACATAAAGCAATAATTAAAATCAGTACATACAGCATTAATTTTTAAAAAGTAAAAAACAAACATTATCACAGTGTCTGTTAGGAATTGTGGGAGTTGAAGTCCAAAACACCTGGAGGGCTGAGGTTTGCCCCTGCCTGGTGTAAATGAAGCCGGTGTGGCATTTGGACCTAAACAAGAAGCCACCTTGGGTCTCACGTTTCAGAAATGGAAGGGGAAATAAAGGGATGGGATCCCACCTGAGCCTTGGTCCCTCCTTTCCCGGGACCCTTGAGGAGGGGGAGGAGGAGGAGGAAGAGGAGGAGGAGGAAGAGGAGGTGCCTTTGGGTGGGCGTCTTCTCTCGGCTCTTTCAGAGGGCTTGCTCCCGACAAAAGCCCCAGGGCTCCCTCAGGGAAGGTCGCCCGCTGGACTGGAGGGCCCCCGTGCTGGCCACCGAGTTTTTCAGCTGCTTGATGACCCCGAAGAGGAGCAGGAAGAGGAGGAAGAGCAGCAAGAAGAACAGCGCCAGGTAGAGCAGCAAGTTGAACTCCCACTCCATCCTATCAGGGTCGCGATGATGCCCATCAGTCCCCAAAGCTCCCCTAATCAGTCAGAGCAGGATTGATGATGCCCAGTCTTGGCCCCGCTCCAAAGGGGAAGATATACTACTACTACCAGCAGCAGCCTTCAAGCTTTGTTCCTGCCAAGTCAGTGGAGAAAGAGAAGATCCATCCATCCGAAGGTGTGAAAACACACACACACAGGCACGCGCGATCCCTGATGCAAGCCAAGCCCTGGTGTTTGCTGTCGCCCCGAGGAAACCAAAGCTAAGCTCTGCGCCTCCGGACTTTCCGAAGAGACCCGCCGCAAAGCGAGTCAGCGTCGAGCTTGGGAAGTAAGTGTTCCGATGCGGGGGAGACACGTGTGACTGTGAGGGTGGTGACGGGGAAGTTTGTGCCCAGTGGGCAAAGTCGTCTGGGAAGCTCTCCACGCAGACAGGGGCAAAGCAGAGCAGCAAGGAGGAAGGAAAGGAAGAGAAAAAAAAGGATACAGGTTGAGTCTCCCTTATCTCAGACCGGAATCACTGGGTTGTTGTGAGTTTTCCGGGCTGTGTGGCCATGTTCCAGAAGCATTCTCTCCTGACGTTTCGCCTGCATCTATTGCAGTTATCCTCAGAGGTTGTGAGGTCTGTTGGAAACTAGGAAAATGGAGTTTATATATCTGTGGAATGTCCAGGGTTTGAAGTAGGCGTGAATGTTGCAATTGGCCACTTTGATTAGCATTTAATGGCCTAGCAGTTTCAAGGCCTGGCTTCTTACTGCCTGGCAGACTCCTTTGTTGGGAAGTGATTAGCTGGCTAGGGAGGAGACTTTCTTTTTTGGGATTTTGGAACCCAAGGGCCATCCAGTCCAACCCCATTCTGCCATGCAGGAACACACCAGAATTATTTTGGGATTCTGGAACACTCATCTTTGCATATACAGGCAGTCCCCAAGTTAAGAACAAGATAGGTTATGTAGGTTTGTTCTTCAGTTGACAGGGACATTTTTGAACTCTAATTCCAGCCACATGCATATACATATACACAATTATTATATTATATAAGAGACCCCATGACTCCCTTTATGTCCTGGTGTGGTTTGGGGGGGAGGATGGACAATGGATGATGGGATTTGTAGTGCTTTCAAACCCTTCAGTTCCCACAGACCACTGCAGCCCCCAACAAAGACTGATAAAGACCAAACTTGGCACACAGAGCTCCCATGTCCTACTCTACGTCCTACTGAAGCTTGGAGGAGGCGGACCATGGATGATGGGACTTGAAGTACCTCCAATCACTTCCCGAGACCGCTGCAACCCTCATCCAATGACTGATCAAGACCAAACTTGGCATGCAGAGCCCCCAGGACCCCCTCTACATCATGGTACAGTTTGTAGGAAAACAGACCTTGGATGATGGGACTGGCAGTACCTTCACTCATTTCCTGAGACCACTGCGATCCTCATCCAAAGAAGGATCAAGACCACCTTTGGCACACAGAGCCACCATGACCCACTCTACATCCTGGGGCAGTTTGGAGGAGAATGGGCTATGGATGAAGGGACTTCCATATCAAAGTTTTAGTTCACTTGCAAACACTGAATCAAGCTGATATTGGATCTAGGCTAAACTTGGAGCACAGACAAACAATGCCTTTCTCTAATAACCCGGGCACTTCAGGATCCCTAAGCTAGTATGTAGAGAGAGAGAGAGAGAGAGCTGAGGGAGTGCCTTTGGAGGCTTCTCAGCACTTGGAACTATAGCCTATTTGTGGAAGCTGGAAGTTGTCAGTCTAAGTGAACACCTCCGCCCCATACACACGTACATGTGTTTATTATGTATTGTTTTTGGCACATTGTGGCACATCCCTTTGGGGAGATGGGTACAAAAATAAAGTTGTTGTTGTTGTTATCACTCTGTCACATTCCCATGTCATGTGATTAAACCACACCTCTTTGTTTACAATCATGCCAGCACCTGTCCTTTACCCTTGGTAAATCACATGAAAGTTGTGCAGGAATCCTGTACCATTTTTGAAGCATTTTCCTTCTTACTTCCATTAGTAGATTATATTTTTCTTTTGCTATATTACTTATTTCCCTTTGGATGCCTTAGAAATGGAGATGAGCATCACCCCCAGAGTCATATACAACTGGACTTTATGTCAGGGGAAACCTTTACCTTTTATATTGGACATATTGAGGGCACTTCTGCACATTGGACCTTTGGTGCATGCATGTGCCTTCAAGTCACCTAGTGACTTAGGGCAACACCATGGTTTCATGGGGTTTTCTTAGGCAAGGAATAGTCAGAGATTGTTTGACCAGTTCCTTCCTCTGAAATATAACCCACTTTACCCAGTATTTGCTGGTGATCCTCCATCCAAGTTCTGACTAATAACTTGTTGTATTGATTTCAGCGTGACATAGACACAGGCCCCTTCTATACTGCCATATAAAATCCAGATTATCTGCTTTGAAATGGATTTTATGGCAGTATAGACTCATATAATCCAGTTCAAATCGAGATAATGCAGATTATATGGCAGTGTAGAAGGGGCCACAGTTAACTTTCTCAAGGAACCATTACACATAATTCAGTTTCAGGACTGAAGACCGACAGTTGTAGGCAGGACTGAAGACCAACAGGTCACAGGTTCGAATCCGGGGAGAGGCGGATGAGCTCCCTCTATCAGCTCCAGCTCCTCATGCGGGGAGATGAGAGAAACCTCCCACAAGAATGATAAAAACATCAAAATTATCTGGGCATCCCCTGGGCAACGTCCTTGCAGACGGCCAATTCTATCACACCAGAAGCGACTTGCAGTTTCTCAAGTCTCTCCTGACACAACAAAAAAAAAACCAAAACAAACCAGCTCTTAGGATTGATAGTTTATTTTTGCATACGTGTCTCTTTGAACAGTAAGGTCTAGTTTGAACATGGGTGTATTTAAAAAAGGGGAAAAAACATCTTACCAGTATAATGCAATGGTGCAGAATACTGATAAGGCTAAATTTTGCAGACACTTTTCATAATTGTCATTATAGACTCCATTGCCACATCTTTCAAAGAAAAACTAAAATGTTAGACAGCTGGGTTGAAGCATGTTTTTAAATATATATATATATATATTCTAGCAGCTTTCATCTGCATCCAGTGGAGCAGGGGTTTTGTACAGCTGATGCATATTTATCACCTACTGAAAACCATAGCACTCCAAAAGATTTTGAATTACAGGTGGGATACCTCACAACAATTTAAGACTGCTTCAAAAATGGACTTTGTTTACAGTTATTCCAAGCATAATAAGCTCAAAAGGGAACCAGAGAGCTGGAAGGAAGGCCTGGCAGATGGCATCTTCATCTCTATTAATAAAAAGGTCCAACTGCTTTAACCTTGCACGACCTGGCTCCATTATAGCATGAATATGATGTCCAGAAAACCTAATATTAATTTTCTATGTTCAAGAAGTTATGAAAGAGCTGATGTGCTCTATCAAATGTCTCACCATGGTCAAATGCTTCTGGGAAAACCACAAAGTTGGTTAAGTTGAATGAAATCTTTTAGTGTCTCATATATATAAGTTGAATGCTTTAAAATGTGCAAGTTTGTTCTGTATATGTGTATGTTATATGTATCCACTCATTAGAGTTGGAGGACACCTTGTCTTCGATATACACATGTGTGTATATGCTTCCAGGTCACCTGTCAATTTGTGGTGATCCTGTCATACACCAGAGCAGGAATACCTCTGACCTTAAACACCACACCAGCTTGGTAAAGTCAGCAAGCAGTTTATTGAAGAATATATGTAGGCAAAGCAGTAAAAAAACCTGCAAAAACAGTAAAGATCCAATATATAAAATAGTCCATAAGCTTCAAAGGAAAACAAGATCCATGAGGCACTTGAATCCATGAAACAAGACAGCAGGAAAATCTCATAGACTAGTGGATCTCAACCTGTGCATCCCCAGATGTTTTGGCCTTCAACTCCCAAAAATCCTAACAGCTGGGATTTCTGGGAGTTGTAGGCCAAAACACCTGGGGACCCACAGGTTGAGAACCACTGTCATAGACAAAATTTAAGCTTGGCAAAACCTTGTTACATGAAACTAAGGGCACCTGAAAGCAAGACCATGATAAAATAACAACATTGACCTGATTGAGGCAACTCTCCCATGAATCATTATAAAGCTTTTTCAGATCCCAAAACTGAAAGGAAAGCATTCCTCTTGACCTTCCCACCAGATAAAGGTTTGTTATCTCTCTTTTGCTGTATATGACCTGATCGTCTCAGTCTCTAAAGATTTTGTTTCTGTTTACTAATACTTTGCTTTCCGTCCAAGCGTTCATTATCTTCTCTCTCATTAACTTCTACATCTGGCAAATCATTTTCAAACAGTTGTTCTGAGAAAAGCTGTAAAGTGCCTCTTCCAAGAATGTGGTCTTGCGAATCTTCCTGAGACAGCCCGGGCCTCTTGTCTGAGCTTAACTCAGGCCCGAGCAAACCCTCATCCCCAATGCCAACAGATCCAGGCCCACCATCAAGAACATCATTCACATTCCCATTCTGAACATCAACATGAACATCGGCATTCCCATTATGAATATCGGCATGAACATCAGACACAATCACAGGCTGAACAGGCTGACAATAACAGATCCCATGAATTTGATAGGGTTTTCCTTGGCAAGGAATACTTCCCCTTCTACACTGCCATATAAAATCCAGATTATTTTCTTTGAACTGGATTATATGTCAGTGTAGACTCATATAATCCATCTGAAATCAGATAATGTGGATTATCCGCTTTGATAATCTGGATTATATGGCAGTGTAGAAGGAGAGATGGGTTGACCAATTCCCTCTTCTGAAACGTAGCCTCCAGCACCTAATACTCATTAGCAATCTTCCATTCAAGTACTAGCCAAGGCTGATCCTTCTTAGCTTCAAGATCAAATGGGATCTGTTGGTTTTAGGCTAGCATTTGCTGCTCCTGGCAAAATTTCTTGCCAATGTTACAATTGCTGGGTTTTTTAAAAAAAAGATTTTGGGTTTTTAAGCAGTTGCAATCAAGTACTGCTTTTAATAGTAGTATCTGTCTTTTAGAAAGTGATGACTAGAGGCTGAAAGATAACATATATAAGGGACCTGCAGAATGGCACAATCAGCCTTATTGTATACCTCTCCTTTTCTTATGTATTTGAATCCATGGAGTAGTGTAATAGTAAATTTGAAAGCACAGGCACAAATCATAACACTTCTGCACAGGAGAGTGCAAAAATGGATTTCATTTCCTTAGCATCCAGGGAGAATCATTTTACCTAAGTCAACCAAGCTACTGTAGACAGTTTCAACTCCATTGGGAACAGATCTTTTATAAACCTTGCTTCTTATCTATTTACTTGACACATATCATTCATTTCTCCTCTAAAACTCAGACTTAGAGATGCTTGTAACAAAATTTAAAAATAAGAAAGAGACTGTCCTATTAGAAACAATGAAGCAAAGGACACTTTAAAATGCTATGGAATTAAAAGCAATTCCAAATCACATACCGTATATACTCGAGTTTAAGCCGACCCAAATATAAGCTGAGGCACCGAATTTTATAAGAAAAAACTGGGAAAACGTATTGACTCGAGTATAAGCCGAGGGTGGGAAATGCAACGACTACTGGTAAATTTGAAAATAAAATAGATACCAATAAAATTGCATAACTTGAGGCATCAGTAGGTTACATTTTTTTAGTATTTATATAAAACTATAATTTAAGATAAGACTGTCCAACTATGATTAAACCATTATTGTAACCTCCTTCAATGTAAATGTGCTTATGTATCCTCTCCAATAATAATAGAGTAAAATAATAAATGTAATAAAATAATAATAATAGAGTAAATAATAGAAATGTAATAATAACAGTAATAATAGAGTAAAATAATAAATATAATAATAATAATAGAGTGAAGTAATAAATAATGTACATGTAATAATAACAATAGAGTAAAATAATAAATGTAACAACAACAACAACAACAAAGTAAAATAATAAATAACTTTGACTCGAGTATAAGCCGGGGGGGGGGGGGTGATATCATCCATAAGCACATTTACTTTGACTCGAGTATAGCACCAGTCGGTTCAGTCCTTCATTTTCCATAAGGTCCTAACTGTTCATTCAAGATCAAAACATTTCCAAATGTTGCCAACGGTATGACTCACAACTCATCATTGCACTACTATTCCATGGTGGTTGGATTGTGTGATCCTTTGAGGCAAGAGACCATGCTCCCAGGTCAGACAGGCTTTGGGCTCAGACATTACTCAAAACAGAGACCACAGTCAAGAAATCAGAAAAAGAGTAGATTTGGAAGGGCAACTACAAAGGAACTAGACAATATCCTGAAGTGTAAAACTATATCATTGAATACGGTTAGGATTGTCCATGCCTTCATATCTAATTTCTGTGCATGGTTGTGAAAGCAGGACAGTGAAAGAAGCTAATAGGAAGAAAATTAATTAGTCTGAAATACGCTAGAGGAGCGTTCTGAACCATAGACTTCTAAAAAGTCAAAGAAACGGGTCCTAGGGCAAATGAAACCCAAATGTTCCCTAGAAGCCAAGATGGCCCAATTGAAACTCTCTGTTTTGGCCATATCATGAGAAGATATGACTTCTTAGGAAAGATAATAGTGCTTGTTAAAGTAGAAGACAATAGGAAAAGAGGAAGAATGCATTACAGATGGATAGACTCAATCAAGGAAGCCACAGCCCCGAGTCTGCAAAATCTGAGTAAGGTTGATGGTAGGATGACTTGAAGGTGTCATTTTCATAGAGTTGCCATAAATCAATGTTGACTTAACAGCAACAAAGCTGCCCTGGCTGACTCTCCAGTTACACAACAAGATATGAATGCAATCAATCAATCAATTGACAGCAGTTAAAAGCAATAACTCGCAAGACTATATCATTTCTGGGAAAATCCATTTTTCCTTCATCTACTGGAAAGATTGCCGTTAAGCCTGAGCGGCTGTTGGTAGTAGTGGATCATATCATTCCTGCTAATTGGAAGGTGCCAATGCTTTGCTTCCACAACCCCTTGTTCCATTACACCTCTGCTCTCAAGCCCTCTCCTTCTCCCCATCTATGATGTTCAGAATTTCCTTCATCTTCTCCTTATAATAGAACTGCAGTAAAATTAATTTCTTACACTTATGCGGGAGAGGAAATAGAAGAACACACAGGGGTGATAGAAATTAAAAAATACTCCCCAGCCACAGAGAGATTCCAAATGAGAAAACTGGACTTATCACTTGTGCTCACCTATGCACATCTGAGGGAGGTGATTCATGGTCTGATCAAAGATTAAACAGAGTGTGACTAAATTAGAGGGCCTGTCTAATTCCTTTAACTGCCTCCAACTCTGAGGGTTTTTTTTAATCATCTCTGTTGCTGGAATTTGACAGCACTACTGCCAAAAAGGGGGCAATAACAGTAGTTGTTTAAATAGTCGGATGAATGATTATGTCTATCTCATGCATGGTAAGTGAAAGAAGAACATGAGCCTGTGTGGGACTTGTGTGGGATTTGAAGACTCTAGCTCAGATTTCTTAAGATAAATGTAAAAGTTTTCCGTTGACATTGAGTCCAGTTATGTCCAACTCTTGGGGGGCTTTCTAAGCCAAGGAGCCAGCATTGTCCATAGACACCCCCAAGGTCATGTGGCCAGCATGACTGCATGGAGTGCCATTACCTTCCCACAGAAGTGGTACCTATTGATCTACTTTCATTTGCCTGTTATCAAACTGCTAGGTTGACAGAAGCTGGGGCTAACAGCAGAAGTTCATGCCTGCTCCCCGGATTCAAGCCGCCAACCTTTCGGTCAGCAAGTTAGTAGTTAGGTTTAATCACCCCTGCTCCCTGGATTCAAACCACTGACCTTTCAGTCAGAAAGTCCAGCAGCTCAGTGGTTTAACCCATTGTGCCACCGAAGTCAGATTTCTCACCCCATTACAAAACTGGAGTATGGCATTCAAAGTAGCTTTCCCCAAGCTCATGGCCTTCAAATATGGCAGGAAAACAATTCCTATCTTCCATACCCAGAAGGGCTAGTACCAGTAGGAGGTGACTGGAGGTATATTTCAACAACTCTGAATTCTCCCAGGCCCCATCTACACTGTCATACAAAACCCACATTATCTGCTTTGAACTGGATTATATGGCAGTGTAGACTCATATAATCCATTCAAAGCCAATAATGTGGATTATCTGCTTTAATCATCTGGATTATTTGGCAGTGTAGAAGGGGCCTAAGAACCTCGTCACAAAGGTTCATGATTCACTATGCATTGTGGCAAATCCATCAGGTCCCAGAGGGTTGTGTGTGGAGAGTCTGTCACCCCATGTCCCGCATTGCACAACTTACCGGTGATCCCCATTATATGGGGGGAAACTTTGTCACATGGCTCCCCACCCTTCTCCTCAAGGTTGTTCCATCCTACATATGTATGCTTGTCCACAATGCCCTGCCTCATGCACAGAGGAAGAATTGTTTAAAGCTACAGACAATGTGGTCACTGTTGCCTGTTTTTCATCAAAAATTATTTAACTGCTTGTGTTCCCTCTGTTTTATCAGTTTTATACTTATTTATGCAATGCTTTTGACACAAAATAAATAAATCCTATTTGAGAGCCCAGCTGAAAATAAAAACCTGCTTTTTTCCACTCCAGAAGACTTGGTGTTATCGTTGGACCACTCACACAGTTGTGTTTGCCTTCCTGCTCAGTTTCAGGGTTCATTCTAGCTTTGTGACTCACCCAAAGGATACTATAGGGCCAATATTTCAGTCATACCCAACAATACTATTATGTCAAAGTAGATCAATCACAAAACAAAAATAAACTAAATGTAAAATTGGTAAGTAAGGTGAGCCATGTATTGTGACAAATAAGTGTTTTTCACTACTTGGGGAATATTTCTTCAAAAAGTACTAAAATAATAATCTACTTTGACCATTACTTAAAGCTGGGTGTTAACTTGGGCCTGCCCTGCATGCTTGTTGTTTTTCCCCAACACTGTGACAAATGGAGTGAAAAACAGACATACCCACGACCTCTGTTGTCTGAATGAACTGCACCCTTTTGTCTGGCAAACTGGAGTAAATGATTGATTTCTATTCAATATTCTCTGAAGCAAGTCACATGGATAAGAGGATGGATTAAGACATGCTGGCCATCCTGATGTTATCATTTAATTGATCTATGTACACATTGGACAAAACTGAACAATTAATTAAAGATTTGAAGCCATTTGACAACCTGCTATTGTAAAAGAATTACGAGTAGTGTTAAGTGCTGGAAAAACATTTATTAAAAGGTATCTGTTTATTAGAGACAACTGCTTATAATGAACTAAAACTAAAACTGATGTATCACTTTTCACAAATGGCAGTTTGCAGTGTTTTATTAGCTTATCATTCCTTCTCTGTTCCGTGTTACAGTCTAGATACCCAAGTCATGTTGTTTATGTAGTTAAAATGATTCCACTCCTGCCCCCAAAAGAAGCATTAACAAACTTGGAACAATTCCAAAGTTTTTTTAAAAAAAAATACATTAAAATAATAAAATAAAAAATATCATGGAGTATGCTAATGAATGTACTTACTGGCCATGAATAGTCTGGTTGAGTGTTGGGAGGAAACTTAAACAGAGGGTTATTTATTTCATATCAAAAGCATTGCATAAACTAGTATAAAACTGATAAAAATAGAAGGAGCGCAGGTGTCTAAATATCTTTGGACCAAAAACAGGCAACAGCAATGGCATTGTCTGTAGCCTACAACAATTCTTCCTCTGTACATGAGGCAGGGCATAGTGGACAAACATACAGATGTGGAGTTGTCTGTTCTGCTCCACAGTCACACAAGGTGTGGGATTTTTTTAGGTAAAGGTAAAGGTTTTCCCGTGACATTAAGTCCAGTCATGTCCGACTCTGGAGTGTGGTGCTCATCTCCATTTCTAAGCCAAAGAGCCAGAGTTGTCCGTAGACACCTCCAAGGTCATGTGGCTGGCATGACTGCATGGAGCACCGTTACCTTCTCGCCAGAGTGGTACCTATTGACAGAGGCGGCCCTAGGTAATTTTCAACAGTAAGCAAACAGTATTTTGGCACACCCCCCCCCCCCAACCAATCATTGATATATATTTTCTGTTCGTCGTGGGAGTTCTGTGTGCCATATTTGGTTCAATTCCATCATTGGTGGAGTTCAGAATGCTCTTTGATTGTAGGTGAACTATACATCCCAGTAACTACACTTGCCACACTTGCTCCCTTGCCTGGCCCGTTTTGGGTCCGGAGGCGTGCCTGAAGACCCCGGCGTGTGCACCAATAGTCACCTCTTCTCCTGACTTTCTCCTCAGCCATTGGGACCGAGAGAGAGAGAGAAAGAGAGGTGGAGATGTCCACCTTTCCTGAAGGTAGGCGCAAAAACAAAGGAGGGAGCAGAGGTGGGAGATACCTCCAGGTGGAGGGGCTCTCTCTCTCTCTCTCTTGGTCCCAATGGCTGAAGAGAAAGTCAGGAGAAGAGGCGACTTTTGGTGCGCATGCTGGGGTCTTCAGACACACCTCCGGACCCGAAGCGGGCCAGGCGCGGCAGCTCCGCCCCTTGGCCGACCCGCGGATTGGGGAGAGGAGAGGAGGCAGGTGGAGCACCAGGGGATCGAGAAAGGGAGCCGGTCATGGGGAAGGGATCGAACGCAGAGAACGATTGAACGCCGGCTCTGCTCGCGCACCCGGTGGCTGGGTGGAGCAGGAACGAGAGGGGCTAGGCGAGGCTCAAGGGCCCGGCCCCTTTGGGAAGAGGATCGCCCGGCAGCGAAGCAAGAAAGCCGAGGCTCCCCCCGGACTGCTAGGGCTGTTGTGATCTGAGGGGGCCCTCCTCAAGTGGCAGTAAAGGGGCATTTACAGAGTAGCCTCTGTGCCCCTGGCAAAAAAAAGTGTTCATTGACCGCTTACTTCGCATAATGGACGAGCCGCCCCTGCCTATTGATCTACTCACATTTTTTTTCATGTTTTCGAACTGCTAGGTTGGCAGAAGCTGGGACTGACAGTGGAAGCTCACGCCGCTTCCCGGATTTGAACCTGTGACCTTTCGGTCAACAAGTTTAGCAGATCAGTGGTTTAACCCACTGCAGCACCAGGGGCTCTTGGGATTCTTTTAGGTAGTGCCATTTTGCCAGGTTGTCTTTTGATCTGCCCACTCCACTTCTGAGTCTGTTCAGGGTAGCAGGGTAGCCAGTATGGCGGTTTCAGCATTGGAGTCATACCCATCAACATTTCTCGGATGAAAACAGGGGCATGTGGCCAGGCAACAGCAGATGGCAAAAAGTATTAATGAGGAAGAGCATACAAGCTAGGAGAGGTTGTAGCAATTTGCTTTTTACCCAAGATAATTGGCAAGGGCAAGATTCTATACACTCCTTATAGCTCCCCATTGCTTTGTTAACTGACTGTGAACTTCTTTTGCATTCTGAATTCAGTATGAAGCAATTGAAGTAAGTTTAGGACAAAGGTTGAAAGTAAGAGGAGGAGAAATTGGAACATTTAAAAAGCAGCCAAAAAAGGGAGAGAATAAGACAGGGATGTCCCTGCCATGCAAACCACCTGAGTAACCTTGGGAAAGTCACACTGCTATGAGAGAGAAAAAATGACAGTAACAAACCACTTCTGAATGAATCTAAAACAAAAACCTGATTCTTATGGTAAGGTCACCATAAACTGGAGCTAATTTAAAGGCACACAATGATGATAACAATAACAACAACAACAACAACAACAACAACAACAACAACAATGGTGTTGAAGAGAATGGATGAAATCCTGAACATGAATAATCTACAAGTGCAACATTTTGTTGCAGTTCTTACTTGACTCTTATGCTAGAGAAAATAACCATAGATCAATTTATAGAGAAAATAAACATAGATCAACAGATATAAGAGAAGACAGTTCAATTTTTATTTTAGTCCACACATAAGATGTCCTTGTTGATACTATCTTCTGAATAATATACTGGGCAGTTGACATCAGTGCATATCATCTTCATCTTACTTTCTATGTGAAGAGGGAACTGCGTTGTGTTCATGCTCCCTGTCATGAGAGGTTTTTATGACATTGCTATTGGCTGGAAATGTTATTTCAATCCTACCTAACTTATTCATCTTAGAAATCAATTATCAAGTAGCTTGCAATAATTCTGTACAACTAGATCATTATTGCTGCTTGTATCTGAAAACAATTTGATCCACAAAACAAAAGAAGCTATTAAAGGTGGCTATTTCTGCCTCCCTCTTGAAAAGTGATTGATCATTCTGATTTTTTAAAACAATTCATACAAAAGAGGACATGTATATATTGATTTCCTTTATAAAGAGATAAAGCCCAGCACAAAGAAAAATGCAATCACTGATGGCTTTGTTATATATATTTCCCAACCTCTTTATTTATAGTAGACTATGAGTATTAGTTTAATAGTCTTCTGTCCAAAGGCACAACCGACCTTCACAACATGATTTTTAGGTTAGTTGATAAGTAAAAATAAGGAAACATTGATACCAAAAAATATTTTTGTGTACATTGAACATTCACTGAATTGCAATCATAAGCGTACTTGGAGTCATACAGAAGCACTCAGTGAAGATAACTGCAGAGTTTAGACATTAATTTTAAGAAGATTTAGTATAATGGTATGCTGAAGCCAGAAAAAAAAGAATAATGATAGGATGAGGCTCTGAGTCCCTGTGCATCATTCTATTCTCGATCATTTTTAGATTACTCCAGAATGCCATTATATTCAAAAGTCATAAAAGTGACTTTAAAGCTGCACTAATAAAAGGGTAGTCCTACATTGTTGTCTAATGGAAAACTGAAATCATTGACACACATAACATTTTATGTTATATGTTGATATTCAGCATTATTTTGTCCCTTTATTTTATGATGAGGTATGTTCCTTTGGTAGCTTGAACCAGACTGCATAATTTAAACAAGGGGATTTTCACACTACACAGTTACAGTACTTTGATTCAATTTTTGCTACTCTGGTTCCATCCTACAAAATCCTGGGATTTGCAGTTTGGGGAGAGTATTTACAACTTTTCAGCCAGAGAGATCTATTGTCTCCACAAACAATAAACCTAAGGATTCCACAGAATGCAACCATAGTCATTAAAGTGAAATCATAGTTCTATAATTGTGTAGCATTGAAAGGGCCCAAGGACATTGTTGACTTCACTCATGTGTTGTCATTTGGTTTAGTTTTGGAGAATTGTAAATCCCACAAAGCCCAGACACAGTGAAACCATCTGCCCTTGTGCTTTGCTATTCTGCTGCTGAATACGCATGCCCAGTGTGGAACGCATCTCGCCATGTTAAAACAGTGGATGTGGCTCTTAATGAGACATGCCATATTTTCACAGAATGTCTGTGCCCTACATCACAGGAGAAATTATACTGTTTGGCTGGTATTGCACCAACTGACATCCAGGAAATATCAGCCAATAATGAAAAGACCAAGGTAGTGACATCTCTGGCCCATCCTCTGTTCAGATATCAGCCAGCAGGCTAATGCCTTAAATCAAGAAATAGCTTTCTAAGATCTACATAGATGCTTGCAGGAATATCTTAGCAAGTTAGAGTCCAAAAGTGGCAGGCTAAAATCTGGAAACTCAAGACATAGCTGATACCAAATGAGAAACTCCCTCCCAGGCACACCGAAGACTGGGCAACTTGGAAGGCACTGAACAGACTGCACTCTGGCACCACGACATGCAGAGCCAACCTTAAGAAATGAGGCTACAAAGTGGAGTCCATGACATACGAGTGTGGAAAAGAGCAAACTACAGACCACCTATTACAATGCAGCCTGAGCCTTGCCACATGCATAATGGAGGACCTTCTTATAGCAACATCAGAGGCACTCCAAGTGGCCAGCTGCTGGTCAAAAAACATTTAATATAATGCCAAGTTTTTAAACTTTGTGTTTTCTCAAATACATTGGTTTGCTCCAGATACAATAAATAAATAAATAAATAAATAAATAAATAAATAAAAATATATACCGAATGAGAGACTCGCTCCTGGGCATACAGAAGACTGAACGATGACTTGGAAGTCGTTGAACAGTCTATGCTCTGGAACCACGAGATGCAGAGCCAACCTTAAGAAATGAGGCTACAAAGTGGAGTCCATGACATGCGGGTTTGGAGAAGAGCAAACCACAGATCACATATTACAATGCAGTCTGAGCCTTGCCACATGCACTGTGGAGGACCTTCTTACAGCAACACCAGAGGCACTCCGAGTGGCCGGCTGCTGATCAAAGGACATTTAGTATAATGCCAAGTTCTTAACTTTGTTTGTGTTTTTAAATACAACTGTACCCTCAATTCACTTCTGACACGATAAAATAAATAAATAAGCCCAGGAAACCCTCTGGATAACCTTGGGCAAGTCATAGTCCTAGAGAAAGGCAATGGCAAAATTCCTTTGAATAATTTTGCCAATAAAACCCTATAATATAGTCACTGTAAGTCAGAGTTGATTGAAGGCACATAGAACAAGAAAGTGTAAATTACATTTTCTTAGTAGTGCCAAGACCAAAATAAAATTGTTTTACGATATCTTATAAAAACCATCAGTCCTAGAGACTACCCTTCCTCAATTTACATGCCTTCCAATGTGTTGGACTATAAGACTTGTTATTCACTGCAAAAATGACTAGTACTGTCTAGAGAGTTGGAAAGGAATTTTAATCTAATACATCCAGGTTGGTCATGCTGCCATATGGTAGAGATACTGCTCATTACTTCAATTCATTTATTCTGGATGAATCATAAGTGTATGTTTGATGTGGTGGAGGCCTTTCATGTGACTTTACACACTGAAACTGATTTCAGAGTCATCAATATTTTTATGGACAGGATTAAACAGCTTGGGCACCAAGGCAGAAAAACATTTTATGGGAGGATAAAAATAAAGGAGGAGATGGAACATGGTGATTAGGAGATGTTAATAACAGTTGCCACATCAGAGGATGGTCAATTGTGGAGAAAATTAAAGAGGGCATCAATATGTTTTATCTTTGTATGTTTCAGAGGCAATTCTGAACTCATTTAAAAATTCAAGCGCCATTAAAAACATTGAATTGGACACAGGAATAGAAATCTTTATTTTTGTCTGTATAGCTATTAACAATTGTGCAGGGAACTCAAACCATATAGGTGTGTTTTAGTTACAACCAAACAAATGATAATAATGATTTCTCCTTAAGTAGTGTTTTCCTTAAGGAATGATTTAAATACCTGCCTTCGATGCATCATGCTTGGCCAATACCATTTTGTGCACACATTTATTTCAGAGTGGAATTGTAAGCAGTTAACTGGGATGGAGCAAATGACAGCTAAGAGTGCCTGAAGTGCCATACAGCAATTTTTTATTAGACCTAACAATTGTGTTTGCTAATGCTTTCACGTCAGCACATTGAAAATTAGACTCTACCCGCCACTTTAGTCTAGAAACCATTAGTTTGTTTTCATGGATGAGCACCCTGGGTCCATGCCAAATTATTGCTTCTCAATCATTTTTGTCTATAAGAGCTTAAGTGGTTTGACTTACTCACACCTAATTTCTTACGCATTCGCTTTCTGTTATGTTTTCATTTTGAAACAGTGTCATAGCTTTCCTCGGCATTCGGGTTTGATTTTCATCATTATGAAGATCAAATCAGTCGTAACTATTCTTTTCCAGCAAGTTCCTTTATATTTTATGAGGATGTCTTTCAATGAAGTGGATTTAGGATTGCACCCACTATCTCTGCTTAATAGTAAAGCTTGCTGGTGACACATTCAGGATATGTTTGTACATTCAAGGTGAGGCTAGATGAGATTCTTGTCTAGTGGAAAAATGGGAACTCTCCAATCACAGGGAAAGTGTCAGTGGAAAGAACTAAAAATGTAAATGCCCCACTAAGGCAACTGATTGAAATCAATAAGTAGAAAAGAATCTTTGGCAGATTTATTTTGAAGGAAGTCCCATTGCGGGACCTTCTTCCTACCAACTGTTTATAGGAATGCAGACTATCGTGTCCTGAGGCAAAATTGTTGTAGATAGTTTGCAGAGAGTTGGTTCCATAGTGGGTCTTTCCTCTTAGACCAGGCTGTGGCGCAGGTAGCTGATAGCCAGCTGCATTAAATCACTACTGACCGAGAGGTCATGAGTTCAAAGTCAGCCTGGGTCAGAGTGAGCTTCCGGCTATTAGTCTAGCTTGTTGTCTGTCCTGAATTGACCTTCAAAAACAGCCTTTAGACAATGTTGAAAGTAAAAGAAAAATGCTTTACTTCAGCAAACACAAAGGATAAGCAGATGTACTTGCAAAAGTGCAAAAGAAAGCAAGGAAGTCTTAATCCAGACACAAATTAAAGTCTCTTACAAAGTCCCAAACAAAACACCAGTCTTCCATCAGACAACAGACAATGAACTAAGCAGCAGACACAAAACAGATTCCGTTGGAATGAAAACAGCAGTATCAGGGTCGTTGTTACCAGCGAAAGCTGACTACTCCTGCCTCTGATTTATAGCCCTGAATTCCCCACACAGGAGGTGGTAGGACATCTCCCAATTAGCTCAGCGTTTTTAGCAGCTATTCTGGCTGAACAACGTTTGTGCTCTGTCTCTTTTGTCTCTCTAGAAATGTGGGCACCTTCAAACCCTCATCGTCTGATTCTTCTTCTCCCTCAAATTCCTGAGCACTTCCCTGCTCCCCTTCCTCTTCCGAAGATGAAGAATCCCCAACATTGTCAATGTTTGCAGCCCGAAAGACAGTTTCATCTGTCAAGTAGGAAATTTAGATACTGCTTTATGCGGGGAGGCTAATTTAACTAATTTACCACGCCTTCCAGCAGCGTGCGGAAGAATGAGGAAGTACTCCATTTGCCTAAGACCTTTGGAAGGCATCAAGTTAGAGAGTGCCATTTTCTTCACAAATGGACGGTGAAGAAGCAGCTCCCCCTGTGGCCAGATTCAAGCATAGCCTCCTGAAGACGAAAGCTGGAATGTTAAATCGCCTCTGTGTCTGTTTATATGTGTTGTATGTCTAATTGGCATTGAGTGTTTGTCATGTATATGTGCATTGTAATCAGCCCTGAGTCCCCTATGGGATGAGAAGGGAGGAATAAAAATACTGTAAAATAAATAAGTAAATAAATAAATAAACAATACCTCTGATTAAACTTGCATGGTTTTTAGTTATTATACATCAAGGCATGCAAAGTGCACCCCCAAAAAGGACTATTTTAATTGCAAGCAAATCATTTTGTACACTTTAACATTAAAAATACCATCTTTTTTTAAAACCAGAGATGGTTTTTCATAAGATTTGGAGCATTTTTGGAGTTCCATGTGGTTCTAGAGTGACCCAGAGGCAGAATTTGTTGAAGGCTTTCATGGCCAGAATCACTGGGTTGTAGATGTTCTAGATGTTTCTAGATGTCCTAGTTATCCGCCAACCAAATCAACAATTGTGCCACACAGTTTACAGAAAACCTACACACACTGATAAATGCCTACATAAAAATTCCAACGATCACTCAGGTCAAAAAATAGAGGCACAATTAAAGCCCCAGTAGACTGTCTAAACAGAATCTGTGAACCTCCTCCAAGGCGAACCGAACCACCTAAACTGGGCTCTACAGGCCAATGGATATTCTACAGCGGACATCAGAAGAACTGCAAGACCAAGAAAAAGCCATGAGAGTAAAGGCAGAGACCCACCTAGAGGAAAAGTGTTCTTACCATACATCAAGGGAACCACTGGCCGCATAGGGAAACTGATGAAGAAACACAACCTACAAACAATCTACAGACCCACGAAGAAAATTCAACAAATGATTTGTTCACCAAAGGATAAGAAGGATCTTCTAACCACTGCAAGGGTCTACTGTATACTATGCAGCTGTGGACAAGTCTACATAACGGCCAACAAACACAGCACTCAAACATGAATCAAATAACATGAAAGGCCCCTTCTACACTGCTATATAATCCAGATTATCAAAGCAGATAATCCACATTCTCTGCTTTGAATTAGATTATATGAGTCTACACTGCCATATAATCCAGTTCAAAGCAGTGTAATATTTTCATTTCAAATATTATTTTTCCATTCCTACAGTGAAACATCTCCTTCTGTAAAATACATAAATGAGCACTTATATGCCACAGATGAGAAACACTTAAGTGTTGTTGAGACTCTACCTTCCAAAAACATCCCTAGAAATATATTAAGAAGTGTCTTGAATGTTTCATACTTTCATATCACACTTCACTGCTAGTAACGTTTAAACTATCCGTTTCATGTTGACACTTATTAAGGTAAGTGTTCCTGATCACAGCAGGCATTTCAGTGTTTGAAATTACTTCTTCAACACCACAGTACATCAAAGAACGAGTCCCACATTAGTGCAATAAAGGGATTCCTAGTGTGATTTTGTCAAACATTAGAGCCATAAAGGCAGAGTGCAAAATTGCTTCCCTTCTAAATTGTGTATATCTCTGCTAAAATGAGTCACCTTTTTAGAAGAGACCTGAATACGATACCTTTCTCTATATTGACAGGTATTATAAGTACAATGAATCTTTGGAATCTGATGAGTTTGGTTCTAGAGCACATACACATGTGGATACCAAAATCCATGGATATTCAATTGCTATTATAGGCAATGGCACAGTAAAATAGTCTCCTTTATGTGAAATGGTAATAACAAGATTTGTTTTTGGAATTTATTTGCATAAGGGATATTCTTAAGCTGTGAATGGTGGAACAGATGGATGAAGAATCCATGGATATGGAGAGCCAACTGTATTGTATTAATGCAGATAAACACAAGTAAATAGTTAGAAATTTGACATAAAGAATCGATATATTGGAACTTGGAATGTTGTTTTAACTAGTTACAATTATAGCTCCAAAGCCTTGCAAAGAGATTAGTTGTTGTTGCAATATTTAAAAGTAACATTTTATTTTCCTGCTTCCCATTTAAAATAATTAGTAGTTATTTTAAATAATTAGTAGTATGTTCTTCCTTTAGCACCACAAGATACAGCACAGACTAGCATTGGAACCATATCATTTAATGAGGCTACAGCTTCATAACGAAAAGTTAACGGGTACGTCATAAAAGCAATGAAGTTATCCCTTCAAAAGTCATCATTACAATGTAAAGCCATCACTCTTCATTGATTGGGTAAAGGCATTATAGATATAGTAATAATTGTAATCACAAATAAGTATCTTTTATTTCTCTTTCACAGAAATGCACATCTCTGAATTCTAGATAGAATAGACTATTGTTTTTATGTTCAATTATGTTCAATGGCTAACATGAGGCTACATGTTATTACAGTTTCTGTACAATGGTACATAAATCTTCTGTCTTTCCCCTCTGTACAGTATTCCAACATGGATTCCATTACAACAACCTTGCCTTGCTTAAATCACATACTGAACACATCCAGAGTACACCAGACTTATCCTGTATGTGGAGCGTGATTAATTCAAAATGCTATTTCATATAGTCTTTATTTATTTACTTTATTTGTATACCACTGTTCTCAGCCCTTAGGCGACACTTAGTCTTTACATTTGTACTCACAATGAAAACATAAACAACCCCTAACATGGGAGTAAGGACTCATCATGGATTAACAGACTGGTTCAGGATTGGGAAAGGTGTATGGCAGGGTTGTATATGCTCACCCAACCTATTCAATTTGTATACAGAACACATCATGCAATGTGCGGGGCTGGGGTTAAAATTGCTGGAAGAAACATTAACAACCTTAGATATGCAGATGATACTACTTTGATGGTCAAAAGCGAGGAGGAGATGAGGAACTTTCTAACTAAGGTGAGAGAAGGAAGTGCAAAAGCTGGGTTGCTGTTAAACATACCCCCCCCCCCCCCCCCAAGATTCTGGCAACCGGACTGATTGATAACTGGCAAATAGAGGGAGAAAACATGGAGGCAGTGACAAACTTTGTATTTCTAGGTGCAAATCAGAAGATGTTTACTTCTTGGGAGGAGAGCAATGACCAATCTCAATAAAATAGCGAAGAGTAAAGACATCACACTGGCAACGAAGATCTGCATAATTAAAGCAATGGTATTCCCCGTAGTAATCGACGAATGTGAGAGCTGGACCATAAGGATGGCTGAGGGAAGGAAGATAGATGCTTTTTAACTGTGGTGTTGGAGGAAAATTCTGAGAATGCCTTGGACCACAAGAAGATCAAACTAGTCCATATTTCAGGAAATAAAGCCTGACTGCTCATTGGAGGGAAGGATATTAGAAGCAAAGAAGTACTTTGGCCACATCATGAGAAGACAGGAAAGCTTAGAGAAGACAATGATGCTGGGGGGAAAGGAAGGAAAAAGGAAGAGGGGCTGACCAAGGGCAAGATGGATGGATGGTATCCTTGAAGTGACTGGCTTGACTCTGAAGGAGCTGGGGGTGGTGACGGCCGACAGGGAGCTCTGGCGTGGACTAGTCCATGAGGTCATGACGAGTTGGAAGCGACTGAACAAATAAACAACAACAAACATGGGAGTTAAAATGTTTAAAACAAAGCCATTATTTTGATTACTAGGTGTTCAAAAACATGTTGTTCTTTGTACAGAAATAAATCAATTATGGACATCTCACTACAAGATCAAAGGGCCCTTCCACACAGCCATAAATCCCAGTCATCAAGGCAGAAAATCCCACAGTATCTGCTTTGAACTGGGTTATCCGAGTCCACATGGCCATAAATTCCAGGTCAAAGCAGAAAATGTGGGATTTTATTCAGCTGTGTGGAAAGGGCCCACAACTCATTTAGGTGGCTGTTTCTTAATTGTCGTGAATTTCAACTTCCTTTATTGGTATTTTGGAAACTTGGCAACACTAAAATAGGCAACCCTATAAATGTTTTTGGACTGGGTTGCTGTAAGTTTTTCAGGTTGTATGGCCATGTTCCAGAAGCATTCTTTCCTGACATGTCGCCTGCATCTATGGCAAGCATTCTCAGAGATTGTGAGGTCTGCTCCTTCCTCAGTCTTTGCCAGCCAAACCAATGGGGAGGGATGATGGGAGCTGCAGCCTAAGAATATTTAGGTCACACTCTGATTTTGTCTATGGGATCTCTCTCAAGTAACACTGCCGAAAGACTATGTAGCTGTGCAGCTATGTATATATTAAATAAACAAGCGAGAAGAGTCAGCTTCATCCTTTCCATTCATAAGGTATATACAGTGAGTGATTATTGTGCAAAATGTAGCCTCTGAGATTTAGAGAGCAGACAGAAATTCATTAACATGTCAATCAGAGTTAAAGCACAATCCGTTTACGACTAAACACCGTGAGATGTTCTCTCTCTGATTTCCAAAGGGAACGGGATGCAATCATAGATGAATAGTAAACTTGGTGAGAAAGGCAACTCAACATCCTTGGATTACCATATTAAATAAATGTTTAAATGCCTCAAAAAGTGGACTTTGATGGGTTTAGTGCAGGCTTTTCAGAAAATGCAAACAGATTTGCCAAATGCAGCCCTAGAAGCTATTTGAATGATACAGACTTTTCTGAGAATGAAATAGTAAGGACTATTTAGAATCTTTTTTTTTTTGCCCCACCTTTTAATTTTATATCATATTTGCAAGTTACCTCCTTGCATTACAGTAATAAAAAGGACCACGCCTGCAGGGCCTCAGGCCTAAGCAAGAAGTGAAGGTACCATCACCAGGGGCTTTGAGGGAAGGGGCAGTGTTTGTTTCCCTTGCTGCCTTTGGCTCAGCTTCTCACTCAGCCTCTGGGGACCATTTGGTCCTACTGGACTCTGTCTTGACTGGCTTGCATTTCAGCATCCATGGGTCTGCACAGAGATACCGACATTTGTTTCTTCTAGCTGTAGCCCTTGATTCAGCTGGACCCCCTCTCAAGTGAACACTGCCACCCCGGTTTGGAGTCTCATTCCTCCCCTGATGGAACACCTGCTCCATTAAAACCATGTTTTAATCTGTCTTATTGCATTTATATGTTTTGTTTTATAATTTAATATGTTATATTTATTATTTGTTGTATAATGTGGCATTGAATTTTGCCATAATCTGTAAGCCGCTCCGAGTCCCCTTTGGGGCTGAGAAGAGCAGGGTATAAATATAGTAAATAAACAAGAAATGGACAGAAAAGGCAGTTCAATACATAGTAGCATTAGGTCGTAATTAATGTATTTACAAATTTAGCACCAGAACATTGCAATGTATTGAAGCAGCAGTGGATCCTGGCGGGAGGCAGACTGCGTTGTATAATACAGAACACTGGATGAGTGAAGGTTGGATAAGTGAGACTCTGTTGTATTATATTCTTAGCATTGCACAATATAAGTATTCAATATTACTATATTGTACTATACCACTATACTGCAATATTATTAGTAGCTTTACATGTAATATATCATTATTATATTATTATATTTACAATATTAGTATATCACAATATATTTAACACACTACCAGAATATTATACTACTAGTAGTATATAATATACAGGGTTAGTCAAAATGAATAGGCCAATAAGAAAATTAATTGTATGTATGTTTGGCCTATTCATTTTGACTAACCCTGTATTGTACTATATGATAAGTTGTAATAATAATAATAAACCTTTATTTATACCTGGCTAACATCTCCCGAAGGACTTGGTGCGGCTTACAAGAGGCCGAGGCCCAACACATTAATAAAACAACAGCATAACAAATACAACAATAAATAAACTCATAAAACAAGCAATAAACATTAAAACAATAGCAATAAACATTAGACAATAACACCATGACGCATTTAAAACTAAGGCCGGGCCAAATGTAATGATTAAAAATTTTAAAAAATGTTGGACATGGCAGGTGAAATGAATAGGTTTTTGGAGATTGGTGCGGTGTGCAGACTATCTTAAATGTCTAGTAAAGTGCATTTGGGACATTAGCTGTCCCCTGCCATGTGTTGCTGTGGCCCAGTCTGTCTGTATATGCTTTGTGTGTATATATATGTATATACACACATATATATATGTGTGTGTTTGCGTATATATATGTGGTTTTGCCCCCGGTGGCACAGTGGGTTAAAGCACTGAGCTGCTGAGCTTGTTGACTAAAAGGTTGCAGGTTCGATTCCGGGGAGCGGCGCGAGCTTCTGCTGTCAGCCCTAACTTCTGCCAACCTAGCAATTTGAAAACATGCAAATGTGAGTAGATCAATAGGTACCGCTCCGGCGGGAAGGTAACGGCGTTCGATGCAGTTGTGCCGGCCACATGACCTTGGAGGTGTCTATGGACAACGCTAGCTCTTCGGCTTAGAAATAGAGATGAGCACCACACCCCAGAGTCAGACATGACTGAGCTTAATGTCAGGAGAAAACTTTTACCTTTACCTATCTAATGTCAGGGGACAACCTTTACCTTAACCTATGTAGTTTTGCACATGCGTTGTAATGTTTTTCGGATGGTTTTTTTAGCTTTTTAAGTCCCTTCTGCTGTGTTTTTTATGAGTGATGGACACTTGTTGAACTGATAGGTGTATTGTGTCCAGATTTGGTGTCAATTTGTCCAGTGGTTTTTGAGTTACGTTAATCCTACAAACAAACATTACATAATATAATCAAACACATAGAAGCATAAAATTAGAAAGGATACAACAGGCCTGGGCAAACTTGGGCCTTCCAGGTGTTTTGGACTTCAATTCCCACCATTCCTAACAGCCTCAGGCCCCTTCCTGAGGCCAAGTTTGCACAGGCCTGGGGTGCAATATAGCAGCAGCAACACAAAGATGGCCTGTTCATTACATGTAGCAGTAATAAGTTTCAGTTTAGTAGTAATGATTGGCACCAAGCAATAGTTGACAGTGACAGTGATGCCAAAGTCTCTCTCCCTTGAATTCCAAGTTCACCAAAGATAGAACATAGGCAAGAATAGGAGAGATCCTTCCTCCTCCCCCTCCCCTCCCCGATGACGTAACGTTCCTTCCTATTGGCCGAGGAAGCTATGCTTTGGAAGCGACGCTTTTAAAGTGCGCCCGCTCTATGACGTCATCAGAGCGGAACCCGGAAAAGAGCAGCGCGGCCTCAAATCAAGGCGGCAGTAACACTCCGGCCTTGCGATGAAGGAAACGCCGTTGTCCAACTGCGAGAAGCGCTTCCTGCTGAAAGCCATCGAGGAGCGGAAGGTGCGTTAGCGAGAGAGAGAAGAAGAGATTGTAGTCATGGGTCTGATGGATCTGCACTGTAGAGTTAATGCGGTTTCATGCCACTTTGGCTCAATCCCGGGAGTTGTAGTTTGGTGAGACGACAGCACAATTGAGCAGACGAGGCTAAAGGGCTTGTAAAACGACGGCTCTCCGGATTAATGGCCTCAAACTGTGTTAATTCTGCAGTGTAGATGCATCTCCAGCCACATATTAGGAAACTGAAATGTCGAAGCAAGGTTTGAGGACAAAAGAGATCAACCTGATTCTGTACTTTTCAGGAGTCAGTATTAAAATCCACTCTCCAGCCCTGAATGCTAGAAGTCATTCCAGGGGAATTCCAGACAATAAACAATCAGGGCCGGCTAATCAACCTCCCAACAAAGGATTCCCCCCAGGCAGGAAGCAGCCAAGCCTTGAAGCTGCAAGGCTATTCAGTGCTAAGCAAGGTGATCAATTGCAGCATTCATACTTGCCTCAAACAGACAAGAGTTCTTTCTCCCGCCCTGGACATTCCACAGAGATATAAACTCTGGTTTTCAACAGACCCCTCAACCTCTGAGGATGTCTGCCATAGTTGTGGGTGAAATGTCAGGAGAGAATGCTTCTTGAACATGGGCATACAGCTTCCCTGACAACCAATTAATTTTGAACTCTGCATTTCAAGTTTGCATTCTATTGATATATTTAATTGTTATATTAATGTATTTTGGTAAATGTGTTTTGGCTGTTTTATACCCCCACCTTGAGTTGTGAGGAGAGATGGGCAACAAATGAATTATTATTATTATTATTATTATTGTTAACTTCACTGATGCGACACTCTGGTCTTCTTTATACTAAATATTATAGAATTTTGATACCTCTTTAGCTGCCATGGTGCCTTCCTGTGGAATCTTTCGGTTTGCATTTAGGGAAGGGTTCTTTGAATTCTCTGCTAGAGAGCTTTATTTACTTATTTATTTATTTACAGTATTTGTATACTGTTTTTCTTACCCCAAGGGGGACTCAAAGTGGTTTACTGTACCAAAGTACCCAAATTCTGTAGGATCCGTTTTTGGAAGTTAAAGTAGTATCAAAGTACACTAACTGTGTAGTGTGAAAGACACCCAGTGTGTCAGATTCATCTATAATCTTCTTTCCTGCTTTGTAGGATTTCAGTGTTATTAATTGCTGCTCTAGAGGGGAAAGTCAGCCCCTGAAGATGAGTTATGGAAATGCCGAAATAAGGAAAATAATTACCTCTGTACCATATAAGTGGATTTAGGCATGCAAACTCTTCACAGTTGGCAAACCTAGAGTTCAGGACTGTAAGAGTGGGTTTCACTGTGTACATATAATTTAGTGTTTTGAATGTGATTTTCCTGCTTCTTGGCCAGGGGTTGGACTGGATAGCCCATGAATTCTCATTCAATGCTATGATTCTAGTTGACTTTTTCCACAGTCCCATATTTCACATCTGTAATTTTAGCTTGTTTTGTCTTTACAGCGTCTTGATGGACGAGAGTGCTATGACTACAGAAATCTTCGCATCTCCTTTGGCTCTGACTATGGCTGCTGTATTGTGGAGCTTGGAAAAACGAGGTACCTCAGAATAGGGGATATGGCCATCACTTATTGATTGCTCCTACCTTGTTGCACATGTGGCTATCTGCCTTCAGTTGATGCCTTCGTTTGTCCTTAACTGAGACAAATGACCAAGTTACTGTCTTGATAACTACAATGTGGAAATGAAAAGTGTACATGAAAGGATTATGTGCAAAGGACCATAACTTACTAAGAGCACAAAATTTGCATGATGAAGTTTTCAGCATTTTTAGGTAACAAAACCTCTGCCTGGAACCTGGAGAATGCAGACAACACTGACGGACTTAGAACATCTGACTCAGGCCCCTTCCATATAGCTGAATAAAATCCCACATTGTCGAATATATGGCAGTGTGGTCTCAGATAATCCAGCTCAAAGCAGATATTGTGGGATTTTCTACCTTGATATTTTGGGTTATATGGCTGTGTAGAAGGGCCCTGTATTTATACTCCACCTTTCTTCCAGAGTAAGATCCAAAACAGCTTCCAAAAACAGTGTTAAAACACGTATCACAAAATGGTAAACATTCAGTGTTCCACATCTGCATTTTCTATTACTATACAGGGAATCATATGCATAATATCATTGTATGTCTTCTGGCAATTAATTGTATCAAGTTAATGTCAACTCTGAATAAGACAATGTGAATTTTAGAACGCCTTGTTATTTTAAACATGTAAGCAATCAGTTGAAATTTTACTCTTAAAGTTCGCCTATGTGGTGGCTTTTCTCTTTGTAGGATTCTTGGACAAGTGTCCTGTGAGCTTGTCACCCCAAAGCCAAATCGTGCGACGGAGGGCATACTTTTCTTTAATCTTGAACTCTCTCCTATGGCATCACCTGCATTTGAGCCTGGAAGGTATGTGACCCTACTTCTCCCTAGTAATAACATTCAGTGCTTCCTCAAGAAATGTTTTGTCTTTCTTAATTATTTGTAACTAAAGGTTTATTTTTTAATTCTAGACAGCCTGAGTTACTTGTAAAACTGAATCGACTGTTAGAAAGATGCCTAAGGAATTCGAAGTGTATAGATACTGAATCTCTCTGTGTTGTTGCTGGTGAAAAGGTGTGTAGTAGCATTAATTATAAAAATATATTTTAATAACTCTAAAAATTAAGTTATTTGACTTAACCATATTGCTTGTTTCCATTTGAATCCATGTGGAATTCGGAGACATATCTATCATCCCCTTTGATTAAATGGGTCTCTTTTTTCTTCCATCTTTGTATTTTTTATCGATAAAATAAAGATGGTTGAAAATAGAATAAAATTATAAAACATTATTTAAACCATCGAATACCTAAGTACTGTTTGTATTCTAAGCTGAGTTGTGGTTTCATCATAGAGTGATATCAGCAGAACTCAAATTTGAATCCTATTCCCTGAATCTGCTTAGAATGTGTTTGGGACTGAATTCTGAGCATTTTTTATTTCATGTCAAAAGCATTGCATAAAGTATAAAACTGATAAAATAGAGGGAACACAAGTGTCTAAATAGTTTTTGACCAAAAATTGGCAACAGCAACCACATTGTCTGTAGCTTTAATCCATTCTTCCTCAGTGCATGAGGCAGGGCATTGTGGGCAAGCATATAGATGCTAAGTTGTTTGTTCTGCTCCACAGTTGCACAGGGTAGAAGATTCTTCTAGGATGGTAGTGCTATTCACTACCGTCCTATTCTGCCCATTCCAGTTCTGAGTCTATTCAGGGACTTCCAAGTTGCCAATTTTTTTAAGGCTAAGGTTTAATTTCCTATGTTTGTATAGTTAGTAGCACATATGAAATACTTTTATAATGAGAAGTGTGATTATTTATGAGGACAATCCTGTGATTAATGTTTTGAGGTGTAATATATTAATGCAAATGAGGCTTTCATTTTAAGGACATTTCTTGTGAATATATACAATATTTGGCATGAATAATCTAGATTTTTTAGATCACTGTTAATGGAGAAATATATTGTGTTACTATGACTTCAGCTCAACATTTCTCAGTATCTCTGACAGAAAAAAATGTGTTTAATACTCCTTTCCCTCATTTCCACTTTATGGAAAGCTGCTAAAAGCTAGAATGGCTATATGAACACAACAGTCATCAATACACTCGCATGAGTTTTGCCCCATTGCTAAAGAATCATGTTTTCTGTAGTCTTTAACAAGGATCTACTCAGTGAGGAGAGAATTAAATTGTCTTTTTTCCTTCTTAGGTGTGGCAAATTCGTGTGGACTTGCATGTGCTGAACCACAATGGAAACCTTATTGATGCTGCAAGTATAGCAGCAATTGTGGCCTTGTGTCACTTTCGGAGGCCAGATGTATCTGTGCAAGGAGAAGAAGTAACACTGGTACTTTTCACTCTTGTTTTTTTTAGCAACTAACTGTTTGGTATTGTATGGTCTCCTTTTAAAAAAAAATCCAGAAGTTCCACCAAAGCATTTTTGTATTTACAAAGTAAGGCAACATATCTGAAACACCTGAACTGTTAACATGTTTATTGTACTATGTAACCTTTAAGCAAGAGTATATACTTTTGCTTAAAGTCAGGTCAAAGTTCAGATTTTGGCACTTATTCCAAAATACCTCAGATTGTCTATCAAAAATTGGCTGGTAGCTGTGTGTGAAATTTAGATGCCTACATAAAATAAATGGGTTAGAATTGGAACCTTGTAATACTTTGTTTAGATATAAAGAGTTCTTAGTATTGATTTAAGAGATAAGCAGGAGACCATGCAGGCAAAAGCAAACATTTTTATTAGCAAACATTTATAGGCCCCCAAACCTTAACTCTTACATTTTTATTATATTTAATACAAAAAGTACAGGCCAAATATACTCGAGTATAAACCGACCTGAATAAAAGACGAGGCGCCTAATTTTACCACAAAAAACTGGGAAACCTTATTGACTCGAGTATATGCTGTGGGTGGGAAATGCAGTAGCTACTGGTAAAGTTCAAAATAAAATAGATTCCAATAAAATTACAGTAATTGAGACCTCAGAAGGTTAAATGTTTTTGAATATTTACATAAAACTAAGATAAGACAGTCCAACTCTGATTAAATAATTATTCTAACCTTCTTCAATGTAAATATGCTTATGTATCTTTTCAATAATAACAGAGTATAATAATAAATGCAATAATAATAATAATAATAATAATAATAATAGAGTAAAGCAATAAATGTAATAAAATAATAACAGAATAAAATAATGAATACCTTTGCTTCGAGTATAAGCCAAGGGGGGTTTATACAGAGTTTATACAGAATTTTATGTGTTTTTGACTTACTAAACTTTAAAAAGTTTTCTTTACATTTTCTAGTATATGGACAGAGACTAAAAAAATAATAATTCTCATTAAATTATTGATGGCACACTTGTGAAAAATTAAATCCATAAATGTTAAAACTTGCAAAAGTCGAGGTTCAGCTGTATTACTAATACATATGAATAGCTTAATGGTATGTAATTTTTTTTTTGCTCTTATCAATAACTGGGAGTTACATTACAGTGGGTCCTCGGTATCAACTGTAGAAGTAACAAAACCTGTATAATGGGTTTCCTTGCTATAACATGGAAAAGGAGTTTCAGAGTTTTTCTGTAACAATTCTCAGTATTTTCTGTCTTTTCTTTATGTTGGCTAAGTAAAATATTTTTGTATATTACATTCTTTAGTATACACCTGAGGAACGTGACCCTGTCCCACTGAGTATCCACCACATGCCTATCTGTGTAAGCTTCGCTTTTTTCCAGCAAGGGTAAGTTCACATTAATTCACTGAAAATACTTGCCAATGTTGCTAGAATGCATACACCAAGTGGTAGTTAGCAAGAGGCTTCTAAAATATAGAATAGGATGCCTCCTCTCTTTCTCTTCTCTTTTCTTGCTTTTTCTGATAATATGAATCATTTGGGAAGACAATTGTCAGAAATATGGCTAAAATGTGAAAAATCAGTATTATTCTATGTAGCATATCTGATTTTCACAGTAGTACCGATCTATAGTTGCTTGTGAAGTAGATAGAAATAAAGCTTCTATACATGTCAAATGTATTTATTGGTTTATCACAATAAAAATATTGTTTTGGCAGTTTATATAAAAGTCTTATTGTTTATTTGTTTCAAATGGTTTCAGGACCTTCTTGTTAGTGGATCCTAGCGAACAGGAGGAACGAGTTATGGATGGCCTCCTTGTGATTGCCATGAATAAGCACCGTGAGATTTGTACAATTCAGTCTAGTGGTGGAATTATGCTGCTAAAAGATCAGGTAATAATGTTTCTGAAAGGTCTATGTGGATCACCCTTTCCCCTTTTTGAACTGCCCATCTCCAACAATTGGTTGATCCTTTACATATAATCATAGGATGATGCCATGATTCCAGTTTGAACAGGAAATGAAATTCAAAATTAGTGCATTGGAGATATATATATATATATATAGAGAGAGAGAGAGAGAGAGAGAGCAGTTCAGCAAAATAGTATAAAAACCAATGTCTAAATGTCAGAAATAATCCACAAAATTCAAGGTACACGGGTACCTTCAAAAACCAGGAATACAAAAGCAAAATAAATCCAAAACATGAGATTCAGGAGTACGGAAGCATGGAATATGAGCAACAGGAAACCTGGAACTAGAAATCCCTTAGTAGGCTTGACTTGGCGAGAGATGTATCCTCAAACAATGTTGACTGCTGAGTAAAACTCCTGACCCCTTTAATATACACAAAAATCGTGTCTTTTCACATGAGATTTAGATATGGGCCTCTTTTCTGATAAGTGCTATGACCTTCGTAATATTTGTTGATCAGCCCGAAGCCTACTAAAACTAGGTCTCCTATCAACAAACTCATTACCATTATCTTGAAGCTCATTATTCTTGGCACCTGGAGTTTCAGCCTCTGAACTCCTTTCCCTAGAGATCTGCTCCAGTACATCCTCTGAAATGTGGACTTTGTTAGTTGGAGTCACAGACTGCTCAGTTTTAGGACTTAAAATCTCAGGCCCAGAATCCCCATTAACAGTAATATCAGACACCACCATGGGGTGAACTACAACAGACAGATACAATCAGTGTTAGTGTTAAATTTGCTGATTGTTGAAAATCTGACATTCTAGTAAAACACTCTCCCTCAAATGGTGTTAAAAGCATATTTTACACAAGTACAGTGAAGATGTCTCCTGTTACTGCTTTCTAAAAATGGTTATTGCACGAATAATCAATCTTATTAGCATGATGAAGTATTCATCATTCCTGTAGTCTTGCTGAGCTGAAAGTAAGCAGGCTGCTACTGCTTGTTCCTAACAAAGTATCAGAAGTAAATGTTTCAATGTTCGACATTAGTTAAATGTAATAATTATTTAATTTCAGAGTTCAGAATGTAATACCCATTTAATAATAAAGATAATTACATATCAGTTTTAACATTTTTTAAAACCCTTTTAAAGATTTAAGTTTTGACTTCAAATGGGCAACAGTTTTCATAAGCATCTTCAGTGGTACAGACACTAGAGCATCATGATTTGAGTTTATGTTATATATTTTTCTTGAGAATTAATCTCTTGCATTCACCCAGGTCATTATTTATGTATTGCAGGTTCTAAGATGTAGCAAAATAACAGGGGTTAAAGTAGCAGAAATTACAGAACTCATTCAGAAAGCCTTGGAAAATGACCAGAAAGTTAGGTGAGTTTTGAAAATGCTACTTGTTAAAGCAGTAATTCCCAACCTGTGATCTATGGACCACCAGTGGTCTGCAAGAACAAAAATATGGTCCGCAGCCTCACCATTACTACACCGTTGTCTCGAAACCATGCGGCAACAAGAACAACTGGTCTCGTGAAACCCTCTTATATTGCCGAGGCAACGGGGATGTCAGGAAGGAAGAGGCTGACTACCACAAAAGCTTACTACTACCACATCAGCTCTAGATTATTAAATACGGTTTTCTGTGTGCAAACAGATGGTGACTACTGGTTGGCATATGTTCTGTATCAGAAACTAGAGCTGATGTGATCTGTCCAATGCAGTTTTCTGAATCAGCACCCCAAATAACCAAACTGAATCTGAAGTTGACTAAAAACTGATTCGTAACCCTTTTGGTACTGATGTTGGAGAGTGATCCCTGATCAAAAAAATGGTTGGGAACCACTGTGTTAAAGGTATACTTGTATATCACTAAACTGTTGTCATTTAAATTAAGCTAAACATAATCTGTTGCATTTTATTTGCATTTTATTTTGTGGATTTTATTTAACAGACAAGTTATGTGATTAATATTTTCTTGAAATGTTATACATGATTTCAAACCAAATATTTCTATATGTATATTCACATCAGTATTTCATCAAATACCATATTATTTAGAGAAGAAAAACTTTAGTTTTTCTTATACAGTACATACATCTATTCTGAGCATCTCAATCTCTTCCACAGAGATTTCTTGCCCTGTTGACAGGTCACCTTGGATTTTGCACTAAGTAATTGTAATTGTCCTAATTCTTGACTATATTCGTGATGGCCAATGTGGCTATAAGTAAAATCTGATTCCAGGTCCCAGAATCATGTTGAATCTGGATCTTTAAAGCCTATGCAGTGACTTTCATGACAATAATTTCTACTTTACTTAGGTGGGGACTATTCTTAGAATTACGATTTTTTAAAAAGAAAAATTACAACTTGTATTTCCACATTGTATATAGAAGGAGACCTTCCAGTTGTATTTTTATGAAACCACTATGTGAGGTTATCCAGAAGTTTTTCATATAATATTATGCAGTTCTTTCACTCATCTGTTGATGTCAGAGAAGTATAGAAATTCTGAATCATTGTCAGTTTTGGTCTGGAAAAAATCCAAATATATTCTGCGTACAGATTTACAATTTGTTCTGGATGAAATTGTCCCACAGAGAATCAAGTATGGAGTTTGTATTATCCCTTGATGCCTATACTGTTTGAGTGATTTAGCACTGCAATAATTTCCACAGTTTTAATCGGCTGTAGCAATAACAACAAAAAGGACCATGGGATTGTTAAAGATTAATCATCTAATAAGCTTTAATGAGGAATTGGTCCAAAGACAGCAAAGCTATCTCTAATAAAGTAAGATATTGCAGAACACTTGGTAATCAATTATTTCAAGTGCATTTTAAGTCTCTCTGGACACTTTGCCCATCGTAGTCTTGCATACGTATCCATTAGTCATAGGCTGTAACCGTTTCAACCGTTTGTGTTTTCATACCAATTTTTTTCATTCGGATGACACGAAATGGTGCACCCCTCTCTGGTACGGAAGTAGCAGTGAAACAAAAGGAAAGTGGGAATGGTAACCGTTTGGTCGCCTGATTTTCAGTGCTCGACTGCAAGCCCTGGCAGGGAGAGTGCATGTGTGGCTTGCAGGCCCAACAAGCTCAGGGACTGCAGCCAAGGGCTGGTAGCTAAAACTGAGGGGAAGGGGATCATGGGAAGCCCACCCATTGCTGCCAAGGGGACAAAAATATTCGGGGGTTTTGGACCTGGGATGAAAATGCTCATTTGGAAAGGCACCTGTTTTAAGGAGAGGTGCTCGAAAACAAAAAAGGGCCTTATGAATGAAACAAACTGAAACTGAGAGTAATTCTATACAAATGCACAAGACTAGTATCCATTTCCTATATGCATATTCCAGAGAGAATACCAATGATAAATTGGTCCTATTCCGCTTGCATTAAAGGTTAAAATATACTGTATGCTCAAATGAATCCTATCTTAGCCATGATATGAACATTGAAAGACCTGCTCTCTGGACCATCTTAGCTATTTCTGGAATACTTATGACAGAGACTTTTTTCTACATTTTACCAGAGATAAGTAATTCTGTCTTCAGTGTGTTCTGTCAAGTCCTGCTTTTGAATGGATTCTGAAAATCGTTTTTAGGAAAGTCCTGCAATGCAAATTCTTCCATTTCTATGTTCATCTTTTTTTACTCATTTTCCTGTCTCAGTGGTGTTTATTGGTATCTAAGTTTGTGACTTGAATTCTGAGACAAGGATGAAATCTTTCAAATTAGATAATATAAAACGATGAGAATAAACTCATTTTTAACTTTTGTTGTATTTTTGTAACATGTCAGCTGATTTCTGGACTAATAATGTTTTCTTTTTCGATAGGAAAGAAGGGGGGAAGTGTGGATTCGCTGAATCTGTTCCTAACCAAAGAATAACTGCATTTAAGATAGAACAAGCCCCAGTGGACACCAAAGATGTACAAGAGCAAGCTGAAGAAATAATTGCCAAAGCATTTCCTCCTTCAGAAGTGTATCTTTTAAAAATTAGTCATTATATGAATGGTTTGGGATATTGGGCAGCACTCTTTTTACTTGGCAAGCTAGAAAGTCTGGTAGGCAACAAAACATGGCTTTTCTATTTGGGTGGCTCAGAATCTTTTGTGTGGGTGTCTGCAAAATGTTATAGAATCGTAGAATCATAGAGTTGGAAGAGACCTCGCGGGCCATCAGTCCAACCCCTGCCAAGAAGCAGGGGGTCATATAAATTAGTATCTAAAATGGTGAGGTTACAGTGATATGCAGCTGTGATAGGGAGTAGAAATCCAAGATACTTCATGAATAGCTCCAAACATTTAACAAAATAATCTGCACCTTGATTTGTATGCCATTCAGTGTTTGAATACTCCACTTCTCTACCAGTAACATAGAATCTGATCCTCATAATACAATGGAGGAGAAATGTGAGGGAACTGTATATGCTGGATTTTAAAGAATGTCCTATACAATTGTTGGTTTTTGTCAGCAGATAAGTATGCAACCCTCCAAAGCGCAGAGCAAAACATGGCACAAAGTCAAGACAGTTTCTGAGCCAGAAAACTCATCGAGTCAATTTTGATATTTTCAGGATATTTTCCTTAATGACTTTAGCGTGGCCACGCCAGTTTTGTGGACTTCTGGCACAGCCCAGATTGGAGAAGGACTTGAGAATTCATGGGGTGATTTTGAGGGATCTGAAAGAGAGGAGGAAGAAGATGAAATTGCTCAGGATGAACCTATAACAGTAGAAGACCAGAATATGGAAACTGGAGATGCTAGTGCCAGGACAAGGAAGCAGAAAGGTTGGCATGATTTTAAAAATTAAACAATGACTTTAAAATGTTTTGTTTTTTTAATATTGTGACAGCAAACATTTTTCTTTTTTTGCTATATATTAAAAATGGGGAATAGGGAAAAAGAAAAAGTTGGATATAGTCCAAGGAGAAAAAAAAGATTAACTTCCAATCTTCTCCATAGGTTTTCTCTTTGTCGTGTTTTCTAATTTTGCTTTAACACTCTTCACTCTTCGTGTCTCTTCCTCTTTGAAGCTGGTTTTACTTCCAATGTGTAAATTCTTCTAATCAATTCATTTTCTCTGTTTTCATCAACTGTATCTATTAGGGCTGTCCAACCACGGAAAAATTTGTTTCTAAACTCGATTCGTTTTTAGGGGGGTTTTGCGTTTCGTTTTTTAAAAGAATTCCGAAATTTTGGAAATTACGAAACAATTTCGAAACAATAATGAATCGATTCGTTAATGGCGGACGCGATTGCGCAATACGCTAAAAAACCCTCCAAATGGGACAGGGGGAACTTCTGAAGCTTCCCTCTCCCTCTGTTGTTGAATGTTGGTGTGATAATTTATTTTTTTATCACTGATAAAACAAACAACAACTATAAAACTTGCACCAGACATACGGAAATAATAACGAAATAATAACGAAACAATTTCGAAACAATTACAAAATAAAATTTAAAAATTCGTTTTGATTTTAAGTTGCTCCTGAATGGTTCAATATCGCTTAGTTATCAAAAAAATAACGAATTAATAACGAATTACGAAATTAACGAACGAAACCGCCCAGCCCTAGTATCTATCTGTTGTGATTCTTTTCTGTAAATCTTGGGTAATTGTCTGTGCTCATAAATCCTGTTTCATTATCTCTTATCACTTTTCATACTCATTGTTCCATTCCTGGTAATTCTTTTGATTTTAATTTTTGGGCATGTTATTCTAGCTGCCTTTGTTAAATAGTAGAATAATTTGTCTTCATTTTTTCTATTTCAAAGTAAGCAATTTCAAGTAGAAAGTACTCAGGTTTAATTTGAGTCTGCACACCTAATTTTTTTTTTAATTTTCTCATATATTTCTTTCCAGTATGTGATAAAGAACCCGGTACACTCTTCGCACTTCCAACATTTGTTTGCAGTATTTAGGAAATATTTCGAGTTTTTTTGGATGTTAAATACCATTGGTCCATCATTTTATACCAGTTTCCCTTCAACTCATACGAATATGTGTATTTTAATTTTTTGTTCCACATTTTCCCATTCTTCCATCCTTATTGTGTGCCCTATATTTGCATCCCATTTGACCATGAAATCTTTAATCTGTTCTTCTTCTGTTGAACAGTCCAAAAGCATCTGATATATTTTCGTAATCCATTTCTTTTGTTAAAAAAAGGTTTTGAATAAAATGAAGTTGAAAAACTCATTTCTCTGACAATACTAGTCAGTTGAATATGCTGAAAGGAGGTGCTTTAGGAAGCTTTTATAACAGATTGAGGTGCTTTTTAGTTTAAATCTTTTCTGGTTTGGCTGGAATAGATGCTTTGCCTATTATTTGCATAGTGTTACTGTTGAAAAACAGAACAGTAAAAGTACAGCCAGTCCTCAATTTATGTGAGGGATAGAGGCTCAGGATTCCCATGAAAGTGGGGGAAATTAATATATTAACATCCTTCCCCCTGAAGAAACCATGCATGCTACAGACTTTCCTCCAAACAGCCATGATCTATCCCTCCCTTTTCCACCTTAGCATCACAATGCCTCTGTTGGACCTCCATTGCCTCTGCCTCCTAAGATTAAAGGCATTATTTGCAGTAACTTACTCTCTTCACTGTGCTTCTCCGTTTCCTTTCCTGCTTGCCCTATTAGTATTTATCCAAACAATGCTGTCTTTAGGATGTTTGTCCTGATTGTTGATTTTCTCATATCTTCCAGATGAGACAATTGTTTTATCTGACAGTGAAGAGGAAGATGTTGTGATCCTCGAACCAGAAGTGACAAACAAAAACAGGTAATCTCTTGGAACTTTCCCCCCACCCCCTCCCAGACTATTGTATTTTAACAGAAAAAATATTCTGACCCAGCCTATATTCCCTTGCTAGTAGTCTTGCATGAACTTCAGTTAATTGCTCTTGACCAGTGAGTGGGCCAAAGCATTCTTTCTCCCACTATTCTAAATATTTTAACTGGCATGGAATAACCAAAAGATCTCTCCAGCTACTCTATCTAGGGTTATATTGCCATCATTCTTGCAGTCATGTTACTTACTCCTGGGAAGTAGTGGCAGCCTGGCAGTAGAGTTAGGTCACCAGAGTGCTGTTTCTTGTAAATTAAAAATGAATGTGGGACCGGGATGGCAGCTCCTAAAGCATAATGTTTAATTAAGCATGTATAATACAATATATAACTTCCATTGTCTTCAACTACACAGAAATGTTGATTATAGAAAATTCAACATTATGATGGCCTAGGCATTATTCCCATCAGCAAATATTTTGACGACTTCAGACCACCTTTAAAAGGGGGGGGGGGGGTGTTGGTTCATAAAGTAGTAGGAAACAAGGCATAGAGGAGCATATATCATGAAGGTGGAAACCCAGGGCTACTTTAGCCTCTCACAGAACACCCTGAACAGCCAGTTTGTGAAAAAGAACTTTTTTTCCGCTTAAGGATCTCCAACACCTCAGGGATAAAGAGAGTTTTGCTTTATTTTTGGCTTCAGATGTTTTATCCAACAGGAAGCGATCTAGAAATCAACATTCTGGCCCTCAAGGAGTCCTGATGCATATGACATTGCCATATATATCCCCAGGGTGCATAAGTTTTGAAAAAAGTTTTTAATAATGTCAGAAGCGGCTTGGGAGTATACTGTAAGTTGCTTCTGGTATGAGGGAATTGGCCGTCTTCAAGGACGTTGCCCAGGGGACACCCAGATATGTCATCATCCTATGCGAGGCTTCTCTCATGTCCCTACATCAGAAGCTGGGGATGACAAACGGGAGCTCACCCTTTCGTGGAGTTCAGGTCAGGAGTTCAGCCAGCACAAGGATTTAACCTGTTGCACCACTGTGACTCCCAGTTTTGAAATGGCCCTGGAAGACTGGATGCCACCCTCCACCCCAGTATATGCTTGGTTGCAATCAAAGCATTACAGAAAATTAAGATATTGTCCAAGTGTGAGGTCATGATAGATTTGTTTTATGCATGCTTAAATTCCTTCTTCCTGCAGAACAGAGACCTCTCCCAAACAAGACACAATGAGTAAAAAAACAGGTGGTAAAAAGAAGAAAAAAAGAGCTACTAAATAAATGAGTGGATCGTATTTTTGTAATTTGACTTTTGTGCCCAAAACCAGTGTTCCCTTATATGTAATAACATAGTTTATGTTGCTGAAAAAATTGTAATGGTGCATCTGTTTTATATATATATGTGCATTTTTCTAATAAAGTTTTTATTGGTCTGTTTCTATGTTGTTAAACACATTAGTTTGCTTGACCATAATATTTAATTAAAATCATTTTGATGCTATAACCCTTGTAAAATCCATACAAGCATCCTCTATATATCTGTGGAACCATTTATGCCAGGATCATGTGTAGTTTATTATTTATTTACAGTATTCACCCTGAAGGGGATTCAGGGCAGTTCATAGAACACATATATGGCAAACATTCAATGCCAATTATACAACAGATAAAGGTATATTTATGCTTTTTTTCATCATTTTGCATATTTTGGAAGCTGTATTCTGTTCCAGTCACGGGGCTGCAGTTGCTCCACCTCCTTGGCAAAGAGCTTTCTTTGTTCGTAAACCTTTCTTCAAAATGCCATGCCTAAAATACCTCCCGGCCTAATGTGGTTCCTATTCGTCTACTCACATTGCTGTTTTCAATCTGCTAAGTAGGCAGGGGAGCTGGGCTGAAGGTCAGGAGCTCACCTGTCCTGGCTGCAAACTGTCAACCTTTCACCAGATTTACTACAGCTGGTGATTAACCTACTGTGCTAGCTCCCCCCCCCCCCAAGTTTCCTGACAGTAGCAGTAGGGAGTGGAACAAGATGTGTATTAATGCACTATTTTTACTTCTGTGTGATATAAAAAGTTCAACATGAGCAGTGAAGTGGTAGTAAAGACAAGAGTTGACATATCTATATATATGTTACCTTCAATTTCTTTTGGCGCATATGAGAAGTTGTTTTTGACTGTGCGAGCTATAAGCTTCACTGAGCATGCCCAATGGTTAAGAATTTATGGCTGGAATTTGTTCTTTATTATATACACTTTGATACATCTGTAATTTTTGGACATTGTGACAGAGACATTTAACACTCCTTGCCTGATAGTTGTCCTTTAGGAAGTTTTTCTACTTGCCCACAACATGTAAGCTTTCGACATTTTATTGAAAATCAATGCTTTTTAAAAGTGTCAACAGCCTATATCCTACACTAGAAAAAATACATTTATTCTTGTGCTGAACTATCCTTCAGTATATTCAAAAGAACTTAAATGCAACACCTCGGGACTTAAAAGCCTTCTCACTGCTTTACCATGTTCAAATGCAAAAACCCACAATCCATGAAGCTAGATGAATTGAGAAGGATGTATAAAACACGGGTCTGCAGCCATTATGCTAGCTTGAAATCTTGCCACTATTGTAGAAAAATGCACAGAAGCAGCAAGGCTTTTATGTGTGGCAATATGCTGTGATTGTTATGTATTGTTCAGGAACAACACATCTAGGCAGCACACAGCTACCCTTTTGTTGCCATAAGACCTAAGGTTGCTTTTTCAGACCTTCAGCTACTTCCTGAAGATATGGAAAGGCATTTTATATCTATGTACCCCTTCTGAGCAAGGCGCTTCCAGTGTAGAGCTGCCCCCCATCTCCCGTCTAGACATTTACATTGCTATAGAAGAGAATATACAAACTCTTGATTTTGAGCATTTCATCCTCAGACTGCACAAGTCTCTTGTGTCATCAAGTTTGCAGACCTCAATGAGTAGCTAGACTAGAGATAGGATTGGGCCGACGGATTCCTCCCCTGCCATTCCTATGAATGTTTCTCAAAAGGGCTTGGTCTGTACTCTTCCTCCTAGTCACTGTCTCCTCCCCTCTGATGATGTAGTAATGGAATTTTGTGAGGGAACTTCCTTTTTAAAAGGTATTTTTATTGTCCTGGGCTGGCCATTCGCCATTTTCCAGTCTCTTCTGCTTTTCTTTCTCCCTATGAGGATGCAAATTTTGCCTCTCTTTTGGCAAAATGTAGCTGCATGGATTTTTTTTTACCCCTGTGCCTCTTTAGATGAGATTTAGTAAGGTAGGTAGTTCCAAAACCGTTTCTATCTAGAATGTATTTATTTTACTTCAATAAATATTTTTGAACCTGAAGTTCTGACTCTGCAATCTGTGCAATCCTAAGATATAGAAGGTTATCCCAGCTTATCACATGTAAATTTCTGCTGGTTATGAAGTTTACTTCTGGTACTCCGCTATATTTTTGATGCAATTGCCCCAACTGAGGGTTATTTTTGAGCCTAACAGCTCTGATTCCCCAACAGATACGTTGCACACTTTATTGTGCTAAGACAAATGTGTTATGGCTGAGGGTGGGAAGGAGCAACAGCCAAAAGCTCCTGGGAACATTGCTCTCCAAGTAAGAACTGGGTGAAAGTACTTTGTTTTGATACAAAAGCTCTCAGGCTGTGAAAACAGACTTATTGCCTCACTTATAGTATAACTTATATGAGTATTGACTATATTTGCTTTATACGGTTAAATTGCTACTGAGTCCCTTTTGAAGGATTTTATTGACCAGTTTCAAGATGGTTTACACTTAAGTCTTTCCAGGCATTGGTTTATCATGAGCACATCATATCAAGCAGTGTTACATTTGAATCCAATTCTATTTCAATATGAATAAAAAGTTCACCATGCTTACAGTTTAGACCTTAAGCTAGGATTAAGTTTGAACAAGACATTCCATACTTCAACTTGCCCAAAACAATTTTGTCCACATCAAGCCTTTTGTCCATTATACAAGTTGCCCATATTAGGGCCTGTGCCTACTTGTATCTGGGATATAGGATAGTACGCTCCCAAGGCAGCAGTTTGGTCAAAGCTACCTCCATGTGCTAACTAGCAGTTCTGCATTACCTCTAGGATTGAATACATTTGTAGGTCAGGAACTCTGCATGCGCAGAGGATGCTGAGTCCCAGTTTATAACCTCAGTAAGTATACGACAGGAATTCTTTTCAGAAAAATAAACTAGCTGTGACCTGTTTTACAGGAGGTCCACCTCTTCGACTCAGACTCAACTGCTGTGGGTCTGAGTGAAAGCTATTAATGCAGTGACTTAGAAAACCTCTTTAATAGCATACAGTGAGGGGTACTACTCTTGGCAGCGGAAACAAATATCTAGCAGCCAGGTTAAATTCTCTAACAGCAGTGCTATAGTAGCCTCACTTTCAAGTTCTGAAGGTACTAGGCACTAGCTGACTTCACTAAATACGTCATCACAACTTAATTATATATATGGAGTCAGCAGAGGGAACAGAAACTTTGCCATCTTGTATGTGCATATCAACTCCATTGCACCATCTTGATTTGTCATTTACAGCCAGAATCCCCACCGACACTGCTCTTTTTTTTAAAAAAAAGTTGAAAAATGACACCCAAATGGTGTCCCGGCATGGTTTTCAGTCTGTTTCACCAGAACTTTAAAAGGAGCATCATCTAAGTACTTGGAACAAGATTGCATGTACAAAAGTTTACATTAAAACATTATAAAAGTTTAAAAAAAGACCCTCATAATTTGCTATGGTAATATACCAGAGTGATCAAAGTCTAAATACAATTTTAAAACTGTACATTTACCCTTTGAGGCACTATACACCTTTGACATTTCAAGTCTCAGTTGATTGTTATAGGTTGAGTCTCTCTGGAGGATCAATAAGTGATACCGCATTGTACCTGGAAAAAAGAAAAAGTATTTACGTGAACTCTTATTTCTGCCTTCCATTATTTTGATCATACTCTGTTATCAGCTGTATTATGAAGCAATTATTTGAAGTTTAACTACAGAGCAATTAAGGAGCAGCTGCAGTCCTAGTCCCATACTTACTTGACAGCCTTGTATTTCTCCCGTATAGACTGTTGAGTATGTTGTGCAGCTCTGCAGTAGGTTTTGTGGAGGTCTGTGATGCAAGGCTTAAGATCTTCCATTGTGTATCCTGTCACTTTGGTAAGAGCATCCGTCTACGAAAAAGGTCAAGTATGTACTTAGGAGTTTTCCATGTCAACATAGGACTTTCCATGATTAAAATATTTCTTCTATGTGACTATCCTGAATTTTGACAGTATAGTACTATAGGGAAAAACAGTTACTATACTCCCAACTCAACAGAAAATGGAATGTTGGTGGACAGGAAAAGCTTTAAAGATGGGCTTAAAGCTAAGCATAAAAACGGTGGCATAGACACTGAGAACTGGGAAGTCCTGGCCTTTGAGCGCTCTAGCTGGAGGTCTGCTGTGACCAGCAGTGCTGCGGAATTCGAAGAGGCACATATGGAGGGAGAAATATGCTAAGAGGAAGGTGTGTCAAGCCAACCCTGACCGGGACTGCCTTCCACCTGGAAACCAAAGTCCTCACTGTGGAAGAACATGCGGATCGAGACTAGGGCTCCACAGTCACCTACATATTCACTGCCAGGACACTACACTTGAAAGGCCATCATACTCAAACAATAAGGGATCGCCTAAGTGAATAGGGAAAGCTTAGGCAGCAAGGAGTGTGAGACTTATTTTCTCCTTGTGCAAATTAATTACTCTGAATGCTGCTAAGAATTTAGAATACTTGATTAAGGGGCACAAGAGCATGAGTCCACCTTTGTGTAGCTTGAACTTAATTAGAGTGGCATTAATTTATTGTCCAATGAATCTATGCTAGAAGACCTGATCTAGGTCTTTCTGGGAAGATAATTTCTTTCATCTCCATTAAGCATGAATTTGATCATGGCCGCAGGAACGGAAAATATCAGGACATGAAATGCTCTAATAAATATATAGGACAGGCGTCAAAGGTAGAACAATTATGACTTTGAAACTGAGCAAAACTGAGACTGAATCTTCGTTTTGCTAAAAAAGGACACAGTATCTTACAATGACAAAAGCCTATGAATTCTAGGCAGATGAATTAAATGCATTTTCTGTATGTTCATGTGTGCCTCAAGCACAAGGCAACTGATTATCTCCTTCAATGCCCAATTAATGTTTATATTGAGTTCCGACATCTAGGACATTTAGAAAGAGCATATTTTAAGAACTCAGGATGCAATTACACTGCAGATTTACTGCAATTTTAACTGTGAAACCACTGGAGCTGTGGTTTTACAAGACCTTTAGCCTTTTCTGCCAAAGAGTGCTGGTGCTCCAAACTACGAATCACAGGATTTCATAGCATTAAGTCATGACAGTTGAAGTGGCGTCAGACTGTATTAATTCCATAGTGTAGCTGCACCGTAATTCTCAGCAGCATACATCTCAAAAGGGTTTTTTTTTTTGGGGGGGGGGGGTTCTGTGTCAGGAGCGACTTGAAAAATGGCAAGTCGCTTTTGGTATGAGAGAATTAGCCAACTGTAAAGCCATTTCTTGCTATGATACTGCACCAAGCAAGATCAGAGATCAAATTAAGGGGCAACATTGTTAATTTCATGTTTAAAGAGTTTACACTGTCCAAAAAACTATTAATTCAAGCTAAAATGGAGGCCTAGACAATGTTTTGATATACAATTAAATGTTTTATACTTACCCAAGTTTTCCCAGAAATTGTATAGTTTGCTATATGAAAAGCAGCTGCAGCAGTTATTGATGGCAAATATTTCAAGTATGTCTCAGCATCAATTAAACTCAGTTCTCCCAAGTACTGCAAGAAGGAGAAACCGCTTGTTAACACTCTTTGTAGATACTGTTGTACATTATCCCAATCAAGTAACTCAAGTTTTCTCAACAGCATTCCAGGTTTGGAAAATTGTGAAAGCAAGCTTTATCTAACATACCAGTTCATAGTGCGCTCCATTCTACTGTATTTTACCTATCAAAGCCACAATGTAAACAGTTAAGCTATTAAGCAAATGCATAAAAAGAATAAACTTAGATCTGAAGAGTAGAAACAGGGTGCTCTCTCATCCACAACTACAGGCAGGTGCCAAGTTATGAACAGGATAGCTTCTGTAGGCTTGCTCTTAAGTTAAATTCATATCAAGTCGGAACATGTATATTTTAAGTGTAGCTCCAGCCATACATACATTTAACTATATATATTACAGTGGAATGGAGCACACTATGAACTGGTATGTTAGATAAAGCTTACTAATGCTCAGTTTGCTTCCACAATTTTCCAGACCTGGAATGCTATTCAGGAAGTGAGAGAAATCTGCCCTCAAAAGGGAAATCCACTCCTGAAAGAGCTATCAAGGGGAAAAGATGTCTCAACTGAAGCTTTATCACCAATCCTTGTTTCTACAAGAGGCTACATTTTTCAAAATCCAGTTATGAGGACAGAAAGTAAGGCAAAAACTTCTAAACAGGGGCACAAAAATCAAAACAAACACCACAAGGCTGTTAACGCTTTCATAACATGTATATAAGCTTTGAATAGCATATGAAATAAGCTTTTTAAAATCACACTTGGGTTTCCTGAAGAATTTCCAAAACTTACCAGTGCTAGGTTTTCTACTTGGGAACTAGTTGGCTCATGTAAAAAATACTGAGTGATGAACTGATTTATTGTAGGAGCTGCCAGGTCAAATGACAGGACTTTCAGAACTAAGTGCTCCATCCTGAGAACTTGTTTCTTTGTGTAAGTGTCATCTGTGATATAAACAAATTCTGCAACTTCAGGAGGGTAAATTTCTTCAAACTTTCTATAATAAAAAAGAAAGCATTGTTGCATAATGCATCATCCTTGTTCTATTAATATGCATACTTCCACGTTTATATCTTGGAAAAAACTTGAAAGTTGACAAGAAAAGATTCGCTCCTGTTGTTTTCTGGGTGCCCCAATATGTGCTATAAGCATCAGTGTTAGGGAATGAGTAGATCCTCAGAAGTTGCATTATAATTCCCCGAATCCCATACCATTTGCTAGGCTGCCTAAAACAAAAAGGTGTAATTACCCCACCATATATGAAAGGCCACATAGTTGCACCTTTGTACAATAGCTTTTTAAATACATATATAAATAGCAAAGGTTTTATATTGAGCGTCACAATGGATTCAAATTTAAACAGGCAAAGTTTTATTCTCAATAATATTTGTAAATAATAACTTGCCTAGGCATCTGTCTCTAATAATAGTCCAATCTTGTATTTAGTTTGTCTGAGTAAACTAATATTTTTAAAAGTTGACTTACGATGCCAACAGCATGGCTGCAGTTCCTACAAGCTGAAGTTTCCCTCTTAGCACCGACATCGTAGACAGGAACCTGTCAATGTAGTTGACAGCCAAGTGCAAGGTTTCATTTTGTAGCTTATATTCTTCACCGACTTCCACCAGCCAGTCCACAAGAATGGCCCGCATGTTATTTGTGATGTCTGGCTGCTTCTTCATGTAACCCACTTTGGGCTTGCACTTGACCTATAAGAAAAAGATAGTTATCACTTGCCATTTCAACGCAAGAGGTGACTTTGGGGTCAATCACATTTGCAGTGAGAGATTGCTGGCAAGCTCTAATGCCAGGGGGATTTTAGGGATAGTAAAAGGAGAAAATCATCAAGTTTTCACCAATTTGTCCATACTGCACTTTAGATGTTTTATAGGCCCTTGAAATCCACTGGGCAACTTAAGACAAATTAAGTAGTAATGATTCTTACGTGTATCAGATTTCCATTACAGAGGTACATTAATTTCACTTAATTTGATCTTGTACGTGTTTTACAAGGGAGTATATCTATTAAGTACCTCACCATGTAACATACTGCCTTGATCAAGGAAGAAAACGAATACTATAAAAGGCATACAAGTTTGTAAGAGCTTGTCTCATCTGTGCAACTGGAACACCTCTGCCTCCATCAATTTCAATAATTGTACAACTAGACTACTTTTTTAATGTCCTAATAACATTCTATGGACTGCATGTAGTTAAGTATAATACTGCAACTCCGGAAGGAAAAGGAAAAGCAGTAGTGGCCCTAATATACTAACTTCTTATATCTATGAAACCCAGAGAGCTCCATATCAGTCAATAGAACAAGATTAGAGAGGCCAGTGTATATAAACTGTTCTTACCTCCATTTCCCTAAGATATTTGTAGATGTCTTCAATGTAGTCTGGTACATGATTAACATTAACTCTTGGTTCTGCTTCTTGGACTATTGACATATCCATAATACTTGGTGACCCTAAAACCCAATACATGTGTAAATTAAACATTTATTCTGTGAAACCATATTTATAAGACAGGGAATGGTTGTTATGAAGTATATCGTAGTTTTTTCCAATCTGGACTGGTCCTTGCTTATGTACCATAATACCTCATATTATTCTGCACTTCCCAGCCATAAAGTATTATCATATATATTCACATATAAGTCAAGGATAGGTTTTTGGGGTTAAAAGTATGGATACAATCAGGGATACATTGAGAGGAAAGCACCAACATTGACTCAGAAGGACAGTCTTTCCTAGCTGCCACTGTCACCATTTTCCCACGAAAGTAACCCAAAGTGACACCATGGCAGGTAAAAGGGATCAGTGCTTCTTTTATGCTCTTCCAGGACAGTCTAAGCCAGTGGTGGCGAACCTATGGCATGCATGCCAGAAGGGGCACGCAGCACCCTCTCTCCTGGCACTCAAGCCATTGTGGGGAAGCAAGGTGGGTAAAGGGTGCCAAGTTCCCTCTGCTCATCTTTATGTCTTAATTTTTGACTAAAATTCCTAGACTTATACAGGAGTATGTACAGTAATTGTTTTGAATGATGTGATTACTGGAAGATTGCAGATGCAAGTATCCACTACCTTCCCACAAAACAAGCCTCCTGTTCTTATAGAAGATCTTGCTAGTATGGCCAGAGTTGCTCTTTTCTCCTCCCACGCACGAGGCATGAAAGGCAAGGAGGGCACGAGAAATGCAGACAGACACAGGGCATGCTGGCTTGGACATTTTTGCAGGGTCTGTAACCAAATCAGTATTAACTCCCATCTTGACATTAGTTCCTATCTTCATACAATTTCATCTACTCCTTCTCTTCCTACATAGGATGTATCTTAAATCACACAATTCCTATGTACCCCTCTCCCCACTCAATCCTGCCACATTGCAAGAGATATTGTTCACCTCCCTCACAAACCAGAGAGGCATCAAAGTTCTTTTAGCACAGTGGTTCCCAACCTGTGGTCCGCAAGAACACATAAATGGTTTGCGGCCTCACCATTACTGCACCATTGCCTCGAAACCATGCGGCAACGAGCGCGACTGGTCTTGCAAAATCCTCTTACAGTGCCGAGGCAACGGGGATGTCGGGAGGGGAGAGGCTGACTATCCACGAAACATGACTACCACATGAGCTCTAGATTATTAAATATGGTTCTCTGTGAGCAAGCAGATGGTGACTACTGGATGGCAGTAGTACAGCCTTGCAAAGACAGCTGCTCTTTCAAGGGGAGTGTTGTCTTCTGTAATAGCTTTAGAAGCAGCCAGGAAGATTTTTTCTTCTAGAGACCAAAGTCATTAGATAGCCAGCCCAGGTTTCAGTTACAAGGCGTAATGGACCTCTTATGCTGCTGAAATCTCAGTAGCATCACTGTCTAACTTTTCTAGATAGAACAAAGACACCAAGTACATCTTTTAACAAAATGCTAAGGCTCCATACACGATGTCCAGAAGAGAAACAAATACTATAGTGCAAAAAAAATATATTACACCTACCAGTACTAAGGTCCATTGGATTGTCTATAGGTGTCAGAGGCTTCCTGTTTCCTAATGAAGCAACAGCTGCCCTCAAGCCTAGGGCGTCTTCGCTAGGCATGGCCTTTCTGGATATTCGTTTCTTCTGCCTGGTGGTATCGGGCTCATCCACATGAATTGTGAAGGCGGGCTGCTTGCTCCCCATTTTTGCCACAGGAATATCCACATAGTTCTCATCGTTCGTACTCCATGGTATTTGACACACAGGGACCTGTGAAGGAAGTTCACTTTTAATAAGCAATTCTTTATTACAGTCCACAGACCCAGCAAGTTGTCCAAGATTATTAGGATTGGTTAACTGGATGAACCCAATGGTTGCTGACCAGTGGCTCTGCCTCCTCATCCTAGGGGAAAGGGTTGCCTGGACCCAGGGCTCTTTAACACCTTTATCAATGAATAGAGGGTGTACTCATCAAATTTGCAGATGGCACCAAATTGAAAGGGATAGCTAATACTTCGGAAGACAGGATCAAAATCCAAAATTACCTTAACGAATTAAAGAGCTGGGCCAAAACTAAAAAAACAAAAAACAAAAACAAATTTCAACATGGAGAAATACGGGATACTACACTTAGGCAGAAACAATGAAATGCACAGATATAGGGCCCTTCCACTCAGCCATATAACCCAGAATACCAAGGCAGAAAATCCCACAATATCTGCTTTGAACTGCGATATTTGAGCCCACACTGTGGGATTTTATTCAGCTGTGTAGAAGAGACCATAGAATTAGAGACACCTGGCTTGAAAACAGTACATGTGAAAGGGATATTAGCAGGCCATAAGCTGAACACGAGCCAACAATGTGATGTGGCAGCTAAAAAAGCCAACACAATTTTAGGTGGCATCATAAAGAGCATAGTGTCCAGATCAAAGGAAGCCTTATATACTGACAAGCTGGAACATGTCCAGAGAAGGGCAGTCAAAAAGCTCAAGTGTCTATGAAGCCAAGCCCTATAAGGTATGTTTAGCCTGCAGAACAGAAGGCTGTAAGGGGACTTGATAGACATGTTTAAATACACCATGTAGCAACATTTGAAAAATGTTCTGTTCCTGGTTTTAAAGTGCTATTTCCTGTTTAACTGTGTGGTACTTACTTTGACAGTAGTTATTATGCTCCAGAAACTTTGTTTTTGTGGCTGCCACAAACTACCATATGTTGAATTACTTGAAACTTGAGACTGAAAAAATATAGCAAAATGTGCGGCAAAATGTCCCACGGAAACAAACTTTCACCATGTTTTTGTGATAGAATCATTTTTTTCATCGTGTGAGAGAATTGGCCATCTGCAGGAATGTTGCCCAGATGTGTTACCATCCTGTGGGAGGATTCTCTAAAATCCCTGTATGGGAAGCTGGAGCTGACAGACAGGAGCTCACCTCAAGGATTCAAAACACAGACCTTCAGGTCAGTAGTTCAGCCAGAACAAGGGTTTAACCCAGGCATGGGCATACTTCAGCCCTCCAGTTGTTTTGGACTTCTAACTCCCACAATTCCTAACTGCTTCAGGCCCCTTCCTTTCCTCAAGCTATTAGGAATTGTGGGAGTTGAAGTCCAAAACACCTGGAGGGCTCAAGATTGCCCAGGCCTGAGTTAAATCCATTGTTTCACCTTGGCTCCTAGATAGAACCAATTAGGAAATGGCATTTATAATCCAGGAACAAAACTTGTGTTACATAGTGTAACAGAAAGGAGATCACATTGAAGAGGGTCCAATGCTTGTTTTCTGCTGCTCTGGAGACACAGAGCAATGGATTCAAATTGCAGGGAAAAATATCCCACCTAAACATTAAGGAAGAGTTCCTGATGACAAAAGCTGTTTAATGGTGGGCTAGGCTGCCTGGGAGTGTGGGGGAGTCTCCTTTTGCAGAGGGGGAGCTGGATGGCCATCTGTTTGGAGGGCTTTGGTTTTGTTGTATTTTCCTGCAATGTGGTTGGACTGGGGGGGGGGGGTCTCTTCCAACTCCAGCTGGATATCCAAGAGCAGAAGGAAAATCTAAAGCAGTGTTTCTCAACCTCCCCAATTCCGCGGCCCCTTAATGCAGTTCCTGATGTTCTAGTGACCCCCAACCATAACATTATTTTTGTTCCTACTTCATAACTGTAATGTTGCTACTGTTAGGATTCTGAACCTCACCGATGATAGAATTGGGTCAAACTTCTGACACGGAACCCCCACGACCAACAGAAAATACTGTGTTTTCCAATGGTCTTTGGTGACCCCTAGGTTGAGAAACGCTGACCTAAAGTATTCAACCAACCCAGTGGTTCTCAACCTGTGGGTCTCCAAATGTTTTGGCCTTCAACACCCAAAAATCTTAACAGCTGGTAAATTGCCTGAGTTTTCTGGGAATTGTAGGCCAAAACACCTGGGGACTCACAGGTAGCGAGGCTGGATAGACACTGCTATATAATGCAGTGTGGAGGCTCAGCTGAGTTGAGACCATTTAGGCACCAGGTGTATATATGTATATTTGTGTGCATGTGTATATGTGTGTGTATATATGTATATTTGTACATATATATATATACACACACACACGTGTGTATGAATCTGTGCATGTATTTGAGTGTGTGTATATATGGTGTATTTTGGGGGTTTTTAAGTCTGTTCCGCTGGAGTTTTTTGCGTGTGTGCGTGTTTAGGGGTAATGGACACTCATTGGACTGTTAGGTGTATTGTGTCCAAATTTTGTGTCAATTCGTCCGGTGGTTTTTGAGTCATGTTAATCCCAGAAATGAACATTACATTTTTATTTATATAGACTAATACTACTACTACTACTACTACTACTACTAATAATAATAATAATTTATTATTAGCAACTCGAAAAGCGATTTAAAGATTGAACTGCAAAGACTCTGGCACAAACCAGTCAAGGAGGTCCCAGTGGGGATCAGCACACTGGGTGCAGTGCCTAAAGACCTTGGCCTACACTTAAAAACAATCAGTGCTGCCAAAATTACCATCCAACAGCTGCAGAAGTCCTGCCTACTCAGAAATCCCATGCATTATTTGCTGATATGTCACATAGTCCTAGACTAGTGGTTCTCAACCTGTGGGTCCCCAGATGTTTTGGCTTTCAACTCCCAAAAATCCCAACAGCTGGTAAATTGCCTGGGTTTTCTGGGAATTGTAGGCCAAAACACCTGGGGACCCACAGGTAGCGAGGCTGGATGGACACTGCTATATAATGCAGCGTGGAGGCTCAGCTGAGACTATTTAGCTGAGACCAGGTGGTTGTGAAGGTTCAACAGGGGAAGGAAGGAAGACTACAGACCTTGAGGAAGGAATGGGGCCGGCAGTGGGGAGAAGAGACCTGATCTGAAATGCAGATTTTTGTAGAGGAGCCAGGCCGCTGAGGCGTGGAAAGCGCGCCAAGCTGTCCCTTTACATCCCGCCAAAGGAAGGAATGCATGGGATCAGGGGAGGTGTAGTTCCGCCAAGGTCTTTAGTAGTCTTCTGCTATGAACAGTTGAAGCGATACCAAACTGCATTAATTCTAGTGTTGACTAGGCTTGGGGAAATTTGGGCCCTCCAGGTGCTTTGGACTTCAACTCCCAGCATTCCTAACAGCCTCAGGCCCCTCAGCTTAAGCGGCTGAGGGGGAAAAGGAAGGGGCCTGAGGCTGTTAGGAATGCTGGGAGTTGAAGTCCAAAGCACCTGGAGGCCCAAATTTCCCCAGGCCTGGTTTAGCTGTACCTGAAGGGGTCCCAAAGCCCAAAAAAGGCCTGAACTGGGCACCAGGCCTCAAGAGGCCCTCTTAGCCAGAGGAGGCGGAACTACAACTCCTATGGCTCTGGGAGCATCCTGCACGAGCCCAAAATGGCGGCCGAGCAGGCCCAAGCGTCCCTGCTCCCCTTCCTTCCCTAGGCGCCTCTACCTGGACCGGGTCCGAGGAGCAGCGCTGGTTGGCCTGCAGCAGCCCCAACGCCAGCCGCTGCCCTTGCCCTCCCGGGAGCTTGGCCGAGGCGCCACCATCCTTCACCGCCGGGGGAATGTTCTCCTGGTTCTCCAGCTCCGAGGCGGCAGCAGCGGTGGCGTCCGTCAGCATGATATGATGGGATAGAGAGGAGGCTCCTGCTCCGGCGGCGGCACAAGCTCAATGGAAAGGCTCGGCGTCCGTGGCTCTTGCACTTCCACCGTTCAAGTAGCCCGCGAGGATTGAATCGGCCAATAGGGAGGGAGAACGCCCTGACGTCACTGCTTACGGGAGCCCGCGAGGGTCGAGAAGTCGGTTTGAAAGGAATTAGCGGGAGGAGGGGATTGGCTGGCGGGGAAGGGGGCGGTCACGTGGCTATAAATAAGCAGTCACTTAGGCTGAAGACAGGTGGCGAGCGGGGTTTCTGTCATTACCTTCCTCGGAAAGACAGGAAACCTCCAGGGAGGTTCCTTATTGATTCCTCACACTAGAATACTTGCTGTGAATTATTTCTCTTTTTTGTTTATGTAGGTGCTATGGATATATATTATTACTATTATTTTTATAAGTTACTATTTTATATCATGACATTACATTTATTATATACTAGCTGTCTCCTGCCACACTTTGCTGTAGCCCAGCCTGTGTATATGTTTTATGTGTATATAATAATTGGCTCCACTGGCTGCCAATTAGCTTCCGAGCACAATTCAAAGTGCTGGTGTTAACCTATAAAGCCCTAAACGACTCCGACCCAGTTTACCTGTCCGAATTCCGTTCTCCCCTATGAACCATCTAGGTTGTTAAGATCATCTGGAGGGGCCCTGCTCTCAGTCCCACACCCACCTGGTGGGGATGAGGGACAGGGCGTTCTCGGTGGTGGCCCCTCGACTCTGGAACTCTCCCACTGGAGATCAGAACTGCCCCCCCCCCCCCATTCTGTCGTTCAGAAAACAGGTGAAAACCTGGCTATGGGGTTTGGCTTTCGACGAGTGAATCAATATTTCTGTGATCGGATGGATGACGATGAATGACGGACAACGAATTCACTATGACGACTGACCATTGTTATTATGTGATTGCATTTTGCCGTTTTAACATTTTAATTGAATATGTTATATGACGTTTTTAATGATTGTTTTGTGATATTATTGTTGGAAACTGGCCCGAGTCCCCCGATAGAGGGGAGAAGACCGGTATACAAAATTGCTAAATAAATAAATAAATAAAATATAATAATAATACTTTATTTATACCCCGCTACCATCTCCCCAAGGGACTCATTGCGGCTTACATGAGGCCAAGCCCACAGTACATCAGTAAACAAAGGCAATAACAAAAACAATAAATACAAAACAGTTAATATAAATCACATAAACAAAAACAAAAAAACAATAACAGTAACTCACAAGCATTTAAAAACCTATGGCCGGGCCAAATGTATTAATTTAAAATTTAAAAAATAATGCTGGGTATGAACAAGGTAGGATATAACAGAAATAGGGTTTTTCAAAGAGAGATGAGGAAACGCAGTCGATCCTAAATCAATGGTAAAGTGCATTTTGAGGGCATATTGCTAACAGTTTTCCTTATATATATATATATATATATATATATATATACATATACATATATATATATAGGGGGTTGTATATGTGTGTATATATATTTGTGTATTTGTTTTTATGTGTACATGCATATTGTGTATATGTGTGTGCTTGACTATATACATATTTGTGTGTATGTATGTATGTATTTAGAATATTTGTACCCCACCCTTTTCAACCCCCTGAAGGGGGACTCAGGGCGGCTTCCAGCAAGCAACAATTTGATGCCTCAATGTACACATAATAAAATACATAACAAAACCAATAATTATATATAATTAAAAATATTAAGTCAATACAATAAAAAATTACTAATTGTAAATTAAGAACAAAAAATAAACTTCTTAAATATTGTGACTTTTGGGCCCATCCTGTATTTATTTATTATGTTTTCTTTATGATATTTTATTTATTACACACATATATATGGTCATACGTACCACATTTCTTCTATTTTAAGACACCATCAGTTGTAAAAGGAACACTGATTTCAATACTACCAACAGAAATTAAAAGCTTTATTTACATAAAGAAAAAAACATTGAGCCATGGCAGGTAAAGTGCTGTCAAACTGCATAAATGCTGCAGTGTAGATAGAGCCTTATATATCTTCATGCGACAAAGGTACGGTCCTTTTCCTGTCTCCTTGCTATACTTTGAGCTCTGATGGACCTTGTATCTTCCATCTTGCTTTCTCTTCAAAGGCATAAAGATCTGATATTCATCACACACAAAAGGCCACAAAAGTTCATGCTATAGTTGAAAAAATTTATTTATCAAATTGATTCCGACCTAGCACAGAGTTATATTTCCAATAAATAACTTTTATCCTATTTACACATGTAATAGTCTATAGCCGACAAAGTTCTATATACAGACTGGGAATTACATTATCAAGAGCAATTTTCTTTAGTGACTGGCTAATGCAGGGCACCGTTGCCATGCCAGTGCATAAATAGCAAGAACAAAGGCCTCATCTATACTGTCAAATAAAATCCAGATTATCTGTTTTGAACTGGATTATATGGCAGTGTAGACTCATACAATCCAGTTCAAGCAGATAATGTGGATTATCTGCTTTGATAATCTGGATTTTATGGCAGTGTAGAAGGGACCTAATAGTGTTGATATGGAATGTGTGATTATCAGAACTGCATTTCCAACCTAATCTATACTGGGAAGAATGATACATGCAATCTGTTACACCAATCTCAGAATTTTCTTTGTAGCTGGCAAGCAAAATACTACTTTGGCCCCTTCTACACTGCCAGATTATCCAGATTATCATAGTAGATAATCCACATTATTTGCTTTGAACTGGATCATATGAGGCCCCTTCTACACCACCATAAAACCCCCAGATAATATATATTTATAGATATGAATGTATATTTGTCAAAGAAAAAGGAATAAAACTAAATCAACATACACTAGCATTTTGGAGAAGAGGTCAATATAAGAATCATTAATATTAAGGATGAATATATGTCCCATGCATGTGGGTGCTTGTAGAGATTACATGTATAAAATATTTGATTAATTGTTTAACTGGTTTACTGTATGTTTTCTGTAAATGTTTGTTGTGTGTGATATTAATAAATAATAATAATAATAATAATAATAATAATAATAATACCCTGATTACCTACTTTGAACTGGATTATATGGCAGTGTAAACTCATATAATCCAGTTCAAAGCAGATAATGTGGATTATTTGCTTTGATACCCTGGATTTTATATAACAGTTTAGAACGGGTCTTTGTCTTTTGCACAAAATGCATGTAGTTACAGATTCAAAACCCTTAATTTTTACTAGGCTCAATCAGAATCCACAATCAGACTCTTTAAAAGCTAGTGAACTGAAAACATTTTACATGTCCTTTTAAAATTAAGGTTGTGTAAAATGTATTTAGAGTATATATGCCAGTCCTACCAATTGTTATTAAGTCACATTTCCCATATATTATGTATGGAATGTTCTTGGTAAATACCATTTCTAAATATATATATATATACATAATAAATGTAAGTTTTATTCACTAACAATTATTATTATATTTAAAATGATGTAAACAAAGATCTGGATTTGCTGATCTGCATCCTCTACATTCACTTTAGAGATTTCATATTGGTTTCTATACTTCCAGTTCATGAAGCACTATCAAAAAAGGCAAGCAATGTGTTTTGATCATAGCTTCCCAAAATTTCCAGCAGAAGAGGAACTTTGGTTTTCACATTAGTGCCTTTAAATTTAAATTTATCTATGAACAGATCTGTAATCATACCTGAAAATAAAAGAAAAGGAAATTAGTATTATTTTCAGAAGACTGATAAAAAAAAAACAAAAATAAGAGAAGTACTTCATATACAAAATTAAGGGTGAAAAGTCAAGTATTTTACATTGAAGAGCTATCACTGGAATCATTTTGCATCACATGCAGCATGTAGCAAAATGTCTAGTAAGACTCAGCATCTTTTCTAACCACTAAACTCAATGGTAAGTTTGTCATACATTTCAGTGGAAAATATTCTGCACCATATGTTCAGCAATGAGGCCTTGCATTAGCATGGATCAACATTCACACTATTATTTTAGTTTCAATTAGTACCAGATACATAGTTTTTGTTCTTGAGTAAATGCAGAGTCCCCCACAACAGCTGCAATTCACCATCAGCTCTGATACACAGCTTGGATGCTAAAGGTGGAATCCTATTGAAACAATGCACTAGCACAGCTGCTGATGTATGGACTTGCGTAAGAAAACGTCAGAAACCATCTTATACAAGCCATTCCCTGGTGCAAAACCATCCTTAGTGCTACCAATCTGGCACTGCAGCACAACATCTACTGCTTCCCACTATACTGTATTATTTATTATTTACTGTATTTATACCCTGCCTTTCTCACCCAAAGGGGACTCAAAGAGGCTTACATGTAGGCAACAATTTAATGCCAAATAAACAGACACACAAATAAAACACATATGCATAAAAACCAAAAAGTTAAAAACATCTAAACAGTAAAACCAAAAATTAAAGTCACACAGTTTTGTAGGGTCACATCTCTACATTTACATAGTCTTCCACTCCACTTGTAAAGCTAGACTTCTGCATTGATGAACTCAAACTGTATGTGCATAACAAAGTACACAATCCTGATTTTCGTTTGAAATGATGGACAGTACAACTGCAGTTTGAGAGACATCACATACACTTCAGAAATATTTCATATTCTGAAGTACAGTACTGCCCTAGAAACTAGAATCACTCCCTACAAGGGCAAACAAAAGGACACTGAAATAGACACTGACACATTTCTATAATGACAAGGCATCACTACTTCAAAAAAGCAAGAACAGCTAGAGAAAATTAGAACAGTGCTAATAAACTAACCATAAAGTCTTTCAAGCGATGTAGGTTGTTTCTTGTGCTCTTGGGTTAGCTGCTCAGCTTCATCCAAAATGCTGCGGTATTCTGGAATCAGGAAGTCTGTATTTCCTTCATGAGCTTGTAACTCCTTAAATTAATAATAATAATAATAATAATAATAATAATAATAATAAAAGATATTAAAAGGAAGCCATGCTTAAACATGTATGTATTTATAGGAAGCAGAAAGAAGACAAGATTTTCACTTCCTTTTAATTTAAAAAGGTAAAAAGAAAAGTGTTCACAGTCCACCCTTTTGTTCTAGTGCAGTAATTTTGGGTGTGCAGGTACAAAATAGTGATTTGGGCAAACAAGCATGTGCTATGAATCAAGAAACAAGTTGGCTTTTGGGCATACCAGAGCCAAAATGACATTTTCTTTCCCACAAAACTCCACTCCTAATGCTCTAGGAAAATCGTGTTTGATTTTTTAAACATTCATATATATTTGTTTCAACGCAGACACTTTTAATGTACTTCTAACTTTATTTTATAGATTAGATCAGAATGGGAAAAGTAAAGTTCTTCAAATGTTACTAGAGTGCTACTCTCACCATTGGCTGTTCTGGATATGACAGATGGGAGCTGCAATCCAACCACATCTGTTGCTTTGTCTGAAATTAAATCTGTGGAAGTCTTGCAGCAAAACAAACAGTATTACGGAGTACTTTTGCATCCATCCATGACTGTAGTGATGTTGGCTACGATTTACAGAACACATTATATACTAAATCAGCCCATTTACAGTACTTAGTTCACTAAATATTATCTATCCAGACAAGCAGTGTATTCCAACAGTTTGTGGCAAAATCTTTCCCTGTGTGAAATTTAATTGGAGATGCTAATGAGTGTTCCTGGGACCTTGTGTATCTACATCATGTAATCCATTTAATTATAGATTCTCCCTTATAAGCCCTAGCTGCATTTATAACAGGGATATAATGATTTCTAACATAATCTTGCATATTTTCTAGCATTGTCCGTAGATGCCTCCTAGGTCATGTGGCCGGCATGACTGCATGGAGCATTGTTACCTTCCTGGCAAAGCGGTATCTGTTGATCTATTCACATTCACATGTTTTCAAACTGCTAGGTTGGCAGAAGCTGGGCCTAACAGCGGGAGCTCACCCCACTCCCCATATTCAAACTACCAACTTTTCAGTCAGCAAGTTCTGCAGCTCAGTGGTTTAACCTGAGTGGTTTAACTGGGGCTCCATTTTCCAGCTACATATCCATTATTTTGAAATAGCAAAACAGCTCTCAAATATTGGAGAGGAACCAAATCACCAAAAAAGCAGAACAGAAATGAAACAAGCAAAATTATTACAGCAGTCCTTCCACTATACATACATACATACATACACACACACACATACACACACCATGCCAAATACTTACTTTTAAAGCATCTATTAGTTCCACTTTTTTAGCCAGCATCAACTGATATTCTAATTTTGGATGGATTAACTTTAAAGTGTGATTCACAGATATCTCATTTATATCTAGAAGACAATCACAAAAATCAATTAAATCACCTGAATATATTTGTATAAATAAAATAAGTTTAGTTTCCCAAGATAAGAAAACTAAAATCCTTACCACAGGATATATTAAGATTAATTTTCCTTTTAGTAGCTTCTTTAGACAGCACATCTTTTAGAATAGATATTGTGGATATATTGTCAGATTTGAAATATCCTTCCCCTTTCCTGTATTAAGGATTAAAACAATAATCTCGATAACTCTTACTTCTACAAGATTCCATTGTTGACTTCAGTAAGCCTATCTCCTCATACACAAAATATCTTGCCAGGCTGAGAAGGGTAAATGTTAAAATACTACTGGTCAAATTCCAAAATATCACAAAATCCAAAATTAACTACATGGGTGGCTGAGATAGTGATACCTTTCATTTCTGGTAGTTTAATATACTTCGTTTCGTGCAGAGAACCATTAATAATATTTTATAAAATATCCTCAGGTATAAGGTGTACATGAAACATAAATGACTTTCATATCTAGACAGGTTTATATATATCTATTCAAAAATCTTTTTAAAATCTAAAATACGTCTGTTTCTAACATTTTAAATAAGGAATTCTCAACCTAATTTCTAAACCATAAAAATAATAAACTTTTCAAATTATTTCTAGTATTGTTTATCTTTTCTCTGCTTAAATAATATGTATATTTCAGCATGTTATTTACTACTTTTCAAACAAAATAGTGTACTTGAAGAGCTGAACTTCATTTTACCGGTAGGTACATTCAAGTTGTGTATCCAAAAAGGTGTTCTGAAAGTAGAAGCTGACGCTCTCCCCCACAGGTGTCTTTTCAGGAACTTCAGGCAAGCAAAACACGACCCAAGAGTGAACTTCTGCAAAGCTGAACTGGCCTTTGAGGGTCAGTGTATTCATGGGTCTAAACAGTAACAACAAAAACAAGAAAATGTATTTGTTATGACAAAGTAGCAATCTTATTCCCACAATATTTACTTATTATTTATTATTCTACTTATATACTGCTTTTCTCACCCCTGGGGGATTCAAAGTGGTTCACAATATAGTAATGGCAAAATTCAATGCCTCGCATATTTAAAAATAAATCACATATCTAAAATACATATAACTATATATTAGTAGAAAGCATGATAAACAGTTCAGAACCGCTAGGCATTAGACAACAGCTTGATGCATGAGTACCTTGTCCTGCCCTATCTGTCTAGTATCCCACTTTTCTTCCTACACAACATTCAAATATAGCCCAAAAAAAATTCCCAATAGTTTTTAACGAATGTCTGTTTCTCCATTAAGCAAGATAGGAATTGTGGATAACATCTAAACGTTTATCTCAGTGATGTAAAGACCATAACATAATTTATGTATGGTTATATGTATGGTTACGGTCTTGCTTATTTTCAACCTGCACATTTGGATAGAACCAATACCAGGAAAATCAGTAGGTTTTTTTTCTTTTCTTTTTTCTTTGAGAAAAGGTTTGAAACTACTTTTTTAAACCTATGTCCCTATACATACTACAAAACAATAGGAATGGGTGAAATGTAAGAAACCTGCAAGAAGACTAATGCAGCAACCATCGTTTTCCATTTTTATTTTTTCTTGCACTTTTAAACGAGTTTTGGAGGGAGATGTCTTTCTAAAAAAGTAGACCACAAACTACACAAACACGATTTCCAGCCACATCTATGCATATTTTCATATGATGGTTCCACTGAAGCATCTGATGAAAATAACTTGCTTACAGCATTTATAGTGAAGTTCTAGCTAAGCCAGGTTTTCCTTAAAACCGACCTTCCATAAACTTCAGAACACAAGCCTTGAATTTCAACTACAATGGAACATTTGCTCTCAAAACTACCTGTCACGATCAATACAGTGTGTCCTTTGATGAAGTGAAAGTGGCTTAATTTGATATTGTCGGACTTGACAGGTTTTTGGTTGAACTCTTGGAGTCACATATGCTTGCAGTGTCCCATACCGGCCTTCAATTGATAGAATCTGTTCACAGAAAAGAAACAAGGTGTATTTTCTTCAAATTTTGACCAATTTTCAAACATAAAACTTCTAAAGTATGAATCTATCTTCTCTCCTAAAGATAGTGGAATACGATGTTTCATTTCTTCTTACAAGGCTTGCTTCTCATGATTTTTATTGTTATTGAGGCTTTTTGAATTAGTTCTTAAATTTGACTACTCTCTGAACTGTTATTTAAATGCTATAGTCTCAATTAATATGTACAAATTACACTATATTTTACCTTAAGTTCAAGCCTTGTAGTATTTGCTTGACACCGATAAGTGGCGAGAAGGAAGTTACCATTGGGCTGCGGAAGAGGGAAAATTAGAATCAGTAAGCTCCAAAAACGGAAATTCTTCATTTAGGTTTGACTTTGTTTGTAATCATACGGATCTAGATAATATCCATTAATCAGAAACAACAATGAATCACATATTATGGCTTCTTGGGCTCACCTCTGCCCCAGAAGCATTAATAAGCCCTTTAAAAATAGAGGTTGAAGCACTCTGCTTAATAGGGTGGGATTTAGGGGCATGGTAGGTGAGCCATGGGGAGGAGTTAGTGGTGGGAGGGATAGATTGGTGGGAGTTACATTTCAATCCTATCATATGGGAATGCAGGTGAACAGGAGAAGAAAAGTGATAGGTGCCTTACACTTAAAGTATAAATATGTTTGAATAGGAAGCAGAGCAGCCACAACTGTCTGGCTAAAATAATGTAAAGAATTGGAGATGTGGACCCTTACACCAAAGTGAGTCAAGCACTGAAAGGGTTAAATGGATGAAATGACTCAGCAAAAGCTGCAGTTCTATATAAGCAGGTGTGCTTGTAGCTTATTAGGCCTCTGTGTTAATTTGCCTCAGTGGAAGAAAGGTCTCAGTCTGTGAGAAGGCCTCACAGTCTGAGGTAGGCCTTAGTTTGAGAGAAGACTTCAGTATGAGGTAGGCCTTAGTTCTGTGAGAGAAGCCTCTGTGTGAGGTAGGCCTTAGTCTGTGAGAAGGCATCAGAGTGTGAGAAGACCTGGTGTGAGAAGCTTTGGTGAGAGAAGTTCCAGGTTGAAGATGTCATGTGTAAAGTTGTGAGTAAAGCTACTATGTAGAGCTCCTGTGTAATTTCAGTGTGAGAGGAGGCTCTGTGAGAGTGACGCTGTTTATCTGCATAAGAAAGAAGCCCAGCATAGAAGCAACGAAGGAAGTTTAAAGAACTTAATTTGTGTTATAGAAACCCGGTTCTTGTAAATAGTAGTAAAGAACTTTCTAAAATATGTGCACATCCCAAAGTTAAACACTACATTTATAGTAATTATGTGAATGTTTATATCACACATGTCACAAAATACAATGTTACTATTTCCATCTTGTACTCCAAAAGATAATTTTTCTCAGGGCAGTTCAACACACACACAAACACTTCCAACACATTCTAAAAAGGTTTTTTTAAAATACAAATCTTCTAAGGGTCCTCAGAGTGGATACCATTGGAGTACAGAACTTATAACCTGCTCAACTTCAGGTAACATTCTTATTCAAGATCAATTTTGAAATCAACACAGTTTTCCAATAAACTGGTTTATAATAGTATCAAATAAAACCTTAACATAATATACTCCAGAGAATAAAATATATCTTCAACATAGTGTCTGGAACTATCAAGACAGGCTCTAGGATTTTACGTACCTCTGATTCACAGTCAACAACACTAACCACAGCTGAATTTTTATCTACATCCTTTAGGTCTATTGGAACGTCGCACTGTGGAAAAAACAATTTCAAAGTGAATTTATAATTTCAAAGACATCCTATCTCTTTAGGTCGATGACATTGCTCTAGAAATCTTTTATTTAAAAAACCAGATATTAAATCACTGTTGATTTTTTTTAAAATGTCTGTTCAAAGATGCTTTCTGTATTCCTTGTTTTCCTATGTTTTCATTCATATCTATTAGATTAAAGATGAGTGAACATTTTGGCCCTAAAGGCCATGATCTAGTATTAGCGCCAGGAACTTCATAAACAACAGTACTGCCTACCTCTTTCTCACAGTCAATATACAGGGAAGGGGAGATTTAAACATGCTGCCCCTGGCCAAAACTTCCCAGAGATCACAGGGAGTTTCAATGAGATGTTGGTAACCCTAAATTTCACTCTATTTCTGGTGAATCCTCATTTTAGGATTTTTTAATTCGATTATATAGAGCATAACATTACGTATTTACATTACGGAAGGGAAAGGAAAAGACCAAATTATTTCACATATTTAGTCATACCATTCAAATCTGTCCTATAATCTTAGCCTTTCCATTGCTATAATTACCTACTACTTGTATCTATCTGTTTTCCACCTCCTTCTCACCCCTCTCACTCCCAAGAACAGTTGTACCTTTCTTTTTTAAAATATTATTTTATTTGTTCAATCATGAAGATAATCTGATTCCATTCCTTAAATTTTGCTTTCCCCTTTACTCTGGCTATCAGCTCTTTCCATTTAGAGTCCCAATTCCCCTTAGGAATGTTGTGGTACAGCCTGAGGCTGATGAGTTCACTGATGATTTAGAGGGGGTTGTGGGATTTCCTGGGGCACAAAATGATAAAGATTCAAGTCAAGGAAATGAGGCTTCTTTCTGACTCAGAAAGTGCAGGCTTCAAGGTCAGTCAGAGGAGCCAGAAACTGCAACATGAGATAAGGAGTCGAGAGAAGAACTAAGTGATATGGAAAGCACCCAGGGAAAATCGCCTGAATCTATGGAGATCAACAAAAGTCTTTATAGATTAGAGCAGAAAATAGACAGCTCAGGTCAGAGTGATTATGTGGGAAACTTGTGAAGAAAATTCATGAGAAAAGAAATGACTTAATGGGTGCCTATGAATTAGCAAGTTGTTTATCTAAGGGTTCAGGCAACGTAGCATTTCAATGAGAAGCTAGGCATGAGTTCTCTGGTTCTTGTTTCAAGTCAAGCCTCGGATTTGGATTTAAGTATCCTGGAAGTTTTATATGTTCTTGTCTTGATATTCCTTCTCAAATTTTACTTAGTATACTTTTTGTTTGTGGACTAATGCTGTACTTGTGATTGTTTTGGTTATTCTTGGACTGTGTTGCCTTGGAATCTGCATGAGACATTTGGATTACTGTTTGGTTATCACCTATTGCTAACTCTTTTTTGGATCATATATCTACCTTCTTTATTCTTGCTTTTTCATATATTTTGTGTTTTTACAATAAACTGTTTGCTTATATTCTTGTGTGGTGCTGCAGTCATAGGTGTTTCCAGGCCTGAGGTGCAAAAGATATCCAATCAGAAATTTAATTCTCCTTTCCATAATATAATCCTACACCATATAGTCTGCTAAGTGCTCATACCACTTTTGTATTTCCCATTTTGTCTGGTCTTTCCAACCCCTAGCCTCAGTTCCTTGTGCAGCTTCTGTCATATATTTTGTAATATTGGCCCATTCTTTATTCCCACCTTTTTCTTCTATTTCACGTTTTAAAACTTTTTTATTCATCTCTAATTTTATACCTAATATTTCCTCCATCTCACTTTTTATTTTTTGTGCTTTATCACAGTCTCATCACACATGTGTAAAGGTTCATATTTCCCCAACTTTATGCCATCATAGTTTTAATGTATTTTTTTGTATTAAGTGATAGTTGTTGTGGGGTCCGTTGTGTTTCTTTAATCCTAAGCGGTTTAATTTTTTTAAATTGTGTTTATCCAATTTTTGATATCTTTCTCATTGCTATTTAATTCCCTTTCTCTTTCTCTATTTTCCATTTTAAAATTTGATTTAGATCTGCTTCTGGGCTTTCCTTTCTCTTCCATTCTGTTATCCACTGTGTCATAGGTGTATCCTTGTGGCTCCAGTGTCCACGTCAGTTCTCAGATAGTATGATAGTCTATGACACAGATACTTTTAACATTTAAGGAACTTTAAGGTAAAAATAACATCACAGATTTTGAAAAAATATATATAACATCTCTAAAAAAACAAACATATTTAAGTGCCCAAGTCCAAAATGCAGTTTAAACCATCTCTTACCTGTAGCAAGACAATATCAATTGCTGCCTGGACCTCTAAAACAAGGCTGTAGCTGGCATCATCCCTATTCAATGTAAATTTGTCATTTATACTAAATGTTGGCACGGTTGAAACTGCAGTGCTGGATAGTGAGGACTGTTGGTATTTTTCACGCTCTTGAAGCACCTTGATCTGTAGTTGTTCCAATTCATTCCTTTTGCAAAAGACAGAATTTTGAGCGAACTTTAAGTTCTGCTAGAGTACCATTTTGTGTTTTTGAAAAAAAATGATTTTTCTGTTTTCTTTTTTCAAGGAAACAGAAATTATTTTACATATGTTAAACCTCTAATTCTCACAAGAATACTCTTATTTATAGGTTAAATAAAGCCACAAACAGGTTTTAGGGTCAAGTGTTTCCTCACCGCTCTTTTCATGCTTCAGCACAAAGGGCCTGGACAGTACTGTCAATGTTCCCTATTACATTCAAAACAGGGATCTTTGGCTTAAAGTCAGTTAACAAACCATACAAGTTAACAAGGATTAAATCCTCGGTTATTTGGTTTATTAAATTAACATTAAGCTATAGTTTCAAGGTTTTGGTAACATGAAACCATAATCCAAAACTAGGTTATAAAGGGAGGGGGTGACTGGAGGAGTGCTCAACCTCAGCTCTTTCAGAATTACAATAAACCATTATTTAGAAAGCATATAACTTTCATTTGGTTGTTGTAGGTTACCAAACAGGTATAATATCTTGTGAGACTTAAAAAAGAGTAAAATTTTAGAGATGTTTACTGAAAACAGATGGTGCAAAGAAATTTATAACTGAAACATATCAGAAATATTAAAAACTAACTAGGTATTTTTAATTCCAAAAATGTGAGTCAAGCACTGAAAGGGTTAATGGATACAATGACTCAGCAAAAGCTGCAGTTCAATATAAATAGTAGGGCTGGGCGGTTTCGTTTCGTTAATTCGTAATTCTTTAAAAAATCGTTATTTTTTTGTTAACGAAGCGATAACGAACCATTCTGGAGCAACTTAAAAACGAAAATTTTTCAATTCGTTTCGTAAATGCTTCGTATTTCATTATGTATTTGTTTCGTTATTGGTTTGAGGTCGTTTCGTTATTATTTCCGCATGTCTGGGGCAAGTTTTATAGTTGTTTTTTGTTTAATTAGTGAAAAAAAATATAATATCACACCAACAGTCAACAACAGAGGGAGAGGGAAGCTTCAGAAGTTCCCCCTGTCCCATTTGGAGGTTTTTTAGCGTATTGCGCGGTCGCGTCCGCCATTAACGAATCGATTCGTTATTGTTTCGTTATTGTTTTGTAATTTTTTTACCATTTACGAAATTTCGTAAATATCGAACTTTTTTTTTAAAAAAAAATCGGAATTCTTTTAAATATTGAAACGCAAAAAACCCCAAAAAACGAATTGATTTTAGAAACAAATTTTCCGTTGTTACCCAGGCCTAATAAATAGGTGTGCCTGTAGCTTAGTTCGCCTCAATCTGTGTGAGGTCTCTTTGGGAGAAGGGCCTCAGTGTATTACAATTTATTTATTTAAAACATTTATATGTCGCCCTTCTCACCCCGAAGGGGACTCAGAGTGGCTTACAAGGTATATATTACATACAATATATTATATGATTAGCATAGTACAATATCAGCATTAAACATTGCTATATTGCACCATACCACTATATCGTAATATTGTTAGTAATATTACATGTAATGTAAATATATAATATCATATTATTATTATTATTATATTGCATTACATTATAATATTATAAATATTATATGTATACATATAATATTATATTATATTATTAGAATAGCACAGGAGACAAGGTGGAACTGTTCCCTGGCTCCCTCTCTCTTCACTCTGGCCCAGAGCGGCAGCAGGTGCTGGGGAGAGGGGTCTCCAGCTGATGATATGTCCAGGAGACAAGATGTATGAGAAACAAGCCCAGCATGGAAGCAAATAAAGTATAAAGAACATTATTTGTGTTATGGAAAACTTGTTTTTGTAAATAGTGCAATGACAAAGAAAAGCCTATGGAAGAGATAACATTGGTCTCTGCAGGGGTTTTTTTTCTTTTTATCACTTTGGGCTACTGGTGCTGGGCCACGTGGCTGCTAATAAGTTACTCTGCTGTACATTTATGAGGAGGGTCTTTTGTTAACAAGCCCATTCAGTCAACAAAACATTGGTGCTGCTAATGAATCACTGTGATGAAATCTACCTTTAAGATGACAAGGCCAAAGCCTGCATGACAGTAGCTGTCATCTTGGAAGGCAGGCAGAGCAGGAGGAGGAGTCAAGCCGACTCCTGATTGGGTATAGCAATTGGGGGAGGAGTCGGTTGAGAGAGGGAAATAAGCTGTCAGCTCTTGACAGAGAGAGAGAGAAGTGTCTTGACATCAGACAAGGAAGGTTGTGATTTTAAGATAGGAAGTTACAGTAGGGATCTGACAGGGAAAGAAAGTTTTAAGTGAGCCTTTAGAATAGGGAATAAGCAGACAGACAAGGGCTAGGGTTACTGGATTAGTAAGATCAGTAACAGAGAGACTTGTCTGTTTATACTGAGGAAAAGTATAAGGGTGCTTATTTGCCTTGTGGGAGAGACAGACAGGGATCTGTTCTCAAGTGATATTGTGTCTAAAGATAGAGCAGTGTGTTGAAGGAATCTCACAGTTGATCAAGCCTTTACTGTCAGTGGAACTACTTGTTTAAGTAACTAAGTCTCTCTAACTGAATTGCGTTTCTGTACCCCTCATGCTGTGAGGTGATATTTGTTCCAAGTTCAATAAACTCTTTCTTAGTTCACTGTTAACTGGTGTATGCCTCAGTCTATCCATTTCCTCAGAACTCACTCTGTCAAACCCATTTTAAAGTCCAGTCATCCAGTGGAGAAGCAACAGAAGAATTAAGCGCTCAAACACACCTTACCTAATACACATTCACACCTTTGGTTCCTCAGGCCAATAATTCTGGCAGTAATACCTCACAAGAACATCGGTCATTTATAATATTTTATTCTCCCTTGCCTTGAGGGGCAGAGGTGGGATTGATTGCTTGTCCCCCCTGCCTAGATATCCTTTAATTTAGCTACAATCACTATTAGGTTTCTGTTGGGCATGTAAGCGAAATTACCAAGGATATAGGTATTACATAAATAGCAAGCTTGAATGTGTACAAAGACTGAAAAAGTTGTTATTGTCTATATTTTAATATTTATATTACCTTAAGGATAAAACCTTGTTCTGCATGTCATGGGACAGCTTTAATCCATCCCCTGATCCACACTCTCGGTGGATAGGCTCTGTAGTTAATCCTGTCACCCATCCTGAAAAAATATATGTAATCATGAAAGACATATAAATAATTTTTTAACTGTATCTTCTCAAAAAAGATAGCAACTGATAAAGAGTTCCAACTAGAAATCTTGGGTCTAAGGCTGCTACCTAATCTACTGAGTTACCATGGACTGATCAAGCACAGGACTCAAAGCCTTATTCAAATCCATAAAAAGATTGTTCTGCTTGCTGCACTTCAGAGCCCACCATCTCTAGCACAAGCTAATAACTTTAGGAAATTTGAACTGGAGAAAAACACTGATTGATTTCTTAAAATATTGATATTATCCTGTACCACAACCGTGCAAGTAAAACAGTACTGACATACATGTAAAACAGTATCAAGGTGTATACAAGCAGAATAATAAAATCAGTTTAAAAGAACTGCAGATTTTAAACAATCACAAAATAATTCCAACAGGCTAAAATATTCAGAGGGCCATGTGGTCCTCCCCTGTCCAAGAGGCCCTCCAGGTTCAAATTTTTACTCTACCAAGAAATCCACAGAGTGGCATCCAGAAACTCAGAATCAGAGTGTTAAAATGATAAGACCCGTGCTTTTATAAACTTATATAATGAAGTTTCACTCCATTATTCTGAATTATTTCCCCTCTTAAATGTGTGATAGATATATCCATGTGTTTTAAAACAATTTTAGCTTTTAAAAACCTGAATATGTTGATGCTACGATTTCATCATAGCCTTCCTTCCCAACACAGCCACCTTGGACAGATGTGACACTTTCTGAAAAGGTCTGAAAATCAAACAGAGAAAAAAATGAGGCAAGTATATCCCCCCCCCCCCCCCCAGATTTCAATTTTAAGATTTTTAAAAGATGTAACTATTGTGAAGGGAAAAGATGCACAGCTTTAAACATCATTTTTAAAAAGTGCTATGGTATTGGGTATGTGGATAAAAACAGAAGACAAGTGCTTAATAATAAAGCAGAACTATAAATGGAGAGATGGAAAGAAAGGCAAAGATTAAAAGAAATGGACAACCAGGATTCAGCTCAAGACAGTCGCATCTTTAGATTGTCTTGTAAGCCAGTGTGAATAAAACAATCTAAGATGGAAGGTTTCTACATGTCAATACATCACATATAGTATATGAAGGTAAGTTTTGGTCTTGGCCAAACCTCTCTCCAAACACTGATAAAAGCTTTGAAAATTATGATGGGGAAAATATACGGGAAAAATATATATAGTGGGTTTTTTTAAAAAAAAAACAACTAGGATATTTAAATAAAATGTTATTTGAGGCAATAGGTCTCCATAACAAACTTACATATTCATATCTGAGAACAGGGCTCTTTGAATTTTCAAAGCCATAGACTTCCAGCATTCCATCATCTCGACCAATAAGCAATTCCTTAACTCCATCTCCCAAAATGTCAAAGCTGTCCATACACAAAATGCCTGGAAAGCATAGGATTCAACATGGAATGCAATTTCATCTTTTACATTTTATTGGCAGTTTTGCATTTTTAATGCAATATTCCCATTCAACACATAACAAAGTGGAGAATGGGGGAGATCTCCTTCAGGTAGTCTTTGGCCTCATCTGCACTAACCAATCAATGCAGTTTAAAATCAGGATTGAAGAAAGTGGTTTCACTGTTCGGGTGATTACATAGAAAATTCTGGAACCAGGTTGAGGCACAGAGAGTGATTGATTACACAAACCAAGGGTACTGATGGGTGCTTTCTTAGGCCACTACTAAACTGCTCTATATCCCAGGATCTGATCCCAGATTATCTGCTTTATACTGGATTATATAAATCTCCACTGCCAGATAATCTGGGATAAGCAGATAATCTGGGATCAGATCCTGGGATATAGGGCAATGTAGAAGGGGCCTTACATGCGCTTTCGTGAGAGTTTGTTGTCTGGCTGCTGCAATTTGAAGCCAGCATCGAATTAAATTAAATGGTCAGTGCAGATGGGGCCATGATGTTCCCTCTTCCTCCAAAACAGATGCTGCCCATTTTTAATTGAGACATAGTTCACCTAACAATATATACACCAAAGATTTGCAGGAACTGGAAGGAAAACTGACAGTTGTTTTTCCTGTTCTGGAGCTGTCCTAGATCTGTTTTAAGAAGTATGCCAAGAGATATTATTTCCAGTCAACATTGTACATCTAAATATTAAAACAAATGACATGCAAGTGGATGATAAATCCCATTGTTTCTAAGTGAATAGAATAAGTTTCTTATATCTTAAAAGTTATATCTTAAATTGAAATTGTAAAGAGAGTTGTCTATTTACTTCATGCTGCCTCAACTGTGGCATCACTTAATCTGTGATAAAACATTAAGGCACTTACCACCTCTTTTTTTCTCATTACCAATTTTCCACTTCTCTACTGGGGAAATACCAGTAATTTCTACCAGACCAATATTACCATCAGATGTTCCAAATAAAACCTCTTCACCAGTGTCACCTAATAACAGAAATTAAAAGTATTGTGAGAGGGTGAATAACTGGATGTGCTTTGCACAGTGAGTTTACAACCAGTTGCACCCTGCACAATCTCTTGCGCAACAAGATGTATGGCCAGCTACCATTCTTAAGCTAACTCTGAAAATATGCAACCAGTAACATAGCAGACCTTGGCTATGACAATGATATAATAGGAAACAGGCCCGTGTCTCTAATTAAAATCAAGTATGATGCATCAAAAAACTCTGCTTACCACCATTTCCATTCTTCAAAGCCAAAACAGAAGGGGGACCAGGGACTTCCATTTCATACAGTAAATCTGACCCCTCAGGAAAATGAAATGGAAACACTATTAATTCTAATGCTTAACTATTTCTTTCTCTCATTTTACATTAAAACACAGAAAATTGTTTATAAAAGCAACAGCTTTTGAAAGTGGAATTGTGTTCCTCCCTTTAGTATTGGATAAAAATGGGGTGTAATTCATGCAATTCAACCCAGAACCATGGTCTTACTCTGGAGTCAGGCATAGTTACATTAATGCAAAAAAAGAGAGATAATAATGTCAAAGGGAGGCTGCAGGAAAGTGGAAAAATTGTGAGTATCTCCAAGCTTGCATTCTACATACTCTGCTGCTGCAAAAAATCTCCTTCCGTATGACCATTCTTCTTAGAGACAAGAAAGAGAAGAACATTGGATTTTTTTGTAGCAGTCTGCTTTTCTCCACTGGGGCAGGTGGGATACAGTAGCAAGACAGCAAAGGAGTGGGAAAGGGCTCTTATAGTATCAGATTCTCTGAGCCCGAGTACGATAGGGATTCATAAGTTTCTCTCACCCACTACCACCATGAGCGTGGTGAGGCTTAAAAATCCCTATCAAGTCCACAGCCCTTGGCCTCCTCCCTCCCTACATCCCTCCATCCGCCCCAGGCTCCTTCTACACTGCCATATAATACCTATTTATCAAAGCAGATAATCCACATTATCTGCTTTAAACTAGATTATATGACTCTTCACTGCCATATAAGCCAGCTCAAAGCAGATAATCTGGATTTTATATAGAAGAGCCCCCAGACACAAGACAACACCTGCCTGCCCTCCTCCTACCTCTCCATCCCATCTCCTTCCCCACATGTGTCCTCCCTCCTTCTGCTCCTCAATTCCACCCCCTTATGATAATGGCAAGAAGCAAACAAGGTTTACCTGCAGAACTCTAAGAACTCTGTCTTGACATGCCAATATGGGTGTAATGCAAGACAGTTTCTCTACCGGTAGACAGATAACATCATTTATTTTATCTCCTGATAAGTAGTAGTGTTGGTCCTTACAGTCACAGTAATGGTTATAAATATAGCTTGCACCAAGAAAGAGATCTGATCCAGATATATGCCTAAAACAATAGCAATTATAATAAATAATTAGTTACCACCATGATCATTAAATTTTAACATTTTTTAATTGCCATCTCTGTATATAAACTTTTCATACAGTAGGGCCCAAACTACATAAATTTAAGGGGGCAAATGTTCCCACTACAAATCATTTCCTCCTCAATCCTAAATAGCCACCATTTATTTATTTATTTATTTAACATCCCGCTTTCTCACTCCATACAGAGACTCAAAGCAGCTCACAATTAAAAAAAATACAATACAACTTAAAATTTACTAATATACAATAATAAAACAGTATTATCATTATATATTATATATTATCAGCAGAATTATATGTAATATATTAGAATTATCATATTACAGTATTAGTATATATTATTATTAGTTTTATATTGTATTACATTAAAATATTATTATTATTATTTTACTGACACAAAAATACAGTATGTTACAGCAAACGAGATATATGTTTTATTATTAGTATAGCAAAATATTAGTATTATATATTATTATATTGTACCATACTACTATACTGCAATATTATTAGTAATATTATATATTATATTTAATACATAATAATTATATTATATTGTACTGTATTAGGTCTCGGCGCAAATATTATTGCAGATGTAGACCATGGACTATCATTCTATACATTTCCATATCCACATATCTTGGACCTTTAAAATCTATTAAGTCAGAAAAATAAATGCGGTCAAGATGAATTAAATACTTGCTGTCACAACTGATTAGGTTTTACTCCTTCATATTTATGGAGTAACATTAGTTTGTGATATTTTTCTCATTCATTGCTACTCTGTGACATTTAGCAGGGTTTTATTCAACATAATATTTATATTCCATAAATTCCATACTTTGTCAGCACATCTGAACAGCAGGTAAATATTAGTTTGATTTTAATTAAAATTGCATATTCATGAAATAAGGTCTTATTGCTTTTGAAATGATTCAAGTGATTTTGAAATGATTTTTATATAGAAAAATTCTGGGAACTCTATTCTAAAATTCTAGGGATAGTCTGGATGTTACTTTTCCCTCCCTAAACATCTTTGATAAATAGGAATTGTTCGTACTGGCTCTACCAATTTCAGTGCTCTTGCATGTAAACAACAAATCCTATTTAACTGGAGATGACACCAGCAACAAGTGTGTGTATGCCACAGATTGCACCATCCATGTTAATCTTTCAAATTATTTTTTAAACTGCTCTTTGGTTCCAACTATATGACATATTTTAACTAAATGTATTACCAACATGTCTTTTAATGGTGGAAATTGTACTTGTTCATTTAATAATTGTATGATTACTGTCTGAAGCATTTTTCTATAGTGAAGATGGACAAGTTTGAAAAGTTAGAGGGGCATATTAGCTCCCTAGGAAACTTGGAGGGCTGCACCTGGTCCTAGAAAAGAAATTAAGGAAATGCCCCCAAATGCCTCTACATTTTCATAATGTTTTAAATTTCAAAAAAAAGTTTTTAGGTTTCATAAGGCTTACTGTACTAGTTACCATTATATTGTCATTTAGAGTAAGCAACTATATTCAACCAGCATTCATATCAAAATAATCAGTTTATAGCACATCTGACCTTACTAAAACTAGCGGTTTTATGTCAAACTATCTTAAAATTCACATCGACATCAATTACAGCAAATTAAAGCATTACGCACATAAGGTCGAGAGAGTACTGGGAAAAACTAGAAGACTTGATTTGATCTAATTATGATTTAATTTAATTTTGGCTGAGCTGAAGTGTTACCTTTTTCAACATTAACTTGCAATTAAACTGATTAGATTTGAATGACTCAGCTAATTTCCACATTTATTATTGTAACTACTTCAATTAAAGTCAGTGTATCTATCCATCCATATCCTACTGAATAACGGTATAAAATGTGCAAAAACATGTTTAAGTTTCGAGACAAAGAAAGAGTGCATAGTATTATTTAAAAGGAAACTAAACTATAACAAATCTTTGAGTCACCCACTAAGATAAAAATCACAGTATCACATCCAAGTACTACTAATGTGATTTCTGATATACATACATAGCTTTGATGTTCTCAGTGAGGTTCGTATTGAATGAAAGAAACTGTTTCCCTTTCTTTGTGAAACCTCTAACCTCAGATCCTGCAGCCACAAAAATTTTCTCCTGAAGTGTATTAAGAGCACCTCCCAGTTCGAGTCTTGCAATTTTTTCCCCTGGCAAGGTCTTGAATACTGGCTATTCGGGGGAAAGGAAAACAGTGTTTAAAATAATCACAATTCTTAATATGATTTTAAATACATGTATTATTTTCATTATTATTATATAATGCAATACATATTTTAAATATATGATGTTACAGTTTACTATTTATAAAGATGAGTGTCCCTTAATGAAATTAGACAGTCCCTGAGTTACAAACATCTAACTTACAAACAGCTGATAGTTAAGAACAGGGATGAGACACCAGGAAGTGAGAGAAATATAGCCCTTGGAAGAGAAACTCACTCCTGAAAGAGTTATTATGGGGAAAAGATATCTCAACTGAAGTTTCATCACCAATCCTTGATTCTAAAGCAAGACACATTTTTCAAAATCCACTTCAACATTTCTATAGTTTCACATATGCACTAAATGTATGGAACATATCCCCCTGCAGAAATGGGCATCTTAGTATAATTTACTTTGAATTGTGTTCAGAAGTTCACAGATGGCTTTTACAATTGCTAAATTACAAGTTAAAGGTTCTTGTCCATATCCGTTCCTGTAATGTAATGCACTGGTTTTTGTATCACCCTCAAAAAAGGGTCCAATACAGAGCACATCATGATAGCATCTGTGATCAACATGGCATAGCCATGAATCCTGATAACCAGACGCTTGTTTTTGAAAGTCTTATACACAACTCCATGTTATGACAAGGGGTATGTATGCACAGAATTCACCAATATGCTTCTACACGGAATTGTTTGCTAATATTAAAAATCCATAATAGAAAACAGTTATAGAATTATTTTTCATTTCCTCAAACAATCATATGCCATAACTAGTATAAAATCATGTTTTGATAAATACTAAAGAAATATATTAAAAAAACTATGCAACAGGAATTCTCTCCACTGATGAAGAAGTGACTTACCACAGATTCTCCTTTTTTGATACCAAAACAGGTAACAACACCATCATGATCTCCAATTACAACCTTAAAAGAAAATTAAGTAAGAAGCTATTACTACATTTAATAGGACTGTTCAGGAAATAATTAAAAAGGCCGCAGTCTATCTAAATCTTTTTTACCAAGACTTTTGCCTCTTTTACCAAGTTCAACTTTTCTGACTATGTGGCTGCTACTCCATCATCATTGTTTTGAAGGATTAAAACATATATCAGGTAAATATTTTCTTAGAAAAACACTACTTGCATTGGGTATCTCTAATAAATGTAATAATAATAATAGAGTAAAATAATAAATGTTGTAATAACGATAGAGTAAAAGAATAAATGTAATAAAATAATAATAATAATAATAGAGTAAAATAATGTACAAAATGTAATAGTAATAATAATAATAATAATAAATAGAGAACATTAATAAATGTAATAATAATAATAATAATAATAACAGAGTAAAATAATAAATAACCTTGACTCGAGTATAAGCTGAGGGGGGCTTTTTCCGCCTAAAAAAAGGGGCTGAAAAACTCGCCTTATACTCAAGCATATGCGGCACTTTAAAGAAAGTGGTTTTTGTACCTTCTGTGTTGCTTTGCGTCCTGAAGCAGGAAGCAACCTCATGGTCTTTTGAGAAGTCACACCAACCTAATTGAAAAAATTTTCACTTTGTCATTAGTATTCCAAGTCATACTTTTCAAAATGAATTGACATTGATTGATAAATATATTAAAACATTTGTTTATATGAAAATATAGACAAAGGCATCATTAGGCCCAGTCATTTGAACATTTTCCCAAAGGCTATACTACTTCAGGAGAAAATGCTTCTAGAGCATAGCCATACAGCCCAAAAAACCTACAACAACCCAGTGCAGTGTCAGCTGCATTAAGATCACTCTGACCAAAAGATCATGAGTTCGAAGCCAGCCCGGGTTGGAGTGGGTTTCCAACCAATTGTGTAGCCTGTTGTCGACCTTTGCAACCCGAAAGACAGTTGCATCTGTCAAGCAGGAAAATTAGGTACCACCTTAAAGTGTGGGGAGGCTAAATTAACTAATTTATGAGGCTATAAAAAAGACTCCAGCAAGCACTCCAGCAAAAAGCATGCGGGGAATGCGGAAGTACTTCATCAGTGTCGCAGATGGGACGATGAAAGCGACAGCTCCCCTGGCGGCCAGAAAAAGTTAAATAGCCTTTGTCTATGTCTGTATATGTTGTATATCAAAATTGGCATTGAATGTTTGCCATATATGTGTAATCCGCCCTGAGTCCCCTGCGGGGTGAGAAGGGCGGAATATAAAAGCTGTAAATAAATTATACACACACACACACACACACACACACACACACATATATATATATATATATATGTATATATATATATGCAAAGCCAGAATGGGGGATGCCTGGCTTGAGAGCAGTACGTGTGAAAAAGATCTTGGGAGTCCTCGTGGACAACAAGTTAAACATGAGCCAACAATGTGATGTGGCAGCAAAAAAAGCCAATGGGATTTTGGCCTACATCAATAGGAGCATAGTGTCTAGATCTAGGGAAGTAATGCTACCCCTCTATTCTGCTTTGGTTAGACCACACCTGGAATATTGTGTCCAATTCTGGGCACTGCAATTCAAGAGAGATATTGACAAGCTGGAATGTGTCCAGAGGAGAGCGACTAAAATGATCAAGGGTCTGGAGAACAATGGCTTCAAACTACAAGAGAGGAGATTCCATCTGAACATGAGGAAGAACTTCCCGACCGTGAGAGCCGTTCAGCAGTGGAACTCTCTGCCCCGGAGTGTGGTGGAGGCTCCTTCTTTGGAAGCTTTTAAACAGAGGCTGGATGGCCATTTGTCAGGGGTGCTTTGAATGCAATATTCCTGCTTCTTGGCAGGGGTTTGGACTGGATGGCCCATGAGGTCTCTTCCAACTCTTTGATTCCATGATTCTATGATACACAGATATATACACACATATACACACACACAAAACACACATACACAGACTGGGCCACAGCAACACGTGGCAGGGGGTGGCTAGTCTATCAATAAAAACGTTATGTTCGTTTATGGGATTAACATTACTGGATGAATTGGCATCAAATTTGGACACAATACACATTTCAGGCCAACGAGTGACCATCACTCATAAAAACATTGAAAAACACAGCTTGTTGTTTTGTTTATGTATTGTTGGGCTTGGTCTCATATAAGCCACTCCGAGTTCCTTGGGTAGATGGTGGCGGGGTGTAAAGTTGTTGTTGTTATTATTATTATTATTATTATTATTACTGTTATTACTTTTGTTTTCAGAAGATCATAGAATCATAGAGTTGGAAGAGACCTCATGGGCCATCCAGTCCAACCCCCTGCCAAGAAGCAGAAAAATTGCATTCAAATCACCCCTGACAGATGGCCACCCAGCCTCTGTTTAAAAGCTGCCAAAGAAGGCGCCTCCACCACACTCTGGGGCAGGGAGTTCCACTGCTGAACAGTTATCACAGGAAGTTTTTCCTAATGTTCAGATGGAATCTTCTTTCTTGTAGTTTGAAGCCATGGTTCCGAGTCCTAATCTTCAGGGCAGCAGAAAACAAGCTTGCTCCCTCCTCCCTATGACTTTCTCTCACATATTTATACGCATAACCACATATATATACGAAATCACACATATACACAAATATATACACGCATATAAAGACACACAAAGCACATATACACAGACTGGGCCACAGCCACGCGTGGCAGGGACGGCTGGTCTATCTATACCCAAACCCCAGAAGTTTCAGATCTCATTTCTATGCAGCACATGAGGAACTTGCCCACCCAGCATCTTTGGCTCCAGAGACCTTAACACAAAGCAACATCAAGACGGGAAAATCACGCTCTTTTATGTGTATCCTGTACCTGGAGATAATCCACCCGGTTCAGGCATAAATCCATGATGGCGAAGCTTCGGCGGCTCCCCTTCTCTGCCAAGAATGCCTCTCCAGGCCTCCGCCAAAGCCTCCGTTACCATGGCTACGATTCCGGCCTACGTCAGGCTCTGCCATCTTTGGGTTTCAATTGGGCGCGGCGTGAAGCGGAGAGGCGGGCTCGCCTTTGGACGCGCGCTGTCATTGGACAAGGAGACGGCCAATCCAGCAAAATCCTTTATCTAAGGAGTACTGAGGGAAGATCATCTGGGATTTTAAGACACTGAAAGAAGGCTGGAGAGGCCCTCAAGAGTCTTCCTAGGGCTCTTCCACACAGCTCTATATCCCAGAATATCAAGGCAGAAAATGCCACAATATCTGCTTTGAACTGGATTATCTGAGTCCATACTACCATATATTCCAGTGTGTCCAGAGGAGGGCGACTAAAATGATCAACAAGCCCTGTGAGGAGCGGCTTAAAGAGCTGGGCATGTTTAGCCTGAAGAATTAATTAATTAACTAACTTTATTTATACCCCGCAAAATCTCCCGAAGGACTCATAGAATCAAAGAGTTGGAAGAGACCTCGTGGGCCATCCAGTCCAACCCCCTGCCAAGAAGCAGGAATGTTGCTCGATGCGGCTTACAAAGGCCAAGGCCGCGAACAAACAACAACATACAGGCATGTTTAGCCTGAAGAACTAATTAATTAATTAATTAGCTTTATTTATACCACGCAAAATCTCCTGAAGGACTCGATGCGGCTTACAAAGGCCAAGGCCGCGAACAAACAACAACATACAAATACAACAGTAAAACTCATAAGCAAATAATAAAACATCAAGCAAAAACAATAAAACACTAAAAAAAGAAGAGAAGGCTGAGAGGAAACATGATGACCATGTATAGATATCTGAGGGGAAGTCATAGAGAGGAGGGAGCAGGCTTGTTTTCTGCCCTTCAGCAGTGGAACTCTGCTCTGGAGTGTGGTAGAGGCTCCTTCTTTGGAAACTTTTAATGGATGGCCATCTGTCAGGGATGCTTTGAATGCAATTTTCCTGCCTCTTGGCAGGGGGGTTGGACTGGATGACCCATGAGGTTTCTTCCCACTTTTATGATTCTATGCTGCCCTGGAGACGAGTACTCGGAGCAATGACTTCAAACTACAAGAAAGGAGATTCCATCTGAACATGAGGAAGAACTTGGACTGGATGGCTGATGAAGTCTCTTCCAACTCTATGATTCCCTGCCTTGATATTCTGGTATATAGGGCTGTGTGGAAGATACCCTATTTCCAGCCAAAGAAACAAACACGAAGACTTAGGGCCCTGCCACACAAGCGTATAACCCAGGCTCCTTCCACAACTGAATAAATTCCCACATTTTCTGCTTTGAACTGGAATATATGGCAGTGTGGACTCAGATAATCCATTTCAAAGCAGATATTGTGGGTTATTCTGACTTGATATTCTGGGTTATATGGCTGTGTGGAAGGGCCCTCAGAATATCAAGGCAGGAAATCCCACAGTATCTGCTTTGAACTGGGTTATCTGAGTCCACACTGCCATATATTCCAGTTCAAAGCAGATAATGTGGGGTTTTATTCAGCTGTGTAGAAGGGGCCTTAAGGACAATTTGAAAATGAGCAAATTTATAAGCCTTCCAGGACATTGCATCTACACTGTCGATTTGATGCAGTGCTATACCACTTTAACTGCCATAGGTCAACGCAATGGAATCATGGTCACCTTTAGCTTTCTCTGCCAAACTACAACTCCCATGATTCCATAGCATTGAGCCATGGCGGTTAAATGGGTGCCAAACCGCATTAATTTTACAGTGTCAATCAAGCATGGGCAAACTTGGGCCCTCCAGGTGTTTTGGACTGCAACTCCCACAATTCCTAACAGCGTACTGCCTGTTAGGAATTGTGGGAGTTGAAGTCCAAAACACCTGGAGGGTCCAAGTTTGCCCACGCCTGAAGTAGCTCTATCCTTAAGAGTGTCCAGGCATATCTAAATACCTATTTACTTACTTAGGCGATCCCTCGTTTGAATAGGATTGTCCTCCAAGATCAGTGTCCTGGCGGTGGGTCCGTAGGTGACTGTGGAGCCCTATTCTTGATAAGCATGTTCTCCTGCGGTGAGGGCATTGGTTTCTAGGTGGAAGGTGGTCCCGGTTGGGGTTTCCTTGACGCGCCTTCCTTGGCTCGTTTCTCTCTTTCGCCCTCCATTTGTGCCTCTTCATATTCTACAGCACTGCTGGTCACAGCTGACCTCCAGCTGGAGCGCTCAAGAGAGAGGGCTTCCCAGTTCTTAGTGTCTATGCCAGAGTTTTTGAGGTTGGCTTTGAGCCCATCTTTAAATCTCTTTTCCTGTCCACCAACATTCCGTTTTCTGTTCTTGAGTTCGGAGTAGAGCAACTGCTTTCGGAGATGGTGGTCGGGGCATCCGGACAATGTGGCTGGTCCAGCGGAGTTGATGGCGGAGGACCATCACTTCAGTGCTGGTGGTCTTTGCTTCTTCCAGCACGCTGCCAATTGTCCATTTGTTTTCCCAAGAGATTTGCAGGATTTTTTTGGAGGCAACACTGATGGAATTGTTCCAGGAGTTGCATGTGACATCTGTAGATAGCCCACGTCTCGCAGGCGTATAGCAGGGTTGGGGGGGGGGGGGACAATGGCTTTATAAACAAGCACCTTATGATCCCTAGAGATGTCCCAGTACTTTATTCGGAATAATGCTGCACTCACAGAGCTCAGACGGTATTGTATTTCAGTGTCAATGTGGACTTTTGTGAAGAGGTGGCTGCCAAGGTAGCGGAAATGGTCAACATTTTCTAATGTTACACCATAGGAAACAGAAGCCAACTAGAAGCAAACAAAAAAACTACATTTAAATTGAAATGTTTGCAAAAGGAGTATGCATTGCTGCATATCCTGTATAGCTCTTTGCTAAATACATGGAGAAAGGGGTACCTGGTAGCCATTCTCAAAGCAAGCAAAACTGTCTAGCCACTTGCAAGCCTTTTTAAAAGCTAAACAACAGCTCACTACTACCTGTCACTCTGCCACCTGGCATTCGTTGCATAACATCTTTGCATTGCCTTCCAAATATTCTACTGGTAGACGTGACATTAAAGTGACCTTGACCCATTATTATCAGCATCAAGCACATTCCAAGGAACGGTGGCAGCATTCCCAGAGGATAATAATACAAGCATTCAATAAATCATCGTTTCAAGCCATTGTAAAGCACATGAGGCCAAATCGGTCAACTGCAAGGCATAGAGATCAAAGAATACAGCTACACTGTAGATTTAATGCAGTTTGGCACCACTTTAACTGAGATTGTGTGACTTGCCCAAAGTAATCATGGAATTGTATCCTGGGCTCCAGTCATAGTCCATTGCTCAAACCACCATACAATTCATTATATTTGGGGATTTGGGAAGAGGAGACCTATACAGGAGCTCAAATATCTTTGCTTTAAATGTAATGCAAATATAATGTAATGTAGTTGTGCTAGTGTGCAAATAAAAACAGCACCCACACTTGTGTAATACCTTTATTAGGACCCACCAGGATGCCACAGAAGTATCCAAGTCCTGCAGAATATTAAGCTAGGTGACAAGAGATGAAAACAGGAAAAAATGCGGAAATGAGACTGAATGAGCTGTCCACAAGATCCCGAGAAGATGGAACTCAATGGGTCATTCACAGGCAGGTAATAGGTTGTACCCAGTAATGCATACTACCAATTAAGAATTATGTAGCAATAATTACTTTCTGTAGGTGACTAAAATGATCAAGGGTCTGGAGGACAAGCCCTATTAGGAGCGACTTAAAGAGCTGGGCATGTTTTGCCTGAAGAAGAGAATTCAGAGATTAGACATGATAGCCATGTATAAATATGTGAGGGGAAGTCATAGGGAGGAGGGAGCAAACTTGTTTTCTGCTGCCCTGGAGACTAGGACTCAGAACAATGGCTTCAAACTACAAGAAACAAGATTCCATCTGAACATTAGGAAAAACTTCCTGTGAGAGCTGTTCAACAGTGGAACTCTCTGCCCCGGAGTGTGGTATAGGCTCCTTCTTTGGAGGCTTTTAAACAGAGGCTGGATGGCCATCTGTCAGAGCTGCTTTGAATGCGATTTTCCTGCTTCTTGGCAGGGGGTTGGACTGGATGGCCTACAAGGTCTCTTCCAACTCTATGGTTCTATGATTTATTTCATGGTTGCTGTGAATGTTCCGGGTTGTATGGCCATGTTCCAGAAGCATTCTCTCCTGATGTTTCACCCACATCATTGGCAGGCATCCTCAAAGGTTGTGAGGTCTGTTGGAAACTAGGCAGGTGGGGTAGTACTTTCAAGTGATATGACTGTTAATTTAATACTTTCAATGGACATGGCTGCATTAATACATGCCTTTACCTGGGTGGAAACCCCTCTACCCAATGGGATTTTATTTTAAATAGACATGTCTACATTTGTACTGTTTTTACCTGAAAGGATCTGTGCAATATCATATTCAGCTGACAGAGCGGTGAAAGCAAAACAAGACTCAATAAAGTAGGAATATTTTATTTAACAGGAAAGCATCAGAGGCATTATTTAGAACAATGTAACAAAATATTAGCCCTGCATAGTATCTTAAAATTTTAAAAAAATTATCGTCACCACATGAAAAGGTCTGTTTCCACAGTTTACATTAGTTATAAGTTTTCTTTTTTTAAAAAAACAAGCTACTTCCTAGTCTGAAAGCAAATATGATGCAAATTATAACATATGCAGGTAACTATAAAGGCATTATTAATATTATAGTCACATTTTATTTTCACTGTTAAACATTCAGTTGCCCATGCCATGGCTTTTGTTGTTGTTGTTCATTAAGAAAGCTGATAAATAAGGGGATATGATCCAGTGAAAGTTAAGCACTTTAAAGACCTCAGTCTTATGCACCATCTTAAGAAAAAAGATCCATTAAACAGGAGGTGGGGACTGCACCTAATTAACATGCATAATATTAAGCTCTAGGTTTCCTCGAGTTGGGTCTAATCTTGGTCATACTAACAGCAGACCGCTTGCAATCTTAGATTAATCCACATTTCTTGTATTTATTTTAAGAGACACATTATATGTGTAACTATCTAGATCCAGCCTATTGGGAAAGATCATGCTGCTAAAATCAGAGGAAATTAAATATGTTTAACTTTGCCTGGATCATTTCAAGTACTCTTTCAAGGTCTGGCTGAACTGTATTCAATACATTTCAAAGAATTGTGTTCACACCAACGTGATGGAGGTCAGGTACAGAATACAATTCTAAACATGTTTACTCTCTTATAAATAGGTTTAGGATTGCAGACTTAGTCTATAGCAGCGTTTCTCAACCTGGGGGTTGGGACACCTGAGGGAGGGTTGCGAGGGGTTGTCGAAGGGATCACCAAAGACCATCAGAAAACACAGAATTTTCTATTGGTCAAGGGGGTTCTGTGTGGGGAAATTTGGTCCAAGTCTCTTGTTAGTGGGGTTCAGAATCCTCTTTTGATTATAGCTGAACTATAAATCCCAGCAACAACTCCCATATATCAAGGTCTATTTTCCCCAAACTCCGCCAGTGTTCACATTTGAGCATATTGAGTGTTCGTGCCAAGTTTGGTCCAGCCCCATCATTGCCTGAGTCCACAGTGCTTTCTGGATGTAGGGTGAACTACAACTCCAAAACTCAAGGTCAGTGCCCACCAAACGCTTCCAGTATTTTCTGTTGTCATGGGAGTACTGTGTGCCAAGTTTGGTTCAATTTCAGCGCTGATGGAGTTCAGAATGCTCTTGGATTGTAGGTGAACTATAAATCCTAGCAACTACAATTCCCAAATGACAAAATCAACCCCCTCCACAACCCACCAGTATTCACATTTTGGGCATATTGGGTATTTGTGCCAATTTGGTCCAGTGAATGAAAATACATCCTGCATATCAGATATTTACATTACGATTCATAACAGTAGCAAAATTACAGTTATGAAGTAACAATGAAAATAATGTTATGGTTGGGGGTCATCACAATATGAGGAACTGTATTAAGGGGTTGTGGCATTAGGAAGGTTGAGAAACACTGGTCTATAGGACAGGCTGGCAAAGAATGGTCCTCCGAATGTTTTAGCATATACCTTCCATCAGTCCTACCCAGCATAACCAATGGTGAAGGATTGCATTTACTTCAATCTAAAAACAACTGGAGGGCCATACATTTCCCATCCCTGGTCTACAAAGTTAATTTTTCTTTGCTCAGTCCAAAGAACATAAACTTTATTCAGAAAACTATTAGTAAAGCAAGATTGTTTAGATACAGTTGTACCATATTAAATAAATGCAAAATATGTTTTTTTCATACACATTAAATAAACTGAATATTTTTTTGCATGTACATTAATAAAATTGGCTAAGACTGTATTTCAAAGAAAGCTGTACATAAAGTTATTTAGTGCTAAAAATCTATGATTTATTTTTCAAGTATAAGTCACTCAGAAATATTATTGCCAATACTTGTGCTGTAGTCAAAATCCAGGGAATAAATTACCATATATACTTGTGTATAGATCAACCTCATGTACAAGAGTTAAGGGCAGGTTTGGGAGCCAAAATCATGAGTTTTGCGATGATCCATGGATAAATCAAGCCTAAAATCAGGAACATGTGACAAAACAGATTTGTTACAAGCCCTTAAGTTTTAGCCTTGATTTATCCACAGGTTTGTTTGGTTTTTTCCGTGTCAGGAGTGACTTGAAAAACTGCAAGTCCTTTCTGGTTTGAGAGAATTGGTCATCTGCAAGAACGTTGCCCAGGAGACACTGGATGTTTTACCATCCTGTGGGAGGCTTCTCTCATGTCCCCGCATGAGAAGGTGGAGCTGACAGACAGGAGCTCACCCTGCTCCCCGGATTCAAACTACCAAACTTTTGGTCAGCAGTTTTGCTGGCACAAGGATTTATCCCATTGTGCCACTGGGGGCTCCTGTGATAGCTGTGGATAAAGATGATAGCTAAAAAGCAGTAGAGGTTCTGTTTATTTGAGGGGTTTCAATGGGAGGAGTATAAAATTGTTGATCTTAAAATTTCGACATCTGTACATTTACAGATAAGGGAAGGAATATACATGAGGACAGAGATGAGAATTCTACCTGGAAAAAATGGAGGGAAAAGAGCAAGGAAAGCAATCTGTCTCTATTAGGGTTCCAGCATGAAAGCAGTGATAAAAAAAAACAAAGATAAGAAGCTCATCTTGGTGCAGTGGGGTCTCACCCCAAGATCCCTTGCCTAAACAGAGGGGAAACAGCACCCTTCCTTTCTCCCTCGCCTTTTTCCCCCAACCTGAGTTGCAATCAGTAACAATGTAGGAAGCCTGAAGAATGTAGCATGCCTGCCATCTGAGGCGGAGTGAAGTAGCAGTAGCCATTTTTAATTGGGACTTACTGTATAACCCTTCCTAATGCAAGCAGAGAGACTGCCAAGCTTCATAAGGTTTACACAGTAAGTCCCTAGTAAAAATGGCCACTGCTGCTCCACCTCCAGTGCCCCAAATGACAGGGAGCCCACAGCTCACCAAGCCAAGATCATCGCCATCTGTTTCCAGCATTGTCCTCTGGATAAGTCAGCTCAGGTTTAGAGGGTTGATTTTTCTGTCAACTTATACACAAGCATATGCGGTAGAATAGGTCATTTTGGGTTTATTCACATCGTGAAATATTTGGATTGAGTTTCTCGCTGAGTTTATGTATAAGAATTGCCAACTCCTCTGTTGCCTGAGACTTGTCTTCCAGAAGTTCATAGCGAAGACTTGAAATGTCTTGTTTAATTTCCTTTAATTCACCTGTGTAAGTAATAAAAATAATGATAGTTAATGGAAGAATATTTGAAATAGATGTTTTGCACTCCTACTGAAATCACAAGGAATTGTATTTAGATTTGCTGAGATGAATCTAAAATAGAAATAATTAAATAAAATATCTGCTGTTCTAATCGATCATTTACTTTTTAAGATTTTAAAAATTCACTCTTTGCCTTAACCTGTTGGTCATATTGGTATTTATTTACTTAGAGCATTTGTATCCCGTCCTTCTCAACCCCCGAAGGGGGACTCAGGATGGCTTACAATTGACAGTCATTCGATGCCAACAAAGAAACAGTTAAAGCACAACAATTAACATAAACAGGTCAACAGCAATAAACAGAAATAAAAATACATTTAAAAAGCAATAAAATACATTAAAAATATTGGCCCTGAAATATTAACACAACCAAGTCTGAGTCTGCATAGTCCAGTTTTCCAAGGCATTTTAAAGGGGCTTCCCATTTCCCAGGGAAGGAAGAAGGATTGTTATGGATTGACTGTTTCAGAAGTCCTGACTAATCCTGTACTGAGAGTGCGACATGTCTAAAAATGTATTTTATTTTGAAAATAAAGTTTGTAACACATCAAATCTTTCAAATGAATGATACAAGATGAAATCCACCTCTTTATGAAGAGTATCTTGCCCCAGAGAAGTCAGAATGACAGAGATAATCTCTATGAATCATGTGGCTGTATAAATGTTGGACTGCAGCTCCCAGCCACCCAAATAAGTACAACCAGTGATAAGGCAGACAGGGGATTGTAGTCCAGTATCTGGAAAGCCAAATGTTCCCATCCCTGTCTGAGATATACAGGGTATTTAGTGTCTAAATTAGATAGTTTTAGTGAAGAAACATGGCATGCAATCTTTCCACATATTTGGTTTTATATCATACTAATATTCACTTTAATATTATAAGGTGCCATGATTATCCAAGCAAGTCATCTATGGAACTCATTAACAAAGTGGCCAATATAATACTTATATCCTGAAAATTTCTTTGTGGGTTATTTTTAGTGTGTTTCTAATCCTGGAAATGTAAAAAAGAGATGATCAGTTAGAAATTGCATTGCAGCTTGCCCTACACATAAACTAAAATATAATGTATTACTATTACTATAGTGTATCAGTTATTGTAGTAAAGGTAAAGGTTTCCCCTTGACAGTAAATCTAGTCATGTCCGACTCTGGAGGTAGTGCTCACTTCTATTACTAAGCTGAAGGGTCGGCATTGTACATAGACACCGCCAAGGTCATGTGGCTTTCATGACTGTATGGAGCGCAGCTACCTTCCCACTGAAGCGGTACCTATTGATGTACTCTCATTTGCATGTTTTCGAACTCCTAGGTTGGCAGAAGCTGGGGCTAACAGCGGCAGCTCACCCCACTCCCCAAATTTGAACAGCCGACCTTTTGGTCCTTAAGTTCAGAAGCTCTGCAGTTTAACCCACTGTGCAATGGTCTAATTCAGACATTTTTGGCTATAGCACTTAAAAACCATTGTATCATTACAAAGCAGTCCTTACCCTCATTGACTTCATCATTTTCCTTGTCCACTTGTGCTTTCAGAACATAACGTTTTATAAGTCTCTTCATAATTTGCTGTTGGATACAAAAACATTAGTTCATCAGCTCTAGGACAATCTGTACAATCTCTTAATGACTTCAAAGCAACCACAAAAGCTTACAGGAACTACTCTGTGCAAACATCATCAGAATATTCATTCCAACAGAATGTCCCTTGGAAGCAACCATTCATTTCAGCATAAATATTCCATCTTCACACTTATTTATTGCTGTTTTAAATTCCATCAAAGGCCATTAGACAAATTCTCAAAGGACAGGGCAGCAAATGGCTCTTGTCATTTTTATATGAAAACTCCAAGAATTCCCCCCACAGTCACACTGCCTGGTGAATTCTAGAGATGTGTCTACATTGTAAAACAAATGCAGTTTGATGCCAATTTAACTGCTATGGCTCAGCGCTATGGAATATGAGAAGTTGTAGTTTTACAACAAGGTTTTTAGTTTTGACTGCCGAAACAGTGCTCACCAAAGTGCACCTCCAACAATTCCAACATGACAATTAAAAGTGGTATCAAGCCACATTCATTCAACCGTACAAATACACCCCTAATACCCAGAAATAATCATTTTCAGCCTTTGCTCAGATTCCAGCTGCAGCAGAAGATGAACAGGAGGGTTGTGGTGTGCTCACGTTCCAGTTTTGGACTTTTTATGGCCAATTAGTTGACCACGGTGGGAAATCGGAACAGAATGCAAGACTAAGCATTCCCCCAGAGTTTTATTTATGTAGCTTTCAACCATGAAGCAATTGAGCAAAAGATCGGCTTTTCTTTCAGCAACATAAGCCCATTTCACCACAAGGTGTCAGCAAAGACTTAAAAAAACTCTCCTGTTTTCAAAAAGTGAGGGAATTCCTATCTAGCAGAACCACTCCCTCTAATTGCAAACTACCCCGATGTCAACAGAAAAAGGAACCAGCAAAGGGTCAAAACAAGGGTATCAACATACAGGATCACAGAAAAGAACAGTACGCTTTGGTGAAAAGACACCCAGTTTAGACCTGGCCTGGCTAGACTTTGCAAGGCAAGGTCAGAGTTATGGAACAACAGCAGCACAATAACTCCAAAAAAGACAAGTGAGAAAGTTCTGCAATGGCACAAAGGTGTTTATGAACAAACCCATACAGTGAATTGCGTGAAGTGAAAGTCTCTGCTGTGTGGGTTAGAAAAACAAAACATTTCAGAGTCTGGTCTCGGAAATGTTATGTTGGGTCAAGATTCAGATTGTTCTCTTGTATTCAATACCAACTCCCAACGCTTCGGTCTAAATTTTTAATTTTTTAAAAAACATCATATATAATATATCTCAAGGTCAGACTAGCACCAACAGTAATGCGAGAGAAAGAGAGACGGGCATGGGAAAATATTTTATATTCCTGTATTTGAATAATATGCTCATGTTTATTTATGCAGATTAGTATTTTAATTATTCATGTTTTATCTTTTTCTCACTGGCCTTCTTCAGATGCACTGTATCATATTCTGACCTTTTGGCAGAATATTTTTTTGATAATTTAGCATTAACTGGTGCCTCTAAGAACTACAAAACAACAGTGATGGCAATAAAAATATTTCCTTTTATTGCTAGAAGCAATAATTTATTAGTTGTAGTATTAAACTTAAAGAAGATCAAAACATATTTTATCCCTTTAGAGTCTTAGGCTTGTATTTCAGTTTTCAGTCAAATCATAATGCTTTGTAGCTGAATTAATTCCATCATGCATTTTGTATTTCAGTAATTTTAAAGATTTTATAAAGTAGGATCCTAAATCAATCTACTTATGAATCCAGTAAAATTGGTTCAAACCAGCGGTTCTTAATTTGTGGGCCACGGACAACTGGTGGGCTGCGAGGATGGAAATCTGGTCTGCGAGCTTCCTCCTTCTTTATTTATTTATTTGTTTTATTTTATTTATTTTATATCCACTCCTTTTGTGCTGCCTGCCACTCCTTCCCTGTCGCTGACCATGACATATGTTATGTATCTGAAACTAGAGCTGATGTGGCCTATTCAATGCAATTTTCTGAGTTGGCACCCCAAACCTAATCTAAAATTGACCAAAAACTGATTCATAACCGTTTTGGTATTAATGTTGGAGAGTGGTCCCTGGTCTAAGTGTTCCCTCGTCAAAGTGCTCCCTGGTCAAGTGTTCCCAGGTCAAAGTGGTCTCTAGTGAAGTAATCCCTGGTCAAAGTGACTCCTGGTGTAATTGGCCCCTGGTGTAAGTGGCCCCTGGTCAAAGTGGTTCCTGGTCAAGTGTTCCCAGGTCAAAGTGGTCCATGGTCAAAGTGGTCCCTGGTCAAGTGGTCCCAGGTCAGTGGTCTCTGATGAAGTGGTCTCTGGACAAAGTGGTCCCTGGTCAAAGTGGTCCCTGGTCAAAGTGGTGCCTGGCCAAAGTGGTCCCTGGTCAAAGTGGTCCCTGGTCAAAGTGGTGCCTGGCCAAAGTGGTCCCTGGCCAAAGTGGTCCCTGGTCAAAGTGGTGCCTGGCCAAAGTGGTCCCTGGTCAAAGTTGTCTCGGGTCAAGTGGTTCTTGGTCAAAGTGGTCCCCGGTCAAAATGGTACCTGCTCAAGTGGTCCCTGGTCAAAAAAAGGTTGGGAACCACTGGTTTAAACATTCATAAAAATTGATGTTTATGAATGTAGTTTAACCAGTTTGGATTGTGATCCAGGAGTATGCAGCACACCAAATTACTACCATTTTCCTCCCCAAATATTCTTGCACACAATCTTGAAATGCTCCCCAAATTGAAATGATAGTTTGAAAATCTGCACAAAAGAGAGTTGTAGAAGAGAACAGGAAACATTAACACTTTTGCCCCTTCCTGCAATCTCTGTACTAAAAAGTTAGTTGTCACACACAAAATCCTTGTGACATCCCTACATAGTAACTGCACGGAAACTCAAAAAGTACTCATATAATCACAACTGCATGAGCTGCTCAGGTAACGACTTACCTGATAGCGTGTTGGCTGATTGAGAATGCTATTAAAGCTGTGTGATTCAAAAACCCTCGAGTTGGATTGAGAAAAGAGGTTTAGCTAAGAAAGAATAAATCTAAATTAGAATATCTTCCGTGGGATCTGCAACTATAATCTACCATCATGTTATCACTGATTATAGGAACGTATGTCTTTCAGCATACATTTTGAAAAAACAAGTTCAGCTTTGATTTTACAACCACTTATAAATATATTTTGGTCCCAATTTGAAGGACAGTAAGAGTATGTATTTTAACTATTCCTGCAGCAGAACCATAAAGAGTAATGTATACCTGGGAAACAGTTAACAATTCTGCAAACCAAAGAGTGGTTTGCACTGGGTTGTTGTGAGTTTTCCAAGCTGTATGGCCACAGATATATAACCCCCATTTTCCTAGTTTCCAACAGACCTAACAATCTCTGAGGATGCCTACCATAGATGCAGGCAAAACGACAGGAAGAAATGCTTCTGGAACATGGCCATATAGTCTGGAAAAGTCACAACAACCCAGTGATTCCGGCCATGAAAGCCTTCAACAATACAATGGTTTGCAATGTTCAACAACTTCCATATCCAGTATTAGTGGCATGCTAAAGGACTTCTGAATTAAACAATATTTATAATATTGAAATAAATGAATATTGGGGGGAGGGGGAGTGAAACTAGATCTTCAAAAAAGAGCTGGTTGTTGTCATGGTTAATCTTTATGCTCCTTCATAACAGTAGAAAGGGCTTCATGCTATTAATGTAGATATTCAGCTCCTTAGTATGGAAACAGGTCAACAGAAGCGAGGGGCTCACAGAAGGCAAAGATGAGACTGCAACAAAGGGTGAAGACAGACATAATATAAAAGACTGAGACAAAAAAGAGAACTTGCGGCACATCCCTCAGCCATCAGCACTTATTTTACACATAAAGGAAACAGATATATCTATATATAGATATATAGATAAGGGTGAGTCTTATTCTCATCTGATGTCTTAACATCGCTCTTTCATCATCAAATAAAGTCCAAAATTGCTAAGGAACATTTTTCCCTTGAAAAACAAGATATAAAAATGTGTTAAGAATAAAGACCAGTCTATGGAGCCAATGCCTTTTATGATGTTACTTCTATTGGTTTTGTTCCTTCATAATTTTATGAGCTCAACTTGTTCCAGCTTTTGTAATTGAATTAGCAGACTTCCTCACTGATATACCAAATGCACCATGGCAGTAGCAAAATGCCTTGGAAGCCATAGCTCGCACATTCAGTTGAATTTATAAAATGGGTTTCTACAAATGTTAAATTGAACTTCTGGACATCAGTGAAAGCACTTTCAACTTATCTCCACATGTTAATTGTGGAGAGAAATGGGAAAGACACAAGTGTACCAATGTATCAAGTACTGATTCACCTGTCATTAATTTCTTACAGTGCAAAATATCTCTGAAGACTTGAAATTCGGATTTGGTCAGAACCTATTCCCAGAAAGAAATATTAGATTGGAATTTTTAAAATTTATTTTGTGTGTGTGTGTGTCTGTCAGGAATGACTTGAAAAACTGCAAGTCGCTTCTGGTGTGAGAGAATTGGCCGTCTGCAAGGACATTGCCCATAGGATGCTTGGATGTTCTGATGTTTTACCATCCTTGTGGGAGGCTTCTCTCATGTCCTTGCATGGAGAGCTGGAGCTGACAGAGGGAGCTCATCCGCACTCTCCCTAGATTTGAACCTCTGACCTGTCAGTCTTCAGTCCTGCCAGCACAAATGTTTAACCCATTGCGTCACTGGGGGCTCGATTTGAATTGATTAGAAATAAGTGGCATCGCTCTCTATCAAAGTCAAGCTGATAATTAGAACAAGTTGTCATTTCCTTCCTTTCCCAAAAATGCTTGAAGTACCATTGTGGAAGCCTATGTGTAGGTCCAGCCACAGTGAAGTACACCAGCAGTAGAGAGGTCTGTCCATCCTACCTGGAGGGTCAACCCAAGACATTTTGCTGCTTGAGATGAGACAAAACAAGGCTTCCCTTTCACTCCAGGGCTGGTACTTACTCACCAGTGGTAACAGGGAAATAATTCTCCACTAAAACAGAGGGCACAAAGCTAATTTAGAGATGCACTTACCTGTGTATTCTGAAAAGAGTTGGTGATGAAAGAATCCAGAAGGAATAGCTGGAGATGCCCCTCTTTAGCCTCAGTCTCTGCCACCTGGGGCATATGCTTCATTTTGGCAAATGATAGGGCTAGCTCTGTCTGTTTCGTGCAATATATTGCTGCACGAGAACAGCCTGACTTAGGTTCCTTTCACACAGCTGAACAAAATCTCACATTTTCTGCTTTGAACTGAAATATATGGCAGTGTGGACTCAGATAACCCAGTTTAAAGCAGATACGGTGGGATTTTCTGCCTTGATATTCTGGGTTATATGGCTGTGTGGGAGGGCCCTTAGAATCATGCGAGAAAACAGAAACAAATGTGCTAACTCCAGCCACTCCATCACTATCCTGATTGTCCTCCAGAAGTAAAAGAGTCACTATCAACATTGCTGAGAGAGTGACCATATGTATAATTCTGGATATCTCTTGGAAGAACTGCTTTAAGACAGTACTCTACTAAAAGTGTTGCAAGGCATGTCCAATCTAAGCTGGTTTAAGTATAAAGGAACCTTATCGGGAGTCCTGGAAGAGCAACCTGAAGAGCTGCTTCAGCAGTAACACCTGTTCACCTGGTTACTGTCTTTCCCACTTGGATGAAATGCATTATAATCCTGCTTAAATTATATAAAACCATTCTCAATTGTGCACCTATGCAGAGGCAAGTCAGTGCATCCTGACTTGACTTGTTTTTTGGCAATGTAAAAGTGGACACGCTAAAAAGAAAGCCACATGTGTTGGTTTGGCGTGCAATTTAGAAACCGTCTGCCTGCTGCATGCCCTCAATTTCATGCACAATTATGATGGCATAGAATGGGTTGAACAAGAGCATGCAAATCCCTACTCTTTATATGCAGAATTCCTCATTTCCATTAAAGGAATAACAGATGTGGATTATCAGATGAGTTTTAGAAGTGATTTTCTTTTGTGCCAGAAGTGAGTCACTTCTGGTGTGAGAGAATTGGCCGTTTGCAAGGATGTTGCCCAGGGGACTCCCAGATGTTTTACCATCCTGTGGGAGGTTTCTCTCCTGTCCCTGCAGGGGAAGCTGGAGCTGACAGACAGGAGCTCACCCTGTCTTGCGGAATCGAACCACCAACCTTCAGATCAGCAGTTCAGCCAGCACAAGGGTTTAACCCATTGTACTACCATGGCTCCAATCTTAGATGTGATGCAGAAGCCTCTGCAAACCAGAGCCTAACCCTCCGTGGGATTACACCTTAGAGCTGGAGGTTCCCTATTCCAATTTATAGTTTGCTGAAAAATGGGATTTTGTGCAAAATTACAGCAGGAGAGGGTTGCATCCAATCTTCAATGAAACAGCTTATATTTCATCCAGCACCAGTTATATTCTACATATCAAACATCCATCTGGTTAAGTGAGATTTGATGGGTATATAAGTTATCTTCATATTTCAGCACCATATTATCACACAACCGGATCAACACGTATTTCATGAATGCAAATAGTTATTTTGCTTTCAAAAACAATCAAATATTTAAAAATTAATTTACACAAAATGCACATAGAGTGTTTTCCACCTACCCTGGATTTTGAGTTTCCTATTCCCATTTCCATATCTTTTTGCAGCCTTTTTCTTCGGCACATAAATAATCTAAAGATCCGCATGAAGAGATAAATAAAGGACTTCGGACTCGGTACAAGACTGAATGGAGGCGGCAGGGTTTTCCCATCATCGAAATATGATAGCCAAAGCTTAGAGCGAGCAAATTTCCATTCCACATCACTATCATCCTAGGTAAGAAACAAAGAAAGATCAATTATTATTTTTCTGCAATCAAAACTTGGGAAATACTCTTGGTGAGTTGTTGTGAGTTTTCAGGGCTTTATGGCCAGGTTCCTGAAACATTCTCTCCTGGCATTTCACCCACATCTATAGCAGGCATCCGCAGAGGTTGTGAGGTCTGTTCGAAACTAGGAAAATGGGGTTTTATATATCTGTGGAATGTCCAGGATAGGAGAAAGAACTCTTTCTGTTTGAGGTAGGCATGAATGTTTCAATTGGCCACGCTGATTAACATTTAATGGGCTAGTAGTTTCAAGGCCTGGCTTCTTACTGCCTGGGGGAATCCTTAGTTGGGAGGTGATTAGCTGGCTCTGATTGTGTCTTGTCTCAAATTCCCCTGTTTTTGAGTGTTCTTTATTTACTGTTATGATTTTAGAGTTTTTTTAGTACTGGTAACCAGATTCCATTCATTTTCATAGTTTCTTCCTTTCTGTTGAAATTGTCCACATGCTTGTGGATTTCAGTGGCTTCTCTGTGTAGTCTGACATGGTGGTTGTTGGAGTGGTCCAGCATTTCTGTGTTCTCAAATAATATATGCTGTGTCCAGGTTGGTTCATCAAGAGCTCAGATATGGCTAATTTCTCTGGCTGAGTTAGCCTGCAGTGCCTTTCATGTTCCTTGATTCGTGTTTGGGCAATGCTGAGTTTGGTGGTCCCTATGTAGACTTGTCCACATCTGCATGGTATACAGTAGACTCCTGCAGAGTAAGAGGATCCCTCTTATCCTTTGCTGAATGTAGCATTTGTTGGATTTTCTTAGTGGGTCTGTAGATTGTTTGTAGTTTCTTCATCAGCTTCCCTATGCAGTCAGTGGTTCCTTTGATGCATGGTAAGAACACTTTTCCTCTTTGGATGGATCTTTGTCTTTAATCTTGTAACTTGTTCTTGGTCTACCTCAAACAGACAAGAGTTCTTTTTCCCACCCTAGATATTCCACAGATATATAAACCCAATTTTCGTAATTTACAACAGACCTCACAATCTCTGAGGCTGCCTGCCATAGATGAAGGCAAAACGTCAGGAGAGAATGCTTCGGGAACATGGCCATACAGCCTAGAAAACGCACAACAACCCAGTGATTCCGGCCACGAAAGGCTTCTACAATACAATACTCTTGGTATTAAATATTTTTTCTGCCAACATGTCAGCCAAGAAATAAACATATCTGCCAAAATGCACTAAAAACAATGGTGTTGTCATTAACATTCAGTGATTGCGCCACATCTGTCACATTCATTCCCTGCCAAAGTTCATACAGATTCATCATCATTATTTTATTAAATGAGCCTTTGAACACTTTTTATTACAATTTACATTTTACTACCTGCTATTTTAAACAGTTTTAGCACTGTTAATACATTTTAAAGTGCTTGTGAAGATTTTAAAATAAATATTATTCCACTTATGGCTTGCATATTGATTTATGATGCTTTCAACCCCCAAGGTATAGAAATCTTTGCTAAAAGAAGTAAGCAAATTGCTCTGAACAGGATTAAGAACTGGTTCATTGTGAGTTATTTGGGCTGTATGGCTATATTCCAGAAGCATTCTCTCCTAGAAGAGAAAGCTTCTGGAACATGGACATACAGCCCGGAAAACTCACAACAAACCAGTGATTCCAGCCATGAAAGCCTTCAACAATACAAGGACTATGAACTGTTTTTTTACTTCTCTCCTCATATTATGTTTTAGTTTTTAAATAAGTCTTTAAAAACTATGGGGAGCTGGCCACCAATCAGCTCTCAATATACATCTGTGAGATTACCAATGCCAGTGGCATTTTTGACTTCTTTGAAAAACTTGCACCCATGCAATTATAAAACTGTCTTTGAAAGTTCCTAACTCTAAAAATTGTAGAATAAACATTATTTCACCACTGAATAGAATACAATTGAGAGCTACAATCTAAATAATAATAAACAATCAGGACAAGGAATTATTTCAGTCATATCCTTACATTCACAGAAACCAGAGGGAGCTAAACTGAGGACAGTATCCAGACCAGCAATAGAAAACATCACTGTCGGATGAGGTCTAAGAGACACTCAGGACAGATCCAGACAGGTGTTTATCCCAGGAGAATCAGTATTCTGCAGTCCAGAGCCAAAAATAGTTGGTTTATCCTGCGCCTTTCAAGAAGGCGCGGAATAAACCCACTATCTAATTAATTCGCTACAAACCAGGGTTTTCCTGGTTTGTACCGAATTAATTTGAGAGTGTCCAGAACGTTATCTGGACAGCCCCTCCTCTATTGCAGTAGATACTGCAATAAAGGTAGTGTCTGGATGGGCCCTCAGGTTCAAACCCCCCGTTTCAATGGATGACAATAGGACAATCGTCTTTCTGTCCTCCAAACAACTTCACAGGTTTGCTGTAAGGATAAAAGGGAGGGGTAGAATCATCCTATATTAACTTACCTGGGAACAATTGCCATTGAATCCATTGGGGAATACTACTAAGTAGAATTTCATTAAATTTAGTGTAAACCTTTTAGAATGTCCTAGTTTATTTCCCTTGTGCATATATAACATTTCAATGTTCTGATTCTTACCCGTGAAAGGTCAGAAGTTCAAAAATTCCTATATTTTTGTTTCAGGTAGAATATGCTATTATCTTTTTTAGTATACTGAACATAAACATATAGAACGAACTGATTAGATTGTGTTGTCTAAGGCTTTCATGGCCAGAATCACTGGGTTACTGACCATGTTCCAGAAGCATTGTCTCCTGACAGGCATCCTGAGAGTTGTAATTTTCCATCATCTTTCTCCCTCTCTGCCAAAGAGTGCTGGTGCCTCAGAAAAATACAACTTCCAGGATTTCATAGCATTGAACCATGTCAATTAAAGAAGGGTGCAATTCTACAATGTAGATGGACCTTAGGGCTAACAGAACTGCATTCCAACATCTGGAGGGCTTCAATTGTCCACTCCAGTCTACATCAACACAGCAAAACTGCGACTTTTTTGTAGAAAGCCCATCAGCTCTATCCGCACATCTTCATAAGACACTGTTTTAATATCTGCAAAGTACGGTAATTAGCAGATTGATTGCCCACATTCTTATATGCATTCTACTTTTTCCCAGCTAGGTCATGTCAGGAGTGTCTGAGCCATAAATCATTGTAACTATGTCTAAAAAAATAGCATGAATTAGATTGCCAGATATTAAAAGGCTGCGGAACAGACATAGCTTAGTAATCCTATCAAAGTACTTCAAAACATCAGCTACTGCAAAATGTGTAGCTATATGTTTGTCAGGGCTACATTTGAACACTACATTATCCCAATCCTGGGATAATGTTCACTGGTTTCTAGTTTTAACTGGATTTTAACAGCAGCTCCTGCATTTTATTTTATTTATGGTTATCTTCTTAGAGGTACAGCTTTGTATTATGTAAATTAGAATGGTGTTTTCACTTTTAGAAATGGGTGCAATTCATAACATGAATTATATAATTAAAACTGCAACATTCTGGTACCAAAAAAGGAAAACAACTATTAGAAAATAGTTTTTTTAAAAAAATCTGTAAATGTGACAAGGATTTGAGTACTTCATAATGAAATGCTAGAGGCAAGGACAGTTTTGATTAACAGCATATAAACAGAAAATATCGAACAGAACCATAAATATTAGTCAAGTCATGGTATCTTAAATTTAGTTTATATATTTTTTGTTGGTTATAACAACCTTCTCAGGCCTCCGCTAGTTATTTGTTATGTGTATAATTGCTTGCTGTATTATATTTGTGTATTGGTTTGCATGTTGACCTTAACTCTTTGTTGTGGGAGGGGCTACAGACCATGTGATCAGTTCTGGGGTTATTCAGGACTTAGACTCCATTTTAGAAACTGTTCAGTTTAGACTTCAGTAGAGAAGTTTGCTTTAGACTTCAATGCAGGAGCAGTATGTTAGAGACTTCTGTAGGAATAGTATGATGTACAGAAGCCATTAGACTTCATTGGACTTTCAGACTAGACAGAGACTCTATTAGACTCTCAGAACAGAGAGATGCTTTGGACTATGGACTATTGATTTTAAGAAACTAGTTCAAATCTACTTGTATCTGGATTGATAAGCAAAGTACCTGTGTGCTGAATACATAAAGTTTGTGAGTAAACCAACTATGTTACTTTTAAAGACGTCTACTTATTTTTGTTTCTTGAGAACATAATTTAAAGGCATACATATTTTAAGGGGGAGTAGATGTTTTTGGACAATTAAAAAGGATAACTTCTGAAACTCTGCTGGCTATATATATGTGTGTGTCTGTGTGTGTTTGTACATTGTCATATCTTTGTCCCTAGCAGTTCAAAGACATATCTAGGTACATCAGTTTAACAGTTGAGAAATCCAGTTGCTTTGCATGAATTCTGGTAAACGTCATTTTTCTTAAAAGGTTATGACTGAACAGGTCATGCTTTTACCAAGAGGTTGCGGCACCATTTTTCAAAAAGGTTATGACTTCTTTCAAGGTCATGCCTTTTCAAATATTATAAAATCTCCAAAAGGTTCTGGAGATTTCAATTTTCCAAAAAAAATTGCAACAGTTTGTACAGCAAGTTTGTCACAATCTCAGTAAATAATAAATATTCAGGGTTCAAATACAATTCAGAAGATGGAAGGCACACTCAGGTAGAGGCCTGAACAATATAAACTTCCTTAAGAATTCAACTTATTATTTTATGGTAAACTCTATAACAATAAGAACTTTTGTAGAACTTCTTAAAATACCAAAACAAAGCTCTACAAATTGAGACCTACCTCGATTTCTTGGTATGAGCTGTTGATCATGGCAATCAGCATGTTGAGTAAAACCACAACCATTGTTACATTGTATATTCCATACAACACATAACCAATATTCTCAATGAATTTATGATCGTATTTAAGGACAACAGATGTGACCTCCGACAAGCCAAATATAGACCAAAATAAGGTCTTGAAACTTTCTTCAACTCTGCATAGAAGAAAAACATTAATGAATTTAATTAAATGTTCATGTGATAATCAGATCTTTTATAAAAGATTTTTAAATAGAAAATTCAAAAATCCCAATGCAGACATTTAATCAAAACAAAATGAGCACAACATAACATTCACACAGAGAAACGGATTCCCCTGTGCCTTTTTGCATATTGCCAATTATGTTTGTAAACAGCAAACTGCATTAACAGAATTACATCTGACATGAGAAAGTTGTATATTGGTATTTGATGTCCATATATGCCAGGATGCAGCTTTGTATCTTAAATTAACTGAAAAAATGAAAAATCTCAAGGTCTACCAGGAAAGCATACTAGAATGTATGTATTATTTTCTTTCTTCTGACCATCTTCCACTCCAGATTCAACAATTGCTTTATAACAGAGGTTCCCAACCTGTGGTCCGTAGACCACCAGTGGTCTGCAATAACGAAAATATGGTCCGTAGCCTCACCATTACTACACTGTTGTCTCGAAACCACGCAGCAATGAGAGTGACTGGTCTTGCGAAACCCTCTTAAATTGCTGAGGCAACAGGGATGTTGAAAGGAGAGAGGCTGATTGCCCACAAAAGATTACTACTACCACATCACCTCCAGATGCTTAAATATGATTTTCTGTGTGTGAGCAGATGGCAACTACTAGATCACATATGTTTTGTATTAGAAATTAGAGCTGATGGGGTCTGTCCAATGCAATATTCTGAACCATACCTCAGATAATCAAACTAAATTTGACCGAAAAAATTAGTACCTTTTGGTACTAATGTTAGAGAGTGGTCCTTGGTCAAAGTGGTCCCTGTTCAAGTGGTCCCTGGTCAAAAAAAGGTTGGGAACAACTACTTTGTAAGAAACAAGCATTGACAGTCTCAACTGAATGGCTATGGGACCATATAAAGTCTATAATTTTTATGTTTTAACTGGCAAATGTTTTTAATTGAATGCTTATAATTGTTTTAATTGTGTTAATTGTAACTGTGTGTTTTAATGTGCTCTTTTTTTTTGGCATCTAATGGCTGCCTGCTGTAAGACGTCCTGAGTCCTTCTTTGGAGGTGAGAAGGGCGGGATAGAAATGCCTGAACTAATAAATAAATAAATGGATCATGTTCTGACCAAATTTCTACCTCAAATGCTACAGTCAGCAAAAACGAGAGAAAGGATTTTTGCTGATTCCCAGAATAATTTCCTATGATGTTTAGAGGATCTTCCAACACTCTGGATCAGATCAAGGTTTGGAGGAGATTAGAAGACTGCGGAAGGAGGACTGAATCCACAAAACTGTGCCTCTTCTCATATTCCACCACCCAAAACATTCTGTTGGATTAGAAGTCTTCCAAAAAAAATTTCTTCAATCTACAAGGGAAAACCATAGATCAGGCATGGGCAAACTTCAGCCCTCCAGGCTGTTAGGAATTGTGGAAGTTGAAGTCCAAAAGACCTGGAGGGCCAAAGTTTGCCTGTGCCTACCCTAGATCCAATTCAGAATGATGCAGACTCAAGAGTCCATTGATTCTGGTGGATTTAAGGTGTGCATAACTTTTGGATTATAGCCAGCGTGCTTGAAAATTAGTAAAGGGATGGAAATACACCAACTAACATTGTCATCTGAAAGATAAGCTAGTCATGACTATTGTTGTTTCTTCTGATATTGAGATTTTTGTAAGAGCTTAAAATGCATTAATACAGCTCGCCAAGCCAAAATAAACTGAAACTGAAAATAAAAACATAAGCAAAGAAAAAAGATAAGAAAAACTTGTATGTCAGCCTGTTCAGCCTGTGATTATGTCTAATGCTTCTGTTGATGTTCATGATGGGAATGATGTTCATGTTGATGTGTATGATGGGTATGGTGTGCCTGATGACGGGCCTGAGTTAAGTTCAGAAGGGACGCCTGAGCTGTTTCGGGAAGATTCCCAGGGCTCCAATCCTGGGATGTGACCTTCCACTGCTTTTCTCAGAGCAGCAGCCTGAAAATTATGCTGAGATTGCTCTGCCAGGTGCAGAGGGAGGTGCAGAGGGAGATGACAGTGAAACCTTGGATAGAAATCAAAGTTTTATTAAACAGAGGCAGAACTTTCAGAATCTCAGGCATTCTGCTCATTTACAACAAAAGAAAGATAACAAAGCCTTATCTAGTGGGAAAGTGAAAAAGAACACTTTCCTGTCACTTTCGGCCTTTGGAAAGGGTTTATAATGAATCATGGGATTCTAGTGCCTCAGTTGAGCCAACCTCATTAATTCATGCTGGTTTTGTTTTCAAGTGCTGCCAAGTCTAAGTTTTTGCCTGAGAATTGCTGCTCTTTTGTTCCGTGTTTTCAGGTGCCTTGCTCCATGGATTTTTATGTACTAATGGACCTGGTTTTCTGTTAAAGTCTATGGATTATCTTGGATTTCTTACTGTTTTACTATTTTTTACTGCTCTGCCTACATATATTCTACAATAAACTGCTTGCTGTTTTCACCAAGCTGGTGTGAGGTTTCAAATCAGAGGTGTTCCTGCTCTGGAGTACGACAGAACTCAAGTGTAGATATGGTCTCCTCCAATTACACAAAAACAGAATGCAGCTGGCACACTCTTTAGATTGCCTCTAATGCATTACCAGGAAACCCTTGTATTGCCCTCTTCCAGTGCACACATCCTAGGTTGAAAAACTTGTTTGCTGCTTATAAAATTGTGGCCTTTGAGAAATGTGTGATTCTCTTTCCTTACAAAATTAGATATTATTACTGCAGACTTGATAGTGAGTCTAACATAGATGTTGCTTTCTAGGTGATTCTAAAATATGACTTTCTTATTCTTAGTACAAGTTGTAGAATTGTATGAATCCTGTTACTCTCCATTATTAGAAACAAAGAGTGAACGATATATTTATATTGCTGATTTTGTATGCAGCATCTCATTGCTTACAGGAGCTTTCCTGACGGAATTCTCAGGCAAAAACTTAGACTTGGCAGCACTTGAAAACAAAACGAGCATGAATTTACGAGGTTGGCTCAACTGAGGCACTAGCCTCCCATGAATCATTATAAACCCTTTCCAAAGGCCGAAACTGGCAGAAGCTTTCCGAAGCTCTAGGTGCTCTCACTGCCTATTACAGGGAAAACCAGCTGATCCCCAACCCATCTAAAACACAGACATGTGCCTTTCATCTCAAGAACAGACAAGCATCCCGAGCTCTGAAGATAACCTGGGAAGGAATTCCACTGGAGCATTGCAGTGCACCCAAGTACCTGGGAGTCACTCTGGACCATGCTCTTACCTACAAGAAGCACTGCCTGAACATCAAGCAAAAAGTGGGTGCTAGAAACAATATCATACGAAAGCTGACTGGCACAACCTGGGGATCACAACCAGAAACAGTGAAGACATCTGCCCTTGCGCTGTGCTATTCTGCTGCTGAGTATGCATGCCCAGTGTGGAACACATATCACCACACTAAAAGAGTGGATGTGGCTCTTAATGAGACATGCCGCATTATCACGGGGTGCCTGCGCCCTATACCACTGGAGAAACTACACTGCTTAGCCAGTATTGCACCACCTGACATCTGCTGGGAAGTAGCAGCCAATAGTGAAAGGACCAAGGCAGAGACATCTCCAGCTCATCCCCTGTTTGAGTATCAGCCAGCCCGTCAACGACTTAAATCTAGAAATAGTTTTCTAAGATCTACAGAGACACTCGCCGGAAAACCTCAGCAAGCGAGAGTCCAAAAGTGGCAGGTTCAAACCCAGAACCTCAACCAATGGCTGATACCAAATGAGAGACTCCCCGCTGGGCACACAGAGGACTGGGCGATTTGGAAGGCGCTGAACAGACTGTGCTCCGGCACCACGAGATGCAGAGCCAACCTCAAGAAATGGGGCTACAAAGTGGAATCCTCGACATGCGAATGTGGAGAAGAGCAAACCACTGACCACCTGCTGCAATGCAACCTGAGCCCTGCCACATGCACCATGGATGACCTTCTTGCAGCAACACCATAAGTACTCCAAGTGGCCAGATACTGGTCAAAGGACATTTAATCAACTACCAAACTCACAATTTTCGTATTTTGTCTGTTTTGTTGTTGTTGTTTTTTTGCTTTGTTCTGTTAGAAATCTAATATAATGGCTGCACTGACACGATAAATAAATAAATAAATTCCTTACAGGAATCACCTTCTGTCCTAGACAGTCTATAAAAACTCCAAGCAAATAACAATAAAAATCAGGAAGCAAATCTGATGCTTACTAAAGCTGCTATAGAATCACAGACATTTTTAAAAGGAGCATTAAGAGTCTTCACAGATAGAGTTTCTGGACTCAAGTTCCTGAACTCTGAATAAGTATGTGTTTATATGATACATCTTCATCACTCAGTGCATGCCAAGATTACAGTCCAACAGTAAGGTGCTCTTACTGCCTATTACAGGGAAAACCAGCCGATTTCTAATCCATCTAAAACGCAAGCATGTGCTTTTCATCTTCAGGACAGATAACCATCTCGAGCTCTGAAGATTACCTGGGAAGGAATCCCACTGGAGCATTGCAGCACACCCAAATTACTGGGAGTCACTCTGAACCTTACTCTGACTTATAAGATGCACTGCTAGAATATTAAATAAAAAGTGGGTGCTGGAAAAAATATCATACGAAAGCTGACTGGCACAACCTGCAGATCACAACCAGATACAATGAAGACATCTGCCCTTGAGCTTTGTCACTCTGCTGCAGAATACGGATGCCCAGTGTGGAAAACATCTCACCGTGTTAAACTGTGTCTCTTAATGAGACATGCCACATTATCACAGGATGTCTGTGCCCTACACCACTGGAGAAATTACACTGTTTAGTCGGTATCACACCACCTGACATCCACTGGGGAGTAGCAGCCAGCAATGAAAGGACCAAGGCATTGACATCGTAGGCCAATCTCTGTTCTGATATCAGCCAGCCTGCCAATGCCTTAAATCAAGAAAGCTTACTAAGATCTACAGAGATACTCACAGGAACACCTCAACAAGCGAGAGTCCAAAAGTGGCAGAACCTCAATCTATGGCTGATACCAAATGAGAGACTCCTTCCTGGGCACTCAGAAGACTGGGAGACTTGAAAGGTGCTGAACAGACTGCACTCTGGCAACACAAGATGCAGAGCCAACCTCAGAAATGGGGCTACAAAGTGGAGTCCATGACATGCGAGTACAGAGAAGAGCAGACCACAGACCACCTACTACAAGGTGGTCTGAGCCCTGCCACATGCACAATGGAGGACCTTCTTACAGTGACACCAGAGGCACTCCAAGTGGCAAGATTCTGGTCAAAGGACATTTAGCTTAATGCCAAGTTCTTTGTTAAAAAAAACTTTGTGTTTTTAAATGCATTTTAACTGTACCCTCAACTCACTTCTGACACAATAAATAAATAAATAAGTCCAACAAAACAAAATAAATTATTGGTGTCTTCGTTTTTAGCCTTGTACCTGAGGTTACCTGGGATGCTGAATCAGAAAATTGCATTGTATAGACTGCATCAGCTCTGGTTTCTTTTCTACAGGTGAGCAGACAAAGAGTAGTATATGGGATATGTTTTACATCCCAAAAACTAGATCCAATAGGGGGGAAATTGGTGCCATTCTTGGAATCAGCAGGTTTAATATACTCAGAAACAGGGCTAACATTTGCGGCACCAAAAAGTGTGTTGGCCAGTATGTGTGAAACAGGTTTTTTTTGTAACTTTCCATCACTTAAGCAGCCTTCTCCAACCAACTGCTCTTCAATTTTCACCATTTCTAGTCAACATGGCTTAAACTAACTTAAGAGTTAAAGTTTTATGCATTTGAAAGTACAAGGTCAGAAAAGGCTGACCTGGCATAACTACCTTTACAATGGAGATTACATGACAAATGAATTCAGCATTGACATAACATTTTCTGCAAAGTGTGTTGCATGCAAAAAAAAAATCATTGTATGTTTTTCTGATCTAGCAATAGGTTCAGTATAATTATACTTCTACTTCTTAATAAAAAAAAATCCCAATGGTGATGACAGTTTGGCAGTGTTAACTTTATATACATCCACCTCTTCATGCAGTGATACAATGAGCACTATGGCATGTCTCTCAATTTTCTTTCCCAGCTGTAATAAATCTTAAATATACATAACTGGATTCTCCAGTATCTAAGCCCCTTTACTGTGTCTCTCCCTCCCCTTTGTTATTCTTCACCATTCTCTATTTTTAACTGCAATTTCCTTTGGGTACCAGCCTGTTTTTACCAATGTAAATGTGTACAGTACTGGGGTCTGAATCCATCCCAAACAACTAAGTGATCTGTCATTGTGATGTAGCTGCAGGTGTAAGCCAATCTTTTCTGCAAACCTCCAGCTGATTGCATCAGAAATGGAATTCAGGGGGATCGTTTTGCCCTTCCTATTGCATAAAGATAGATTGTTACTTACGTAGTAAAAGCAGCATTTACTTTGGCTCCAAGATAGTAGGAGTACAGTATGAACATCCCAATCATAAATGCAAGGAACACCATAATAAAAAGGACCATAAACTTGAAAATGTCTTTCACAGTCCTTCCCAGTGAAATCTGCAATGGGCCAAAACTCTCATTTGCAGGCAGGATATAAGCAATCCGGGAGAAGCTAAGCACAACAGCTATTGCATAAAGACCTTCTGATATGATCTGCGGATCGGACGGGAGCCATTTATCTCGAGCTGGAAGAAATGACATTAATGAGAAAATCCCTTTTTAGCCCATTTTTCATTATGCTTTCAAAAACTAAAATACCTCTCTGGCAGTTAGATGAGGATACCTCTTTATAAAGGCAAAATATTAAGTAACTAAATTGTTTTTTAAACTAACGTTCAACTATATTCTGAGCAATGTTTTGTACATAACATCTCCTGTTAATCATCTCCTTTCCAGACTACAGCGGCATCAATGCATACTTGGTAGAAAAAGACATATATCTCAATAATGTTTTCACATATTTTAAAGCTCACACTGCCTTCTGTACATAACTGTGGTATAATGAAAGACATCAAAGTGCCAAAACCAAACTAAGAGTAAACAAACCCTTGCATCATACAGCTAGTATTAATATGAAGTCATTGCTTATATATATAATATAGTTAGTTAGTTAGTTAGTTTCCTTAGAAGGATATGATTTTTTAAAAATCAACACTGCAAAACTTTTGAAGTTACCATAAGTAAAATATTCAATGTCCGGTGGAAGTGTGACCAAAGAAAGGGTTGGCTCTTGAATGTTGTCGTCCACATATTGCTGTGCTTTTGTAGCCTGCAGGAATGCTAATAGCCTGGCTGTGAAAGCAGCAATGAAAATCGATAACATCCCAAAATCCAGAACATTCCACAGCTGCAAAATATATTCCCGGGGTCCTTCTAGCCAGAGCTCCTTGCACTCAGACCACATCATACCTGGAAGAAAAAAAGTAATGCAATGAGATTACTAAAGCCCAAGTAATTTCCAAGGTGGTAGCTAGTTAGCGCCATTAAAGTAATGCAGAAAAATCAAGAAGAAAAAAATGTCTTGTGGCCCCTTTAAGACTAATACCAGTATGTTTTAATAATACTAATCATAAACTTTATTTATATCCCACCACCATCTTCCCGATCGGACTCGGGGTGACTTACAAGGCACTCCAGGGTGCACATATAACACACAACAGGTAAAAAATGTACAAAAGTATAAAATAAGTCACACAAAATTATAACAAGAACCCCCTTCAACACATGTAGCATAAAATCAAAATAATCAATTTTATTATGTTTTCCTGGGCATAAGGTTTTATGGATTATATCCCCATGCCTTCAAATGAATAGGGTGGAAATATCTGAAGAGTGTACACATCAAAGTAGAAGGCCACAGCTCACAAATGCTTGTGCCAAATAAGATTAGTCTTTCTTGTGTTTCATCCCTGAACTGTACAAGTTTTTGTGTCATCAAGTTTCTAGTCCTCAGTGAGTAGCTAGACTAGAGACAGGGCTAAGCTCAGGGATTCCTTTCCCCACATCCCGACGCATGTTTCCCAAAAGTGCTTTGTCTTTGTTTTTACTGAAACCACAATCTCCTCCCCCTTTGATGACGTTGTAATAGAATTCTGTGAGGGAACTTCCTCATAAGTTTGAACTGCCCTGGAAAAGCCATGCGGTCTCCACCATGTTTTAGTTTTTCTGCTTTTCTTTCTCCCAGTGAGGATGCATTTTGCCTCTGCAGGCAAAATGTAGCTGCATGGATATATATTTTTACCTTCTACCTTCTTTAGAATATGAGATTTAATAAACTAGTTACCTCCAAGACTTTTCTATCAATAATGTATATCTTTTTACTTTAATAAATATTTTTGAACCCATAGTTCTGGCTCTGCAATCCTGAGCTATCCTAAAGATTAAAAGGTTATCCCTTCTCACCACACATAAGTTTCTGCTGGTTATGGAATTCATCCTGGTACTATGCTATATTTTGGTGGAATTGCCCTAACCGAGGGTTATTTTTGAGCCTAACAGCTCAGATCCCCCAATGGTCTTTATCACAACAATCTTTACTGTTGGGACTGCAGTATACTATACTTTGTAGCAGTAAGTTGGGGTTATTATTTACTTTAATTGGGGACTCAAGGCAGCTAACAATGATATGACCCAATACCGTACAATAGAATTTTTAAAATAGACAAATACATACATATTAATATAAACATTAAAACAATTAAATATTTGTGTTATTACTTTAAAAGGTAATATACCAATAAAATAGAATTAAAGTTACATTTAAAAACTAGGGAGCTCCTCCAAATCCCACTGAAAAACATCCTCTGCAGCATGCCACTCATCATTCCCTAAATGTGTTTCGGAAGACATGTGCCTTCTATACCTGCCTGCGAAAGGCAAGCAGGGATGGGACCATCCTTGTCTCTCTTGGAAGGCAGTTCCAAAGCCAAGAAGCTACCACAGAAAAGTCCCTCTCCCTTGTTCCCACCAAATGGACTTGAGAGGGTGGTGGGATAGAAAGAAGGCCCTCCCCAGATGATCTTAGTGTTCTAATAGGTGAATAACGAGAGATACGGCCCTTCAAACAACCTGGACCTAAGTTCCATCAACTCAATCTGAGTAGTCATGCAAAGGACTAAACTGTCAGACTGGGAGCTCAAGTGTTACACAAGCAAGAATAGTTCATATCTCAGCATATATGCTGACCTACAGTTACACAATAATCGGGGGCAAGTCCTGAAATGCTCTAGAATGGATCTGGATGAAATGAAGGTCCACCTCTGTTGCTTTCACACACTCCAGTCCTAGCGTGTGAAAGCAACAGAGGTGGAGTTGAGATGGTCTGATGGACTGAAACTGATTTGCCCTGGCTAGATTGTCACTCTTACCTATCCCACTGCATGCATTGCTGCAGCAGCTCGCCAGACAGCTCCTGACTGTTGTGGGGTGTCTTTGCTGACATCAAACAACCAAAGAGAAGGAGTTTGGGGGGGGGGGGGCGGAGATCTCATGACCATTGTGCTCTGCCATTATAAAACGTAACGGTAAAGATTTTCCTTGACATTAAGTCTAGTCATGTCCTACTCTAGAGGGTGGTACTCAACTCCATTTCTAAGCTGAAGAACCAGTGTTGTCCGTCGACACCTCCAAGGTCATGAGGCCAGCATGACTGCATGAAGTGCTTTTACCTTCCTGCAGAAGCAATACCTATTGATCTACACCAGGCATGGGGAACCTTCGGCTCTCCAGGTGTGGTGGACTTCAACTCCCACAATTCCTTGAGGCCAAGGTAAGCCTTTGGGGTGAATGCCGAGCCTCAAGGAATTGTGGGAGTTGAAGTCCACCACACCTGGAGAGCCGAAGGTTCCTGACCCCTGATCTACACACACTTGCATATTTTCGAACTGCTAGGTTGGCAGAAGCTGGGCCTAACAGCGGGAGCTCACCTCGCTCCCCGGATTCGAACCACCAACTTTTTGGTTAGCGGGTTCAGCAGCTCAGCGGTTTAACCCACTGCACCACCGGGGGGGGGGGGGCTTCTGCCATTATAAATACCCAATATTTTATAACATAACATTACTGGAGAGACGGAGCCATTGGGAAATAGCAACCACTAGATTCTAAAAATGAAACAGTTGTTTATACATTCAGCCGCTTCCGACTCCTTGTAACCTCATGTACCAGCCCACACCAGAGCTTCCTGTCGGCCATCCGTTTAAAAGGGGGGGGGGCTAAACTGAAATCTCCTAGGAATAATCCTGCTAAAAGTTCAGACCCAAATATACAGGGATGGGTTATAAAACAAATTATACATCACAAAGCGAGGGGAGTGTCATTTTCAGACAAACACAGGATCACAAGAAGAAAACATTATCTTCTATAAATAGTGAGAGTTGGCTAGAAGAATAAACAATTCTAAGACGCTTTTTGTATCGCACACAGAGAAAATGAGATAAATAGTGCCTCGTGATTTGTAAAATGTCCTTTGAAGAATAATTGACTGACTTGCAAACTGATTCTTGAGGATAAATTGCACATATATATTCAGCACTTCTTTATGTATTTGTCTTATATCTTGCCTTTCCTCCCAAGCTGGGAAACATGATGGCTCAAAATGTGAGTAAAGCAAAATACTTCTCGATTGCAGCAGGACAGCGGCATGAAAGTGCACGCACATGTGCACAATCCACAAATCTCAGGAATAATTAGTCATTCTGGCATAGTTGAGAAGCTGCCAATAGTTACAGACACCAAGAATGCGGCAATGGGCCACCATTAATGCTCCACTTTGCATTCAGTCTCAGAGCTATTCGTGAAGATAGGAAGCGTTTCAGCAGAGAATAATTCCAGCAGAATAGGATATCCAATGGCCATATTGACTGGAAATCTACAGAACCTGTAGTCTTTAAAAAAAATAGGTTTTCCGGGCTCTGCTTTATCCCACCTTAAGGTGAGAACAAAACATGTGGACACCACTGACTACTCAGCCTGATTGATCTCATTAACATCAAATAGTAGCTGATGAACATAAACACCTCCTTCCTTTCTTACAGGAAAGTCAAGCAGAAAGTATGTAAACACTAGGTAATCACAGAGAAAAGAAGAAAAGCCGAGGGGATTTTAAAGGCTTAAATATACTCCCAAGCTTTTGTGAAAAGAAGCAGTAAAACCACCAGACCTTGTTGAAGTAAATTCTAAAAAATATTGTCAATCCTGCCTAAATATATATATATATTAAAGGAGCATTTAATCAGCTGACATTTCCTTTTCATCTTTTTAGGATGTAGTTCAGAAGACAGCAGGAAGGAATGCTTCTTCCCAAATGACCTGAGTATCGACCCAAGCGCTGTAATGTATGAGGCTTGTTGCTGTTCATTTGTTCAGTTGCTTCTGACTCTTCCTGACCACATGGACCAACCCACACCAGAGTTCCCTGTCAGCCGTCACCACTCCCAGCTCTTTCACAGTCAAGCCAGTCACTTCAAGGATACCATCTATCCATCTTGCCCTTGGTTGGCCCCTCTTCCCTTTTCCTGTACAAAAAAACCTGGCAAACTCCTCATCTCCTAAAAATTACATTTTACAATCTGTTTTCTGAACTGTAATTGTGTTGATTTGTCCAGTTTTCTGCTCAGAGGTAAAATATGCAACAGTTGTGGTGAACCACAGTTTTATACCCAAGTCATGTTCTGTGTACAATTTATTTAAAAATAAATCAAACAATGCCAAAAGGAAGCGATATACTTACCAAGCACCCAAACCATGATCAACATCTCTGTCCAAGAAAACTGTGTCGTCTTAACCCTAAAGATCTGTTTAGGGTAATCAACAACGGTCTCGTTGGGTAATACTGTGATGCCTTCAAATCTGTCTGAGGCATTGAATACTAGCAGCCCCAAGAAAATTATAAAGGATGCTGCATGTGCCACAAACTTCATGAATGGACTTCGGAGAATTTTTCCAAGCTGAGAAAGCAAAGCAAAACATGGTTTGTTCGTTTGAATGAGGGTTCTCATTTTCAAGAAATATTCCAGAAGTGAAAATATAAGCAATGAATAGGGTAGTACTTTGGGGGTAATCCTTGACACGTTTCATGATCTTGCTTTTGGTGGGGGGCCTGATCTGTTTTTTGGGAGCTTCCCGAAATTAGAAGGGCAGATCTCTGTTTTCACTCTGTGGTGCCAAAAGATCTGTTTTCTATCAACCCATCATTGGGGGGGGGGGGGGGCTTCCCAGGCTCCCCTTCCCATCATTTTAGACATTGAAAATGTTTTACTCTACAGGAGAGGCATTCAGCTGCAGGCAGGCTAGCACTTTAAGGAGGCTTCTAACCTGTTTCTACTCTAGAGGGGAGGCGCTTTCTAAGCCTACACCCCCCCCCACACACACACACACTCTCTTTCCAAGGCAAGGGGGCAAGTTCTCATTCTAACTCTAGAGGAGGCGCTTGGTTGCAAAAAGGTATGCACGCTTTCTGGGCCTGTGCACCACACTCATGTACTCTCTTTCCAAGGCAAGGAGGCAAGTTCTCATTTTTACTCTAGAGGAGGTGCTCAGCTGCAAGTGGGTGCTTTCTGGGCTTGCACATGCCCACACCCCCCACACCCCCCCCACACACACTCTTTCCAAGGCAAGGAGTCATGGAGCACCCGTGCTCATGAAAAGTAGGTGAGGAGCCAGGATTGGCTCATGTCGAGCTGATTTTTGTACCGGAATGGGCCTTCCCGTTACGTGCTCCCAAAGGTAACGAAAGTAACGAAAGAATAGATGAAACAAAGGAAAATGGTTCTGCGCACAACTCTAGCAACTAATGCTACATCTGACCACACCTCCATATACGCTAGCAATTTAACAACATCATTTCTAGACACAATTACTGTATTTCCTTTTCTTTTGTAAATCACACTATACTTGTGTTTTTATGAAGTGTGGTATCAAAATGTTTTAAATAAATGAAATTAAGTTGCATTTCAAAGCCACCTCTTTATGGAATGGATATTTCAAGTATCCAAATACTTGTTTCCAATCCTAAAGTCAGAAAACAAAAAACACCCCCAAAACCCTCTGTTCCATTTCATCACGAATTTTCAACAGGATCCACTTCTTTAGTGCTTCTCTTTCTCTCTCACACAGGCTGGATCTACATTGTCATATAATCCAGTTCAAAGCAGATAATCTGGATTCAGAAACTGGATTATATGGGAGAGTAGATGGGGCCACAGATACACTGTCCAATTGTTAATGGTCTTAACAAGATTGGCTGTTTTAAATACCCAGATGATTATTCATCAGAGCAAGAGAAAATGATATCATATGCAGGGTGCATATTGTAGATCAGGCATGGGCAAACTACAGCCCTCAAGGTGTTTTGGACTTCAACTCCCACAATTCCTAACAGTCTCAGGCCTTTTCCTTTCCCCCCTCAGCTGCTTAAGCTTAAGTGGCTGAAGGGGAAAAGGAAGGAGCCTAAGACTGTTAGGAATTGTGGGAGTTGAAGTCCAAAACACCTGGAGGAAGGTCCAAGATTGCCCATGCCTGCTGTAGACCATTCAAACAAACTATAATATTTTTGGGTTGTTGTAGGTTTTTCCGGGCTTTTTCTCCTTGGAAAGTCTATTATATAACTATTTAAAATATTTTACTTGCTACACATAGAAACTTTCTTCCTTTTAGTGGTAAACACACACATACATGTATCAAATTCATTCACAGGGCAGAATTATCAGATAAGGACTGCAAAGAATTTTGTGCACTAAAATGCATAATGGAAAACAATAGATCAATGACAATCATACTAGCAACAGTATAATTAGGTTGAACTGAACGCCAACATTACTGCATCTCTCCTATAAAAACAAGCATGCCGATTTTCAGTAGATTTTTCCAATTGTAATTTATTTACACACACAGAGCAAAATAATTTCCAGTTTAAAAATCCTGTACCCTGCTGCATGGTGCAATCCAATAGGCAATGGCGAGAAATGGAAGGCCCAGCGCAACCACCAACACAACAAGACACTTGATTGCAATGGCCTGTTCCCGTAATCCTGAGAGGTTTTCGTACCAGATAGTCAACAGCTGTTGCTGACAGTTCGGATGAGCCACAAACTGTTGGGAAAACAGAAGAAAATTAAGTTAAATAGGCAACTTGACACTGTACTGAAGCATTTCCTCTAATCGTTCACAAATGAATGAAACTGTATTTAAGTCTGTTAGAAATGGTTATACAGGTTGCGTATCCCTCATCCAAAATGGCTGGAACCAGAAGTGTTTTAGAATTTGGATTTATTTATTTATTTAGAATTTGGATGTTGGAGTATTTTGGACTCTGGAATTCCAGATAAAGGATGCTCAATCTGAATACTAATGACGATGATGATGATGATCATTTATATTCCACTTTATCTCCCCGGAGGGTCTCAGAGAGGATTATACTACACATATAAGATAAATATTCAATGCCTTTTGCACGATGAACGACATACAATACACAGATAAGGTAAAGGCCTTCCCCTTTTCATCTCCGTTGTCTGGAGGTGATGCTCAGCTCTGGCCATGGGGGAGGTGCTCTTTTTCCATTTTTCCATGCCAAGGAGCCTGTTTGTAGACATCTCTGATCATTTTGCCGGCATGTCTACATGTTTGCATGGGGCACCCGTTTACCTTCCCACCGAGGCAGTACCTATTGATCTACTCGCATTGCCTGCTTTCGAATGGTTAGGTTGGCAGCAGCTAGGGCTGACAGTTGGGAGCTCACTCCGACTCACAGCGTTGCACTGCTAACCCTCCAGTCAGCAGCTTTTTCTACAGCTAGTGGTTTAACCCACTGTGCTACAGGGGCTGAGCTTAGTCTGGTCCTATAACAGTTTCATTGTTTTGATACTGAAATCCTGGGATATGAAGTTTGGTTGGACAGAAGCACTTTTTTGAAATGAAAGCTAAAGAACTTATAAAATTATAACTTCCATGATTCCATACCACTGAGCCAAAGTAGTTAAAATGTTGTCAAACTGCATTAATTCTACACTGGAGATGCGCCCAATGTAGATCAAGTTCCTATCATTTTGTGAAATTCAGGGTGGTTCTACATTGCCATTTAATACAGCCTGAGGGTCGCATCAGCCTGCGTGTGTCCACACAACACGCACAAGATGCGAGTTAACCTGGAGAAATTCACTTAATGCAGCTGTATTACTTTGGAAACTACTCTACACTACTGAATTAAACCACAGGATTCCCAGTCTTTGTCTATCACTTTGTACAGAACAGATCTTCTGCAGGATATCTTCAAAGAGCTATACCTTGGTGACAGAAAGCATGTTGTCTTTCCATATAATGCTGAGAAAGTTCCTTCAGCACAAATGATAGACGGTGTAGTTCAAAGGAGGGAAATTATTGGGGTAGCACAGGCTTCATGTCATCTGGTAAATTATAATTGTGAAGCGATACATCTATATTTATAGGATTGATACATATTAAGTCACGAAGGACATCACACTGGACATTATTAATTATATCAAAATATTCCATTTGATTTTGATATTGTCAGTATACACTAAATGCTTTATAATTCTCATGATTAGCTTCTACAATTATATTGTAGCAACCAACTTCCATGTTGGCACTACTGCATTTATCTCGAAAATAATGTTAAATTACATGTTTCCCAAAACAGGCTATTTTTAAGCTTCTAAAGGCTTTTGAATGCCCTGATTGCTACCACCATTCAATGTTATGCTATTATTAGGTTTGTTTGCTTGACACATTGCTAACATCGCAGTAACACCTCCACAAGCTCAAAGGAGACTGGAGATATGAAACTTCAGAAACTAAAAATATTAAAAGTTGCTCTTTTGTGTGTGCAGATGAGGGTTTTATTTTAAACATCTTTCATAAGTGTGATGTATTATTTTATATTTAAATTACAGTACTGTACATAAAGGCATCAATTGGTACAATAAAGAACTAAAGCAATCCGTTTTCATTACAAGGGTTTCTTGCAACAAAATCTTATAATATAGGGCAGTGGATCTCAACCTTTCTAATGCAGTGACCCCCAAATAACGTTCCTCGTGTTGTGGTGACCCCCAACTATATTTTCGTTGCTACTTCATAAATAATGTTGCTACTCTTATGAATTCTAATGCAAATATCTAATATGCAGGATGTATTTTCATTGTTACAAATTGAACATAATTAAAGCATAGTGATTAATCACAAAAACAATATGTTTAGGGGAGTATGGATAATTGATGATGGGATTTGCAGTACCTTCAACCAATTCAGCTCTGACTGTGATCCCCCCCCCCCCTGTGATCCCCACAAATTACAGACCTGGACCAAACTTGGCACATAGAACTCCCATGACCAATAGAAAATACTGGAGGAGTTTGGGAGGAATTGACAGTGGTTTATGAGAGATGTAGTTCACCTACATCCGGAAAGCACTGAGAACCCAAATGACTATGGGTCTGGACCAAACTTAGCATGAATACTCAATATGCCCAAATTTGAAAAATGATGGAATTTGAGGGAAATGGATCTTGACATTTGGGTGTTGTAGTTGCTGGGATTTATAGTTCCTCAGCCATCAAAGAGCATTCTGAACTCCAACAAAAATGGAATTGAAGAAGCTTGGCATACAGAACTCCCATAACCAACAGAAATTACTGGAGAGGATTGGGGTACCTTGGCATTTTGGAGCTGCTGGGATATATAGCCCTCTCCCATCCAAAAGCTTTCTGAACTCATGCAGCCATGCAATGCACTCAAACTTGGCACAGAGAATTCCCATGGTGAACAGAAAATACTGGAGAGGATTGGGGTACATAGACCTTGGCATTTTGGAGCTGCTGGGATTTATAGTCCTCTCCCATCCAAAAGCATTCTGAACTCATGCTGCCATGCAATGCACTCAAACTTGGCACTCAAAACAGGTTGAGAACCACTGATCTATAGGATCAGAATTCAAAATTGCCTTGATAGACAAAATTATGATAATTTCAATAGAGATAAATATAAGGTATGAGCAATGAAATCTACAATATAGGATGGTAGACACTTGTTTTCACAGCAGTGCAAGTGAAAACGTTCTAGGGTCCAAGCAGACTACCAGCTAAACATAAAAAAAAAACATTTTGATGCAGAGGCCAAAAGAGCCAATGCAATTCTAGGCTGTATCAACATAAGTATACTATAGCATCCAGATCAGGAGAAGTAGAAATGCCACTATTTTCTTCTTTGGTCAGACCTGACTTGGAATACTTTGCCCAGTTCTGAGAGATATGAAATTTCCGGTCTCCCAGTCAGAAAGGTTTTAATTTGCAGTCGTGATTTTCCAAAAAGGAATGTGTTCCTCACCTTTTAATCCGCTCTAGGCTAAGAGAGTGAATCTAAATATGCTACGAGGTATGTGACTTTAGCAGATCACTTATTAATTCACTTTGTGCTTGAAAGAAGATGGAGGGTAATATAAAAATGCCATAATAATTACCTGTCAACTAAATGTGCATTTAAGATTGAGGATCAGTATAGGCTGATTTCCATTTACAGGCTCTTAAAACACAAATCACAGCTAATCACCTCAGATTCATAGCCTTCTTTTTTGTTAGTCCTGGGTATGAGGCTTTACCGCCTATTTAGTACTTTTCACATCTGGGAGGCAAATCTGTTAGAAGGAGGTAATGAGGTTGCATGCAGAGGAATGAATAGGAAAGCTTATCAAGAACAAAGTGCAACAAATTACACAACATTCCACCACACTTGACAATTACTATGCAAAAAGAAACAAGTAAACTTAAAGCGAGGGAGAGGAAATAAAGTTTAAAAGGGCAACTGCAGCAGGGGAGGAGAATGAGTGTTTTCAGTTTTCTTCAAAGTCTTAGATTCAGAACACTTTCACACTACATAGTTATAGCACTATGGTTCTATTTTAACCGCCTTGGCTGCATCTGATGGAAATCTGGGGGTGGCAGTTTGGCAGCTCTCGGCTCCCTAAACTGCAAATCCCAGGATTCCAAAGGATGCAACTATAGTTTACTTACTTCACTTAGGCAATCCCTGGTTGTTTGAGTATGATGCCCTTCCAATTGTAGTGTCTTGGCAGTGGATACCTTAGATGACTGTGGAGCCCTATTCTGAATCCACATGTTCTTCCACAGTGAGGGCATTGGTTTCCAGGTGGTAGGCAGTCCCAGTCAGGGTTGACTTGACACACCTTCCTCTTGGCACATTTTTCCCTTTCGCCCTCCATTCTGCAGCACTGCTGCTCACAGCTGACCTCCAGCTGGAGCACTCAAGGGTCGGGTCTTCTCCGTTCTCATTGTCTATGCTACAGTTTTTAAGGTTAGCTTTAAGCCCATCTCTAATCTCTTTTCCTGTCTGCCAACATTCAATTTTCTATTCTTGAGTTGGGAGTATAGTACTACAACATGGCCAGTCCAGCAGAGTTGATGGCTGAGGAGCATCGCTTCAATGCTGGTGGACTTTGCTTCTTCCAGCATGATGACATTTGTTCGCCTGCCCTCCCAAGAGATGTGCAGGACTTTTTGGAGGCAAAACTGATGGAATCGTTCCAGAAGTTGAATGTGACGTCTATAAACAGTTCACATTTCGCAGGCATATAACAGGATTGGGAGGACAATTGTTTTTTAAACAAGCACCTTGTTATCCCTATGCTGCACTCGCAGAGCCTAGGCAGTGTTGTAACTGCAACTATAGCCGTTAAAGTTAAATTAGTATAATCATGTGTTATGTACCAGTCCAACATAAATGTATCTCTTGCTGAATCCGCTATTGATGTAAATGGACACCAATCACAGCACTTGTGTAGTATGAAAGGGGCCTTTCAGACCCACTGAACTAATAAGAATCAATACTTTTGCAGGTTCTATTGATTAGATGGGTCTTCTCTAGGCAACTGTGTCCTCAAAATAATTTCAAGTATAATTCCAGAATTGCTGACCATTGGCACTACTGTACTAGCTGATGGGAGTCCCAGGTCTTTTTCACACAACACATTTATGGCACTATTATTTTACTTTGATTGTCCTGGTTCCATCCAAGGAATTCTGAGATTCTAAAGTGGCTGAGATACTGACATATTTGTGTTCCAATGGTTCAATGTATTGTCCATAAAATGACTTCCAGGTATATTTGTTTTGAAAAATTGGAAATCTCAAGGAGAGAAAGAGGGAGGGAAGGTTGGGCACAGCAACGCATGGTGGGTACAGCTAGTTATATATATAAGCAAATAACTAGTGGAGGCTTGAGAAAGTTGCTATTTCCAACTATTTGAAACAGATGAATTTCTTATGAAGATGTGGGTCCCATCTCCAAAATATCTCATCTAAAAAATACAGGCATTCCAAAATCTGAAATACGAAACACTTCTAGTTCCAAATATTTCAGATAAGGGATAGTCAAGCATATCAAGATCTATGCACTCAGGCCAAACATTCTTTGCTTTTAAACATGATAATTCTATCTGCACAATCTCTTGGAGTATCTGCATCACAGTCATTCAGAGACAGAATAATTTTTCTTTCATTTCTTTTTTAGTTGTGAAACCACAGGAAAAATTCATTGGGGAGATTAGTAGAGAAGACAATAAAGATCTGCCAATGGATATTCAAAATCAATTCAGTGGGCACCTGATACAATTTAGAGCCGCTGCCAATAATTGTAGCTGCATTTTCTTTCATCTGCCTGGCATACTAAATCAGTACTTTCAAAAAATTCTAGTATTTCTAAATAGCAACACTAACTTCAATTGCTGTTGGTGCTTGTATATTTATGCACAACCCCTGTCTTTTGTCAGTCTCACCTTCAAAATTTCTGTTGTACCTTCTCTCACAAAAGATGCCTTTAACTACTATTTTTATCATCCAATATGCTAGTCACATCTGCCCTGGAGCCTAGACCAGCTTTCATTTAATTCAGAATATGAACAAGAAGGTGATCCATTCAGGAAGAATAAATTGAGTTTACACAGACTTCAAAGTACAACAGACCTCAACATTATATAGACTAATAATAAACAACCATATTTTCTATCCAATTGTTTCCTTCAGACCCACAATCTTAAACATCAGGCAGTAATATAGTTTATGTATTTTTATGGCCAAAGGGAAGTAAGTAACATAATTTTAAATTATTTAAATTCTAACCATGGAATATCCTGGCATATTATAAATACTATATGAAGCATATTAGCATATTACTTGGTTTTTGTCTGTATTTGCTGTCTGACACATACAAAAAAAAATTCAAATGCTGAAGTATTTATAACTGAAAGCTTTATCTGTGGCTGAGTTGTGTGCCTGGAGAAGAACTGCAAAATAAAACATTTCATTGAGGAAGTTTCTGCAATTTGGATGATAACTGTGGCCCAAAAGCACTGAAACACACAAAGTAACCACAGTGTTTTGAAATGACAAAGTTAAGCAGGGAGAGCAAATTGTGGTCCTCCAGATGTTGCTGGGCTCCAATTCTTATTGGTCTCAAGCAGCTTGGACAGTGGTAAAGAATGAGGCGGATCTGTAATTTGTTAAGCGAACGAACCCAAAGAGTGCTCACCAATACTTCCTCTTCATCCAGGAAAAAAGTGACAAGTGGAGTGCTGAAGGGTTCCGCCTGTGCCTTGTTCTGTTCAACATATTTAATAATGACTTCAGTGGTTTGCAACCTGTGGTTCCCCAGATGTTTTGGTCTTCAAATCCCAGAAATCATAACAGCTAGTAAACTGGCTGGGATTTCTGGAAGTTGTAGGCCAAAACACCTGGGGACCCACAGGTTGAGAACCACTGGTTAAGATGAAGTGTTAGAAGGCATGATCATCAAGTTTGCAGACAACACCAAATTGGGAGGGATAGATAATACCCCAGAAGACAGTAGCAGAATTCAAAACAATCTTAACAGATTAGAGAGATGGGCCAAAACTAACAAAATGAAGTTCAACATGGACAAATGCAAGACACTCCACTTAGGCAGAAAAAATGGAATGCAAAGATACAGATTAGGGGACGATGCCTGGCTTGATAGTAGTATGTGTGAAAAAGATCTTGGAGTCCTCGTGGACGACAAGTTAAACAGGAGCCAGCAATGTCATGCGGAAGCTAAAACGCCAATGGGATTTTGGCCTGCATCAATAGGAGTCTAGTGTCTAGATCCAGAGAAGTCATGCTCCCCCTCTATTCTGCCTTGGTCAGACCACACCTGGAATACTGTCTCCAATTCTGGGCACCGCAATTGAAGGGAGATGTTGACAAGCTGGAATGTGTCCAGAGGAGAGCAACTATTATAATTATAATTTATAATTTTTATTTTATATTACAGGTGAGAAAGGTGTCATATAAATGTCATAAATAAACAAATAAATGAAAACGATCAAGGGTGTGCCGTCACACCCGGACCCTATAAAATAAACTAAAATGTGCTTCTCTCTTTGTCTGGGCGCACCGCGGGTGTCTTTCTTTAGAAGGTTGAGATTTCCAGCAACTGGGGCTACTACAGGCTTTGAACATCAAAACAGAATATTTATTTCTCAAAGTCCTTGGCACAGCTTGTTAAAGTTACAAACAAAACAGTCAATTGGTGAAACAATAGAGATCTTTCTTTCCTTTCCTTTAGTTAATGAGATAACTTTTCCCCAAAAGGCAGAAGAAAATCTTGAGATCTTTTCACCCTAACCCTGAGCTGCTATGGTTTAGAAAAAAGCAGTTTTTTTCCCTATCTATAGCTCAAGGTTAGCTTGGGAGATGAAGTAATGCTCAATATATAACTCAATACCTATTCTATCTATCTATCTCTATAGTACTCAATAGCTTCTCTATCTAAATCTCAATATGCTTCTATATACCTCAATACCTCAATAAGCTTCTTTATATCTTAGTCTCTAACTATCTATTTCTCAATCACTATTTATAGTATCTCAATAGTTCTTATAATGGTTTTCTCAGAGTACCTGCCTGACCAACAGCACATCTGAAGCTTTCTTCTCTACTGAAGGAGGCAGGGAAGATTCAATCCAGGAAAAAAGGTGGTCCCTAGATCCAAAGAGATACCTTTCTAAACTAATAGCTGCAAAAGGGCCTGCAGGTTGGCTTTGCAGACTCTGATACTGTTTAACTTCCAGGGTGCTGTTGGGTCTGTAGCAGCCCTGGGGAAATGCAAAAGAACACTATCCCATGCAACTAAAAGGTAAGGCAAACTATGCTCCTGGAAGACGGAACAAAGGGTCTGGAGAACAAGTCCTAGGAGGAGCAGCTTAAAGAGCTTGGCATGTTTAGCCTGCAGAAGAGAAGGCTAAGAGGAGACATGATGGCCTTGTATAAATATATGAGGGAAAGTCACAGCGAGGAGGGAGCAAGCTTGTTTTCTGCTGCCCTAGAGACTAGGATGCAGTACAATGTCTTCAAACTACAGGAAAGGAGATTCCATCTGCACATGAGGATGAACTTCCTAACTGTGAGAGCTGTTCAGCAGTGGAACTCTCTGCCCCAGAGTGTGGTGGAGGTTCCTTCTTTGGAGGCTTTTAAGCAGAGGCTGGGTGGCCATTTGTCAGGGGTGCTTTGAATGCAATTCTCCTGCTTCTTGTCAGGGGGTTGTTGGACTGCATGGCTCACAAGGTCTCTTCCAACTCTATGATTCTATGATTCTAGAAGAATCACCAATGTTAGAAGAGCCATAGGATTTGAACCCCTAGAGCAAAATGTTTGTGCTGAGCTTTCTTCCAGATGTAAGGCACCAATGCATTCTCAGAATCTACTTTTATAGAGGCTATTGATTTTTAACAATAACACTGAAACACTGTATTTGAAGTACATACTGGTGTTATCAGAATAATATGCATCATTGCAGCATAAACAACATATAACATCCAGTGCTTTTCCTAAAAGGTTATAAATTCAGTGGGCCCTTGAAGATACATCTGTTTTAAAAGCTCAGCAGGACCTAATTAGTTGAGTCATGTTCAAAAAGCCCACATGGTTCAAAATGCAAAAGGTTTTATATTTTTGTTGCAGAATGGGGACAAAGTATCTCTATCTTTCCAAATCACCTAAGGCTGTTTTTCATAGTATGGGCCATCTGTACAGTGCAGCCTCCTAAACTGTCCATTTAACCTTCTGCACAATTAAGATCACAAAGGCATGTCCCTGAGAAATGCCACACTAAGACTAGAAAGTTACTGATGCACACTGGATAGAACCTGCCTAGTCTCATCAATTAAGTATTCTCCTTGAAGTTGTCAACAGAAGTAGCACAGGATGGTGTTATGAAATATGTGCAGGAATCAGAGGCGTTGCATCAAGGCATCTAAACTTAAAGCAGAAAGTTGTCAAACTAACAAATAAGAGCTTGAAAAAAGTTGTTTAGGATTAGAATCACCAGAATCCCCCAGCTACAGTGGTGACTTTTCCAAGCTCTGACTATAAATGTGCTGACAGACTTTAAACAGAATCAAGTACTTCTTAACACAGGATGTATCAGAAGATCCTGAGTCCATACTGATCACAATTAATTAAGGCACAGCAACTCGGTAAGTCCATTTGAATGGGTGACTGACTAACAACACAAGGAAATCTACAATGGAATCTCTGAAAAAGACCAACCTCTCTCTTCGAAGGGACTCAGGGCAGTTTACACATAAAAAAGGCAAGCATTTGTAAAAAAAACCTTTTCAATAAAAATGTTATTTTAAAAAAGGGCAAGCATTCAATGTCCATAAATGAATGCATACACCTCAAAATAATGCAAAATAATACAAAATAATAACCGTAAACTTATAACAAAGGAGAGATTAACATCAAAATGAAAAACAGAATATGAGTAATCAAATAAACATAATTATACTCATAACATAATTAACAATTAAGACATAAATCCTAAGAGAATGATTAAAATTCATAAAAATGTCTATTGTGGCTGTTCTTTAACAGGCACCATAGCAGCAGTGGAATATAAATAAATTAGTCAGCTTTCAGATGGAATTTAAGTGTCTTAGTCCTCCTTCTCTACATGTAGTAAGTGAAGTTCATTTCATTAATAAGGATCTCTAGGGGCCTGTCCAGATAGTACTTTATTGTAGTAACTCCCACAATAAAGAAGGGGCCGTGCAGACAACGTTCTGGACAGCCCCAAATTAATTTGGTACAAACCAGGAAAACCCTGATTTGTAGCAAATTAACTAGATAGTGGATTTATTCTGCGCTTTCTTGGAAGACGCGGGATAAACCCACTATTTCCCGTGTCTGGACTGCAGTCCAAACACCATTCCCACAGATTTCTGGACTAAATTAATCTGGAAAACTGTGGGAATACCCACCCCCCTCCCCCAAAGCCCCAAACTCCTTAGAAAAGTAAAATTGCTCCCCTTCCCCCACTCTCCTGGAGCATCATTTCTACGCACAGGGAGAGCTGCTCCGAGAGTGCACTGGAGGCCAGGTAAGTTTATTTTACTTTTCAAAGGGGTTTGGGGCTTTGAGAGAGGGGTAGGGCCTCCAGATGTGCTCACGGGCTAGTCTCGCAAGAGCATCTGGACACCCGCCCCATAAAGCGTGCGCTTTCTGAGGTTCGTGTGGACAGGCACCCAGGAAAATCTGTGTCTTTAAAATGCAGATTCTCCTCGGATAAAGGCCTGTCTGAATCTGCTCTAGGTCTTCCAAGGTCACCTTGGGGGACCTAGATATTCCTAGAAAAGTGTTATATCTGGTAAAAAGATCTCGTGATAATTCATCTATTCCTCCCCCCCCCCCTTCCCTCCAACATTCCCAGGGATTCTGTTCTCCTAACCTCTGCAAAAGTGAGGGTCTACTGTGATTCCAACTTCTCATCACTGGCTGTGCTGAATTGGACTGATGAGACTTACGACCTCATCACTTTCCCTTTAACCATGGAGCCCGCTGGCTCCCATTCCACAATGCACAGCTACTTCCAGCAGAGCTCCATGGTTAAAAGGAAGGCAAAATGGGGCACATGCCGCCATGGTGACAACACAGGAGGCTTCCCATGTTACACTAGGAAGAGTGGGGGTGCCAATAAGTGCTTCCCCCTGTGGGATGGGGATTCGGGTGAGCCAGGCAATGTGAGGTGTGAGGCAATGAGTTCCCCACGCACCCCGGCGGACACCACAGGAATCACCACAATCAGTGGCAATTGCGGTGACATGTTTTATGAGGTCATTATAGTCCAACAACACCTGAAGAACAATTCCCATTCCTTGTAAAAAGAAAATAAATTTCCCAAGCTCTGATTTGAAACTTTAGAATGAAGAATGAATTAGCTGAAGGGAAGAGTTGCATAGTGCCCACCCCTGAGTTGAACAGAAGACTTGAATTGATTCATTTTTTTCAGGGTGAAAGTGAACCATGTTGAAGCATGTAAGAAATCAGTGAGTGTGTGTATTAACTCTAAGATAAGATGCATAACGCAGATTGGCTGGGCTATGCCTGGGGAGCAGGGCGAGTCTGGGACTTTTGGATACTGTTACATTTTTGTTTAGGCTTGAGCTAGCAGGTGCTTGGAGCAACAGAGAGCGAAGCAGAGAGAGAAAGTTTGGAGTGTGCTCTTGCTTTGTGAGCTGCTGAAGGAATTTATCCACATAGACAAAGAAAGACCATTTTAAATTTTGCATAAAAGGACATTATGTAAGTTGATACAACTGATCACACTGCACATATGTTGTTCTGAACTACAAAGAGTAAACTACTTGTTATTCATTGTCATCTGCATGGCATATTTTCTTTCTCTAGCAAGGCAGTGTGTGGGCTGGTCAAACATAACCTACACATAGTTTATTTTACATTATGCCACAAATCACACAACTGTTTAATTCTGGCTGCATTGTTTCCACTCAGGAAAATGGACCGAAGTAGCAACACTGTCAAAGCCATCATGCAATAACAGAATGGTCATTTCCTCAATGTTCCTATTCATGCCAAAGGTTTTGAAAAGAAGAAAAGCTGACTTAATTTGTCTTTCAAATCTTTAATTGAGAAAGAAACCCAGGAAGCTGCCTTATATTAGCTAAGACCACTGATCAATCTAGCCAAGGAACAATTCTCTAGGTTTTCAAGCAGGAATGCTTCCAGTTCTACCTGGAAATGCTATAGATTGAAACTGGGTCTTTCTGCATGAACAGCATGTGAGTTCTACCATTTTCCTTTACAGTTACATTAATAGAATTGTGTACAATGGTTTCTATTACCTTTTCATTCAAAAGGGCCAATTTATCAATTGTTAGACTTTGACATCAGTTTGACAACAATGAATTACTCAAGGAAAAGACAGATCCCCACAAAATACTCCCACTACAGCCCTGCTGTAGCAGTTAGGGTTGTTAACACAGGAAGTTCATGATGCAATGCATCAAATATCATGCCTTTCAAAGAGTCAGCTACTTACCTTTTTGACTTCATATTTAATTGCCAGTTTGACACGAGTCAGTGAAGCTCTGTGTCTCTGGATTTCCACTGGCTCAGCTTCCAAATCTCCATTGAGAATGGCTTCTACCTCTTCAGAGTCTCTGCAGAGATCAAGGACGCCGACCACAAAATCCTTGCATTGCATAGACAGCTTGCGGTAGTCATTCTAAAAGTGGAAATGTAAAGAGCATGGCCCTTGTTCACATCAAAGTACAGATGAAATGTATAACTGTAGCAATTAAGTATTAGAATCACACACATTTATTTAGCACATGTACATTCCCCCAGTGTGTTCCAACTGTGCAGCTTTTCGCTTTCCTATACTTTAATGGTATTCTGGTAATACCTGACAACTTATAGATACAGTGTAATAAATGTAATATGACTGGAAAGAAAAGGAAACTTGACAGATAACAAATAACTAGGGAATTTCATGATGAAATAACCCTCTTAGTCTTAAAGATGCCACAATTTTTAATGATGTAACAGTCTAACAAATATGTCCATTTGAAAAAAAAACCTGGGAAAGTAAAAGTAAATGAAATGTTCGTAAAAGATTCAGTTCGTAAAATTAAGATTCAGTTCGTAAAATTAGTCGTCTTAGCTATCTGCTCTGTGCCACCACACAAATGGATTCCAATGGCCATACAGTCCAAAAAACTCACAGTAACCCAGTGATTCTGGCTATGAAAGCCTTTGACAATACTTTGAATTCCAATTTGTTTATCTTTTGGACTTTAATAACCAGGTATACACATAGTAGAGATGGTGGTAGAAGCAATTCACAAAGTCCTGAACGTGATAGCTTGTCACATGAATAATATGCTTAAACCAGTCTCCTTGCTATTGTGCCTGACTATGTTGAGATACAAGAACAAGGCATTTCTGAAGGTGTACAAGAGATGAAATCATGTAATGTTTTGTCTGTTCAAAAAGTGCCTTTGAATTTGGAGCTTGGAAGGATTACACGTTTGTACTACAACCTACCAAAGCACCATAGATGTCCTCCCAACCCTGCTATACACCTGCAAAATGTGGACTATCTACAGACATCACACTTAACTCCTGGAATTATTCCATGAGTGTTGCCTCAAAAAAATCCTGCAAATCTCTTGTGAAGACAGGCAGACAACTGTCAGCATGCTAGAAGAAGCAAAGACCACCAGCATTGAAGCGATGGTCCTACGCCATCAACTCTGCTGGACTGGCCACATTGTCCAAATGTCCGATCACCATCTCCCAAAGCAGGTACTATACTCTCAACTCAAGAACAGGAAACGTAATGTTGTTGGGCAGGAAAAAAAATGTCAACATGGTTTTAAAGCCAACCTGAAAAACAGTAGCATAAGCACTGAGAACTGGGAAGCCCTGGGAAGCTGGTCACATCTGAGCGCTCTAACTGAAGCTCAGATGTGACCAGCAGTGCTGCAGAATTTGAAGAAGCACGAATGGAGGGTGAAAGCGAGAATTGTGCCAAGAAGAACGCATGTCGAGCCAATGCTGACTGGGACCGCCTTCCACCTGGAAACTGATGTCCTCACTGTGGGAGAACATGCAGATCAGGAATAGGACTCCACAGCCACCTACGGACCCACTGCCAAGACACGACACTTGGGGGACCAGCATCCTCAGGCTATGAGGGATTATCTAAGTAAGTACCAAAGCACCCAGCCAGCAGGCCCGTAGCCAGGATTTCGATTCGGGGGGGGGGGGGGCTGAGTCTGAGTCAAAGAGGGTCTACCCTAGCAAACCTTTTGTATCATTACCCCAATACGCCCATGCATATGGGATATATTGAGTATGGTGATCAGACCATGATATGAATAAACATAACAGGTTAAATAATGCACCAGTAAGGCCTTTTCACGAACCACCATGAGAATTTCGGGGGGGGGGGGGGGGCAGGAGCTCATCCCAATCCGGGCCCCAAGCCCCCCCCCCCCCCCCGGCTACATGCCTGCCAGCCAGTATGGACACAGCCATGCTAGGAAGATTCTGGGAGTTATGGCCCAAATTGGTAAGTTTCCCAAATTCTGTTTGAATTGTACTCTAAAGACTACAGGAAGAAAGAATGGCTGGCAACAAATTTGCATTGAGATAGCAAACTTTCTACTTTAGCAACAAAATCTGAACCATGTAGCACAACGTATGGCACATTGCATCATTTTCTGTGTTAGATACAAGCTAATCACTTTGTAAACCTATATGCCTAAGTGTCACTCATCCTTCTGTCTCACCTGTCACTATCATTGTCAGACAACTCTTCCTCTTACCTGTCATAGTTCATTACAAATCTGTTGTTACTGTCTGTTAACTTTCAAACATTTTCTTTTGTTTAGGAACTCTTTAGCATGCTATTCTCATTGTCAAACAGCACTTGCTGAGCTGGGTGGATTTTGATGAAGCTATGGTGAAAAGTACTAAAGATATTCAATTCCTATCAACATTTAAGAGCTGTGCTTGTAGAGATGTTTCTACGGGCTACAACTGACATGTAGAGACATGTTTCTACGGGCTACAACTGACATGTAATTTTATTTATTTATTTACAGTATTTATATTCTGCCCTTCTCACCCTGAAGGGGACTCAAGGCAGATCATAGAATACATATACAGCAAACTTATAAACTGAAAAGACAGACAATCACACAGAGAAAGAGGTATATATAGGCGTTTCCCATCTTTGGCACCTTGGAGGCTTGTGCTTGGTTCCAACCACCGGGGGAAGGGGGTGCTGTTGCTCCATCTCCTTGCCAAAGAGCTTTGTTCGTAAACTTCCTCCTTGATCGAATTGCCAGCATTTTTCTGGCATTTCCTTATGGGTGTCTTAAATACCTCCCCACTTTTAAGCAGTACCTATTTATCTATGCACATTTTGCTTTCGAACTGCTAGGTATGCAGAAACTGGGCTAAAGCCCAGGAGCTCATCCCAATCCAGGCTTCAAATTGTCAACCTTTCGATTGGCCAGATTTATTGTAGCTGGTGGTTAACCTGCTGTGCTAAAGCCTGGCCCTTTATTAACTGCTAATTATGAAATAACTAATATATTCAAACTGAATTGATTAAAATATGGGTAGATTATCTGCAAAGTTCAGAATATGCAGTGCAAAATACTTCTTAATCCTACAATGTTGTATATAATTACTGGTAATTTACCACTTAATTTACTTTAGAGTAGATACACTTAGACTGGGCTGTAATTCACTGTATTCAATCAACCCACATCTTCATAAATCTGGCAAATGCCGATTGAGGAAGTCAACCTGTTGCCCAATATACCCTATATTTTCATGTATATGTCTAGAAATTTTAGTCAAAAACATCAACCCAAATAAATGGGTTATCTTATCCATGAGTCAATGCTATACTGTACTTATTCAAAAAGGAATCTCTGAGTAGAGTGGTGAAAGGCAAATGATTACTCCATCCTTAGAGAACCTAAAAGATGCACCAATCCCCTCTACTCTCTCTGCTGTGGCATCACTTGTAGTCTTTTTGAATGCTTGGGCAAAAAAAAAAAAAAATGAATAAGGGGGCAGCCACTGACAGCATTGCTGCTTTCCTCTTTCTGCTGAATGGTCCTCAACTTATCTAGATCTCAAATCAGAATCCATATTTTTGAGCCCAAAATCTGCCCTCGAGTTATATGTATGTTCAACCTATACGTGAATATATATGATAATTCTTGTCTGAACTCAATATGCTGTTGATGATATCAAAGTTCCAAATAGCTGGGACCTCTTTGGACCTCAATACTTTAAAAAGTCCCTCTTGCGCTCTCTTTCTCTATATATTCGTACACACAGATACATGCCTGTCTGCCTCACCAATGATATTCACTGAAGAAGATAATTTCTGCATCTGAGCAATGGAAGAAATACATTATGTGTAAATGTGGAAGACCGTCTTCTATACTCACAGTGTGCATAGAAAACCATTTCTCCCATTTACCTAATAATATATTTCTTCCACTGTTCAGACTGTTTAAAATTATTTTTAACTGTTGGACCATGCAAGGAATGTGTGTGTGTGTCAACTGTACAATAAGATGCATGAAGCCAATTGGTCAGGCAATGCCCGGAGAGCAGGCTGAGCCTGAGACTTTGGGTTACTGTTACATTTTTGTTCAAGCTTGAGCTATGCAGATGCAAAGAGAGGAGCAGAGAGAAGCAGAGAGAGACAGAGTTTGGAGTGTGCTCTTGCTTCATGAACTGCTGAGGGAGTTTATCCACATGGACAAAAAAAACCCATTTTAAATGACATCATGTGAGTTGGTGCAACTGATCACACTGTACCTATGTTGTTCTGAACGAAGAAGAGTAAACTACTTGTTCATCTGTGTGGCATATTTTCTTTCTCTGGCAAGGCAGTGTGTGGGCTGACCAAACATCAGCTACCCTAAATTGTTTTAGACTGCTTTAAATCTTCACCCTGAGCTCTTTCCATATAGGATGAGGTATACATATTTTCATTAATAAATAAACTTGAAAGCCCAGTAGGTGGTAAAGTGCAGTAATTGGAAAGGTGCTGTGACTGTTAGTCTATAATCCCTCTATCAATATGGCCAGTTGCTAAGAATGACCCTTTGTTGTTTAGTTGTTCAGTCATTTCCAACTCTTGGTGGCCTCATGGACCAGCCTACAGCAGAGCTCCCTGTCAGTCATCGCCACTCCCATCTCTTTTAAGGTCAAGCCAGTCACTTCAAGGGTACCATCCATCCATCTTGCCCTTGGTCGGCCCCCCTTCCTTTTCCCTTCTATTTTCCTCAGCATCATTGTCTTCTCCAAGCTTTCCTGTCTTCTCATTATGTGGCCAAAGTATTTCATCTTTGCCTTTAATGTCCTTCCCTTCAGTGAGCAGCCAGGCTTTATTTCCTGGAGTATGGACTGGTTTCATCTTCTTGTGGTCCAGGGCACTCTCAAAAATTTCTTCCAGCACCACAGTTCAAAAGTATCTATCTTCCTTCACTAAGCCTTCCTTATGGTCCAGCTCTTGGATACATAGGTTTCTGCGGGGAGTACCACTGCTTTAACTATGCAGATCTTCATTGCCATTGTGATGTCTCTACCCTTAACTAACCAGAACGATGCAAACTGCATTAAAAACAGCAAGAGACATCAATTTGGAGGTGCCTAAAAGTCAAGTAACCAGAGATCCTTTTCTTCCTCGGTGCTAGACATCTCTGCTAACAGCACAACGGATCACTTATCATTGAACTGTTCTCTACACTAGTCACGTTAATGTTGCCCTTAGTCACAACACTAGCTTTTACATTTTTCTGTGCTTGGCTGCTCATACATGACAACATCTTTCATGTTTTTTTCCAGTTCAACCTCTCTGCTTACTTTGACAGAATTCTTTAGTTACAACTCTTCAGTGTGTGACCTTGAGCTCTTTCTGCAATTATAGACATTCTCTCTTTATCCTCCTACTGCACTAACATACAAAGGTTTTATTTTCTATGTATGTTTTGACAAAATTGGCACCACAAGTAGCAAAGCTCCACAAGCAAGAACACAGTTCTTTCTGTATTTTCCTGTTCTGCAATGCCTCACATACTCAGTTCATATACCAGGTATGCCTATTTTTCTACCCTCAAATCATTTACACTCATATTCCTCAACTAATATACTAAATCACGAATATGTTTCTGTTGGGCTTTACAGGCCAATGGATGCTCCACCACAGACATCAGAAGAGCTGCAAGACCGAGAACAAGGCACAAGTGTAAAGACAAAACATCACCCCAGAGGAAAAGTGTTCTTACCCTTACTGACCTAACAGGGAAGCTGATGAGGAAACACAACCTACAAACTATCTACAGGCCCACTAAGAAAATCCAACAAATGCTACATTCAGCAAAGGACAAGAGGGATTCTCTTATTTCTGCAGAAGTCTACCTTATATCATGCAGCTGTAGACAAGTCTACATAGGGATCACCAAATGCAGAGCCCAAACACACACATCAAGGAACACAAAAGGCACTGCAGACTACTTCAATCAGAGAAGTCAGCCATAGTAGAGCACCTGATGAACCAAACTGGATATAGCATATTATTTGAGGACACAGAAATGCTGGACCACTCTAACAACTATCATGTCAAACTACATAGAGAAGCCATTTAAATTCACAAGCATGTGGAAAGGAAGAAACCATGAAAATGAACAAAATCTGGCTACCAGTATGAAAAACAATCTAAAATTAGAACAGTAAATAAAGAACAACTCTCAAACACAGCAGAACGCCAGACAAGAAACAGGGACAGCTAATCATCTGTCAACAAAGGATTCCCCCAGGCAGTAACAAGGTACACCTAAAAACTGTGTGGCCATCAAATGCTAATCAAGGTGGCCAGTTGAAACATTCACACCTAGCTCCAACAGAGTTCTTTCACCCACCCTGGACTTTCCACAAATATATAAACCCAATTTTCCTAGTTTCCAACAGACCTCACAACCTCTGAGGATGCTTGCCACAGATGCGAGCGAAACGTCAGGAAATAATGCTTCTAGAACATGGCCATACAGCCTGAAAAACCTACAACAACCCAGTGATTCTGGCCATGAAAGCCTTCGACAATACATTGTTTCTGTTCAATCTTATTTCACTAATATCTCGAGAGCAGTGTCAATCCAACAATTTGCCTTTTATGGGTTTCAAGAGAAGAAAGACTGAAAGGTTCAACAATCACAACAAAAGCAATATTCAATTGCACTCATTCCAAAAAGAGAAAAAGAACATGGAAGAAGAAATTAGTCTTCTGCCCACCACAGAGCCGCCTTTTTGAAAAACCAAAACTCCACCAAAAGCTTTCAAACTCAGCTTGTAGGTTTATTATTTTTTTAAATACATGTGAAAATTAGCTTTGAGCAAAACAAAACAAAAAAAACAAAACAAAAAAAAAACCAGAACCACAAAGGCATTTCAAAGGAGTAGGATTGGTATCCAGCAGGGGGGAAATGCACGTATATGTTTTCCAAAATGAGAGCCTTGTGGAATTTTAAAGTCTAGTAAATGTCTAATTTCATCAGATGTATGAAGTGTTATGGCAAACAAGTGTATACTTGTAATATAAACATAGCACATTCTGTATCTGATGAAGTGGACTGAAAATCACTAAAACCTGTGTCACAATAAAAAAAAAGTATTTAAGATACAAGATGCTTTGTTGTTTAATCACTCAAGGTCCTCTCAGCATGACTCTTTCCCATCTAATCATGCTAAAGTGTTTATATGTCCCTGACAAGAGACGATCCAATGAACAGCAGCCACTGTTCTTTTGGAGTGATTAAGGAATTTACATTTTTCCAGAGTATCAATAACCTTAATAAAACAAGCATTTCCTCATGGTTGCCGATAGTGCTAACTTAGAGCCCTGCAATACATGCATTCCGAATTTGCACGGATGGGTGGAAGGAAGGAAGGAAGGAAGGAAGGAAGGAAGGAAGGAAGGAAGGAAGGAAGGAAGGAAGGAAGGCCATGCATGTTCTGCTCCAAATGTATGGCTGGCATGCCAAGCCAGGTCCTGTCTGGAACCTGAATTCCTTTGCTATGTTTTGTGCAGTAAGGCCAGAGTCTTGTCGTGTGCCTTCAAGTCATTTCTGACTCATGGCAATACTAAAGTGAACATGCCATGAGGTTTTCTTGGCAGGTTTGTTCAAAGTGGATTTGCTTTTTCTCTCCCTTTGAAGCTGCATATGCCTGATTTGTCCAAGGTTGCCCAGTGGGTTTTTATGACTGAGAGGGTATCCAAACCCTGCTCTTCAGAGTTAGTGTCCAATGTTCAAACCACTGGACCATGCTGCCATCAAATCAAACAAAACTATCAGTTCTAAGTCTTGATTTCAGATTGCTCTTACCCTTCTGCTGCTACTGAAATGATGAGTATCATTAGCTATGATGTTAAACGCTTCTGTTATTGGGTTGCTGTGAGTTTTCCAGGCTGTATGGCCATGTTCCAGAAGCATTCTCTCCTGACGTTTCACCCACATCTTTAGCAGGCATCCTCAGAAGTTGTGATGTCTTTTGGAAACTAGGCAAGTGGAGTTTATCTATCTGTGGAATGTCCACAGTGGGAGAAAGAACTCTTGTCTATTTGAGGCAAGTGTGACTGCTGAAATTGACAACTCTGATTAGCACTAAATAGCCTTTCAGCTTCAAAGCCTGTCTGCTTCCTGCCTGGGGGAATCCTCTGTTGGGAGGTATTAGCTTCTGGCATTCCAAGTATGGCATTTCTACCCAAAATCAAGAACAGTTATTTGGTTTTCATCTCAGCCCAGGACATGGGAGTCAGCATAGAAGCCTCTTCTCATTCTGTTACTCCTACTTAATTCTACAGCACTCTCTGATCCAGCTCCATTTTCCAGAAGACAGCTAAGAGTTTTTTAATTAATCTCTTCAAGTCACTTGTCCGGATCCTGGCTGATGGAGTACACAGGATTCCTGGTTGTTACAACCAGATTTCACATTTCAATGCTTTTTTTCTGGCTGTATAAAGCAACTTACTAAATCACACAGCCCCAAATTAATACTACTTTTTTCATGTCAGGAGCGACTTGAGAAACTGCAAGTCGCTTCTGGTGTGAGAGAACTGGCGGCCTGCAAGGACATTGCCTGGATTTTGATATTTTAACATCCTTGTAGGAGGCTTCTCTCATGTCCCCACATGGGGAGCTGGAGCTGACATCCCTGGATTCGAACCTCCAAACTGTTGGCCTTCAGTCCGGTCGGCACAAGGGTTTAGTCCATTGCACCACCGGGGGCTCCTATTAGTACCATTATGCATCCATGAATTGCAATTAGCCCTCCACATTTGCAGGTTTGACTTGATTATTCACATATTTGATGAAAAAGCCCTCCTCTCTTGGAATCTCTGAGTCTTTCAGAATATAAATACTGTAAATAAATAAGTAAATAAATAAAATCTTTTTCTGGAATCCCTAGATCTTCCAGTGTACTTCTATGGCCAGCTTCCGATAGGAGTCACTCTGAAAGACCCAAAAATTCTTATACTTGTACTCTCAGGTTAAAATATAGCAATACTTTTATTCACCATTTTTCACTTTCATGGGGGTCTTGTGCCCTTAACCCTAGTGAATGTGGAGGGCTGACTGTATACATATCTTGGAGAGGTTTCTGGTTTTAAGGTGAATAACCACAAGACCAAAATGCTGACAAAAATATGAGACAAGAAGATGAAATTAAACTATTACAAATATCTGACTTCAAAGTGGAAAATAAGATTAAATATTTAGGAATAACTGTGTCAAAGAAGAATTCAAAATTATTTGAAAGTTTTCACCAGTCCAATATATTCCTGGACTGGGGCAGTCCCCAGACGATGACTTTCTCCTCAAGAGATTAACCAAGGGGTTAGCTGATACAATACTATAATTGGAAGTGAATGAATGAATTGTTTATTGTACCAACCATAGGCCATGACATCAAAGAATGTACAATCTTTAAAAGTACAATAAGCACTTTCCAATATAAACATTAAAACTCACTCTATATACTGGGTCTTTAAAATTACAGCAGCAGTGACGTGATAACAATTAACAATGTCTGATTTGTATCATCCCAAACTATCTCCATTTCCATTTCTAGCCTCCACTGTGGACTTTACTAATTTAGCTTGGATTTTTTGGGCTGTGACTGCAAATGTGGCAACCTTTAATTTTATTTAATTTTTTAAATAATCCGCTAACAGATAACTGCTGACTGTTGCTATGCTGCCCTTCCTTCCTAAAAGGCTCCCAGAAGATTGTGTCTAGGGCCATGATACAAAGGGCAATGCAACAGATAGGGTATTAAATCTTCTTTCCCCTGACCCACAAATACAAAGTTGCTGGGCATGAGGGATACCTCTATGGACTTCATCACACTGAAGCAGGGAAATGTTTGGTAGAGTAGAGCTCAGACATACTCAGTTATGAAATGAAATTGGTGATTTCCCTACCTTCATCACACTGTTAAATGTATCAGTGTTACTCAGTTGTACTCAGCATTCTTTCAGTTGATTTTGCCATCACACTAATTGCTAGGCACGGCCCACCATCCCTTCTCTGTGTTCTTTGTGGGGGGGGGGGGAACTCCTCTCTTTGATGTGTCAACTGTTACATGTCTTCAATTCCGGAAGCAAGGAAGCAGGGAGGGAAGGAGGGAAAGCAGCAATGCACACCCCGCCCCTCTTTCGGCTGCAGCACAGAGAAGGGTGTGGACCTTGGAAAACTATAACTTCCAGGACTGCATAGTATGGAGCTATAGTATTGAAAGTAAGGTCCAGCTGCCTTCATTTCACAGTGTAGATGCATCCAGAGGAGGTTCATTGGGAAACTGCAGGAGGGACATTGGGAAACTGCAGTTCCCAACACCATCTCACAGAGACATTACATTTAAAGTAAGGTCCAACTTCATTCATTCCACATTGTAGATGCACCCAGAGAAGGGAATGGACCTTGGGAAACTATAACCCTCAGGTGGACTCCACTGCATGGAGCTATGGCATTTAAAGTGGGGTGCATGGGCATTTATTTCATACTGTAAATGCACCAAGAGAAGAGTATTGACCTTGGAAAACTATGACTCCCAGCACTGCACAGCATGGAGACATGGAATAACAACAACAACAACAACAACAACAACAACAACAACAACATTTAAAGTAAAAACTCGGTGAGCAAAAGGTAATGGCAGAACTTTCCCTAACATGGGTACTTTTGACTCCTCCCACAATTTCCCCTCCCACAAGTTGGGAAAACATTTCATTTTAAACCTGAGAGCAACAAATGCCATCACATTACAGAATTGGCCAAACATCCAGATCATTACTAAAAATCCACTTTCCCACCACCTCCTGAAACGTTTGAAAAGAATGCTGGCCTTCACACTTTAAATACACAAAGAATACTCTACCCTACACTTGAACCCAAACCAATGTGATGAACACAGTGACTTACCACATTTTAAGTGTAGCACTCAGTGGAATTTAGTAAATGTGATGATGTGGTATATCTAATCGGCCTGATAGCATTGTTTGGAAGTGTGGGCTGTCATTCTTTTTAAAAGGCTATGGAAGTTAAGTCTTGAATATATTGTTGACAATATTGATCAGATATCTTACCTATTAATATGGGACTGTCCAAAGACCGCCCAGAAAGAACTGTCAAGTTATATATAAGCTGAAGATTTGTCAATCTTTAATTACACATCTACCAATTATTAATTTATCCCCACCCCATCCTTGTTATATGTTCAGAGAACCTAATTGCCCATATTTTATTCCTACAAGAACTCTATGCAGTAGATTAGGCAGAGAACTAATGATACGCTTGGGGTCTCCATCTTTTAACCTCATTTGCTGAACTAAACTGACTCTGTTGAAGACCCCTCCTTACAGTTAATTAGACTGATCTTTAAAATGTGGCTATTGCTAAGTACTGGTGTTACAGCAAGGATTAGATCTGTCACATATTTTTTATTATTTATTACAGCATTAATTTTTTATCCCGCTCTTCTTCCAAGCTGTTCAAGAATTTACCAGCCTTGTGGCATCACATTTCAAAACACACCGATCAAACAGGCAGAAAGTTGGCAAACCTAGTGGGCAGAAGGGGATTTGAAAAGTGAAGCAAGGATGGCAACTTTTGGGAAGTCTTTCAACAGAAAGTGATTTATCAGTGCAATAGAGCAAAACAAGGCCTTGGCACAACAGCATTAGCAAAGCAACAGCATCAAAACCTGAAAGGAAGACAAGGTCAATCTGTCCCACATATACACTAGTGGCCAACGAAGTAGGCCTACTGGTAACGGGATGTAAATGATCCCGCGTTAATGATCACATTCTCCACACTTGAGCAAACACACCAACTCTTGAGAATCTCTGGCTCCTTCTAATAAAGAGAACTCATTTCTCTTTCTGTGACTCAGTGCTATCACCACCAATCACGATTAGACTAACTATAATTTAGCCCTTAAGGACAATTAATGGTCAAAATGAAAAGGTTTACTTAATAATGCAAAACATATCTCTGTGTATCTCTCCCAAGATTTCATTTGACCTGTTTTAACTTATTTCCAACCAGCAGCCTGTGCTTTAAGGAGGGACACAACATTCCAATATTTCAGAAAGAGGTGCCCTTCTGTTTGGATCGCTGGCTTATGTTTTTCTCTCCAAATGTATGTACTGAGAATGACATTCAATTACGGCTGCTTCTCCCAATGTGGAGCCTCCAGTGGCACAGTGGGTTAAACCACTGAGCTGTTGAACTTGTTGTCCGAAAGGTTGCAGGTTCAAATCTGGGAGCGGCGTGAGCTCCTGCTGTCTACCCTAGCTTCTACCAACCTAGCAGTTCAAAAATATGGGAATGTGAGTAGATCAATAGGTAACACTCCAGCAGGAAGGTAACTGTGTTCCATGCAGTCATGCTGGCCCCATGACCTTGGAGGTGTCTATAGACAACAGTGGCTCTTCGGCTTTGAAATGGAAATGAGCACCAACCCTCAGAGTCGGACACAACTGGACTTAATGTCAGGGGAAAACCTTTACCTTTTCTTGCTCCCCCAATGCAGTGCCCTCCATATATGCTGAACTACAAGACCTAGAACACCCCACCACTTGCTGATTGATATTTGACTTGAGTTGTGATCCAAGGCATCTGGACGGCACCATATTGGGGAAACTCAAGTTTTAAATAATTTATTTTTAATATAAACTTCAGAAGTTAGTGCTGCCACTATTTGCTTTGGTCTACAATGCTACATAATTATTTGCCATAAACCTTTGTTCTATTAATATGCAGTTGTTAATCCTCAGCGATGCAGACCAAATGAATGATGGATTTAGTTTATAATCTATGTTCAATTACCTTCAGTAAGATACAATTTTATGTTTTGGGTAAATGCAAAAGAAATTCTTTATTGCAAGATGAGATACTACAGCCTTCTCCTGAAAGGGTTTTTCATACCTATAAAAGCTCCATGTCAATCTTCTTGGTGTTATAATCTTGCAAGGCCATTTTTATAATGGGTTGCTGTGAATTTTCTGGGCTGTATGGCTATGTTCCAGAAGCATTCTCTCCTGATGTTTCACCCACATCTATGGCAGGCATCCTCAGAGGTTGAGGGTCTGTTGGAAACTAGGCAAGTGAGGTTTATGTATCTGTGGAATGTCCGGAGTGGGAGAAAGAACTCTTGTTTGTTTGAGGTAGGCATGAATGTTGCAATTGGTCACCTTGATTAGCATATAATGGCCTTGCAGCTTCAAAGCCTGACTGGTTGCTGCCTGGGGGAGTCCATTGTTGGGATGTGTTAGCTGGCCCTGACTGAGTCTTGCCTGATTGATTCTTTGTTGGGAGGCATTAGCTGGCCCTGATTGATTCCAGACAAGACTCCAGACAAGCCTACCAGAGAGCCTCACAATCTCTGAGGATGCCTGCCATAGAAGCTGGCGAAACATGCTTCTGGAACATGTCCATACAGCCTGGCCAACAAACATCAAGGAAGGAAGACAAACCCTATTCTCAATTTCTCTCTCTCTCACACACACACGAAAACTACAAGGGATTAGTAATGTAATGTATAAACCACAAAATATCCATCAAGCTTTAATATAGCAAACTAAGTAGTGGGCCACAGGATAAATTACAACAACATGCAGGTTGATGTATATAAGATTACAATTCAAACACTATAAAACAAGTGTGTGCAACTACAGAATGAATGTTTGCTTCTGAAACAGACGGCTGTTGTGTACTTTAAGCCAAAATGTGGCATGCGTCAATTCTGGTTTGTAGCTCTGTGGGTTTTCATCTTGCTTTCTTCATTTAAGATTTGAGGGTTAAGGACTCCAGTTAAGGTTTTTTTTCACTTGCAAAGTAACTTTTAAAAACTAGAGGAACCCAGAGGCTTCAGGTATTTATGGACCATGGAAAGAAGGATTCGGGACTCCATGCACTCTACAGGCCACATTTACCCTCTCCTGGATTAAAATAACGAAGTAATTAAAGATTATGACAACTAGCAAAATATTCAACTAGCAACAGAAGTGGTATTTAAGGTGCTGCAATGGCATGCAGCACTACATCTAGTGTGGTAGTTACACATTTCTAAGTGCTTACATACTTCATGGCAGCCTATAGCCATGGCCCCAAAAAGTGAATCCAGAGAAACAGACAGCTGTATCCAGTTGCTAGAACCATATTATGTTTTACAACAAATCAAGAGAAAAAGCAGTCCAACACACAGTAATGTAGTAATTACTCTATTTATGAATTTAGCACCAAAACATCACAATGTATTGAAACAGCTGTGGATCCAGGCAGGAGGCAGATTGCGTTGGATAATACAGAACGTTGGATGAGTGAAGGTTGGATATGCGAGACTCTATTATAATAGAAGTGTCCTGCTATCAAAGGTCTTAATTCGTCAACCTTCTGACCTTTCCCTCCATTACATCACTGATTGAATCTGAGTACTATAGTAATCCTTTGCACACAAAAAAAAGTGGTACTTCAAATGCTATTAAGCAGCTGCTCTCATCAGCCCTGGACAACCTAAGTAATGATATGAAATACAGGACAACATCATCTGCTTAGTTACATGCATCCCATCGCTGCCATGCAACATCACCCATCCTCACCTCCACATAGATACACAGATTAATCTTCCGTCACTGCTATTCATGCTTGGAACAGACGTCATGGATTAATGTAGTTTCTGCCTCTTCTCAATAATTTCAGGAAAAGTTAATTAAAGCAGAATCCAAGAGTGACCCAGAAAAGCCCCACTAAAATGTTTGCTACAGCTGGATAAAGTGCCACGCGCAGAACTGATTTTGTTTACCACCTGTATCCAATGACCCAGTTTCTTTCACATTGAAAACATGCACCAGGATATGGCCACTCTTTGTAACTTTTATGAAGTACCATAAAGAAGATGAACAGCATTTATGGGCAGAACTGAGTAAAGTCTGGAAAGAAAGAAAACGCCATTCTGTAACCCAATAATGGCAACAATCAAGGAACACAAAGAAACATGGAACATCAGCACAGATTTTAACAACTGGCTCCTGTACATTTCTGGGAAATGAATGAGCATAATGTTCTTCTGATACAAAAAGGACAAATGCATTCAGCTTTCGTAACCTGTAAACAACAGCATTCAGAAGGTGTGAATAGAAATAAGAACATTCATTTAAGACCTACATTTCAAAAACCAAATGATTTTTCTCGTGATTCAGATAACATTATTTCAATCAAGGCGCTTCAATAAAAAACATTATTTCCTCAGAGTGGACAAACTTGTTTTCATCTATTCTAGGGGGATAATGCATTTTTCTAGTAATATCTCATACCTATTAAGTACTGAAGTATTATCTTTTAAAGAAAAATAATAGCACTTGTTATAACATCCATGCAGCAATACCAACAAGAACAGCTAAAAGTGGTGAGCAATTATGTGATGTGTTGGAGCATGCAAGGAATCAGCTAATGTGTGTGTCAACTGTAAAATAAGATGCACGAAGCTGATTGGTCATACAATGCCAGGGGAGATGGCTGAGCCTGGGACTTTTGGATACTGTTGCATTTTTGTTCAGGTTTGAACTATGCAGCTGCAGAGAGAGACAGTTTGAAGAGAGAAGCAGAGAGAGATATTTTGGAGCATGCTCTCGCTTCATGAGCTTCTAAAGGAGTTTATCCACATGGACAGAAGAAAGATCATTTTAAAAAGACATTATGTGAGTTGGTGCAACTGATTACATTGTACATATGTTGTTCTGAACTATGAAGAGTAAACTACTTGTTATTTATTGATAATCTGCATGGCATATTTTCTTTCTCTGGCAAGGCAGTGTGGCATAATGTAAAATAAACCACATGTAGTGTAAAATAAACTATGCGTGGTTTATTTTACATTATGCCACATGATGTGGCTGAATTCTCAGAAGTGAAGAATAGTAGACAGAAAAGATATGAAAAGAGAAGTCTTACCTTGAATTCTTTTTCAATATTAGCCAGTTTGGCAAGCTCATTGCTAAGCTCTAGAGCCGTGAGAACAGGGTCTTCACTAGACAAGGACAGGTAGGCAGGACTTGCCAGTCCCTTATATGCGTTTATCCTTGACCTGGAATGACTAAAAGAATCGATCTTTTGTTTTTCAGTGCAGTCGTTGCATTTGCAAAAATAATCGTGAGGTCTCTCTATCCTTGCCCCTTTCATCAACAGCATATGTACCACCTCATACTTCTGACAATGAGCAGCTAAAATAATGGGGGTGATGTCTGGGGAAAAGCGGGTGCCATCTTCGTCGTAAGAGTAAAAGTCATCGTCCTGAAGCTCCTGCTCACAGGGACTCAAAGTCAGTCGCTTGCTAGCGGCAAAGCCAGGGTGATTCAAGATCGCTTCCACTATTCGGACATATCCTTTACTAATGGCAAGCAGCAGGGCATCTCCAATCCGTGCCAGGTTCTCCTTCTTTAACAGGAGTTCTGTCACTTCCAAATGTTCATTCCCAACTGCGAGCTGCAGGGCATTTTGACCCATGTAGTCCACACAGTTGACATTCAGTGTTTTTGACTCCTCCAACATTTTGCGCACCACAGGGATGTTCCCATACTCTGCTGCATCGAGAAAGCGCTCTTCCTCAGCTGTGAGGCTTGTGCCCCTCTCATTGAACATAAAAGCTGGGCCTCGAATTGCTTGGCGCCTCCCTTTTTCTCTCATCACAGTCATACGTCTCAGTGAGGGGCTTCCATCAATGGACCTGATTAACAGAAACAACCAAGTTGTAATATTTTATAGTAGTCATTTCCCCTAGTGGAATATACCGCCAGCATGGACAACTGTGACCTTACAGAGGATTTTGGCATGTAACTCCCATCAATCCTATTATTGTCTGAGATATCAGGAAACTAACCATCATAAAGGCCAGCATATGGTCATGATGAGTTTTCCCAGTCAAAATGAATAAGACATCATTTTGTATTATGTTCTACCCATGGCACAGTGGGTTAAACCACTGAACTGCTGAACTTGCTGACTGAAAGGTTGGTGGTTCAGATCCGGGGAGAAGGGTGAGCTCCTGCTGTTAGCACCAGCTTCTGCCAATATAGCAGTTCAACATGCAAATGTGTGTAGATCAATAGGTACTGCTCCAGTGGGAAGGTAACGGCACTCCATGTAGTCATGCCAGCCACATGACCTTGGAAGTGTCAACCGACAATGCTGGCTCTTCGGCTTAGTGATGGAGATGAGCACCAACCCCCAGAGTCGGACGTGACTAGACTTAATGTCAGGGGAATGCCTTTACCTTTTACCCATGGCACCTAATATTCCCATCTCCCTAATGATTTTTTTCCCTTCTTGGATAGGTGCAAGTCTGTATTTCATGTGATCCCTTCCCCCAATGTCCACAGATTTCAATGTTTACATCATTTTAGTACCATCACCACATGGTTAAAGTAAAGCATCTTAGTTTCATTACTTGGCTCATCTTCTAGATATCCTACATAGGTCAGACTCCCCAGAAAAGTATAGGATACATTCCAGCATAACTGGGAGGCAGGGGACTAAAATATTATGTAAGCAATAGTGCATTCACTCTCACATTTCATTTCTGCCATTACATTTTCCATTCATCCACTCTGCATATTTTTGCACTGCCAATCAATTATCAGCTCTAAATTTATTGCATCAACAGCATTTCAAGGGTAGACTAACAAAACTACTTTATTACTTTGAAGCAAAATGAGCTATTATTAATCAAAAGTAGCATCCTTTTCCAGAAGATTAATATGAAAGAACAAATATAGTCCATGCATATCAAGTCTGTACATGCAACTCAATATCAGAAAAATGAAATTGACAGTTATGAATGACTCAAACGACACTGAATTAAATACCATAGTATAGGAAATGCATATCTGAGTCCACACTGCATTAACACATATTTCATCAATTCTTATTAAACGAATGGGAAATATTGGACACCTAGCAGTCTCATTAACACACACCCCACACACATATTATACTATTTCCATAATAGAACTCAATTAAATCAAACTTTCTAAATAAGACCTTACATATGTTTGTGGATCCAAAATTGTATATATAAAACCACCCAGAAGGACACAGCAGTCTATCCATATTGTAGAGTCAAGATCAAAATTTTCCATAATGAATTACTGGAGAAGAGGCTGTATTTTATTAGCTAATTGTAATTATGAGTTTATTTATTTATTTATTTATTTATTTGCAGCCTGAAAGACAGTTGCATCTGTAAAGTAGGAAATTTAGGTACTGCTTCTATGGGGAGGCTAATTTAACTAATTTATGATGCCATAAAAATCCCCAGCAGCAGGCAAAAGAATGAGGAAGTACTCCATCAGTGTCTCAAGTGGATGGTGAAGTGACAGCTCCCTTGGTGGCCAGAATTTGAAGCATACCCTCATGAAGCTGGAAAGTTAAATAGCCTCTGTGTGTCTGTCTATATATGTTGTGTGTCTATGGCATTGAATGTTTGCCATGTATATGTGCATTGTGATCCGCCCTGAGTCTCCTGCAGGGTGAGAAGGGCAGAATATAAATACTGTAAATAAATAAATAAATATTTATATCCCGCCTTTTCTCTACCCCAAGGGGGACTCAAGGTGGCTCACAAATGGCACCTACACAGTGCCTCAAACATACAAATACAATAAAAATGAATTAAAATTAAAATACTCACACTATAACATGGTTAAATACATTCAAGGTTAAAACATGCCATCTAGGGATCAAAGTCTAGGCCATTCCATGGTCAATTGCACATATTCCACATTGAAAAATTACTGCACAGCCCTATTTTTCGAAAGCCTGCTCCCTGAGCCAGGTCTTTACTCTTCTTCTGAAGACTAGGAGGGAGGGGCCACCACTGAGAAGGCCCTGTCTCGTCCCCACCAACCACACCTGTGAAGAAGGTGGGACTAAAAGCAGGGCCCTCCCAGGCGGTCTTAGTCTCTGAGCTGGTTCATAAGAGTAGATACATTCGGACAGGCAGACTGGGCTGGAACCGTTTAGGACCTTATAGGCTAAAGTCATCAATTTGAATTGTGCGTGGTAGCAAACTGGCAGCCAGTGGAGCTGATGTAGCAGAGGGGTTGTATGCTCCCTGAACGCCACTCTGGTGAGTAACCTGGCTGCTGTTCATTGGACCAATCGAAGCTTCCAAACAGTCTTCAATGACAACCCCACGTACATTGCGTTGTAGTAGTCTATAAGGGATGTGACCAGAGTGTGGAACACCGTGGCCAAATCAGACAAGTTTTAATTGTGCTAAAGCTCCCCTGACCACTGCCGAGATGATGGGTCGAGGATTACAGCCATGCTGTGAACCTGCACCTTCAGGGGGAGTGCAACCCCATCCAGCACTGGCTGTAACCCTATATCCTGTTCGGCCTTTGGATTTTCGAATTACTTTTAACTTAGCCGTTCCAGTTCTTAACAGGTTTCTAATGCATTTAAAATATTTATTTATTTATTTATTGCATCTCTAGACCTCCATCTAAAATACAGACATTTGCTTTCCATCTTAAGAACAGACAAGCGTCCTGAGCTCTGAGGATTACCTGGAAAGGAATTCCACAGAAGCATTGCAGCACACCCAAATCCTGGGAGTTACCCTGGACCATTCTCTGACTTACAAAAGCACTGCTAGAAACAATATCATACAAAAGCTGACTGGCATGACCTGGGGATCACAACCAGATACAGTGAAGACATTGCTACTCTGCACTTTGCTACTCTGCTGCTGAGTCTGCATGCCCAGTGTGAAACACATTCATGTTAAAACAGTGGATGTGGCTCTTAATTAGACATGTCACGTTATCACAGGATGTCTATGCCCAACACCACTGGAGAAATTATACTGTTTATCTGGTATTCAACATCTGACATCTGATGGGACGTAGCAGCTAATAATGAAAGGACCAAGGCAGTGACATCTCTGGCCCATCCTCTGTTCAGATTTCAGCCAGCACATTGATGCCTTAAATCAAGAAATAATTTTCTAAGATCTACAGAAATACTCACAGGAACACCTCAGCAAGCAAAAGTGGCTGGCTAAAACCCAGAACCTGAAGCCATTGGTGATATCAGATAAGAGGGTATCACAACATGAAGAAGTGTATTAAGGGTTTGCGGCATTAGGAAGGTTGAGAACCAGTGATCTAAAGCTCATTGTATTCTTGGACATACCTAAGTCTAAATCTCAAGCACATTTACTTGATTAAAGGAAACTTCTCTGCTTCCTCCCCCTCCACAAGACAGAAGCTCACAATTCTGAAAATGCATTGGTGACCTTGCTGAATGGGTGGGTCAGGGTGCAGCGGGGAAGTCACACAAATCTAGCTAAAGTTACAGCATCTTTCAACAAAATATCACTCAAAAAGAGAATACTTCAGTTTTCCCTATAATCAAGGGATCTAAAATGGTTCTATGAGGGATTGTGCTATTATTTACTGAACACATCCCTCCTTTCTCTCTGGTTTTAAGTGGCTAAAAGCTTATTAATTATTTTCCTTGTTCCTCTCCATCACTCTAAACTGAGAGCATGGAAAGCTATCACCTAAGGGCACTTGTAACAAAAACAATTTTGATGCTGTCACATATTGTCAAGTCAAAAATCAACAGCCAAGGAATCAAGCAAAGGTATAGCTGAGAACACTAAGAGATTCATGCACAGCATACAGATGTCCTGCTATAAGAATCATGGTCGGCATGGTTCACCATTACGACATTTCCGCTCAACCATTTTTTTAAAAAAGCAGTGGAAACCTCAAAAGTTGGAAGGACATTTGCTGTGAAAGTACTTTAATTAAATGTTGAGTATCGAAAGCTCTCTGTCAAAGGAAAGGATCTACAATAATACACTCAATTTGACAGATCTCACTGACAGATACCTTCTGAATGTTCCCACCTCTAATAAGATGAACACTTAATCTTTCAAGGGTTTCTACCAAAGACAGACCTTCCATTACACAGTGAGACTATCACCCAAGGCAACAGATACAAAGGGGGTTGGCAACAGTAGCTTCTTTTGAACTCCCATCCTGCTTTTGAAGGACAGAATTGTGTTTGCTGCAGAGCCTACTCAAGAATATTGTTGAAGGCTTTCATGGCTGGAATCACTGAGGTCCTCACAACCTCTGAGGATGCCTGCCATAAATGCAGGCGAAACGTCAGGAAAAAACGCTTCTGGAACATGGCCATACAGCCCAAAAAACTTTCAATAACCCACTACCCTAGAGTGTTTTCACACAATACAATTATAGCTCTATGGTTTGACTTTAACTGCCATAGCTGTATCTTAGGGATTTGTAGAATCATAGAATAGAATCACAGAGTTGGAAGAGACTTCATGGGCCATCCAATCCAACTCCCTGCCAAAAAGCAGGAAAATCGCATTCAAACCACCTCTGACAGATGGCCATCCAGCCTCTATTTAAAAGCCTCCAAAGAAGGAGCCTCCACCACACTCCGGGGCAGAGAGTTCCACTGCTGAAGAGCTCTCACAGTTAGGAAGTTCTTCCTAATGTTCAAGTGGAATCTCCTGTCTTGTAGTTTAAAGCCATTGTTCCGCATCCTGGTCTCCAGGGAAGCCAAAAACAAGCTTGCTCCCTCCTCCCTATAACTTCTCCTCACATATTCAATTGTGGTAGACAGAATTGGACACAGAATTCCAGGTATGATCTGATCTAGGCAGAATAGATGGGTAGCATGACTTCCCTGGATCTAGACACTAGAGTCCTATTTATATAGTTTGATTAATCACTAGAGTTTTCTCACCGAGAAATCTACTTATTAGGGCTGGGCGGTTTCGTTTTGTTAATTTGTTAAAAATTCGTTATTTTTTTTTTATAACGAAGTGATAACGAACCATTCTGGTGCAACTTAAAAACGAAATGAATTTTTAAATTCGTTTCGTAAATGCTTCGGATTCGTTATGTATTCGTTTCGTTATCGGTTTGAGGTCGTTTCGTTACTATTTCCACATGTCTGGGGCAAGTTTTATAGTTGTTTTTTGTTTAATTAGTGAAAAAAAATTATAATATCACACCAACAGTCAACAACAGAGGGAGAGGGAAGCTTCAGTAGTTCCCCCTGTCCCATTTGGAGGTTTTTTAGCGTATTGCGCGGTCGCGTCCGCCATTAACGAATCGATTCGTTATTGTTTCATATTTGTTTCGTTAATGTTTCGTAATTTTTTTTACATTTACGAAATTTTGTAAATATCGAACTTTTTAAAAGAAAAATTTTGGAATTCTTTTAAATATCGAAACGCAAAAACCCCCAAAAAACGAATCGATTTTAGAAACAAATTTTTCCGTTGTTACCCAGGCCTACTACTTATCTCTCCACAAACTGCAGTTGCCAGGACCACATAGGATTTAACCATAGCAATCAAAAGTGGAATCATAAAGCTACAATCCATGTAACATTAAAAAGCCCCACATCTTCTAAACTGGCTTGCTCCTTGTAGTGGAGATGCTATCCCATCAACACCACTAAAGTATTCAACTAGCAGTCCAAATTGTATCATCTGTTTTTCATCAAGCAGCACAATATTTTGTACCACCCCTGATTTCAAACAGGTTATTTAATTTATAGTAAGGATGACAACGTATTGCTGCTGTACTCTGGATATTCCAGGCCAAAGTGTTGCCATAACAATTGTCTGGTGTTCCAGTTTGGATTCTGATCTTCAATCCAACTCCAAAACAAATAACAAACAAACACAGCATTGCCCAAACACAAATCAAGGAGCATGAAAGGCCCTGCAGACCAATTCAACCAGAGAAGTCAGCCATAGCAGAGCATCTGATGGAACCAACCTGGACACAGCATATTGTTTGAGAACACAGAAATGCCAGACCACTCTAACAACCACCATGTCAGACTACACAGAGAAGCCATTGAAATCCACAAGCATGTGGACAATTTCAGCAGAAAGGGGGAAACCGTGAAAATCTGGCTACCAGTATTAAAAAAACTGCAAAATCAGGACAGCAAATAAAAAACAGGGGAATGCCAGACAAGAATTAATCAGGGCAAGTTAACACCTTCCAACAAAGGATTCCCCAGGCAGCAATCAGCCTGGCTTTGAAACTATGAGGCCATTATATGCTAATCAAGTTGGCCAATTGCAACACTCACACTTGCCTCAAGTGGACAAGAGTTTTTCTGCCACTCGGGACATTCCACAGATATATAAACCTCACTTGTCTAGTTTCCTACAGACCTCACAACTTCTGAGGATGCCTGCCATAGATGCAGGAGAAACATCAGGAGAGAATGCTTCTGGAACATGGCCATACAGCCCGGGAAACTCACAGCAACCCAGCACAATATTTTGTAACCCCCTGATTTCAAACAGGTTATCTGAAACATGTGTCAGTGCTAAAGCTAGAGTCTATTTTTTTAAATACTAAAGGATGATAATTGCTGCCTCACTCAGAGTATTCCAGGCCAAGGTGTTGCCATAACAATTGTCTGGTGTTCCAGTTTGGATTCTGATCTTCAATCCAACTCAAAACAAGTAAGTCTGGGTTTTTCCAACAAATTGTGTGCCAAACTGCACATGCTCAGCAGGTGTACTACTTAATCCTGATGTTTTGTCACTGCAATAAACAGTTTGGCATTAGACATTTAAAAAGTGGCTAAAACCTTTTCATATTAGACCTGAATCAGGTTACAGTAAGAAAAATATATCTCCCCATGGTCAGAGATTAACTACAAATATGAATGAAAGATAATAGGTTTGTCTGATAATTTTCTCTCTATCCAAGATTTTCCTAAGTCAAAGTTTATTCTTTCTCATCCAATTAAAAAAATATACAAGTTGACCATTCCTTATCTGGAATTTTAAAATCCAAAATAGTAAAAAATCTGAGTTGTTTTCTGATGATTTTAGGCTATATATTTTTGAAACATAAATAAATATGCTTAGATTTGGGTCCCATTTTAAAAGATATCTCATAATGTAAAGTAAAGGTAAAGATTTTCCCTTGACATTAAGTCTAGTCAAATCTGACTCTGAAGGGTGGTGCTCATCTCCATTTCTAAGTCAAAGAGCCAGTGTTGCCCATAAAGACCTCCAAGGTCATGTGGCTGGCATGACTGCATGGAATGTTATCTTCCCACTGAAGCAATACCTATTGATCTACTTACATTTGCGTATTTTCAAATTGCTAGGTTGGCAGAAGCTGGGGCTAGCAATGGGAGCTCACCTCATCCCACGGATTCAAACCGCCGACCTTTCGGTCAGCAAGTTTTACAGCTTAGTGGTTTAACTTCTGTGCCACCGCAGCCCCTCATAACGACACATATGCAAATACAGGTGTTTCAAAATATGAAATCCCAAACGATTCTGGTTCTAAGCATTTTGAATAAGGGATACTCAGCCTGTTCTCTCTCTCTCTCTCTCTCTCTCTCTCTCTCTCCATACATACATACATACATATTTATTACTTGTACCACCTGCTCCCTAATTGATCTCGGTCTGTCATTTAATACCATCAGAGGTACAAACTATCTTTGGCCTTCTAATCTTGTATGATTTGCAGTGAGAATCAGTGGTTACTGCTTCCAGAAGGAGGATACATCTGAATGTCAGTTACTCAATACGAGACCCATCCCTGGGTAACAGCTTTTTCACTTGTATCTGACTGGCCACCATAGTAAATGGAATCAAAGACTAGATAAGCACCTAAGAATTTAAGAATCTGCCTCACACCAAGTCAAAACAATTGACCCATCTTTGGTTTGATAGGTCACTTCTGCAATATGTCTGCATACTCATGTTTTGTTACACACTACATATGGGAGGGACTGCTGATGGGCAAAACAGAAAACATGTATTATTCAGAACCTGGGAACATTTAACTTTCTGGGATGACAAACCACATCCTTTCTGGGGAGTTCTGGGAGCTGTAGTTCAAAGAAGTAGAACTTTCAAGCTCTAGTATCAGCCCTCTCCTCCCTTCCCAATAAGTAGCATAATCAAGGGATGGCAAGTGAATGCAGCAAACAGCCCGAGGTTATTCACAGACATTTATTACTTGCTCCAATGACAGATTCACACCTTGATTATGTAAACAACACATAATTCTGAAAACAAGTTAAAAGGCTTGTCATTACAGTATAATTAATCACTCATAAGAAGCTTTTGGAGGAAATCACTTCCTTGCTCAATCGAAAGTTGACCTAGAAACCTTTTATTTCGATTAATAAATTAATAATATCTACAAAATGCTGGCAAAGGTAGTATTGCTGGGATTGATGCCAAGTTATAGCCTGACTGCACTGAAACGCACTGGACTGTGCTGTAGAATCCTCACGGCCTTTTTGCATTTTGATAGAACAAATGCGTTTTTTTTTCCCCAGCCAACTTTCTATAAAATGTTTCCAGACTGACAATTGCTCATTTACAGCATCGCCACTGTCACCCTTCTTCACTTGCAAGGAGATCAGCACACATTTATAATCAGCAGGATCTTAATCGCAAGTTAATTAGTACAGGATTTAGTAGTACCTATTGTCACACTTACTTCATCAATATATGCTGCAAACTACTGGGTGTTTGAGCTGCAAATTAAAACCAATCAAGAGGAAGGCACTTGCTTTGTAACATAAGGATGGCTGTTGGTATGTTATAGGTCCCGAGGCACAGCAAAGGCAAACTATCACACAATAAATGCTGCTTGCATGAATCTACTTAACCTTTTCTTGGAGAGATTCAAATAGGTTTACTGGCATAATATTTGATAGTAGTGTTCAGGACAAGAAACACTCCTAACATTCAAACCATACATGACCACAGTCTCTGATGGTGTATTGGTTTAGCTCATTCTGTTAGGATGATTAAATGAACTCCCAAGACAGCCTTGGATATTGGTACATCTGTTGCTGTAACCAAGTTTTGTTGTTTCTTCATTCAGTCACAATGATGCTGGGGAAAATGGAAGGAAAAAGGAAGAGGGACCGACCAAGGGCAAGATGGATGGATGGTATCCTTGAAGTGACTGGCTTAACCTTGAAGGAGCTGGGGTACATAACCTCATGGACCATCCCACACCAGAGCTTCCTATCAACTGTCGCCGCCCCAGCTCCTTCAAGGTTAAGCCAGTCACTTCAAGGATACCATCCATCCATCTTGCCCTTGGTCAGTCCCTCTTCCTTTTTCCTTCCATTTTCCCCAGCATCATTGTCTTCTCCAAGCTTTCCTGGCTTCTCATTATGTGGCCAAAGTGCTTCATCTTTGCCTCTAATATCCTTCCCTCCAGTGAGCAGTCAGGTTTTATTTCCTGAGTATGGACTGGTTTGATCTTCTAGCAGTCCAAGACACTCTCAGAGTTTCCCTCCAACAGCACAGTTCAAAAGCGTCTATCTTCCTTCGCTCAGCTTTCCTTATGGTCCAGCTCTCACATCCATAGGTTACTACACCAAGAACACCAAGAACTTGCCACAATTTATTATGATCCACACAGTCAAAGGCTTTAAAATAGTCAACAAAACAGAAATTGATGTTTCTTTGAAACTCCCAGCGGATATTGGCAATCTGGTCTCATTCCTCTGCCTTTTCTAAACCCAGCTTGTACATCTGGCAACTCTCGTTCCATGTATTGCTGGAGTCTACTTTGCAAGATCTTGAGCATTACTTTACTGGCATGAGAAATAAGAGCCACTGTGCAAACGTTTGAGCATTCTTTAGCATTTCCTTTTTTTTGGTATAGAGATATAAGTTGAGTTGAAAGGCAAACTACCACACAAGACTGCTTGCATGAATCTACTTAACCTTTTCTTGGGGAGATTCAAACAGGTTGACTGGCATAATATTTGATAGTAGTGCTCAGGACAAGAAACACTCCTATCACTCAAACCATACATGACCACAGCTGCATAGTCTCTGATGATGTATTGGTTTAGCTCATTTTGTTAGGATGAATATGAATAAATTAATTCCCAGAAACAGCCTTGGATAAAGGGATGTCCTAGCACTATTCATGCCATGGGGCTCTTAGACCCTTTCCATATAAATTACATTTAATTCTCATACTCTTGATCATTTTAGATTATTGTGATCAATATTAATACAATTTACCATTTATATTTTTCCTATTATTTTTATTATTGTACATAATAATGTCTAAACATTTTAGTCAAAAATTGACCCCAAAAATTTGGGTAAACTTATGCATGCATCAAAGTAAGTACTATACCTTAACTCTTATCCAAAAAAAGAATGGCCCTCTTCTCTTGTAGTGGCAAAAGGAACCTAAAAGTGGAGCCAGCCTCCTCTACTCTCTCCACCATAGCGCTGCTTCTAATTTTATTGAATGTCTAGGTCGGAATATAGTAGTGGTGGCCACTCCTCTTTAGTATTTTTCCTTAAAGGAGTGGCAAAATAGTAGAGGAGGTGCTTCTTTTAGGTTCTCTTGGGGTGTAGCAAACTCTCGCCTTTTGCCACTCTGTTCTGGGAAGAAGATGGCTCCTTGTTTGATAAAGGTAATATACAGTATTAATTCTTATCAAAACGACACCATCCCATTCACTAAGTAGAGTGGAATAAAAGCCTTTTTGAATCTGTCTGCTCTCCACAAATGACTCTCAATGTATGCACAGATCATATCAAAATCTGTAATTTTGGCCCCAAGACCTGCTCTCAACTTATACATGAGGTCAACTTAGACACAGGTTTATGGTAACTCATACTTGTTTTTTTTAAAAAAAAAATACCACCCACAGCATAGTATGTATTCCTCTGGTGTCTATGTGATTAATTATGTGCAAAAAAAACTCATATAATTATCTCAGAAAGCTTTGTAACAACTTATATGAGGCATATCAGTAGTATCATGGTGTAGCTGGAATACAGGGGTTTAGCAGCTATCTAACATAGAAAATGTCAGCATGCAGATTAGCAAATTTTCATTGAGGATTTCTAAATACTAGTCATGTTTTTGGCCATTGCACTATTCCAGATTACAGCAGTAATACTTAATTCTTGAATAGGCTTATATGCTCCTGTCTGGCTGCTCCAGCACAGAATAGTTATTTATTTATTTATTTATTTATTTATTTATTTATCACACTTGTACCCCCGCCCTTCTCACCCTGAAGGGGACTCAGAGCAGCCTTACAAAGGCAACAATTCAATGCCGCATACACATACACATATATAAACAAATACACATGTATAAACATGTATAAATGTGTTAAAATCCAAACCAATTACAACACAAACATTAAAACATCAATTAAAATCATACCATCCAGATCATATTCCAGGGCCAATCTGAGTCGTCATTCTGTTATTTTATAATCTCTTATTGCACTGCTTCCATTTACTGACCAAAAGCTTGGTCCCAAAGCCATGTTTTTAGTTTTTTTCCTGAAGGTCAGGAGGGAATTAATCTAATTAACTGGGAAGGGTGCTCGATAAACGAGGGCTACCACTGAGAGCCTGTCTCTCGTCCCCACCAGTCGTGCTTACGAGGGGGATGAGATCGAGAGCAGGGCCTTCCCCGACGATCTTAGCCTCCAAGGTGAATCATAGAGGGAGATATGTTCGAACAGGGAAGCTGAGCCGGAGCCATTTAAGGCTTTATAGAAGTCGTTATCAACCTTCTTAATGTTACAACACCTTAATTCAGTTCCTCATAATAAAATTATTTTGTTGCTACTTCATAACTGTAATTTTGCTACTGTTATGAATCATAATGTAAATATGCGATATACAGGATGTATTTTCATTCACTGGACCAAATTTGGAACAAATACCCAATACACCCAAATTTGACTACTGGTGGGGTTGTGGGGGGTGGGGTGGTGGTGGTTGATTTTGTCATTTGTGAGTTGTAGTTACTGGGATTTATAGTTCATCTACAATCAAAGAGCATTCTGAACTTGATCAATGATGGAATTGGACCAAACTTGGCACACAGAACTCCCATGACGAACAGAAAATACTGGAAGGTTCTGGTGGGCATTGACCTTGAGTTTGGGAGTTGTAGTTCACCTACATCCAGAGAACACTGTGGACTCCAACAATGATGGATCTGCATCAAACTTGACACAAATACTCAATATGACAAAATGTGAACACTGGCGGAGTTTGGGGAAGATAGACTTTGACATTTGGGAGTTGTAGTTGCTGAGATTTATAGTTCAACTATAATCAAAGAACATTCTGAACCTCACCAACGATAGAATTGAGCCAAACTTCCCCCACAAACCCACATAACCAACAGAAAACACTGTGTTTTCTGATGTCTTTGGAGATCCTTCTAACACCCTCTTGCAGCCCCCCAGGGATACTGACCCCCAGGTTGGGAAATGCTGCTTTATAGGCTAAAGTCAGCACTTTGAATTGTGCTCAGTAGCAGACTAATTTAGTAGCTCCTCAGTACCTGTAAAAGCAGCAACAGTATATGGCATAATGGCCCAATATAAACACAGTTTAGGAGGCATGCAGATCCCAGGAGATCAACTGAACTAGTTAGTAATTTGATTTGGATCCTACAGCTGAGGGCCTGAGTGCGATGAGATCCAACGGCACTGAAAGGGCATGAAGCCACCAACATACAACCATCACCGCATCCCATATGGATTTGAACTGCATAAATGCCATCACTTCAGCATGTACCTCTGCTAATCTGCCCAATAGAACCAACCCCCTCTGGGAGTAGAAAAATTCAATAGTTCAGTCTCTCTTTGGGCAAGTACCAAAACCACGACAACCACCATCTTCTGTGTAAGAGAGCTTTAATTGGAAATGCTAGAAGTTATACCCACAACCTTATATATATAAAGCAAAGCTTGGAAAAATTACTCTTTGGATATAACCCTGGAATTCCCAAGCCAGATGGGCAGTGTCTTCATTAACTAAAATTGATAGTCCAAAAATTAATGTCTCCAGGTTCTGTTACATGGTATGCTAAACAAGTGAAAATTAGCCAACAACCTTCTTGCTTCTGCTCTGGCTTCACATGAATATTTACCATTCTTTCAAGGCATTTGTCTATCACCTCTCAACTATCTGGACCCACAAGCTAATAATAAAAAAAATGTTAAAAGCATTCAATAAACAACTAAGATCCGAACTCCTCTTTAAGAGTAATTCTAAAACCAAGGGTTTTTGAAAAACAGTGACAACAAACACTAGGAACAAAAAGAACACATGAAAGTGTATAGCCTTCAGTGCTAGTTGGAAATTCAGAAGGGATGGAGCCATGTGCAAAATTTGTAAAATGCCTGAACAAATTTAATATTCAGAGTTTGTAACTAGCCTGAGCTTAATTAACTGTCTCTTTAGAAGCACTTTATTTTACTGCTCGAGACAAGACACTCATAACAGAAGGTATTCATCAAAATTAAACTGGCCCTTGAATTGCATGGGATATCCCTCCAGACTGAAATACAATAGTCCCTCCGTATCCATTGATTCTGTATCCACAGATTCAAGCATCCAGAGCTTGTAAATCCCCCCACCACCAGCAGCATTGATTTTTTGGGGGGACGGGAACTTAAAGCACTGTCTATATGGGACTTGAGCATCCATGGATTTTGATATCCACAGGAGGTCCTGGAACCAAACCCCAGTAGAACCTGAGGACCCACTGTATTAAAATGTGAAATTAGGTGATGATACAGCATTTCCAGTCCCAATTCAAAGTGCTGGTTATCCCCTATAAAGCCCTAAACAGCTTGTGTCCTTCCTATCTTCGTGACCGCATTCCCCCCCTATGAATCGACACAAACTCTAAGACAGTAGTTCTCAAAATTTCTAATGCTGTGACCCCTTAATACTATTCCTCATGTTGTGGTGACCCCCAACCATAAAATTATTTTCATTGCTACTTCAGAACTGTAATGTACCATAGCTACTGTTATGAATTGTAATGTAAATATCTGATATGCAGGATGTATTTTCCTTCACTGGACCAAATTTGACACAAAAACCCAATATGCCCGAATTTGAATACTGGTGGGTTGTGGGGGATTGATTTTGTCATTTGGGAGTTGTAGTTGTTGGGATAACTTACATCCAGAGAGCACTGTGGGCTCAAACAATGATGGATCTGGACCAAACTTGGCACAAACACTCAATATGCCCAAATGCGAACACTGGTGGAGGGTGGGGAAAATAAACCTTGACATTTGGGAGTTGCAGTTACTGGGATTTATCGTTCACTCACAATCAAAGAGCATTCTGAACCCCACCAATGATAGAATTGGGCCACACTTCCCTCACAGAATCCCCATGTCTTGAAGGGACTTGCTAGCGTGAGCCTTCCTCCAGCCTTGCATCCTCTCCCTTGCCTGCACATGCGCACCACTCTGCCATGCGCCCAGCACACCTGCTCTCCCCTCCCCACTTGGAGTTTTCAGAAATAGCCCTCCTGAGAGTTTTCAGAAATAGCCCTCCTGGCTGAGAGGCCAGTTGAGAGGCTGGCCAATCACAGCGGAGGAGGGCTTCTGATGGAAGGGTTCGCTGTCTGTTTCCAAAAAAGGAAGAGAAGGACAGGCAGAGAGATCTTTAGCCTTCTTGCTAAAAGGTTTCCTAAGACCATCAGAAATATGTGTTTTCAGGTGGTACTTGGTGAGCCCTCTGAAACCCTCTTGCAACCCCCCCCCCCAGGGGTCTTGACCCCCAGGTTGAGAAACGGTGCGCTTCTCGGTTTCGCCACCCCGCGGTTGGTGGGGACAAGGGAGAGGGGTTTCTCGGTGGTGGCCCCACAACTTTGGAACCATCTTCCTTTTGCAGGGACTTGAAGGCATTGCTCTTCAATCAAGCCTTTGAGCATATTTAGCCCCTAGTTGTCCTATGTAGTAGTTGCATGTCCTGCACTTTCTCCCATGCCCTCTCTCCATTACTGCAGCTGGCACTTATTTTACTCCGATGTTTACAGCCCGGCCATGGTGCCAGTAATTTACTGCCACAGTTAGAAGATCACAACTTGATTGAGTCTGAATTGATGTTTGCATATGTGCATGTGTTTTATTTTATTGTATTTTATATTGTGATCACTTTTATGTTTGTTTTGAGGCACTTTGTGCCGCCTGTAAGTTGCTCCGAGTCCCTTCAAGGAGATGGTGGCAGGACATAAGACTAAAGTAATTATTAAGTTATAAGGAGTGGGAAAGTGAAGTTCATAAGCTTTACATCTACATTCTTGGTAGTACAATTTTTGTCAAAATACCCATTTTATTGATGTGAGAAGCCAATGGAAAGAAATGTGCTACTGCTTCAAAAACAAGAAAAAATGAATATATTCTTGGCATAGAGACATCCGTACACTGTCCCTCTGGACGAGAGATTGCATGGCACAGGAAGTGGTTAGAGTGTCAAAGGGTTGATAGTATAAGTATTTATGGGAAAGGAAACAAAAGCAACCAGTGTCTGAAATGAGAGATGGGGACATTACTGGGAATTTCTGGATGATCACTACATAACAATTTTCATCTGCCACAAAAAGAAATGTAAAATCTAAAATAGTACAAAGCCCCACACCCCAAAAGCTGCCACAGTACACTGTAGTATGTACCTTAATAGATTGAATAAACAATACATTCTGATCCAAAAAAAAAAATCTTCTCAGATCTTCTCTTGTCCTTCTTTGTTAAATTATTTCTAGTCATGTTTCAGATCAGAGAGAGTCTCAAAGCAGTTTAAAGCATAGAACATTACCAATTTAAAACTTTAAAAACATATTTGGTGTAGCTAAGGTACAACTATTAGAGGGGGGAAATGTGGCCATCGCTCGTTCATAGAATCATAGAATCACTGAATTGGAAGGGACCTTGTGGACGATCCAGTCCAACTTCCTGCCAAGAAGCAGGAAAATCAAATTCAAAGCACCCCCAACAGATGGCCATCCAGCCTCTGTTTAAAAGCCTCCAAAGCAGGAGCCTCCACCACAGTCTGAGGCACTGCTGAACAACTCTCACAGTTAGGAGGTTCTTCCTATTGTTCAGGTAGAATTTCCTTTCCTGTAGTTTGAAGCCATTGTTCTGCATCCTAGTCTCCAGGGGAGCTGAAAACAAGCTTTTTTCCTCCTCCTACGACTTCCCCTCACATATTTATACATATCTCCTCTCCGCCTACTCTTCTGCAGGCTACACATGTCCAGCTCTTTAAGCCGCTTCTCATAGGGGTTGTTATCCAGACCCTTGATCATTTTAGTCACCCTCCTCCGGACATATTCCAGCTTGTCAACATCTCTCTTCAATTGCAGTGCGCAGAATTGGACACAGTATCCCAGATGTGGTCTGACCATGGCAGAATAGAGGGGTAGCATGACTTCCCTGGATCTAGACACTATACTTCTATTGATGCAGGCCAAAATCCCATTGGCTTTTTTAGCCGCCACATGACATTGTTGGCTCATATTTAATTTGTTGTCCATGAGGACTCCAAGATCTTTTTCACATGTACTGCTCTCGAGCCAGGCATCCCCCATTCTGTATCTTTGAAGTTCATTTTTTCTACCTAAGTGGAGAATCTTGCATTTGCAATTCTTCAGATAGAAATTCCACCTCCGTAATGAAATTTTCCTTTACTCCTCAAATTTCTAAAATTGCAGTAACTTAAAGCTTCAGTGTAGTATTTACAAATATAGTTTAGGCTGTTGGAAATAGCAATCTTCTTCAAACCTCCACTAGTTTTTTGTTTGCATACAATTCAAATTGCTTACGGTATTGTATGTGTGCATTGGTATGCAGTTTTCCTTAACTCTGTTGTGGGACGGGCTGCAGACCATGTGATCAGATCTGGAACTATTCCGCTCAAACTCCATTTTAGAACAGTATTATTTTAGAAGTCTGTAGAAAAAAACTACACAGACTCTATTAGACTCTCGGTTCAGAGAGATGCTTTGGACTATGAAATGTTGATTATTAAGAAAGATGTCCTGTGTTATCTATCTAGAGAAACTATTTCAAATCCTATCTGTAACTGGATTGATATGCAATGTACCTGTATGCTGAATACACGAAGTTTGTGAGTAAACCAACTATGTTATTTCCATGAAGATTACTTTATTTTTGGTCTCTTGAGAGCATGATTTAAATCAAGATGTTTTAAGGGAAAGTAGTTTTGTTTTTTGTTTGTTTGTTTTTTGGCAACTGAAATAACACTTCTGAAACTCTACTATATATGTTTTTTGTGCATTGGCAGATCTTTGTCCCTAACCATTCAAAGTGATATCTAGGTATATCAGTCTAACAGCTGAGAAACCTAATTGCCTTGCATGAATACTAGTGGGTATTTACTATTAAGGAGAAGGTTAACTCAAGCAAGCTTACTTTACAAATGGTTATGATTTCTAACAAGGTCATGCCTTTCTAAAAGGTTCCTGTTTCCCAAAAGGTTCTGAATATCAATTTTCCAAAATGCATCCAAATAAAAGGGACAGGCAAAGTGACCGAGGGAATAAGAAGACAATAAATGTAAGTGAACCATGTTCAGTGTCTCGCTCTACAATGCTAGAAAACTGGGGTCTACATTTTGGGAAGGGGAAGAGTTCTCATTTGGCAACATATTGACTTGTTTTTGCCACCCATTCCTCTCCAAAGTAGCTACATTCCTAGTTCATCAAAGTTTAGGCCAACCTGTCCCAAATGAGAGGAACAAAGGAAATGAGAGCAAGCAATACTGTCCTGGAAAATAGGTAGGCAGTACATTGTGGTCTTGTGTACCACGAAGGAAATGATCAATCAGAAATGGTGCCACCGTGGATATAATTTTTTACAAGCTGGCTATGTTCCAGCATTATCAAGAGAGAAGGCAAGCAATGTTTGTGTGAGTTGGAGGCACACATAAAAGCAATGCATCCTCACTGGAGTATCAAACTCCTGTAATAGATGGGGAAATGTCCTTGCCTCACCTTCTGGCCTGGAGGCTGTTATATAGTCCAATGGGGAAAGAGGCCTTTTAATAATGTGCTGCATCCTATATATTCACTGTCTTTTTAGCAGATATGCTTTTGGAGTTTCTTTCAATTTTAATTATTTTTAATTAGTTTTTATTTTTACATGTTTTTAGTGATGTGCATTTTAATTCCTATCTGTTTTAACTTTCGTAAGCCATCTTCAATATCTGGGCAGGAAAAAAATTGGATTTAAATAAATAATGCAGGAGGGAGAAAATATCAAAAGAGGTTAAGTAGGTTGTTGGGCTTTCTCTTCTCCTTTGCAACAGAATAAGCTGGACTATAAGGGTCCTAGAGCAGGCAATGGCAAACTTTCTAACTTGGGGGGCAGCATGACGGGTTGGAACAGGGTAGGCAGGCCGGGAGGGAGAGGGTTCTCCCCAAGCCCCCTCCCTGCCCTTTCCTCCCCTTCCTCTTCTCTTTTGGAGGCAGAACGTGAAGGAAAGGCAGAAAACGTTTGGATCCCAAAAGGGTTGGTCTTGGTCAGAATGAGATGGTGGATGGGAGAGAAATAAAGGTTGCTTACCTGTAACCGTATTTCTTCGAGTGTCTATCCGTGAAATTCACACCTATGGGTTCTCCTGTGCGCATGCGCAGCAATCCGGAACTTCTAGAATTTTAATGAATTTTTAAATGATTATTTAGAGAATAAAGACAGGCCCCGCCCACTCTCCGCCCCCCCGGTATATCAGCCCCCGCGGGCGTCCCAGAGGTAGTTCCCCTAGCGCCAAATAGAAGTTTAATGGAGGCATGACAGAGGGGAGGATGGGCGGGTTGTGTGAATTTCACGGATAGACACTCGAAGAAATACGGTTACAGGTAAGCAACCTTTATTTTTTCTTCGTGTCTTCCGTGAAATGCACACCTATGGGTGAATAGCAAGCTACTGACCTGGAGGTGGGTCATGCCACACAGGAAAACAGTACAGCTCTGCCGAAGGCTGCATCTTTTTTGGCCAACACATCCAGTTTGTAGTGTGATGCAAACGTGGACGGTGTGGACCATGTTGCCGCTCTACAGATCTGATCAAGTGGAACTCCACGCAAAAAGGCTTGGGAGGTGGAGAGTGATCTGGTTGAGTGTGCCACCACGTGAGATGGTGGCTGCTTTCCTGCCAATTGGTAGGCTAGTTTGATCGTTGAAACGATCCAAGAGGCTATACCCTGGGAAGAGACAGGGTGCCCCATCATGTCTTTCCTGTATTTTAAAAAGAGCCTTGGGGATTTCCTATGAGGGGATGTCCTATGCAAATAGAATGAGATGGCCCTCTTGACATCCAGAGAATGGAGGGCCACCTCTAGTGGAGAGGAAGGATTCGGGAAGAATGCTGGTAATATGATGTCTTGAGACATGTGGAAGTGAGAGACTACTTTAGTCAAGAAAGTGACATCGGTACGAAGGACAACCTTGTCATCGTGGAACCTCACGTACGGTGGGTCCGATCTGAGGGCCGTGAGTTCACTGGCTCTTTTGGCCGAGGTGATGGCCACCAGGAATGCTGTTTTCCAAGAGAGGTGAGATATGTCATTGGAGGCCATGGGCTCAAAGGGCGGCTTTGATAGCTGGGATAGCACCAGCTCTAGGCTCCATTGTGGGGGAGGGGGGGCGACAGGCGGGTGGATATTTTTGTATCCTTTCAAAAACAATTGAACCAAATGATCTTGAAAAAGGGACGGCAAGCCACATTTTCTTCTAAAGGATGATATAGCAGCTAGGTAGCACTTAACTGAAGAGAGGGAAAAACCTTTATTGGAAAGGTGGACTAGGAAGTCCAACACTATGGAGACGGGGGCTGTAGAAGGGTTGTGTCCAACTGATTTTGTGAATGTAGTGAATAATGACCACTTATAAGCATAAGATTTTGTGGTGGATGGTTTATGAGCGGCGAGGAGTATGCGTGATACTTCCTCTGATAGATTTATTGTGGTCTGATCCTCCATGCCGTTAAGCGGAGGGAGGGGAGGTCTGGGTGGAGAACGAGCCCGTTCTCCACCGTGAGGAGGTCTGGGAAGGGGTCCAGATGGAAGTATTCCCTGTTGGAAATTTGGAGGAGTGTGGCAAACCAATGTTGGCGTGGCCACCAAGGGGCGATCAGGATGCAATCCGATTTGTCCTGAATTATCTTGGCTATGACTGGGGATAGGAGAGGGAGGGGTGGAAACATGTAGATGAGGTTCATTGTCCACCGGAAGAGGAATGCGTCCCCGAGACAACCTGGGGATGCGTGAGGGGGGAGTCTTGCGCAGTATGTTGGGCATTGGGTGTTCACTGGGGATGCGAATAGATCTATTGTGGGCATCCCCCATTTGTGTGTGATGGTTTGGAATTGGGACTTGTGGAGATGCCATTCGTGGTTGTTCTTTGATGTTCTGCTTAGAGAGTCTGCCAATGTGTTGTCTTGGCCTGGTAGGTGGATGGCCGAGAGGAGGATGTTTTTCTGAATGCACCATTCCCAGATGCGAGTTGAGATTGATGTCAGTATTTGGGAACGAGTTCCCCCTTGTTTGTTGATGTAATATTTGACTGCGGTATTGTCTGTTACTACTTGGACTATATGGTTGGAGGTGATACGGGCGAAGGCTCGAAGGGCCTTCTCCACCGCCATCATTTCCAGTGCATTTATGTGAAGGCGGCGCTCCTGAGGGAGCCAGTGACCGCTGACTTTGAATCCCTTGAGATGTGCTCCCCAACCTGAGTTGGAAGCGTCCGTTGTCAGGGACATGGACGGGTGTGGTTGTATGAATGGCATGCCTAGGTGAACATTGAGTGCTCTTGTCCACCATGTGAGGGAGTGTAGCACCGTGTGTGGGGGGTAGAGGATCCGGGACTGTGGATCGCGGAGGGGGTCGAAAGTTCTGATGAACCAGTTCTGCAGCGGCCTCATCCGAAGCCGGGCAAAGGGGGTTACGCTGGTGGTAGATGCCATATGGCCAAGTATAGATTGGATAGCCCAAGCTGAGGCTTGTTGTGCTTGGATGAGTGAAAGAATAGCTTGTTGAAGTTTCAAAAAGCGGTCCTCTGGGAGGAAGGCTCTTTGGAGTGTGGAGTCTATGATGGCTCCTATGAATTGGATGCGTTGAGTTGGTTGAAGATGAGATTTTTCGTGGTTCACCACTAGGCCGAGATCCTGCAAAAGAGATAAGGTGTAATGAATATCTGTACATAATTGAGACTTTGAAGTCGAGGCCAACATCCAGTCATCCAGGTACGGAAAAACTGTTATGCCTTGTTGGCGGAGGTGTGTGGCTATGACCGCCATGCATTTTGTAAACACCCTGGGGGCGGTAGACAAACCAAAGGGTAGAGAATTAAACGAAAAATGGTAATTTTGGACCGTGAAGGTAAGAAACCTTCGGTGGGAGTGCCTGATTGAGATGTGGAAGTATGCATCCCGTAGGTCAATCGTTGCTAACCATGCCCCTTCGGGAATGAAGGGAAGGATGTTGGGAAGAGTGACCATGCGAAATTTGCGTGGGGTGATAAAGGTGTTGAGTTTGCGGAGGTCCAAAATGGGCCGTAGTCCGCCATCTTTTTTGTCTATGAGAAAATAACGAGAATAAAAACATGTGTTAGATGTGTGTGAAGGTATGGAGGAGATTGCTCCTTTAATGAGCAGGGAGTGAACCTCGTCCCATATGGTCTGGGAGGGTTGTGTGATGATAACTTTCCCAACAGGTGGGTAGTTTTTAAACTCAATTGCATAACCCCTATCAATTATATCAAGGACCCAAGTGTCCGTGGTTATGGATTGCCACTGTGGGAGGAAGGAATGTAATCTATTGAGGTAAGTGAGTTGTTGGGTTGGGGGAGGGGGGATGAGTATACTAAAAACGTCTTTTGTTGTTGTTTGGCGGTCTGGTACCACGGTACTGACCTCTTGAGGGAAGTGGAGGGCGTCTCGTGGCTGCAGTGGGCGCATATGGTCGCTGCCGTCCTCTGTAGAATGAGGTGTTGTAAGGCTTGTTGTAATAGTGGGGGCGAAAATAGTAGGAGCCCCAGCGCTGTCGTTGGTAAGTGTACGGTTGTTGGTCATATTTGTACACTGTTTGCTTCATCTCATGAGAGTGTTTAAGCTGTGAGTCAGTCTCAGGGTTAAATAGACCTGCCTCATCCATAGGGAGATTCTCAATAAGAGAACGTTGAGATTGAGAGAGGATAGCAGCTCTAAGCCACGCATGACGGCGAAGGGCTACTGATCCTGCAATTAGTTTTCCAGAATTATCAGCAGTGTTTCTTGCAAGGTCTTTTTGCAGTTTGGCTAAGAGAAGGGCTTCTTGTTGGTAAGCCTTAGCCATTGGTTGCTCAGCTGGTGGTAAGAGTTCTAGGTAGGGGGATATCTTGTTCCAGAGTAAAGTCTGGTAAACACTCATGTAAACCCCATAGGGGCCATGCGTGCGAAAAGGCATGCTGAAGAATAGAATTTTTTGGCCATAGTATCTAGCTTTCTCCCTTCTTTGTCAGAGGGAGATGCTTGGTTTGTTTGGATAGGTTTTGGTTGAGCATCGGTCACCACAGAGTTTGCCTTAGGCATCTTAGCGAGCCATGAGGCTGTGGAAAGATCAATACGGTATAAATTTTCTGCTCTTTTAGGGGTTGCTGGAACCAAGGCTGGGGCAACTCCTGTATTTTTTAGGATTTTCAAGAGAAATGGAAGTGTGGGTAACACAGTAGATGTAGGCGTTTGTTGTTCAGTGGATGTAAAGCATGGATCTGATACAGTATCTGAAGGTTCAGGAGTGGTAAGGTTTAAGGCTTTGGCAAGTCTTATTAACAGAGCTGAGAAATTTTTAAAATCTTCCAAATGTTGAGGAGACGGGTCAGGGTCTGGTTGGGGGTCTTGAATGACTGGTGTGTCACTCGTGGCCTCCAAATCGACTGTATCTGTTTCAATTTGGTGGGTCATAGTAGGTTCTAAATTAAAAGACTGGGGATCCATGTCTCCCTGGGGGTCTGGAGGACGAGAGAGTGTAGCGGAAGGAGGTTCACGGGGGGGTTGGGGAAAATTTGGATCAGAGTAATGAGGAGGGTGTATCCCCTTGAATGAATCAGGGGGGGGGGTGGGTAGTAGAAGGGATAAACCGGGAAGGGAGGAGGGGGAGGGTACATATGGTAAGGGTATTCCTGGTACCCATAAGGCTGCTGGTGGGAAGGAGGCACTGTGCGCGTCCTTTTGGGAGGGGGAAGAGAAGGAGTTGAGGGTTGGCGTGGAACCGGGGATGGAGAGCGGTGGCGGCGTCCGCTGGGGTGCGCTGAGGCGCTGGGCCGAGCCGAGGAAGGTGACTCCTCCGGTTCCGGGGAATGGGGAGGGCTGAGTGAAGGAGGAGGTGAGTTTTGAGAGGGGGGGAGAGGCGGGGGGGGGGAAAGGGAGGCGTCTGGAGGAGACTGCGGTTCCAGCTCCATGTGTGGAGCCAAGAGCTCGAGAGGAGGGAGATGGGAGGGGTCTTCCATGTGGAGGAGGGAGGGGAGCGGTTCCTGGAGCTGCAAAGTGGAACCGGGGAGAAAAGGCACAGACTGCAATACAGGGGGACTCAAGGGCTGTGTGCCAGTGAGTTGCCGTCCCTTTTTTTGTTTGTTTGATTTCTCTTTTGTTTTTGAAGACCTCGTGGTCTGTTTAGCTGTTTTTGATTTCTTTTTCTGCGGCTCCACAGTGGGAGAGTCCGCTTGTTCTCCATCCCGCCTATCCCCAACGCGTGGGGAGGGAGGCTGGGAGGTAGCTTGAACAGGGGAGGATTGGGAGGGAGCGGGAGGAGCTTGCGGGGCCAGGGCCCGCTCATACAAAAGAGCTTTTAATCTGGCATCTCTGCCTTTACGAGCTCTGGATGTGAAGCCAAGGCAAATCTCGCAAGTCTGGAGATTGTGAGTCTCTCCCAGACAGAGGAGGCATTTAGAATGTTTGTCTGCCTCGGGGAGGTTGGTCCCGCAGGAGGAACAATTTTTAAAACAGAGGGAAGACATCTAGCCTGATTAGAATGGTCGCCAGCCGGTCCGTGGTCAGGGGAAGGAGAGGTCTGGTAGTCGAGGGAGAGTCCTGGTCAAAAGCCAATAGAGTCCAAAAAGAAAGGAGAAGTCCTGACGATGCTGCCTGTTTGGCGCGGAAAAAGGAACTACCTCTGGGACGCCCGCGGGGGCTGATATACCGGGGGGGGCGGAGAGTGGGCGGGGCCTGTCTTTATTCTCTAAATAATCATTTAAAAATTCATTAAAATTCTAGAAGTTCCGGATTGCTGCGCATGCGCACAGGAGAACCCATAGGTGTGCATTTCACGGAAGACACGAAGAAAAATCCTAAAGCTGGAAGAGACCCCCAAGGGCCATCCAGTCCAACCCCTACCATGCAAGAAGGTACAACCAAACACTCCTGAGAGAAAGCCACTGCAGAAAAGCCTCCAGAGAAGGAGACTCCACTACACTCCCGGGCAGCCTATGCCACTCTCTGACGGCTCTTACTCTCAGGAAGTTTATCCTAATCCTTTCAGTCGAATCTCTTTCACTGCCATTTGAAACCATTACTTCCTTGTGCCCTGGTCTCCAGAGCAGCAGAAAGTCAGCCCCCTTCCCCCACCATCCTCCTGCTCCTCAATGGGACGCACTTTTAAAATCTTGAAATATGGGTCTCATGTTCCCTTTCTAGCTTCTCTTCTCCCAGCTAAATATCCTCCAGGAGGAAAGGAAGAAGGAAAAAGAGAAGGAAGAAAGGATGGAGGAAGGGAAGGAAGGAAGGAAGGAATGAAGGAGAAAGAGAGGAGGAAGGAGGGAGGAAAGAGGGAAGGAGGAAGGAAAGAGAGAAGGAAGTAAAGACAAAAAAGAAAGAAGGAAGCTAGGAAGGAAGGAAGGAGAACATGAGAGGGAAGAAGGGAAGAAAGTGGGAAGGAAAAAGGGTGGAAGGGAAGGAAGGAGGGAGGGAGAAAGAGGGGGGAAGGAGGAAGTAAAGAGAGAAGGAAGAAAGGGAGGAAAAGGATGGAAGGAAAGGCGGGAAAGGGGGGGAGAGAAAGAAGGAAGGAAAGACCAAAGGGAAGGAAGAAAGGGAGGAAGGAAGGAGAAAGGGGGGGGGGAGGAGGGAGAAAAGAGGTATGGAAGGATCAAAGGGTGGAAGGGAAGGAAGGAGGTAGGGAGAGATAAAGAGGAAGGGAAAGAAGGGAGGGAGGGAAGGAGGAAGGAAAGAGAGAAGGATGGAAGGATAAGATGGTGAGAAAGAGGAGGGCCCGAGAAAAGAGCCCAAGGGGACACATCTGGCCCCTGGCCCTGGGTTTGCCCATCCCTTGTCTAGAGAACGTTCTCCTACTATGTATCCTACCTATGAGAGTTTCAGGAGTCTTTAAATTATCTCTGACATAAATGAATGAAAACAAGAGGGGAATAAAATCTGAAAATAGCTCAAGAAATTGTGTACATCAGCATACCTTAATATTCCAATCCTATGTGCAAAAAGTATATGAAAAGTGATATGCATCCTCACAGCAAAAGGAAAGCCCTACTTATATTTCCTTTATCGTGGGCACAAAAAGTAAATTCAGCATAGCATGATAAAATTGACTTGAATGTTGCATGCACTGATTCCCAGAAATGCAACTGTTGTGATCCAGGAGAAAAACTTTTCATATGCAAAAGTAAAAGGTAAAGGTTTCCCCTTGACATTAAGTCTAGTCATGTCCAACTCTGCGGGGTGGTCCTCATCTCCACTTCTAAGCCAAAGAGCTGGCATTTTCCTTAAACGCCTCCTAGGTCATGTGGTCAGCATGACTGCATGGAGTAGCGTTATCTTCCCGCTGAGGTAGTATCTATTTATCTACTCACATTTGGATGTTTGTGAATTGCTAGGCTGGCAGAAGCTGGGGCTAACAGCAGGAGCTCACCCCATCCCGCGGATTCAAACTGCCGACCTTCCGCTCAGCAAGTTCTGCAGCTTAGTGGTTAAACCCACTGCGCCACTGCAGCCCTCTCTCATATGCAAAAGCCACTATTTAAATTACGTTAAGCTGCTGGCAGATATTTTGGATAGGATACATTTTGGATATTTTGGATTTAGATACATTTCTACTTATCTCTGGGATTGATGAAACACGTACAGAGGCTTCCAGTTTAAAACACAAAGAAAATGAAGCACTGCTCTATTTGCAACAGTTAAGCTTAAAAACTTGAATCTACCTTTAGATTCCATCTGTCCTCTTTTCTTTGCCAAAGTGACATTCCTGACTTTGACAAATGGATTTGGCCACCCAGAAACATAAAAAAGCTTTGGAAGAAAACTTATTTATTTTAATTTTTTTTACTGGCAAAAGAGCAACATTAATGCATCAGCTCACAAGACAAGACCTGAATTGACTCAGAAACTGGAGCTTCTCGGCATCTATTCCAGCAGTCTGAAAGAAACACCCCTGACTCATCTGTTTCTATTAAATAAATGCTTTCAATGTCAATTAAATGTATTCAGCAGGATATTAAAAGGTGCTAGACATTTCCACTAAAACTGTATCAAAGTGGAAGGAACAAAGAAGAAGCTTCTCGTTCACTTCTTTTTTATTATGATTTAATGTTTATTTAATGCAAGTGTAAGTAAAAACTCTCATTAGAATAACAGAATAAAAATAGGAAATCTATTTTTAAAGGTTTTCTTTAAAAAAAAACAAATAAACAGGTAAGTTATGTTGCTGAGCTCTTGGCACAGAAAAAAAATGGTCAAAATGCTTCCAATTCCATTGCCTACCTCTGCATTTATTTATTTATAATAGGCTTTTGGGAGGAGGAGTGTCCATGAAACAAACACCAGGAGGTGTTGCAGAGTTGCTATGCCTAATTTCCTTGGAGTCGCAGGGTTTTGAAAAGTGTTACATAATGTGTTTGTGTGTATGCGCGCACGTGCATGCACACACACACACACACAGAATGTACTTTACTAGGTTTGGTTCCAGGACAACCCATGGATATTCCAATTTGTGGGTGCTCAAATCTCATTATGTACAATTTATATAAATAAATGTAATGTTCGTTTGTGGGATTAACATAACTCAAAAACCACTGGATAAATTGACACCAAATTTGGACACAATACACCTATCAGGCCAATGAGTGACCATCACTCATAAAAACATTGAAAAACATAACATAAGGGATGTAAAAAGCCAAAATAGCAAAAAGATGCTACAGCACATGTGCAAAAATTACTCCCCCGGCAAACAAAACACACAATAGCATATCCACACTTTCTTCTGGACTACAGCACCCAGCATCCCCTAAACCAGGCCCTTTAGGAGAGGAGGATGATCCAAATGCACTGCTTTCAAGCTGCAAGCTTTCTTCTCCTTTGATTTCTTTGAGAGCATCCCAATTCCTGCATATTTCCAATTTCCTATTGCTGGACTGCAACTTCCAGAAACTCTCCAGATAGATAAGATAGATAGATTAGAAAGAGATAGATAGGTAGGTAGATAAATCGATTAGGAGAACCGCTGGGAGTTGCAGTTCAAGCAGAGGCGGCCCTAGGTAATTTTCAACGGTAAGCAAACAGTAGTTTGGTGTCCCACTCCCCCAACCAATCATTGATATATTTTTTTCTGTTCGTTATGGGAGTTCTGTGTGCCATATTTGGTTCACTTCCATTATTGGTGGAGTTCAGAATGCTCTTTGATTTTAGGTGAACTATACATCCCAGTAACTACAACTCGCATATGTCAAGGTCTATTTTCCCCCAAGAGCGCCCCAAGAGCGCCCCTGGGCAAAATCAACTATACTGCAAATGCTTACTTTGCGTAATGAATTCAAGAATAGTTAGAGAAGAAAAAAATGGGAGAAAGAGGAAAGGAAGGGAAAGGGGAGAGGAAAGGGAAGAGGAAGAGAAGGAAGGAAGGAGAGAAGGAAAGAAAAAAGGGAAGGAAGGAAGGAGAGAAAGAAAGAAGGAGAGAAAGAGGATGGGAAGGTTGGCCACAGCAACGGTGTAATAAAAGGATATCTGCATACAACAGTAGTTCCCAAACAGTGGTCCATGGACCACCAATGGTCCACAAGAATGAAAATATGGTCCGCAGCCTCATCATTACTTCACCGTTGCCTCAAAACCATGCAGCAATGAGAGTGACTGGTCTGATGAAACCCTCTTATAGTGCCAAGGCAACAGGGATGTCTGGAGGGAAGAGGCTGACTTCCCTCAAAAAAATATTACTACCACATCAGCTCTAGATTGTTAAATATGGTTTTCTGTGGACAAGCAGATGGTGACTACTACATGGCATACATTCTGTATCAGAAACTAGAGCTGATGTAGTCTATCCAACACCGGCTCCTCAGCTTAGAAATGGAGATGAGCACCAACCTTCAGAGTCAGACAGAACTGGACTTAATGTCAAGGAAACCTTTACCTTTACTATAAATACACACACAGACAGAGTGTACTCCAATAAGTTCAGTTCCAGGACAACCCATAGAAATTCAGATTTGTGGATGCTCAAATCTAATTATGTACAATGGTGTAATAAAAATATATCTGTATACAAGATATCAAAATTAAGATTTGCTTGTTGTAATTATAATGTATTTATTTTTGGAATATTTTCAAATCCATCCATACAAAATCTGTGAATATGGACTGTACTGCCTTATGCTTTCTGCTTTGCAAAATGAAGACTAACTGAAAAGGCAAGAAACTTACCGCAAAGCTAGAATGTATGTACCTTTATCCATTTACCTGAGAGTAACTACATAAAACTTAGTACTAAGGAGAAATGTATTAAGAGGCCATTCATAAAATACTATCTGTAGATAATTTGCACAACTGTTGAAAAGCCACTTCTTCTGACTTCTAATCCAAGATGTATAGGATCCAGTTGTGGTTACTCAACAGCGAAAGGGAAGACATCATGTCCTTTTTCAATTATTGAGGAACCCTCAATTATTATTTCCTCTGTTCCGAGCTTCAGTGAGTACTGATTCAAATTATGCCTGCCACCTGCTTTCATTACATGCCAACCGACTCTGACCTCAATATTTTGAAGTCACGTCCATTCCAGTGAAACACAATCCATTTTTATCGCACCAAGCCACCTCTTCTAGCCTCTCATTTCAACTCTCAAGAAAGATCTCATTACAAGGGTTCAGTCATGTTTTCTCCATGAACAATTCCCTTAGTTACATCCTTTACTTTTCTGATCCCTGACATCTATATTTAGAAGAGTGCCTCCAGACTAAACCCACAATCTTCCCTATTCACTACCACTTATAAGAAATCACACCTCTGCAACTCTTTGCTCCCGTTCTGTGCTCCATTTTCCAAATGCCCTTGCTGTCATTCATCAATGAGGAACATGCCTTGCTTTAGGTCCAGCAGCTTTGGAAGATAACAGCGTCAGTGAGAGATCCAAGTCATGAATCAGAACAGTCATCCAAAAAAACCCTTCCAAAAATATGATTATCCTGTGGATCTCTGCCTCTTACAGCTTGGACAGCATAATCAGAAGGCCCATGACACTAAAACAACCAATACAATTGTAAACATTATTTACTGTATACACTAGAGTATAAGCAGAGTTTTTCAGCCATTTTATAAGGCTGAAAAAGCCCCCCTCGGCTTATACTTGAATCAAGGTTATCTATTATTTTACTCTATCATTATTATTATTATTATTATTATTATTATGTTATTACATTGAAATTATTTTACTCTATTATTATTACATTTATTATTTTACTCTATTATTATTACGTTTATTATTTTTACTCTATTTATCATTATTATATTTATTATTTTACTCTACTATTTTTGGGTTGTTGTGGGTTTTTTTGGGCTATATGGCCATATTCTAGAGGTATTCTCTCCTGACATTTCGCCTGCATCTATGGCAAGCATCCTCAGAGGTCTCTACCTCAGAGGATGCTTACCATAGATGCAGGCAAAACGTCAGGAGAGAATGCCTCTAGAACATGGCCATATTGCCCTAAAAAAACCTACAACAACCCAGTGATTCCAGCCATGAAAGCCTTCGACAATACATTGAACATCTACTACATTTGTTATTACATTTACATTAATTTACTCTATTATTATTACATTTATTATTTTACTGTATTATTATTGTCATTATTACATTTACATTATTTTACTCTATTATTATTTATTTCATTTCTTATTTTACTTTACTTATTATTATTGAAAGGATAGTAAGCACATTTCCATTGAAGAAGGTTAGAATAATGGTTTAATCAGAGTTGGATAGTCTTATCTTAAATTACAATTTTACGTAAATATTCAAAATTTAACCTACTGATGCCTCAGTTAATGTAATTTTATTGATATCTGTCTTTATTTTGAAATTTACCAGTAGCTGCTGTATTTCCTACCCTCGGCTTATAGTCGAGTCAATATGTTTTCCCAGTTTTTTGTGGTAACATTAGGGGACTCGGCTTATATTCGGGTCAGCTTATACTCAAGTATATATGGTAATTTGTTTTATAAATTTATACTCTAGAAATGTAGGAAGCTGAATTATACTGAATGAGTCCTTCAGTTCATCTTGCCCATTACTGTCAACTCAAGTGTTTTAGGCAGGATTCTTTCCTAATCCAACTGGGAGACCATATTCCCACTGGGAAACCATATTCCCATTGGGAGAATAATGCTACCACGTCTGCCTTAACTCATAAAACTAGTCAAGATTGGGTATGTTCAGGGAGATATATGGACTGTGGCTTTCTACAACATTATTTCCTTTGAGAAAGTGATTTGGTGTTCCTTTGGACACCTTACTGCCAAAGATCACTTGGAAGGACTTTAAATCCCATATGCTCCTTATGAGTGATGTTTGACCCACTCCTTTTTCTTCATGAGCAGCACTTTCTCCTTTTTTCTTCCTCCGGTTATATAGGAACCCATTCATCAGAACACTGGCAGAAGGTGCCAATTTCACCTTCTAAGGCGAGCTATTGTGCGATCCAGCTCAAAGGTCTCCCTTTACATACTCATATTGCAGCAAATGGGTGTGTGGGTGTATGAAAGAGAACCAAACTGTGCCAATTAATACAATTAAGGGGATATAGAAATTCTAGAAGAAGGGGGCAAAGATACCAACAGGAAATGCAGGAGAAAATCAAAGTGCAATGGAAGTTTTGGTGCACACACCTACACTTCAGAATGAAGGCAGTTTGATACCACTTTTAGAGTGCCATGGCTCAGTGCCATAGAAGCACAGGTGTTGTACTTTTACAAGGTCTTTAGCCTTCTCTGCGAAAGAGGGCTGGTGCCTCACCAAACTGCAATCCCCATGATTCCTTAGCAATGAGCCAAGGCAGCTAAAGTGGTGCCAAACTGCCATCATTCTATAGTGTAGACACTGAGAACTGAGAAGCCCTGACCCTTGAGCGCTCTAACTGGAGGTCAGCTGTGATCAGCAGTGCTGTGGAATTCAAAGAGGCACAAATGGAGAGCGAAAGGGAGAAACGTGCCAAGAGGAAGGCACATCCCGCCAACCCTGACCAGGACCTCCTTCCACCTGGAAATCGATGCCTTCACTGTGGAAGAACATACGGATCAAGAATAGGGCTCCACAGTCACCTACAAAGACACCACACTTGGAAGACCATCATACTCAGACAACAAGGGATTGCCTAAGTCATTAAGTAAGTAAGTAAGTGTAGAGATTCACCCAGAAACATTGCTAAGTAGACACACCCAGCTTGTGCACAGCGAGGATACAAAAAAACCCACATTAGGTTCAAGTTAATGACCAAAGTCCTATTGAAATATGTGTACTTGAAGTCTCAGGACTCAATGTTTTGGAATTCTGGGAGTTGTTTCACCTTCTCTGCCAAAGAGTGTGAGTGCCTAACATTGCAGATCCATAGCTGTGATGCTTCAGAGTGGTGTCAAACTGCATTCACCCCACAATAACACACATGGGCAATCTTCAGACCAGATGTTTTGGACTTCAACTCCCACAATTCCTTAAATGGTTGAGGGGAAAAGAAAAAGGCCCGAGACTTAGGCATTGTGAGAGTTGAAGTCCAAAACATCTGGAGAGTCCAAGTTTGCTCATGCTTATTCTATCGTGTAGATCAGGCATCCTCAAACTGTAACCCTCTAGCTATTTGGGCCTTCAACTCCCAGAATTCCTGACAATTCAACAAGCTCATTAGGTTTTCTGTGAGTTGGAGGCCTAAACAGCTGGAGGGCCGCAGTTTGAGGATGTCTGGTGTAGAATCACCCAGAAGTGCTACTAAGTGGACACACCCAGCTTGTGCACAGTGAGGATACAAAAAAAAACCCTGCATTAGGTCCAAGTTAATGGCTGAAGTCCTATTGATAGATGTGCAGAACGATTCCACTCTGGAGACAAAAACAGTATAACATTGTTCCCATTTACACTGACCATTGAACACAGTTCAACTTTACCTTCAAACTGCAGCATCCAGGCAACAAACTCACACAGTGAGAGAAAGCCCTTAATGCGCATCAGCATCCTGTGGGTCTCAAAAGGGTTCTAAGATTCCCTATGTACTCCTACACTGACCATTTAACACAGTTCGGTTACCTTCATACTGCTGCATCTTAATGCGCATCAGCACTCTGTGGTTTATCTCATCACCATCTGGGTCTCAAAAGGGTTCTAGGATTCCCTATGTACTCCTACACTGACCATTTAACACTGTTCAAAGTTACTTTCAAACTACGGCATCCAGCCATCAAACTCCCACAGTGAAATAAAGCCTTTAATGCGCATCAGCGCCCTGAGGTTGGTCTCATCACCATCTGGGTCTCAAAAAGGTTCTAGGATTCCCTATGTATCGAACACAGTTCAAAGTTACCTTCAAACTGCGGCATCTTAATGTGCATCAGTGCTCTGTGGTTTGTCCCATCACCACTAGGGTCTCAAAAGGGTTCTAGGAGTCCTTATGTACTCCATTGACCATTGAACACTGACTACTGAAGTTCAGAACACCTGGAGGGCCAAAGTTTGTCCATGCCTGCACAATACAGAGTTGTCCCTATGCTACTAAGGATGAAGCAACCCTCACTCTTGCCTGCCTCTCTTCAGTTTTATCTAAGAGCAGATTTCTCCCTAGTAGCGCCTTGCTGGTCAAGCCGGGTTGTTATTCCTCTCCATGGCTACCAAGAGCCCTGGCTACCTTAGGCTACTAAGCGATCTTTTTGGGGATAGAGGGGGCTCAAACCGGTCTCCACAATGGCAAGCGTTTAACCTCCCAAAGCCCTCAACTTTTGGGACTCAGCAGGGAAGCCACTGGGCTCCATCCCTCTCCTTGTCCCTGCAAAAGCAGAAATTCCCCAGCCTGACCTCTCTACTTACATAGTGGCTCTCATCCTTACTAATGCCGCGACCCCTTAATACAGTTCCTCATGTTGTGGTGAGCCCCAACTATAACATTATTTTTATTGCAGCTTCGTAACTGTAATTTTGCTACTCTTATGAACTGTGATGTAAATATCTGATATGCAAGATGTATTTTCATTCACAGGACCAAATTTGAAGACTGGTGGGGTTGGGGGGAGATTGATTTTGTCATTTGGGAGTTGTAGTTGCTGGGATCTATAGTTCATCTACAATCAAAGAGCATTCTGAACTCTACCAACGATGGAACTGAACCAATCTTGGCACACAGAACTCCATGGCCAACAGAAAACACTGGAAGGGATTGGTGGGCATTGACCTTGAGTTTGGGAGTTGTAGTTCACCTACATCTAGAGAGCACTGTGGACTCAACTAATGATGGATCTGGACCAAACTTGGCATGAATACTCAATATGCCCAGATGTGAATAATGGTGTAGTTTGGGGGAAATAGAGCTTGACATTTGGGAGTTGTTGCTGGGATTTATATACAACCAAACTTGGCATGAATACTCAATATGCCCAAATGTGAACAATGGTGGAGTTTGGGGAAAACAGACCTTGATATTTGGGCGTTGTAATTGCTGGGATTTATAGTTCACCTACAATCAAAGAGTATTCTGAACCCCACCAGTGATAGAATTGGACCAAACTTCCCACACAGAACCTCATGACCAACAGAAAACCTGTGTTTTCTGATGGTCTTTGGCGACCCCTCTGACACCCCCTCACGGCCCGCCCTGGGGTCCCCCAGGTTGAGAATCGCTGACTTACATGGTGCCCAAGATGGGCGAGGGCGGGTAGCCTCCGTACATGTCCTTGGGGGTCTTCAGGGTCGGAGGGGGCTCCAGCCCGCCATTGACGCCCCTCCAACCCCGGCGGGTCCGCGGTCCCGAGTTTTCATGGCCTTCCTCCTCTTCCTCTTCCTCCTCCTCCTCTTCTTCCTCCTCCTCTTCCTCCTCTTCTTCTTGCCGGTGCTGTTGGCGGTGCTGCTGGGGGAAGGTCACTCTCCCCTCCTGCTGCTGCTGCTGCCTCTGCCCGCGGCTCCTCTTGCTGCCCTTGCTGGACATGGCGAGCCCGCCTTCCAACCTTGGAAAGCAACCCTTGCAAAGGAAGGGGAAGGAGGCCAAAGGGGAGAGGGGAAGGCGAAGAAGCCCCGCCGCTGGAAGGAGCCGGCTTCTCCTCCTCCTCCTCCCTCTTCCTCCCTCTTCCTCTCTCACCTAGGCTCTCGGCGAGGAAGCGCCTGGAGAGTGAGTGCCTGGCCAAAGTGGAGGAGCCCACCAAGGTGCCCCTGCCCTTCGGAGCCTTCCTTCCTCCCTCTGAGCTCTCTCACACACAGCAAGGTTCCGCAGCCAGGCGCCGGAGACTCCGAGGCATCCCACGGCTCGGCGGGGCTCTTCCAATGGCCACGGAGGGCTGGGTGGTGCGCTTCCAATCCCGGCTTGGGAAGGAAGGCGTTTGCTCACGGGAGCCCAGCGCCCACGTGGATCCGAGGAGGAGGAGAGGAGGGGGAGGAAGGCAGCGCCTCTGCTTGGGATGGAGAGCCGAGAGGAAGGAAGGAAAGAGAGAGGACTATGGTCTACCAGCAACGCCCTTGCTGCCTCCACAGAGGAGAAAGGGGCCGGTCTCTGCACCAAAGGGATGCTCGAGGAGAGGGATGTAGAAGTCTGGGAAGAAGGTCTCCGTTTCTACTGGGAGCCTCTGAGACCTCTCTTGAAGGGTGGTGCTGAGTCAACCAAGAGTTGAGTTGCTTCACTTCTGGTCCAGCGCAGGTATGGGCAAACTTGGACCCTCCTTGTGTTTTGGACTTCAACTCCCACCATTCCTAACAGCCTCAGGCCCTTTTCTTTCCCCCCTCAGCCGCTTAGGGGGAAAAGGAAAGGGCCTGAGGCTGTTAGGAATGGTGGGAGTTGAAGTCCAAAACACAAGGAGGGTCCAAGTTTGCCCATACCTGGTCCAGAGTAAGGAGGCATCTCCATCTAGCAAGATTCCCCAAACTCTTGCTCTTTCAGCTGTTTTGGATTCCAGCTCCCAGGTTCCCTGATCTGCTGAGGAGGAAAAGGAAGGGTCCTGAGACTGTTAGGAGTGGTGGGAGTTGAAGTCCAAAATCCCTAGAGGGCTCAAGTTTACCCATGCCTGGTCCAGGAGGCATCTCCATCTTGCCCATGCCTGATCCAGGAGGCATCTCCATCTTGCCCATGCCTAGTCCAGGAGGCATCTCCATCTTGCAGGGTTCCCCAAACTCTTGCTCTTCCAGCTGTTTTGGATTCCAGCTCCCTGACCTGCTGAGGGGAAAAAGACAGAGTCCAGAGGCTGATAGGAATGGTGATACTTGAATTCCAAAACACAAGGAGGGTCCAAGGTTGCCCATACCTGGTCCAGCCTAAGGAGGCATCTCCATCTAGGAGGGTTCCCCAAACTCTTGCTCTTCCAGCTGTTTTGGATTCCAGCTCCCAGAATCCCTGACCTGCTGCAGGAGGAAAGGAAGGGTCCTGAGGCTGTTAGAAATGGTGGGAGTTCAAGTCCAAAACACAAAGAGGGTCCAAGTTTGCCTATACCTGGTCCAGCATAAGGAGGCATCTCCATCTTGCAAGGTTCCCCAAACTCTTGCTCTTCCAGCTGTTTTGAATTCCAGCTCCCACAAACCCCAACCTGCTGAGGGGGAAAAGGAAGGGTCCTGAGGCTGTTAGAAGTGGTGGGAGTTGAAGTCCAAAACACAAGGAGGGTCCAAGTTTGCCTATACCTGGTCCAGCATAAGGAGGCATCTCCATCTTGCAAGGTTCCCCAAACTCTTGCTCTTCCAGTTGTTTTGAATTCCAGCTCCCAGAATCCCTGACCTGCTGAGGGGTAAAAAGAAAGGGTGCTGGGGCTGTTAAGAATGGTGGGAGGTGAAGTTCAAAACACAAGGAGGGTCCAAGTTTACCCATGTCTGGTCCAGGCATCTCCATCTTGCAGGGTTTACCAAACTCTTGCTCTTCCAGCTGTTTTGGATTCCAGCTCCCAGAATCCCTGACCTGCTGCGGGAGGAAAGGAAGGGTCCTGAGGCTGTTAGGAATGGTGAGAGTTGAAGTCCAAAACATAAAGTGGGTCCAAGTTTGCCCATGCCTGTTCCAGCGTAAGGAGACATCTTTATCTAGCAGAGTTCCTCAAACTTTTGCTCTTCCAGCTATATTCAATTCCAATTCCTAGAATCCCTGACCTGAGGCATCAAGGAGTTGGAAGAGACCCCATGGGCAATCCAGTCCAACCCCCTGCCAAGAAGCAGGAAAATCACATTCAAAACATCCCTGACAGATAGCCATCCAACCTCTGCTTAAAAGCCTCGAAAGAAGGAGCCACCACCACACTCCGGGGCAGAGAGTTCCACTGCTGAACAGCTCCCACCATTAGTAAATTCTTCTTAATGTTCAGGTGGAATTGCCTTTCCTGTAGTTTGAAGTCATTGTTCTGCATCTGAGTCTCCAGGGCACCAGAAAACAAGCTTGCCCTCACATATTTATACATGGCTGTCTTGTCTCCTCTCAGCCTTCTTTTCTGAAGGCTAAACATGTCCAGCACTTTAAGCCGCTCTTCCTAGGGCTTGTTCTCCAGACCCTTGATCATTTTAGTCACCCTTCTCTGGACACATTCCAGCTTGTCAACATCTCCCTTTGTTTGCGGTGCTCAGAATTGGACACAGTATTCCAGGTGTGGTCTGATGAAGGCAGAATAGAGGGGTAGCATGACTTCCCTGGATCTAGACACTATACTATTTATGCAGGCCAAAATCCCATTGGCTTTTTTTGCTGCCTCGTGACATTGTTGGCTCATGTTTAACTCGTTGTCCATTGCGTTTTCCAGTGGCTCCCATTATCTCCCTTTGCTTATTCTCTGTTATTCCTTGTGTTTTGAGCTTACTTTTAGGCAGGGTTTAAGCTATCATCTCCACATACACCCCAAGAATTGAGAAGGCTTTAAACTAAATCCTTAGAGGGGGATAATTCTATGCCAGTGTCACATCCCACTGTCGCTGCTGCCAAGTTTGGCATGTTTAGCAAAAACCCGTCTGACATGAGAGACCCTACCAGCAGGACTTCTACCATCCGCACAGCCACTTGCCTAACAGGAGCACTCTGTTCTGCCACCACAGAAAGGAAATGCCATGGTGGAGAATTGTAATTAGACTATTACGCAACTGTATAAGTAATCTTTCATTTTGGTAGTATTTCCTTGCTTGCATAGAACCAAAACTTATCTTTAACCCTTGGGTAATTAGGGGGGTAACACTGAAAACAGTTCTAATATAATCAACATCTTCAACCTTTATTTGAAAATGAATCTCATTATGCTGTCTTTATGGCGGCTATAGGAAAAGATGATTGAAATTGCAGGAAGAACATAATCTTTTTATCTCCTTTGTTCCCTGTGTCATTATACTTTGCGCTTTGACAATGTAATTCGTTGAATTCCCACAGCTGATAGCCTACTAAAAGAAGTGGAGGGTTGATTGAAGGGCCCCTACACAATTATAGTACTTTGATTCCAGTTTAAAATACAAATGAGTCTTGTGATTCTATGGAATCCTTGGGTTTGTAGTTTGAGAAGGCATTAGAGCTTTCTGGCTTAGATGTCTACAAACCCTTTCCGAAACTGCAGGTCTGGGCATTTCATTTGACAATTGGGGAAGGTACTCTCATTTAACTTGGTCTATCAATGATTTTGGAGCCCCCGGTGGCGCAGTGGGTTAAAGTGCTGAGCTCCTGAGCTTGTTGATCAAAAGGTCGCAGGTTTGATTCCGGGAAGTGGCGTGAGCTTCCACTGTCAGCCCTAGCTTCTGCCAACCTAGCAGTTCAAAAACATGCAAATGTGAGTAGATCAATAGGTACCACTCCAGCGGGAAGGTAACGGCGCTCCATGCAGTCATACCGGCCATATGACATTGGAGGTGTCTATGGACAACGCCATCTCTTCGGTTTAGAAATGAGATGAGCACCACACCCCAGAGTCAGACATAACTGGATTTAACCTTTACCTTTTTATCAATGATTTTATATAGTCAATTTGCAGGATTTTCAAAATTGTGATATTTAAATTGTGTTTTTATTTTATTCCAATTGTTTTAGTTCACTTCATTTTATTGTTTGTGAATCACTTTTGTTCTCACTTCAGGAGAAAGGAAATATATAAATGCAATAAATAAATAAATAAGTAGAATCATAGCACTATATGTGATGTCAAAAGGCACAATATAAATGGGTTGCTGCGAGTTTTCCGGGCTGTACGGCTATGTTCCAGAAGCATTCTCTTCTGACGTTTCATCCACATCTATGGCAGGCATCCTCAGAGGTTGAGAGGTCTGTTGGAAACTAGGCAAGTGGAGTTTATATATCTATAGAATGATGTCCAGAGTGGGAGAAAAAACTCTTGTCCGTTGAAGGTAGGTGTGAATGTTGCAATTGGCCATCTTGATTAGCATTGAATAGCTTTTCAGCTCCAAAACCTGGCTGCTTCTTGTCTGGGGGAATCCTTTGTTGGGAGGTGTTAGCTGGTCCTTAATGTTTAATGCCTAGAATTCTCCTGTTTTCTGAGTGTTGTCCTTTATTTACTCTCCTGATTTTAGAGGACCTCCTCCAAGGTGAACTGAACCACCTAAACTGGACTCTATAGGCCAACGGATACTCACATAGACATCAGAAGAGTTGCAAGACCAAGAACAAGTCACAAGACTAAAGACAAAGATCCACTCAGAGGAGAATTGTTCTTACTATACATCAAGGGAACCACTGACCGCATAAGGAAGCTGATGAAGAAACGCAACCTACAAACCATCTACAGACCCACTGAGAAAATCCAGCAAATGCTATGTTCAGCAAATGACCAGAGGGATCCTCTCACCTCTGCAGGAGTCTACCATATACCATGCAGCTGTGGACAAGTCTACATAGGGACCACCAAACGCAGAATTGCTCAAACACGAATCAAGGAACGTGAAAGGCACTGCAGGATACTTCAACTGGAGAAGTCAGCCATAGCAGAGCTCTTGATGAACCAACCTGGACACAGCGTATTATTACAGCTGTCTCTCCACATTTGTAGTTTTGACTTTTCTCCACAGATTTGAATAAAGCTATTCTTTCTAGGAATTTCTAGGTTCTCCATTGTGACATTATGGTCAACATCCTCCAGGCATGTCAAAGGACCTAGAGATTTCTAGAGGGAACACCTTTCTAGAAATGTCTAGGTCCTCCAATATGAGTCTGTAGTCAGCTTCCAGTGTAAGTTGCTATAGAGTCATTTTACAATACCTAAATATTTCTAGAGAGATGTTCTCTCAGTTTTTAAAAAAATGACTGGAGGCTAGTTAACAGCAGGGGTTCACTACTTAAGGTAAAGGTTTCCCTTGACATTACATATATTCATGTCTGACTCTGGAGGGTGGTGCTCATCTCCATTTCGAAGCTGAAGAGCTGGCGTTGTCCATAGACACCCCCAAGGTCACGTGGCCAGCATGACTGTATGGAGCACTGTTCCCTTCCTGCTGGAGCTATACCTATTGATCTACTCACATTTGCATGTTTTCGAACTGCTAGGTTTGCAGAAGCTGGGGCTAACAGCAGGAGCTCACCTCGCTCCTCAGATTCAAACCGCCAACCTTTCGGTCAGTAAGTTCCGCAGTTCATGGTTTAACCTGCTGCACCACCGGGGACTCTATTTGCTATCCCCTAATAATGAGTGATCAATATTGCCGACAATATCTCCAAGACTTAACATCTGTAGTCCTCAGGAGAGCATGTACAGTCCTGCACTTCCAGACAATGCCATCAGACTGGCTAGAAGGGAGATACAGAGGGATCCTACATGCTCAAAACTTTGTACAGTATTTATGGGTCAGGGGAAAGAGAAGAATTAATACACAATCCGTTACATTGCCCTTTGTATAATGACCTCCTGGGAGCCCTTCTGGAAGAAAGGGCAGCACGGCAACATTCAGCAGTTATCTGTGACCTGTTAGCAGATTATTCAAAAAATATAACATTAAAGGTTGCCACATTTGCAGTCGCAGCCCAAAAAATCCAAGCTAAATTAGTAAAGTCCACAGCGGAGGCTAGAAACTGAAATGGAAACAGTTTGGGATAATACAAATTGGATTTTGTTATTGTTATCATGCCTATGGGGATTGTCACTGCTACTGTAATTTGAAAGAGCTAGTTTATAGAATAGGTTTTAATGTTTACATTGTAAAGTGTATAGCGTATTTTTTAAAGTTGTATATTATTTGATGTCATGGCCTATGGCTAGTACAACAAGCAACTCATTCATTCAGATTTTCATTTTCACAGGGATCCCATGCCGCTAACCCCAGCAGATGTGGAGCACTGGCTATTGTATTTTGTGTGTGCATTGAGATTGGACTATTCATTCTATCTAAAATTTAGAAGACTATTAGTATAAGATAACAGCATACATAGTCATTGTGAAATGAGCAGTAACTGAGCTAATGATAGTATGGCTGATATTGTTAGGCTCTGTTAAGTTTTCTTATGGGAAAACAGACTTGTAAGTTGGTTTTATTACACAGTCTGGTTCCTTTCTTTCTCCTTATTATCCTTTTGGTAGTGAGTAGCTGGCTTAGACTGCTGCACTCTCTTTAATCAAATACACTCCTACCAGCCAAAGCCTCTGAACAAAAATTAATTGTCCAGTATAGGTCATAGATCTTTCATAAATCTTATAGTGATTTCTGCTGGAAGTTACATGTTCCACCACTTAGTACTGCTAAGATTATCATGCTGTCTTCAATTACTGTTTCTATGAAGATTCATTTCACATACATTTAAACTCTAATTGAATTGCTACTAGCCGTATTTTTGCGTGTGTGCATTTTGTGGATGTTTAACATCAGCTTTCACTTCCCCACTTTTGAACTTTATGTATGTATGTATGTATGTATGTATTTATTATTTACATTTATTTATTATTTACATTTATTTATTATTTACATTTATATCCTGTTTTTCTCACCCCAGAGAGGACTCAAGGCGGCCTTACAATAGGCAGCAATTTGATGCCATGCATACTTATATCAAATAAACAATTACAATTAAAACCAAATAATTAAAACACAGATTATTAAAACACACCATCCAAAACATAATCCAGGGCCATTCCATTTGTCAATCACATTGATTTGTAGGGACTTATTGCACTGCTCCAATTACTTGTCAAAAGCCTGGTCCCAAAGACATGTCTTAAGTTTTTTCCTAAAGGTCAAGAGAGAAGGGGCTGATCTGATCTTACTGGGGAGAGAATTCCATAGCTGAGGGGCCACCATTGAGAAGGCCCTCTCTTGTCTCTACCAATCACATCTGCAAAGGCAGTAGGACCGAGAGCAGGGTCTCCCCAGATGATCTTAATCTCCGAGATGGTTCATAGAGGGAGATACGTTTAGACAGGTGAAGTGGGCCAGAACCGTTGAGGCCAGTGGTTCTCAACCTGTGGGTCCCCAGATGTTTTGGCCTTCAACTCCCAGAAATCCTAACAGCTGGTAAACTGGCTGGGATTTCTGGGAGTTGTAGGCCAAAACACCTGGGGACCCACAGGTTGAGAACCACTGGTTTAGGCATTTATAGGCGAAAGCCAGCACTTTGAATTGTGCTCGGTAGCAGACTGGCAGCCAGTGGAGCTAGCATAACAGGGGAGTTTTATGCTTCCTGCATACCACTCTGGTGAGAAATCTGGCTGCCGCCCATTGGACCACTTGAAGCTTCTGAACAGTCTTCAAAGGCAACCGCACGTAGAGCATGTTGCAGTAGTCTATTCTTGATGTAACCAGAGGGTGGACTACCATGGCCACATCTGACTTCCCAAGATACAGATGCAACTGGTGCACAAGTTTTAATTGTGCAAAAGGCCCCCTAGCTATTGCCAAAACCTGAGGTTCCAGGCTCAGCAATGAATCCAGGAGGACTCATAAGCTGTGAACCTTTGTCTTCAGGGGACTGTGACCCCATCCAGCACAGGCTGTAGTATATGCATATACCTAAAGTATATGCATTAAAGTAAGGCACATGCTTCATTCCTCTGACGAGGAAGACTGATAATGAAATATCATTTTGTCGAATGACACAAAATGCCTACAGTCAGCTCTTCGTGTTCACTGGAGTTAGGGGCACAGGATGCCCATGAAAGTGAAAGGCATGACTAAAGAAAATAGGGGTTTTTTTTAACCTGAGAGAACAACTTCTTAGGAATTTCTAGATCTTCCAATATGATCCTATGGCCAACTTCTGTTGGAATATGACTACAGAATCACATAGAGGGGTGTCCTCTCTAGAAATCTTTAGGTCCTTCAACGTGACCCACATGGGGGACATACAGAGATTCCTAGGGAGAACACCTTTAATCAAATATATGAATAATCAAATCTGCAAAAGTCAAAACTGCAAATATGGAGGGATGACTGTAATAAATAGCACTAAATAGGTGACGACATTGCAACCAGACTTTTCCATTGCTATGGCCTCAAAGGGAGAGAAAACCAGTAGGCACATCTCCGTCATATCTTAGCCTCAACCGCAGATGGAAAGTCTTTCCTTCAACCCAACTGCTCCTTCTATGGCTCAGAAGGTGACAACAGCAACCAGCATCCCTTCCTCCATCACTCTTTCCTTTTTCTTATGTGTTGCATCTTTGTAGATTTTAGTCTAGAGGGTAAGGAACTGTCAAAATTGTAGCCCTCCCATATAAAGCGCCATGTACACTGATGGCACTATATAAATAAATAAGATAAAGGTTAAAGCAAAATGAACAAACGTGCCTTCTCTTTGGCTCAGAACGAAGCAAATGTTATTGTGTGTAGCATTTTCCAGTACACCGAGCTCAAATAAGAGTACAGTCTCCCTTTCAGAAAAAAAGGTAAATGTCACAGCTAACTTTACGGATATGTTCACTCTAAGCCAAATGCTAACAAATAATATCTTGCTTGCTCATGTTCAAAACACAGAGTTTTGCCGCATGGGCCCATTGGGTTTGTTGTGATATTAGCTTTTATTGGCAAATGCTATTCTGATGACTGAGGCCTTTCTATATTACGTACTATGTTCCTTGTAAAAAAAGGTTGAATTACTGGACACTAGCAATGTTATAGCCTACACTCTAACTTAAAAATGTGTGCTCCTGACAATACACACACACACACATATAGGAAAGGCATGCTAAAAAATTGATGGTTTCAAACACTGTTTACAAACTCGAGGTAAGGATAAAGACAATTTAGTCTAGCCATATCAAATAAAATGTTACTGTGAAACAGCAGAATTATTTCACTTTTGTGTCAACAGGGTCTTTTTTTTGTTTTAGGGGTTTTTTTTGCAGATGTATTGTTACTATTGCTATATTGTTGCCATCATTTTTTGGGACTAAAGAGTTGATATAGAAATTAATTACTGGTAATGCTATGAGCGACTATACTTCAACATTTACCACCATATCATATTTTATACCTGCTGACTTGACAACCAGTTTTCTAGCCAGTTGTGCCGCTGAGACTATAACAGTAACAGGCATGTAGCCCGGGGGGGGGGGGGGGGTTGGGGGCTTCAAATACCCCCCCCCCCCCCCCAATTCTGATGGTGGTCTGCGAGAAGGCCTTACTGGTACATTATTTAAACTGTTATGTTTATTCATATCATGATCTGATCACCATGCTCAATATATCCCATATGCATGGGGGTATTGGGGTAACGATACAAAAGGTTTGCTAAGGTAGACCCTCTTTCATTCAGACTCATATTTTCTTTCTCTGGCAAGGCAGAATGTGGGCTGATCAAACATGGTTTATTTTACATTATGCCACATAGCTTAAAATCAGTGGGTCATAGCATTTTAGATAACCTCAAGAGGGCCCATCTCCAGCTCAGAAGCAAGATGCAAGTCTAACATAGGACTTGCATTGTTGTTGATCCCAGGTGCTCTATTCTCCCCACCTGAAAGGCCAAGGAGAAATCCGGGTCTGTGGAAGATAATTGATAAGCAAAAACGATGCATGGTACTGTGTAACACAATTAGAAATCATAGGATGTAGCTCTTAAGACACGAGAATCTGCTCTCAGTTTCCTGACTTTAATGAGTGAACACGATAGAGCTTTTATTTTGGTCCTAAATCATTTGATTTGTCTCTTTTTAATCATTTCACGTCCAGTACTTTGGAGAAATAAGAGAGTCAAGGGATCATAAAAGGCTGTGTAAGGTAATGTGTCTACTTCAAACCATGCTTTTCATCTCTATAGTATCTGGATGACCATCAGGTCAAAAGTAGGCTAATCCTGGTGCTGCTTTTTGATAACTAATAAGGAGCTGTGGATCAAACAAATTCGCCATGGGGATTATATGCTGCTGAAAAAGCAGGTGCTCATTTTACCTTAGCACATTTTTCTGTATTTCCGCAAAACTATATATCTAATAATAGTAATATCTAAATGAGTCTGTAAGTTCTGTAAGTTACAGCTTAGCATTTAGGAGGCTATACTTTCTTAATCTTCCTGTAAATAACTCATTTATTAGGAATGAATGAGAGACTGTGACCAAATAATATAGAGCCTGGAAAACTCCGTAGCCAAAGATGCTGTTTGAAAAAGATCTTTCGTATGCATATTTATTTTGTGTAGATTTAATGCCACAAATAGTGTCTGTGTTTTTGCCGGAAACAGCAGTCTAAAAGGGATTTCTCTTATCAGCAAAGCAGCTGCATCAGGACAAGAGCTACTCTGGTAAAACGGGATTCGAAAAATAGATTGTTTATAGAAAACCACCACTTCTGGGAGAAATTTTTCTCCTTTCTAAATTAGAGAAGCACAGTCATTCTTCCTGACCGTATTTCCCGCTGAGGCAATTTATCAGGCATATGACAGAGCTAAAATGGAGTAAAGCCACTAAAGAAAATGCAATTGCAACGTTCCTTAAATTCTCGAGTAAAGAGAGAGAGAGAGAAAAGAGGAGGATGTATCTTTTTCACTTCTACAAGAATTTCTTAATGAAAATCTCTCCAGAGCTTTCACAGCTAGAAGATGCATGTCATTTTGCCTGTGAGATGGGGCACTCGGGCCTTTTGAAAATGATAAGACCATTTAATTTACAAATGAAATTCAAAGTTATGAGAGATAAATGGCGAGCGCCGCAGAGCCCATAGGTTTTAGCCAATTAGCAACGATTTTCCTCCACTGCAAACAACGAAGCCTAAATAAATTTGTCGAAGGCTTAATCACACTGTAATTGGGAAGTCAGACATTGAGTTAGCAAAAGATTCAAAACAGCCTGAATACAATGATGATGATGATGATGATGATGAATTAACAAGAGTAATTAGGGATTGATTATTATGTAGTGCATATAAATAGCCACGTATCTCTTCTCAGGATATACAATATTTTATTTTATAGAAGTCAAGGATGCTAAATAATTACATTTTAAGTTGTAATTCTGCCTTGCTAGTAATAAAACTAATATTTTAAGAAAGGGGGATTGGTAGAAGGAAGGTTTAAATGTATAATACACAATAATAATAATAATAATAATAATAATACTCCTGACCTCACAATCGTGTCAAAAAACCAAGTCTGGATTGTTGATGTTACAATTTCAGGTGACATCAGGATTGAAGAGAAACAACTGGAAAAGCTGACACGATATGAGAATTTAAAGATTGAACTGCAAAGACTCTGGCACAAGCCAGTAAAGGTGGTCCCAATGGTGACCGGCACACTGGGTGTAGTGCCTAAAGACCTTGGCCTGCACTGAAACACAAAATTACCATCTGACATGTGCAAAAGGCCACCCTACTCAGAACCAATGTGTGATCTAATACAACAGCCAGCAGAGTACTAATCTTGTTGTGTATTTAATAATAATAATAATAATAATAATAATTTTATGTTTGTATCCTACCTCCATCTTCTTGAGGGGACTTGGGGTGGCTTACATAAGGACAAGCCTGAACAGTCATAGATTAAAAACACAACACAATAACATCTATAAAACAACATCATAAAACCACCAATAGCCTGATAAGTAATAAATACATTCCATATATTGCAAGAGATGAAGTCAAAATTGGCCACAATTGGTATCAAACGTTTCATATGGAAAAAGTAAATCCATATATCAGATGGGCCTTATTCAAATTTTAGATGAATCCTGATATTTGAAATGCTGGGTATGGAAATTAATAAATAGGCTAATGGGTGAATACATATAATAATCTAATCACTATGTATACACAAAACAATTCAGTAAACTCTCATTTGCATGCTATTTATTTATTGTGTCAGTAGTGAATTGAGGGTACAGTTATAACGTATTTAAAAACATAAACAAAGTTAAAACATTGGCATTATACTAAATGTCCTTTGACCAGAAGCTGGCCACTTGGAGTGCCTCTGGAGTTCCTATAAGAAGGTCTTCCATTGTACATGTGGCAGAGCTCAGACTGCATTGTAATAGGTGGTTTGTGGTTTACTCTCTTCCACACTTGCATTTTGTGGGCTCCACTTTGTAGCCCCATTTCTTAAGGTTGTCTCTGCTTCTTGTGGTGCCAGAGTACAGTCTGTTCAGAACCTTCCAGTCTTCTGTGTGCCCAGGAGAGGATGGGTCAGAGATGTCACTGCCTTGGTCTTTTCATTACAGGCTGCTACTTCTCGGCGGATGATGCAATGTGGGCTAAACAGTATAATTTCTCCAGTGGTATAGGGCATAGACCTATAGTCAAGCAGTGCTTCTTGTAAGTCAGAGCATGGTCCAGGGTAACTCCCAGGTATTTGTGTGTACAGCAATACTCAAGTGGGATTCCTCCCCAAGTAATTCTCAGAGCTCAAGATGCTTGTCTGTTCTTAAGGTGAAAAGCACACGTCTGCATTTTAGATGGATTAGATGAATTAGGAATCAGATGGCTCATGGTTGAATCCATATAATAATCTATTCACTATGTATATACAAAACAATTCAGTAAACTGTCATTTGCATGCTTGTATCAAGAGATAATGAGTTTTACCACTCTTCTACATCTGATTAAAAAACTTGGGAAAGTTTCCATTCATTAAATTGATAGGTGGAAGTTTTACAAACATCTTAGAATGGCCCCAATTTTAAAATATTGTCATTATGAAACATCACATAATGTTGAATTAAGAAGTTATATTAATAAGAATACATACAACTAAAACCTAAGTAAATAGTAAACAAGTTATTATGAAAACGTCTGTTAAAAAGTATTAATGGCAGAATAATTAACTACTGCTAACAGTGTAGGTTCAAATCCAGATATATTTAAAGTAATCTCATTAAAATCCGTAGGGCTTTAGTAATTCATGACTAATGTCAATTCCATTGATTAAACAGATCTAAGTCTGGATAACTCTTAATCCGGCTCTATGTATTTCAAATATATGTCACTTCTCTTTAAAAGAATAATAATTATATCTAAGAAGAAAGAGAGAAACCTTACCCACAATTTGGGATAAAGACCTGGATGGGTATGTTTTAATCTATATTCTAGAGCACAAAATCAAGCATAAAAATAAGTCCAATTAATGTCTGTTGCCTCAGTAAATGGGTTTATTACAAATTGTGCCCTACAGGTTTCTGCAAATGAAGTAGCTCCGTTCAGATCAAATTAGACACAACTAATCAATTAGAAGGAAACTAGTCCAAATCTTCAGGTGATAATTAAGAATTAGAGGCTATACTAAAGACTTTGACATATATGTATTCAATTTCATTTATCAACTACTTAAAAGTCTACATGAACATATAAAACAAACCTGATGGAATTTCAAAATTTATAAAGGGACTATTGACTTAAAAAAAACATATAGATATTATGCTGGAGACATAGGCTGGGCAGGGGGCAAAAGTGATGCTTTTGCATGGGGATGTTTCCTCAAAACCTAATGCTGGAGGTTCGTCTGTGTTCTCTCTCATTGGCCCCTTCTACACAGCTGTATAAAATCCATATTATCTGCTTTGAACTGGTTAGAGTTCATGGGCAATTTATCATATCGTAATATCAGATTATATTTCTATTATGAAACATACAGAGTGATTAACTTCCCAGGCTGCCAGACTGGAGGTTTCCTTTCCTTCTTCGAAACTTCATTTTCTTTTTACAAGAGACTTGAAAGAAAATGTCTTTGAGGACTCTATTTTCATCCTGCTCTGGCACTAAATATAATTCCTTCATATCAAACCTTTTGGTGAGGCAGACAGTGCTGTGTCATCTGTTCTGATGCGCTGAAATTGAAAGGATTAATTGCAAATGGCTGTGTCTCTGGGGAGCTCTTGTCGGATAAGTATGCTGCCTCTGTCATGTTTTTAGTGACAAGAACGCTCTTATTGCCTTCTCTTCCCTTTTCCATCTACTCCCCACCTTCAAATGTGTTTGCAATAGTTAGCAACACAGCTTGGGGAAGTTACTTTTCCTGGCTGGGAATCCTGGGATTTGTAGTCTAAAAGTAATTCTCCCAGGCTCTGAGTAGGAGCAAAAGCATAGAGGAACTTCCTTATGCTGATCGATGAACTATCAATCCAGCATTGATTGATTGGATCTCTCTAGGGCAGAGCTTTCCAAAGTGTGTGTCAGGACACATTCGTGTGTCAGCTACAGTGTGCAGGTGTGTCGTGTGAATATAATGAAAAATGACAAAAAAATCTGAGAGAAAGAGGGAGGGAAGGTTGCTGTGGCCAACCTTCCCTCCCTCTTTCTCTCCTTCATTCCTTCCCTTTTTTTTTCTTTCCCTATTTCTCTTCTTTCTTCCATCTCTACCTGTTTCTTTCCTCCCTTTCTTTGCTCTTTGGTTACATCCTTCCTTCTCTCCTTCCTTCCCTATCTTTTGTTCCTTCTCTCCTTCCTTGCCTCTCTTTTTCCTTTCACTTTTTTATTTCCTTCTCTCCTTCCTTGCTTCTCTAACTTTCTTTCTTTACCTCTTTCCCTCCCTCCTCTCCTTCCTTCCCCCTTTCCCTCCTTCATTCCTTCCCTCTTTCCCTCCTTCTCTTGTTACTTCTTGACTGTCCCTTCCATTTAATATTGTATTTATATCTTACATAGAAAGAAGGAAAGGAAGAAGGAAGGAAAGAGGGACACGAAGGAAGGAAAAAGGAAGGGAGGAAGAGAAGGAGGGAAAGAAGGGAAGGAAGGAAAAGAAAGAAGGAGGGACAGGAAGGAAGGAAGGAAGGAAGGAAGGAAGGAAGGAAGGAAGGAGGGAAAGGAAGGAGAGGGTGAAGAAAGGAGGGAGGGAAAGAAATGAAGGGGAAGGAAATGAAGAAAGGAAAGAAGGAGGAATGGGAGGAAGGAAGGAAAGAAATAGGAGGGACAGGAAGGAAGGGAAGGAGGGAAAGAAGGAAAGGAAGGGGAAGGAAGAAAAGGAAAGAAGGGAAGGGAGTGAGGGAGAGGAGGAAGGTCCTTCACTCAAGTACCATCGGCCTTCTGCACCTCTTCCTCCTCCTCCTCCTCCTCCTCCTCCTCCTCCTCCTCCTCGCCTGGGGGCTCCGCTGCCGCCGCTGCCACTCATCTGCCCCTTCCTCTTCCAACAGGGAAAGAGGAGGAGGAGACCGCCCTACTGACATAGCAGGGAAGGAAAAGGGGCTCCATGCAGCAAGCCTCCACCCCACTCTACTCTCTCTTGTGTGTGTGTGTGTGGCCATTTAATGGCCGGCTGTTTCCCCGCCAGGAGGAGGGGGCATGGCCATGGGTCTCTTTGTGGACATGCAGTTTCTCCTATGTGGACATGCAGTTTAGAAGTCCTTTCTGCTTTTTGTTTTCATTGTTTTGTTTTGAGTGAAGGACATACATTGGATTGTTAGGTGTATCGTGTCCAAATTTGGTGCCAATTCCCCCAGTGGTTTTTGAGTTCTGATAATCACACAAACGAACATTACATTTTTATTTATATAGATGAGGTGTCTATTACAATTTATGTATGTGTCCTTATCTCTTATAAGAAGTTGGTTTCACTTCTGGTTTGCTAGTAAAACAGAATTACTGTGTCATGGAATGATGCATGTTCATACGGTGTGTCACCATGACATGTTTGGGAAGCTTTGCTCTATGGCAGTGTTTCTCAAACTCTACCCTTCGAAGTGTTTTGGACTACAGCTTCCACAATTTCTAACAGCTGGTGAACTGGCTGGGATTTCTGGGAACTGAAGTCCAAAACATCCGGAGGAGCAGAGCTTGAGAAACACTGCTCTAGGGTTTCATAGCCAAAATCACTGGCTTTCTGTGAGTTTTCTGGTCTGTATGTTCCAGACGCATTCTCTCCTGACATTTTGCCCACATCTATGGCAGATATCCTCAGAGATTGTGAGGTCTGTTGGAAACTAGGCAAGTGAGGTTTTTATATCTAGGGTGGGAGAAAGAAGGCTTGTCTGCTTGAAGCAAGTGTGAATGTTGCAACTGGCCATCTTGATTAGCACTGAACGACTAAAGAGTGTTCCTCTGTATTTACTGTCCTGATTGTAGAGGTTTTTTTAAATATACTGGTAGCCAGATTTTGTTTATTTTCATGATTTACTTCTTTCTGATGAAATTGTCCACATGCTTGCGGATTTGAATGGCTTCTCTGTGTAGCCTGACATGGTGCTATGTTCAGCAAAGGACAAGAGGAATTCTCTCACCTCTGCAAGAGTTTACTGTATACCATGCAGCTGTGGACAAGTCTACATAGGGACCATCAAACGCAGCGCCCAAACACGAATCAAGGAACATTAAAGACACTGCAGACTAATTCAGTCATAGAAGTCAGCACCCGATGAACTAACCTGGACACAGCATATTATTTGAGACACAGAAATGCTGGACCACTCTTAACAACCACCATGTCAATCAGGACTAGCTAATGCCTCCCAAAAACAGTAAATCAGGTAAGACTCAATCTGGGCCAGCTAACACATACCAATAAAGGACTCCCCCAGGCAGCAACCAATCAGGCTTTGAAGCTGCAAGGCCATTCAGTGCTAACCAAGGTGACCAACTGCAACAGTCACACCTGCCTCAAGCAGGCAAGAGTTCTTTCTCCCACCCTGGACATTATTGTACAGATATATAAGCCTCACTTGCCTAGTTTCCAACAGACTTCACAACCTCTGAGGATGCCTGCCATAGATGTGGATGAAACATCAAGAGATAATGCTTCTGGAACATGGCCATACATACCACAAAACTCACAGCAACCCCCCAAAAAAGTATTTGTGATTTTAATATATATATTCATATATTTGGAGAGAGGTATGTATACAAATAGTCATAACAGTGAAGTCGAATTATGGAAGGACTGCTCCAGTGACAGCTCTTGATTATCTACTATTTACATGATACCAAAACTGTACACAAATTCAGGTTTTTTAGTATTTTAGATTTTAATTTTAATTATATATTCTACGCATGTAATTTAACTCTTCATTTGGATTTGACATATACAGTATAGAGAGAGAAATGTTGCTGCCTAGCATTCATTCAAAGAATACAGTTCTGAAAGCCAGACAGACAAGCTATTTTAAACAGAATGTAATGTCTTTCTACCTTTCGAGAAATACACTATTCCACAGAAATCCTCAAAACTTAAGTATAAGTAATAATCTTTCCACCTTTGTGGTAAAAGTGCTGTTAACAGAATGCCATTTTTCCTACTGGCATTTTCACACATGTACATTTCATTCCAGAAGCTGAAATGTACTTTGATTCAGAACTTCAAGCTGTTGAAATCCTCACTTTTTAAAAAAAGCAGCTGATAAACTATGTACAAAAGAATGTCCCCACCACACAGCTTTCTCCTTTGAAAGGAACAGAAATGGGGTCAGGGAAGTGAATACAGGTACACTTTCCATTTTCAAGAACTGAATGCCTGGAAAACTTTTCAAAGCAGTAAGGACATTATAACAAAGACCTCAAGCCAATGATTAAGTGCTCATTTTCTGCACTTTCCTGTAATTTTATGCAATTACCAGGCTTTAGTAACATAAATGCCTACACACAAGAGCGCTTAGAGGTTGAGCTGTTATTTTGCCATAATGCAGCTTTAACAGAGGATAAAACATCTTATACTTGCTACCATCTTATGCTTTCCCACATCTTATCCTGGCTTGCAGTCTTCTCCCAATATTCCCCTTGTTTCTATGGAGAGAAATCAGGAGAAAGAATAGGTAGAAAGTGTGCTTTAATTGGTAGCATCTGGAGCTACCTATTTGAATTCCATATCTTTTTGGCTGATATATTGACAATAGTAACTAATGGCATCCTTGCCAATAGCAACAGAGCAGAAAGGCTTTTTATTGCTCTTGCAAACTGAGTTGCCTGGTTAAAACCACAGCAGGCTTTTGTCCCTTTAATGATTTTATAGACAAGGGAATTTCATCAGGTGTTCCTTATCACATAAACAGTTAAGCAATACCAGCACAAATTTCCTCATTAAACAGACAGGAACTCTCTCCAGCTTATACTCTGGCAACCCTAGACACTCTTGAAAAAGAAGTAGTTTTAGATCAGTGTTTCTCAACCTGGGGGTCAGGAACTCTGGTGGGGTTGTGAGGGGGTTTCAGAGGGGTCGCCAAAGACCATCAGAAAACCTATATTTCTGATGGTCTTAAGAACCCCTTTGGCAGAGAAGACTAAAGATCTCTCCACCTATCCTTCTCCTCCTTTATGGAAATGGATGACCAATCTACCTCCTACCAAAAGCCCTCCTCCGCTGTGAGTGGCCAGCCTCTCAGCCAAGGGGTGGGCTGTTTCTGAGACTCCAAGCGGAGAGGGGAGAGCAGGCGTGTTCGGTGCATGGCAGTAGTGCGCATATGCGGGTGAGGGAGAGCATGCGAGGCTGGAGGGAGGCTTGCACCAACAAGTCCCTTCAAGGCATGGGGTTCTGTGTGGGATGTTTGGCACAATTCTATCATTGGTGGGGTTCAAAATGCTCTTTGATTGTAGGTGAACTATAAATCCAAGCCACTACAACTGTCAAGGTCTATTTTCCTCAAACTCCACCAATGTTTATATTTGGGCATATTGAGTATTGTGCCAAGTTTGGCCCAGATCTATCATTGTTTGAGTCCACAGTGCTCTCCGGATTGTAGGTGAACTACAACTCTAACACTCAAGTTCAATGCCCACCAAACGCTTCCAGTATTTTCTGTTGGGAGTTCTCTGTTCCAAGTTTGGTTCAATTCCATTATTGGTAGAGTTCAGAATGCTCTTTGATTGTAGATGAACTATAAATCCCAACAACTACAACTCCCAAATGACACAATCAATCCCCCCCAACCCAATACACCACCAGTATTCAAATTTGGGTGTATTGGATATTTGTTCCAAATTTGGTCCAGTGAATGAAAATACATCCTGCACATCAGATATTTACATGACGATTCATAACAGTAACAAGATTACAGTTACGAAGTAGTAATAAAAATGATGTTATGGTTGGGGGTCACAACACGAGGAACTGTATAAAAGGTTTGCGGCATTAGGAAGGTTGAGAACCACAGTTTTAGATTATAAAATGGGCAAGGCATTGCCAATAAATAGTAAGCTACATTAACTGGGGGGGGGGGGGGATCTGGTTGTTATAGTGTCCCCCTTAAAAAAACCACCTACATTTTTTCAAGTTGTGTTGCGACTCCATTTAATGAGGTCTAAGATAAACAAAGGGGGAAAATCACTTGGAGGTTCTCTCTATCAGTAGCTCACGGCAACATTGTAAATTATAGGTTATCTTGATCTCATCCTGAGCAGGTGAATTTTCAGTCTTTTAAAGTGGAATGTGTCTGATGCCCCCTGTAATCCAAACAGCAGTAGCTCCAGAATAATGTCAGTTTGAAAATTACAGTGGAAAGGGTAAAAGCAGCTTTTGTGAGAGTTCGATGACACAACTGATGTTTATGTATCAGACTTAGTAGGTTTGGGAAGCCTTTGTTGAAATAGATGCTTCATGAGATGCCAGAATTTTCCTCTCCTCCTTGTTCTCTAGCCATTCTTTCATTAGATATATAAATCTAATTTTCCTAGTTTCCAACAGACCTCCCAACCTCTGAGGATGCCTACCACAGATGCAGGCAAAACATCAGGAGAGAATGCTTCTAGAACATGTCCATATAGCCCGAAAAATCTACAACAACCTTTTCAAGCCATTGTTCCATGTCCTGAAGAGAATCTCCCCTGTGATCAAATAAGTGCTTCTTTGGACACTCATCCAAATTCAGTTTCAGATGAGCAGGTACCTTTCCATAATGTTCTAGGTAGCTTCTGCTTTTGACGGAAACAGTAGGTTTTCTTTCTTGTGAATAGTAATCACATTCCTGTCAGTGCTGTGAAGATGTGTGTCCTTGCATTGTGGGAAGGGGCCATCAAATGATAGGTTAAGACCCATTACCATCAAGGCTAGGTGGGATTGAGATAGGCAAGAGAGCAGATTAATAATTAAAGCAACAGTCCCCTTCCCTGTACCCTGTTTCATTACACGGGTTAAACATTTTGGGGATAAAATTCCAAGATATAATAGCATTGTATGTCTCATATAAGGGGTTCCTTTGATAGATCCTATTAGTACATGACTCCTTTCTACTTCATATAAGAATTATGCATTGGCTACTTATAGAATTATAGAATCACAGAATTGGAAGAGACCACATGGGACATCCAGTCCAACCCTCTGCCAAGAAGCAGGAACATCGCATTCAAAGCACTCCCGACAGATAGCCATCCAGCCTCTGTTTAAAAGCCTTCAAAGAAGGAGCCTCCACCACGGTCCCTTACATAAAATGCCAAAATTAAGAATTGCTTTGGAATTTAAAAATATTTCCAAGCCATGGATGGTGGAAGTGTTGGATGTAGGATCTGTGAATGCACTGTTATACACTATTGTATTGCTATATCCCATTTTAACTGCCATGACAACATTCCACAGAATTTTGGGATTTGCAATTTAGGGAGAGTAAATGCTGTAGTTGCTCACCGGACTACCAGTCTCACAATTTGCCATCGGAGTTAAATTGGAAAATAATGTTATGACTATGATAAAGATCTAGGACTCTGGGGGACCAAGATTTCAACTCCCATTCAACTATAGAATATCTTTGAGTTGTGAGGGGGTTTCAGAGTAAATAAATAGAAGCTTCACCACTGTTTCTGAACCAAAATAAACCCTGCAGTATAATAATGTGTCACTCAGATTTGTGTAACAAGTAACAGTAACTTTACTTCAGTTCAAAGGGGTTACTAAACAGAGCAACAATATATACAACAGTCTCTCTGAATTATTACAGAGAACAGAGGGAATAAACAGTCATTTTCAATAGTGTTTAAAGTGTGCTTCATGCCTTAGAAATGATCAGACTTCAAAGAGTTGGCAGCCATTTCCTTCTTGGCTGTTTCCGGTCAGCACTCTTTTCTCTCTCCAAAATGAAAATAGCAGTTAAAACTGTTTGTCTTAGCAGCAAGCTAGAAGCAGCAGCCAATCAAAACTCTGGCCCCTGGCATGCTCCACCAATCAGCTGCCGACACATGTCTTTTCAGTCAACCCATTTATATCACGGTGCCTTTTACAAACCCTCACATGAGTGACTCTGGACAAGTTACCTTGTCTCAGAGAAAGGTAATGGCAATTCAACTCTGAACAAATCTTACCAATAAAACCCTGTGATGGTTTTACCTTGGAGCTGCCATAAGCCAGAAATGACAACACACAACAACAAAGTGGAGAGGGTTAGTTTCCATTTAGTAACTCTGTGCTAGATAGTTTTGCTTTAGAAGGGTAGCTCAAGGTCAAGACCATACCAAAGACTGAGAACAGATCAAAGGATACTGGACTCCATTCGATAAAGGACTAGAATGCTTATCTCCTGTGAAGCACCTGCTGCACCATTTTCCATCAATGACGATTATTTTGTAACGGTGATGTGTGCCAGTTTTGGTAGCAATCAAAATCTTGTGGAGGCCTAGAATCACAGCCAGTTCAGCTCCGAATATCCCGCTACTACATTACAAGCTGCATATAGCTGCTTATTACATTACACTGTTATGAGGCTATATTCTACTTTAACAGCCATGGCAACAATCTTATAGAATATTGGGATTTACAGATTGTGATCATTTTGAATTCTCAGAGAAGCTACACTACTGGATATTGCTATGGTAGTTAAAGTGGTATATACCACTAGAGTGGTGTGATGAGTTTTCGGTCAAAATTGTACTGTTGAGTTGTCTCTTTGGGGGTATTTATAAAATCCTTTAAGATAATGGTTCCCAAGCGTTGATCTTCCGGGTGCTTTGGACTTTAACTCCCAGAGCAACTGGCCAAGCTGGCTGGGTATTGTGAGGACTGAAATCCCAAAACCTGAAGGACCAGAGCTTGGGAACCACTGCCTTAGGGCATTCCTCGTAAGATTTTCATATGCAAACTCCAGGGTCACTCCAGGTGCTGATATCTCCCCACTTCTGCATAGAGGTTCACTTTGGTCACCCTTCCATGAACATGGGAAAAGGTAAATCCACAGCAGAAAAAGTGCTATTTGCTCTCTTAATGCATAGGCTGTTGGGAGTACTCTCCCGTTCCCTCAAAAAAAATAGGCATCCAAGAGCTGCAAATTCAATAGTTTTGAAGCAGTGAGGCTCTTGTCTTTCACCTCCTGGTTCTAGAAACCACAGCAGATCTGAATAAAAGTTGCTCTGTGTTGTCCCATTGAATAGCAAAAATAGATTGGGTTTTTAATGGACCTTTGGGTGCATAAAATGTTACAATTTATTCTGATGTTTCCAACCCCATTTTTGATCTGAAATATTGAAGAAAAGCTGTGAATTGTTTCCAATAAAACTAACAAGTAGGAAGTAGGGATGTGTGATCCAGTAAAAAAAAATAGTTCAAAAGTCATTACAAAACTGGAGGGCACTGGTGTATTGTTTCTTAAGTGTTTCTAAAGTGTAGTTAGTGAAAAAATTGTTACTATAATGAAAGTAATGAAATTTCATTACTATTTTATTATAGTAATTGTGCATAATTAAATTACTATAATTAGGGAAACTTCAGGGGCTCCTATCTTCCTCATTTTAAAGCTATTGAGGTGAAACTTGCTACAATGGTAGAATGCATTGACCTCTGTTAGGCCACCAAATTTCAGAACGTTTCACTTATCCATGGATTTTTGCTGAATTTTCAAAGTTTTAGGGAGAGACAGACCTCTTCTATCCTGATTGGTGTTTTCTGATGCTGTCTGGAAAATGTAGTTTAGGGCAGGGCCTTTTCAATTCTCTGGCATAGGGCTCCTCCCTTCCCAAATGACATGTCCCAGGATTCTGTGCTGTTCCAAAATGCATAGCTCCCTCTTTTGCCCACTGCTAATGCCGAGACTGCATTAATTTCACAGAGAAATGGCAAGGCACTAAGGCAGTTTTGGGGTGAAAGGATGGACTGCCAGTAGCAGAACTTCTTTGCATAGTGCAAGCTTGTGTAGACAAAGTTACATCCATGCAGCTTTATGTAGCCCACACCATCTATACTCAGAAGAACAGAATTGCTAAGCATAAAGGAAACTCCAAATTTTGTATGGGTGGGAGGAGAGAAAAACAATTCAATGGAGGTCACAGAAATTTGACAGAAAAGGAAAGGAATGGTGTCCCTAATATGAAATATCGAAGCATTCCAAGCCATCTCATTTTGTTGCATGTCCAACCTATCTGTTATTTTTATGTGCTTTCAAGTTGTTTCTGACTTACAGCAACCCTAGGGTGAAATCATTTGTTCAGAAATGAAAACATCATGTTATCCCAAGGTAATACTTGTGGTTAGCCATTGTTCCGACATTTTGTATAGTATTCTCTGGAGGGCAGAAGTAACATTGAGACATTACAAACTATGGGTTATTTATAGAGTCTCTACAGGATTCAGTTCCTTGGGACTTACCTTTAAGGCAAAATAATCCACATTGTTTCACTTCATTTCATGATCCTATGAAAATATTTAAGTAGGGTCCTTCCACACAATTTCTGCTTTGAACTGGAAAATATGACAGTGTGGACTCAAATAACCCAGTTCAAAGCAGATATTGTGGGATTTTCTGCTTTGATATTCTGGGTTATATGGCTGTGTGGCTCTATGAGAGAGCTATCCTGGGCTCATTATTTTAACACTGTGTTGTTGTTGTTGTTGCTGTTGTTGTTGTGTGTATTTTAAGTTATTTCCAACCTATTGTGATTCCATGGTGGTCACCATTGGTTGAGGTTTTAATTAGGTTGGTATGATTTATTCTGGGGAAGTTTGCCTTTGCCTTCCTCCAAGGCTGTAAGAATGTTTCTCACCCAAGGGTTAACCAATAGGTTTTATGGCTGAGCAGAGATTTAAACCCTGGTCTCCAGAGTCATATGGCCCATCCAGAAAGGCCCTATATCCCAGGATCTGATCCCAGGTTTTCTGTTTATCCCAGATTATTTGGCAGTGCGAACTCATATAATCCAGTTTAAAGCAGAAAACCTGGGATGAGATCCTGGGATATAGGGCCTGCTTGGAAGGGCCCATGGTTCAGTGCTCAAATCATTAAATCCCACTGACTCCATTTATTGTATGGACAAGAAAGTATTTTAAGATGAAAACAATATTTAAAATAGGAACAAGAACTTCAGAATATTTTTGAACAGAATAAAACAAGAGACTGCAAGGCAACAAAAATGTCAATGAATGTATGGATAAACTGACACTGAAGGGGTATTTTGATTGATTAAGATAAATCCAACATAAGTGCATGCCATAGATGTGCAGCTTTGTGGGATTCAGTAACTCAACAAAATCTTCCACAATTGCTTACTGTTGCTCTTTCTTGGAGACTGATGTAACATCCAGACTTAGTGCCAAGGCTTGGTGGCCTTCTAGATATCTTTTGGACAATACCTCCTGTGATTCCGCTCCATTGGTTATAGTATTGCCAGATTTTCAAAATAGCAATAAGGGACAAGTGACATTCTTTGCATTCAGGAGTAATGATGAGAAGGTAGGTGTTTACAAATTTAAATCCTGCCTAAATGATAAATGAAAATATTGATTTCAGTTAACCATGTCTTTTTCTGAAAAATTATCATATTATCCATATTTATAAATTACAGGAAGCATACATTTCTGTCTTTATGAAGGGCCCATACCCCCAAACACTGTAAATCATTTGGGCAACTTGTTCAATCCCTATACAGTGACTGCTCCACATTTTCTGAATTTTAAACTCACGCCCTGTCTTTATTGTATTTTAATCTTTGTTTTGTGTATTTTAATAATATCTGTATTTCATAAAATACGTTTTAATATATGTATTTTACATAATGTTGTATGATGAAGCATTTAAACTGTGTTGTTCCCCAACTCAGGCTGTGAGGAGAGACAGGTAGGAAATGTTGTTGTCATTGTATTATTTTTTTTATTATTATTATTATTATTATTATTATTATTATTATATAAGAGGTGTCGGGCTCCTATGAAAGTGGGGAAGCAATGCATTTTTAAAAACTGTTTTTTACAACCTGAGAAAACACTACTCTAGGAATTTCTAAGTCCTTGAATGCAACTTTTTGGTCCATTTCCAACAGAGTCATTCTGGAGAACCTATAAATGCCTAGAGCATGTTTCTCAAACTATGCTCATTCAGATCTTTTGGACTTTAGCTCCCAAAAATCCCAGCCAGCTTACCAGTTGTTAGGAATTATGGGAGTTGAAATCCAAAACATCTGGGGGAGTACAGTTTGAGAAACTCTGGCCTAGAGAGCCATCTTCTCTAGGAATCTCTACATCCTCTAGTTTGTGGTTCCCAACCTTTGGTCCTCCAGTTGTTTTGGACTTCAGCTCCCAGAAATCCCAGGCAGTTTACCAGCTGTTAGGAATTGTAGGAGCTGAAGTCCAAAACACCAGGAGGACCAATAGTTGGGAAGCACTGCTCTAGTTAATTTCTGCCAGAGATTGACCACAGAGTTGCACTGATGCATTTCGATATTCCTAGAAAGAATATTTTAATCAAATCCCTAAATAATTGCATTTGCAAAAGTGGAAGGCCTATTGTAAAAGGAAATATTATCCAACCTTCAAATATGGGAAACTCCTATAATAAGGGATGTCTGCCAGTGCGATAAGAGACAAGCTTTCCAGTACTCAACTGATAGACCCCTTACTTCCTTGAGTAAGATTGTCAGGTTGAGAAGGCAATTCAACAAGAAATTGAGGGCCATAGTTGCCCATTCCTTCATATATATGGAAAACAAGATAGTTGTTTGGAGTGTTGTGTGGCTTTCGGGCTGTATGTCCGTATTCTAGCAGCACTTTCTTCTGATGTTTCACCTGCATCTGTGGCTGGCATCTTCAGAGGATCCTTAGATAGTGAATAATGAAGGGATTCTGGTCTGAGGAGCATTTTCCCCTACAGACCTACTAAAATAAGTCACATAACTGCTCACTTTCTGCACCATGATGGGGGAACCCACCTACTTAGGAAGAGGTCCAGTAGAGGGCACTCTACCCTTCAAATTTAGAGTCCATCCTGCCACAGGATCTTTCAAAACAGCCACAATAATTGGCTGCTGCCTATATTAACTCTGAATCATGAATTTGTAAAACAGGAGTAAATTGAAAAAATAGTTTCATATGCATGATTCCAGTTATCTTTATAACCAACTAAAAACTTAGATGAGGATAGTTATCCTTTTACTAGCGACGGAAGGCTGAGAAAGACAAATAGGAGGATTCCTTAGAGTACCTAATTAAGACAGCTGGTTCATGACTCAATTGTTTCGCTACTACAATGTTATTCATATCAGTTTATAATATTTATGCTACAGGCACTCATTACCATTTATTTCAGTGAACTTGATATTTATGATGCCACCAATGCTGGGGGAAAGCATTATGGTTCAGAAAGTACTTTAATGTTATAATCCTGCTAGCTATGTTTTCTACTTACTACTCAATGGCATCAAATGACATCAAAACAAGAAATGCTTCCATTTGTCCTCCCCCTCCTCACAATAATTTTTCAAAAATGTATTAGGTTTTGCCTTGGTTTTAGCAGAGTGTGAAAAATGGATGTTTCATGTACTGTAAAACTAGTTCTAAAGCTCTATTTGCATTTAAAAACTTTTTAAAAATGGCTCACAGAATTGTCTGGATGAACACTGAAAAAATAGGACAAGACCAAAAAGTATACCACTGTGAGAGATCAGACAGCTGCTACTGGTGATGAGTCTGAGAACTATAAAGAGGAAAATGGTTGTTCTCGCATTGGTGTATGAAGATCATTATTGATCTGCCAAGAGCTGAATTTTCAAAGAGGGCACCAGTTTATAAACCTGCCTCCTGCTGAGATCAAAAAATAAAAAGCAGCCTTGACTAAAATAACACAGTTGACTACAAAGCCACATCACAAAATTGAATGGTGACATTTGGGGGCTCAGACATAGGGCCAGGCAATCAAGGAGCAACCAGGCTGGAGATGCTTCACATTGTCTGTGTTGTATGTCAGCCTGTGATTGTGTCTAATATGACACGATTGAGGATGATGTTCCTGATGGTGGGCCTTGATCTGTTGGCAGTGGGGATGAGGGTTTGCCTGGGCCTGAGTTAAGCCCAAACTGTTTCAAGAAGATTCAAAAGGTCACATTCCTGGGAGAGACCCTTCACAGTCCTTCTCAGAGCAACTGTCTGAAGATGGTTTGTCAGGTGCAGAAATTAATGAGAGTCAAGTTAATGAAAGTGTAGATAGAAGGCAAACAGAGTTTGTAAACAGAGACAAAGTGCTCAGGCACAAAGAAGATCAGTTTATTTACAGGAAAATGAAATAAGAAACCTTTATCTGGTGGTAATGTCAAGAGAAATACTTTCCTTTTGGTTTTGGGATCTGGAAAAGCCTTATATTGATTCACGGGAAAGAGTTACCTCAGTTGGGTCAACGCTGGAATTTCATGATGGTCTTGCATGCAAGTATTCTTAGTTTCATGTACCAAGTTTTTGCCAAGCTCCTGTTTTGTGTATTGGATTTTTCATGCTGCCTTATTTCATAGATTGTTATTTTAATGGATCTTATTTTGCTTTGAAGCTCATGGATTATCCTTTGTTTTGGGAACTGGCAGTAAAATGTTTGCTAATTTTACTGCTTTACCTACATATATTCTTCAATAAACTGCTTGCTGATTTTTCCTAGCTAGTGTGGTGTTTAAGGTCAGAGATGTTCCTGCCCTTATGTACAACAGTCTGAAACAGAAATGACACATATTAAGTGTCCCTTCTCCATATTGCATTGGACCAGAAGCTTTTTGGATTTTGAACTTTTTTTCGATTTTTGGAATCCTGTATTTGCAAATGCATACATAATAAGGCAGCTTGGAGATGGGACCCAAATCTAAACATAAAATACATTTATGTTTCATATTCACCTGATACATATAGCCTGTTCATAATTTTAATAATTTTGTGCATGAAACAAAGATTGTGTGCAATAAACCATCAGAAAGCAAAGGGGTCACTGCTATCTAAACTACCCATATGAACATTTCAGATTTTTGAGTATTTCACATCTTGAAAATCCAGATAAGGCATGCTCAACCTGTGCAAACAATTTATCTTCACTTGCAAAGGTAGCAGCAGTGAACAGGAGAGCCTTGTAGAAAAGTTTATGATATCAGTGACTATTAGTGAGTATTCATTAGCAAATCAATGAATACAAATGCAGAATCATATAAAATAATGAAAATGCATATTAAATCAAAAGTTTGATTTTTAAAAAGAATTGTAAGACTTTAGAAATGCCAAAGATGTTCCAGATGCAGTGCACCATTTTGCCTCATTCTCCATAATTTCTCCTTAGGGAAATCATTTGCAAGCAACTTACCAGCAGTAGAGAGATTCCAAAAACACTACTTCCCATCCTCATTGTCCCTCCCCTTCTTTCACCACCCATTCATCTATGAATTTTCATGCAAAAGCTCCTGGTCTGTTCACATCGGTATGCATCCTTCTCTCTCTCTCTCTCTCTCTGGTCTTGGTTCAGGGGAGATCCCAGGGAAGTGGTAGTTTCCTTGGACAATCAGCATGGTTTTTGCCATGTTGGTAGATATATCAAGATCATATTTGAAGAAACCAAGCCTACTAGAACCCAAGGTAGACCAGAAAAACAATTCAGGACTCCACACAGATCTGTAGGGATCATTTGGCTGACACAGATTCTCAGAGGTGTCCCAGCCAAAGATTTTCTACCTGCTGAGGACTTTGAATAGACTGGTTATCGCAGGTCTCTCAGCTCCACCCCTGCTATTTATTAGCTGCAGCCTGTAAAGGGGCCTTAATTGAAAGAAGTGGGAGAACCTGTTTAGAGACAGAAGTGGAATGGGAGACCTAGGATCTCATCACATGGAGAAAATTCCCCATCATAGAACACAGACAGCATGGAGCCCGCCGGATCTCCTCACATGACTCACATCTACTTCCAGCAGGGCTCCGTGCTGACTGGGTTGGCAAAGTTTTCTATAAGGAGGAAATCTGAACACATGAGACTTTCAGTCTTAAGAGAGAAAATAATGAGGGCAGCACAGGTGCAAGTCACAAAGGTACACTTTCCAGTGTGTGATGGGCAAGTGGGTGATGTGGGCGATATGGAACGCTGGGCAATGAATTCTCTTCACTGCACCACAATTTTCTCCACTGCCCTACAGATCCCCCCACTGCCCCCCGCATCAAGGACCTCCATGTGTTGAGGTCCCTAGTTTGCAGCCCTTTGAAGTGGCATAAAGGAGTTCTAATAGTTAAAGGTAAAGATAAAGATTTCCCCTGACATTAAGTCTTGCTGTGTCCAACTCTGGGGGGTGGTGCTCATCTCCATTTCTAAGCCAAAGGGCCAGTGTTGTCCATAGACACCCCCATGGTCATGTGGCCAGCATGACTGCATGAACCACCGTTACCTTCCCACCAAGGTGGTACTTATTGATCTACTCACATTTACATGTTTTCAAACTGCTTGGTTGGCAGAAGCTGGGGCTAACAGCGGGAGCTCATCCTGCTCCCCGGATTCAAACTGTCAACCTTTTGGTCAGCAAGTTCAGTAGCTCAGCAGTTCAACCTGATGTGCCATCAGTTACTTGAGGACATATAGGAACTGGCGTCCTCCCAGCATGACTTGGAATATTTGTGTTGGTGATGCTGCCCCACAAATTTCAGGGTCACGACCAGCATTTTCTCCCTCCCCTTTTCCTGTCAGTTCCACTCTTTTTTTATCTTACCTTTTCTCCATTCCTTCTATGTTCACATTCTCTTTCTCTCCCTTGTTCTTATTCACTCCACCTATCACTCTCTGTAGAGTAGGGCCAAGGAAACTCTGTGTAGAAACCTCATTGCTTGAACTAAGGTGCTTTGCCAATAGGTACACATTCCTTGTAGTAAATTGAGAGAATCAGACAGAGCTAGAAGCATTTAAATCTAGGAGTAGCTGCTGAATCTCTACATTGGCAATCATACCATGTGCATGCATTTGGAGAATGGCACTTTAGAAAGCAAATTGCAGGAAATGAATAGAGTTTCAAGAGGTTATAGAAAAGTGGGTTTCTCTGGCTCATAACAAAATGACTCACCACAGCAAATTTCCAGGCACTTAAATTTGGATATGTGTATTTTTTAAAGTAATCGCTTGTGCCAATATTTTGAGATTCTGATGCCTGCGATGGTTGGGGGTTTTTAAACCATTTTTTGTGGGAGGAGTACTGTATCTTTTGGGTTGCACAACTAATATTTTGGGGAAAACTTTTTAAAAATAGCTACTCATCAGAGCCTTCTCCCACATTATAGTAGGGCTGTGAATCAAGTTGATCCCCAGATGTTACTAGATTGCAATACCCAGCATTCCTTACCAATGAGTGTACTTTCTGGAACTCTGATATCTATAGGTTACTCTTGGACTATGCATTACTGAGGCTTTCATAATTATTTATTTATTTATTTATCTTACTTCATATTTATTTATTTACTTACTTATCTCTGCTTTATGGATTTAATATGGCAATTCTATTGATGACTATACTGCTTCAGTTTATCCTTGTGGTTTTTTTTTAACAGAGCTTCTTAACATACTTTCAGAGACCTGTATATGAAAATTAGAGGTGCCTTAAGATATTTGCCAGCACTGAAATATAACCTGTGAAACAAGCATCACATAATGTCCAGACATGGACATTTTATAGATATTTGAAAAAACATAGCTGTGATTGGTACAAATTATGATCCGCAATCCTATTGATTCACAGTACATTCATTGTTGAAATATTAGGCATTGTTCTGATTGGTACATTTTACAATCTGAAGTCTTATTGGATCACACTATATTTATTGCTGAAGTAATAGGCATCACTCTGGTACAAATTACGATTCACAATCTTATTTCTGGTTGCTTCTGGTCTACTCCATACACCACTAGAGAAATTACACTGCTTAGCTGGTACTGCACTACCTGACATCAGCTGGCAAGTAGCAACCAATAATGACAGGACCAAGGCAGTGACATCTCTGGCCCATCCTCTGTTCGGATATCAGCCAGCATGCCAATGCCTTAATTCAAGAAATAGTTTTCTAAGATCTACAGAGATACTCACAGAAACACCTCAGCAAGCAAGAGTCCAAAAGTGGCAGGCTAAAACATGGAACCTCAAGCCAGGGCTGATACCAAATGAGAGACTCCCTCCTGGGCACACAGAAGACTGGGTGACTTGGAAGGCGCTAAACAGACTGCGTTCTGGCACCACGAGATGCAGTGCCAACCTTAACAAATGGGACCACAAAGTGGAGTCCCCGACATGAGAGTGTGGAGAAGAGCAAGCCACAGACCTGAGCCCTGCCACATGCACAATGGAGGGCCTCCTTATAGCAACACCAGAGGCACTCCAAGAGACCAGCTTCTGGTCAAAGGACATTTAAAATAATGCCAAGTTTTCAAAGTTTGTATTTTTTAAATACATTTCAACTGTACCATTGGTTTGCTTCTGATATGATAAATAAACAATCTTATTGGTGTAAACTGTGTGGTGGGAAACTGAATAAAACCTTTCATTGGAGGACTTCTTGAGGCTGCCATCTCTATCCATGCTGCCTCTTTCTGCCCATAGGAGCTCATTACCATAGGAAGTAATTGTTTCAGGGGAAACTTAAGTTTTGTGTTGGATATTAAAGCCAAGAGGGGGAAGACTCCTTGATTAAACAATAGTCTGATCTGAGTTCTAAGCCCAAGGGCAAGGCTGAAGTGGAAATTTGGGTATCTTGAGACCATTATGTGGAGGTGAGGGAAAAGAAGAAGTTAACAATGCTGCTATCAAAACTGAGCAGGGTAACCAGAGGTCAGGAACTTCCACCAGTTTTGGAGAACACAATAGCAACACATATCTATTGGGGCAATGCACAATCCCTTATTGCAGTGACAACCATAGGAGCCCCCAGTGGCACAGTGGGTTAAACCCGTGTGCCTGCAGGACTGCTGACCGAAAGGTTGGTGGTTCGAATTTGGGGAGAGGGGTGAGCCGCCATCTGTCACCTGTAGCTTTGCATACAGGGACATGAGCGAAGGCTCCCACAGGATGGTAAAACATCCATGTGTCCCCTGGGCAACGTCCTTGCAGATGGCCAATTTTCTTACACCAGAAGCAACTTGCAGTTTCTTAAGTCGCTCATGGCATGAAAAAAAGGGATAAGCATGAGCTGTGAAATAGCTGTTTAGGCAGGACCATTGTTTATTGCTTAACTTAGTAATTGTTTATTGAATTTGGAAACATGGGACAATCAGATTTTGCACAATCAATCGTGTGTTAGGAAACACTGTTTATTATGCACAGCATAATTAATGGAGTATATAATGATTAGAAAGCTCTAATTACTTTTAGGTGGATTATTGCACTGCTCTGCAATAAGCCTGAAACATCTGCATTTTTGTAGAGAATTATTATGTAATAAAATATATGCATATTAAAATTGTTGTTCATTCATTCAGTCATTTCCGATTCTTTGTGACCTCCTGGACCAGCCCACGCCAGAGCTCCCTGTGGGCCGTCACCACCCCCAGCTCCTTCAAGGTCAATCCAGTCACTTCAAGGATCCCATCCATCTTGCCCTTGGTCGGCCCCTCTTCCTTATTCCTTCCATTTTCCCCAGCATAATTATAAATACAAAGACTAAATATTTTAGAAGGGTTTCTCAATACATGTACAGCCTCTTAGGACAAAGTAGAACATCGGTACAGACAGTGGCACACAAGGCCAACGTTTTGATACATCGGGAATAAGATTTGCATCAAATTAAGGAATTAAAATTGATTACAGATAACTGTGGATTAACTTTTGAAATGTCTGTAATATATAAACATAAAAAGCATAGAATACGAAATGCGACATTTATTATTCTCAAGTAAAACCTTGTAACAAGCCACTGTGCCCCATGGGACCAATTCCCATTGTATGTCTGCAAAGGTTTGCTGCATAAAACGATCTGATTCTCTTCTATAATGAAATTAACACAAGTATATAGCCACAGATAAAACGAGCAGAACATTGTTAATTGGCTCAGTAGACACCTTCTCATAAAGCTGGATCACTCCTGGTGTTCTCAGCGGTAACATCCAGTATTCAACATAAGCGACAAATTGACTTTTTCTCTACATGGGGTTGTCTTTGAAGACTGTTTAGAAGCTTCAAGTGGTCCAACAGGTGGCAGCCAGATTCCTCACTGGGGCAGCGTACCGGGAGCACACAACCTCCCTGTTACATCAGCTCCACTGGTTGCCAGTTTGCTACCGAGCACAATTCAAAGTGCTAGTGTTAGCCTTTGAAGCCCTTAATGGTTCTGGCCCAGCTTACCTGTCCAAACGTATCTCCCTCTATGATCCACCTCGGAGATTAAGATCTTCTGAGGAGGCCCTGCTCTCGGTCCCACCTCCTTTGCAGGTGCACCTGATGGGGATGAGAGATAGGGTCTTCTCAGTGATGGCTCCTTCTCAGTGATGGCTATGGAACTCCCTCCCCAGTGAAATCAGAGCAGTCCCCTCCCTCCTGATCTTCAGAAAGAAAGTAAAAAGGTTGTTATTGGAACAAGGTTTTGGATATAAAGTTTTTTTTAGTGCAGTACGAGAATAAGGAATAGTGAAATGATAAATAGAATGGCCTTGGATCATGATTTTGGATTATGTGATTTTAATAATGGTTTTTAAATTGCGTTGTTTAATGTTTTTGGTTTTAATGTAACTGTTTTTTTAATTGTATATTTGTTATGTCATCAAATTGCTTCCTATTTTGTAAGGCTGCTCTGAGTCCCCTTTGGGGTGAGAAAGGCAGGAGATAAATGAAGTTTTTTTTTTTTTAATGTCAGGAGCGACTTGAGAAACTGCAAGTCATTTCAGGTAAGAGAATTGACCGTCTGTAAGGATGTTGCCCAGGGGATGCTCAGAAGTTTTGAAGTTTTAGCATCTTTGTGGGAGTCTTCCCTCATGTCCCCACATCGGGAGCTGAAGCTGACAGGGGGAGCTCATCTGTGATCTCCCTGGATTCTAACCTGCAACCTGTCGGTCTTCAGTCCTGCCTGCACAAGGGTTTAACCCATTGCGCCATGGGGGGCTGAAAAAAAAATGAAGTAAATAAATAAATACAGGCTGCATAAAAAATTCTATACATCTTGGCATTTCCATATATCTGGTATCCTAGATTATGCAGTGTTCCTGAACATGGTGTGTCTATAAATATGTGGAACATCCTTCACTAAAATTCAATATATTAATTCAGTGAACAGTAAAATACTATGTGCATTAATGTACAGAAGTAAATTTCAGGTCATAAATCAAGTATCTTTATTAATAAAGAAAGAAAACAGAGAGTGACTTTTACAGTGTAGATGCAACTTCTATGATTCCATAACACTGAGCCATGGCAGTTAAAGTGGTGTCAAACTGCATTAATTCTACAGTGTAGATATGCCCTAAATTAAATGTTTGTATTAGAAGCCTGACCAGAATGAGAGTTGAAAAACATATAAGCCATGATTTTACTCTTGTGTGGCTCCTTGTCCATGTTTTCAGGTTAGGAAACAGCTAAACCCTGTATCTCATCCATCCCATTAAAAAAAACACTATTCTATTGCTTTCTATCTCCTTCTCTCATATAATTGTCCCTGTCCTTTCTTCACCTTGTTCATTCCCATGTAGATCCCAGCAAATGCCTAAAGGCTCAGGACTTTTTTTACATTCCTAGGATAGATGAGGGAATTTTTCCAGCACACAAGCTTTGCAATTTCCCCAACCCTGAGGGACTATTAAAATTAAGGAAATGGTTTTATAAAAATCCAAGAGAACAAGACTTTGGGGGAAAGAGCCAGCTGGGAGATGTAAGATTTGTTGGCATTTTAATACTGATTCTCATTTAATCAATTAATAACATGCTTCTAGAACAAGGTCAATTTTGACATTCCATCAAAGCAACTTAATTAAGTTATCCCTTTCCAGCTTTCAATGCTAAGTTAATGGATTTCTACTACCGGTTCTTTTCTATCCTGACTTGGTCCTCTGTTCGAGGTGAGACGGTATTGTGGAGGAACTAAGTATGGTTCCTTTGTCATGGACTGATCACTACCTTCTGGGGCTCTAAACAGGAATGGAGGACTAATTAGAATGGTCTGCCCCAGAAGTCTTATGGATCCGGGTGGATTCCTGATATTTATTAGGGATTTTCCTGTCTCCTAGGTAAGTGATTCTATTGTTCTGACTGAACGTCTCCTTTCACAAAACAGAGCCAGGTCAGTTCCTTGGTTTTCACAAGCGCTGGCAGCAATGAAGCAAGTGAAATGGAGACTAGAGAAGTGTTGGCGGCTAGAGAAGAACTTGTAGCAAATCTGACCGAGCACAGTCTAGAGCTCATTTAAAAGCTTTTCTGTGGCAATGAAGGCTGCACAGAAATCCCGTGCTGCTGCCAACATTGCATCTGCAAAGAACTGCCCAGCCAAACTGTTTTGAGTGATCTGAGAATTGTTACACCCTGTCTCTCAGATGGGGGACCATGACCACTTGACAAAAAAAAATGGCTGGATTCTTTGTAGATAAAGTCGCTCAGATCTTTTCTAACATACATGCAACTGTTAATGCAGGTTCCATTGATGTAACCCGATCTCCTGCTTGTCCTATTTTATGAGATTCTTTTCAATCTACTTTGCCTGAGGGCGTGGACAAGATCTTGAAGGAAATGAGGACGACCACCTTTATCCTTGATCCCTAACCCTTGCCCATTCTAGTTAATCAGACAAGCCAGAGGATGAAAGTGCAGAGTGGGTGAAAGTGCTGATGAATGCCTCCTTATCTCTAGGTAAATTTCCATCTAGCCTTAAGGTGGCAGTAGTAAAACCTCTATTGAAAAAACCAGCACTGATCCCACACAATTAAATAACTATCAGCCAGTGTCAAATCTCCCCTTTTTGGGCAACATCATGGAGAAATATAATAATATAATGATAACTTCATTCTTGTACCTCGCCTCCATCTCCCCAAAGGGGCAGCTTACATATGGCACAAAGTACCTAAAACAGAGCATAAAATAAATACACATTAGTGGCCTCTCAGCTCCAAAATTTCTTGGAAGAAATCAATTATCTGGATCCATGCCAGTCTGGTATCAGGCCTGGTTACAGAACTGAAACGGCATTGGTCACCTTGGTTGATGATTGACAAAGAGAACTAGACAGAGGGTGTGTGTCCCTTTTGGTTCTCCTGGACCTCTCATCGACTTTGAATACCATCGACCATAGTTTCCTTCTGGGCCAGCTCTCCAGGATGGGCTTGGGAGGTACTCTTTTGCAGTGGCTCCATTCTTTCCTAGAGGACTGAACCCAGATGATGGTGCTGGTTGACTCCTTTCCAACCCCCTGACCTTTGGCCTTTGGGGTCCCTCATGGACCCATTCTGACAACCATGCTATTTAATATCTACATGAAACCACTGGGAGAGATTATCCGGAGTTTTGGAGTTTGGTGTCATATTTATGCAGATGACACTCAACTCCATTACTCCTTTCCACCAAAAGCCAAGGATCCCGTTCTGGTCCTGAACTGGTGCCTATCAGCTGTAATGGACTGGATGAGGGTGAATAGCTTAAAATAAAATCCCAATTAGACAGAGGTATTCCTGGTCAGTCGCAAGGCAGATCACGGTATAGGGATATAGCCTTTGCTGGATGGGGTTACACTCCCCCTGAAGGCTCAGGTACATAGCTTGGGAGTGATCCTGGACTCATTGCTGGTCCTGGAACCACAGGTGTCAATTGTGGCAAGAAGCGCCTTTGCACAATTAAAACTTGTGCACCAGCTTGGACGAAAACAATTGAACCAATCAAGAACTCATTAGTGTTTTGCAATATGGCCATGGGTTTTCTGGGGCTTGCCTCTCCCCAGGATAATTGTCTCTTCACAGCTGATTGGCCCTCCCTGGGCCAGTCCCCCACCATCTCCTTTCCTCCACCAAGGACTCCCTACCTGGAAGTGGCAATGTCACCAAAGTGCCGGCCAATCAGGGCACAGATCCATATCAGTCTATCTTCTGGTCAATCAGGAATTGGAGCAGGTGGAGCGGGAAGTTTGAATAGCTGTCATGTGTATAAAATGTCATGTCTCTGTATTCATGTTATGTTTGTCCATTTTGGCATTAGTTGTACTTGCATCCTTTCTGGCCAGATGTCTTCATCTGGTGAGTGTGTTCTTCAACCTAGAACTTCGGGCTTTATCGTAAATGGTCATTAAGAATTGACTCCTCGTATCCGCAGTCCTAGTCTAAATTTGACCTCATAATGACCTGGTGTTCCTCTTGTCAGTTGGTGTTAGACTATTTGACCTTGACTTTTGAACTCTGGAGTCCATCTGCCAGGGATTGGATTTGCTCTTCCAGTTTCTTTGACTTTTCTAGGAACTTGCTATTTGGGGGCTACAACTCAGACGCCTATGATTCAGAGTACACCTTGAGAGTTTTTCTGGACATACTATAAACCAGGACATGAGTCAAGAATATATAGTTGTGGATGTCTGTGGCAAATCTATGTATTCAGGATACAAGATTAAAAGTTCTGCTTTAAAATAAGGGTTCCCTTTGCACAATTATTGTGCTATAATCCACTTTAACTGCCATGGCAATACCCTATAGAATCCTGGGATTTCAAGTGTCAGGAGGATTATCAGAAAATTCTAGTTAATCCCAAACTACAAACTCCAGGATTCTACGGGATGTTGTCATAGCAGTTATAGTGGAATCATAGCACTGTAACAGTGAAGTGTTAAATATCCTTATTTTTTTTAAGTGTTGCATAGTTTATTATTAAAATATCCTTAATCTGAGTGCAGTACTATCTCCTTACAATCAGGTTGCAACTACAGAGGTGGATTTGAATACTGCATGACTATTAAGTCTTGATATACAGTAGATGTGAGGGCCCTGAGAAGAAATGTGCTAGTACCAAAGAAGCACTAAAAGATATGCAGTAGCTTGAACATTGGGAAACATAAGAGTTAACAGCTGGAAGGAGCAAAGATACAGTTGCATTGTATGCAAACCCCTCTGTAAAAAGTTTTTAAAAATATATATTTGTTTATCACTATACTGCATTCCTGTAAGGTAGTGCATCTTCGCTAGAAATGCCTATAAATCTATGTTTTATTAAATTCACGTCACTGTAAGTTAGGTATCAGAATTTCATCAAACTCATTTGCTGCTGTTGCAATTAAATAAAACCACAATTGCTTGCAACTTTTTAAAGTTCCTGTTCCATTTTCACATTAATGTTATTAACAAATATTGAAGAAAATGTTGGACAAACATAATAGGCATTTGAAAGATTTAGCTAACAGCAGTGGTCAGCACTCAAGACATTAGTGACTTCTGTTTTTTAAATCCCTTGAAAATGGGCTGAGTTAATTGCATCACTTGGAAAGATTTTCTTTTCTGTTTCTTTTAATTCTGGGCATTAATTTTAATCTAAAGCATATTATGTAGGAGAAAGCTTTTAAAAATAATAAAAACAAATTCCAGAGTCATTATATGACCACTTTTGCTTTTTGGAACAATTATACCAGCAAGGATATCATCAGAGAAAGCTTTAATGATGTAAATACTCCCACCCAGTTCTCAACATAATGACTGCAATCTAATTTGTGTTGTTTCATAAGACACTTACTTATTTACACATAGCACAAAGGAAATAATTGTGTAGTTTGGGAAATTAAAACCAACGACTGATGTGTTTACATGCAAATCTGAAAAATCTTTTCTTTTCTTAAAAGAATCATAACAAAATCAACGAAGAATAGAAAAATCTCTCTTAGAAGTTCTAGAACTGTTGTTCCCAACCTGAGGTCTATGGTTCAGTGGTCTCCAAGAACTAAAATATGATCTGCGTCATTACAGTTACCTCACCATTGCAACGAAAGCGACTGGTCTTACAAAACCCTTAATAGTGTCGAGGCAATGGGGATGTTGGGACAGGAGAGACCAGCTACCCACGAAAGGCATGACAACAAGCCTCCTAACTGTTGCTTCTCCTCCTCCCTCTCTTCCCCTGAGTGGAGCCATTCCATGTGGTGCCTGGAAGCGGGGGCGCCTTGGTGTCTTCGATTTTAAGCCTGTTCCTGGGGTTATTTGGGGTGTTATTCAGAAAATTGCATTGGATAAACCACATCAGCTCCAGATTATTAAATATGGTTTTCTGTGGTGAGCAGATGACAACCACTGGATGGCATATGCTCTTATCAGAAACTAGAGCTGTTGTGGTCTATCCAATGCAATTTTCTGAATCAGCACCCCAAATAACCAAACCAAATCTAAAGTTGACCAAAAACCGATTCATAACCCTTTTAGTACTAATGTTGGTCCCTGGTCAAAGTGGTCCCTGGTTAAAGTGGTCCTTGGTCAAGTATTCCCTGATAAAAAAAGATTGGGAACCACTGCTCTAGAAGAAGCAATGTTTTAAATGTTTTAATGTCTGACTCAGGAGAACCATTCTTTATAAAGCTTCACTTGAGTAATCACCATCACTGCACCACATGTACCCGTTTCCATTACGCTCTGCAGCTCAGGCACTACAAATAAAGTATATAAACATTATACTCTTTTTGAAAAAAAGGGTAGTTCTGCCTATATGTTCAATTCTAGAAAAAACAGAAACTGCAATGTTTTTATTTACCAATTACCAGCAAGGTAGAGAACTATCTAGCAAGGGAGATGTAGGTTTGTAGACAAGGTAGCAATAAAGCTGTACAGAAAGGTTACTAGAAATGGAATCTGGTGCTGAGTTGGATAAAGAAATGTTGATACAGAATGAATCGTAATCATAGTCATCCACTCTGAGTTGGTATCTTGTTGGACTGGCACCTAGATTTCTGCACACTGAATTTACCAACTTGTCCTTGCCTTACAGCTGCCAGTGTTGTCTTCTTCTACAGTCAAGACTGCAGAATCCACAATGACTTCTAGTAATCCTGTTGACTTATTTATTTATTTATTTATTTATTTCGGGTAGTTCTACCCCACCCTTCTCAACCCCCAAAGGGGGTTGACTTCCTTCTCAGTAGAGTCTCGTTGTGTTGAGTTCTCTGGCTAAAGAAGAAGGCATTTTGAGACAAACAACATGTCTTAGGATGAAACCATCTCATGCTTTAGACTTGATGCATGGCACACTTGTCAAAAAAACTAGTAGTTACACATACTGCTTTTTTACACATTCCATCTAACCCTATCTTCTATTCACAGAATGATCCTAACAAAAAAAAGTGTGACATTGTTGGGAAAATTTAACTTTTGATTGATAGTATAAGAAAGATTTTTCATTTTCTGTTAATTAAAGGAGGCAAGCCTCGGTGTCTTATTTGCAGTGTGTCACTCACTCACTAAGAAGCAAATAAGCTGAAATGCCACCATGAAATAAATTACATAAAGTTTTCATCTGAGTATCAGCCTGGATCAGAATTAACATCAAAATCACATCAAAGCAATCAACACAGACTTTCAGTATTCACTAGGGGAGCTAGCATGGCACATGAAGCCTATGGCAATATTATTTCATAGAGGTAATATAAAATTGACATTAAATTAATGTGTAAAAGTTACGTGTGTCTCATCACGCTAAGATATTTGAACCTTTTGGTTGAAGCATTTCTAGTCTATGATCTTGGGGCCATTTTCCATTTGATGATCTCTTGCTGGTTATGGAATTAAATTTAAGTGCTTACATTTAGCTGGGGATAAAAAAAAGTGAGGTTTTAAAAAAAATTATGGCAGGTTTAATATTTCCCAGACATTTGACCAGTATCTCTAATATGCTATATAATTGGATTCTAATATGATGTGTTCTAATTCAGAAGTGTTTTAATTCACACCCTTTTATATTTCAACTTAAATGTATTTAATTGTCTGTTGTCTAAAGGCATCAAATAGTTGCGATATGTAAAGCTGCCTTGAGTCCCCTTCGGGGTAGAGAAAGGCAGGATATAAATAGAGTAAATAAATAAATAAATTTAACAACTATGAGCCGAATCCTAACAGCATTTCCAGTTCTAGTAACTGATGTGCTTTATTTCCACAAAAGTAAGAGTTTAGAAAGTTGTCAGATCTATTATACTGTTACCTAGTGTTCAAACCAAGGAACAAGTTTTTGCGGGTGTCTATCTATTGCCCTCTGGTGTTTCAGTGGGTTAAAGTGCTAAGCTGCTGAACTTGCTGACTGAAAGGTCATAGGTTTGAATCCTAGGAGCGGGGGTGAGCTCCCGCTGGTAGCCCCAGCTTCTGCCAACCTAGCAGTTCAAAAACATGCAAATGTGAGTAGATCAATAGGTACTGCTCTGGTGGGAAGGTAATGGTGCTCCATGCAGACATACCGCCCACATGAACTTGGAGGTGTCTGTGGACAACACTAGCCCTTTGGCTTAGAAATGGAGATGAGCACCACCCCCCAGAGTTGGACACAACAAGACTTAATGTCAGGGGAAAACTTTTACCTTTACCTATCTATTGCCAGAAGATGAACATGGAGATTGAATGTTAGGGAGAATATGAGGTAGCTCTGCAATTGAATTTAAGGCAAAACATTCCCAAATCCACAGGGACAATGACACTTAAAGAGGAAGAACAGAACTGATCTGCTTGGAAGTACAAGGCTGCAGGAGTGGACTTGTCAGGAATGTATGCTAGTAGTACCAAAGCAGTGTGTTGAACTGCCGTCTTCAGTAGGTGCTACCCAGTAGTGTCAAAATTAACAAATTCAGGCTGTAATAGCTCAAGATTACTGAAGACAATATGTGTTTTCTTGGCATTCCAGGAATCCTGCTCCATTTTGTTCTCTTAGACTCTGACTTTGCCTCAATAACAAACTCTGACTTCAACTGTTTTCCCAGCACTTCATTTATGTCCTGGAGGAATAGAAGATTTCAGTAGTGCTATTTTCTGGAATCTGCTTTTTGTGTATCCTATTCACAACTTAGCTTCCTGAATGCTGATTTTGACTACTCCCTTATTAGTTCTGGGAATCTTTGTGGGGCTACTAGCATGACACCTGATATCCTGTCTGGCACTTACTGCCTGGAACAGGAAACGTCAGACAACTCCATTGCACGCTTGAGCAATATCATGTGAAGACTTCGTATAAGCCCTCCAGTTGTCTCAGTTTGGTAGGGAGAATTCAGATTAACCCTCTGCAATCCCATTTTTTTCAGCTGATATAAAAATGTCCTGCTTTTTATACTTCTATTCTACTGCAAACTGAATTCAAATTACACAAGTAATTTGCACACTACTCAGTGCAAAAAGAGGACAGGAGGGAGCAGAATATTGCCCTTCCTAATAGGATTGGATAAAAGCAGATTGCTGCATCCTCTCCTAGATTGTGTGTTCTTTTTCATTAATAACTTTTACCATCTTAATCACATTCTGATTTTGCTTGGCTACATTTCCCCCCAAATTTCATCAATGACATGTTGGAGGGTATCTTTGTGTGAGCTGGATGCAATTGTTGGGAGTTGGAGAAACTATAGATTATGGCAAGATATCACTTGAGACATTTATTGCTAAACTTATTCAACACCCCAGTGTCAAAGTCTAATTCCTAACTGTGATAGCTCAGTAGTCAGCGAAGTATTCCCAGTTGTTTGGCTGAATTCTGTGGTCAGAAGGGCAGAAACATAACCTGAAATCATTATTTAAAAAAATATAATCAACCACCTCACTAGTCATCTAACTATTGGGCTTTAGTTGTGTTTTGATTCTTGTCTTATTTATTTATTTATTTACTTACTTACTTACTTACTTATTTATTTATTCTTACTACAATCCTGCAAAGAAGGCTGAGAGTAATTTCCCTATGGATGCTCTGGACTCACTTTTCGATTTCCAGTGTTCAAGTGGAGTAGTTTAAACAGAGCACAGTGTTCCCAACCCAGATTGCTTCCTTCCTTTGTTTACAAGCAAACATGAACCCCTGGTGTTAAAGCATATTATTTAGACAGATGCAACATTCATAAAAGAATAATAAACTCAGCTGAAAACTGCTAAGGCAGATAGGAGAAATACAGCCAAATACTAACATAGTCTGTATTAGTGCAGATGGAACAGAGTGTAAGCCATAGACTGAGTTATTTACAGATCTTATTAGAAGTCTCTGGGAATTTTCAGTATCTCAAGGAATGCAGATTATTTGTAAACATGATCTCTGTGTGGCTATTGCAGCAGATTCATGAACTGGAAAGATAAATAACTACAAAGGAAATAAAGTTGAAAATAATCACCAAATAGTTTTACTCAGTGATCTCTTCAGGAATACAAATGAATAGAAATCACTAAGAGCCTTCTCACACAAGCCTCTTTCTCACATAAGCCTCTTTCTCGCACAAGCCTCCTCTGTAAAACACTATCCAAGTAATAATAATAATAATAAACTTTATTTATACCCTGCCACCATCTCCCCAATGGGGACTCGGGGCGGCTTACATGAGGCCAAGCCCAATCAACAAATTACAGCAAAATCCAAGTATGCTGGCTTTCTTTCCTGCCGTATCGTCAGAACCATTGTGGGCTTGCATTATCCATTTGCGTCAAAGCCACATCACACACAGTATTTTGGACTGTGTTCACTACATCCCCCAAGACTATATCCATGCCCTTTTCAATATTTGGCACGCCCACAGAGAGATAGATTGCTATCCAAATAGAAGTCACCATTGTGCTGTTATGTGATTAAAGTTTCTGCAAGTACCACAGGTTCAGAGCCCGGCATGGCAAGTTCCAAAGACCAAATAAGACATGTACAGATTGAAGGAAAAGGACAGAGGCATTTATTCATGTTGGCCAAAATGGCTGTCAGCAGAGTCTGTGCTCCTAAAACTAACATAACTTAATGCAAACATACAGAAACATTTATAGCATTTTGACAGCAGTTTGAAATAAATGATTTTGCTGCCTTGGAAATTGATTGGCATTGCTTTGGGCCAGCTAGTAATCTGCACACTGTTTGGCTGAGATGTGCCATCCACCACTGTTGCTGATTGGTTTCAGGGTTTGGCATAAACTTTAGTAAACTGTCATTGTTCCATTTGAAGTTTTGTGGCTGTTTATTGATCTGCCTCTCTTGGGTGTGGGAAAAGAAAGAAGATGGGTAGAACTTGGGTTGATGGTTGCTAATGGCCCCAATTCCACCTGTCTGGAATGGAACAATGTGTTTTGTTTGGCTTTATAGTGTGTGGCAGGGATCTTGGCGAAGCTTGAATGAATTCCCAGGGAGAGGTCTGGTCATGTGCTTGAGATTTGAATGAGTTCCCAAGGAAAGGTCACCTTGGACTTGGCTATTGAGACCTTTCCATGGTCTCAGGTTTTGGAGTCCAAGGGTTTAAATAACAGTGTAATATTGTTGCAATGCTACAATGCTATTATAGCATTGTAACATTGCGTTTCTCCCAAACTTTAATCTGATCCCAACAAAGGAGCAAGAACAGTTCTGGATTTCAACTTGAAGCACTACTTGGAGCTGCCCACCCCACATACCCCAGGTGCTATGGCGTCTCCTATGTCGCAAACGAAAGGGCCAGCCTTTAGAGCTGAGCATCACCCTCTGAGACTTTTCATATCACTATATTTCCCCAGGTTTCTCCACCCAAAGCATGTCCACTAATTGCCAAAAACTGGAGTAACAACTAAACTTTGGCACAGAAAAATCATTTCCCAATATAATCAGGAAAAGAGCTCATTAATCGACTATTTCAGTTCCTATGACACAATAATTACAGAACAACATCATGCATTAAGTTGCCACCAAATGTGCTATTACCTTAATGCAGTTCTTCTTTACCTGCCTTGTCAGGTCCTAGAAAAAATTGATCACACTATGGGCACATCTACACTGACCACTTAAATCAGTTGGTTGTCTAGTCACCATATTTTGAAGCTAGCTTTGAACTAAATTGTCAGTGTAGATGGGGGACTATATTTTTTACAAACATTACTACCTGAAAAAGAACTTATTTATTTATTTATTTATTTATTTATTTATGATATTTCTATCCTGCCTTTCTCGAACCTGAAGGTGACTCAAGGCAAAGCTAGTATTTTATGTTAAATGTTATTTTAGATCCTTTTGAAAAGAATATCAGCACAGGAATACTTTCATTATGGATTATTCTTAAGGGTTTTCCCCCCCAGAGGTACGGTATGGTATGGGGCATAGCATTAGTTAGGCCTATTTTAATAGTAAGCAACAAGAAACTGAAATTATCCAGCATCTACCAATTCCCATGGGTGCCAGTTAACTGAGAGTCTATTGTATATATATAATAGTATTATTGTAATCTGTAGTATGAATGGGTCCTGGTCTCTTGGCCATATCTCTGTGGGTTTTCATTGTTATCTAAGTGGTGCATTTTTTCTATTCCTTTAGTCACAGTTTGTAGTAATACAGAGAAAGTGGTACAATCCACACAATGCGCTACCACTGACAAATAACATAAACAGTTGTGTAACACTTCATAAAACTGGTCCGAGCAAAGAAGAAATGTTGTGCTGCAGCCTTTGAAGCAGAAGAAAGGAAGATAAGATCAAGTAAACAAAACAAAAACAATTTGAAGCAGGAATTCCATTGACACTCCTTTGGAATGTCATTACTTCTCTGTTTCACAGTCTCTTTGTAGGTATAGTTGGCGCTCTATATCTAGGGATTCTGTATTCACGGTTTAAATATTTTTCAAAATCCAAACAGCAAACCTTGATTTTGCCATTTTGTATAAGAGACACCATTTTACTGTGGCATTTTATATAATCAGACTTGAGTATTTGTGGATTTTGGAATCCCAGGAGGACCTGGAACCAAACCGCAACATAGATCAAGGATCCATTCTGTATGTGTGTGTGTGTGTATATATATATATATATCACAAATGCATAGTGGCATTTTATATAAAAAATATGTAGTAGATCAGTCAAGCCAGTATACTGAAACAATCTAGGTTTTGGTGTGAGTTTATGACTAGTGACCATTTGGGCCATGCCGTTTCTCCAGAGGTCGCAGGCCGGCTCAGGGCAACCTGTGTGCCCTTCCTCCTTATCCCATCGCATGGTGGGGATGGGACAGGGTGCATTGGCACCCTCTTCTGATCCCCATCAAATGGGAAAAAGAGCAGCAGCAAGCAGCAACATGTGTTGCTCTGCTGCCCTTTCCCCTATCATATGAGGAAAAGAGGAGAAAAGTACCTTTTGATGCTTCCCCTCCACTTTGGGAGGAATTTGGGCAGGGCCTGCTTCACGTCATATGATGGTGCATGGCAGGCCCCATCCTTGCCACAAAACAAAGCAGCAAAATGGAGCAAAAATGCCCCATTTGGAAAGGTCCTAGATCAGTGGTCCCAGGCTTTGATCCTCCTGGTGTTTCGGACTTCAGCTCTCAAAACCTCAACTAGCTTTGTCCAACTGTCAGACATTCTGGGAGCTGAATTCCCAAAAGTTGAGAATCACTGTTATAGGTTAGCATAATAGTGACTATAGGCAACCTACACATATAAGGATTCATGCCCTTTATGTGATCTTTTTGCTTTTGGATGACAGCGCAGGCTTTGTTCTTGGCAGTGTTCATGGGAAACTTCCAGCTTCGGAATGGGGTCACATGGGCAGCAAAGCTTAGAAACCACTAAGCTAAATAACAATGATTGTTGCCAATTTTAGAAAACTGCCTTTAATACAGCATCATAGAATTTGTTCCATTGTATGGTTATATATAATCTTGTTTACATTTACAGAAGTGACATTAGACTTTGCCAAATTTTACACGTAAGGAGGAGACTGCAGATAAACACCAATAGCTCGTACATAGTTAATATATGACATTCTGATGTCTTGTGAAAGCGTGTTTTTGTGTGTGTGTGTGTGTGTGTGTGTTACCAGAAAAGCTGATCTCTTGATGAGCTTTTAATTTAGATAAGTTCAGTTTCAGGAGTTTTGGAACATGGGCGAGAGTAATATTGGAGGAAAGATTGTAGGTTTTGTCTTTATAGAACCTATCATCCCTTTAATTCAGGTAGCAAGAACCCAAATCAATTATCCTCTGAAGTCTTTATATACACTGGGATGGGGTCCTGCATTGGCACCAATGGAATTTTTTCGTGTCAGGAGCGACTTGAGAAACTGCAAGTCATTTCTGGTGTGAGAGAATTGACTGTCTGCAAGGACATTGCCCAGGGGACGCCCAGATGTTTTACCATCCTGTGAGAGGCTTCTCTCATGCCCCCGCATGAGAAGCTGGAGGTGACAGGTGGGAGCTCACTCCGCTTCCCAGATTCAAACCAACAACCTTTTGATCAGCAGTCCTGCTGGCACACTGGTTTAACCCATTAGCCACCAGGGGCTCCACCAATGGGATATTTCATCCTGAAAAAGAGATAGCATCCTCAGGGTAGGGAATTTTCTCAAGCTTATACCAAAGGGATGGAAGAAGTAGGATTCTGTCTTCATACCTTTGCCATCCTGATCATATAAGCATCTCCTGGAGCTGAATAAAGCATCCTACAAATCAAATGGAAAGATGTACATGTGTAACAGCATATCTGCAATGTCCCGCAGAAACAATCCCTTTACCTTTTCCATATTATTTTGTGTAGCAACCTAAAATTACAGTGGATTTAACTGGCCTTGTTATCCCTTGATGTATAATCTGAAGGTGCAAAAGTATATTGCGTTTGTGCATTGCATGAACAGACCTTCATATTAAACTGTGAAAGGTCCCATGTCCCGGGCTTTAGGCCGGGACATGGTACTGAGACAGCCTTGGTCGCCTTAGTTGATGATCTGCGCCAGGAACTGGACAGGGGGAGTGTGTCCCTGTTGGTTCTACTGGACCTCTCTTCGGCCTTCAATACCGTCGACCACGGTATCCTTCTGGGACGCCTCGCGGGAATGGGTCTCGGGGGTACTGCCTTGCAGTGGCTCCGGTCCTTTCTCGAGGGTCGCTCCCAGAAGGTGTCACTAGGGGACTCCTGCTCGACTCCTCGGCCATTGCACTGTGGAGTCCCGCAGGGCTCAATACTGTCCCCTATGTTATTTAACATTTACATGAAGCCGCTGGGAGAGATCATCCGGAGTTTTGGGGTGCGATGTCATCTGTACGCAGATGATGTCCAACTCTATCACTCTTTTCCACCTACCACTAAGGAAGCTGTTCAGGTCATGAACCGGTGCTTGGCCGCTGTCTTGGACTGGATGAGGGACAACAGATTGAAACTAAATCCAGACAAGACAGAGGTACTCCTGGTCAGTCGTAAGACCGAACAGGGTACGGGGTTACAGCCTGTGCTGGACGGGGTCACATTCCCCCTAAAAGCTCAGGTACGCAGTCTGGGAGTTCTCCTGGATTCATCGCTGAGCCTGGAACCCCAGGTCTCAGCGGTGGTCAGGGGAGCTTTTGCACAATTAAAACTTGTGCGCCAGCTGCGTCCGTACCTTGGGAGAGCTGACTTGGCCACGGTAGTACACGCTTTGGTTACATCCCGCTTAGATTACTGCAACGCTCTCTACATGGGGTTGCCTTTGAAGACTGCCCGGAAGCTGCAGCAAGTCCAACGCGCGGCAGCCAGATTACTAACGGGGGCTAGATACAGGGAGCACACCACTCCGCTGTTACGCCAGCTCCACTGGCTGCCAATTAGCTTCCGAGCACAATTCAAAGTGCTGGTGTTGACCTATAAAGCCCTAAATGACTCCGGCCCTGTTTACCTCTCCGAACGTATTCTTCCCTACGAAACATCAAGATTGCTAAGATCATCTGGAGAGGCCCTGCTCTCGGTCCCACCAGCCTCGCAAGCGTGGCTGGTGGGGACGAGGGACAGGGCCTTCTCGGTGGTGGCCCCAAGACTCTGGAACTCTCTCCCTCTGGAGGCCAGAACCGCCCCATCCATCCTAACATTTAGGAAACGGGTGAAGACGTGGCTGTGGAGTCAGGCCTTCGAGGAATGAGACAACACCATAGGACTCTGGATGGAAGTGGATATAGATCCATCTTATTAGGACGACTGACCACTGTAGTTTTATATTTAGTGTTTTTAAAGTTGTTTTGTAATTTGTGATATATGATATTTTAATGAATGTATATGTTTTTATGGCTATAAACCGGGCTGAGTCCCTCATCGAGGTTGAGAAGCTCGGTATAAAAAAACTGTGAAATAAATAAATAAATAAATAGGTAGGACTTGTGAACACCCGAAGGACTATATTGCCTAGACTTAAAACCAACAAGAATTAACTTCCAGTACAATCATTTCTTCTTATCCACCTGATTCCTATAAAGACAAATTAGATATTACACAAATTTTACGTATTGTATAAAATATATGCAGAATTCACTAATTTTTTAAAAGGCAATATAGTCTGAGCAGTATAGAAAGAGAGGACACTAATCTTTGAATAATGCACAATCTTTACTGCTCTATCAAATAAAATTTACTTGGTGCAAGCATCTGACTTGCTCTCCAAACTCGAATCATGTAATGGAGCTTGATGCTAAGATGTTTGGGATACACGATATAGTGTCAACTTCTGATAATTCTAAAAATATCTATGTGAAAGTATGCTGCTTGAATATGAAAACAGCAAATGAGAACATTGTCACAAAGTGAGGCTTCTTTGAAATATATTTGCTATGCAGATATTGCAACAGGCAATCTATAATGGACGACATTATTTCCTCCAGAATTCTTTTGCTTCCTTATTATCTGTGTTTATTGAGTGTCATCCTGTCTCTTTTCAAGGCAATTTTAGATTATGTTGCATAAATTAACTCCTTGAATGGCTAATTCTTCAAAATTAAGAAGAATTTCAGGCTTGATCTATGCATGTTTTATTCAATACCAATAAACATATAGATTTTCTAAAACTGGCCATAAAATTTAGGTTAAACTAAAGAAATCACCCAATGGACACAAGCTTGTGCTCGATTGATTGATTTATTGTGTCAGAAGCGAATTGAGGATACAGTTATAATGTATAGGAAAAACTACAGACAAAGTAAAAAAAACTTGGCATTATACAAAATTTCCTTTGACCAGAAACTGGCCACTTGCAGTCCCTCTGGTGTTGCTGTAAGAAGGTGCTCCATTGTGCATGTGGCAGGGCTCAGACCGCATTGTAGTAGGTGGTCTGTGGTTTGTTCTTCTCATCATTTGCATGTTGTGGATTCCACTTTGAAACCCCATTTCTTAAAATTGGCTCTGTATCTCAAGGTACCAGAATGTAGTTTGTTCAGTGTCTTCCAAGTTGCCCAGTCTTCTGTGTGCCCAGGAGGAAGTGTCTCATCTGGTCTCAACCACTGACTGAGATTCCGGGTTTTAGCCTGCCACTTTTGGACTATCTCTTGTTGTGGTGTTCATGTGAATATACCTGTAAATCAGTGGTTCTCAACCAGTGGGGCCCCAGATGTTTTGACCTTCAACTCCCAGAAATTCTAACAGCTGGTAAACTGGCTGGGATTTCTGGGAGTTGTAGGCCAAAATACCTGGGGACCCACAAGTTGAGAACCACTGCTGTAGATCTTAAGAAGCTGTTTCTTGATTTAAGGCATTGGCTTGCTGGCTGATATCCAAACAGAGGATGGGCCAGAGATGTCAATGGCTCAGTCCTTTCATTACAGGCTGCTACTTCCCGATGGATGTCAATTGGTGCAATACCAGCTAAGCAGTATAATTTCTCCAGTGGTGTAGGGCATTGACATTCTGTGATAATGAGGCATGTCTCATTAAGAGCCACATCCACTGTTTTAATGTGGAACGATGTATTCCACACTGGACATGCATATTTAGCAGCAGATTAGCAAAGCGCAAGGGCAGATGTCTTCACTGTATCTGGTTGTGATCCCCAGGTTGTGCCAGTCAGCTGCCCTATGATATTTTTTCTAGCACCCAGTTTTTGCTCGATAGTCAAGCAGTACTTCTTATAAGTCAAAGCATGGTCCAGACAAGCCTCCCTGCAGGATAGTAACACATCTAGGCATCCCCTGGGCAACATCTTTGTAGACAACTGATTCTCTCACACCAGAAGCAACTTGTAGCATGCAACCAAATTTGTGGTTGAACATTATGTAACATTATTTTTGTTCCGAGATTATACATGTCATTTCCTAAATGGTTCTATCATAAAAACATGGGAAAAGTTTATTAAGCTGCAAAAACATTGTTTTTGCGGGATATCCCACATCACATTTTGCTATAGTTTTTCAAAGAATATCTTATTGAGTCTCACTTGATTAAACATAGTTTGTGGCAGCCCCAAAAACAAAGTTTCTGGAGTATAACAATTACTTTCAAATAAAGTACCACACAATTAATCAGCAAAAACACTTTCAAACAAAAAAAATTCAAATTTTGTTACATAGTGTAATAACTGCAGAGTAGTAAATAACCTACAGTGACATGATTAGACTTTGCCTGTTACCAGGCAAGACAACACCATACAAATCAAATTAACATTTTCATCTTTGCACTTGGTGAAATGTGTTAAGTTCATCTTGGGACTACCTCAGTCAAATAATGTTACATAGAGAGTTTGGAGGTTTCTAAATATGGAATACTTCAACCTTCCAGAACTTGATATCATCCTCATATGATGAACTTCAATCACCTTGAATGTATTTCCGGGTCAAAGGCAGATTATAAATTTAGAAATTAAAATAAAATAAATGCAATTCCCATCATCACAGTAAAATCTGGATTTCATGTTATAAGGCCAGGTTGATCTTAGATGTAAATAAATGCATCCTCATTCACTTATGAAATTGCCTTCTATTTCCAACCTTGTACCATACATATGACTCCTTTCAGCTTCCAAATTGGTGCCCCCCTGTGCTGGCAGGACTGCTGACCAAATGGTCAGTGGTTCAAATCAGGGGAGAGGGATGAGATCCCATCTGTCAGCTCCAGCCTCTCATGTGGGGACATGAGAGAAGCCTCCCACAAGATGGTAAAACATCTGGGCATCCTCTGGGCAACATCCTTGCAGACAGCCAATTTTCTCACACCAGAAGTGACTTTGGCACAAAAAAAGCTTCTAAATCCATCTAGTCAATGGTATGTTCCTTCCTCCTCTACATTTTCACTTTTCATCATTTTGAATCACCGCTGTCACCCTCAGATAATAGTATTAATTGGCTTTTAGAATGTACTGCATTTGTGATGGGTTTTCACATAAGGCACTCGGAAATATTTCCAAGGTGTCCTGTTCGTGATGGCCAGTCTGGCAATATACAGATATTTCATTACTGATTTGAAATCGTTCCAATATACCTTGCAGAGAGTTCTGAACAATAACAGAAAACAGGAAGCATGTGTTCCTATCAGGCCCTAACATTAACCTCATCTCTATGGACAGTTCTTAGAATTCATTCTAGCAATAAACACAGCAATTTTTGCTGCTAAATTGGGCACTGCATCATAGTATGATGTACTTCTTGCTTTTTTTTAAATTTCACCGGAGGCAGCTACAAGCTTTCTTTTACAAAAATTAAGCCATGTATGGCAATACCGAGGAATACTAATTTTGTCATATGGGTATTCTAGAAGCCAGATCATTCATTCATCTCATGATGATATTTGCAGTGTTCCTAAATGTTGAAAATGGGAGCGTGGAAGAGGAAGGGAGCCCGAATAATGTAGTGGTTTGAGTGAATGCTGAGGTCTGGATACCAGGGTTTGAATCCCTGCTCAGTTATGGAAACCCACTGGATAATCTTGGGCCAGTCAAATTCTTTCTCAGCCTCAGAAAACATAAAGGCAAACGCTTTCCAAATCAATCTTGACAAGAAAACCCCATGCATGAGAGATTTTCTTAGGGTCATCATAGATCAAAAACTTCTTGAAAGCAAACAAAACAAGGAGGACACATTGCATTGACTAAATTCATTTAAGACTTGCAATAAGATGGTACAAATCTGGAAGGTACAAATCTGGAGAAGGTTTGTGTAAAAGCAATTAGAGAACTGGGTAATTGCAGACAGCACAAGGTAAAGCGCATAAGTAAATTGAACAACAATTACTTGTTGAAAAAACTTCTCAAAGTGAAAAATGGAGAGGGCTCATTTAGCTTTAATAGTGATGTAGAGGAGGGAATTTCAGAAATAGTTACTTGTTACTTGGTTGCATGACAAGTGATGCCTGCTGAAATTTCCTCTTTTACATAACCAGATTGTTGTTTATTCATTCAGTCGCTTCCGATTCTTCATGACTTTATGGACCAGCCCATACCAGATATAAAATAATCCTTGAGTGCCAATGATATAATCATACTTGCATCTGAAAAGGATATAAAGGGATAAGCAGAAATCAATCATATGTATGTGATTGTTGCACTCTAGCTGTAGAACACCTTTTCACCCAGCACCACAAAGAGTCCAGTTTATTTACAAATAGGATATACAAAATTGGAAATGGCAATTCCCAAAAAACAGTAAAAGGGGTGCTATGACATAGCAGTAGTCCAAAATAAAAAGACCAATAGTCCAAAATAGCAAGGTGCAAGTAATCCGTGAAGGCAAGATACATGAAATCCATGAAGAGCATAAGCATAAATCCATAAATCCAGAAGCATGAAACAGAAACATAGGCATTAATCCATAAGCATGAACACAGCAACTTTTCCAAGACAAAAGTATTCCAAGAACATAGGCAACTTGAAAGCTAAACATGAACTTCATTCTTAAGGCAGCGTTGTCTGCTCTAACAAGACCAGGAAACTATCTCTTAATTTAAACTCAGCCCTGACCGTGAAGCCATGAGATCATCCTTTTGGCACCTGTATTTCAAGGACTGTTTCTCATGGAGTCTTTCTGACCTCCTAACCAACCTTTCTTTTGCTCTCTCTGTGCAATCTCATATTGTGGGGTAACACCTCATCTTCTGAAGGCCGAGAAGGCTGTGAATACCAGTTCTCAGGAGAAATGGAATCTCAAACATCCTCTATCTCTCTTGCAGCTGTTGGCCCGTCTCTCTGATCTATGACCTGCATTTCTGTCTGTTTTTCAACCTGATCACACACAGACTCAGTGAAAAATCCATCATTCCCTTCATCCTCTGAGGCAGAATCTCCAGGATCCCCAGCATCTTGCTACTGAGCTTCAACAGTGTTTGGGTGATTATGGCGATGTCTTACATATCATCCTTGCTGATATTGAGAACAATATTACAATTTTTGGTTCAAAACAACAGAGTCATTGAAGTATCACTAATTTATAGGAAAAAAAATAACTTTAAAATATTTTGGCTGGAAGTTTATGTCTCTTGACTCTTCCAAATGTCAAACAATAGGTTTAAATTACAAAACATACACACACAACATCCCAGGAAAATTTATATTTAACTAAGACACCACCGGGAATTGATTCTCCTATCCATGGTCCTAGCTAAAATCACTTCATATACAGTGCATCTCCTTAGTCCACTCAGATCTGGATGAAATTCCATAAGATTCAATGAGGCCCTATTTGTTGCCTCACCAGTGCCATGGACACATCCACAAGTACAAATATGAGAAGTGCAACACAGAATTGTTACAGTGAATGGGGTATCTCTGTGAGCGTACTTCCCAGATCCACGTCAGACTAACTGTAAGTTGGGAAAAATATATGCCATGATCTCCCTTGCAAAGTCTTGTAGACATGTTGGCTGGGAGATTCTGACAGTTGTAGTCCAAGTTCAAAATGAATTAGAGTGTTGATTCAAAAATACTGTTTATTAAGTCCATGGTAGCATACCTCTGAATAATTCAGCACACACAAAATCATGTAATGAGAATGAAGCCTGAGTCAAACAGATGATTCACAGGGAAAGATCTTAAGATGTCAGGAAAGCAGCTTCATCCTGGGAATCTGACCTATTTGTAGAATTGGCTATAGGTCTGGGCACCAGAAAAGACTTGCAGTCTCAGTTGGATTACTTAAATGCTTACATATCAATTAAGTTTCCTTTAGCCCCAAATACTGGATGCTTTTCCAGTCATAATACTTTAACAGCAGGTTACTGTCAGCACTACTATTGGTGTTATTCAGAAGAATTTCAATGGCTTTTGCACTTTGATCACATTGGCTCAGTCTGAAGATCAAACAATTAATCAGATCAGTTTTTTTCCCTAGCTGGCAAGCGCAAGAAAAACTACTGTCAGGTTTAAATATGCAATAACAGCACAAAATAATGTGTTGTCTACACAGTATTTTCCACAGGAGTCTTCTGCTGAAAGAACTACAGGCAGTCTTCCACATTTGCTAGGGTTAAGGGCGCAGGACCTCTGTGAAAGTGAGGAAAAAATGATAATGATGCAGAAAATCTTAGGAGAGTCAATGGGTGGCAAAGACCATTATTTGGGAAACAAGGTTTATCCATGCTGGATTGTTGTAGGTTTTTTTTCAGGCTATATGGCCAAGTTCTAGAGGCATTCTCTCCTGACGTTTCGCCTGCATCTTTGGCAAGCATCCTCAGAGGTAATGAGGTGAGGATGCTTGCCATAGATGTAGGCGAAATGTCAGGAGAGAATGCCTGTAGAACATGGCCATATAGCCCGGAAAAAACCTACAACAACCCAGTGATTCCAGCCATGAAAGCCTTTGACAATACATTTATCCATGCTGTTTGGAATAGTAATGCAAATGATATAAACATGTACAGAAATAAGCCTTAGGTTACTGCCATCTCAGCTTCTCCAAAATTGTCAGAAGAATATCAGAAACATTCACTTCCATTTTCAATTAGGCATAGTTCCCCATTTAATCTATTCTGGGATAAGACGTGGCATTAGCTGGAAAAGTTGCTGGCTGGTAATTGTAGACCTCTCCCCCAAAAATAATTTTCCTGAAGTCTGAATTCTAGTTAAATCATAATTTGGCTCCTGATCTTTTCATAGGATTCTTGATTTGGATTAAGCAATGGGCTGTATTATAAGCAGAGAGGAGATGTAGGAACAGAATTGTGCATGTAATGTTACCCTATGCTTTACTTTTATATCTAAACAAGACTACTGTGAACAAGACTAAGTATTTACTTAGTCTCCTGCTTGTTATGTGAATGTGACTTCTGAAGCTAAACCAGGAAATCCCAACTGGATGACCCCCCACGAGGGTCTTCTTCCAGGGACAAACCAAGAATGGGCAACATGGAAGTCCCTGAATAGACTCAGAAGTGGAGTGGGCAGATCAAAAGACAACCTGGCAAAATGGCACTACTTAAAAGAATCCCCCACCTTTTGTGACTGTGGAGTAGAACAGACAACTCTGCATCTGTATGCTTGTCCACTATGCCCTGCCTCGTGCACAGAGGAAGAATTGCTGAAGGCTACAGACAATGTCGTTGCTGTTGCCCGTTTTTGGTCAAAAGATATTTAGCTGCTCGTGCTTCTTCTATATTTATCTGTTTTATACTAAATCATGCAATGTTTTTGATACAAAATAAATAAAAGCTACTGTTAAGTCTTCTTGGATGGTGTGCAGCTCCAGGAGGAATCCATTTATTGTTTATCTAGAATAGTGAAACAATAGTTCTAATAGGGAAATGGCTTTTTCTTAATGGGTGACATCCATGATGATCTGTACATTTTTTGGGATGAATATATTGAGTCATAGAAGAAAGTTACAGATTTACTCTGATACACAAGATCAAATGAACACTGTTCCTGGGTTGCTGTGAGTTTTCCAGGCTGTATGGCCATGTTCCAGAATGTTTCTGGAACATGGCCATACAGCCCAGAAAACTCACCGCAACCCAGTGATTCTGGCCATGAAAGTCTTCGACAACACATTGAACACTACTCCTACCTAGGGCCAACAACTCAGCATCTGTATGCTTGCCCACAATGCCCTGCTTCATGCACAGAGAAAGAACTGCTTAAAGCTACAGACAAAGCAGTCACTGTTGCCTGTTTTTGGTCTAAAATTATTTCGCTCCTTGTGTTCCCTCTATTTACATCCCGTTGGGACTACTGCAACACTCTCTACATGGGACTGCCTTTGAAGACAGTTTGGAAGCTGCAATTAGTGCAGAAATCGGTGGGTATATTGCTAACTGGAGCACCGTACCAAGAGAGGACGACTCCCATGCTGCAACAGCTCCACTGGTTGACGGTCCACTTCCAGGCTAAATACAAAGTGCTGATCGTTACCTATAAAGCCCTAAGCAGTTTGGGTCCAGGCTATTTGTCCAACCACATCTCTCTATATAGGCCATCCCGTGCACTGTGGTCAGCAGAGGTGCTTGTTTATCAATGCAATGATTTTGACATGAAATAAATAAACCCAGGACCACTAATTTTGGCAGGACTTGGGCAAGAGAAACTCTTGTGTGCTTGGACATCAATAGTCCATTGTCCTCTTGTCTCATAAAGGGTTTCCGGAGTAATGACAACTCTGTTGGCTCCAGGGATATTGCTGGATAATCCACAGGAGCCCGGTTTAGTCCCTAGGATGTGATGTACACTGAAAAATAACATCCTAAAAGCTATTATTTTGTATTGATTTCCTCCCTCTGGCTCTTTCCTGTCCTCAAAAGAGAGAAAGATAAAGATAGAAACAGGATCCATTTTCCCCTTTTGTTGTTGTGTTTTTAAAAGTTATTCCATTACAACACCCTGACACTTCTGCTTTGAGCTGGTCGGGGGACAACAATGCCTTATCTCCAGTACACTAGCCTCTTGTGATTTAGGATATGCCACCCAGGATTCACCAAGAGATTGATTTGCCAAAACAAAGGAAGAAAGGTGAGATTGTTAGGTAGTGAGTTGTTTTATAGTCAATGCACCTATGTTTCCCTAACACTTTGGAAAGATTAATAAATTGCAATTAATCCACCTCTATTATATGGCTTGCTGATTGGTTGTTTGAATTTACAGTCCATCTTCCTCCTGGAATGGGATCTAACTTTAAATAATTTAAAACAAATTAAAAATCTTATTTTTCAAAAGTTTAGAAAAAGAATTAAATAAAAGTAAAAATCATTAAAAGAAAACATAGCTGTGTTAGTCTGGAATATCAACATGAAAAAGGAACTTGTAGCACATTTTGGGGAGTGGTGCTTATCTCCATTTCTAAGCTGAAGAGCTGACATTGTCTGTAGATGCCTCCATGGTCATGCAGTCAGCATGACTGCATGGAGGGCAGTTACTTTCCTGCAGAAGCAGTACCTATTCATCTACTCACATTTGCATGTTTTCGAACTGCTAGGTTGGCAGAAGCTGAGTCTAACAACAGGAGTTCACCCCGCTTCCTGGATTCGAACCATGATCCTTTCAGTTAGCAAGTTCAGCAGCTCATCTGTTTAACCTGCTGCACCAGCAGGGGACCCAAGGCTAGTTATACACTCCCAAATAATGCAGTTTGAGGGTGAGACAACAGGAAGCAAGAGAAATGTACCTTTTGGAAGGGAAATTCACTCCTCAAAGAGTTATCATGAGGGAAAGGTGTCTCCACTGAAGCTCTATCACCAATCCTTGCTTTCACAACAAGCCAAATTTTTCAAAATCCCATTATCACAGGCATAGAAAGTAAGGTGAAATCTTTTGAACAAGGGCACAGGCAGCAAAACAAGCACCACAAGGGAGATACACACACACACACACTTTGGATAGCTTTGGGCCAAATTTATACTTATATATGTCCGAAGTTACATGTAAGAAATGTACCTGTTTTGATTTATATATTAACTCAACTTAAGCACAAACTTACAGAACCTATCTTGTTCGTAATGTATTGCTTCAGGCTATCCTTTTTGGAGATATCAATTCCTGGACTCTGTTCAATTTTCGGATTCTTAATATGACCTAGAGAGATCATCCCTGGGAGTTGTCAGGGATGAATCCAGAGTTCTATACTTATCTTGTTGCTCATCTTGAGATAAAGGAGCTGAAAGCAATACCAAGACTCTTATCACAGGTAAAGGGAGCTCATAGTGTCTAGAGAAACACAATGAATAGAAAATGCATCAAGGCACTAAGCAAGACTGTGACTGGAAAACGTAGGAATTCCTTGTACCTCTAGGCTCCCCTGCTTAGTCATGTTATAGGTGAATGACATAATATCGATAGAAAAAAGAAAAGTAGGTTGTAAGACTTTTCACATTTCAGCCCTTCACTTGACTATATAATTTAAAAATATTTTTGACAAATTCACAAAATCTGTTGTGAATTTGTCTAAAAAGTTAAATGAATGAGTCTTGGGATCATATATGCTATAGAATTAGTACAGTTGAACTATCGTGACTCAATGCTATGGGAGTTATAGTTTGGTGAGGCACCAGCACTCCTTGGCAGAGAAGGCTTCAAGAGCTTAAAGTGAAAGCTAAAGACTTTGTAAAATTACCAAGCACTAAGCCTTGGCAGTTACAGTGGTATCAAACTGCATTAATTCTCCAGTGAGGATGCATCCTTAGAGTAAATCAAGCCTGCGTTGTCACTAGAAGCAAATATGAGGCTGTAGTACTTTAGACTTATAATGAGACAATGTGACTAAACGGAAACCTGGAGCACTGTGTACCACAATTGAAGGGAGATGTTGACAAGCTGGAATGTGTCCAGAAGAGAGGCTAAAATGATAAAAGGTCTGGAGAACAAACCCTATGAGGAGCAGCTTAAAGAGCTGAGCATGTTTAGCCTTCAGAGGAGGAAGGTTGAGAGGAGACATAATGGCCATGTATCAATATGTGAGGAGAAGTCATAGGGAGGAGGGAGGAGGCTTGTTTGTTGCTGGCCTGGAGACTAGGACATGGAACAATGGCTTCAAACTACAGGAAAGGAGATTCCACCTGAACATGAAGAAGAACTTCCTAACTGTGAGAGCTGCTCAGCAGTGGAACTCTCTGCCCTGTAGTGTGGTGGAGGCTCCTTCCTTGGAGGCCTTTTAACAGAGACTGGATGGCTATCTGTCAGGAGTGCTTTGAATGTGATTTTACTGCTACTTGGCAGGAGGTTGGATTGGATGGTTCACAAGTTCTCTTCCAACTCTATGATTTTATGATTCTATGAAAAGAACATAACACTTGATGAAGTTGAAAGTAGATGGAAAAGAGGAAGACCGCACTACAAGTGGGTTGAAGCCATAGCCCTGAGTTTGGAAGACCTGGACAAAGTAGTTTATGATGAAGGATCGTGGAGATCTCATAGGACCACTATAAATTCAAGTCAACTTTATGGCAAATAATAACAACTGACATGAATAACTCATATGATGCACATCAAAAAGGCAACCACAGATGTCACCAATGACTTGACCAGCAAACCTGGCAGTGAATGGCAATTCTTGTAGCATGATGCCTATTGTAATGATCATGAAAAAGCTGTGTCTTGAAGATGACCTTGAGGATTATCTACTGAAAAGGCAACAATTTCTTCTTCTTTTTTTCCAAACATTAGTGGGCTTGTCAGTTTTCTACTGGTACACAAACCACATAAAATATAGCATGGATGGTTGAACTGATGGCCTAAGCTGAGACAGATGGTATCACTGCCATGTCTGTAGGTATATATGCCTCTTTTTTATTTCCTGTTCTTCCTTTCATTTGTGAAGAGTGAGGGTTTAACACATTTTGAATGACAACTCAATCTTCCTTCAGCACTAGCAATGGGATAGCACCCTTCACTGCACAGGAATATCCCAAGATTTTTCCTCTAACACAATGGTTCTCAACCTTCCTAATGCCGGGACCCCTTAATACAGTTCCTCATATTATAAATGCATAAATAAACCTTTCCCATTAATGCTGATCTTGCAACTATATGCAGCTAAAGGGCATGTATCCCCCCCAATTAAATGAATAGATGAAGAAAATTGTATGCATAATCCTATAGATCAAAGTGACTGCAGTGCTGATTCAGTAATCAGTTTTGCAGCTGTTCCTCCCTTCAATCTTTCAAGCCACCTAACTGTTCCTCTTTTTTTGAAAAGCACAACATGACCACTCACTTAAATGCATTTTCTCCTCTCCCCAGTTGTTTGAAATATTGACCTCAAAAGCAGTTTTATTTTTTGTGTGTTATAATTTAATGAACAGGCAGAAAAGAGTATGTGGGTTCTGGTTCTATGGAAGCCGTAGATTGTTAAGAGAGGTGCTTTGGGAAGGATTACATGTTCACCTTTTAATGTACTCAGCAGCTGGTCGAATATAATCAGATTTAGCTTGATTTAATGACCTGAGTGCAGTAAGCATGCCCCATTCCATAGAATACTTGCTTGCTGAAGTTGCAAGTAAAACTGATCATGAATGATGTAAAAAGATTGTTCAGCACAAATTGCTAAAGTTGGAAGGATGCATAATGTGCTACAACAATAAGGAAAAAAATGACTACCCTGAAAAAAACTAACATCCATAAGAAATTGTTGGGTAAGTGGGCTTATTAACAAAAGACCCTCCTCATAAATGTACAGTAGGGTAACTTAGCAGCAGCAGTGTGACCCAGCACCAGTAGCCCAAAGTGACAAAAAGAAGAAAAAAACACAGAGACCAATGTTATATCTTCCATAGGAGGCTTTTCTTTGTAGTAAAATAATATAGTTGCATTATTTACAAGAACAAGATTTCTATGACACAAATAAAGTTCAACCTTCACACTGGAGCTTCACACACAAGGCCTTCTCATACTGAGGCCTACCTCACACTCTGAGGCCTACTACCACTGAGACCAATTCTCCCTGTGAGGTGTTCTCTCACACAGGCTTCTCTCAGACTAGGCGTTAGTAAGCAACAGGTACACCAGCTTATATTGAACTACAGCTTTCACTGAGTCATTACATCCATTTAACCTGTTCAGTGCTTGACTCACATTTATGTAATTGAAAATATCTAGTTAATTTTTAATATTTCTGATATAAATTACTCTGTATGAGTGTTCCCTTTAGAATGAATAAGAAGGAAATGTTAAGCCAACATTTATAATATTTGTTTTTAATTTCTAATATGAATAATCCCATATCCATTGTTCTGATTTTGCCAGGTACTGAATGTGAACTATGTGTAAAGATCTAGGTATATCAGACTTGGAAGACATGACTAGAACTGCAAATATAGCTATAGCATCTAAATATACTGCTTATAAATCAGGCATGGCAAACTTCTAACTTGGGTGCTGCATGGCGGACCTGAATGAGGTGGGTGGGCCGGGAGGGAGGGGATTCTGCCCAAGTTCCCTCCCTGCCCTTCCCTTCCCTTCCTTTTCTCTTTTGGAGGCAGAAAGTGAAAGAATGATAGGAAACATTTGGATCCCAAAAGGGTTTTATTCAGGATGAGATGACAAAAGGGAGAGAAAAAGTGTATCCAGTAGATCCTGTGTTGCTTTGTTTTTCAGATCATTTTAATTTATGGCAACCCTAAAGTGAACCTATCACAGTTTTCTTGGCAAGATTTATTAAGAGGGGGGTTGTGTATGCTTTCTTCTGAGGATGAGATAGTATCTTACCGAAAGTCACACAGTAGATTTCCATGGCTGAGTGTGGATCCTAGCCCTGGTCTTCAGAGCCATAGTCCAGCACTCAAACTCTTATACCAGACTCTCAGGCTGATGCTTCAAATCTTATATCAGGAATGGGCAGTTTGTACCACAGTTTGTAAAAGTTACATTTAATGCCTTCAAATCTCAACTTCCTTCGGTCAGAACCATTCTGAGATCTGTAGTTCAAACAAGTAGTATATTCAAACAAGTATTATTCCTGAGCACTACAGTGGCCATTAACATAAAGTCATGGGACGCCATGCCTATTTTCAAATGATAGGTCTGTCCCTTCTATAGCAGGTCATTTGGTGGACTGAAGAGGGAGAGAGAAAAGGATTCACCTGTGTTGGGCTTTAGCCTCACAGGTTGATGGAGGCCTCTAAGGGCCCGTCTAAACAGCGACTTTATTGCAGTATCTACCGCAACAAAGAAGGGGCTGTCCAGACAACATTCTGGACAGTTCCAAATTAATTGATAGTGGATTTATTCCATGCCTTCTTGGAAGGTGCGGGATAAGTCCACTATTTCTGGGTCTGGGCTGCAGAATACTGCTGTCCAGACATTGTTCCCAGAGTTTACCAGGCTAAATTAACCTGGTAAACTGTGGGAATACCCACCCCCTCCCCCCAAACCACCAGGCCCCTTAGAAAAGTAATAATAACTTATGTGCCCTCAATTACAAGCCTAGGCTGGCTCTCCCAGCTCGTAGAAATGATGCGCCAGGAGAGCAGAGTGGGGGAGGAAGGAGGAAAATCACTAGTCCTGGGAAGAGGCGGCCCTAGGTAATTTTCAACTGTAAGCAAACAGTATTTTGCCCCCCCCCCCCCCCAACCAATCACTGATATATATTTTCTGTTTGTCGTGGGAGTTCTGTGTGCCATATTTGGTTCAATTCCATCATTGGTGGAGTTCAGAATGCTCTTTGATTGCAGGTGAACTATACATCCCAGTAACTACAACTTGCATATGTCAAGGTCTATTTTCCCCCAAGATCACCTCAAGAGCGCCCCTGGGCAAAATCAACTATACTACAAATGCTTACTTTGTGTAATGGGTTGAGCCGCCCCTGGTCCCGGGAGAACATCTGGACATCCACCCCAGAAAGCATGCACTTTCTTGGGTGGGTGTGGACAGGTCCCCAGAAACATCTGCACTTTTTTTTTAATGTGTATGCTTCTGGGATAAAGGCCTGTCTGGATCCGACCTAAGAGATTGTCCCTGAAGAACTACAGCCCTTGGGATACACCTGCTTTAGTTACATGGGAGGAGATCCTAATGTACATATGCAAAGGGATCTTGTACCCCCTTTGGGACTGAGAGAAAGAAGTTGGTAACATAATCTTTCATAGCCGTAATTCTACTTCAGGAGACTTATTTTGGAGTAAACATGCCCAGATTAGAAATCAACAAATGTATCAATTTGAAAATTGGAGAGGGGTGCTTACCTTTAATGGTTGTGTAGAAGAGGTTAGATGTTACACAATCAAGTAACCAATTCTCTCTTCTGTACAACATTTAAAGATATAGGAGGCCCCTCCAGCTTTCCTCTGGCAGCCCTGTGCACTATGTTCTGCATTTTATAGCTTTCAGTAATTTTTCCCTGTGATGCGGATTACTATTTTGAGTCTTAATCATTTCCTGTTTTGGTAAAATTTACACATGATTATTGAGATCCCACTGAACTCCTTACAGGTATTTAAAATTCAGAATGGTGTCAAATTACACACAGGGATGAGTCACATCCAATTTGAGTCAATGTCAAAACTCTTGCTTATTATAATTGAGCCAGGCAGCATTTATTCTATTGCCGAGGGAACAGCAACTGATTTTCATGAGGCCAGAATAGTTCAGATTCTAATGGGTGGATGCTTCCAACAGGCAATGCCTGTTTGTTTTGAAGATTTATGTACTGCCTTTCATTGAAGTGATTCTGAAGCTGGCTTACCAGCAAGAGGCAGTAATAATTCACCACCCCCTTTGTCTCTCATTCATACACAATGACACCAGCCTGCAGTGCTTAGTCTTCTGGATGATGAATGAGACCAACATGTGAGTCCCTTGGTTCTAGGGTCCCAGAGCTACTGGAAGCTGAACTTGAGTGTTATTTTTGGCAAGAAGTGGGTGAGCCAAGATTGTTGCTTTCAGGGACATAGCTGAGAAAAGCAACTCTTTTGGACTGCTGTTCCTAAAATCTCCCAGTCAGATAGCCATACTACAGGGAAAACCAGCTGATTCCTAATCCATCTAAAATGCAGACATGTGCTTTTCACCTTAAAAATAGACAAGCATCTCTAGCTTTGAGGATTACCTAGGAAGTAATCCCACTGAAGCATTTAGCACACCAAAATACCTGGGAGTCACTCTGGACTATGCTCTGACTTATAAGAAGCACTGCTTGAATACCAAGCAAAAAGTGGGTGCTAGAAATAATATCATACAAAAGCTGACTAGCAAAACCTGGGGTTCACAACCAGACACAGTGATGACATCTGCCCTTGCCCTTTCCTACTTTGCTGCTGAATACACACCCCCAGAGTGGAATACATAGCACCACATTAAAACAGTGGATGTGGCTCTTAATGAGACATGCCACATTATCACAGATTGGCTACGTCCCACACCACTGGAGAAATTATACTGTTTAGCCGGTATTTCACCACTTGACATCTGTTGGGAAGTAGCAGCCAATAATGACATAATAATGATCATGACAGTGACATCTCTGGCCCATCCTCTGGTTGGATATCAGCCAGCATGCCAACACCTTAAATCAAGAAACAGCTTCCTTAAGATCAAGAGAGATACTCGCAGGAGCAACTCAGCAAGCGAGAATCCAAAAGTGGCAGGCTAAAACTCAGCACCTTAATCAGTGGCTGATACTGGATGAGAAACTCCCCCCTGGGCACACAGAAGATTGGGCAACCTGGAAGGCTGCCCTTTGGCACCACAAGATACACAGGCAACCTTTAGAAATGGGGCTACAAAATGGAGTCCATGACATGCAAGTGTGGAGAAGAGCAAACCACACACCCTCTACTACAATGCAACCTGAGCCCTGCTACATGCACAATGGAGGACCTTCTTACAGCAACATGAGAGGCTAGCTACTGGTCAAAGGACGTTTAGTATAATGCCAAGTTATTAAACTTTGTGCTTTTAAATACATGTTAACTGTACTCTTAACTCGCTTCTGACATGATAAATAAAATAGCCATACTCTGATATATATATATATATATATATATATATATCTCAAATTATGGGATTGAACTATTTCCCCTCCCTAGTTAAAATGCCATTATTCCTGAGAATTGGATAGATGTGTATTGCAGACTCCCAATGTCCCCTTGTCCTCTGACTGGTGGCCAAAGAGTGCTTCCCTTCAGCAATTGAGTCCCAACACAATGCTTAGCTGATTCCCCATCACCCACTTGGCCTTTGTATAAATTCATAGCCCCACATCCGGAAGATGTATTTGTTTGCTTAGCCAAGGCCAAAGGACATTTCTATAAATATATTATATAGGTCTGAAAGTTATTTTTGGCTGGGCTCCATATGTCTCTAGAGGAAATCCAGTAGCTTTGCTTGTTATGAAAATAGCGCACCAAATGAACAACTATTGAAGAAAGCTGTAAAACAGAATGAGAGCTGGAGAAAAGAAATAAAAATTCTATTCAAACCATAAGAGATAAGCGTAAGCGTGGGGCACTGGGTCAGAATATGATGTTGGAGATGGGATCTGGAATGAACACTGAAATAAAAAACAATGATCTATTGTTCAAAAGGCAACAGAGAAGTAAATGCAATTAATATAATTATCTCTTGCCTAAGATAGCATAAACAGTTGCAGAATGATTGTTGACCTATCAGGAAATAATTAGTTCAGACATCGTTCTTGGGTTACATGGGGCTGATTTATTTAAATTACTTACAACTTATAATGAGCACTCAGTATGGGATTTACCAAGGTAAGAGGTCAGCCACATGCAGGGGTGGCTCAACCCATTATGCAAAGTAAGCATTTGCAGTATAGTTGATTTTGCCCATGGGTGCTCTTGAGGCGCTCTTGGGGGAAAATAGACCTTGACATATGCAAGTTGTAGTTACTGGTATGTATAGTTCACCTACAATCAAAGAGCATTCTGAACTCCACCAATGATGGAATTGAACCAAATATAGCACACAGAACTCCCACGATGAACAGAAAATATATATCAGTGATTGGTTGGGGGCAAAATACTATTTGCTTACCGTTGAAAATTACCTAGGGCCGCCTCTGGCCACATGAGAGCATGGTTGTAAAAGTGTGCTGCAGTGTGTTTTAAACTGCCATAAGCAAAGTCAGGGGAAAGTCAAAAAGAAAGCCCTTAAGGTGCATCAGCATGCTTCAGTGTAAACCACATTGCAGGGTAAAATCAGCCCCACAGAATGTCAATTGCTGTGCAGATACGCAAAGCACTGTGCTAATGTGCACATACGCATGGATCCTGGAACCAATTCAAGGCCAACCTCCATGGCTTGTGTAATCATGACCTCAAAGTGGTTCCAAGATCTCCTATGTAATCATCACATAATGAAACCACTTTGTTCAATACTATGTGGTCAGTGTAGATGTGGTCTAATGGTTTTATATTACAAGGTTTTAAATTAAATTACAAGAGGGTAGATTTCAGTTGAACATAAAGAAGGAAGTCCTTGGCAATAGTGAGAACATTTTGGCAATGGAACCAATTGCTTAGAGAGGTGGTGGAGTCTCCTTCACTGGACGTCTTAAAAACAGGATGGACAGGTATCTATCGGGGATGCTCTACCTGGAAATTCTCATGGTCTGTTGGGCCCTTCCAACTCTATAATTATATGACAAATTGGTGCCTTTAAGTGTGTAACTTGTGTTCCATTATACCAGTGGTTCCCAATTTTTGGATGTCCAGGTTTTTTGGACTTTAGCTCTCACAGCTCTTAACAGCTGGTAAGGTGGCTGAGATTTCAGAGAGCTGAAGTCCAAAACACCTGGATATCCAAAAGTTGGGATCCACTACATTATACAAAACCTTCCTCCTCCCCCCCCCCCCCCTAACTGCTAGCGACTGTCTGCTTAAGAGTATCACCCTATGGCAATTGTCCCTCGTGTCTACAAGATATAGTATAAAGTAGGTGTAAGACTCTCTGGAGAAAGGGAGAAAATTCCCATCTAGTCCTCACATGGCCAGCTAATAGATACAGTTGCATAATAGGGTGGGTTGAGAAATCGTTGAAAGAAGGGGTCACAAGAGCAGTGAAGGATTAAACGTTTTCACAACAGAATTGTTTCCACAACAAATTAGAGACTATCATAAGATGTCATCAGTCTAAGACAGGGGTCCACAAACTTTTTAAACAGAGGGCCAGGTCACAGTCCCTCAAACTGTTGGAGGGCTGGATTATAATTTGGAAAAAAAAAAGAATGAATTCCTATGCACACTGCACATATCATATTTGTAGATGGCTGATGATATAGGATTGTTGTTGTGGTTGTTGTGTGCTTTCAAGTCATTTCAGACTTAGGTTGACCCTGAGCGAGGGCCGGGTAAATGACCTCGGAGGGCCGTATCCGGCCCCTGGGCCTTAGTTTGAGGACCCCTGGTCTAAGACATGTACCCAGGTTTTCTCAGCTGGACAGAAGGAAGATGTGGCAATGGTAGAATAGGTGATTACATGATAATTTCATATCTAATGGAAAGGTCTGTGAGAAGAAGCCAAATCTATTGTTTAGATTGGAAAAGGAACTTGAGAGTAGGGAACCTCTTGGGTGGGAGAAATTTTGGGAAAAAGAATGTTTTGCAGAGTGAGTAGAGCTGTTTAAGCATTTTACTAAATGCATGCACAAGCTTCCTGTACCTGTATTCAGTTGTTAATTACAGGAGAGATGCATTCATGCTCAGCAAGCTGAATACGGGCAGAATCAAACTCTCTCTGTTTGCTTGCTCTAGTACAGCCTGCAAAAATAATGACTTCAGTAGTGCTGATTAAACACATAGTTGAAGTAAATCCTTGGCATACTGAATTTGTTTCACTTCCTGAAATAATTTCCTATGGAAGAATAGAGTTCATATACAGGAATTGGTATGTCACTTCAGGTTGTTTTTGCTGCTGAGTGTGCCTTTTTTAAAATTGCAACAAGAAAACTCTCTGTGCTGTTACAATTGTAACTACAGTATTAATTTTTTTTGTAAAAAAGGCTTAACGTATCCGTTACTTATGTTACTTTGAGGTCAATTTGCAAAGCGATCCTATCAATGTTTACTCAACAGTAAGTCCTAGCAAGTTCAAGAGCTTGTGTTGTCGAAGGCTTTCATGGCCAGAATCACTGGGTTACTGTGAGTTTTCCGGGCTGTATGGCCATGTTCCAGAAGCATTCTCTCCTGACATTTCACCCACATCTATAGCAGGCATCCTCAGAGGTTGTGAGGTTTGTTGGAGACTAGACAAGTGGGGTTAATATATCTGTGGAAAGTCTAGGGTGAGGAAAAGAGTTTTTTAAAATACTGGTAGCCACATTTTGTTCACTTTCATGGTGTCCTCCTTTCTGTTGAAATTGCCCACATGATTGTGGATTTTAATGGCTTCTTTGTGTAGTCTGACATGCTAGTTGTTGGAGTGGTCCAGCATTTCTGTGTTCTCAAATAATATGCTGTGTCCAGATTGGTTCATCAGAAAAGGAGGAAATCATGAAAATGAACGAAATCTGGCTACCAGTATTAAAAAAAACCTCTAAAATCAGGACAGTAAATAAAGGGCAACACTTAAAAAAAAGAGAATTCAAGACTATAATAAATCAGGGCCAGCTAACATCTGAAGCTCTCGGTGGCATAGTGGGTTAAACCCTTGTGTGGGCAAATCTGAAGACCAACAGATTGGAAGTTTGAATCCAGGGAAAGCACGGGTGAGCTCCCTCCATCAGCTCCAGCTCCCCATGCAGGGACATGAGAAAAACCTCCCATAAGGATGGTAAAACATCAAAAACATCTGGGCAACATCCTTGCAGACAGCCAATTCTCTCACACCAGAAGCAACTTGCCGTTTTTCAAGAGAAAAAAACGAACGTCCAACAAAGGATTCCCCTGGGCAGCAACCAGCCAAGCTTTGAAGCTGCAAGGCCATTAAATGCTAGTCAAGGTGGCCAAATGCAACATTCACACTAGCCTCAAACAGATAAGAATTATTTCTCCCACCCTGGACATTCCACAGATATATAAATCACACTCGCCTAGTTTCCAACAAACCTCACAACCTCTGACAATGCCTCCCATAGATGTTGGTGAAGCGTCAGAAGAGAATGCTTCTGGAACATGGCCATACAGCTGGGAAAACTCACAGCAACCCACAGTTGCCCCAACTATGCTGAATGTTTATATTTGAAATGCCAGAACAGCTTTTTTTCTATGGTTCAAAATAAGGATTTGTTTAAAATTGAAGTGAACCTAAAGTACTCAAAGTATATGCAAAAATAGTCTGTTCCTGCGATGGGATTTCCAAACACTTTCAGTGCATCTACACTATAGAATTAATGCAGCTTGACATCACTTTACCTGCCAGGACTCAATGCTATAGTATCAAGGCAACTGCAGTTTTTACAAGGTCTTTAGCCTTCTCCGCCAAAGAGTGCAAACTGCAACTCCTATGATTCCATTACATTGAGACATGGCAGTTAAAGGGTTTCAAACTGCATTAATTCTACAGTGCAGACATACCTTTTCTCTCACTTTAGTTTGTTTTGTTCATCAAAAGGCCTCTCCTTGGCAGTGGCTTGCACTAACGAAAGGGGTGGGGAGGTTGCTGCTGAGATAAAGTTGTTTTTCTTTATTATTTTTAATAAAGATTGGGTAAGCAATAAGTTTTGATTTCTGTCACAAGTTTTAGCAGGTCAACAGAACTTTAGAGAAATAATAGCAGCAAGGTAAACATCCTAAAGGCACCAGATCCTGTCTGATCTTGGAAACTAAGCAGGGTCAGCACTTGTCAGTGCCTGAATGGGAATCAGCCGCAGGCTATATTTCAGAGGAAAGAACTGGCCAAACCACCTCTGATTACTGCTTTCCTAAGAAAACCCTATGAAATGCATGTGGTCGCCATAAATTGACATGCGACTTGACGGCACCTGCATATATAGGCTTGCATTATATTGCACACTGCCATGGTATACATTTCACTCATTCAGCGGGTCTATTCTAGCTGGGGTTGCAAATTAATTCAAGTTAATATGATCCTGCAACTGGATGCAAAAATACATGATTTATTTATGGTAAAATTAAATAGCACTCTGTTAAAAAAATCTTGATTTTCAGAACTGCATTTCCTAAATGTTTCTTGAGAAGATATAGACAATTATTAATTATATAATCATGTAACTTACATTACATTAAACATAATTAAACATAATATCATGCAAATTAGTTTTCATTGTATAACTAGTGCATTTTTGTGTGTGGCTCTTTCCTTCCTTCCTCTTTGCCTCATACACCTTCTCCTTTCTCGTTTCTTTCTTTCCTTTATCCCTTGCATTTTCTCATACATCTTCCCCACTTCTTCCTTTCTGTGTTCTCTTTCTTTTTTTTTTTTATCCATCCCTCCTTTCATTCATGGCTTCAAACGACAAGAAAGGAGATTCCATCTGAACATTAGGAAGAGCTTCCTGACTGTGAGAGGCGTTCAGCAGTGGAACTCTCTGCCCCAGAGTGTGGTAGAGGCTCCTTCTTTGGATGCTTTTAAACAAATGCTGGATGGCCAACTGTTGGGGGTGCTTTGAATGCAATTTTCCTGCTTCTCATCAGGGGGTTGGACTGGATGGCCCATGAGGTCTCTTTCAACTCTAGTATTCAATGATTCTATCTCTTCATTCTTCCCTTTATTATAATAATCATCAACATCATTTCTCCCCTTCCTTTCTTTTTTTCTTTCTCTTTCCTTCCATTCCCTTAGAACTTTCTCCCTTTATTTTCTCTTCCTATTTATAATCCAGTCGACCTTACCACACAAATGCTAAAATATAGTCCAAGGATGCATCTACACTGTAGAATTGTTTCAGTTTGAGACCACTTTAATGCTATGGAATCATGGGGATTGCAATTTTAAAAAGCCTTGCTCTGCCAAAGTGCTTCACCAAACCACAACCCCCAGGATTCCATAACATTGAACTGTAGCAGTTAAATCAGACATAGGGAAACTTGGATCACACATCGGACACTTCCCAAGTGTCTAGGACTGTGTGATGTATCGGCGAATAATGTGCAGATCCCAGTAGGGTGGCATTTTGCAGCTGACAGATGGTAATTTTATCAACGCCGATTGTGTTTAAGTGCAGGCCAAGGTCTTTAGGCACTGCACCCAGTGTGCCGATCACCACTGGGACCACCTTTATTGTCTTGTGCCAGAGTCTTTGCAGTTTGATCGTTAAATCCTATTATTATTATGGGGCTACAAAGTTGAATCCACGACATGCGAGTGTGGAGAAGAGCAAACCACTGACCACCTGCTGCAATGCAACCTGAGCCCTGCCACATGCACCATGGAAGACCTTCTTGCAGCAACACCAGAAGCACTCCAAGTAGCCAGATACTGGTCAAAGGACATTTAATCAGCTACCAAGTTTGCAAAATTTGTGTTTTTTTTAATCTGTTTGTTTGTTTTGTTCTGTTAGAAATGTAATACAATGTTCTGGTTGTGGATGACACGATAAATAAAATAAATAATAAATTTATTATTATTATTATTTGAACCACAACAAGATGAGTCCACAGCAGACACTCTGCTGGCTGTTTAATTGGATCACACGTCGGACACTTCCCAAGTGTCTAGGACTGTGTGATGTATCTGCAATTAATGCGTGCAGATCCCAGTAAGGTGGCTTTTTGCAGCTGGCAACTGGTAATTTCGTCAGCGCCGACAGTGTTTAAGTGCAGGCCAAGGTCATTAGGCATTGCATCCAGTGTGCCGATCACCACTGGGACCACCTTTACTGTCTTGTGCCAGAGTCTTTGCAGTTTGATTTTTAAATCCTCATATCGTGTCAGCTTTTCCAGTTGTTTCTCTGCAATCCTGCTGTCACCTGGGATTGCGACATCAACAATCCATACTTTGTTTTTTAATACAATTGTGAAGTCAGGAGTATTATGCTCCAAAACTCTGTCTGAATCTGGAAGTCCCAGAGGAGTTTGACATGTTCATTCTCTGTGACTTTTCCCGGCTTGTGATCCCACCAGTTCTTTGTCGCAGGCAGATGGTATTTGTAGCACAAGTTCCAATGAATCATCTGAGCAGCGGTGTTGTGCCTCTGCTTGTAGTCTGTCTGCGCGATCTTCTTGCAGCAGCTCAGGATACTATATTATTATTATTATTGACACAAAAGCACAGTATGTCACAGCAAACGAGATGTATATGCTGGATTTTGTATCACAAAATCACAAGTCGAACACTTATTACTAAAATGATCAAGGGTCTGGAGAACAAGCCCTATGAGGAGTAGCTTAAGGAGCTGGGCATGTTTAGCCTGAAGAAGAGAAGTCTGAGAGGAGATATGATAGCCATGTATAAATAGGTGAGAGGAAGCCACAGGGAGGAGGGAGCAAGCTTGTTTTCTGCTTCCTTGGAGACTAGGACGCAATGGAACAATGGCTTCAAACTACAAGAGAGGAGATTCCACCTGAACATGAGGAAGAACTTCCTGACTGTGAGAGCTGTTCAGCAGTGGAACTCTCTGCCCCGGAGTGTGGTAGAGGCTCCCTCTTTGGAAGCTTTTAAACAGAGGCTGGATGGCCATCTGTCAGGGGTGATTTGAATGCAATATTCCTGCTTCTTGGCAGGGGGTTGGACTGGATGGCCCATGAGGTCTCTTCCAACTCTTTGATTCTATGATTCTATTATTATTAGGGTTGTTGTAGGTTTTTCCCGGCTATATTCTCCCCTACGAGCCATCCGAACGTGTTCTCCCCTACGAACCATCAAGACCACTAAGATCGTCTGGAGGGGCCCTGCTCTCGGTCCCTCCGCCTGCACAAGCACGGCTGGTGGGGACGAGGGACAGGGCCTTCTCGATGGTGGCCCCTCGACTTTGGAACTGCCATTAGAGATCAGAACTGCCCCCTCCCTCATGACGTTCAGGAAACTAACAAAGACCTGGTTGTGGAACGCGGCATTTGACAACTGATTTAATTCTTTGCCCACATGAAAGGAGGATGATGAACGGGATTGTGATGGTGTCGGACGATTTGGCTCTTTTAACTGGGATGATAATGTTTTAATGTGTATGGTGCTGATATTTTAATCGTGTAATGAAGTGGCATTGTGTTGTTATTGTATATTTTTTGTATGTTAACACATGTTGTGAACCGGTCCGAATCCCTCTTTGAAGGTGAGAGGGTCGGTATATAAAACCTCGAAATAAATAATAAATAAATAAAATATGGCCATGTTCTGGAGGCTGGATGGCCATCTGTCAGGGGTGATTTGAATACAATATTCCTGCTTCTTGGCAGGGGGTTGGACTGGATGGCCCATGAGGTCTCTTCCAACTCTTTGATTCTATGATTCTATGATTATTATTATTATTATTATTATTATTATTATTATTATTATTATTATTATGTTGCTGGTGTTAAAGTGATATCAAACTGCAAGAACGTGCCCAAGTGTACCCTGAAGTTGAGAGTCCTGTGTGAATCTACTTGTTATTCTATGTTCCTCCGCTTCCACTCTTAAGTAGAGGTTAACGTGATTCCTATTGGTTGCCAGCCCCTTCGTTGCCAACCTCCTTTTTCCGGCTAGAAGCCATTACCGATTGGTCAGCGCGGAAAGGTCCTGCCCGGTGATTGGCTGGAAGGGGTGAGGGGGTGGAGCCCGCCGGTGTTTGCCACCAGCGGTGGAGGCGGCGCCGGTTTCCGGGTTCGTAGTAAAGCAACAGCGGAGCCCGTGCTGGAGGAAAGCAAGCGGACAATGGGGTGAGTGAGGCGAGGCAGGGGGCTGTTTGCCATGTTGGGCGGAGGCCCCGTTCAGGAAGGAGGCGCCAGGCCTCACCTGCCAAGTGGGGTCCTCTTTGGGGCAGCTGAAGGGAGGGTGCAGCTCATCGCTGCCTGAAGAGAAGTAGGCCTGCTATTGCTCCCCTTTTAGGCCCAAATAGGGCCCTTGGTGCCCACTGGGGGTTGGTTCTCCGTGGATACTCATGTCCCATTGCACACAAAGGCCTAGGCCAGGCATGGGCAAACTTGGGCCCTCCAGGTGTTTTGGACTTCAACTCCCACAATTCCTAACAGCCAGGCATGGGCAAACTTGGGCCCTCCAGCCGGTAGGCTGTTAGGAATTGTGGGAGTTGAAGTCCAAAACACCTGGAGGGTCCAAGTTTGCCCATGCCTGGCCTAGTAATATAGAATCCCTTGTCCAAAATGGCAACATTCTGAATTTTATATATATATACTAGCCGTTCCCTGCCACGCGTTGCTGTGGCCCAGTCTGGTGATCTGGAAAATTAAAGTAATGAGAAAGTGTTGGTTTCTAATATATGTAATGTCTTTCTGCTTGTGGGTAAACAGCATTTCTTGCTGTGGAGCCCCCGGAGGTGCAGTGGGTTGGGTTAAAGACCTGTGCCAGCAGGACTGAAGACCGACAGGTCGCAGGTTCTAATCCGGGGAGAGGCGGATGAGCTCCCTCTATCAGCTCCAGCTCCTCATGCGGGGACATGAGAGAAGCCTCCCACAAGGATGATAAATACATCAAAAATCATTTGGGCGTCCCCTGGGCAACGTCCTTGCAGATGGCCAATTCTCTCACAACAGGATGCTCCTGACACGACAAAAAATAATAAAAAATAAAAATCCTGCTGTTTCTTTGCCAGTGTTGATGTGGAGAGTGTCTGGTTTGCCTACTCTGGAACATGCAACATATCATTGTCCTTCTTTAGGGGTCCCTTTCAAATCTTTGATACTGCATCTATCATATACATGTGTGTGTGAGTGTGTGTGTACAAATGGCTGGATGGCCCTTTGTCAGGAGGGCTTTGATTGTTTTCTTGCCCTGGTGAAGGGAGTTGGACTGGATGACCTTAAGGCAGCATTTCTCAACCTGGGAAGTCAAGACCCGAAGGGGGCATCACCAGGGAGGTGTCAGAAAGGTCACCAAAGACCACCAGAAAACACAGTATTTTCTGTTGGTCATAAGAGTTCTCTGTGGGATGTTTGGCCCATTCCCATTGTTGGTGGGGTTCAGAATGCTCTTTGATCATAGGTGAACTATAAATTCCAGCAACTACAACTCCCAAATGAAAAAATCATAATCCTTGTGTAGTGAGGCGTTTTTTTGCCAAATTTGGTGTGGTTTCGTTAATTGGTTCTTTTGTTTTTAAGGTACTCTTTATGCACAGAGCATTTTTAGATAGATAGATAGATAGATAGATAGATAGATAGTCAACCTTTGGAAGCAGAATCCGTGGATATGGAGGGCCAGCTGTCCCCCTCTTTTAAGTGTTCATTGCGTAGCATCAATTTATTATCATAATTTAAATTTTATTTCTTACCCCCCCCCCTCCTCATGGCTCAAGGCAGGTTACAAAACAATTGTAATACACCAGCACAGCAAAAACACTACAAATGCACATACTAAGCCGCTATTGGCAAACTTGGGCCCTCCAGGTGTTTTGGACTTCAACTCCCACAATTCCTAACAGCCCTCCAAAACACCTGGAGGGCCCAAGTTTGCCCATGCCTGCACTTAAGTGTACATCCATAAAAGTTACATACCAAAATATATCTCTATGAAATACATATTAAAATACACAAAAGAGAGATCAAACAAAGGGCATTTAAAATTCATGTCTAAAGCTTGTCTGGGTAGGCCTGCTAGAAGACAGAGGTCTTTACATAGTTTTTAAATTCTGACAGCTCATTTAGAGTTCTTCCATCAGGTTATTCCACAGTCTTGAGGCAGTCGATAAAAAGGTCCTCTGGGTTGTCAATCAGGTTCTGGCTGCTTGGGTTTTACCCCCTCTCTCTGAGGACCACAGTATGTGGGGCGGATTGTACGGGAGAAAGCAATCCTTTAGATAACCCGGACCCAAACTGTGTACGGCTTTAAAGGTCAAAACCCACACTTTGTACTTTGCCCAGAAACTAATAGGCAGCCAGTGGAATTACTTTAGGATAGATGTGATATGCTCACTTGTTGTTGTTGTTGTTGTTGTTGTTGTTGTTGTTATGTTACTGTAACCAATCTGGCTACTGTACTTTGAACCAGCTGGAGTTTCCGAACTTGGTACAAGGGTAGCCCAATGTAAAGCGCATTGCAGAAGTCCAACCTTGAGGTTACCAGTGCGTGCACTATCATCTTCAGGTCCACCAAATCTAGAAAAGGGCGCAGCTGGCAGACCAGCCGATGCTGGTAGTAAGCACTCCTATTGTCACATCTACCAGGGATGACATTTGGAAGGACGGATCTAGGAGCATTCCCAAGTTGCAAGCAGTCTTTCAGGGGAAGTGTAGCCCCATCCAGAATTGATTGACATACTTCTTTCCTGAGATGAGGACCCTTGTTTTGTCTGGATTCAGTTTCAATCCATGGTTTTATTTAGATCCCAGGCTGGGAGGAACTGGCTATACAAGAAAATATAATATAGTTTTTAGTCACAGAATCAATAGAGTTGAAAACGACCACAAGGCCATTCCAGCCCAACCCCCTGCCATGCAGGAAAATACAGTGAAAGCTCTCCTGACAGATGACCACCAAGCCTTTGTTTAAAGCCTCCATTGGAGACTGAATTGCACTCGTAGGCAGCATGTTCCACTGCTGAACAACTCTTGCCTTCAGGAAGCTTTTCCTAATATTTAGATGGCATTTTTTCCTGCAATTTAAATCGGTTTGAGGCCCAAACATTCTTTTTTCCTCCTTGTTTGAATGTCATTGAGCATGTGTCCCAGAAACAATGTAACTTTCCTTAGTTGTATTTTTCCATAAGTCAGTTATGAAGGAGATAATTTGGGTGCATATTCTACATTGGAGAACTAATGACTTTAACTTCCATGTCTCAATGCTACGGGATCCTGATATGAACATAAAGTATATACAATAAGTAACATAGATAGAAACACAAAAATATAAAAATCGTGCACCAAACACAAATACAGAATTGTCATATGGTAGCAATAGGATGTAAATGTAGAATGTGAAAATAATTATTTACAAAATGTTTTTATCATTTCTAAAAGGGTACATCTTGTGATATGTTCAAAGTATAAGAACCTCAGTTTAGCCCTCTTGGTTTCTAGGGAGAGTCCAGGCTTCATTTGACTAATTTACAGTAAGTCCTCTATCCATGGGTTCGGCATCTATGGATTCAGCTATCCACAGCTTGAAAATATTGCTTCCAAAAAGCATATCTTGATTTGGACATTTTATATTAGAAGACACCATTTTATTCCAGCACTGTATATAATGGGACTTCATCATCCATGGATTCAGAGCCTACTGTATTGGTCCTTTTAGCAGTCTGCGGTATTCATAGATCTCATCTCCAGCACCACAATTTAGATGAATTCATTTCTATCCTGTCAGCTTTATTCATTTCCCAGTTTTCACAACCATGCCTAGAAAACTGGAAATATTATGGGAAACTATTAATTAATGGACAGTTTAAAAAGTAATGTTGAAGTGACCACCAGCCACTTCAGGACAGCAGCTTTTAAAGGACCAAATGATGAACTATCTTGCTATGTGGGGTGTGCCTGGGGCTGTATTTCACTTGATTTCCTTCTACACAGGAAACACATTTCTTGAAGTGTTCTCTTTAAAAAAAAAAATTGTGCATCTAAGTGTGTTTAATTTAGACCGATTTTTCATTAAATGATTGATAATTCCTTTTGAGTCGTCCATTCAAGGAAAAGAGTTGTCTCCTCAGTTCCACTTTCACTACTTTAATGTTTACATTCTATGGGAGACTCTTCCTTGATCCTGTAGAGTGGTCTGTTTTTTATTGACAGTCATTGATGCCTCACAGATCACATTATTATTCTGTATCGTCACTGACAACATGAGCCCCTATTTAGGCTTCTGTGTTCCATGAGACAGTATCTTAGTAATTGTTTAAAGTTGCAGCCAACAGTGTAGTCCTGTGTACGTTTACTTGGAAGTACATTGGTCTGTGCAGTATTATTTTCTTCCTTTTCTCACCTTAAGCCTACATCCGCGAGTTGGTTCTTGTTTCAGTCGAAACAATTAACTAATGTGGCTGTGTAAATGTTGACTAAGTAAGTTATCACTGACTCAGTGGTTCTACTTCAACAGCATATTATCCATATTAGCTCTAAAATGAGAGTTCATTCCGCCAGTTCCTTATTGCAAGTTGGAAATAAACGCTTTCTTCCATCACGCCCAAACTTTCTTGATTTCTAGTACAGCACAATATTTAAAATACATATTAAGGAATACTTAATCACAGAGTACTCTGTAGCTGCAAAATTGCAATTATGCCACCTTTTAATAGTGCCAAGTATGGGATAGATATGGGTAATAATTTATCCTCTCCTCAAGATGTTTTGCTAACACTGAAATAGAAAGTAAATGTATCTCAATGAAAGTAATCCAATCTTAATTATCAATTGCAAGTTTGCCCTTTGCCCAATGAGTCAAGGCTGCAGAACTAGCTTTGATTTCCTTGTCCCTAACAGTGATGGCATGGGCTACATGGAGCAATCCCAGTAAATCCTTGTTTTTACATTTAACTAGCATAGATTAGAGACAAATGGATAATCAATGCTGCATAAGATATATCTGTTCAAAAAAGGGTATTGTGGTCAGTAGTTGGTGATATATAACATCCTGGGTTGTTGTAGGTTTTTTTCGGGCTATATGGCCATGTTCTATAGGCATTCTCTCCTGATGTTTCACCTGCGTCTATGGCAAGCATCCTCAGAGGTAGTGAGGTCTGATGTAATGACACAGTCCTTTCAAGTTCAATGAGGCTTACTGCATAACAAATGTATTTAGGATTAGAGTGTCATTTTTATAGTTGAATTTCTGTACATATTTACTTGAATATTGTAATGTGCACATAGACACACTTCAATGCTACCTTTGGCACAGTATTTGGTGCAGTTGTGGTAGAGGTCTGATTTCACTGCTGCAGGATGAGTGCCCCTGGTTTGGTTCATGGACTGCTTGCTGGTGACCACAGCAATGTTCATGAAATATGCTTTGGAAAGTATTGCACAATACTGTGATACAGTTTCCTTTTAAATTGGGGGGGGGGGGGTAGCGATATATTGGTCAAAGTTTTGAGGTTCTATTAAAGAGCAGGTCTAAGAAAGTCTTTTCATGGAAAAGAAGGCATGAGTACTATTATAAAATCTTTAATATTCAGTTTCACACAGGTTATTTATAAGTTTAGTCACATCATTCAGGACTTCCAGTGCCAGTAACAAAAAGAACTAGATGACAGTGAAGAATGAACTATATTTAAAAGTTTTATTTAGTCCATCCAGGACTTGATCCGGCATGTATTATGGAGAACTGTTCAGATAAGGATTGAGGTGCGGGATTTGTCTCATTATTTTTTTGTGCAGCATCAACTGAGATTACTGTTTGACTCTTTGGTGTTCCTCGGGGATCAGTTGTGCCCCCCATGCTATTTAGCATATCCATGAATCTGCTGAGAAAGGTTGTCCTGAGTTTTGCAGTCAGGTATTATGGTATGCTGATGATACCAAGCTGTATTTCTCCTTCCCGCTTAATTTCAAAGAAGTCTGTTCTGGCAGATGTCTGGCAACTGTAATAGACTGGATGAGGGCACACAAACTGAAGCTTAATCCAAGCAAGGCAGATGTTTCTGCTCAGTTGAAAAAACAGATCTGGGAATAGAGATTCAGTCTGTGGAGTTACACTCCGCCTGAAAATGTTGGTATGGGGTATTCTGAGATACAGCTCAGACCGAAGGCCCAGATTTCAGCAGCGAGCAGGAGTGCTTTTGTGAAGTTAAAGCTAGAGCACCTACTACTTGTGCCCATTCCTGGATATGTTGGATTTGGCTACAGTGGTGTATACCTTGGTTACATCCTGTTTAGATTACTGTGATGCACTCTACACAGGGCTATCTTTCAAAAGTGTGCACATACTTCAGTTGCCCAAAAGGATGCAGCCAAGTTGTTAACTGGGACTACCTACAGGGAGCACAAAACTCCATTGTTGCAACAGCTCTATTGGCAATCGATCCATTTCTGGGCACTACTCAAAGTGCAGGTTTTGACCTGTAAAGCCCTATACAGCTTGAGTCCATGTTGTTTGAAGGACTTAGTGGGTTCATACTAGATTATATATGAGCACACTAAAGCTCATCTAACATAATTTAGAGAGGCCCTTCTCTCTCTTCCATCATCTTTGCGTGGGAGCAAGGGAGAGGGCTTTCTCAGTGACTACACCCAGACTTAGGAACTCCCTCCCAAGAGAAACCAGGATGACCCTGTCCTTGCTCTCCTGTTGTCAGGCCAAAATATTTTTGTGTCATTAAATTAGGGTTGGCCTTTTAATTCTGTTAAGGTGTTGTTTTTACAATTTGTATATAATCTTTTAATGCATTTTAATTTTAGTATTTAATGTTTTAACTTCAAAGATTGTCTAGTTGTTTTTTTAATCTTACATTTTGTATTGTTTTTAATTTGTATTAGTTAAAATATGTTGTTAGCTGTCTTGAGTTCCTTTATCAGGATAAAGTTGGGATGATGCTGATGCTGATAGTAATTGAATAATGTTAAACTGTGTGTTCATGAACACAAGAGAGCCTGTAGTAATTATTATTTTAAAAAGGGAGAAAGTGATGGGTTAAAGGTAGCTTTACCATCCCATTATTAAACCTGGCAACAACTGCTTCAAGTACACAACATAAAATGATGCATACCTCCATTAACATGCTTTTGCATATACTTCTGAGGAACAAAATTGTTCAACAAATGTTTATCCCTATCATTGTTAATAATCAACTCTTTTAATTCCACTCTGAACTGACTGGTTATAAGCAATTACTAGAAAACATTTTGTCATATTTGACAAAGTGGGTTTTTGTACAGGGATGTAAGCACTTGTAAATTTGTTGATGTTTGGATGAAGAGTAGCATCAGCATAGTCTAGTGCAGTGGTTCTCAAAGTGTGCTCTGTAGAGCCCTTGGGACTCTGTGAAGCATACTGAGGGGCTCCGTGATTTTCTTTTCCATTCTCCCTACCCGCCAAGCTTTCCCTCCTCTTACCTGCTCCTCCCCACCTCCCTCACCCCCAAATGCCTTTTTCCCTCACCTCCTTTGCTGCTAAAAGCCTTTTGCCCCCACCTCCCTCACCACCCAGATCCTTTCTCCCTGGTTTGCTTGCTTCCAGAATCCTATTTCCCTCCCACTTTTCAGGGGGTGCTTTGATTGTGCTTTTCCTGCCTGGCATGGGGGTGGGGGTAGGCCTAGATGGTCTCTGGGGTCTTCCATTGAAATATTGTTAGGTTTATGTTGGTTAAGATTGCACTTCATTTTAATGATTGTATTTCTTTCCTTCCCTTTTTGCATTACAAACAAGATATTTGCAGTGTGCATAGGACTTTGTTCATGTCCCCCCTCCCCCCCCCCCATGCCTGGCCTGTCAAATTTTAAAACTCAGTGCATCAAAAAATGTGTCCATACCTGATCTCTCTCTCTCTCTCTCTCTCTCTCAGGCATGGACACACTTATATCTATCTATCTATCTATCTATCTATCTATCTATCTATCTATCTATTATATATAATGCATAATACAATATATAAACATTTCTTGGGGCTCTACAAGAAACGTTTGCTTTTAAAAAGGGCTCCATAGGTGAAAAAACTTTGAGAACCCCTGGTCTCAATCCCCCCCCCCCCCCAGGTCTTTCAGAAGCTAATAAATTTATGGAACCAAATAAATGTGCTTTAGTAGCAATAAATCTGCTTTGTTGCCTTATTATCCTGTCTTGAATTTTCTAACCGAAGCAAGTTCAGTTTCTTTTGGTTTTGCACCTCAGTATCCGTAGGGATTATTTTATTCATGATTTGTAAACCCAAATTTTCTCAATCCTTTAAACAACATGCTTGTCTTATTGAAAAGTTACTACATGGTCATATCCAGTGATCTGATAAAGCTACTTGCTGTGTGTTACTTGTTGTCTCTTTTGAGACTATATTGTCAAGTTCTCATGGCATCTTGATTAAACAAATTCACATCCAACTGTGATCTTGTGCATGTTTACAAAGACCCAAATATTGTTGAACAAAATGGAAAGTTATGTTTGGGCAAAGAAATATTTTAGTAATACTGAATATGTACTGTCGTACATGTTGACACATGAGTGAAATTCTTAGTGTTGACTGGCTATCCTTGGCAGATATAAGACAACTGTTGCTTAACTAGCCTTTTGCTTTTCCAGATTGATTATGACATATATTTTTGAAAAAGATCTGCTTATCCCCTACTTAAAGGATCAAGCATCTGTGTTTCTCATTGGCATGATTTAGAGGCTCTGACAGGGCCTTTTCTTTTCAGTTTACTGAGGTTTGCTATGTTAGAGCTTGAGATATTCATAATCAAAATGTGAATGTTAAAACGACAAGTTCTTGGTGATAAAGATTTGCCAAGACTATATTGTGCTTATATTACATACAATATCTTGCAGCTTTCATGCTCAAACTGCTATTAGAAAGAAATGCTTATTTTAAATCGCATTATTTTACTAAATATTATAATACATATAATAATAATTATTCCATAGCAGAAACATGTTCTTTTTTTAAATGTCCTGCATTATGCCTTTTTGAATCAGTTGCTTTGCCAAGATAACAAACTCTACTTCCTCCACAGTCATCTCCGCAGCTAAATAAACAGAGCTTTTCTCTCAGACCTAGGTTCTGTTGGTATTTTCTTGATGGAAAAAGGAAGCAAACAAAAACATGTAAATGTCAAGTAGACCCTCAAAATGCCACTGACCCGAATAACAAAACAACATTACTAACTTTCGGAAATGCTTAAATAAACTGCAAATGTAGAAAACAGAGCCATCCTTCTTATTAGGTATGAAAAACATTGTGTGGGTAAGATATGCTGGGAAGGAGAAGTGAGATGCAATGAAAACTCCCAGTTAACTCTAGTTTCTTGTTTTGTTCAAACTAGAAAACTATAGCTACCAGTTTTGGAAAACAACAAGATCTTAAACCATGGTTTGAAATTAATCTAAGATCCTGGCTTAACTCAAGCAAGTAACCAGTTACTTTGGAGAAAACAGGATACTGTGATTAATTGGAGACTTCCCCATTTCATAGAGATACATTTCAAGGGAGAAAAGGGGAGTTCTATTTACATCTCAGTTATTACTTTTTATTTTGTTTTGTGTGGTCTCTTTCTGAAAGTAAGTTCTTTTTCAAGTGTTTCAAGTGTTATTGAAGAAATAGAAACATAGTAAATTTCACAGGCCAGGGATGTCCCTATCCTACATTCATTGGTGGCTTAGTTATTAAGTACAGTTGTCATGTTCCTCCTTTTTTCAAGAGGGGACACAATCAGTTTTTGACCATACATGCTGCTTCTCATCAGTTTTAGTATATGAGAGAGCATCAGCAATGTGCCAGCTGTTTTAAAGAGGTGCCCTAGATCTGAATTCCCTGATGAGTAGTGCTTCAATGAATCATTGTAATTTTGGTGGATATTTAACAGAAGCCATAGTACTGTCTATCAAGGTAGATAGTTGGTGATGGAAGGTGTTGGCCCCACCCCCTTATTGCTGCTTTTTTTCTCATGTCAGGAGCGACTTGAGAAACTGCAAGTCGCTTCTGGTGTGAGAGAATTGGCCGTCTGCAAGGACGCTGCCCAAGGGACACCCAGATGTTTTACCATCCTGTGGGAGGCCTCTTTTATGTCTCAGAATGAGAAACTGGAGCTGACAGATGTGAGCTCGCTCCCTTGATGTTGCTTAAAATGCATAACTTGTTACACCTTTCTAGATCTTATTACATTCTGTCTCTACTCCTACAACTGCACAATGATGCTTTATATCTGAGGCCTTCATACCACTTTATATTAACTGAAGTTCAGGCAAAAATAAAAACCAGGTAGTTTTAAAGGCACTGTCACCCCCCCCCCTTTTTTTTCTCCCCCTTTCTTTCTCATTCTTGATCTTATGACTTGAAATGATACGGTTTTCTAGTCAGTTAAAGCTAATAGTACGATATTGTCTTTAGGAGGGCACAATACTCTTAGTGTTTTTGTTGTCACAGGCTAGTAAGGCTATATCTCTGGAATTACGTTTTCTGAGTTTGGAGCAAAATTACCTATTGTGTGTATATATATATATGTCTTATTATTGAGAGTCAGTGTGGTGTAGGGATCTGAGCATTGGACTATGACTCTAGAGACCAGGTTTGAATCCAAGCTCTGCCTTAGAAAACCACTGGGCAACCCTGGGAAATTCACATTCTCTCAGCTTCAGCAAAAAGCAAAGCTATACCCTCTTTGAACAATCTGAGGCCCCTTCCACACAGCCTTTTATCCCAGAATATCAAGGCAGAAAATCCCACAATATCTGCTTTGAACTGGGTTATCTGAGTCCACACTCAGATAATGTGGGATTTTCTGCCTTGATATTCTGGGATATAGGGCTGTGTGGAAGGGCCCTGAGAGAACCTTAGGGTCACCAAAAGCTGGAAATGACTCAAAAGCACGCAGCTTGTCTTGCTGTGAAATTCAATGATGCCTAAATATAGTAGTAATCTTTATGGAACAGTTCTATTAAAAGAAAAGATTTCTTCACTATTTGATATCTATCTTTCAACATATGCTGCACTTTGGGACTCAAAGTAGGCATCTGAATAAAACTTTAGAATGAAGCATGGCAGATGTTTTTATTGCTGTGTGAACAGTGTTGGAATTGTGCTGGAATTAGAATCAGCTGGAATTCCAGCTCTGTGCACAGAGTTGTTTAGCTGTACTACTGTTTGCTAATCACTCCAAAACATAATGAGGTCAAATGATGGAAGGTTTGGAAATACTTTTAGAATGTTAAATGTGCACGAGGGAAGATTTGAAAAGCATTGTTGTTCAGTACATTATTATTATTGTCAAGTTAAAAAAAAACATGTTGGAAGGAAGATTCATAGCCTGGGAATGGGAACTTAGAGCCAAGGAACAGTCCTATGCAGAAAATCAAACGAAGTAACTCAAGGGGCAATAGTTCAGGTACTTCTGAATTACAGGGCTACATCTTCTTTCTTTCTGTTCTAGCTGCAGACAGTTTCCGAGTTTAAATATTTGGGGGGGGGGGGGTCGAGACAACAGGAAGTGAGAGACATCCACCCCTCGGAAGGGAAATTCATAGGGAAAGGGTGTCTCAACTGAAGCCTTTTTACCAATCCTTGTTTCCACAGCAAACCATTTTTTTCAAAATCTAATTATCACAGGGACAGAAAGTGAAAAGAAATCTTCTGAACAGGGGCACAGACTGCAAAACAAGCTCCACAGTGGTGTTAACCCTTCCCTATGCTACCCAAAGTGTGTGTGTGTGTGTGTCTGGAGTTACATTTAAAAATGTACCTGTTCCAACTTCCATACAAATTCAACAAGAATAAACCTACAGAGCCTATCTTGTACTCTTTTTGAATAGATGTCAATTTAAAGACCCATAATGGTTTTTGAAACCTGACTTATTATTTGAGATTTTTTTTTTAAAAAAATTAAGCCATTGCTGGTGTGATGTCACAAAATCATTACTGTATTGGAAGAGGCATACATAGAAGAGGGAGGGTGGCCAGAGCGAGCTGAAATCTCACGGGGAGCGTCGGCCTTTTCTTCCCTCTTCTGCCAGGCACTATTGCTGCTTCCTCTATCCCCAGTCCAGCTGCCAGGATAGAAGGACACGGCGAGTTGTCTAGCAGGTGACCAGGACATAGACTCACCTGGCAGAGGATAGTGGTCAGGAGGAGGCATAGGCTGGCTGGGGCTGTCTTCTTGGGGGGCATCATTTAGTGGTGGCAACAACGATAATGGATCTTCAAGGGCATCTCCTGTATCCACCCCCCCCCCCCCCACTCCCTGCTTGCCTGCTCACTGCTTCCATTCAAGCACAAAAAAATTGCAGCTGCCACCTCTTACAATCCGAGATTGCTGTGTGCACATTGAAATGGCAGCCTCAGCCTTCAGGAAGTTACCATTGCTACACCATAGACATATAGAGCTTTGCTGGAGTTCCTTAGCCCACAGTGATAAGAGTGTAGTCTGAAGCTGCTTCTACACTGCTATTTAGCTTGAATTAGGATATGGATTAAATAGAACCAGTTTGCTCTGGGTTGCTTACACAGGCACTTCATGAACCAGCTTCGACCAGGGATGGTGGCCACAAAGATCCACTGATTGAGAATCAATCTGATCCAGGGATTTTTCCCTCCGATTTCATCAGGCAAGATGGACTGAAGCAGGCCAAAGCAAGAAAGTGAAGGTAAGCATTCCCACGAGAACTCCATGGTTTCCTTTTTGGGGGGAAGTGCTTGTTTACCTTCCACCTTTGTATTCTGTTTCTCTGAATGCTTCTGTGGTAGCCCTGTTCTTAGAAACACTTTGCTTTTTGGTCTCGAATTCCTTGTCTGCATGGTATGTAAACTGATTGGTTTCAGCATTCATGATTTAATCCAGAATTTTTGGTGAGTTTTTAAAAATATGCTGTTTCTGGCTGGATGTGTGTTGCAGCACACATTTGGGGGTATATGTTTTTGAGACATCCTAATCTCAAGTCAGCTTGAAGTTAGATTTTAGTACCTGTTTAGAAGGGCCTTAAGTTAAAAGTGTCCCAAATAAGGGTCATAGAGAGTGTGTGCCTGGAAACACTCCCCTGCCTCCCCAGTATCAGATTGTTGTATGAGTATGTGTGCACCTAGCTGCCATGCACATACTTTTTATTATTATTATTAAACTTTATTTGTACCCCGCTAGCATCTCCCGAAGGACTCGATGCGGCTTACAAAGGCCAAGGCCTCAACACAACAACAGCAAACAATAACAATACAATACAAAGCAAATTAAAAACATAAGCAATGACAAAACATTACACCATTACACAATAAAAACCAGGGCCGGGCCAGTGATGGGTACAGGTTAAAAAGTGCTGGGTGTGACAGGTGGTATGTTGGGATTCTGGGCAAGTGTAATGTGCAGAGAGTTATTAAACTCTGATAAAGTGCTTCTGGGACATAGTGCTGGGAGTCATCCTATTCTGGAAAGGCACATCGGAATAGCCAGGTCTTCAAACTCTTCCTAAATACTGCCAACGTGGGTGCTAGTCTAATGTCTTTGGGGAGGGTGTTCCAAAGTCAGGGGGGGGGGGGCAACCACAGAGAAGGCCCTGTCCCTCGTCCCCACCAAACGCACCTGCGACGCAGGTGGGATCGCGAGCAGGGCCTCTCCAGATGAACGAAGGGAGCGCGTTGGTTCATAAACGGAGTTGCGGTCATGCAGGTAGGCAGGTCTCAAACCGTTTAGGGCTTTGTAGGTAAGCACCTGCACCTTGAATTGGGTTCGGTAGGTAAACGGCAGCCAATGGAGCTCCTTAAACAGGAGGGTTGACCTCTCTCTGTAAGGAGCGCCAGTTAACATCCTGGCTGCCGCTCCTTAGCCCATAGAAATAGGAATGTAGACTGGGCTGTAGTTTGGTCATGGTGGTAGTGGTGACTTAACTTAGTCTACATTCCTAAGGAAGGTGAGCAAACCACTGCTTCCATTTTGGAAAACAGGAGAAAAGCAGATGGCAGACCAGCAAATGTGGAGGGCAACTGTGTAACTGTTTGAATAAGCTACATATGCTTTCTAATAAAGAATGAATTTACTTTACCATTGTTTTGTAAACTGTAACCTGGTTTTCTTCTTTTTCTTCTTCTTTTAGTTATCCAAATACTACTGCAGTATTTTAGCAATGGAGAAAAATGACAGTATTGTCCCCAGTATCACTCAACTGGAACATTTTTTAACAGAGCATAACTCGAATGTTGTTTGGCTCCTTGTTGGTATGTAAAATGTGTTTTGTTCAACTTTTCATGTGCTTTTTAATATTGTACAATATCCCATTTTAGATTCATGTATCAAGCATTTTGAGTAACAGTTGCGCTAAATAATTGTGACAATTAACTGAAAAGGTTCTTTGTTAGTAATCTTGGACTCGATAATCCCAAACAAATCTTAACCACTGATCTTGCCCCTTTCACTGAAGAATAGTAAGTTTCCAGTAGATTTTTTTTATCGTAATAACCTGGAAAAACAGCAACATGCTTATGTGAGATATAGCTCTTATTTTTAAAACGTGAAAATATTTGAATACTGTTTTGTCCACATATAATGCAGGTAAAGAATTAGTGTTGCTTGGAATTCAGCATTGTGTAGCTGGGGTCTTTTTTTTGATGCAGCAGCAGCAACAACAATGCTGATTGCCACTTTTTAAAAAAGTGCATATCCTTACTTTTTTCAGAGAGTGGGGTAGCAGCTAAGGAAATTAAGACAAATGATAAATTCCCCATGGTTCCAGCAAATAGGTCTTATTTGCTTCTGTTTTCACTTGGCCAAGATTTTACAAAAATGTCCAAATCTAGATAAATTGTAACCTTTAACTTATTAGAAACAAACTGTAGGGAATTCGTGTTTTAAGGGTATTAGCTCTTTTTTGGGAAAATGTGAAAACAAAAACTGTTAGGAATTAGTCTTTGTTTAGCAAAGTAACAGCTTCTGTTTCTCTATGTGCACATGTGGGACTTAGATGAGAGAAATAAACAGAAGGATATGCAATAAAACCTTTGTGCTCTAACAGAAAGAGTGTGAAGAGAGAGAGAATGATGGACTTTTCCAACACAAACTCATTTTATTCTGTTAGTAACGCTCATAATTCATTTCAGTATATCGTATTAATTAGTCATCAAAAGTAGTGGCCTTTTGGACTACTGTAGTTATTTGAAAATTGGAGGTAGTTCTTCTGATTTCTGTCATGGGCATTCTGGAGGAAGGTAGCATAGGGTGGTCAGGTTCTCTCTGTATATCTGTAAGCCACAGTGTAGCTTTTCATGTGACTTGGACAGAGACTGTAGCATAAGTGGATATCTGACCGTCTAAAACAGAGTCTAGGCCAGGCATGGGCAAACTTGGGCCCTCCATGTGTTTTGGACCTCAACTCCCACAATTCCTAACAGCCTACTGACTGTTAGGAATTGTGGGAGTTGAAGTCCAAAACACCTGGCAGACCAAAGTTTGCCCATGCCTGGTCTAGACCATAACGCCGAACTGTTCCAACACTCAAGTTGAATTGTTGTGCTATAAATCAATTGTTCCATTAATTTTCTTAAGCCTGGACCGTTCTAAAACATGTTATAATTTCTTTTGCAGCTACAATTTTGTCGTGTGGATGGATTATTTACCTAACTTATTATAATTCCCGGAACATTGGACTGATTTTAACATTAGTTCTCAACAGATTACATAAAAATGGCTACATCCATATTGGTAAGTCTTCTGGCGTTTGTATGATATAACATCTGTTCAGAATATATCCTAAAATTCACTAAACATATACAAAATATATACTAAAATACTAGGCTAATTTATTTTATTTCATGTCAAAGGCATTGCATAAATGAAAATGTTGTAAAGTAATGCTTTTGAGTTGGAAAGATTAGCCATTTAGAAGAACCATTGCCCAGGGGATGCCCAACTGTATTTTCTCAGTCTTTGAGGAGGCTCTTTCAGTGCCCCCCATTGGGCTAATAACAGGGTAAAAGGGGGAGTCCAAATTAGCATAAAGTAAGCATTTTAAATTCCTATATATTTCAGAGAGTATAAAAGAGCACTAAGTTCATGTTTTGCTATCCCATTCAAATCAGTGTGACAGTCAAATATCCTACTGTGGTGGAATAGAAGCATATAAATTAAATAGAAAAGTATGTCCACCATCGGAATCCCCTGTGTCTTTAAATGTGCATAATATGAGAACAGACGGAGTGAGTGAATGAATGAGAAGGACAGACTTACCTATACCATGCATCCTATCATCTTCATTAAAGTCTCCTTGTTTTGAACAGTTGGATCATAGATTTGCAAGGGTTATTTAGTCAGTCCCCCAGCCAGTGCAGGAGTGCACAGCTAAAGTACTCCTGTGGGGTGGGCATCCAACCTTTGTTCTAAAATCTTCAAAGAAGGAAAGGGCCAAAAAGGAAAGAACTGTCATCCATGACAGTCTATTCCACTGTTGAACAACCATTACCATCAGAAAGTTATTTGTAATGTTAAATGTTCCTTTTTTGACATTTGAATCTATGTTATGTAGGAGAATGAGCAAGCTGATTTTTGCTACTCAAGAAACTAGTTTGTGTCCTAGTTTCTTGAGTAGCAGAAATCAGCTTGCTCATTCTTCTGCATGACATCCTTTCAGATATTTGAAGATGGCTATCAGCTGTCTCTTCTGCAAGCTAAATATACCCAGCTTCTAAACCGTTGCTTATAGGGGCTGGTTTCTAGACCTTTTAGGTCTAAATTGTAGGATGCTGAGAGGGATATTATCCCATGCTGTGTCATGGTGATACGATATATATTACAATGTAGTCTGAGCCCTGCTACATGCACAATGGAGGACCTTCTTATAGCAACACCAGGGCACTCCCTGAGGCACTCTCAAGTGGCCAGCTACTGGTCAAAGGACATTTAGTATAATTACAAGTTAATAATAATAATAATAATAATAATAATAATAATAATCTTTATTTATACCCCGCCACCATCTCCCCGATTGAGACTCGGAGCGGCTTACATGAGCCCACCCCAAATGATAATAAAGGGAAGCACCCACCAAGACGCTCCTCCTCCTCTTCCTCCTCCTCTGCTGGGCAAGAACCCCCTCCCTTCACACACACACACAAAGACATCATCTGGGTTGTAGAATTTGGGCTGTATGGCTGTGTTCCAGAAGCATTCTCTCCTGATGTTCTCTCTTTGATTCCATCCTTCCTTGTCTCCTTCCTTCCCTCCCTCTTTCTCTTTTTCGTTCCTTCTCTCCTTTCTTCCCTCTTTCACTTTTTTATTTCCTTCTCTTCTTCCTTCTCTACCTTTCTTTCCTTTTCTCCTTCCCTCCTTCTTTCCCTCTTTCCCTCCTTCTCTCCTTCCTTCCGTCTCTACCCTTCTTTCTTTCCTTCTTTCTCTCCTTCCCTCCTTTTCCCCCTTCTTCTTTCCCTTTCTTTCTCTCTTTCTCTCCCTCCTTCTCTCCTTCCTTCCTTCTCCACCATTCTTTCTTTCCTTCTTTCTCTCCTTCCCTTCTTCTTTCCCTCTTTCTTTCTCTCTTTCTCTCCCTTCTTCTCTCCTTCCTTCATTCTCTACCGTTCTTTCTTTCCTTCCCTCCTTCTTTCTCTTCTTCTTTCCCTCTTTCTTTCTCTCATTCCTTCCTTCTCTACCCTTCTTTCTTTCCTTCTTTCTCTCCTTCCCCTTTCTTTCCCTCTTTCTTTCTCTTTCTCTCCCTCCTTCTCTCTCCTTCCTTCCTTCTCTACCCTTCTTTCTTTCCTTCTTTCTCTCCTTCCCCCTTCTTTCCCTCTTTCTTTCTCTTTCTCTCCCTCCTTCTCTCCTTCCTTCCTTCTCTACCCTTCTTTCTTTCCTTCTTTCTCTCCTTCCCTCCTTATTTCCCTTCTTCTTTCCCTCTTTCGTTCTCTCTTTCTCTCCCTCCTTCTCTCCTTCCTTCATTCTCTACCCTTCTTTCTTTCCCTTCTTCTTTCCCTCTTTCTTTCTCTCCTTCCTTCTCTACCCTTCTTTCTTTCCTTCTTTCTCTCTTTCCCCCTTCTTTCCCCCTTTCTTTCTCTTTCTCTCCCTCCTTCCTTCTCTACCCTTATTTCATTCCTTCTTTCTCTTCTTCCCTCCTTCTTTCCCTTCTTCTTTCCCTCTTTCTTTCTCTCTTTCTCTCCCTCATTCTCTCCTTCCTTCATTCTCTACCCTTCTTTCTTTCTTTCTTTCCCTTCTTCTTTCCCTCTTTCTTTCTCTCCTTCCTTCCTTCTCTACCCTTCTTTCCTCCTTTCCCTCCTTCCCCCTTCTTTCCCTCATTCTTTCTCTTTCTCTCCCTCCTTCTCTCTCCTTCCTTCCTTCTTTACCCTTCTTTCTTTCCTTCTTTCTCTCCTTCCCTCCTTCTTTCCATTCTTCTTTCTTTCTTTCTTTCTTTCTTTCTCTCCCTCCTTCTCTCCTTCCTTCATTCTCTACCCCTTTCTCTCTTTCCCTTCTTCTTTCCCTCTTTCTTTCTCTCCTTCCTTCCTTCTCTACCCTTCTTTCTTTCCTTCTTTCTCTCCTTCCCCCTTCTTTCTCTTCTTCTTTCCCTCTTTCTCTCTCTCTTTCTCTCCCTCCTTCTCTTCTTCCTTCATTCTCTACCCTTCTTTCTTTCCTTCCCTCCTCCTTTCCCGTCTTCTTTCCCTCTTTCATTTTCTCCTTCCTTCTTTCTTTCCTTCTTTCTCTCCTTCCCTCCTTCTTTGCCTCCTTCTCTCCCTCCTTCTCTCTTTCCTTCCTTCTTTCCCCCTTTCTGTGTATGTGTTTTGTGTGTATATATACATATATGTGTGTGTTTGTGTATATATATGTGTGTGGTTTTGCGCTTGCATTGTAGTGTATTTTTTGGGGGGAGCTTGCTTTTTAAGTCTTCTCCACTGTGTTTTTCAATGTTTTTATGAGTGATGGTCACTTGCTGGCCTAATCGATGCATTTTGTCCAAATTTGGTATCAATTCGTCCAGTGGTTTTTGAGTTATGTTAATCCCACAAACGAACATTACATTTTTATTTATATAGATTTTTCAAATTATAATCCGGCCCTCCAACAGTTTGAGAGACTGTGACCCGGCCCTCTGTTTAAAAAGTTTGAGGACCCCTGATTTACAGTGTTGAGATGCCTTTTTTCCCTTTTCCCATTACTTTTTTGAATACAATAGGACAATTTTGAAGAGGCATTAGAGCAAGGGTTGTAATAAACTTGCTCTGCCAGTGGTTGGGTGGCTGGCAACTGATGATGTGTAGGATACTGAATAAATGAGCTTTTGTTCTATGTCACTGTCATTTCTAATGTATTCGTATTATTTGGGCCAGTCATGTTCATAGCCTTTACCAGCATAGTTGGGTTTTGCAGGTCTGGGGACCCAGATTTCTGCTTATGAGGACTAACAAACATGATAAACCAAACAAAACTGGAAGAAATAACTTCTGGTTTTGAAAAAATGATATTTTATGGCGTTCTGCTGTTTGGAGTGTGTGTGATGTCTTTAAAAGGTAACTTGCTGCTCTTAAATGTTATCGGGGGGGGGGGGGGGCAATTCACTTTGTTTTCTTGAAAAAGGGCAACCAGGGAAGTTGAAGGCCCACAGTTATACAACAATGGAATGACTTCTACTGCATATTAGTACCCTTTCCTTTGTTGGAGATGTTTAAACAGATTTGGATACACATCTCTCAGGTGTACAATTCTATAATTCTTGTCCTACAGCCTTAAAGCTGACCTATCTCAGCTACACAATTGCCACCTTTGATCTAGCCCAGTAGTCCCCAACCTTTTTTTGACCAGGGACCATTCTCCAACCTTAGTACGAATCAGTTTTTAGTCAACTTTAGATTTGGTTTGGTTATTTGGGGTGCTATTCAGAAAATTGCATTGGATAGACCACATCAGCTCTAGTTTCTGGTACAGAACACATGCCATCCAATAGTCGCCATCTGTTTGCCCACAGAAAACCATATTTAATAATCTAGATCTTAATTTGGTCGTAGTAATCTTTCATGGGTAGTCAATCTCTCAGTTCCAGACATCCCCCATTGCCTCGACACTATAAGAGGTTTTCGCAAGACGAGTCACTCTCATTGCTATGTGGTTTCGAGGCAACGGTGTAGTAATTGAGAGGCTGCGGACCATGTTTTCGTTTTTGCAGACCACTGGTGGCCCACGGACCACAGGTTGGGAAGCACTCTAGCCAATCTGTGAAAAAATGATGTGTGTAAAAATTAACTAACTTGATTTTTTAAAATTATGTTGACTGAATTATTTTTCTCTCCACCATAGGTTCCTTTTCGTTCTCTGTCCTGTCTGGAAAAATCATGGTTCGTGAAATTTATTACATTACAGAAGACATGTCAATCAGGTATTTACTTGCTTACATTGTTTCAGTATTGTGACCATGCTATTGGCTTATCCCTAGTATACAAGGTCACCCTCACAAAATAATCGGTTCTAGTGCATTTAAAACACTTATGAAACTGGAAGCAGAGATTATATTGCAAATCCAGTCATCCATCACAGTTGGGTCTCTTAGCTACGGGTGATGTGTAAGGTTACAGCAAACCGCTTCTGAAGAACTCTTACTAAGAAAACCTGTGATAGTTTCACTTTGGAGTTGCCATAAAGCGGAAATGATTTGAATGCACACAAATATCTGGAGGGTTACATGTTCTCCATCTCTGGGTTTGATTGTGCTATTTTTTGTTTCAATCATTAGTGCTAGTATAGTAAGGATGAACAGAGTAAGTTAAAATCAGACAGTTTTGTAAAAAAAACAATGTCCTCTTCTAAATTTAAAGTAACAAGGTTTGTTGTACCTTTGTTCTCATTTCTGATCCAGAACATAGCAGTCCAATAGAAAATGGTGATAAGCAGCAGTATGTCATGTCTTTTAAATGAAGAACAGTTTTGATAATCTTTATGTTGTTTGAAGTAGTATTTCAGTTAATTGAATGTAATGTATATATATAAATTTAGTAATTCTAATTATATAAACATATTCTTTAGAATACAAGATGGGTTCATTATATTTCGTTGGTGGAAGATGTACAATCCAAAGCAAAAACAGCATGGTAAGTTTTCTTCAAAAATTAAGCGTTGGATTCTATAATTCTATAACAGTAAAGTGTTTGCATCTTCTAATGTAAATGAATCTCTAAAAAAAGCCCAGTACACAAAAAACAAGAAAACAAAAAAAAAACCCCAAAAACGGACCTGTACATTTATAAACAACTTCTGTAGATTATAATATTTGAATATGCCCCCCCTGTTGTTTAGGCCTTATCAATTCCAGTGTTTCCATATGAAGCCTGATTGAGATATTCTGATTCTATTCCCATATTTTAATTATTTCGCAGTAGCTGATATGTCTGGAAATTACGTTCGAGCATACCACCTGCAGATCAGTGGCTATTTAGCTATTGCTAGACACATTTCAGGAAGGATAGAGCTAATGGAGTAATTGAGGCTAGTGGCCACAAATACATCTTGAAATAATGAATTTGATTTGGAGCTAATTCACAAACTATCTTAGATACCAACCCCATTAGAACTGTATGTAGTAGAAACACAATATGCATTAGAAATTTAGTGCTAGGGGAAAAAAAGCTTGATATTCCTTAGGGGTGAGGTTGAATTGCAACTCCCAGCATTTATTGCCATTGTGTATGCTGGCTAGAGCAGCACACCAAAGTTTGGTCTGTGTCTAATAATTGGCTCCTGAAGTAATATTTTATCCATTCATACAAAGCTTATGTCCAAAATTAAAATGTATTACAGTACATTTTGATATGAGGTTTTCTTCTTATGTCTTGTGATTTGTCATAAAAATATTGAGAAAATAATACTAGTTTTAGAGGTGGTATTCTGTTGTATGTGACTTGTATGCTGCATTTTCGACCAGTGTCATTTATGGAAATCAACAGCTTTATTCAGGGCCGTAGCCAGAAAAAAATTTCGGGGAGGGTTGAAAATTTGGGGGGGGGGGGTTGAAAATTTCAGGGAGGGTTGAAAATTTTTTGGGGGGTGGGTGGGGTTGAAACCTGCCTCCTAGCTCACGCTGAAGCAAAGAGCACAGCAGGGGGCAGAGCAACCTTCCATAGCTTACAGCTCCACCCCTGTCAACCACCTCCACCAAGTCTGGCCTCCTTAATGAGAGCATTCAACACACACCCCCAACTTGGTTGCTTCACTACATCAGCTATTGCTGCAAGTAATGACAGTGTGAATAAATTGTCAATATTTGCTTGAGATAGTGCTTACAGTTCTGGAGGGACTCTTAATTTTTTGCATCTCATAGACTTAGCATGGGGATTTGGTTAACCAGTTAAAATTCATGAGTAAACCAGTTTTTTAAAAAAAAAATCTGAAACTTTTGGGGGGGGGGTTGAACCCCTAAAACCACCCCCTCGCTACAGGCCCGGCTTTATTATATGATTCAAAGTGAAAAGCTATGTAAATAGGCACGGTTTTCAGTTTTCTTCTCATTGGTTGACTTGTCTACCTTAAATAAAGCATAGCTTTTGACTTTTTCTAATGAAATCCATTTGTCATACAGTGAGCATGACTATACTAGGTAGGTCAAAGGCAGGAATGCTTTACAAGCAGTATAGTTGCCTTCGGTTTTACCTGAGTATATGAAATGTAATATGAATGTAACTTTTTACTTCTGGTGAAAGACCCCGCTGGGAAAGAAAGCTGTCTATCTACTATGAGTCACCTGCTCTATCTATTTATTTATATCATGGAAGTGAATGTGTTGAAAAAAGTTTCTAGTTTCTGGTTGTAATGCAATAAAGTCATGGAAAAGTTTGGGGGAATGGGGAAGTTCATATATGCACTTCCAATTCATTTAATTGAAATGTAATATAATTCCACCATCTCAACTCAGTAATCTTCTCTAGTCACTTCTGGAGATTTTCATGATTTTTATCTACAAAACGATAACCTCTCTGTTTGATTAAAAAATTATTCAGATGCTGCATTGCACTTTTTGGTTTTCATAGTAAATATCCTAGATGTAAAGAGAAATAGTTGGCAAACTAATAATCTACTTCGAAAGACCCAATTTACTGGAATATCAAAAGAGTTCATGTCTCTTGAGTAAATAAGTAATAGGGTTGTCTTTAACGGAGAAAAGACCTAGTTAATTATGACAAAATTGTTTTTAATTAGGTCATACTGCTTGGAACTGAAGGTGTGGCGTATCACCCCTGTTTTATATTATAATAGCTGATTAGGTATAGTTTTGAATGTGACTCAGTTTTTTAAAACAGGAATCAGCCACATTAAGAAACTGATGTTATATTCATATTATTTTTTTGTCTGTGTAACTAGTGACTATTAAATAACCTGAGCAAGCATAGGAATAGCAGCCAGGAAGATGAAGCAAAGAGGAACGTTAAAATTAGAGCAGGTGACAACTTCCCTGCATCTCCCTAATTTCAAAACCCATTATAGGTTTCAAGCTGCTGCAGCACTTATATAGCTAAAATCCTTCTTTGAAATCTCCTATTGACTTCCTGCTTGCACTGTGCTCAGTGTTTCACTCAGAATTTGAGATCTGGGGCTCTAAAAATAGGCTGGTGATTATATGCAGTGGGTTTCCCACCCCTAAAGTAAACTTCATGCTGTGTATAAGGAGCTGAGTATGTGTTGCAGTAGCAATTTGAAAAATAACTACACAGAAGTTTAGCTTCTAAACCTAGAAGGGACTACAGTACTAACAGTATAGTCACAGATGGTTTTACCTGTGTTTTACTTCTCTTTTATCAATTCAATTGTCCTTGGTCCTTCTTCTCTAAACTCTTAGGAAGAATTGCCAGTAAAGGTGGAATGACATAAGCAGAGCTAAATAGAGAGACATTCTGCATCCGTGTAGACATATTTAGGATAGTGGTGAACAACTGCATGGATTTGGAGGTTGCTCTGTCTCCCATTTTATCCTCTTCTGATGCCATCTGAAAATGATTTTACCTCTAAATGGCTGATCATATCTCAGAGCCTTCAAAAGTTTCTCTGGGGCATCTTAGGGCTCTCACTCATCTTGTTAAGGCCCTTGTTAGCTCTTCCTTCGAAATAGAAAGTGAATATACTGTCACACTGTGTTTTGACAATAAAAGATTAAAAAGTGAATACCCCCCCCCCTAATAGTTATACTGATGTGAACAATTTCAGTCAGTGTGTAGGTGCAAGGACTTATGGGCTGCAAAAATTATCTTTAAGGAATGTATGTATCCCATAATCTATTATCTGTGTGCTAGTAATATGAAGGATATGGTCTTTAAAAAAAAACGAAACAAAATGGGCTGCAATCTATAAAAAGTAATGTCAAAATCAATGTTTATTGTGTCAGAAGTGAGTTGAGGGTACAGTTAAAATGCATTTAAAAACACAAACCAGGTTAAAAAAAACTTGGCATTATGCTAAATGTCCTTTAACCAGAAGCTGGCCACTGAGTGCCTGTGGTGTTGCTGTGAGAAGGTCCTCCATTGTTCATGTGGCAGGGCTCAGGTTGCATTGTAGTAGGTGGTCTGTGGTTTGCTCTTTTCCACACTCCCATGTTGTGGGCCCCACGTAGTAGCCCCATTTCTTAAGGTTGGCTCTGCATCTCGTGGTGCCAGAGCACAACCTGTTCAGCGCCTTCCAGGTCACCCAATCTTCTGTGTGTCCAGGATGGAGTTTTTCATCTGGTCTCAGCCACTGATTAAGGTGTTGGCTTTTGACCTGCCACTTTTGGCTTCTCACTTGCTGAGGTGTTCCTGCGAGCATCTCTCAATCTTAGGAGCCGGTCTGAGTCCCTCTATGGAGGAAGGAAAAAAATCGGGATATAAAAGTTTTAAATAAATAAATAATAGGAAGCTGTTACTTGATTTAAGCTGTTGGCATGCTGGCTGATACCCAAACAGAGGATGGGCCGGAGATGTTACTGTCTTAACCATTCATTGTTGACTGCTACTTCCTGACAGATGTCAGGTGGTGCAATACCAGCTAAACAGTATAATTTATCCAGTGGTGTGGGGCTTAGCCAACCTGTGATAATGCGGCATGTCTCATTAAGAGCCACATCCACTGTTTTAACGTGGTGCGATGTATTCCATGAAAATTCAGCAGCAGAATAGCAAAGCACAAGGGTAGAAATGTTAGTATATTAATAATAGATAATAATATTATGTACTACCATGAGCATATCGCAATATCAAACAAAACAACTAGGCTTGATAAGACGTGTTTGCACTCTATGTAGTAAGTTAAAATAAGACACTTATAATAATATAGTAAATATGATAAGATATGATAAAACTGATAACTGGTATTCTGGATCACCTTAGACAATTCAGACAGTTATCCTTTCACACTCTCTTTCCTGAAAAATTCACTGTGGCCATCAGCTGGTGCTCCCATATTGGTACAGTAAACACTTAAGGCACTATCTGAAATTAGACATTCATGTTTGTATCAGTTATCTCATTTGTTCATAAATATATATGTATCTTGTGTGCGAGGTTGCACTAATATGTCCAGATTTTATTCCAGTGTGGAGTTTGTTTTTGGTTTGCTGAAGTTGTCTCATGAAAAATTACTTTATAAAATCTTTTTGTTGTAATTTACAGATCCAAAGGCTGAAACAAGATTGTATATCATGGTAAATGATTTTGAGTTCCATGTCTACAACCGATCAGACCTTTATGGTCAGCTTCAGGAATTATTTGGTTTAGACCCAACCATAATTCCTCCAAAGAAAGAGGATGAGAAAACATGGGAAAATGGAAGAGAGCAAGCACACACAAATCTCGAAAGGTATAGCTACAGATTTACTTCAGAACCTTTGGTGTTTGAACATAAACCTGTCACTTTTTAGGCTTTGAGGCTACCTGAATACTTAAACTGAAGATTTCTACTTTCAGCAAGAACAGCTGTATTTGTCAAAATGCCATATTACAGAGGTTTTTCTGTACTATATTATTTTCCTTTCAAAGCAGTCCCTTGCTTTTCTGTATGTGAGTGTACATCATAGATCTCATCACTTTGTTTTGAGTTATAAATGTACATTCTTTAAAAAGTATTTTTAGTTTCCATTGAAAATATGACTTATTTTAATTGTTTTAATTATTTTAGCACATTTAATTCCTCTTCTGCTTTTCTGCAGTAATATTTTAAGTGGTATCCTTTAATTATTGTAAGCCATCCTGAATCCCATTCTGGAAGAAAAAGAGAGGTTTAAATCCAATTATTAAATAAATAAATATGTTGTAATGGCAGCCCTCCAAATTCAATGGAGTTAGTGGGATAGGATCCCTGTGAAAGTGGAAAACCTCAAATAAAGAAATTGCTATTTTTCTGACCTGAAAGATGATCTCTCTTAAGAATTGATTAGGTCTTCCAGCCTGATTCATTGGTCAACTTTCATTGGATGCTGATCATAGATTTGCATTGGAGGATTTAGAGATTCCTAGAGAGCTGTTCTCTCTAGAAATTACTAGAGAAAGTTAGCCATAGAGCAATATTGAAGGACCCAAAGATTCATAGAGAGACAGTTTAAAATTCAAATCTATGAATAATCAAATCCCCAAATGTCAACCTGCAAATGTAGACGGATGACTGTAGGCTGTAACAGGGAAATTTGTAACATTTGACTGCCCACGCCCTACAGGGGAGACACTACTATTTTCCCATTGATTTTTGAGACACAATGTGTAGCAATGTAGGGTCTTCTCAGAAGGCACAAGTTGTAGAATTTTTTGTTTTATTTCTTTGAACATGTCTAAGCACCAGAATGTTTTTTCTTTGCTCCAAAAGATCTTTCACACTGCCATTGAAAATCTTTTTTTCAATTGTTGGATCCACCTGTATTTTGTCTGATTTACTTTCCTTTTAAAGTAATTGTAATTAACTCTAGCAGAAAGCATTTCCAGGAGACTAATGGCATAAGAGCTCTCTTTAGAGACTTACCCCGTTGTTTGTTCTTGCACAACACATTAGCGTTTTAAGATCATTTTTGCTTAAATGAACTTTTGAGATAGATTATAATATCTAAAATGATAATGAGTTCAGTGAAAGATATTGCCTATTTCTGTATTACTGAGAATATCATTTATGGGGGAAGCTGGCTTCTTGCTGTGTTTGAGGCGTTTCGGCAATATCATTTCATCTTTATTCTGTGAGTGTTTTAACATGAAAAATTGAAAATATGAAAGATTCAAATTTACGCATATTTGCCCATATGTTTTCCTGATCCTTTTCTTCATTAATCTGTGAATTACTTTTTAAAATTGCATGTAAATGCATTTACATTCACATACGCAAACATACATATACATTCACATATACTCCCAAAATATGACTTGCATATTCTCTAAAGAAAAGTGTTTCTTTAAAAATGTATTTTTAAGCTTTTTTGAGCTGAGAATTCTGTTGAAACATTTGGAAAGGGAAAAGCTGGTGACCGTGTTCTTATTTATCTATCTAGTCAGAGAAATGCAGGTCAGACCAGTTTGTTCTGGATTTCACAAAGACTGAATTCCTCAAATTTATTTATTGGAAACAGAGGTCTGCATTTGTGCCATGTGTTTGAATTACGAATATTCATATACATAAAGGCCTATGGTGGTACATGTGTATAAAATTCTCGTTGTCATGAGACATCCCTGCTCTGGTGAAAAATTTGGAAAGTTTATGGAAAGACTAATGATTTTAGAAATATTTCAGGATCCCTAGACAGATACATTAAGTTATATTATGTTTTTGCCTATGTCTACAGAGCCTTTCCCAGTTGTCCATAATAGGCAGTTATCCAGGTGCCAAATTCTAAAATTGTAACACCTATATGGATCTACTTCTTTTATTGACCTAAGGTGGCTCTGACTAGCTATCAGTTCTTCTGCACAGATAAGAAACTAACAAAGGCTTACAGTGCTGTGGGGTAATATTTAATAAATAGTAGCAGCAACAATAGCACAATAGACTCCTGTGTTTCATGCACTTGTTTTTACATGTTCAGACTATAATATTTAGTATTAATGAGGCAATGTTCATAAAGTTATACTCGGCCCATCATATAGAACTGGGTTTTATTTCAGGATAAACCTAGCTTCTACATACAAGTGGGATATCAGGGGGATTCATTTTCTTTTTGTTCATTAAGCAAATATTGTTTGTTTTTCTCCTTTAGTGTTAAAGTAAAAAGTGAGTCTCAAGACCCTTCATCATCATGGAGATCTCTTATTCCTGTAATCAAGGTCAATGTTAGCACAGTAAGTAAAAAAAATCCCATTGGTTTTTATTTTGTTTTTGTTTTTCTTCATCTGAATACCACTTTCATTAACAGTTGTAATACTTCATTTTGAACTGTGAAAAATACATTCAAAGGACACATAATAAATCTGGTGTTGGAGATATAAATATATGGCTTCCTTGAATTTCTGGATTAACATTTCAGCAATAGATTTAGGCTTAGACATAAATTATATAAACAACAGTAACATTCATTTAAAATAATTGTTAAAATATTATGCAGCCAATACACCAGTGAGGTCAACGGTACCAACTAAGCCAAAATGTACTGATAGTGAGCTTTTCAAGAAGTAGTTACAGACATTATTGAGGTTAACAAGTTGAGAAATCCCACTTGTTTCTTTATACAGGACTATTTCCATGATGAATAACTTCAAACTAAAATGCAATTCTCTTTCTCTTTTAAATTAGGGTCGTTTGGCCTTTGGGAACCATTATCAGCCTCAGACCCTCTGCATTAATTTTGACGATGCTTTCTTGACTTACACTACTAAGCCACCATCAAGTCACCTTGATCAGTTTATGCACATTGTGAAAGGGAAGTTGGAAAATGTGAGGGTTATGCTTGTCCCAAGTCCAAGATATGTTGGACTCCAAAATGATGAGTAAGTAATTAAAATTGAAGCATTACTTTATGTAGAATATTCTAATTGATTATAACATGGATTTGGTGTTTATTCCAGACAACCCTGGTTCGTAGAAAGTTTTGCTGTAGACCGTAAAGTACCTTGCATATTATCTTGCATCTTTGAAATTATTATTTTAATTGGGGTGGAGGGATAGAGTGGGCAACCAGTGATCCTTCAGAAGGTACAGGATGCAACTTCCAACACCCTAAACCAGCATAGACAGTGGCAAACAGTGCTATCAAAAGTTCAAGATAACTGAGTACGTAGTTTTTTTGTGTGTGATAGAATTCAAAGACATGTTGTTTTGGTCTAGAATATTAGTATGTAAATGGATGTTGTACTTTTGAGACTGAGAGAATCATGTTGATAGCATAAGCTTTCATAGATTAAGTCTGCCTCTTCAAATGCAACTGAAAATGTAGTCTTATAAAAGCTGCCAACATTATCTTGGTCCGTGTCTGACATGCTACAAGATCCCTCTGCATAGTGAGTTGTTCCTTGTTAGGTATAAAATATAGGTATTCTCACAGTAAAATGGTTTTGTACCTTATATTATTAGTCCAATTATTGAAGATTACATGTCCCAGTTGGACCTGGATTCTATTTTCGTAGAAAACATCATTAACACATTAAGAATGGAATATGGGGCAAGGAGAAAGCAACTGTGCTTTTTTTAAAAGCATGTGAAAGCTTCAATAAAGCAAAAATGAAAGAAATAAGACTTTTGCTATTGCGGTGGGTGAAAATGACAGTTGGAGTCTCACCATATATTTTTATAGGTTTAATTACTTAAAAACTAATTGAGTGTGTTGTCAAAATGTAATTTAAGACATTTAATAAAGACAATGAAGACTCAAAAATGAGTAGTGTATTAGCTTCAAAAAATTTAACAATATTTTAATACTGAACAAAAAATGTCCTAGATCAGTGCAAGCATAAGTATAGTATACTAATAATAATACAGATTTTGGGGCAAGCTTGGACAAGATATATGTGCTCCAGTTGCACACATACCTTGGGAAGTCAGACGTAGGCACGGTAGTCCATGCTCTTGTTACATCGAGAATAGATTACTGCAACACGTTCTACGTGGGGTTGCCTTTGAAGACTGTTTGGAAGCTTCAAATGGTGCAACAAGTGGCAGCCAGATTTATCACGAAAGCAGGGTATAGGGAGCACACAACTCCCCTGTTATGTGAACTCAATTGGCTGCCAGTTTGCTACTGAGCACAATTCAAATTGCTGGTTTTATCCTATAAAGTGCTAAACGGTTCTGATCCAGCTTACCTGTCTGAATGTATCTCCATCATGGACAGGCCCATACCCAGGATTTTGATTCGGGGGGGGGGGGGGCTGAGTCTGAATGAGAGAGGATCTATCCTAGCAAACCTTTTGTATTGTTATCCCAATACCCCCATGCATATGAGATTTATTGAGAATGGCGATCAGATCATGATATGAATAAACATAACAGTTTAAATAATGTACCAGTAAGGCCTTCTCACAGAGAATTTTCGGAGGGGGCTAAAGCCCCTCAAACCCCTCCCCCTGGCTACATGCCTGATCATGGAGGTTAAGCTCTTCTGGGGAGGCCCTGCTTTCAGTCCCACCTCCATCACAAGTGCGGTTGGTGGGGAAGAGAGACAGGGACTTCTCAGCGGTGGCTCCTCAGCTCTGGAATTCTCTCCCCAATGAGATTAGATCAGCGCCCTCCCTCCTGACCTTTAGAAAGAAAACAAAGACATGGTTGTGGGACCAAGCCTTTTGCCAATAAAATAATGCAGTGCAAAGAATAATTAGGAAATACGTTCAATGACAATCAGAATGGCTACAGCGTACGATGCATCATGTGATTTTAATATTTATACTAGGATGTTTTTAATGCTTTGTTTTAATGTTTAAATGCTGTTTATGACTTATGTTTAATGTTTTAATGATTTTAAGTTATAGTTACATGTTAATGTTTAGTTATTATGATTTTCTTTCTTTTTATATGTATATGGCATTGAATTTTTGCCATTCATATGTTATAAACTGCCTTGAGTCCCCCCCAGGGGTGAGAAAGGCAGTATATAAATATAGTAAATAAATAAATATTTAAAGTTTTAAGTTGTAATGTTGGGATGCGCTGCCATGTCTCTCTATCACCAAGTAGCCCAAACCTCCAAGGTCGTTGTACAAACGCTGAAGGCAATGAGATACTTCAACAGGTTTCGTTGATCAAATTATCATCATCATCATCATCATCTTTGTTTATACCCTCCCTTTCTCCCCGTGGGGACTCAAGGCAGCTAACACTCCACACTAGGCAAGTTTAAAAGGTGCAAGACAAAAGTTAAAAAGCAATTAAAAAGCAACTAAAAGTAGCAGTGTGGTAAAAACAAAATTAAAAACAGTAGATATACTAAAATGGCATTTAAAACTCGTATTCCGCCACATCTCACCCACAGCACCCCCTGAATTAAAAACCACAGCACCCCTTGAGTAGATCTTAAACACTTTCATCTTTAAAAGCCTGCCTGAATAAAAAGGTTTTAGCCTGTCGCAGGAAGGATTGCATGGAGGGGGCCATTCTGCCAGGTCAACAAAGTGCCACCCAAAATTGAGAGACAGCTTAGTTTTATGGTCAACAACTTGAGCATGTGCACAGTTTATTTTCAGGCTATTTTCTCAGATTCGTGCCTCATTTCTAGCTCTTCCTTTTGTTCCCTTCTGGTACCAGATCTTATCAGTTGCTTTTCCTCAGCATCTAATTCCCCCTCCTGTGTTCACCCCTCCTGCACCTGCTTGTTGCAAGGCATTTCCCTTTTGAGCTTTCCCTTGTCTGTACTCTGCTTTGGCTGGTAATTTTCCACTACTACCTTAGCCCTAGTCCCTTCATTCTGCTTTCTTTTAACCATTAGATGTCTCCAATAGGTCAATACATTCTGAAGGCATGTTGGAGAGTCGTGATTCCATGACCCCGGTCAGTCACAGTGAACCTCATCCCTTTGATTGTTTTGGAGATAAGGCATTTAACACAAGGAATCAAGCATGGGGTGAAACCAGATGACCAACAGTACTCAGTATAGCAAATCTGATCTTTACCCACCAGTTCCCAGAAAATAAGGGGCCCAATCCTCCAAAGTGATCTTGGTGCTAGTTATCTTAGTGGTAACATCATCCTTGTCATCAATTTCAAGACAACAGTTACTGAGGTTGAATTTTCCACCGACTCCTCCGTCAGCACCCAGAAAATAGTCTAGAGCTAATAGGTTTTGATGTATAGCATTGCAAAATCTCGTCTGTTGCCTAGCAAGGAAATTTAAAGATTTAATTTGGAAAGATGTGCTGAAGGCAGCTTGACAGTTATGTAAAAACATTTCTCTCAGGAATGATTAGGACTTGTAAATGAATTTGAGTAGATGCTTGAGGAAATGCTAGTGAGAATTGTCTCCCTCTGACAAGTTGTCTGTACTATGTTTGTAGTATTTAAAGCAGTTAGCTTCTGAAAAGCTACTGTTGCACTCCAGTACTCGAACACCTTTTCATCCAGCCCCACAACAGAGTCCATGGATCCAATAACAATATGTTTATTAAAGAAAGTATATAAAAAGGGGAAAAGGGCAAATCCAAAAGTACAGTCAGAATACAAGATGCAATGCACAAAAGACTCAAAGATCAGTAGCAATAATCCAAAAATGCAAGCTTAAACACCAAAACTGTGGAATCTTAATTCACAGCATCAATCCAAAGGTATATCCATGAACATGAATAAAGTAACTCTCCAAGGTAAATCCTTCAAAGGTACATAGGTGAAAACAGGAACGTGAAACAGGAATGTTGACAAAGCAGGAACTATGAACTTGGAATCATGAACAGGAGAACTATTCCCATTAGCAACATTGTCTCCTCTGAAAGCCCTGAAACCAAACCACTTAATTTAAGCCTGCCAAGTCACTTATGACATCATCCTTAGCACACCTGGTCTTCAAGTGGGTCAGCTCACATATTTCCTATCTCTCATTCTTTGGGAATATCTTAATTGCCTTCTTTTTCTCGCCTTGCATCCTGATGTCTAATCTACACTCCCTTGAAAAGTCTTCGGCTTCCCAAGGTCTTTTCTACAGGGAACTTGTAGTTCCATTTTCCCCTTTTATCTGAGAGTGACCTAGAGAATCCAAACCATTAGTCTCCGCTCTCACAGACTCCTCACTTGGGAACCCATCACCCCTCTCATCCTCTGAACATTCAGAGAAATCGTCTGTTGCTCGCCTGACTACAATAGTTATGTGTTACTAAAGCCCAGTGCTGCCCAGGGGGCAAATAATTGAGAATTCTATTCTGTTTATAGTTACAGTCTTAGAAGTATTTTTGCATAGTCTAAAGCACATGTGTCAAACTCAAGGCCCATATTCCATATCTGGCCCGCAAAGTTAAGATACCATTATACCCTCCCTTCTACTCCTCCTCCTCCACTTTGGATGGCCAAACTGCACCTGTGTATGTATCTACATATATGCATTCATGGTATCCCTCCAAAATATAGTCTTACAATTACAAATGGCCCTTTGAAGGCAACCATAAGGTTGATGTGGCCCTTGGTGAAAATTAATTTGATATCCCTGGTCTAAAGTAAAGAACATACAGGGACCATAGGTCAATCTGGAAGACCTAAAGATTCCTAGAGAGAGCATGTCATTCAAAAATGCGAATAATCAAATCCACAGATTCTAAACCAGCAATCGTGGAGGGCTGACTGTAACAGACTCTGTAAAAATGTAAACTCCATCCTTCTGGCAGAGACTCCAGTATTCATATTGTTCACTACTACACTTTTTAATTCTTTAATAGACCACCAAGACTGATGGGAGAAGGCTTTGTTGTGATGCAGTCGAATGATGTTGATATCTATTATTACATGGATGAACCAGGTAAGTATTAAACTGATTATTTAAGAGTGACACCAGTTGCAGGTGCTTAATATTTGTCTGGATGTCAAATGTTAGTTTTCAGGACATTTTTTAAAATTAAGAAAGTTCATATGAAGAGGGCAGCAGTTTTGCAGATGTGCACTACAATCACAGACTCACATTCGATACGGTCCATTACAGTCCCAATTCTCTGGAATTGTTTTTAAATAGAGTATGATAATGATTTCAGTATTATCCTGAAGTTTCCATTGCTAACTGCAGGGTCCCAGATAGTTTTACACTTTACAAATTTTCGAAGAATGTTTTATAACTGCATTATTGCACAAATAAGGTCATTGACTTGTCCTAGGAAATTCTTTATCTTTCAAATGTAGCCTTCCAACTGTAAAATAAGAAGAATGCTGACCTACATTACAGTGAATTTATAGGGGTCATAGAAGAATGGATGTGAAGTGTTTTTGACATTCAGAATGTTATATAAAAGCTAGCCATTAATTTGTAGTTTGTAATGCTTTCTACATTTTTTTTCATCCAACAGAAAAGCACTAGCTGTTCTGTTGGCAGTAGTAGGCATTGTTTCCACATTCAGCAGAATCCTTATGACTAGTACTTTATTAAATTGGATGCCAAAATACACTGTATTTCTTCAAAAGAAAAGTGAAATATAAATCTTGACAAAATAGCTTCTATTGTAAGACAAAATGGTTGACAAAACATAGAGTAGTAAGTGACTAATGTAAAATGGCAAAGGTGAGAGGAGCCCAGTTACAGTGAAGTGTATGAAAAGCAAATCTAATATGATTCAGAATGAGCTTTGCTACAGATGTGGGTTTGAGAGAAGTTATGAAAAACTATGGAGAAGGAATTACAAAACAGCTCATGCTAAATTAAAAGGAAAATTTTGGAACAACTTTTCAGTATCATAGAGTGAAAATTAATTATGTCAGTCTACAAATAGAACGGCAATTCTTCCTAATTGTAGCTCTTTGCACACACACACGCGCCTCTACAAATATATTTTCTGGGGGTTTATGGAAATGCATGGGACTAAAAGGGAAATGGGAGGAGAGAAAAAGTTCCATCCCATGTGCAGAAATGTGCTTGTGCAATATTGGATGTTTGTTAGTGACCATTAAATTTAGTTTTGTTTTTTTTTTAAAAAAACTGCAGAAACTTATTCTCAGAAAGTAGTCTGTTAAGTTATACTCACATGCCAAAATTTTCCATGTAATGAATTGAAGAAGAGGTAGTAATGAATAAGAGGCTTTGCAAGTTAGAAATTGTACTAATGTGTCCCTAGTTTGTGTGAAACCCCATCTTTATAACTGTTGAAACAAGAGTGTGTTCAGCTTCCTGTAACGCAGAGGTGCTAAAACCTTTTAAGCTGAGGGCAAGTTCGAGGTCCTTTCAAGGTCCCTCAGGGCTCGGACAATAGTTTGAAAAAAAATGAACAAATTCCTATGCACACTGCACATACCTTGTTTGTGAAAGACCTATGGTCTAAGCATCGAATAAACTCTCTCTCTCTCTCTCTCTCTACCTTGTTTGTAGTGCAACCCCCCCCCCCCCCGAAAAAAACAGTACAATATTTAAAATGAAGAACAATTTTAACTTGTCACAGCCCAGCCACTGTGATATTATGGTATCGAATATAAAACAGTTTCAGAATACACCCATCAGCTAGATTTCCAAAAGCAAGGACCAACTCTGAATAGAAATACCAAAAATCACTTAAGGCAAAAGCAAGAAACTATAATCTCAGGGTTATAGAAACTAGAATTATATACAAAAGTTTGAAAGCATGAACATGGCCTGAAACTTGAATTTAACTATACAGTGTTCCCTCACTTATTTCGGGGGTTCCATTCCAGGAACCCTGCAATAAGTGAAAATCCACGAAGTAGGGATGCCATATTATTTTTAATATTTATACATTATTTTATATATTATTTTCTTTCCTGCACTTCCTTACCTGCCTCCCGGCCCATCCCAAAGGTACCTGCCTGCCTCCCTGGCTTCCACGGTCCACTACAGAGCCTCCGGAGCCACTCAAGCAGCAGCAGGCCAGGGAGGCAGGCCTTCCCCGCTGCACCTCAGGCCACCACACTTCCGGGGTCTGTGGAGGCCAGGGAGGCAGGCCTGCCCTGCCGCTCCTCAGGCCGCCACACTTCCGGCGTCACTGGTCTTCACTGGACGTAAATATTTTATATTTCATATTAACATTTTCAAAAATCCGCAAAACAGCACGTCACCTAAAAGCGAACCACGAAGTAGCCAGGGAACAATGTAATCCCAAAGGCTTGAAATGTGAAACAAAATTTATAATCCAAACTGGAGACCTGGAACTTAAACAGGAAAAAAAAAGATACAGATCCAAGAACAGAATTCCTAACTCAGAGCTCTCAAGACAAGGCAACTTGACACATGAAAATCTAACATTGATCTCCCCACCGAATATTGACTCCAGTTCCTTAAGAATACTCTTTCTTGCCCATGACATCACTCTGTCTCACACCTGCATGCCCTTTGTTTATCTTTCAGTCTCTGGGAACACTGGATTTGTGTCTTTTGCACTATCCCGTCGGATATGGAATCACTGGGTTATCTGTAACCCTTTTCTTCCACATTCCATTCAGAGTGAATTCCTGGCCGATTCTCATGAGAATCGCTGGCTGTTTCCCCAACAACAGATCTACCTAAAACATTCCTATCATCTTGAAAAACACTTTCACTTTTCCCCATAGGCTCAACCAGAAAATCCTCCTCCTCCTCCTCCTCCTCAGAGGCTTCATAGACCTCAACATAACTAACATAAATTTACCAGTATTTCAATGGCAAGTGTGGGCCTTCTTTTGGCTGATGTTAATTAGTCAAGTTAATTAGGATTGTTGTTGTGTGCCTTCAAGTCATTTCAAACTTAGAATGATCCTAAGTCTAAAGTTTCTAAGCCCAGGTAAATGACCTTGGAGGGCTGCATCTGGGCTGCGAGTTCCATTGTTGAACAGCTTTCACAGTCAGGAAGTTCTTCCTAATGTTCAGGTGGAATCCCCTTTCCTGTAATTTGAACCCATTGCTCCTAGTCCTAGTTTCAAGAGCAGAAGAAAACAAGCTTGCTCCCTCTTCCCTATGGCATCCTTTCACATATTTATACACAGCTATTACATCTCTTCTCAACCTTATCTTCTGCAGGCTAAACATAACAAGTTCTTTAAGATGCTCCTCATAGGGCATGATCTCCAGACCTTTGATAATTTTAGTTACCCTCGTCTGGACATCTTCCAGCATGACAATACATCGTTCTCATGCTATCATTGTTGTTGGTTTGCAAGATTCAACATAATGCATACTTGGAACATGAAACTCAGTACCCAATTTAATTGAATGTTAAATATGAAAGTCTTCCCTTTCCTAGTTTTTAACCAATGGAAAATAGAGCACGAGTATGCTGTTTCGGTGTATTGATTTCTAGAAAAGTCAAGAAAACCTTTAAAGCTCCAGGGATGCTGTTCCACTTGGCCTTTCCTCAAGGCGGCACACATGCTTCAAAACTTTTTGAGTTTTGTATTTATTAAAATTCCACCATGGAAAATGTTTATAATGATAGGCTTTCTCCTAGGCTAATAATACTCTGCATTCTTTCTGGTTTTGGATCATTTTGATACCCCAACACAAAGAATGGAGAGTCTTCTTCCTGTATACCTTAATGTTTTAATAAAGGCATCTTATGGGCCTAAAATAGGGGCATGTGCAACTTCTGGGCCACCCATTCCCCCCTTGTGGTGTAATAATTCAACCTAGACTGAGATCTGGAATGGGCATCAGGAATGCATGCTCCTTCTTGTTCTCAGACCCTGTTTATCTCACTTTTAAATGTATTTATGGGCAAGGATAACATGTGCACTAGAAGACCTCAATTTAATTTTGGTTGGCTACATTGACAATGTTCTAGAGAATTCATTTGAATTATAGTTATTTAAAGTCATGGTAATTTTTTCCGTGATGTCTTTCAAATCCTTTTTTGAGCTCTAGAAAATGCTTTCATATTTTCCATTGAATCCATATGGGTTTGTGATACAGATATTAAAGCTATGATATTTCATACATGTTTTGGTTAATTCCTAATAAGTTACAAATAGTATTTTCTTCTGAGTACATATTATTTGAAAACCCTTCTTTTCTGTTTTCCAAAATGCAGGTCTTGTCCCTGAAGAAACAGAAGAAAGTAATGAGGAAGAAGCAAGCAATGAAGATAGTAAATTGCAAGATCTCCCCCCATGTTGGGGACTAGATATAGTTTGTGGCAAAGGAACAGATTTCAATTATGGTCCATGGGCTGATAGACAAAGGTATTGTGGGTGTTTTGTTTCATGTTTTATCTGTCTCTGCTGTAGATGGTGGAGAACATATACCAAAATAGTTAAGTAATCAAAGAACTACTATATTTTGTTTTAAATTGTATTACAATTAAATGTACATTAATTGATATACAAAATTTGTGAAAATAATGTATTTTACTTTTGCAAGAGCAATTAATTTCCATGTTCAGAGTCCAGAGGTCCACCCAGAGATGATGTTAGTGTCTGTCTTTTAACCACAGCTGTTGCTCCTAAAGATTCTGGGATGCAAGGTCTCATTTTACCTCTGTCAAGTGATTTTGGCGAAGAAATTAACAGCATGAACACAGAGAGATACATTTTTGTTCATGCTAGGGGAAAATATTTACATACTTGTGTCTTAGTCGTTTTTTATTTTTGTTCTGATGGGTTTTATGTGAGTTCATTATCATTGTCCAGGTGGCACCTGTGCATGTTCTGTAACAGGCTTTTGGATGCAGCATTTGTTGAATGTGCACTTTTACTATCAAAGTAACGTTTGGGTTATTTTAAAGCTTACATTACAAAGTCAACTGATTGTATATTTTAATATTTTAGACCTTGAGTAACATTCGAACTCTCCCATAATTTTTGTTGAGGCATGTGAAGCCTCTCCCTCTCAGGTTGAGGTCGAGGAATTTTTGTTTGAGCTTGTGGGGGAAAGCAAAAGTGTGTTTTGAGATGTTTTAGATATGTCTGTTGTCAGGGAAACAGACCGTGATTCTCAGGGTAACCCAACGTTTATTGCTCAGACGGAAGGGTGTGAAGCAGAGACACATTCGTTGTTCTCAGAGACTGAAATATAAACAAAGGGAGCCCAGGTGTAGGAAAGAATTATGTCTAGGCAAGAGGAAGACTTCTTAAGGAATCTGAGGCTTTGTTCGGTGTGGAGATCAGCATTGGAATTTCATGTATCAAGTTGCCTGTCTATGAATCTCTGAACTTGGACTTCTGGATCTTGGGTTTTGAGTCTTGTTTTCCTGTTTAAGTTTCATGCCTCCTGTTTGGATTACAAATCTTGTTTGAGGTTTTCAAGACTTTGGGATTATAGTCAAGTTTTCAGGGATTTAGGATTATATTCATGTTTTAAGTGCCACCACTTTGGTATTACAGTTTCTTGTTTTGCCTTCTGTGATTTTTGGATTCATGTTCAGAGTTGCTCCTTGCCTTTTGTCAAGCTTTTGATCTCAAGTGCATGGATGTAATGTAGATACTGCTTTTACAATCTGGGCTTTTTTACTTGTTTGCATGCTTAGTTTGCTTATTTTAAATTGTTTTTAGAGAATTGCTTGTACTATTTTGAAGCTGTTGCTTTTTATATACTTTTATATACTTTTTATATATCTTAATAAACTATTATTGTTGAACTGTGTGATGTCTGGGTGAAAAGGGATCAAACGGGTGGCTGGGCTGCAACAATTTTACTAGTTAATCTTTTGATGAATGAGGTATTTAATTATCTAATGAAGCAGATAAATTTGCCAAGTCTATTAATCACACACCTGTTTAATGTGTGCTTCTTAAAATGTAAAAAAACAAACAAATAATTCCCCTTTCTTTCAAGATAAGTAACTCCATTACTCTTCTTGTCTTTAATTTTTAGGGACTGTTTGTGGAAATTCTTTTTCCCACCAGATTATCAAGTCATGAAAGTTTCAGAAGTTCCACAGGCTGGGAAGCCAAGGCAAATCCTTGCTTTTGAGCTCCGTATGAATATAATTGCAGATGCCACTATTGATTTGCTCTTCACAAAAAATAGGGTAAATGATGAAAACATTGCTGGATATAAGAATTCAAAAGTTAAACGAATTCTTGTTACGCATGTATATGTATATTTTCCTTTTTGTTTCTTTTATCATGCTGTTCTATTTCAGAAGATATTTGAGTAGAGCAGCTATATTTTGCTACTTTCATGTCTTGTGGGTTAACTATTGAAATAAAAATGTATTAGTAAGAAGTTCTTATTGTTGGACGCCGGATGATAATTGATGAATTAATAAAGTTGACAACATTTTTTTTCAGAGAAACTATGTCTGGTATAGTGTCCTCCGACGAGGAAGAGAGGGGACATTAGTATTTATTTATTTACGACATTTATATCCTGCCCTTCTCACTGTGAAGGGGACTCAGAATGGCTTACAAGTTATATGTACATATGATATATTTTATTATTAGCATGGCACAATATTAGTATTATATATTATACTATACCACTATACTGCAGTGTTATTAGTAATATTACATGTAATATAAAATACATGTAATATAAAATATATAATCAAATATATATTATTATATTTGATTATTATTTGTATTATATTGTATTACAGTATTATGCTCAATATTATATGGACATACAATACACTGTAATTATTAGCATAGCACAATATTAGTATTATATATTACTATATTGTACTATACTGCTATACTGTGATAGTATTAATAATATTACATGTAATATATAATATACAATTTATTCTGGCTCAATATCTTGACTGCAAGTGTGAGGTTTTGGGAGCATCCTGTAGCTCTCTATTTAACCAGTACTTACACAAGATACATGTTATCAGACAATGTTTAACTCAAGAGACATAGATAAGATTCCAGATGCTTTAAGCCAGGTAAACCTTGTAAAATGTCATGCAACTATAGGTGAAAAATGATAAATTCCCAGGAGCTGAGCAGCCATGTTTCCTTCATAGCACTGAGAGACAGAGGGGAGGAGCTATTACATCACATTAGCTATTACATCACATTAGAGGTACAGAAAGCCAAGAAGGGCAAACTACAAAGCAAACATCGTATTATAGATGCATGCTGGGGCACAATTATTATATCGTATTATTATTAGTGTTGTATTACATTATAATATTTTATTAATATTATATGTATATACAATATATTATATTTTTACCACAGCACAATATTGGTATTATATATTACTATATTATTGCTGGTGGGAAGGTATTCCTAACTGATGGCCCAGGAGACATGGTAGAACTCTGTCTTCCTGGCTTCTCCTCTTCACTGAATCTCCCTTATCCAAAATGCCTGGGACCAGAGGTTTTTCAGGTTTTTTGGTGTGGTTTGTTTTGGTTTTTGGAACTCTTTTATTTGCATATACACAGTAAAGAAGGGAAAGGGGGCTAGTGGGCAACCGGTTTCCAGGTTGGCTGTGTATTCCTTGGGTTGGCCAGGGAACCAGAGCTTCCAAGAGGAAAATATTCCTATCTTCTAGTGAAAGTGAGTCAATGGTTTAAAAATGCAAGCTAAAATTAAATCCAGAAAAATGAGAGAGAACAAAGAAAGCTCTGAAATAAATAAAAACCCAAAACAGTCAGTCATAAGGGCAGAATATGAAAAAGGGAGGTACTATGATGGAGCCCAATTGTTTATGCTAAACATGCTCAGTATCTCTCGCGCTGGGACCGATTGAAGCATGATACAGAGATATCTTAAAGGCATAGGCAGCTTAGGAATGCTTACCCAATGACCAAATAACACCTAGATTTATGAAAACAATGATTCAAGTCATATCAACTGTACTTCTGCATTGAATCATTATTTTTACACTCTCTAAGATAAACCTTGTTTTCATCTCTCTATAAGGTATCTATCTATACATACCAGCATGTTTTCCTATCTGTATACATTCTCAATCAGCATTTCTTGACTCAGTATCTTGGGTCTTAACATGTGTAATTAAAATAAAACTTTTAAAATTCTTTGCTTCTAGTATCACAACTTGTCTATTTTCTTATGAAGTATGTCAATATTGTGAATGAATAATGTTTTTCATGAAGTGTAAGAAGTCTACCACTATATAGATGAGTCATAGCCATGTTATTTTGGTCATTAGCAGTCATTAATTTTTATAGCTGTCATCTATTTCTCTCCTAATGGCTTCAAATGAATACTTAACGTTCCTTGGATATTAAATTATGTTTTGTTTCAGTGTTGTTGCACGTCTTAGGATTTTAATGTAGATCATGTTTTTAATCAGCCATGGCTTACTAATTCTTTTTCATCAATGCACGTGGATTAGACATGATGCTGATAACTTGAGACATGACATAGTCTTGGTGAAATAATTGAAACAATGTCTGGTTTTTATTGGCAGGAAACTAATGCTGTACATGTAAATGTTGGAGCAGGCTCTTACTTGGAAGTTAATATTCCCATGACTGTAGCTGAAAATGGTAGGTTGAGACTCAATTCTGGAGTAATTTGTGTGATGATAGGCCTTCAGATATACTTACTCAGAGAATGGTCCAGTGCAGTGTTTCTCAACTTTCCTAATGTCATGACCTTATAATACAGTTTCCCAGATTGCGGTGACCCTAACCATAAAATGATTATTGTTGCTACTTCATAACTGTAATTTTGCTACTGCTCTGATTCGTAATATAAATATCTGATGTGCAGGATGTATTTTCATTCACTGGACCAAATTTAGCGCAAATACCCGATGCACCCAAATTTGAATACTGGTGGGGTTGGTGGGATTGATTTTGTCATTTGGGAGTTGTAGTTGATGGGATTTATAGATCACCTACAACCAAAGAGCATTCTCAATTCCACCAACGATGGAATTGAACCAAATGTGGCATATAGAATTCCCATGACCAACAGAAAATACTGGAAGAGTTTGATGGGCACTGACCTTGAGTTTTGGAGTTGTAGTTCACCTACATCCAGAGAGCACTGTGGACTCAAAAATGATAGAACTGGACCAAACTTGGCACAAATACTCAACATGCCCAAATTTGAACACTGGTGGAATTTGGGGAAAATAGACATTTGGGAGTTGTAGTTGCTGGGATTTATAGTTCACCTACAATCAAGGAGCATTCTGAACCCCACTAACGATAGAATTGGGCCAAACTTCCCAAACAGAACCTCCATGACCAACAGGAAATACTGTATTTTCTGATGGTCCTTGGTGACTCCTTTGATACCCCCCACAACTCCCCCAGGGTTCCCAACCCCCAGGTTGAGAAACACTGGTCCAGTGGGATTTTGTGCCATGCACCTCTCTAAATAAATCAAGGTAAATAAATCATAATTCTAAGTGCTGGTTATGATCTTTAAAACCATATATGTCTTGGATGCATTATTAAAAATAATACAGTTGTATACATGTTAATATGTAAACAGCTTTCATTCATTGTTAATTTTGGAGAGTGCATCAGTATTACAGCTTCATGCAATTAATTTAGGATCACGCTATACCAGTAAGAAGTCCATATGTTAAGTTCATATAAAGAAGCTGGATACTGAAATGTTATTGTACAGAAACCTCTGAAGATGTAAGTGAAATGAGGCATTCATTAAAAATTCTTGCAACATGCAGCATCTCTTTCTTAACCATATAGATAGTTACCTAAAACCTATGATTTAAAATCACTTCAGTTTGCTTACCACTGTTATATAAAATGAGCCAGGGTGCTTTTGATAAAAAAATGGCTCAAATTGATTTTTTGGTTCTTTTTATTAGGTTACTCTCCCACTATTAAAGGACAGCTTTTACACATAGATGCTACCAGCAGCATGCAGTATCGAACTCTCTTAGAGGCAGAAATGTTAGCTGTAAGTATTGTGTAAAATCAGTTCAGTGCTTTAAAAATTCCATAAAGATTAGGAATAATTGTACCATCGTTATCAACATAAATGGTAATAATAATGGTAATTAATAGTGATACAATTATTAATATATGGAAGGTACAAGACATTTAATCTGGAATCTGTCATACTAAATAGTAACATAGGAAGTAACCTTATAGTGGGTCAAATCATTTGTCAAATGAGCCTAATTCTGACGTTAACGGATAGCAATGATTAGATAGTGTTTCCAGCAAGTTGGGTTGTCAGAGGGCTCCTATATTTTTAATGTTTCTGTAGCAGGTGGAATTTCAGCAGTGGTTGCTTGCTACTTGGTTGCGTGACAAGCAACACCCAATGAAATTCTCTCTTCTACATAACCTTTAAAGGTATAAGAGCCTTTTCTGCTTTTAAATCTGTCAACCCTACTGATGGGATTCTTTCCTGGTTTCATCTGGAGATTCCTGATTTTTATTGACATGTAACCAAGGGTGGCATGACACTAAGGAGCGATAGGCAAGGTTGTGTGAATTCAAAGAAGACCACTTGAAGAAATACAGATCATAGAATCATATAATTATAGAATTTGAAGAGACCTCATGGGCCATCCAGTCTAACCCCCTACCAAGAAGCAGGAAAATTGAATTCAAAGCACCCCCTACTGATGGCCATCCAGCCTCTGTTTAAAAGCCTCCAAAGAAGGCGCCTCCACCACACTCCGGGGCAGAGAGTTCTACTGCCGAACAGTTCTCACAGTCAGGAAGTTCTTCCTAATGTTCAGATGGAATCTCCTCTCTTGTAGTTTGAAGCCATTGTTCCGCATCCTAGTCTCCAGGGCAGCAGAAAACAAGCTTGCTCCCTCCTACCTATGACTTCCTCTCTCATACTTATACATGGCTATCATGTTTCCTCTCAGCCTTCTCTTCTTCAGGCTAAACATGCCCAGCTCTTTAAGCCACTCCTCATAGGGCTTGTTAGCCAGACCCTTGATCATTTTAGTTTTAGTTTTAGATAGGCAAACTGCCCTTCTTCTTTGTGGTCTTTGTGAACCACACAGCTGGGCAACTGACAAGCTATCAGGCCAACCAGGTGTTACACCACAAGCATGACCAGAGTTTCAAACATAACATAAAGGTTTCATAACATGTTCTCAGAATATACTGAAATCTAACTTGGATATGTATGATCACATTGACATATCCAAGAAAAGTATGACTGTCCCATACTTACAATCGTGATGTGAGAATCTCCTTTTATGTTCCATCATGTGCAGATAGTGGTGTTGATTCCACAAAGAGCAAACCCTTTCCTGTAATAGTCCCAGTGTTCTAGAATTTATTTGAGAAAATTCCATTATGACTTATATTTGGGGGTTTTTTTACATCACAATAAAACAATGGTTTGTTTGACTGCTCCTGCCACAAGTGCAAGTGATCAAGCAGCATACAGTAGTATCTTGCCCATAAGTAATAAACTAGCAGTCTTGCATACCTCTGGCTTGTTTGTGTTGTTTGAATGCATCCATGAGCAGCTCATACTTCCTGTTTCCATTTCTCAGTACTTCCTAAATATTCTAATACATCTTCTAATTCATCTATTAGCCATGAGAGTACACTTTATACCAGATCAAGCTTTCCAATCTCATTACAGTATAAATCAATTATATAATGGACATTATGTGCATATGTATGTACCTCCAAGTTGACTGTTGACATGGTGACCCCAGTAATTTCATTCCTTAAGCAAGGAATATGCAGAAGTAGTTCTCCCATCTAAGTACTACCCAAGGCTTACCCTACGTAGCTTCCAAGTTGGTTTTACTGATGGGTCTTTGGACCATAATAAATATTGTTGTTGTTGTTGTTGTTGTGTAGCTTCCAATATCAGATTAAATTTGGTATCTTTAAGGTATTCCCATGGGTTTTGTTGTAGGCTAATGTAAAAATAACGTTTTCTGTTTTGAAGCCTTAAGACTAAAACCAAATAGTAAAAATAATCTAATTTGAACTCTTATATGGAGGGTTTTTCTATGAACATTGACATGGTTTCCATTTAATTATGGCTGTCAATCATATATTTTCATATTTTGAGTAAACAATGCTGGTTGTGTATTTTGCTCAGTTTCACATTAATGCCTGCTATCCCCGAATATGGAACATGCCACAGACATGGCAGTGTGAAGTTGAAGTTTATAAGGCAACATACCATTTCATCTTTGCTCAAAAAAGCTTTTTCACAGGTAACCTTTCTATTTTTGTGTTATATATAATTGCATATTTTTCCAAACAAATATCAGCTTCAATGTTATCTTACAATATATTTATTTCTGTTCAGTCAATATTGTTGTGCTTAGTCTGGATCTAACCCTTTGTTTACAGTTTCACAAATGCAGGCATTATCTGTATTTGTATTTCCAGTTCATTTTTTAGAGGGCCTGAGCCAAACATGAGTTCAAAACAAATGCGTGATAATTGTCGGTTGTGCTTGCAAATTCCAATGAAATAATTAAATTTTGAAAACTATTTAGTATTAATAATTTGACAACCCATTAAAGTAGATTCTGTCCCATCTGAATGTATGTACTTAAATAGACAAAGTCTGTCTCATGATGGTATGGGAGAGTAATCCACTAACACTGGGTTTATCTCACTTGCCAACCAACTAGGCAAGACTATGTTCTTTTTAGTTATATCTGAAATATATTGTGTCAGTCTCATTTTCCTGCTTGAATAAGATACCATACCACACAAAAAGTTAATATTTTACCACTTTGGCAAGCATGTGAAACTATTCTTAGTGTTTCAATTCAAACCAAAGCTAATACATTAGAATTCTTAAATTTGATTGTGAAATGATATTATGAAGAAGGTTGTGAATTGCAATCCAACAATATCTGAAGTACCCAATGTGCCACTTTCTGTGCATGCTTAGCTGGAGTAAGCCTGAATGAACTTACACTGTATGAAGTACCCAAAATAGAGCATGTTTATAGTATGTAAATGGCCCAAGTTCTAAGGAGGAGAATTTCGAAATCGGTGTTTTGTCTCTACCCTCTCCCTTTTAATTAATTGTATTGCAGCAAAAATGTTTTGTGATTGAATAATTGGTAAGTGGGACTGTTATTTTATGATACAGGTCATGTACATTTAGACTGCAGGTAGAATTTTCTTGCTGAATCTTAGCAGTCAACAGAAGAGTTGATGCAACTTTTCTAATTTAGCTAGATATAATTGGTTTTACAAATTAGCCTATTTTCATCACTTTGACCTACAGAAACATGTCCCTTTTATTTTTAGATTTGATTCAGGATTGGTCGAGTGACAGCGCTCCTGATATTTTCTCATTTGTTCCCTATTCGTGGAATTTTAAAATAATGTTCCATCAGTTTGAAATGCTTTGGGCAGCCAATCAGCACAATTGGATTGATTGTTCCACAAAACAACAAGAAAATGGTGAGAACTGAATGTTTTGTAGTGGACCTAATATGTTCTTTTATATGTATACTTAACAAATGCAGCCCTATCTCATAGTGGCAGTTTCAGCATTCCTACTGCTTGAGGCAGAAAAACCAATTCTTCTGCCACCATCCTGTATGCAGCATAGTTCCATACTCCATACTATATTGCTACCTTTAGCTGTGTCCATCCCTTAACTCAGAGGGAGTGAGATATAGAGTGGGAGATCTGTGTGTAGAAATGTGTGAGCTAATCTTGTGCATTTGCATAGAATTGCTTTCTGTTTCCGTTTGTTTCATTCGTAAGACCATCATTTTGGTTTTTGAGCGCCTCCCCCGAAAACGGGTGCCTTTATGAATGAGCTTTTTTGTTCCAAATCCAAAAGAACAAAAAATGTGGACCATTGGCAACATGGGCAGCTTTCCCAGGCTCCCTCTTCTCTCAGTTTTAGGGCTAGAGGGGTGAATTACTGAATTACTATGTCACAAAATGTCACTTTTAGGAGGTAATTCATATTTTATTTTTCCTCCTCTTCCCTTGTAGTTTATGTGGCAGCCTGTGGGGAAACATTAAACATCATTTTCTCTTTGCCTTTTACTGACTTTGTTCCAAGCACATGCAGTACAAGATTCTCTTTAAGGGTAGGTGCCTTTGTTCTCTTTCAAATAAACTGCACATATATGTAGTATTTGTTATAATAGTACCTGGTTATAGTATTGGTTTGGTCCTTATTGTGATCAAAGAAACCTTTTATGTTTAGGTTTTCTCTTCTTTAAAGTAGACTAATTGGAAAAGTGGCAATGCTTGATAGAATAGAATGCAGTAGGGAAATGGAAAACTGAACTAAATGTGAGTTGCTTCTTTCAAGGAAGGGCTGACTCTGAGTTTGCAAAGCTTATATTAGGGTCCTTGATATCCATGTTAGCAATGTAGTTTTATCTCTTGCTTTAGGAGAATCTTCTCATAAGCGCAGCAGCACATTCAGGTAGTTCCTGAGTTACAAACATCTGACTTACAAATGACTCATAGCTAAGAACGGGGGTGAGACAACATGAAGTGAGAGAAATCTACTGCTTGGAAGGGAAATTCACTCATGAAAGAGTTTTGATTGGGAAAAGGTGTCTCCACTGAAGCTTTAGTTTCCACAAGCCAATTTTTTCAAAATCCGATTTATCACAGGGACAGGAAGTGGGGTAAATTCTTCTGAACAGGGGCACAGACAACAAAACAAACCTTTAGCTCACATGCATAGAATAATTGTCATAGTCCTGTAAGAAAATGCATTTTTGTTACTGCTTTGAAACTTTTTATCACTATTGTATGGAATTTGATATTAATACTGTTTCTTTTAGGGAGAAGGTCTTGATCTTCACTTGCTTCTACCTGACTGCCATCCTAGTAAATATTCTCTCTTTATGCTGGTGAAAGATTGTCATTCTAACAAACTGAATCCAGAGTCTTGTGTTTCTGCTGATAGTCAGAGTGGTCAAAAACAAAGCAAATTAAGGTGGAGGAACGTAACTCAAGAAGAGTGAGTTTTATTCTCATACTAAGGTTCCAACGTGTATGGGATTGCTTGGTTTTTCTCTTTCTTAAGGGGTGGTAAATAGAGCAATGAACCATTTTTTTGTTTTTTTGTTTTCTAAGGGCTGGCTGGGTTGAATGCTGGACTGTGCCAAGTGTAATGCTCACAATTGATTATGTGTGGCATCCAATTTATCCTCAGAAAGCTGATGAACAGTTAAAGCAGTCATGTAAGCATCATTTTGTTCCTTTTATACTATGTTGAACAGGATATAGTTACTGTTTTAAGCATTTTGAATTTTTTTTGTCTAACCAGCATAAGTTGAAAATCAGAAAAAATGGCTATGGGTCATGCTGTTCTGTAGTCTTCTTTTCAACTTGAAATTGATTCACTTACAGAATCAAGTCTGAACTTTATAGATTGAATATGAGTCCTTCTCACCTGCTTGAGCTGTACCTGATACTGTTTTGAATCTAAAATGCTAGAGTATAAGTTTGATTGATTAATTGTCCCAGTGTGTTTCAAGTCCTGTGTCTCTTTTTGTGGGACAATTAGTTTAATCTGCGTTTTTGGCCCTTTTCGTATTACAGAGTGCTAACGATAGCACTCTGTAATTGCATGGCTCCTTCCTATGTAATCGTGGGAAATAAAGTTTAAAGAAAGGTAATTAAAACTTTCTGTCAGAGACCTCTAGTGCCTCACTAAACCACCAAATCCAGGATTCTGCAACATGTAGAGTTAAAATGAAATATTGTGCTGTTGTTGTGTAATGTGAAAAAGCCCTAACAATAACTAACACAGTCTTCTAGCCTGGTGACGCAGTTGGTTAAACCACTGAGCTGCTAAACTTGCTGACCAAAAGGTTGGCGGTTCAAACCCAGGGAGTGGGGTGAGCTGCCATTGTTAGCCCCAGCTTCTGCCAACCTAGCTGTTTGAAAACATGCAAATGTGAGTATGCCAATAAGTACCGCTTCTGCAGGAAGGTAACGGTGCTTCATGCAGTCATGCTGGCCACATGAACACGTGTCTATGGACAATGCTGGCGCTTCGGCTTAGAAATTGAGATGAGCACCACCCCCCAGAGTTGAACACGACTAGACTTAATATCAGGGGAAACCTTTACGTTTACTAGCACAAGAATAAAATAGTCTTTCTCCCCTCTGATGACTCTAGTTGTACGTTCACTGACCCAAATATAGTACGAAAGGAAGTGCTGATCAGAGAATCATGTATACAACTCCCACAGCCCTTTTAATATTTTACATGCAGTTTTCAATGTATGATTTATTGAATGCATTGCTTCTTCTAACTCATACTGCTTGCTCAAAGAATGTCACATACCGTTACCACTAGTTTATGATATATAGCGAGGAGAAAGTATAGAAATTGCTTCTTAAAAATATACATGTTTAAATATATACAATATTTATTGAAATAAGCTTCTTTTTAAAATTTCATAATACACATCCAATCTTGGTGAATATGTTTATGATTTAAACATTACCAACTTTTATCATTACTACGTATGATATTTGAGAGGGGATTTGCTTATTGTAGGTTTTAGGAATTCGTAGAATTTTATTAAAAATAGAAGTGTCATTTTATAATAGTATTTAAAGGGAATAAAATTAAAGAGATAAAAATCAGTATACAGTGAATGAGAGATCGTAGACTAGTTTATGTTTCATAATATTGTTCCTTTTCTGTAGGTGTCTGTCCTTGTCTGTATTTACGTTTTTTTACCTGCAGTACAGCTTTAGTAACAGGGTAGTATTAGTAGTTAGAATTTAGAGAAGTGGTTCTTTCAAAAAATATCAAAACTTGCCATTTGTATAAATATGCTTGTTTTGTTTCATTTTTGAAAAATAAACAGTATAAACATGTAAACATTACCAATCTAGAGTGATATTTTGTTGAGTTTGTTTCATTTTGTGGCACTATAAACCAGCAAACTGCTTATTTCTGGCTTGGATTTTTTTCACTTTTTATTTACTCCATAGTGTCAGAAATGGAAGAGTCAGTCTTGTCTGCATTGAGGCCATCACAAAAGATGACAGATAAGGGCATATCTCCTTCAGGTTCTTCCCGTCAACCTGTTGATCCCTCAGAACTGCCACCTGACAAGCTCCGGGTAGAACTGGAGCTCTCCCCAGACTCCCAGATGACTCTGTATGGACCTCTTTTGAAAGCCTTCCTTTCTATAAAGGTAGAGACATCTCTTTGAATTCATACAAGACAAAGAACTAATTATTAAAGCATTTTTCATCTGGACATCACAAATTGTACTTTGTGAATGAAAGGAAAGATGGGACTGATTTGGGGAAGAGGGATGAACCAAATTTCATCTGCCTTCATTTCACTGGCTATTAATGTGAACTGTGTAGATTACCAGTTGTTTGCACTTGTTTCACTTTACACAGTTGGTGTAATACATGCTTTGTAAATAAATTTTACCTGGTAGCTCAGTGGGATAAATGGTTGACCTGCTGAACTTGCTGACCGAAAGGTTGGCGGTTCGAATCTGGGGAGCAGGGTGAGCTCCCGCTGTTAGGCCCAGCCTCTGCCAACCTAGCAGTTTGAAAACATGCAAATGTGAGCAGATCAGTAGGTACCACTTCTGTGGGAAGGTAATGGTGCTGCATGCAGTCATGCTGGCCACATGACACTCAATGTCAGGGGAAACCTTTACCTTTTATCACCACACCTAACTTCTTAATTATTTAAAATGCTTGATAATGAGAAGCCTGTGGTTCTAATGGTGCTTATTATACTGGCTATTCCTTTTTAAAAAATAAGTGAAAGTATTCTTAAGTGAACGACAGGCGTAGAACTGTATTGAAACATGGAGGTTGGTGTTATACTCCTTTATGCTAAGAGTTGCTAATTCATCCCAACAGGAAAATTATTTTGGTGAAGATGATATGTACACTGATTTTGAGGAGGTTATTTCAAGCCCAGTATTGTCCATGTCAACCTCTTCAAGTTCTGGATGGACTGCAGTAGGAGTGGATGCTGACAAGAGGGAGAATGACACATCAGGCAGACAGGCTCACCCTCTTACTCTGCGTCCATGGGACATTACTGTGCTTGTTAATGTGTACAAAGTACACGGGCGGCTGCCGGTGGTAAGTAATCCAAGTGTGTTGCCTGATTAAAAGCATCAAGTGTGCAATAATTTTGTTAAAACATGCATTTATGCAGAGAAATACAGTTGCTGACTTGGGTCTATTGGCTATATTTTACTCTTGGAGCATTCCCATTTTTTGTATGGGGACATGGATATCTTAGAAACTGTTTTAATTTTTCTCAACATGTATTTGCATGGGGATTTCGTTTGTAATGTCCTCTTATCACATTTTCTTTTAAGACAGTGTTTCTCAACCTGTGGATCCCCAGGTGTTTTGGCCTACAACTCCCAGAAATCCCAGCCAGTTTACCAGCTGTTAGGATTTCTGGGAGCTGAAGGCCAAAACATCTGGGGACCCACAGGTTGAGAACCACTGTTGTCTCTAGTAGTCCATATTGCAGCTCTTCTTGCAAATAACCACTAATCAAAGCAATTGACAGCAGGTAACAATTTGCTTCCAATTAGTTGTATTCTGTGAGTGTTAACTTTTCAAGATTTCAATAGCTTTGGGTTTAATATTGCTTTAAATGATAATAAAACAAAGGGGTAAAAAAGTTTACAATGATCATTGGTTCATATGTAATTATCTGATTACATATCTGATTAGCTGTCTTGAAGAGAAAAGTTTGGGTGGCTCTAAATCAGTAGTTCCCAACTTTTTTTTTTTACCGGGTTCCACTTGAACAGGGACCATTTTGACCAGAGACCACTCTCCAACATTAGTGCCAAAAGGATTATAAATCTGTTTTTGGTCACCTTTAGATTCATTTTAGTTGCTTGGGGTGCTGATTCCAAACATTGCATTGGATAGATGCCATCAGCTCTTGTTTCTCATACAGAACATATACCATCCAGTAGTTGCCATCTATTCTCCCACAGAAAACCATATTTAATAATCTAGAGCTGATGTGGTAGTAGTAATCTTTCGTGGTTAGTCAGCCCCTCCCCTCCCGACATCCCTGTTGCCTCGGCACTATAAGAAGGTTTCGTGAGACCAGTCGCTCTCGTTGCCGCATGGTTTCGAGGCAACAGTGTAGTAATGGTGAGACCGCAGATCCTATTTTCATTCTTGGGGACCACTGGTGGTCCACGGACCATAGGTTGGGAACCACTGCTTTAAGTGCTTTAAATGGAGAAATCATGTGGAGCCAAAGTTGCCATTACCCCCAATGTGCAGTGTTTCTGATATTTTGGCGTACAGCTCTCATCTTCTACCAGCATGAACTCTAACCACATCTGTAGGACCACATGTGTTGGAAAGGCTACCCCTTCCTTTCTTCTGGATAATTTTATTAAGACTTGAGCTTGGTGTCTGAGAACAGTATAAAATTATTCAAGACTGCCCAGGTTAATCGCAGAATAAGTAATTTTGATTAAGTTATGAAGAACTGTGGTAATTGAATAATATTACACATAGTTTTTTTTAATAATCTAGCAATTTGAGTATTGTTGATATTCTGATTAATGGTGATGACACTTATAATGTCTTGTTCTTTAGCACTGTGGCAGCGATGGCCCTGAATGTCCTACAGGCTTTCTGGAAAGGCTGTGTTTTGAGATGAAGAAAGGATACAAAGAAACTATGTTACAGCTTGTATTGTCACCAATGAATTTATTCTTGAATGACAATTATCAGGTAGCGTGACCTCATTTGTAAATCCATTGTATTAGAAATCTCACCTTCATCTAACTTTCTCTGGAATTAGATGCTTTCAAATCTGCTTGGTATAAAACAACCAAGAAAAGTACACTGAAGTACTAACTGGTCTAAATTCAGTTATTAGTCTAAATCAGTTGAATCAATGTAAGTTATATAAGTGCTATTTTCCATGTTCCTATTTGTTCTGTGGATATATCATCATTAGGGTTAAGGTTAACTATGGACTATAGGCTTCTGATTTTATAATTTTGCATTTATTTTCTAGCTCCATCTTGTAAATTTACAGTGCTAATTTATAAATGTATCAACAGAAAATCCCATTTAATTCAGTCTAGCTTAATCTGAAGGTACAGAGTGGCAGCCAAAAGATGTGTGGCCAATTTTATATTAATCTTCATCCAGATAAAATGGTTGACTCGATTTTCACAGATAAATAGAAGTGAAAAATATATTGATGTAATTGTTACAGACTTTGCAATTTGAGTGATGTAATTCTAACTTCTGCATATTTTATGATCCACTAAATGCGTACATTATTATTTCATGGGAAGACACATTAATATATAATACAGGCAGTCCCCAAGTTACAAACCAGATGTGTTCTGTAGGTTTGTAAGTTGGTACAGTTATGTTTTTAAGTGTAATTCCAGCCATATAGCATCCTTGTTGTGTTTATTTTGCTGTCAGTACCCCTGTTCAGAAGATTTCAGCTCAGTTTCGGTCCTGTGATAATTGGATTTTCAAAAATTCGGCTGTTGTGCAAACAAGGTTTGGTGCTAAAGCTTCAGCGAAGACCCCTTTCCCCCATGAAAACTCTTCCAGGAGTGAATTTCCCTTCCTGGGAGTAGATTTCTCTCACTTCCTGTTGTATCACCCCCGTTCTTAACTATGAGTCATTTCTAAGTCAGATGTTTGTAACTCGGAGACTGCCTGTAGTCAAAAAATGCTAGTCTCTAATTTATAACTGCATAGCTTGTTTCAGTTGTTCTCCAGCTCCAAAGATAAATCTTTCATTTTCAATAGAGGCCAACTGCGGATGAAGTGCTTCGAGAGGGTCATTTGAGCCTTTCTGGTCTGCAGCTCCGGGCTCATGCCATGTTCTCAGCAGAAGGGTTGCCTCTGGGAACTGACTCCTTAGAATATGCTTGGCTGATTGATGTTCAAGCTGGAAGCCTTTCAGCTAAGGTTACAGTTCCACAGGTATGACACCTCGCTTCAGAATTGAATGTGTGCACTGTTTTCTTAGCTTAGAGTTTGTATATATGGAATAGTAAGAAGTAATAGGAGGAGGGAAGACTATAACCCACCCACCCCACCCCGCTGCTCCTTTTTTAAAGCAATAGATATGAAGGGAAGTCTTCATTTTCTGTCCAATGTGAACTGACATTCCAAATTTAAAAGCAGAAAGGACTTTTCAAAAATCTAATGTTGATAGTATACACTGTGATATTCATATGTTCACTGCCATTTATGTTTCAACGGTGTAAGAAATGGTAAAATTGAGATGGTCATCATTTAAAAACTGTGAAGAAAGAGATGTGTTGCAAATGTCCTCTTTAGTATAACTTCCTATATTTAGAACAACCAAGATTTCAAATATAAATTCTTTTCTGAAATAGTTAAATATGGCTGAAGCATTTTAGCATTCAGTATATTTTAGTGAGAACAGCATAATAGCTTGTAGTAATATGCTTACTAAAGAAAGGTTTCTCAACAAAGTGCTGCTTCACATTCTCTAGGGAATAAAATGGTTGTGATAATTGACTGCATTGCAGGAAACTCGACCAAAATGTCCTGAGGCTTCTTTTCAACTTGAATTGACATTTTAAACTTCAAGGAGCAATTTGTTACCCTAAAATATAGCAAAGCACCCAAAAACAAACAGGATACAAAAGTTGCGCGTTCAGCTTACAGAATGCGAAACGTGAAGTGCCATGTGATGTGGCTGTAAAGAATTTAGAGCTTAGGAGGCAAACATGCAGAGTTCTGTCTTTAAAAATCACAAAACGTTTATTTACATAATAAAGAACTGAATTTCTCAACAATTAAAGAACTCGATCCGATCTACTCCAGCTCCCATCTCTTCTAAGGTTTCAAAGAGAGGGGAAAAAACAGCAATCACTGCATCTCTCCTGACACACACTTAGAGAGAGGTCTCAAAGCACACAGCACATACTCTCCATACTGAAGTGTAAAAAGGCAGAAGTCAGATTCAAATATACGTGCAGTAGAAAAGTCTCAATTTTAAACAACCAATCAGAATGAGAACAGGAAGAGAGAAGAAAAAAATACATTCCCAACTATCATAAAGGAAACATGGGGGAAGGGAAACCCTCAAACTAATCTAATGCTAACTAACTAACTTCTTCTTGATGAGGATTTGAGACTTGGGCAGCCACTCATACAAGCCTTTGGTGGATTGGTAGTTCTTTAAATGCATATCTGAGTAAGCTGAATTTTACATTCTAGAGATGATAATATTCCACTGTTGATATTTTCAGTCTTTTTCTCGTGCTTTAGTGCAAATTTAAATGCTGAGACTAAGCTCCATCTTGAAGAATTCCACAAATGAATAAATTTAAAATCAGCTAAGGGCTTGAATTTAAAATACAGAATGCATAAATCTTCATTACAGTTTGCATTTGTTTGTATTTTACAAGTTCACTCAAAAACTTTTACTTGGGAATAAAAAAATAATGTTAGTGAAATAACTATTCCGCTATTCCCTTTTTCTTTATAAATAATTTCAACTAAACCCATGGTGAATTGGACTGAAGATGTTTTTCAAATCAGATAGATGATCCTTCTTTCTAATTTCTAAAATTGCCTCCTGTTGGCAGATCAAGGATGCAGTCATTGCAGTTTTGAGTACAAATTGGGTTTGTGTAATGGGACTAAGTATTGGAACAGGAAACAATTTTTATTAGTTCTGAAACTCTTCAGATTCAATTACGGCAATAGTTTCTGTCCAGTCAAAATGGTTTTTTTTTTATCTGTGTGCAGCTTGCATGCCTGCTTGAGTGGGGACAAACGTTTGTGTTTCATGTGGTATGCCGTGAATTTGAACTGGAAAGACCAAAGTCTGTAATCATATGTCAGCATGGAATTGATCGCCGCTTCTGTGAAGCTAAGGTAATGCATATGATTTTGTATTCTCTAACTGCAATTCAATTAGAGCGTTACATAAGAAGCATCGTCAAAACACATGAAACTTAATAATCTTATAACTGCATTAGTAATTGAAGTATATATTATCTTTTTTAAAGCCTTTAAGGAATAGAAGTGATATAAGGTGGCAACTGATATTTTTTTAATATATTCAGCTGCATTATAATAGATGATGATAAGAAGTTTTAGAACTGGAGTTTATGTTTTGATTTGTGAATCAGCATAGTAGGGCTGTACTTTGTAGATATTCTCTTAGGCAGTGGTTCCCAACCTTTTTTTGACTAGGGACCACTTGAACAGGGGCACTCTCCAACATTAGTACCAAAAGTGTTACGAATCAGTTTTTGTCTACTTTAGATTCAGTTTAGTTATTTGGGGTGCTGATTCAGAAAATTGTATTAGACAGACTACATCTGTTTCTGATACAGAACATATACCATCCAGTATATGTAGTTGCCATCTACTCGCCCACAGAAAACCATATTTAATAATCTAGAGCTGATGTGGTCTATCCAATGCAAATTTCTGAATCAGCACCTCTGATAACCCCAGGAAGTGGCCTAAAAATGAAGACACCAAGGCACCCCCACTTCCTGGTGCCATGTGGAACGGCTCCGCTCAGGAAGGGAGAAGGAGGAGAAGCAGCAGTCAGGAAGCTTGTTGTCACATCTTTCGTGGGTAGTCAGCCTCTCCCCTCCCAACATCCCAGTTGCCTTGGCACTATAAGAAGGTTTTGCAGGGCGAGTCACTCTTGTTGCAAAGGTGTAGTAACGGTGAGGCTGTGGACCATATTTTAGTTCTTGGGGACAACTGGTGGTCCATGGACCACAGGTTGGGAACCACTGCTCGAAGGCATCTATCAAGTTGACTATATGAACTGCACCATTTTGTGTTACTCCCTTCTCTCCATCTTAGAGTTTATCCAAAATACTTCCCTCCAAATATGGCAAATTGCATCATCCTTAACTGTGTTTCGTGTGTATCCCAATCCTGTTTACGCCTAGTTTTGGAAGTACACATATATGTGGACAGGTGTGAATGGGATTGCATATTTGGTTAGGATGAAATTCTCAGTAAAAAGCTATGGAATATTGTTGTATGTGTGCCTTCAAGTAGTTTTTGACTTTTGGTAACCTTATGGCAAACCTATCCTGGGTTTTTCTTGGCAAAAATTTCCCTTCCTCTGAAGCTAAGAGAATATGACTTGCCCAAGGTCACCGAGTGAGTTTCCATGGCTGAGCAGGGATTCAAACTCTGGTCTCCATAGTCACACACTGGCTCCCAGCACATTTTATCATTTAAAAATACTGTTCCCATTCATTTCAAAGGAATAATCACTTATCCCTTTTGTCTTTTTTAAACTTGAAGTAGAATTAATTCACAGCAAGAATGGTATATGATTATATATTCTGTTTCACATATTCTGCAGATAAGTTGCATCTCTGGCCCTTGTCCAACATCTGATGAATTGAAGTACACAATGACTCGCCTGGCAGTAGATGGGGCAGATATATTCATTGTAGAACATGGTTGCGCCACAAATGTAAAGGTGGGAATATTCTTCTTTTATGCCATTTAATTTTGTGATTATTTTATAACATTAGTTGTTTCCTGTAATCTGAGTTGTATATATTGCATGCAGAATGGATTTGCTCAAATATTGACTACTCTGTAGGGCATTCTGAGAGATAAAAGCATTTTACTTGCATTTGCATTTAATACGGAAAGCATTATGTGTTTTATTGGAAGGCTAAGGCACAGTTTAAAGATCTTCTGTTTCAAGCCATGTAATCTGCAGATGCTCATTTTATTTTTTTGTAGAGAAGAAAATGCTTTGAGTATTATGCTCTTTATTAAAAAAGAATCATGTCTGAAAACGGAGAAAGCAGACTCCTGTAGTTTTGTAACTTCTGAAACATTGTTCTGCATTTAATTTGACTCTTCAGCAGGCTGTGATGTGATAGCTGCCAGGCTTAATTCACACCATAATTTTAATCAGTTAGTGAACATTTTATTTCATGTACTTTTTATTAACCCAGAAGGGTAAATAGTATCCTTCTTATTAGCACGAAGAAGAGACCCTGTCAAGAATAACATTTAGTCACATCTACAAACAGGATTTCAGGGTCATGAGGAATTTTTATTAGCGGGTGGAGAAAAAAGTGACCCTAAATCAACAACAGCAACAATAATAATTCTCTAATATTCCTTCCCCTTCCATTGGGCACTAGGTTATGTTTAATTTTCCCCCATTCACTTTTAGATGGGTGCTGTGCGCATTGCCAACTGTAACCTCCACAATCAGTCTGTTGGCGAGGGGATAAGTGCTGCCATCCAAGACCTTCAACTTAGGCAATACATTGAGCAAGCAAACAATTGCCGGATTGGTCTTCAGCCAACAGTGTTGCGGAGGGCATATTGGCTGGAAGCAGGGTCAGTCAATTTGGGCCTTATCACCGCTGATATTGCCTTGGCAGCTGATCATCATTCTAAGCATGAAGCACAGAGGCATTTTTTGGAAACTCATGACAGCAGGACCAAAAGGTAAGGGAAAATTCTTGATATTACTGTGAAGATGGTATGTGTAGATATCCTTAATAAATGGTTAACTGGTCTTTAGAAGAGCATAAGCATCTCAGGTATAAAGTATGGACTGTTGAGCTTTTTAAAAACTTTTTATCAAATCATATAAATTGATTACAGCAGTAATTTGTTGTCTTTGCCTTTACTAATTTCAAATTGATGTGACCTCGAGTCTAAACGAATCTACTAGTTCAGTTTAATTCAGATTTGGAAGGTTTCAGGGGAGATTTCGATTTTGGAAGGTCCCTGAATCCTCTGAAAAAGATTTCTGAGTGGTCTCAATTTTGCAATGGTCATGGTGGTTTTGTGTGCCAAATGTGGTCCAGGTTCATTGTGGGGGGGGAGGGGTCACAGTGCTCTGTTTTGGTGCAGAGTGAATTCCAACTTCCATCAAGTTGAGTCAGGCCCCCAAACCCCTCTAGTATGTTCAATTTCTGATCAATTCTTCTCTGTTTGCTGTGCACCATAGAAAAGAGTAGGAAAGGGTTATGGAAGAAGCAATGGGCGGGATCATGCAAATTTCACATCAATGAAGAGATTCAGAAAGACTGAGATGTTTGTGGAGGAGTAAACACATAAAATTGAGGATGAAATTGTTCCCATATGAAAGCATTTACTTGGGTGTTGGGCAGTCTTGTGTTTGTAGAGGACACTGACAGGGATTGTATATGTTCATGGTGCTCGCTATAACCTGCAATGTCATTGGAGAGAGGGCCTTTGGTGGCTCCTCATAGGTGGGGATCGTAGCTCTTTGTGGAAGTGGGAGTCTGTCTGTGAAAGTGGGCACCCCAGCCACACACATACATACATATTTTCACTTTTATTATGTATCTAGATTACATAATTAAAATAAAACGTGTGTAGATAATCTTATCAAGTTTAACATTTCTAAATTGGTGTGATCCAACATACCTGAATGGACAGTAAATAATTTGCAAGAATTTCTGCAGAGCTTTTTAGCTGAATAGTACTTGGAATTTGATTGCTTTCTTGAGTCATGCTTTATTTTCTCCCCCAGATTATGGTTTTTATGGCCAGATGATAATATAAAGAACAAGAGAAGCAAGAACAAGTGTGGCTGTCTTGGCGGCTGTAGGTTTTTTGGTGGCACAGTTTCAGGATTAGACTTCTTCAAACTTGAAGAGTTGACGCCATCAAGTAGTTCTGCTTTTTCAAGTACAAGCGCAGAATCGGATATGTTTTATGGACAATCTTTGCTACAGCCGGGAGAATGGATTATCACCAAAGAGCTTCCCAAAATTGTAGATGGTAATGTTTGTGTATATGTGTGTACAAACAAATGTGTATCCTCAGCCACATGTCAGCATATTTAGGAGTATCTTAAACTTCTTTATAAATGATCTTCTACCTAACCCAAGCTAACCAGAAACTTAACATATCATAAAATTGTTAGCAAAAAATTACACTAAAATAAAGCAGAGCATCCAAAAACAAACAGGATATGAAAGTTGAGCATCAGCTCATTAATGAGCATAGCGCGAAGTGCCGTGTGATGTGGCTGTAAAGAATTAAGAGCTCAGGCAGACAAAGATATGGAGTCCAATCTCTAAAAAAAATTACAAAAGGTGTATTTATAATAAGAAATAATTGCATTTCTTAATAATCAAGAACTGGGGCTGAGCTACTCTGACAACCTAAGGTTTCAAGAGAGAGTTTAAAACTCAATCACTAAATCTCTCCTGAAACACAAGCAGAGAGGGATCTCAAAGCACACAGCATATACTCTCCATATTAAAGTGTAAGAAGGCAGAAATCAGATTCAAAAAGGTTTGCAGTAGAAAAGTATCCATTTTAAACAACCAGTCAGAATGAGAGCAGAAACTGAGAGGAGAGAAGAAATATATATATTCTCAACTGTCATACAGAAGACATTAACTACTCCTCGTTGAGGACTTGAGACAGGCAGTGTGGGGTTGAATTCCAACAAAAATAACAGGAGATATTGAGGAAAAGGTTGAAATTTTCATTGAAACTATGTCATATTATACATAAATGCACAATTAAACTAGTTTGCATGACTATAGGTGATAATAATATACTGTATTAAAAAGGCATATTAGTCTTGTTTGCTTTTATATATTGTAAGAGCTATATATAAATTAATATTCAGCACATTTATCCCTCTGTTTAGAAATCCTAGTCCCAGGGAAGCGAAAATTGCTGCTACACTATATACTGCTATATTGGATAAAATAACAACTTGCTTTGTTCTTAGGTAAAGCAAATGGTGTTAAAAGGAAGGAATGGGAGTGCCGATCTGTAGGAATGGAATCTGAAAGAAAATCTCAGCACCTGAACTTGCAAGTGCCGCTGCGTTCTCATAGTTCTTCCTCATCCTCAGAAGAGAACAGTAGTTCTAGTGCTGCACTCCCCTTGCTTGGAGGTGATAGGGAAAGCCCTTCTTCTGCGGCTGAAGACCACTTAGGGCAAAAAGAATTCTTGGTAACTTCCAAAAGAGAAGATATCCATGGAAGGTGAGTAAGCTTGCTCTCAACTGGAGTTGACTCTAACACAGAGGTTTGGGTATTGAATATAAAAAAATATTCCAGATTTTCTGGGGAGCATTTCAAATCATAGGTCCTCCATACAAGAATGTGGGTCCATTGAGTTGACAGTTTCCACGAGTAGAGTATTTATTCATTCTCTGCTTGGTGTCAGCTCATCGTGGTTTGGACTGTTACTTAGTAATTGTTGTTGTTGTTGTTGTTGTTGTCGTCATCATTGTTGTTGCTGCTACTGCTGTTGTTGTTGTTGTGTACCTTCAGGTAATTTCTGATTTGTGGTGCCCTAAGACAATCTATCCAGGTTTTTTTTTTTTTTACAAGATTTGTTCAGGGGGGATTTCTGAACCTGAAAGAGTGTGATCAACATAGTGTGTTTTCATGGCCAGGTGGGAATTCGAATCTGTTATCCAGAGTCATAGTCCAACATTCAAACCACTGTGTCTCATTAACTTTTCCTTTAGTTTGATATGTTGTTTTTTTTGTTTGCTCCAAAATCTCCTCTCATTAAATGGAATAGAATGGAACAAGCATTTGTCATTCAGTGTTTGATGAAGGAAATTGTAGTTTATTAATCCCCACCACCCCAATCACAGCAGTGTTATCCTCGATCCAGGTTCATGTTCCTCATAGTCTAAGCAGTGCAATTCCACCTATTAGATTTTGTCTTCCTGCATTGGCCCGAAGTCCTAGCAAAGGTTATCCCACTGTTTACAGAAGATAGATTTTGAGAGTGCACTCAGCATATGAAATAATTTATATGAGATGTACCCTCTTCTAATTTAGCAAGCCTCTGCAGTATGACCAATGTGTAAATGAGTTTCAGGAAGAACTACCACCTCATTTGTGACTGTTTCTAGGAAACATGTAAGAGTGTAGAGATAACTTATTTGTACCTAACTATAGTTAGTTCCCAGAAGAAAATGGATTGCACTTAGGTATTCTTGGGTTGAATTTTTCTTCTTCTATAACATTTTAAAATGCTATTGATTTTTGTTCTCTCCTATCTATCTATCTATCTATCTATCTATCTCCTGGTTGTGTCTTCCTTTCTACTTCAAATATTGCCATAGCATTCCATCTGAAAGTTGGAGGTGAGGGTTTACCTAGCTTTTCCAAGCCAACTTGGGAGAGACGGAACGATCCATTGCTGTGGAAAATATCCATTAGTTGAATGTTGCTTAATGGGAAGGACTTAATCTATAGGTTTTGGAATTTCTCCTTTAAAAATTCACAGCAAGAATCTTGCCTTATCAGAAAACTATTTAGCATAGTATTGTTTAGGTTAGATTTGTCACTAGTCTGCTAGGCATAGGCACGTGTGTGATTTGACTACAATTCCCATTCTTGAGCATTAGCTATGTTTCTAAAACTGATAGAAAATGAAGTCTGAAAAGGTCTTGGAGAGCTACAGATTCACAAACGTTGATCTGGAGGTTAAAACACAGAATTATTACCTCAGCCCATTACATAGTCACAAAACCCACTGGCAGAATGGGGATTAAAGCAGATAAGCAGGGTTATGATTCCTTTGGGTTACAAAAGAAGTACATTCTGTTGAAATTATGTATGAATCTGTACAACTTGTTTCACCCCCTTAGTATTGCTGGAGCTGACGGTTTGGAAAATAGCCCTGTATCTCCTAACCCTCAAGAGAGGCCTGTTGGACAGTCTCCCCTTAGATCGCCTTTGAAACGGCAAGCGTCAGTATGCTCTACACGACTCGGGAGTACTAAAAGTCTTACAGCAGCTTTCTATGGAGACAAGCCTGTTCCAGCTGGTGTGCAGTTCAGCAGTGATGTCTCCCGCAGCGACGAAAATGTCTTAGATTCCCCAAAGCAGAGGAGAAGCTTTGGTTCTTTCCCATACACACCTTCTGCAGACTCAAATTCATTTCATCAGTATCGTTCCATGGACTCTAGCATGTCAGTGGCTGATAGTGAAGCCTACTTTTCTGCAGCTGAAGACTTTGAACCTATAAGCAGCGATGAAGGCCCGGGAACGTATCCTGGGAGAAAAAAGAAGAGGAAGCAAGCCAAAATAGACTATGGACGAGGCTCAATCTATCACAGTGTAGAAGGACCCTTAACTACTACGTTGCATGGAGAAGTTAGTCAGGATCCAAAAACATTACCAATAAAAACACATCCCTCTCAGGCTTCATTTGTTTCTGCTTTGGGAGGAGAAGATGAACTTGTAGAGCATTTATATGTTGTAGAAGCTGAGAAGGCTTCTGAGAATGAACAAATCACTTCCCAGCAACCTGTAATGAACTGCTACCAAAGCTACCTTACTCAGTATCAGGTGGTTAACTGGTCAGTAAAACATCCAACAAATAAAAGAACATCTAAATCGTCTTTACATCGGCCGTTAGACCTTGACACGCCAACTAGTGAGGAAAGCTCCTCATCATTTGAACAGCTTTCAGTCCCAACCTTTAAGGTAACAAAACTTTGATATCAGTTTAATTAGTTGGTGAATGTGGCAGTAGAATTTTATATATGTTAAGAAGCTCTGTGTGGTGTCATAAATATGGAACGTGAATGCCAAAATTCACCTGAAACCCCAAGATGACATTTAAAAAAAATGTGGGGGTTTTTGCTTCCAAACTATACAAGCAGTTCTAAAACACTGCAAAATGTAATGGTTTCTCCTCAAGAGTAAAAAAAAATATACTGTATAAATACTGTAAATAAATAAATAAACCGGTACAGCCTGAGGGGTGGAGATTGCAGGAGTGAATAATAGCATCTTTCCTCTCTAGGTTTCCCACCCACTGTAAAAAATTCTTTCTTATAAAAGTAAACAGTTTTACAAATAATATTTATATTTCAATTGTATATGACTATGTTTCAGTAATGTAAGGGATATATGAACTATGCCAATTCTGTTCAATTCTGACACATCTGTGAAAGAAGATCATTTCATCTGTAGAGATGTCATTGAAATGCAGTAAAGAGAAACTTATTTTGAAGCAGGAAGGCTTCTAAATAGGGTTCTAAAACACTTAACCAGGTTATAAAATTAATAAAAACTCAAGTACGAGAATAAGAAATGTTTCTTATATGGTTGCAGCCCAATTTACCTGTCCAAACGTATTCTCACCTATGAACCATCAAGACTGTTAAGATCTTCTGGTGGGGCCCTGCTCTCGATCCCGCCACTTTCGCAATCGCGGCTTGTGGGAACGAGAGACAGGGCCTTTTCTGTGGTGGCCCCTTGACTATGGAACTCTCTCCCAATTGAGATCAGATCTGCCTCCTCCCTCCTTACCTTCAGGAGGCTAGTGAAATCCTGGCTATGGAACGAAACATTCCCAGAATAATGGCTGAGATTGGTTACAGACTAAGTTATTGACCACATGGACTGAGTTGGATATGATTTTATTTGGCAATTTGGCTTATATGTATTTTACTCTATTTGTATTGTAATCTTTTGTTGTTGTGTGATGTTTTAGACTGTATTATTGCATTGAATTCTTGCTGTTAGCTGGTCTGAGTCCCTCTACGGAGGTAGAGAAGATCAGGACATAAAAGTTTTAAATAAATAAATAAAAAATTCTGTGTTCTAGATTGTGAAACAAGGCCTCACAGCTAATGCTCTGCTGGATCGAGGTATGCAGCTTACAGGATCAACATCTAAGTAAGTAGTTCGATTGCAGTTTGCTTTGTATTTTTGATACTGTAACAGCTAGTTTTGTTGTGTAATGGAGTTCCATACTACAGAGGAATATAAATAAATATAAAATTCAGCAACATTACCAGAGATGAATGTATACATTTTCTTCCACTACATTTCTGCCACTAGGATGCTAAGTAGAGTTGTGCATTCAGGGTAAACCAAGCACCTCCTCTAGAGTAAGAATTTCTTAGTCTAGAGGAGGCACTTGGCTGCAGGCACTGACAAGTGTGTGCTTTCTGGGTCTGCACACCACACACACTCTTTCCAAGGCAAGGAGGCAAGTTCTGAGAGGTGTTTGGCCGCAGGCGCGAGCGCTTTCTCTCACAGGTTACACCACGCCAGCCAGTCACACACTTTTTCCCACTTCCAGATAAGGAAGAGCGATGACCTCCTGGAAGAAGAGAGTGTTTTTCAGAGAATGGGGGTTTACTTTTGTTTGCTGGGGGAGTCAATAAAAAAGATTAAACTGTGATTCTGAAAAGCAGGCTTGCAGCCAGGATGCTTGCTCATGCTTGCTTTTGTGTCGAGCTGAATTTTGTTACAAGAGTGGCTTTCCCGTTACATGCTCCCGAAGTACCAAAGGAAACGAGGGAAATAGGAGAAACAAGTTATGTGCACAACTCTCATGCTAAAAGTGTCATATTCACATATGTTTATTTGCTGTATGGCTTCAAAAGCAATGTCTGTACTGGTGAGATCCAAGTAGAAAGGAATCTAAATATTGACTGATATGAATTATGGTTATTTGGGGAAATTGTTTCATTCTGTTATATATCCCTATTAATAACATTTTGGATAAGTATGTAATAGCTTCTGTCTCAGATTTTTTATTTTATTTTAAATAATCTGAGAGGTGAACTTCAACCCATTTTTATTAATCAAAAATATTTTATTTATTAAAATGTTTATATTATCTTTTTTTAAAAAGCTCATAGGGGCTTGTAGCAAACCTTGATGATACAATGCAAAGACATTTTGGCTTGCTAATGATCCCATAAAGTATGTGGTGAACACAGAAATAGTCTTGCATTTCTTTTGCTGGCCCAGTAATCTCGGTGTTGTGTAAAATTATGTTTCCTTTGAAATTTCTCTACAGTTTAATGCTCTTCAAATAGACAGCTAGCTATGCATCCTCATTGTTAAACTCAAATGGCTTTTCAGGAGATTATGGAAATGACTGGGATATTCTATCATCTGTCAGATAAAAAAGCATGGACTGGTGGAGTGGTGCCTGAGCATGCTAATATTATCACCTTATATGACAGTTCTCTTCTGTTTTTTCAAGACTACACTTGATGAACCAAGAGAAACTACTTTCAGAATAAAGTTAAACATACTTTATTCTGGAGCTGTTCATCATCTCATGCATACAAGATGAACAAGATTAAGATTCCTCCTTGATTTCCATAATGCGTGTTCCACCTCAGCATGCCAGAGCTCCAAATATTCAGTGCTGGCACCATTGAGATTGCTGATTAATTTTCTTTGAAGTTTTGAAATATTCTTCAGGAGACCACAATTTATTCTTTGCCAGGTTCTATAATCTTTTCCCTTAGGAATGCCAGTGTGATTGTGTAATGCTTTACAGTACATTCATTAGTCACATTGTGATGAGGCTGACAAAGAAGTACATGTGCCCTGGGGCATTAACTAATTGTCTCTGTTGTATATTGCTGTTGAAAGCATTTGCTGTTTGGCACAGGTAACTGTGTCTTTAATGTTCTGAACCAGTAGGAAAAACTATTTCTTTACCTTTGACTGATATAAAATATCCTTTAAAAACTATCAAATGGCTAGTTTTTAAGCTAGAACTTAAGAATGCATCCCAATTGATACATCTAATTTTATGATATTAAGATGGAGAGATTCTTATCTGTTTGATTGCATTGACTTTGTATGAGCATCTGGCATTTCCCAAATCAGGCAGTTTATTAAATTCTTGCTGGCTGCCATTAGCAGTGCAAGATAGTTGCATTTGATAAGACATTTTATTAGTTAGATCCCTGCTCTGTACTTTACACACTTCCCCGGCCCTTTGCTATTAGCCCTATCATACTATTCAGCAGGCCCTGGAAATGAGGAGCCCTAGGCACCACCCCGGCCATTAGTTAGGCCTTGTCATGCACTTTATCCACTGCCCCGGGCCTGTATTTTTCCCATTGGCCCAGTCCTCTTGTGGTTATGCAGTAGACTTTGGAAATAAATAGCTCCAGGTCCCACCCTGGCCATCAGGTAGGCCATGCCTGCCCTTTACTAGTGCCACAGTCACTATTCTACTTCGTCATACTAGCCCAGCCCTCTCATAGTTTTTGAGGCCCACTTTGGAATCTTGGCCATCGGAAGCTGAGCTACCTGATGTAATTAGTTCTGAACTGGCTTTTTAATTTTAAATATGTACGATTGTTATATAGTATATATTTCTATAATTTTTGTATGTTTTTATGTCAGTAATAGCAATGCTTTACCATTCTGGAAACCGCCTTGAGTCCCCTCGGAGAGATAGAGTGGTATACAAATATGGTTGTTTTATTTATTATTTGAAACACAACAAGATTAGTATACAGCAAACAAGATCACTATGCTGGTAGTTGCATTGGATCACACATCGGACACTTTCCAATGTCTAGGACTATGATGTATCGGAGAATAATGCATGCAGATCCCAGTAGGGTGGCCTTTTGCAGCTGACAGATGATAATTTTGTCAGTGCCAATTGTGTTTAAGTGCAGGCCAAGGTCTTTAGGCACTGCACCCAGTGTGCCGAACACCACTGGGACTACCTTGACTGGTTTGTGCCAGAGTCTTTGCAGTTCGATCTTTAAATCCTCATATCGTGTCATCTTTTCCAGTTGTTTCTCTTCAATCCTCCTGTCATCTGGGATTGCAACATCGACAATCCATACTTTGTTTTTTAACACGATCGTGAGGTCAGGAGTATTGTGCTCCAAAACTCAGTCTGTCTGCATTCAGAAGTCCCAGAGTAGCTTGGCATGTTCATTTTCTGTAACTTTTTCCGGCTTGTGATCCCACCAGTTCTTTGTTGCAGGCAGATGGTATTTGTGGCACAAGTTCCAATGAATCATCTGAGCAATGGTGTTATGCCTCTGCTTGTAGTCTGTCTGCGCAATCTTCTTGCAGCAGCTGAGGATGTGGTCTGTTGTTGTTGTTATTATTATTATTACTATTATTCAGTAAACCTCCTAATAAATTCCACGTTGCAAAGAAAACCTTATAAAAATAATGTCTTCTTTTTGTTTATGTAGTACCCCATATACTCCTTTGGACAAAAAAATCCTCGATAATACAGATGATGAAACAATAACAGAAGAATGGACTCTTGATCACCCAGTGTCTCAGACCAGAACAACAGCTATTGTGGAAATAAAAGGACCAGTGGATGTAGTTCTCACTCCTCTTGTAGCAGAAGCTTTAGACAGGTATGCCATAGTTTAGGGAGTGAAATTAGTTCAGTAGCCTGGATTATCAATTAATAATTGGTAGGACTGCATTACTGTGGCAGCACCCCTTACATGTAGAGGAAGAGGGGCTGACCAAGGGCAAGATGGATGGATGTTATCCTTGAAGTGACTGGCTTAACCTTGAAGGAGCTAGGGGCAGTGACAGTCGACAGGGTACTCTGGTGTGGGCTGGTCCATGAGGTCATGAAGAGTCGGAAGCAACTGAACGAATAAACAACATCATAAAATAAAGATGAAGGAAAGAAAGGCACCAAATATGAAATTTTCTGAACAAAGGGGATCCACAGATAGGGACCCTACAGGTTAATTGTCTGGGTTCCCCAGTGCAAAACATTTGCTGTTTAGGAGTGGTATTTAGTAGCTAAACAATTCATTGATTTTGCCAAAATATGAATTCTGCTGTTATAAATTATTTGTCAGACCCAACATTCTTAAATCTTACTTCTATATTTTTTTCTCTTCATTTTTTGTGTGTGTGATCCACACCTTTTAAAAACAGACAAAACATTATGTAGTTTACCCTGAACATTTCTGCTAGATTTGTATAGTATATTATGACTTTATCATGTACTTGAAGGTGAATTGTTTGGAACTAATTTTCGCTGCAGGTATATAGAGGCAATGGTTCACTGTGCCAGCACATGCCACCCAGCAGCTATTGTGGATGATCTGCATTGTAAAGTCCTCAGAGAAGCTGTACAGAACAGGAAAACAACTTATTCTGAAAACGTATGTGTGTTACATAATTAAAGAATTGAAGTTTTAATGGCAAATGATTGCAAAATGTGATTCATTATTTTTTTCTCCATATGTGAACAGCAAAAATAGGCTAAAAATCTAAATACTGATATGTCCAGTTGCCAAAAGATCTGAATGTAAAGAAGAATGCCTTCATTTAGGGGATTAAAATAGAAGGCAAATAACTGTGATATTGTTCCCATTTCTGAAAAAGTGATAGGTGCTTTGCATTCAATGTCTCCAGACCTAGGAAAGAAATTTCCAGTTCTAACCTAAGAACTCTTGTCTGAGCTCTGTAAATTAACCTTGTCATTTCTACTTTTGATATCTAAGCAGAAAATTATAATTGACAAAGCATGAAGAGAGAGCAAAGTAGTACACAGGCTGCTCTTGGTGATGGAGGAATATGGAATATGTGTAAATATTTCACTGAAAGATTCTATTTACACAAACTATATTTGGAAATTCAGCTATGAGTTGCACTTGGTGCTTTATAAACCAAAATAATCTTGGATTTTTAATATTTCATGAGGAGGACTTGCTTTGTCAGACCGGGGAAGTCTTTATCCTTGCTTTTATCTGCAAGTTTATTATGCCTGTTAGCAAGAGAAAGGGCTTTCCTGAATATCAAAACCGCCCCCCTTCCTACAATGAGAATGGAAAGTCATAGGTAAACACCCCCTATATATATTAGAAAAATATATTTAAAATTAAATCTTGACTATAAGTGTCTTAAAGCTGAAATTAGTGGCTTTTAGTCATAAGATCATCATATGATTATTTGATATTTTATTGCAAATGACATGTACATGGATAAAGTATGCAATATCAAAATATGGCCTTTAAATATAAATTGAAATTTGCAATATGTCTTTCTTGTTTTTTTTATAGCTGTCTTCAAAGCAAGATGTTAGAGGAACGAAAATAGAAACCCCTGCTACAGGAACAACTCAAATAAAAACACAAACAAATCTTTCTGCTAAGCAGGAAAATGTGACTATTAAAGGACTTCAAGCCAATGTTACACTACCCAAGGTAATTAACTGTGTAGATAAAGCTATTTTGTACTATGCCTTAATTTTCATTTTGTCCATAGCATGGAGTAAACAGGGTGAGTGAGCAAGAACTTTACCAAGACACAGAACTTCTTAAAAATTGATCTAATTTGATTGGTTGCAGCTTGCAGACTTTGACATGTTATAGGATGATGATCTGATGTCTGATATTCTGAGTCTTTAAGAAAAGAGCCTCCAGCTTGCATTCTGGGAACAGGGTACAAGGCGTTTTTGGGATTGCTGCAGCATGGAACAGTATCAGGAAACCATTGCTGACTAAGTCACAGAAGTTATATTGGCTTGCAAACTAGGCTGGACCTTGAATTATAATTCCAAGGATCCTTAAAGTGTCCCTGCAGTGGAGACCCAGCCCCTGTTTTTGTTAACTATGAATATTTCCATTTTCTGCTAAACAGTTGCTTCAAAAATAATTGCAGTTGAGCAACAAAACTTACTTAGGTGGAGTCAAAATCTCTAGATCATTGATGGATCATTAAACTTTGTCCATGAAATGGTGATGAGTTCTCTGAAATAATGCAGAATAGGTGTGAAATCTGATATAGGATGTTGTAGCTCAGCAGCCATCACAGCAGCCAGGGGCTGATGGATTTACTGAAGATTTCTTTCCTGGGATTCATAGTGATACAGGCCAATGGAATGATTCAAGCCAGGAAAATGAAACTGCTTCAGATAGTGATACAGGGTCTGAAAGTATAATTGCCTCTGAGCCTCAAGGTCAGTCACAGGAATTGTAATCATCCTCAGTAGATAAGAGGTCGAGTGCAGACAAATTGACAGGAAACTCTCATGGGAAAGCACATGGTGATACAGACTCAAGCAAGGAAGCACGCAGATTAGGGTAGATAGCCAGCTTTGTAGATCAACACGGCTTTGTGGGAAACAGAAATTCGCTGGCAGACATACTGATTTCATGTCTGTTTATTAAGAGCTAATGTACACTTTGACTTCAGTTCAGGCAACGTAGCGTTCAAGTTAGAAGCTAGGCCTAAGTTCTCTAGTTCATGTTTCAAGCCTTTTCTTTGGATTTAACTATCTTGGGAGTTTTTCCATGTTCTTGTTTTGTATTCCTGTTTCAGTTTTGCTAAGCATATCTTCTGCTTGTGGACTTAAGCTGCCTTTGCATTTTGGGACTGTCTTTGGATTGTGTTACCTTTGGATTTATAAGAGGCAATTAATTTCCTGTTTGGTTATTATCTACTGCTGACTCCTTTGGATTCAACCTGATTTTTCCATATACCTTCTATGTGTGTGTGTTTTTACAATAAACTGGTTGCTTATATTCTGGACTCCTGTGTGAGGCTGTCGTCATCGGTCTGCCCTCTGTAAAGCTCAAATTTGAACTAGAAGAGCAATATCCTATCTCCAGTCCCTGTTGGTGTCTCACCTCCCAGTCAACCAGTAGATGAGTTAATTAACTACCAGTAGATGAAATATCTTCTTGAAGACACAGGTTTAAGTATAGTCCTGGGTCCAGCATAGAGCTGGATGTTTAGGCAGTGGTCAGGAATGTATACCAAAGATGTTTGTTCTGGCCACAGTGATGCACATCTTGCTTATATCCTCTTTGTATTACTTTAACACACTTTACTTTTCAAAGTATTCAGAAACTTTAACTGGTCCCCAAAATATGCAGCCAGAACATTGGCAAGGACTTGTTACCGAGAGGCATATAATTCACAAGAGCTCCACTACCTATTGGTCAGGGCACAATTCAAAGTATTGTTGTGATCTATAAAGCCTACATATTGATACAGGCTGGACACTGTTTTCAGTTCTATGAGTGGTTTGCAAAATTTAGCTGTTTTGAAATTGTAATGTCGTACCTGTTATATACTGTAATGTAAGCAATGAATGATTTCTTACATGCTATATAATGTAATGAAATAACATATCTTGACATTGAGAAGTCTGCTTTCCTCCAAGGAGAGTGGGTGTTTGTATAGCTGTGGCTGCATATAATAAATAAGCTATAAGACTATCAGGAACCTGATTGTTTTATGTCCTTCATGTTGGAGAGCAGTGCAAATGTCTTCATTCCTTTTGAAGGTAAATCTATGTTTACTGCAAGCATCAGTGGAAGAGTCATCAGGCACAGCCACAGGCAAAAGTGTAACCCACGTTTCTTTAGTGGCGTTGTGTTTTGATAGAATTGCTACACAGCTTCGTATGAACAGGTAAGGCACTATCTTTTGATAATCTAGTCCTCTGACAGAATACATAACACTTACATCTGGTTGAATAACATGACTTGAGAAGTTCTCTTTAAGCCATTTCTTAATAGTGACCTTCTAAATTAGAAACAAGGATATTGATTAAGATAATGAGAGAAAAGAATGAGTAAAACTCCAGTTTTCATTAAAAATGCTCATTTTAGATCTGGGGGAAAAGTCACAATATTTTTTTGATCGTATCGATTTTATTGATCAGACAATTGACCTTATCAAAACAGACAATATAAACACAACGTACAGTATACATCTAGTCTGAGTAAAATAGTAAATATACAAGTACAGAGAGAAAAAGTGGGGATGGCCAACTTATAATTGAAGTCACAATATTCTTAAAAGGTTTTGCTAAGTTGGCCCACTGCACAAGATGACAATTATCTCAAAGGCTTTGATATTACATTTATTACTTCTGAAAGTACAGCTTATCATAATGGTTTTTCTTTAGTTATGCATATGTATTAGTGAGAACTTTTTATATTTCACTTGCTTAATGGTCACTGAAATCATATGTTAATACTTGGTTTTTTGGTAATTTATTTTTATTTAATGAGCAAAATATGCAGAAGATATAAACCATTGATAGTAGAAAAACACATTCTGAGATTTTATTTTTTATTTTTTAAGGGGTATAGTTGAAGAGAATCCAAATAGTGCAGAAACTAGAACGAGTTCTGTAACTTTTGAGAAGTACATCCATAGCAGTAAAATGCAGCCCCAGTCCTCTGGATCCCTGAGATCAAATGTGGGAGCAGAGAAAGGGAAAGAAATTGCAGCTAAGCTCAATATTCACCGCATTCATGGGCAGCTCAGAGGCCTTGATACAACAGGTAAGCATGAAGCAAGTTTGCATGAATAGTGTACTGTTTTCAAATAAGTTATGTATTAGGCTAAGAATCTAAAGAGAATGATCCTGCTGCAATTTAACAGTATGAGTATTTTTAATGTGAAAGTATATTCCATTTAGTCTCTGCATAAGGTAATTGTTGGCTTGGCCAAACTTCCAGCTTTATTTCTTCAGTTCATCAATAAACTGCACACAGTTTTAAAAGTTGAAAAGGATATGCTCAGGTATATATTTGATTGCTTTTATTTTATTTATCATGTCAGAAGCGAACTGAGAATACGGTTATAGTGTATAAAAATCACAAAGAAGGTTAAAAACTTGGCATTATGCTAAATGTCCTTGGTCCAGAAGCTGTCCACTTGGTGTGCCTCTGGTGTCGCTGTAAGAAGGCCCTTCATTGTTCATGTGGTAGGGCACAGGTTGCATTCTAGTAGGTAGTCTGTGGTTTGTTGTTCTCCACACTTGCATGTTGTGGATGCCCCATTTCTTAAAATTGGATCTGCATCTCGTGGTGCCAGAACGCAGTCTGTTCAGTGCCTTCCAAGTCATCCAGCCTTCTGTGTGCTCAGGAGGGAGTTTCTCATCCTGTATCAGTCACTGGTTGAGGTTCTGGATTTTAACCTGCAACTTTTGGACTCTCACTTGCTGAGGTGTTCCTGTGGGCATCTCTGTAGATCTAAGGAAGCTGTTTCTTGATTTAAGAAGTTGGTATGCTGGTTGATATCCGAACAAAGGATGGGCCAGAGATGTCATTGCTTTGGTAGTTGGCTGGTAGTTACCAACAGATATCAGTTGCTGTAATGCCGGCTAAACTGTATCATTTCTCCAGTGGCTTAGGGCGTAGACATCCTGTGAAAATGCAGCATGTCTCATTAAGAGCCACATCCACTGTTTTACAGTGGTGAGATGTATTCCATGCTGGGCATTGCTTGTGAACACCCAAGATTATAGAAGCAGACAAAAGAAAATCAGCCAAAATTCAAACCAGGATATTGGAAACAGTGCTTTGTGATTGTTCTGTTGTCATAATTTGCAATGCTGCTTGCCTGCTATCACTTATTTCCTGCCCAATTTACCTACCACAGTAAAGTTTCAATATTAGAAGAAAACTCATGGCCAGAATTCTTTTTTTAAAATGCTGTCCTGTAAAATATTTTCTTTTTCTTGCAGATATTGGGACATGTGCGATAACAGCCATTCCTTTCGAAAAATCAAAAGTTCTTTTCACCTTGGAAGAGCTGGATGACTTTTCTTTTGTAGATGAAACTGATCACCAGGCAGGGCCAGATGTCACACGAATAGGTCCTAGCCAAGAGAAGTGGGGCTGGATCATGTTTGAATGTGGAATTGAAAATCTGACAATTAAAGGTGAATAAGAACATGGCAATTTATTTTTGTGTGCTTAATGCAGAAAGTAGAAGAAAGAAGCAAACATTTTGCCATCTTCTCATATTTACAGGTGGTAGACAGTCTGGTGCTGTTTTATATAACACATTTGGGATCCTGGGAAAATCGGCAGCCACAGAGAGGGGTGGATTACTCGCTTCAAACAATTCTTCGGACTCTCCAACTGGCAGCGGTTACAATACTGATGTGTCTGAAGAGAACCTCCCATGTGATCAAATAAGTGCTACTTCAGACACTCATCCAAATTCAGTTTCAGATGAGCAGGTAACTTTCCATAATGTTCTAGGTAGCAAGCGTTTAGCTTCTGCTTTTGACAGAAATAGTAGGTTTTCGTAGTTGCAAATAATAATCACTTTCCTGTCAGTGCTGTGAAGATGTGTGTCCTCACATTGCAGGAAGGAGCCTTCCAACGATAGTTAAGGCCCATTACCATCAAGGGATTGAGATTGGCAAGAGAGCAGATTAATGATTAAAGCAACAGTCTCTTCCCTTATACACAGGGGGATGAAATTCCAAGATATATTAGCATCATGTGTCTCAAATATAAGGAGTTCATAGAATCATAGAGTTGGCCATCCAGTCCAACCCCCTGCCAAGAAGCAGGAAAATCACATTCAAGGCATCCCCGACAGATGGCCATCCAGCCTGTGTTTAAAAGCTTCCATGGAAGGGGCCTCTTCCACACTCCAGGGCAGAGAGTTCCACTGCTGAACAGCTCTTACAGTGAGAAAGTTCTTCCTAATATTCATGTGGAATCTCCTTTCCTGTAGTTTGAAGCCATTGTTCCTCATCCTAGTCTCTAGAGCAGCAGAAAACAAGCTTGTTCCACCTCCCTATGACTTCCCTCACATATTTATACATGGCCATCATGTCTCCTCTCAGCCTTCTCTTCTGCAAGCTAAACATGCCCAGCTCTTTCAGCTGCTCCTCATAGGGCTTGTTCTCCAGATCCTGATCATTTTAGTCACCCTTCTCTGGGCACATTCCAACTTGTCAATGTCTCCCTTTAAATTGCAGTTCCTTCAATAGATGGTTGACTTTGTTAGAGCACTTTTGCCTTTTGCCTTCATCCCTGAGCACTTTTGCCTTTTCTTGAAATGTCTGCATCTTTTATATTTTAAAATTGATACACTATGTGCATGTCTTAAGACACGCAATTACACAACCCTTATCTCTTGCAACTGGAGTTTTAGATTTAACCTTATCTCTTTTTTCCCTTTTTCATATAGGACGAAGGGGTTGAATCTGATGATCTGAAAAAAGATAATCCTTTAAGGCCTCCCCCAGCCGATTCTTGTAGCATGAAACTAACCATCAAAGAGATTTGGTTCAGTTTTGCTGCTCCCACAAATGTGCGTTCACCTGCCCATAAATTTTCAAGGTACAGCAGATTCTACTTCAACTATGCTGCAGTCTCATGGGATGTCAAATTGCCTATCATGTATATTGTGCAAAAGAGATGAACAATGATCTAAATCAGCATGCTGCTGTATTGCTGAATGTTAGACTTAGGCTTAATATTTGAAACTATTTCATCTTTTAAAACTGTTAATATCACGATTGATTGGTATAGTTTGGAATAAGAAGAATAGTCTCAGAAGTATATCCATTGTCAGAAGTATATCCATTGTGACTTAAGTAATTCTACCAAATAAACTCAATTTCAGTTGGGATCATACTTTCAACTTCACTGTGATCTATTTTATTTTAGATCATACTTTCTATGTATAATTTGTTTGAAACCTTTAGTTATTGTAATTTCTAAATAGCAAAAGGTAGGAGGACATAAAGTGAACTCACTCATTTGTTGTTTTCTGTTGTTTTATTACTAAATTTAAGTATGATATATTCAGTTTACCATAGTTTAAACTCTAAATGAATTTATGACCTGAATCAATTTAGGCATTGCTCCTTCTGTATTTCTTTATCTATCTATCTATCTTGTCTATATTCTGCATATACACTTTTATTGTGAGTTATACTGTTGCAGAGTTACTTCTTTTGTCTAATTAAAGCTTTTAGAGGAGCTATTGCTATTGCAAATTATAGGGGAAAGAGTGGACTTAATCTATTAATAATATCTTTGCAATAATGGAATAATACATATTCCAACGTTTCATTTTCTTGGATATTTGATATAATAAGGCCATTCCAATTTCCCAAAAGTTTTTAAAATATCCAAAAATATTAGTAATGTTGAGTGTTTCTTAAAGCTAATGTTATATATAACATTTAATATTCCACAGAGGTTCTCAACCTGTGGGTCCCCAGGTGTTTTGGCTTACAACTCCCAGAAATCCCAGCCAGTTTACCAGCTGTTAGGATTTCTGGGAGTTGAAGGCCAAACATCTGGGGACCCACAGGTTGAGAACCATTTCATTAGACAATTGCCTGTTCGGCATAAACTCAACTTGGTCTGGTGAAAGTATGAGATAATTTAGGAACTACCAAACAATATAGTGATCAGTATTTGAATAATGGATCTTTCAAATAACACTATGTAACAAAATTTGAATTTTTTTCTGCTCCTGGTTTGAAAGTGTTATTTCCCGTTTAGTTGTGTGGTACTTACTTTGAAAATAGTTGTCATACTCCAGAAACTTTGTTTTTGTGGCTCTGTTGAATTGGTTGAGACTCGACGAGACATTCAATGAAAAACTATAGGAAAAGGGGCTGCAGGTTGTCCTGCAAAAACAAAGTTTTTGCCGTTTAATAAACTTTTTCCATGTTTTTCTGATAGAACTAATTTTGAAATGACATTTATATCCCAGGAACAAAAAATGTATTACAGAGTGTAATCATATGCATGTATCATATACGGTCTCTGTGAGCGTTCTAGTACGATTATTATTTTATGGCTTTGAAATACCTGGGTCTCGGGGACTAGAGACCTTTCATTTCAAAGTACCAATTGCAATATTTGAAATAGGAGATTTAATGCAGTGCATAATGATGTAAATTCTGCATTGCTTACTAGCATTGTCCTATTTTATTTTCTTTGTATTTTGCACCTAGTAGACCTTTTAAAACAGATAATATAATTATGGAGATTCATACATAAAATATGTATAAGACTGATTTTCTAAATATTTACAAGATTGTTACATAAGGAAACTAAATGAACACCTTTATTTATGTAAAGCTGTCACCCATGTTGTCCCAAGGGATTAATTACCTTTCATAACTGATATTTCTTCCAATAGGCAGCTGAACCTTCTAAGCACTGCAACACCGGCTGTTGGTGCTTGGCTTCTCCCTATTGATCAAGTGAAGTCCTCTTTAAACAAATTAGACACAGAAGGAACTCTACGAGTTTGTGCTGTCATGGGCTGTATAATGACAGAAGCATTAGAGGTGAGTGGATTGATGGACAATAGCTAGAGTTAAGTGTATTGCTTCACCTTGCAATGGCTGCTTAATGGACAAAACAGTATTTCTAGAAGCTACCATGAGTCATGGATTGGGGAAGCAACAGGATGTAAATAAATATAATAATAAGAGAAATAACAGATCTGTACCTGCATGTATTTGGAATAAAGGAGATGTATATATGTTGTTAATGAATGTAACCACTTTTATGTATTTAGAACAAAAGTGTGCATTTTCCACTGAGGAGCAAATACAACAGGCTCACTAAACTTGCCCGTTATCTTCAAGAAAACCCTTCCTGTTTGCTCTGTAATATATTGCACCACTATCTCCATCAAGCAAATTATTCCATTATTGAAGATGCAACTATGGTAAGTTTCTCTTTTACAATACACTCCTATAAAATATACTTGTATTTAAAAGGTAAAGGTTTCCCCTGACATTAAGTCTAGTTGTGTCCAACTCTGGGGGAGGGGTGCTCATCTCCATTTCTAAGCCAATGAACCGGCGTTGTCCATAGACACCTCCTAGATCATGTGGCCAGCATAACTGCATGGAGCACCGTTACCTTCCTGCCAAGGCAATACCTATTGATCTACTCACATTTGCATGTTTTCAAACTGCTAGATTGGCAGAAGCTGGAGCTAACAGTGGGAGTTCACCTCGCTCCCTGGATTCGAACTGCCGACCTTTCAGTCAGCAAGTTCAGCAGCTCAGCAGTTTAACCCACTGCATCACTTTTATGTATATTTGCATAATATTCATCATAGTATCACTGCATGTTCAAATTAGAGCAAATATCTGTTTTGGCAGACTTGCTGTGGCAGACATTGTAATACTTCATTATCGTTATTACTCCCTATAGTAGTAAACTCAGGTGATGAATACCAACAGAAACAGAGATGAAACACGTCAGTGAGAAACAAGAGAGAGGGGTGATGATTGCTGTTACTCAAATGTGTTTTTTTTCCGTGTTAGCTTCCTTAAGCTTGGAAAGGCAGGATATTAATGTTAGTAATACATTAACGTACTGTTGTTCTCCAAGACTGGGAAGCACCTCTGCACTTAACACACACACTAATCCATGGTAAAATAGCAAGCAGTTTATTGAAGACTATATAAAAAGCATTTCAGCAAAATAGTATCAGAAACCAATGCCAAAATCAGAGATAATCCACACACAAAAAAACCCCCAATGCACATGAGTAGCATCCAAAAACCAGGAATACAAGAGTGGAATAAATCCAAAACATGAATATTCAGGAACAGTCCTCAACACTTGGTCACATGAAATAGGAACAAGCAGGAAAACATCAACATGGTATTAAAAATCTTGACAGGAGTTCTATGCTCAATCTCCAGCATTGTTTCAATTGTCCAAAGATTCAGTTGGCCTAGCTAATATAGATAGAAAAGTGTGCCTTTTCTCTTGGGAAACTGATAAAGACTTTCTCACTAACAAGCAATCTAACCTTCGAATTTTCTCATGTGAAACTCTTATGTTGACGAAACATAAATCTATCTAACTGCTTATTAGTCTGTCCACCTGGACTTTCACTATCATCCTCTGAGCTCAGTTCTGTTGGAATGAGACCACTCATTTCCAGTCTCTAGCTGCTCCTGCTGACTTTCCTACTGACTTGCAGACCCAGAATCCATCGTGTCAACAGGCTAAGAGGCCCAGAATCCCTTGTGTCCAAAGGCTGATTGACAGGCCCAGAATCCCCAGGGAGATCAGGTGCAGGCACAATCAAAGGCTGAACTGCAACACATACATACATAGATTTCGGAGCAAACACATATAACACTTCACTATAGTGTGCTGCATAATTTCCTTTTGTTAATGCTGTGGCAGATTAAAATGAACAAACACTTTGGGAATTGATTTTAGAATGGAGCATATATGTGTTTTTCTTCTAGAGTGATGGCCTTCCTGCTCTGGTGACATTAAAGAAAGGACTCATAGCACTCGCTAGGCAGTGGATGAAATTCATTGTGGTAACGCCAGCCTTCAAAGGAGTGAGCTTACATAGGCCCACTCAGCCAATGAAACCCCCCTCAACTGTAGCCCATGAGCAAGAGGATGGTTTTGGCTTAGACAATGGAGGTGGTCTTCAAAGTGACACAAGTGCTGATGGTGCAGAGTTTGAGTTTGATGCAGGTATTGGTGCACCTTTTGATTTTATGAATTCAGAGCTCACCTTTTGTTTGAATCTCTCCCTCCCTGACACTCTTTTTCATACTCCATGTATCAGTCTCATTCAAAGTGCAAGCATGTATGTACATCTAGTTTTCTTCTGATTGGTATTTATTATTTTAGTATAGGCAGAAGTGCCTAAAATATTCATGTTATCTCTTTTTGGTTTGGTAAATCACAACTGAAATGTTTCACAAGCTGTAATAGACCTTAAAAATTAATCCAAGTGTGCTTGCAAAGGAAACTATTTTAAATGTGTTAGATTGATTTTATCACACTCCACCCCAAGATGACTGGATGAGGGCAGAGTGGGGGTTTAATAAAAAAAATCAGGAGCTTTTGGAAAACTTGGAAGTACAAGTAGGCAGCAATTTGATATACCATATATACTCAAATATAAGTCAACCTGACTAAGATGAGGCACCTAATGTTACCACAAAAAACTGGGGAAAACTAGTATAAGCTGTGGGTTGGAAATGCAGCAGCTATTGGTAAATTTCAAAATAAAAATAGATAGCAATAAAATTACATTAATTGAGGCATTAGTAGGTTATTTATTTATTTTAGTTGTCGTATCAGCAGCAACCAGACATTTGTATCACATTTTTAACAAAAACAAACAAACAGACAAAACATGAAGTTTGCAAGCTTGGTAGTTGATTAAATGTCCTTTGACCAGTATCTGACCACTTGGAGTGCCTTTGGTGTTGCTGCAAGAAGGTCCTCCATTGTGCATGTGGCAGGGCTCAGGTTGCATTGCAGCAGGTGGTCAGTGGTTTGTTCTTCTCCACACTCGCATGTCGTGGATTCCACTTTGTAGCCCCATTTCTTAAGATTGGCTCTGCATCTCGTGGTGCCAGAGCGCAGTCTGTTCAGCGCCTTCCAAGTCGCCCAGTTTTCTGTGTGCCCAGGGGGGAGTCTCTCATTTGGTATCAGCCATTGATTGGGGTTCTGGGTTTGAGCCTGCCACTTTTGGACTCTTGCTTGCTGAGGTGTTCCAGCGAGTGTCTCTGTAGATCTTAGAAAACTATGTCTTGATTTAAGTCGTTGACGTGCTGACTGGTACCCAAACAGGGGATGGGCTGGAGATGTCACTGCCTTGGTCCTTTCACTATTGGTTGCTACTTCCCAGTGGATGTCAGGTGGTGCAATACTGCCTAGACAGTGTAATTTCTCCAGTGGTGTAAGGCGCAGACACCCCATGATAATGCGGCATGTCTCATTAAGAGCCACATCCACTGTTTTAGCGTGGTGAGATGTGTTCCACACCGGTTAAATGTTTTGAATATTTACATAAAACTGTAATTTAAGATAAAACTGTCCAACTCTGATTAAATCATTATTCTAACCTTCATCAATTGAAATGTGCTTACATATCCTTACAATAATAATAAAGAGAATAAAATAATAAATGTAATAATAATAATAATAGAGTAAAATAATGGAACTGTAATAATAACAGTGATAACAGAGTAAAATAATAAATGTAATAATAACAATAAATAAAGAAAAATAATAAATGTAATAATAATAGAGTAAAATAATGTAAATATAATAATAAATAGAGTAAAATAATAAATACTATAACAACAACAACAACAGAGTAAAATAATAAATAACCTTGACTCAAGTGTAAGCTGACGGGGGCTTTTTCAGCCCAAAAAAAGGGCTGAAATACTCGGCTTATACTCGAGTATATACACTATTTGGTTGCTCTTACATTCTATTTAGTGTCGGCATCCTCTTTCAAAGTGTTTAACCCAATGAATGTTGACTCCTTTTTGTTAACTGTGCTGGATTGAAAAGTGTGCATATTGGAAAATATCTGGTGATTATTGCATTTCTTCAATTCTGAGATGTAGTTCTTATTTGAACATCTCTACAAATTGGCTTCATCTCAGAATTGCAGGTGTATCTTATATTTTTTTGGTAATGTAGGTATTGAAATTAGGGTGCGTTTTACAATCAATGATGCTTTATAATTGAAGAAATACGGTAGATATCAGTTGTATTGGCCCTTGTCTTGCATTGTAACAAAAATAACGCTTTAATGTAATGTAAAGTTCTGCACTACAATTAATATAAATGAATAATGGAGAATTTTATGCGAAGAATTTTTTTAAAAAATATCATGCAAATTGAAATATATTTTATAGACATGGCCAATAGACAAGGAAAAAAGATGAATATGAAAAAAAGAGTAAATGTGTTATAATCCTAGAACTGACAGCTGGCCTAGTAACCACTAGTATAGGCTACATGTTCCTGTTATTAATTTATACAACTGTTGTATGTTTCAGCCACTGTCAGTGAACATACAATGCTTCTGGAAGGATCTGGTACGCGGCCCCCACCTGCTGGGGTTTCTTCTGGACCTGTGACCGGGGCTGAGATTATGAGAAAACTATCCAAGACTCATACTCATAGTGATTCTGGTCTTAAAATAAAGGTAATACTCACCCTCTCCCAACCCCAAATGATGATTACTTAAGTCATGTTGAAATTCAGGTATTTTTTTATTGTAATCTGAAGCACACCCATGAAAAAGAACATCCATTAAACATAGAAATAAACATAACCAGTGGTTAGGTGTCTTGATTTGTTTCCGTTCATGTTTCAGGGTATCCATCCGTATCATTCTCTGAGCTACACCAGTGGAGATACAGTTACTGACTCACCGGTGCATGCTGGTCGCTCTGGACTTCCCATCAAAGAAAGTCCAAGAAAGGAGAGTCTACTCAGCTACTTGACAGGAAGCTTTCCTAGCCTCCACAATCTCTTGGAAGGAACACCTCAGAGAAGCTCTACAGCCCCTAAAAGTAGTTCCTTAACAAGAGCAGGTACAGAATCATTGTAGCATGGCTCAGTTTTAGTGATGCAAACATTCAGTAGTGATTTGATTTCACACTGGAAACAGTAACAGGCAAAGGGGAAAATATATCACTAGAGAAGAGACATACTGTTGAAGGGATATAATTAAAAAGAAAGAATATTCAGTCATTAAAAGGTATGTGCAGATGGTTGGTTCTGCTAAATGTCTTGTGAGAGATCATGTCATGACCTGTTTACTGTCCACTTGACATTTTCTGTTTGGTTAAAAATATTTTTGTGCTCATTAAGAAAGGAAAAGAAATGATTACCATTATAACCAAAGTACCCAAGCATTGCAGGTTACATAAAGGTTGTCGTTTGTATATCCGTGCAGTGAACACTATGCCCTCGGAAATATTATCTGAACATCCATTGTTATCGGAGCCATCGTCCGTAAGCTTTTATAACTGGATGTCAAATGCTGTGGGCAACAGAGGAAGTGTAGTTCAAGAGTCTCCGGTCACCAAATCTGGACACAATAGTCTCCCAACAGGTATTCAATATTATAGCTGCATTCATTACTTAAAGAGCTCATGGTCTTCTTTATGATAACCTTTCTCTAGAATTTCTAAACGGATGAGGAAACAAACATAAGGTAAAATGCAAAGTGTCAGGGAAGTGGGACTTTCCCCCCGTCCTTCTCCCATTATAGCTCTCTATGGCACCAAAATCTACTCTGATTCAGTTTTGTAGGGTGTTTTGAGGGCTGCAGAAGATGAGGAGAATTACTAAGTCAATAAGAAGCAGTAGTATCTAGTGGGATTGTTTAATAGCTGGTCTATTTTAACCCTTGTTTTAACCTTCGTTTTTAATTTTTGTGGTTTGAAATTTTACCTTGGCATTTTAATGATGATATTTTAATTACCCTTTAACTTAATCAAGTTTGAATGCATGTTAGTTCACAGTTATAGGAGTCTTAGGATAGTGTTTATTGTCTACTTGTGTACGTTTTTGTTTTTGTCTTTAATGTTGATACGGTCAGTGGACTAATAAATAAACTTTGCTTACAGTAATATCTAGTGAAATCACAGCATGAGATCCTGTAAACAAGTCACATAAAACAAAAGAATAAGTGCAGACAAAATGTCCATCGTAATCAGTTTCTGTCAAGGTCAATCCAGATAGTTATGGCATCCACAAATAGGGCAATCTCAGTTCTCAGCCTTCTGATTTTCAGAAGTGTATACATTTTTATTGTTGTAATTGCTATGCATAATTTATTTGTGTGACTAGATAATAACACAAGCTGACAGAGTAATGCTGATTTTTCTATCCTTTGGTTGTGAGTTTTACGGGTTGTATGGCCATGTTCCAGAAGCATTCTATCCTGAAGCATTTCCACAACATCCTAGTGATTCCGACTATGAAAGCATTCAACAATACATTTGCTATCCTTCCTTAGCAAACAAAATGGGTCCACATATTTTAGGAGTAAGAGTCCTATTGGAGGATTTAATACAATAAATATTTTATAGGTGTGGCCCCAAATCTGCCAACTATACCTTCAGCATCTGACTTCAATACAGTACTGTCCAGTGATCAGAATACATTGGATGGGACTCATTCACAACACAGTACTAGTCAAGATGACATCGCTTGTATTGAGGAGGGCAACCAGGGATTTCCTGCAGTTCAGCTTGCAGATGCCCAGGTGAGTGTTTGCTTTCAAAACTGGAATGTAAAGCCGAAACAACTTTTTTTCCCACACACAAAAGAAAACCTAGAGTAAGTGTACCCTATGTACTGTAAGTTCTACGTAGTATTATTGTTTTTTTCCCCAAACCACTAGGGAACAAATCTTTCCCATCTGCTACACGACATTTTAAATGAAATTGAACTCTTGGAGAATGCATTAGTCTTCCTAAAACTCAAGTCCTTTAGGCAGTTTGGACTACAATACTTATCAGCTGCAGCCAGCACAATCACCACAGAGTCTACTTAGACATGGTAATAATTGCAGTCCATATATTTGAAGGGCACCAGATTGAAAAAAACTTGCATTAGAGAATCAGTCCTGGAAGATCTTAGCAGAACAATTGCATCTGAACTCTGTTAGCATTGGCCACCAAGGCCATTGTTCTGTTGTCCCAAGCTTTCAAAAAGGCAAAAGACTGAGGCTGATCAGCAAAATGTGTGAAGTAAAAACACTCCAGGACACACCTCAGTATGACATAGAGATGTTTGAGGAATTCGTATTTGCCAGGCTGAGAAGCATCACATACCAGCTAGCTTTTGTATTGTTCACATGAAGTCAGTTGCCCTTGTGCAACGGTTTGCTTTTCTTGTGGATTTTGTTCTCTCTCTTGGTTGTCTTATAATTGGAGGAATGTGTTCATTCTTGGATTCCTCCAAGAAAACAGTCATTCAATTAAAGGGAGGGGAGTGTGGTCATTATCTGAGGCAGAATCAGGCAAAGTGCATTTTTATGTATCCTAACCATGTATAAATATGTGATAGCCATGTATAAATATGTGAGAGGAAGTCATAGGGAAGAGGGAGAAAGCTTGTTTTCTGCTGCCCTGGAGACTAGGATGTGGAACAATGGCTTCAAACTACAAGAAAGGAGATTCCATCTGAACATTAGGAAGAACTTCCTGACTGTGAGAACTGTTCGGCAGTGGAACTCTCTGCCCCAGAGTGTGGTAGAGGCTACTCTTTGGAGGCAGGGGGTTTGACTGCATGGCCCATGGGGTCTCTTCCAACTCTATGATTTTATGATTCTTGGGTTAGCGCTTGTTCTTAAAGGATTTTTTTCTTTTTTAGTGTTAATTTGCATATGTTAAAACAAAAGCCCTTTAGCAGTTCTTTATCATGATATGAAAAGAGCCAACATGCCTTAGAGCAATGGTTCTCAACCTGTGGGTCCCCAGATGTTTTGGCTTTCAACTCCCAGAAATCCTAACAGTTGGTAAACTGGCTGGGATTTCTGGGAGTTGTAGGCCAAAACACCTGGGTACCCAAAGGTTGAGAACCACTCCCTTAGAGATTTCCCATTCATATTTTTTTGTAGTTTATCATGGTTAGATTTAAGAATTAAATGTGCATTAATAAAACTGGTTAAAATAGATTCACAATCTAGGGGGAATTTGGTGTTAACAACAGTAGGGGTTATAATGCTAAACATAACGCTAGGCCATGTCTGCACAACTTATTTGGGCCTCCCAGCCCCAGGCATTTGGGCCTCCAACTCCCAGAAGCCCTAGCCAGCTTGTCCCATGATGCAGAATTCTGGGAGCTGAAGTCCAAAACACCTGTAGGGCCGCGGGTTGCACTAGGTTATCTTTACTCAAGGCCATAGCTCTGCTTTCTGCAGCTATCAAATAAATCAATGTATCTATCTAAAACAAGAAAAAATGTTTTTTGTTTTTTTAATAGGTTGTTTTCAAGCCTCTTCTGAGCCACACAGGCATTCAATCTCAGGATGCAGTACCATTGTGTTACAGGATGTACTTTGGAGAACATCTTTCATTCTCAGGGACACTGGATTGCCTCAGGGCAGACATTGTTGATTCAGATACAGCAAAGGAAAGAAGAAGCAAAAGAGCAAGAAGGTATGGCCTTCAAGTTCCAAGCGCATGTTTGATATTAAAGGACATCAATACGTACGCTATTTGCCCACTGTAGAATACTTGACCTTGTTGAGTTCTGATTCATCTTTTCTCTGAGGTCAGAAATGCTTCAATCCCATTTCAACAAAAGTATGCATTTAAGACAAACTAGTTGGAGCTAAATCTTGGATGGCAAGAAAAGCCAGTATATGGAATGAATTCTCACATGCCAGGGTTAGGAGAATGGCATATCATGTATTTGGCTGCACAGCAGAGGGACATCCTGCCATCTCCCTGGAGTGGGGAGGCACCATGATGGTAGCTTGTGAGAGAAACCTTCCAGCCTTGCAGTCTGCTGAGGCAAACACAGCAGGAGAGCATCTTCCACCCTCTATCTAGCTTTGAGGACCCATTTCAGAACAGGCTAAATGCCTAACGGGAGTCCTTCCTGCAGGCTCGCCACTCTCCAAGGACACAACATTCTTTAAACACCATCTCAGCCATGCAGTTGAACCTAGACAGCTATATGGCATGTCTGCCTACCCTCTCTCTTGTTCTAAAAATGTTGTCAAAGCAAGATAGAGAGTGGAAGCAAGAAGTAACAGCAGTGGGTGCATGTGGTGGTGGTTTGCATCATCCCACATAAGATATCAGGAAAACTTGCAGTACAACTGTCAGAGATCAGCTTTTTATGTGTTACCATATTTTAATATATACTTCTGATTTCTGAAATGTTTCTCCAGTTAAAGCTTATTCTTACAGTAAGGTGGATCAGCTATGGGCAAAATAGATCCAGTATCTTTATTGTTGTCACTAGATGAGTATTGTAGATTTTATATGTATTGATTTTATATATTTGAATGTGAGGTGAATTATTGAACAGCATTGACTTATGCCATGTGTTAGCCAATCTGAGTCCTTCAAAGAGGGAGAGAGGGTGGGATATAAAACAAAGTAAATAAATAATGTGGTTGAGTGTATGAAGGGGCAACATAATTATTGCATTTGCTTAACATTAAATTAAAGATTTTTCATAAAGTATATTTTGGGGCCCCTGGTGGCAAAGCATGTTTAACCAATGAGCTGCTGAACTGGCTGACTGAAAGGTTGGCAGTTCAAATCTGGGGACCGGGTGAGCTCCTGCTGTTAGGTCCAGCTTCTGCCAACCTAGCAGTTTGAAAACATGAAAATGTGAGTAGATCAATAGGTACCGCTTCTGTGGGAAGGTAACAGTACTCCATGCACTCAGGCTGGCCACATGACCTAGGAGACAACAACGAAAATGACAAACATTCAATGCCATGTGAAATAATAAACAACAAAAACATTTACACATACTATTAAAATAGATTAAATGGCTTTGGCTAAAATATATAAATATATAAATCAGTCAGTCAGGCATCATAGATAGTACAATTAAACAGTTAAAACCTGTATAAAATATAAAAATGTAGCTCTTCAATAAATTAAATTATCATTGTCAATTTTGTCCACCAAGATGGTGATATTATTCACTCTCCTCTCCATAAGCTAATGAGCATAAATAGGTTTTTCAATTATTTATTGAAAGAGAGGAGTGAGGGGGGGGGGCTGTCCTAATTTCTTTAGGGAGGGAGTTTCAGAGAGAAAAAGCAACCACAGGGAAGGCCCCCTCTCTCGTTCCCACCAGCTGTGCTTTGAGAAAGGGGTGAGACCACGAGGAGAGCCCCCTCCAAAGATCACAGAGTCCAAATGGGTTTGTAGATGGGGATGCGGGTTAATAGTCTGATGGTAATATTTAGCTAATATATGAAAGTTTAACCAAAATGTTTTCTTATCTTAATTTTTCCTTCTTTTAGGCAAGGAGCTGTCAATCTTCCTCCACTTGAATTCAAACCAGCATTAATGTTGGAAACCTTCAGCATCAGTGCTGTGATAATGGAGAAGTCCGTGTGCACCCCTCAAAACTCTACCAGTGCACTTGCATTTCATGACTTTAATAAGCGTCATTACAGCACCTTTCACTGTAATTTTACAATCTCATGTCAGTCTATAAGCCAGCATGTAGATATGGCATTGGTTCGCCTTATTCACCAGTTTAGTACCATGATAGATGATATCAAAGCTACGCAAACAGACATCAAACTCAGTAGATACACAGCGGGATCGGCCTCTCCCACACCCACATTTAAAACCCGCAAACACAGAGACTTCCGCTCTTCTGACTTCAGTCGCAGCTCTCGGGGGAGCCTCAACGGTGTAAACAGAATCAACAATGCAAAGAACAAACGATCAAATAATGAGAACAATAAAAAAGAGTCTCGGAACAAAAATTCACTTGGAAGATCAGAAAGAAGAACTTCTAAAGTATCAAGGAAAGGTTCAAAGGATGTCGATCATGTGGCAATCCATATGGATGATTCCGACTCAATTACAGTGTCAGAGCAGAGTGAACCTTCTGCAGAGTGTTGGCAAAACATGTATAAATTGTTGAACTTTTATTCTCTCATATCAGATCCAACAGGGATTTTAGAAAAATCCTCTGAAAATTTTTACCCAACCGGTAAGTTTCAGGTGGAGAATTGCCACAAAATGTTTCTTTGCTTCATAATTAATATAGCTTGTGAAGAGGGTGATCTACCATCATTTAATATTTATTGAATAGTAACAAAGCAGGCATTTGTAATTAAAGGGAGTCATAATTTGTCAAGAACACTAGAAAAAATAGCTCTATTGGAAAAGTTAACCTATTAGTTAAGATCTGTTTGAAAATATATGGAAGCTAATTATCAGTAATGGCGAATTTAAATAACCAACCAAACAAGAAAAACTGTGAATGAACGATCAGAAAAAACATATCACATCCATTATATCTAATGGAGAAAATTAAAATAACTAAGGCTATCTGAATGCCTCCCTGGGGTGGTGCAGTGGGTTAAACCGCTGAGCTGCTGAACTTGCTGACTGAAAGGTTGGTGGTTTGAATGCGGGGAGCGGGATGAGTTCCTGCTGTTAGGCCCAGCTTCTGCCAACATAGCAATCTGAAAACATGCAAATGTGAATAGGTAACGCTATGGCGGGAAGGTGACAGTGCTCCATGCAGTCATGCTGGCCACATGACCTTGGAGGTGTCTACGGACAATACTAGCTCTTCGGCTTAGAAATGGAGATAGTCCCACCCCCCCACCCCCCACCCCGAGTCGGACATGACTAAACTATGTCAAGGGAAACCTTTACTTATGTGAATGATGGAGGTGGAGGTATAGATCTCGGAACAGATGATGTAACAATGCCATTGTGTTAAATATGTTGTTTTTTTTCAAAAAAACACAAATAAGTTTTAAAATTGAGAAATTAGTTGTAAGAATTGCTGAATAGATTTTTACCCATTCTTAAGTGTGAACTCTGTTAATAAATAAGGTAATTATAAGTTCTTTCCTGTATCAATTACATCATCATCTTAAATTTTTGTAGGTGTTCGGAGCCCTACTGAACCTGCCTGTAGGGTTGCCTTTGAGAATGAGCAGGACAGCAGCAGCTTGAGCAGAACACAGAGGAAACGCAGTCTGGTCATATCTGAACCTCAGCATGTGACCCTAATCATCTTTGGAATAGGCATGGTGAATCGCACACATCTTGAAGCAGATATTGGGGGACTCACAATGGAATCGGAACTGAAAAGGATCCATGGTAGTTTTACACTCAAAGAAAAAATGAAAGGTGATTGGATACTTAATGCACCATAAAGACCAGACCAATTTATCAACCTAATTTTAATTACTTAAATGTGTTAAGCCTTTCCTGATATAATGAGAGTCCTGTGAAGTGCTAGACCTGTGTCTTTTGGCATGGTCTCATGGAGTTTTTAGGCAAATCTCAATATCACTTTGTAAGGTGTTCAAGCTATTGCAAAACTAATCTATCCCTCCCCTAGCAGCCTATTAGTATATACATAGGAAAGAAGGAGAGGAAAAAAGAAAAAGGTTTCAGAAAGCGGCCACCCACCGTTGATGTGCACCCTTCAACAAATTCTTCCAAGTGACTGATACCTTTTTAAAAGCAGTTGTATATTTGTGTAATAGAAATCCATTATAAAATTTTTATCCTGCTTTATTTTGGGCAGTAGTGGAAATCCTCTTGACTGCAGATGTTGTTGGAATCATCTCTGATCATCTCTGCCCATTGCCCACTGGCCATGCTGATTGAGACTGAAAGGGACTAAGAGTTCAACAGCAGCTGAAGTATCACAGCACTTGCTGACTAACTTCCCATAAATCACTGGTTCCAAACCTTTTTATGACCAGGGACCACTTGAACAGAGATCTCTTTGACCAGTGACCACTCTCCAACTTCAGTACCAAAAGGGTTACGAATCGGTTTTTGGTCAACTTTAGATTCAGTTTGGTTATTTGGGGTGCTGATTCAGAAAATTGCATTTGATAGACCACATCAGCTTTAGTTTCTGATACAGAACATGTCAGCAGAACATATGCTGTCCAGTAGTTGCCATCTACTTGCCCACAGAAAACCATATTTAATAATATAGAGCTGTTTTTTTCATGCCAGGAGCAACTTTAGAAACTGCAAGTCACTTCTGGTGTGAGAGAATTGGCAGTCTGCAAGGACATTGCCCAGGGGATACCCGGATGTTTGATGTTTTACGATCCTTGTGGGAGGCTTCTCTCATATCCCTTCATGGGGAGCTGGAGCTGACAGAGGGAGCTCAACCCACTCTCCCCAGATTCAACCCGCTGACCTATCAGTCGGGAGTCCTGCCTGCACAAGGGTTTCACTCATTGTGGCACCAGGGGCTCCTATCTAGAGCTGATGTAGTAGTAGTCATCTTTTGTGGGTAGTCAGCCTCTCTCCTCCCAACATCCTCGTTGCCTCAGCACTATAAAAGGGTTTCGTGAGACCAGTCATTTTTGTTGTCGCTTGGTTTTGAGGCAACAATGTAGTGATGGTGGGGCCGCGGACCATATTTTTGTTCTTGCGGACCACTGGTGCTCCACAGACCACAGGTTGGGAATCACTACCATAAACAAATATACCTACAAATAATACGTAATTTCATCCCTATATTTCACCTTTTTCTCTCTCTCTCTCTTTAAAGATATACTGCATCAAAAAATGACTGAGACGTGTGCCACTGCTCATATAGGTGGCGTCAATATTGTTCTTCTGGAAGGGATTACGCCAAACATCCAGTGAGTATTAGATTTAAAAAACGATACTTCTTCCTGAGCCATCATTTTATAAGGAAATGAATGTACTTATGCCAAAAAGTGGAGGTTCCTATTTTTAAATAATAATAATTATTATTATGATGCATTTCAATTGCTCTATTACATGAGCAAGCTGTGAGAGGAAAAGTGATGAAAAGGAAATGCCTTCTTATTTAGGCATAAATGCACAAATAAAAATAAGAATTAATTTGAATAATGATCAGAGATGAGTAATATAAAATTATGCTTGAGTCTCCATTTATCTGGAAATACAAAACCCAAAACCTTTTACTACCAGCTGACTTCAAGGGGATGACGGCAGTCATACTCCTCATTTGTCCCTCATATTCTCAGAATCCCTCTTTTTGCCTCCAGCCACCCCCACTTCTGCCTTCAAGGAAGCATCTACTGATAGTTTGTGTGTCAGACTCTCACTTTCTCCAACCTTTCATCTCATATGTGTGTAATAAGCAGTTGAAAAGCTATAGAGAATCATGAGGTTGGAGAGAAATGGAGGGTCTATGAAACTGTGGGATAGGTAGATTCACCCTGACACTACACCATTTCAGAGATTTAACAGATGTTCTGAAATCTGGGGGGGAAATCCAAAATCCAAAACACTTCTGCTCCCAAGTATTTCTGGGTGAGGATACCTGACTTCTAATTATAATTGTTTGAAGTAATAATTGAAATTCCAGCCTGAATGGAATTGCCATCTTACCCTTTTGCTTATTATCTTTGCAATTTGTATATATTTAATCTAGTTCTGCGTATAATTGCTAGTCCCTTTTCTATCAATGATCATGCTGTTATCTCTATTCTAAAATGATAAATTTCTGGGCAAGTTGTGATTGTTCAAGAATGTCATGGCACATGGCAAATGATATTCTTAATAATACAGTTACTTTTTAAACTGCTTTGATAAATCTATTGCACTATGAACAGCACTTAAAAGAGCAATCTTTATGCTGGGTTCTTTATACATGTAACTTAACTTTGCAAGCAATGTATAAAGTGTTTTGGTTTTTTTGCATGATGCTAATTTCACTTTTAAAATATTTATTCTCTGATATTAATATGCTTTAAAGGTAAATCTGTCCAGCTATTATAAATTAATATTTGCCTAATATTTCACTCTCCACTATTCACATTTAAGTGCATGACAGTTCACTCTTTCATTTGAACACTCAGTCAGAACACTGCAAAGCATGTTGGTACCAAAGTTCACATTCACATACTTTTTAGAGGTATCTAGATAACACTCAGTATATCGTTCTGTCTGTTTAAGGTATCATTAACAGCACCAGTGTTGAGAGACCATGGAAACAGTTAACATGTGGACCAATATCACTTGAAACACTTCTGTTTTCTGTATAATGATTTTTCAGGTGCAGAAAAACTTTCAAGTCTAAAATACCCCAACAAAATAATTGCATAGATCAATAAAACAAAAACCCAAAGTGACTAGAAGTCTATCTCTGGTTGTCAAAAAGGGGTTTCAAAAAAATTGGACAAAACAGGGAGGCCTTGAAATCTATTTGAACAGAAAATTGCCGTCACTGGAGGCAACAGCAATTTATCCTCTTTTTGGGTCAGAAAAGGGTTAGTCTGGAGGTACAGAAGACCACAAAAATATTGGGGAGAGGGAGCTATACAGTTCCAGGATTATCTTTATCCAACCTTGTTATAAATCAGTGGTTCCCAACCTGTGGTCCGTGGACCACCAGTGGCCCATAAGAACAAAAATATGGTCACCGTTCCCTTGAAACCACGAGGCAATGACAGTGACTGGTCTTGCCAAATTATCTTATAGTGCTGAGGCAACAGACATATCGGGAGGGGAGAGGCTGATCACACACCAAAGATTACTACTATCACATCAGCTCTAGATTATTAAATATGGTTTTCGGTGGGCATGCAGATGATGTCTACAGGATGACATATGTTCTGTATCAGAAACTAGAGCTGATGTGGTCTATCCAATGCAATGTTCTGAATCAACACCCCTAATAACCAAACCAAACCTTAAGTTGACCAAAAACTGATTTGTAATCCTTTTGGTACTAATGTTGGAGAGTGGTCCTTGGTCAAACAGGTCCCTGCTCAAGTGGTCCCTGGTCAAAAAAGGTTGGGAACCACTGCATATATGAATATGAATTTCACAGATGTAAATAAATTTTGTCAAGTACAGGCTATAAGATGGCTAAACATCTGCTCCCTGTGAGAAAGCTTGAAGCAATAAAATAAATTCCTTAAAAAAATTCTGTTGATTTTTAGTAGGTACAAGAAACTCCACCTTCTCTTGATTTGGGATGGAGTGCCTCTTTACACATCCACTTGCAAAACAATCAGAACTGTTACTTGCACTGATGTGAATGTTCAAGTTCTTGAGAGTGTGAACAAGTATTCCTTCCATCACCCATACTTGCAAGGCAAAACTGCTTAAATATTAATGTTTTCAAGCAACTGGTCATATTGTGGGTTAAAAATATCTGACTAATTCTTCTGCATGACTGTTTATTCTTTATTTTGCTTTTTTGTTTTTTTTACTTTCTTCCAATCTTCACCTGTAGACTGGAGGATTTCCCTACATCACCAACAAGCACAGCCAAACAAGAATTTCTGTATGTCAAATTATGTTTAAATGGCTTGCAGTTGACAGTGTGTCTAGTATACTTAAAATGTATTTTATCATCCTTAAGTGTACTCAACTGCTCCTAACTATAGTTAAAACCAAATAGAATTGACAGTATTAGATTAACTACCCTTTATTTGAAAAAAGCAAACTCTGATCTAAATGTGTGTTCATGTTCTTTTTGTTTCTCACATAAAACAGTAGTGAAGCAAGTTTCCCCCACTAATTTTAGCCAAGTGCAATGTTTTTGTTCTCATTAATATGAGGATTGGCCTTTAATTGTAGTTTTTTAAATATAGACTTTCAGAATAAAGCTACTGCAGGCTGTTTTATTAATGTGTTAGAACTGGGTCCACATGGACAGCAAGGTGTTTTGTGTTATGGACCCAGATCAAGTGTTAAAATCAAAGTTGGTAGGAGTTCTCAGCTTTGCCAACTGTAGGAATCCCCTGTCCCTTGTCCATAACTATCTCCAGTCCTTCTCCTACTCTTAAAGCCAGTTTGTCATCTATGTATATACTGAGATTTGCAACACATGTATACAGACACTTGCCATAGAATCACAAGAGACCTCGTGCACCATCCAGTTCAACCCCCTGCCATGAAGCAGGAAAATTACATTCAAAGCACCCCAACAGATGGCCATCCAGCTTCTGTTTAAAAGCCTCCAAAGAAAGAGCCAACTCCACTTTCCGGGGCAGAGAGTTCCAATGTCTTTTGAAGGAAATATCTCATTATTATATAATACATTTGTTTCTAGGAGTAGCAGGCTATTGAGTCAGATATCTAAATCCCATTATGTGTTTCTCATTCAGGTCACCTGTTGACTTAATGGCGACCCCATGAATTTCATCGGGCTTTCTTAGGCCAGGAGTACTCAAACAGTTGTTTTTGTTTTGCCAGTCCCTTCTCCTGACTGGTTATAGTCTTTAATAAATGAAAGATAATATAACTTGTGGCCAGGCCATGAGATTTGATTGTTAAAGCTTAACTAAAAGAAACTAACTAGTAAGATCTAGTTTTTCTTTTGCAATGAGAAAGGTATGAATTGAATAAATTGGGAAATATTTTAAAGTGACTGGATGTGAGACTTCAAAATTGAAAAAAATGATTGGTTCATCATATCTTCTAAACTTTGTATCATTTAAGCCTGCAATCTGTGGAGGTAAAATTTCAGTGAAAGTTTAGGGATTGCTTATGGTTATATGCCATCCTAGCCCAGTTAGAGCATTACCCTGTATAATGTATATTTCTGAAAATGTTAGTCAAAAAGATCAACTTGAAAAACCTGGGTTGACTAATTCACAGGTCAGTGGGAGTACTGTACCTCAACTCTTATACAAAAAAGGACCATGCCCTTCTCTGAGTAGTCCATCTCGGAAGACTATAAAAGAAACACTTCTGCTCACTCAACCATGACACTGACTGGAATTTTTGAAAGTCTGAGTAGAGAAATGGTGGTGATGGCCAGGAGTAGCTGCCCCATGAGTTGGCATCACTGAGTTCCCCTCTTTACAGAATGACCCTCAACTTACTTACGAGTCATTTCAAAATCCATAATTTTGGCCCCAAAACCTGCCCTTAACCTATACATGAGTACTTCACTTTTTGGAATCAACCAATGAAGAGGGGACTGCCTAACCACTGTCTGCAATTTCCTCACCTAAAAAGCAGTATATCTGAAGAGATTTCTATTAATGTGGCAGATAGTTAATATTTCAATGGTTCTCAACCTGTGGGTCCCAGGTGTTTTGGCCTACAACTCCCAGAAATCCCAGTCAGTTTACCAGCTGTTAGGATTTCTGGGAGTTGAAAGCCAAAACATCTGGGAACCCACAGGTTAAGAACCACTGCAATATTTGAACAGGGGCTTCTCTCCATCAGAGATTTTGCTTTCTTTGTGAGGTTATCAGCGGCAGAAGAGACAGCAATATGACTCTACTTTTCACCTATTGCTTAAAACTGGATAAACAACACCCAAATAAGAATTCCATCTGCAGGCTTTGGAATGTCAAGTAGAAGCACTTCCCAAAGATAGTAATAGCTAATAATATATATTTCTTCTTGTTATTTGGATGAAGCTTTGGAAGGTACAAAAAGCTAAGATTATTTTTTTGAGATGTCATTTGTTTTGTCTATTAAAATATATTGAATATGCCCTGATTCTACTCACTTTTCAATTATGTATAACATACTGTTATACATCGAAAGCATGACATCATAATATTTTCATTTGAAGCTCACCTTTTAGTAATGAAGAATGCATTTCACATTTTTACTAAATAGAGGCATGCACTTGGAATTAGATTTCAGAAGGTTTTGCCTGTTAAATCACAGCCAATATTGAAAAAATGTTTGAAAGGGAATTAAAATCAGAGTGAGATTAAGAGATGTTCCCAAATAGGTGTTGTGTTTATAATTACTTAAATTATGTTATTTTGCACTTTTATATGCAGTAGTTTATAGTAAGACTGGATCAGCTAAAAATCAGAGCACTGATTTTTAGTGCTCTGTAGCGGATATCTCTTCACAAAATAGTTTAAAATTGATTGATTGTTTCTGCTAGTGTATAACTTCAGGCTTCTGAGTTTAATTATTATTCCATTGAGTCATGACTTTATGCACTTAATTTTCTATTCAGTCACAGATATACAGTATATTCTGGCATATAAGACTACTTTTTAACCCAAGAAAATCTTCTCAAAAGTGACGGGTCGTCTTATACGCGGGTGTAGTCTTATGCATGGGATTAGTCTTAACTCTATATTTTAACTGGAAAAGTTGGGGGTCGTCTTTTACACCCAGTCATCTTATATGCTGGAATATACGGTATATCTTTTTATATAACTACTGTCTTGAAGCATTAAAACTACTTAATAGTGTCAGATAATTATGTAGAAATTCTATCCAGGTCATCTATTGTAAAACAATTTATTATATAAATTATTTAGTATATAAATAAACAAGTTCTTTGTTTCTTCTTAGAACGGTGGTGAAATGTAGCATTGCCAAATCGCAAGCTCTTTATAGTGCCCAAAGGGGGCTGAAAACAAACAATGCTGCTGTCTTCAAAGTAGGTGCTATTAGCATCAACATTCCTCAGCATCCAGCTACACTCCACAGCATGATGGTGCGCAGTTCTCACCAGCTTTCAAAACAGATATCTGATCTTATCAGACAGCCAAGTACAGCGTGAGTTCTACCGTTGATATATCATTTGGAGACCTAATTGGTTACAAGTCAATAGATATAAGCAATCTAATACTTTATATACAGGCAGTCCCCAAGTTACAAACCAGATAAGTTCCGTAGGTTTGTTATTTAATTTAATTTGTTTATAAGTTGGAATAGGTGCATTTTTAAGTATAATTCCAGCCATATCTGTCTACCTATTTACTTATAACACCCCTGTGGTGTTCGTTTTGCTGTCTTGTGTCTGTTCTGCCCCCACGGTATCTTAACTACTTGGAAGGTGAACTGGCTGCACAGGGAACAGATCGGAGACTATATTATTGAATCAAACAAGAATTTATTAACCAACAAGAATTTTAGACTTTTTCTCTCCTCCTGAGTCTCACTACAACGTCTTTATGAGGAAAGGTAAATCCTTTGAGAGATAGACACTGTTCTGGTGGAACTCAGGCTCTTGAATCTTTATTTCTTCTACTTTCCTCTGCGTGGTCCTGTGAAATGCACACATATGGGTTTTCTGCACCTGTGCAGACAGTTTCGGAACTCTCTAGAATCTTAAAAGGATACTTTTTGGCAGAAGCCCCCCCCATCCCCCCCCCCCCCCGGATAGTATATATAGCCAGTAGGTGGGGCTGCCACTCTAGTTCCTTCCTTCCGCCGCAGTAGCAGCAGTTAAGGAATCTCTATCTCTCTCTCTCTCTCTCTCTCTCTCTCTCTGCTTTGACTAGCAACATGATAGTTTATTTTTATTTTATTTTTATTTTTATTTACCACTCTGATTGGACAAGAATACAGCTCCAACCAGACTTGAATACAGCTCCGACTGGACGTGCTATTTTGAAGACTTTCTGGCTTTCCTGTCTCTTCACCTTCTATTCACCAAAAAGGCTAACTCCTCCAAGAATCAGAAGTGCCTTGCCTGAGGCTCCACCTCGAGGGGGTTCTTAAAGGGGCAGGGCAATGGAGGCTTCAAAGGAAAACAAGCTATCTAGACTGACCCCCCCCCCCCCCACAAAACTATACACAAAATACTAATTCCCTCTAACGAAAAAGGGCTAAAGTAAGGGTAAACAATGAGAGTTCTAGAAGAGGCTCAAAAGTGCCTCTGTTCAGAAGATTTCACCTCACTTTCTATCCTTGTGATAATTGGATTTTGAAAAATTTGGCTTGTTGTGAAAACAAGGATTCGTGAGAAAGCTTCAGTGGAGACACATTTTCCCCATGATAACTCTTTCAGGAACAAAGTTCCCTTTTGGGAGTAGATTTCTCTCACTTCCTGTTGTCTCACCCCTGTTCTTAGCTAGGAGTTATTTGTAAGTTGGATGTTTGTAACTCGGGGACTATCTATATTACCAAAAATATTACAGTATCCAGTAACTGCCATGTTCTTGTTGTGCAAATAGTCCACAGCCTGCAAAAGAAGATATTGCAACGCCATTGCCTGCAGAAAAAACCCCTACGAGTGTAAACCAGACACCTATTGAAACAAACGAATTCCCTCAGCTCCCTGAAGGTTTGGAGAAGAAGCCAATTGTCCTTAAATTCAGTGCTATGATTGACGGAATTGCAATTGGAGCAGCACTCTTGCCATCCTTAAAAGCTGAGTACAAGATGGGAAGAATGAGAAGTCATGGGATGACAGGTAACGCATCGTTAAATTGGCTTTGTTTCGTTTGGCATGTGCATGTTCTTAATTTTGGATAGAAAGTTTTCTGAATCAGAATAACTGCTCCTCTTATGTGTGTGATGAAGGAATGTGTCTCTATTCTATTTTTGCTTTTGGTTCCCAATTTTGTGTTCGAATGGTAGTACCCATGAATATATGTTATTCATTAATCAATATATACCGTTACCTTCGCTGTTAGTGTACAGTCTCCATAGTATAGCCAGTTTTCAAAATACTGCTTTTTAAAACGCTGCCTGGTAAATCTATTGGAAGTCTGGAATACACATACACACACACACACGTGACTGACAGAGGCTGAGGTCCTAGAAATAGATATCTTATTCTTGTAGGGTTTTTTTTTTAACTTTATTGCTGATGTATTTATTTACTCTATGCATGGAGTCAGTTGTTATATGAAGGAATTACTTACATATAAACCATTATATAAATTAACAAATCTAAATTAAATGAATGAATGGATAAAATAGATTTTTAAAAATACATAAATAAATATATGCAACTCAGAATTCCAATATTCCATTAATAAATGATACCAGAAGTCTGTGAATTGCTTTTCTAATATAGAATACTAAATTGAGCATATATCTTTTCCTTTCACAGGTGCACAAACAAGGTTTACATTTGAGCTGCCAAATCACAGGTTGCGGTTCACCTCAAAGGTTTCAGCCACTGATATGTCTACTATCCCTCCTTCCGCCAGTCTTAACCTCCCTCCTGTAACAATGTCAGGGAAATATGTAATGGAGGAACACGATACCTATTCAGATCACATATGGAGCATAGATGAACTACCCACTAAGCAAGGCTACTATCTCCAGGGAAACTATTTGCGTTGTGTTGCTGAGGTTTGTATTTAAATGGGCCTTTGATCTCTTAAAGATTTCATTGTAAGGTGTTCTGTTGAATATTGGCAACTTATTTGTACACATTTGGCTCTTTACACCCAGGTTTCAGGACAAACATTTATAATGTGGTTTTGATAATAGCACTTTGAGTTGGGTGAACAATATAAACTAAGTTTTGCTGCTATATGCTTTAAGTTTTTCTTAATGAGGGACATCTTCATTAAAATATATTAAAACTTATTTATATAACATAACTCATATTTTTCCCTTCCAGGTTGGATCCTTTGAGCATAATCTTACAACAGAGCTTTTGAACCATCTGGTCTTTGTACAGAAAGTGTTTATGAAAGAGGTCAATGAAGTAATTCAGAAAGTCTCAGGTAAACCTAATATTTTTTATTAAAGGGTCTTAAGAGGTTAATACTTTTGTTGATTTTTCTGTATGGTATATTAGATCACAAACTGTGGAACACCCTCCCTGCTGAAGTTAGACAGGCGCCCTCATTGATGGCCTTTCGTAGGAGCCTGAAAACATGGCTCTTCGAGCAGGCCTTCAACTGAGTGTTGAATGACAATGGAATGATTTAGGACTACGAGTTTGGCTATGACCCCAGGACTTGGCGAAGCGGATTTTTAGTTGAAGTATATGTTATGTTGTATTTGTCCGGTCTGTATTGTTTTGGCTTACTGTACACTGTCTTCTTTGTTGCTGTTCACCGCCCCGAGTCGCCCTCGGGCTGAGAGGGGCGGTCAATAAATGCAAGAAATAAATAAATAAATAAATAATGTAGGTAATATACTTTCATAACTTTCATAATATAGGTCAATAAAATAAAATCAGAATTACTTGTAATTGTTTGAAAAAAACTTGGAATATCTGCTTAAAGATCAACTACATATGTAGTTTGGCTCTTAAAGAGGGATATGTTAGATGCATTATATTCGAATATGCATTTTAACAAGGAAAGAAGGGGAAATTATGGGTTCTTTGTCAACTGGTTTTTCAAATACTTGCAGGAGGAGAGCAGCCAATTCCTCTTTGGAATGAACATGATGGAACAACTTATGGTGAAAAGCCAAAGATCCTCCTTTATTCTTTGAGTCTGCAGTTTAAGGTACTTTTCAGTTCATCGTATTTTTTTAAAGTAAAACCATAGACATAATTCCTTTTAACTGTTAACTCAACCAATAGTCATTCTGTAAGGATATATTTTACGTCACCTTTCATTGGCCAACATAGTTCGTTCTTTCAAGATTGCTGTGATTTAACAATTGAATGATGCCAAGATATGAGACTAAAGAGCTGTAAGTGGTAAGTAGGCTTGTGCAATTCGGTTGGAGGGGGAGCCGTTTTTGATATCCGAATGTTGTTGGGTACTCAAATCTGTTTTCGTAAGCCTCCTGAAAATTGGCTAACAGAAAAATCTGGTTTTGGCTAGGCAGGCGAAAGATCTGGGAAGATCCAGCCCATTGGTGGGAATGGGGAACTTACAAGGCTCCTTTCAAGAGGGCCTAAGTTTGAGGACGGGGTTAAGGAAGCACCCCTCCTGGGACCCTTTCTTGTCTTCCTTTCAAGGGAGTCTGGGTTTGAAAAATGGGGTTAAGGAAGTACCCTCCTGGGACGCTTTCCTTTGTTCCTTTCAAGGGAGACTGGGTTTGAAGAACGGGGTTAAGGAAGCACCCCTCCTGGATCCTTTCCTTTCTTTCTTTCAAGGGACTCTGGGTTTAAAGAATGGGGTTATGGAAGCACCCTTCCTGGGCTCCTTTCCTTTCTTCCTTTCGATAGAGTCTGGGTTTGAGGAATGGGGTTAAGGAAGCATGTGCCGTATGCTCCCAAATAGAAAGGAAGACGCCACGTCCAGCAGCCATGTGGGCCATTTTGGCCAAAAAAAAAAAAAACCTTGGTGGCTGAGCCCTTGCCGTTATGGCCAGCCGAACAAGCCGGATTGGCTGAAGGGAACCACCAAACCGAATCAGTGCACAAGCCTAATAAGTGGATTCAGCACATGTTTTTTGTCCTCTCTCCACCTTTCCTGCTCCTCGGTAAGGGAATAACTCTATTGGGCTGTTTTTGAAAGGTTTTTGGACAAAGATTATTATTTTATTTGCGTCTGTGCATATGCCTCTGTCTATCCATCTTTATCTAGACATTCATGTAAGCCCTCTTGCTGGTCTGTTTCAATATAGTAAAAAAGACATTGCAAAAAGTTATGAAGATCTTCTATGTTCCTGTCTCTTAGTAGAAGTCCATTATTGTGATATGTGTCTGTAACAATATTTTCTAAATGTAAGGAATAAACCAAAGAATGATCACTTTTCAGTAGTTTCCTGTAAAAGACAGAAGATTTTTCCCAACTGCCAAGGCACATCTTTAAATGTCTGTAACATCTTTCCGTATCTATATTAGGGTATCCAGGTTACAGCCACAACGCCATCCATGAGGGCTGTAAGATTTGAAACAGGGCTAATAGAACTGGAGCTGTCAAACAGAATACAAACCAAAGCCATGCCTGGTAGTACCAGCTACCTGAAACTCTTTGGTAAATGCCAAGTTGACTTAAATCTGGCATTAGGACAAATTGTTAAACATCAGGTAAGAATTTAACATTCCTTTTCAAATTCTGCCAGTGATATTGCGTAGTTTCCAAAAGGGAATAAAAAAGGAAATGTTAACCATAAGGTTAAAAATATTCAGATTAAATTGAAGTTTGACCTTTGGGTGACCAGGAGGATTTAGAGATTAGTTTACTGGATCCTCTTCCTTCATCAATCCCCATGCTGGTTTCTGTTCTGATTCAGAGGGTCTTTCTCTTTGATGGAGATCTTAAAATGGACACAGAGGTTTAAGGAGAGTTTCACAAGTTTGGTTTCATGAGCAGAGCTCTATCCAAAGTGTGCATCCTTTTAAGATTACCACACACACATACATGCAAATGCAAACATATTTCTGTTTATGTAGTGTCAAATTCAATCTTTTGCTGTGCCGTATCCTAGCATGTTGTGTGTTGGAATGCTTTTAAGGTTTATGAAGAAGCTGGATCAGACTTCCATCAGGTTGCTTACTTTAAGACCAGAATTGGATTAAGGAATGCCCTCAGAGAGGAAATCAGTGGTTCATCAGATCGAGAAGCTGTGCTCATCACTTTGAACAGACCAATCGTTTTTGCTCAACCTGTGGCTTTTGATAGAGGTACTAATGTTTTGTGTTTCACAATTTTTTTACACTGAATAGCAATGTAAACAGGAGTTTTTATTCATTTGAATTAAAAGTTGTAGACATTTTGCTGCTTTAATTCTTTGCCATATTAAAACAGTTGTCTAGAAGTAGAATAATATCAGGGATAAGTCACAAAACCTTACTGTCAACATGACTTAAAAAACATTTTTCCTTCTGCAAAGCTGTGCTTTTCTGGCTGAATTACAAGGCTGCTTATGACAACTGGAATGAACAGAGAATGGCCTTGAATAAAGATATTCATATGGCCACAAAGGAGATAGTTGATATGCTGCCCGGCATCCAGCAAACATCTGCTCAAGCTTTTGGAACACTCTTCCTCCAGCTAACAGTTAATGACTTGGGGATTTGCCTGCCCATCACAAACGCACCACAGGTACGAAAGAAAGTAAAAGATCTGACTGAAGTAGCAATGAATACATCCTGTTTTGGGAAAAATAAAGGGGAAAATAAATGAAATTAAAATAAGTATTCAGAACAAGCTTTTATATATAAATATAGCTGAATGAACTTTGAAATTGCAATGATATAGTACCTCTATGATTTGGGGATAAAATATACTTTAAAAAAAGAAATAATGGAATCCCTGCACTTTATACATACCGGTTTTGCAAACTCTAATAAGCATTACTATTGAAAGAATAAATAGCAGTTCTTGAAATCCACTCAACTGAAAATGTCAAGCATTTATAAAGTGAAAGCTAGAAATTTGTGAAAACAGTATACCATATATACTCGAGTATAAGCCGGGTTTTTCAGCCCTTTTTAGGCTGAAAAAGCCCCCCTCGGCTTATACTCAAGTCAAGGTTATTTATTATTTTAATCTGTTGTTGTTGTTGTTGTTGTTGTTGTTGTTGTTGTTGTTATTTTATTCCATTTATTATTTTACTCTATTATTACATTATTTTATTCTATTATTATTTTTATTACATTTATTATTTAACTCAATTTTTAATTACATTTATTACTTTAGTCTATTACTTTAGTATAATTATTATTTTTCTCTATTTATTATTGTTATTGCATTTATTATTTTACTCTAATTATTATTATATTTATTATTTTACTCTTAGTATTGGAAGGATGCTCAGGCACATTTACTGATAAAGGTTAGAATAATGGTTTAATCAGAGTTGGACAGTCTTATCTTAAATTACAGTTTTATATAAATATTCAAAAACATTGAACCTACTGATGCCTCAATTAATGTAATTTTATTGGTATCTATTTTTTTTATTTTGAAATTTACCAGTAGCTGCTGCATTTCCCACCCTCAACTTATACTCAAGTCAATATGTTTTTCCATTTTTTGGTAGTAAAATTAGGTGCCTCAGCTTATATTTAGGTCAGCTTAGACTTGAGTATATATGGTAATTATAAGTTGAAATGTTTGATTCCCTGAAATGGGAAGTAGTTCTGCAGATTGTATCTAAATTATGTCAAGGGTAGTGTAGTCAACACAATTGTTCACTTCGTTAGGGAAATTATTTTCCTGAATACTCTAAATTGTACAGTGAACACATATTTTAAAATTGTAATACTTCAGAGATAGATAATGCATTTATTTCTATTGACCATTTATATACAAATTAGAATATAGTACAAAATTGCTGCTAAAATGGGATGAGGGCCATTTTCAAAATTAAAACAGAATCAATGAAATGTATATGGAGTAGTTTGCAGTGATTCACTGGATCTATTCTAGTTAGGACTGACAATTGGATTTAGGTGAAAGTGACTATATTTTCCTTGAAAGGTTATTATTGTTGTTATTATTGTTATTATGTTTATTTATACCCTGCTTTTTCTCTCCACAAAGGAGACTCAAAGAGGCTAATATTAACATATACTCCTTGTAGCCTAACATGAGAGCCAGCGTAGTGTAGTGATTTGAGCCTAGCATTACAATTCTCTGGAAGGCCCACTGCAACAAAGCCTAACACGAGACAACTAAATAGATGTGGATTGTATAAAACCAAATAAAAATAGTTGTGTTTTGAAAAGTAGTGTAGTAATATTTGCTTGTTGGGTTTTACTGTCAGAGTAGAGTAAACAGGATTTAATGGTATCTACTGTCAATTGAATTGCATAATACAACTGGACCATAGAGCAATGTACTATTTTGATACTATATCTATCTATCTATATAGTTATATTTTGGGATCTTTTAAAAGTAATAACCAAAACATATGATTGCAATGCTTTTAATATTGGTACAGATTCAGAGGCAGGGGCACAAGATTAATTTTGGGGGACAGAAAGAAAAACAGAATTACTGTGTAAGTAATAAGTGCTATATGTAATGAATTATATTTCCCCATGTTTAGCAAAATGTAACAAAGTGAGTGACTTAGATATTCCCTCTCATCTTGTGTGTTCATATTAGACATGAAACATAAAACCTTTTTTCATAATTTTATTATGCTTGAGCTTGTAGAAAGAAAATTGCTCTCTAAGAAGCAATTCAAGGAGATTACTCCTTGGAAAATACACTTTATAAAATGTGGATTGTGCTGTGTGTGGCAGGACAAACAACTAGCATTAAGAAATAGCATTAATACATATTTATTCTATAACAGTGGTTCCCGACTTATGGTCTGCAAGAACTAAAATATGGTCCGCAGCCACCACTGCAACGAGAACAACTGGTCTCGTGAAACCCTCTTATGGTGCCGAGGCAATGGGGATGTTGGGTGTGGAGAGGCTGATTACTAATGAAAGGCATGACAACAAGCCTCCTGACTGCTGCTTCTCCTCTTTCTCCCTCCCGCCCCCTGAGCACAGCCATTCCATGTGGTGCCTGGAAGTGGGGGCACCTTGGTGTCTTCATTTTTAGGCCTGTCCCTGGGGTTATTTGGGGGTGCTTATTCAGAAAATTGCACTGGATAGACCACATCAGCTCTAGATTATTAAATATGGTTTTCTGAGGGCGAGCAGATGGTGACTATGGGTGTTCTGTATCAGAAACTAGAGCTGATGTGATCTATCCAATATAATATTCTGAATCAGCACCCCAAATAACCAAACCAAATCTAAAGTTGACCAAAAACTGATTCATAACCCTTTTAGTACTGATGTTGGAGAGTGGTCCCTGATCAAAGTGGTTCCTGGTCAAAGCGGTCCCTGATAAAAAACAACAACATTGAAATATGTTACTTAATTGAAAGCTTATGCACATTTATAAAGAAAATGGCTTGTGTATTCTAGGGATTGACTTAATAGAGGTACCAGATAGTCAACGGATTGAAAGCCATTTATTTTGAAGCAGCAGTACTCAAAGTTTGCTCCACAGAGCCCCTGGGGCTCCATGAAGCATACTGAGGGGCTCCACGGTTCCCTCCACCTCCTCCTCCTACGTCTCCAAGCTTTGTCTCCTCTTTCCTGCTCCTCTCCTCCTTCACCACCAAAAGCCTTTTCAATTTACCTTTCTCACTGCAAAAAGCCTTTTCCTCTCAGCCTCCTTTTGCCAAAAACCCTTTTCCCTCGCTTCCCTTGCCACAAGAAGCCCTTTTCCTCACCTCCCTTGGCACTCAAATCCTTTCCCCTTGGACTGTATGGCCCTGAGATCTTCCACAGAAATAATGTTAAGTTTATGTTGGTCAAAAAGTGTGTTCGTGTCTGATATAAATATATAAACATTTCTAGGGAATCCTTGAGAACCTTTTGCTTCAAAAGGGGCTCCCCAGCTGAAAAAGTTTGAGAACCCCTGTTTTAGAATAACTTGCATTTATGTGACGTGTGTTAGTCTTGTGCATTTATATAGAATCACTATCCGTTTTGGTTTGTTTCATTCGTATGGCCCCATTTTCATTTTTTGAGTGCTGCTTCTGAAAATGGGGTCTTTCCAAATGAGCTATTTCGTTTTTTCATCCAAATGAACAAAAATCTGTGGACCAGTGGCCAACATGGACAGCCTTCCCAGGCTCCCCTTCCCCTCTGTATTAGGACTAGAGAAGTGAAAATGGCCACATATAGAGAGCACATCAACCACTCTTAGTCCACCAAGTTTTATAACGTTTGGGTCATCCCCCGATTTTTAGGGATTTTTCTTTCTTTCTATTAATAAAACTTTCCCTCTTTCCCTTCTTCTCGATCTGCAGAGAAGACCTGAGGTTAAAGGCAGGGCTTAAGATACCACTGATTCTGAGATGTTTTCCTCTGGATCTGCAGAGGAGATATGAGGTTAAAGGCAGGGTTTAAGATACCACCGATGGGGGCAGTCTCTCCATATATAGCCTGGCAGCATCACTGTTTTCTTGGGCTCTGATTGACCCAGATACCTGCTCCTCCTCCTCTGAGGCATGCAGAAGGCCACATGAGCAAAGCCACAGGGCCCGAAAACCAAACAAAGGAACAGTAACCGTGCAGCTTTTTCTTTCGTTTCACCCCTTCTCCCGTACAAAAATTGGATTATCGTTTCATGCCATCAGAATGGACAGTACAAAACGAAACCCCGAATGAAACAAATTAGACAAATACTGGGCCCACAACAAATACCACATGTCTGCCTGTGTGCATACTTTGTAAGCGAAAAATATATTTAAAAAGTTTATAAACAAAACAACAAAGGTCTTTTTAGAACATATAGGCTTTGTAGTAATCGATGTCTTCCTTTTTTGACAGAGTAATCATACAGCTGATCTAGACACTGGCTCTGCATTAGTCCTGACTATTGAAAGCACTTTAATTACTGCCTGCTCTTCCGAGTCTCTGGTCAGCAAAGGGCATTTTAAAAACTTCTGTATCCGTTTTGCTGATGGCTTTGAAACGAGTTGGGATGACTGGAAACCAGAAGCACGAGCAGATCTGGTTATGAATGCTTGTAAGCCATTTTTCTTTCTGTATTGTCCTCTAGTGGTCCTTTGCCTTCTTGATTCAAAAAAGAGTAGTTTCCTTGCTTAAAGTAATTGAGTTATATAGACTTAACTATAAAAACGTAGAACTCAGAAGTCTCAATTGTGTTTAATAATTTGTCCATAAATATAAATTCATGAAAAAGAAATGCTTTAACATAATTTATTCAATTTATTTGCAACTCCCCCCTCCCCAAAAAGACTTTTGATGCACTGGTAAGCCCACCATATTTCCCTCTTTTTTTTAGGTGTGGTACCAGATGGGACTTATGAAGTATGTTCAAGGACAACAGGGCAAGCAGCTGCGGGTAAAATTTATTTCATATATTCACACAGTTTTTCCCCTCAGCTTTTTTTTACAGCATTCTCTTTCAAAACAATTGCAGCATATAAATGTAGTTCTCCCTTTTTCACTATGCCTTCATTATCCTGTTTAGTGTTTAATGTGACCTTTTCTTTATCTTAACAAACAAATTAAGAAATTACAGGAAGTGTTAGCAATTTTGTTAGTAGTCAAGACTTTAAAAAGATTAATTATCTTCTTCTTAATGCTCTAGAAATCAGGAAACACATACTTACAGTATTTAATTTGACTTTCTCTTACCGGGGTTCCACTGCCATTTCCTTCCTAGACTTCACATTTCCTTGTCTGCTCATTCCATTCAGTCTATTACTGTGGATGTTGAACATTTGGAGAAAAATAACAGTAATTATCATTTTCTGTTTGAAGAATGTCTTCAGAATTATTTTTCATCTACCAGTAAAATAAGGCAACAGGCTTTGGGAAACTATTGTAATGTTTCTCATCATGTAAAATTATTATTATTATTATTATTATTATATTATTATTATTATTATTATTATTATTATTATTATTATTATATTCTACCCTTCTTCCCTAGAGTGGATTACAGCATTTACATACATAGGCAAACATCCAATGCCTTTACAATCATATACAATGAGACACACAAACAAAGGCAGAGGCTTCTCCTTTCATTTCTGGAGGCCATGCTCATCTCTGGCTCTGGGGAGATGCTTTCTCCATTTTCAGCCGAGAAGCCTGTGTTGTCACCTCTCGATTGTGTAGCTGACAAGATTGCTTGTAGCGTCTCTGCCTTTTCCCGGCAAAGCGGTACCTATTTATTCACATTTGCATGTTTTGGAACGTCTAGGTTGGCAGGAGATGGAACTGACAGATGGGAGCTTACCCCATCTCATGGTTTTGAACTGCCAATCTTTAGGTTCAGCAGTTTGCAGTTCAGCAGCACAAGGATTTAACCCATTGCACCACCGCGGCTCCTCCCCCCTCCTTGAGAAGGGGTTCATGAGGCTACATATAAAATGTTTGACTTTTTATTGCATGCCTAAATTTCCTGTTATCATAAAGCAAAATTATTAGCTGCTTTCCCCCATTATTTTTATTGAAACAGAAAGCAATAGTGCGGGAACGTGGACCCTTAATGTGCTATGGAAGATGTGCGGCATTGATGTGCACATGGATCCTAACATTGGGAAAAGATTAAATGCTCTGGGAAATACCCTGACGACACTGACAGGAGAAGAGGATTTAGATGATATTGCTGATCTTAACTCGGTTAACATAGCTGACCTATCCGATGAAGATGAAGTTGATACTATGTCTCCCACTGTTAGTGTGGTAAGTGAACAGATTAAAATATCCTAAAGGTTTGCCATATCCTTTGTGGTTCTGAGTAAACTAGACATTTTGATATATGCATATTTTGATAGACTTAGGGCGCAGTCTTTTTTTTGACACTGTGAGTATTTTAATGAGAGAGCAACTTTAGCCAAGAGTGCTAAATTTACATTTGTGTACTGCAATAGAAAAATCTGCTTAGTTTTTGGAAAGTAGCTTGTATTAACTCATGGAATACCTTTTAAATTTGTTGTTGATCTCAAAAAGTTGAAATACTCTTCAAGAAAGCGTGAATCTAAAGTCCCCTTAAAAACACAGCTAGTATTGCAGTATTTATGTGGTGCCAACTGTAATGCTAGTTCATTGCCAGACTTTAGTCCTTGACAGATGACAAGTGAGGGACAAGGGGTGGCAAAATAATGTTCCAAGAATAATAAGGACCAGGAGCTAGAAATATTGCAACGAAATATTGCAACAAAAATAGGTCTCTGTGATACCTTCTTGTCATGATCAGAAATAAGGTGGCTTGCATTTTTGGGACATTAATGAGCCAAGTTCCTTCAAAATGTTTGAAGAGGAAGTATAGGCCAAGAAAAACGTACAGAAGCCCTTGAAGATAGGTCTGAAAGCAAGGAAAAAAGAGTCATCCGCATTATTTGAATTATTAATGTTGCTATTTATTATCATTTAGAAATCAGATGGTGGTCCACAATGTGGAGATGTTCACAAGCTCACTTTTGGGCAACGGATTGTCAATCACCTGCTTGGCTTGAGCCCCAAAAGCCATCGTTATTCTGTTCCTGTAGAATATCTGACGGGATCAGCGTCAAGTGATACTACTAACTCTAACAGTTCTCATTTAAAAGCGGGCAGGTCTTGCTCATGGGGACATGTATGTAGCATATACAGCATCTCTCTAAACTTATGGTGAAATTCGTGGGTCACTAATCAACAATTATTTGGCTTATAAAAACTGATTTTGCATGCTGTTCTGATTGGTGATGCGAAACTAGTTCTTTCTTCTTCTTTTCACCTACTTCTTAAGCATTGCCTCAGGTAGCCGGCATTGAAATGAAACACTCTTCCTGTTTTTATATAGGAGAATGCCGAGTATCGGAGACAGGGTCCATCTAGTAACCAAATTCAAGAGCAACGAGGAAGGAAGTATGTGAAACGCTTAGTAGATATAAGGGAGCTGAATGAACAAGCCAAAGTAATTGACGATCTAAAGTAAGTGGCTGTGTTTTCTTTTTAAACTATCACAATTCTCATTTAGACTTCTTGCCTTTCTTGTACTCCAACTGATGTTTTTATCAAGACAGCAGGTTTTGCTTGTTTTAAAATATTTTTCTTTTCTGGGAAACCTTAAAAAAACCCAAACCCAAATTAAAAGATGTATTAGTTTGTCATTTTACCAAACCACATGCCCTACACATTCCTGCATTTATCATTCCCAATAATCATAATTGATTAAAGCATTGAATGTTTGCTTTTTTGTATGTAAACAGCTCTGAGTCTCTTCAGGGAGAGAGGGCAGTCTATAAATAATGTTTATTATTATTATTATTATTATTATTATTATTATCAGCTTTAAAGAATAAATACATTATTTTCCACTTCACAAAAGGTTTTGCATGCATTTGTAAGTTGAACCTGTTGGATATTTGGCTTGTACTAATTAAGGTGTGTGTGTGTATTTATTTATGCTATTTTTACCCCACCTTTCTCCACAGCAGACCCAAGGCAGCTACAACATATAAAACATAAAATACAAAAGTTAAAAACTGTTTAAAATCACATGTACTATATAACCAATTAACCCTTTCCCATATAAAATCCCGTATAAAATGGTAGTTATCATTCCTGTCTTCCATCAGTGGTGGTAGACTTCCTTAACCATGGCAATAGCTTTGTATTCAATGAAGCTGGGGGAGGAGGGTTTAGGATCTCCTGCTTTGGGGAAACTTCATGCTAATTGACACAGACTGGGAAGACCTCTCTATCATAGGATTGCAGCAATTCACCATAGCAATATGTGTCTCTAGTTCCTTCAGTGGTAGCTTATCTCAAGCTAGATTAGTACAGAATATCCAACTCTGATAGCAACATAACCTTGCTTGAAGGTACATTAGCTACTCTAATCTTTGTGAAACCAAAAGCTTTATTTACAATGAACATTCAGAACTCAAGTTTTCATTTTAAAAAAACCAAATCATATTTATCTCACTTTGCCATGAAAGAGCTCAAAATGGTATCTGTCTTTATTGCTTTTTTAAACTTCATATGACAAAAAAAGGGAAACAGCTAGTTTAAGACTTTGAATCCATGTCTCTTCAGTTCTACTTCTATAATACTGATGCTATGTTATGCTCCCTAATGTTACTTATTTAGAGATTTTGTTATTCCTTCTTCAGGAAATTGGGTGCAAGTGAAGGAACAATAAATCAAGAAATTCAGCGGTATCAGCAGCTTGAGTCAGTAGCTGTCAATGACATTCGTCGAGATGTTCGCAAAAAACTTCGACGATCAAGTATGAGGGTGAGCAGTTTTTCTGAAGCCCATTTTCCAAACATATTAACATTACTGTCTTCATACCCAATTACAAAAATATGAGTCAAGTACTGAAGGGGTTAAAGGGATGCAATAACTCAGCAAAAGCGGCAGTTCTATATAAGAAGGTGTGCCTGTAGTTTAGTAGCCATCATAAACCTCAGTGAGAAAAAGGTCTCAGTCTGTGAGAAGGCCTCACAGTGTGAGGTAGGCCTCAGTCTAAGAGAAAACCTCAGTATGAGAAGGCCTCATGTGTGAAGCTTGAACTTTATTTGTGTTATGTAAATAGTAAATAGTTTAACGATATTATTTTACTACAAAGAAAAGCCTCCTAAGGAATATATAACATTGGTCTCTGTGTTTTTGTTTTTTTATCACTTTGGGCTACTAATACTGGGTCACGCTGCTGCTAATATGTTACTCGGCTGTACATTTATGAGGAGGGTCTTTTGTTAATAAGCCCACTTGCCCAACACACTGTATATATGTGAGAAGCAATGTTAATCAACAAGGTGGACTACATATCAGTATGGAGGGAAAGTTAAATGCTGTCATATTTAAAGGGATGTTGAGCATTTGGGTATCAATGCAACAAAGAGTGTTTAGCTTTTTCTGGGTTTTGCCTTTAGTTTACAAAAATACTTGTCAATGCATTCATAAATATTTTGTTACCCATAAAGTTAAACTATCCAAGAGTGCTTTTGAGACAGATCATGATGTGTGTTTTGTAGGCAGCGTCTCTGAAAGACAAGTGGGGACTAGGTTACAAGCCGAGCTATAATCGATCCAAAAGCATTTCAGCCTCAGGAAGACCACCTCTGAAAAGAATGGACAGAGCAAGGTAAAGAACAAATGTTTATACCAATGACAGGCCAAATATATTATCATAATCTGTATACTTTCTTTTCATTTTTAAAATGTATAATATAAGAGTATATTAGATGATAACATAATGGAGTCTCCTTCTTTGGAGGCTTTTAAACAGAGGCAGGAGGAAGAGTGTATCTTTATTTCTGTCTAATTCTATGTCTGTAATGCCCAATAGAAAGTATTCCAATTTCAGTTGGATTCTTATGTCAAGTATTTTCTCATTTCTATTTTGAACATCCTTCCAGTAATTCTTTGCTGATTTACAGGACCACCACATATGATAGAAAGTACTTACTTGAGATTCGCACTTCCAACATTTGTCCTGTATATTTTTGTAACATTTTGCCAATTTTTCAGGGGTTATATATCACTGGTACATCATTTTGTACCAGTTTTCTTTCAGGTTATATGCATACAGTATATGTATTTTAATGTATAGTTCCAGATTCTTTCTCAGTCCTCTATTTTAATCGTATGTCTAATATTAGCTGCCCATGTCACCATACATTCTTTGATTTGCTCTGTTGACCACTCAAGAAGTTTCTTGTGAATTTTCGTAATAGCTTTCTTTTGTATTGGATTTTTTTCCCCATAAGGATTCTTTCTTGGAAAACCTTTGGTATAATATTCTCATAATTGTTTGAACTGGAACCACAATATATTCTTGTGTGTTTGATTAATTTCTTCTTGGGTTTTTAAGGTGTATGTTCCATTTTGTTTCATAAATATTTTTTTATATGTGGGCGATTTTTCCCACATATATCTATCCTGCTTCCAAGGGTGAGCTCCATAGTGGAGTTTTATAGTAAAAGCTGTCCTTGTATCTTTCACAAATCTTACTTAGTGCTGACCTTATAAAGTGATTTCCAAAGTTTTTTTTCATTTTTCCTCTTGTACCAAAGATATCATATCATATTATTTCATAATCATTCTTTTTTTCAATGCTTTTTTATTTTATAATAGTACCCGGCTTGGAGAAAGTGAAGATCTTCCAGAAATACGCGTGGATGGAGCATCTCCTGGTCCCAGAGTGACTTTCAATATACAGGACACGGTAAGGCAGGCCCAGAGTGTTATTTGTTTTATTAACTACCTTGATGAAACATATATTAAGAACAGGAGTTGGTTCAAAGCCATTCTTTTTGCAATAATATTCCAACACCAGAAAAATCTAAATATATTCAGATTGAATGTACTCTGTCTTAAACTACTTCCAGTCCAGGAATATAAATATAAATAATAGAAATCTTTATGAAAATTGCTGTGTTATTTGTATGTGCATATAACATATGCATGTTATCCATATGATTGACCCAGCCTTGTCCAGCGTCTGGAGAAAGTTAAGGAATTTGTCAAATATAGCTAGTTTTTATGTTCATTAATGAAAATTGATTTTCATATCATATTTCCTCTTTCAATGTGCCAGTTTCTTGAATAAATATATTTGTTATAATTTGTTTTTCTTTTTTCATTTTCAATTAAGTTGAATAAAACAGTTTTGGGGATTGCACAACAATCCAGCAGCCCAGGGGAAGGGTATTTTCAGGTATTTGTAAAAACAACCAATATACTTCTTAATCGCATGGAAAATCTGCTTCATTGATCATCTCTGTCAGCTAAGCCAATTGTAGTGCAAAGCATAAAGGCAGCATTTTCACAAACTGGAGATTATAATCTTGTTCATTTCTGTGGGGAGGGATGTTTCTTCTTGAACTGGGGAAAGTTTGAAGCCACAAGCAATTGTCCTCTAGTATGATTAAGACACAATCTGATTCGGAATCTGTTAGCAGATTCTCTGGAACGTTAATTTCCAGATTTATACTGCAAAGTGAACATTTCACACTAACTCTCTCTAAATATACCCTTCACGGATGTATTTTTTTTCCTTGTGCCTAGGGAGAACAGAAAAATGGGAAATTTCCCATAATTTTTTGGTAGTTGCATTGCTTAATCTCACCAACATTGCTGGGGTAGTTTTGTTATTTTTTAATTTACAATACCCAGGCAATATGGTCTGACAGGCTGCTTAGAGACTCGCCACCGCTAAGAAGATCCAACTCAACTTCCAGAAATATTTTTGAGAAATCTCTCTGCTTAACTAGTTTCTCCATGCTAAACAAACAAGAGCAAAAACAACAAAACTGGGTTACTGTGAGTTTTCTGGGCTGTATGACCATGTTCCAGAAGCATTCTCTCCTGATGCTTTACCCACATCTATGGTAGGCATCCTCAGAAGTTGAAAGGTCTGTTGGGAACTAGGCAAGTGAGGTTTATATGCCTGTGGAATGTCCAGGGTGGGAGAAAGAACTCTTGTCTGCTTGAGGCAAGTATGAATGTTGCAGTTGATCACCTTGATTAGCATTTAATGACCTTGCAGCTTCAAAGCCTGGCTGGTTGCTGCCTGGCAGAGAAAGAACAAGAATTCTTTCTCTCACCCTGGAAATTCCACAGATATATAAATCTCACTTGTCAAGTTTCCAACAGACCACTCATTGCCTCCAGAACATGGCCATATAGCCCGGAAAAACCTACAACAACCCACAGACCACTCATCATCTGAGAATTTCCGCCATAGATGTGTGTGAAACGTCAAGAGAGAAAACTTCTGGAACATGGCCATGCAGCCCAGAAAACTCACAACAACCCAGTGATTCTGACCATTAAAGCCTTCAACAACAACAAAACTGTTTGAAAATATTAATTGGAGCTTTGTTTATCCCAAAAAGCAAATCTGTGTTCATGAAGGCCCATGAGAATAATTTTTAGTTTTTAAAAAGTCCTTATTCATGATTTATTTAGGATATCTTGAGACAATACTGTGCATTCTCTGTCAGCATTTTGCATGCACATCTATTCATTAACAAATTACATTAATTTCTCTCATTTACAGGTGGTCTTAGTGTTTCTTGCCGTTCTTTAGCTTTGCTTTAAATTGTTAATTTACTCATCAAAATACTACTTCAGTCTACTTTTCTGCTGTCTGTACAACATGTTCTGTTCATCTTTCTTGTCCAAGTCTGCTCACTCATCTGTTTGTAAAACATGTTTTCATGCTTTAATCTTCTTACAACAACACTTGGTCTATTCAAAATCAGAAATGCTAACTTCAAACAAAGATTATTTGCATTGCTTTCCTTTAAGACACCTGCTTTCCTCTGCCTTAGGTAAAGACATTACACATAACTTCAATGTCTGTTTTGTTTTTTTTATAATCAGTTTCCTGAAGAGACAGAATTGGATCTCATGTCAGTAACCATTGATGGTCCATCCCATTACTCATCCAATAGTGAAGGATCATGCACAGTATTCAATTCACCCAAAACTCCAGCTGTCTTCTCACCAAGCGTTCCCTTCCAGCCTGAAGAAGGAAGACGAGATGACAGCTTGTCTTCAACGAGTGAGGATTCTGAAAAAGAGGAAGATCATGAAAGAGAGAGGCCTTATTTTTACCGGAAAGCACAGTGAGCTTGTTTGTAAAATACATTTTACAGTTGTGGATGCTACAGCCTTTAATTAAATAATATCTGAACAGAAAGGGGTTTATTGTTCTGTAAATACAGGTGTTATTTTATATGGAACAATAACATTAGGGGAGGCTGTAATTCTGTGATAAAAGCACATGCTGTGCGTGTATAAAATTCTTAATTGGCTGTTTCTTAATTGGATATGGGGAAAAAACCTTGTCTGAAAAATGGAGTCCCATGTGAGAATCACAGATTATCTAGACCAGGCTTGTCCAGCCTGCATCCCAGGACAGCTATGAATGCAGTCCAACATGAAATCGTAAACTTACTTAAAATATTATGAGATATTTTTCAATGTTTTGTAACTTGATTGCACAATTCTCAAGTGAGAACTTTATAGATGACAGCGGAATGGAAAGGAGTAATCAAAGTATTTAACATCCACAAATATTGGAGTTTTATTCACAATTTGCACTTTGGCAGCGCCTACATTTGTGAGCAATTACCCTGTTTTCCCGAAAATAAGACTTACCTATAAAATAAGCCGTAGTAGGATTTCTAAGCATTTTCACAATATAAGCCATACTCCAAAAATAAGACATAGTGATAGACGTGCAGCGTACCAGCGCAGAGCAGTAAAGAGTGCAGCCTTGTGGTGGAGGTTGAGTGAGCCCTGCGCAGGGCTCTTCTTGGCCAGGAAATGGACCAGGACCAGGGCAGCATCTCACACCACAAAGCCCGTCCCCACTCCCCCACCCCCGGCCAAGTGCTACACCACACGGAGGACCAGGTCCAACTCAGGAGGCCCCAGGGCAGTGCCTGGTCAAAGAAAGTGATGCCTTCAGGAGGTGAAGACATAATGAGGCCTACTTCCGGTGACGGCAACAGAGCGAGGCATTCTGTGTCTTGTAGTTTAGCAAGGCCTGAGAGCTTCCCTGAGCGAGGAGTCTAAAGCCTGCTGCCTGAACTGCAAGTGCATTGTAACCATGATAATTGTCACATTGTTCATTGAATAAATGTAGATTGTTGTACCATACTTAATAAAATAAGACCTCCCTTGACAATAAGCCATAGTGTGTCTTCTTGAGGAAAAATAAATATAAGAAAGTGTCTTATTTTCTGGGAAAAACGGTATTTTCAAAGATGAAGCACACAAAGAGTAGAATTGGAGCCAAAATATCTAATGAGCACCTTGACAATTCAATGAGAATTGCAACTACTTCCATCAAACCAGATACTGATGCATTGCTTTCTCAAAAACAATGTCAAATATCCCACTAGTTTTATTTTACCCTCTTCCCTTTTGCTTTTTTTTTTAATTAAAGGAGTTTTATTACTTAAATATGTACATTTTCTATATTGGTGATCACAAACTTGTGGCCTGCTCTACAATTTTAAAAGACTCTCTGAACAGGGTGGCACATAAATAAAATTATTATGTGAGCCTTTTTTTTTGTTTGTTTGTTTGCTTATCTATGGTGGCAGATATCATGAAAATTATGAATGGATCTTACTTTTCTGCTCATCAGTTATCGTTAGTTTTAGAGTATTTCATGTAAGGCCCAAGACAATTCTTCATCTTCCAATGTGGCCCAGGGAAGCCAACAGGTTGAATACCTCTGATCTAGACAGTACTGAATTAGGTACCCCATTGGGTTGATTCAAAGTATGCTACTAAACATTTTATGGCACTTAATGAGATCTGCTGCACTAGTTTCCAAATACTTTGGTGGGTTTGAGGCCAAATTACAAGTTCCAATAGTAAAATGCAGTACATATTTTAGAGAAATCACATTCAGTAAGTCAGATAAATTTAGTTTATCAAATGCTTCAAAATACTTGTTTCCTTTCTACAGGACTCCATCTCGTAAAAAAGCGACCGGCTTTGCTGCTGTCCACCAGCTGTTTACTGAACGGTGGCCAACATCTCCAGCCAACAGAAGTGTGACTGGAACAACTACAGAGAGGAATATTGACTTTGAACTTGATGTGAGAGTTGAAATCGACTGTGGGAAATGTGTACTGCATCCGACAACACTTCAACAAGAACACGATGACATAAGTTTAAGACGGTGAGAAAGCTGGAAAAATAGATAAAACAATAGTGAATAAGGGTAATGTGTTTTTTTATCTAGAACTGCTAAAGTCTCAAGTAAGATTAATCAGAACCATGCATCATGTGTTAGTTCCATATATAATAATTTTATGTCCCATAATGGATCAATTTGGTTAAGATAATGGTCAGTTTTATTTTAATTAAGAAATTGTCAAAAGGGGCACTTAAAACGCCTGAACCTATTATGCAGAATAAGCCTTTACACACAGTTTCACTTGGAGTCTGTTCAAGTCCTTGTATACTGATACCATCAACATCATAAGGTACCATAATTGCCATCTTTCCCACTGGTTTAGACACCAGACTAGAGTAGTAGTTATTCTCAATATGTCTCGCCCTTTATCTTAAGTAATTTCTACTCAATTTCAATAAATTTCAGCATCTCTTAATTGTTCCACTGAAACTGGAAAGATACAGAGAACTCTTCTTGAACAACTTTGGCCCTGTGTTCAATCTCCCTGTTTTAGGCAAAGTCATGGAACATGTGGTGGCCTTGCAACTCCAGGTGTTCATGGAGGAAACTGATTATCTGGAGCTGGCGCAGTCTGGCTTTAGGCTGGGTCATGGAACTGAAACAGCTTTGGTCACCTTAGTAGATGGTCTTTGTAGGAAACTTGACAGGGGGAGTGTGTCCCTGTTGGTTCACCTGATTCCGGTCCTTCCCAGAGGGCCATTCCCAGAAGGTGTTGATGGGGGACACCTGCTCTGTCCCACAGGGTTCAGTATTGTCCCCAGTGTTGTTTAACATATACATGAAGCCGTTGGGGAAGATCATCCAGAGTGTTGGATTTGAATATCACCTGTACACAGATGATGTCCAACTTTATTACTCCTTTCCACCTACTGCTAAGGAGGCTGTTCAGGTCCTGAACCAGTGCTTGGCAACTATGATGGTCTGGATGAGGGCGAACAAATTGAAATTGAATCCAGACAAGGCAAAGACACTCCCGATCAGTCATAAGACCAAACAGGGTATAGGGTTACAACTAGTGTTGGATGGGGTTACACTTTCCCTGAAGACACAGGTTTGCAGCTTGGGAGTTCTCCAGGATTCATCGCTGAGCCTGGAACCCTTGGTTTTGGCAGTGGCCAGGGAAGCATTTGCACAATTAAAACTTGTGTACCAGTTGCACCCGTACCTTGGGAAGTCAGACTTGGCCATGGCAGTCCACACTCTGGTTACATCCTGTATAGATTATTGCAATGCGCTCTATGTGGAGTTGCCTTTGAAGACTGTTCAGAAGCTCCAGTTGATCCAACGGACGGCAGCCAGACTGCTCACTGGAACTGGGTACAGGGAGCACACAAATCTCCTGTTACGTCAGCTCCACTGGCTGCCAGTCTGTTTCCGAGCACAATTCAAAGTGCTGGCTTTAATCTATAAAGCCCTAAATGGTTTCAGTCCAGTTTACCTGTCCGAACATATCTCTCTTTATGAGCCATCTTCGAGATTAAAATCCTCTGGGAAGGCTCTGCTGTTGGTCCCACTTCCCTCACGGGTGCAACTGGTGCGGATGAGAAACAGGTCCTTCTCAGTGGTGGCTCCTTGGCTATGAAACTCACTCCCCAGCTAAATTAGATCAGCACCGTCCCTCCTGGCCTTAGAGAACCTGATGGGACAGGTGGAGTATAGCTCCAGGAATATGATGTCAAGTGGCTCTTCCTCAGGCTGAAAATCAAAAGTGCTGTGGCTAGTGGATTCAGCTGGCACAAGATGTTTCCATTCCCGTCTTTGTTGCATTTTTCAGAAGTGGGTTTTTTTCAAAGTAGATCCTTTTAATTCCAAATGCAACATACAGTTCTAACTACTTTGTTCAAAATGCTGGGAGGTGCATAAGAGACTTTCAGGATAAAATGTAATGTTACATTTACATTCTCATTAAATATATTCTTTGCATTGATTTTAGGAGCTACGATCGCAGTTCCAGAAGTTTAGATCAAGAGTCTCCTTCCAAGAAAAAGAAATTTCAAACTAATTACGCCTCTACTACTCACTTACTGGCTGGAAAGAAAGTGCCATCATCTCTGCAGACAAAGTCCAGTGACTTGGAAACAACAGTATTTTACATTCCTGGTGTAGATGTAAAGGTAATATATATATATATACAGGAAGTCTGAGGAATGTGGTTGTCTTCAATAGTTAAATATTATCAAACAGAATTATAGTGTTTCATCACTTAATGCGATGCAGATAGCGAGAAAGTAATAACAAAACATACATACAAAGTAATGTACAAATCCGATTTCAGTAAACGTTAAGGTCATTTTAGAGTGAGCATTTTCAGTCCAGAAAGTATCAGTAAATTTGTGATTAGTCCACTGTAGATTTCCTTCCATTGTTTGCTAGGACATCCTTGTTAATCAACATGAACACAACCCTGGAAATAATGGCTTGCTAACCTGAGCAGAGAAATAACTAATGGAAATATTATCTTGGCACTAGATGAAACCTGATCTAGTGTTTACATACTTAAGTTCAGCTGTCATATAAAATAAATATGATTTCCTTAACTGTTTTGTCCTTAACTGAGCTTTAGGACTTTATATCACATCATTATCTATTGTTTAGCAAAAGAGAAATGAAATTCAGCCTTGACAGCAATGATATTTAGTCTGTTGCAGCAAAAACATCTGATAGGTTTTTGGCACTACCAAATGCTCTTGTTACAATTCAACAGAGTGGACAATAAAAGTATTTCTAGCGAAATATTAGCTACAATATATTCTGTGTCCCTGTGGTTTTTGAATGGATTAAAGTAGATTTAAATAGAAACACTTGGTTTTTTCATTTTAAAATGTAATAGGTTACCCTCCTGCCCAAATGTTTGTTTTATGAAACTGTTGTTCTTTGAGCCATGAGAAACTGCCTACCTAAGGCAGATAGCAGTGGTGGTATATTTGCAATTTTGTCTCATTGCAGCTACATTATAATTCGAAGATGTTAAAGACTGAATCACCAAATACTTCCAGAGGGTCATCTCTGCCAAGGACCCTTTCCAAAGAATCCAAGTTGTACGGTATGAAAGATACTGTCATGCCTCCTCTTCCTCCTCCTCACAGCAAGGCTAGATCTTTACTTCCTCCCCAACCCCCACCTATTCCATCAGGTAGATATTTCTCTTTCATTCTGCAACTTTTGATTTAATTCACTTTATCATGTAGAGTTTAATGCTTAGACCTGTAAAACATTGCCATCATGCATAATTCTAACTGCTGCTAAGTCTTACAAAATAGAAACATTTCTGTACTTACAAACATACCTTAATGATCTCAACTAATTCCTTCTTTTTTGGTTAGATTTCTTACTCATTAATTTTGACAGAAACATAATTCAATCTTTATTTTTCTAAACTAATTCTATCTTTTATTTTATTTGTCTTTATTTCAAGGAATTGTTTTAGTTAGGAACTGCTAGCTAATAAAGTTCTGGATACAACTGTTTAAACAAAAGTCCTTGCTTTATTGTCCTTAAATGTGTGTAGATGGGGAGGAACATAATCTTAAATTTCATAATTTATTTTCCTGGGTCAACATACTTTTCTGTACTGAAGAAGATATTAGTTAGTTGAAAATATATTTCACTTGTTGAGTGAGGTCTAATGAAGTCTTGCCACTTTTTTGATCAGAAGTTAAGATGTCTTTATTCACAGGCACTTGTTACTTATTTTATTGATGTTTAATTGCTTTGGAACTTGCTATAACATCTACTTCTGAGCTGACAGTAAAATTCCAGAGGAGTTGACAGTATCTCTATCCTATGCAATACCTAGTATGTTTCCAAAACCAGTTCAGAAGAACTACGAGGGTTATCTGGAAAGTAAGGTTACAAGATTTTTTAAAAAATACAAAGAATGAATATATTTTATTAAAACTTACATGGATTGTAGCATAGGTATTACATTTTTTTTAACATGGTGTCCATTCAGTTCAATACATTTTGTCTTCAGTGGGATGGGTTTTTGATGCCTGTGTCATAGAAGTTTCCCTCCACCTTTTTCAGCCAGTTCGTCACTTTGATTTTCACCTCGTCATGGTTGGAAAAGTGTTTTCCACCCCTGTGTTCTTTCAGTTTAGTGAACAGATGATAGTTACTGGGTGCTAGATCGGGACTGTGAGAGGGGTGGGTCAAAACATCCCAACCAAATGAAGCCAACAACTCTTGTATTGCATGAGTGGTCTGTGGATGCGTATTGTCATGAAGAAGACAGACTCCTACCGTCAGCATCCCACGACGTTTGTTTAGGATGTCTCTGCAAAGTTTCTTTATGATCTCATAATATATTGCATACCCTTTTTGTCACATGCTGTCTTGACAGTAGGCCCTCTCTATAAACTGAAACAATTTCATGATGAATCACTACCTTAGCATTTAGGTAATGTATTACAGTGCGAACTTCGCACTTGGAAGGAAACAGAATGAGGACACACATCTCAAATCTTCACCACAACACTTCCCCTATGAGAGCTACGTGCCTTGTAACCTTACTTTCTGGATAACCCTTATAGATAAGCATTTAGCTAATTCTCATGCAACAAAGAGGAACAAGATGGGTAGGGAACAATGCAACAGTAAGCAGAACATTGTATTTTGCCCTATTTTCTAAGTAGTGTTTTAAGCAGTTATCAAATTGGTTCTTTCTATTCATAAAAAAGAACACCCTTTTAAACTGAAAATTGTAAAAAAATACTGTTTTTTCTTTAAATATTTTAGGGGTCATACATCTTTATATTATTACATTTTAAGAAATAAAGTTTGGAACTTGATTGAAATAATTATTTAAATTGACACTTCTTTGTGACTTAAAATTCATCCCATGTAAGAAAATTGTGCAATTGATCCAAGTTTTTATCTATTTCAGCCAGGGTTCAGTTAGTATTTATAAACAATTGAATGGACATGACTTGACCTGACTTTCACTTTTCTTTGTCTTTTTAATTTGTCTTCTAACTGAAAGTGTTAATTCAACTAAAACAAGTCTTTTATGGAATCTTTCAGCCAAAGGAAAAGGAAGTGGTGGTGTAAAAATGGCAAAATTATACGCCTGGGTTGCTCTGCAGTCTTTGCCAGAAGAAATGGTGATTAGCCCATGCTTGCTGGACTTCTTAGAGAAAGCTCTTGAAACAATTCCTATCACTCCAATAGAAAGGAATTATACAGGTATCACATAGCAGACTAATTTGTTTCTACCGGCAATTTTAAGTTTACTTTCTATGTTCATTTTCATGAAAATGTGTCTTTCTGTTTCAATAATTCCTTTGTTCTTTTAAATCAGTCAGTTCACAGGATGAGGATATGGGACAGTTTGATATGCAGGACCCTTTAGAAGAATCCACAGCCTCCTTAGTGTCTTCATCAACATCAGCATACTCTTCCTTCCCTGTTGATGTAGTGGTATATGTCAGAGTTCAGGTGAGGATGAAAGCTAATAAGAACTATACCTTTGGCTTTTCTCATATCTCATATCCATATCCAGTGGCCAAAAATTATAATTTAAGAAGTTGTTTGCATGTATTTCATTTGGATGAGAGTCAGCTGCATTAATATGATACATCCTATGTATTCTTCCAAGGTATTTAATGCATCATTTTACTTCTACAACAATCCCATGAAAGTTGATGAGGCTGAGATACGTAGATCTTTTCAAGGCTCTGTGTCATTTGCAGCCAAGCCTGGGTTTGAACCATAGTTTGTCAGATCCAGAACCAATACCCTTTGTGTATGTGCCTTCAGATAAGCTGTCAATTTAAAGCAGTTTCTTGAAATTCATGGGATTTTCTTAAACAAGGGATACAGCCTGCAGCACTTTTGTTGGCAATCCCCATTCAAGTACTGGTTGAGTATTCCTTGGAGATATCTTGGACCTACCTCTAAAAACCTATACATTCCACCTGTCATGTCCGGCACTTTTTAAATTTTATTCATTACATTTGGTCCAGCCTTTAGTTTTAAATGCGTCATGGTGTTATTGTTTTAATGTTTATTGTTATTGCTTTATGTTTATTGTTTTGCTTTATGAGTTTTACTGTTGTATTTGTTATACTGTTGTTTTATTGAGGGCCTTGGCCTTTTGTAAGCCGCACCAAGTCCTTCGGGAGATGTTAACGGGGTATAAATAAATATAATAATAATAATAATAACAACAACAATAATAACAACAACAACAACAACAACAAGATGGGACCCAAGTTTAAATTTGGTTTAAATGCATTTATGTTTCATGTGCACCTTGTTGATATATCTGAAGGTAATTTTATAATAATAACAAATAGTAAGGAAACTTTATTTATATTTTTCCCTATCTCCCCAAAGGGACTCAGGGTGGATTCCAGTCACAAGAAGGCAAACATTCAGTGCCTGAATAAAACATCCAATATACACATAATAGCAAACAAAACAAAACAAAAAAACAAAAACAAAAAACCCAACATATAAAAACATATTATAACTTAACATCTAGATTTAAGATAAAACATAACCTATCAAATAAATTATATCACAGTACACAGTATTTTAATAATTTTGTCCATTAGACAATGTTTGTGTACATTAAACTATCAGAGAGCAAAAGTGTCTTTATCTCAGCCACCCATGTGCCCAATTGGGAAGTATTTCGATTTCAAAATTCTGGATAAGAGATATTCAACTTGCACTAACCATACCTGACCCTGCTTAGTTTCCAAGATGAGATGGGATATCATACCACTGTATTTGTTAACAGAGGGTTTTTTTTCCTTCCTTTTGTTGCTTAAGCTATTGAGTATGCTAAGTGTTGTACTGGATGCCTTACTCTATAGCCTCCTTTAAAATGCTCAAAATCCCTCTGGAAGCCCTCGCTAGATTGTCCAATGCCCTGGAATTCTGGGAGCCGAAGTCCAAAACACCTGGAGGGCCACAAGTTTGACACCATTGCTCTAAATATTCTGAAACACTTAATATTAGTAGTAAGTCCTTATAACCTTGAGAATGTATCTTATGTCTTTTATAACCTTGATCATTAAATCTGTCAGTTATTCTGGATCAGCAATTCTTAGCTTTCCCCCCAACTTCAAATTTAAACTGAATTTCTAGCACCTAAAACCTAGTTCTGATAGAGGAAAAACATTTTTTTCTTCTGCGTGGTCCCTGTGAAAGACACACTTGTGATATTTCCTGCGTCCACGCAGGGGCTGATCCTCAAAATGATTCAGTTTTGTTTCTTGATTTGCCTATTCTGTATGTAACCTAAACATGTTTTATTCTTTTTAGCCTTCACAAATCAAGTTCAGCTGCTTACCTGTGTCACGTGTGGAGTGCATGTTGAAACTTCCCTCCCTTGACCTTGTATTTTCGTCCAATCGAGGGGAACTAGAAACTTTAGGTACAACCTTGCCTACAGAAAATGTTCCTCAAAGCGGGTCAAAGATGCCTGTTAAAACTATTTCACCAGGTAAGATGTAATTTCAAATGTCTAGACATTCAATGCCATTTATGATTAAAAATAGCAGTGCAAGAAGGTTGTAGTGTTCGCATTTAACACTAAACTAGGTTCACACTGACGGTGATATATAAATAATTTTTGTAATTGTGTGTGTCAAAGAGGGCTTTGGATTTTGTTTTTCAAATGGCATCCATATGCCTCATGCTAAGATACTTTTTAAGGTGAGGAAATTTGTATGTCAAACTTCTCTTTCCAATATTGCGCTTGTAACTAGTAAAAGCCAGTCCTCAGCATTCTGAGAATGATTTCAGAAGATATCTAGATTTGCACTCTGGTGAGTTCCACAGCTATGTAGAATCTGTTTCTCCAGATATTTGACCAGATACCAAGAAGATTTGGTGCTCTAAAAAAGAATAGTTGATTTGGAATAGGGGGGATCTGGGTGATCTTCAGAATTGTGCCATACTGTTTGTGAACCGCCGTGAGTCGCCATCGGGCTTGAGATACAGCGGTATAGAAGCAAAGTAAATAAATAAATAAATAATGTATGCAGTTTATTTAATCAGCTTGTGTTTTTGTCCTGTCTTTGTGCTTTAGGTTCCTCTCCAGGATTAGGCAGCCCTTTTGGCAGAACGCGGCATAGTAGCAGCCAGTCAGATTTGACTGGTTCTAGCAGCAGCTCTTCGGGTCTAAGCTTCACAGCCTGCATGTCTGATTTCTCCCTTTATGTATTCCATCCATATGGAGCAGGCAAGCAGAAGTCCAGTGTGACTGGCCTCTCTTCTGGATCAGGATCCTTAGGTAATAACAGAAGGCAAGATTGTACAATTGGGTGGTGTTACATTTTGAAAGAAGCCTGTTGCAAAGGGAACTTTGGGGGTCTGGAAAAAGCATCCCATTTTGTTGCCACCAAAAGCAAAATACATGTATACTGAAATCTGAGCTTTTTACATGTTTGCATCTTAAGAGTTTTTGTATGCAGTGGTGATGCTTTGGACTTCTGAAATATATAAAATTATTTCCTCATTCAAGGTTTTAGAATCTATAAGACAGTCAAAATTGTAATTTTAATAATCTTAGTAATTATGGTATGCTTTAAAATTTAAAATTATGGTATGCCTGAATTATTTGTAGTGATTGTGAATATGGAAGAATTGTCTGGATGTGCTCATCCGTAACTTCCACATTCGCACTTGTTATACAGTCATGATGGTGACACTATGGCCAGAGTTGTAACTCTTCTTCCCAGTTACTTTACTGGGCATCAGCCCACTCTGCTGGCAATCAGATAGATCATGGGTGAATGATATTTCTGTCATACATAGTGGTGTTGGGGGAGTCAGGCCAGAAAATATTACTTAGTAAAGTATAGTTAACTGAGTATCTGGAATGGCCTTGGAATGGAACAGCCTTGGAATACGAGTTTGGACTGCATGGTTTTAATAACTGGTTTAATGTTTATATGTATTCTTAATTTCTTGTTTTAATGTATACATTTATTTTACTGTATGCATTTCTTACAGCTTGGAATTGTTGCCTACCTGGGAGACAACTCTGAGTCCCCTTCAGAGTGAGAAGGATTGTATACAAATGAAGTAAATAAATAAATAAATTGTAGTTGATTCAGAAATGACTACAATCAGTTTGGAATCTTTAGATTTAGTTTCAAAAAAGCATTATGTTGTTGTAAGTTTTTCGGGCTGTATGGTCATGTTCCAAAAGCATTCTCTCCTGACATTTTGCCTGCATCTATGGCAGCATTCTCAGAGGTTGTGAGGATGCCTCAGGATGCTTGCCATAGATGCAGGTGAAACGTCAGTAGAGAATGCTGCTGGAACATGGTCCGAAAAACTTACAACAACCCAGTGATTCTGACCATGAAAGCCTTTGACAATACATGATGATGTTCTTTGTGGTTGTTTCAGGAAATGTAGATGAAGAACCTTCTTCCGTTACTGGTCGTAAAGATTCATTGAGCATCAATCTTGAATTTGTAAAAGTCAGTCTGTCAAGAATAAGACGTTCAGGGGGACCTACCTTTTTTGAAAGCCAGGCTTCAAGCAAATCTGCAAACAAGATGGACACTACATTAATAAACATATCCGGTATTTACTGATCTTGTTAATACACCATCGTGGGTTGTTTTTGTCCATGCAATGTTTTGCTGTCCTTGTCTTGTGAATATGCATCATTGCAGTTTAGACTGTATCTGGAAAGTTTACAATTATGGTTATGAGTTCAGCTGACTTCTCCAACACTGCTTTAATCCTTTCAGGCCTATGGCAGGCATCATGGCACGTGTGAACCGTTAATAGACATGTGCCCGTCTCTCCCACAGGCATGATCACAGTGTAACTGGAAAGTTTTCTGCTGTTTCATGTAGCATACTGTAGTTCCTAAACCAAATTACTACAATTATGAACTGTTTGGGCTTCTAAACATTTGCATCATTAATTTGCAAAACCAACCTGTTTCTTTGTATTTATGAATGAGGCTAATTTTAAAGTTATAAGTATAATAACCAATGCAAAATATAAAATATTAATTTAACCTGCTTTCAATATTTTTTAGCTGTTTGTGATATAGGATCAGCATCTTTTAAGTATGACATGAGGCGACTGAGTGAGATTTTAGCATTTCCAAGAGCTTGGTACAGGAGGAGCATTGCAAGACGCCTGTTTCTAGGTGACCAAACAATAAACTTGCCAGGTAGGTTTCATTTCTCTCTGTCATTCACCAGCTCATAAAAAATAATATTTTAAAAATCATATTCTCTTTCGTAGCCTGGTTAATCTATTTTAAAAAACTTGCTTCAGTGGGATGATCTGGTTAGTTGCTATTGAAGACATAATTATTGTTGAAATGATAACATATTTTTGGATTTCTCTTCTCAGTAGCCTCTGGGCCTGGCACACCAGATTCTGTTGAAGGGGTGAACCAGCACATGTCTCCAGAATCATCACGAAAAGCATACTGTAGAACATGGGAGCAGCCAAGTCAGTCTGCTTCATTTACCCACATGGCCCAGTCACCAAATGTTTTCAGTGAACACAGCTCAAGTAACAATATGTCCCCTGGAACAACTGCTCATAACCTAAAATCTCCAGCTGTTGCAAGATCCAGGAGTGTGTCAGACTCTTCGGTTCCCCAAAGAGGTAAGATCCTTCTTTTACTGTTCAAATATGTGTGCTATTGTGTGCTATTGCCAATGATTTAGGCAATATACTTGGGTCTAAATCAGTTTGAATGTAAAAAATTGTAGTTTTTGGTGGGCTATTTTGTATAATATCCGGAAACAGACTGGGTACGTGGGAGACGAACGTGATCTGGGTATAGGTAAGCTATAATTCCTATAAATCAAGGTGAATTTTCCCCAAAGCCCTCCTACATGTTGTAGTGGTCATGGGGGTTCTGTGGGCTAAATTAGATTCAGGGCCATCATTGGTGGGGTCCAGAGTGGTCTTGGATTGCAGGTGAACTATAAATACCAGTACCTACAACAGCTATAAATCAAGGTGAATTCCCCCCAAATTTCTCCAGTTCAGGTCCATTGTCAGTGGGGGTCACAGTGCTCCAACTTGATGCAGGGTGAACTACAACTTCCATCATGTGGAGTCAGTACCCCACACTCCTCCAATATGTTCAGTTGCTGTTCAGTTCTACTCTGTTATGCAGACAGAGTTGAAAAGAGTAGGAAAGGGTTAAGGGAGAGGGTGGTCCATGCAAATTCCACACCACTGGAGAGAGAAAGGAACCCTGTGGTGCCTGCCTGTGGTTCCTGTGGTGGAGGAAACACATAAAATCTAGGATGAAATTGTTCCCAAATGAAAGCATTCCTTGGGTAGTGGGCCATAGTATTAGAGGACATTGACGGGGTTTGGGCTACATGTTTATGGCGCTTTCTGTAACCTGCAATATCAGTGGAGGAAGTGACTTTGGAGGCTTCTCAGCATTTGAAACTATAGCCTGTTTGTGGAGGCAGGATACTTCTGCGACATACACACATATACATTTTTCACTTTTATTATGTGTATAGATAGATATATGAGGATCCACTGAAAGAACATATAAATAATTGTGTGTTTATTTGTATAAATAATATTTGTGTGTATACATGAGATTGTGTGTTTTTGAAAATGCTATGACCTCTGCACCCATAATGTACACTCCATTCAGCACTCAAGCTACATGAAAGCCTCAATTGTTACCAAATGAGGCTTTTTAAAAGCTTGAGTGCCGTGTGGAGAGGCATGTGTGTGTTTGCACATATATGAAAGTGGCCTGAATATTCACACTGAGGAGTCCATATCAGAAGTGTGGTAGCCTCATCCACTGTCACTGTAGTCCCTCACTGCACTTGCCCAATAGTTCTTGGGCCAAATAATGTTGCCTTTATTCTGTAGCTCATGTGAGGATTCTCCACACCATTACACTAATAATTTAATGTGGAATACATTCCAAAGTCAGTTAACTCCATTGGATTTGCTGTCACCACAGTGAAACATTTTCCAGCAAAAAATTAAATAATAGTTTTAACATTTAAATTGGCTTCATATTTAACATGCTGTTATTCTTTTTAATATTAATTTTGCAAACTTTAATTATTTCCCACAGATATCCTTTCAAAAACATCAACTCCATTTAATAAGTCAAACAAAACCGGAAGTCAACAAGTGACACCATGGGAGACACTGGTAGTATTTGCTATGAACCTGAAACAATTAAACGTCCAAATGAATATGAGTAACGTAATGGGAAATACAACGTAAGTACATCTGATCTAATAAACATTTGATTCCTCACCTTTATAATGAAAAGAAATAATGTGATTGTGCAAAACACAATTTTGGTCATTTTTTGCTCCACAGTGTCACATATTTGAGAATTTTGAATTCATAATCCCCTAAATGTTATTGATGTGGATATTTGTTAGGTACATAATGTGGCAAACATCCAGTTTACAGTCCAGTAGTCCTTATTCTTATCTTATGGTAGTCTTACAATTTGTATTTGTAATTTTGGTATGATATGCAGATGTACTGAACTACATAATTTTCCTCCCCCCCCCCCCCCCCGGCTCTTCTTTTAGATGGACTACTAGTGGTTTGAAAAGCCAGGGTCGTTTATCTGTGGGCAGTAACAGGGATCGGGAAATTAGCATGTCAGTTGGTCTAGGAAGATCACATCTGGATTCTAGAGGAGGTGTGGTTGGAGGTACCATAGATGTTAATGCCTTGGAGATGGTTGGTGAGTAATAATGCTAATATGTTCTTGCACTTGCCATTGCTTCCTATAACACTTAAGAAGTATATGACCAAAATATTATTAAACTTGAATAGTTATTCTTTTTTTAAAAAAAATAAACCACTTATTCAAGAGGTAGCACAAGTTTTTATATCTCTAAAGCAGAATGGGTATCATCCAGTCATAACCATTGAAATCTTATTGAGCTAAATTGAATGTCTCTAATTGGTTACTAGTAGTTAGAATTTAAGCTTCTTTCTGCTTATTATTTCTGGTCTTCTGATGTATTGTTCAAATATTTGAAAATGGGTTTCTGTAATACATTTCTAAACTATGAAGATATAAGATTTATTTATTTATTTATTTATTTGGGGTGCTTCTACCCCGCCCTTCTCAACCCCCTAGGGGGGACTCAGGGCGGCTTACAAAAGGCACAATTCGATGCCTAACAATTACAACATACAATGCAATATATAATACACAAATTTACCACATAATATCACAGTTATAACTAATTAAAACAATCAGACAGTATGCTAGCAGCAATAAAAACATCTTGTGATGTGAGTTTTCCTGGCTGTATGGCTATGTTCCAGAAGCATTCTCTCCTGATGTTTTGCCCACATCAGGACTTCAGGAGAGAATGCTTCTGGAACATGGCCATACAGCCCAGAAAACTCACAACAACCCAGTAATTCCAGCCATGAAAGCCCTTGACAACGCAACATCATTCTTGTTTGAAGTTAAATCTATCTATAAATGTAATGTTCATTTGTGGAACGCACATAACTCAAAAACCACTGGATAAAAAGACATCAAATTTGGCCACAAGACACCCAAGGAGTGACCATCACTCAAAAATCACCAAAAACAGTGAACTTTAAAATAAAAAAGGTAGAAAACTACACAGCGCATGCATGCAAATGAATTCAATGGCCCCGCCCACTCATGTGTGAGGACACAGCAAGTGCTCTTCTGGCCAGAACAGGAGCTAGGAATGGACAGCACAGTGGTGGGTCCCATAAGGCGGGGGGGAGCCCTCATCCACTGTCAGGGAAGGAAGGAAGGAGAAGAAGAAGGAAAGAGAGAAGGAAGGAAGGATAAAAGAGGTAGAGAAGGAAGAAAGGAGAGAAAGTAAAGGGAAAGAGAGTGGATGGAAAAGGGAGTGGATGGAAGGAAAGAGGTAGAGAACGAAGGAAGGGGAGAAGGAAAGGAAAAAGGAATGAAGGGAAGAGGGAGAGAAGGAAAGAGGGAAAAAGGTGAGAAAGAGGAAGGGAAGGTTGGCCACAGCAACACATGGCGGGTGCAGCTAGTGGTCAATAAGAATAGTGTTAAAATGATGACTTGGGTAAGCCAGGGAATCTTAGTGGTGATATTTTAAATCTTTATTACAGTATATCTTAACCCAAAACCATTTTAAAATGCATCCCTAAATATTATTCCAAAGGGATATCATTTAATGCTCTTTCAGACACCTAGTATCCTGGGCACCTTCCCAAGTAATGGCTAATGATATGAATTGAACTGTAAATTGGCAAAGATAGGAGAAAAGATATGATCCTGTTCCCATACCACACATAGACTCTTGGAAGTATTGTTAAAATAGGGAACTAATTCTGTCCTTGGGTGGTAGTGTATTGTAGAAATTAGTGCCATACTGATCTAAATTCTGCATGAAGCTATTTATCTTGGCTTGGCTACAATGCCATCTATGCCTCGGGGGACAATCAGTTCTAGAGTCTTATTTTGGGACTTGATTGTAGGATTTCTTTGCCTTTTTGAGCTTACCATGTCACTCAGATAATTATATTAACTGTAAGCTGAAACAAAGAGGCCAATCAAGGTAATACCGCCATTTTTGCGTCCCTTTACCACTAAGCTTATGCTTGGATATTTGTTTTTTAGCTCATATTTCAGAACACCCCAACCAGCAGCCAAGTCACAAAATTCAGATTACCATGGGCTCTACTGAAGCACGTGTTGATTACATGGGGTCTAGTATCCTAATGGGTATTTTCAGTAATGCAGACCTTAAGCTACAGGATGAATGGAAGGTTAACCTCTACAACACTTTGGATTCTAGCATTACTGACAAAAGGTATGTAGTTATTGGTGTTTTGTTTTTGCTGTATGTAATTGTGTATACATCTACACCTGGAATTACAAATGAAATATATTTTTAAACTAATTTCTTTAGGGTCTTGCCTTAACAGTTGTTAAAGATTTTTTACATTAATTATCTTCTTGCCAGAATTAAATAAACTAACACAAATTCATAAGAATATTTTCATTTATACATTTTAGTGAGATTTTTGTTCATGGAGATTTGAAGTGGGATATTTTTCAAGTCATGATTTCCAGATCAACCACACCAGACCTCATCAAAATAGGAATGAAGCTTCAAGAATTCTTTACCCAGCAGTTTGATACCAGCAAGAGAGCTTTGTCTACATGGGGACCTGTTCCTTATCTTCCCCCAAAGTCTGTAGTCAGTACCGTGGAAAAAAGCTCACAACAACAATGTATGTATTGTTTTAAATCCTCTCTTATCAAACAGTTTATTTGAGTTATAATGATAGTTTTAAACAGTTTTTATTATAGATACAGTGTGCACTGGTTATTGGGAATGTAAGTACTACAATTATATGTTTGCTAGAGATGAGCACATTCTCCCTTGATTGAATCAGATTCTCTTGGAATAAATTCAGCAATGTCAAAACAAATGGTTCGTGAGCTGATCAAGAAAGGATTTAATTTTTTTTCCAAATTGTCTCCAACTTATTTATTGTGGTGCAGTGGGCTAAACCACTGAGCTGTTGAACTTGCTGACCAAAAGGTTTGTGGTTCAAATCCGCTGTTAGGCCTAGCTTCTGCCAACCTAGCAGTTCAAAAACATGCAAATACGAGTAGATCAACAGGTACCCTAAGGGAAGGTAACAGCGCTCCATGCAGTCATGCTGGCCACATGACCTTGGAGGTGTCTATGACCAATACTGGCTCTTCGTTTTAGAAATGGAGATGAGCACCAACCCTCCAGAGTCAGACATGACTAGACTTAATGTCAAGGGAGACCTTTACCTTCACCTTCATATTCTATTATAGTCATTGTTCTCCTGAAATTGGTAGCCCTGGTAAAACCAGGGCTTCTTGCATGGCAATAGATAAATGTGCACGAAAAATTAGCCCTTTGGACAGATTGAAGAGGAGAAGAGGAGGAGTGTAATTCTTCTCTGATTCATCAGACCCTAGTGAAAGAAGAATTCATCAGTTGTTATCCTTGTAATTAGATAGAGCACAATGAACTTGTGGCATTAGTCCAGGAAATACTCATCTCAACTACACACCTACTTTTAACAGTGTGTGTGTGTGTTTAAAAGGGGCACATTTCCTGCTGTGAAAAACCACAAGAGAATTAAGGTATAGGCTCTTTGATGTGAAGAACAGCTTCTTTTGCCCAAGTGAAAGGTTGAAGCTCAAAATGCTTCTAAACATCTAATCTACATTTGCATCAATGCTGCAAGTCATAAAACATGAGAAAGCACTTTGCAAGTATGAATGTCAAATCACTTTCCTGTGTACTGCCTTGTTCATATGTCTGTAGTATTTTTGATTGATGATTAGAATGCATTTATTCATACTGAAATGGTCTATCTTTTAACAAATATAAGAGTCATATCAAGGTGAAGGGTGCATGAAATGATTGTTGCCATTATTGTTGCTTAGTGTTCTCTATAGAAATATCCAGGTCTTTCATCATGACTGGAGGAAGTTGACCATACACTGAAAGAACTAGGGATTCCTAGAGACATTTGAATTAAAACACTGTATAATCAAATCCACCAAAGTCAAATCCACAAATGTAAAAGGATAACTGTATATGATTGTATGAAGTTAATCTCAGCTATATATATGTTTCTGCTTTCCCCTCTAGTATTGGATGCAGCACATCATCGCCACTGGCCAGGGGTCCTAAAGGTTGTGTCAGGGTGCCACATATCTTTATTTCAGTTTCCTTTACCGGAAGATGGAATGCAGTTTGGAGGCTCTATGAGCTTACATGGAAATCACATGACATTAGCATGTTTCCACGGACCTAATTTTCGTTCAAAGTCATGGGCTCTCTTTCATCTTGAAGAACCTAACATTGCCTTCTGGACTGAAGCACAAAAGATTTGGCAAGAAGGTATATATGCAGTTCTTTTTTTCAATCTTTTAGGTCGCCCTTTCCTAGTTTAAGTTGCAACCTGAAAAATAACTAAATAGACTTATTGTATTTTGACTGAATATTATTATAGCATCATGTCTCTGGTGTATTTTTCTTTACTTATTTTGACTAGATTAACTTTCATCAGATGATAATCAAGTTTTTATAACATAAAATGATCAATACACATAAGGCATGAAAATACATATAAGGCATCCAGAATTTAGTAAAGCCAGTACTAAGTGTCTTGACTGACTGGTACAATAACAGCATTTCTTCAAGGCAGTGCTGAATAACTGTCTGATTTGCTCAAATGCTTGTGAGCTAGTTTTGTTTTGTTTTTAAACTGTTTATAAAAATTACATCATTATTATTAAAGCTTTCTTTAATCAGATGTGAACCAGTTTTATTCAAAGGTGATTATTATCTTACGTGATTGTTTTCTTCATGTGATTAATTTGTATTAATAATACCAAATGCAGCAGTAAAATGAAATGGGAACAGAGCTTATTATTTCTGTTATTGTCAGTTAATTTGCCTTTTAAAACCACCGGTGAATTCCTGTGTGTGAAGAAAACTCCCTTATCCATGTTCCCCTTTCCTTGGAGGGATGCAAAAAGGGCCTTGGGGCTATATGTGGTCCTCAGACTGTTATTGTTCCACTCATTTTTAAAGGGAAGTTAGCTCTACAGGAAGCCACTTAGTACAGAGATGGGTAGAACTTGCTCCCAAATGCCCTGTGGGAAAGTCCATATGACATTTTCATTACATTTGGATGCCACCTTGGTCCCTCATAAATTCAAACAGCCTCCTGGAAACTAGAGTTCAATCCCTTCAGACCCATTTACTTTCCAGGGTTTTATGCATGGGAACAATTGACTCATACTTGGAGCTATATGAATGCTGTAGAATCATAAAGTCTCAGAGTTGAAAGAGACCACAAGAACCATCTAATCCATCACCCCTGACCATACTTTGATGAATATGGTTGTATAGTATATATGAAGCCTTGGGTCATCTGTCATATTTGTGATGTCAGATGTTAAACTGTTCATTGGCAGCCACCAAGAGAAGGAAAAGATTTAATTAAATCCTACATCTTTTACTATATGTTAAATGAAAACATGGCTGTGGTTTGTCTACAACTCTGTTATTGCATATATTAATAAGACATGGCAGCTTTTAAATTAAATTACATTCAATATGATTGTGCGCTTCAATAAGTTATATTACTTAAACTGACTCATTCCTCCAGGTTCTAGTGAGCATTCGACCTATGTTGTGCAAACATTAGACTTCCATTTGGGTCACAATACTATGGTAACAAAACCCTGTGGGGCCCTAGAAAGTCCAATGGCAACTATTACCAAAATAACAAGGAGGCGTCATGAAAACCCACCACATGGAGTTGCAAGTGTGAAAGAATGGTTCAATTATGTTACAGCAACCAGGAATGAAGGTAGGGCTTCTTCTTTTATCAAATCTCTTCTTGTTCACCTAGTGGAATGGAATATATGCATGGCAGCTCCATTAAAAGTGATATATTTCCAAGACCAGATGTGACAGGTGGATCTATGTGTAGATCTTGCAGTTTGGCAGTACCATTAGAATTGCAGATCATCATAGGGGTAACTCTAAACATAAGTGGTTTTCTTAGGAGAAAAATAAAATGGCTTTGTCCCAGAACTGAAAAAGGCAATCCAGATTGCTGAAGTTGTTTGTTTTATCAATCAGGCTTCTAATTTCATGAAATATAGTCACATAGCCATTGCTATATATTGTAACGTACCGAAGTTTTCTATTTGAATAGGTCTGGATAGCAAATTTAGATTCTTATAATGGAAGAAATTGGCTGTAAAACTGAAGTCTGTGTTAATAGTCTTGTACGATGAAGGAAATGATGATGATAACTATAGACAACGTATACTAGTCCTATGCACAAATTAAGTATATAATTTGAAAGCTTCATTTTTGAAATTTCAAACTGAAGATGATTATTTATATCTGTTTTTCTCATTTTTAAGAACATAGGGGAATGTGCTAATAACAAACTATTTGTTCGTTGTACTATAGATCATACTTCTGGAAAATAACAATAAGGAATTTAGAGTCACAGGCTTAGAAAGAAACAATATATTTTGCTGGCATGGTTCTGGTTTGAAAGATAGTTCTTTGCAGCAATTGAGAGCTTGCAAGCTTTTACATATTCATTAAAATACCTTTAATTGCTGCTGATTTTTTTCAACAGTATACTGTAATTAAGAAAAACAATTTATTGTTCTCTTTGTAGAGTTAAACCTTCTCCGAAATGTTGATGCGAATAATGCAGAGAGTAGCACAACTGTGAAAAGTTCCAGCTTATTGAGTGGATTCAGAGGAAGCTCCAGTTATAATCATGAAACTGAAACTATATTTGCATTACCAAGAATGCAGCTGGATTTCAAATCAATTCATGTTCAGCAGCCACAGGAACCTTTATTACAAGGTAGATATATGTTTTATATATCTATATGTATAGATAGATAGATAGATAGATAGATAGATATGTTCATTATTTTAGAATTATTTATATATCATGTAAAAAGAACACACATATTGTAGTAAAAGTATTAAAAAATTTAGTTTAGTTTCATGTGTACTACGAAATATCAAGCGAGAATGTATGCAATGCACTTTAAACTCTGTGATAAAATAGTATTAATTACTAGCAGAACATTCCATAAGTTTATATGACAGTTTAAGAAAAAAAGGAAAATAGGTTTTTATGAAAGATTGCATCATTGTATTAGTTATGCAAATCAGAATGCTTTTTGAACTACATTGTCATGGATTGCATTTCAAGACAGGTTGGTTAATTATTTGTACCTTTCACTACAAATAATTTTTAATTTGCATTGTAAATTAAAACTTATATTTGTAAGCATGTCTGCATTTAGTCATCATTTCCTAAATGAAGTATGGAATTTTATTACAGATGCCAGTGATAAACCAAAGGTGGAGTGCAGTGTAGTAACAGAATTCACCGATCACATTTGTGTAACTATGGATGCTGAACTGATAATGTTCCTGCATGACTTGGTATCTGCTTACCTTAAAGAGAAGGAAAAAGGTATGTTGATCAATTTATAACTAGTCCAAAGTTATAAAATAGCGTTGAATTATGAAATTGTCATCCACACCCCACTGCAGTCGGCTAGTTTGTAGACTTTGGTGGTGGGTCAGTGACAACTGAAATGGCTGCAGCTCCGTCCCCTGAAACCACAGCAAACCCACAAATAATCAAAACCACAAATGCCAGAACCTCAAATGAGGAGGGCCAACTGTACTAATTTTCATCTAATTTAACTTTATCTACAAATCTGTCATTGTGGTGTCTTTGATTTACAGAAACAACCATTCTAAATTCTTAAAATGAAAAGTTTGCTACTCTTATTTCTCTCCCTTTTTTTAGCCATTTTCCCACCTCGCATTTTGTCAAGTCGGCCAGGACAGAAAAGCCCCATCAGTGTACTTGATGAGAGTTCTACTGACAAAGACTCAGAAGAAAGTATTACATATACAACTGTAGACTGGAGAGAATTTATCTGCAATACATGGCATCTGGAGCCTACGCTTAGGTGTGTATCGGTAAATTTCCACTTTGTCTTTGTCTTCCAAAATAGCACTCAAGACAGCAAACAATAAAACTATATAAAATATTAAAATATAACAAATTAAAACATAATAAAAACCATACTGCGCTTAAAATACTTAAATGTAAGAAAAATGGACATACAGATGGGCAGATAGACAGAACCCTTGATAGAATGTTCTGCAGCTACATCCTTTGTCTATGAACAGCTAGCAGGAAAGATGCCAAGTGTGCTGTTGTGAATGTGTTGGAAGTTAGTTTGTGGGGGATACCATGGGTGTTTTTCTCAAGTATATATTGAAGCCATTGATCCCCCATTATGTTAGTTTTAGTTATGCCATTTCACATATGTTTGCATTAATATTTGGATACTGGATCATAAATCATGGTCTCTTTTACGCTAGGCCTCCTCTTTTAATCAGTTTCATTTACAGTGTCTCACCAATAATAGAATTTCAGGAAGTTTCTGAGTTCAGTGAAGCTGCTCTGATGTTGAGGAATGTTGAGGAATATTTCTAATATTCCCTTCTGTTACTCAGTGACTATTTATACTATTAATTTTGGCACCTGAGGTCAAAACATCATGAAAAGAAGGTAAGAGTCCAACACACCAAAAAGAGTAGTTCAATATGAATCAGCACACTTCTTATTCAAAACAATATGCACATATGAAACGAAAGAACCAGGTTAAATAGAACTGAAATATATAAATAAAAAGAGGTTGAACTTTCTAGGGCAGAGCTTTCCAAACATTACATGTTGGTGACACACTTGTTAGGCATAATTTCACAACACAGTAATTCGGTTTTACTAGCAAATTGGAGGTTAAACCAACCCCCTAAATAGCGTTTATATACAAACAGTATATTATTTATTTATGGAATTTATATGTAATTATAAATTGTAATACCAAAATGTATTAGGATACAACATATCACAGACTCGCAAACCTCATTATTATTTTTTTAATTTTTTATTGATTTATCACAATTATTACATACTGTTGCATTTTATACATCAACCTCTTTAACATGTTGTTTTGTTGTTTTGCTTTGACATTTCCTCCCCTTTTCTCTTTTTTTCCCCCCCTTTTTTCACCTCAGTGCTCCCCTCCACCCGTCTCAAGCCACATTTTTTACATTTCATCTGTCCAAAATTTCATTTCTTCTTGTGACGGTAATTTTCCTTCCTTATTTTTTAATCCATTTACCACAAATTTTCCCCATATAGCATCAAAATCACTTTGTTTCCATATACCTTTTTTAACCTTTAATATACATGTCAGTTTATCATTTAATGCTATTTTCCATGCTTCCTTGTACCACTCCTCTATTCGTATATTCATTTCTTTTTTCCAATTCCTTGCTATGAGCAGTCTTGCTATAGTTAGTAAGTTTGTTATCGCTTCTTTATCCTCCTTTTTCAGTTGCTTATTGGTATATAATGATAATAAGGCTATACTAGGACTTTTGTCTATTTTCATATTCATTATACTTTCTATTTCTCTAAATACTTTCTCCCAAAAATTATTTACATATTTACATTGCCACCACATATGTATATATGTTCCTGGTTCTTTACACCCTCTCCAACAATTTGTTGAATTGTTTTTATTCATATATGCTATTCTTACCGGTTTTAAGTACCACTTCCATATTAACTTGTAATAATTTTCTTTAACACGTATCGATAGGTTTTTTAAATGTCTTTGTCCCCATAACTGTTGCCACTCTATTTCACTTATTTTTATCCCTAAATCCTCTTCCCAAATCTCCTTAAGGGTACACTTTTTTATTTTCCCATCCTTCATTTCAATTAGTATCTTATAGATTTTGCTAATTATACCTCTCAAGTTTTCGTGTTCTTCTACTGCCCTTCCCTTCTGTATTATTTGTTCGAATTGATTGAGTTGGCTTCCGTTTCTATTTTTTTTTTCCAGTTTATTAACCATTGTTCTAGTTGTATACAATGAAACCATGATAATTTTATTTCTTTAAACTCTTCCAACATCCTTTCCCTCTTCATTTCCGCCTTCATCCAATCCCCTATTCTATCTAAATTTATTTCCCTTACCTTTTTATCCATTGCTTTTTTAAAAAATTTTGGGAATTTCTTTTCCATCACTATTGGGGTTATAATTGATCCTTCCTTTATTAACCTCCCCTTGTATTTATTCCATACTTTCAGTATGTTGCTCAGCATTGGGTTTCTAATTTCCCTCAGTTCTTTTCTAGTAAGCTGTTTAAAAAATATATTCCAAGTTTCATCTTCCACTTTTCCTGATTCATTACTAAGCCAATCTATTCCCTCTTTTTTAACCATTCCTTCTATAACCAAATTTAATCTACTTGCTTCATAATATTTTTTTATATTAGGTAGTGCTAATCCACCCTCCTTTTGCGATCTATACCATAACTGTTTGTTTAGCCTGTTTCTTTTACTTCCATTGCAGTACTTATTAATCATTTGTTGCCATCTAATTAGCTCTTCTTCTGTGATTTGAAGTGGTAACATTCTAAATATAAAATTTATCTTTGGAAGTATTTTCATTTTTACTAATGCTATTCTTCCAAACCAGGATAAATGTATACCTTCGTACTCTTTTAACTTTTTCTGAACTTCTTTTCTTAAAGTTACTACATTTACTTCCTCTATCTCTTTTAAATCCTTAGTTATTATTACTCCCAAGTATTTTAATTTATTCTTAATTCTTATTCCCATTTTTCTCTGTTCTATAAATTTTTTTTCTTCTTCTCTTGTATAATTGAGTAGCATCATTTCTGACTTGTTCCAATTAACTTGTAATCCCGTTGCTTTCCCAAATATCTCCAAATGTTCTTTTATTCTATCTATTTTCTCCACTATATTTTCTATAAATAACAATGTATCGTCAGCGAATAAGCTCACCTTCTGTTTCTCCTTTTTTCCTAATCCTTCTAAATTTTTATCGTTCCTTATATTATTAGCAAAAAGTTCTATCACCATAGCAAATAATATCGGGGACAAAGGGCACCCTTGTCTAGTTCCTCTAGTCACTTTTATTTCGTTTGTCACTCCATCATTTATAGTTATCACTGCTGAGTTCTTTGAATAAAATTGTTTTAGTACTCCTTTTATTTTATTTCCCATTCCAAATTTATTCAATATTTCCCCTAGTGTCTCCCATTCCACACAATCGAACGCTTTAAAAATGTCTAATGATAGTATCCCTGCTTTTCCCTTCCCCTCTTTAACCCAATGAATTTTATTTAGTGCTCTCCCTATCAAATTTGACATTTGTCTTCCTTTTATAAACCCACACTGATCTTCTTTTATGTACTTATACATACATTTATTCATTCTATTAGCTAATATCGCGGACAATATCTTTGCATCCTGGTTTATTAATGATATGGGCCTGTATGACCCTGGGTCTGTTAAGTCTTTGTCAGGTTTGGGTATTAATATTATTAATGATCTCCTCCATGAATCGGGTATTTTATCTCCCTTCATTATTCCATTATACAATTCCAATAATTTTGGGGTTAAAACTTCTCTAAAGCTTTTATAATACTCTGTCCCTAGACCATCCAGGCCTGGGGCTTTTCCTACTTTTAATTTATTAATGACTTCCTCTATTTCTTTTTTCTTAATAGGTTGGTCCAATAGCTCTTTATCTTTCTCCTCCAGCTTACTCTCCCAATTTTCTTCCACGTATTTCCTGATTGCCTCTATGGGACATGCTTTAGTTTGATATAGGTTTTTATAAAATTCCTCAAATACTTTCAATTTCTCTTTCATAGCTCTACATAATTTACCTGTTTTATCTTTTATCGTGTTTATCATTCCTTCCATTTTCTTTTTCTGTGTTGATTTGGCTAGGATCTTTGAATTCCTATCACTAAACTCAAAATATTCCCTCCTTAAATAAATTAAATTTTCTTGTACTTCGTCTATTTCCATTTTATCCAATTCCTCTTTTTTTGCTCTTAACCTAGCATAAATTCGTGTATCTCTCTCATTAGACGCACTTTAAACTAGGTCCACCGGGGGAGGGGGACAACAGCCTTGCGAACACTACTTTACCCATAATGTCTGGGAATCGCCAGAAGGCTAAACGGAGGGCTGCACAAACACAACAAGGACCAAGTACCAAAAGCACAATAATCCCAATTAAACAGCTCAAGGGAAGATCTCAGGGGCTCACATGTCTTTACACTAATGCACAGAGCATGAGAAATAAACAAGACGAACTCCAACTTTTAGCACAACACCACAAATATGATATCATAGGGATCACTGAAACCTGATGGGATGACTCCTATCACTGGAATGTAGATATCGAGGGGTATAACCTCTTTCACAGAAACCGAACAAAGGGGAGAGGAGGCGGAGTAGCCTTATATGTCAAAAACTCTTATGCTGCAGAAGAGATTCAAGACAGCAATCTGGGAAACCAGCTTGAAATCATCTGGATAAGAATCAAGGGAACTGGGACTCAAAAAGATGTCATTGTAGGCGTCTACTACAGACCCCCAAGCCAGGAGGAAGAACTTGATGAAGTCTTCTGCCAACAGTTGACCAAACAGGCACAGAGAAGAGATGTAGTAGTCATGGGCGATTTCAACTATCCCGATATTTGCTGGAAAACAAACTCGGCCAAGAGTACAAGGTCCAACAAATTCCTCGCTTGCCTTGCAGACAATTTCATGGTCCAGAAGGTAGAAGAGGCAACAAGGGGATTGGCTACTCTTGATCTCATCCTAACAAATGCGGAGGACCTGATCGATGCGGTCGAAGTGGTAGGATCCTTAGGGGCAAGTGACCATGTGCTCCTGCAATTTGAGGTACAAAGGAAGGCCGAAACTAAGACAAGTCAAACCCGCATTTTGGACTTTAGGGGAGCTGATTTCCAAAAAATGAAGGGAACGCTGAGCAGCATTCCGTGGACACAGATACTAAAAGACAAGGGAGTTACGGACGGATGGGAATTTCTCAAGAGTGAAATACTCAAGGCGCAATTGCAAACTGTGCCAACAAAGAGAAAAAATAGGACAAGTGCAAAGAAGTCAGAATGGATGTCCAAAGAACTTCTAACTGTGCTAAGACACAAAAGAGACATGCACAAGAAGTGGAAAAGGGAGAAATCACCAAAGAAGAATTCAAACAAATAGCCAACACCTGTAGGGAAAAGGTCCGCAAGGCTAAAGCACAAAACGAGCTCAGACTTGCCAGGGACATTAAAAACAATAAAAAGGGCTTCTATTCTTATGTCAGTAGAAAAAGGAAAAACAAGGAGGCGATAGGACCTCTTAGAGGAGAAGATGGGGCAATGCTGACAGGGGATAGGGAAAAGGCAGAACTGCTTAATGCCTTCTTTGCCTCGGTCTTCTCACAAAAAGAGAGTCTTAAACCTCAGCAAGATGGAGTGGATGAGGGATTGGAGGACATCCAACCCCAAATTGGGAAAGAAGTCATCCAGGAATACCTGGCCGCTCTTAATGAGTTCAAGTCCCAAGGGCCAGATCAACTACACCCCAGAGTATTGAAGGAACTAGCGGAAGTCATTTCGGAACCATTGGCAACCATCTTTGAGAGTTCTTGGAGAACGGGAGAAGTTCCAGCAGATTGGAGGAGGGCCAATGTGGTCCCAATCTTCAAGAAGGGAAAAAAGGATGACCCAAACAACTACCGTCCGGTCAGCCTCACGTCGATACCGGGCAAGATTCTGGAAAAGATAGTTAAGGAAGCGGTCTGCAAACACTTAGAAACAAATGCAGTCATCGCTAATAGTCATTTCTCAAAAACAAGTCATGCCAGACTAATCTGATCTCTTTCTTCGATAGAGCTACAAGCTGGGTAGATGCGGGGAATGCCATGGATGTAGTGTACCTGGATTTCAGTAAGGCCTTCGACAAGGTCCCCCATGACCTTCTGGCAAGGAAACTAGTCCAATGTGGGCTAGGCAAAACTACGGTGAGGTGGTTCTGTAATTGGTTAAGTGGACGAACACAGAGAGTGCTCACTAATGCTTCCTCTTCATCTTGGAAAGAAGTGACAAGTGGAGTGCCGCAGGGTTCCGTCCTGGGCCCGGTCCTGTTCAACATCTTTATTAATGACTTAGATGAAGGGCTAGAAGGCATGATCATCAAGTTTGCAGACGACACCAAATTGGGAGGGATAGCCAATAGTCCAGAGGACAGGAGCAGAATTCAAAACGATCTTGACAGATTAGAGAGATGGGCCAAAACTAACAAAATGAAGTTCAACTGTGACAAATGCAAGATACTCCACTTTGGCAGAAAAAATGAAATGCAAAGATACAGAATGGGGGACGCCTGGCTCGAGAGCAGTACGTGTGAAAAAGATCTTGGAGTCCTCATGGACAACAAGTTAAACATGAGCCAACAATGTGATGTGGCGGCAAAAAAAGCCAATGGGATTTTGGCCTGCATCAATAGGAGCATAGTGCTAGATCTAAGGAAGTAATGCTACCCCTCTATTCCGCTTTGGTTAGACCACATCTGGAATATTGTGTCCAATTCTGGGCACCACAATTCAAGAGAGATATTGACAAGCTGGAATGTGTCTAGAGGAGGGCGACTAAAATGATCAAGGGTCTGGAGAACAAGCCCTATGAGGAGCGGCTTAGGGAACTGGGCATGTTTAGCCTGAAGAAGAGAAGGCTGAGAGGAGATATGATAGTCATGTATAAATATGTGAGAGGAAGCCACAGGGAGGAGGGAGCAAGCTTATTTTCTGCTTCCTTGGAGACTAGGACGCGGAACAATGGCTTCAAACTACAAGAGAGGAGATTCCATCTGAACATTAGGAAGAACTTCCTGACTGTGAGAGCCGTTCAGCAGTGGAACTCTCTGCCCCGGAGTGTGGTGGAGGCTCCTTCTTTGGAAGCTTTTAAGCAGAGGCAGGATGGCCATTTGTCAGGGGTGATTTGAATGCAATATTCCTGCTTCTTGGCAGGGGGTTGGACTGGATGGCCCATGAGGTCTCTTCCAACTCTTTGATTCTATGATTCTATATCTTATGAAAATATTTAATGTATGTATGTATATAAGTTTTATGTTGTGTCTATAATTGTTATAGTTTTAATGGTTTTCATCTATTGTAATGTTGTCAATTTGATATGTGATTTTTTATACATGTGAGGCATTACATTCGGGCCTTAGAATTAATTTTGAAAAATCAGAGATACTACACAAAAATCTATCATGGGAAGAACTCAAAAAGATTCAAAATATTATGGGAGTTAAATTGGGGGGGGGGGGGGGGAGATGAAATACCTGGGGGTAGATATACCAAAAAATCTCAATAATATCATACCAATGATTTTTAATTGTCTATGGAAAAATATAAGCAAACAAATTAACACATGGGGAAAGAAATTCCGACACATATCCACAAGGTTAAAAATTTATAAGATGAAGACATCTGCCCAAATTCCTATTTTTGTTCCAAATTCTCCCAGTGAATATCCCTAACAATTTGCTGAATAAATGGGACAACTCTATTAAAAAATGGATAGTGGGAGGAAACAAAAACAGAATTGCCAACTTTCTGTATTATAGTAAACAAGAAATGGGTGGATTGGGGGCTCCCTCTTTGGGAATATATTATGAGGCAAGTCAGTTGGCAAGATTATTAGAATTTGAATTGGAAGGGACGAAAAGATGGGTCCAAATAGAAAAGGAGGCAAACAGTTGGCAAAGGGGAACTTATATGGGAGAGAGAATAGACAGAAAAGACTTAAAGAACTTAAAAGTCGGCCCCTGCTTAACAACGTGGTTAATTTGGGAAAAAAGGCAAAATAAATTACAAATAAACAAAATCGACCCTTTCCCAATAGAAACCTTGGAAAACAAGGACAATACATTCAGGAATCTAATTAGGGCACTTAAGGAAATTGGAATCAAAAGGACAGGGTACCTCATGGAACCCAATGGAGAAATAATAAAGTGGGATAAGATAAAAGACAAATGTGGTCAAGGAAACTGGATAGCATGGTTAGGCCTGTCCAGTAAAGCTCAGGCCATGAAAAGAAGAGAAGTAGCAGAAACCCCACTTGACAGAATAATTAAAAGGAAAGTAGAAATAGACAAAGGGATTATTGGGCTACTATATGAGGAATTAAACACTTTAACTTACAAAACAAAAACAACCCTTATAGAAAATTGGAAACAAGAGGAAAGCTTCAATGAGAAATTAATTGTGTCTTGGATTGACAATATTCATAAAATTAAACATATGAGGATCAAGGAAACCCAAAAGAAAATAATCTCCAAATGGTATAGAACCCCCACCCAATTAGCACATATTATGGGAAATATCTCAAACAAATGCTGGCACAAGTGTGGGGGGATAGGTACATTCTCCCACATGTGGTGGGATTGTATAAAAATTCAGAACTATTATGGCATAATAAGGACTGTAATGGAAGACATAATAGGGAAAGAATTAATGTGGGATAAAGCCAGGTTCATGTCCCTCACCGTAAAGGCAAAGGAAGATAACAATAATTGGATAGAAATCCTAAAATATATGACAGCCGCAATACAGGCCACAATAGCCCAGGGATGGAGAGACGATACAAAATGGGGTTTGGAAACCTGGTGGGCCTATCTATCAGAATATATAATTAATGATTTTATCAATCAAAGGAAAAACAAGTATATAAATAGTCAAAGAGAACAAGACTGGTTTAGGAAATGGTCTGTGTTAATTGACAAAATAGACGGAGATGAAAAATACAGTATTTTGAACCAGGCTTTTCACACGGTTAAATTGATGTAATGACATGATTTAGAATTGCTGTTCCAGGGGGGTGGAGGGAATGGGGGGGGGGAGGGGGGTTTGTTGGGTGATACATAACTAAGGAATGTATAGAATGTCAGTTAAGGAATATTTACTCTTGGAATAATGTTTATTGAAATAAGCCCTGTATGGCAAAAAATTGATTGATTGTTAGGATGTATCAAAATAAAAATTTATTTTTTAAAAAAAAAACTTTCCTCGATACTGAATTGTATCACAGATGTGACCAAATGCAAGTCTACATAGCAAAACTCTATGCAGATTTTTTTCTTGGAATGTAAGGAAGTAAAATCACAGGCTAATATTTTATAACTTATTTTAAGAATGTATTCCTTTCTCGTTTATTTTTAAAATGTTAAGTATATAAAATGCCATCCTGGACACCCGTTCTTTTTAACCAGATTCTTTCATAACTTACTGTTACTAAACTGTCATGAAATTGGTTGGCCCAAAAGCCTTATTTATTAATGGAAACATTTTTATCTGGATATTGAGCATTGCAATATGTTTTAATTTGTAGATTGATCTCCTGGACTGGAAGAAAAATTGATCCAGTGGGTGTAGACTATATTCTACAGAAGTTAGGCTTCCATCATGCAAGAACTACTATCCCAAAATGGCTTCAACGTGGAGTCATGGATCCGCTGGACAAAGTCCTGTCTGTTCTCATCAAAAAGCTTGGCACTGCACTACAGGATGAAAAGGAAAAGAAAGGAAAGGACAAGGAAGATCATTAAAACTATCCTAAAATGAAGGGTTCTCCCCTTTTACTGTTTTACAATTTGTCCAGCTGTATAACTTCATGAATTACACCAAAACAGCTGTTTGGTACTGTAATAAAAATGAACAATATTGTGAATACCAGTTTACTGTGGGACGTGGTGCCATTTTGTATTCGACCTAGCACTGCATGACCAGTGTTTGTGAAGAAAACTGTAAAGCTGCTGTTTAGCATTCACCATTGTATTATGTGCAATATTCTGCATCTCTAAGCTACAAATTAACTGTGAATTTTCATAACTTTTACTTGCCATAACACTGAAAACCCTTTGGGATAATGTGATTCCATTAATGACTTTTTCTTGTTCATGTAGATTGTATAAATTCTATTTGTATATAATTTATGGAATGGTGATCACCATTGTGAGAAATTGTTTTAAGTTTGTTACCCTTGGAATAAAATTTAATGTCAGATCCAGTCTTCTTAATACTTTTGTATATAGAAGCATCATGAGTCAATAGTGTGTTGAAAGTAACAGATTAAATCCAGTGATCAAAACTTCTTCTGAAGCATTCAGGGTATTTGAAGCACCAGTGCAACAAATCAAACTCTCAAAGCATTTAATCAACTAACCACGCTTTACCTATACACAATGGACTCCATTAACTCAAGCAACCCAAACTCTCAAGCAACAAGCAAAAAAATTAAAGAAACAATACTTTAGATAAAAATTAAAATAAGATCATGTTTATATTACAGTAAAATTAGTTTTTACAGTACAATAAACCTGTGTTACATTAAGTTAAGTTTGTCTTAATTTGCTTTTAATTACTGTATTTCAATATTAATACCAAGTCAATACAGACTTCATGGTATGGTAAAGTCTAGGGTATAGTACTGTTTAAGCCTTTTTTAAACAGTAGCTATCAAGCAACCAGAAACTACATTTAACCAGCAGTTATCGATTCATATGGGTGCCGCTTAACGGAGAGTCTACTGTAGTAATCATTTGTCTGGATCCGATTTCAGAGTTCAACCACGAAGTAGTAACACAACTGGATAGGATAAATTATGTTTCTGTCTGCAGCTTCTACCTCGTAAACTAAGATACACAATGTGAATGAGTATAAAGATGTCTTATAGCTATGTGAAATCATTTTTAAATACTTACATCCAGTATGTAATACTGAGGCTATTTGAGGCTATAAACTGACCACAAAATTGTATTCTACTCAACACATTATTTAACACATGAGACAGACATAGGAAGCAGTCTTCTAATGGGTCAAACTTATTTGTCTTTCAAGTTTCCAGCTTCATTTTTCATCACTCCCAGGGGTTCGGGCCCTATTTGAAACTGCATTGCAGGCAGTCCCAAAGTTACAATGTTAAGAACAAGGGTGAGTCAACAAGAAGTGAGAGAAACCTATCCCAAGGAAGGGAAATGCACTCCTGAAAGACTTTATGCGGAAAGGGGGTATTCACAGAAGCTTTGTCCCCAATCCTTGTTTCCACAGCAAGCCATTTTTTTCAAAATCCAATTATTACAGGCACAGAATTTTAGGTGAATTTTTCTGAACAGGAGAACAGACAGCAAAATATCCAAAGTTCATATCTGATCTATACACATAATAAAAGTGAAATTATGTATGTGTGCAGCTGGGGTGTCCACTTACACAGAAAAGCTCCTGCCTCCACAAACAGCTATAGCTCCCACTACTCAGGAGACACCAATGGCCCTCCCGCCAATGACATTGCAGGCTATAGTGAGCACCGCAAACATGTAGGAGAGCCCTGCCAATGTCCTCCACAAACACCATACTGTCCACCACCTAAGTGAAGGTTTTCATATAGGTACACATAAAATCATCCTCGTTTTTATGTGTTTCCTCCACCACAGACATCCCAGTGTTCCTTACTCTCACCATTGGTGTGGAGTTTGCATGACCACACCCACTGCCTCTCCCATAACCCTTTCCTATTATTTTCTATGGCACACAGCAAACAGAGGAATTGATCAGCAACTGAACATACTAGAGAGGTTTGAGGAAAATTCACCATGATTTATAGGAGTTGTAGGTACTAGGATGTATAGTTCACCTGCAATCTAAGAGCACTCTGAAATCCAAGATGATGGACCTGGAACTAACTTGGTACAAAGAACCCCCTCATGACCAACAAAAAATACTGGAGGTGTATTGTCGAAGGCTTTCATGGCTGGAATCACTAGGTTCTTGTGGGTTTTTTCGGGCTATAGAGCCATGTTCTAGAGGCATTTCTCCTGACGTTTCGCCTGCATCTATGGCAAGCATCCTCAGAGGTAGTGAGGTCTGTTGGAATTAGGACAATGGGTTTATATATCTGTGGAATGGCTGGGGTGGGGCAAAGAGCTTTTCTCTCCTAGAGCTAGGTGTGAATGTTTCAACTGACCACCTTCATTAACATTTGAAGGCCTGGCTGAGCCTGGGAAAATCTCTTGCTGAGAGGTGTTAAGATGTGCCTGGTTGTTTCCTCTCTGTTGTTTTGCTGTTGTGATTTTAGAGTTTTTTAATACTGGTAGCCAGATTTTGTTCATTTTCATGGTCTCCTCCTTTCTGTTGAAATTGTCCACATGCTTGTGGATTTCAATGGCTTCTCTGTGTAGTCTGACATGGTGGTTGTTGGAGTGGTCCAGCATTTCTGTGTTCTCAAATAATATGCTGTGTCCAGGCTGGTTCATCAGGTGCTCTGCTATGGCTGACTTCTCTGGTTGAAGGAGTCTGCAGTGCCTTTCATGTTCCTTGATTCGTGTTTGGGCAATGCTGCGTTTGGTGGTCCCTATGTAGACTTGTCCACAGCTGCATGGTATACGGTAGACTCCTGCAGAGGTGAGGGGATCCCTCTTGTCCTTTGCTGAACGTAGCATTTATTGGATTTTCTTGGTGGGTCTGTAGATAGTTTGTATGTTGTGTTTCCTCATCAGCTTCCCTGTGCAGTCAGTGGTTCCCTTGATGTATGGCAGGAACACTTTTCCTCTGGGTGGATCTTCGTCTTTATTCTCGTGGCTTGTTCTTGTTCTTGCAGCTCTTCTGATGTCTGAGGTGGAGTATCCATTGGCCTGGAGAGCCCAGTTTAGGTGGTTCAGTTCATCTTGGAGGAGGTGGGGTTCACAGATTCTTTTTGCACTGTCTGCCAAGGCTTTAATGGTGCTTCTTTTTTGACTTGGGTGATGGTTGGAGTTTTTATGTAGATATCTATCTGTGTGAGTGGGTTTTCTGTAGACGATGTTGATCTGGTTTGCGGATAACTATGACATCTAGAAAAGGCAGTCTTCCTTCATTTTCCTTTTCCATTGTGAATTGGATTCCCACCAAGACAAGGCCTTCTCAGTGGTGGCCCCTTGACTGTGGAACGTCTTGCTAGAGATATAAGATCGCCCCCCTCCCTCCTGAAAAGTGAAAACCTGGCTTTATGAGCAAGCCTTCCCAAATGTAGCATAATTATACAAAATTATGGAACGGCTTGACGATGCAATTGAATAATGACTTGACATGGAGACGCTCATGATGTTTTATGGCTTTGTATGTTTTTTTTTTTATATTCTTATAGTAAACATAAAAGTTTTTCTCCTGACATTATGTCCAGTCATGTCCGACTCTGGGGTGTGGTACTCATCTCCATTTTGAAGCCGAAGAGCTGGCATTGTCCATAGACACCTCCAAGGTCATGTGGCTGGCATGACTTCATGGAGTGCCGTTACTCACCCGCCGGAGCGGTACCTATTGATCTACCCATATTTGCATGTTTTCCAACTACTGGATTGGCAGAAGCTGGGGCTGACAGCGGGAGCTCACGCCGCTCCTCGGATTCGAACTGTGACCTTTTGGTCAACAAGCTCAGCAGCTCAGCAATTTTAACCCACAGTATTTTTTATTGTTTTATTTCTTTATAATTGTTGAGGCATCAAATTGTTGTCAATTGTGAACCGCCCTGAGTTGCCTCTGGGCTGAGAAAGGCGGTATATAAATGTCTAAAATAAATAAATAATTTTAAAACATGAATCCAGTAGTAACTTATTTATTTTTTATTTGTCATGTCAGGGCAACCAGTCAATTATATTACATTTCTAACAGAACAAAGCAAACAAATAGACAAAATACAACATTTGTGAGTTTGGTAGTTGATTAAATGTCCTTTGACCAGTAGCTGGCCACTTGGAGTGCTTCTGGTGTTGCTGCAAGAAGGCCCTCCATTGTGCATGTGGCAGGACTCAGGTTGCATTGCAGCAGGTGGTCAGTGTTTTGCTCCTCTCCACACTCGCATTTCATGGATTCCACTTTGTAGCCCCATTTCTTGAGGTTGGCTCTGCATCTTGTGGTGCCAGAGCGCAGTCTGTTCAGCGCCTTCTAAGTCTCCCAGTTTTCTGTGTGCCTAGGCGGGAGTCTCTCATTTGGTAGCAGCCATTGGTTGAGGTTCTGGGTTTGAGCCTGCCACTTTTGGATTCTCGTTTGCTGAGGTGTATAACGGTAGGATAAATCAATCTCACTCGCTGCCACCAAATTATAACGATCTATTCAGATCACTAATCAATGCTGCCATCAATACTATGAGCGACCATCAATTGTCAAGGGTTACCCAAATTTTAAAAGGCTTATTTACTTTGAAAGTATGCTGTCACCATTAGTTTCATCAAAAGTTGCTTTTGTGATCTTCAAACTTTGAGGCACACTTGAGTCTGGTTTTGATGAACAATAATCAACAAAGTTTATTAATTAGAACAGGAACAAATGTAGTTAAAATCTGGGCTGTTTCAGAAAGTTGTGTCTTAAAAGCATATTGTTTCATAAATAGTTCTGATTTAGTTACACAAGAGACTCTCCTTTCTCCCTCCACACAAGAATACTGACAGGATAGTTTGTCTGACAGTAATCCTTAAAGCAGCACAGATAGTCCTAACTTGGATCTATCTTTCTACTTCCCAGCTATCTTCCTAATAGCTGTTAGCTTACTACTAGCTATCCCCGCTAGTAACTCTGGCCAAACTCAGGCCTTCCTCTCTCTCTAACCCTCTCAAAACAAAACAAGAATCCTAACAGGACTGAATCTCTGTCAGAAATTCTTCAGTAGCCCAGATAAACTTAATCTTAGTTCTATCCTGCTACTACCCAGCTATTCTCCTAATAGCTGTCAGTTTGCTTTAGCTACCCTGCTGGCAAACTTCTGGCTACGCATTTGCCTTTTTCTTCTAACCCTTGACACCAAACTCCTAAACACCCCTTCTCTTCAAACCCCAAATTCAATCTCCTCATAACTTAAAACGCTCCTTTTTCCCCTCTGTCTCCTAAACTCCGCCACCTTTTTCTCCACCAATCCCAGCCATTCCCTGCTGTCTAACGACTAAGACACGCCTCCCTCTCTGAAACTTTCTAAGATGGCGTCTTCCCTACTCTAAAATGGCCGCTGATGCTTCGCCTTGCCCATTACTTATCCTTCTAGACCTACAGGCTTTTCCAGGCCCTGCACCCTGGCTTCTAAACAGTAAGGGTTCTTTACAACGTGTTCCAGCGAGTGTCTCTGTAGATCTTAGAAAACTATTTACAGATTTAAGTCGTTGACATGCTGGCTGATATCCAAACAGGGGATGGGCTGGAGATGTCTCTGCCTTGGTCCTTTCAGTATTGGTTGCTACTTCCCAGCGGATGTCAGGTGGTGCAATACCGGCTAGACGGTGTAATTTCTCCAGTGGTGTAGGGCGCAGACACCCTGTGATAATGCAGCATGTATCATTAAGAGCCACACCCACTGTTTTAGTGTGATGTGTTCCACACTGGGCATGCAGCAGAGTAGCACAGCGCAAGGGCAGATGTCTTCACTGTGTCTGGTTGTGATCCCCAGGTTGTGCCAGTCAGCTTTCGTATGATATCGTTTCTAGCACCCACTTTTTGCTTGATGTTCAGGCAGTGCTTCTTGTAGGTCAGAGCACGGTCCAGAGTGACTCCCAGGTATTTGGGTGTGCTGCAATGCTCCAGTGGGATTCCTTCCCAGGTGATCTTCAGAGCTCGGGATGCTTTTCTGTTCTTAAGGTGAAAGGCACATGTCTGTGTTTTAGCTGGGTTGGGGATCAGCTGGTTTTCCCTGTAATAGGCAGTAAGAGCACCTAGAGCTTTGGAGAGCTTCTGTTTTACCATCTCAAAGCTCCCTGCTTGAGCGGTGATGGCTCGATCATCAGCATAGATAAAACTCTCTGTCCCTTCTGGCAGTGGCTGGTCATTTGTGTAGATGTTGAACATGGATGGAGCATGCACGCAGTAACTGCCATGGCTCAATGGTAGGGAAGCATGGGAGTGGTCTTGAGCCTTCTCTGCCCCTCAAAAAGGTGCCAAACTACAACTCCCAAAATCCCATAGCCTTGCGCCAAGCCTGTGTGTTCCATCTGCATCAACTGAGAAAAAGGGGCGCTTCAGGAATCCCTCTCTCTCTCGCGCGCGCGTGCGCGCCCACAACGGCCGTTAAAAGGGAGGGGCTCGGCCATGTGACCGCGACTGGCGCGCTCGAGGCGGGCTTTCTCCTCGCACGCGCCCTGGCGGAAGCACGAGGCGCTCGAGGCGCTGGGCGTGGCCTACTCTTGAGGGGCGGAGCTAGAAGAGAGAGGAGAAGAGGGTTGGTCAGTTGCTTCGAAGGAGAGGCGGCGGCGGAGGCACAGGCACAAGGTAAGGATGCGCGTTTGTTTTTCTGAAGGGGCCTGAAGGGAAATTAGAAAGGAGGAGGAGAGGGTTTGAAGCGCAGTTACTTCGGTTTCGAACCGTTTCCCTTTAGGTCGGCGGCTGTTCCTCTTCTCTTTGTCAGTGGCGCGATTCAGAAGTGAGTTTTTATATATTTTGAACGTCACAAGCAAAGTGCATTCTTTGGGCTTTGCATTGCGCTGTATCTTCTTAAAATTGCCTATGTATATGTGTGTGTGTATATATATATATATACACATACATACATATACACATGTATATACACATATATACACTTTTCATAAAATTTCATATATGTGCGTAATATATATACATATGAAATATATATTCATACATATATATAATATACATATACACTGACACACACACACATATATCAGATATTTGCATGCTTCTTAATTGTGTCTTACTGCTTCCAGAAATATGCATGACCAATATTTGTGAATTACTGACCAAATATATACATATATATGGAATGCATATATATACGCACACACACACACACACATATATATATATCAGATATTTACATGTTTTTAATTGTGTCTTACTGCTTCCAGAAATTCACATGACCACTCTTAACCAAATATATGCCGTTTGTGAATTATTGTCCAAATATATACATATATATGGAATGCATATACACACACACACACACACACATATATATGGAATGCATATATATATACACACACACATATTTATTTATTTACATATATATTTATATCAGATATTTACATGCTTTTTAATTGTGTTGTACTGCTTCTACAAATTTACATGACCATTCTTAGCCAAATATATGCATATACACACAAAGAGACACACAAAGATATATATGTGTGTGTGTGTGTGTGTGTGTATGATATTTGCATGCTTTTTAATTGTGTCTTACTGCTTCCAGAAATTCACATGACCACTCTTAACCAAATATATGCCGTTTGTGAATTATTGACTAAATATATGCATATATATGGAATGCATATATATATATATATATATACACACACATATATTTATATCAGATATTTACATGCTTTTTAATTGTGTTGTACTGCTTCTAGAAATTTACATGACCATTCTTAGCCAAATATATGCAGTATGTGAATTATTGACCTAATATATACATATATGGAATGCATACACACAAGTATATGAAATATATATATACACACAGAGGCACACAAAGATATATATATATATATATATATATATATAAAGATATTTGGATGCTTTTTAATTGTGTCTTACTGCTTCCAGAAATTTACATTACCACTCTTAACCAAATATATGCTGTTTGTGAATTATTGACCAAATATATACATACATATGGAATGCATATATATATATACACACACACACACATATATCAAATATTCACATGCTTTTTAATTGTGTCGTACTGCTTCTAGAAATTTACATGACCACTCTTAACCAAATATTTGCAGTTTGTGAATTATTGAGCAAATATATACATATATGGAATGCATATATGCATGTATATACACACATACATGAAATATATATTTATACACACAGATATAAATGTGTGTGTGTGTGTGTGTCAGATATTTGCATGCTTTTTAATGGTGTCTTACTGCATCTAGAAATTTACATGACCACTCTTAATCAAATGTATGCAATTTGTGAATTATTGACCAAATATATATGAAATTCATATTTTAAAAATTCAATCTACACAGTTTGTATATGTGATACATACATTTTAAATTTCATTATGTAGATTAGAAGCTTTTGCCTTTCTTCCATTTCATTTAAACGTGTTAATGAAAATTATTAAATACATTCATATGTGTGTATGTTTTTAAATGTCATATATATAATTATGTATATATATTATACACACACACACATATATATACACCAGAGACACATACATATCAGATATTTTTGCATGCTTTTTAATTGTATCTCACTGCATGTAGAAATCTACATGACAACTCTTAACCAACTATATGCAGTTTGTGAATTTTTGACCAAATAGATGGATATATGTGAAATGCATATTTTTAAAATTTCATATACACAATATGTATATGTGATACATATATTTTAAATTTCATTATGTAGACTGGAAGCTTGCCTTTCTTCCATTTCATTTAGACATTATAATGAAAATGATTAGGCAAATACATCCGTGTGTGATGTGTTTAAATGTCATATATAATTACTTGTATTTCATATATATATTACTGTTTTTGTAAGCTTTATTCATTCTGTCGTTGCATTTAGAAATTCTTAAATCAAAATTATTAACCAAATTTTCTTATATATAAAGGTGTTAAAGAAATTGATGAAGTGTTGTTGTTTTTAATTTTGAATGTGTTTTATCATTTTCTAACGAAATTTTTTAAATATTAGTTATATTTAATTCTGTTTTAATGTTTCCATATTTTTATATTTTAAAAATGTTATTCTGATGATTTTATGTTAAGTCACTTTGAGTCCCTTTGGGGAAGATATAGCAGGGTATAAATATAATAATAATTTTCATATTTTGTATTACATCTATGCATTTGTAAGCTTGTTCCTTTTCCTTGTATTTAGATTTTTAATTATATAAATTCTAAATGCAATAAAAAACTTACAAATGCATACATGTAATATACATATATGTATAAAATTTGAAATTTATAAATACATTTTTAAAACTTTGTTGATTTGGTTAATAATTTTAATTACATATTTCTAAATGCAATGATAGAAAAAGTTTACACACACATACCTACATCTATCAATCTATATCTTTTAAATTTTCCTATATATTCCTTATGTATGTTAATGTGTGTGTGTGTTTTCTCTCAATGCATTAGAAAATTTGTAGTAATTAACCAAATGTGTGGAGAGAGAATTTCCGTTCATGTGTGTGTGTGAATGTGTATGTATATGTGTGTACACACACACTTTCTTTCATTGCATTTAGAAAAAAATAATGAACATTACTAAACCAAAAGAAGAATAGTTGCAATTTTCCTTCAATACCATTCCCAAAATTCTCCTGTCTGGAGTATCTTCTGGGAATTGTAATCTAGACAAGTGGTGTTATACTAAAGTCTGGCTCTGATTTAAAATTGCCATTTTTATATAATTTTATATATTAAGACTTAAAATATTTGTAAAGAAAGTCAGGAGTCATTGCATTGTGAATTCTGTGTTCTTTCTTTACTGCATCTTTTTAAAAGTGCCATATAAATATTTTTTTCTTTTATTCATTGTATTTAGACATCTTAATAAAAAAGATTACCCCCCCCCCCCCCCCCCATACACACACACACACATACACAAAGGAAAAATATTGTTTTCTATTACTACAATCCCTAGAATTCTGGCTGAAATTTCTTCTGGGAGTTACAATCCAGAAAGTCAGTTGTTGTGAGCTCAGATAGCTGTAATTGAAAAGTTGCTCTTTTTGCATTATTATATACACATTAATATATTTTAAATTCGTATTCTGTTACTATCATGATTTTAGTCTTTGTACAGGCAGTCCCCGGGTTACAAACATCTGACTTACAAACGGCTCATAGTTAAGAATGAAGGTGAGACAACAGGAAGTGAGAGAAATCTGCCCCTAGGAAGGGAAAATCATGCCTGAAAGAGTTATGGGGAAAAGGTGTCTCCACTAAAGCTTTCTCGCCAATCTTTTGATTCCACAACAAGCCAACTTTTTCAAAGTATAATCATAAGAACAGAAAGTGAGGAGAAATCTTCTGAACAAGGGCACAGACAGGAAAACACACAACAGGGGTATTAGCCCTTCCATATGCTATCCAAAGGTAATTTACATATATATTTTTGACTGGAACTACACTTAAAATGTACTTGTTCTGACATATACAAATTCAACTTAAGAGCAAACCTACATAATCTATCTTGTTAATAAGTTGGGGACTGACTATGCAATGTATTTTGTCCTGAACTGTCAGACTTTCATGCTATACCAAAGCATGGCTGTTAATAAATGCACTTGTTCATGTCAACTTCATTTTTAGGTGGGCAAGATGGCGAACGACTGGCCTCAGGCATCTAGAGTGCCTAGTTTTGCCCAGATGCTAAAGAAGAATTTACCTGCCCAGCCATCTCAGCCTTCTGTACAACCACCAGCTCCGTTTCCACAGACAGAGAATACCAAACAGATGTTTTTACATGACGAAACATCCAATATGTCTAACTTAGCCTCTAAGGTGACGCACATCACAGGTACTTAAAAATAAGTTGGTCTATAGAAAAAGGTGGTCATGTGTCACTGGTACAATGGGAAGGCCTCATTGATATGTAGAGGAACTTTGGAAATAATTACTTTATCAAATATGCATTGTTTCCAATTATTGAATTTGAAATAAGAAATTGTTGAAAGTGCTTTGGACCATCCCAGAGACATCTCCACCATACACATGCAGTTATAAAAACTTTAGAACGTTCTTATATTTGACTTTTTCTTATATGATAATTATTTTGCTAAACACACATACCTTATGTTTTGAAATTTTTAAAAGGCAACATCCTTGGTTTCTTTGAAACAGGAAGGACAGTAATAATACATCTATCATTTTTAGCTTGACATCCATAAGTTAGGCTAGAAGGACATAAATAACTAAAATAAGTGGACTGTCGGAAGTCATTCTTCAAAAAATGAGTAACTCTTGTGATAAATGATAAGCATTTCCTTGCGTTGTTGAACAATGCATTTTAGGTCAAGTTCCTGACTACTACTATTCCAAGGCAGCACCCATTGCTTCACTTCCCCCCAAAAAAATTCCAAAGGAGTTTATCACAAAATATAAAAGAGGGGAAATAAATCCAGTATCAGCTTTACATCAGTTTGCACAGATGCAACGTGTACAGCTTGAATTAAAAGAAACTGTGGCCACAGGTAAGTGTTTTATTTATTTTTAGAATAAATATTTTACATTGTGATGCGATACAGAATTTGCAGGTGTTGAGTGCTTTTAGAGATATCTGTATAGAATTACTATATAGTGAGAAGGACTCTAGAGAGAAATACATCTAACTCTGAATGAGCTGTATTCCACTCAGTTCATTCCTGCTAGCTATTTTCCACTAAACATGCATCCTGGCTTATTTTTACCAACCAGCTTACTTTTATGAATACAGGCAGTGCCCTGGTTATGAACAAGATATGTTCTATAGGTTTGTTCTTAAGTTGTATTTGTATGTAAGTCGGAACAGTTACATTTTTAAAGTGTAGCTCCAGCCAAATATATAACAAGAACAACTTTATTCTTAAATCCCACCACTATCTCTCCAAAGAGACTTGGGGCAGCTTACAGACAGCACAAAGTGCCTAAAGACAAAACAAAAGTGAACACAATATATTAACTTTGGATCGCATAGGGAAGGGTTAATATTCCAGTCATGTTTGGTTTGTTGTCTGTCCGCCTGTTCAGAAGACTTCACCTCACTTTCTGTCCCTGTGAAAGTTTGGATTGTTGTGGAAACAAAGATTGGTGCTAAAGCTTCAGTGGTGACACCTTTCCCCTTTGATAACTCTTACAGGGTGGAATTTCCCTTTCTAGGGGTAGATTTCCTCCTTGAGCAGAAGTCCTAAATATTTAGAGGGCCACCAGTTGTGTACCACTGGTTTTACTTTGAATTCCAGTCACTGAGTATTTTAATCTATTCCACAAACATACTTCAATAATTTGATCAACAGATTGAACTGCAAGTTCCTTGGTTGCTATTCCAGAATTTTGCACACTTTGCATTGTCATCCTTCTTTAAATGCTCCATGTAAGTAAAGTTTTTAGAGAGGGGTTTTGCTTTTTGCTTAGTTTCTAGCATTTCCATTTGCCATACCAGAGTCGTAATTCTAAGAATTGATGGAAGCTTAGTGACTTAATCCAAAAAATAAAGGGCCTGCTTATGTGTGTTTAAGGGCAGTGACACTATAATGGTGCGTGGTACTGGTTTGACAAATCGGTTTTGCTGTATAGGCACTTAATTTTCATGGCTGGAGCTGGTTTGAAACTAGGAAGATGGTAACATTGAACACAGAAGGTGGCCTCAAACCACTGCAATTCCCTCCCCCTCCCCCTTACTGTAGATGTGCGCATCAGCGCTCCAGAGGTGTATGGGGTGGAAAGTGGGCTTAACAGTCAAGAGTCAGTGGATGAGCAGGGGGTGGACAGGTGGTGTGTGTGCCAGGAGTAAGCACTGTGTGACTCTTCGGGCACATATTCCATTGGTTCACCACTATTGGCATAAGCATTATAGGACTGGTTTTGGACCTTCCTGCAACTTTCAAAGTGTGCTGTTTTCCCTTTAATGCATGCTGTAGTGCGCACAGACACTATAGGACTTGTTGTAGACCTTCCTGCAACTTTTAAAGTGTGCTGTATCCCCTTTAGTGCATGCTGTAGTGTGCACAGGCACTATAGGGTTTGTTTTTGACCTTCCTGCAACTTTTTAATTTGCATTTTGGTTAATTTTTATTTGGTATTGAGTTTATAGTAATAATGGGTGTTCTATTTTCTGTGATGTGTCATGTTTTGATGTAATCTGTTTGCCATATGTGTCGGAAACCACCCTGAGTCCCTCTGGGGAGATGTGGCAGTCTATAAATTATTATTATTATTATTATTATTAATAATAATAATAATAGTTATTATTACTGTATCCCCTTTTAATGCATGTTATTGTGCACATAGGCCATAGCAGTTTTGAGTTGGCTTGGAGCTGCTTTAAATGGTCCGTATAGACAGACCCTTTAAAAATCATTGCAACAATTTTAAGCTCTTGTATAGATTTAAACGAAGCTAAATGCAATAAATCCCTACTCTGCATATTTTGAAGGGAATCTCATGGGAGCTTACTTTGCTTTTTGTGCTGTGGTTGATGGTATTACATACAAGACTGGATTGGGACAAAACAAGAAGGAATCTAAATCAAATGCTGCAAAACTTGCCCTTGATGAACTGCTGCAGCTGGAGGAGGGAGAACCAAAAGCTATAGAAAACCCAGGTAAACTTTTAAAAACACCAATCATGCATATTTCAGAGTTGGAGATTAGTGTGCGAGAACCTGTTCAGTACATACTAATCTTTTGCTAATGTTGGGGTTTTAGTGCTTGAGAGAAATAAAAATGAAAAGGTGGGATTTTTGTCACTTTCCCCAGGAAAAATAGTAAATATTTGCATCTTACTAATTGCTGTTTTTGTAGTCTACTGTTTCTGTGCAATATGGTCTAGGCATGTTACAGATCCTACATCATTTATTGTGAATTCTTTGTGGATGATACTCTAGAAGAACATTTTTATGATCTGATAAATAATTGCTGTGTATGGTGCTTGAACTACTTGTGCTGAATGAGAAAAGGGGGCATCATTTTTGGTGGGGTACGTACAAATAATTTTCAGTGCTGTAATGCAGAAAAAGGAAAAGCCACCATGACCTGAATCTTTTTTGTCATCCCAGCTAAAATGCGTTGAATTGATTGCTGAATGATGGACGAACCTGTGTGAATACCAGCAATTCAACTGATTTACTCAAGTAGGACTACCAGTAGGATTTAGATCTGTGTTTGCTATTTTTACAACTGAGTATTCCGTTTACAGGTCCTCACAGGAATATCTCAGAAACTACGGTTGTAACTGATCCTCCATCTGAACACATTTCTCGGAATCCTTATGGTAGGAATGCTGGATCTTTTTAACATATGGCTGAAGTTCAGTCAATTGTACTATATGCTAAGATAACACTGATAGAGAGAACAGACTTGATAGAGAGTGCCAACTTTAGATTCAGATACCCCAAATGTAGTATTTGATTAACCAAATGTGAGTAACATGTTTGCAAACCTTTTTTGCTGGGATTATTGCTTAAAAGTAAAATTGTCACAGAGTCTTAAAATGTGGCATGATAAAAAAATATTTCTATCTTCCTGCTTTATGTTTGTCAAGTTAAGCATTCTAAATTGATAATATTTTGATGACAGGAAAGCAGCTGGAATAGAAGTTAGGCCTGATTTCTGGAGTTCACATTAGAAGAGGGATGCCAGTATCCAGAAATTAACTAATTGTTGCACTTGTGTATTGTCTTTGTTCCAGAAATGGAATTCAGAATAAATATAAAAGAATAGCGGTGTCTCCTTGAAACTCCTGATAGATTTGTTTCATTTATTTTTTTAAAAAAAACCAGGGTTCTTTATTTATGTTTTTATTGAAAACATTGCATTCTGCCTTTCAACTGTGAAGAGATACTTTAATATCCAAAGCAGTATGTTTGTCCTGATAGATATTTACCATGTCTGCAACCAACCATTTCACATGTCTTAAAAGGCCCCCATCTACACTGCCATTCTAATGCAAATTGAACTGCATTATATGGTTAGTGTAGACTCATATAATCCAAGTCAGTGCCGTTAAGCAGCATTACATGAGTCTACATCAATGGTTTCCAACCTGTAGGCCACGAGACCTAAAATAAGGTCCACGGCTCTAGATTATTAAATATGCTTTTCTGTGGTCGAGCAGATGGCAACTACTGGATGACATATGTTCTGTATCCTAAGCTAGAGCTGATGTGGTCTATCCAATGCAATTGTCTGAATCCGCACCCCAAGAAACCAAACTGAATCTAAAGTTAACCAAAAATTGATTTGTCACCCTTTTGGTACTAATGTTGGAGAGCGGCCCCTGGACAAAATGGTCCCTGGTCAAAAAAAGTTGGAACCACTGGTCTACAGTAGCCACATAATGCAGTTCAATCTTCATTATAATAGCAGTGTAGATGGGGTCTGATGTAGATGGGGAGCCCCCAGTGGAGCAGTGGGTTAAATCGCTGAGCTGCTGAACTTGCTGATCGAAAGATCACAGGTTCGAATCCGGGGAGCGGTGTGAGCTCCCGCTGTTGGCTCCAGATTCTGCCAACCTAGCAGTTTGAAAACATGTATATATGAGGAGATCAATAGGTACAGCTCCGGCGGGAAGGTAACGGCGCTCCATGCAGTCATGCCGGCGACATGATCTTGAGGTGTCTACGGACAACGCCGGCTCTTCGGCTTAGAAATGGAGATGAGCACCACCCCCCAGAGACTGACACGACTAGATTTAATGTCAGGGGAAAACCTTTACCTTAGATGGGGTCAGAGATTGCCTGAAACAGATAAGTTTCTTACATGCATGCTTTCTGTCATGGGGGAGTCATGTTCCAGTCATCTCCTAGAAAAAACTGCTACTATTCATATAGCCTTTTTTGTGATTTTTCCAATACTTTCAAAATGTGTAGTTCTAATTTTATTTTATTTCTCTTAAATGGTTTGCAATAATTTCCTAGAGGGCCGGCTTTTTGCTTATGGGAAAATATCTGAAGTTGTCAAGGAAACATTCAACAATTTGACTGCTAAATATCCAGAATACCAGAGTTGTAGCAGTTCACTGGCTGCCTTCATAATTGAAAGAGGTAGGCAAATTATCCAAAATGTAAAAAATTGATGGACTTCATTTACCTATTGTACATATAATATGTATTAGCAGCAAAAGTTAAATCATGGCAAATTCTGAAATGTAAAACTTTATTTTGTTTAGGTAGACAGCATGAAGTGGTAGCTATTGGGACAGGTGAATTTAACTATAGTAAGTGCATTCAGCCTGATGGAAGAATATTACATGACAGTCATGCTGTTGTTACTGCTAGGCGTTCTCTTCTAAGGTAAGTATATAACTCTTATCATCTCAAGTTAAGCTTGTGCACCTATTAGGATACTTTGAAATAAGTAGCTCTACCGTTATGAGCCATTGCCTGCCTATAACTGGATTGTGTCTTACACACATACATCACTTATAGAGTCAGGAGGACATTTTTGTTCAATGCAGAATATCCACATTCATTTCTGATGTACGATGTTGTTTTTTCCCCTGGATGTACATCTTAAAGGCATTGTAGATAATCGATCGCTAACAGGCTAACTTTTCTTTAAAGGTATTTTTATAGACAGCTTTTGCTCTACTACAGTAAAAACGCAACAATGATGGAAAAATCCATATTTTGCCTGGAACCAATGTCAAAACTGCTTGCCTTAAAGCCAAATATCAATATATATCTCTATATGAATCAGCTGCCCAAAGGATCTGCTCACATAAAATCAGTACTGTAAGTATAAGATGCTGATGATTTGATGCTAAATCTGTATGAATGTATTATTTTCTTTACAACAGTTTTGGGGAAACAATGGTTATCCTGTCTCGTACCCCCAGTCAGCCTTGAAGCCCCCAAGCCCTTAACATCCTAATAATTCTGCATGCTCTGGGGAGCAGGTCTTATCATTTTTTCTTTTGCCAACTATCTAATTAAATACATGTCCTCGCCTTGCTTAAAATAGCCCAACATGGACACCTCCCAGGTCATATTTATAGGAGCTTTGGTGGGAGCCATGGCTTGGGGCAGTTTGCAGTCTTCTGTAGACCTGGAGTTGCCCAGCATCACTTTGTAGTATAAATACTGCCATTCATTGAAATTCTTAACAACAGGTATTACGGCCTATTCAATTATTAAAAGTGTTTGTCTCTTTTCTGTCCAGCAGAGTTCCCAAAGTGAAGTCCAGCAAAATACATCTTTATACATCTAAAACAGAGGTGTCCAACTTGTGGCCCTCCAGATGCTTTGGATTCCAACTCCCCAGAAGCCCTAGCCAGCTTGTCCCAACAGTCATTATGGGAACTGAATTGCAAAAAAATCTGGAGGGCCAGAAATTTGACAAAACTGATCTAAAAGAGACATATTCCATTCATGGTTACTTATATGATAACTAAGAAACCAGTCCCAGAAGAATAATAATTTGAAAAATTAGATACAAATTAAGTTCAACATTAAAACACTTGTATAAATTATGCTTTCAGAATTTCATTCAATAAGGGATGTTGGCTGTGTGCCATCTCTCAAAGATAATGCATAGAAGGGGAAGTTGAGTAATTTTCCTTCCAGTGGTAAACTGGCCTCATCTAAGTTAACATCTCCACCTCCTTAGAATACCAGGAAGCTTTGTACATTTCCTTACTGGCCTTGTCTGCTTTTCTGAGGCAAGGTGCATTTATTTATTTTGCTAACCTCCATGCAAGTTGGTATTCTTAGGATATTTCATCCTGTAGAGCAGAGTTTCTCAACCTGGGGATTGGGACCGGTGGGGGGGGGGGTCGTGAGGGAGATTTCAGAGGGGTAGCCAAAGACCATCAGAAAACATATATTTCTGATGGTCATAGGAACCCCTTTGACAGGGAAGGCTAAAGATCTCTTTGCCTGTTCTTCTCTTTCTTTTTGGAAACAGACGGCAAATCGTCCCACCAAAAGCCCTCTGCTGTGAATGGCTAGCCTCTCAATCAAGGGGAGGACTGTTTCTGAGACTCCAAAAAGGGAGGGGAGAGCAGGCGTGCTTGGCACAGGGCAGCATGGTGCAAATGTGTGTGTGAAAGAGAGTGTGTGAGGCTGGAAGGAGGCTTGCACCAGCGAGTCCCTTCAAGGCATGGGAGTTCTGTGTGGGAAGTTTGGCCCAATTCTATAGTTGGTGGGGTTCAGAATACTCTTTGATTGTAAGTGAACAATAAATCCCAGCAACTACAACTTCCAAATATCAAGGTGTATTTTCCCCAAACTCCACCAGTGCTCACATTTGAGCATATTGAGTTTAGGTGATGCTGGGCAACTCCAAAACTAAAGGTCAGTGTTCACCAAACCCTTCCAGTATTTTCTGTTGGCCATGGGACTTCTGTGTGCCAAGTTTGGTTCAGTTCCAGAAGTTCAGAATACTCTTTGATTGTCGGTTAACTGTAAATCGCAGCAACTACAACTCTGAAGTGACAAAATCAATCTCCCCCAACCCCATCACTATTCAAATTTGGGTGTATCTGGTATTTGTGCCAAATTTAGTCCAATGAATGAAAATACATCCTGCATATCAGATATTTACATTACAATTCATAACATTAATGAAATTACAGTTATGCAGTAGCAACAAAAATAATTTTATGGTTGGGGGTCACCACAAGATGAGGCTGTATTAAGGAGTCATGGCATTAGGAAGGTTGAGAAACACTGCTGTAGAGTTTGACACACATTGGATATTAGGAGAGCTATAGAAATATGAATATAATTAGGAAGGCAAAATCAATATTCATTGCTTGTAATCCTAGGGCAATAGATCAGAAAGTGTTAGCTAGATTGACAAAAGCTTATATATATATATATATTTGTTTTATGATTTGGTTAAGAAGGCTTGACCAATAAATGCATAGTTGTTTTCAACAAAGCCAATGGCGGCAGCATATGCAGTTACCCAATTCTTTGGTTTGAAGGTTGCAGCAATGCTTGCAAGGCTTTAAAAGATCAGTAACTTCAGGTCAGCAACTGCAGCATTTGGAAGGGATGATTTTGCAATTTGGGTTGGAGTAGAAAAACAACACAAAATATCCTGACATTGGGACATAAGGAAAACCTAACAAGTGGATTCATGCCATCCCAAGAATGTCGTATTAGATTTATCATGAAGATGCATTCTGGGATGGAAGGAGGTATAATTCACACCCACAGTTTAAAAAATCTGGTTGATACTAAGTTAGTAGATAGTTTATTTTTAGCGGGTGGTTTTGAAGTTAGATGACAGAATTTGTTATATAATTTAGTTCGAGGATAAGGTGGGACTACACGCAATACTGGGAAACAAAGGGGAAAAGGGGTTAATGTTTTTAATTAAAATGGAACTTAGTCCAGCTGTATCATGATTGGAACAGGGAAGAAGCCAACGGAAGTGGATTATATTTCCAGCCATCCCAGAATGTACCTTCACTGTAAGTCTAATCTCACTTTTTAACCTATATCCTTTGTTGCAGAAACTTTGAGTTCAATGCATTTTCTACTTCTGTTGTCGAAATTGTCAATAAATATACATTTGTTATAGCAATTAGCATGAATCAATCCTCTTTGAAGATATATTTTATGTTTACTATAATTATATGAGCTGTTATGTCTTTAAAGATTGTACCGTACCTTTTGTAGACGTCTCAGTCCTAATTCTGCATTTGCATCTGAAGCTGCTGAAGATTTATGTCTTCATGTTGCTGTTGAAGGCAAGATTTATCTCACAATCTACTGTCCTGCTGAAATTGCCAGAGTAAGCAGTATGTCTGCCAGTGATAAATTAACAAGATGGGAAGTGCTGGGTCTTCAGGGAGCTTTGCTGAGTCACTTTATTCAACCAGTTTATATTAGTGCGATCCTAGTTGGTAAGTGAACACCTTCTAATTCATTTAGTCAATGCTAGTAAGGTATATCTAATAACCTTAGTGTTTTGTGGGAATAAATGTTAAGATTTGCAGCCAACATCGTTCTTCTGAAACACACAATTAGAATCTTAAATATCCTTTTTGATTATCTTGTTTCAGTATTTGTAACTCATTGTTTTTCAGGAGATGGGAACTGCAAGGATATACGAGGGTTAGAAATAGCTATCAAACAACGTGTAGACGATGCGTTAACTTCAAAACTTCCCATGTTCTACTTGGTGAATAGCCCTCACATTAGTTTGGTACCTACTGCTTTTCCTGTACAAATTGATTTGGAGCACAGATCTCTTAGCTTGAATTGGTCCCAAGGAGACTTATCATTGGAAGTGGTAGACGGGCTAAGTGGGAAGACCACAGAAAGGTAAATGTTTATAACAGAGTACATTAACATTGAATGTTGGTTGATCCTGTTATTTAAGTCTGAGTGACCAGGAAGATTGTCATGTGGTTGATAAAAGGTGATCTTAATCTTTCCCAATCAATTTTCTCTTGAAATACAGAATTATTAAATTTATAATAACTTTATAATTCAAAGACATCGCAGTGTTAGCCTGGAATATCAGTATTAAAAAGGAACTTGTAGGACCTTAGACACTAACTCAGAGAATTAGGTGACTCCCATGCTTTTAGCATCTGAGGAAGTAGACCAAATCTATGAAGCTTTTTCAGTCTTTAAGGTGTTACAAGATTCCTTTTCATACTCCTCTTGAGAGTGGATATAGCTACCACTGTTTAAAAAAAATCCAATTCTCCTATCTTCAGCTAGTTTTTTTAAAAAAATCTCATAATCTGTAATAAGTGTCCTTAAAATATGCTCATTATAAACACTACTTTTTTATCTTTAGTTCACCCTTCAAAAGTGGTGCTTCAATGGCAAGTCGTCTTTGCAAAGCTGCAATGCTAAGTCGTTTCAACTTATTGGTGAAAGAATCAAAGAGAGATGATTTACTTAAGGCAGGATCATACCACGAAGCAAAGGTAAGATTTGCTGGTGAAACTTGCTAAGCTTTACTTCAGATTTACATTCGCTGTGATTTCAGAAGTGGATTGGCATTGTGCTTTTCTAAATTTTGGAAATGAATCTTAACTACTATCAAGATTGTTTGTGGTGTATATTTAGATTATCATCATATAGTCAAAAATAAAAATGGTATTATACTGTATCTGGCATTTTTACCAGATTATACTCAAGTATCTTCTTCCTTAGATAAGGAAGAAGATACTTGTGTATAATCTACTAAAAATTAGAACATGACCATATAGGCCAAAAAAACCTACAACAACCTGTTGATATCATGTCCAATATTTTAGTCTGAATACGCATCCGATAAGGATTTCTTGGGACGGTGTGATTCTAATTACAGCTTTACTACACAGTAGTAATCTCAAGGTTTGATCATTGTGATACATATGAAGCTTCTTTTGCAGTTTCCAAACAGATTTTAGTTTGCAATTTATTGTTTCCATCAATCTGCCTTAGCTGCATACATGTCTGGGCATTATGATTATATTACACCTTTTATTACCTGCTGCTTAATACTTTTATCAGCTATTCTGGGTTTGACTTCCTGCAGTAGCCTCATCTTAAACAAGGCAGGAGGCTGCCAGAGAGAACCTTCTCAGTGTTGATGCCTCACTTGGGGAACCCTCTCCAGAGACATATGCCTGGCACTTGACTTACTATGCTCTGGTGCCAAGCACATACCACATTTAAAAAAATATATTTTTAAATGGAGTTGTATCACTTTTGCCTTTTTCTCAATGATTTTATTATTTTTCATGACTTAAGTTTAAATTAAATCTTTTTGTAAATGCCCTCTAGGAATAATTAAAAGGGGAATGTACAAATACTTTGGTCAAATTTATTAGGCCATAAATAGATAACTTCCCTCCGGGGAGATAGGGCGGAATATAAATAAAGTTTATTATTGTTATTTGTATTTGTATTCTAGTAAGTAAGTAAGTAAAGTTTATTACAGTCGATGACCAGATCACAACATGGGGACCCAGTCCTGTACATTCACATCAAACTCAAGGGGTTATACACTTCAAACTTCAACAAATTTTAAAATCTAATCTAAAAACCAATATTTGTATTCATATTTTCCAATAACACATGTTCAGGTTTTCTAAATTAAAAGTGTGATACGGCTTTTGTACGTTTTACTTTGAAAGTATTTCTCTAAGAAGAAATTCTTATTTGATGTGTATTCTCCAAGGATATCTTTATGCTAGTCTCATCAGGTTACATTACTAATTCTAATTTTTAAACTTTTAGAATATGACTGAACCTTACCATGAAGCAAAACAATTGCTGAAAACCTATCTGGAGCAGCATGGTTATGGGTCTTGGATTGTGAAATCTCCACGTATTGAACATTTCAATATGTAAGGATTGATACAACAGTTCTGCCATCTATTGAAATGGTTTCTTTCTCTGAATAGATATTTTACATGTTAATTGGTGTTGAGTAGTGTCAACGATTAGGTGCAAAAACTGTGCTTAAACATTGCCTTAAATAAATAACCTTCCTTGTTAAAATATGCAGGCTGTTTTTATTCCTGAGACTTTTGTTACTGAAAAACTAACTGGCACTAGAAAGTAATTCATGTTTTGTAGTAAACAGTTTATATGCTGTGTTGGCTATAGTGCTTCATAATGAATAATGAAGAGGGGAATTGTATGATTGGTAATTTTACTATGGTTGGTACTGTATCATGTAATGGCAATGCAAACTATTATGTCATAATGTATTGTCGAAGGCTTTCATGGCTGGAATCACTAGGTTCTTGTGGGTTTTTTCGGACTATAGAGCCATGTTCTAGAGGCATTTCTCCTGACGTTTCGCCTGCATCTATGGCAAGCATCCTCAGAGGTAGTGAGGTCTGTTGGAATTAGGATAATGGGTTTATATATCTGTGGAATGGCTGGGGTGGGGAAAGGAGCTCTTCCCTGCTGCAGTTAGGTGTGAATGTTTAGCTGATCACCTTCATTAGCATTTGAAGGCCTGCCTGAGCCTGGGAAAATCTGTTGCTGGGAGGTGTTAATCTGTGCCTGGTTTTTTCCTCTCTGTTGTTGAGCTGTTATAATTTTAGAGTTTTTTAATACTGGTAGCCAGATTTTGTTCATTTTCATGGTCTCTTCCTTTCTGTTGAAATTGTCCACATGCTTGTGGATTTCAATTTCAACAGAAAGGAAGAGACCATGAAAATGAACAAAATCTGGCTACCAGTATTAAAAAACTCTAAAATTATAACAGCTAAACAACAGAGAGGAAAAACCAGGCACAGATTAACACCTCCCAGCAACAGATTTTCCCAGGCTCAGGCAGGCCTTCAAATGCTAATGAAGGTGATCAGCTAAACATTCACACCTAACTGCAGCAGGGAAGAGCTCCTTGCCCCACCCCAGCCATTCCACAGATATATAAACCCATTGTCCTAATTCCAACAGACCTCACTACCTCTGAGGATGCTTGCCATAGATGCAGGCGAAACGTCAGGAGAAATGCCTCTAGAACATGGCTCTATAGCCCGAAAAAACCCACAAGAACCTATTATGTCATAGATTTGCTTTTTGGAAGATTGAGCCCTAGTCTGCCTTAGAAAGCCACAATTCTCCTTGTTAATCATCTTGAAACTTTGTGGGCTGTATGCTTTTTCAGTTGTGGGCACTTGAATTAGAATTGCTGAATTTATACTTTTCTGGAGAAAAGTACCACAAACACATCCTGAACCAGTTATATGATCTGTTGAATGCACATTATGGAAACAATTTTGCAGTTTGCATACCCTTCAAGCCAAGTATTATTTTAATGTTTCTATGTACAACAGCGACTTGGAAATTATATCAAGACATCCTGTTTAATTTGTGATTTGATTTTTTGTAAAAGAAACCTTTTGTTTAGGGTTTAGATGTAAATTGACATAATGAGTGGATGTTTTGTAATCACAGAATATTTAAGAATATAATTTCTCCTTTTTCAAGTTTATTTGTGTAGCATACTTTTAATAAATACAAGAATGAGTTTGATTTTTTTTTCAATATCACAAGGGTGTCCAAAACAGAGGAAGTGATAAGCCTCAATCACCAGCTGTATCATTCCCAGAGATCGTTGCCATGCAGTGGGAGTGTTACAGCCAGATGCCTTTGAGGTAGTGCTAACACAGACATAACACTTTAAATGAGATAAGAAATGAAATACAGGTCCAGCTTAATGACACCCATATTGCTGTCCTCCTTTCAGATGCCCCTTCCCCTCAAAAGTGAAACAAATCTTTCTACTTGGAGCTAATGAAGTTTCTTTGTTGACAGTCAGAGCAGAACAAGTTGTTTGCTAGGGCCTCCATCTGGTAGTATAAGCAACTTCTGTCTTAAAATCCTTTTTACTGGAAATTCCTTTCTTGGGGCATTTATAAGTTGGCCGAGATATCACTCTTTATGATCAATGACAGTCTTAATTTAGTCCATTTTGTGTTTTGGCCATGACAGCGATGTACGAGCTAAAATGCCAATGCAATTCTAGGTTGCACCAATGGAAGTATAGTTAGATCGTGGAAAGTAAGTCATAGTACAACCTCACTTTATGTTGGTCAGCTGGATTAATACTGTGCCGAGTTCTGGTCACCACAATTCAAGAAGGATAATTGACAAGCTAGAACATGTCCAAAGAAGAATGACCAACATGCAATACAATTGCCACAAAGCTTTGCCACATACAGTTCAACTAACAAAAACCACCTCGGTTGTACTATCCATGACTCCAAAGATCTTTACTTCATTTTTGCTAGTTCATACAAGTGGTGGCTCCCAAATAAGTCATGCATAGAGGCCACTGAAAATCCCATTTATAAGATAGAACTCCACCCACTGACAATACTTATTTATGTTCTTTCTTTTTCCCTTCTTACAAATAGTGTCTGCATTTCACCACGACATGTTCTTCATGGGAGCCATGCAAGCTGCCTACAATTGAAATAATACATAGGACAGGGTAGAAGAGGAGCCAGTATAATGCAGTAGTTTGGGTGTTGGACTATGACTTCTGAGACTACTGTTTGAATCCCCATTCAGTCATAGAAATCCACTCGATTATCATAAGCAAGCCACACTTGGATAAGGAGTGGTGGGATTTGAATGTTTTAATAAATAACAGCTACTCTGTAAAAAGCCAGTGGGCTTTTAAATTGGCCTTCTGCTTGCCTCTTACTAGAAAAGAAAAATACTGCTCTTATTCATTGTATAGGAGTTCATCTTCATTCCTCACCCACACACTGGCAAATATCAAAGCATAACTGATAAACTGATGATTATACCAGCATATCTTTCATTTTGTATCAAAGAGAATGCTGAAATGTTACCTTTGTGTTCAAAATGTTTGCATTTTGCAGTATTATTGGGGATTTGTCATCTATTCTGCGCTGTGTGTATTTTTCAAGATTGTGTACAAATGTGATGGGAAAAGTGAAGCATCATTTTCTGATTGGTCAGCCATATTACAAGTATAATAATGTAACAATAACTTCTGGCATAAATCAGTGTTTCCTTCACTCTTTCATGATCGAATTCTGCTGTTTAAGGGCCCAAATGCACAGACCAAATGTAGTGGGGTGGGGGGTGAATAGACTCTGTGGTGTCCACATGATGCAAGGAAGTGTTTTGCCCTAATACCCAGTAAGGTCACTTATGTTACCCAAAGTTGGGAGATGCCACAGAGCTTCCCTGAAGCTCCAAAGCTCACCCACACTTTTGGGATGTGCAAACAGTTTCTCCAATTCTGAATTGGAACTGGCTGCTGCTGTTTACATGATTACTCCTCTTTTCCGGGCTTGGGTGGCCCAGACAAGGAATTGCACTTTCCCTCACAATCCTGTCCCCCATTGTAGTGGCAACCACAGCACACAGAACTACTGATGGTTATTCCGTGTTTGGCGCTGGCCAAAACACCAGTATAGGCAATCCCCGAGTTACAAACATCCGACTTACAAAGAACTCATAGTTAAGAATGGAGGTGAGACAACCAGAAGTGAGAAAAATCTTATCTCTAGGAAGGAAAATCCACTCCTAGAAGAGTTATCAAGGGGAAATTGTGTCACCGCTGAAGCTTTATCACCAATCCTGGCTTCTACAACACAAAACCTTCCCTTTAACTTATACATGAGGTTGACGGATATACATGGTAGGTAAAAGTCCCACTGTTCCTAACAACATTTTGGGTTTGTGTGAAGTATGTCTTTCTGATCGCTGCTCTACTATGGTTTGTACACCTCTTTTTTTCTTGACAGTTAAATATTATCTCTTGACCAAAGTAGTTGAATAATCAATGTGTAGGCTGGAATGCTTATGGCCTAATAAACTTAGCAAGGTATAAACTTACTATGAAATGAATTACAAATTAAAATAAACTGTTCCTTTTCCATGTTATGTATTTGTTTTATTTACTTTATATCCTGCCTTTCTCCCTGAGGAGACTCAAGGCAGCTAACAATCACACATTTTGATCAATTTAAAACAAAGTGAATATAAAAATTTAAAAAATTAAATAGATTGTGTGTCTGGTTAAAAATACAATTAAAACATAATAAATACAAATAAAATGCATTTTAAAACACAGTCCCACCCAAATTCCACCCGTAGCCTCCTCAGCTAACTGAAAACATAAATGTGAGTCTATAAAACCATTTTAAATTTGTTTAAAAGGGGATTTATATTTAAATACAGTAGAGTCTCACTTATCCAACCTTCACTAATCCAACATTCTGCATTATCCAACACAGTCTGCCTCCCATCCAGATCCACAGCTGTTTCAGTACATTGCAATGTTTTAGTGCTAAATTCGTAAATACAGTACTAATTACTACATGAACGTTGCCGTGTATTGAACTGCTTTTTCTGTCAATTAGTTGTAAAACATGTTTTTGTGTCTAATTTGTAAAATCAAAACATAATTTGACGTTTAATAGGCTTTTCCTTAATCCCTCCTTATTGTCCAACATTTTTGCTTATCCAACGTTCTGCCGACCCTCTATGTTGGATAAGCAATATAATAATTAGACAAGTGATGCTAGAAATCAGTATCTAGTGTTTTTCAAATCCAGTGCGCAAAACAAATTGTACCAATGCAACCAAGCGATTTAAAAAATCTGTGTAGTTTTGTTCTTCATATGATTCACACAACGGACATATTTTGTCTTCTTTTGCATCTCTTTTTGCAACTTGTTTCTGCAGTAAAAAGATTTATAAAACTTACAGTTAATCTTCTGTTTTTCAGAAGAAGGCCACACCATAATCTCAAATACGATTTATATCCCCAATAGATTGTCTATAGATCACATCAATCTCTGTAATGCCCGTGTTACAAGCAGCCTACCCAATCAAATTTATATCATGCTCATCATCAGATGTTGCATACACAATGAAACACGAGGAGCAAACACTTAAGGACAGTTCAGGCGCTCAAGACCAGACCAATACAATAAGAGCTAGTTCAACATAATGGCCCTGAAGCTATGATATTTCTAAGTTTCACTTTCCTTCAGTTTCAGGGGAGAATATCTTAATACAAAATGATAGTATATTTAGATTTACCATTTATCTTAGTGGCTTCGTGAGGTTTCTTTTAGAACAAATATAGAAAACATTTTTGTACTGCCTGTGTTAGCTATTTCTGCGACATTGTTATCTGTTCAGAGTTTAAATGATTTTGATTAAATGAGACAGACAAAGTGGGGTCTAGTCTGAAGGATTCCTATTATGTCTGGTCATGTGATATATCGTATATACCCAAGTATAAGCTGACACAAATATAAGCCGAGGCACCTAATTTTGCCACACAAAAAATCCCTGGGAAAACTTACTGACTTGATTATAAGCCGAGGGTGGATAAAGCAGCAGCTACTTATAAATTTTAAAATAAAAATTGATAACAATAAAATTACATTAATTGAGACATCATGTTAAATGTTTTTATATTTTTATAAAATTGTAATTTAAGATAAGACTGTCCAACTCTGATTAAATCATTCTAACCTTCAATGTAAATGTGCTTATGTATCCTTCCAATAATCGCCATAGTTTATTTTAACTATATATTTTGGGGGAAATGCTGTGTGTATATGAATAAGGAAAAGTGGGAAACACTGGCACAGGAAGGACTGGAAACATGAAAAGGTTGGAATGGGAAAGGGTGGTTGAAAAAGTGGGAAAATTAGGTGGAAAGGGGGTAGCTGGAAAATTAGGACAGATTAGGGTGGGGAGGGGGCAACTGGGGAAGGAAATGACAGGTGTGAAAGGGGGGGATGGAAAGTGGGTAAAGTTAGGATGGAAAGTGGGCTAGAAAAGTGGGAAAGACCCCAGTCTCGAGTGTGAAGGGGGGTACGATTGAGAAAAGCTGGGGAAACTGGTGTGGGAAAGGGGTACAGCTGGAAAAGATTGGGATGGGGAAAGGAAGATTCCAGAATGAACAAGACTGAGGTTCAAAGGGGAGGGGGAGGTGGAAAGATTGGAGTGGGAAGGGGCAAGTGGAGAAGTGGGAAAGATCGAGGTGGGAAAGGGGGCTGGGAAAGTGGAAAACTGAAATGGGAAAGGAGGCAAGATTAATGGGAAAGAGGGTGGAACCTAGAAAGCAGGCTGGGACGGAAAGTGGAGAGAGGGGGGCTGGGGATAGTAAAGACTGGTAGGAAGGAGGAAAAGAAAAGGGGACGATGGGTGAGAAATGGGTGGGGGGAAACAGGTGGGAAGGGAGGAAGTGAGACTCAGGAGAGGAGGGCGCTCTGTGCTGAGGTGGGAGGAGAGGAAGGTGTGCGCCCTCCCCTCCTCTTTTGGCACAGCTGTGCCAAGAGGTGAGGCTCCTGGTGGGAAGGCATGGGGCTGAAAGAACGTCTTTCAACCCCACACCTTCCCATCACGACCCGCACTCGAGTATAAGCCGAGGGGGACTTTTTTAGCCTAAAAAAGGGCTGAAAAACCTGGCTTATAGTCGGGTATATATGGTATAATATTTCTCACATAATTTCAATTTAGAAAAAAAAGAATCCGTTGTTAGTCCTTACCCAACCAGCTTGAAGATTTCTCTTGATATTTTGTATTGTATTCGTAATGTTTCTGTTTTCATTTTCTTCCTCTAGAATGTCAATTTCACGCATAAAACATTGCATGGCTGGCCTTGCACATTTTATCTTAAATAAGCAAGGAAAAAAATCATAATTAAGAGTGGGAAAGATGGTACATGATTGATTTTCATGGCTTGATTGAAAAGAATACAGTCACTAAAAGTAATGACAATATTGAAAATGTTGCTATGGTGTAAAATACCACAAAGAGCTTCTGGAAAGACTCACAATGGTATATTTGAGACTAGATTAACCTAGGTACCTAATGTTAACCCAGCTTGACATACTTCAACATGTCACAAACCGCTTTGGAAGCACACACTTTCCGAAAGCAGCACATGGAAACTACTTCACATTTAAATTCATAGAATAATTCCCAGTGCAGTAAATCATAGATTCTTGATTGTGAAGTGTACATTACATGAGAACTAGACTAAATGCAGTGTATTAGAATTTACCCATTGAAACTATGGGACTCAAATTAACTACTGCCAAGTTGTATTTATTTTATTGAGTCTGTCTCTAGTGTATCTTAAACGAGATAGGGGCAGTGGGGCAGAGAAATGGAAAAGAGAAAAGTTTTTGTCTCTGGTGTGCTGGCATACCCTTAAATACAGCTTTGAAAGACATTCCACACTCCTGATGTAAAGGCTTCGTCCTAGAGTCAGGATTAAATACATCTGAAAATACTGACTTCTAAAAATGACATTCTTGATGTCTTCATAATGTACCCTTCTAGGATTTAATGCACTGTGAAAAAATCCCATTGCCAAATGCCTGATAAAAGAAAGTGAGAGCTTTATAGAGGTCAGTATCATCCCTGAACCTGAGATTATGAGAGAAACCTAGGGATATCTTCTAGTAATACATTTGTCCTTCCACATTTGCAGTTAGGAATTTTGCAGATTTGATTATTTGTGGATTCTTCTTAAAAATCTCTTATGAATCTCCAGGTCTTCCTTTGGAAATGTGGTCAACTCCTGTTATGCTGGAAGATCTAGAGATTCCTCAAACGAACACCTCTCCAGAATAGAAAACTCATCCAGTGCAATTCTGTGTTCAGTTTCCAGCAAAAGTTTACCATAGTTCCATTTTGGAAGACCTAGAAATTTCTAGAGAAGTGTTCTCTCTGGTCAAAAAATAGCTATTTCTTTATTCACAGTTTTCCACTTTCATAGTGGTCCTGCACCCCTAACCCCAACAAATGTGGAAGGTTTGCCGTGTTATATAAGCACAATATATCAAGCAACAATCACAGTTCAGAGCAGATCCTTTAAAAGAAATCATGTGCTAGCTGACAATTTCCATCAAAGCTGTTCATATCTTTTTCTACTCTGATTCTTTGATGACATGCTTTGCACAGTTCTGCAAAGTACATTTCTCTCTTTGTGTCATGTTTGTCATGTATTATGCACATTTCCCATAACATAAAGAAGTGGGAAATAAAAGCCCTAGTAGTAAAGTTACATTGGTTTTACTCAGAGTAAGGAGAATGAGATAGGCGTGCAATATTGTGGGGAGAAAATATCTTCAAACATGAGTATAAGAAAAAAACAACATTACTTTAAGTCAAGCTGTAAAATTATAGCCCTCTAAATATTTTAACTCAAAAATTGTATTCATTCTGTCATATCTAGTTAGTATAGTCTATGGCAGAGGCGACAGTCTAGATTTTGGGGGACTTCAACTCCCAGAAGCCCTACCCAGCTTGTCCAATGACTAGGAATTCTGGGAGCTAAAGTCCGAAACTCCTGGACGGCTACAAGTTTGCAGAGAAGAGGAAAGGACAAGCCATTGCCTCACGCCCCCTCCCCCCCCCCCCCCCTTGCACTCTTCTCCGTCTGGGGAGATGGTGGCCCACTGTTTGCCCAGGAAGAGAAGAGGAGAAGAAGGGACAAGCTGATGCCACCTTCTCTAGCCAGCCACATGTTCCTGCCTCGGCCCTCCTCTCAGTCTGCGGATTGAGTCCGCTGCATCTTCATGCGGCGAGGAGGGCCGAGGCAGACAGGCCGAACCTGAGACTCCAAAGGGCCGCATCCGGCCTGTGGGCCTGGGTTTGCCATGCCTGATCTATGGTGAATGGTTATTGAAAATGCAATACAAAGCATCCCAATTGAACTAATTGCCCTTGTTGATTAGACAGACCTCTTGCAAGAACTGAGAATGAATTGCATATCTTTGTCTTTACAAATGATATGGAAATCCCAATGCCTGCGGGGATACAATCTAATAAAAGTAAAGCACTTTAGAGTCTCATTGATTTCAATGGGAAAGATGTATTGGTATGCTAAATTTTCTACTTGCATCAGTGGGATTTTAGAGTACTTAAGACTTTAATTAGGTTTTACCTTACATATTTTAAATCAAAAGCTATGCCACATGGCTATAGGGGTGGACCCATATTCTACTTACCCCTGTAATATTTGGTGTGTACAATGTGCCTTCTCTGCTCTGTAAAAGAAGAATAGAAGATAAGGTTGTCGTCCTTAACATGTAACAAAGTGAGTGCAAACAAAGAGAAAAACATCCACTTACTGGCAAAATATTTAGAAGTAGTCTGATGTCAATCTGCATTGCTTCTAGGTAGTCCGGCTTGATTGTAGGCATTCCACCTATGGTGGTGAAGATTAGTGCAATAAAACACAGGCTTACTTCTTTGTTCATGATGGCAAAAGCTTGGGTCTAATTAACTCTAAATCTAGTTTGAGTATATATATATACCCTTAATATTTAAAAGGGAAAAAAGTGACATAGTAGAATTTTAACACCTTTTTTCATATTCTGAATCTTTTTCCTTTCACTGATGACACTTTGGAATTTCTTTTTGAAGGGATGTAGATAAAAGGTGAAAGAAACCTGTACAGATTTTGTGCATTACCTATGTATACTTTCCTCAAGACCTTTCCCCCCACCTTCTTCATTTGCAAAGGTTGGGTCAAGAACTCCAACGCTGATGCATCCATATGTTAATCATTGTGGGTACGTGTGGGTGGGGAGGAGGGGTATAGTAATAAATTAGTCCTATATATTCATTTATGTGTCTTTTGCAAGATGATGTTTAATTATGACTTAATAGGTTAAAGTCAGATGATGAAAGCAAAAGGGATTTTTTTAAAAATGAGACTGTTGAAACTTAATAACAGGAAGCAACATTGCTTCCGAAATAAAGATGTTTGTGTGTGTGTTTATACCTGGGAGTACTTCAGATAATTAGTTTTAAGTGAATGATGCAAAGATAAGAAGTCTCTGTTAGATTACAGCAGGGATCAAAGAAGAAATATAGGTTTATGTGGTTTCTGTCTCCGTAACAAAAGTAAAACGTGATCTCTGTAAGCATGGTGTGTTGGTGGTACCCAGCACATTTACAAGCTGCACTACTGAATTTGTGGAATCTTAACCTGTGACATATGGTCCTTGTTTATTTCCTCCCAATAAGCAAATAATAAATACACATTCATTTAAATAAATGTTCCAATGACTACTAGAAAGCCCGAAGAGCCTTGATTGACCAATACTTGTAGATGTTGTATCTTTGGTCCTCTCCCTTTGAGAACTCCAGTGGCTGCTTTGTTTTAAGAATTCAGGGATTGGTGCTGCCTTTTGAATTGTTGTCATTTTACTCTTCATATTGGAATAGTTGCTATTTTTGCTATGCTCAACTTCTAACTGTTAGACTTTAAGATTAGAATACCTCCATTTTGCTGTCAATTATGCTGCCTGTTTTCTTCAGATTTGGGTGGGCCAAATATGATCATTTGCTAATCAGTTAACTTAGCGTAACACCATTCCAACTGATAGAGCTGAGGCCAGGGTTTTGCAATAATCTATGCCAGGGCTTCTTAAACTTTTTTTTTCTCAGGACCCTTTTCTGCCTGAGAAATTTTTATGTGACCCCGGGGATATAGGTATATAAAGTATGTCTAAAAGATCACACATTTACTGATAACAAACCAGTATTTGCTAGGCTTGCTAAGCAGAGTGATTTTCCTTTTGTGAAGTACAGGTGAAGCATCTCTTGCAGAGTCCACTGTAAACTGCACAACAGATTTGTGTGAATGTCTAAAATAGCCGCTAGGTGATGTTGCCAAAATTTTGGTGCCTCCAACATTGAGCTTAGAGAATCCCATTTGGGGTCAGGGTCCACAATATAAGAAGCAGTGATATATACAAATCCACCAGAAAACCAGCACCCCAAAAAGCTGGGACTAAGGTCAATATGTTAGTGAAAAAGATTAAACTGTTTGTTTGTGGACTTCCTACTCAAGTACTCTAGACTAGACTCTCTGTTGATCTGGCAGAGGGAATTTTTGGAGAATCCTAGAAGTCCAAGGAATCAGACCCTGAGCGAGGGCTGGGTAAATGGCCTTGGAGGACCGTATCTGGCCCTCGGGCCTTAGTTTGAGGACACCTGGCATAGCTGAACAACAATGAACAATAAGGTGTGCGGCCGAGCGTGTAAGGGGGGCAAGGAGTGTGCAGGAGGTGCCCCATAAGTCATATGGCCTGGAATGTGGATGTCTTGAACTTGAAAAGAACAGAACAGCATGTTTATTAAAAAGAAGAAAAATGGATTTGGGCCTATAATTATTATTATTATTATTATTATTATTATTATTATTATTAACTTTATTTGTACCCTGCTAGTATTTCCCGAAGGACTCAATGCGGCTTACAAGGCCAAGGCCTCAAAACACAACATAACAATACAAATCCTAAAGCAAATTAAAAACAGTTAAAGCAATATTAAACAATAAACAACACATCAAGACACTATAAAACTGGGCCGGGCCAGAGTAATGGGTACAGGATTAAAAGTGCTGATGTGACAGGTGATAAGTAAGGATTATAGGGTAAGTGCAGTGTGCAGTAATCTTAAATCTAATAAAGTGCTTCTGGGACTTGTTATTGGAGTTTCCTATTCTGGAAAGGCACATTGGAACAGCCAGGTCTTCAAGTTCTTTCTGAAGACTGCCAATGTAGGGGCCTGTCTAAGATCTTTTGGGAGGGTGTTCCAGAGTCGGGGGGCCACCACAGAAAAGGCCCTGTCTCGCGTCCCCACCAAACGTGCCTGCGACGCAGGCGGAATCACGAGCAGGGCCTCTCCAGATGAACGCAGTGAGCGTGTGGGTTCATAAACGGAGATGCAGTTACGCAGGTAGGATGGTCCCAAACCGTTTAGGGCTTTGTAGGTAAGCACCTGCACCTTAAATTGGGCTTGGAAAATAAACGGCAGCCAGTGGAGCTCCTTGAACAGGATGGTTGACCTCTCTCTGTAAGAAGCACCAGTTAACATCCTGGCTGCTGCCCATTGGACCAGTTGGAATTTCCCAGCCGTTTTCAAGGGCAGCCCCACGTAAAGCGCATTACAGTAGTCCAATCTAGAGGTGACCAAGGCATGGACCACCCCGGCCAGATCAGCCTTCGCGAGGTACGGTCGCAGTTGGTGCAGGAGTCTCAATTGTGCAAAAGCCCTCCTGGACACTGCTGACGTCTGGGCCTCAAGTGTAAGCGGTGAATCCAAGAGGACTCCCAAACTATGGACCTGTGGCTTCAGGGGGATGCAGGGGACCCCAAGAACATGCACGCTTCCTGATCCGTGGCAACCAGGAACGTCCACAGGCCCTTGGAGAAAGCTGATCATCTTCGCTGGAGGAGGCCTGTGTGTGAAAGTGTGTGAATGTTTCAAATGTGTGCATGAGAGCTCTCTCTTGATGTGATTCTATGGTGATTGTATTTCAATAAATGTTACATGATTAATGTTAAAACCAAATTTGGTCTCTAAAGTCTCTCATTGGTCTAAACTACTTTACTATTCCTTGAACACTGCATAAAAGTACAAGAACCTCTTGGGGTTCATAACATGACAAGGAGAATGGGAGGTGAGAGGAAGTGCCATCCCATGTCCCTGGGCCACCCAAGTCCATAAAATATTGGATAGTTGTGTAAACAGTTGAAGCCAGTTTTATCTTGGAACCAACCCAACTGTTTGCATAGACCCAAAGTCACAGGTCACTCCAAATTCTAGGGCAAAATTCAAAACAAGCAGCATTAAGATGACCTTGCTGCATGTTACCTTAGATCAACTCGATGCATAATTGGGATGCCATGAAGCTGATTCAGGTATCCTTCATAGTAAGTGGTTGATGTAAATATCTCCTAAGTTACATCTTTTTTCTTGGGCTCCTCTCTTCTTTTAGAATGAATATAGAGGTCCTAGAGGCAGGCTTCCTTTTCTGTGATAATAGACATTTGGCCTGGCCCCTCCTTCAAGGATGTCAGGCTGGCTGTCAAGGTTTCTTTATCCCCCACAAAATAGCTCTGAGAGACAGAGTAAGATGGAAAATGAACACTGGAAATCGAATGAGCTTTGTAGCTAGGTGAAGATTTCAATCAAGAGCCCAATGTTCTATTTTATACATTATCCTGTTTCTAACACATAAAGGCCAGACAAAATAATCCTAGAATACTTTCCATCTTTGATCATGCAAATGAGTACAGGTCTGAAATGTACCTACTGCTTTTCCTACTCTTAATAATAATTCTATAAATAATCAAAACACCTTTTTGTGGCTTGGCAGTATCTTATCTGTAGTGCCGTGTATGAGACATAGTTGGGATGGAACACAGGGGAATCCCCAGAAACCAGTATTTTCTTTACAGGTGGCAACTCGGGGAGTTTCCTCTTTTTAGTTCATTGTTGCTTGTGTTGGCAACTTTTCTTTGTGATAAAGTCTAGAAGCTTACTCAAATTGGAAACTGAAGATTTTTGCTGAACTAAATTTCTGAATAAATGTGGGCAGATTTTCAGGCTGCAGGAGTGAGATATTACCCATGATTATATTCCATTACTATCTGCGCAGAATATTAATCAGGGGAAAAGTCTGAAAAATACTCACATTTTAAAGTACAGTAGGGTCCCCATGTTTACAGATTCTTCATCCATGAAGTCAGCCCTCCAACACTTGAAAATATTACCAAAAAACTGCAAAAGTCAAACCTTGATTATATAAGGGACACAATTTTACTATGCCGTTATAGATAATAGGACCTGAACATCCACAGATTTGGGTATCCATAGGGGTCCTGTAACCCTGAGATGTCCTAAGCAGCCAGGAACAGATTTCATTTCAGCCTTGACTCTGTTATCAGCCTGTCTCTCAGTCTGGCAGAATGCCTGAAAGATTGCTTTGTTTGCCTGTATTGTTGAAAATATGCCTTCTATCTACTGGCTCATTAATTTCTGCAGCTAGCCCAGGTGCCAAGCTCTTCTCAGGCTCAAAGTCCTGGGAATTCTCTGGTAGCAATTCAAGCCCTCTTCCAGGGACCATACTATCATCCCCAAACCCTTCAGGAACATTATCATCAGAAAAGACACTTTGAACAGGAATCCCACAGTCATTTTCTGCATCTAGAGCAACCTTATCATTATACACATCATTAGATACATGAACCTCAGAAACATCATTGTCATTCCCAACATCCAGAGTACCCTGATCATTAGACACAATCACAGGCCGAACTCCAACATTTACTAGAACTACCATCCCATCTGCCAGAGCCCTAAGATGAAGATATTCCCTGAACTTTCCTTTGCCCTTTTGCATCCTCTCCCACTGCCTTTCTATTTGATTTTTACAGTTTCTCTTATTAAGGATAGATGAGGGGATACCACCACAGACCACAAGTTGGAAATCACTGTCATACACCTTGCTATCAATGCTGCAATGATAATCAATGGAGCATTGCAGCACACCCAAATACCTGGGAGTTACCCTGGACCGTGATTTGTCCTACAAGAAGCACTGCTTGAAAATCAAGCAAAAAGTAGGTGCTAGAAACAATATCATACAAAAGCTGAATGGCACAACCTGCAGATCACAGCCAGATACAATGAATACATCTGCCCTCGCGCTTTGCTACTCTGCTGCTGAGTACGCATGCCCAGTGTGGAACACATCTCACCAGGCTAAAACAGTGGGTGTTGCTCTTAATGAGACATGCCACATTATAACAGGATGTCTACGTCCTACACCACTGGAGAGATTATACTGTTAAGCCAGTATTGCACCACCTGACATCTGCAGGGACGTACCATCCAATAGTGAACAGACTAAGGCAGTGACATCACTGGCCCATCCCCTGTTCGATGGGCCAGTGATGTCAATGCCAATGCCTTAAATCAAGAAACCGTTTTTTAAGATCTACAGAGATCCTCACAGGAACACCTCAGCAAATGAGAGTCCAAAAGTGGCAGGCAAAAACCCAGAACCTCAACCCATGGCTGATACCGAATGAGAGACTCCCCCTGGGCGCACAGAAGACTGGGCAACATGGAAAACACTAAACAGACTGCACTCTGGCACCACAAGATGCAGAGCCAACCTTAAAAAATGGGGCCACAAAGTGGAGTCTACGACATGCGAGTGTGGAGAAGAGCAAACCACAGACCACTTACTACAATGCAGTCTGAGCCCTGCTGTATGCACAGTGGAGGACCTTTTAGCAACACTAGAGGCACTCCAAGTGGCCAGCTTCTGGTCAAAGGACATTTAGTATAATGCCAAGTTTTATTAAGTTTGTGTTTTTTAAACACAGTACAACTGTATCCTTGTTTTGCTTCTGATACAATAAAGAAATAACTTGCTATCATCAACAAACATACTTATTTTGTGACTGTTGAGTGTGGATGACTTTAATTCAAATTGCTTAGGAAGATGAAATAAACACAGTAGTGGGAGGAGGGGGGTGTCTCTGGTGTATCTTTAGGTTAAAAAGTCTCTGAATCTAAATTGCCCAACTTTAATGTGTTTTATGGGCACTTCATAGGCACCTGTTTCTCAACATTTTCTCCGTTCCATCCCATCCATTGCTTTCCTTGTCACATCTTTCTCTGTGCCACCTTGATCATTTCCTTTTACAAGTCTTGATTGCCATCTTGCCTTCCATTATCCCTCCTTACATCTGTACAAGCACATGGACAAGACAGTGAATGGAAGGGATGAACCATGCCTGGAAATTCCTTACTTGGGAGAACTGAGTCATGACTAGAGGATGTGAATGAACTGAAAGTAGATACCTAAGTTAGTGGAAATTATGTCCTATTTTCAAGTTAATATAGGGGACTGTTCTACCTTTGAAATGTAAAGATGTAAACGTTTGAAGGAACTGCAGAATACAGAAAAGGTATATGTTTGGAATATGGCTACAAACTGGGTGTGGTGCTGCTTTTCGCAAGTATGTGGAAACACCTTCATAGGTTTACTGTTTGTGTCCAGTTCAAAGTGTTTTTTTTTTAAAGCTGGATGTTCCAGATACCCGAAAGACCACTTTTGCCCCTGCCTGTTCAGTAAAACATTCAGCCTAGATCGTCTATCAAAAGTTCATTGTGTTAAGACTGGGGAGAGAACCATATCAGTGATTGGGTTGAAGTTCTGGAACTCTCTTGTTCTTTTTGAGACTCTTTAAAACAGTGTTTCTCAACTTGGGGTCGAGGGGGGGGAGTCACGAGAGGGTGTTAGAGGGGTCACCAAAGACCATCAGAGAACACAGTATTTTCTGTTGGTCTATGGGGGTTCTGTGTGGGAAGTTTGGCCCAATGCCATGGTCTATTTTACCCAGTGTTCAGATTTGGGCATATTGAGTATTTGTGCCAAGTTTGATCCAGATCCATCATTGTTTGAGTCCACAGTGCTCTCTGGATGTAGGTGAATTACAACTCCAAAACTCAAGGTCAATACCCACCAAACTCTTCCAGTATTTTCTGTTGGTCATGGGAGTTCTGTGTGCCAAGTTTGGTTCAATTCCATCATTGACGGAGTTCAGAATGCTCTCTGATTGTAGGTTAACTGTAAATCCCAGCAACTACAACTCCCAAATGACAAAATCAATCTCCCCAACCCCAGCAGTATGCAAATTTGGGTGTATCTGGTATTTGATCCAGTGAATAAAAATACATCCTGCATGTCAGATATTTATGTTATGATTCATAACAATAGTAAAATTATGAAGTATCAACAAAAATAATGTTATGGTTGGGGGTCACCACAACATGAGGAACTGTATTAAGGGGTTGTGGCATCAGGAAGGTTGACAACCACTGCTTTAAAAGGTCTCTTTCTAAAAAAAAATCTACCTGTGCCTTCTTTGTTTTTTTATTGGAGAATCAAGCAGTAGCTTCATATTCTCTTCTCTGAACGTATTCTTGCTTGTAAGAGGGTTGTATTTTCTCAGATCAGTTTTTCCCCATCTGATTATTCACTTGTCTCTTATCGCTCCATTTATGTTGTGAGAACAACCAGCCAGCCACTCTTTCTTCATCCTCCTATTTTACAAAATTTCAAGCAAGCAAACAGGCCAGTCACTGACCCTAAACTGTCTTCTATTCTGCTCTTCTAGCTTTCTTTCTCTTTTTCACACAAAACGGGAAGCAACCACAAACCAAGTTATGAGATCCCATGTATTTTATTCTTCCATCAGCTATCTACCGGATATCCCATTCATAATGGCGACAAGGCAAGCCTTCATTACCTTTTCTTTTAAAAAGAATTAACTATATTCCCAGTGAAAATAAAAACAATTAACTTCTCCTAACTTACTTTTTAATCTGTGACTTACTGCTTCCAAGATCATCTGTTGGAAGTTTTGAAACAATAATCAAGGGACACCAATATGCAAGCTTCTTGGACAGTTGAACCAGTTTACTTGTCCGAACGTATCTTCCTCTATGACCCACCTCTGAGTTTACAATCATTGGGAGAGGCCCTGCTCTCGATCCCGCCACCCTTGCAAGCATAATGGCTGGGACTAGAGACAGGACCTTTTTGGTGGTGGCCTCCCATCTGGAATGCACTCCCCAGTGAAATCAGGGAGACTCCTTCTTTCCTTCAGGAAAAAAAACCTCAAGTCTTGCTTTTGGGACCAAGCATTCAAACAGCTGGCAGAGCAACAACTGTAATGAGTTGTGAGAATTGTAAATGAAAAGATCTTGGACTGGATCGCAGGACTATGATTTGGATTTGTGGACTAAGGCTTGGTCGTCTCAATATTTTAAGGGCTAATATTTTAATCTATTTTGATGTATTTTATACTGTTGTTGACTTGTTTGATGTTAATTGTTGTACTGTGATTGTTTCCTTGTCGGCATCTAATGACTGCCAATTGTAAGTTGCCCTGAGTCCCCCCTCGGGGGTTGAGAAGGACGGGATACAAATGCTCTAAATAAATAAATAAATAAATAAACTATTGCTCACTACAACTTTATGTACCTTTGAGTTCCGTGAAAAGAAATCGTGGTTTAAACGTTCTCTTGAGATTACCACTAGAGAGTGCTACAACACAATTTTGTAGTGAAGCCCTATACTCTTTTATGAGTTTGTAGCAGTCAGTTAAATATCTTTTTTTCTAAACAAATAATCTTTATTGAGTATTTACAAGACACAAAAACAAAATTTAAAACCATGTGTATTCAAGGAATAAAACAGAAAAAATGTGGGAAAGAAGGGGGAGAGAGAAGGGGAGAAAAGAGGAGAGAAAGAAAGAAAGAGAAAGAAGAGAAAGGAAGAAAAAAGAAAAACAAAGTGACATATTGATTCCACTTCCGGGCTTCTTCCTGGATGTTTTTTTCCCTTTCCCTTCTTCTTCCCTTTGTTTCTTCTTATCTCTTTTCTTCCTTTCCTCTATAGGATTTACTTCTGGCGGGTTGATAATTTCTTTCTCTATAGTTATCTTATTATTCTTACTTTAAATATTCTGTTAACAATGTCCAGTCTGGTCCCCCCCGTCCCGCCCCCCTCTCTCTTTTCTTTGGATTTTTGTATCAAGTAAGTTAATATATCCATATTTCTTATGTCCATAATCTTTTTATTCCAATCTTCCATTTTGGGTATTTTACTTTTTCTCCATATTCCCACATAACATATTCTTGCAGTTGTTGTTGATGAGAAGAAGAGTTTGTCTATGCTGCTGTCTAATTTTTGTTCATTAATTCCTAATAAAAATATTTCTGCTTTGAGTGGTATCTTTATTTTTAGTATTTTTTAAAATATATTTTCATGTATTTTCTTCCAAAATATTTTTGCTTTTTTACATGATCACCACATGTGGTAGAAGGTTCCTTTGACCTCCCCACATTTCCAACATTTTGAATTTATGTTTTTATAACATTTCCTACTTTCTGTGGTGTCATGTACCACCTATACATCATTTTTACCCAATTTTCTTTTAGATCGTATGCACGCGTATATTTCAATTCTTTTATTCCATTTATCTCCCACTCTTCTATTCCTATTCATCTTCCAATGTTTTTCACCCAAATAATCATACATTCTTTTACTCCTTCTTCCTCTGTGCTCCACTCAGAGCAAGAATAGGGCTCCACAGCCACATACGGACCCACAGGGAAACCAATGATGGAAGACCATCTTACTTGTCCAACGAGGGATCGCCTAAGTACTCTAGTTGTTTTTTTGTATATTTTAGTTATAATTTTTTCTCTTTTCATTATTTTGTCCCAGATGGTTTCTCTTCGTTGATAGGATTCCAAGGAGGATACCCATAATGTTTTTGGTTTTTTTGCCTAGCCTATTTTTATATTTCTGCAATCAGTTAAATATCTTAAAGGCACCAGATTCCCTCTGATCTTGAAAGCTAGGCAGAGTCTGTTCTTGTTAGCATTTGTATGGGAGACCACCAATGAATATTGGATGCTGTAGGGTATATTTCAGAGGGAGGAACTGGCAAAACCACCTGAGTATTGGTTCCCTAGGAGCTGCATTGTTAGAGCTGTATTGTCGAAGGTTTTCATGGCCGGAATCACTGGTTTGTTGTAGGTTTTTTCGGGCTATATGGCCATGTTCTAGAGGCATTCTCTCCTGATGTTTCACTTGCATCTATGGCAAGCATCCTCAGAGGTAGTGAGGTCTGTTGGAACTAGGAAAAAGGTTTTATTTATCTGTGGAATGACCAGAGTGGGACAAAGGACTCTTGCCTGCTGGAGCTAGGAGTGAATGTTTCAACTGACCACCTTGATTAGCATTTGATTGCCTGGCAGTGCCTGGGGCAATCTTTTGTTGAGAGGTGATTACATGTCCCAGATTGTTTCCTCTCTGTTGTTTTTGCTGCTGTAATTTTGGAGTTTTTTAAATACTGGTAGCCAGATTTTGTTCATTTTCATGTTCTCCTCCTTTCTGTTGAAATTGTCCACATGCTTGTGGATTTCAATGGCTTCTCTGTGTAGTCTGACATGGTGGTTGTTGTGCTACCGGGGGCTCCAAGTAAAAATCTACTCTGCTGTAAATAGTTGTCAAAAAGCATCTGCCTTCGTCTTCCCTAGGCATCCCAAACAACTTCATTCATGCAGAATTGGCTTCACCAATGTGTACAAAACTAGTGTTTGTCTAAAATTTAGTAGTATTCTCTTTAATACTATTTTTCTTCAAGCAGTTCAAACTCCTTAAGTGAAATTCATGCCTCTTTTACACTGCCATATAAAATCCAGATTATCTGCTATGAACTGGATTATATGGCTGTGTATAGACTCATATAATCCAGTTCAAAGAAGATAATGTGGATTATCTCCTTTGATAAGGGACCTCACTTAAAATGCATCTGATGCCATACTCTGTTACGAATTATTCACACTGACCCTGGCTGCATCTACACTGCAGAATTGAAGCAGTTTGACACCACAAGGCAGAACACTGTGGAATCCTGGGAGGTGTAGTTTCACAAGGTTTGTAGCCTACTCTGCTAAGACGTGCTGATGCCTCACCAAACTACAACTCCAAGGATTCCACACCATTGAGCCATAGGTGTTAAAGTACTGTTGAACGGCATTAATTCTGCAATGTAGATGCACCCCTTCCCCATTATCCAACCAATGACATTCATCCTTATAAAAACAAGACTTTTACCAGATATTGAAATTAGGGGGACAAGAATGTGGAAGCATTATTGATTGATGCAGGAATGCTTTATGCAAAATGGAAGGACTGTTTGGGAAAAATACAATGGCAACAAATGGCAAAACAAAAGAATTAACCTTGCCCTGAATAATAACAGTAGTTCAGTTCTTGTGGGTTTTTTCGGGCTATATGGCCATGTTCTAGAGGCATTTCTCCTGACGTTTTGCCTGCATCTATGGCAAGCATCCTCAGAGGTCTGCTGGAGCTGGGAAAAAAGGGGGTTTATATATCTGTGGACTGACCAGGGTGAGACAAAAGGCTTTTGTAAGTTGGGCTAGGTGTGAATCTTTTCAACTGACCACCTTGATTAGCATACAATGGGCTGACTGTGCCTGGAGCAAACTCTTAATGAAAGGTGCTTAGAAGTCCCTGCCTGTTTTTCTCTCTGCTGTTTTAATTTTAGAATTTTTTAATACTGGTAGCCAGATTTTGTTCATTTTCATGGTTTCTTACTTTCTGTTGAAATTGTCCACATGTTTGTGGATTTCAATGGCTTCTCTGTGTAGTCTGACATGGTGGTTGTGAGAGTGGTCCAGCATTTTTGTGTTCTCAAATAAAATGCTGTGTCCAGGTTGGTTCATCAGGTGCTCTGCTATGGCTGATTTCTCTGGTTGGAGTAGTCTGCAGTGCCTTTCATGTTCCTGGATTCTTGTTTGGGCGCTGCGTTTGGTGGTCCCTATGTAGACTTGTCCACAGCTGCATGGTATACGGTAGACTCCTGCAGAGGTGAGAGGATCCCTCTTGTCCTTTGCTGAACGTAGCATTTGTTGGATTTTCTTGGTGGGTTTGTAGATTGTTTGTATGTTGTGTTTCCTCATCAGCTTTCCTATGCGATCAGTGGTTCCCTTGATGTATGGCAGGAACACTTTTCCTCTGGGTGGATCTTCATCTTTACTCTTGTGGCTTGTTCTTGGTCTTTCAGCTCTTCTGATGTCTGAGGTGGAATATCCATTGGCCTGGAGAGCCCAGTTGAGGTGGTTCAGTTCATCTTGGAGGAGGTGGGGTTCGCAGATTCTTTTTGCACGGTCTGCCAAGGCTTTAATGGTGCTTCTTTTTTGACTTGGGTGATGGTTGGAGTTTTTGTGTAGATATCTATCTGTGTGTGTGGGTTTTCTGTAAACGGTGTGACCCAATTGTTGATCTGGTTTACGGATGACTAGGACATCTAGAAAAGGCAATCTTCCTTCCTTTTCTTTTTCCATAGTGAACTGGATGTTAGGGTGGATGCTGTTAAGATGTTCCAGGAACCTGTTGAGTTCTTCTTCTCCATGGCTCCAAATGGTGAAAGTGTCATCCACATATCTGAACCATATAGTGGGCTTTTTGGTTGCTGTTTCAAGAGCTTGTTTTTCAAATTGTTCCATGTAGAAGTTAGCTATGACTGGGCTGAGAGGGCTCCCCATAGCTACTCCATCTTTCTGTTCGTAGAATTCATTGTCCCACTGAAAATAGCTGGTGGTGAGGCAATGGTGAAACAGCGCCGTGATGTCTTCTGGGAACCTCTGGTTGATGAGTGCCATGGTGTCTGCAACTGGGACCATGGTAAATAGAGACACCACATCGAAGCTGATCAGTATGTCATTTGTATTTAGCTTGAGATTGCTGATTTTTTCAATGAAGTGGGCTGAGTCCTTGATGTAGTGTGTTGTGAGCCCAATGTGGCTTTGTAACTGTGCAGCAAGAAATTTGGCTAAGTCATATGTGGGGGACCCAATGGCACTCACGATTGGTCTGAGTGGGGTGGAGTCCTTATGGATTTTGGGGAGTCCATAAAGCCTGGGTGGAAGGGCTTCCGATTTACATAGCTGCTGTCGTATGTCGAAGTTGACTGAGGAGTTTTTAATTAGAGTGTTGGTTTTTCTGGTTATTTTGGAAGTTGGGTCTTGCTTAAGTTTTCTGTATATAGTAGGGTCCAGGAGTTTTTTGATCTTCTCCTTGTATTGCTCTGTATGCATGATGACTGTGGCATTCCCCTTGTCTGCTGGCAGAATGAGGATATCAGGATCTGAATTTAGGTCTCTAATAACAGTAGTTGTTTGTTTGATGCACTCACCATCCTTTGTTGTCTGTCTTCGGTGAAGAGGAAATGCATGCCAACTAGCGGCTTCCGTTTGAAGTGGTTATTGATATATACTTTACACTCGTCCTGTTCCAGGAAGTGGATGGTTTAGAACTTGTTAAGCACCAAACTCTCAAAACAATCTAAGACTGACTCAGCAGTTGCAAACCTCAGATTTTTAGCAAGTGGGGAGGACCTGTTAAAACCAGAGGCACAGACTGGGGGGAGTTCAGGGAAGAAAGAGAATAAGCCGCAGTATCGTATATCATTCCTCCATGTTTGCCTAATCTCTTTTCTTCTCATCCTTGTGTATGGTTCAGTCCCCATCAGCATTTAGCTATTTCGATAGAAAACATCCACACACACAAACATATACAAACTAGATTAGACATATTTATTTATTGTATCTGAAGCAAACCAAGGATACAGTTGTAATGTATTTTTTTTTAAAAAAAAACACACACACAATGAAGATGGCCAATTGAAATATTCACACCTAACTCCAACAGACAAGAGTTCTTTCTCCCACCCTGGACATTCCACAGATATATAAACCCATGTTTCCTAGTTTCCAACAGACCTCACAACCTCTGAAGATGTCTGTCACAGATGCAGGTGAAACGTCAGGAGAGAATGCTTCTGAAACATGGCCATATAGCCCGAAAAACCTAGAACAACCTATATTGGTATGTTCAGACAGTGAATGTTTGCGCTTTATGATTAGCATCTGCCCTGAGTCCCTTCAGGGGAGATAGGGTGGAATATAAACGTATTATTATTATTATTATTATTATTATTATTATTATTATTATTGACTGGTTGCCCTGACACAACAAATAAATAATAATAATAATAATAATAATAATAATAATTATATCATCAGTGATTCCCAACCCCCCCCCCCCTTTTTTTTAACCAGGGACCACTTTGACCAGGCACCACTCTCCAACATTAGTACCGAAAGGGTTACGAATCAGTTTTTGGTCAACTTTAGATTCAGTTTGGTTATTTGGGGTGCTGATTCAGAGAATTGCATTGGACAGACCACATCAGCTCTGGTTTCTGATACAGAACATATGCCATTCAGCAGTCACCATCTGCTTGCCCACAGAAAACCATATTTAATAATCTAGAGCTGATGTGGTCTATCCAATGCAATTTTCTGAATCAGAACCCAAAATAACCCCAGGAACAGGCCTAAAAATGAAGTCACCAAGGTGCCCCCACTTCCAGGCACCACATGGAATGGCTCCACTCAAGGGAAGGGAGGAGGAAGAGAAGCAGGAGTCAGGAAGCTTGTTGTCACGTCTTTTGTGGGTAGTCAGCCTCTCCCCTCCCGACATCCTCATTGCCTCGGCATTATAAGAGGGTTTAGCGAGACCAGTCGTCACTCTCGTTGCAATGGTGTAGTAATGGTGAGGCCATGAACCATATTTTAGTTCTCGGCGACCACTGATGTATGTGCAGCCTATGTCTATAATCATCCCTCTACATTTGCAGTTTTGATATTTACAGTTTTGAACATTCACAGATTTGATTAAACATCCACTCTTTGTTGTTCATTCATTCAGTCACTTCTGACTCTTTGTGACCTCATGGACCAGCCCACGCCAGAGCTCCCTGTCAGCCGTCACCACACCTTCAAGGTCAAGCCAGTCACTTCAAGGATGCCATCCATCCATCTTGCCCTTGGTCGGTCCCTCTTCCTTTTTCCTTCCATTTCCCCCAGCATAATTGTCTTCTCTAATATGTGGCCAAAATACTTCATCTTGGCCTCTACTATCCTTCCCTCCAATGAGCAGCCGGACTTTATTTCCTGAAGTATGGACTGGTTGGATCTTCTCGCAGTCCAAGGCACTCTTAGAACTTTCCTCCAGCACCACAGTTCAAAAGCATCTATCTTCCTTCTCTCAGCCTTCCCTATGGCCCAGCTCTCACATCCGTAGGTTACTACGGGGAATACCATTGCTTTAACTATGCAGATCTTGGTTGCCTCTCAGTGGTATGTTTCTGGACTTTCTCATCTGCAGGGTTTCAGATGATGATATCAGGCGACATCTATTTGACTCCTTGGCTGCTGGTGTGTGGCTTTCCTCAGAATTCAGTCTTGCTCCATGATCTATTTCAATAACTTCATGAAAACACTGGAGCAGTTGAACTAGGCACATTGTTACCACTCTGCAAATGACATACAGCCCTATTCATTTTCATTTATTAGAGAAGCTAGTAATGGCCACAGGAAGTAGTAATGGGTGGAATGAAAATGAATAAAGAAACTTAAGCCAGATATGACAAACGTAGGAAACAGTGAGACTAAGAAATTAATCTACTTTGAATAGGATGCAATTATCCTGGTGAGGAATCAAACTGGCAGTCTAGGGTTGACTTTGGTCACATCCATATCATGTGAATTGCCATGGTTCAATTCTCTGGAATCGCAGGAGTTGTAATTTTGCAAAGTCTTTCTCTTCCCTTTCCTTCTCTGTCAGAGGGCTGGGACCTCACCAAACTACAACTCCCAGGAGTCCATAGCATTGAGCCATGATCATTAAAGTGATCTCAAACTGCATTAATTCTATAGTGTTGATTCAGCATTTGTCCCTGAATGCACCGATTGTGGCTATACTCAGGAATGCCTTTGGTCAATTTAAGTTAGAAGGCCAAACGCAATATCAGAGTTACTAAGAGTAGAGACATCACACTGGCAACGAAGGTCCACATAGTTAAAGCAATTGCATTCCCCATAGTAACCTATGGATCAGAGAGCTGGACCATCAGGAAGGCTGAGCAAAGGAAGATAGATGGTTTTGAACCGTGATGTCGGAGGGAAGTTCTGAGAGTGCCTTGGACCGCAAGAAGATCCAACCAGTCCATACTTCAGGAAATAAAGCCCGACTGCTCATTGAAGGGAAGGCAAAGATGAAGTACTTTGGCCACATAATGAGAAGTCAGGAAAGCTTGTGAGAAGATAATGATGCTGGGAAAAATGGAAGGAAAAATGGGGCCGACCAAGGGCAAGATGGATAGATGTTATCCTTGAAGTGACTGGTTTGATTCTGAAGGAGCTGGGGATGGTGATGGCTGACAGGGAGCTCTGGCGTGGGCTGGTCCAGGAGGTCACGAAGAGTCAGAAACCACTTAATGAATAAACAACAACAACAAAATTACATCTAGACAAATTCAAATTGGATGTTACATGGATTAAAACTATTATATGTAAATATGTTTGTGACTGCATTTGCTCCCTGGTTTTGAGTTTTAAAATTGCTTTTACTTCTCCTTGTATATAGCAGAGAAATGTCTACTCAAAAGCCATTTTAATGAGGAAGGGCACACCCCATAAAGATTAAAAATGCCTTGGCTCCAACGTCTCTTCTTTCCCAATCAGAAACTCCAGTTCTAAAGCTTGGTTCTCTTCGCAAACAGAAGTAGATTACTTTAACCTTAGCTGAAGAAAGTGGGAACTATGTGCCTTTTGCTCAAGCTGATTTTTTCCACAGGTGTCTCCAATATTTACCCCGTAGAAGAGGAATTCTCAAACTTTTTCAGCTATGGAGTCTCCTGAGTGGAGGGAGAGAAATAGGGTTTTGGAAGCAAAGAAGGCGGGGGTGAGGGGAGGCTCTGGGCAATGAGAAAAAGAGGGTCTGAGTTGGGGAGAAAGGGAGGTGGGGGAGAAAGGGAGGATGCTGCTGCTACTGTTTCAGCAGCTCCAAACTTTAATTTCCTTGCATAACTGCAGTTAGCACACCAGGTTTACTCACTAGCTGCAGAAAATCTTGCCCACCATCAGTTTAGATTCTGCTTACCTAGCAGTTCGAAAACAATAATGTAAGTAGATCAAAAGGTACCACTTTTGCAGGGAGGTAAAAAGGCACCCATAAAGACATGCCAGCAATTTGTTCAGGAAGGTGTCCACAGACAAGCTCTTCGGCATGGAAAATGGAAAAACGGCACCTCTCCATCCATGACCGGAGATGAGCACAGCCTCCATATGCCAGAAATGGAAAAGATGGGAAGCCTTTACCTCTGTTTATGTACGTCTGTCTTTGTCAATTGTATAATAGCATTGAATGTTGCCGTATGTGTTCTGTAATCCACTTTGAGTCCCCTCGGGAAAATAAAGTGGAATATAAATAAAGTATATTATTTCTCAGGAAGAGGAAGAGAAAGGAGGAGGAGGAGGCAGGAAGCAGCATGGTGTTGGGGAGCCCCTCACAATCTCTTGCGGAGCTCCAAGGGCTCCTCAGAGCACAGTTTGAGAACCAATGCCCCAGAAGACACTTAGCTTCCTTTGCCACTAACTGCAAATACTGTCTTTTAGCTATCTTCATGGCATCAGTAACTCTTCTGCTCTTGTTCCACATGTGGTCATGTTTCTATCTGATATCATTAACCAAAATGATTACTACCTTCACGTTTCTATACTTACAGTACAATATGGTTAAAGAGAACATTATGACTACTTTCAATTTTTGCTTTTGGGTGAAAGGGGGATTCAAAATAAGATTAATTCTATGTAAAATTATGTGGTGGAAGAGTCTTAAGATGCAACTGTCTAAAGAAGCAAACTTTCCCTTTGCCAGCAGTTTTCACAGCATCTTTAGATAACTGGGCTTCTATAGGAGTGATACTGTTGCCCAAGATTAATTCCATTAAAAAAATTCACCCGAATTCATTTTACAGAAGACAAAATGAGGAGACATTTGGGGAAAGGGCTATAGGAGAGGAAGGGTGCAGAAGATCAAGTCTGGTCAGAATGAGCAGTAAATAAATAGCATACACAGTAGAGTCTCACTTAGCCAACCTTCGCTCATCCACCGTTCTGTATTATCCAACATAGTCTGTCTTCTGTCCGGATTCACAGCTGTTTCAATACATTGTGATGTTTTGGTGCTAAATTCGTAAATACGGTAATTACTACATAACGTTACCATGTATTGAACTGCTTTTTCTATCGATTTGTTGTAAAACATGATGTTTTGGTAATTAATTTGTAAAATCATAATATAATTAGACATTTAATAGGCTTTTCCTCAATCCCTCCTTATCCAACATTCTCCTGGCCCATTTATGTTGAATAAGTGAGATTCTACTGTATTGAAGTAATAATCTTAGAATCATAGAGTTGGAAGAGATCTTGTGGGCCATCCAATTCAACCCCCTCCCAAGAAGCAGTAAAATCCATTCAAAGCACCCCGACAGATGGCCACCCAGCCTGTGCTTAAAAGCCTCCAAAGAAGGAGCCTCCACCACACTCCAGGGCAGAGAGTTCCACTACTGAATAGCTCTTATGTTCAGGTGGAATCTCCTTTCCAGTAATTTGAAGCCATTGTTCCATGTCCTAGCCTTCAGGGCAGCTTTGACTTTTTAAAGAGAGTTTTAGTTCAATTATCATAGATTAGCACATCATCTGATCAGATAATACCTTTCTCACTGTGTTTGGTGTGAATAGGTGTCAGTTTATTGTCTTCATTTAGTTTCCTTTGAAATGAAAGAACTATTTTCTGGATATGTAACCTACGAGGTAGGGTTTTAGAGTGATATTGTTTACCAAATGTTTTATGATGAACTGTGTGATGTTTGAAAAAGTTGTATAGAAAAGTAGACACTTTATGATGACCAAAGTTCATTTAATTTGAAAAGCATTTAATAGTCTACAATATTAAATATTTTTACCATCCGGCACATAAATAAACAATTTCCAAAATTTCACACAGTATATATAATAAATAGTAATTAAATTAAAACACGACATATGTTTTTCGGGACATATAAAAGCTATATTTAAAATATATATTAAAATATCAGTTGACAACATGTATGACTGATATCATAAATAGAACCTGAATCCTCCCTAGGAGAAAATTAATTGTCCACTGTTTGTCACAGATGAATTGTCATAAGGTTGTTCTCTTGGAAATCAGTTCTGCAGCCAGTAAAATTGTTTCATATAGTAAACTAAACTGAGCTTGGCGATGTCTTTTTTGGCCGTCTTCTTTGCTTCTTTCTTTTTCACGATGAGACTAACAATGCTGAAAATTACAAGAAGTATGCCTGCCTTTAAAGCTAGTTAACGTCCATGGTCTTAAACACAAGATTACATCAATTTAATGACTGTGATAACAGCAATAAATTCTTGTCCATTTTATCACATATTTTAATTTTTATGTACTCTTTTTATGTAATATTCTAAAATGGATGCATTGCTAAACTTTGAGCTAGATGTGTACAAACTTCGAGTGCAGTCACATGCATGCTTACTCAAAAGTCAAAATGAGTAAAGGTTACTTCCTAGTAAGCTTACACAGAAATACAGTTTTATTGTTTTCCTTTACTCATTGCTATACACAGTATTTTGCAGTTATCCATTTGAGACAGTCCGGGAGTAACATTACTTCAGAATGAAAACCTATTTTGCTCTAGATATTAAATATATGGTTTCATTTTTTGTAATGAGAAACCATGGATGAACACTTAAGACAGGAGAATCCTAATTTCTTTTAAATTTGGGGTTACTCAGAAGTTACCAAGTTACTGAAAAACTTATCCTTAAATAAGAAATATATACTCCTAGTATAAATTTAGAAGTAGTATATTGTTGTGTGCCTTCAAAATATTTTCGACTTATGGCAATGGAAAACTGTCATGGGGTTTTCTTGACAAGATTGTTTTAAAAGGAATGTTGCTTTTGCCTTCCTTGGAGGCTGAGAATGACTTGCCCAAGGTCACACAGGGGGCATCTATATCAGGCATGGGCAAACTAAGGCCCCCCTGGGTGCTTACCTCAGGCTCTCCTCATTTTCCCTGTCCTCTTGGCAGAAGAGCATGGTGATCCACCACATCCTTATGCCAAAAAGATGGGAGAGGAAAGCATGTAGCAGCTGAAAACCCTCTCAACCACTCTCAGCCACCATGTGTCTTGACCTCCTGGCATAAGAGGAGGATGGGGGAAGAGGATGGAGATGGGGGGCAGGGTCGGGGCAGTCACTGTATGTCTTGTTTTCCTTCTGGCATAAGGACACGGAGAGTAATTCGTCCTTATGCTGAGAGGACAACCTGAGGATGACCCAGGCTCTGTCCTGCCCCCCCCCCCCCCGCCCTGTCCTCTCCCAGGCCCTCCCCCTCCCAGGCCCGTCCACCCAGCATGTGCCTGCCCCTCCTTCTCTAGCCCTGGCCCTCATGTCATGCAGCCCCAAGACAAAAAAGTTTGCCCAGGTAGAATTAAGGCAGTTTGATGCTACTTTCAGTGCCATGGCTTAGTGCTATCATGGTAGTGGTATTTTTACACATTATTTAGCCTTCTTTTCCAAAGAGTGCTGGTGACTTACCAAAGTATGACTCCCTGGATTCCACAGCATTAAGTCATGACAATTAAAATAGTGTCAAACCACACTAATTCTACAGCATTGGTTGTCAACCTGTGGGTCCCAAGATGTTTTGGCCTTCAACTTCCAGCAATCCTAACAGCTGGTAAACTAGCTGGGATTTCTGGGAGTTGTAGGCCAAACCATGTGGAGACCCACAGGTTGTTCTACAGCAGTGGTTCTCAATCTGGGGTCCCCAGATGTTTTTGGCCTACAATTCCCAGAATTCCCAGCCAGTTTAGCAGCTGTTAGGATTTCTGGGAGTTGAAGGCCAAAAACATCTGGGGACCCCAGGTTGAGAACCACTGTTCTACAGGGTAGGTGCACTCTCAATGAGCTTCCATGAGCAAGTTGGGATTCAAACCTTGGTCTCCGGGGTCCTAACCCAAAAAGGTTTGCCTGTCATAAATAATAAATTTTAGCTTCAAAATCTAAATGAAAAGTGCATTCACATATAAGTATATATTTACCCAATATAACTGGGTCAAATGGGTGTCAATGTGCAAAATTTACTGTTATTTTCTTGGAAATATGAGACTGAAAGAAGAATAAGGTTTTGTGATTCCTCAGTCTTCTCACCTTTAGAACAAAGCATTGGGAGAAGTCCAGATTTTTCCCCTGTGTATACATAATTGAAATAATGAGTCTTATTTCACACATTCTCCTTTCAAATCAATCCAGTGGGAATGCCAGCAGCCCAACCTCAGATGAGTAAATGGGACACTTGTAAGTATATACAATGTTATGAGTGTTTCTTCAAATGTAATTCTTACTGTGTCAAGCCTTGGTAGGTTGTACCCAAAAGAAAATATTGGAATTTGCTGCACATACATATCTAGATTTGGATATGTATGTGACATTCCATATAATATGTTTACCTTTTTAGAACATGCACTTGCCCTGGGGCTATAGTAAAACTCTGAAGATAATTAAAATAGGTTTTTTTTTTTTACAAAGTTCAGCTTTGGGGTTAATTCCGATACAACATACAAAGTACATCCTTTCAACAAAGAACAGTGATCAGTGGACAATATTTACATTTGCACTGCTATCTGGCCCATTAATAGTGATGGTTTAATTAACAGTTGTTATGTAGACTGCACTTGGTCCACGACATTCTATTCAGCTGTAAGTAATACAAAATAATACGTTAGCAAATTGTTCTCATAGACAACAAGAAAAGGAAAGTGCCACCCAAACAGTAAATCATATTAATAGCAAGCAAATTTATCTTACCCGGCTTAGCAGCATTTGAAAGTACCACAAGAAATCCTGTTCAGATTCTTTTTTATACGAAACACAAGAGGGACATTTCTGAAAGATGAAGGAATGAACTTGTTATTCATTATGAATTTGAGTGAATGTGTCTCATTATCACCAAAATTATTTTATCTCTCTGTAATGAAACATTATGTGCCTTCCAGTAGTGTTCAGCATATAGCAATTCGAAGGCAAACATATCACGAGGTTTTCTTAAGATTTGTTCAGAGGAGTATTGCCTTTACCGTTCTCTGAGGCTGAGAAAATGTGACTTGCTCAAAATGACCCAGTGGGCTTCCATGGCTGATCAGAGACTCAAACCTTGGACATTATCCAATGCTCAAAGTAATATATCTTATTTTAGGCATGGGCAAACTTCATCCCTCCAGGTTTTTTGGACTCCAACTCCCACAACTCCTGGCAGCCTGCTGTGAGGAATTGTGGGAGTTGAAGTCCAAAACACCTAGAGGGCTGAAATTTTTTCCATGCCTGTCTTACTGGCTCTTGTAATGGGGTACTACCATTTTAAAACAGAGGTGACTAATACACCAGTCCCCTTTTCCTATACTTATATATTTAAATAGCTGTCCTCAAATTAATTCAATCATTCACATTAGTTGCCTTCCCTATACAGTATTTAGTGTTTAGGAAATAGACACATCTAAATTCATGCTTTGATTTTGAAGGTCTGCCTCATAAATCTTGAGCTTTAGGTAGAACACCATCTTTGGATCATAGTCTTTGGATAATAACTCCCTGAACTTCCCAGTATGGTTGGCTGGGCAGTTGTCAAATTAACTTGCTTAAGTTCTGGATAGGAGTACTTTTTAATTCAATAACACTATGCAACATAATTTTTGTTCCTGGCTTATAAAGGCCATTTCCTAATTGGTTCTATGATAAACATGTGGGAAAGAACATCCTGCAGCACATAGTTTTTTTAATGAATATCTCATAGAGTCTCAAATAATTCAATATACACCATAGACTCAAGTATAAGCCAAGTTTTTAAATCCTTTTTTAGGTTGAAAAGCCCCCCTTGGCTTATACTTGAGTCAAACTTATGTATCATTCTACTCTGTTGTTATTATTATTGTTATTATTATTATTACATTTATTATTTTACTCTATTATTATTGTTATTATTACGTTTATTATTTTACTTTGTTATTATTATTACAGTTATTACTTTACTCTATTATTACATTTATTATTTTACTCTCTTTATTATTATTGGAAGGATACAGAAGCACATTTACATTGAAGAAGGTTAGGTTAATGGTTTAATCAGAATTGGACAGTCTTATAGTACATTACAGTTTCATGTAAATATTCAAAAACATGTTAGCTACTGATGCCTCAATTAATGTAATTTTATTGGTGTCTGTTTTTATTTTGAAATTTGCCAGCAGTTGCTGCATTTCCCACTCTCAACTTATACTCGAGTCAATATGTTTTCCCAGTTTTTTGCAGTAAAATTAGGTGCCTCGGCTTATATTTGGGTCGGCTTATACTCGAGTATATACAGTAATTTGTTGCATCAACAAAATTGAAGTTTCTGGAATATAACAACAACTTTCAAAGGAAGTAGCAAACAATTAAAGAGGAAATAACACTTTCACACTAGTAACAGAACATTTTTCAAATTTTGTTACATTGTGTAATTAAATGAATATTATTAATCTATCCCAAGATCAAGCCCAGGTAAGGAAAACAAATGTTGGAGCTGGATAAACAATGTAAAAACAGTCAAAATAATTCACATGCGTTGTAAAATGTTAATTGTTACTTGGCATACCAGATTAGTATTGCTGAGTTTAACCATTTCTAGAGAACTCTTGATGCGGTAAAGAGAAATGTTGAAATCCTTTGCTCCAGGACCATCAACTGGCACCAGTAATGCAGACTGGTTTACAAAGCACTCGAAAGTGGCAAGCAGACAATCCTTTGGGGAAAAGAACCATATAAATCATTATAATGACGAACGATGTCTCAGAGTTTCCAATCACATTTGAATGGCTGCATTTTTGTTGACTTCATAACTAATTTCATTGTCAGATTAATTTGATTATCGCAGGCCTGCTCAACCTGTGGCCCTCCAGCTGTTTTGGTCTCCAACTCCCAGAAACCCTATCCAGCTTGACCAATGGTCAGGAATTCTGGGAGTTGGAGGCCAAAATAGCTGGAGGGCCACAGATTGTGCAGGCCTGAATGTATAAAATAATAATTGTATTATTTTGGCACCTTCCAAGGTAGCATAGTAAATGCACTTCAAAGTAATTCTTGCACCATGTTCCCAAACACCAAAAGCAAACATATTTACTCTTCTCCCTTCAAATACTTGAATGAAAACTCTAGAATTTAATATTTCTATATTTTTTCTTTATCAAACAGTTGTATGTGTTGGAGGGAAACTGCTGCAGTATGAAAATAGGAGCTTTTCTCAATTTGACCAAATGATATAATGGAAGCTGAAGCAATCCACAAAAATCAAGCCACAAAAGGAAATCGTCATTCTGATTACACAGAACATTTTAATGTCTGTTCTTTGTAATACAGCAGTGATGCTTAATGCCTATATCTGAAGGTTTTTAAAGGTTGGGTGGGATTCAGGTGCCCCTTGAGATGCTGCACTGCAATTCCCACTGTTCATTACCATTGCTTATGCTGGATATAGGATTGTTTGGGATTTGCAGTTTAACCATTCTTGAGGACTACATGATTCCGACCCTTGATCTATAAGAAGTAAGAGATCTATACGCAAAAAGGGGAGTAAATAGCATGTTCAATTTTTTTCTCCCTCTGTAGCCAAAACTTTGCTATTTTTGTTAACCACCATCAAGTCAGCCTTGACTCATGCCAACCTTATGAGTGAGAGACCTCCAAGTTACCCGACTGCTCAGGTCTTGCAGATTCAACTCTATGGCTTCCTTAACCGAGGACCACATCCCATGAGCTGGGGAAAGCGGAGGAAAGTGGAGGGGACCATCTCACTCCATCTCACCCCTTCCTTTTCCCATCAATGTCCATCTTTCTTCCCCTTTCCCCTGCTTGGAGTCGAATAACACCTGACTTCTCAGAACACATTATGGGCTCCATTTCCATGCACTGAAGAAATGGAGTCTCGCTGGAAGTACTGAAATCCAGATGAAAAGAGTTTTTTCCACAATCCAGGAAACCACCACAATCCAGGAAACCACCAATCCAGGAAACCACTACAATCCAGGAAACCACCAATCCAGGAAACCACCAGGCCCCCAAAAATAGCCCAGGATCTGCATTTCCCTCCTGCCTATTATAGATAACTGAAAAGCATTTAAGATTGAGCCTGGAAACAGTAGGAGATAGGTAAAGGTAAAAGTTTCTCTTGACATTAAGTCTAGTCATGTCTGACTCTGGGGGTTGGTGCTCATCTCCATTTCTAAACCAAAGAGCCGGTGTTGTCCGTAAACACCTCCAAGGTCATGTGGTCAGTATGACTGCATGGAATGCTGTTACCTTCCTGCAGAAGAGGGACCTATTGATGTTTGCATGTTTTTGAGCTGCTAGGTTGGCAGAAGCTGGGTCTAACAGCAGAAGCTCACCCCGCTCTCTGGAATCGAAATGCCAACTTTTCAATCAGCAAGTTCAGCAGCTCGGTGGTTAAACCCGCTGCACCATCAGGGGGCCAACAGGTGATACAGAATTGCAACTACAGTAGAGTCTCACTTATCCAACATAAATGGGCCAGCAAAACGTTGGATAAGCAAAAATGTTGGATAATAAGGAGGGACTAAGGAAAAGACTATTAAACATCAAATTACGTTATGATTTTACAAATTAAGCACCAAAACATCATGTTTTACAGCAAATTGACAGAAAAAGCAGTTCACTACATGATAACGTTATGCAGTAATTACTGTATTTACAAATTTAGCACCAAAACATTGTAGTTGATCCAAGTGGGATTCAAACTGCTTTGGATAATACAGAACCTTGGATGAGTGAAGGTTGGATAAGTGAGACTATACTGTATATGCAACATGCATTTCATCATTTTGGACTAAAGTTTCCATTTTGGACTAAAATTTCCAAGAGTCTATAACAGTGGTTCCCAACCTTTGGTCCTCTAGGTGTTTTGGACTTCAGCTCCCACAATTACTAACAGATGGTGAAATGGCTGGGATTTGTGGGAGTTGAAGTTCAAAACACCTGGAAGACCAAAGGCTGGGAACCACTGGTCTAGAAGCAGTTAAAATAATTTTGATCCTGTCAGTCATCTGTAGAAAAGGCTACAAACGGCACATCACTGGCCGGTCAAGGGGAACCCCCAAAAAGGAATCTAGAACTTTCAAAATTAGATTTGTTCCTTTTAAAAAGGATCTTAATGATTATATCAAGTACAGCAAAGAACACAGCACATAGTAAAATAAATACTATCTCCAGGAAGCTTCTGTTTGTGCCACAGAATGCTAGGTCAGGATATTAAATGACGTGCGGGTGTTTGTGTGTGAAACCACTGATTTCCTGAACATGGCAGACTGCATTGAGAAGTTATGATTAAGATTATGATTAGTCACTAACTGTAGTTACTCTGTTTCTGGAATCCTGTGAAGCTTTTCTCAGCCATAAATAAGATCTTTGAGCACAAACATTTAACTGAGGGATTCCACTTTGGTGGCAATATTAGTACTTCATAAATCAAACCATTACAGAAAAACCATTTAAAAAGCTGTATCATCTTTAACAGAACGTAATGCAGCCAAAAGAAACTAGGTGAGTCCCGTCCCCCCCTTTTAAAAGAGATATATATGTATTTTTATTGCTAAGTCATATAATCTTCAAATAGATTACAGCTGTAATGTATGGTCTGATAAGTCTTGTTAGGTTTTAGAATTATGCCTTTTGAAGTGTATACCGATGTCAAATTCAAATTAGCAGTTTCGTGGTGCAAGCCTTTTCAAAACATGCAATTGCTTTTTAAAGTTATCAAGCTAGAAAAAACCATTAAGAAGTGTTTTTTCTCCTAGGAATCCTTACTATATAGCTCTTCCTGCATAAAGATAATCTTGATCTTTCTAACCAGCGTCTAGAATTGTGTTTTTTTAACACTAAGAATTGTAGAAATGGAAAATACATCCAACAGCTGAAGTTGATAGGCTATCTCCCAAATGGCTCAGATTATACCTTTTCTTTGATGAACCAAATATATTTATAAAATATGTTTTAGTGAACCGAATATATTTATAAATTAGCTGATGGATCATTTTGGAGAATACGATACTCGCTAAGCAGGTATTATGAAGCTAATGTAAAGCAGGGCATTAGGCTCATATCACTTGCTGTGAATTTTCTGAAGAAAATGTGCTATATAAATGAAATGAAGGAGAGGCTTTCAAACAGCCATTTCAAAGTTTACTGTTTTTCCAAAAGAAGTAGTCTAATTAAAGGTATCACCCATTTGGCACTAGAGTGTTATCAGCTTTCCAAAATATTAATCAATCACATCCATTGGGGTTTATTTTTTTCATATCAGGAGCAACTTGAGAAACTGCAAGTGGCTTCTGATGTGAGAGAACTGGCTGTCTGCAAGGACATTGCCCAGGGGACGCCTGGATGTTTTACCATCCTGTGGGAGGCTTCTCTCATGTCCCCGCATAAGAAGCTGAAGCTGACACATGGGAACTCACCCCACTCCCCAGATTCAAACCACCAACCTTTTGGTCAGCAGTCCTGCCGGCGCAAGGATTTAACCCATTGCTCCACCAGGGCCTCCATCCATTGGGTCGAAAGGTTGTACAGTAGAGTCTTGCTTATCCAACCTTTGTTCATCCAAAGTTCTGTATTATCCAACATAGCCTGCCTCCCACCCGGATCCACAGCTGTTTCAATATATTGCAATGTTTTGGTGCAAAATTCGTAAATACAGTAATTGCTATAACTTTGCCGGGTACTGAACTGCTTTTTCTGTCGATTTGTTGTATAACACAATGTTTTGGTGCTTAATTTGTAAAATCATAACGTAATTTGATGTTTAATAGGCTTTTCCTTAATCCCTCCTTATTATCCAACATTTTTGCTTATCCAACGATCTGCCAGTTTATGTTGGATAAGCAAGACTCTATTGTATGTTCTACCTTTAGGTTGGAATGTATTTATTACTGAATTAGGAACAATAAGAACCCAGTCATGTAAAATTATACCTTTTCCTCCTAATATAGTAAGAAGGTATGTTAATTCTAAATTTCTGCTCCTTTCCTTACAACTTTAACTGTAAAACAGTATGTCTAGAATGATGATTTAGCAGTTCATCACATTTCTGCACATACCTACATATAATGATACTGTGAAATTTAAAAAGTCGCACGGTTACTTATAAATATTTAGAAGCAAATACAGTAAGACTTACATCGGTATTGATTGGTGGTGAATGGAGTCTTGTAGCATTCTAAAGGAAAGTAAAAATAGACATGTTTTATGCTTTGTAATTTCATTCCAAACTATTCCTACATTTTGAATACAAATATGAGTATATTCTTACAAATCAGCACTGAAAATACTCTTGTAAGTTATTTACAATGCCATGGATCCATTTACTTACCCGTTTCACCATTTTCATCAAGGACTTTACACTCGGTATAAGCTCTTCAAACACTATGGTGCGTTCTCCCTGAACTAAAATGATGGAGCAAACAAAAAGTAAGCAACACATAGACACCTTTTCCATAGTTGCTGGTGTTTTGACTCAACAAATCAAAAAAGAGAGGTGTTTTCTGAAAAGATCGATTCCTGTAACTGTTTGGAGGTACATTTTACCTACCTATTTATTATGACTTTTCTGGAGAGATAAGAGAAACCACGCATTTTCGTTTGGAAAGCTTTATTTCATGGATTAATGACTAACCACTTTTTCTTTTCCACTGGCAAGATGCACATAGGTGAGAGAATGGGTGCGTAGGAGCAGGGATTGATGAAGTGAATGAGAATCTGTCCCATTCGCATACTGGGCAGGAAAAAAGTGAGAGGTGAATTCCCATTTTCAGTATGAGTCAGATGCTACGATGTGATGCATATGTAAATATACCAAGATGCTATTGGCTTAGGGTCTCTTATCATCGGGTAAACCCATTCGCACACAAAGAAGTCAAATTTACCCAAATTTGATGTTCATACCTAACCCAACCCACTTGATTTGCTAGATACTTAGAAGATAAGGTAAAGGTTTCCCCTTGACATTAAGTCTAGTCGTGTCCGACTCTGGGGGTTGGTGCTCATCTCCAACTCCAAGCCAAAGAGCCGGCGTTGTCCGTAGATGCCTCCTAGGTCATGTGGCTGGCATGACTTCATGGAGTGCTATTACCTTACCGCAGAAGCAGTATCTATTGATCTACTCACATTTGCATGTTTTCGAACTGCTAGGTTGGCAGAAGCTCGGGCTAACAGCCGGAGCTCACCTCGCTCCCCGGATTTGGTCAGCAAGTTCAGCAGCTCAGAACTTTAACCCACTGCATAAAGTTGGACAATGCCATTTCACCCTCTCTTTTTGAATGCTAATTGATCACTCAATTAGGATTTCATTCAAGCAGTCAGGCAAAGGCATTGAAAATCTGTTTTCTGTAATTGTTTTACCCTGATGTGAAACCAGTCCATATTCAAATTCCATCTTCCAGAATTATATATTGACAAGAGAAGTGTAATACATTTTCCATATTTCTTCTGTTACATTTTTTCAACTTGAGTTTTTGAATTAAAGTATTAATTAAAATAGCATAATTAAAAATATTTTCTATAAATAATTTAAAATTTACTAATTTTTAAATGTCAGCTTAATTAATTTTTGTAGCATTTGTAGTTTGAAGGAATTTCCAAACGTTTTGAGGAAATAATGTTTCAAACAATTTGGGGAAAATGGCATTTCATTCCAATCATGTTGTCAGTGTTGGGACAAGTTCTGAGACCACCTTTGTTTTTAGCTTCGCGGTCTGGACTTCCTAATATAGATGGCAATTTTAACAGAAGACTCTGGTAAATGTAGAGGTCACAATGGCACATAGTTGTTGAAGATGATGTTGTTGTTGCTGCTGCACGTCTTCAAGTTATTTCCAATGTAAAGTGACCTATCACAGGATTTTCTTGGGCTGAGACTTTGTTGCGGTCTCAAATCTGCCCAAAGTGATCAAAAAATTATTATAACACTAGTGCTTCACAATTGCATAGTGTAGCCTAAATCACAATATGGCTTGCACAAAATTGAAATCCAGATGAAAAGAGTTTTTCACAATCCAGGAAAATTAATTTTATTTTGTCGAAGAAGAAGAGAGGAAGTACTCAGTAAAACAAAAACAGGGTTTATTTTAATTTTATAAATACTTTAAAAAGTGTATAACTACTAAAAAATGTATAAATATTAAAATAATATTAAAATAAATATAGCGTTCCTACTTCGCGGATTTTCATTTCTCACGGGTGGTCCTGGAACATAACACCCGTGATAAGTGAGGGAACACTGAAACCCCCTCGTGAACCCCGCCTGGGATCCCGACCCCCAGGTTGATAAATGATTATGTATCTTGAGATAAGACTTGTATGGCAAAAGTTTGTTAATTGAATAGATGTATCAATAAAATTTAATACTTAAAAAATAAAAATAAATAAAAGGGTAATTTAAAAAAAATATTTTTCCCAGAGCTGTCATAAAAACCACATAGATGCCAGAAAAAAATCTTATTGGGCAGTTACTCTAAAGACTGGGAACCACCTGATGGAAGATGAGATTCTGGTGGAAGACAGTCTCTATGGTCTTCTGAAATTGGTGGTGACAGGTAGAAACTCTTTGGGGGGGGGGGGAATGATATATTGCTCATTTCAAAAGGTCAAATATTAAGCTTTTTCTACTATGTATCTTGGGAATATGTTGAGTTAACAGTAATGTAAATTCTATTCACTGGAATTGCAGAAACCTTGGCTGATGGGACAGTCCTCTCTTTTTTATCATTCTGTCACCTGTTATCCATCTATCTTAATTTGTGAAACCAACGCTTATAGCCATGTTCCCCCGCCCACCTTTTTCTTCAAACTGAAGAACAACTTTCCTTATAGCTTAGTCATTCCCAGGTTAGGCACAGTTCAAACTGTCAAACCAGCAGTGCTTTCAAAGAATGTTAATAACATATATTCAATGATAATTTCATGACAATTTGATTCAAAAAGAGAAGTGCATTATGAGATTTTTTGCTAATTCACTTGAAAGAGGATAATTAGTTTCTTTTTTAAAAAAGCATTAAGGACTTAAAGCAGTGGTTCCTAACCTTCCTCATGCTGTGCCCCCCTTAATACGCTTCTTCGTGTTGTGGTGACCCCCAACCATAAAATTATTTTCGTTGCTACTTTACAACTTTAATTTTGCTCCTGTTATGAATCGTAATGTAAATATCTGATATGGAGGATGTATTTTCATCCACTGGACCAAATTTGGCACAAATACCCTATATATCCAAATTTGAATACTGGTGGGGTGGGGGACATTAATTTTGTCATTTGGCAGTTGTAGTTGCTGGGATTTATAGTTAATTTACAATCAAAGATAATTTTGAACTCCATCAGCGATGGAATTGAACCAAACTTGGCACACAGAACTCCCATGACCCACGGAAAATACTGGGAGGGTTTGGTGGGAATTGATCATGAGTTTTGGAGTTGTAGTTCACCTCCCTCCAGAGAGCACTGTGGACTCAAACAATGATAGATCTGGACAGGCCCATAGCCAGGATTTCGATTCCGGGAGGGGGGGGGTGGTGAGTTTTTTCAGGGGGGTTTTGGAGGGGGGTGAGTTTCGGGGGGGGGGCTGAGTCTGAGTGAAGGAGGGTCTACCCTAGCAAACCTTTTGTATCATTACCCCAATACCCTTATGCATATGGGATATATTGCGTATGGTGATCAGATCATGATATGAATAAACATAACAGTTTAAATAATGCACCAGTAAGGCCTTTTCGCGAACCACCATGAGAATTTCAGGGGGGGGGGGGGCTGAAGCCCCTCAAGCCCCCCCCCCCTCCGGCTACATGCCTGGATCTGGACCAAACTTGGCATGGATACTCAATATGCCCAAATGTGAACACTCGTAGAGTTGGGGGAAATAGACCTTGACATTTGGGAGTTGTAGTTGCTGGGATTTATAGTTCACCTACAGTCAAAGAGCATTCTGAACTCCACAAATGGTGGAATTCAACCAAACTTGGCACACAGAACTCGTATGACCAACAGAAAATACTGGAAGGTATTGTCGAAGGCTTTCATGGCTGGAATCACTGGGTTGTTGTAGGTTTTTCTGAGAATGCCTCTAGAACATGGCCATATAGCCCCCCAAAATACCTACAACAACCCAATACTGGAACGGTTTGGTGGGCACTGACATTGTGTTTTGGAGTTATAGTTCGCCTACATCCAGAGAGCATTGTGGAGTCAAACAAGAATGGATCTGGACCAAACTTGGCAAGGATACTCAATATGCTCAAATATGAACACTGGTAGAGTTGGGGGAAAATAGACCTTGACATTTGGGAGTTATCGTTGCTGGGATGTAGTTCACTTACAATCAACGGGCATTCTGAATTCCACCAACTATAGAATTGAGCCACACAGAGCCCCCATGACCAACAGAAAACACTGTGTTTTCTGATGGTCTTTGACAACCCCTCTGACACCACCTTGTGACCCCTCCCCACCCCCCGGGGTTCTGACCCCCAGGCTGAGAAACGCCGACTTAAAGAATGTCTTTTTTTCTGGGCATCACCAACCAAAGGAGTACAATGAGAAGTGGTTCAGAATTCGGTGATTCCGCCTTTCTCCGCTTGCTACTAAAAGCAAACCAGTAAATATGACTCACTGTAGAAAGTATAAATGAAGTTAATAAATCATCACGTTCTCTCCCTCTACATCATTCTCTGCATAGCAATTCTGAGGTTGCCATTCTGGCAATGTGGTTGCGTTTTACTTGAAAATGGTCTGATAAATGCGCTGATGCTTCCGGGGACTTTTTGGATTCCTTTGCTAGTTAATTCAGTTCTCATGACATCATTGGAGGGCCAAGCAATTTTTGCATAGTAAACTCTTTCCACGGGACATACTATAGGGCTACGATTTTATAAAGGAAGGACACATCTTGCAGTTTTTAAAAAAGCAAGCAAAAAACAGTTGTGTGTTCGATGCTGTTATTTTTGCATTCATGTTATTTCCTTTCACTTTTTTCCATCAGATAATCTGGAGTGAATCAGTTCACTTGGAAACAGCAATCTGCATAAGCGTCAAAGTAAAACAAAAATGACACATGAAGAAAATCCCACAAAACTAACAGTTTACTTCGGAATTAATTACATATATATAAATAGGTAGATTAACCATTGTACCTTTGGGCATTAGAGCCAGTTTGAATCATAGAATCGTAGAACTGGACAAGATCTCGTGGTCCATCCAGTCCAACCCCCTGCCAAGAAACAGGAAAATCGCATTTGGAACACCCCCAACAGATGGCCATCCAGCCTCTGTTTAAAAGCCTTCAAAAAAGGAGCCTCCACCACAGTCTGAGGCAGAGAGTTCCACTACTGAACAGTTCTCACAGTCAGGAAGTTCTTCCTAATGTTCAGGTGGAATCTTCTTTCCTGTAGTTTGAAGCCATAATTCTGCATCCTAATCTCCAAGGCAGCAGAAAACAAACCTGCTCCCCACTCCCTATGACTTTCTCTCACATATTTATGCATGGCCATCATGTCTCCTCTCAGCCTTCTCTTCTGCAAGCTAAACATGCCCAGTTCTTTAAGCCGCTCCTCATAGGGCTTGTTCTCCAGACCCTTGATCATTTTAGTCATCCTCCTCTGGACACTTTCCAGCTTTTCAACATCTCCCTTCAATTGTGGTGCCCAGAATTGGACACAGTATTCCAGGTGTGGTCTAACCAAGGCAGAATAGAGGGATAGCATGACTTCCCTGGATCTAGACACTAAGCTCCTATTGATGCAAGCCAAAATCCCATTGGCTTTTTTAGCTGCCACATGACATAGTTGGCTCATGTTTAACTTGTTGTCCAGCCCATGGACCTTAGTTTGAGGACACCTGGTGTAAATACTAGAAGGGTCTAACCTGAATAAATACAAACGGCATGAAAGCAGAACATGAAAGCAAACAGAATGAAATCTTTTTGTAATGAATGCCAGCTTTGATCATTTTGGTTGCCCTTATCTGGACACATTCAAACTTGTCAATAACTTTCTTGAATTGTGGTGCCCAAAACTGAGTCAACATTGGAATGTGGCAGCTAAAAAAGCCAATTTGTTTCTAAGCGGCATCAATAGAGGTGTATTGTTGAAACCGAGAGAAATCATAGCCCCACTGTATTCTGCTTTGGTCAGACCTCATCTGGAGTACTGTGTCCAGTTTTGGGCACCACAATTCAAGAAGGTTATCGGGAATATTAGCTATCTCTACCAATGTGGTGTCATCTGCAAATTTGATAATCGTGCCTTCTATTCCATCCTCCAAGTCAATAATCCAAATAATATTGAATAGTATTGGACACAGGATAAAAATCTGTGGCATCCCACTGGTTTCCTCTCTCCAGGATGAGTAGGAGACACTGATCAGCATCCTTTGGTAAAGATGATGGTAACCCCCCTGCTCCAACTTTACAATCCCCTCATCTTACCTGTTGTGAACTATTACCATAATACAAAGGATGTTGGATTAACTTGGTGTTGCATGGACCATCAACACTTACCTTACTAAAGACTACTCAAATGTCTCTTATATAGATTAGCATACATGTCATAGTTGTTGAGAAGTGTCATGATTAATGTTGTCGGCAGCCCAGAAATTACTGCTGTCCTATTAGAGCCCCCGGTGGCGCAGTGGGTTAAAGCACTGTGCCGGCAGGACTGAAGACCAACAGGTCGCAGGTTCGAATCCGGGGAGAGGTGGATGAGCTCCCTCTATTAGCTCCAGCTCCTCATGCCTCATGCGGGGACATGAGAGAAGCCTCCCACAAGGATGATAAAACATCAAAATCATCCAGGCGTCCCCTGGGCAACGTCCTTGCAGACGGCCAATTCTCTCACAACAGGAGCGGTTGCTCCTGACACGACAAAAAATTTTTTTTAGATGTGGACGCTTGTGTTATTCTAAAACCAGAAGGCTTTAGGCATGTCTAGTTATTTGCAGGTCCGCAATATGAAAGCGGGTCTTCAATATGAAACTAGAGGTCAACTGTTACTTAAGCAACCAGGCTTATCATACTGTTAACTGCAATTAGTGAGTTTTGTTGAGGTCAGAGAAGAAGATGACAGAAACAGAAGAACAGCCTGCCTCAGGGAAGGGTGCTTGCTCCTTCAATGTTCAACATTTATACAAATGACCAGCCATTGCCAGAAGAATTTCATGTATGCTGACAACCGTGCCATCACCACTCAAGCGGGGAGCTTTGAAAAGGTTGAACAGAAACTCTCCAAAGCCTTAGGTGCTCTTATTGCCTATTACAGGGAAAACTAGATGATTCCTAATCCATCTAAAATGCAGGCGTGTGCTTTTCATCTTAAGAACAAACAAGCATCTCGAGCTCTGAGAATTACCTGGAAAGGAATCTCACTGGAGCATTGCAGCACACCAAAAGACCTAGGAGTTACCCTGGACCGTGTTCTGACTTATAGGAAGCACAGTTTGACTATCAAGCAAAAAGTGGGTGCTAGAAATAATATAATACGAAAGCTGACTGGCACAAATTGAGGATCACAATCAGATACGGTGAAGACATCTGCCCTTGCACTTTGCTACTCTGTTGCTGAATATGCATGCCCAATGTGGAATACATCTCATCACGTTGAAACAGTGGACAGATGTCTATGCCCCACACCGCTGTGGAACTTACACTGCTTAGCCAGTATTGCACCACCTGACATCTTTTGGGAAGTAGCAGCCTGTAATGAAAGGATAGAGGCATTGACATCTCTGGCCCATCTTCTGTTCAGATATTAACCAGCACCAATAAATAGCTTCCTAAGATATTTGCAGGAACATCTCAGCAATCGGGAGTCCAAAAGTGACAGACTAAAATCTGGAACCTCAATCAGTGACTGATACCAGATGAGAAACTGCCCCCTGGGCACACAAAAGATTGGGCATCTTGGAAGGTGCTGAACAGACTGCACTCTGAGACTATGAGATGCACAGCCAATCTTAAGAAATGTGGCTTAAAAGTGGAGTCCATGACATGTGAGTGTGGAGAAGAGCAAAACACAGACTGTATACTACAATGCAGTCTGAGCCCTGCCACATGCACAATGGAGGACCTTCTTGCATGACACCAAAGGCACTCCAAGTTGCCAGCTTCTGGTCAAAGGAAATTTAATATAATGCCACGTTTTTAACTTTTTTTGTGTGTTTTTTAAATACATTAGAACTGTAGTCTCAATTTGTTTCTTACACAATAAATAGTGAGTTAAAATGGCAGTATAAATGTTTGGCAATACGCCACTTGGCATTTCAACAGTAGGGACTGAAAAACTCTAAACAATATAATAATAATAATAATAATAATAATAATAATAATAATAATAATCTTTATTTGCACCCTGCTCCATCCCCCCAATAGGGACTCGGTGCGGGTTACATGAGGCCAAGCCCCAAACAACAATTACATGAAATAAAACAAAACCAAAAATGCAAATAATAAACAATAATAACGCAATTACATAAAACAAAAGACCACATAGTAATATAAAATTACAATAAACACAATCACAGAAACATGGGTGAACTACATGTAATGGATAAAAGAAAACTGGGTAGAAACAGATTAAAAACTCAGGCGAGATAAGCACGAGATAAACAAGGACAGATTATTTGCGGAGGAGAGCTCGTTTTAGTGGAGGTCGTGAAGCAAAGCTTTCCTATAGGGGTGAATGCACTCCAATAACAGAACCGTTAAAACTAAGCACTAGTATGAGGATGTAAATCTATTCATCAACCTATAGTGAATTAGAAATAAATAAATAAATAAATAATACATTAAAGGATTTCTGTGTGGTGTTGATGAGGGTTTTTGGCCACTTTCAAGCATGAACCAGTAATCCAGTTCATATTTCCGAACAAGTTGTTTAGAGAACTAACCCAAAGGTGAACAGATAAGACACTTTCAGTGCTGGTGAATCTTACCAAGTTTCACTATGAACAGTCAAATGGAATTTAAAGACAATCACAACTGTTCCACTTTGTTACCGTAAATGTAAATTTAAAATGTAGGTGGAGGTCATGTTTCCGAAGCATTCCTTTAATCTTATATAAGCAACTTCAAAGACCATGCGAATAGAAATCTCCCTTCTCCCTAGACAGACTGCTTGTCGTGCTTTGTGTTTTCTTCTCTGCGGTACTTATGCAATATGACGCCACATGCGGTTTGTTGACGCATTTTTTCTTTATATTTCCATTTCTATTTACCAGATTTCCCTCCTGCCCCAAATTGTTATTAACTCTGGCAATGCAGATCTTTGATACTTACGTGCTAATGACTATTACAACAAAGGGAAGATTATTAAGATTTCTGCCTATATATATCCCAAAATGTACTCAAGCTTCCTAAGATCCACAGAGACACTCACAGGGACACCTCCCCAAATGAGAGTCCAAAAGTGGTAGGTTAAAACCCAGAACCTCAATCCGTGGCTGATACCAGATGAAAATTCCCTCCTGGGCACACAGAAGACTGGCGCTAAACAAATTGTGCTCTGGCACCACGAGATGCAGAGCCAACCTTAAGATATGTGGAGTCCACGACATGCGAGTGCGGAGAAGAGCAAACCACAGACCACCTACTACAATGTGCCCTGAGCCCTGCCACATGCACAGTTGAGGACCTTCTCATATCGCTACCAGAGGCACTCCAAGTGGCCAGCTCCTGGTCAAAGGAAATCTAGCATGTTTGCATCTTTTGAAAAATACATTATAACTGTACCGCTTCTGGCTTGATAAATAAAATCTTCCAGTGCAACATTTCAGCCAGTCTTGGTGTGTTTGCCCCAAATTTTGTAGCAAGGAATTGGCTCATAAGTAACCAAGATAAGGCCACGTGTGGCCTGAATTTGGAGAGTTACTTTTGAATAATACTCCACTCCCATTACTTGTTCTAGTGCATTAACATTTTTAATTTTTATGAATTAGGGCAAGTGGCAATTAAGTTGTATAACTATTTGGGAGTGACTTGAGAAACTGCTGGGGGTTCCTTTTTACTATTTGGGTTGGGAGCAAAAGGAAGGCATTGCCCTAAGTCAGTGTTTCCTAAAGTCTGGTCTTCTAGGTGTTCTGAATGTCAGAATCTGTGATCATTGGCTAAGGCAGGTGAAGCTTCAGGAAACCTGAAATCCAAAACCCTCGGGAGGACTAGAGTTTGGTAATCACTGTTCTTGGGTGTAAAATTAGGCCACACACATTTATTTCATGTTATTATCTGCATTTGATGGAATAATCTCACTTGGGGGGGGGGGTACTCCCTTTTATTGAAAGATAGTGATAGCTTAAGAGAGAATAATAAGAATGGTGGCAGTTAAAACCTAAATATATAAAAGTATATTCTGGTAACAGGGCCCCCTGGCGGCACAGTGGGTTAAACTGCTGAGCTGCTGAACTTGCTGACTGAATAGTTGGCGGTTTGAATCCAGGGAGTGGGGTGAGCTCCCGCTGTTAGGCTATTAGGCTTCTGCAGGAAGGTAACAGCTCCCCACTTCCTATCCTTCACTGAAGAATATTAGCAATAAATACTCACATTTATTTGCATTAACTTCATTGGCTTTGCATAGTGAAACCAACTCAGAATATCCTGGCAGCACAAATATTAAAAGTAACTTGTTTGATTTTTTCCCCTTTGAACATAAAATGGGGTTTGATTGTGCAACCATGAGATTATGAGAAAGCCAAGACACTTGGATGCCTCCGGTTTACTTCTGCAGTATACCTTAAGAAAAATCCTTTTTGATCAGCGCAAATTTGAGCGATCCAAATATTGGCCATCATTAATGAGCAGAGCACAAAACCCCCCTGCCCCTGAAATGCTCTATAGGGGATGTGAAAGTTATTTTCACCATGTTTGGCAAGATCCCAGGGCCATTTTAAGACCAAGAGGGGCTTTTTCTTGGAAAAAAAAACCTGAACAGGCAATTACTTTTCTCTCTCTCTCTCTTTAAAAACAAAACAAACTTGCCCTATGCCTAAAATCACATAATGGGAAGACATGAAAGCTTGGAGAATATAATGATGCTGGGGAAAATGGAAGGAAAAAGGAAGAGGGACTGACCAAGGGCAAGATGGATGGATGTTATCCTTGAAGTGACTGGCTTGACTTTGAAAGAAGTGGGGGTGGCCACGGCTGACAGGGAGCTCTGGTGTGGGCTGGTCCATGAGGTCACAAAGAGTTGGAAATGACTGAACGAATAAACATGTCTAAAATGGAATTCCACAGGTTTTCCCGAGGGTATAATGTGGTCTCCCACAGTGGTCTAGGCCTGTTTTACAATTATATGTTCAGATATAGAAATTCCAGTGCACTTTTAATTTGACTAAATCCTTGCATTTGTTTATTTAGGATGCCTCGCAAAACAAATCTTTATTGAAGGCTCAGTTCTGCTACAGAAAGGCACCAGAAATATTGCTATGAAGAAAAATGACTGCTTTGACACATGTATTGACCAGTTCTGTTGTTAGCAAACATCACACATACATAAGAAAAATACACTTTGACACAGCAAAAGTATAACCAAATGATTTTACATGTTTGCTTCACCCATGGTAAATTCAGTGGGATTACCTCTAGAGAAGGAAAATGTTAAAGAACAGGGCTTTGAAAAAGTGACAGAATTATACAGCAAACATTTACTACAATTATACAAAATCTAGATTAACAAGATGTCACAAGTCTTGTACAAAAATGATGTTTTATGCAAATGCAACGACAATACAAATCCAACTGAGGCAACAATCTCATATTTCATCCTTGCTTTGTAAGTCCTCTTGTTAAGCTAAGATCTAATGTGATGGGTCGAATGCAGATCAACACACATTAACAAAGTGGTTATTTTAAAACAAACTCCTACAAATGAAAAAAAAGGAAATGTAGGCCTCATGGGGACGCAGTTTGACAAGCAACCACAATCTTGTACAATTTAATCTTGACTTTTCTTTTGCTCACATATTTCTCAGCAGATATTTCATCAGTCCCCCAAAAAAGAGGATGGGGAAATAGTTTTGATTTTAAAAACACTGGAAGAGAAAGGAATAAGCAATGACTGTTTTATTTTCTCCTGTTGTATTTTACTTACTAGACTTGAGAACTTTCCATGGCTGCTTTTCACACACAATACAGACATAAAGCAGAGAGGAAATGCATGTAATGTCCAGCTGAGCCTTTGGCTAAAGGGATGAAAGACTATATGACCAATGGGACTATAGAAATGTGACTACTAGTCATGCAAGACATCTGATACAGCTCTATATATCAGGTGGAGAACTTGTAGATCAGGAGTGAACTACTGGATGTTCAGATCCACATCTCATCAGCTCAGACCATTTTGAACATGTAAACAAGTAAACACGCATCCCTAGATCATAATAATAGATTAAGGACAACTGTCTACTTGTTCACATGGCTGTCCGTGAGTTGAAAATGTTGTATGGGAAATTAGGACTGTTTTAATGGGTTACTCAGATATATATATATATGGGATGTTTGAAAAGTTTTCTATATGAATCAGATTCCTTCAAAGCATTTGATGCTTCACAAAAGAAAGCACCACAAACAGCTAAATACCATGGATATTAACATGTTAACAGAAAGAAAGAGAAGGTTTTCATTTAATTGTGCTTGCCAAATATATGTAGATGTAAAGTTCAAAGGAAGAGGGTGCCTGCACTCTGTTTATAGAGATTTATAGAGATGACAGTGTGAATAATTCCTTTGACTGACTAGAAGAGAAACAGTTCTGTCATTTTGAACTGTTCCTTTTCACTATACCCAGTAGTTTAACAGACAACACTTGTTTGACCAACAATTTTGACATTCTCCTTTTCAAAAGATCCCTCCCTGCCCCCAAAACGCAGTGTTCTCTTCCATACATCACAGAACAGTAGGAGAAGCAGAAATGTTTGTATAGTCTTTGTAGGTCATTTTAAAGGTTGCAGGATCATTAATAGAGAGCAGTCTTTTTCATGATTCTCAGGAATTCTTGCTCATTTATTTCTCCATCGCCATCCCGATCGGCTTCGTCTATCATTTCCTGCAAAAACACCAGAGATTAAAGACCATTCTGGAATTGCACTGAAAGTTTTTGGTCGATTACATTCTTTGCTTAAGACATCATGATCCAAAGTGGAAATATATCAGTAACACATATTCCCATTTTCTAATAGTGAATTCATTACACTGGCCAACACACATTTTGATGCCTCAAATCTTAGACCTGTTTCTGTTGGAATTCAACCCCACACTGCCCAAGTCTGCAGTCCTCAATGAGGAACAGTTTAGTTAGCTTAGAATAGTCTTAGGATTTCCCTTCCTCCATGTGTCCTGTATGACGGTGCTATGTGCTTTGAAATCTCTCTCTCTCTCTCTCTCTCTCTCTCTCTCTGTTAGAGAGATGTAGTGATTGGTGTTTTTCCCCTCTCTTTGAAACCTTAGAAGAGGTGGGTGTTAGAGTTGCTCAGACCCAATTTTTTACTATTAAGAAATGTAGTTATTGTTTATTATTTAAATAAACCTTTTGTGATTTTGAAGATAGAACTCTGCATCTTTGCATGCCTAAGCTCTGAATTCTTACATCCACAACCAACTCCACTTCACACTCTGATCGTTAAAGAACCGAATGCTCAACTGTAAGTATCCTGTTTGATTTTTGGATGCTCTGATGTATATTTTAGGGTAGTTTTCCCTAACAGTTTCTGGGTATATTTGATTTGCTGATTCTAAGAATGGCACCAGTTTCCCCCTATTAGTTCTAGTTTTTGAGATACAGAGCATATGCCATCTACCAGTCGCTATCTGGGCTGAATGCAATACTCTGCTTGTAGCAAGTTGCTAACTTGTAATAGTTATTTGCATTCTTTTTAATAGATTGGAAGTCAACTAACGCCCAGCATAGAAGATGCAGACAGTGACTACTCTCTCTCTCTCTCTCTCTCAATCTATCTAAAAGTATAAATACGTCTGTCTGTTTCTACCACAAAGGGTGTTGCTAGGTGAAGTGACCCTATGTGATGTCACAAGGAAAGAAAGGTGAGAAGAAGGAGGGAAGGAAAGAGCCACCAGGAGAGCCATGTTGCCATTGAGACATTGTGGATACAGGGGACCTGTTAATCTGGAGACCCAAAGCTCATGGGGAGAAGGGGCACATATGCAGGGCACACACAGATGTCTAAGGGGATTCAATCCCACCCTGGGCATTCATGGGGAAGAAACAGTGAAATAGAAGGCAAAAATAGGATAAACATACACCACGGTCCTGTGGATAATGAGGAAATCCTGTGAGTGGATTGACTGAAACCCACGGAAAGGGGAAGACACATAGAATCATAAAATTTCTCAGAGTTGGAGAAAGGGGATGGAAGGAAAGAAGAGGAAGGATAGGGAAAAGGAATGAGAGAAGAAAAGAAAGAAAGTGAAATAAGGGATGAGAGCAGGGGACCAGTGGCCCCTCTGACACCTGGGCAACATTGGTAATATATGCTAACATATATGGTTATATATGCCTCTTCAAATTCTGCAGTGCTGCAGAATTTGAAGAGGCATGAATGGAGGGCGAAAGGGAGAAGTGTGCCAAGAGGAAGGTGCATCAAGCCAACCCCGACCGAGACCGCCTTCCACCTGGAAACCAATGCCCTCACTGCGGAAGAAGATGCAGAGCAAGAATAGGGCTCCACAGCCACATACAGACCCACAAGAATACTAGAAGACAATCCTCCTTGGAAAACGAGGGATCACCTAAGTAAGTAAATAAGTATATGCTAACAGAAAAATACATTTCAATAATTTACTATTAGTGCTCTTCAGGGTCTTTTCTGAAGTCACTCCTAAATGCTGGAATTCTCCAAAGACATGTTTTGCCTAAAAATTACAGTTACTATATATTTAGGGCCACAATACAAAGGCATTTCAAATCCTTCAGTGTTTTACATTTGGATACAATGTTTTCTGGATTTGTTGGGTTGTTGTAAGTTTTTCAGGGTGTATGGCCATGTACCAGAAGCACTCTCTCCTGATGTTTTGCCTGGATCTATGGCAGGCATCCTCAGAGGTTGTGAGGTCCTCACAACCTCTGAGACTTTATAACCTCTGAGGATGCCTGCCATAGATGAAGGCGAAATGTCAGGAGAGAATGCTTCTGGAACATGGCCATACAGCCTGAATAACATACAACAACCCAGTGATTCTGGATATGAAAGACTTCAACAATACATTTTTTTGTAATTGTTTCTAGTGTCTTTTAATTATTTAAATTCATAGAAATGCCTTAAATAAATAGGAAATTTGAAACATTACATTGGCAACTTACCTAGTACTTAAAGTGGGATATGGGAGAGGCAACCTCCCCCGCCCCCCCCCCCCCCAAGAAAACCCCCCACAGAATTCAACAGAATAAAACTAACAAGGAAAAGTGAAAGAAGTATGTTTATCAGAAGGTCAAAGTGTCAATTATAAAATCTCACAGACAATTGATCTACATGCCCTGCTCCTTATTATTACTATATATAGTTGGCACAAGACCTATTAAAAAGTGTAAAGCTGGATAAATTTTACATGAATACGCAGTAGAGAGGAACTCTAACACTCCAATGCCACAATCATCAGTTTGCCTAATTCTGACTGTAGAAGTAACATAGCTATTCAAACCATTCAGCAAAATATTTACCTGTAATTCTTCATCTGTTAATTTTTCTCCAAGCTCCTTGGAAACTTGCTTGAGGTTTTTAAAGGAGATCTTTCCTGTGCCATCTTCATCAAACAACCGGAAAGCCTTCAGGATTTCTTCCTGGGTGTCTTTTTCACTCTTAAAAAAATAAGAAAAGAGGGATTTTAAAACAAAATCTCCAATGATGCCTTCCAACTACTGTATCTAATAATAAGATTATATGCTACTTGCTTTACCATTTTTTTGGTCATCATGGTCAAGAAATCTTCAAACTCTATGACGCTGCTTCCCTCTTTTCCAAGCTCCGCAATCATCTTTCTAATTTCCTCTTTCTTTGGCTCAAAGCCAAGGGCACGCATTGCAACCTGCAACAGAATTTTTATTTATTTACCCTATTTATACCTCACCCTTCTCAACCGTGAAGGGGAGTCAAGACGGCTTTACACATAAGCAACTATTAAATGCCTTAAAATAACAAAAATAAACATTAAAATTAATATGCATTAAAACATTTTCAAACATTACATTCGTTATTAAAACCATGCCGTCCACAATCGTAATCCGAGGCCATTCCAGTAATCATTGCACATATTCCGTATCCTTCTATTGCATTACAATTACTCTCCAAAGGTTTGATCCCAAAGCCACATTTTCACTTTACTTCTAAAGGCCAGGAGGGAGGGGACTGATGTAATGTCACCGGGGAGGGAGTTCCACAGCTGAGGGGCCACCACTAAGAAGGCCCTGTCTCTCATCCCCACCAGTCACACCTGTGAAGGAGGTGGGACTGAGAGCAGAGCCTCCCCAGATGAACTTAATCTCTGAGGTGGTTCATAGGGGGAATTTAATTCGGACAGGTAAGCTGAGCCAGAACCGTTAAGGGCTTTATAGGCTGAAGCCTCTGAAGCTGTCTATCTAGAGTGCTTTGAATGTGCCTTCTTGCATGGCATGGGGTTGGATTGGATTGCCCTTGGGGGTCTCTTCCAGCTCTATGATTATATATCAGGAGTAGGTAATACAGGGTCCAATGGATACACTTTTTGTCTTCTGTCCTCCATCTCATCCTGATGAAGGCTAACCCTTTTGGGATCCAAATGTCTTTCCTTCACTTTCTGCCTCTGAAAGAGAAGAGGAATGGAGGAAAGGGCAAGCTTGGGGAAGACCCTCTCCCTCCTGGCTCCCCCCCCCCCCCCCCCGTTACAGCCTGCTATGTGGCCCCCAAATGAGAAAGTTTGCACATCCTTGCAATACACCATGAAAAAATTTAAAAGAGAAACAAATTTAAAAGACGAAAAATATATTAAATCATTTTCACTTCTTTTAGATAGTTCCAGGATGGACTAAATAAGCTCTTGCCTTTCACTATTAATCTCAGAGAAGGGGAAGGTTCTTTGTTTTCATATGAGTTAACATATCCACATTGACCCATACATAAGCCGATCCAGTTTTTTTTGGGTTGATGCTTTGACTCAACATTCTAGATTTATATATGAGTATACAGGGTAAATTACTAAAAGGAATTCATCACTTTACCTTTAGCTCTTTAATATCAATGGTGCCATTTCCTTCGGTATCAAACAAATCAAAAGCTTCTTTGACCTCCTGCTTTTGATCTTCGGACAATTCATGCTTCAACCCACTTTTCTTTCGCTGGGCAGTGCTTGGTGTTATTTTTTTATGGCTGGATGCCTTCCATTGTGCAATTGAAAAAGAAGAAGATATCTCACAAAAGTTTTCAGAAAACAATACTTAGTTATGAATTCAATGGGGATATAATTTGCTAGGTTTGCTAAAAAGAACAAAGGGGTTCAAGTAATAAATCATAGAATCACAGATTTGGAAGAGACCTTGTGGGCCATCCAGTCCAAGAAGCAGGAAAATCACATTCAAAGCACCCCCGACAGATGGCCAGCCAGCCTGGAGCCTCCACCACACTCTGGGGCAGAGCGTTCTACTTCTGAACAGTTATCAGTCAGGAAGTTCTTCCTAATGTTCATTTACACCCCCACTGTAACTATGTCATGGTCAACATCAACAACTAAAAAGATTTCTAGGAATTGTCAAACCTATATGCAATAATACTTCATCTATACCAGGTATGGGCAAGCTTCAGCCCTCCAGGTGCCTTGGACTTCAACTCCCGATAGGCTGTTAGGAATTGTGGGAGTTGAAGTCCAAAGCACCTGGAGGGCCGAAGTTTCCCCATGCCTATTATTAACACACTTTAGGACAGTGATCATCAAACTTTGGTTGTCCAGTTTTTTTTAAGACCCTGGCTCTTGGCCAAAGTGCCTGGGGCTTCTGGGAAGTGTAGTCTAAAACACAGGAAGACCCAAAACTATGCCTATCCATTCTTTGCACACTTTCCTGCGAACCACAAACAGAATTTCGTGGTCAAAGGTTTAGCCTGCAAACAGTTGCGTTTGGTGTGTTGTCAAAGGCTTTCATGGCTGGAACCACTGGCTTGCTGTAGGTTTTCCAGGCTGTATGGCCATGTTCCAGAAGCATTCTCTCCTGAAGTTTTACCCACACCTATGGCAGGCATCCTCAGAGGTTGTGGGGTATATTGGAAACTAGGCGAGTGAGGTTTATATATCTGTGGAAAGTCCAGGGTGGGAGAAAGAACTCTTGCCTGTTGCAATTAATCATCTTGATTAGGATTGAAAAGCCTTGCAGCTTCAAACCTTGGCTGCTTCCTGTCTGAGGGAATCCTTTGTTGGGAGGTGTTAGCTGGCCCTGATTGCTTAATGTCTGGAAGTCCCCTGGGTTTGGCTTGTCTCTTATCCAGAGAGGAACTAGAAGGATATTTATTTATTACAGTATGTAATACGATTTTTGTTCCTGGGTTATAAATATCATTTCCTAATTGATTCTATCATAAAAACATGGGGAAAGTTTCTTAAACTGCAAAAACTTTGTTTCTGTGGGACACCCTGCAGCTATAGTTTTTCAAAGTATATAGTTTTTCAATGGCTATTGGCTAGTTTTTCAATGGATATCTCATTGAATCCTAACCAATTCAACATAGTTCGTGGCAGCCACCAATACAAAGTTCCTGAAGTATAACAACTACTTTAGAAGCAAGTGCCACACAATTAAACAGGAAATAACACTTTCAAACCAGAAACCGATTTTTTTCAAGTTTTGTTTGCAGAGTGTTATTTATTTACTTGTTTACTTTTTTTTTTATCCCAGCTTTCTTCCAATAATAGAGACTCAGGGGAGGTCACAATCAATGCAAATTAAAATATAAATGCATTAATTAAAATGCAAATATAAATATTAAACAATTAAGGATTTGTGGGTTGTTGTGGGTTTTTTCGGCCTATATGGCCATGGTCTAGAGCCCTGATGGCGAACCTATGACACGTGTGTCAGCACTGACATGCACAGCCATTTTCAATGACATGCGGCAGCATGCAGCCACATACAGAGAAGTATGGAACTGCATGCCAGGTGCAGTAGCCGAGGATGAAACATTTGCTGTAATGTATTGTAGTCACTCTGTACCGGAGGTCTGTAGGCCAATACAACAGAACTCCGGCACAGAGCATCTGTTCTGGGACTTCCAGTTAGGCTGTTACAGAATCCTTGACCTCACTTCTGGCTGGTGGAGCAGGGAGCAGCGCAATGCCACAGGGGATGCATCGCTGGGGGCCCTGTGATCACCGTTACCAGCAACCACATAACCACAGCACCCATCATCCAATCTACTGTTATGGGGTGTCGTGGTTTTCTAACTGACCATCATTACTGAGATAAGTGAGGGGGAAGCTGGAAGAGGCAAGGGCCTGTGGTATGGGTGCCATTTCCCACCATTAGAAATAGCGGCAGCATTCTTAATTTACATAAACAACACCATCTTGCAGCATAGTACAGGCTCCATTTCACCACTATTACTGTTGTGCATCCTCATGAAGCCCTATTTCTGCTTATTAACCCTGCTCTTTCCTAAAGGACAGTTACATGTGCCATCTTGTGGTCAGTTAGGCTAGTTATCCCCTAATTGCCTAAAGTTATACTGTATATTGCAATTATACATTTTTGTTATTTAAACTTTAAATATCGTGAAATTATGGGATTTTTTACTCAAAGTGACACACTGCCCAAGTTATGCTCAGTTTTTGGGCGAATTTTGACACACCAAGCTCAAAAGGTTGCCCGTCACTGGTCTAGAGGCATTCTCTCCTGACATTTTGCCTGCATCTATGGCAAGCATCCTCAGAGGTAGTGAGGTCTATAATTAAGGATTTGTGTCGTTAGAACTATTATATATTAAAAAATTAAAATGCATTTGGAAAATAGGAGTGTGGAAAAATGTTGGATGAACCCTCCATGCTGGATTTAGAGCAGGCTTGAGCACACTTGGGCCCTGCAGGTGTTTTGGACTACAACTACCACAATTCCTAACAGCCGTAGGCTGTTAGGAATTGTGGGAGTTGTAGTCCAAAACACCTGCAGAGCCCAAGTTTGCCCAGGTCTGATTCAGAGTCATTGCTGAAGGAAAGGGTGGACTTTGGCTGCATCTACACAGGAGAGTTAACGCAGTTTGACATCACTTTAACTGTCCATGGCTCAATACTATGAAAGCTTGGGATGTATAGTTTCAAGAGGTCTTTGTCACACCAAACTACAACCCTCAAAGACTCCACAGCTCTTCTAGCGGTGCCAAATCGCATTAATTCCACAGTATAAACGAGGAGGAAGCCAGGCACTCACCATGGCGCAAAGGAGGGAGCCGCTCTTTCAATCCACCGCACAAAAACCAGCCTTGGACCACCTGCATTCGCTGATGGCTACGCCCCGCCCCTATAAACACCGCCCATCCAATGAGAGACGGGATTCTCGCCATGCCCCGCCTCCCTTTGTGTCCGTCACGACCAATTAGGGCAACGCGAGCGGAGGGCGGGCTTTAGAGAACGCCCATGTTACCGTTTCTGTTGAACTCACAACAAAACGGGTGGCGTCGGTTGCCTGGCAACCGCTCTCCCTCGCCAGCCAATTAGGGAAGCCGGCGGAGTTCTGACGCAAAGATAGGGAAGAACAATGTGACTGTGAGCATGCGCAGTAGTGTCTTTCACATGGGTCCTCATTTGTCAGCGCATGCGCAAAGGAAGGAACAGAATTCAGAAGGGACTAACGAGGCAGTGGCCCTTCAGCAACACTGGGTTAATATTCTAGTATTAAATAATATTACTAATGTTTTACTTACTGTATACTGTAGTAGCACTTGCTTTATTGGCTAATTTGTTTGTTGGAGATAGCAACCTTCTCAAGCCTCTTCTATGTGATGTTTATCTGTTTTATAATGTGTAGGTTTATTTCCTGAAGTGTGTGTCTTTTTTGGTTTGAAGTTACCTTAGCTCTTAGCTGAAAGCCAACCTTAAAAACTCTGGCATAGACACTGAGAACTGGGAAGCCCTGGCCCTTGAGCGCTCCAGCTGGAGGTCAGCTGTGACCAGCAGTGCTGCGGAATTTGAAGAGGCACGAATGGAGGGTGAAAGAGAGAAATGGTGTGTCAAGCCAACCCTGACTGAGACTGCCTTCCACCTGGAAACCGATGCCCTCACTGCGGAAGAAGATGCAAATGAAGAATAGGGCTCCACAGTCACCTACGGACCCACAAGAATACTGACCCTGGAAGACTATCCTACTCATCCAACGAGGGATCGCCCCTAAGTTACCTTATCTCTATATACTTGAAGCAGTGGGAGGGGCTGCAGACCATGTGACTGGCTCAGTGACTGTTTAGAATGTTCAGTTTTAAAAGGATGACAGTTAGTCGTCAGTTGAGGCTGGAGTCTGTTAGAGTGCAGAAGCTAGTGTTAGGAGTTAGACGGCATGAGTCAGTCTGTGTACAGAAGTCAATGTTAGAAGCTAGAAGTCAGTTGAGGCTTGATTGTTATTAAGGAGAGTTGTACAAAGCAATATATTTTTGAAGGCTTTCATGGCTGGAATCACTGGGTTGTTGTAGGTTTTTTTGGGCTATATGGCCATGTTCTAGAGCAGCGTTTCTCAACCTGGGGGTCAGGACCCCTGGAGGGGTCGCAAGGGGGTGTCAGAGGGGTCACCAAAGACCATCAGAAAACACAGTATTTTCTGTTGGTCATGGGGGTTCTGTGTGCCAAGTTTGGCCCAATTCTATCGGTGGAGTTCAGAATACTCTTTGATTGTAGGTGAACTATAAATCCTAGTAACTAAAACTCTCAAAGGTCAAGGTCTATTTTCCCCAAACTCCACCAGTGTTCAAATTTGGGCATATTGAGCCAAGAGTGATCCAGATTCATCATTGTTTGAATCCAAAGTGATCTCTGGATGTCGGTGAACTACAACTCCCAAACTCAAGGTCAATGCCCACCAAACCCTCCCAGTGTTTTCTGTTGGTCATGTGAGTCCTGTGTCCCAAGATTGGTTCAATTCCATCATTGGTGGAGTTCAGAATGTTCTTTGATTGTAGGTGAACTACAAATCCCAGCAACTACAACTTCCAAATGACAAACTCAATCACCCCCCATCCCACCAGTATTCAGATTTGGGCGTATCAGATATTCAGATTTGGCCGTATCATTCACTGGACCCAGTTTGGTCCAATGAATGAAAATAGATCCTGTATATCAGATATTTACATTATATTTCATAACAGTAGCAAAATTACAGTTATGAAGTAGCAACGAAAATAATTTTATGGTTGGGGGCCACCACAACATGAGGAACTGGATTAAGGGGCCGCAGCATTCAGAAGGTTGAGAAACACTGTTCTAGAGGCATTTTCTCCTGACGTTTCACTTGCATCTATGGCAAGCATCCTCAGAGATAGTGAGGTTAGTTGGAACTAGGAAAATGGGTTTATATATCTGTGGAATGACCAGGGTGGGGCAAAAAATTCTTGTCTGTTGGAGCTAGGTGTGAATATTTCAACTGACCACCTTGATTAGCATTTGATGGCCTGGCAGTACCTGGGGCAATCTTTTGTTGAGAGGTGATTAGATGTGCCTGACTGGTTTCCCTCTGTTGTTTTGCTGTTGTAATTTTAGAGTTTTGAGCAATATAGTTTTGAAGAGACTGCTAAAGATTATAAGTTCAAGATACAAACTGAAACGTTTTAAAGCAGTGTTTCTCAACCTGGGGGTCAAAAGCGGATATCAGAGGGGTCGCCAAAGTCCATTGGAAAACACAGTATTTTGAGTTGGTCATGGGGGTTGTGTGTCGGAAGTTTGGCCCAATTGTATTGTTGGTGGGGTTCAGAATGCTCTTTGATTGTAAGTGAACTATAAATCCCAGTAACAACAACTCCCAAATGTCAGTTGGTAGGCTGTTAGGAATTGTGAGAGTTAAAGTCCAAAACACTTGGAGGGCCTAAGTTTGCCGATGCCTGTTTTGATTGTCTGGAATAGATGATGCAAAATTTGGAAGGCAATGAAAGGCAGAAGCAATAATTCTGTATTTCATTTGCAGATATCTTGTGATCATGGCTTTCAGAAGTATGAGCAGTAAGAAACATATTGGACTTCAAGAGCTTTCAGCTTTGGCATCCACTGGAAGGACCCTTTTAGGACCGGTGAAATCATCCAAATTTATAATTAACGAAAGTACTCTGGACAGTATCTTGATTTGTTCTGCAGCGAGACTTCTAGAAAACTTGGATTTCAATAGTGCTGTTGGACAGCTTCTTAACGAGTCCATCCAGGCGCAGGAGAAAGAATATAAAACTGGAACGACTACACTATTATTTCTAGTCAGTGCATGGAGCAATGCTGTCCTTGAATGCCTTCAGCAGGATGTTCCTGTTTCAATAATAGTATCTGTGATGTCCGAAGGTCTGAATTCTTGCATTGAACATGTGCAAGGCCTTGCGTTATCACTGCACGATATACACCAAAGGCGAGATGATGTTCCTATAGAATGTGAAGACAAGGCATCAACGGTTGTTGACGTCAGTTGTAGCATTATCGGAACACAGGCTGTGGAAATTGAAAACCCAGATCTCAAAACAAACAACACTGTTTTAAATCCACTTGTACAGCTGTACAATTGTGAGGGAAAATCAGGTGGTATCTTCACTGAGAAAGCAAGCACATACAATTCTGGGGTAAAGTGTGGGTATCAAGAGCTATTTGGTGACACAGCATATTCATCAGCGAAATTAGTAGATACCAGTTGTATTTTCACAGGATGTAAAACTGTCATCGACAAAGAACAGCATTTGCAAAATTGTCAATCTGGGGTATCAAGCTGCAACCAAAGATCAAAAGTAACCCATAGTAGATACTTCAATAACATAAAGGAAATACCTTTACCCTGGCAACTAGATCGATCCAAAAAACATTTTGATGAGCTCTGTGAACTAGCAATGTCACTTAGCCATGGAAGCTGGCCTGCCATGAAATTGGTGCAGGATGTTCTCAGCTACCAGTTGCATAGTGTCAACATAATGGCTCTTCCTTTCCAAGTTAACCTTTCAGAGGTCGTGACTTGTTGTTTACCAGGTGTCTCTGAAAGCCATTCTTGTGTTTATCCTGGTTACACAACTTTAATATGCCCAGAGAAAGCGGTCATTGCGAAGCACTTTCAGGATGAGCCTCTTCGTGTTATTCTTGTAGATGGGGACCTAAGTGAAACCTATCACCATTTGGGCTTTAACAGGCCACAGAATGTAAGAATCCTCTTTGAAAGTGCATCTGATCTGGAAAACAGCCAGAGATCTTGGGTGGATTCTATGCTAGATATTCTGATTCAGTTTGGGATAAATTTAGTTTTGGTACAAGGTGCGATCTGTAGAAGTTTGGAACAACGCTGTCTGTTGAATAACATATTGGTGGTTAATGGAGTCGCTTGCAATGCATTGAGGGCTTTTGGTGCTATTACAGGCACAGAACGGGTGACCTACCTCACCCAAGTGAATGAGCGTTGTGTTGGCAAAGGCATCTATATGAAGCTCTGTGAAACTCCGGAGTCAAGTGGAATGGAGCTGAATGGCCAAATGCTGGTTTCTTTAATAGCAAAAGGAATTCCCCTGACGACTGTGGTGCTTGGTTGCCCTGTTATGTCCAAGATGCAAGCCACTGAAGATAACTTTTGGACATGTGCTTCCCGTGTGCATCATGCCCTTCTTGACCAAGCAGTCTTTCCAGGAGGTGGCACTGTGGAATTCCTATGTCTCAGTTATCTTGGGAACTTGGAGAAAGCAACCAAAATTTCTAAAGGAGGTTTTAATGCTGGCATCTCTTGGTTTGGAAAATATTCAGAACAATATCAACCTTTGGTGCTCAGTGCTTTGGCACGTGGTTGGCACCAGTACCTTTGCACTATCATGTGCAACACCACAAAATGCACATCTGAATTAGAAGCTAGCACCTTCATACAACAGCATCTCCAAAAAGCAGCAACCTGTGATTCTCCAGCAGTGTACATACTAGATGAGTTTAAGAAGGGTAGGATGGGAGTTGCAAGCATTGAATATGTTGGGACGCATGAAAAGGCTCCAAAAGTATATGATAATGTTGGGGCTAAGACAGAAGCATGGCGAAGGGCTCTAGATTTGGTGCTCTTAGTGCTTCAGACAGATGCTGAAATTATCACAGGCCCTCAGAGGGATCAGTTGCTCAAATCACAGGTCACAAGTGAGTTCCTGTTTTTGTAGGAACATGTACAGCTGCTAAAAATGACAGAAGATTAAAATTGTCAGTATTTTGCAAGAAGAAAAGTAGGCATATAATAGGAAAATAAAATTTAAAATTCTGTATTTTAGAAATTAAAAAATGATGTTATCCACAGAAACCATTTTAATGGGGTGCATCTGCACTGTAGACTTAAAATACTTTGATATCACTTTAACTGACATGTCTCAATGCTGTGGAATCATGGGAGTTGTAGTTTTACAAGGTCTTTCGCTCTCCCAAACTACAACTCCCAAGGTTCCATAGCATTGAACTATGAGCCATGCTTTTTAAAACCTAAATGTATATTTTTCTATTCCAATGTTTGTTCATTTTTTGATGCTGGTCATCGATTGTAATAATAAATAAATATGTATTGAACCATGGCAGTTTATTTATTTATTTCGTATCAAAAGCATTGCATAAATTAGTATAAAAGTGATAAAAATGGAAAGGGCACAAGTGGCTAAATAACTTTTGACCAAAAGTGGGCAACAGCAACTGCATTGCCTGTAGACTCCAACAAGTTTTCCTTTGTACATGAGGCAGGACATTGTGGACAAGCATACAGATGCAGCGTTGTCTGTTCTGCTCCACAGTCGCACAAGGTGGAGGATTCTTTTAGGTAGTGCCATTTTGCCAGGTTGTCTTTTGATCTGCCCACTCCACTTCTAAGTCTATTCAGGGATTTCCAAGTTACTCATTCTTGGTTGCCCCTCGATACAAACCCTCATGGGAGGCCATCCAATTGGGATTTCCTGGTTTAGCTGCCCAAAGGGATAGTCTTGCTGTTGCTGGGGAAATGTTAAGAGGAGTGGTGGTTCTCATTAAGCTTTTCCTTTATTTGAGTCTACTGGAAAAAGGTTGATAGCCATGCAGTGGATGGCTTTCACAGTGGTATTCAACTTTATTTCTCTCACAATTAGCAGCAACTTCCTGTCGCGCATGACCCCCCCATGCCAGATAGCTTGTAGTTTATCAACAGGTGTAGGTTTAAGAATCCTGTGATTATTCTGCATGTTTTGTTCAATGCTATGTTCACTTTCTTCGTGTGGGCAGACTTGTGCCAAACAGGACAGACATACTCGGCAGTTGAGTAAGACAAGGCCAGGGCTGATGTTCTTATTAATTTTGGTTCTGCTCCCCATGTGCTGCCAGTAAGTTTCCTCAGGATGTTATTGCATGCAGCTACTTTGTGCTTGGGGTTCACGGAGTGTTTCCTATATGTTAGTGTTGTATCTAAGGTGACACCGAGATATTTAGGATGGAAACAAAGAGCCTCCTCGAAGACTGAGTAAATACAGTCTGGCATCCTCTAGGCAACGTTTCTTGTAAAAGGCTAATCTTTCCAAACCTAAAAGCATTGCTTTTAAACCTTGCCACGGCAGTTAAAGTGGTGCCAAACTGCATTAATTCTCCAGTAATAGATCACACTTGGTCTGGGGTGTTATCATTATTTAGTCTTGATCACTATTATGGGTGTAGACCTTAATCCAGTACAAAATATGGAATACTCATTTTGGTGAGACTAGCCTCCCTTTTAATTCTGATCATTTTAACTCCCATTTAGTTAAGGATATCTTGTTACATTGTGTTCAATGTTCTTTTAAACACAAACTTGATACTATTGTTTGTAACTATAAAATGACTTGTTGCATATTGCCATAATTTTGTTTTAAAAATTTCTTCGAAGTCTGCTTGAGGACCTTCCGTTTTTTGGATTGCAATTTCCAGAATCCTCCAGCCAGGAAAGAGTTGTCAAAAAATTGTTCAGGTTCTGGTGCCTGCGATGTGTTGGGTGGCTCTGCCTTGACACTGGAATCTTGGTTGTTACCCAAGGATGCCAAATACTGGTGCCAACCCTCCTACTAGGAAAGTTCTGTTCAAGCCCTGTTGAAGCTAATTAAATTGCTAATCTGTTTGCCAAGACAACAGCTGGAATAGCACAGTAGCTAAAAGACTGGCATAGAACTAGCTGGATTTAGGGGAGGCTCTTTTTCGAGGCCTGCAACAATTCATCAGCCTGCAATATATGGATAATAACAACACTCATCTCATTCATACTGAAAGCAGTGCAATATAATGTATTTTACAAAAGAATATCTGTGTTTAAAGTAGGGGTGAGATATTGATGACAATCTTGAGTGTTGCATAATATGATTGCAAAAATGCAATTCTGCATTCCTGCCATATTAAGATGAAATTATATTTTTCTACTATATTAAGAGCTGCTATTTTAAAATTTAATTTAACAGAGAATATGCTAATAAATATATATTTGTACCTGTGAAAATGGCATTTTAATGTGCAGTGTATTCTTCAGCATCAATTACTGATTTATAATTTTGCCATTCCTTTTTAATGGATATTACCCAATTAGAAATAATTGGTTGTGTCCATTGATTTTAACCACACTGTGTTAGGAGCTATCTGTAACTCTTTAGTCACTGTTAAAAGTTGTGTCTCATTGTATTTCTGTTGTTTCTGAACTAGTAGCTTCAGATCCTTCACAGAGAGGTATTAAAATTAGACCACCAGATGCTTATACAATCACAGAGTTGGAAGAGACCATGTGGGCCATCCAGTCCAACCACCTGCCATGCAGGAAAAAACAATCAAAGCACCACTGACAGATGGCTACCCAGCCTCTGTTTAAAAGCTTCCAAGGAAGGAGTTTCCACCACACTCTGAGGCAGAGAGTTCTGCTGTTGAACAGCTCTTAAAGTCAGTAAGTTCTTCCTAATGTTCAGGTAGAATCTCCTTTCCTGTCATTTGAATCTATTGCTACAAGTCCTAGTTTCCAGGGCAGCAGAAAAGAAGTCTACTCAATCTTCATTATGGCATCCTTTCAAATATTTAACTTAGCTGTCATTTCTCCTTTCACTCTTCTCTTCTATAGGCTAAACATATCCAGCTCTTTAAGACACTCCTTGTAGGTTATTGTCTCCTGACCTTTGATAATTTTAGTCCCCCTCTGGACACCTTCCAGCTTGTCAATATCTCTTTTGAACTGTGGTGCCCAGAACTGGACACAGTATTACAGGTGAGGTCTAACCAAAGCAGAATGCAAGGGCACCATGACTTCCATTGAGACACTATACTTTTGATGTAGCCCAAAATTCCATAGCTATTTTTAGCTGCTGCATCACACTGTTGGCTCATGTTTAACTTGTTATCCACAAAGACTCCAGGATCCTTTTCACATGGACTGTTGTTGAGCCATTCTGTATCTGTGCACTTCATTTTTCTGCCCAAGTGTAGTATCTTACATTTGTCCTTGTTGCAATTCATTTTGTTAACTTTAGCATAGCTCTCTAATCTTTTAAGGTCATTCTTAATTCAGATCCTGTCTTCTGGATTATTAGCTCTCCATCCTTAATTTGGTGTCATCACCTTCTAGTATGTCCTCTAAATCTTCCTCTTAGTCATTAATAAAGATGTTGGACAGACCAAACCCTGCAGCACTCCACTAGTCACTTCTTTCTGGGAAAGAAGGGTTTGGTCCCTTAACCACTTACAAATCCACCTAACCATAGTATTGTCTAGCCTACATTTTACTAGTCTGTTTGCAAGTAGATCACCAGGAACCTATCAAAGGCCTAGCTGAAATTAAGATATGCTACATTCACAGCATTCCCTTCATCTACCAAGGTTGTAATTCTATAAAAAAAAGAGATAAGATTTGTCTGGCATGACTTGTTTTTGAGAAATCCATGCTAACTTTTGGTGATAACGGCATTCTTTTCTAAATGATTGCGGACTGCCTCCTTAATGATCTGCTCCAAAATCTTTAGATATTGATGTCAGGCTGACTGAATGGTAATTGTTTGGGTCCTCTTTTTTCCCTTCTTGAAGATAGGGACAACATTTTTTCCCCTCCTCCAGTTTTCTGGGACTTCTCCTGTTCTCCAAGAATTCTCAAAGATTATTGCTAGTGGTTCTGAAATTACTTCTGTTAGTTCCTTCAGTACTCTTAGATGTATTTCATCTGGCCTTGGAGACTTGAATTCATTTAGAGTAGCCAGGTATTCTTTGACTGCTTCTTATCTATTTTGGTAAATTTTGGTCCACTCTATATTGTCCAGTTTGAACACTGATTTCCTTTTAGGAGAAGAGCAAGGCAAAGACAGTGTTGCATATTTCTGCCTTTTCCCTATCTCCTATTAGCATTTCATCACCACCACGCAGAGGTCCTACAATTTCCTTTTTTTTTTCTACTGACATAACAAAAACACCTTTTTTATTATTTTTAATCTCATAAATTATGATACTTACAAGATGCCAGTATGACAATAAGCCAGGCTATATGAAGAGTGATTTAGGGAACTGGGTATATTATGAAGACAAACTTAGAGGGGACATAACCTTGTTTAAATCTTTGAAAGGATGTCACACTGAGGAAGGGGCAAGTTTGTTTTCTGCTGCTCTAGAGTCTAAGACATGGTACAATGGATTTAAATTGCAGGAAAAGTGATTCCACCTAAGTATTAGGAGGAACTTCCTTATGACATGAACGGTTTGACCGTGGAATATGCTGCCTCAGAGTGTGGTGGAATCTCCTTCTCTGAAGGGTTTTAAGCAGAGACTGGGTGGCCATCTGTCAGGAGTACTTTGATTGTGTGTTCCTGCATGCCAGGGTGTTGGCTGGATGGCCCTTGGGATCTCTTCCAACTCTAGGATTATATTATTCTTTAAGCAGTTGCCATAAATATACCAACTGATGACATTGAAAACTAGACAAGGAATATGTCCCTGTTGATTCTGCTGGATATCTCGGTGGTTTTTGAGCTTGCTCAGACTCTTGGATCATCTGGAGAGGTGTCTCTTTCGGTTCTATCACCATCACAAGCACAATTGGAGATGAAATAAAGGACCTTTTTGGTGGCTGCCCCTTGGCTCTGAAACTCCCTGCTGAGGATGGTCAGAATATTCTCCTCTTTATCTTTTTGTTGGCTGGCAAAAAAATTATTTTTAGGAGGCTTTTAATTCAGAACATTTTAAAAAAACGGACTAGTGTATTTTAATCTCAACTATTTTTACATCTTTGTCTTCTATTTTATTAAATAATGTTCTGAACAATTTTAATATTATGATTAGTTTAATAACATTTCAATGTTTTTGGTGATGTTTTCAAAAAATATATGCTGTCTTGAGCCCCAATTTTTGGAATAAAGGATACAAATAATAATTAAGATTTTTTTTGTTTTCTTGAACTATAGTTAGCCAGGGCATTTTAAGCTGCAGTCCAAAAAATAACTTCCAAACTATGGATGGGAATATGCATATTTTGAAAGCATGATATTGAGAGGTCACAGATTTCAGAGTGGTTGGGAAATGGAAGTAACTTTGGTTATGATTAGTGTGAAAAGAATTTTTGAAATGAAATGATGGCTTCAAATGGTACACTTTTAAAGCAGCTGACACCATGACTAATGATATTAAAATGCTTTTCAGGAGCAATCAGATTGCAAGACTTCACACTCTTTTTAAAGGTCAAATATGAGGCTGACTTCAGTGCAACATTTCTTTGTTTGCATTGTGCTTCTAGAGAATAACCATAAATATCAAAATACACATTGTGCTGGAATGACCAGATGAAGTGTATTGCAAGCATCCTTGCAATACCCTTGGGACCTGTTTTACAGTTTGTTATAATATTTGAACTTTTCTTGACTGATCTGGGAAGATAAAACTGTGATATATTTCAGAAGAAGGAAGGCATGAGGTGATTTAGGAAAGCCCCTGCATCTACATCAGCACTTTAGAATGCTTTCAAGATACTCCCTTTAGTCTTGGGAAGAGAGAAGGGCCAGCAGTTCCAAAGGAAGTAATACGTATCTTTCATTCAGGGCATGAACTTCCTGCCTGGGGGATTCTGTAAGTTGTAATCCAAAAAATAACTTCCTTGCACTCTAATTTGGCAAAATGGACTGATTTTCACATCAAAACAAGTCAATAATGGCTCATAACAGAATTCAGAACTACATCCACTGAAATTGATTGTTCACTATATTATACGTTGCACTTAATCCAATAGTCACTATACTGTATATATCTGGTACAACATACTTATTAAACTATTTTATGTATTTTTAGAAATACACTTTTTTTAAAAAAATAGTATTTTGCATATGCAATATTTATGTTATATATATAAATTCGCAGCAGGCTAAACCACTGTGCTGGTCGGGGTGAGCACCCACTGTTAGGCCCAGCTCACCTAGCCACCTAGCAGGTCAAAAGCAGAAATGTGAGTAGATAATATAGGTACCGCTTTTAACCAGGAGATAATAAAGGCACCCTTAAAGTAAATTCCTTGGCATGGAAGAAGGAGCAACAGCACCCCCTGTGGCTGGAGTCAAGCACAGCCTCCAAGATACCAGAAATAAGATGGGGAAACTGGCTTTACCTCTATTTGTGTTGTCTCTCCTTGTTAACTGCATATCAGCATTGAATGTTTTACTTATGTGTGTTCTGTAAAACAACTCTGAGTCCCCTTTAGGGTGAGAAGGGTGGATATAAATCCTGTAAATAAGTAATAAATAAATAAATAATATAAAGGTATTAATGTGAAATAACTGTTATTAACAATGCAATTGATGTTGTACCATTCATCTTATATTTGCTCCAGAGGGTTCCTCGCCTATTTTCAGCACATTGTGGGGGACACAAAATTACAAAGACAAGGGTACTGCACCTCTCTCCATTTTGCAGACAGAAGTCAATATTTCATACACGAGGTACCAGTTGGATTTCATCCCTTAATATTTTATTGTTTTCTTTAGCCAGCAGGTGGCAATCTAAAATTTTGTTTTGCACCCCGAGCACTAAACACACTTAGTGAAAGCTGATTAAATTAAAACAAGTGGAGTTTTCCTTCTGTAGGAAAATTGGAATGTTGGACAGCTAATCTGTTTTGACGCTTCAAAAATGTCTACACTACCTGGAAAGAGCAACAAATTTAACTGAGCAAATAAATTTAAGTCTTCCAGAGAACCACTTTGGCAGCTCTCAGGATGATGTATAAGACAGGCTTGGATGATGATACTAGAGTTTTACTGTCTTTTACTGTCCTTCGGTTTCCACATGGCCAAGAAAAGGAGTGGCCTCTCTCTGCATTGAGAACCGTCCAAACGAACTGAACTACAATACAGACAGGATCTGATACAATATAAAGGCCTGTGACTCCATCACACAGTCACTTTTCCTCTGTGAGATATATTATATCTCACCAAATGAAGTAAGCGAGTGGAGCTTCAGAAGCTTGTGTGATGTGTCTTGCTCATATTGGTTGACCAATAAAGGTACTGATCTTTTGTAGATTTTGTTTTCTTTTGCTGTTTGACCAAAACGCTTACCCCAGGTATATTTGCAAAATAACTTGATACTGAAGAGCTGTAACTTGTTGCTTTTCATATGTTGTGTGGCAGCCACTCATGGAATCCGTGGCACTCCTTTTCCTTGGCAAGTGGCAACTATGTTTTGTTTTACTATCTTGATGTCAAGCCAGGATCCAACCAAGCAAAATTTATGAATTATGACAAAGTGCTTCATTTGAACCATAGCAGGAGATTCAAGCCTTGCTGTCTGGAAGCCCAAAGTTCTGGTAGCTTGCCAGAGGAGCACCGAGGAAGACTTGCAGCATCTGCCAGTTCCAGAAAATACATTATCTCCAAATCCTTCTTTATGAATTACAAAGTAATCCCTTAATAAACGGCAACCTGGTGTCCTTTTGTCCTCATACTTGCTTCACTGTAGCCTTTACTGTCTCATTTTTTCTTTCTGTTTTACTTTCACAGCCCACCACGGTTACCGTGTAGCCTCTCAGTCCCGAGCAGGGCTTCTCTCCCTTCTTTTCCCCATTCCCACTGTCCCCTTTGCATGTCCCCAACTCTGAGTCAACCTCCACACCTCAAATCCCCAGCATCTAGAAACAGGTGCCCCCAGTATCTGCAGATTAGGTGACGCCGGAATCCCTATGTGTATGTTTTGATATTTTATGTTTTATGATTTCATGAAATGTGTTTGGAGTCATGAAGCCAGCGCCACAACCTTGGTGACCTTTCACTGGCACTCCCTGTCCTGAAGTTCCCCTTGTGTCTTCCTTGTCTTTACCTTAACAAAGGACTCAAGCACCCATCATCTTTGGAATCAATCCATCTCTATTGATTCCAATTTGAATCGGCTATACAGATGATGACCAGCCCCTGAATTGGGCCAACCTTTTGTGTGGCCATTTGGACATAAAGGACTCATTATCATCTGGCACCGTTCCTGGAGTTTGGAAGGTCCTGCCACTGCTTTTCTGATTAAAATTTCCCCTTTTCCAGGAATGAAGTCCTTAATCCCATCTCTCTGGACAGCATGTTTTTAGGGTCAGCAATGGACACAGGTCCAGTGAGCACCAGACCCACCTGATGGGTCATTCACTATACAATCACCAAAGCAATAATCCCCAGGAACTTGATGGCCCCACTTTGTTAGTCTCAAGGTTGAGACACTACTGCCCATTCACAAATCCATATTTTTTATTGTTTTTCCTGACCATCCTGCCCCCTGCTTGCCATTGGAGAGCTGAAATCTGCATCGGAAATGGGGAAAGCTCTGTATCTGGCTGCCGGGTGCTGTATCTCCTCCATGTGGAGGGAATCCTCCCAGTTGCTTGTGACATCAGCGCAAGCTCTGCCAATGAGCACGAACCCAGTCCCAGTTGGGCATTCTCACAAAAGACAAAAGACTGATCTGTATAAAATGCCTGTTTTGCTTGTAAAATAGCATGTCAGCTTTTTTTGAGCAGCACACCACTCACTGACTGTCATCTCTTCTGGACGGAGTGAATAAAATACCTTGGTGGCTTCTGCTTCAGCTGGTGAGATTTCTTTGAATGGGAACGTTGGGTTTCAGCTTTAAGTCTTGCCAGGCATGCACTCAGTTTCCACATTCTGGATCTCACTATCCACAAACTGCCCTAAATTGCTCGATAACATTCTGAATCAGATTAGCAAGCTATCACTAGCCATGGTTCTAGCTCAAACTAGAACAGGAGTGCAATAGCTTGCAACCTGTGAATCATGCAATCATCTCTCAGAGTCATTAATTTTGTCATTGCTGCTTCTGGAATGGAAAAGAAAGCCCAACTATTTCATATTTGGCTGTTCCCAAACAGTTCTGTCCCTGTTTTGTTAGTATGTTTGAATATGTGACGGGGAAAACATTCCTGACCAAATGGCTTTTTTCGTGAATAAAACGTAAATAGGCCATTTTGTAACCCCTTGAAACTTTGTTTTTCCTTATGAAAAGGAAGCCAGTTTCCTGTACTAACCTCAGAGCAGTAGCTACACAGGACTTCTATGTGACATCCTCTGTGAAGTAAACAAACATGGAGAAAACAGCTCCAATGATACCTTTAAAAGGCACTTGAGCACAGGTTTAAATGTATGTATTTATTGGCTATTGCTAAGCTTTGACGTTATATACAGAGCTCAGTACCTCTGTTTGTTCCAAACATGGAGCTGCTCGAAACCTGTTACTCTTGAGATTAATTTTGGGCAGCACTCAAAATTGCAGGTATTTGGGTATACTGGGGCAAAGTGGACCATGTGGGATGCAATGAATTGATCCTAATTCCCATGAGATCATACTCCAAAAAAGATTGTGGCAGGGCCAAGAAGCAATAACCACACAATTAGTGGTGTAATTCAATCCACAGTTCAGCCCAGCTTGATAAACTAAGGCGGTATGAACCAGACACAATAAACAGCTCTATTACTCATTGTAAGCAAATGGAAAATGCTTAACAATTTTTGCTATGTGTAAAAGGCTAAGAGGAAATCCCCTTCTTGAGGTTGTGGCACTTCAGTATGATTTCATATTGTATTAAAGTGATGGGACAAGTTACATCTGCCTTATCTTATGTTTTCCCCTGACATGCTAAGCAAGAATATGATATTGACCCTCCGCCCACTTCTCTATGACATGCAGTCCACATTCTCCATTTTCTGTAGTGAGTATGATATACTGGAGATAGGAGGCATTTCTGTAGAAATGTGTTATCTTTATGTAAGTGCATGAGCAAACACAGGAAAACTCACAGCAGCACCTGTTTTCCCCAACTCATTCAACACACTGAGTATTTCACTATTTGTGGTATCAAAGCACTAAGCATTGTACGCACCATTTCCTTTTACTTTGCCTATCTATTGATTATTATCTATCCCTTAATGCCCAAGGGCAAGGCTTTTTACTCAGTCTCACCAGCATCAGAAGTTGGTTTGGTGAAGTTATGGAAATAACTAAACTGTTCTATCTATTCTCATTGAGATCTGTCCAACGTTTGGCCATTTATGGTACTCACCTTACTCCTTACCTAAATTGTCTTCATGGACATTTATAGCTATATATTCATGAAGACAATGTCCAAGATATAAATATGACTTCTAGCATCAGTGATTTTTCATTCACTGTGGCATTTCCTCTGCAAGGAAGCTTGCCAAATCAAATGGTTTTTAAATGCTCCTGGTTTTGAAATGCATTTGGGAACTGTAGGTTGTGTGCAGCTGCTGTTTGTTAATTTGGAGTTGATTTGATGTTTGAATGTGGTTTTATTTATGTTCTGATTTAACCTTTGAAGTTTTATTGAGGTTTTATGCAGAGTTATATTTAATACTCTAGGGCTTTCTCATAATCGGTGAGTTTACTGAATGGTGAGATATAAATAGAATGAATAAAGGGAAGACATTTTTTCCCTTAGCAATTTTGAACAAAAGTTCCATAGTGCTCTTCATTTCAGTTATCATTTTGATATATCCATGCTTTCCTTTTATAGCCCTCTTATAAGGAAAACCTTAATGTTTTATATTTATGCACATATTTATTTATTGTGTCAGAAATGAATTGAGGGTACAGTTAAAATGCATTTAAAAACACAAAGTTTTAAAAACTTGGCATTATGGTAAATGTCCTTTGACTAGAAGCTGGTCACTTGGAGTGCCTCTGGTGTCGATATGAGAAGGTCCTTCCTTGTGCATGTGGCAGGGCTCAGCTTGCATTGTAGTAGGTAGTCTGTTGTTTGATCTTCTCCACACACACATTTCGTGGACTCCACTTTGTAGCCCCATTTCTTAAGGTTAGCTCTGCATCTTGTGGTGCCAGAGCGCAGTTTGTTCAGTGCCTTCCAGGTTGCCCAATCTTCTGTGTGCGCAGGAGGGAGTTTCTCATTGGGTCTCAGCCACTGATTAAGGTGCTGGGTTTTAACCTGCCACTTTTGGATTCTCACTTGATGAGGTGTTCCTATAATTATCTATCCAGATCTTAGGAAGCTGTTTCTTGATTTAAAAGCATTGGCATACTGGCTGAGATCCAAACAGAATGGACCGGAGATGTCACTGCCTTAGTCCTTTCCTTATTGCCTGCTACTTCTTGATAGATGTCAGGTGGTGCAATACCAGCTAAACAGTATAATTTCTCTAGTGTTGTGGGGCATAGACATCCTGTGATAATGCAGCATGTCTCATTAAGAGCCACATACACTATTTTAACAATGTATGATGTATTCCAAACTGGATATGCATATTCAGCAGCAGAATAGCAAAGCGCAAGGACAGATATCTTCAATGTATCTGGTTTTGATCCCCAGGTTTTGCCAGTCAGCTTTCATACCATATTATTTCTAGCATCCACTTTTGCTTGATATTCAAACAGTGCTTCAGATAATTCAGCAGTATTTGGATGTGCTGCAATGCTCCAGTGGGATTATTTCCCAGGTAATCCTCAGAGCTGCAGATGATTATCTATTCTTAAGATGAAAAGCACACGTCTCTGTTTTAGATGGATTAGGAATCAGCTGGTTTTCGCTGTCATAGGCAGTCAGAGCACCTAAAGCTTCTGAGAGCTTCTGTTCAACCATTTTAAAGCTCCAAGCTTAAGATGTGATGGCATGATCATCAGTGTAGATGAAACTCTCTGTCCCTTCTGGCAGTGGCTGGTCATTTGTGTAAATGTTAAACATTGATGGAGCAAGCACACTCCCCTGAGGCAGGTTGTTCTTCTGTTTTCACCATCTGCTTCTCTAGCCCTGGAGCTCAATAAAAAGCCCCTGTTTTGTACCAGATTTCCTATGAAGTGGGTGAGGTGGTAGTTATTTGTGATATTATAAATTTTTCTCAGGAGAAGGCAAAGATTTACAGTATCATAGGCTGCTAACAGGTCTATGAAGACAACTCCTGTAATCTGCTGCCTTTCAAAAACATTTTCTATGTGCTAAGTCATGTTCAGCACTTGTGATGTTCAGCTTTTGCTTTTCCTGAAACCAGCTTGCTGTGGAATCATACATGGGTCTATTTTTTCCATAATTCTATGCAAAATAAGTTTCTCCAAAACTTTGTAGAGATGGCACAAAAAGGAAACTGATCTATGCTTTTTGGATCAGTAGGGTCTTTGTCTGGTTTCAAAATGGCTATGACTCTTGCTTTCCTCCAGATTTTAGGGATTTGACAGGATGCAATGCAGTTGTTCATCAGCTTCAGGAGCTAGCACCTTTCTTTTGGGGTGAAGTTCTTAATTTGTTCCAGCCATAGATCATCCAGGCCAGCTGCTTTGCCATTTTTACATTTATTGAGAGCTGTCTCCAATTTGGTAGATGTAAAAGGTTCATGAAGGTTGTTGTTCTCATTTTCTGACTATTAGTTTCCTTCTAGTTTGGTGGGAAGGTTGGGTTTTCCATTCTTCAGAAGCTGATGTGCTATCTGATCTGCCTTTATGTTGGCATGGGTATCAGTTTGTGATGGATCATTGCTCAGCCATCTTAACAGCCTCCACGCCTTCTGACTACTCCTGCCCATATGGACTTCGGTTATCAGCTTTATCCACTGTACTTTCTTGGTTTCAGAGATGGAGGACAAAATGCTCTGCTCCACCTGAAGAGTTTGGTCACTAAATATATCTTCATTGTGGAGCCTGTAATTTGTACACATAGACATAACCTCCAGTCTCCATGAATAAAAACTTTTTTCTTTTCTTTAATGTTTTAAACCAGGGGTCCACAAACTTTTTAAACAGAGGGCCAGGTCACAGTCCCTCATACTATTGGAGGGCCGGATTATAATTTGAAAAAAAAAACATGAATGAATTCTTATGCACACTGCACATATCTTATTTGTAGTGCAAAAAACAACACAATAATTAAAATTAAGAATAGTTTTAACAAATATAAACTTATTAGTATTTCAATGGGAAATGTGGGCCTGCTTTTGGCTGATGAGATAGGATTATTGTTGTTGTTGTGTGCTTTCAAGTCGTTTCAGACTTAGGTTGACCCTGAGCGAGGGCTGGGTAAATGACCTTGGAGGGCCGTATCTGGCCCCCACGCCTTAGTTTGAGGACCCTGTTTTAAACCTTGCATTGTCCCATTATGGGTGCAATTCAGACAGTATCACAAAGCATGGCTTAAGCGATGAGTGAGGAACATTTAACCTTTCAGATGTTTTGGACTTCAGATTCTAGAAGCTCAATCTAACATGGTCAATGGTAAAAGCATTATAGAAATGTAGTTAAAATTTGGTTTGTTTGTTTGTCGTGTCAGAGCAGCCAGTCCATTATATTACATTTCTAACAGAACAAAGCAAACAAACAGAAAAATACACAACTTGTGAGTTTGGTAGCTGGTTAAATGTCCTTTGACCAGTATCTGGCCACTTGGAGTGCTTCCGGTGTTGCTGCAAGAAGGTCCTCCATTGTGCATGTGGCAGGGCTCAGGTTGCATTGCAGCAGGTGGTCAGTGGTTTGCTCATTTGGTTTGTTAATTGATATACCATTGCAAATCAGTAATTTTATTAATTCAGACATCATGGCAAACCATGACAACTAGGCTAAAACTTCAGTTTTCACAAACCAATTACCAACTCATACATCTAATATATCAGAACCAAAGTGGCTGATAAGGAAACAAAGAGCCTGCTCTTAACAACCAGCCTTATTAATGCAAATTAGTCCCCATTAATTCAATCAATTAACTATTCTGTGAATTAATCTGCTAAATAAAACTTGAAGATCTATTAAAATAGACCCGCTGGTTAAATAGTTGCTGAGATATAATTGTACTTTGACAATCAACTTCTCACTTTGCACTATACGCCATAGATTTAAGAATTCAGATGTACAAGTATTCTGCTGAATGATTAATGTTTCATTTGATTTCTTATTACAGAAATCAACAGCATTAAGACATTTGTTATATAGGGAAGCTATGTGTTCATTTTTTTGGTAGATACTTGTTACTGTGAGATAATTCCTTGGGTTTGGGATTTCCTGTGTGTAAGGGAGAGTGTACTGGGACAGTTTTCATCATTATCCAGGGAACTGGGCAACCCATCAAAGGCAGGAAGTTCAGCCAGAATACATCTGTTAATTTGAAGTGTGCTGCAATTTTTCCAAGAGCAGTCATTTTAATTAACAGAGCTCAACATTCATCTCCAGTAGTGTATTAAACTATAAAGGCACAAGGTTTTCTTCATATTCTGAAGGCGAGTCTTTAAAAGGAAGATTCTGTCAGGAAAAGAATTAGGCAAATATAATTTACATGCAGAACATTCCATCATAAATTTGCCATTTCAGATCCAGCTTCATAAAGTGAAATATTTATTTTAGCTCTTCCAGCAATAACCACTTAAATCAAAAGGTTTTTTATTCACTTTTGTTGGTGTATGCTAAACGAAGTCTTGTTGAAGTGGAAATGGCTTAGAAGAAACTTTACATCATAGGACTGATATGTGGTAAGTCATCTTACAGATACCGGTACGCCGTTATCAGGTCTTCATGGCTGACTTCATTTTTGTCTACTGTCTCTGGTTTCTTCCTAATCTCCCATAGCTCTGTATGGTGATACTGAAAAGCTATGGACTGAGCCAAAATATAATGGAAGCTAAGGAGGGTAATCCCTAATTAGTATTTAGATGGAAGTCTACCAAGGAATATGAGGTGCTATAGACAATAGAGAGCTAGAGAGCTAGAGAGCTAGCGAGCTAGCTAGATATCGAGCTGTAACCTTGGGCTGTTGGTGATCTGTGGATTCTGGCCTTCATATCTGTTGATTAACCCTTGAATCTAGAGTTGTTTGGAATCAGCTCTTGAATTGGAAGGAACAATCAGCTTCTCTGGACTCATTCCTTGCTGTTGTTGCCTCTCAGCTAGATTCTGTGACGAACTTGGACAGTTTGCTAACCTCCTGTTTGGAAACGAGGCCTGGGCTTTATGACACTTACCTAAAATCACCTCCAGGATTTCTCCTACCTACACTCTGCCACCAAACCAGGATCCAACTTGTGGTATTTTCCAGCATCGGGAATATAACTATGCTCTCATTTCTACCTAAAATAAGAATTCTCACCCCCCCCCCCACCATACACATTAAATTTACTTACAGTCATAGAGTTCTAATAATGAAGTAATTGAAAAATTGAGATATGGTCAAGAGATCCTGTGAAAGGAGCGAAGTTATCACGGTAGTGGGAATGCAGAAAACATATTTGTACTATACCCCCCATCATTTCAGAAAACCAGGACCTAAGTGACTAAGCAACTTCAGAATGTGGTCAAGATGACAAAAGTACGAAGTTGGGAGAACGCACAAGTTAGAAGAGGCTGCAGCAGTTTGCTTTTACCTAAGTCTATTGAACTATTTCCTGAGGAAAATGTAAGAATCCTCTCCTCTCCTCCAAGTTAATTAAATCAAACTACTTTTGCTCTTTGAACTCAGTTTCCACCACATGAAGTAAGTCAAGGACAAATGAGGAGAGTGTGAGAAAAAAGAAACCGGGACATTTTAAAAGCAGCTAAAATGGGATGGCAGAGGATTAATCAAGCATGTTCCTGTGAAATCAGGATAGTGAGACAGCATGTTGTAGGTGTGAACAATTGTAATGGCTCACTTTCTGCAATGCTAGAAATGCAGGGGCTGGAGGTAAATTTCTTTAGGGTGGCAGGTAAAATGTTCTACATCCTGCTTTAAAACAGGGGTCCCTCCAATTTTGGTCTGTTCAAATATTTCTCCTAAAGCCACAAAAGGCCTTAAGCTAAAATATATTGATATTTGTTATGAAACCCTTGGTATGCAAAGACCAAGATTATTGTTATCCTCTTTGTATAGTATTAATCATCTCTGTTTAGCCTAATAACTCACTTCCCCTGCTGAAAAGCGAAAGTTATTTACTCTGATTCCTTTTACATTTGGGAATCAAAACTGCAACACAGGATATGTGACCTACATGTTTGGTATCAAGAAAAACAACATAAGCCGTTATGTGGGTTTTGGACAAATGACAAATAGCTGGCTTAATGAACATGAGAATGATGTCTATAATGGCATGAAAGATGGTTGATGTCTGTGTCACAAAAGGAACATACAGTGTCACAGTTTACTTTAAGACAGTTATGAGTCCCACGGAAAAGCAAGAAGACTTGAAAGCAATAATTACTATAGTTTTTTTTTTTTTGCAATGGAGATCAGTCACAATTAGAAATGGAGTAAAAGAAGGTCATTATCAAAAACTGAACTATTTCCCAAAATTCATTATTCAGAGCCCTACTACAAGGGAAATAGATTGTATTATAGATCTTAATATATTACTGTACACTACAGAACAGATTGATGCCAAAAGAGAAACTTTTAGATCCCCACTTACTTTGTGTTGTATCTAAATGGCATATATGAAGAGCTGCATAAAACAGAGACTGGGACTGAAAAGTTCAAATCCCTTTATACAGAATTAGACTTTCAATTCACAGTATATTGAGCTTATGTTGGTATCGCCTGAATGTTATTGGCTTTGGGAGTAATTTGTTGGGTTAAAGTGCTGCAGTTGAAAAAGAGGACACTAAAATCCAGATCCATAGTATGGAGTGAAAAACTTTGTTTCCAGTGAGTAATTTTTGCCCTAATCAGTCTAATCACACTACTCATGATTGTTCAAACATCTGTTAGGATCATCACTTATCTCTCTCCAGTTGCTGCAGGCATTTTCCCATAGGGACGATGATCTTTGTCTTTGGATTACTACTTTGGAAATAATTTGAAGAACTACCTTTCAAACCTAAGGTCATTCATCTGGCGGACTGGAAATATATATTCAATTCTGCTCTTCCTTGGCTCAAGTCTTTAGGCAAAATAAAAGAGTTCACAGATGGAAAAGCTCTGTTCCATTCAGACATACAGTCAGCCCACCATATTCACTGAGGTTAGAGGTACGCAAATAAAGAAATTGCCAAGTTTTCTATATGGAAGAAAACCCCTCTAGGAAATTCTAAGAAACTCATCACATGGGGCTTTTTGCCCATCCTGGGATGCTGCTGAGACACAACTAGGATCAAGTCTGCCGGAGCCCATCACATGATGCAGGGCTTCCAGCGGGGCTCCGTCCCAGGTCTGTGTATGCTGTCTCTTGATAACATGCTAACAGGCAGCCCTGAGAACCTGTGTTTACACTGAGTAAACCAGAGTCGGTTGGGAAACTACATGTGATGGAAAGAGGGCGATGTAGGGCACTGCCCAACGGTTTTCCTCACTGTCCCACACATTTGTTCCACTGCCTGACAGATTCCCCTGACTTAAGGACCTCCATGTGATGAGGTCCTAGGTCTTTCAACATGACTTTGTAGTTCAAGTGTACTGGAATCACATGGAAAACCTAGAGATTCCTAGAGAAGTGTTCTATCTAGAACTCCCTAGGCCAGTTGTTCTCAACTTGTGGGTCCCCAGGTGTTTTGGCCAACAACTACCAGAAATCCCAGCCAGTTTACCAGTTGTTAGGAGTTCTGAGAGTTGAAGGTCAAAACATCTGGGGACCCACAGGTTGAGAACCATTGTCCTAGGCCCTCCAGCATGACTGGAGGAAGTTGATCATAAAGACATGACTGGAGGAAGTTGACCATAAAGACTTGGAGAAAATTCTAGAAAAAACAGTTTGATCAAATCAGTGAATCATCAATTCTGTAAATGTTAAAACCAAAAATGTGGATGAAAAACTGTACACAGTTATCTACAAATCCTGTATCCCAGTCCAGCACAGTAATTACCACACTTACTTTATTGGACCCCATATTACATGTTACAGACTAAGATAAGTGCTTTATTTTGAAGTATAAATTCAAAATAAACTAGTAGCAGAAAACCAAAGAAACTTGGGAAATGTTTTTTCAAAGCAGACTTTATATTACAACATGATCCCTTTATTCATGGAGGATACATTCCAAAACACATACATACTGTGAATACCTGAAACCCTGGATAATAGAGAACTCTGTATATTGACTATACTTGGTCCAGAAGCATAAAATGGAATCTCATTGGACACCCTACAGTGACCAGAAAACACTTTGGGGACAGGGATGGGGGTATTTTCTTAAGTGTGGTTATTCATGGATAAGGGGGTTGTACTGCTGTTGCTCCTTCATCATCAATAGAATAAATAACTTATACAAAGGCAAAGTATGATTTAGTGTTACACTTTCCCACTTCAACCAAACATTCCACAAATATTATTTAATTATTGGTTTGAACAAAGCATGGTTTACTGTTAGTCTGAACTGACAAACTGAGCTTTGTATTTACATTGTAAAGCAGAAAAAAAAAAATCTAATCATGGAGTGAAGCTGGTTTCCAGCACAGGTATGGAGGAAAGGGCAAGCCATAGTTTGCCAATTCTAGCCTAACACTAAATCATGTTATAATCACAATAAGAGAAAGTATGAACTGAACTGGAGAACATTAGAAGCACACAGAGTCCAAGATTGTTTCTTGTTTGGTGTTATGTCTGAAATAGACTAAACAGCTCAAATAATATAAATCATGTTAATTTTGTGCCTGAATGCTTATCCTCGTCTCTTTATTTTAATCATAAATATTACCAACTAGAATATTACATCATAATTTGTTCAACAATGAAGGCACTGAAGTTGAAAAATATATTTTAAGATTTAAAACTGGTAAAAACATCCCTTAACTGGACTCCTTTCAAGGCTTTTGGAAAGGTGAGAGCCTCCAAAGAATACACCTATCCAAATGTCAACATAGAGTTTTCAGTTAGTGCCAGATACTTTGGTCTTGTTATTTTCTTCTATTATATATCTTTAAAAAGAACATAAAGCAGAATATTCTTTAAATGTGACATGACCAGGTGAAAAGAATTGATCCTAACTTCTGCCTTTCTGTACCAGTCTGTCAGACAACCCATCTGTTTCAATGATACAGTAGCATGGAATTTTTTTTCCACAAAAGAGATCCATGTCTAGCCATTTTATGAGTGGAATTTTTCAAGTTTTAGCACATGGTTTAGTATAAATATTTTCAAAACTTTCCATTTTAGTGATTGTGCAGTTTCACTTGCATAGAAATAACTAAAAGCATGTTGACAAAGCTGATTTTGGAACAAGTGAAGTCAATATCCCGATGGCTGTCACTCTGTTGTCTGGCTGCCACATAGTTATTAATTAAGTTGGATCCAAACATTTCTCCAGAGTAAGTCCCTGTTTGAACACATTTTTGTTTTAAAGATGGAAGTGTCTTTGAATTTGTAATCTGCATAGTCTCTTGCTTCACAGAGTTCTCCCCAATAAATTGGAGGATGCAACATATATTCAAAACTATATATGTTGAATGAAAACAGCTGCATAATCACAGAACTTGGGAAGGTTACTTTATTTGACTACAGTTCCCAGAATCCCCCAACTGATATGGCCATTTGTCCACACAGTTGTCCATACAGTGAAGGTGAAGTAAGAGAAAGGGTTCAAAAGTTTGTACATTGGATCTGCTCCTAGTCAGTTTTTCAGTTTTGATGAGTCTCTTACAGGATGTGATGATAGTCTATAACATGTAATATGTATTGTAATCACCAAATACAGTAGAGTCTTGCTTGTCCTACATAAATGAGCTGGAGGAACATTGGATAGGTGAAAATGTTGGATCAAAAGGAGGCATTAAGGAAAAGTCTTAAACATCAAATTACATTATGATTTTACAAATTAAGCACTAAAACATCTTGTTTTACAACACACCAACAGAAAAAGCATTTCAATACACAGAAACATTGTGTAATAATTACTGTATTTACGAATTTATCACCAAAACATCGCAATTTATCGAGACAACTATGGATCTGGGTGGAAGGCAGACTTCATTGGATAATACAGAATGTTGGATGAGCGAAGGTTGGATAAGCCTCTACTGTAGTGGCCTGTCCAACTTACTAGACAAGGCAATTGTGGGGTGGGGAGGGACACAGTCACAGGAGCCACCATCCTTGCTGATAGCCAGCTCTCCTTCTAGTTTTCAATCCATCTTAGAAGGGCAGGACGTATAATAGCAGCTGCTGGGAGCTCTTCCTTATTTTAAATACTCATTTAATGGCCTACTGCCATTAAAGTTCTTTATCCAATAATTACTTGCAAAAGGCACAAGTGGCAATAAGATTTTTATCAGTAATGCCAGCAATTTTGGGCTGTCCACTAGCTTAATTGATTGATCTCTTACTACCTGATACCATGTTTGAAAGCCAACATAGTGCGTCGATTTGAGCATTGGACTTAGAAGACCAGGGGCGCTTCCAGACAGCACAAAACTGTGGGCTTTAATCAGGGGGAAAAATCTCGAGACTTCAGAAGAGGTCCACATACTAACCTGTTGGTGCTGGGATTTCTGCCTCCATCATCCACACTTGCTGCTTCGTTGCAGGATTTAGAGGCTCCCAAGATGGCCACTACTACAGGACATATGGTTTTTTTTAAAAAAAAGAAACTCAATATGCGAAGATGCGAATCATTGTATAAGTTCCGTTCCTGAGTTATAGAGGCTGCCTGGCCATCAGTGCAGATAAGTCTGGCTATGTACTTGCGGCATTGAACAACAGTTTGCTGTTCCTGGGTTATACATGTCTGTTCCTGATTGCTCTAATTGTGAAAAGATGTACAACATTGACTTATCGTGAAAAGATGTACAACATTGAGGGGGTCACAACGTTGTCCTGGCCAGAGAAAATGTGTCCTCCACACATTTCATGAAGTTTCTGGTACACAAGCAATTTTTTTGCATTCTACTCAACTGTCACCTTCTTTTTAGGAACTGACTAATCAAGAACAAACATTTAAAGCCAGGAACAAATCCAGATAAAAAGTCCCAAGATTTCCAAAGATGTGGATTTTCAGTTCAGAACCAGGATATTCCCAAACCTGAAAATCTTGTGGGTTTTTTTTTTGTTTTTTTTTTTGCCATTCATAGCTCTTCCTCCCATGTTATGAGGGAACGGCATCTGGCCAACTTCCTGTTTGCAGCGGAAACTCCTGGGATAAAAGTACTGTCTGGATGGGCCCCAAATTTGTTCAGCCATGGAAAACCACTGGATGACTTTGGACAAGTCATACTCTCTCAACTTCAGAGAAAGGCAATGGCAACTCTGACCTGAACAACCCTTGCCAAGTGTATCCCGTGATTGGTTTGCTTTGGGAGTGCCCTAAATCAGAAACAATTTGAATGTGCTCAAAAACAACACTCTTTGGCAGAAAACACTGAAAACCTTATAAAACTACAACTCCCAGAAGTCCATGGCGTTGAGCCTTGGCATAAGAACATGCATAAGTGGAGAAAGCCTCATTTTCTTTTTAGTCCAATTTCAAACTCATTATGTTGCTAGTTGGGCAATCTATTCTGGTAATTCTCTCCAATATCTTTTCACTCAGTGCCGATGAATGCCAAAAGAAAAAGAAAGAAAGAAAAGGCTACTCATTGCTTTTTAAGTGAACGCCAATGACTCTGGCAGGCATTCTTCGTTCCATTTTTCTTCTCTCTCCAAGCCATATTCAAGAAAAGGAGCACACTTTGAAACCCAAAGAAGTTGCCTGAAATGGAATGAACAACCTAGAAGTTGGAAGGCCACTAATTTCCTACACCTACTCTAGAAAATAATTCCCGGAATATTTCAGCTTCCAGTTATTAGTAACAAAATACTCTGAGGAAGTTTAATGTGATGCAAAAATAGAACAGCTTCTCAAATAGACCACAGTTTTTCCAACAGGTTGGTGTTGATGATTTCATACTTCCCCCTCAATGTTCTCAGCTGGTTACCCCTTTCTTTGTGATTCAGGACTAATAAAGACCAGCAATCAGACCAAGAAAAAGATGCTGTGGCTAGGAAAGGATCAATTTTCTCTCCCATTGCATATCGCTTAGGTTTTTACAATAACGCAGCACGCAGCAAACTGGCAGACTTTGTGGTTAGAGTGGACCAGGGTTGAATTCCCAGCATGTGGTAAAGCAGTCCTCCAACTGCTTCCCTACACAGCCAAGTCACTTTTATGTGGGTTATGTGGCTTAGCATATGCATGGAGATTTAGTTTTACTATGTAAATGAAACTAAATCACAAAAGAACCAGGCAATGCCAAAATAATGTGGACTCTGTATCACTGCCAGATCAAGCAGTCAAATGCAGGGATAGATGAAAAGTTTTGAGCTTAAAAACAATGAAGAGACATGGCTGCATTTTTTTTTTTTTTGATATCACATAACAACAGAGTAGAGTCGATATGCTCAAGGGTTTAGGGGGGAAAAAAACTCTGCCTGCGTGTCCTACCTTCTGCCAAGTTCTTGGCTTTCAGATCACATCTCTCTTCACCTGACTGCATCTGTTTCTGAGATGCTTTGTGCTTTGAGCAAATGATGAACAGAGAGTCACTTCCACTCAAGGGATGTGGGATTTGAAGGATGGTAAAAACATGTGTTTGGAGAAAGAAAAGTGGGTTCTCTCCATTGTTTCCATATGAGAGGAATCACTAATTCATGGTATATAAGTGGTCTATAGATGAGTCATAATTGTTAACACATGTATTGCAGTGGCTTTTTGAAATGTGGCACACACCAATATTCACAAGTGAGTGTCGGCTGTCGCAGTCAAGTTTTGTGAGTGAGAAATTGAGTGAATGCTGATAGTCCCTATTGTCAGGTTACAGGGTGAACCATGTACTGTATATACTCAAGTATAAGCCTAGTTTTTCAGCCCTTTTTTTAGGCTGAAAAAGCCCCCCTCAGCTTATACTTGAGTCAAGGTTATTTATTATTTTACTCTATTATTATTACATATATTATTTTATTCTATTAATTATTATTATTACCATTACCATTTTACTTTATTATTATTATTACATTTATCATTTTACTCTATTATTATTACATTTATTATTTTAATATTGTTATTATTACATTTATTTTAATCTATTATTGTTATTATTACATTTATTATGTTACTCTATTATTATTGTTATTATTACATTTCCATTATTTTACTCTCTTTATTATTATTGGAAGGATACATAAGCACATTTACATTGAAGAAGGTTAGAATAATGGTTTAATCAGAGTTGGGCAGTCTTATCTTAAATTACAGTTTGATGTAAATACTCAAAAACATTTCACCTACTGATGCCTCCATTAATGTAATTGTATTGGTATCTATTTTTATTTTGAATTTTACCAGTAGCTGCTGTATTTACCACCCTCGGCTTATACTCGAGTCAATCCATTTTCCCAGTTTTTGTGGTAAAATTAGATGCCTTGGCTTACATTTGGGTCGGCTTATACTCAAGTATATTCGGTATGTGGAATCCCTCAGTGAGGTATCAGAAACTACTGGTCACTACCCCATAAAATGAGAACCATAAAATGGCATCTTCCAAGAAAAAGACCTACCTGGTAGATCTTCCTAGATGAGTGGTTCCCAACCTTTGGTTCTCCAGTTGTTTTGGACTTCAACTCTCAGAAATCCTAGCTAGCTTCCTAACTATTAGGAATTGTGGGAACTGAATTCTGAAACACCTGGAGGATCAAAGGTTGGGAACCATTGTCCTAGACTCTACCCATCTGGATTGGTCACGATTTTCTTCTGGGCAGTAGTATTTCTCGCTGGAGCAGTAGGACCTACCAAAGCAGTGGTTCTCAACCTGTGGCTCCCCATGTGTTTTGTCCTACAACTCCCACAAATCCCAGTCAGTTTACTGGCTGTTAGGATTTCTGGGAGTTGAAGGACCCACAGGTTGAGAACCACTGCACTAAAGCTTTATATGTCTGTGACCCCCAATGTTGGCTTCTACACTAGTCTTGAACTCTTTGGTCTGGCTTCATCCCTGAATCCTGGTTTATTCTCTGGTTCTCCCTTTTGGTTTGCCCTCTGACCCTCCCTACATGCTCTTTATTTCATCCTCCCTGTCTCACTCAGCTATTAACTATCTGTGTCTAGGGATGGCAGAAACAAATTAATGTAGACAGAGCTAATTAGTACTTTCAAACCAAAGCACAAACTAAAGTCAGTTGTGCATTAAAATCCACCAAAATACATACAGAACTATGTACAGTAAGGAAACCTGCACATGGAAATTATATGGTTCACAATTTTTCACAACTGTGATGCATGCAGTGTTCAGAAACACGTTGTTTTAGGGCCGTGACTTGCAAAAAAAGGATGTATATTAGGTAAAATTGGTTGTTGAGTACATGAATTGGGGAAATGAGCTTTTATTTTAAACTGTCCATAGTCAGGGTGTTTCAAGTGTAAATCTGGAAAAATGCACAGCCTTTGGGTTGAATTAAACTGAAGGCTGGAGAGATGAAACCCTGAAAGAAACCAGAATGTCTGATTAATCAATCCATGTTGTGTTGAGAGGCCTGGAGTTCTTTGAAGTAATTATGCGGACCCATTAAATGCTTTAAAAGTACAGGCTTTATTGTTTTGTGGTTCCTTCCCTGTCCAAAGCCACAGGCTAACTGTGCTAGCCTCCACAGATGTGTAACAGAAGACTTGTGCTGGATTATTTGTGTTTAGATTGTGATGTTCCAACAAATCTGGCCTGGATCAAGGAATGGATCTGTCACAAACATCACAATCGATGTCATGGGGAAAAAGATAAATATCTAATGGGCTCGAATCTATGGACTTTCTTGTCTTGCAAATGGACAAGTGGTGAACAGGAATAGCAGCACACAAAGGACTACATGAGGCAGCCAAACCAGCATTGCAGCTGGACTGTCCCCATTAGTGATGGTACCTATCTCATGACACTGTGTGCATCCCACTGGCAGTCTGCCTCTTTTATATTTTATAGTTGTATTTGCCTTCTTTTTTTTGTTTTAGCACAATTGCACTAACAACATTTTTTTAAAGAAACAGCACTAGTATCAGAAGGTGAGGTTATGAGGATACGTGATAGTACAATAATGGGACTGCAAATTGGGGAATCAGTGCAATTCTGCAATTGAAGAAAGATGTGATATTAAAGGTGCTCAAACTAGTATGTATCCACTGATAATGTGACTCTAGTAGAATCTGAGATTAGTGCAATAAAGTCCAAGACTGACACTGTATTGGTTGGTCCCCACTAACATAGATTTATCCAACCAATTGTTAAGTGGTAAGAAAACATATAGTTGATGTAATGGCTATACTTAAGCTGGGAACAACCAAAAATAGAATAGGAGAATTCTGGCATGGCTTTACTCTTTTTGTCTTTCCAAAGGATTCTTGTATCACACGAGTGCTTGCTTGAAATGGGCTTCTAGACTTTAGAACAATACATATAGCAAATGCAATTGTCTTAGAAATTGTATAAAGACTGCCATGAAGTGACTTGTTTTTTGGACTAGCATTCACATCTACAACAATTCTTCTTAGCTCTTTCCCCCCAGTGCAGTTCCTTGCTTTTGATCAAGTTATGGTTAAACGTTGATGATCCGTTGGGAATGTTTGTTTAGTGCGATAGTTCCCAACCTATGGTCTGTGGACAAACAGTGGTCCGCAAGAATGAAAATATGGTCCATGGCCTCACCATTACTACACAATTGCCTCGAAACCACATGGTAATGAGAGCGACTGGTCTTATGAAACCCTCTTATAGTGCCGAGGCAACTGGGATGTTTGACGGGGCGGGGCTGACTACCCACGGGAGATTACTACTACCACAGCAGCTCTAGATTATTAAATATGGTTTTCTGTGGGCAAGCAGATGGCGACTACTGGATGGCATATGTTCTGTATCAGAAACCAGAGCTGATGTGGTCTATCAAATGCAATTTTCAGAATCAGCACCCCAAACAACCAAACCAAATATAAAGTTGACCAAAAACTGATTTATAACCCTTTTGGTGCTAATGTTGGCGAGTGGCCCCTGGTCAAGTGATCCCTAGTTTAAAAAAAGGTTGGGAACCACTGGTTTAGTGTGATTACCAAAATGAAAACTGAAGAGGGTGACATGTTTGGCTGTGTAGAAGAAGGAGTGTTAGCAGCTGTTGCATCTTACTTCATTCTAGTTTGAATTCCTGTTTGACCATAAACAAGTCAACCTTTCTAAAAGAAATAACAAACGTCTGAGTAAAATTCTACTGTTTCCCCCCTCCCTTGCCCTAGAACTGAATTCTAGGTACTGTGTGCAAATATATTGGTTTTAGTGCACAAAAACATATTGCCTTCAGGCTTTCCTTTTTCCTGGGCATTCTACATTATTTGTCTTTTCTACACTAACCGGACTGCAAGGAGCCATACGTTCCTGGGGCCATAGAAGTGTGCTTTCAATTATTCCACATGTTTGTCATCCAAGCATAATACTACAGTATATAATAAAAAGCAGCATTCATGCAACCCTCGAATTTAAAAAAAAATCAAATACATGTTCAAAGAGCAGTTTGAGGACTGAGCTGTTTGGTTAAGTGTTGATTAACAACAGAAGTAAATATGGGCTTGTTTTAACAGCAAAGGCAAGCCAGCTTCGTAGGTTGTTCCATCCCAGATCATATTCTAAAAATTCATTGTACACTTCTACCTCCCTTGCCACTCATTTTTACTGTAAAGTTCTAGACTTGTGCATTTGGCTGCCATACAAAAGAGTCATTCAGTTTTCTATTTAAATCTGAGGGCCTACCTGCTTTATAGTTTTTCTCTTATTTTTCTCTGATACTTCCCACTCCCTTTTCTTAGGTAGTTGCTTGGAAAGGATACTGGATGGAAAGCTTGAAGGTGTTGTCCAACCAGTAATATAGTGTCTAGCATTCTGGGGCTTAGGGTATGTCAATGCTTTAACATTATATTAGTTTGATTCTGTTTGCTTCCACCTTAATAAATGCTGGGATTTGTAGTTTAATGAGATTTTTAAAAACTGTACAGTAGTTGCAAGAAGGAGTCTCCGGGTTCTTCTGCTACTGTTGGATTGGAGGACTACTCCCAGATATTTGAAACATGAGAACTGCTTGATTTCATGTCCATCTATGCTCCAGGCATCTTGGGTCTTTTGACAAATGCCACAATTTTGATTTTCTTATAATCAAGTTGGAGGTGATCTGCTTGATAGTATTGTGTTAGTGCTCTCAGTGCTCTTTTAAGGCCAGTAGGTGTTCTTGAGAGTACAGCTGCATCATCTGCATAAAGTAGATGCATCCTGCAAGTTTTGGGGGTGGAAATCCATGTTGTGAAGATTGTCCACCATGGGGTTGATGTAGATGTTAAATAGTAAAGCCCTAAACAGTTTGAGACCTGCCTATCTTCACGACCGCATTGTCCCCTATGAACCTGCACAATCTCTGAGACCTTCTGGGGAGACTCTCCTCTCACTCCCACCTCTGTCACAAGCGTGGTTGGTGGGGATGAGAGAGAGGGCCTTCTCGGTGATGCCCCCCCCCCCCCGGGCTCTGGAACTCTCTCCCCAGGGAGATTAGACTGGTACCCACCTTGTTCACTTTTTATAAAGACCTAAAAACGTGGATGTTCCACTGTGCCTTTAATTAAACAGTTCCGCAGATAATCTTGCCACCCCTCCCCAGCTATAACCCATGATCTAGCCTTTGTACTTTTCTAGTGTTCCCTGCCCTATAGAGGTAGTGTTCTATTTCATACTGCCCTTGTACTCCTAATTTATCATCAGCCCTTTCCTTGCAACTGATTTGCACCATCCCGCCCGCCCGAGCTCAGTAATTGTTTATGTCAGTCTATTAGTTGTTTGTTTGATGGTTATTTTATACTGTTTTATGGTGTTGTTTTATGAATTTACTGTGTTATATTTTAAACTATGTTTGATCAAGATTGTATCCATGTAAGCTGCCCTGAGTCCCTTCGGGGAGATGGAAGTGGGATACAAAAATAAAGTTATTATTATTCTTATTAATAGTAGAGGGTCCACGATGCAGCCTTGCTTGGCACCTTTCTTCATTCCAGCCGCCTTGGTGAGGTGGAACTGAGGGTTGCATCTTATTTTCATTGAGGTCCCTTCATGGAGTCTAACACGATAGGAATTGAGTAGATATTCCATTCTCATCAATGTCCAGCTGGTTGCTAAGTTTCTGAATGCAAAGCTCAACATTTGATGCTAAAAAGTCTGTTCTCAACGCTTCTCACTCAATCAAGCTGACTGATCTATTGCAATAGGTCATTTTCATAGGTTGCTCTGGATATAATATTTATTTATTTACTGCATTTATATCCCTTGAGTCCCTAGGGGGACTCAAGGCGGCTTACAATCTCACCTCCATGGTGCTTTAAAACATACCTTTATTGGACATACATAACACAGGCTTTCAATGCTCCATTGACTTCTTCAACATGTTAAAAAACTTATAGGAGATAAAAAAAACATGACAATGCTAGTCTACATTTTGGCAAGATGTTGTGTCTGTTGTTTTCAGAAAGATGGTATGGGGGGCTATCTGTATATGTAGTGGCTACTTCTTTCTTTGGCCATGTGGGCTCAAGGAGACAAAGAACCATAAAGTCCAGGAAATAATATTGAAACTTCATGAGCAACAGAAACAGATGCATATATTTTAATTCCTCAAATATCAGCAAATACAACTGTGGAATCTAAAGAACTTAATTGTCATCATATATAAGAGTTCTGCAAAGGGTTAGTCTAATGTTTATATATGATAGCACTTTGATTAGAAGTTTCTTTCTCTGTAGAATTAACTGAATTCTGCTTCTTAGGATCCCTTTCCATCTGAAGATGTGTGGGATTGATTTCTCACCACCATACACAGATTTCAATATCTACACCATTTTCTTATTCATTTTTTCAAGTCAGCTCATTAGTCATTAGTTACTTCTGAACCTAATTGGGTGTAAATACTGGCCCCAAACATTGTATCTCTAAGGCCATTTGTCTAGTGGACAATAATGTAAGGCAAGTCCAGCAGCCTCACCCTTTTCCAGCAGAAATAGGAAAATTTTCTCCTTTTGCTTGAGTAGGACGTAACCCCAGAAGGACAGGAGATAATGGAGACATTCACAATGATACATTAATAATTACGATATTGACTTCATCTCTTGTAAATGGAATGGAACTGGCGTAAAGCAATGAGCAAGACAGATTGTTCTTGGGTGTTCACTTCTTGGGAAAGATGGGCCCACCCAGGTGGTGGGAATGACTAATTTTTATCCTGGGTTCTTTTATGACCTGCACATAGATAAGAACTAAATAACGGACAGTGCAGAGAAACCATTGTAGTAAATGGAACAAAACAGTAAGAAAAAGGACACAAGGGATGTGTTCCTTAGTGTGAAACCAGCTTGAACAAGTTGATGAGTACCGAGCCAAGATGAAGTCAACAAAGGCTCTCTAATGCCTGTTAATTTTGTGTTTACATTTCAGTTCTCCATTAATGTTATAAATTTATGTGCAAATTCTGGTGTTTGATCTGGGATCTATTAAATGGAAATAATATTGATCTCCAGAAGATTTTTTCCCCCAGAAGATAATAGGTTGGGAGATATCTTGGTGCTGCATAGGGAATGGCCCAAACCCTACACTGAAGTTGTGTAGGGTAAAGCTGAACATTGATTGTACTGTAGCAAACCGTACATTGAAGGCAACACTGCACAACCAAACTTAAATCCAAATGTACGTGTGCAATGGCACCATACTTACTGAATGTGGACACAACATTCTGCTTCCAATTGCTTCTGTAAGAAAACTTCCATCAATAAATTTCCAGCCAATATGTCTATGAAAGTTTCTCCTTACCTGAAATCAGAATGAGTATGCACCATGCGATCACTTTAATGTGTCATTTATGTGTTGTGTCTATCTGTGTACTATAAAAGAGCGTACAGTTTTGCCCCCAGTAGGAAGTGTGCTCTCCTTTCATACTGATACTTGGGAAAGAAGCAACTTTTGCACTACAGTAGCCAATATCCATCATCTTCAGTAGCTGGTTGAGTACAAAGATAACATGAACTGAGTATCGTCACTGCTAAAATATCAGGATCTCTAGTTTCTGTAGCATTCCCTGGGATAGTTGCTTGCATAGAAAATGGTCCCTTCATAAGAAGTGGCCAAGTTCTGAGCAATCTTGGAAGTATAAATAGTTTTTTACACCCTTGTGGCATAATTATTTCAGGACAGGTTGAAGCTAAGTTTTGGCTGGACAATTTTGATAAATCATATTTGGCAGAATACAAACTGGGCCCATAGCCCACAGCTGAGGTAGGGAAAAACAAGAGCCCACATTTTCCTCCAAGAAACAAACACATTTTGTTCAGCTAATTTAAACAATGCAATCAAGAGAACTCTCACATTAGATGGCTGCAGGCACACATAGACCACTACCTAGATCATCTCCAAAACACTGAGAAAGAGGTTAGTGTGTACTGCCAGTCCCAAAGTTACAAACACAACAGGTTCTGTCAGTCTGCTCTTAAGTTGAATTTGTATGTAGAGTAAGTCAGAACAGGTATATGTTTAAGTGTAACTCCAGCCACACACACACACACACACACATGGCTGGAGTTACACTTAAAAATATACACTCTCTCTACACACACACACACACACACACACACACGAAGAATGGAAACCTTTTATACACTTTGTGAAAATCCAAAAGATGACCACAACAGGATTTGATAACTAAAAATAAGATAAATAATATTTTATTGTCTTCTGTATTTTGTATGTTAAAACTTAAGAGAGGGATGCTATCTGATGGGTCAGTTGTGAAGAAACTATAATAGAAAAATGCATAATATCAATGATGTAGAAATTATAGAGGTGCATACACACAAATATATATAGAGATATACTAGCCATCCCCTGGCACACGTCTGTGTATATGTGTTTTCTGTGTTTATATATGTGTATATGTGTGTTTGCGCGCACACATACATATGGTTTTGCACATGTGTTGTAATGTATCTTTTTTTCACTGGCTTTTAATGTGTTTTTCAGTGTTTTTATGAGTGATGGTCACATATTGGCCTGATACATGTATTGTGTCCAAATTTGGTGTCAATTTGTCCAGTGGTTTTTGAGTTATGTTAATCCCACAGACGAACATTACACACATGCACACATACACATCTCTCTCTCTCTCTCTATATATATATATATATGGCTGGAGTTACACTTACACATACATCTATATGTTTGGAGTTACACTATCTCACTATCTCGCTATCTATATATATATATATGCATGCTTTGGATAGCATAGGGAAGGGTTAACATCCTTGTGGTGTTTGTTTTGGTGTCTGTGTCCCTGTTCAGAAGATTTCACCTCACTTTCTGTCCCTGTACAACCGGATTTTGAAAATTTTCACTTGTTGTGGAAATAAGGATTGGAGATAAAGCTTCAGTGGAGACACATTTTCACCATGACAACTCTTTCAGGAGTGAAATTCCCTTCCTAGGGATATATTTCTCTCATTTCCTGTTGTCCCAACCCTGCCTGTAACTATGTGTTATTTGTAAGTTGGGTGTTCGTAACTTGGGGACTGCCTATACTTAGAAATTAAGTTCTAATTTTTTTTAAAAAGGTATGGTAAGATCATCAGAGAGGACCTTGTCAAAGACTGCGGCCAGTCTATAGAACTCTCTTTCCTCTCACTTTACTTTCCCCCATCTAGCAACTTGTTATTCAATGGGTATTTGGCCATTAAATGCTTGCTTAATGGGAAAGGGTTTGTTTGTAGGGGGTACTAAAATTTTCCTCTTTAAAAAAATTCTTGTACTGTTTTAATTGTGTCTGGTTTTTACATTGATTCTTCATTTTATAAGTGATTAGCTTTTAGCTGTATTTTGTTTTATTGAAGGTTCCCTTGTGTTATCAAGGAATAACACAAGGACACTCCTAGTCCAAAATGACCTCAGAAGCACTTTAGGTTTATGGCTCATGCAATTAAATCCTTAACATTGTTTTTAAAATTTTAATTTTTTTTATTCTGAAGTGGCCTTGCCCTGCGGACTTTCTTGTGTTCGATGTTTGATTTTATATTGCTGTGTTGTTTTTATACTGGTTTTTGCATTTTATGTTTTGTGTCTATTGTGTCTATTGTGTTGATGGGCATGGCCTCATGTAAGCCGCCTTGAGTCCTCTGGGGGAGATGGAGCGGGGTATAAATAAGTATTATTATTATTATTATTATTATTATTATTTTACCCGTAAAATGATGAATTATATCAAATATAATGATGAATTATATCAAATCATATAAATCTTCAGCTTTGCAATGGCCAGTGAGCTGCCTCCTCTGCCTCGCCTTTTTTTAATCATCAAAACTCAACCTGGGAAGCAGACCAACTACACACCAGAGGGAATCTGATCAATCTATTTTTTAGCCATATTACCTGGAGGAAATTAGCTTACAAGGAAATGACTAAGCAGCCTTATCTCCTTGATACAATATCTTCCAATAGGAGCCAATTCTATTCATGAGTTTTCCCCCATTCATGAAACTCGAGTCTGTTTTGCTTCTCAGCCCTCTTTCAAAACTCCGTGGCGTTCATTCGCAGTGTCCCAAAAGCTAAACAGGCTGCGTGTCGCTCTTCTCTCACATTTGTAGAATGGAATGCCGGCCTAGCTGCACTTAGATGTGTGTACCTAACTTGCACAATCACATCACAATAGGACAGGGGGTGAGAGGAAGAGGTGCTTAATGTACACATTCAAATTGCTCCTCATTCCCATAGATGAGATCCTTACTTATACTATTGTCTGAAACTTTTCCCATTGACAAATTCCCATTTCGTTGATACATCTCCTGCTGTCATTAAGAAGTTTTTCTAGCTTTTATTGATATCTGCTGATGAGGATCAACACACAAGAGGCGGAAAAGGCTTCTCCCATTATACCATTCATCACGCATAATTACCCATTGTCTTTACCAAACCTCCCTCCTTCATGTATACTCAAGTGGAATTGTTAAGTCAATCAGGAACTCATTTACATGTTACCACGGCACAGTCCTAGGGTTCGTGCCCCTCTCAGGGGCAGAACAATGAATGGACTAAGACTTTGAACCAATAAATGATAGCTGTTTATTTTCCCCGCCTCTGGAGAACACCAACCAGAGGGAATCCCCAGCTAATGAGAGCCTGGATCCTGACTTGTCCATTTCTCAGCCAATCAGGGGCACTGCCGTTATTCCAAATGGCTGTCCAAATAAATAACTGTATTCTGTATTTCCCAGTGAGACATGCAAGATCTTTGAAATAAATAAGGTCTTTAGCTTTCTCTACCACTGAGTGCTGATACCTCACCAAACTACAAATCCTAGGATTCTACAGCATTGAGCCATGCCAGTTGAAGTGGTGTCAAACTGTGTTAATTCTGCTGGGTAGATGCATCCTCGGTTTTGGGGGAAATGGTATAAATGAAACAAAATATGAAATATATTGTTTCCCATTATTATTTATTAATTTAAACTTTTCACCCTCAGATTAGTCCATTGGTTTTGACAGGATTGTGACATTTTTGAAAAGCAAATACTTACATTATTTTAATAAAGAAATTATGAATTTCTGGAAACAAAGATGTGACATCTTATTCCAGCAACGCTGTCTCTTTGTTTACTGAAAAACGACTGTAACATTTCATTGTGTATCTCACGTAATTGGAAAGATCGTGAACAAACAGCTAACAACACACTAGGTCATAATTCTATTTTAATCCGTAGAGGTCTTTCCATATGCAATGGCCTTGTTTTGAAACATTGCGAAACGTGACCTAAACATTGTGTGCTGGGAATCCCCTTCTTGGGCCCCATATTGTCTTAAATGTGTGGAAACAATTCTGAAACAAAGTGAAAACAAACTGGAATATTGTGATGGTTTTACATCTGTACATCTTTTCTCAGGGTAAAATAAATTGTTTTCCTCTACTGCAGGCTTTTTGCGCTTTTTGTTGCTGATTAATATCTCACCTTAGCAAACATTGTTAAACTCATCTTTGTTAGTTTGCTTTGTTTTTTAAGCGTCTTCTATTACATATCGTATTACACATCTAGCTTTCTCATATATTGCTAACCAAGAGGAATACACTTCATCTATATATGCAAGTGTTAATATATACAGAGAAGGAAAAATGAATGTTAAGTTAGGTGTAATTATTGTAAATATATCAGAGTTTGACAATGCAGTATGAGCCCTGTATCCATGGATGATATGTTCCACATATGTTTACTGTGGATAATAGAGTGTCCTATTGAAACGAAGGACTTCTGGATCAAGAATATTAAAGAGTCATGCTGGAAACTCTGGAAAATGCCCAGAAAGGATAGATTCTGTCAGATGTGGATAAATGAAACTGCAGAAGTGGGAATTCTACTCTATTGCTTTTTTATTCCTGCATCCAGCTTCCTACAGCAAGAAATGTTCAGCATCTGAGACTGTGGCCTGGTGACATATTTTAAATTGCCTTACACTGCCCCAATATTCAAAGAGATAATGTCTTCAGACAACCAGATCATATTTGACAGTCTTTCAGACAGAAATGAAATCAGAAAAGCAGAATGTCTTTAGTCTCAGCACAGGGCAATGAGGACCTGGCCTCTGTCATAGATATTCCATTGATCTTATTGTTCAGCTTTCATATAAATGGGAAAAGGTAAGTCCTCAAAACCTTCATCTAGAGCAGTGGTTCTTAACCTGTGGGCCACAGACCACCATAGGGTCATGAGGATGAAAATTTGGTCTGCAATACTTCCTGTTTATTTTATTTTATTTCTGCTCCTTTTGTGTCATCTGCCACTCCTATCCTGTCGCTGACCATGACATATGTTTTGTATCAGAAACTAGAGCTGATGTGGTCTAGCCAATGCAATTTTCTGAATCAGCACCCCAAACAGAATCTAAAGTTGACCAAAAACTGATTTGTAACCCTTTTGGTATTAATGTTGGAGAGTGGTCTCTGGTCAAGTAGTCCCTGGTCAAAGTGGTCCCTGGTCAATTTCTCCGAATAATTTGGACAGTGCAGTGCTAGATGGGTCCCATTCAGAGGTCACAATCATTAGATGCAATGAAATTTGATCCTAAATAAGTGTGTCTACAAGGTTGCAGGCTAAGTTATATACATCTACATGCTGCATTTTGAGTATCAAGCAAAAAGTAGGTGCCAGAAATAATATCATATGAAAGCTGACTGGCACAACCTGGGGATCACAACCAGACATAGTGAAGAAATCTGCCCTTGCACTTTTAATAAGACATACCGCATTATCACAGGTTGTCTACGGCCTACATTACTGAAGAAATTATATTGTTTAGTTAATATTGTACCACCTGACATCCGCCGGGAAATAGCAGCCAATAATGAAAGGACCATGGTAGTGACATCTCCAGCCCATTGTCTGTTCAGATATCAGCCAGGATGCCAATGCCTTAAATCAAGAAATAGCTTCCTAAGATCTACAGAGATCCTCGCAGGAACATCTCAGCAACTGAGAGTACAAAAGTGGCAGGCAAAAACTTTGAATCTCAATCAATGGCTGATACCTCCTGGGCACAGAGAAGACTTGGCAACTTGGAAAGCACTGAACAAACTGCACTCTGGCACCATGAGATGCAGAGCCAACCTTAAGAAATTGGGCTTAAAAGTGGAGTCCACGAAATGCGAGTGAGGAGAAGAGCAAACCACAGACTATCTACTAAAATGCAGTCTGAGTCCTGCCACATGCACAATGGAGGACCTTCTCACAGTGACACTAGAGACACTCCAAGTGGCCAGCTTCTTGTCAATGGACATTTAGTATAATGCCAAGTTTAACTTTGTTCGTGTTTTTTAAAATACATTATAACTGCACCCTCAATTTGCTTCTGACATGATTAAAAATACTTTTATTATTTGGTACATACCTGCTTAATTAACTAGTACATTTATAAAATGTGTATAGGTTAAATATAAGAATGAAGTATTCATGACTCATAAAATCATCCAGGAATTACAATTGCCTATACCAGTATTTTGAGAAATAGCAGAGTTCTTTAAAATTAGATAATGACTTTGGGAATACATTTTATTATTAGCATGTTCAGGTTCAACCTAGGTTGAAATTCTCTGAAAATACCTACTGCAGGCTTTAGAAACATGTAGTTCTAATATCATTTTCTTGAAAGAGAACCAATCAACACCGGCCTTTGTTGTTGCTGGAACATAACATTCCCTGCTCCTTCAGGCTGTTCCGTGCTTCAGAAGGGAATTGACTTCTTGCAAGTAACTATGACTCCATAGCTGGCTGTTGTCTGTTTCACGGAAATGCACGCCAAAATTATTTATTGGCTTAACACTTTGGAAATCAATCTAAAATGTTCTGTTCATGATGAAACAGGCTCATGATCTTTGAGAGGTGAATTTTGAGACTCAGGAGTGAGGAAAAGTATCTAACAATTTATAAAACCTCTTAAGAGAGAATGAAGGATAGTTTTAAAGATGACATACCATGGTTATAAATGGAGGATTTATGTTTGGTTTAGCATCTTATTTGTAGCTTCAAATAAACTGGAGGCTTAAAGGTATCCTATGTAAACTGGAAAACCATCCAATTGGTAGTCCAACCTAGAGTAAACCTGCTCTATTACTAAATGGTAGATCAACAGCTGGATTGAGAACATAATTGTTAAATAGTTTTTAAAAGTAAAGTCACTGGAGACCAGGGTTCATAAAAAGAAAGAGTTGGAAGAGTCCACAAGAGCAATCTAATCCAACTTACTGCCATGCTGGAAAATACTTAACTATGGAAAACCATTGGTTGAGCCTGGGTAAGCCATAAACTCTCAGCACCAGGAAACCCAGTGTTAGCTTTACTTTAGGTTTGCCATAAGTCAGAAACAACTTGAAGGCACACAACAACAGTAATACATTACACATATATGGGGCGGCCTCTTGAAAACCACAGTGAGTCCAAAATACTCCTGCAATGTTGTGGCTATGGCTAGTAGGGAGCTTACTTCACCAGTGCCAAAACTACTGGATGCTGGTCCATTTCCAAAGAGAACTGTTCATAAATACTTTTTTTCATTTACATATATGCTTCTGTGCTCTCATTCCAGCTTTAATCTTCACCATAATGCAAAATGTGTGTTCCTCTGTTGTTAGATTTTTGAAACTGCTTAAAATGGTTTAACAATGTAGGTGTATAATATCTGGGGTGACATCCCAAATGTCAAAGGAAAGATTGGCCTTCCCCCTCTGTGACCTGCAGAAAGTTCCTCAACATTTATTAACCATCAGAGGTCAGAGACTGGGAGGAGTGGGCAGATCAGGGACATGGGGTGGGCAGAACAGGAGAGAGGCCTTGGACTCACAGGGGTGAAAGCCTTCACAGTTCTAGACTGGGCCCCCAATATAAACAGTCTAAACAAGGGGCCATCTTTTAGAGTAACTCTGGACCTGGACTGGTCTTAATAATTTCCATCCCACAGAGAGAGAGAGAGAGAGAGAGAGAGAGAGAGAGAGAGAGAAGGAGGTAGCATTGTGAAAACATTTCTTCTTCTCTTTCACCTTGCCAAACAGATCTCAGAGCACACTAACTCAACGGGCAGTATTATTCTGTCTATAATCAAACTTATTGTTAACTTATTAGTCTGGTTATTCTTGAAAAACCACCCTGGAAGTGGGAGCCTTGGTATAATTTAGCTACTGGCCAGTTAATTATTCTTAGATTAGTATGACCTGGCATTCCTTTCGATGCTACACTTTCAGTTTCCTCCTATCCATATTGCATAATTATAGCAGTTTGAAATTACTTTAACTGCCATTGCTCCATCCTGTGGAATCCTGGGATCTGTAGTTTGTTGGGGCACCAGAACTCTCTGATAGAGAAGTGTAAATATCCCACAAAGCTACAAATCCTTGAATTCCACAGCACTGATCCATGGGAGTTAGTGTGGTATCAAATTGTTGCAAACAGTTGGGGTGGTACTTCATCTTTGCCTCTACTATCCTTCCCTCCAATGAGCAGTCAGGCTTTATTTCCTGAATAGGGACTGGTTGGATCTTCTCACGGTCCAAGGCACTCTCAGAACTTTCCTTCAACACCACAGCTCAAAAGCATCTATCTTCCTTTGCTCAGCCTTTCCTATAGTCCAGCTCTCACATCCGTAGGTGACTATGGGAATATCATTGCTTTAACTATGAAGATCTTGGTTGCCAGTGTGATGTCTCTATTCCTATTTTATCGAGATTGGACATTGCTCTCCTCCCAAGAAGGAAGCATCTCCTGATTTCCTGGCTGCAGTCTGCATCTGCAGTCAGGCCTGTAGCGAGGGTGGGGGGGGGGGGTAGGGATTCAACCCCCCCCCCCCAAAATGTTTCAGATTTTTTTTTTAAAAAAACTGGTTTACTCATGAATTTTAACTGGTTCACCAAATCCCCATGCTAAGTCTATGAGATGCAAAAAATTAAGAGTCCCTCCAGAACTGTAAGCACTATCTCAAGCAAATATTGACAATGTATTCACACTGTCATTACTTGCAGCAATAGTCGATGTAGTGAAGCAACCAAGTTGGGTGTATGTGTGTTGAATGCTCTCATTAAGGAGGCCAGACTTGGTGGAGGTGGTTGACAGGGGCGGAGCTGCAGGCTATTGAAGGCTGCTCTGCCCCCTGCTATGCTCTTTGCTTCAGCGTGAGTGAGGAGGCAGGTTTCAACACACACACCCCCGTGAAATTTTCAACCCGCCCCCAAAAACAATTTCAACCCCGAATTTTTTTTTCTGGCTACGGCCCTGTCTGCAGTAATCCTTGCACTTAGAAATTCAAAGTCTGTCACGGCCTCCACATTTTCTCCCTCTATTTCCCAGTTATCAATCAGTCTGGTTACCATAATCTTGGTTTTTTTATGTTTAGCTGCAACCCAGCTTTTGAACTTTCTTCTTTCACCTTGATTAGAAGGCTCCTCAGCTCCTCCTCACTTTTGGCCATCAAAATGGTATCATCTGCATATCTAAGGTTATTAATGTTTCTTCCAGTAATTTTCACCCCAGCCTTGCATTTGTCAAGCCCTGCACATCGCATGATGTGTTCTGCATACAAGTTGAATAGGTTGGGTGAGAGTATACCACCCTGCTGCAGAAGGAGAAGGAGAAGGAGAAGGAGGAGGAGGAGGAGGAGGAGGAGAGAAAGGGGGCAAAGAAGAAAAGGAGGACGGGGGAAGAAGACGAGGAGAGGGAAAAGGAAAGAGGAAAGTGGGAAAGGAGAGAAAGCGAGAAGAGGAGAGGAGGGGAGGGAACAGAAGGGGGGAGGAGGAGAGTGACTGTAGAGGGCAAGCAGGGCCCTCCTCCCTCCCTCCCTCCCCGCCCTGCTCTTGGCGAGGCACTGGGCTCCCTTCGTGCGCGGTCCAGCTCGGAGTCGCTCAGCTCCAGAGAGGGACTTCTTGCGAGGAGAAGAGGCGAGAAGAGGAGCGTCGCGCGTTCCCAGGGCCCATCTCCTTGCTTTCCGTGCTTCCCCTCGAGGCTGGGGGGCCGCGGGCGAGGGCGAGCCACGCGGGGCCGCGGGAGGGCGCCCAGGGGAAGCCCCCCAGCCCTGGCAGGCCCCCCGGGGATGGCGATGGCGGCGGCGGGAGGCATCGCCACGCTGCCCGCTTTGCCCGACGGCGGAGGAGGAGGAGGGGGGCGGAGGGGGAGGCGGTGGGAGCGGGAGCGGCGGCCCTTTCCCCCCGGGACACTTCAAGGACCCCAAGCGCCTCTACTGCAAGAACGGGGGCTTCTTCCTCCGGATCAACCCCGACGGCGGAGTGGACGGCGTCCGAGAGAAGAGCGACCCCAACAGTGAGTTGCGACTTCGGGAGAAAGGAGTCTGGGGGAGGCTAGCAAAGGCCCAACATCCCCCTCCCTCAATCTGGGCAAACTTGGGCCCTCCCTCCATGTGTTTTGGACTTCAACTCCTACCATTCCCCAAAAACCGGAGGGAACATATGCCACATGCTAGTCTTCAACTTTTTTCCTATAGAAAATCATGATAACTATATATAAGAAATTAGAATTGATGTGGTCTATCCCGGGCATGGGCAAACTTGGGCCTTCCATGTGTTTTGGAGTTCAACTCCACTATTCTTGCTAGGAATTGTGGGAGTTGAAGTCCAAAACACCTGGAGGGAGGGCCCAAGTTTGCCCATGCCTGGTCAATCCAATGCAGTTTTCTGAATCAGTGCCCCAAAGAATGTCAGGAAAAGGCCCAAAAACCACAACACTAAATATAAACATTAAGAAATAATGAAATGCACACTGGGTTGCTGGGAGTTTTTCGGGATGTAGGCCATGTTCCAGAAGCATTCTCTCCTGACGTTTCGCCTGCATCTATAACAGGCATCCTCAGTGGTTGTGAGGTCTGTTGGAAACTAGGAAAGTGGAATGTCCAGCGTGGGAGAAAGAACACTTGTCTGTTGGAGGCAAGTGTGAATGTTTCAATTGGCCACCTTGATGAGCATCTAATGGCCTAGCAGTTTCAAGGTCAGGTTTCTTACTGCCAGCAGCCTGTTAGGAATCGTGGGAGTTGAAGTCCTAAATACCTGGAGGGAGGGCCCAAGTTTGCCCATGCTTGTGTTAAGGGAACCCTGGCTATTCATTGACTAAGTGCCAATGACCAGGGCCACCACCAATTCTCCTGGTCTCCTTAGGGACGGTTATCTAGAAGTCCCTTCCTTTTTCTTGATACATTAATGTTATGCTTAAACCAATTGTGTCCTCATTATTTAGTCTGTGGTCCACTTTCCTTAAGACATTACTCTTATGCTGGAAACAGTTGCATAACATAGCTTAAGAGAGAAAAAAACATTTAGTGCCTTTGGTTTTTGGACCTGTTCCTGGCATTATTTGGGGCACTGATTCGGAAAACTGCATTGGATTGACCAGGCATGGGCAAACTTGGGGCCTTCAGGTGTTTTGGACTTCAACTCCCACAATTCCTTAGGAATTGATGTGGTCTATCCCAGGGATGGGCAAACTTGGGCCCTCCAGGTGTTCTGGACTTCAGCTCCCACAATTCCTAAGGAATTGTGGGAGTTGAAGTCCAAAACATCTGGAGGGCCCAAGTTTTCCCATCCCTGGGATAGACCACATCAATTCTAATTTCTTAGATATGATTATCATGATTTTCTATAGGCAAAAAGTTGACAACTAGCATGTGGCATATGTTCTGTATCTCAAAAACTAGATCTGATAGGGGAAAACTGGCCCCATTTTTTTTGGAATCAGCAGGTCAAATATCCCCAAAACCAGGGCTAACATTTAAGCCACCAAAATGTGTGTTGGTTAGTGTAATAGTTCTTTTATTATTTGGTCATTGTCTTCATGGTCTAGCCTTTGGGAAAACAAAGTGGGTTTCCTTCGTATGTCCCACAATTAAGATTTTTGCTGCTGAAATTCTACCACAATTGTTACATGGAGCGGATGGAATGTGGGTTGCTGTGAGTCTTCTGGGCTGTATGACTATGTTTCAGAAGCATTCTCTCCTGATGTTTCACCCATATCTATGGCAGGCATCCACAGAGGTTGTGGGGTATATTGGAAACTAAGCAAGGGTCCATGAGGTCATGAAGAGTAGGAAGTGACTGAATGAATAAATGACAACAATAAAGGAGGTTTATATATCTGTGGAAGGTCCAGGGTGGGATAAAGAACTCTTGTCTGTTGGAGGCAAGTGTGAATGTTGTCATTAATCACCTTGATTAGCATTGAAAAGTCTTGCAGCTTCAAAGCCTGGCTGGGAGCCCTTTTGGAAGAAAGGGCAGCATGGCAAGAGTCAGCAGCGATCTGTGACTTGTTAGCAGATTATTAAAAAAAAAATAACATTAAAGGTTGCCACATTTGAAGTCACAGCCCAAAAAAATCCAAGCTAAATTAGTAAAGTCCACAGCAGAGGCTAGAAATGGAAATAGAGATAGTTTGGGATGATACAAATGAGACATTGTTATTGTGTTGTCGAAGGCTTTCATGACCAGAATCACTGGGTTGCGGTGAGTTTTCTGAGCTGTATGGTCATGTTTCAGAAGCATTCTCTCCTGACATTTCACCCACATCTATGGCAGGCATCCTCAGAGGTTGAGAGGTATATTGGAAACTAGGGACCCTTCCACACAGTCCTATATCCCAGAATATCAAGGCAGAAAATCCCACATTATTTGAGTGTGGACTCAGATTACCCAGTTCAAAGCAGATATTGTGCCTTGATATTCTGGGATATAGGGCTGTGTGGAAGAGCCCTAAGTAAGTGAGGTTTATATATCTGTTGAATGTCCAAGGTGGGGAAAAGAACTCTTGTCTGCTAGAGGTACGTGTGAATGTTCCACAGATATATAAACCTCACTTACTTAGTTTCCAACAGACCCCTCAACCTCTGGGGATGCCTGCCATAGATGTGGGCAAAATGTCAGGAGAGAATGCTTTTGGAACATGGCCATACAGCCCGGAAAACTCACAGCAACCCAGACATTGTTATTGTTACCATGTCACTGCTACTATAATTTTAAAGAACCAGTATGTAGAGTGAGTTTCATTGGAAAGTGCTTGTTGTAATTTTAAGGGTTGTATGTTGTTTGATCTACTACTGGTGCAGCGAGTTAAACCACTGAGCTGCTGAACTGGCTGACCGAATGGTTGGCGGTGCGAATCCAGGGAGTGGTGTGAGCTCGCACTGTTAGCCCCAGCTTCTGCCAACCTAGCAGTTTGAAAACATGCAAATGTGAGTAGATCAATAGGTACCTCTTCTGTGGGAAGGTAACAGTGATCAGTGCAGTCATTCTGGCCATATGCCTTTGGAGGTGTCTACGGAAAACACCGAATCAGGCATTGAAATGGAGATGAGCACACCCCCCCCCCCCACAGGTGGACAGGACTAGACTTAATGTCAGGATAAACCTTTACTTTTACTTATGTTGTTTGATGTCATGACCTATGGCTGGCATAATAAATAGTTCATTCTTTCATTGTCTTCAGTGAAACATTGCTAGATTGTGAACTATTTTAGTTGGTGGCATCTTAGTATTTACCACATTCTGTTGTTTTGTGTGCAAGTGTGAAAGATTCGTAATGACCTGTTTGCTTTGAGCAAGTGTGTCAGATTCCTCTTGCGCTGCCTGCATTGATTCCCCTCCCTGGCTTCCAAAAGAGTCCTGGGGTCCCAGTGGAGTTGAGGTGCCTCCTGAACCCCAGACCAGTGTTCCAGATTCACTTCTCGTATTATCTTTGGCTGTCCTGACATGGCTTTCATGATGGGAGATGTACCAATATAATTTCTACAACAAGAATCTATCTGAATTACAGTCACTTCCAGCATTGGTGGACAGCCAGCTAACCACTTTAGCCTCTCATAAACCAAACTGGCCTGTTCCTTAGAAGCACCAGCTTTCCACTTTGCTGTCTGTATAAACGGATGCCATCGCCAGTGGGAGCAAATGCCAAATGTGTCAGCATTCCCCTTGCTCTCCATTTCAGAAAGCGCAAGGGGCTGTGGCTCTACCTCTAAATAACATCTGGGATTTTAGCTCTTTTCGGAATGTAAAGACCAAGCAGATGTGACTTCTGAAGGCAGGTTTCTCCCATTTTTTACCCCTAACAAGCTGCCTGTTCATGGATGTGATGGGAGGCTCCCTCAGGGGTCAGTTTAGTTGTCTTCAGTGCATGGATATTGGCATGGAAAGGGACATCTTGTCATTTGGTAAGAGAAAATGTTTGGATCTATCCCTCTTAATGGGCTCCATCTGGTAGTGAAGTGGCAATAGCACTACAATCTTTTAAAAGATCTACAAGACTCTTGTTTTGTTTTGATCTTGTTGCAACAGTTGTGTACTTGTTAACTCCAAAGTGAGTGGTGCTTCTTCAGAGTGGCTTAGTTCTAAATAAATACACATCACTAGAATCTGTTCCTAGTATTCATTATTCTGATTAGGTGATGCAGCTAAGCTGCTGAACTTGCTGACTGAAATGTTGGCTGTTCAAATCTTGAGAGCGGAATGAGCTCCTGCTGTTAGTCCCAGCTTCTGCTTAGCAGTTCGAAAACATGCAAATATGAGTAGATCAATAGGTACCACTCTGGCGGGAAGCTAATGGCTCTCCATGCAGTCATGTCGGCCACATGACCTTGGAGACATCTATGGGCATCTATGACTTAGAAATGGAGATGAGCACAACTCCCCAGAGTCAGACACGACTAGACTTCTTGTCAAGGGGAAACCTTTACCTTTACTATATTCCTCCACTTGTAACGTTCACCATTCCCACTATTCCCTGTAAATATCTATACAGCTTAAGTGTTCATCTTATGGTGGATAATAATAATCATCATCATAATCATCTTTATTTTTTACCCCGCCACCATCTCCCATAGGGACTTTGGGTTACGTACACCATAGTACACAAAGTACATAGTGCCATACAATACATAAAATAAAATACACCAACATATAAAATCAATAACGCATTACATAAATCAAATATATAAATTGAATAACAACAACCTCTATTAAAATAGAATCAGTAAAATATGGTTATCACTGTTGATTAAAAGATCCATACAATCAATGTATCAGCCCAGCTGTATGCCCACAGACTGTAGATATAGAGTACGAAGTAATTGGCAATCGGTTCTGGCTACTAAGTAAGCATTATCGAAGGCCTGCTGAAAAAACAAAGTTTTTAACTCTTTCCAAAAGTACTGTAATGTGAGGACATGTCTGATAGCTATCCTCATTATAATCAGCTTGTTTCCTTGGACATTAGCATTGTCCCTTACATTGTTGTTTAACATAATTCATTATCCATATTCATCAGTTTGACTCAGTCAGTCAGTCTGTCAGTAGCCTTTATTTCGGTCAATAAACCTTCGGCTGAAGTAAAGTGGGAATAAATTACAACATTACAACGGGTAATTACAAATTACAACGTTACAGAATTTGAATCCTAAATAACAAGTTCTGACTTATGGTTTAGCAATAATAGATATCTCCAATCTCTACAAGTTGAGTAACTGACCAGTTTTACCCCTTATTGGTGAGTAGAATTGCTATGTCCAGCTTCTTTCTGGGCCCTTCCACACAGTCCTATATCCTAGCATATTAAGGCAGAAAATCCCACAATATCTGCTTTGAATTGAGGTCCTTTCCACACAGCTGAATAAAATCCCACATTTTCTGCTTTGAACTGGGATTTATGGCAGTGTGGACTCAGATGATCCAGTTCAAAGCAGATATTGTGGGATTTTCTGCCTTGATATTCTGGGTTATATGGCTGTGTGGAAGGGCCCTGGGTTATCTGAGGGCCCTTCCACACAGCCCTATATCCCGGAATATCAAGGCAGAAAATCCCACATTATCTGAGTATGAACTCAGATAACCCAGTTCAAACCAGATATTGTGGGATTTCCTGGCCAATATTCTGGGATATAGGGCTGTGTGGAAGGACCCTCAGAGTATGTTGTATCTCACAGTATGCATTAGTGATAGAGGCTGTTCTTGTTTATGTGTCTTCAAGTCATTTTTTGCCTCTTTGTGACCCTATCATAAGCTTTTTGGGGGAAAGATTTGCTCATAGAGAGTTTGTCTTTGCATTCTTGTAAAGCTGAGAGAATGTGATTTGTCTAAAGTCACCCCACGAATTTCCATGGCCGAGCAGGGCTTTGAACCTTGGCTTCCAGAGTCATAGTTCCACTCTAACCACTATAACACATTGACTCTTAGGCCCATTCTATACTGCCTATAATTCAGATTAACAAAGTAGATAATCCACATTATTTGCTTTGAACTGCATTGTATGAGTCTACACTGTAGTATAATTCAGTTCAAAGCAGTTAATCTGGATTTTGTTTGGCAGTATAGAAGGGGCCTCAGCAGGCCCGTAGCCAGAATTTTGTTTCGGGGGGGGGGGGGGGGGGGGGGGGGGTGGGGAGGGGCTGAATTTTTTTTCAGGGGGGTTTTGGGGGGGGGCTGAGTTTCGGGGGGGGGGGGCTGAGTCTGAGTGAAAGAGGGTCTAGCCTAGCAAACCTTTTGTATCATTACCCCAATACCCCCATGCATATGGGATATATTGAGTATGGTGATCAGATCATGATATGAATAAACATAACAGTTTAAATAATGCCCCAATAAGGCCTTTTCGTGAGCCACCATGAAAATTTCGGGGGGGGGGGGGGGCTGAAGCCCCCCGAGCCCCCCCCCCCCCGGCTACATGCCTGGGCCTCAGTGATAGCATTCCCAGCCTGAAATTCAGTTTCCGTTTCCATTTCCGAATCCCCTACAGAAACAGTAACTGGATCTACACTGCCATATAATCCAGATTATCAAAGAAGATAATCCAGATTATCTGTTTTGAACTGGTTTATATGTGTCTATACTGCCATATAATCCACTTCAAAGCACATAATCTTGATTTGATATAGAAGTGTTGATGGGGCCAGTTTTTCTTTTTAATTTTTTTCATTTTATTTGCAATGTTTTGTCTTTTGCGTTCTCTAGTTTCACTTCTGATTTAATGTGCTCCACTTGCCCCAAATCTCAGGTCTCAGGCCCTATTCACACTACCATATAATATTCATATTATCTCCTTTGAACTGGATTATATGTCAATATAGACACATATAATCCAGTTCAAAGCAGATAATGTGGAATATCTGTTTTGATAATCTGGATTATAGGGCAGTGTAGAAGGAGTCTCAGCTTCAGATTTTGTTTGCTATCCCATTTTAAATTTCAGGTAGTATTGCCATCCATTCTTTTGGCTCTTCAAGTGGTGTGTTATCTTCTGCACATCTGCTGCTACAGGTGACTCTGGCCAGAACAGCAGTAGAGTCCTTTTCCACTTCAAAGAGTAACACGTTTAATACAGTATTAGCTTTGGGGGCAAGAGTCCATCTCTTGTCCTTTGGCATGACAGTTACTTACAATGGCACTAATTCAGTGCTGCTCAACAATTCCAGACATGCCCTTGTAGAACAGAAACCTTTTGTTTTGATATTTGTATAATCTGACATTCCAGCCTTGGTTTCTAACAATTTGTCCCATCCTATAAGCATTATGTATCAGATCTATCATACTTAGAGTAAATTCATTGTAGAATCTTGATCCACAATGTTGTATCTTTTCCCACTCGGATTCTCACTGAAAATGTTGCTGATTAGGAACATAATGGTTTAAAACTATTTATAAACCAGAAACCCTGGAGGGAAAGAGTGATGGAGCCCCAGAGAACTAATGGAAAGTTGGCTGTGCTTTAAATAATCAGATGGTATTCAGTTAATGATCTATAATTGTACCTTTTGCATCTTAGCCCCCCCCCCCCCCCCAAACACATGTATATATGTGTGCATGGATGTGTGCATCCTGATTTAGGCAAAACTCCATGGATTTTATGAAGTGGGTTGGAGTTCAGAAAGTTCATGCCAGATAAAATTTCTTTGTGTTAAAGATGCAAGAAGACTCCATGGATTTTCATAGAATATTAAAAATGCTTTCTTCTTTGACTTGTTTGTTATTGCTGCAGTTGGCTACCTTGCAGAAGTCTCTTCATTGGAATTTTTAGTGCAAAAGAATATTATCCAAAGATTGTACTTGTTAAAATAATGTTTATTAGGTGCACTTGAATTACAGGATAGGTGAAATTGGCAATCACAGATATTTTGGCCTAGTGCTGTGATGTGGAATCTAATAAAATTAACTGAGTGTTGTAGATCAGCCAGAGGCTGATGGTTTAACTGATGGTTTAGAGAGGTGTGTGAGTTCAGTGGCACAAAGTGATGGGCCTTCAATTCTGGGAAATTCAAGTTTGGAAAATGATGGTTCTTTCTGTGAGAAAACAGGAAAATAGACCTTGACATTTGGGAGTTGTACCTGCTGGGATTTATAGTTCACCTACAATCAAAGAGTATTCTGAACTCTACCAATGATGGAATTGAACCAAACCTGGCACACAGAACTCCTATGACCAGCAGAAAATACTGGAAGTGTTTGGTGGGCATTGACCTTGAGTTTTGGAGTTGTAGTTCACCTATATCTCCATAGAAGGAGATAGGTGAACTATGTAAGTGAATGCAGTTATATGTCCTTTCTCTGATGACTGGGCTAAAACTAGTTTATGGATCTGATTTAAACTGAAGCTGTATTTAACTTTACAAACTGGTATAATTAATCTTTATGGATTTATAGTGTAACATAGTATTTAATATACATTTATTTAATATATATTTGTTCCATATTAGGTCCTTAAAATGGATTGCAGAATGCTGCATTTTAATTTGCCTGTTCTAGTCATGGTAGAATTCAAAGGAAAATATTTGTATTATGTGTGCATGTGTACGTTTAAAATTAATCATCTCATATCCTTGAAAGGCTTAATATTTCTTTAGAATGTAAGACGGATTTAAGACTGATAATGGAAACTCGATTTCTGGGAAATCAGGATTCTTATTTGACATAGTGCTTAGAAGAGACATGTTTCCAGAAGCTTGCATCATTCTAATTTTGTTTTTAAGATAGAAAGCAAAAGCTGACCTAAAGTTTCATTCCTTTGTAAGTTCCATTTCCAGCACTTTCTCCTCCTTTTGTTTTGTCTTTGGGTTTTTTGTTTTGTTTTGTGTGTTACATCATCCTCTTGCTTCACAGAATATCTTTAAACCTTATTAAATGCACATGAAGTAGTAAGAGAATACTGTAGGGCAGGTTTCTATATCAGCTGCTTAGTATGCTAAGTTATAACTTAGCCGTTCATTTGTATGGGAAGAAGGAAGTCCATTTTGCGATTGGTTGATGTTGTGAGTGAATGGCATTTCTGTTAGTTTTGGGGTGAGTTTTGAGATTGTGCGCATATACATACTCACAAAAAGATCAATTTAAGATCCACCTAGCAGATCAAAAACAGCAATGTGAGTAGATTAATAGGAACTTCATTAAGTGGTGAGGTGTTTTGGCACGTTGTTTTGGAGGAAAGTTTACAAACAAAGAAATCTCTTCGGCAAGGAGATGGAGCGACAGCACCCTTCCCCCCATGGCCAAAACTGAGCACAGCCTCTAAAAGATGCTGAATGATGAGAAAATGTCTAAATATACCTCTATTTGTTGTCTATCTTGCCCAGTGGCACTTAATGAGACATGCCACATTATCACAGGGTTTCTACGCTCCACACCACTGGAGAAATTATACTGTTTTGCTGGTATTGTACCACCTGACATCTGCCGGGAAATAGCAGCCAATAATGAAAGGACCTAGGCTGTGACATCTCCAGCCCATCCTCTGTTTGGATATCAGCCAGCACTCCAAGTGCCCAGCTTCTTGTCAAAGGACATTTAGTATAATGCCACGTTTTTAACTTTGTGTTTTTAAATACATTATAACTGTACCCTCAATTTGCTTCTGACATGATAAATAAATAACCCTTGAGTTGTGTAATTATTTATTGTGTGCTTTTAGTAAAATAGATCAGCACAACACTAACAACATTCTGAGAAGGCAATATTTTCCTTTGAGAACATAATTGGAAATGGGAACTTTTGCTGCTACCAAATTTGTTGTTAATCATGCATTTTGGATAGAAGTGTAGAGAATTATCCTTGACCTTGCATCGTATTTCAGTTTGTTGCCTGTGTTCTGTAATGCTCCCATATTTCAATCTGACCACTTGAGGTGTGGGCAGGTTTTTGGTGCCCACAAATGCTTATTTTACTACCCAAGTAGACTAACTATGTGGGCTTCTGAGTGGCAGATGTAGCTTTATAATATTTGTGGAATGAAAAGCAAAGGGATATTCAATATTTGTGGTATTCAGTAAAGTGTAGGTGTATGTGTATATGTAGGTAAACTAAAACATATACCGGTACACACATATCCCAGTCCACAGACCATATAACACCAATAAAGATTTCTTGCCAGAGGCACCATCTCAGATTACTGAATAGAATTTAGAACACAGTTTCCAAATGTATTGACTTTTCTATGCACTTGCCTAGAGCCACATACTTGAAAATAGCTGGCCCTTTACTTGGGCAAACCTATGCTCAGCTCAAGTATGTAATTCATTGAATCTAATTGTTCAGGTTTTAAATAGAAGGATAGCACCAGTTGGTTCTGGCTCACAGCAGGCACAGAGGCCGATTCTTGCCCTGCTGAGATCTGTGGAACATTCCTTCTCCGAAGTTGGAATTTGTGTTGAAATCTGTTGAAAGCCTGAGCTTCACTTCTGGTTGATAATGGTTTATTCACTTAAAGGGAAATCTATGTGTAAAGCAGCATAGTTTTGTGATGGCACAGTGGCCAATTTTGTTCAGACTGCAGGAGAAAGGAAGGGTTCTGTAGTTCTGAATATGCTGTGATATTAAAAGCAGATTGTAGATTGAGAAAGAGAAAAGGGCTGAACTTGAAAGAGTCCATAGGAGGCAGGATCCTTATCTTTCAGACTGGCTCCTTTAACAACTTTTAAATAAAAGTTTCATGAGGTATGAAGCAGGGCTAGATCAGGGTTTCTCAACCTGAGGGTCGTGAGGGGATTTCAGAGGGTTCACCAAAGACTATTAGAAAACACATATTTCTGATCGTCTTAGGAACCCCTTTTTCAGAGAAGGCTGAAGATCTTTCCTCCTGTCCTTCTCTTCGTTTTTGGAAACAGATGGCAAATGCTCCCACCAAAAACCCTCCTCCTGCTCTCTGGATGTACAGTAGGTGAATCAACACTCCAAAACTCAACATCAATGCCCACCAAACCCTTCCAGTATTTTCTGTTTGTCATGGGGTTTCCATGTAGGAAGTCTGGCCCAATACTATTATTGGTGGGGTTCAGAATGCTCTTTGATTGTAGGTGAACTATAAATCACAGCAACTGCAACTCCCAAATGTTGAGGTTTATTTTCCCCAAATTCCACCAGTGTTCACATTTGGACATATTGAGTGCCAAGTTTGGTCCAGATCCATCCTTATTTGAGTCCACAGTGCTCTCTAGATGTCGGTGAACTACAACTTCAGAACTCAAGGTCAATGCCCACCAAATCCTTCCAGTATTTTTTGTTGGTCATGGGAGTGCTATGTCCCAAGTTTGGTTCAATTCCATTGCTGATGGAGTTCAGAATGCTCTTTGATTGTAGATTAACTATAAATGCCAGCAACTACAACTCTCAAATGACAACGTCAGTCCCCTCAACTCCACCAGTATTCAAATTTGGGCATATCAAGTATTTGTGCCAAATTTTGCCCAATGAATGAAAACACATCCTGCATATCAGATATTTACATTATGATTCATATCAGTAGCAAAATTACAGTTATGAAGTAGCAACAAATTAATTTTATGGTTGGGGGTCATCACAACATGAAAACTGTATTAAGAGGTTGTGGCATTTGGAAGGTTGAGAACCACTGAACTAGATCCTTCTTCTGTATGTCAATAGTTGTAGTTTTAGCATTAGTCAAGAACCTCATTTACCTGCTACTTGAAATGCCATTTCCAGGCCAATCCAAGACTCGTCCATACCTCATTTTGTGCACCAGGTATCAAACATCTAGTAGCTAGATGCTGCTCCATTTCTACAACAGACATAAGGAAAAGACAGGAATAACGTGAGCAGGATGCTTTAGTATGATTTCTTTAAGCCAGGGAAGTTAAGGACCGTTCCAAGGGATGCATACATGATGTTAATGTACCATGGCAAATAAATGTTATGACTAGATTAAGATTAGAGTTCTGTTTTGGTTTTGCCAGATCCAGGGCTCACTGAGTTGGAAGGATTTGTGAATGGGGAAGTCATTTATCCTGTCAAAGCATTATTGTGACTAGAAAATCATCTGCCCAAACGTCCTGTCACAGAGCCATTGAAAGCACAGCAAACTGCTCAGCAAAAATGAGCAAGTAGCAGTTCCTAGTCTGTTTTGCCGGCCCCAGCCTTGCCAGACTTCTTAAGAGTCTCCTTGGATTTGCATTTTAAATAGGTTTCAGCTCTCTCTGCACAGTATAACATTTATTTAAAAAATACAATGGCAGTTAGCATGCTTTAGCACAACAGGCTAACCGCCAGCTGCAGTAAATATTGTCAATTGGAAGGTTGACAGTTTGAAGCCCAGATCAGGGTGGGTGCCTGGGTGCCTGGCCTTTCAACCCAGCTTCTGCCTACCTCTTCTTTCATTTTTTGAACTGTTTCAGCAGGTTTTGAGACACATATTAGGACAGGGCTGGAAATAGACCTTTTTAATCAATTGTTAAATAGTTAGTCAAGATGTCAGTAAATCTAGTTGATTCTCTGGCTCCACTCCATTTGGGACATACAGTAGGATTCAGGCCAATATTATGAAATAATCTATGTACTGATATTACAGCCACTTCGTAAAGAGCTCTTAATGTATCACAAATCAACAGAAACGGTAGAAACACTTAATTTACAAAGATATTTCAAGAATGTATTCCTTCTCAATTGACCATGGCAGTATGCCCAATTGGTTAAGATTTAATTCTCCTGAGCTTAGCTGAACCTTGAACTTTTTTCACTGTGTGTTTTTCACATTTGTGGTTTAACACAAATGTGAAAAATACACTGTGAAAAAAGTTCAAGGTTTGCAGTATGTTTTGCTTAGGTGAACCATTGATCTAAGTAACATCCTGGTTCAAATTACACTTTACAAATCTTAGAGGTGTTATCATCTACAAGATCATTGGTTTATTTTAATATAATCATTGATTTATTTTAATATTAGGAGAAAGAATGAACATTATTTACTTGATATGCTTTCATCTGAATTTCTGAATTATCGTTTGCATAACTTGTGATCATTTATGTCAGTTAGACAAATAGGTTTGATTAATCCTTTGCATGGAATGGTCCTTGCGGCCTGTTCCAACTTCTATGAATTCCTAATTTCAGTTGAATTATTTATCTGTGAAGTATCTGCACATAGTTGAATATATAGTTGGTGCTGTCCGGGTTGATAGTGCTGATCACCTGTATAGAAAAAGATTTCTGTTTCCTTAATTGCTGGGTATCCAACATAATCTAATGCGGAATCCAATGTTGTATATTTTTTTGTTTCATTATCATATATTTGTCAAATCCCAAATGGAGCAAATGGAGCAAAATTCACTATCAATATTCGATGTCATGTGTCCACAGGTAGAGTTTAAAGTTTGATTGAATGGTTCAACCATGGTTGGGGCTTATTGATGGATTAATTATGTACTATTTATTTATGTATTTATTAAAGCCATTATTTTTTCTCCACTCCAGCTTTTAAAGCTTCTTTTATGATTTATTTATTTATCATGTCAGGCACAAACCAAAACAGTTCTTTTATGATGATGATGATGATGATGATGATACTGCCTTATACTACTTCTCTTCTTCCCTCTGAGTTTAATACAACTTTTCCTGCTTCCCACTTTTTTCAGCTATTCTTAAACAACCCTTAATCAGATTTGCTTGCTGAATTATAATATGAAGTCATTGGAATAAACATTTGACAAGGATCTGGCATTGTTACACTTGCTCCCCCCCCCCCCCCCCCAAATTACTTGAAAAGAAGTCTTGTGGTAGCTGTAGGCAAAAATGTGCTGGAGAGTACAAAACAGTCAGGTTATTCACAGAATTCTGGCACTTTCACCTACCTCTTTCAGCTTTTGGGACATACTTCAAGTTCCTAGTTTTCATTTGGCACCTTTCAACTTCAAAATTGAGTAATGCATATGCAGTAAAGGTCTCATATAGGCTACATACAATATTTGAGTTATATAGGCTCCAGTTTCCTCCCAAAGATAAAATTTTGTGCTTCCATGCATCATCAGAAATCTTAGTAAGGAATCTGGTTTAGAAATCAATATAGGTCAGGAGTTCATCAGGAATCACCTAGCTACATACAGTAATTTAAATGTGTTCAGATCTGGAAAGCCAGATGAATGGCATTCTAGATCATTAAAGGAATTGCTGAAACACAAATTACTTAGCATCATTTTTGAGAAGTCTTGAGAATGAGGTGCCAGAGGATTAGAGACAAGTAAACATTGTTCCTGTCTCCAAACAAGGCAAAAGAAGGAGGAGGAAACTTCAGGGCAGTGAGCCAGAATTTAGTACCAGGAAAAATATTAGAATGGATTATACAGAAGTTTGTCTGCAAGTACCTTAATGACAATACTATGATAAGTAGGAACCAGCATGAGTTTGTCAAGAACAAATCCTTTTTATCTAATCTATCATATCTATCTATCTATCTATCTATCTATCTATCTATCTATCTTGCTATTTGTAGGTCAGTTGAGATTTCAGTGCATGCAACTTGCACTTTCTGAAGCAGACTTTCTTGTCCATTAACAATAAATCAACCTCTCTGGTGCCCTGAAAGTTGGCAAGTGTTTCCATCTGATTTCATAAAGCAGGATATCTTAGTTCTTGGGCAATGGTGAGTCGGACCCCAAAGGCTTGCTCTTCTTTAGCTAGCATGCCTGTATGTTTTGGTATCTGGATCCAAATACGTTGCATATATATGGAGCACATTTTAATGCTTTAGCATCCGTCTTTTGTACTAGAGTGATTTCTTTGTGGCAAAATAGTCCTTTGAGGTCCACAAGTAGTGAGATCTCAGTTCTGTGCTCTGTATTGTAGTACTTGAATGTGCAGGAACAGGATTGAATTTTTGCAGATTTGGCCAGGCAGCTTTACCACAGTGTATGTCATGCAGGGGCCTCCTGAAAGAATTTTCCTCCAAAGGCCTCTGCAAATATCTTGGAGATGGGCCTTGAACTCTTGGCTTGGATTGGACTTTTCCGCAGTGGAGACGGTAGTAATGCTAGTCATTGATCCAGAGACGTGCAGCCTGGTTTTTTCCCCCTGAAAGTACACAAACTTCTTTCTTGTAAACTAAAATGAGAAGTGTTTTGCTGATCATTTTGTAGCTTGAAGTGAATTAGTAGCACACTGATGAAATGATGAAGGTTCGAGCTGTGTTTATGCTTTTATTCTTCTAACTTGTGTTGTAAGATACTCTGCAAAAACAGAAGAGGGGTTGCTCCATTACCTGACTTTATATGGAGCGATCTGTGTACTAAACAAGTAGGACTTGGAATAAAATTGTTTATTTTTAAGGTTATTTGTGTACATGAAGGGATAGGGAGGCACCTGGACTTACTGCATGATGACTTCTTATCAACTTGGCTATGAACGGGAGACTTTGGGGTGCTTGCTTACTTACTTACTTAGCTGATCCCCCATATCCTGAGGATGATGGTCCCCCAAGTGTTGGGTTTTGGCGGTGGATCCATAGGTGGCTCTGGAGTCCTATTCTTGATCTGTATGTTTCCAGGTGGAAGGCAGTCCTGGTCAGGGTTGGCTTGACGTGCCTTCCTCTTGGCATGCTTCTCCCTTTCACCTCCATTCGTGCCTCTTCAAATTCTGCAGCACTGCTGGTCACAGCTGACCTCTAGTTAGAGTGCTCAAGGTCCAGGGCTTCCCAGTTCTCGGTGTCTATGCCAGAGTTTTTAAGGTTGGCTTTGAACCCATCTTTAAATCTCTTTTCCTGTCCACTAACATTATGTTTCCTGTTTTTGATTTGGGAGTATAGTAACTGCTTTGGGAAATGGCATTCCAGTAGCCAGTCCAGCAGAGTTGATGGTGTAGGAGTATTGCTTCAGTGCTGGTGGTCTTTGTTTCTTCCAGCATGCTGACATTTGTCCACCTGTCTTCCCAAGAGATTTTCAGGATTTTTCAGAGGCAATGCTGATGGAATCGTTCCAGGAGTTGAATGTGACATCTGTAGACAGTCTACGTTTTGCAGACATATAGCAGGGTTGGAAGGATGGTAGCTTTACAAACAAGCACCATGGTCTCCCTATGGATGCCCCAGTCCTCAAACACTCTCTGCTTCATTCGGAAAAATGCTGCACTCACAGAGCTTAGGTGATGTATTTCAGTACCAATGTTGACTTTTGTGGAGAGGTGGTTGCTAAGGTAGTAGAGTGCATCTACACTGTAGATGCAATGCAATTTGATACCATTTTTAATTGCCATGGCTCAATGTTACAAGTCCTATAATTATGTTGCATTCAGCCTTGGAAATTCAAGTAGTGTCAAACTGCATTAATTCTATAATGCAGCTGCACACCTAGAATTTGGGATTTATGTCAATGGTGTTTGCCCTCCCTGCCAAAAATAATATACATATGTTCTGCTATAGTAATGCATTAAGCAGAGAGGAAGAGGAAGGGTGTGTTACTTTTTAAAAAATTACAATGTGTAAATTTCTTGTAGTTTTGACAAATCATTATTTCCTCGCCTCTGGAAATAGGAGGATGATGGAAATTCTCCTATGCAATATGTCACAGTCATTTCTGGTTCTCTGCCCAGAAATATATTCAAAATTTGGGCCATCTGTTCAAAATTTATTCATAAACCAGGTACTCTATAGACCCAAATTCATTTCAGTGGATTTTACTATAGAATAATCTCATACAAGTTTACATGCAAGAAGGTTTGTATGGAGTTCCAGTAATCAAATATTGGGAGTAAGTCCTATTGAACACAGTAAAACTTATTTTTGAATATATACTTATTTCTGGCCATATATTTGTGGAATTTTGATGTCATGGTTTGAGCTTTAGTATGCTTACTAGAAATGAAATCCATTTGCATGGAATCCATTTCCTGCTGAGTAAACATATATAGGCTTATGCTGTTAAACATTAGGAATTCTTCCTTTTTCATAAAATATTTTCATGATTTTGATTGTGTTTATTTTTCTCATAAATTAACCCATATTGCTCAGCAATGAATGGCAAATTAAAAAAGGCATAATGATTTCAAGTTGTTGTTATGTGCCTTTAAGTCAGTGGTTCTCAACCTTCCTGATGCCGCACCCCCTTAACATAGTTCCGCATGTTTTGGTGAGCCCCAATCATAACATTATTTTCATTGCTACTTCATAACTGTAATTTTGCTACTGTTATGAATTGTAATGTAAATATCTGATATACAGAATGTATTTTCATTCACTGGTGGGGTTGGGGAGGATTGATTTTGTCATTTCAAAATTGTATTTGCTGGGATTTATAGTCAACCTATAATCAAAGAGCATTCTGAACTCCACCAACGATGGAAATGAACCAAACTTGACACACAGAACTCCCATGACCAATAGAAAATACTGGAAGGGTTTGATGGGCATTGACTTTGAGTTTTGAAGTTGTAGTTCACCTACATCCAGAGAACACTATGGACTCAAACAATGATGGATCTGGACCAAACTTGCCCTGAATACTCAGTATGCCCAAATGTGAATACTGGTGGATTTTGGAGGAAAATAGACTTTGACATTTGGGAGTTGTAGTTGCTGGGATTTATAGTTCACCTACAATCTAAAAGTATTCTGAACCCCACAATGATAGAATTGGGCCAAACTTCCCACACAGAACCCGCTTGACCAACAGAAAATACTTTGGTGACACCCCGACACCCAACTTCACGACCCTCCCCCAGTGTCCTAATCCCCAGTTTGAGAAATGCTGCTTTAAGTCATACCCAATCAATGGTGACTCTAAGATGAACCTATCACAGGGGTTTCATGTCAGAATGGGTTCAGAGGAGAGTTGTCTTTGCTTTATTCTGAAACTGAGAAAGAGTGATCTTCCCAAGGCCACCCAATGATTTTCCATGACTGAGAGGAGATTTGAACCCTGGCCTCTAGAGTTGTAGCACAATGCTGAAACCACTCTCCAAGTTCAGGTTATTGAGGAAAAAACTTCATTTTCAAAATTGTTGTTTTAATTGTTTTAAAAGTGGATACTTGACTTGTTTTTAGCCTCCTTTTGGAGTTTTTAAAGTGTATTATAATGTGCTCCAAAATATTTTTATTTGCTTATTATTTCAATTGGCTTTCAATTTGTTCATTGCCTCAGGAACCTTTGTGGGCAGGGGGGCAATATAGAAGTACTTAGAAAAACACACAGTACTAATCTAATACTACAATAAAATGGAGACTCCCATAGTTTGGACATATTATGAATAGACCTATCTCTGGAAAGGCAGTAATGCATGGTAAAGTAGAAGGTAGTAGTAAACGAGGAAGTCTTCATTACAGATGGATAGTCAAAACCCAGAGTTTGTAAGCTCTGTTCAGGGCTGTTGATAACAGGACATCTTGGAGACTTTTCATTCATAGGGTTGGCATAAATTGACTTGAGGGCAGTTAAGAAAAGAGAAGGAGAGTCTACCATTTTCCATTGGTCAGAAAGTTTCCTTTAAAATGTGTAAAAGACTCAACCCCAGTAGCATCCAAGTTTAGTTGGGTCAGACAGTAGTAGGTTGGTCCATTCAGGCAGAGTCTGAGAGGAGTTACAGGAAGGAGAAGACAGCAACACTGTCTAAGGAAAGAGAATGAATTAATTGAAGGGCTAAATAGCTTTGCCAGCTGTGACAGACAGAAATAACTCTGGTTTTCCTTTGACTTCAAGGCACACCGTTGTCTTTTCATGAAGGAATGTGCCGAAGGAAATACATGATGTAATCATGTTCCTTTTATTACGTAAGGAAAGTTGATGTGGTCTGTTCACCTCTTGGCTTTATAGTGTGCAGCCTGTTTTAGGCACTGGGTAACCAGTAGGCCAATAAATACCGGTATATATCCCTCTTTCTCCAGGATATTGACAAACCCTGTTAAGTTTGATTCACTCCTGCACTTCTCCCATGCATCTCAATAGAGCAGAAAATGCCCAGATGTGGAAGAGGAGCATGGAAATCACAGAGGGAAGGAGGGAAGATGCTTCCGCTTCCAGTCCTGCCTCTTTCTCCCCTTTCCTCCCTCCTCCTCTTTCTTGTCTTGCCTTTTTCATGTATTGGAAATGGAGAGAGAGTTGGGGAGCACTCCTTTAATTGAAAGGGAAATGCTGGAGGAAAAGGGAGCATCGGATAAGAGCGTCTGATTAGACGGAATGTCAGATAAGCGACGGTCGGATAAGTGAGACTCTACTGTATCACCCTCTGTCATTATACAGTATTAAAGCGCTGGCAAATCCTTGTTATTTGAGATTCTGATGAGATTAAAATATTAATTTTGTGAATAAACAATTTAAAAGAATCTTGTTCCACCAATGAGCGATTGTGGAAGGCTTTTCAGAAGTGTCTCATTTTATGCTGGACGTCTGTGACTGGCAAAAACAATGCTAGAAGCACTTTGAGATGTGTCTGTGTGTGTGTATTGTAAGCAGTCTCAAGAGCTGTGAGAATCTGAAGTTGCCATCATATATTCATATAGTTTTGAGCCAGCCCTCTTGATTCAGTGGGGTTTATTTTTAAGTAGACATGAAAAAATGGCATGTTTACTTGTAGCATAACTTAAGTGCACTCTTACACTTCTCTGTTCAGAAGATGTGTAGTTGAGATCTATAAAGCATGTTATTCTCAAGTGAGTAAACATATAATCTCAGCCCTTGTTAGTTGATGCATGGAAATACTTTCTGCCATGAAATTCAGAACCTTAAAGACAATTGAAAGGAAGTATGGAGCCAAGTATAATATTTTCTCAATTTAAGAGTAAAACTACTGCTCTTTGACGTTTTGAAAAGAAATTGGCTGTTACCAAATTTTTGTAGAGTGTTCTTTGTATGATGTAGTACTGCATTTTTAATTCTCATCTAAAGCAGAAACTAGGCTATCAGATTGTGATCTGTGTTATTTAAATGGCTTGCTTTTTCAGTTGGTTGCACTTTTGTCTTTTGTTTGAATCTTTTGGCAACTGCTTAGCCCTTTTTATGCTGGCAATACAATGAATAACATATTAATGCTTTCACATTGTCCAGCACTTTATTCTATGAACCAAAATAGTTGTTTTTATTCATACTGAAAAGCCTTTAATTTTCCACCTCTGAAAATAATTATGTGTTTGTAAATTGCACTAGCCATACAGAACATAGCACAACAATCTATTTACGCTGGTGGATTCATCCCACATTTGGGATCCAAATTATGTCCTGTTGCAATTGAGGAGGTCAGTAGGATTGTACTATCAATTCACCAAACCTTCAGTATGTTTTGGGATGAGGACAAAGGAGTGTAAAATGATTTGACTCATATTAGAAAAAAAAAGGTCTATAAACATTTTAGTCGTGGACAAAGGCTATGACTGATTTATTTATTGTATCAGAAGTGAACTGAGGGTACAGTTGTAATGTATTTAAAAAACACAAAGTTTAAAAGACTTGGCATAATACTAAATGTCCTTTGACCATACGCTGACCACTTGGAGTGCTATAAGGAGGTCCTCCATTGTGCATGTGGCAGGGCTCAGGTTGCATTGTAGCAAGTGGTCAGTGGTTTGCTCTTCTCCACACTCGTATGTTGTGGACTCCACTTTGTAGCCCATTTCTTAAAGTTGACTCTGCATCTCATGGTGCCAAAGCACCTTCCAAGTTGCCAAGTCTTCTGTGTTCCCAGGAGGGAGTCTCTCATCTGGTATCAGCCATGGCTTGAGGTTCTGGGTTTTAGCCTGCCACTTGCTGAGGTGTTCCTGCAAGTATATCTGTAGATCTTAGAAAACTATTTTTTGATTTAAGGTGTTGGCGTGCTGGCTGATATCCGAACAGGGGATGGGCCAGATATGTCACTGCCTTGGTACTTTCATTATTGACTGCTACTTCCCAGTGGATGTCAGGTGGTGCAATGCCAGCTAAACAGTGTAATTTCTCCAGTCGTGTAGGGCGCAGATATCCTGTGATAATGCATGTCTCATTAAGAGCCACATCCACTCTTTTAGCGTGGTGAGATGCGTTTCACACTGGGCATGCACACTCAGGAGAAGAGTAACACAGTGCAAGGGCAGATGTCTTCACTGTATGTGGTTGTGCTCCCTAGGTCCCCAATCTTTCAATGCAGATTGAAAACTGATAACGATGTGCCAGCAGCTCCAGAATGTAATGTTATATTCTGTCAGTTTGATAGCAATACCCTCTTACCACATCTGCTTAATACTTGGTTCACCAACTTTTGTTTGCTTAAATTGAGACACAAACACTGTAATGGGAATAGATGTAGTTGTAGTTATCCTTATGTTGGTGTTACTGAATACTATGTTTCCTTTTCTATCAGAGGCAAAAAAAAAAATTGGTTTAAATAGTTGGCATTAATTTGGATATGATTTTTAAGGTCAGAGCCATCATAGTATCCTGGAAGTGGGCTTTATGAATCACTTTTAAGAACCTGTTAATGACTAAACTAGGCTTCCGTACTACATGGAAGAGGTAGGCTGTAAAATATTTTGGACTGCTCACAAATATAAGTTGTTCTTTTCTATTTCCATAAAGGATTAGCTTCTACTCAAAAGGCCCTCAGTAATCTGAATCTTGGTGACTATATTATGAAATATACAATTTCTTTGGATTTTGATTTCCCAGGATAATAATTTGTATGATAACTGATTATTCCTTCCTCAAATAGTGGCAGATTTTGAACATCTCTTTGCTCTCATACATCTACAACTGAAAAACATAAGGAAAAAGATACATTTGAAATACAGTGCAGGGAGAAAGGAACCATTCATCATAATTCTAGTTCAGCATACATAATATATGAAGTTAAATACTTTTGGCAGGGTAGTGATGGAATGATGAGCCTGTGGTTATAATTCCCAACAGCCCAAATCAGCACACATACGATGAGCCACTGCTTTTCCTACTCAGGTTACAGAGGAACTGTATTTTAGCCTGTTTTCAACTACTTAGGAGGGAGAATGTAAATATCTTGAATATTTGTGATGTTCTCAGTTGGCACAAAAATGTGTATTTGAATTTTCTTATTTGTAACTGAAATGCAGTTGTTTGACATCGTTCCAGGAAAGCATGTTTCTACTGACTTTTTTTCAAGGAAGGACGTGCCATTAGCATTTAGACATATTGTTTTACTCAGTATAAATGAAACGCTCAGCAGCTCTTAGAATTCATTTGCAGCGAGGGTTTTGTGCATGGCACATCTTTCTTGTTTGTCAGAATACACAAGCCTATCTATATAAATAAAAAGCTTACTGGGATTGGTAAAGCAAGTAAATATTTTTTGTAGTAGTTATTTGCTAAATTTTCAGTGAATTATTCCACAACTTGCATTTCATAAAACATTTCTTGAACTCCGACAATGCCTTTCTTTCATTCCAGTCAAATTGCTGCTCCAGGCAGAGGAGAGAGGTGTAGTGTCCATCAAAGGTGTATGTGCAAACCGCTTCCTGGCTATGAATGAAGATGGTCGATTGTTAGCACTGGTAAGGAAATGTTAAGATATTATATAATCTTATCATGCTTTGGTTTTTATCAAGGCTCA